>NC_137834.1:38194330-40824330 GCF_948465745.1 Chenopodium album | reverse complement strand
CAGAACTGAGGGGTCTTTCTGTGGAAACCTTCACGAACAATCGTCGTTTTTTGATGGTTTTTCCCCTTCTCACAGCTGCTCTTTCCACACCTCCGGATATCTAGTGCCAAATCATCTCCAATCCCAATTAGCTATGTCCATTCCGAGTACATGCAGATCCTAACCCTAGTGCTTGTTAAATTTGATTTTAATTTTATTGTTTGATTGTTTTGAATACACACACCTCATTTTATTGCTTCGTAATAGCTTAGCTTTGACTTTAGCATTCATATCCCATTCCTAGTGGTTCGACCCTCTACTTACTCTATGCTTTGTGTAGGGGTGTGTTGAGAGATTATAAATTTTGTTTTGACCAAGGGTAGATTAGTTTTCAACGACCTAGTCTCGCCCTAGATCAACCACTTGCCGGAATCTGGCAGTTGACTAAATTTTCCGGCGTTGACCACCCACATGCCGGTCACATGACCTTTATTTATTTTCTTTTTTTTCTATGCATGCACCACAAGCAATGTCGCCATCTTCACCACCGCCCCACCACCACGATACCTTGAAACACCTTTACAACCGCCCTCACGCATCTCAAAACCAACCCAACCCCACTTGAAACCGCCTCCACCCTGTCGAATCCAACATAAGCCCTTAATCGATCCGCAATTCAGCAAACTTTAAAAAGAACATCATTAAATTTGTTCCCCTGCCATCACCGCACCACCACACTCCATCTTTACCTCGTGACGCCATCAATAATAACACCACCACACCCCACCAAGCTTTAAGAAGCAGCCATACTAACCACCATCCAAACCACAGTACATTAACAACAATAGTGCAACAATCACATTAAAAAATTAATTATTGCAAATACCAAACAATTGAGGAAAAGAAGGGAAGGGTTCTGGTTTTTGAGGGAATCGAAGGAGGGTGGGTGGGATTTCGATGGTGAGAAATGCGTGGGTGGGATGGAATTTGACATTTAATTGATAATTTATTTAAGGGGTGGCCAGAAATCAAGAATCAAGGGAAAGGGGTACGGAGGGCTAGGGATTGGCCGGAAAAGGAGCGCTGCAGGGGTTGGGGATGGTCGGAAGTTGGAAAAGGGAGGCGGAGGGCAACAAGCGTGAAAATCGGCGGGTGTGAAGGGGTAGTCAAAAACTGGACAAGGGAGGGGCTAGTGACGGCGAAAGGTAGGGGTGGTCGAAAACTAGAAAAAGAGAAGAGGAGGGGGTGGTTGAAAACGGGAAAAAGCCGCCAAGTGGTCTAGTCAACGCCGGAAAAGTGGGTCAACGGCGAGATTCCGGCAAGTGGTAGTCATTTACAACAAATTTTAAAAAGAGGTAGTCATTTACAACAAATTTTTTAAAAGGGTAGTTTTTCACAAAAGGTTGTATATACAAGGTAGTTTTTCACCAAAAAAATCCAATTAAGAAATGTGTCATGGCCGCTTGAAGAAGGAGAATTCAGAAAATACGTGGCCGCGTTCAAATGCATTACTCAGTAATTATTTGGTTTTGTAATTCTAACAAAGATTTCAAGAAACTATTTGTAGATTAATATGATATTGACATGTAATGCAATCAGATTATCAAATCGACACATATTAACTTAGGGAATTTGAATATAGCACACTTGTCTTAGACAAGTGGGAGCTTGAAGGAATTATATCTTCGTCATGTGCAATTACTTAATATATAAATGGATCAAATTATGGAGATAATTAAGTTCGAACATCTGGGTTGTCGTCATTTTATCATAGCTAGAGGTACAAACGATCATTGGACTAGTAAAATAGGCGAAAGCCCAATTAGACAGATCCTATAAGGTCAGACAAAGTGTCTAGATTAGGCACGAGAGGACGAGGCCCATGATGGGCCTCATCCCCTATAGTGGTCGGCCATATGGAGTAAGGTTGGAGGGTTTTGGGCTTCCTAACCTAGTCTAATAATAATATGATTATAAATAGACTAGGTGCCTAGGATTTGCAAGATACAAGAATTCAATTGATCAGTAAGATCAAAACCTGAGTTAGCAAACACGAGACCAAGCCCTCTCAAACTCTTCTCCCTCCTCTTGGCGCCATTGTGGTGGTTCGTGGTGGTCGGTTAGTCCATTAAAGGTGGTGATCGCGGTTTTTCATTTTCACTCGGCCAATCAAGTATTGGTGGACTGCTCGTTCGAAGCACGTGGACTAAGTAGAGAAGCAACGCTTGGGGCTCTATTCTCTCCTTGATTTGCATGTCGATTGCTATGTGAAATTCACGCTTCAAAGGAATGATTATGTGTCTTGTGTGTTATGCATGCAATCCTGGGATAAGGTGCTTGATTGAGTATCATTCAAGATTTTCCGCTTAATAGTACCTATAAAATCTTAAACTTTTTCTCTCATCTCAGTGCTCTTTTTTTAGCATTGACACGCGTCATCTTCCCAAAAGGACATCATGTATCCCTCTTTGATTGAGCCACGTGTCACTACGGGATCGGACCACGTGTGAGGTGTATTTTTACCCTATATATTTGCCTCTAAGAGGGGATGACTCGTACGCTACAGACCGCATGCTCTGATCTTTTATACTTCCTACTGCGTCCGTGTAAGAATGAATAAGGCATACGGTGGAGCAGATGGATGGATCTATTCGCCTATTTGATAGGTGATTTTCTTTGGGCAAATGGGCATATCCTGTCCGCCTACAATCCCATAGATGGATGGCTGAGTCTGAGAATTAGGGGGACGGAACCCGACACATCATCTTCTTAGGGAAAAGCTCGGACGCCCTGCTTTTTAGGGTGGCAATTTTTATTCTGCTGACAAGGCCGTCTATTTGAACGTGTCGTTATGCATTTGTCTCAGTTAACATGGGGTTTTTTTTAACCCTTTTGAATTCTAGGTTAAATTTTTCAAAAATAATCGTTCGAATTCTTGAGCGGGATAGATGGATTACCATCCTGCCCCCATAAAGGGGGTTTGATATCATTTTGGCACTTTGAAACTTTAAGTATTTAAGAGAGAAGTTAGAGCTTCTAGAAAGAGAAATTAATTTTCCCCTCAATCTTAAAGAGCTCCGTTGTTCGTTCGATTTTTTTGACCAAAGCTTGAAGTTTGCGACCACCTTCCAGAACTTTTTACACGGACAGAGGTAGGCCGATTGCTCTCATTACTTTACATTACTTTGATTTTCTTTCCTATAAAAAAAAACAAGCATTACACTCGGCTTTTTCCTTTTCTCCTCATGAGGTCGGTCGTTCGCCAGGGACTGAGGAGTCTACATTGGACGGAGACGAGTGGTCTCCTTCATGGATTAGGTCCATTTCTAGTGAGCACCAACTCTCAAACACCTATTCTTCTTTGTCCCTACAGTCAAAGATGGTCGGTACAATGCAAACGTACAATAAAAATGTGGCGAGAAACCCAGATGGTAGTCTGGTACATCCAACGGTCCCTTATGACTCGGACAACGTGAACTCTCAAATCGAATCCACCACAAATACAACCTCTACTGGAGGCACTAGATGCTTGGTGGTCGGGGTGACCACCTCCTTTGAGGAGCACAAAAGGACTTAGGGCGTCTCTTCTTCTTGGGGTGCGTCCGGCCAAACCCCAGAACTAAGGTACCTCCAATATGCCATCACGGTCATGGACCCAATTCTAGAACCACCCCATATCAAACATAGAAGGTCGGACAGGCGTTATTATTAATGAACCGTCCGACCTGCCACCTTGCAGTGCCATTTCTTCGGGAAATCAGGTGGCCGTTGCGAGAGACAAGGGCAAGGATCCTATTGCACCTTAAGGGGTGACCATTTCTAGGGGCGACCATGGCTCTAAAAGTAGGAGCCCGGTCGAGGATGCTGATTTGGATAAAGTTTTGTCCTCTGAGTTTGGAGCTACTCCTCACCCTGGAGAAGAGGAGGTAGAGAATACGGTCGACAGTGAGAATGCGGTTAGTGAGGAAGTGGTCGAGGAGGCCGTTGCTAATTTTAAAATATTCAAGGACCCGTACGCTTGTAAGGTGGGTAGCACGACCTTGGGCTACTTGAATGAGGGCCTGGATGAGTATAATGCATTCCTCCAGCAGCTGGGAGAAGGGTTCGTGCTTATGGCCCCAAAAAGGTCTCTTTCGGTGGCCACCTAGGAAGACGAGCGACCGCGTCGTAGATCATTAAGCGTATATCGAGTCGCCCTGGATGTTGGACTTCGCTTCCCCCTTCATCCCTTTATTCGTACTGTCCTGGACGAGTACGATATAGCTCTCTTCTAGCTGATGTCGATCAGCTGGTGTAGGGAATATTTCAAGCGTTAATCCCCTAGCTTGAACCCCACTGTGATCATACACTAAAGTACGTTGGCGTCCAAAGGGAAAGAAGATAGAGCAAAAGAGTCGCCAACAAGTTTTTTTAGGAAGTTGTAAACCGTTCACAGGGTGAAGGTTACACCCCTTAACGATCCAAGAGATCGTCAACTCCATAAGGTCTTGAACCAAAAAGGGTTTGGGGATGAAGGTACAAATCCAACCTAAAAGAGATTGAACCTGCCCTAATAATAGGCCTCTACTTTATTCTGATCGTATTCATGTACGCTTTTTGACTAACATGCAATCAATAGGATTAACCCTAAACCTTTTTATCTATGTTGGTTGAATATTAATGCACAAATAAATTTGTTATTGGCGATCACTTGAATTATAATCATATTAACCCTAAACAAGATTATTAATTATCTTATTAAGCGTGATTACAAGTACCAATTCCCTTTAAACATGCATAAAAAGTGTGATCAAGCAATAACAATAAAAATCAAGCAACATAATAAATAACCAATTGTAATTATTATCATAATAATCATAATAATAATAATCAATAATCATAATTGACATTATATTCTAACATGAAGATCCTAGGCATGATAATAATAAGATTAAAGCATAATAATAGCATAATAATAGCAAGATCCTAGGCATGATACTAATAAGATTAATAACAAACCCTAGCATGTCACTTAACAATAAAAATCAAAGCTTTAGCCCTAACATGATACTAACATGAATATTAGGAAAGACAATAAAAGGCATCATAGAAATCATAATTGACATTATATTCTTTACCCTAAACATGATACTAGGAACTTATTGTTGTCACCCTAAACATCAAATTAAGAAAAACATCCTAACATGATACTAGGAATCATAATAACAACTTAAGCATGATTTCTATATCATAATATAAATAAATCAATTAAAGCACTTACTTTGATGCCTCGTACCTTTTTCTAATAAAAAAATACACACGTTAGTAACTTCAAGGAAAATAATAAATAAACAATTAAATTAAATAATTGAAAGATAGATTTGGGACCAAACCCTCAGAAATTAAACCTTTTACGTCTAGGGCGAAGGCAACTTCGAATATGGCTAGGTGTTTCTAAATCTAATGAATGCGGAATTTTTATATTTGAGAGAAGCTAGTTTAGAAAAGAGAGAGAGAGAGAGAGAGTAACCATGAAAATCTTGATGAGAGTTGGTGAGAGAGAGAATTAGAAAATTGATGATTGTTGATGATGAAAACGGAGTTTTTACGACGCTATTTATAAAAAAAATCAGCCAAAAAGATAAAACATAAAAAACAGAGTTCTGACACAAAAAACTAAGTTAGCGCCAAACGCTGGCCTTGGCGCTAGACGCCAACATTAGCGCCAAGCGTAGCGCCAGGCGCTACAGCTGGCGTTTGGCGCTGAATCAGAAATTCACGCGTTTTCTTAAAATCAAATAGAAATTGCTGTACAGGAGGATAAAATCGTATTTTCCTCAAAAATGTTCTTTGATTCTAATTAAAACTTTAAAAAAGTCAACAAAAGTCAATTTATCAATGCTAATTAAATTAGGAATGAAAAGAACCTTCTAGAAGAATCTAGAGACTAAAACTATTCCTAATTGCATTAGGAATGATAAATCCATATTAGGCCATCCTCTAGATCATTGGGCCGCATATAAGGCTCAAACCGGGCCCAGTTCAGTATTTTGGCCATAACTTCCTCAGTATTTATTGAAATTGGGCTTATAATATATTGTTGGAAAGCTCTTTTCAAGCCCTATCCAACTACACTACTATTGGACCCATATCATGGACCAAATAAACTGGATTGGCTGTTTTCTTAAAATAGGTTTTCAAAATCAGAGAGAAGAGAAAAGAAATTAAAACTTTTCGTAACACTAAACTTTCCACACTTTCACTTCATTCGATTATGATTTGACATGAAAGGTACTCATCATTGGGTTTGGTTTTGGGGAGACACAAATGGGTGTCTACAGAAGCCCCCACTTTGACTGAGTTTGGAGAAATGCAAGTTTCGAAAACATAAGTCAAAGTATCGATCGGGACGGAGAATGATTCAGAACGTTCAGCGATCCTAAATTATTCTTGTAACGCCGATACCTGCAAACTAGCGTTAGTTAAACAGATAAAAGAGTTAAGAGACGCGTATCTTGCACCGTCGAGCACACGTCTCTGAAGAGTAACCGATTTGCTGCTGCTTTACTGTTGTTTTGATGACCTCCTGCCAAGATAATGCCATCCCGCTTGAAAACTGCTACGCTTGTAACTACTTCCAATATTGAAGATTGCTTCACTTGAAACGACTTCTTCCGCTTTGATAATATTCCACGTCTAAGGGAACACTATCGAAGATTGTTCCGCTAAAAACAATCCTCTTCCGCTTTGTGACCATCCTCCACGTCCAAGGGAACATGATCGAAGACAACTTCTCTTGAAATAACCTTCAGTTGTTTTTGACATCTCTCCACAATCTAAGGAATGCCATCCTGCTGTTTTGATGTTCACTCGTCTCTGAACAAAGAGCTTCTTCTTTTTTTTTGGATATGCTCACGCGCCTCTGAACAAAGAACTTCTTTTTTTAATATGTCCACGCGTCTCTGAAGCAAAAGAGCTTGAAAGGATTGTCCACGCGTCTCTGAACAAAAGAGCTTGAAAGGATTGTCCACGCGTCTCTGAACAAAAGAGCTTGAAAGGACTGTCCACGCGTCTCTGAACAAAAGAGCTTGAAAGGATTGTCCACGCGTCTCTGAACAAAAGACCTGGAAGGGATTGTCCATGCGTCACTGAACAAAGAGCTTTTGATACTTGAATGTTTGTTGCGATAATATTCTGAAGAAAACTTCTGAAGACCAACGCTTGTCAATCTTTAAAGCTCGCTTGAACTTTGCTTCCGCTAAAACCAGTATGTTGGTGTCTCCGTGATGAGCCAATTCTTAGGCGCTTTAAGCTAAGTGAGACAATCTTTCGTCAGGTCGATCACTTATTGCGATTGTAATCAAACAGACTACTTAATCATGTCAAATTTCTTATAGGGGTTAACAGGCGTACCAAGGAACCCGAAATTCCTGTATGAGATCGAAATCACCTTTCTGAGAGGCTTCGAGCTCTGTCGCTGCTGAAATATCTCTGGCGCCAAGAATTGGTTCTGTCGCCAGACGCTGTGATCTAGCGCCAGGCGCTAAAAGCTATTGCTAGACGCTAGATGTTTCCGTCTGGCGCTGGAGTACGGTCTTCCCTATTCTGCTGCACCTGCATTTATTTTTGAACATAGAACTTTGCTAATTTCTTTAATTATCTTAGGGTTGACATAAGGTTTAGCATTGCTTGACTCATTGACTTGAAACGACTCAAGGTATAAACTTGACTCGTTGTGATTGATTCGAGGTTGACTCGACTCAAAGTGTTTTACACATGTGTTAGACTCATGACCTGTGTGTGCATTGTGTTGACTCAATGTGATAACACCACATGACTCAATGTGTACATGACTCGTGTATGAATTGCAATGTGATCGTGCGACTCTAAAATGCAAAGAAGCAAAAAATTTCCGTAATTTTTGTGGAGAGTACCAACTTTCTCCCGAAAAAGAAAGACGCGAAAAAGAATCGAAGTTTTGAAAGTGCATATTGAATAAGCTTAGTCAAATTTTGTTTCTCACAGTACAAGGATTGTAACATCTTAGATTATCCTAGCTTACTCGATAATGAAAGTATTTAGGTAACTTAGGCGCGGAGGCTAAGCACTTCATACTTCGATGCAATGATTATGATTGATGAGTGATGTTGTTATGATGAAGTATGCTTCAGTGTTGTGTTAAGATTTCATGACAAAGGGTTCCTAAGGGAAAGACTATTTGGTCATGTATTTGTGTAGTGTGTGATAGTGACGCTAAAGTTAGGCCGCAAGAGCTAAGTGTGTAGAAAGATATTATTTTGAGAAGAGTCAATTGATAGTGACTCTTAGGCTAGGCAAGCTAATGATGTAAGGATCAAGCCCCCAAGTCTAACTCTAAAGGAATAGGGATGAGCACAGGGGATCCCTTGATATGATCATTGTGTGAGTGTGTGAATGTGAATATAAATGCATTTTTATTACGGTCGCACCTCAATGTGAGGTTGCCTACGTATCCGTTAGGAATCAGGCTGAACGTAGCTCTAGCCGAACCTCGCACAAGTGTGTGTATACCTCAAAAAGGTCGTTTTAAGGGTTGTAACGTCGTTAGGCTAAAGGTTATAAAATAAGGGGATAAAGGCTCAAGACCCTAGATAAGCCCCCAAGGTGTGCAACCTTGCTTTTGAATCTTTGTATTTTTATGCTTGAGTTTCTACTCTTTTTTTTAGTTCTCTTTTCTTTTTTGCTTTATTTATTTCTTTTATTTTTATAAGTGTGGGCAATCCCGATCATGCGGTCTATCACTCACTTGGCATTCATGTTTCTCAGGCACGGTACCGAGCACTCGATAAGAGACGCAATCAGAGACGTGTTCATATCAAAGACATGTTTATGTCAATGACATTGGAACACTTGCCCTTTTGTACACTTTTATTATTTTTTATTTCTTTTTTATTTTTTGATTTTTTGAAATCACTCAAGCTTTTTATGATATTGAAAACTGCATAAGTTGCACACTATCCCATCCCAAGATTAGGTAGACATGAGTTGAAAAATGAAAGGTATATCGTTAGACGAGGCTCAAAGTGGTTTATCAAAAAAGTATTGTATATTTGAAGGGTGATAGGTAATATGAGGTGGCTACAAGGGGTGCCTCAAATCAATTGTATACCTTGTGCTTAGTTTGACATGGATTTTTTTATTTTTTTTATTTTTTTTATGCAATGCAATTTGATGATCATATGTAAGAGAATAAAATGCTTATTTTATTAAAGGAAAAGAAATAATCTACAAAGTTAATATAAGGGAAAAGAAAGGTGCCTATGCTAGACTTATTGGGGAATGGGTAAATAAAGAAAAAGAAAAAAGATGTCATGAAATCTCGTCGTTGAAGCTCGCCTCTTGTCTTGTGTTGTTTTCTTTATCATCACTCGTTCTCCTTGTTAACTGGAGGTATAGGAAGCTTGTTATTATCAATCAAATGTTAGATATCCTCCTTTAGCTTCCAACAGCTCTCAGTAGCATGACCCCTACCTTGATGGTACTTGCACCGCACATTTGGATTCCAA
Source organism: Chenopodium album (assembly GCF_948465745.1). Classification (NCBI taxonomy): domain Eukaryota; kingdom Viridiplantae; phylum Streptophyta; class Magnoliopsida; order Caryophyllales; family Amaranthaceae; genus Chenopodium; species Chenopodium album. The sequence continues at coordinate 40,814,827 of NC_137834.1, read as the reverse complement.
CTAGGCAATCTCTTCTCAAGCGGGGGATCTTGAAGAGGTCCAATAGGAGTAATGAGTCCCTTGGCATGGAGTCGATCGAAAGCATCATCGTAGATAATTCCAATAGGGGTAAAATCCTTTTTTTGTTGCTTTCTAAATCCTCGATTATCCATGGCTAAGATCTCATTAAGGTCGAAAGTACCAACACTGTTACTAGAGTAGGTGTTTTCAGAAGAAGGATAGTCGTTCTTCTTCACTTTACAACCACTGTTACTATCATTACTAATCTTAGCCTTCTTATCGCGCAGAGGAACGTGAAGGAGATTTGAATCAATGAAGTCTTAAACACAATCCTTGACGGCGGGACACTTTTCGGTAGTGTGACCGCGACCTCTATGGTATCGACAATAGGAATTTGGATCCCAATTGGGAAAACGTTTTTCAGGTGGAGAGTCTTGACTGGGACCAATGGAGTGAATAAGACCTTAATCGTGAAGACAGTCAAAAGCTTCATTGTAAGTCATTCTTATTGGTGTGTATTCTTCAATGGTCTGTTTTGCCCGTGGCTTAGGAGCATTGAGTTCTTCATTAAACCCTTGGCGAGAATTTTGTTCGATGACCATCACCTGATTTTCTAATCCTTCTACCACCTTCAAGAGCATGGCAACGACATCTTGCAGTTTTCAAACGTCCTCTTTCAGACTTGACGAGTCTTCCTTGGTATTATCTAAGAAAAAACATTCATCTTCCTTAATTATGGCCACTTCATCGAGAGAGGTTATATAAGCTGTCTCGATCATGGGCTCTCCTACAAGTGTGATAAGAAGTGATGGATCGAAGGATGTTTGATCTCCTTCGATGGCTAGAATTTCGAAAGTTTCATTGTTATCGATCGAATCTTGAATAGCTTCTTTGAGTTTCCAACATTCCTCAGTGTCGTGACCCTTTCCTTGGTGATATTTGCAGTGCTTATTAGGGTCCCACTTGGGTGGCCTGGCTTCTGGAACTGGATCTTTGATAGGCCCTATGGGCATGACTAGTCCTTTGTGATGTAGCTTCTCGAAAGCTGTTTCATAACTCATACCAAGTGGAGTGAACATCCTTTGTGACCTTTTAATTCGTAATTTAGAGGCGTTCGTAGCATGTACTTCATTAATGGGAGAGGAAGAAGAAGGATGGTTGTTCTTCTTTCCTCTCGCACTATTATCTTTTAGAAGGTCATCTTCAATGTCAATGCCTATATTATACACAGCTTTGAAAGTATTCAAGTTGTGTTGGTACTTTAAGTGCTTTGAATACTTTCCTTGGAGATTCTTGATAAACATCCTCACAGATTCCTTTTCAGTGGGAGTTTTGATCATATTAGCATAAGTTTCCCTCCATTTGTTGAAGAAAGAAGTGAACCCTTCGTTTTCTTTTTGTTTTAACATCTCAAGTTGTCTATGGTCCGCTTCGTCTTGGATGTTGCACTTATATCTATCTATGAAAGCGTTTGTTATGGACTCCCAGGTGGAGGTTTTTTCTTTCTCGAGAGAAAAAACCATTGCTGGCAAACGGTCTCAAGAGATAGTGAGAACAGAAAGGGGAAAACCTTCTTATCGATACCCTTAATGTTCATTATAGTTTCAAAAGCTCTTAGATGGAAGTAAGGGTTATCTGTTGCCTTGAATTTAGGGATGTCAATGGCGTTGAACTTATGCGGAAGAAGTTATTTGTCTTGCGAGACCCCTTGTGAAGTAATCCCTTGAAACTTATAGTCACTAGATAGCTTGCTCAAACTTTCTTGTATAAGGTTCATTTGTTGTTGCTTCACAGGGTCATCAATTTTGAGGGTTAAAGCCTTTAACCCCTCAGTCACGTCATTCAATTGATTACTAAGTTCATTGACCTCTTCTAAACTTGCCATTATCTTTTTAGCCTTCCTCTTTTGACGAATTGGTTTATCAAAAAGTGAGACTTGAATAAAGTGGTTGTCCTTGATTAATCGCCCTTCTCTCCTCGACCATGTACTGTGGAAAAGGAATTTGGGGATATTTATTGTTAATTATTTGACATAAACTTTATTCAACATGCAATGGATGGAGGAAGTGAAGAAAGATTGGAATATAATGGAGGGATATGGAAAATTAGGAATAGAATGTTCCCCCAACACAAATGATGGAAAAAACCGACTTATGTATGAACCTAAGACATGGTCATGGTGATATGTATTCAAAGTGTGTGCTAAGACTAGTGAGTGTAGGTGACATACTTGGACTCGTGTCACAACCATGTGGCTAGACTATGTGACTAGACTCAATTAATGACTTAACAAGGTATGATTGACAGTAAAATTTAACCGAATTAATTAGTAAACTGGTTAATTAGACACACAGTGATGACTCGATCAATAATCCGAACTGTCGTCAAAACGACAGGACTGGTGCCTCTCTTTGCAGTGTAGCGCCAGACGACAAAGCTGTCGCCAGGCGCCACACTCCACAAAGTGGCGCTACAGTTCAGATTTTGGCGCCAATGCTAGAGCTTCAATCTGAGACAGTTTTTGGTATTAATAATCAACAGGGGTATGCCTAAAGTCATACTAGGTCAATTCTTATTAAAATATTAGACTTTATTTATTCAAATTAATTAATTAATTTATTAATTAGGCAAAGTTGTTTAAGTCATCAATTAATTTAAACTCAACACAAGTCAAACAAACGGTTAAGAAAACATAGTCTATGCACAACAAATAATGCACAATTAGTCAAGTAGGCACAATATGATGCAATGAGTTTGCCACCTAACCATGGCTCTAGTTCTCTAAAGCTCGGGATATGGTTTAGTCAATAGCGGGTCCATGGTTAATTGTCCGGATGCACCGCGCGGAAGCCTAACCGTGAAGGGTTGGCGCGAGTGGATGGGACACCGCGAGTTTAGAAAAACTCGTTTCCATGGTTTGGTGAATTCAACATTCTCGGATGTACCCTTTGTTGCTCAGAGCGTTCAATCAGGTAGATGGAGCATGAATTCCCAGAGGGTTATGTCCATATGTAGAACACATATGGGTTTCAGAAAAGCGAGAAAAAATCAATCAGGAAGTAGGATCGAGCAAACAATACGAAAAACTGGTCGAAATTAGAACGTATATTTCTGGTTCGGTATTGGAAGAATTTGGCGCCATCAAACAGAGATTGGGGCCAGGTTTTAGCTGTAGCGCCTGGTGACAGAACTGTCGTCTGACGCTACAGTTAAAATTCTGGCGGTAATGCTCTGGTCCCTGACGCTAATTCCTACATGACTCAGCATCTTTCTGTGCTCGATAAAATTTTCCAGTTTTACGCAGTGTGATTTCAGTCCAAGTTGTGAAAGATATTTCTCAAATTTCCTACGTGTTAAATCCTAAGTTTTAACTCATTGCGGATGGTCTTTCCAATGAGATATTTTTAATGCATATGACAATAATGTTAATAAAAATTACGCACATGAAATACTTAGAATGTTTCGAGTCTCATCCACTCATTCTAAATCATTGCCGAAACAAATTCAGGAATTAAAATAGAAATCCTCCCCAGTGGAGTCGCCAAAAAATTTAGGGAATATTTCAAGCGTTAATCCCCTAGCTTGAACCCCACTGTGATCATACACTAAAGTACGGTCGCGTCCAAACGGAAAGAAGATAAAGCAAAAGAGTCGCCAACAAGTTTTTTTAGGAACTTGTAAACCGTTCACAGGGTGAAGGTTACACCCCTTAACGATCGAAGAGATCGTCAACTCCATAAGGTCTTGAACCAAAAAGGGTTCGGGGATGAAGGTAGAAATCCAACCTAAAAGAGATTGAACCTGCCCTAATAATAGGCCTCTATTTTATTTTGATCGTATTCATGTACGCTTTTTATCTATGTTGGTTGAATATTAATGCACAAATAAATCTATTATTGGCGATCACTTAAATTATAATCATATTAACCCTAAACAAGATTATTAATTATCTTATTAAGCGTGATTACAAGTACCACTTCCTTTTAAACATGCATAAAAAGTGTGATCAAGCAATAACAATAAAAATCAAGCAACATAATAAATAACCAATTGTAATTATAATAATAATAATAATAATAATAATAATCAATAATCATGTTAAAGCATAATAATAGCAAGATCCTAGGCATGATACTAATAAGATTAATAACAAACCCTATCATGTCACTAAACAATAAAGATCAAAGCTTTAGCCCTAACATGATACTAACATGAATATTAGGAAAGACAATAAAAGGCATCATAGAAATGATAATTGACATTATATTGTTTACCCTAAACATGATACTAGGAACTTATTGTTGTCACCCTAAACATAAAATTAAGAAAAACATCCTAACATGATACTAGGAGAATAAGGTACTTCTATTGATAAACGCAATGCGTAGGGAAGGTATTTCTAGTTCTATAGGTTGTACGACATCCATTTCATAGACTAAGGAGAATAGGGTACTTCCTATTGATAAACGAATTGACACGTGATAACCCCAAAGAACGAAGTGGTGTTTGTCAGGCCAATCCTTGTAGTTTTCCGTCATTTTCTCGATGATAGTCTTTAAATTCTTATTGGTTGCCTCCACCGCACCATTCGCTTGAGGCCTATATGGGGACGAATGATGTTTTTGAATACCGTACTTTTGTAGCAATTCTTCACATTCTAATTGAAAGTAAGTTCCATTGTCACTTATCATTTCATGTGGGTCTCCATATTGACATATGATGTTTATTTCGATAAAGAGTGCTACATACTTTGCAGTGAGTTTTGCATATGATGCCACTTTAACCCACTTCGTAAAATAGTCGATTACTACTAGGATGTATTCGTGTACTCATGTACCAGGAGGGGTAATCTTTCCAATAATATATATTCCCCATGTCGAGAATGGCCATGGTGAAGTGTAGGTGTAAAGGAGTGATGGAGGAACGTGATGCAAGTTAGCGTATATTTGGAATTTAGGACATCTTTTCACATAATGATAACAATCCTTATTCATAGTAGTCCAATAATATTTTTCGCGCATTATCTTTTAGACTAGCATCTTGCCATTCACATGAGTTCCAAATACTCCTTTGTGGACTATTCTCATTACCCTTTGGGCTTCCTTTTTTCTTATACATAACAGAGCTCGACCTTTAGGTACCCTTTTATGTAGCTCATTGTCTATGAGTACATATTGGGAATCTGAAAACCTTAGGACTCATTTTTCTCTTTTGCCAGCATGGAGTGGATACTCTCCTTTGGTAACATAATTGAGGATGTCTGTATACCAGGGTTCTTCTTCTTCTTCTTCTTAGTCAACTACCTCATCGTCTTCTATGGCTTGAATGTAAGCAGGTTTATGCCTCTTTTCTATTGTCAGAGGCATTTTCTAGATTTCTGTGGGAATTCTAACCATTAAGGCTAGCCTTGCCAAATCATTAGCAAATTGATTTTCCTCCCTTGGCAGATATATGTATTCTACCTTTTCTAATTGATTAGTGAGAGTTTCCAGATATGTTTGGTAAGGGGCCAAGCTTTCGCTCCTTACTTTCCTTAATTATGCCAAATTCCTCAAAGACATTTTGAGCGGAAAGAGGACTTGTGATGTTGTGGAGACAATTAATTTGACTGAAAATTGTAGTGCGATCATCATGAACAAAATTCCACCCTAGTTAAAAGACCCCGGAAAATTTTCCATCCCTTGTGCTATTAATAAGATGAAATTCGATAATGCCTTATGTGACTTAGGAGCTAGTGTAAGATTAATGCCATATTCGGTTTATCAAAGACTTGATCTAGAGGATCTCTTACCTTCTAACATTACCTTGCAACTAGCCGATAGGTCAATCAAGTTTCCAAAAGGTAAAGTGGAAAATGTTCCATTGAGGGTTGGGAATTTTTTGTTCCCGGTGGATTTTGTTGTTTAAGAAATGGATGAAGATGCTACCATTCCAATTATTCTAGGTAGACCCTTTCTTGCTACCTCGGGTGCTGTGATAGATGTAAAGTGTGCAAAGATTTCCCTTAAGGTAGGAGATGAGGTCATAGATTTCGATTTGAATGAAAGCATGAAATATCCAAGTTCTTCTCTTGAAAATTGCATGATGATTGACTCTCTTGATCATGTTGTGTCTTCCATGCATGAGCACTTGCTACTACAAGAAAATTCACTTTTCGTAGCGATTATTACATAGCGATTGTACATTCGCTACAATATGCAAGTATGTTTGTGAAATAATTAAGGATATGGTATCATTTTTACAATCGCCATGGTTTTCCCATATAAAGTCGATATGGAAAACATAATAATACATATCAACACTAGTTTTGCACATTTATATAATTTTGAGAAATCGTAACATTTACAATCGCCACTAAATCCTTAAAATCGATACGTAAAGCCTTTTCAAAACTAGATATATAAATATTGTTTAACAAAGAATACATAAAATATGTCATAGCTTATTGGTGAAACATTTAATATAAGAGTTTGAGGTTGCATGTTCGAATCTTGTAAAGATCATACCATTCATACACATGTTTTTTTTTTTTTTTTGAAGAAAATGAGTTAAACATTTATAGCGATTGTAATCGCAACAATAATCACCATGATTGGATGTAGTTTTTCGTATCGATTATTGAGGCCAACCCCAGGGATATTGAAAACCACTACTAAAAACTAACGCAACTGGGGATATTGTATCGAATGACCATTCGTTGGGAAAGCTTTTTGTTGCAATTACAATCGATACTAAAGGTTAAAATGATCGCTACGAAAATGTTATTTTCTTGTAGTGTGCTCACCTCTAACGATGCTCTTGAGAATGTTTTGTTGAACAAAGACAAGCTAGGTGTACCATGCAAGGAGGTAGCATTGTATGAGGAATTGCTTAATGGAAGCATGGAGGAAGTGGATGAACAATTGTGCTTGAAGATCTCAAGCCATGAAGCTTTGCAAGCGGCCGCAACAAAAGAAGGTAAAGGTGTGCCTATGGTAGAGCTCAAACCTCTACCATCACACCTTAGGTATGAATTCTTAGGCCCAAATTCCACTTACCCCGTAATTGTTAGTGCATCCTTGAGCGAGAGCCAAGCTCAAGCGTTATGTTCTGTCTTGAGATAACACCAAGGATCTTTGGGCTATACTATCGATGATCTTAAAGGTATAAGCCCCGCTTTGTGTACGCACCACATAACGCTTGAGGAAGGCACCCTTCCTTCTATTGAACGACAAAGAAAGCTACACCCTCAAATGGGAGAGGTGGTGAAAAAAGAGATCACCAAGCTTTTGGATGCGAGAATCATATTCCCCATCTTAAGCTCTAGGTGGGTTTCTCCCGTTCATGTCGTTCCTAAGAATGGGGGTATGACCGTAGTCAAGAGTGAGAGTGGTGAGCTCATTCCAACTAGGATAGTCACTAGTTGGAGGATGTGTATAGACTATAGACGTCTAAATACATCCACAAAAAAGGATCACTTTCCCCTTCCATTCATTGATCAAATGTTAGAGAGACTAACAAGGCACAAGTTCTATTGCTTCCTTGATAGCTATTCGGGATTTTTCCAAATTCCAATCCACCCCGAAGATCAAGAGAAGACAACATTTACATGCCCCTATGGGACCTTTTCTTATAGGAGAATGCCCTTTGGACTTTGTACTGCCCCCGCAACATTCCAAAGGTGCATGATAAGCATTTTTAGAGACATGTTGGAGGAAGAAATGGAGGTATTAATGGATGATTTCTCCGTAGGTGGGGTTTAATTTGAAGAGTGCCTAGTTAATCTTGAAAAATGTTTGGCTCGGTGTGTAAAGGTTAATCTTGTCTAACCTTGTCTTGAATTGGGAGAAATGTCATTTCATGGTTGAGGAAGGGATAGTTCTTGGGCATAAGATCTCTCATAAAGGAATAGAGGTGGATAAGGCCAAAATTGAGGTTATTGAGAAGCTTCCACCTCCGGCGAATGTCAAGGGAGTGAGATCATTTTTGGGTCATGCGGGCTTCTATAGAAGATTCATCAAGGATTTCTTACTCGTTGCCAAGCCCCTTAATGATCTTCTTCAAAAAGATGTTGAGTTCGTTTTTGATGATAAATGCTTGGAAGCATTTAATAGCTTGAAGAATGCCCTAATCTCTACCCCGATTGTTCAAGCCCCAAGATGGGATTTACCCTTTGAATTGATGTGTGATGCTAGTGATTGGGCAATTGAAGGCGTTTTGGAACAACGTGTGGACAAGAAGCTTTATTTGATTTACTATATGTCAAAGACACTAAATGGGGCCCAAAAGAATTACACCACAACGGAAAAATAATTCTTGGCCATTGTTCACTCTTTCGAGAAATTCCGGTGTTATTTGATGGGTTCCAAGACCATTGTCTTCACGGATCATGCGACTCTCAAGTATCTCTTTGCCAAGAAAGAGTTCAAGCCAAGGTTGATTCGTTGGGTGCTTGAATTACAAACTTTTGAAATAGAGATTAGGGATAAGAAGGGTGCGGAAAATGTTGTGGCAGACCATCTTTCTCGCCTTGAGGGTGATCAAATTCATGATGATGGTCTACCAATTGAAGATAGAATTCTTGATGATGTCTTGTATGCCATTAAGGTTAAGGATCTCCCATGGTATGCTGACTTGGTGAACTTTCTAGCATGTGGGGAGTTTCCACCTTCTTTCTCCATGAACCAAAAGAAGAAGCTCAAGAGGGAGGCAAGACATTACTTGTGGGATGAACCAATCTTGTATAAACGAGGGGTGGATGGCTTGCTTCGGCGTTATGTCCCGAATGAAGAGGTGCCAAGTGTTCTAAAGATGTGCCATTCGGATCCAAGTGGCGGTCATATGGGCATTTCCAAAACCGCCACTAAGGTTCTTCAATGTGGTTTGTGGTGGCCGCATCTCTTCAAAGATTCATGGGGCTTTGTAAAGTCATGCGATCGATGTCAAAGGGTTGGGAATATCTCCAAGAGGAATGAGATGCCTTAACAGCCTATTCTTGAGTTAGAGGTGTTCGATGTTTGGGGGATTGACTTCGTGGGACCATTCCCATCTTCATATAGAAATCAATTCATACTTGTGGCTGTGGACTATGTTTCTAAATGGGTTGAGGCCATTGCCTCTCCTACTAATGACCACAAAGTAGTGTTGAAGTTGTTCAACAAAATCATCTTCCCAAGGTTTGGCGTGCCTAAGGCTGTGATAAGCGATAACGGATCTCATTTTGTTCACAACGCCTTCCAAAAGATGTTGAGGAAACATGGAGTGCACCAACGGTTCGACCTTCCATATCATTCTCAATCGAGTGGCCAAGTCGAGGTCTCCAATCGTCAAATAAAGCTCATTCTTGAGAAGACGGTTGCATAGAATAGAAAGGATTGGTCGGACAAGTTAGATGATGCTCTTTGGGCTTATAGGACGGCTTTCAAGACGCCTATTGGTACCACTCCATATCGCCTTGTCTATGGCAAGTCTTGCCATCTCTCGGTGGAGCTTGAACACCGTGCTTTATGGGCAATCAAAAATATAAACTTTGATTTAGAAAGTGCGGGGAAGAAAAGGTGGTTGGATCTTCATGAGCTAGAGGAGCTTGGACTTGATGCTTATGACTGTGCTAGCACCTATAAAGCTCGTTCCAAAGAAGCTCATGATAAGCTTATTGAGAAAAAGGAGTTTTGTGTGGGTGATAAAGTCCTCCTCTATCACTTAAGAATGAAGTTATTTGCCGGAAAGCTCATGTCAAAATGGAGTGGTCCTATCTTGGTGAAAGATGTTTTTGCTAATGGCACCGTGGAGATTTCTCCTTTGGATTCCTCATCTTCTTTCAAGGTTAACGGTCATCGGCTTAAGAAATATTTTGATGGAGTGTTCGTTAACTTATTCATAAAATGATTCTTTTCAAACCACCTTAATTGAGTGGTGTGGTAAACGTCGAGCTAACGACGTTAAACAAAAGCGCTTACGGGAGGCAACCCGGATTCTCACCTTTACTCTTTTTTCCTTCCTTTTATTTTTGGTTTTTTGTTGATTTTTGCTCTTACCCTTCCTTGTATTTTTGGTTTGTTTTGTAGGGTGCCTTCATTCATCATATATGGACTAAATGTGCTTGATGAGGGTGATAAGAGGTTTTAAAGTGCAAGGGAGAGGGCACCTCGCGGGCTTGGAGAGGCCTCGGGTGCCCTTACTTCCAAAAAAATGGAAATCGGATAAGTAGCTCTCCGCGGTCTCTTCGCGGGCGCGGTTGCTTTAGAGAGGGTGCAGGGGAAAATCAGAGAGGGCGCGACTTATTTTCTCAAATTTGGATCAGGAACTCTCCGCGGTTGCCACGCGAGCTCTCCGCGGGCGCGGCAATATAGGAGCGGGCGCGGGAAAATTAGAGAGGGCGCGGCCCCTGGTCAGGTATGAAATTTACGGATTTTCTAGAAACTATCCGCGGTTGCCCCGCGGTCTCTCCGCAGGCGCGGCAATATTGGAGCGGGCGCGGGCATCTGGGTTTTTGTATACCCGGTTCCTCTTTCTTTCTCTCTCCTCTCGTATTTTCCCTTTCACTATTAATTTTTCCCATTCTCTCTCTTCCTCCTCTCAAACCCTAACCCCCAAATAATCTCTTTCACTCAATTTTACTCAAATGCACCCTTGTTTTCTCTTAAATTTCCATCCCAACTTCCTTCATACTCCATTTTAATCAAGTTTGCTCTTCTTTCTCGTGGTTTTCTTCGGGAATTTCGAGTCTACTCGGTTTTGTGCTTGCTTTGAGTCTTCAATCTTGGTATACTTCTCACCATTGTTTTATTTTTGTCAATTTCAATTGGTTTTTATGCATTGGTTGTGAGTGGCCTTGATTAAGCTTGAGTATGATGTTTTTGGTTGTTTGTATGGTGGTTTTGGAATTATTTTGGGGTTTTTTTTTTTTGCTTCTTTTTGTGATAGATTGTTAATATTGTTGGTTGTTGTTGGATTTTTGGTTGTTTGTTGCTTGTAACTGGTACTTTGTAGTTTGTGGTGGTTTTGGGTGGTCTTGTGAACGGAGGTTTGTTCACTTTGGTGGTAGTGTTGAATTTGGGTATTTTTTGTGATTCATTGTGTTGGTTGAGCTTGAAACTATGGATTTGTTGAGGAGAGTTAAGAGTAGCAAGAAAATTTCAAACCAATCTCCCAGCCAATCTTCTCGTGGCCAACCTTCAAACACCGAACCCCCTCAAAACCAAACTACTTAAGATAATGCCCCACCTCCTCCTTTACCCGCTCTCAAATTTCATAACCGGGCTAAACACGCCCCTATTATTAATAAAATGAAATCCCGGAAATTTAGACCGACCCGCAACTATTTTCCTGAGGATATGGAAAAATTGGGTGTTGATGCCGATCTTAACATTTTGCTCCGTAATCTTGGTTTGGATGAGTTTGTAAAGTCATCCCCTCGAACTTATTTGGAACCATGCATTGAATTTTTCTCCACCTTTGAGTTTAATATGACGGGGGATACCGACTATATCATCTCTTTTCAACTTTTCAATTCCAAGCATACCATGAACCTTGCGGAATTCAACAAAGCCCTTCGCTTCAACCTAAATACCGACATCTTTGAGCCCTTGGTTGCCCTTCACAAGACTGAATACAATGAGGTTGCTTGGTGGAGAGCCATATCTAGGAAGAAGGCGTTTGACTCTAAGGAATCGCTTGCTAGCGAGATCATTCTCCCGGCTCTTCGTATTCTCCATTGGATTCTTGGTTATACAGTGTTTATTAAGCAAGATCTTGGGAAGCTTTCGAGGGAGGAGATCTTGGTGCTTTAGATGGCTACAAGGCTGGATTTGGGGCCAAGGTTGAATTTTGGGTATCTTTTCAAGAATTGTTGTAAATTAATCATCAATAGGAAGAAGATGGGTGAGATTCATTGTGCTGGTATGATTACTGGATTGGTGCATTATTTCAAGCAAGAGAGTTTCTTGAGGTCTTGCACTCCGATTGGAAAGAGTGAAGACATGTATTTATATATGAAGCAACTTAACACCTTGCGCTTCATTTCTAAGACTAAGGGAAACGCTGGGTACTCTTTGCTAGTGCGTAATGTGCACCATTGTTTGCTCCCAAACCCGGCTGCCACCTCAATCACTCAAGAGGCTAGGATTGTTTGGAGGATTCCCGAGGATAATGGGAGGGTTGAGAATGTTATGGAGGAGGATGTTGGTGATGAGGACGATGATGATGATGATGGGCATGACGGTGAAGGGGAGAAGGAGAAGGTGGTGATGAAGAAGATGAAGAAGAAGAAGAAGAGCAACAACAACAACAATGGCAATTTCAGCATGAACAACAACAACAACCGCAACAAAGAAGAAGAAAAAGGCAACAACATCAACAACAAGACAACCGAGGAGATGCATATCTCCGTGAGATAGAGACTATGCGTGAGCATATGGAGCGCATGCAATTGAGCATGCAAGGTATGTATTCAAACCATCAAACTTTGTTATTTCAAACTAGCGCCCTATATGACGCTAGTGTACGTAGGGGGGAGGTCACTCCTCCGGTGAACTACCCATATGTGCTGCCCCAACAAGGGCCGTTGCCATCTTGGGGTGGTGACAACCTCCCCACGTACCCTTATTGGCCCGGGGTTGCGCACCCCAATGAGCCATGGCATGACTTCCCAGATGAGTCCGGTCATTATGACTATTGGGTCTCGGGGGGGTGTGATTATCGAGGTGACCCCGACTACTACTAAGTTCACCCCACTCACCCCGAGCTCTGTATGCAACTGGAGCCTTTTGACCAATTGTCCACATCTCAACTTGACCTTTTTAAGGGTCGCTATGGGTTCCCTCCCGGTTATACCGAAGGTTGGGATGTGGATGATGGTGGTGCCGGCCCAAGTGACCAATAGTTTCCCCTTTGGTTGTTTGATTCCCTTTTTGTTTCCTCCCTTTTAGCTTTGCATGTTTTTACGCATCGCGGTCGATGCCCTTATTTTGTGCGGGGGGAATCAATTAGGATGTTGGCTTTTGGGGAGGCACCTTGGACTCTTGGGGATATGTTTGAAAGGGCTTTGATGGATTTCTCTTGCTTCACTCTTGGTAGTCTCGTTGGTATGTTGTCTTGGTTTTTGATGATGATGTTTTGTGGTCTCTTTTAATTGATGATGATGATGATGGTTTCTCTAGATCTTTGTACATAGTTTTCGCGTATGTTTTCTTTTGATAGCTTTTGTTTGGAAGTTACTAACAATTTCATTTTGTATATAGTCCCTTTCTTTCCTTTTTCTCACCTTGCTCATAGCTACTGCTTTGGTCTTCGAAGCGTCTTAGAGGAGGTCGTTCTTGCTCCTTTATTATTGCAGCATAGCTTGGACGCTTGGTGAGGCCTTTCTTGTTTTATCTTCGAAGCTTCTTAGAGGAGGTCGTTCTTGCTCCTTTATTATTGCACCATAGCTTGGACGCTTAGTGAGGCCTTTCTTGTTTTATCTCTTTACATTTCTTCCTTTACTTTTCTTGGTTGCTTAGATTAGGATTAGTTTTAGGAGAGTTGAACGGTTCGAGGATGTATGATTATAACACCTAGTGAGTTTGGGGTCTTTGGCGATGTGGCCATTTGACCGCTTCTTTGTCGATTGGGAAATACGTGTTATGATTGCATCTTTGTCCTTTTCTTTGTTCTCCTACTTTTCCTTTCTCTTGGTTTTCCATATTTTCTTTTCTTTTCTTTTCTTTTCTTTTCTCTTCTTTTTGTTCTTGGTTTTGTACATAGCTTTTTGAGGCTTTATTTTTCACTCTTTCAAATTTTTTTTTTTTTTTTTTTTTTTTGACTTGGACTTGTAAACAATGGACTCTTTCTTTTGGATAATAACCTTACTAGGTGGTCATGGTATGCACGGTTTGAGAATACGTTTGGTTGATTCTAGGATAAAGCATGCTAAGGTAGTCGTCTAGAACTAGGGGGATCATGAACCCGGATTCTACTTGTTTGTGGCATGTTGGTAGTTGCTCCCTATCTTCGATTTGACAACCTTAGTGAGTTTTTGCTACAACCATGTGAGATTCATACTTTTTCAAGATTTCATAATATTCTTGCATGAGCGGCGTGGATCCTTGACTTTCGCAAACGTAATCTTGAATCTTAACGTATGATTCCTAAGACCGAGACCGAACCACCTAGGGAGGACAAAGGCATCTTTTCAGGGAGGTATTTTTCCTTTTTCTAGGATAGTTTCCTTATTTTTACTTTTGGGTTTAGGGATACATTTGCCTACTTGCTAGCCCTTTGAACCTTTTTCCCTTCTTTTCAAGCCACATATTTAGAAATCTTGAGCCTTTTGTTTCATTTTCATTTTTCTTGGTTTTTGTGAAGCAATGGTCAATGTTGGAAGATTGTGGTGTATAAGTTTGGATTTTGGTTCGAATTGGTGAACAAGGTTGAGTTGTTTATATTTGGAAAATAATGGCAAATGACTAAGTAAAAGCCGTCCCAAATAAAAAGGCATGGACTAATTCTTTGATAAAGTAAGAGAAAATTCAAAAAAAAAAACAAAAAAAAAAAAAAAAGAAAAACCATAAAAATTCAAGTGTCTTTCTCCCTTTTATGCATTGAGGACAATGCTTCTTTAAGCTTGGAGGGAAAGCGTTTGCGCTTTTTCTTCTTATGTTTGTAGATTGTTGCTTTGAATAAGCTTGGGGGTGTTAATATGTTTTTTTTTGGTGATTACTCGATTTTGGTGTTAAGATTTGGCCAATCTTTGCTTCACAATTTGGTTAACCACCAAATTTTAAATTTAGCCTACCTTAACCCTTTTTGCCTTACGTTACAACCTTTGGGAAGACCTTTTGACCTAGGGGTTGTGTCATTCATCGCTGGAGGGAATCATGGGTTATAGCCTAAGGAAAGGGGATGCGAAGTCAAGATGTCGAGTAAGCCAAAAATTTGATCTTTTTCCGGTTCATTCGTGAAATCTATGAGACGCTCACTAAGGGGAGATATGAGATTAGTTGGGGGAACGCGGTAAGATCGTTTGGGATGAAATTGGAGTGTGAAAACTAGTTCCTATGCTTAGCATATTTATGTTTCAATCAACCTTAGGTATCTTATAACGTGCATACCATTACTTACTTTAGAAAGGTTGTTATTCATTTGAACTATAGTCACTTTGTAAAGTCCATTTCACAAAGATTTTTATTTTTATTTTGTTTTTCATTATTTGCTCTTTATTCTTGTATTTTGCCTCATTTTTCCTTCTTTTGTTTGTTTAATAAGAGTTATAGGTTATCTCTAGGAAACCTTTATGAGAGCATCACTCGTCCTCTAGAGCGACCTAGGGGTTTAAATGGCTTGTCCTTTGTTGCTAAAATTGACCGTGATTCCTACGAAAGTGAGTTAGTGTATATTCTCACCTCTTTCTTTTTCTTTTCTTATTTTGAATAAGCCCTTCTTTTTCCTTTTTTGCCTTTGTTTGGCTCGGGACGAGCAAAAGTCTAGCTTGGGGGAATTTGATGAGTGTCATTTATGGCACTCATAGGGTATTCTTTTAGGATGATTTCATCTTCCTTTTTATGCTTTCTTATCTTATTTTTGGTCCTTTTTCCTTTAATTCCTTTGTTTCTTTCTTTCCTTGTGTTTTTCGTGTTTTATTCGTGTTTTACTTTTATTTGGTTCTTTTTCCCTTTTATTCCTTTTCGTTGTTTGTTCTTGTAGGTACCTAGGATTTCTCTTTGCAAGGGGATCAAGATGGGCTATATTGACTTATCAAGGAGGAAGTAATTGGCTTGGAGAGGGCTCGGAGAGGGCATGGAGAGGGCTTGGAGAGGCCTTAGAAAGGGCATCAAGCCCTGCCAGTCTGCCGCGGGCGCGGGTACTGAAGGCCGGGGGCGCGGGCGCGGGCTCATATGCACCAAATTGGCAGATTTCGACCAGGAACTCTCCGCGCTCTGGCCGCGGGCTACCCGCGGGCGCGGGTAGTTTGGAGAGCCCGCTCCGTACCAGAGAGACCGCGACCCTTTGATCACTCTTTGGGAGCAGGGGATTCGTCGTGCTTTTGCCGCGGACGCGGGTGCTTTTGCCACGGGCGCGGGTGCTTTTGCCACGGGCGCGGGTGCTTTTGCCGCGGGCGCGAGTGTTGCCCAGAAAGCCCGCGGAGTTTTATTGGGTTCCGTACCCATTTTTCCGCGGGCGCGGGGTTTATTGGAGAGGGTGCGGGAATCCCGTTTTTCTTCTTTGCCTATTAATACACTTGTAATTCCTTTTTGAAGATAACTTTTAGATAATTTTCATTAGCTTAATTTTAGAGAGAGAAGTTAGAGAGAAGTTCTTGGTATTGGATTTGTATTTCAACATTGGATCAATTGTGCTTGGATTTCTTCATTTTCAATCATTAATGTTAGTAAGATTTTCTTCTTCTAGTTCATCTCTTTACTTGATTGATTTAGTTTCATCTTGATTGTTTGTATTGCTTGGATTTGAATTGGATATTGTAGTTGATATTGTTTTCTCTTGATTTTGATTTAAAATGATGATTAATGCTAATTCTAGTGATTTGTTCTTGAGTTACACCATGATTAGTGAGTAGATTAGTTGCTAGGGAGAAGGGGAAGCATGCTTGATTGATAATTTGTGCTAGTGATGATCTTTGATTAATTCAATTGTTGCAATTAAATTGGTTTACATAGTTTTGCATGTGATTAATTAGATTAGGAATGATCAACCTACAAAATTAATCTAGATTGCATTGCATTTCTTAATGACATGACCCATCAATTTGAGAATTGCTTTACTTGATTGAGTTTGATTGTGAATTTCCTTGATTAGCCATTCATAGTGACCCCTAGTTTGGCCTCTAGGAGATAGCTCTTGAACTCTCTTGATTGCTACTACTGTTTGTCCTTTGCAATGCTTGAATCAAACTATGAAATTGTTGAGTAGCACGATTATTGAATTAGCATGTGGAACAAATATCCCTAGTATTTAGCTTATTGAATTACTTGATTAGTCTAATTTTGCTATCATAACACCAACCATTTTCTCACTTCAATCTCCGAAATAGCTTGATTTAGGCTAAAGATAACACCAACTAACTCCTTTGGGTTCGACCCTATACTTACCTATACTTGTTTTAGGTTGGTTTAGGATTTTATAAATAGTGTTAGATTTTGGGATAGGCAATTAACGACTAGTTTATTCCTCTATCAAAACATCAATAAAACATCCAAATGGGCACGGACGCGACTCCGTGACTATATAGCTAGAATGAGATCTCATCTAATTCCTAGTTTTTTTAAAAGTATTTGAAATAAGAGACTCGTAGATCAGACGAAAAGTGCACGGCTAATACCCCGAGTATCACAACCCCTGATTGTCATTACTCTAGATGTGCACAAATCAAGAGTTTTATTGCTCATCTATCTTACACTTTACATGATTTACAAGTTTAGACTTGGTGATGACTCATATCCAAAACAATATAATCA
Source organism: Chenopodium album (assembly GCF_948465745.1). Taxonomy (NCBI): domain Eukaryota; kingdom Viridiplantae; phylum Streptophyta; class Magnoliopsida; order Caryophyllales; family Amaranthaceae; genus Chenopodium; species Chenopodium album. The sequence continues at coordinate 40,797,398 of NC_137834.1, read as the reverse complement.
ATTCCAATCCAATATCAATTCAATCAAGTAAAGCAAATTTCCAATTCAATTCTTGATTTATTAGTGACAAGCAATATTTATTATTGATCTCTTTAACTTCTTCGGTGTATAAACACCTTGAGTGCATAAAACACCCCACAATTTTCACCTCGTCTTATAAGACTTAAATTCTTCCTTTTTTTTTTTGGAAAATAAGATTTTATTACCAAAGAGAGAAAGTTACAACTTACAAAAGCTAAGTTATAACTACCACCAGAACACCAAAAGACCTGAAAACAACAGGCCAACCCCACAACCAGTTCTAGATCCAAGCCTAGCCACCTTCTAGGAAGGGTTCTAGGAAGGACCTAGAACAACTGGACTCAGATTTCCGGCCACCTTCTAGGAAGGGTTCCGAAAACCAGGACCAGACAACAAACAACCAGAAAAACAACAAAACCAAACACCCGAAAGTCACCAAAAACTACAGCCAGAAGCAGACAAGCCTGCAAACCGACTAAAGAAACCAAAAGAACAAAGATAAACAACAAAACGAGTACCAAAGCAACACTAAAAACAAACTACAGCAACAAAGACATCACCAAAACAGTCGTGCAACAACAAAATCAGCAGGCAGCAAAGCACAGTAAGCAGCAGCAACAAACACCACTCATAGTCTACAGCAGCACACAGCAGCAAAGGCAGTAGAACTGCAGCGCAGCAGGAGCAAAAAGCCAGAACAGCAGTCGGCACTGCAGACCATCAGCAACAGCAAGCAGCAGGCACAGCAACAGCAACACAGCAACACCAACAGCAGACTGCAGCAGACAGCAAGCACAGCACAGCAGCATAAACCAGCAGATCAGCAACAGCATACAACAATGCAGCAGCAACCAAACCCCAACAAAACCAGCAACCAGACTGCAGCAACAATAGCAGTAACACACCAGCAGTGCAGCAGCACATAAAAGCAGGCAGCAGTAACACAGCAGCATAGCAGAGCACAGCAACACAAAACCAGCAGAGCTACCAGCAGACAACAGCTAGAAACAGCCTGCAAAAAAGGAAACCGATACAAAAAGAAACGACGGGAGACCCAGTATCAGAACCCAATCCAAAGAAACCAGAACATAAACACAAAGAGCCCGAGACAAGCCCTAAACAATCAAATATTTGCTTCCCGCCGGGATTCTACAAACTGAGTGAAAGACAATATCCCGAACAAGGGCATCAACTGATTTGCAACAACCAGTAAAGAGAACTGCATTCCTTTGAATCCAAATACCATAAACCGTTTCAGTAAATGCCACCTGGATCACTTTATTCTTCAATCTGGAACTTCTGCAGATTTTCTTCATCCAATCAATCTCATCACTAAACTGCTGAACAGGCTTGGAAACACGTAAGATCCCCAAAACCTTACTCCAAACCTTCCTAGAGAAATCACAATCAAAGAAAAGATGTTGAACACTTTCATTGCCATTCAGACAAAGGAAACACTTTGGATCACAAGAGATGTGCCATTGAAGCAACCTATCCTTAGTGACAAGCCTATTCCATAAAGCTAGCCACAATATGAAAACACTCTTGGGAGTTGCTAAGTTATGGCAAGTAACTCTCTTCCAAGGAACTTTAGGCACTTGAGGCCTAATAGCAGCATAAAGCTTCTTGATTTTCATCTTGTTGCCCTGAACAAAACCATCATATCCCCCTTGATCATTCACAACATCTCTACAACTCAAAATCTTCTTCAAGAACCAGGAGCATCTAGCAGGGGTAGGAGTGGTCCAACAATCTTTGTGCTTGAAATAGTAGATATGAACCCACTTAACCCAAAGATTATCAGCCTTGTGAGCAATATCCCAAAGTAATTTAGTGACAGCTGCTTTATTCCACTCAGGAAGAGAAAGCAGATTCCAGCCACCACAAACTTTAGGAAGACAAACATTATTCTAAGCAACCAAAGACTTCTTAGCAGGAGCAGAGGATCCAGTCCAAAGAAAGCATCTGAACCTAGCCTCAATCTCTTTCAGAATTTTCTTCGAAAGAATAAAAATTTGAGCCCAATAAGTCTGTATACCAAACAACACACTCTTCACCAATTGAAGCCTCCCAGCATAGGACAGGTGTTTAGCCATCCACCCTTGAATCCTAGCAGTGACTCTCTCCACCAAAGGCCTACATTGAGCAATAGTAAGCTTCTTTGAAGAGAGAGGGACCCCAAGATACCTAAAAGGAATGGAGCCTTGAGAAACACCAAGAAGCTCCCTCAACTCATTCTGAACCTGAAAAGAGACACCTCCAAAGTAGACTTCACTTTTATCAAGATTAGCAGAAAGCCCAGAGGCACTCGAGAATTTCGAGAAGGCTTGGAAGAGAAGCTTAACAGAAACACTATCAGCTCGAGAAAACATCAATAAATCATCAGCAAACATCATGTGAGTTAGGTTTAACTTTTCACATCTAGGGTGAAAGTTAAAGTCAGGAGACAACTTAAGCTCATCAAGGCATCTAGAGAGGTATTCCATACCAATAGCAAAGATAAAGGGAGACATAGGATCACCTTGCCTTAGCCCTTTCTTAGCTTCAAAGGGGGGGGGGGGCAGGAAAACCATTAATAAGAATAGAATAAGAGACAGAAGTAAGACAATTCCAGATCCAATCAACAAATCTCTGAGGGAAACCAAGCTCTTGCATGACAGTGATCAAGAAACCCCACTCAACCGAATCATAGGCTTTCTTCAAATCCACCTTAACCATACACCTAGGAGAGATAAATTTGTGATCATAGCCTTTGATCAATTCAGTTGCAAGAAGAATATTGTCACCAATGTGCTTGCCAGGAATGAACCCTGCCTGAGCATCATCAATCACCTCACCAATGACAGCAGCAAGCCTAGCAGTTATGACTTTAGAAATGAGCTTATAGACCACAGTACAACAGGCTATAGGTCTAAAATCCTTAACATGAGAAGCAGAAAGGACTTTAGGGACCAAAGTAATAGTTGTACAATTCCATTGCCTAGGCAAAATCCCATTATTAAAGAAATCAATAACACTAGCATAAATATCATCTTTCACAATATGCCAAGCTCTCTTAAAGAAATAGGAGTTAAAGCCATCAATACCAGGAGCTTTAGTGTTATCAGTTCCCTTAAGGCCAGCATCAATTTCAGCATGAGAGATAGGCCTAATGAGGTAGCTCTGAGCAGCAGAGCTAAGCTGCTTACCCCTCCGCATAGTAATAAGGTCAACAGCAGGGAGCCAAGGAGCCTGAGTCCCTAAAAGAGACTTATAGAAAGAGATAATTTCATGAGAGATAGCATCTGGATCCTTAAGCAACACCTGATTAGAATCAAAAATAGAATCAATTCTATTCCTTGCTTGCCTAGTCTTCATCACAGAAAAGAAGTAGTGGGAATTGCCATCTCCAAGCTTAACCCAATTAATCCTAGATTTTTGCTTGAAGATGCTTTCCTGAATATCATTCCAATGCTTAACAACCTTAATAGCATCAGATTCTTTAGCATATAAATCCAAATCATCAGGGTTCTGAGCCATTAAGGTTTGAATTCTAGAAAGCTCATCATTAGCCTGGTCAATCTTTTCCTCAATGTTGCCAAACTGCTTGCTAGTAAGAGACTTGATACTAGACTTTACAGAATTGAGCTTCTGCCAAACAGAATTACCAGAGCCCCAAGCCTGCGAAACAGTATCAAGAAAATCAGGGTGATCCGCAATACAGTTTAGAAATCGAAAAGGTCTACCTTTCCCCACAGGGCCAGAGCAAATATCCAGCAAAACAGGACTATGATCAGATAAAGAAGGAGGGAGATAAACAGTCTCCACATGCCCATGAGAAGCTAACCAAGCTTGATTACCAAAGGCTATATCAAGTCTAGAGAGCGTTCTAGGGCCAGTATGAGCCTTATTAGACCAAGAGTAGAAGGACCCTTTGCTTTTGAGCTCAGTGAGGTCCAAATCATCAACCAAATTCTGAAAGTCTCTAGTCTCATAATCAGTAACATCAGCACCATGAAGCCTATCAGAAGCATGAAGAATAGAGTTATAATCACCAACACAAAGCCAAGGAGAATGCTGGATAGAGATGCTTCTGAGCCCCTCCCACAAAGAAAGCCTATCATGAATGGAGTGAAGACCATAGACAACAGTGAGAAAAATCTGATTAGAAGAAACAGTACAATGAAGGAACTGTTCATGAATCTTCAAAACATTAACAGTTACTCTATCCACATTCCAACCAAGCCAAATCCTCCCTTTGGGAGAATGATCATAATTACACAACCAGAGCCAAGAAGAGCCAAACTTCTTCTGATAAGTGAGAACATTTTTCAACTTGATTTTTGTTTCAAGCAAACCAACAACATCAACTGAATGAGAGTGAAGCAACCTCCTTACAGAGGCAACTTTGCCAGGGTCATTCAGGCCCCTGACATTCCAAACAGAGTAAATCATGACACCATGACACCAAAGGGGGATTAACCTCACCCCCGCTTGGATTAATAGTGAACCCACCTGCACCATCCATTTCATTTGCAAACAAAGCAACAAAAGCATTAGAGGTAGAAGCAGGCTGATGAACTCTAGTTTGCTGGCTTTTTGTTTTCCTCCCTACTATTCTCCAACCCTCATCTGAATTCTTAGATGTATGAACCTGTGGAGTAATAATAGATTGACCATGAACAGAAACCCCAACATCAACAGCAGCAGAAGGAGCAGGATCATGGGTAGGCTTAGGAGCCCAAACTTGCTTTTGCTTAGGAGGAATAGGAGCCGGTTGCTTAGAAGCCTGCTTAGGCAAAGGAGGCTTAACAGAGCAATCATGACCAATCTTGTTACACTTAGAGCAAAAAGAAGGAGCCCACTCATACACCACCCTGATCTCCAATAATTCCTTCAAAGGACTCTCAACCCACACAGAGGATGGCAAAGGCTTTGTAACATCAATCTCAATCAGAACCCTAGCAAAAGACACTCTAAGCTGTCTAGTAGTACACTCATCAGCACAAATTGGCACTCCAAGCAAACTACCAAGGCGGCTAAGAGTGTGAGATCCCCAACAATTAAGTGGAAGATTAGGGAATTTAACCCAAAGAGGAATAGTTCTAAGTATTTCAGCATGAAAATCAAAATCAGGGCACCAAGGCTTCACTATTGCAGGCTTTCCGAAGAACATATGAGGACCAGAACAAAGAATAGTATCTCTATCATCACTAGAACACATATTGATAATAAAGTACCCATCATCATGCCAATACACATCTGGTTTTTGCATATCATTCCATTGTTGAGCAAAGAAACGAAGAACAGCAGCAATAGTAGGATAAAAGCCAACCACATAAAAAACAAGAGCATTAGCCCATTTTCGATTACCTTCCTCAAGCTCGGCTGCTTGTAGCTCAGCAATTAGCTTCCCATCTTGCACTTTCGGAGCAACAAAGGATAGTGTAGCTCCTTTAGCAGCCAATTTCCCAGCAAAAGATGAAGCACGAGTCCCCTTCTGCTCCAGAACAGGGGAAGCAGCACGATTTTCAGAAGAATCGCGCGAGCTCAGCTCCAAGGCAGAAAGAGGAGCATCTCGATCTTCATTAATGTCATGCGCAATATGCTCCAGAGAGGTTGAGGAAGGAAACACAGCATGTCCTGTTGCACCGCCAATCCCAAATCCACCAGCATCCAATGGAACATTAACCCCCGAAACCCTAGGTACTCTTCCATTGGATTGCTTCGATTTGGCAGAAGCTTTAGCAACTGAAGTAGCTTCAACATCCACAGGAACGCCGGAAATAGCACCACCAGCTGACTGAACTACCGTCGGCGCCGGAGTAAGCAATTCATCCCCCTCTTGAATCGGGCTAGGAACAAAAGGGGTATTTGAAATCCCCAAATTCTTCAAAATCGAGCCAACAACTTCATGAGCATCCTTTTGTTGCGCAATTTGAGGTGTAGAAATAGCTTGCTTCTTCTTCTTCGCCATTGAAATCCAGATTTGATGAAGAAAACCAATCAAAAATGAAGAACAATGAAGAAGAGAGAGAAGAGAGAAAGTCAACGAAAGTCAAACATAAACTTCTTTGCACAAGTAATAAACTTAAATTCTTCCTTTACTCATTCTATCTCAACAATCATGAACAAGTAATAAATAAATCATTCCACATATTCACGTACCTTTGCCTCTAAGCGCATCTTACAAATCAAAGCATAATAATACTTGCAAAGTAGCATAATAGACAACATAAGGAAATCACAATGTATAACCAAACAATTTAGCCCAGTCTTCTCTATACATGATACTAAGTTCTCGTTACATTCCTTAACATGCATCTAAAGGCAAGATTTCGTAACTCGTACGTACATTGTATAAACGAGTCGGTTGGCCAGTTTAGAAACTAGAAGTCGCCTTCTACAAAGTCCTCTCCTAAACCACACAATGAGAACTAAATCAACACACAAGCATATAAATTTGCGGCAATACCAAACTACTTTAAAACCACTTAAACCATCAAAATAATGTCTTTAAATTGTTCCCATTAGTCAAAGTTAATAATATAATATTTCATCTACAAGTTTATATGCTAAAATCATGAAAATATAGCTTATAATTTAAAATTCCAACAACTTAAAAGTGATGAACATAATCATTATATAGTAGGTTAGTATGTTTAAACCCCAAAAATTTAGTAGGTTAGTATGTTTAAACCCCAAAAATATACCAATTCAATTTAATTAGAGGCTCTAAAATAATAAACATAAAATCTGAAAAATTAATCTTGAGGTTAGACTTTAAAGTTCAAAGCTTTTTTAATCACAAATTACCCACAATCATTAATTATTGATATTAAAAGCATAAAAATATGAAACTAACACAATTTTATCATAAAAATTAAAACTTTAATAATCTGAAATTTTATAAATAATCAAAATAATCATGCTTAACACAATTTAGTCATAATATAATTAGATAGCTTAGTTAACATGTTTAAAACCCTCAAACCATGAAAAATCAACATATAAACCCTAAATTTTATACATACATAAATCTAAAATTTTGTATTATAATTTAAACATATAAAAATTCATAAATTCATAACCTTTTGCAAATTATATGCATAATCAGATCATAGTAATAACAGTTTAAGAACAATATTTTAAAAAAGATTAAAAATCGAATTATATTAACAAAACAAAAGAGAAAAAAAAAAGAAAGAAGGAGAGAGAGAAGGGGCGGACCGTCGGGGTGGCTGGTGGCGTGCGGTGGTTGGCGGCGAGTAGCAGGTGGCCGGAGGTGGGGCATTGACTGGCAGCAAGCAACTTCGAATTTTTTTTTTCTTGTGAGAAATGTGAAAGAGGAGGAAGAGAAGTGAGGGGGTGTTGTTTAGGGTAAAAATACCCTAGACACGTGGACAAATCAGATAGGGACACATGTTATGCTTAGAAAGGTCCACCTGGGCCACTCACTAGCTGACATGTTTCAGCCTCAAATATTTGCTGAAGTTGCGGCCTTCAAGGCCCAATTCTATAGAACGCCGCAAAACGACGCACCCCACCAAACCTAGGTCAGCATGAACTAAGAGAGGGCACCATTCTTAATGAACCTATAAATAGAGAGATATCCCCCATTTTTTGGGACACATTCAATCATTTATTACAACTACCCTACATTCTCTCACATCAGAGAAAACACCTAAACTCGGAATCCAAGAAGATCCCCTTTAACTTTCCCCACCTTTTTACATTCTCCAACGCTTTCTAACTTGATCGTCGGAGGCGGAGCTCCAACCACCTAGAGTTTCGGTTGTTTTACAGAAATAGGCGCAGTCGAACTAGTATTCGAGCCATAACTCTTCTAAGGGACAAAAACACCCAAAACATTTGGCGTTGTTAGTGGGGAGAGTACCTCAAATATGGTTCAAGAGTCTATACCACAGTAAGACCCCAACTTTCCTACGGTTGATGGGGAGGTCTTCACGGACAAAGAAGATGACCACAATTTGGACGTCAAAACTCATGTGGCCCCTAACGGTTCATTCATTGCCAAGCACATCCATTCAAGAGACAGGCTGGAACAAGTAAACAATGAAGCCAGCACCTGCATGTCTACTGGACAGCCGCCTAGTACTAATAGGGCAGCCAGAGGTCAGGCTCTAATCACCAGAGACAAGCTCATCAAATTCATGACAAGTTTCAAGGGTGAGATCAGTCACCTGATAAAAAAGAAGACGGCTGACTCTAGCAAGAGTCAATTGGCTAAAAAATCTCTTCGGGCTTCCAGGAAGAAATCATTCAGGGACAGGCAACCTAATCCACATCCTCAGGAGAAGACTACGCCTTCCCTTAATTGGACGATGATCCTTCTATCCCAAACGGGCACAATGAAGGTCATCCGTGCTGTTCAGCCAAATGGCAGCAAAAAGACTTTCACTAATGTTTGACATGTTATCAAGAAAAAATCGGAATCATCAGCTGTATGAGTCAGCCTCTACTTTGAGCTTTCTAAACAGCTTCAAAAATACATCTATAAGGAATACTCAATCCTTACATGAGAGCCATACATGTTGTAAGTCCGTCCACTATGGCCCTCAAATTATTAGGAATGCCCCGTACGTACCCCTATGTTATATGGCCCGTATTCTCCTCATTTCATGCTGTCGACTCTCTTTGGGGGGGCAGGCGACATATAATGTCCAACCTTTGGACTGGCAGCTCCGTTTGCTCAAACTTGGTAAACAAACTTTTGCATTCACCAAGGAAATAATTTAGGCGGCACAACTAACCGAGGTTTAAAATGTGTTGGTGGGTGCTTATGATGGTACCTCTAACCCGAAGGACCAATTCATGGCCTGCTCCAACCGTATGCACATGAAGGGGTTGGAGGATGCTATGTGGTATCGCTGCTTCCCGACTACCTTGAAGGGCATAGCCTAACAATGGTTCGGCAACCTGCCAGTTGGGTGCATTGATAGCTTCAAGAAGCTTACCTTCTGGTTTGCCTCCAACTTCTTAATGAACATCCTTGCCAAGAAAAACAAGTCTTGACTTAAGCACCATACGATAAGGATATAGAGAAGGACTTTGCTCCTATGTTAAACGGTTCAATTTGGTGAGAATCTAGATTCAGGGGTTGTCTAACAAGGTAGCCTGTACAAAATTCTTTAAGGGTCTGAAGGATAGGTCTACCTTTAAGTTCGACCTTGTCCGAAAGAGGGTTTTCACCCTTCAAGAGGCGTTGATAGAGGCAAAGAGCTTAATTCAAGCTACTAACCTCTGCTCGTATAACCATCAGTCGGACTCCAAGAAATCTGACAAGCAAACAGAGAGTCGGTTTGCTCAGCCAGCTAAGAAATCAGAAGAGAGCAAAAAGAGAAAAGAAGTTTAGGCGGTTAATGAGCCTGGTCAGCTGTCACAAAAGAAAAATAAAGAATTCAAGTCGTATGTCTCACGGTAGACTGCCGCTCTATCTTCATGGATGTTAAGGATCGACTGACCATTGAGAAGCCGAATCTGTTGAAGAGTTCCGTTCAGTCTCAGAACAAGGATAAATACTATCACTTCCATGAGGATGTGGGCCATGACACCAACGACTCTTATAGTCTCAAGCTGACGTTGGACCGTCCAGCTGACTGGGGCTTACTGAAGTCTTATGTCTTGAAGTCCAAAGTGACTTCCAAGACGAATCCGGGACAGTCATCTAAGACAGTCTAGCCTACTAGTAGCTCGGACACAGACAAGGATCCAGTCTACAGTATAGTAGACGGATTTTCATGCGGTGGCCCGACCATCCGGGGCACCAAGGATCATCTAAAGAAGATGATCCACTCAGTTGATGATGGACAAGCGTCTACCAGTGGAACATTCCTAGACATCCTCATCACTGAGAAAGATTAGGTAAAAGTCTGTTGGCCGCATGACAACCTAATCATCATACAGTGTAAGGTCGCCAACCAGCTTGTTGGTCGGATCCTTATAGACACGGGTAGCGCCTCTGATCTCATCAACTACAAGCGTCTGTTCAAGCTGAGCTATAGGCTAGAAAACCTGCAGGACGTCTTCCATCCACTAGTTGGCTTTGGGGGAGGGTTCATGCACGTATTCGGGAAAATTAATCTACCTATCCTGCTGGGGAAAAAAGGAAAGAGAAACATATGATCGTCCGGTTTTTGGTGCTTAAAGAGATTACCGCCTATAACATCATTCTAGGTCGACCCACTCTAAACGAGTGCAAGGCCGTCATCATCACAGCTCTCATGATGCTCAATTATGAAAAGGATGATGGCTATATTGGCTCCCTCAACGGGGATAATAAGAAAGCCAAGGAGTGTTATTTATCAGACGTTAAACAAACGGCTGCTGCAGCCGGTCAGTCGAAGGAGCAAATAGACCTTGACGATGTCAAAGACCTTGATTCACCCCCTCCAGCAGCCGCAAAGAAAAGAAAAGTTGATCAGCTGATGGAGGTGAAGAAGGAGAAGAAATAGCAATCACTGACCGAAGAACGATCAGATGATCTCTGTCCCCTATTGGCTGGTGAGCACATAAATATTCCTTTGAACCATTGATATCAAGAGCAAACTGTTAAAGTGGGGATGACTGCCTTTGAAAGGCTGGGTGCAGACTTGTACTTCATGCTGGAGGAATTCAAAAACATTTTTTCCTTTGATGTGGAAGAGATTCATGCATCAGCCAGATCTTGGTGACAACAAACTTCTTGTGGATCCAAAAACGAAGCCCATCCGGCAAAAGAAAAGAAATCACGGCAAGGAGATAAGTGAGGCGGCAGCTACTGAGGTCAAAAAGCTGTTAGACGTCTGGTTTATTCGGCCATGTAACTTCCCTGATTAGGTTGCGAACGTGGTGCTTGTAAAAATCCGAATGGTACTTAGCGCATGTGTGTAGATTACACTAACTTGAACAAGGCATGTCCAAAGGACAGTTATCCGCTTCCAAAGATCAATAGTCTTGTCGACCCTATAGTCGGACATGTCTTGATAAGTTTTATGGATGCCTACTCCGGCTTCCACCAGATACCCCTGTGGAAAAAAGATCAAGAGAAGACAACCTTCGTCACTGATCAGGGGTTATTGTGGTATACAATGATGCGGTTTGGCTTGAAGAATGCGCCGACTACTTTCCAACAAATGATTAATACAGTCTTCATTAATCAGATTGGGAGGAATGTAGAGGCGTATATTGATCACATGATAATCAAATCCAAGCTACAGACGGATCACCTTGCTTATCTTCGAGAAACCTTCACCACACTCAAGTGGCATAAGGTCATGTTAAATCCGAAAAAGTGTGTTTGTGGTGTTGAGTCTGGGAAGTTTCTTGGATTCCTGATTGATCAAAGGGGGATAGAGGCTAACCCCGAGATGATACATGCAGTAATTGACATGAAGTCACCTTGAACTGTCAAGGAAGCTCAGAGGCTTACCGGTTGCCTGGCTGTGCTTGGGAGATTCCTCATCCGGTCAGGTGACAAATTCCTTTACTTCTTCCAAGCAATCAGGAAGAAGACTAGATTTGAAAGGGGAGATAATGCTGAGGCGGCCTGTTAAAAATTGAAAGAACATTTACACTCGTTGGCAAGGCTTGTTAGCCCTCTGCCAAAGGAGACGATATTCAGATCCCGGTCTATTTCATTAGCCATGTTCTTAGAAATGCTGAACTTCGGTACCCCATGGTTGAAAATTTTGGCCTTGCTCTTTACATGGCTGTTAGAAGTTGAAGTCTTACTTCTTGGCACATCCGGTGGTGATCTATACAGATCAACCTCTCAAGAAGATCATGGCAACCTTGGAGTCATCCGGTAGAATTCTCAAATGTGCTATTGAAATGCAAAGTTATGAAATCACCTACAAACCAAGAAAGGTAGTGAAGGGTTAGACGTTTGCCAAATTCATTGTCGAAACGATAAGGCCGGTTGGTCCAGACAACCTTGATAAGGTTTGGGAAGTGTTTGTAGACGGGAGCTCTACTATGAACGGATGTGGTGTAGGTAGAATATGCCAATCTTCGGAAGGGGATAAAAATGAATTTGCACTATGGTTCAAGTTCCAGGCCTCAAATAATGAGGCGGAATATGAAGCCCTGCTAGCCAGTATCCGCATGTGCAAGGCAGCAAGGGCAACAAAAATTAACGCGTGCTTGGATTCTCAGTTGGTCAATAGCTAATACCATGGTGAATATAAGCCACCCATCCGGCTATGATCAAATATTTACAGGCGAACAAAGTTGAGGCTGAGACACTTGAAGAATTTCATTTAAGTCAAGTGCTTAGATCTAAAAACAACCAAGTGGATGCTCTGACAAAATTAGCATCCTCCGCCTCTTGTGATACACCTCTGTCAATCTTCTGGGAGGTTATGGAAAAGAGGAGTATATCTGATGAAGAACCTATTGGAGTGCTTGACCGAAGATCTATCTGGGTGGATGGCATTCAGGCATATTTGACAGACGGCATGCTTCCGGATTCACCCTAGGAGGTAGTTGTACTAAAGAAATGTGCCGTAAACTTCAAGATGAAAGACCGAGATCTCTTCAAGGTGGGTTTTTAAAAGTCGTTGTTGAAGTGTGTTACTTAAAAAAGAGAAAAGAAGTTCTCAAAGATCTGTACTCGGGATATTGCATCTTCCACATAAGTGACAAATCCCTAGCTGTCAGGACCAGGCGGCAAGGTACTTCTGGCCCACTCTTGAGGCAGACGCCATGGAGATGGTTAGAAAATATGACAAGTGCCAAATATTTGGCAAGCTCATCCATAAGCCGGCAACTGACATGATAGCAATCCACAATCTAGTCTCATTTGCTAAATGAGGCATGGACATTCTAGGTCTTTAAACGCCAGCACCAGGCCAAAAGCTTTATGTTCTGGTTGTTGTGGATTATTTTACCCAGTGGATTAAAGTAGAGGCGGTCAAAGGCATTAAGATAAAGGATGTCATCTCTATCATTTGGAAGAACATCATCACCCGGTATGGGGTATCTATGTCTATGGTGTTTGATAATGGGCCTTAGTTTGAAACGCCTAAGCTCAGTATTGGTTGGGAGATCAAGGGATCTCACATAGTTTTGCATCCGTCAGCCGACCCTAAGCAAACGGCCAAGTTCAAGCCTTTAAAAAACTCATCTTAGATGGCATCAAAAAGAAAATAGAAAGAGATGGTGGTTTATGGGCTGAAGAGTTACTTCATGTCCTATGGGCCATCTGGAAAACTGAAAAATGGGCAACCGGCGAAACCCCATTTCTCATAGTTTACGGTGCTGAAGCCGTCTTGCCCATCGAGCATTATGAGCCGACTTTATGAGTCATGATATACGATGAAAAGGAAAACGGGGAGGCCATGCAGCTAGCATTGGACTCACTCCCGGAGCGCAGGGGCAACGCTGCCTTACGTCATGAGATTTACCGTTTGAGAATGGTTCGTGCCTTCAAACAAAAGAGTGCATAAATGACCCTTGAAAGTTGGGGACTTTGTGTTATTAAAGATGGAGGCAACCGGTAAGGCCAATCAGCATGGAAAGCTAACTCCTAATTGGGAAGGCCGCTACCGGATCTATGAGGAAGTAAGAAACGGCACCTACCACCTAGAAACTCAAGATGGCAGACGGCTGCCTAGAACTTTGAACGTTGAAACCTTGAAATGTACTACTTCTGAGATTTGTAAATTTTTGTAAATGAAAATCCTATCAATGAAAAAAGTTGCTTTTTGTTTTCAATTTTGTTAATTACTTTGTATATATACATGCGAAATGTGAAAATATATACCTCCTGTTAATGCACAGACGGTCAACTAAATGAATTAAACTATGTTAAAAACTAGGTGGCTAAATCAATGTTTAAATTATGAGGCCGATGGCTGGATGATATTTTATTTTATAAATTTTTCTTCTCCAACATGAGTAAGGCGTCTAGCAACTCCCATTTAGGTGGAATCGTCGCAGAGAGTATCTTCTATCCGGGTAACGATGTGCTCTACATGCCCATGCAGACGGCAAATATTGAACAACCTAATTGGTCAACTCATAGCTATCTGACCAAAATAATTTAATAATGATTAAGCTCAAAAGCTGGATGTCTAATGACATCAGCCGGTTGCCGACAGAAGTTATAACTTAGATTATTCGACGAAATTGTACAAGTCCACTCAATGGGGCAAACGAACAAAGTGCAATGGATTGCAGGTGCCCTAGACGGTCCTTAAGCGTCTAGGGGCCATTTATCAGGCGAATAATTTGTTTCCTGCCTCATCAAGTGCTAAGCGGCAATTTGCCTCCTACTTAATCAAAAGACAGTATAACTGATTACGAATATCCCAAAAAGAGGAAAAGGGCTATAGTACAACTACTTCTCCGGCTGGGTAAATGGCTACATACTTGGCTTGTGGACGGCTGTGTACCTGGTTTAAGGCAATCACTACTGTGATTGATTGACTTAGGAACATCTCATACTCTAAAGTATCAAAAGTTCTGATGCAAGTCTAAGCATGGAGGACTCCGAAGATTTGCTTATCATGCATCAAGATAGTTTATCCCTAAACATTGATTCAAGCCAAGCATTGCATGGACACTTTCTTGGATATCAAAGCAAAGCCACGGTTTGCTTAGTGGTTTTTCTTGGAGTCTAGTTCACTTTCTTGAACTTTCTTGAATTTTCTTTACTTAGATTTTGCTTACAAGTTTTTACCTTTCACTTGAAAGGGTTTTTCTTGGTTCAAGCATTAGGATCTTTAATCTTTATTTAGTTCTTTAATTTTTATTTATTTATTTAGTTGCTTTAAAAATCAGTTAGTTAGCAAAATAAATCAGTTTGGTGTATGCTTGTGCGCCAAGGTGCTTGCTCTTCAAGCAAGTTAGAATTCTAGTTTAATTAGGATTGAATTAGGGACTTGTCCTAATCTTCCTAGGTAAACTAAGTCTTATAAATAGGGTTGTAAACACACGAATAAATATGCATAGATTAATATTCAGATTTATTTCTTAAGTTGCATACTTGAGTTTTGGTTAATTGCGATCAATTGCTGTTTTGCTTGTTTTAGTTAAAACATTCGTTTGGATTGATTAATTAGGTGGATTCTTAATTGATTAATCTTAGTTTTTGTTTAATTCTTGGTGGATTTCCTGTATAGAATTAGACTTAAACATATCCCTTGTGTTTTTTTGATTTTCGGATCAATAATTCACATCATCTTTGGTATCAGAGCAGGTTTGCGCAACTTCGGCAAAAATTAAACTGGGAACAATTGGCTGGGAATGTTTACGTGATTCTTTTTGCATTGAACTCTAAAAACGTCTAGCTATCACAATATACAATTTCATAATTTTTAGTTGAGTAACGCGTTCTACACAGCCTCAAATGTTTGTTGTTTGTGCACTGATTTGCGGTTGGGAGTCCGGTTTTTGTGTTGCCTAGTTTTCCTTCAAGATTCGATCTTTTAATAAAGATTTTTTCATAAACAGACTTGGTTTGTGTAGGAATCATGAGTGACGAGGAGGTTCCACAGGTTCCAAGGGGATTAACCTTAGAACAGGCTCAAAATCTTAGAAGAGATAGGCGAATTGACGAGTTGGCAGCAAGGATGGATGAGATATTAAAAAGGCTTGATACTCTTGCTGGAGATTCTTCAAGGAAAGGGAATTCTAACCCTAATTCTGGTTCAAGTGAGGAAGAACAACCAAGGAGGAACCCAAGGAGGCCACGAAATAATTATTCCTCAAGTGATGAATCACCAAGGCCTAGGAGAAGAGATCGACCAAAGGATGATGATAGGAACCTTAGATTAGATCTTCCCGAATTCAATGGGAGTATGAATGAACCTGAAAAATACTTTGAGTGGATTAGAAGGGCCGAGACACTCTTTGATTACAAGGAGTATGATGAAAGGAAAAGATGCAAATTGGCTGAATTAAAACTGATTGGTTATGCTAGTCTTTGGTAAGATAATCTAAAGAAGAAGAGGCATAAAGAGGGGCGTGCAAGAATCTCAACTTGGGAACAACTCAAGAAGCACATGAAAAAAAGGTTCGTACCTAGTGATTATATTCAAGATGTTTATCGTAAGATGCAACTTTTTAAACAAAATTCTATGACTGTTGAGAATCATATTGGTGAATTTGAAAATTTATGCATGCTATGTGGCTTAGAAGAGATTGTTGAGCATAAGATTGCTAGATTTATTTCGGGGTTGAATGATAATATTGCTGAAAAAGTTGAATTGCAACAATATTAGTTCTTTGAGGATGTTTGCAAGGTAGCTTTGAAAGTTGAAAAACAGATAAAGGGGAAGAAAGGGACGTACACTAAGCCCTTTGTAAAAGGTTTCACTAAACCTTTTGAGAAGAACAGCTTGGAGAAAAGTGGTTCTAGTTCGAACTACAAGGAGACTAAATCAAAATTTGAAGCTCCTAAAAAGCTTGTTGAAGATAGGAAGTTCTTCAAGTGTGGTAGTGTTGGTCACATTGCAACTAATTGTCCATCAAAAAGAGTAATGACTGCTCAAGAGTGGGAACAAGAACAAGCTAAGTGTGAGCAGGGTAGTGACTATGAAGAAAAGAACGAAGAGGAAAACTTTGAAGAAGAGGAGGGGCATATTGACGAAATTGATCCCGAGACTCATGGTCAAAGTTTGGTTCTAAGAAGGGCGCTACACTCTAAAACCGTACCTATGGAAAACAATCAAAGGGAGAAAATCTTTCTTACAAGGTGCAAGGTAGAAGATAGGTTGTGTGACATGATCATAGACACGGGGAGTTGCACTAATGTGGTATCTACTACTTTGGTAGACAAATTGAAGTGGCCAACTACTGAACATCCAAGCCCTTATAAGCTTCATTGGCTTAATAATTCGAGTGATGTTAAGGTAACTAAACAAGCCTTAATCTCCTTTTCAATTGGTAAATTTCATGATAAAGTTTTGTGTGATGTTTGTCCTATGGATGCTTGTCATATACTATTAGGCCGTCCTTGGCAATATGATAGATTTGTGAAGTTTGATGGAAGGACTAATGTGTATGTTGTGAGAAAAGGAGAAAAAGAGAGACCAGTTGCTTTAAAACCTTTGATAAGCAACAAGTCTTCTAATGTTACCTCTAATTCGAAGAGTTCTTATTTGATTAGTGAGAGGGAATTAGAAAAATAGATTTGCAGCAACAATGTGGTATATATACTTGTTTCTAATGAGATTCGAATTGATCAAGATAAACAAGCAAAGAGGCCGTATGAATTGGAATCTGTTTTAGAAGAATTCAAGGATGTCTTTCCTAAGGAATTACCTCCGGGACTACCTCCTATTCGTGGGATAGAGCATCAAATTGACTTGATTTCGGGAGCACCATTACCTAATAAGGCAGCCTATAGAAGTAATCAAGAAGAAACAAAGGAGATGCAAAGGCAAATTGAAGAGCTTATGGCTAGAGGATACGTGAGGGAAAATATGAGCCCTTGTGTCGTGCCTACTTTACTTGTCCCAAAGAAAGATGGGAGTTGGCGCATGTGTATTGATAGTAGGAGTGTGAATAACATCACTATCAAATACAGATTTCCGATTTCAAGGTTAGATGATCTACTTGATGAACTACATGGTTCAAAGTTGTTTTCTAAGATTGATCTTATGAGTGGTTATCATCAAATTCGAATGAGAGAAGGAGATGAGTGGAAGACAGCATTCAAGACTAAGTTAGGGTTGTATGAATGGTTGGTGATGCCGTTTGGACACACTAATGCACCTAGCACTTTCATGAGGTTGATGCATGAGGTACTTAAACCTTTCCTTGGCAAGTTTGTTGTTGTTTATTTAGATGATATTCTGATATACTCTAAAAATTTGCATGATCATCTAAATCATCTAACAAGTGTGTTTGAAGTGTTAAGAGAGAAGAAACTCTATGCTAAGCTTGAAAAATGCTACTTCTTAGTGCCTAGTGTTACTTTTCTTGGTTATGTTGTATCAAAGGATGGAATTTCAGTTGATCATTCGAAAGTAGAGGCTATTAAAACTTGGCCTATTCCTACTAATATGAGTGAAGTAAGGTCTTTTCATGGTCTAGCTTCGTTCTATAGAAGATTTGTCAAGAATTTCTCAAATATTGTGGCGCCTATGACCGAATGTTTGAAGAAGGACAAGGGTAAATTCGAATGGACTAAAGAAGCTCAAAGTGCATTTGAGTTGGTTAAAAAGAAGCTATGTGAAGCACCTATACTTGCGTTACCAGATTTCTCAAGTCCTTTTGAAGTTAAAACCGATGCTAGTGGAGTTGGAATTGGAGCAGTTTTACTCCAAAAGAAGAGGCCTATTGCATATTTCAGTGAGAAATTGGGAGGAGCTCGATTGAACTATTCTACTTATGATAAAGAGTTCTATGCCATTGTTAGAGCTTTAGATCATTGGAGTCATTATCTCCGACCTAATCACTTTGTGTTGCATTCTGATCATGAAGCATTGAAGTACATACATGGACAACAAAAGCTCAATCCTAGACATGCTACGTGGGTTGAATTTTTACAATCATTTAATTTTTCTTCAAAGTACAAAGAAGGGAAATCGAATGTTGTGGCTGATGCATTATCTAGAAGATACACTTTGATTGGAATTCTAAATAGCAAGCTACTTGGTTTTGAATTGATCAAAGAATACTACAAAGGTGATGATGATTTTGCTACATTGATTGAAGAGTGTTCTAAAGGAGCCGTGGGTTCTTATTTGCTGCAAGATGGTTTTCTTTTCAAAGGAAATCGACTTTGTCTTCCTAAGTGTTCTATTAGAGAGCTAGTTGTTAGAGAAGCTCATGGGGGAGGAATTGCTGGTCACTTTGGCATTACAAAGACCTTGAGTATGTTACAAGAACACTTCTATTGGCCTAAGATGCTCACGGATGTGCAACTAGTTATTTCTAGGTGTGCAACTTGTCAAAAAGCGAAGGCTACTTTTCATCAAGGCTTGTATACTCCTTTACCTGTTCCAGATTCACCTTGGGAAGATATTTCTATGGATTTTATTGTGGGATTGCCGAGAACACAACGGGGGAAAGACTCTATTATGGTTGTTGTGGATAGGTTCTCTAAGATGGCTCATTTTGTTCCTTGTCACAAAGTGGATGATGCTATGAAAGTGGCGGAATTATACTTCAAGGAGATTGTTAGATTGCATGGAATTACGAAAACTATTGTGAGTGATCGAGATACAAAGTTCATGAGTTTCTTTTGGAAGTCTCTATGGAAGCTTGTGGGAACTAAATTGCTCTTTAGTACATCTTACCATCCACAAACTGATGGACAAACCGAGGTTACTAATCGTACTCTTGGTGCGCTTTTGCGTGGGTTAGTGAGTAAGACACAAAAGGATTGGGACATCAAGTTAGCTCATGCGGAGTTTGCTTATAATAGATCACCTACATATGCTACCAAACATAGTCCTTTTGAGGTAGTCTATGGAGTCAATCCGAAACTTCCAATTGATCTTGTTCCATTGCCTAAGGGTGAGTTAATTCACAAAGATGCCGAGTCTAAGTTGAAGAGTATGCTGAAATTACATGCTCAAGTTCGAACAAGAATAGAGAAAGTAAATGACATGTACAAAGCTAGAGCAAACAAGCATAGAAGGCAACAAAGTTACACTGTTGGAGACTTGGTATGGTTACATTTGAGAAAGGAAAGATTTCCAGGAAAACGCAAGAATAAGTTGATGCCTAGAAGTGAAGGTCCTTTCAAGATTATTGAGAAGATCAATGACAATGCTTATAAGTTAGAACTTCCGGGAGAATATGGAGTTAGTGCTACATTCAATGTTGGCGATTTGGCTAAGTATATTCCTGATGAAGAACTTCGAGATTTGAGGACAAATTCTTTCGAAGAAGAGGAGGATGATGCAAGTCTAAGCATGGAGGACTTTGAAGATTTGCTTATCATGCATCAAGATAGTTTATCCCTAAACATTGATTCAAGCCAAGCATTGCATGGACACTTTCTTGGATATCAAAGCAAAGCCACGGTTTGCTTAGTGGTTTTTCTTGGAGTCTAGTTCACTTTCTTGAACTTTCTTGAATTTTCTTTACTTAGATTTTGCTTACAAGTTTTTACCTTTCACTTGAAAGGGTTTTTCTTGGTTCAAGCATTAGGATCTTTAATCTTTATTTAGTTCTTTAATTTTTATTTATTTATTTAGTTGCTTTAAAAATCAGTTAGTTAGCAAAATAAATCAGTTTGGTGTATGCTTGTGCGCCAAGGTGCTTGCTCTTCAAGCAAGTTAGAATTCTAGTTTAATTAGGATTGAATTAGGAACTTGTCCTAATCTTCCTAGGTAAACTAAGTCTTATAAATAGGGCTGTAAACACACGAATAAATATACATAGATTAATATTCAGATTTATTTCTTAAGTTGCATACTTGAGTTTTGGTTGATTGCGATCAATTGCTGTTTTGCTTGTTTTAGTTAAAACATTCGTTTGGATTGATTAATTAGGTGGATTCTTAATTGATTAATCTTAGTTTTTGTTTAATTCTTGGTGGATTTCTTGTATAGAATTAGACTTAAACATATCCGTTGTGTTTTGTTGATTTTCGGATCAATAATTCACATCAAGTTCCCAAGTCAATCAATTGGAGAAGTACTAAAACCAATCACACAGCCGCCAGGGGCAAGGGTAGCCGGTATATTGAATTTCGCATGCTATAAAAGAGTTAGGAAAAATTGCAAAATGTAATTGCAAAAATTGAAACAAATTATGCAAACTAACTCAGTCGGAAAATTTCATTCAAAACCGGTCAAAGGCCGGGTGATATTATTGCCCATAGATACATCCGGACGAAAAAAGATAACAATTGTTACCCAACTCCTAAGTCGATAAATACAAACATACTCGGCTCACGGGCCGGAGAAAATAAGTTGGCATACTGTCGTAGAAAATACAAGGGTGGCTGAACTAGGGCTGTTGAGTCTGCTCTGGCTAGTCCTGGCTGGCTGAGAAGTTCGCTTTATTCTTCCCAACTGGGACTTGATCATCCTGGACTTGATCAACCTAATCCACATCCATCTTTTGCTTTAAGGCCCATGCCTTAAATGAAGAAAGAGCCTGCTCATTTAGAACATGAGCGTCATACATCATAGTGGCATAATCATATCTCAGCTTGAACACCTTAAACTCGATGGTTGGGTGGAGAAGTCTCAAGGAAATCCTCAAATGGAATTTAGTGTACCGCTCATTCTCAGCAACCATCCTGCTTTGCTCCTTAGCAATCTCCTATTGCTTGCTTCTCTATTGTAGAAGCTCAACCCCCAGCCAGCTGACATCCTCCCTTAGCTTGGCATTTTCCTGATCAGCCTCCTCCAATGCCTTGAGATCGGATTGTTCAATTTTTCAGCTCTAGCTCAAGGTTGGACACCCTATTGTTGGCGGCGTCGTTATCAGTCATCAATTTTTAATCAGCTCCTCCTGTTTCAACTCTACTTCTTTAATTTCAACATCACACATTATTTTACTATTTCAGCTCTAGCTCAAGGTTGGACACCCTATTGTTGGCGGCGTCGTTAGCAGTCATCAATTTTTAATCAGCTCCTCCTGTTTCAACTCTACTTCTTTAATTTCAACATCACACATTATTTTACTATTTCAGCAGAGCTGAGAGCTTGAGTGGCCTTCTGTTTAGCATCATTTACCTCGTCTTGCTTCCGCCTGAAAGGGACTCTTAGCCCGTCTACCCTGAGCATTGACTGAAAGGGGGTCAGACGGTTAGTTAAACACTTTAAAATATAGAAGAATGAAGTATTAAGTGAATACTAAGTTACCTCAGCCAACAGGCCCTAGATTATGTCAAAGTCCACCACCTGCACATCAGGCACTGCATTCTTCTCTAGCGTTGTTAGACACCTCACCATTCTCTTTGCAAATGCTTGCGCATCAGGAGGCCCTAAGGGAGCATCTGCACCAAAAGAAGTACTTGGTGAAAAAGCAGCACAGGCGATACCCATCAAACCTCCATAAGGGCTGACTCGAGTCTTGACTCTCATGAAGTCAAGCGACTAGAGGAGTTTGATACGTGTCTTACCTTGAGTTCGGAGCTGTAATGACTCTCCCCCTTCAGTCGTTCCAGCGCCGAATGCAACATTGAGTGGCTCGCCACTCTTCGAAGCCGTAGAAGCATCCAGTTGTCTCCCAGCAGCTCGCTCAGATCTTTCATCACAGCCGGGCCCTTACCCCTGGTTGTAGGACGATCTAGGTCGGCTGAAGGGGTAGATAGGGAAGGCCCTTACCCCTGGTTGTAGGACGATCTAGGTCTTAGTCAGGGTTTTGGTCAGCTCATCCCCCGGCTGCTTGAACATCTTGGTGATAGAGCAAGGAATGGATTTGTTCCCACTCTGCAAATGAAAAGCAAGGGTTACAGTCGGTAAATTATCAAATTAAGAGAAAGAGTTACAGACAGCAAATTATAAAGTTTAAGCAAAAAAGCTATAAAACATGGTAGGCGGTCTCACCGCGATCTTCTTAGCCTCCTTGGCACCCAAGGCGGTTTTCCTCTCCAGCAGCTGCTCTTTCCTTAGCTGAGCAGCCGATTTTGCAAGCGTCTTGTTTGGGTCAAACATGTTCAGTGCCTCTTTTGCAAAAAAACAAAGGAAATAGTTGGTTAAAAGGCCAATAAAATAGTTAGTGAATTAATATAGACGGTAAATTACCAGATGCATAGTGAATCTACCTTGTTTGAACATAGTGCTAAGTCCACAGGCGGAAAGGAAGGCATCATCCTTCAAAAAGTCCGGATGGGGTATCCAGGTCTAAGGGACAATTATATGGGTCCTATCCTTCAAGGGCTCAGTTATAGTCTCAAAGAACCTAGGCTCCATTATTTGTTCATAAGCCCTAGACGAAATGCGAGGGAGGGCGCATTTCTTCCCAAGCAATGTTGGGTCCTTATTGTTCCGGCATAAGAACCGGTTATGTCCTAATTTGGGTGAGGAGATCAAGTAAAACTTCTCCTTCTAGCTGGTTAACTTGGACAGTTTCTCCAAGGATATCAAATACTGCGGATGGGTGGTCAGTGTGCACCATGCCCCATACCCGCCTTGTGCCCGACTCAAGTAGTGCATATGAGCAAAGGCCACAAAACTTGGCTCTTAATCTTAACACTCACAAGCGGCGACGTAATTTAGTATGTTAATCCCTGAATTTGGGGTGAGTTGCTAGACGCTTGACTCATACCCCTTAAAAATTTTCTTAATTCCCCTGTGGAGAGAAAAATGAAGGTCGACTTTAATCAAGGCTTCATAACAGCCGAAGCAGTTTTTTGTGTTGTCAATGTCATCTTCCTAGGCAATCGTTGCCTCCGCAGGCGGAACCTCTATTCGCCAGCCTACCTCAACCGGATGTGCATCCGCAAATGCTCAAAAGCTACCCCTCATGGTAGTAAGATCTCTAGGGAGCATCGTAGTTTCTAAAGGATTTAATAAACTGGCCACCTAAGCGGCTGCTGGTAGTCAACCGCAATATCTCCTTGATCAGAGCCCGACACCTAACTCCTCTCCATCAAAGTCATGGGAGGAGGCAGTGTCCTCGTCGCCTGACTCCCCCAGGATTGAGTCACTAGGAGTTGAAGGGGTGCCACCTGGAGAATATTCTGCCTGCTCCTCCGATCCCTCATATTCGTCATCCGGAAAAATTTCATTGGCGGGCAGTTCCCTAGCGCGTCGCCTCCCTAGCGCGTCGCCTCCTAGGCTTGGTAGCCGTCTGTTTGACTCTAGCCATGGTATCCTGCATAGACACAGAGACGGAGGTATTCAGGGATGAGCAAAGCAGGTCCAAATGTTCAGAAAAGCCACCCCCGGCGTGTGTGTGGATAACAAGTCCATTTCTATTTCAGAACTCTAAGTGCAAAAACGGAAAAAGTATAAAAAAGCTAGAAGAGTGTAGAGGTGGTTACCTTAATATTAGCTCTGAAAAATCTGAAAACAGCTACAGACGCTGACCAGATGTGTTCCTTAAAAACGCTGACGGAAGCTTCAATATTTACTACAGGCGGGGGTAAAGTCTCTCTCTCTAGAATTCTCCTTTTCTCTCTTTAAGAAGTAAAAATGATTTGAGCAAAGTGAGGGGAAAGAGAGGGGGGTAAAACCCTACTTATAGAAGGGTAAAATGGGGGGCATCCTCGTCACACCTCAAAAGGTGAACATGCTTTTTACTGGTAACCACTCCTAGAATTCCACGTGTCATAGGCATCACGTGGCCCGCCACGTGATACCAATGAGGGGCAAATGTATAAGGTAAAAATACCCTAGACACGTGGAAAAATCAGAGATGGACACGTGTCAAGCTTGGAAAGGTCCACCTCAGCCACTCACTAGCTGACACGTGTCAGTTGATATTTGCCGAAGTTGTGGCCTTCAAGGCCCACTTCTCTAAAACGCCACAAAACGGCGCAGCCCACCAAATCTAGGTTAGAATGACCTAAGAGAAGGCACCATTCCCAATGACCCTATAAAAAGGGAGATATCCCCCATTTGTTTGGACACATTCAATCATTTATTACACCTACCCTTCATTCTCTCACATCAGAGAAAACACCTGATCTCGAAATCCGAGAAGATCTCCTTTTACTTTTCGCACTTTTTTACATTCTCTAATGCGTTCTAACTTGATAGTTAGAGGCAGAGCTCCAACCACCCGGAGTCTTCGTTGTTTTGCACTTACAGACGCGGTTGGACTAGTCTTCGAGACAAAAAAGTCACCCAAAACAGGTGTAAGGGTTTTCGGGGTTTTTTTTGGGCCATAGTTTCCAATTGTGTGGGTTGGGCTTTAGTAAAATTTAAGAATTGGGCCACTAAACTTAAAAGAGAATTATGATTTAAACTAAAAACTTAATAGTTTTAGCTTACTAATAATGAAAATTATATTACTTTTACATCAAAATAATTTATACTATAAAATCGAAATAAAAATATTTGTAAAAATAAAAAAAAATATATATTATTATTAAGATGAATATGGGAGATTACAATTGGCATGATTGATAGCATGCTTAATTAAATTAAATTTTTAATTTGGTGAATTGGAATATAAAAAGGAATATAATTTTATGAATGCTTTAAGCATGGGAAACAAGTGTCTTAAGTACACAGGAATAAAATATATTGTGGTACCTATGTGCACTTAAGGTGTTCTAAACACCGAGCGATAAGATTTTGCGGTGCTTTATGCACTTAAGGAGTTATTTAACGTTGATTTAGTTTAAAAGGGGTTCAACGTTAAAATTATGTGGTCACTAATTCTTCAAGAATTAAATTGGTATGTTTGATTGCTTAAATGAGTTATAATGATTGATTACGCTATGTTTTGAGAATCATTACCAAGTCTAATAATATGTAAAGTAACGTAAAGTGAAAAAGATTACGCACCAAAACTCTTGAAACGTATATACCTCGAGTATAAACACATAGGGGTAGTTATGGGGTTTTATATTTAACCATAACTTCTAGTGGGAGTACAGGACGCTGTATTTTCCTTTTATTATTTTATGAGCAGGATGTCCATCACTTCATGTGACATTTTGCCAACCCGATTATCTCCCGGTGTAGTTTACCTCAATTTTTTTGGGGCAGGGATTTGGTGGGAAACCTGTTTGATGCGTAATCAAACTAAATAAACAATGTATTTATTTATTCAATTGTTGGTTTTATTGTATGATGTATGCTTGTAACAGGTGCAACAACGTAAGATGTTTGTTGATAGGATGAAAGCATGTTAGTGAGTACTGTTTACGCTTATGTACTTAGCATTGCTAATTGTGTTTGTGTGTTTGTTGGCCTTGTCTTTATCTTGGCCTTACGACAACCCATTTTTAATGGCGAGTAGTGCGGACAAAGTAAAGAGGAGCTTTTCAGGTGATTAAGCATTTTCATGATGGGTATGAGTAAAGAGCGAATCATGCTTAGTTTCCATAACTATATGATGTGGTTTGAATATTATATATTTTGTTTGTGAGACTAACGCAAAGGTTTTGAGTTTTGTTTCGGTTTTGATTAAGGTCTACAATGGTTCCAAGTTGTAGGTTGACTTTGTTTGACTTTGGTTTGACTTTACTTTTATTTGGTTTAACTTTTAAGTTGACTTATTTTGAATGGTTTAAAATAGAGTCTTCCGCTATGTGCATTAAAATGGTTCTCCAATTGAGGATAGAATGCTTGATGACTTCTTGTATGCCATTGATTTGAAAGAGCTCCCATGGTTTACCGATTTAGTCAATTTTCTTGCATGTGGGGAGTTTCCACCTTCATTCTCCAAGAACCAAAGAAAGAAGCTCAAGAGACAGGCTAGGCACTATTTGTTAGATGATTCCATCTTGTACAAACAAGGGGTTGATTTCTTGATAAGGAGTTGTCTTCCAAATGATGAAGAGGTGTCAAATGTGTTGAAGATGTGTCATTCGGATCCTAGTGGTGGTTATATGGGTGTTTCTAAAATCGCTACTAAGATTCTTCAAATTGGTTTATGGTGGCCGCATCTCTTCAAGTATACATGGGGCTTAGTCAAGTCATGTGCTCGATGTCAATGAATCGGGAACATCTCAAAGCGAAATGAGATAACTCAACAACCTATCCTTGAGTTGGAAGTATTTGATTTGTAGGGAAATGATTTCATGGGAATATTTCCTTATTCTTTAAGGAATCAATACATTCTTATGGCAGTGGATTATGTGTCGGAATGGGTTGAGGTGATTGCCTTCCCAACAAATGACAACAAGGTGGTAATGAAATTATTCAAGAAGATCATTTTCCCAAGAATTGGGGTTCCCAAAGCTGTTGTGATAAGTGGCAATGGTTCACATTTTGTGCACAATGCCTTTCAAAAGATGTTGACAAAGCATGGAGTTCATCAACATTTTGTCCGTCCTTATCATCCTCTAACTAGTGGACAAGTTGAGGTATCCAATCGTCAAATTCTTAAGAAGACGGTTGCTAAAAATAGGAAAGATTGGTCGGACAAGATTGATGATGCTTTGTGGGCATATTGAATGGCTTTTAGACTCCTTTCGGCACCACTCCATATCGTCTTGTCTATGGAAAATATTACCATCTTCCGGTGGAACTTGAGCACCGTGCTCTTTTGGCAATCAAGAAAATCAATTTTGATTTATCAAGTGCGGGAGAGCAATGGTGGTTGGATATTCATGAGCTAGAGGAGCTTAGACTTGATGCATATAATTGTGCTAGCATTAACAAGGCTCGTTCTAAGGAAGCTCATGACAAGCTTATTGAAAAGAAGGAGTTTTGTGTTGGTGACAAGGTTCTCCTCTACAATTCCAAGATGAAGTTATTCCCCGGGAAACTCATGTCTAAATGGAGTGGTTCTTTCTTGGTGTAAGGTGTTTATCCTAACGGTGTTGTGGAAAATTCTATGTTGGATTCATCATCTTATTTCAAGGTCATTGGTCATCGGCCCAATTAATATTTTGATGGTGCTTTTGTTGTCCTAGTTTGTTGGGTTTCGATGAGTCTGACTCATCGCGGAAGATAACCCGAGCCAATATCACACTCACAATTAATATAATCACAAGAAATAATTAACTTAAAGAACAAGAATTATGGAAAGATTAATTACCTTTGACGTGTGCTTCACTCGTAACCCGAGCTCTTACTTAGGAAAGCTTTTAGTCTCGCACGTGCAAAGACCTCCTACGGAAATCCACCCTCAACTCGACCACGACTAGGTCCAATGATTAGAGGTTAGCTAAGCTCGACCTAATACTCGAGTAATTATATGTGTTTAAAGGTTTTCTCAATGGAGATGCCTTTTCTAACAACTTACTAAAGTGATTTTTCCCATACCCCAACTTGGGTATTTATAGGGAAAATCATGAGTGAGATTTTCTTTTCCATCAATGTGGGAGAATTGATTATTCCTTTTATTTTTAAATCAAAAATAAAATTAAATATCAAACAACTAATTAATAAACAAGTGGCACATTTTGGAGAAGAGTTAGGTGAGGACCACAATGAGGGGAGGGGACTTAATGTTAGTTGAGACGAACACTACAAGACAGGGGTGAATTGTATGTGAGTTCCTAGTAGCTACTTTTCGCGAAATGTAAACAAAAATGTGAAGGAACTTGCAATGCACAAAAAGTTTTACAAGGAAACCTTCCAGGGCCCAACTAGAAGTAAAACTTCGACCCTTCTAAGGGATTTCCAAAACCAAATCACTTCACTATAATAGGAAAAACACACAAGTTACAACCTATTATACACATACCTTTACTTACAAGTTCCACACTGAACTCGCTATACAGTAGGACCCTATCCTACCCAATCTAAGTCCCACACTTAGATTTACTCGTACTCTCTAAGTACTACCTCTCAACTTCACACTAGAAGATTACACAACCGTATGCAAAGAATGTTTCAAACACTCACCAAAGAACCCCACCAATAAAAAATACTTGACTCCTAGTATATGAAAGGTAAGCCACACATGAAACCCGAAACTAATATGACAAAGATTTTAAGCTTGGAAAACTTAAACAATTAAGCACAATTCGATTCCTTCACGCATAAACTCACAGAAAATTAAGAAATGAGTTTTCTACTATTTATAAAAGGCTAGCTCGTATAGCAAGTAGGGTTTTTAAAAAGATAAACATGTTTAATTAAAAAAAATCTCAAAACTCGATGTTAAGTAAATCTATTTTAAAGAAAATCTTTTTGGAAAACTTATTAAAGATAGATTATCATAATATCTTTTGATAATAAGTTTTTAAGACTCAAATCTCTTTAGAAAATATTTTTCTTAAAAACTTATCGTTTTCTAAACTTTCCTATTTAATTAAATTTGCCAAGCTCTTTGCAACGCTTCTAATAGGTTTCACGCGTTAAACATACTTATCATATTTACAGCAAATCTAAAAGATAAAAAATTAACTAAATAAATCTTTTGCACCAATATGCTATAAACATAGGATGATTGGGCTTGCTTCTGATGTCACTTGTACTCTAGTTTAAAACTTGAACTTCACAGGCCAAGTTCCTCCAGAACTTGTTGTCTTCAACGTAGACCAAGTCAACACCTTAACTTGATGTCTTCTAGTTCCTGTTAGGGAACTTAAATAGTTCTTGTTAGAGAACTAAGTTCCTGTTAGGGAACTCTTCTTCTATCTTTGCTTAACCTTTCTAAAGAATTTCATCAAGTCTTCTTAGATTAGGATACTCTTCCACCTCCAAGGTCTACTTCACCTGTTCTAGTCATACACTTAGAAAATCCTTTTATTAGTTCGAAGTTTGCTTTAAGTTTAAGTTCATCATCATCAAAACCTTTATGCTTAAAAAATTTTCCCCTATTTGATGGTGACAAACTTAAGCAAACATCTAAGAAAAGTTAAAACAATAGAAGGGGCGTATTTTGCAATTTTTAGTTTATTAACAGAAAGTGAACACACAACTAAAATAAAGACAAAAATAATAAAAACAAGACATAAAAACAAACTAAACTGCTGGCATCAATATCTGAAGAAATTTCTGATACTTTCTCAACTGGAACCCACAAAAACTTCACCTCCAAGTTTGATTCTTCTTTTCCCCCTTTTGGTATTATAAAAAAGTCCTGTATTTTCAAGTTATTAAGCATCTAGCCACAGCCCCACAAGCAATTCATCTAGTGTGGGAAACTGAAGGCAGCGCTGACTGATTCCCTTCAATTAGTTCCACTTTACAGCATATACTATCATAACATACAGTAGCATGCATATATAAGCTAAGTTCCAAATATACATTAAAAACTAAAAATTTACATCCTACCTAACTTGATAAAAATTATTGCAAATCCAAAATATTTTCTAAACATAACAGAACTTAAAATTGTTCATGACCAAGACAGTAAAAAGATAGGCTATAGTGAGATAAACTAAGGTTGGTTTATGGCAGGAAGTAGGTTAGGGAAATCTGGATCAACTGTGAAGCAAGTCAAGGATTTTCTTGTTATCATCCTGCTGCTGCTCAGTGTATAGTTCAAGTTTGTCTTCCAACTCCTTGAGTTTCTTTTGGAACTCCAACTTCTGTAGCCTGAGACTGTTTTCAAGTCTTTGCACTGCTCCTTCTGCTGCTTTTCTACAATATCAGCTATGTCAATCAGTTCAGAAATTTGTCGAGCGGTCATATTCTCATCCTCAGCATCAAGTTCCAGTGGTTTTTCCATGCTGGTTTCAGGAAGAACCTTTGCTGAAATCCTTCGACTCTTCCACAAGGTCCTTCGGGCATAGTGTTTTCTCCCCTTTTTTCACTAGACTCACTCTTTTTCTCTTCATATTTCTCAATCTTCCCTCCAAAAACACATAAGCTCAGCCTTTGCAAAGTCTTCTCATTAATCGCATTCTCAAATTTTTCCTTCTGTCCTCCATAAACTCCCTTGAGTTTTACTCCCAATGCTTCAAATACAGTGGACATCAGAGCACCATATCCAACTTTATTTTTACCAGGAACATAGTGAGCCAAGTAATGATACATTAAAGAAGGAAAATTGATTTTTATTTTTCTAGCCAGACAAAATATTACTGCCATATCCATTAAACATACCTCATCCTTTTTCTGAGTCCTAGGGAGAATTTCTTTTTTAACCAAGTTGAACAACAATTTGTTCAAAGGACTCAAATCATTGTGGTTCATTATATTCTTTCCTCTCTTTCCTCCTAGGAACTCTACTATATCTCCACCTAGAAAATTTCCTACCTTCACAAAAGATTTTCCTTTCACATACATCTCATAATTCTCAGTTGGAACTTTCAGAATTGTTCCTAGGGTTTCCACATCAAACTCAATTTTTACATCATTGATTAAAATAAAAATTATTCCTTGTTTCACAGTACAATTAGCAAAAAAATTCATTCATAGCTGCTGGGTACATTAAATTATTCTATGCCTTAACCAACATATCCTCACACCCTTGAAAACGAATTAAATCTAGAAATTCCATAAACCTAGACTTTTTAACCCAAGTTAAATCAAGTCTATAACCAACAACATACCTTCCTGTCAATTTCTCAAGTGACTATCATCAACCTCCATATTCTCCTACTCCTCCTCTGATTTTGATGTTCCCCCTCAACAAAATCATTTACTTCTTTGATGTAGTCTTCCAAGGTTCTTTCTTTTTCCTTACTCTCTTTCCACTCTTTTAACCTCTTTAGGATTGATGAAGTAGATGATTCCTCTTCTCCTGTCTGATTCTTTTCTTGGGGTCTTGATTATTGGTTGAGGAAGTTGGATTGTTTGTTTCAGGAACTTCTCCAGATAATTCAACTTCCTTCGATGGTTCTTTGTAGATTACGATGGCTAAAGGAGAGGTTTCTTTTTGTTCGGAGCGATCTGGGGTTTTGTAGTTGTCAGAGGAATTTTGGCTGGTTGGAATTTCCATTAATGAGGGTTTAGAGGATTTTAGTGATTTTGATGGTTTTTTATAGAGCGGGTGTTAGTTGATTTGACAATGAGGTAGAAAGTTAGGTGAGAGATGCTTTTATATTAATTGAAGAAGTGTAAGGGATATGAATGGGTTACTGTTCAGTCATTATTTGAATAACTTTTTAAAAAATAGGCTAAATGAATTTTTGCTAATAGACTTTTCTTTCAAAATTCCATGAATTTTCCAAATACACGCTTTTTCTACAAACAAAATTATTTGGAACACGCTTTCTACACACATACATTATACATTACTACTCGTACAATTAATTAAGTGATTATGAACTAACCTCTAAGAATTCACCAACGGTGACACTTCAACTATGTTTAGCATACCATAATTGTGCTAAATGCTCTTTTTGCTCTATTTACACTATTATTTACTCTGCCATATCTTGGAACTTCAAAGAAACCAAGTCACCTTGATCATCCCAAGTTCCAATCTCAGTTTCTCAAACCTTTATTTGTTCAAGGGCTTGGTAAGAATATCTGCAATTTGATTTTCAGCTTGACAAAACTCTAACTTTATATTCCCTTGCTCAACATTATCTTTTAGAAAGTGATGCCTAATGTGGATGTGTTTTACCTTTGATTTTTGAACTAGATCCTTAGAAATACATATAGAACTTGTGTTATCACAGTAAATAGGAACACGTTAACAAATAATTCCAAAATCTCTTACCTGTAGGGAATAATTTCAAGCCTTTAAAATCCCACTAGCTTGAACCCCACTGTGATCATACACTAAAGTACGGTGGCGTCCAAAAGGGAAGAAGATAGAGCAAAAGAGTCGCCAACAAGTTTTTTAGGAACTTGTAAACCGTTCACGAGGTGAAGGTTACACCCCTTAACGATCCATGAGATCGTCAACTTCATAAGGTCTAGAACCAAATAAGGGTTCGGGGATGAAGGTACAAATCCAACCCAAAAGAGATTGAACCTGCCCTAATAATAGGCCTCTACTTTATTCTGATCGTATTCATGCGCGCTTTCTGATTAACATACAATCAATAGGATTAACCCTAAACCTGTTTATCTATGGTGTGTTGAATATAATGCACAAATAAATCTATTATTGGCGATCACTTGAATTATAATCACATTAACCTAAAAAATTTTAACGAAACGATTGAAAGTTATTTAAAAGGTTTATGTTTGAGTTTTAACCATTTCAACTGTATTTGACTTGTCTAAATTGATATTAGCCTTAAAGGGTAATTCCTTAAGCTTAAGCATTAATTCACTAAGTGTTACTAAATTATATAATTTTTATATTTAACCTATTGCAATTGATACGGGTCATCATGGGTTATTCCTTGACTGAAGTACCAATCTAATAGGTACAAAAATGATTTTTGGAGTTTTAAAAACATTTTACGTGCTATCGTATCAATATCGACAAATAAAGTTGTATTAGGTGATTCCGTCAACTCGTTTATCAAATTGGTATTGTTTATAATGTGTTGATTTTTTGTGAAAAACTACCTTTTAAACTCCAGATTTTGCGAAAAACTACCCTAAAACAAAATGTTGTAATTATCTACCTTATAAAATATAAAACGTTGTAATTGACTACCTTCTACCGGAATGACACATTTAACTTTTATTTCCCGATGTTGACCATGTCACGTGAAGGTCACGTGACCCTTTAATGACTTAATTCCCCTCTTTTCCCCTCTTTTCCCGCTTTACACCAATTCATCCCATATAATTATCAAAGGGGTTGCAAATAAACAATATAACATATGAATAATCGTATTGTTAAGGAAAAGAGTTGGTATAAAGCGGGAAAATTTGGGAGAAAGGGGGCAATTAAGTCATTAAAGGGTCATGTGACCCTCACATGACATGGTCAACACAGGAAAATAAAAATCAAATGTGTTATTCCGGTGGGAGGTAGTCAATTACAACATTTTATACTTTATAAGGTAGTTAATTACAACATTTTATACTTTATAAGGTAGTTAATTACAACATTTTGTTTTTAGGGTAGTTTTTCGCAAAATTCAAACTTTAAAAGGTAGTTTTTCACAAAATATCCTAATGTGTTATTTAATTCTTTGATTTATAAAACTCATTATAATGTCCTTTTATTAATTAGGTCATTATAAATGAATAATATTACTGGGTTCGCTTTTCGTCTTTTATATCGCTTTTCGGTACATATGAACTTTATACATAATTATGTATTGTAATTGAAATTATTATTTTCATTATTATTATTGATATTATTTTTTGAGATATCAATAATACAATCTATATTATCGTTTTTGAACGCGTTTTAAAATGCCTCCCGTTACATTCCTTTCCTAGTCTAGTTTTGGGCCAACTAGAATTTATTTATGGGTCGGGTTTTTCCTCAAAGCTTTCATGACTAATTATATTAAGATAGACTTGTTTAATAGATTTCTTAAACCCATTCTTAAGCTAAAGTAATCATTTTATCAAGCCCAAAAAAAAAAACCCTTGAACCTAGGTATTATGGGGCTTCTTTATGCGCTTCATTTAAGCCCAATTTAGGCTGATTTACACAGCAGCTTTGAGGGATTAATGGCTGATCATTTTACCCTAAGTAACCTCCTCTACTCAATGGTAATAACACCTAATCATGGCTTCCCAACTCCTCCCTTTCTCCTTCTCTTATAACGTACAAATCAAGGCTAGCTTTCATCAGTTTTCTTCACCAAAGAAACGCTGCACATACTCTCTTCTCTCTTGGTCTTTTCATGAGTTTCAAAGGCCAATAAAGGGGGAAATCAAAGCCTTAATTTTCTGCTTAAACCTACCCCAATTGGTTCCCCACATCCTCCTCTTTTGAAGTATCAAAACCGAAGAACTTTGAGGGCTGCTTGAACGTGTCTTGTGCGTGGGCTTTGGGGTTGAATTCATGGCTTTAATCACCTCTTTCTAGTCTATAATTTTGGTCATGCTTCAAGAGGTAACTATCACTATTCCAAGCTTTAGAAATAATGGCTAGGTTAGAGTAAGGTTAGGTGCAAATTAGAGTGGGTTGTGTTAGAAATTGACAAGATTTTTATGTGCTTATATAATCTGATTTTGTGTGTTGTTTGTGCGTGGTGGTTAATGGAGATTTTAGTCATTCATTGCTGATTCTATGCTAGATAATCATGCTTGTATATTGTGAATGTATTAGGGTGTTTGAGGTTGAGAATCCATGCCAATATAACAAGTTTATAGGTTGATTTGGTCATGAGTATGGATATATGTGTAGCACTAGTAGAAAATATCAAAAAGGCACCCCCTAATTGCCACCGGTTCAGTCCAAACCGGTGGCAAAAATGGGCTATGAAATTGGAGGGAAACTGAAACAGGGTAAAAGGCACCGGTTCACATCAAACCGGTGGCAAAAACATAAAGGCCACCGGTTTGAACCGGTGCCCTTGTGAACCGGCCCTTATATTTATATTTATATATAAAAAACGGTTCCTTCTCCTCATTCCCCAACCCTAATTCTTCATTCCCTTTCTCTCGCCGTTTCTCTCTCCTCTCCTCCTCCTTCCTTCTCCTGCTCCCCTAACTCCTCCTTCTCTTACTTTATCTTTCTCTTTCTCGATCTCCTTCTCCCTCACCTCCTTCTCCACCACGAAGCTAAGAACAACACTTTCACCACCACGAAGTGCTCTTTCTTTCTTTGATTCGAAGACTAAAACTTTCACCACCACCACCACGAAGAACAACACTTTCACCACCACATGCAACACCATTTTAATCGAAGACCACCACCAATTCGAGGTTTAATCGATTTTATTCGGTTTTCTTTTTTATTTTTTCTGGGTTTTTGTTTTAATCGGTTTTTTAATCGATTTTTTTTATGTTAACACATATTAATTCGTTTTTTTTATTTTCTGTTTTTTTTTTTAGTTTAATCGATGTTTTTTTTATTTTTTTTATGTTAATCGATTTTATTTCGTTTTTGTTTTTTATTTTCTGGGTTTTTGTCTTAATCGATTTTTTAATCGTTTTTTTTATTTTAAGTGATTTTAATTCGTTTTTTTTATATATTTTCTGGGTTTTTTTATTTTAATCGATTTTTTTTTATTTTAAGTGATTTTAATTCGTTTTTTTTTTTAATATTTTCTGGGTTTTGTTTTATTTTAATTGATTTTTGTTTTTTATTTTTTGAGTTTTTTCTTTATTTTACACGATTTCTTTAAAATCTGGGTTTTTGTTCTTGTTTTTCTTTTTTCTTTTTTTTAATCGATTTTTAATTTTATTTTTTGGGTGTTTGATTTTTTTTTTGTGGGTGTTTCGATTTTTTTTTGAGGTTTTTTTTAGGGATTCTGGGTGTTTTGATAATTATTTTAATCGTTCTTTTTTTGGTTGTAATTGGTGCAGGTATATTGATGCAAGAATCAAGATGCAAGTTTTATTTTGATGTTGTAATTTTTTTTTATTTATACTGTAATTTTTTCTTTTTGGATTTATACTGTAATTTTTTTTTTTTTTGGATTTATATGTTGTAAACTTGTAATTGATCTATATTGGTTGATATTCGATTTGCATTTTGTGTTCTATGTATATTAATCTGTACAATAAAATTACTAGATTCATATACTTTAATACCAAATACTGAAATAATTTTATGTGTAACAAAATACCAATAATGTAATAAAAAAAAAAATTAATATTTTAGGGATTTTTGGCACCGGTTAACCGGTGCCAAAAGTAATTAAAAAAAAAATTGGATTTATTTTTGGCACCGGTTAACCGCTGCCAAAAGTAATTAAAAAAAAAATGGATTTATTTTTGCCACCGGTTTGAACCGGTGCCTTTTCACCCAAGTAATTGGCACCCCCACATTGGCACCGGTTCCAACCGGTGGCATTGAGGGGGTTTGAACCGGTGCCAATTACGTTTTTTCACCTAGTGTAGGCTGAACATATCAACCATAAACTGATCTGTTTTCATGAGTTGTTGGCTGCATTGAACAATGAAAGATTGTGTATTACATGCCTAATTAGTGATAATAACAGGTACATATAATCTTTGTTAATTTGGGGCCATAAATCCGTAGTTTAAGTGGGTTATTCAAGCTTGGAAGTTGCTGCCAGAAAGTAAAAAGCTTATATACTTGTTATTAAGTCATGTTTAATGTTGCTTAGGCATGTTAATTTAGTCTCAAGACCATGTTAAGTTAGAGTAGTAATATGTTTAGCAATAATATTTGTGAATAATTTAAATTGCGAAGTATATTATGATTGCATGCTCATGTTAGTCATGTACTGTACTCTTAGTTGCTGTCCGAAATGCAAGAGTTGTGTACTAAGTGGTTCGACGAGTTGTCAATTTTGGAGTAAGTTGTATTATATGTGTAATCATGGCATGAATTATGTAATTGAGAATATTGATTAAAAACACGAGTTTAAGCCTGTCTTGTATGTATATATTGCCTAATATGTGGTTTAATATGTCATAGTTTGATCTTATCATTTTGGTATAAAGTTTGCAATTGTGAATATTTATTAAAATCATGCGTTCTAGTGAGTTTGATTTTCTTATAAATTTTATATAATTTACTCTTATGATATAATAAAATGGTTTTAAAGTGTCAAGTAAGTTGTCGACGCCGTTGTGCTTTAAAGTAGAATAACACTGTTTTTTGCACCGCTTCGCCAAGAATTGTGTACAGAGTGTATTGTGATATTTTTTTATAATTAGCTTCGTACCCAAATCCAGACAATAAGAGTGACACCTTGGTATGATTTATAAATGATTTTGTATATTTTGAAGAATTTTGAAGTTAAACTCTTTTGAAGGATTTATATTGAATTTTATCTTAGAAGTAAAGACCTCCAGTATTTTCAATTAGGGTTGATGATCCCTAAAATGTGTTTGGATGATTTTGAAGAAGTATTTTTACTGTTTTATATGATTCGTGAGTGTAAGACAATCATTGGGCTGCGGAATTCAATGATTGGAACATGCCAATATCTTGGGCTGTGGAATTCGAGATGTAATTTTCTAGGTTAATTGTTGTCGTCTGGAACTACTCGTGTTGTGGAATTCGAGTAGGAAAACCGGGAGTTTTGCCATTCTCAGACACAGACGACTGCGGAATCGTCTGTAGGTTTGCCCTGACAAACCTTTGATGGTGGGCTGCGGATTTCACCGGCGTTCATATTCTATATGCTTGCCTCACTATGGATTAGTTTTCGAAAAGATTAGTTTCTCTATTTTAAAATTATTAATACTTTGAGAAAGTCTTCTTAAGTCAAGTCATGAACTTTTCTTAATCTCTTTAAAGAATCTTTAAAGGTGTTAATTCATATTTATATGAGTTTATCGCGTCTATTTTGGGTGCTATTATTCTTAATGTTGTTATCTGGTGGTAGTATTTGTACTTTGTTCAATATACGTGTTTGTCTTGTATTATATTCATGTTTCAATGTATTATTTATACTTTAAGTTCATTATGTTATTCTTGTTGAGGTAATGTTCCTTCTTATTGTTATGTTTATGATTGTGTCTAAGTGTTTCTTTACTTAGCTTTGTGTTTCTACAAGTATTGGGAGAACTAACTACTAGTTACTCCCCACTGATTGTGGAACCTAAATGTTATTTGCTGGTGAAGAGTAGTTCCTATTGAGTTGGGGCATAGAGAAGAGTGTTAGTTTGTTCTTGGAAGTTTTATAGACTTTCTTTTGTTATCTTTTAATTTACTCTTTTTAGGATAGTCGGTTTGAGGTTATTCTGCCTCGTTCAAAGTTTTCTTGCTTTGAGAAATTTATTTTATTTATTTTTTGTTATTTATTTTTTTATTTCCTTTAGTTTTTAGTAACCCTTAGAGTGACATTCCGTCTTGACGTTATTTTCGCTAACGTCTCGCCTTCTATTTTAGACGGGGTATTACAATAAAGGCTAACCCTAAAAAGATACAGGCGGTAATTGACATGAAGTTACCTCGCACTGTCAAGGAAGTTCAGAAGCTCACCGGTAGCCTGGCGGCTTTGGGGATATTCCTCAGCCGGCCAGGAGACAAATGTATTTACTTCTTCTAAGCAATCAGGAAGAAGACTAGCTTTGAATGGAGGGATGATGCTGAGGTGGCCTTTTAAAAATTGAAAAGAACACTTGCACTCTTTGCCAAGGCTTGTTAGCCCTTTGCCCAAGGAGACGCTTTACATGTAATTAGCCGCCTTTAATCATGCCCTTAGTGTTGTTCTCCTTGCTGAGAGAGACGACATTCAACTCTTGGTTTATTTCATTAGCCATGTACTCAGAAATGCTGAACTACAATACCCCATGGTTGTAAAATTAGGCCTCTCCCTTTACATGGCTGTTAAGAAGTTAAAACCCTACTTCTTGGCACATCCGGTTGTGATCTGTACAGACCAACCTCTCCAACGGCCAATGACAACTTTGGATTCATCTGGTAGGATGCTCAAATAAGCTATTGAAATGCAAATTCCTGAATTCACTTACGAACCAAAGAAGGGTGTGAAGGGTCAGGCGTTTGCTGACTTCATTGTCCAAATGACAAGGCCGGTTGCTCCAGACAATTCTGATCAGGTTTAGAAAGTGTAAGTAGATAGAGCTTTACTTTGAACGGATGTGGTGCAGGTACAATATGTCAGTTCCCAGAAGGGGACAAATATGAGTATGCACTACGGTTCAAGTTCCAAGCCGCAAACAACGAGACAGAATACGAAGCCCTGCTAGTAGGCATCTGCATGTGCAAGGCGGCAGGGGCAACAAAAATTGACGCCTACTCTGACTCTTAGCTGGTCGTTAGCCAATACCATGGTGATTATGAACCCACCCTTCTGAAAATGATCAAATACCTTTAAGCGATCAAAGCTGAAGCTAGGACACTTGAAGAATTAAATCTAAGTCAAGTGCAAAGATCTGAGAACAACCAAGCAACTGCCTTGTCTAAGTTTGCATCCTCTGCCTGCTCCGATACGCCTCGGCCAGTCTTCTGGGAAGCTATGGAAAAACAAAGTATATTTGAAGAAGAGCCCATTGGAGTACTTGATTGGAGCTTTACCTGGATAGATGGCATCCGACCCTATTTGACAAACGGCACGCTTCCTGATTCACCCGAAAAGGCGGCTATATTAAAGAAACGTGAGGCAAACTTCAGGATGAGAAATGGAGAACTCTTCAGAGTAGGTTTCTTGAAACCCCTGGTGAAGTGTGTAACCCTAGGAAAGGGGCAAGAAGTTCTTGAATAAATGCATACCGGGTACTGTGCCTCTCATACAAGAGGCATATTTTTAGCCATCAGAGCCAGGCGGCATGGTTACTTTTGGCCCACCCTTGGGGAAGATGCCATGATGATGGTCAAAAGATGTGATAAGTGTCAAAATTTAGGCAAGCTAATCCATCGTCCGACTGCTAATCTGACGACAATCCACAGCCCATTCCCGTTTGCTAAATGGGGCATGGACTTTTTAGGTCCTTACATGCCTACATCAGGTAGAAAGCTCTATATTTTGGTGGTTGTGGATTATTTCACCAAGTGGGTGGAGGCAGAGGCTGTCAAGAGCATCAAGACAAAGGATGTCATCTCCTTCATTTGGAAGAATATCATCACTCGGTTTGGAGTACCTATGTCCATGGTATTTGATAATGGCCCTAAGTTTCAAACACCTCAGATCAAGACATGGTTGGGAGATCAAGGGATCTCACATTGTTTTGCATCAGTCGGCCGACCCCAAGCAAACAGCCAAGTTGACGCCTTTAACAAACTCATCTCAAACGACATCAAAAAAAAAATTGAAAGAGCCGTGAAAGGAATGGTGTCCTTCGAACAAGTGTATTATTTTGATAGTGGGTTCAGAATTATTAGAAAGCTAATATATTCAGTAAGGTCAAGTGATCGGAATGCCTAGGTGGAGGTCGCTTCCGATCAGTAATATTAATGTATAATTAATATTACAGCTTAATCTTGACTGAACCCTTCGGGTCACACCCAAGCAATTAACAAACCGACTCGACGAATTAATTCGGAAGAAATTAATGCGTCGCCCGAGTATTAAATATTTAGACGTTAGAGCTTAGAGTGTCAAAACCGAGCGTCGAAAGTTGAGTAAAAAATAGTAAAAGACAAGACGCGCAAATAATAATAAATCGACAATATTTTCCAAAATACCCCTAGTATCGGAACGCCTCGAGCATCCGAGTGATAGGGGCATAATGCGTGGCATGGTGGCTAGCATGCGCACCAAGCCAGCCTAGGCTGGCTAGTGCATGCTAGCGCACCAATGCTAGCAGCCAAGGGTAGCCACGATCGCAAGCAGCAGCTGCCCGCACAAGCATGCGAGGCTTGCTAGCTGCGAGCAGCAACAGCCCGCATCACCTTGGTGCGGGTAGCTGGGCGGTGGGCTAAAGGGAAGCATGTGAAGGGAGGCTTTAAGTGTGAGGGACATGTGGCACAAGGAGAGAAAGGAGTGGGGAGCAAGTTTGGTCCCCCCTCTCCAAGTGGTCCTCACTTCCCTTAATATAGTGATCAATAAATAATAATAGAATAAACATTAATATTGGAAGCAATTTAACAATAATTCTAACAATATAAAATCATTAGAAAAATAAAAGAAATAAAAGGAACATAATTCTTACTTTGATTCTGTTTGTTTGCAACTACAAAATAATAAACGAGTTAGTAACTTTCACGCCTTGGCTTAAGGACAGAACCACGAGTAAAGTATGGACTCCTGGGAGTGCTTGAAGAAGGAATTTTGAAAGAAGAAGGGTAGGCTAGTGTTTAGGCTAGAGCATAGAAGAGAGAAAAATAGAGAATTAATTGATGCCCCGTACACCAGAAATGAGGGGGTATTTATAGAGAAAATGTGCTGAGGGAACACACGGAACCGTAAAATGATAAAAACCCTAAAAAATTATCCCGCGACACGGCAAATTGTACCGTGACATGGGAAATCCCACCGTCAGACGGGAAACATTCCCGTGACACAGTGCAAATTTTGTGTGACGCGGGAAATATTTAGTAAACGGGGGAGAAAACGCGTTAAGGGTTTACGCGGAAAGGACACGGAAATCCCCGTGTCACAGCAGGTTTCCCGTGTCACGGGAAATCCCACCGTCAGACGGGAAAGTTTCCCGTGACACGGTGGACAGCTGTCGTGGCGCGGGAATTTTCATTCCGCTTTTCCGTCTAAATTCATTTTTAACCCTAATTTCGTTCAGCTTTTTAAGTGCCGATTGATAATTTCGGGCCTTTTTCTGATTTATTGTTATTTGGGCTAAAATAAGAAAATAAGTAAATAAAATAAATAAAAGGTTTGGGCCAAAAATAAATAATAAAACAATAAAATAAAAAAGGTTTGGGCTGAAATTAAAAAATCTATACTTTGACCAAACATCAAGACTGACCCATGGACTATTCAAAAATTGAATTTAATTAAATACGATTTTTTAAGCACTCTCGGGATTAAATACTGAACCCGACCAATAGTGACGGTGAAAGGTTGTTCATCATCGGGTTTGGTTTTGGGGGAGACATTTTTAGGTGTCTACATAAGCCCCCACTTTGACTGAGTTTGCAAAAACGCCAATTTCGAAAACGATAGTCAAAGTACTCGATAGGGACGAAGAATGATTTAAGACGTTCTGTGATCCTAAATCACTCTGTATACGCCGATACCTGCAGAAAAATGTTAATTCCACAGATAAAAGAGTAAAAGGATAGAATACATATCTGGCACCAGTGTATCGGTGACAAATGAGTTTGGCATTTTCCTATGCTTGAAGGAATCCACCGTATGATGTTTGTTGAAATGCTTTCCATGCTTGAGGAAAGCCGACAGATGAGTTTGGT
This sequence comes from Chenopodium album, assembly GCF_948465745.1. NCBI lineage: Eukaryota > Viridiplantae > Streptophyta > Magnoliopsida > Caryophyllales > Amaranthaceae > Chenopodium > Chenopodium album. The sequence continues at coordinate 40,755,179 of NC_137834.1, read as the reverse complement.
AGCTTTCTAAGCCTGAAGAAACCTACCGAATGACACTTTCCATGCTTGAGGAAAGTCGACATATGATTTTGGCGTTTTTCTATGCTTGAAGAAATCCACCGATAATGCTTTCCATGCTTGAGGAAAGCCGACAAAGGAATTTGGCGGTTTTCTATGCTTGAAGAAACCCACCGGATAATACTTTCCATGCTTGAGGAAAGTCGACAGATGATGAGATTGCAAGTCTCTGTGTATCGAGAACCTTGCGTCATGAAATGATGGTGGTTCTATTGTCCCCGAACGTGGGCTGTAGTTGGTTCGCTTATCCCCGAACGTGGGCTGTAAATGGTTCGCTTGTCCCCTAACATGGGCTGTAGATGGTTCGCTTGTCCCCGAACGTGGTCTATAGATGGTCCGCTTATCCCCGGACGTGGGTTGTAGTTGGTTCGCTTGTCCCCGAACGTGGGCTGTAAATGGTCCGCTTGTCCCCGGACGTGGGCTATGTTGAGACCTGCAAAATAAAATTTGCCAAGGGACTCGTATAGACTATGATTGACTTGACCAACTGACTTGACCAAGTTTGACTTGATGTGACATGATATGTGTATGACTTGTGATTGTGTGTGTGTATATGTGAGTGTGTGCAGACACAAGCAAACGAAGATGCAAAAGCAAAAATTTTCCGTTAATTTTTGTCATGAGTGGAGGGTACCGACTTTCTCCCGAAAAAGAAAGATGTGAAAACTGAACTTTTATTTTCGAACTTCCCTTGATAAAAAATTTGAAAAAGTTTTTGAACTTCCCCAAAAGAAAAAACGCGAAAAAAAGGAAAGAAGTTTTGAACTTCCTCGTTGAGCAAGACAAAATGAATCGCATGGATTGATTTGCTTTTCTTGAAAGTAATGTATGCATGATGCATGTTCTTAAGCCAGGAGGCTAAGGACAATTACATCATGTGAAACGATGAATGAACTTAGATCATGGAGCTAAGCATCATTTATGGTGTAAAGAAACTATCTTGAACGTCACTTAGGTCTGGAAGCTAAGCACGTATACAGATGAAGTGATTATTGCATAATGAACATTGCTTAGGTCAAGGAGCTAAGCACGATATGATTTGTATGATTAACAATCATTGATATATAAATGTTTCTCAACACATTATGCGATGCATGAAACAATGAATATTGCTCAGGTCAGGAAGCTAAGCAAGTATACAATGTTTCTTCTAATGATTGTTGTCTTTAAATATGATGAAACATGCACAGTGTTGAAACAAGATTTCATGATAAGGGCTCTTAAAGGGAAGGATGATTGATATGGATATGGATGTGTGAGTGAAGTGTGTGAATGTGATACTAAGGCTGGCTGCAAGGGTTATGGCGATAGAAAGAGATGTGAGAAGAGTCAAAGATGATGACTCTTTAGGCTAGGTAGGCTAAATGATGTGGGTTCAAGCCCCCAAGTCTAGCTCTAAATGGGTAGGGGTAAGCATTGGATATTCTTTGACTCGATCATGCATGGATATGAATATAAATGTGGCCGCACCTCGATGTGAGGTTGCCTACGTATCCGTTAGGAATCAGGCCGAACGTAGCTCTAACCGAACTTTGCACAAGTGTATGTACACCTCAAAGAGGTCTTTCAAGGGTTGTAATGTGGTTATGTTGATGGTTTAAGGAAGAAAGGGGTAAAAGGCTCAAGACCCGAGAGAAGCCCCCAAGATGTGTAATTGTGAATTTGAAAATTTGAATTTTGCAAGTTTATTTTCAATAATTTTTTTTTTTTTTTTTTTGCTTTGATATATATATTTTTTTTTCATTCTTTTGAATCAATGTAGGCAATCTCAGATCATGCGGTCCATCACTCACTTAGCATTCATGTTTCTCAGGCACGGTACCAAGCACTCGATAAGAGACGCAATTAAAGACGTGTTCGTATCAAAGACATTGGAACACTATTGCCTTTAGACATTGTTTTATTGTTGCTTTGCTGCTTTTTTTTTTCTTATTTGCTTTTTTTTTACTTGCTTTTGAATGTTATACAATTACACATCTTCTAATCCCAGGGTTAAGTGAATGTGGGTTGAAGAAATGAAGGCCAAACGTTAGACGAGGCTCAAAATGGTTGATGAAGAAATGGAATGTGATTGAACGGTTAACAGGGAATGACAGGGTTGCAAAGGTGCCTCAAGTCATTGGTGTACCTTGGGTTTAGTTCGGTAATTGATTTTTTTTTATTTTTTTTTAGAATGAATGAATGAATGAAAAATTCTATGATCGAGATGCAAAGGAATTTTTCTCATTTTATTATGGAAAAGGTGAACGAAACACATGAAACATATAAAAATTCAGAATGGAAAACCTATGCTAGACATGAATGGGGGAATGGAGATGAATGATAAAGAAAGAAATCATGAAATCTTGCACGAAGGATCTGCTATGCGCCTTGTGTTCATTACTTCTTGCCACCTGGAGGGACAGGAAGTTTGTTTGCATCCACCAAGTCTTGAATGACGTCCTTCAAATTCCAACATTGCTCCGTAGTGTGGCCCCTTCCTTGATGGTACTTGCAATGGGCATTGGGATTCCATTTGGCGCTCCTTTCTTCAGGTTTTGGCTCTGAAATGGCCCGATAGGTGTGATCAAGCCTTGACTGTAAAGGCGATCAAAGGCCGCAACATAAGTCATTCCTAAAGGAGTGTAAGTTATTTTCTTCTTGGGCAATGGAGTATCAAGAGCTAACACTTCATTGAGATCAACTTGGCTTATATTGTTGGTAGTATTTTCGTGCTTAGAAGACGAAGAAGAAGGATGGTCGTTCTTCTTGTTTTTCCAAGTGTTATTATTGTTACTACCAGCAGTCTTTATTAGCTCATCCTCGATATTGATGCCGATGTCGTATACAGCTTCGAAAGTGTTCAGTGGAAGAAATTTGAGATGTTCCCTATATTTATGAGTCAGATTTTGAATAAAGAGGCGAACCATCTCTCTTTCTTTGGGAGGATCTACCAAGAGTGAAGTTGTTTCCCTCCACCTGTTCAGGTAAGCGGTGAAGCCTTCATTCTCTTTCTGTTTGAGAATGGAGAGTTCACGCTCAGAAGTTTTAGTTTGAATGTTACACTTGTAACGATTCATGAAACTGTCGGTGACATCTTGCCAAGTCGCAGTATGCTTGGCATCTAAGGAATAAAACCATTGTTGGCAAGCATGTTCTAAGGAGAGAAGGAACACCGTAGGGAAGAGTGTTACGTCCAATCCCTTAAGAGACATGGTTGCAGAGAACGCCTTCAAATGGAATATTGGATTGTCAGTAGGCTTGAACTTTGGAATATCAGCAGTGGAGAACTTTTCAGGGAGTTTGTCCTTCACATCCAAAGGAGTAGGAGGCCGTTCCACATAAGTGAAATCCTCAGAAATCTTACTCATTTGTTCCTTCAGTTTGTCAAGGGTGGAAATAGTGACCTTGTTTTGTTCCATGGTAGTGACCTTAGTGGTAAGGGTTTGCATCATGACAGACAGTGCCTCGATGGATTTGTTGATGTTCTCAATATCTTCTTTAGTGGCCATTGAAAGGGGATGAGCAATGGAGATGGCAAAGTTCTCTTTGAACGCCTATTAGATCTGAGAGATTGTTGCGGTAATGACTCAAACCGTATTAATCTATCCCTGTTCCTTGACCAAGTACTGTGAAATAAAATAATTCACTTAATTATTTGACTCATTGCTCAAGATAGGAAAGGAAGGAAAAAATAGATATTTGAAAACAGGTGAGAAAACTCCACTCATTTTTTTATTATGACGAAAAAAGGGTGCATGAACCTAGTATACGATCATAAACGACCTGGTGCATGACTCGAGGACAAAGTGTGTGCAATGACTCAACATGTGAGATTAGGTGAGTTTATTAAGACTCGTGGTATGATCGCATGGCTAGACATGAGGACATTGTGAAAAACAAAAAACCCAATGACTAAATAGCACGGAAGACTAAAAGACAAACTAACTTGATTAATTTTGTCCAATTTTAATGTTTATGCTATTTACTACGTGAAAACGGTCCATTGGCAATCATTAGTCATAAATAAGATCAACCACAATCAAAGACAAAGAACACATGTTAAGGTTAGCACAAAAAAAAACAAGAAACTAATAGGAAGAGGACTAGAATTCTAGAAGAATTAGGACTCATGGATATAAAAAATAAATAAAATAAATAAAAAATCTATAATCCTATGTTATACGGTTTACACGGATTAAAGGACTTGACTAAGACTAGCTTGACAAGAAAAGATATAATTTTTTTTTAAAAAAAAAAAGAAATAAAGTCGAAGCTAAAAAGACACCTAAACTGGACAGGTTGTAGTATATCAGTTATAACTTTTGATCTCACTACAAAAAAAAAAATCAATATAGCATCAACTAAAATTTGTTGCTATTCACCAAAAATCTGTTGCCAACTCTATTTAGCAACGGGTTGGAAACAAAAATTTGTTGTTGCTAAAAGGCTTATTGCCATGGGATTTTGGAAACCAGTTGCAAAGCAATTTTGTTGCAATATTGCATCAATTTAAATATAGTTTCCATGATTGTTGCTGTTTTTGGTGCATTCGTTGCCAACTTTGGCAACAGATTACCATTGGTTGTTGCTAAAATTAGCAACAAATTATTAATGTTAGTTCCTAAAATAGCAACAAATTATTAATGTTGGTTCCTAAAAATAGCAACAAATTATTAAAGTTGGTTCATAAAAATAGCTACAAATCATTCATATTGGTTGCTATCAACACTACGAGACAAAAACCCAATCCCTATTAGCAATTCGGTTCAACCCGATCTCGGCCTTTACCAATTTGAAATCTCACTCAGGTTAGGTCAACTCGGCTCGACTTTGCATATAAGGCTCTTTGAATCTCTAGTCTCAAGAATCGCATTTGGTAGGAGTCGAACTTGCGACCTCAAAGTCAGATGGTGAATCTCTTACCAACTATACCAAGTACTATTTGTTTACTTCTATGCATATAATTTATAATAAGTGAACAAAATATTAGAGACGAAATTGAAAATTTTGTCTCCAAATTAGGGACAAAATCAAAAATCCGTCTCTAAATTAGAGACGAAATTGAAATCCGTCTTGATGTCATTTTAGCAACAAATAATTTTATACATTACAGCAAAAAGTAGCTTACGTATAAATTAACAAGCAACAATATGTAACACAACTCGTTTCCAATGGCAACAAACAAAATAATGCGTTATCAATTAGCAGCAATAATTTAGAAGACTTGTTTCTAATGGAAACAATTCAAAAATTCATTGAATGTGTTTGTTTCTAAATCAATACAAATAAAATATTTGTTGTCATAGTTTGTTACTATTTGGCAACAAGAGAAAAATATGATGCCGTCTAGTAACAACTAGTAAGACAATTTGTTTTAAAAAGCAACAAATCAAAAATATGTAGCCATTGTTTATTAAAAGCTAAAGCATAAAATGTCGCTTTTAATTAGGCAATGAAAAAATTTAGATTCGTTGCTATTTAGCAACATTTTAAAAATCTGTTGCCAAACTTAGTTGCTAAAAAGCTTTTATTTTTGTAGTGTCTGTGACTCTGATTGGGACGAAACCAACTCCAAATGAGAGATAAAACTCAGGGCTACAGATCCATAGGTGGCACGTAGGGATGGAAACGGGTCGGATCTGGACCGGGTCCGGATGGACCCGGGTCTAGATCCGTTTTTGTATACAGGATCCAGATCCGACCCGGATCCGTTGGGTCTAGAAAATGAAGACCCGAATCCGGATCCGTGTCAAAAACGGGTCCAATATATTTTGCCTAATTTTTTGCAATAAATGTAATGTTCGGGTTAAAAAATTTATTTCAAACTTACGTTGTTGGCTATTAAGTTCAACCCCAAATTAACCAACTTATACACTCATATTTTGAATTAAAATTATAAACAAAAAAAAAATACGATGTTACATATGAGCTAGTGAAAAAACAACGATGATGTATATAATATGAGCATCCAAAATTCATCTCTTGAAAGGGTTAATCTTTATCATTACTAACATTATCCCTACTGGCACGACACGTAACTCTTTATATAACTCCGGCTATGACCAAAACAAGTTGACTCTTGTGCAGTATACGGGAATAAAAATCCGGATGACTCAAATTTTTTTAAAAAAAATCTATGGCTCGACTCTAATAATAAAAAAAGGGTTTGATAAAAAATAAATAAATAAAAAGTAAAAAAAAGCACATATAATCACATTGTCACGAATGATGCAATGAAGTTCGCAACCTAAAGTCAAGATCTATGTTCCACTATGGTCAAGCTTTTGGGTGTCAAAGGGTACCATGGTTAAGAGTTTGGACGCGTTAGCAAGGCAGCCTCCCTTGAGGGTGTATGCCAACGGGCGGCTCCGCGAGTTCGTGATGAAATCGAACTCGACTCCATGGTTTGGGTGGATTTAAAAACTCGGATGAACCCTTATTGCCATGAGCGTTTTCGAGTTGATAGAGCTTAAATCCCCCGGGCTAGCCACATACGTAGAACACGTACTATTGTGGCAAAATAGGTGACCTAAAATGCATATGCATATGTGACAATGCCAATTAAATCACAAGAATATTTTTCAAGAATCTTTCAAGTCTCATCCACTCATCTCAATTAAATACCGATCACTCAAATCGATAAATAACCAAGAATCATCCCCAGTGGAGTCGCCAAATTGTAGGCGTCGCTCGAAGTGCGCCTACGTTAAAAGCATGTGTGAATATGCTTGGCACTCATAGGAAGTGGGAATTGACATTACGATTAGGGACAACGATTAGGGACAAATAAAGTAGGGAGCCGCCAACAAGTTTTTAAGGAACTTGTAAACCGCTCACGAATCATAAAAGGCAACCACGATAAAGGGACAACGATAGGCAACAACGATTGACCCGTGAAGGTTACACCCCATTCATAATCCATAATATTACTAACTCCATATGGTTCGGAACCACGAAAGGAGGATCGGGGATGATTGTACGAAGTGAGTCATGGAGTCACATTCGCCCGTATTGGCCTCTACTCGATTCTTATAGTGAAAAATGATTCCTGCGATCTCAAAGGCATACAAAAAAAAAATTCAATTTGCTCCAAACTATTATTATGCTAAATTGGTTAAATATTAATGCAACACATAATTCTAAAATATTAGTGATCACTTGAATTAACAACAAGATTAAAAAGGAACCTAAACCGGTTGTCCAAATTATCTTATTAGGCGTGATTTCCAATTACATATTCCCTTTAAACATGCAATATAGTGATCAATAAATAATAATAGAATAAACATTAATATTGGAAGCAATTTAACAATAATTCTAACAATATAAAATCGTTAGAAAAATAAAAGAAATAAAAGGAACATAATTCTTACTTTGATTCTGTTTGTTTGCAACTACAAAATAATAAACGAGTGAGTAACTTTCACGCCTTGGCTTAGGAACAGAACCACGAGTAAAGTATGGACTCCTGGGAGTGCTTGAAGAAGGAATTTTGAAAGAAGAAGGGTAGGCTAGTGTTTAGGCTAGAGCATAGAAGAGAGAAAAATAGAGAATTAATTGATGCCCCGTACACCAGAAATGAGGGGGTATTTATAGAGAAAATGTGCTGAGGGAACACACGAAACCCTAAAATGATAAAAACCCTAAAAAAGTATCCCGCGACACGGCAAACTGTACCGTGACACGGGAAATCCCACCGTCATACGGGAAACATTCCCGTGACACGGCGCAAATTTTGTGTGACGCGGGAAATATTTAGTAAACGGGGGAGAAAACGCGTTAAGGGTTTACGCGGAAAGGACACAGAAATCCCCGTGTCACGGGAAATCCCACCGTCAGACGGGAAAGTTTCCCGTGACACGATGGACAGCTGCCGTGGCGCGGGAATTTTCAGTCCGCTTTTCCGTCTAAATTCATTTTTAACCCTAATTTCGTTCAGCTTTTTAAGTGTCGATTGATAATTTCGGGCCTTTTTCTGATTTATTGTTATTTGGGCTAAAATAAGAAAATAAGTAAATAAAATAAATAAAAGGTTTGGGCCAAAAATAAATAATAAAACAATAAAATAAAAAAGGTTTGGGCTGAAATTAAAAAATCTATGCTTTGACCAAACATCAAGACTGACCCATGGACTATTCAAAAATTGAATTTAATTAAATACGATTTTTTAAGCACTCTCGGGATTAAATACTGAACCCAACCAATAGTGACGGTGAAAGGTTGTTCATCATCGGGTTTGGTTTTGGGGAGACATTTTTAGGTGTCTACAATAGGGCAGGTTTCACTGATCTTTTGCCTGTCAGACATATAAGTCACAAACTCTTCTCCTTGCCTCACCCATGTCAAATCCTGAGCCACACTCCCCAAGTCCTTTACAAGCAGCTCCAGAAACCACTCCTAGGTCTCTCTGTTTTCATTCTCAACAATGGCCCAGGCAACAGGAAACAAATTGTTGTTTCCATCCGTTCCCACTACTGTCAAACAAATCCCAGGAACTGCAACCCTTAAATGGCATCCATCCACCCCCAAAATTGGTCTACAACCAGCTATAAAACCTTCTTTGCATGGCTGCAAACATATGTACATTCTCTGAAATAGGGGGGGTGGATTTTCTATTCCAATGCACTTTACCACAGCTGTACTACCAGGATTATATTGTCTAATGGCTTCAGCATAGTCCCAAACCCTCCTATACTAATCTGCAGCATCTCCATGAATCATTCTCATTGCTATTTGCCTAGAACTATAACATTTGTAATACCCAAGACTAACTCATGTCACTCTCCTAGCTCTAAGCATAAAGTCCTTAAGCTTCCAAGTAGGTGAGTCCCTCCATTCATCTAAAAATCTCTCAGCTAAATACAGAGCAGTAACCTTGTTGTTTTCATGTTGTCTTCCATACACATGACTCAAGTTTATAGTTCTGATCTGAATTGTAGCCTCACCTTTGACTTTATTGCAATGTACTTTAAACTTGCATTTTCTCTTGCTATCACAACTGCACTTTACAATCCTAGAATGCTTCCAGTTACAGTCACACTTATTGACACAGAACACAGTCACTTTCTTATTGTCATTATGTAGAAAATAGTAATTGTATCCATTTTCAATTGCATGATACCTCAAAGCCTTCCTAAGTATGGATACAGATAGGAATTTCAACCCCTTACTCAGCTTTATCTTGTCCTTGAAGTCCACTTGTGGGTTGAAAACTGGATAATGTATCGCTCTCTCATCATCTGAGTCTGGCAAGCTCTCAACATCATCATCAGATTCACATAAATCAACATCATCACCTAAGCCCAAGTCCACCAAACCAGGCTCTTCTGTAACAGGGACCTGCTCTGTTTGTGGCTGGTATACTTGCACTGCCTGACTACCACCTAGACTTCTAGTCACTCTCTCACTGATTGTTTCATCAACATTTGCTGCAAACAAATCATCATCTTCTTGATCCTCCCAATCATCATCACTTAATTCCACATCACTGTCATCATCTGAACCACTAAAGTCCTCCCGCTCCTTCCCTAAAGGCCCCTCAACTACAGTCTCTGCATTCCCAAGATCCTCACAAGTTTGCCATTTTCTAGATCTAGCAGTAGCTTTCCCTTTAATGCGTGAAGAAGGATGTTTTTGTGGCTGTTTTTGGCTAAAGGAAGGGTTACAAGGTTGGTTAGTAGTTGAAGAAATAAGTGAGAGTGTATTTTCAGATCTAGGGTTAGGTTGTGCAACATGTGGGGCCCTCTGACTTGTTCACTAGTAGAAAATACATAATGGGAAGCGGTTCAAACCCCCTAATGGCAAGCGGTTCTGAACCGCATGCCTTTAGGGGGCTTGCCAATTGGCCTTTAAAATGGCAAGCGGTTCTGAACCGCTTGCCAATTGTAAAGAAAGGGCCAAACCGCTGCCCATTAGGGGTATTAAAAATAAAATAAAATAAAAAAAATTGGTTTTTTTCAATTAAATTGATACATAATCAATCCAAATGTAAAAACATTAATATTTTTATTAATTAATTGTTATAATATCATTTAATTTACACCACCAGCCACCACCCACAACAACAGCCACCAAACACCACCAGCCACCACCCACAACAACAACAACAACAGCCACCAACCACCACCCCACACCACCAACAAAAAAAAAATACGACCAGCCACCAAACACCACCAGCCACCACCCACAACAACAGCCACCACAACACTAGTAGAAAAGAAGACCCCCACCCACGACCAGACCCCCACCCAAACCCAATCCCAAACCACAACCCCTACCCACCACGACCCTAACCCAAACCACAACCCCCACCCACCACGACCCTAACCCAAACCACAACATTCACCACGAGCCTAATCCGAACCACAACAGCCACCCACCACGACCCTAACCCAAACCACAACAGCCACCACGACCCTAACCCAAACCACAACCCCCGCCCACCACGACCACACCCCCACCCAAACGACGACTAGAAAACGCCGATTTGGACAAAAAAAATTCGACCCACCTTAAAAAACATACCATCTAACCACAATGACCAACAAAAAACCGATTTGGGCTTGAAATTATGGTTTTAAAGGTCAAATTCGACCATAAAAACTCTAGATCTAGGGTTTTCATGGTCGAATTTGACCTAAAAAACTTGAACACCAACACATGCACAAATTTGCTTGATCTTGTTCGAAATTTGCTCGATCTTGTTCGAAATTTGCTCGATTTTACTTGGGGTTTTGTTCGATTTTGCTCGAATTTACCTTGTTTTGGCTCGAATTTAAGGAGATGAGAAAGAACAAAGAGAAATTGAAAGAGAAGAAAGGGGCGAATTAGGGAAGAGAAGAGGAGAGAGAGGAAAAACGGGAGTAAAAATGAAGGAGGAGAAAGATGAACTCGGCGGAAATGAAAGAGGAGAGAGAGAGCTGAGCTCGAGAAATAAAAGAAGGGGAAGGTGATGCGCGTTTAGGGTTTTTTTTTTTTTTAAATGGAAAGCGGTTTGGGGTTGAACCGCTTGCCAATATATCTAATGGCAAGCGGTTCAACCCCAAACCGCTTGCCATTATATATATTGGCAAGCGGTTCGCGCCAAAACCGCTTGCCATTTAAAATTACAGGATTTAAAAAAAAAAGTGAATGGCAAGCGGATTTTAAAAACCGCTTGCCATTTGGGGCTTCCCATCACTTATTTTCTACTAGTGGTTGACTCACCAGCTTTTCCCTTTCCTTTATTGTTCACACCAAACAGCTGGTGCATGTTAAGCCACTCTTCAACATTATCAAGATTCTCATATTCCTCATACTCATTATAATACTCACCTTCACCCTACTCATCACAGTCAGCAGGCCCCTCCTCTTGGCTTTTCCCTCCCCCAACATTATCCACTCTCTCATGATGTACAACATATAAGTTGTACCAACCATCACTTTCAGGGGATTCCAACAGCTCATGAATCTCTTTGTCACTCTCTAATTGCTTCCTCCTAGTGAATAAAGTACAATTCTTTTTCCTAAACCAAATCTCACCAACATCCTCATACTTCAACTCCTGCCTAATCCAGTAGGCAAACTCAAAGTAACAACATTCCTCTACATTTGGGTGTAAACTAAGTCCATGATAACCAGTAGGCCCTGGTTCATAAGTGGTTTGTCTACTCTTCTTATTAGTGACAAAAACCCCACCATAATACAGTCTAAAGTTCATTTCCCCAATTTTTAATCTATACCTAGGCACACCTATAAACTTTTGCCCATTAAACCTGATACACAACAACAAAAACCAACAGAGAGTACTTAAATTATCACACTAACTACAATTAACTAGTACCATATAAAGGATAATTAGATTATCACACTAACTACAATTTACAAGTACTATATAAAGGATAACTAGATTACTAATTAAATAATCAACATGCAACAATTAACAATATCAAATTATAGCTTCATATACCAATAAAGCAACACAATTCACAATATTTAATTGCTTCAACTAATGAAACCAATTCAAACAGTTCACTTTGCCCAATTTTCAAATTAATCAAATAATTAGTGGTAAACACACGTAATTAGTGGTACAAGGACATAATTCAGGTTTAAAATCACCCATAAAATACACCATTAACCCATACTAATACTCAGAAAATCGTACCTTGCTTTATGAACTATCTCCCATTTGGTCCCCGCATCTGATTGTGTCTTGCGTTTGCCATTTGTACCTTTACCCATTGATTATGACTCAGCTTGATCATAAATTTACCTAGAGAACAAAAATAGCAAAAAGAAGGAAAAAAGCTCCGTACAAATTAGGGCAAAAGTAGAAAAAAATTTACCTTTTAAACCACGAAATCACTGTTCCAACAACTTGTAATTACTTGATTTTACCTTCGCAATTAAGGATGATGTCCAATCGGTTCTGCAATTTTGAGAGGTATTAATGGCTGACAGAGGAAGAAAGAACAGAGAGGGGAGAGAGAAGGAAGACGAGAGAGATTATAGAGGGAAGTCTGAAATTTTCAAAAGGAAAAAAAAGGAAAGGGGGGGGGGGGTTCATTAAAAGTCACGTGCAAGGCACGTGACTTAGGTCAACGCCGGAGTTGGCCAGTCAATGCCGGAATTCAGCCCATAGTGGTGTTTGACAACTATTTTTTTTATAATAGGTGGTCCTTGGCAACAAAAAATTTTTCGGGTGGTTTTTGACAAAAAAGAGTTTTTAACGGGTGGTTTCTGAATAAATTTTCATTTATAAAATATTTAAAAATACGGGGGATTACATAATTAGATTTCATTTAAAATTCATTTTAATATGAATTTAATCTTCCCTTTATAGTAAGCGGTTCGTAAACAATTCGGTTTGTAAGCGATTTGGTTCATAAATGGTTCAGTTTGTAAGTGGTTCGGTTTAAAACGGTTCGGTGCAAATAGGTTGCGGTTTGTTAATGATTAGGTGTAACGATTTTAAACCCAGTTTAAATGGTTTCAGGTAATTAACAGTTATATTATGGTTCGGTTTTATATCATTTCGGTTCAGTAATGTGTTAGATTATTTTACAGTTTAACATTATTCGGATCGATTCGTTTCCGTGTTTGCTAAAATACGATGCAAGTTGGTTTTCGGTTTCAAAAAATCAGATTTCTAATCGATGCGATTCGTATTTGGATCGGTTGATTTCGAGTAGCTAAATGGTTTTGGTTTAAAAATTGACATGCTAGCCATATGGCCTAAAATACCTCTTCCACCAACAAATTTAAAAGCCAAGTGGTAGAATCTAACTCAGGGCCTGTTCACATTTAATGAACTGAGCTGAACGAAATTGAACTGAACTGATTGGAGCTGAATTAAACTGAGATAAAATAAATATTTTATGAGAGAGGGAAATTAGGGGCTGAACTGAACTGATTGAACCTGAAATGAACTGAAATAAACTAAACTGAAATTAAATAATTATGAACAAACCCTCAAAAGTCTTAAAAGTCTACTGGTAAACCTCAAGCAAATAATTTTATTTTAAGAGAAAATAAAGCTTAGACACTTTCTGCAAATTCTAATTTAATTCTCTATCCCCTTTCTCGTCTAAAATAATTGTCACTTTTGTCGCCCTTTTTAAATTTTTGTCACCTTTTTAATTTTTTGGTTTAATTTTTATCACCTATTTAAAATAAGTATATACTCTTTATTTCATTTGTCTTCGACCTTTACTCTTTTTGTAAAGTCAGACATAGGCTTCTCTTTCTCCGTCTCCTCCACCTCAACCGCCACCATAAAGGTTCAATTTGACAAGGTTCGTCTTCTTCCCTTTCAACAATTCTCCTAATCGTTACTTACAATTATATTCATATTTTCAGTCAATTTTTATATATTTTTTGAAACCGTCAATTTCAACCAAATTTACGCTGATGAAATTTCCCAGATTTTTTTTTGTTGTAGAAATTTCCCAGATCTTTAAAATGTCGCAATTTATATTTTTCACAATCTATTTCCGTTTTTCTTGACCCATCTTTTTCTTGAATTTTTTTTTTTTTCAAAGTTTAAATTTTTTTCTTGACTTTTTTTTTTTTTCCTTAAAAAAAAGGTAAGATTCTGAAACGTAAATGAGAAGACTTCAATTGCTTGTAGAAGTTTTGTTTTTTTTAGCCGCCTTTTAATTTACTTTTTTGGTCATTCTTTTGGGTATTTTTTAGAATTTGCATCCTTATCTAATTCTGGTATATTTAAAATTTTCTTGTTTAATAAGATACATATCAAAATATAAGTAATTTTAGATATTGTAAAAAAAAAAAAAAAAAAAAAAAAAAGTAATTTTAGATATTAATATAGAAAGATAAGATATTACTCCGTATATTTCAAAATTTATGTGAAAACAATATAATTCAAAATAACCCATCTTTTATAAATTGTTGCTAATCAATTTTTTTGACATTATCAGTGGTAATTTTGAGTAAAAAAAATGGGTGGAAGTAGTTCAAAATCTGAATATAGGAGGTCAACATCTTCATCAACCCAATGGAATCAGTATGAGAATCAACCAGCAGGATATTCAGCACCATATTATGCACCTCCTGAGTGTCAATTTCAACATTATAATACCCAACAGCCTTACCCACCAGCGGCTGCACCTCCTTTGACTTCGTCGTCGAGCTATGGTGGTGCTGGTCCGACCCATGAACATAAGAAGAGGTTTGAGAGGATGTACTCTAGGATTGCTGATGAGTACAAATCATTAGATGAGGTATTGCAGTAACTCCCTTTTCCCACTGGTTCATTGCTTTTGTAAATTAATATTGTATAAAGTATGTATTGTATTACTATTAGTGTATATTTTTAAGGCTATTGGTGTACTTTATTTTGATTTTTTTTGAAGTTGTATTAGGCCTGTTCTCTTCGCAATAAGTGTTAGTCCGTAAAAACTAGTAATAATAAGTTTTAGTTGGTAAAAATAATTTATATTCATGGGAGTTATTAATAGTGTTAACAGGTCCTTAGTCTGTTTGCTTGTTAGGGGTCCAATTGCTTAGTCATGGGAGTTATAAATTGTTTGTTTCCAAAATAAGAGTTTTAAAATAGGACTTAGTCAATAGGGTGCAAGGAAAGGTAAGAGCAATTAACTAGGGTTTATGTTTATTGTTTAGGGTAGGTTATTGCTTCTCTAATGAACTTTGTCAAGTGTAATCAGGCAGTACTTGGAATATTGACTTCTTGATTGGTGGCATCATTGCCTCATGTCCTCCTGTTGTCCCTCTGTGGCTTGGTTACATGGGCAGAATGGAACCACTGTTGTCCCTGCAATAGGCTAAAGCAAGTTTTGTAGTGCCATAAAACGTCAGCGATGTAGGTTTTGATTTTAGAACTTGTGTTGTGCTATATCGATCACCCATTTTTTGGCTGTTGTGGTGTGTATAATAGAATAGTGCAACATTATAACTTTTTGGAGATAATGGTTTAGACATGGTGGTATAGGAAAGGCAATATCTCAGGGTTAGGTTAGACTTTACACAATCCGAATCTGATCAATAGATAAATGCACATTGAGACCACCTCTGAATCCAATAACCCATTCTTGCATCTGATCCTTTCATAACTTTGAATTTAAGACTCTAGATGTGTTAAATTAAGATTTTTGTAAAAAAAGTGTTTCTTTTGGTATCTTTTATTAGGAATTTAGGTTACTTTTTTCTCAAACACTAACCATGATCCTTAACATCCTCTTTTTTCTCATTACCATTGTTGTAAGTGTAACTGCCTAAATGAGGAAAAACTTAATTAGCAGCCAGTAATTGAAAAACCACTCCATTACTATCACCATAACCACCATTACTACTATTTATCTCTTTATTCCCTCCACATTTCAGCTAAGCAACCACTATAGTTGCTCTATTTTTGCCAAGCAATTACCTTTCCCCTCCCTTAATCTTCTCATTTTAGTATAGAGGTGAGAGAGAAAGAGGGTATTAATAGTAGCTAGGTCATGTTTCTACAATTAAATTATGATCAATATTATCTCTTTTATTAGTTGCCAATAGCCGAATGGTGCCTTTGAATGTAGGGAATAGTATGTAGTTTTTATTTTAATTATCTTTTATTTTTTTAATCTATCAAATCACTTATAAAGGAGGAAAAAATACTAGAGGAAATTATTGGATTAGCCTAGGGATTTAACAAGTGAAGCCGAGACCGAGCGAGGCTTATTACTCGGCTTGAGCTTGAAACTGAGCTCAATTCGATTCAAGGCTCGATCATCAAATGTTGTATCTAGTTCTAACGTGTTCTTATCAAAATTTCCCTTTTTTCTTGGTCTTTCATAGTTTATATTAGCATTGATTTACAATTTAAATTTGCTGAAAATTTAAGTGACAAAAAATAAATACTTGCTGTGTCCACAAACTTGGAACTAGGGCGATTATAATCATAAAATCAGTTGTACCTTAGTTGTCATATTTGCTTTAATCGAGCATCAAATCATTTGCTCATTTGCATAAAGTTGCTGAAAACGAGCAAATTCACTCTCTTTACCTTTTACTCTTATCGTTATAACTTAATAAGACCCAATTGGCTTGAAGTGGTGGTTGGTTTTGGAGTTAGAGAGCTGTAGGTTCCTCCCTGGATATCTGGTCGCTTTAAGGGGCTTTTGTCTTAATGTTGGCAGCTTGATCTTAAATCTTTGTAAAAATCGTCAATTAGAGGAAGTGTGAAGTAAAGAATTTTTTGTTAGTGGAAATGAGTAAAGGAATTTTACCATTACAAACGATGAGGGCGAGACTTAACAATATGAATTGTTTTTAAATTTGCCGGCTATTTTAGTCCCCAAGGCCCAAATGTGAGTAGAATATCTTATGTTATAAACTTATTAATAAAACTTATTAAAAATCGAGCCTATATACGAGTTTTTGAGCAAAACCAAAGATAAATCTTATCTTGTGAAAATATCGAACCACACCCGAACTCGAGTTGAACCCTAGTGCCAAGCACTAACCGAGAATTAAGTAGTTCACCAGGCCAGTAGTTTTTGATCTGTTAGCATCCCTACTTATTAACTTATATCACCTAGCCCACGTCCATTTCAACGTAAGAACAAAAGTAGTTGAATCAAACTGAGCCTTATGTAGGGTTACTTAATATATGGTTAACATGAGCAATGGTTATTCGACACATTGCCCTTGTTTGAATTAGTAAGGTTAAGGGGTGAAAGTTCTAAGGAAAAACATCTTATACTTTTAATAATTGCAATATTTGGCAGTCAATATAGAGTGGGATATAAAATGAGAAATGGGGAGTGAAGAGAGCAAGGAAAGAGGCCTTCTGCCTTTTTCTTAAGGATGAACCTACTAAAGGTTATTTTTCTTAGTTTGTAAACATTTTTTATATTATTATGGTTGTTTGTTCTCTATCCCTCTCTCGACCCGTAGAAAATTCAATAGATACCATTACTAAAAATTTGAATAAGAAGTTGCTTGTTATATTTGAAGTATATCGCATTATCTGTTATAACAGAAGACCAGTATGTGAGTGTAATGCTGTATTGCCAAGTTAAGATGTTTTATTGATCCTTTTTTTTTTCTATCTTTGTAAATCTATTTGATGTTTATTTTGGTCTTCCAAGAATATCAACTGAAGCTTGTTGCATAGGTTCTTCCTTTAAATACTGTGCTAGTGTGATGTTTAATTGATGATTCTGTTGAAACCAAAAGTCAAAATTCATCTCCTACTTCAATTAACTTGTATATCTCTCAAAAAACATGTATACATTATTTTTCACAAGGTTTTTTTTTTTTTTCCTCACTTTCTCTCCTCCGCCCCATACTCACCTACCAAGTTTTTGAAAGGAAGGTAGAGAGCAGATATCCAAGTGAGTTGTGTTTTTGTTTTAATGTAAACAATTGCAGTCCTTTTGGGACTAAGGCTGTGTTGTTGTAATCAATTGCAGGTGACTCAAGCACTGGCTCGTGCTGGCCTTGAGTCCTCTAATCTCATTGTGGGTATTGATTTAACAAAAAGCAATGAGTGGACTGGTATTTTTTTGATTCAACAGTGCTGCTTGCTTCCTGAGAAATCGTCATAGGTTTCTTTCTCTTTTTCTTACATTTTTAACTTTGACTCACTGTCAGGTAAAAGATCATTCAACAACCAAAGTTTGCATCATACTGGGAGTGGACTAAACCCTTATGAACAAGCAATATCTATAATTGGAAAGACACTGGCTGCTTTCGATGATGATAATTTAATTCCATGTTATGGTTTTGGAGATGGTATTTGCATTTCTTTAATTTTGTTGTTTTCTTTCTTGTGCCATCTTGAGTTATGGTCTTAAGTTCCTTGTTTTGTTAATCAACAAAGTGCATCATGTTTTGACAGCATCAACACACGATCAAGATGTCTTTAGTTTCTACTCAGATGAAAGAGTTTGTAATGGATTTCAGGAAGTCTTATCCCGGTACAGAGAAATTGTTCCCCATTTACGACTTGCAGGTTTATTATTTAATTTGATGTTGTTCCCGGTCTCACTCTCATTTGGCTCCTTTTCCTTTTATTGTTTGATTTTTCATGATAAATTTAATGGTTCCCTATATCTTGATTTGGCAGGACCTACGTCGTTTGCTCCTGTAATTGAGATGGCCATGACAATTGTTGAGCAGAGTGGAGGACAATACCATGTTTTACTCATAATTGCAGATGGGCAGGTATTTGCTCCCTTTTTAATTTGAAGTGTGGGTTGATCAATTCTTTTGAGCTTCTGTTTTTTGCACTATAAGATCTGTAGTAGCTATTTGATTATTAATGGGCTAAAATGTTATGTTGACAAATGAACCGCATTGCTCTTGGTGTATGGTACCCAATTCATCTCCCCTAGGGCCGTAATGCAATATGACCTAACATGATCTAGATAGATTTGGAAGGTTTGACACTGTATACTCTCCGGTTTCCATTACTTACAACCACATGACTTCACAAATTTCTTGATTTGGGTCAGATGTAGCATAGGTTTAGAAACTCTTATCTTTGAAGTTTGAAGAAGTTATTGACAAGGAGGAGCCATCTGTGTTAGGCTTTAGGTGCACTTGAGTATGGTAATGTCCCATGTTACTTGATAATTCTCATCATTTTCTTTAGATATTCATATTTTCAATTACCAAACTAAATTTAACAATCTGTTTTGAGTGTAATATGTTTTATATTTGTCCCAAAACCTGAAGGAACTTACTTATTGCAATGGGAGAACACAATACTTTTCTTAGCCTAGGGCTATTTATAAAGTTTCTCTAGAAAACTAAGTTGGTGAATCAGATATAGCTTAGAACTATGTCTAAAAAGTGAGATTAATTTGACTGGAGAGCAGTATATTTTTGTATAGTTTTATAGACTGACTCTGAAGCTGCCGTGACCTGTGGGGTTAAATATGTTGCTAATGAAATTTTTTACCATAAAATAGCTTACATATAAAACTAAGTGGGCACTGTCATCATAAAAAAGCGTATAATGTCATTATGTGTATCATCTCAATTTGTTAAGCATCCTGTAAAGTCCTCTTGAAACTTTGAAAGAGATGTGTTGATACATTCATGGCGTGGCTAATTTGACCAATAAGAAGAAACCTTTGATGCTCTTATTGCCTTTTGAAATAATATTGTTTTTTTGTGAATAAAATTATGGAATATTTAAATACAAACTGAAAGATCAGTTTGCTTTTTAATTTGAAGCTATAGGTAAGAGGTTTGTTTCTGTAGGTTACTAGGAGTATTGATACGGAGCATGGTAGACTAAGTCCGCAGGAGCAGAAGACAGTTGATGCGATTGTGAAAGCAAGGTTGAATTTTGAACTATCTCTCCATCTCTAGTTTCAATTTTCATCTCCTGTTTCTCTGTCAAATCTTTAAGTTATGTTTTTAATGATTGTTATGGTGATTATGACAGCAAGTATCCTCTTTCAATTGTTGTTGTTGGGGTGGGGGATGGACCGTGGGACATGATGAAAGAATTTGATGATAACATACCTGCAAGGGATTTCGATAACTTTCAGGTGATTGCCTTAGTATCCCAGTTGTCTTTCCTATTCATGAAAGATTTTGGAATTCTTGAGAACTTTTCAGTACCATGTTTTTAATATTTTTCTGTAATCTCAGTTTGTGAATTTCACTGAAATAATGGCAAAGAATACCCATCAAACTCGAAAGGAAACAGAATTTGCTCTATCAGCACTGATGGAGATTCCTTCTCAGTATAAAGCAACAATGGCGCTTAATCTATTGGGGTAACTACTCTCAATTTCTAATTATGGGCACTACTGACGGCTCTTTTTTTTTTTTTTTTTTTTTTTTTTTTTTTTTTTTTTTCTCTGAGGAAACACTACTAAAAGTATGACACTGTGTGATTGATTGATATTTTTTAATATTAATGCAGTAGGCGTAGAGGAGCATCTCCAGAAAGAGTCCCTCTACCTCCACCTTTGCAGAATGCACGATCATTTGGCAATGCATCATCTTTCAACTATCAAAAACCTTCTCCTTCAACAAGCTTTGAATCAAGTGCACCTGCCTATTATGACACCCCTAGACATGTTGGTACAGCTCCAACTGCGCCTACTTCTACCTACGATACAAGCCCACCTGCTGCGAGCTCTGCATATGACAATCTGGTATTTACTGTTTGAATATTGCCTGCTTATACTTATTCAGTACTTATTATTAGATATGCATGACCTTATCAGTATCTTTCTTTCCGTAATTCATGACAAATTTAACGTCAATCTTAATAATACTACTCCATTATCTACCTCTTTCCTTGGTGAAATTTTTGTCCTGTCTAAGCTGTATCAACTATCTAGTATGATTTTTTAGCATCTCATCTCTATTAGTATATGTATGGTATTCTATTTTTATTTTTTTTGTTAAACTCATTTCCTTGCCTTTCTTTTCTATTGCACAACTATCATTATTGTTGACAAATCTTGCTTAGGTCGATAGCCTGCCTTTATTTTTGAATACTAACTAATCTGAGGTATCAGAATTGGGTGGCTATTTGATTACTTAATCAGTTCTGCTGTCTTAAGAATTACTTTCGTGTTTGATTAATCAATGAGCTAACCATTGTTTTCTGATGCTCTTGAACAGTTGTGCCCTATTTGCTTTACTAATAACAAGGACATGGCTTTTGGCTGTGGACACCAGGTAGATTTTAAACATGAACTTTTATACTTCGTTAATGATTTCCCTTCCCAGGTGTGAATGTGAATGTGAATGTGAATGTGAATGTGAATGTGATTGATTTTATACATGTTATTGGCAGACATGCGCTGAATGTGGGCAAGATCTTTTGAATTGTCCGATCTGTCGCAGCTCAATACAAACGAGGATCAAGCTTTACTGATGTCTTCATTGTGTGAATATTGTGGTCAATTGTTCATTATTGGTTAAAATTCTTTCATTTCTTTGATTTACTTGATTCAAATTTATGATGATCTTGTATGGTTTCTGATTTGGGTGAATTCAGCTTGGGTGCTGTAAATTCCTTGTCACTGTAAATAAAGTCCTAGTGAATAAGTATCATGATCTTTAAAGTTTTTCATTAAAACTGGTCATTGACGGTTTAATCTCCTTAGTCCTATACATTGTAATGTGAGCTTAGAACTGTTAGAAGGAATGGGTTTTTTTTTTTTTTTTTTTTTTATTTTATTAATCTACTTAAATACATTTTTTTTTTTTGTTTTTTAATCAGAAAGATGCATGGGCGTAAAGGTCTCCTATTTCAAAGAGGTTGTTATATATATACTCGGGTAGGGCTGCACACGGTTTGGTTTGGTGCGGTTTGCTTTGAGGGTGAAACCGCAGCAAACCGCATTCGTAACCAAACCGCACACCAAACCGCAATTGTGCGGTTTGTGTTTTAACTGCAATTTTGAAAGAAAAAAAAAAAAAAAAAAAACACCTGCTCAAATTTATTAAACTGAACAGCAACATACAGCAATCAACAATATGTCTTTCATCTAACATATAATTAAGCATTCATATAACAAATTAGTTGAGAATCTAACATATAATTGAAAATTTGTACAGCAAATTAAACTACAAACCATCAAACATGCAATTAAGCATACCCACTAAATTATTCCGTAAAAACCCCCAAATCCTATACTTCTTTGTAAAATTTTACTTTTTCCCAAAATAAAACAAGAAAAATTAAGCAGTAAGCTAAGCATACATTCCCTAAAAAAAAATAGCAAAAAAAAATAAAAATAATACCAATTAGAAATAGGAGAAAGTGGATCATGCTATGTTTTCTTATTTTGTAACTTCAAACCTTCAGTAGTAGTCTAGTAGTGCCACGTGGAATAGAGTTATATCATATCATATAACTAATATATAAAGCTAAACTTTTAG
The DNA here is from genome assembly GCF_948465745.1 of Chenopodium album. Lineage (NCBI taxonomy): Eukaryota > Viridiplantae > Streptophyta > Magnoliopsida > Caryophyllales > Amaranthaceae > Chenopodium > Chenopodium album. Next base: position 40,732,778 of record NC_137834.1, on the reverse strand, counting down.
CCAGGCGACGAAGCAGCGACACTTGGCGTTCTAACTTTTCACCAAGTGTTGTGCCACGTGGAATAGAGTTATATAGAATTCAATTTGTAGGATTAAAAAAGTTAGTTTATAATTTTATTTTCAATCAAATTTGGATAGAATTAGAATAAGGGTTCGTTTGGCATTGATGTGGTTTTCTGTTTTTTGGTTTTTTGTTTTCTAAAAGTATATGATGAGTCCCATAATGAATCAAAAATTATATAAACTTATTAAAATTATGATAATTTTGAAAACTGACAACAGAAAAGTAGAAACACCTTTTTCTTGTTTCCTGTTTTTGGTTTTCAAAAAAAAGAAAACTGAAAACCAAAATCGATGCCAAACAAGCCCTTAAAGTTGTTAATTTAGAGTTTTATTTTTGACAAAGTACCTATATTTCATATGTGCAAATTGAATTATAATTTATTCAAAAAATAATTAGATTATAACTCTCATAAATTATCATACTTCGTATAAATTTAATTTTTGTATCATAATATTTTTCTGGAGCGAAGGAATTAGTTCAAAATGTACTTCATCCATTGTTTATAATATATTATAATCAAGTAAAATAATATACTTCACAATATATCTTATAAAATTCAATAAACAAACCGGGCATCGCACGGGCACAAAACTAGTAAACTAATAAACCTAGTTTATTATTTTAACTTTTATTAAAGTAAAAAGATTTTTATTAAGGAAAAATGGAAAAGAAAAATTCAACCTTTGCACTTTTTCCTTACAAAAATCCAACCTTCATTTTATTCCTCAAAAATCCAACCTTTATACCCCTCTTTCTTCAACAGGTCCATTACCTGTTGATGACTGATTTTTGTAAGTCATATGCCACGTGTCAGCTATTAATAGGTTAATTATTTTTTTACTTATTAAAAAATAAAAATAATTAAAAAAAAAAAAAAATCAGAAATCCCTATCCACCACCACCACCTTCCCCTGCCACCACTCCTTCTCCCCCTCCCTCCCTTGCGCGCCCACCAAAACCCAACGCACACCACCACCACCTTCCCCTACCACCGACACACACACCCAGCCACCAACTCCAAACCCAAGCCCCACAAACCGCCCAGCCACCAACTCCAAACCCAAGCCTCGCAAACCGCCCAGCCACCAACTCCAAACCCAAGCCCCGCAAACCGCCCACCAGCCACTACACCTCCCAGAAACCTAGCCCCTATAAACCCACCATCGATTCCCTGAAACCTAGCCCCTAAAAAACCCGAAACCCTCCCTGAAACCTAGCCCCTAAAAACCCGAAACCCTCCCTGAAACCTAGCCCCTAAAAACCTTCCTACCCGAAACCCTCCCTACCTGAAACATCCCCGAAAAACCACCCTTCGCAAGCCTTACCCCTCCACGAACCCAGATGCGGCTCCCAAACCCTCGGATTTCTTGGATTCGCAAGCCCCCTGTAGCCGAGGGTGAGGGCTGATCCATGGAAGAATAGGTGAGAGAGAGATAGAGAGGGAGGATGAGAGTGAGGGAGGGGAGGAGAGGTGAAACGGCGGTGACGAGTGGTGGTGGAGAAGGTGGGGTTGGTGGTTTCAGTGGATGAGGTGAGAGGAGTGAGAAAGAATAGGAGTGAGAAGGGAAAATGCAAAAAAAAATATATATATATAAAAAAAAAACTTTTTTAACCTGTTTATCAGGTCACAAGTAAAATGGACCTGTTGAAGAAAGAGAGGTATAAAGGTTGGATTTTTGCGGAATAAAATGAAGGTTGGATTTTTGTAAGGAAAAAGTGCAAAGGTTGGATTTTTCTTTTCCATTTTTCCTTTTATTTTTATAAATTACGTCAACTATATAGTTCGTATATTATTGTATTTTATATAAATGTGGTTTGCAGTTTAAACCATAAACCGTGTAATTGCGGTTTGCGGTTTGGTTTGGTTTTGTATTTTTGAAAAACCCAAACCAAACCGCAATAATACGGTTTGGCAAAATAAAAAACCAAACCGCAAATTTCAAACTGCAAACCAGATCAAACCGCAAAAATGCGGTTTGGTTTGCGGTTTGGTCTGGTCTAAACCGCACTCTGTACAGCCCTTTACTCGGGTATATCGTACATTCATTAGTATTTGTTTTCATTATGATGATAGTTTTTCATTTTATCATCAAATGAAGAGCAAAAACTAACCTTAGGTTAGTTGGAAGTACGGTACCCCTGGGTGTATATAACAAATTCTCCATTTTTTTTAATAGCAAAAATATTTCATTAATTAAAAGTCATATGATATCTACAATAGAGATTCGACATTAACAAATACATAATATATTGAATCAAATAAAATTTTCCTTCAACCAAAGATTGTCGTATAGATCTTGCATTGTGGAACATCTCCTGCTTATATCGCTGGAATACACAGCTTTGTTGGAGAGACAATCTAACGATCCTTTGTAGTCGTGAGAATGTTTTTCTTATGATTCATCTGTATGCATTCGAAAACTTGATAACTTTTTTACCAACGAATTAATTTTGCGACAATCCATTATATCTAATATCATGGATTCAAAACTAAGAATTTTCTCTCTTGCCTTTCAAAGAAGGTCGAAAAACCCTTGTCTTCTTGTCTTTCGAAGGAAATCGGGATCCCTTTCTTTTGAGGGAGAAAAGTTCCTTCCAAAAGAAGGAAGCATTAAAAAAACTTTAAAGAAACAAGGATTAGGGCTTTCCACCGGTTAAAACCAATGGAAGCCTCTTCAAAATTCAATAATGGAGGCTAGGGTTTTGGAGAGGAAGGAGGAGTATGATAGAGGAAATTAACAAATTATACTTATTTCAGGGATAAAACACTTTAAAAAATATAAGGGTTCTCATTTCTCAAGGAAAGATAAAGAAAATTATAGAAATTAAACATTGCCTTTGGTTTTTTAGTTGATACTTTTTATCACTTGTCAACGCAGAATTTAACGATTAATAAATCTAATTATCAGTATTGCCAACTTATAAAAAGCGGATATTAATGAAATTTACATTAAGGCAATTCAAACAAGATATCACATGACTATGTTTTGTCGTAGCTTTTAAAGAATAATTTGTGAATAGTGCAAAACCAAAAGCGTGTCAGCTAAAAAAATGGCTAAAGTAAAAAATAAATACAATAAAATTTATAATATAATTAAACCTTATAGGGAATATATTATATGTGCTACTCTTGTACTCTTGTGTCATGATAATGGTATCACGAGCGTTTACTATCCGCTCTCACGAGCGTTTTTCTATGAGGTACTAGCTGGTATCCTACCTTGTGTACATAGTTTGAAGTATTTTTCTTTCCTTTTTTTGATTGTTGGTTGTCCTTAGCTTGTTTTGTGTCTTTTGGGGTTTCTTTGCTTGGGGTTGTAAGTTTAGAACTTTAGAGTAATTATGGATCCTATGGGTCTTCAAGCTGCGTTAATTGGTTTTCATCTAGATGATGATGGGGTTGGAGAGGAGTTATCTGATATTTTGAACTTTATGATGCAATTTGGGGAACCCGACGATCTTTTGCAAATGTGTGTTAATATGAAAGAAGAGGGTAACCTTTTGTTTAAGAAAAATCTGTATGATGAAGCCTTGTCTATGTATGATAAAGCTACGAAACTCTTGTGTTTTGCTTTAATTGAAAATGAAGAGCAGAATTCTAGATTCTTTGATCTTGCCATTAGTCTCAACCTCAATCTTGCTCTGTGTGCTTTCAAGCTTAATTTATTTGCTCAAGGAAGGGAGTTATGCTCAATTGTGTTGAATTTTTATCCTGCAAATGTGAAAGCTTTATATAGAAGAGCATTGTGCTCAAAGGGCATGAATAATCTAGAGGAGGCAAAGAAAGATCTAACTCATGCTGCCGAATATGAGCCTCAAAATGTTGATGTTGTGTGTGAATTGAACTCTATAGCCAAAGCGATAGACTTGCAACCAAAAGGGAAGAATAACTCTAGACTACCACAAATCCTAGAGGATAGGAAAGGAAAACGGGTAAAGTCTTCCGTGGAGTTGGTTTCTTCGTCTAATCATGGCTCGGTAGCTGAAGATTTCAACGCTCCAATAGGTCTTGGATCTGTTCTACCTTCCCCCATGAAGTTTAATCAAAGGGTTTTCCAAGTCGAGAACATATCAAACATGGACAATGAAAGAGATCAGTGCGACATTAGAAGTGGGTCTAAGAGTTGTATTTCGGAGGATATGGATATGACTTCCCATGTTCACGAGGAGGATGTGACAAGTGTTCGTTTTTGTAACAAGATTAGGGATCCCTCAAATGGATCCTTTGTGAATCATGCAAATGATTCTTTGAAGTACGACCTGAGTGCCGATCATGCGAAGCCCAAGTATCTGTTTCGAAACCGACATAGGAGGCAGGGTTCCTTTTTATCGATCTCCAAAAAGGATTACAAAATGATGGCTCGAGGAAAACCTATCCATTACTATGATGTGAGGTCAGGCTCTTACCTGGTTGTGAATGCAGTGAAACACCCAAAAGAGAAAACTACAAGCAAAATTAGTGTAAGCCTGAAAGAAAGCAGGAGAGATCAAGAAGAGGTGCATGATGGGGTGTGTTCGAAGAAGGAGGATTACTGTTCGGAGGTAGGTTCAACCGTAACCTCAGGAATTGATAGCTCGAGTGAAGAAGAAGGAACTTTCTCCTCAACAAAAGACGATTTTTCCACCAATCCTATCACCTTAGCCACCAGTAGACTCAGAGTTCCTTCCACAACCGAGATCAGTACAAGGAGAAAGAGCTTGAAAACAGGAAGAAGAAGCAATACAATTCACTAGAAGGATAAGAGAAGAAGGAAGACAAGCAGACCGATGACAGCTATTCATAGGGAGACTCCCAACCCCCGGGTTTCCCTTGCTAATTTTGCTTATGTCTGCAGGTCCCAAGTTGGTAAGAAGAGGAAGTTCGTTAACCACCCTATGTTTGACTCCCCAAGCCACCCAAGAAAGAAATTTGCGTCTTTTAGTAGTTATTATTGTAATTCTATGTCCACGACGTCGAGTCATTTGTGTCTAACTCTGTGTTTCAATGTTTTTAATCGTCTAGTATCGAGTCCACTCCCACAAACTGGAAGTACATACCAGATGTAGTGGGGGTGTAAGGGTCTTTTATTAATAAGACTTGTTTCCCAGCTGTCAAAAAAAAAAAAAAAATGATAATGGTATCACATGGATGATGAAATGATCCACGTATAAATATTTAGATCAAATTTTAACCTTTATATGAGAACTTTAACTTTTATTACCAATGTTCTATCAATTGGACAATTATACCACATCTGTTTACCATAAATAAGATTTTTTTTTTCAATTGTATATGTTTATTTATTTATTATTCAATTTACATTCATCATTTAGAAATTTTCATTATCTTGGATCTCAAAGGTTTTATGCAATTCTTTATATCTTAACTAGCTTGTGGTCCCGGCGATGCCTCGGGTTGCTAGTTTGTACTTCTTTAATTTGACAATTATGTTTGATTGTTTGTATAGTTAGTGTGTGGTTCAGGCGTTGTTGTAATTTTTTTTAAACCTTATATGTATTTATTTGGGTTTTCCTAAGCTATACACCGGTGTGCCCATGCTTTTCTAAAATTACAAGATATACCCTCTAACTTAAGGTGTTTATTCAGCCGTACCCTTTAACGTTAATCCCATGTTAGTAATTGTATTAACGGCTCTGTAGGGAATAATTTCAAGCCTTTAAAATCCCACTAGCTCGAACCCCACTGTGATCATACACTAAAGTACGGTGGCGTCCAAAAGGGAAGAAGATAGAGCAAAAGAGTCGCCAACAAGTTTTTTTAGGAACTTGTAAACCGTTCACGAGGTGAAGGTTACACCCCTTAACGATCCAAGAGATCGTCAACTCCATAAGGTCTAGAACCAAATAAGGGTTCGGGGATGAAGGTACAAATCCAACCTAAAAGAGATTGAACCTGCCCTAATAATAGGCCTCTACTTTATTCTGATCGTATTCATTTGTGCTTTCTAATTAACATGCAATCAATAGGATTAACCCTAAACCTGTTTATCTATGTTGGTTGAACTTAATACACAAATAAATCTATTATTGGCGATCACTTGAATTATAATCAAATTAACCCTAACAAGATTATTAATTATCTTATTAAGCATGATTACAAGTACCAATTCCCTTTAAACATGCATAAAAGGTGTGATCAAGCAATAAATATAATAAATATCAAGCAGCATAATAATAATGATCATAAATAAAATAATAATATTCATAATCATCATAAATTATAATCATAATCATGTTCATGTTAACATTAAAGCATAATAATAATAGCAAGATCCTAGGCATGATACTAACAAGATTAATAACAAACCCTAGCATGTCACTAAGCAATAAAAATCAAATCTTTAACCCTAACATGATACTAACAATCATAAATATTAGGAAGAACATAGGAAGCATCGCAGGAATCATATTTAATATTAAAAATACCCTAGACATGATACTAGGAATATCATAATAACAATGTAAACATGATTTCTACATCATAACATCAATAAATCAATTAAAGTACTTACTTTGATGCCTCGTACCTCTTTCTAATAACAAAATACACGCGTTAGTAACTTCAAGGAAAATAATAAACAAAACAATTAAATTAAATAATTGAAAGAGAGATTTGGGACCAAACCCTCAGAAATTAAAACCTTTCACGTCTAGGGCGAAGGCAACTTCGAATATGGCTAGGTGTATCTAGATCTTGTGAATGCGGAATTTTGTATGAAAAAGCAAAGTAAGAATTAAGAGAGAATTAATGATTGCGAATGAAAATTGATTGTAGGTGAATCGAAACAGAGTTTTTAATATGATATTTATAGAGAAAATCAGCCAAAAAGATAAATTAAACAAAACAGAGTCTGACGCACAAAAAACAGAGCTGGCGCCAACCCTAGCTAGCTGGCGCCAGGCACCAACACTAGCGCCAGGCGCCAATGGCTAGCGGCAGGCGCCAGGTTTGGTTCCAGGCGCCAAGGCCTGGGGTTAGGCGCCAAGCCTGATTTTAACGCGTTTTCGAAAATCAGATAAATATACCGTACTGGAGGATAAAATCATATAATTTCCTCGAAAATGCTATTTGATTTTAATTAAAACTCTGAAAAGTCAAAAGTCAATTTATCAATGCTAATTGAATTAGGAATGAAAAAAACCTTCTAGAAGATTCTAGAAGACTAAAACCATTCCTAATTGCATTAGGAATGATAAATCATATTAGGCCCTCCCCTAGATCATTGGGCCGTATATAAAGCTCAAACCGGGCCCAGTTTAGTAAATTGGCCATAACTTCCTCAATATTCATCGGAATTGGGCTTATAATATATCGTTGGAAAGGACTTTGCAAGCCCCATCCAACTACACTACTATTGGACCCATATCATGGACCAACCAAACTGGATTGGCTGTTTTCTTAAAGTAAGTTTTCAAAAACAGAGAGAAGAGAAAAGAAAATTAAAACCATCCGGAACACTAGACTTTCCACACTTTCACTTCATTCGATTATGATTTGACGTGAAAGGTACTCTTCACTGGGTTTGGTTTTGGGGAGACACAAATGGGTGTCTACAGAAGCCCCCAGTTTGACCGAGTTTGGAGAAACGCGAGTTTCGAAAACAAAAGTCAAAGTAGTGATAGGGACGGAGAATGATTCAGAACGTTCTGCGATCCTAAATCACTCTTGTAACGCCGATACCTGCAAAACTAGCATTAGTTAAACAGATAAAAGAGTTAAGAAACGCGTATCTTGCACCGTCGAGCACACGTCTCTGAAAGTAACCGATTGTTGCTGTATCCTTGTTTTGATGACCTTCTGCAAGCTAGAGAATGCCATCCAGCTTGAAAACCGCTACGCCTGTAACTGCTTCCAAATTAGAAGATTGCTTTGCCCGAAACGATCCTCCTCCGCTATGGTAATATTCCACGTCCAAGGGAATACTATCGAAGATTATTTCTCTCGAAACAATCCTCAGTCGTTTGTGACAACTCTCCACAATCTAGGGAACGCCACCTTGCTGTTTCGATGTTCACTCGTCTCTGAACAAAGAGTTTCTTTTTGATATGACTCGAATTTCCGCTGTGATAGTCTTCGAAAAGATCACTGCTTTTATCCTTAATGCTGTTATGCCAGTACGTCGGCGCTTTCCTGCTTGTTGACAATCCTCTTTTATTTGGGAATAGTTGCCAACACAACTCTTGTATGATGTATGACAATCCGATTTAGGGAAAGTTGTCAATGCCACGTAACAATCCATCCTTGGAAAATTTGCCACGATGAAGCGACAATCCGTATCTCGGAAAATTTGCCAAAATCCAATTTTTGGAAAAGTTGCCAATGCTTCATAACAATCTTTCATAAGAACTTTTCTACGATCGACAATCCACATCTTGGAATATAACTCTTGAAAGCAATCCGCCTTGGAAATTTGACAACGCTATGCGACAATCTTTTTGGGAAAATATTGCCACAATTGACAATCCGCGTCTCGGAACATTTGCAAAAAAAGAGTCGACCGACAATCCACTTCGGGAAAATTTTCCATTTGCTGAAGACAATCCACGTTGAGGAACCTTTGCCGAAATTTATGATGAATAGAGACCTACAACAATCCTTTGGGAAATTTCTCCATAGGGAACTAGGTGTATGGCAATCCAATCTCGGAAAACTTGCCAGCGATCTATGAATGTATGACAATCCGAACTTGGAAAAACTTGCCAATAAAGAAGGAGCATGACAATCCACGCTTGGAAACTTTGCCAGAGGTGACAATCCAATCTTGGAAAAATTGTCGTTGAAGAAGATGCACGACAATCCATTTTTTGGAAATATTGCCAGTTGGGGATGACAATCCAATTTTTGGAAATCTTTGTCGTTTAATAAGAATGCGCGACAATCCATATCTGGAAACATTGTCGTTAAAGTGCTTACTTTTGAACCGATTGTAATGAGCCAGTGTTTTAGGCGCTTAAGCTAAGTGAGACGATTTTTTGTCAGGTCAATCACTTACTACGATTGTAATCAAGCCGACTACTAATCATGTCAAATTGCTTATAGGGGCTAACTGGCGAACCAAGGAACCCGAAATTGTTGTATGAAGTCGAAATCACCTTTTTGAGAGGCTTCAAACTCTGTCGCTGCTGAGATATCTCTGGCGCCAAGAATTGACTCTATTGCCGAATGCTGTGATAGGGTCTTCCCTGTTCTGCTACATTTGTATTTATTTTTGACTATAGTGTAGGAGTTTATAGGTACTACGCAGCGAAAAATATGAATCATATTCAATCAAGTACCAATCCCAAGAATCACATGCATAACACACAAGACACATAATCATACCTTTGACGCGTGAATTCCACGAAGCTATTCGACAGGCAAATCAGGGAGAGAATAGAGCCCCAAGCGTTGCTCCTCTACTTAGTCCACGAGATTCGAACGAGCCGTCCACCAATACTAGATTGGTCGAGTGATTGAGGAAAACCGCGATCACCACCTTTACGGACAACCGACCACCGCACGAACCACCACCACCACGACACACCACTGGCGCCTAGGAGGAGGAGAGAGCCGTGAGAGAGAGAGGACTATGAGAGGGGTTGGGTTTCGTGTTTGCTAATTAGGGTTTGATCACACTGATCAGTTAATTGCTTCCTTGCTGCAAACCTAGGCACCTAGTCTATTTATAATCTCATTATAATTAGACTAGGGCACGAAGCCCAAAACTCCTTCTAATCCACTACATGGCCGGCCACCTAGAGTGATGAGGCCCATGATGGGCCTCGTCCTCTAATGCTTGATCTAGCCCCTTTGTGTGACCTTATAGGATCCGTCCAATTGGGCTTTGGCCTATTTTACTAGTCCAAAGATCGTTAGTACCTCTAGCTATGGCAAAACGACGACCCAAAAGTACGAACTTAATTATCTCCATAATTTGATCCAATTATATATCTAGTAATTGCACACGACGAAGACATAACTCCTTCAATCTCCCACTTGTCTGAGACAAGGGTGCAATATTCAAATTCCTTAAGTCAATATATGTGTCGATTTGACAATATGATTGCATCACATGTCGAGATCATATTAATCTACAAATTGTTTCTTGAAATCTGAGTTAGAATTACAAAACCAAATGATTACTGTGTAATGCATTTGAACGCGGCCACGTATTTTCTGAATTCTCCCTCTTCAAGCGGCCATGACACATTTCCTAATTTAATAGGTAGACTCTATCCAATCTTGTGGTAACATGACTCCCACTCAACTTCTGAAAAAACCGGGAAACACCCTTTATAATCTCCAGTTACGGCTAGACGTTTGAGTGTACCACAATCACAACATCCATTGAATGAAATCAATGTTCCACTCATGTCAAAGGAATCCACTAATATATACGGAAGCTCTATACTTGAACTTCAAAGTAGGTCAATAGTTCGATCATGTATCATTCATGCATATCCAAGTGATTGACCGAGCATCACCATGACCCTATAGCCCATGAAACTGCGCTATCCAATCAATCTTACATGCTAGTTCATTTATTGAAATCATTTATGTCCACTTTAATGATCTCGAACTAGGAACTTTAAATAATGTATGAATTTTGTTCACCTGTGGGGTTTCAATTCACCAGGTCATCAACCTGATGAGCCCATCAATTCATAATTATTTTGGACATTTTATTTAATTTCCAAAACCATAATTAAATAAGAGAAATAATAATTTCTATTTTAAACATAATTCTGCAAATTGATGCATTTCTCATGTAATATGTTTTCTTAAAACATATACAACTTAAATTACACAACTTGCTTCAATCCTAGGACTTTAATATGACTCTCATACCTTAGTCCATGGAAGGGGTTTAGTGATTTCTCACTCATAATAAAACTTTGCAGAACACGACCTTCCGCCGGTTAATGATCTCATAATTGAGGTGATATCTCATATCCTTTTGTTTGGATTTGTGATGTGACTTTGGCTCCTTTGTTCTTGGGCAAAGGTGACCTGTTAGTCACATGAAATTCTAATCCGAACCTCCTCTCTAACTATCTTACTATATTTTAATACACATATTCTAACATTGAGTATGCAACAGTGCTCTGCTTTGAACTTTTCAAGCTCACTGTTCTTTTCCATCCAGACACAAATATGCATTTAGATCACTATCTAGAATCATCTTGCCTGTTTGAAAAACTTGCATTCATGTAACCTCTTGACAACTTGCTTAAATTACCATTTAACACAACAGCTAGAAGAATTCCTTTTAGTGCTTCTCAAGTACTCAAGGATCTCTTATTGGTAATTCTCCGTATGCTTATTCTGAGTTTGCTTGAATTCTGCTACACATGCACAAGTCATATGCAACATCTTGCAATGTACATTTCATGGCACATGTAATGGATCCTTTTGTAGAAGCATAAGGTACATTATTAGTACAACTCAACTCTATTAGCTTTTGAAAGCACTGAGTCTTACTGAGTGTATTACCATGAAACATGGGAAGATATCCTATCTTAGAGTCTTGCTTCATGAACTTGTCAAGATCCTTATCAACATAAGTCTCTCGATTCATTCCAATCATTCTTCAAGATTCACTTCATGGATCTTAATTCCCAATATGTACTCAACATCTATCATATTGAAACAGTCTTTCTAACCATTGCTTGACTCATTCAAGCATTTATATATCATTTCATATGAACTGTATGTCAACTACATACTAGACTAAAAGACCAATTGCTCCCACTAAATTTCTTGTCTCTACAAGAACTCTTTCGTTCTACTAAGGAAATCAATTGGTTTGATTGCCTAATTAAAACGAATGTTCCAACTCCTTAATGCTTACTTCAATCCATAAATAAATTTCTGAAGTTTGTAGAACTTTATAGGAATGTCTGGATTTCAAAACTCTTAGGTTGTATCATATACATGTTCAGCATCAAGAACATTTCATGAAAGTGATTTTGATATCCATAACTAGAATAATCCGAATAGGCTTACCTAACTAATAGGTTTGACCCTATTTGTAAGACTATTATGGACTAACACATTTTTACAAACATGGAGTCCATACTGGATTTCACGGCTTTAAGCCATTTCCTGAGTTGGCATTTATCCAAAGCTTGCTTGTAGGCCATGGATTCTAACCATTCTAATAAGAAAATTTTAGAATCCACCTTTTCTCAGAATTTCAACAAACTGTTTGTTTTGATCCCAAGTAACCTACGATAGGTATGAGCGACAATAGAATTATTCTCTTCAACTCTTTGAAGTCTTTCATTCTAGTGGGACGATAGAAGCCTTGCTAGTTGAATTAGCTTGCTTCGACACATGGTTTATCAGATTAGCTGATTTCATATGCCTTCGTCTCTGATGTAGTGTTATCCACATCCATTTGTTGCTCGTCTCGTATCTCATCGAGATCTAACTTTACTCCCACTTGGCTTTGTAGGAAGACATTCTTTCTATAAAGACACTATCGCGAGCAACAAACACTTTGTTTCTACGTGATTGTATGAATAATACCTCTTAGTTTCCATGAGAGAACCCATGAAGAACTATTTTTCTGATTTAGGGTGTATTATGTCATCTTAGTAAACATTTTACATTGATTTCATAACCCTTAATCCTGTTTAGAAAAGATAACTTTTGGAACATTTCCAAATTATAACTCTTATGACATCTTTTCTACTGCTTTGGTTAAGTTTCCTGTTTAGTATATTCGCAATTGTTGTTGTTCTAATGCATATCCTCAAAACAATATTTGTAAATCATTAAATCTTGGATCGAACAATGTCAAGAAAAATTCGATTCATTCTTCATAAACATACACTTTAGTTGTAATGTTTCTGGATTGTGAATTAATTCAACAATTCCCTTTAGATGATCATTCCTATTTGAGTTAAATATTTATCACAACAATCATATTGTGGTGTTAAATTGTTTATCTCAAACTGATTTTATATTTCATTTTTGGAATTTTGAACTTTTCAATGTTTCCAAGCTTTACTTCATTAAGTAATTATCGATATATTTACTTAAATCGTTAGTAAAAGCAATGAAATTGTTAAATCTCTTTGCTAATTTTGAACTTATTGGTTCACATGCATCATATGTACGAGTACCAAAAGGTCATTTTAGCTTTCTTTACTCTTTCTACCAAAAGGCAACTTGGTCATCTTAACTTTTATCAAGCATGACTTCTAATTCTCAAGTGATTCATAATCATATAAGAATGAGAGTCCATCCATAACTTTGGATGTGCAAATGGTTAATGTGACCTAACTTTACTTGTTATAAGTAAGTGTACTTTAAATCATCTAAATTATTTTGTGATCTACTTATATCAATGTCATAAAACAAAATTAACTCATGTCTAGCAAAATGAAAACAATTTATTACCTTGGTCATGGATCAACACTTGTCCAAGCCAAGTAAACCAAATTCAGTATTCAAAACAAGAAAACCGAAATATTGTCTCATCAAAACTGGAAATTGTTCTAAAATCATGATAAACTAATCAAAATTTAAAACTATGAAGCTATCTCTGGTCACTCAAATACTTCTAGTGCACCTTCAAGCTCCATTTCCATGCTAGCTTCACTTGTTTGCAGTTCCTGCGCAACATCACTATGTTAAGCACTGCAACTTGGTATCTCATACCTAAGTGAAAGTTAAAATGTTTATAACATTATACCTGAGGTTGATGCTCCATTATTCTTAAGGAAGTCATGGTATTTCTGGCAATTTCGCTTCCAATGCCCCTTCTTCTTGCAGTAAAAGCATTCACTTTCACTTGCAGCCTTGGGCTTTGGAGTCGTCTTAGGCTTTTCAGGAGCCTTGGCAACTTGCTTGCCCTTGCTCTTGGCACTAGCCTTTTGCCCCTTCTTCTTGAACCCCTTTCCCTTTTGAATCATAAGAACTTCCTTCTTAGGTTCCTTAGGGATTTGTTTCTCAGCACTAACCAGCATTGCATGCAATTGATTCATAGTCTTTGCAGTGGCAGTCATGTTAAAATTCATGATAAACTGGTTGAAACTTTCTGGTAGTGAATGGAGATGATGTCTGTTGCCAAATCATCACTGTATGGGTGCCAGTTTTTCCATACTTTGAATTAGGCCGATCATTTTGAAAACATGATCATGAACTATGGCTCCCTTCTCCATCCTACAATCCAGAATCTCACGATGGAGCTCATACCTTTCAACTCTAGCTTGTTTCTTAAACAAAGCTTTGAGTTCTTGCATGATTGAGTAGGCATCCTGGTCCTCAAAACGCTTTTGAAGACTAGGTTCCATGGTAGCAATCATTAAGCAAGTGATAGGTATAGCTCTGTCATGAGCTTCCTTGTGCTTCTTGATCTCTGCCACAGTTGGATTTTCTGGCAGAGGTCCTGGTAATGGGGTATCAATGATATCCTCTTTACCCTCAGATTTCAGAACAAGTCTTAGCATTCTTTCCCAAGTGGAAAAGTTCTCCCCTGTCAACATATCCTTCTCAAGGAATGGTCGAAGGTTGTAAACGCTGTTGTCATTGTGGTTACGGCTACCCATCTATGTCAAAATAAGGCAAAGTTTAATAATTATGTTTAATTTAAAATTAAAGTACCATAAATGCATTCATTTGGTAACTTTAAAACACTTTATTCAATAATTAATTGATCCCAATTGAATTTAAGTGATTCCAAGATCCTTTATTTGTGCAATAATTGACCGGACTTTGGCCCTACCATCAACCATTACATTTTCAAGGTGAGTAAACTCTTTACTGATTACAACTCTTGTAACTCTTGGTTGAATAATTAATCATCACATGTTTAATTATTTCCCTTTGCTTCAAGGTTCTAAACTCTTTAGGTAACCTTGTTGAGCACAACCAATTAAAAGTGTAAAATTTGTTTTACCCCCACTCCCCTAAGATATAATATGACACCCAGCTTTGGCATGACCCATCATAAATATCAAAGGTTTCACCGGGTTTTTAATTGGAAAAACAATCTCAATATTAATGGGACCTAGATTTATTATGTTATGATTATTTAGTGAACTCTAGCGCATCATCAATCAACATATATGAAATCTAACATGCATAATCTACTAATGCAATAAATCATGACATAGTATGACCCCTTAGTCCTAAGAAAACTAGAAATGAAAAAGCTCCCACTTGAATCGTCATGGAATTCCATCCACCTTGCTCCTTTGGGCCTTCACTTTATGGGCTTCTTTGGACTAACACTATTTAAATAACTATTCTATTTACTTTAAATAAAAGTTACAAAAATACTTAACGGTACGCAGACCGTATTTAGAATACAAAAATACATCACGATGCGCAGATCGTATTTAAGAATCTATGGGCCATACTAGTCTATATATAGCAACATAATATCATATATTATAAAAGTGCCATATAATAAATCACTCAACATGCTTGTCTAAACTACAACATCGAATGTTCATAATAAAGTCAACGCATTTCCTAAAATATCTCATATTTTAATCATAATTAGATAATATCATATATTATTCATGACCGTTTATTAAATATCATATATTTAATTTAGTCATGAGATAGAATCAAATCATATTTTAATCTAGAAAGATAAATCATATTTAATCTTTCATGATTATCCTAACAAATTTAGGAGATTCTATCCTAATTATTAGCCAATTAAATAATTTTAAAATCAATTATATCCTAATCTAATTATGGGATAATCACATTATTTAAATCAATTATTATCCTTTTGGAATATGCTCAGAATATCCTAATCAATCTTATCCAAAATTAACCACTTTAATTAGGATAATTACCAATTTAACAACTTTAAATATGGATAATATCAAATATAACAACTCTTGAATATTTGATTTTATCCTAAAATAAAAGATTTTATCTAAATAAAACCAACTTTATCTTTTAAAAATAAAAGGTCATAATTTCAAAATATTTTATCTTATCCAAAATAAAACTGATTTTATCCCAAAATAATTCATAATTATCTTGAAATAATTTTTAAAATAAGATAATAATAAAATAAATTTTTTTTTTTGAAAGAACCGTGACTGCACGGTTGCTGGCCACCGTGGTTGGCTAGCCGGAGCTAGCCACGGTGGCTGGCTGCTTTGCAGCAGCCACTGCCGCAAGGCAGCAGCAACCAGCAGCAGAGGCAGCCACGGCAGCAGCGTGCAACGCTTGCACAGCTGCTGCCTCAGCCACCAAGACCGTCGCCCTCCCCTTCCCCTCCCTCTTGGACCGCCACCTGGTCGGGAGCCGCCGTGGCTGCGCCACCCAGCCTCGGTTGCCGACCACTTAAAACTTTTTTTTTTTTGTGTTTTAATTTAATTAAAATAACACTTATCATAATTAAATTAAATCAGTCCATAAGATTAAAATTAAAT
Source organism: Chenopodium album (assembly GCF_948465745.1). Lineage (NCBI taxonomy): Eukaryota > Viridiplantae > Streptophyta > Magnoliopsida > Caryophyllales > Amaranthaceae > Chenopodium > Chenopodium album. The sequence goes on along the minus strand of NC_137834.1, from coordinate 40,716,325 downwards.
CACATTCAACTTTAAAATTAGGGTTCTTCATAAAATTAATCCCAATTTAATTCTAACTTTTAAATTAAATTGATGATCATACACAAAACACTTTTATGCATAAATCAATCCGATTAAAATTATGAATCATAAAGAATTAAATCAAAATCAAGCACAAAAATCATATTTTAGGGCTAGGATTTTCGAAAAATTCGAAATTTAGGGTTAGGGGGTTCGAAAATTTCGAACAATTAGGGCTAAAAATCGGTCTCTTCATGGCTATTTTGAGCATAATTAAATCACATTTAATCAATTCCAAAAGTTTAATCACATTAAATATAATAATTGAAACATAATTAAATTAATTTCTCCCTCTTAATTGATTATAGAATTAACGTGGACATCAAATAATCGTATTATTATTACCTAGCGCGTTCATGCAAGAGGCTAACTGATACCACTGTAGGAGTTTATAGGTACTACGTAGCGGAAAACATGAATCATATTCAATCAAGTACCAATCCCAAGAATCACATGCATAACACACAAGACACATAATCATACCTTTGACGCGTGAATTCCACGAAGCTATTCGACAGGCAAATCAGGGAGAGAATAGAGCCCCAAGCGTTGCTCCTCTACTTAGTCCACGAGATTCGAACGAGTCGTCCACCAATACTAGATTGGTCGAGTGATTGAGGAAAACCGTGATCACCACCTTTACGGACAACCGACCACCGCACGAACCACCACCACCACGACAAACCACCGGCGCCTAGGAGGAGGAGAGAGTCGTGAGAGAGAGAGGACTATGAGAGGGGTTGGGTTTCGTGTTTGCTAATTAGGGTTTGATCACACTGATCAGTTAATTGCTTCCTTGCTGCAAACCTAGGCACCTAGTCTATTTATAATCTCATTATAATTAGACTAGGGCACGAAGCCCAAAACTCCTTCTAATCCACTACATGGCCGACCACCTAGAGTGATGAGGCCCATGATGGGCCTCGTCCTCTAATGCTCGATCTAGCCCCTTTGTGTGACCTTATAGGATCCGTCCAATTGGGCTTTGGCCTATTTTACTAGTCCAAAGATCGTTAGTACCTCTAGCTATGGAAAAACGACGACCCAAAAGTACGAACTTAATTATCTCCATAATTTGATCCAATTATATATCTAGTAATTGCACACGACGAAGACATAACTCCTTCATATAGAACTTTGCCAATCTTTTCAATTATCTTAGGGTTGACCTAAGGTTTAGCATTGCTTAACTCATCGACTTGACACGACTCAAGGTATAAACTTGACTCGATATGATCGACTGACTCGAGGTTGACTCGACTCTAACTGAAAAGACACGTGTGAATCATGACCCGTGTGTGCATAGTATTATGATTGTGCGACTCGGAAATGCAAAAAAGAAAAAATCAAAAATTTTCCGTCATTTTTGTGGAGGGTACCGACTTTCTCCCGAAAAAGAAAGACGTGAAAAAGAAGAAGCGAAGTTTGAAGGTGCATGTTGAATGAGCTTAGTCAGATGTTGTTTGATACTGTCTCTCAAGGTGCAAGGATTAATCCATCCTAGGCTATCTCAATGGTTGACTCAATGATGAAAGTATTTAGGTAACTTAGGCACGGAGGCTAAGCACTTCATACTTCGATGCAATGACAATTATGATTGATGAGTGATGTGACAAGGCATGATTCATCGTTATGTTAAGATTTCATGACAAAGGGGTTCCTAAAGGAAATATATTTGGTCATGTATCTGTGCGGTGTGTGATAGTGACACTAAAGTTAGGCCGCAAGGGCTAAGTGTGTGGGAAAATATTATTTTTAGAAGAGTCAAATGATGGTGACTCTTAGGCTATGTAGGCTAATGATGTAGGGATCAAGCCCCCAAGTCTAGCTCTAAGTGAATAGGGATGAGCATAGGAGATCCCTTGATATGATCATGGTGTAAGTCTGTGAATGTGAATATGAATGCATGTTTATTACGGCCGCACCTCGATGTGAGGTTGCCTACGTATCCGTTAGGAATAAGGCCGAACGTAGCTCTAGCCGAACCTCGCACAAGTGTGTATACCTCAAAAAGGTCTTTTAAGGGTTGTAACGTGGTTAGGCTAAAGGCTGAAGAAGAAGGGGATAAAAGGCTCAAGACCCTAGATAAGCCCCCAAGGTGTGCAACCTTGCTTTTTAATATTTGTATTTTATGCTTGAGTTTCTACTCTTTTTTTAGCTCTCTTTTATCTTTTGCTTTAGCATCTATTTTATTTTTATAAGCGTGGGCAATCCCGATCATGCGGTCTATCACTCACTTGGCATTCATGTTTCTCAGGCACGGTACCGAGCACTCGATAAGAGACGCAATCTGAGACGTGTTCTTATCAAAGATATTTTCATATCAAAGACATTGGAACACTTGCCCTTTTGTACACTTTTATTTATTTTTGCTTTTGCTATCTTAATCTTTTGAATTTGCTCAAGCTTTCTTTAGAATTGCAAAAGTTTCACACCATCCCATCCCAAGGTTAGGTAGATGTAGGTTGAAAAAAATGAAGGGACTATCGTTAGACGAGGCTCAAAGTGGTTTATGAAGAAAGGATTGCATACTTTGAATGGTAAAAGGAGATATGACGTGGCTACAAGGGGTGCCTCAAATCATTGGTATACCTCGTGCTTAATTCTACATGAATTTTTTTTTTTTTTTAATTTATTATCTTTTTTATGCAATATAATGAAATGATCATATATAAGGAAATAAATGCTCATTTTTATTAAAAGAAAAGGGAAAATAAAGCATCTACAAAATTAATCTAAGGGAAAAGAAGGGTGCCTATACTAGACTTATTGGGGAAAGGAAAAAAAGAAAAAGAAATAGAAAAAGAGAGGTCATTAAATCTTGTCATTGAAGCTCGCCTCTTCTCTTGTGTTGTTCGCGTCATCATCACCTAGTCTTCTCGCTAGCTAGAGGCAATGGGATCTTGTTTGCCTCTATGAGATCTTGAATGAGATTTTGAAACCTGTAGCATTCATCAGTGGTATGACCGTTTCCTCGATGGTACTTGCAATAGGAGTTTGGATTCCATCTCGAAGATCGATTTTCTGGTGTTGGATCCTCGGTAGGGCCAATAGGTTTGATTAATCCTCGATCATAGAGACATCGAAAGCAGCATCGTAGGTCATTCCAATGGGTGTGAACTCTCGCCTGGGTTTCCTTTTAGATCCTTGATTGTCCATGGCTAAGACATCATTATGGTCAAAGGTGCTAACATTATTACTAGAGTGGGCGTTTTCGAAAGAAGAAGGATTGTCGTTCTTCTTTCCTTTCCAGCCACCGTGGTTACTATTGTTAGTAGCTTTTTGCTTTGTGAGGTCGTCTTCGATTTCAATTCCGATGTCATAAACGACCTTGAAAGTATTCAGATTGTGTTGATATTTTAAATGCTTCGAATACTTCTCTTGAAGATTCTTGATAAACATCCTCACGGACTCCTTTTCGGTGGGGACCTCAATTATCTTAGCGGAAGTTTCCCTCCATTTATTAAAGAAAGAAGTAAAGCCTTCATTCTCTTTTTGTCTTAGGATCTCAAGTTGTCTATGATCAGTTTCAACTTTAATATTGCACTTATACCTATCAATGAAAGCGTTTACTATCGATTCCCAGGTAGAGATTTTCTCTTTGTCAAGGGAGAAGTACCATTGTTGGCAAACGGTTTCAAGAGATACTGAGAACAGAGAGGGGAAAACCTTCTTATCGATACCCTTAATACTCATTATGGTTTCAAAAGCTCTTAGATGGAAGTAAGGATTATCCGTTGCTTTGAATTTTGGGATGTCGTTGGCATTGAACTTCTGCGGAAGAAGATCTTTGTCCACCGAGACCCCTTGTGATGTAAGCTCTTGAAACTTGTAATCGCTAGACAACTTGCTTAGGCTCTCTTGCATGAGGTCCATCTGTTGTTGCTTCACGGGGTCATCGATCTTGAGTGCGAGAAGCTTCAATGTCTCAGTCACAGTAGCCAGTTGGCTCTTAAGATCATTGACTTCTTCTTGAGTTGCCATTATCTTCTTAGCCTTCCTCTTTTGACGAATCGGTTTATCAAAAAGCGAGACTTGAATAAAGAGGTTGTCCTTGATTAATCGCCCTTCTCTCCTCGACCAAGTACTGTGGAAAAGGAATTTGGGGATACTTATTGTTAATTATTTGACTCAAACTTTATTCAACATGCAATGGATGGAGGAAGTGAAGAAAGATGGTATAGAATGTGAAAGAAGAATGATGGAGGTGGAGGGATATGAAGAATTAGGAATAGAATATACCCCCCAAATCAAATGACGGAAAAGATCGACTCATGCATGAATCTAAGACATGGTCATGGTAATGTGCACTCGAAGTGTGTGCTAAGACTAGTGAGTGTAGGTGACATGTTGAGACTCGTATCATGACCATGTGGCTAGACTATGTGACTAGACTCAAGTAAAGACTAAGTTAAGACTTCACGTATATGCATTAAACTGGACAGACTGTGGTATTTTAGTCATAACTTTTGATCTGTGACTCTGATTTGGATGAAACCAACGCCATATTCAAGATAAAACTCGGGGATACAGATCCATAGGTTGTAAGACTCGTAGTTCTTCCTAGAAATCCGGCTATGACCAAAACAAGTTGACGTTTGTGAAGTATACGGGAATAAAAATCCGGGTTGACTTAAAGGAAATATGACTCGATTTTATGTTTATTTATTAGCTCAAATTAATTAATTAATTAATTAATTAAACAAAGTCCTTTAGTCATTAATCGGTTTACTTAGACTTATTTACAAACACAAGTCAAACCAAACGATTAATTTAGTCACATAATAAGTATGCACAAGTAGTCAAGTAGTCACAACATGATGTAATGCGTTTGCAACCTAACCATGGCTCTAGTTCTCTAAAGTTCGGGATATGGTTTAGTCAATAGAGGGTCCATGGTTAATTGTCCGGATGCACCGCGCGGAAGCCTAATCGTGAAGGGTTGGCGCAAGTGGATGAGACACCGCGAGTTTTAGAAAAAACTTGCTTCCATGGTTTGGTGAATTCAACATCTCGGATGTACCCTTTGTTGCACAGAGCGTTCAATCAGGTAGATGGAGCATGAATTCCCAGAGGGTTATGTCCATATGTAGAACACATATGGGTTTCAGAAAAGTGAGAAAAAATTCAATCAGGAAGTAGGATCGAGCAAACAATACGAAAAACCGGTCGAAATTAGAACGCATATTTCTGGCTCGAGATTGGGGAAATTGGCGCCAACAAACAGAGACTGGCGCCAGATTTTAACTGTAGTGCCTGGCGCCAATACTGGCGTCTGGCGCTACAACTAAAACACTGGCGCCAAGCTCTGGCCCCTGACGCTACTTCCCACATGCCTCAGCAGCTTTCCGTGCTCGACAAAAATTTTCCAGTTTCGCGCGGTGTTATTTCAGTCCTAGTTGTGAAAGACATTCCTCAAATTTCCTACGTGTAAAATCCTATGTTTTTAACTCATAACGGATGGTCTTTCCAATGAGATCTTTTTTATGCATATGACAATAATGTTAATCAAAATTACGCACATGAAATACTTATAACTTTTCGAGTCTCATCCACTCATTCTAAATCACTGCCGAAACAAATTCAGGAATTAAAATAGAAATCCTCCCCAATGGAGTCGCCAAAAAACTGTAGGGAATAATTTCAAGCCTTTAAAATCCCACTAGCTCGAACCCCACTGTGATCATACACTAAAGTACGGTGGCGTCCAAAAGGGAAGAAGATAGAGCAAAAGAGTCGCCAACAAGTTTTTTTAGGAACTTGTAAACCGTTCACGAGGTGAAGGTTACACCCCTTAACGATCCAAGAGATCGTCAACTCCATAAGGTCTAGAACCAAATAAGGGTTCGGGGATGAAGGTACAAATCCAACCTAAAAGAGATTGAACCTGCCCTAATAATAGGCCTCTACTTTATTCTGATCGTATTCATGTGCGCTTTCTAATTAACATGCAATCAATAGGATTAACCCTAAACCTGTTTATCTATGTTGGTTGAACTTAATGCACAAATAAATCTATTATTGGCGCTCACTTGAATTATAATAAAATTAACCCTAACAAGATTATTAATTATCTTATTAAGCATGATTACAAGTACCAATTCCCTTTAAACATGCATAAAAGGTGTGATCAAGCAATAAATATAATAAATATCAAGCAACATAATAATAATCATCATAAATAAAATAATAATATTAATAATCATCATAAATTATAATCATAATCATGTTCATGTTAACATTAAAGCATAATAATAATAGCAAGATCCTAGGCATGATACTAACAAGATTAATAACAAACCCTAACATGTCACTAAGCAATAAAAATCAAATCTTTAATCCTAAAATGATACTAACAATCATAAATATTAGGAAGAACATAGGAAGCATCGCAGGAATCATATTTAATATTAAAAATACCCTAGACATGATACTAGGAATATCATAATAACAATGTAAACATGATTTCTACATCATAACATCAATAAATCAATTAAAGTACTTACTTTGATGCCTCGTACCTCTTTCTAATAACAAAATACACGCGTTAGTAACTTCAAGGAAAATAATAAACAAAACAATTAAATTAAATAATTGAAAGAGAGATTTGGGACCAAACCCTCAGAAATTAAAACCTTTCACGTCTAGGGCGAAGGCAACTTCGAATATGGCTAGGTGTATCTAGATCTTGTGAATGCGGAATTTTGTATGAAAAAGCAAAGTAAGAATTAAGAGAGAATTAATGATTGCGAATGAAAACTAATTGTAGGTGAATCAAAACGGAGTTTTTAATACGATATTTATAGAGAAAATCAGCCAAAAAGATAAATTAAACAAAACAGAGTCTGACGCACAAAAAACAGAGCTGGCGCCAACCCTGGCTAGCTGGCGCCAGGCACCAACACTAGCGCCAGACGCCAATGGCTAGCGCCAGGCACCTGGTTTGGTTCCAGGCGCCAAGGCCTGGGGTTAGGCGCCAAGCCTGATTTTAACGCGTTTTCGAAAATTAGATAAATATACCGTACTGGAGGATAAAATCATATAATTTCCTAGAAAATGCTATTTGATTTTAATTAAAACTCTGAAAAGTCAAAAGCCAATTTATCAATGCTAATTGAATTAGGAATGAAAAAAACCTTCTAGAAGTCTAAAACCATTCCTAATTGCATTAGGAATGATAAATCATATTAGGCCCTCCCCTAGATCATTGAGCCGTATATAAAGCTCAAATCGGGCCCAATTTAGTAAATTGGCCATAACTTCCTCAATATTCATCGGAATTGGGCTTATAATATATCGTTGGAAAGGACTTTGCAAGCCCCATCCAACTACACTACTATTGGACCTATATCATGGACCAACCAAACTGGATTGGCTGTTTTCTTAAAATAAGTTTTCAAAAACAGAGAGAAGAGAAAAGAAAATTAAAATTATCCGCAACACTAGACTTTCCACACTTTCACTTCATTCGATTATGATTTGACGTGAAAGGTACTCATCACTGGGTTTGGTTTTGGGGAGACACAAATGGGTGTCAACAGGTTCATTACTTCACTTTGGAGAGAAATTTCACGCCCAAATTGAGTTAGAGTTATATAAGTAGGTTAACATTTAACATTTTTTTTTTCCAAATTTCCAAATTTTCTCATATGCCTTTTCTTCTTTCTTCTAAAAGCAACCATTGATATGTCAAGCTCTCGGTGTATTTCTTATTCTTTTTTCTCATCCGCTTCTTATTACTTCCTATTTATTTACCATTCTATCGTCGAGTTTACGTTAGAGGGTACGGTTGATTAAACAACTTAAGTTGGAGGGCACAACTTGTAATTTTGAAAAGGCATGGGCACACCTTAGAAACTTAACAACCTTGAGGGCATAGCTTAGAAAAACCCTATTTATTTTCGAATCTTGTGAAAAATAAATAAAAATATAACATCTAATTTAATTAATATATTAAAGGAATATATATAATGTTAATTATGAGAAATCTATACTAATCTATTAAAAGACGTTCCTAAAATCGTCTATATGCCACGTGGACCCTCATTTCTCCATGTCACTTACTCAACTCCTTATTATGCCACGTGATCCACTCAGCACCTCAATATGCCACGTCATCCACGCAACCAACAACACTCCATGTTGTCTCAATTATGTTATACTACATGTTGTCTCAATTGATGAGCAGGTTTGAACATTTCACCTCTTAGAAGAAAGATAATTGTTTAAACATCTAAACTAATTGTCAATTATGCTTCAACCTTTGACAAGGGAATAAACGCGTCGTCAATTGTCTATCCCTAGATCAAATACAATTTATACAACCTAAACAAACCTAATACGAGTATAAGGCAAGCATAGGGGTCGAACCACAGAGAACGGTAAACACCACCAAATGTCATCGACAATTAAGCTAGTCCGGAATAGGGGATAAATAAACTAAAGTCTAAAAATGCTAAAACAAGAAATAAAACATTAAGGGAAATGGTTTAGGTATAGCATTCACTTGAACATAAACAAAGGCATAGAAATTGAATTAATTATGAACTAAACATGCTCGAATATCGAAATTAAGAATCCAATCTAGCCGCCTTCTGGGGTCAATTGGCTTCTCCTAACATAGCCTCTATGTTTCCACATTAGAACCATATACTAGGAGGTACTATTAAATAACAATCGATAGTAATGAACCTTAACTAAGTCAACTTCCGTTTCTTGTTAGCAAAGATTCACCTTTAATCAACCAACAATGTGCACTTGCAAGAAGATTAAAGAATATCAAGCATATAAAGACTTTAATCACAAATAAATCAATTCTAAACCCTAGAACATGCTCAAGGTCCAACTACACCACAACCATCCCCTTAATGGGGAAATTACTCACTAATCATGATAATAACAAGATTAATCAACAAATAATCAAGAATCAACATGATCAACAAGCAATACCAACAACTAAAATAATAATCAAAATAAACAAATAAAAATAGAGGAGAGAGAGTAAGAAATTGCTCATTAATTGAAGATGAAGGTCTACAAAGGATTGAACAAGCTCCTTCTTCAAAATCCAAGTTCATTAATGAAGAAAACCTCACTTTCTCTCTCTACCAAAGAAGACCAATCCTAACCTAACCTAAAACTAAAACTAACTAGAGAGAGGAATAGATAGTTATTGAATGTTTCTTTAATTACCCTAAAAATTGGGTATTTATACTAAGCTAGCCAAAGTAAGAAAAATAAAAGAAGGAAAAATAAAATAGAGAAAGAAAAGGAAAATAAAAAGAAAAATAAAATAGAAAAGAAATAAAAGAGAAAAGAAATAAGAAAAGGAAAAGGAAAGGAAATAAAAATAAAAGAAAAAGAAAAAGAAAACCAAAACCCATCAATTCCCCACCCAAAACAATCAACCACGATTTCCTTCTTCCTCTTGGCTGCTCTATCTCCATTGATCACCATCACCACGCATCAAAGTAATCAATCATCACCGCTTATCATCATCATCTTCATCAAGAATCCAAGATCGTGGCCGTCCAATTTTCTTTAAAACTCGCGTGCATAGCTCGTGAAGCGGTTCGGTCGAACCATGGGTTGGTTCGGTCGAACTACGGGGTTGGTTCGGTCGAACCATGGGTATGTTCGACCACTCCTCTTCGATTAACGAAACCCACAAAGTCTCTGACTCGAACTTCGACCGAACCACAAACGGTATGCTCGAACTTGATTAAAATCAAATTTTAATCTGATTTTTGCTTAATTGAGGGCCGAAATGCTTGATTGGTGGCTTGAGTAGTTGCGGGCCAGGTGTGGTGAAGGGCTGCCGTTTTGGGTGGCTAAAAGAGGTTTATTGCGGTGGTGGTAGGCGTCGTGGTTGAGGTGCGGCTGCTGTTGCTGCTGCAGTTGGGGTTGCGGGTTGGTTAGGTTGGTTGAATGGTGGTGTATTGGTTGCGGCAGTGGAGGTGTATTATGGAGGCAGCAGGGGAGTTGCGTTCAGGGGTTAAATTGGTGGTCAGGTGGTTCTGGTTGTTGCGCGGTGGTGTTGCGGTGTTTGGTTGTTGCTGTGTGGTGGTGTTGGTGGCAGGTGAGTACGGCTGTGGGGCTGCTGTGGTTGCGTGAGGGAGCAGGGGAATTGGGCGTGGCTGATTGGTGTGGTGAAGGGTAAAGTGAAATGTGGGGTGTAGGATACGGGGCAGCAGCAAGGCAAGAAGCAAAGGAGTTAAGGAAAGATGTGTTGGATTTTACTTGTTAGATTGAACCTTAACTTTGGACCTTCAAATAGAACTTTGACTTGAGACACATTCCTCGTCTCGGACACAAACCTACACAAACAAAACCGAAGGAAGGAATTGGGAAAAAGAATAAGAATAAAATAAAATGAAAATAAATAAAGAACGAAATAAAACAAAACCAAGACAAATAAAATAAGATAAATAAAATAGAAATAAATAAAATAAAATAGAAAATAAGAGACATAAAACTAAACTAAAAATAATTAAAACTACGCAAGCAAATAAAATAAAATAAAATAATAGGAAAAAAGACTAAAACTAATAAAATAAAGAAAATAAACTAAAACACGCCAAAATTACCAACATAAACTAGAAACTTTATTAAAGAGAAAACAAGAGAATAAAAGGAAAAATAAGGGAAAACAAACACGAAAATAACCTAAACACTACCCCTAGGAGTGACATAAATGTCACTTATCAACCTTGCACAATAAATAATGTTGTACTATAAAGTATTGTAGACACATACTACATACAAACTATTTTCCTTCATATCAACCAAACATGATTTTAGCATTTCCTACGAATATTAACTTCCCATGAGTTATAAATTCCCATGTGTTTCTATTTACCAAATGCAACCAAACGAGGCCTAGACACTTTGAATTAAGCATCAATTTTAGAGCAATTATTTAGTTTTATAGTTATTGTTGTTCACTTTTTTTTTTTTTTTTTTTGGTAAATAAAGAATTTTATTACCAAAAGGAACAAAGTTACAACTTACAAAGAGCTAAGCAGTAACTAGCCACCAAACACCACAAGACCCACAATAGGCCAAACATCACCAAACCAGTTCCAAATTCCCACCTAGCTACCTTCTAGGAAGGGTTCTAGGCTGAACAAGGGACAACTACTGGACTCAAGAAACTGACCACCTTCTAGGAAGGGTTTCAGAAGCCAGGACCAGACAAAGAACCTAGGAAAACCAAAATAGAAACTACAAGCTAATAAGCTAAGCAGACTTACAAATAAACAAAAAACAAATCCCAATTACAACAAAAGAAGATGTCAGTCTGCAACAGAACATCTACAAGCAACTCTAAACACAATATCCCTAAAAACAGCATCCACAAGCATACAGGGACCTGTAAACATAGTGTTATTCCTCTAAATCCAAATGGCATAAACTTTTTCAGCAAGAAACAACATATGCAGTTTGCCAGCAACTCTGAACTTCCTACAGAATTTGATGCTCTAGTTAACTTACAGACAGAAAGACTGAGGGTTAATACTTTTTGCCACATCAGTCTCGAGTAGGAGCATTTAAAAAACAAATACTGAATGTTTTCAGCTGCATTCACACACAAGACACAAGTGAAATCACACTGGACATTCCAAGTCATCGCCCTATCCTTAGTAACAAGCCTGTTATGGAAAGCAATCCACAGAATGAACAACTCCCTGGAGAAGCTGTGTTGTTGTAGACAAGCCTTTCCCAATTAGTTTTTGGAGCTTGGGGTCTCAGGAGGTTATACAGTTTCTTAATTTGTATTCCTCTTCCATGCTTCACCTTATCCCATCTCCTAATATTATTAATAATCTTCCTACATTTCAGGATCCTTTTCAGAACCCAAGAGCTTTTATGAGGAACAGGGTCTTCCCTAACATTCCTATTCGTGAAATAATATATGTGCACCCATTTCACCCATAAAGAGTCAGCTTTATGAGCAATATCCCATAAGAGCTTAGTGATAGCAGAAATGTTCCACTCAGGGAGAGAGATCACATTCCACCCACCACTAACTTTAGGCAGACAAACTGTATTCTAGGCAACTAAGGCTTTCTTTGAGGGGTTAGACTTCCCAGTCCAAAGAAAATCCCTAAACCTAGATTCAATCTCTTTTAAAAATTTCTTAGGCAACACAAAGATCTGATACCAGTAAGTCTGAACCCCAAAAAGAACACTCTTTAGCAATTGGAGCCTACCAGCATAAGATAGATGAGTAGCACTCTAGCCACTGATTCTTGCAGTAACCCTGTCCACTAAAGGCTTACACTGACCAATAGTAAGCTTTTTTGAAGATAAGGGAACCCCAAGATACCTAAAAGGGATGGTACCAGAGAAATCCCAAGAACTTATAGAAGAACATTTTGATCATTAGCAGATACCCCACCAAAATAAGCCTCACTTTTTATCCAAGTTCGCAGACAAGCCTGAAGCCTCAGAAAACTTGGAGAAAGCCTGAAAAAGTAGCTATATAGAAACTTTATCAACTCTAGAGAACATGAGAAGATCATTTGCAAACATTAGATGAGTAAGCTGCATCTTTTAACACCTTGAGTGATAATTAAAATCAGGAATTTCATTCAGCTCATGCAGACACCTTGACAAGTATTCCATTCCAACAGAAAAAAGGAAAGGAGACATGGGATCTCCTTGCCTAAGCCCTTTTTTTGCAGGGAAAGGAAGGGCACAAACTCCATTAATAAGAGTAGAGAAAGAGACTGTAGAAAGACAACTCATAATCCATGTAACAAAGGTGCCAGAAAACCCTAACTCTTCCGTAACCCTTTTGAGGAAACTCCATTCAATATAATCATAAGCCTTTTAAAGATCCACTTTGACCATACACCTTGAGGTGATAAACTTATTAGTATACCCCTTAATGAGCTCAGTGGCAAGCAATATATTGTCATAGATATGTTTTCCAGGGATGAAGAATGCCTGAGCATCATCCACCACTTCCCCTATAATCTTATCCAATCTAGCTGTTAGGATTTTAAAGACAATCTTGTAAAGAATAGAGCAACAAGCTATAAGCCTGAAATCTTTAGCATAGGAAGGATTTGACACCTTAGGCACCAGAGTGACTATAGTGCGATTCCAATCCTTAATCATCCCCTAGTATTGAAAAAGTGAAGAACATCATCATAAACATCAATTTTCACAATTTCCCAAGCTTTTTGGAAGAAAAGAGAATTAAAACCATCAATGCCACGAGCTTTAGAAGTATTAATCCCTTTTAAAGCAATATCAATTTCTTGCTTAGAAACTGGGGCTATCAGAAGTTGCTGAGAAGAGAAGGATAGCTGCCTACCCTTCCTTAACACCATAAGGTTAACAATAAGGAGACTACTAGCAGCAGTCCCCATTAGCTTCTTATAGAACCCAATGAATTATGTCACAATATCCTCAGGCTTCTTTAAAAGAACCTGATCTTTAGTGAACACAGAATCATTTCTGTTCCTGCTATTTCTAGACTTTATTGCAGCAAAGAAATAATTAGTGTTGGAATCCCCATGCTTAATCCAATCCACTCTAGATTTCTATATGTAGTTACTTTCCTGAGTGTTCCTTCAATATTTCAAACTCTGAATGCAATCATTTTCTTCATCAACCAAGCTTAAGCTGAAGTGAGACTCAAGCCTTGTCTGAATTTCCTGCAGTTTCTGATGAGCATTCTCAATTCTGATATCAATATTACTAAAGTGTTTCTTATTTTGATATCAGGGATGATGAATGCCTAAGCATCATCTACCACTTCCCCTATAATCTTATCCAGTCTAGATGTTAGGATTTTAAAGACAATCTTGTAAAGAATAGAGCAACAAGCTATAGACCTGAAATCTTTAGCATAGGAAGGATTTGACACCTTAGGCACCAGAGTGACTGTAGTGCAATTCCAATCCTTAATCATCCCCCCAATATTGAAAAAGTGAAGAAAAGCATCATAAACATCAATTTTCACAATTTCCCAAGCTTTTTGGAAGAAAAGAGAATTAAAACCATCAATGTCACGAGCTTTAGAAGTATTAATCCCTTTTAAAGCAATATCAATTTCTTGCTTAGAAACTGGGGCTATCAGAAGTTGCTGAAAAGAGAAGGATAACTGCCTACCCTTCCTTAACACCATAAGGTCAACAGCAAGGATACTACTAGCAGCAGTCTCATTAGCTTCTTATAGAACCCAATGAATTATGTCTCAATATCCTCAGGCTTTTTTAAAAGAACCTGATCTTTAGTGAACACAGAATCAATTATGTTCCTGCTATTTCTAGACTTTATTGCAGCAAAGAAATAATGAGTGTTGGAATCCCCAAGCTTAATCCAATCCAATCTAGATTTCTGTCTGTAGTTACTTTCCTGAGTGTTCCTTCAATATTTTAAACTCTGAATGCAATCATTTTCTTCATCAACTTAGCTTAAGCTGAAGTGAGACTCAAGCCTAGTTCGAATTTCCTGCAGTTTTTGATGAGCATTCTCAATTCTGATATCAATATTACTAAAGTGTTTCTTATTAATATCTTTCATTTTCTCTTTAACAAGCTTCAGCTTATTCCAGACTCTTCTCATAAGGTTACCAACAGTAGTTGCATCCCAAGCTTCCTTAACAGCAGGTAAAAAATTCACATGAGTAGCAATACAATTAAGGAACTTTAAAGGCCTGGTAATACATCCTTAAATCGTATTAACAACTTCCCCAACACATTCATAAATCCTGGTAATACATCCTTAAATCGTAATCATTAACTCTTGGTTACTTCATAATACTTCGTTTTAAACATTTAAAAAACTCGCTCATCTTTTCTCATAACTTCAAATTCCTCAATCTGGTTGTTATAGTCCATAACTCATCTTTAAGGCAATTCATTAATATCTCAATGCAATCATTGATTATTCCATCATTAATAACTTCTCTAGATCAATTAACTTTGTCGTCAATCCCTTAGGGTAAAATCCTTTGAGTAACCATCTAAACAATAATTCTTTTAACTAACTTCAATAAATCCCTTCACAAGATATAACTTCTTCAAAATAAACTTCGATTTAAAACAAATACCTTTTATCTCAAGTACATTCTTTCACTTTAATTGACTCAAAATCCGTCCTCTAACTTTTGTATTAAGTTTCTTCAAAGATTCAACCATCATCCATTTTGCTTTAAATGATAACCACAATACTCATCCTCACACCATATGGATACTTTCCACCATTAGATACAAACTATCATAAATTAATGCTAATATCCAATTTGTATCTCCAAAAAAATACATACCTTACTCCAACACTTATACATAACTACTTCAAATCATCATTACCACAAATAATATTTCCTTGATCAACATAAATCATATTCTAAAAATTAGGAAAGACTTGATCGCACAAATCCTCCAAATATTCATGATAACAATCCAAAAAAACTCCTCATTTATTCCATAGTAATAATCAAATCCTTTAATCTCAAAAATAACAACTCAACCATATTGACCACATTTAACACTCGTATGATCCAAATACTTGCCACATATCACATATCCAAATTATACTTCTCATAAAGGGTTAAGGCCAGAGTGGCAATTCCAGTTATGAACTCACTAACTGTGACTCCATTATCTTTCAAGTAATGCAAGTTAAAGTAATTTTGTCTCATTTCATCAATCCTTTCCATCTGTTTCACGCACACATGCAAAACAATTAATTCAATGCTAAATCTCATAAACAATTCAATTCAAAATCTATTTGCAATTAGCATTTCATAACTCAATAAACCAAGCATAACTCAAGATCACCCAACCATGGGTAATAACCAAAACTTTCGGACCTATTGACCATTCCCTAAGGTGTTTTAACACCAACTTTAATGCACACATAATCGCATACTCAAGTTTCAAATAATTTCAATTCTTTTAATTTTCGAAAATAGTAGATATGTACTTGAATCATGATTATAGGACAGTCGAGCCCCCATCTCCCAGGAAATATACCTACGACGTTGAGGCGAGCCTTTCCTAGACATAGAGTTGTACCCATTATAGGACTTTGTAGAGAACTCGAGAATCCTTTTCTCCTTCATTTTTCCATAAATAGGAAAATAGTTCTATATAAAAATAAAGCTTTTGACTCTCACACAAATGCGAAACTTTATCTATCCTATATAACCTCTTAAGGGTCTGTTCTCATTGACTAAACTCAGCTGAACTGAACTGAACTCAATTGAACTGAACTGAACTGAGCTGAACTGAACTGAAATGAATATTTTATAAGATAAGGAAATTGGAGCTGAACTGAACTGAACTAAACTAAACTGAACTGAATTTCAACGTATGATAACAGGCCCTAAGTCTACGCACAATTTTTATCATTACTCCAATTTTAATCTTTTTGGGACTGTTGAAACTGATACCACCTTATAGCACTGATCCGTGCCATTTATGGCACCTTTAGTCTATGTTTTCATTATATTTTTATGCTCGTTTTTAGTCGTTTATGTCGTGTTTTTAGGGAATAATTCTTGATTTGCGTGTTTGTGTGTTAGTTTAGAGAAATGCGTGCCTTTAGTGGTTTTCTTATTATTTTATTCATTTCTCGGCTTTTTCCCTCACTTCTCCGTTTGTTTGACTTGTTTTGTAGGTGTGTCAAGCTTCCCGGGATTTAATCATCAAGGAGGGAGCTCAAGTGAATTCAAGGAATTTAACGGAGCCAAGTTAGGGAAGCCAAGCACGTAAGTCAAGCCAATCCAAGAAACAAAGGAAAATGAAGGCTTACAAAGTATCAAAAAGGACCTTTGTGCATTGTTTCGACCATATCTCGAGTTATACATATCGGATTAAGGTGATTCAAGTTGGGTTGGAAACTAAACTTGAAGAGATTTCCAATGATAGGTCTCACGCCTTCATACAATTCCTAGATAGTGAGTTACAACCTTCCAACGTTGGCCCTGCAAATCTGCCGCAACCCATTTCTGCCGATTTTGGGCAGTAACTCTCCGCGGGCTCCCCGCGGGCGCGGGACTTGGCCCCGCGGGCGCGGCTTCCGGGGTGCCCGCGGGCGCGGCCGATTTCTCCGAGGGAACGGGCTTCTGGGTCTTTTACGATTTTAAGTTTCTTTTCTCCTTTTGTTTATAGATTGTTTTTGGGGGGTTTTTATTATCATTCATTCACATAATTCTTAGTCTTATAATAGTTTCTCTCTTAGGTTGAGAGCTTCTCTCTCTAGATTAGGCTAGATTAGGAGTAGTTTTAGAGAGAGAAAGTGAAGGATTTCAATGGTGATTGAGAGATTGAAGATACAAGGGTGACAATTGTGTTCAAGATCTTCTCTATTATCAATGAGCATTCTTAACTCTATCTCTCCTCAATGCTTTGTTTAATTTCATGTTTGTTTTGTTTAATTTTAATGTTTGATGCTTGATTAGTGTAGATATTTTGTTGATTCTTGATTTCCATAGTTGTTAGTTGATAGATGATTATTCTTGAATAGTTGTTTGGCTAGGAATTGGGTGAAACTTGTATGATTGATTAATTGTGATTAATTTGGGAATTGTGTTGATTGATTGTTGAGATTA
This sequence comes from Chenopodium album, assembly GCF_948465745.1. Classification (NCBI taxonomy): domain Eukaryota; kingdom Viridiplantae; phylum Streptophyta; class Magnoliopsida; order Caryophyllales; family Amaranthaceae; genus Chenopodium; species Chenopodium album. The sequence goes on along the minus strand of NC_137834.1, from coordinate 40,698,693 downwards.
AAGTGATTAGTGAAGGTTTGCATGTGTGTAATTCAATTAGGCCTTGAGAATTATGCTAGATTGCATTGTAATTGCTAATGACATAAACAATTGATTTAGGAATTGCAATTATCGATTGGTTTTGATTGTGATTCTCTTAGTTTGTTATTCATAGTGAACCCTAGCTTAACAATTAGGAGATAGCTCTTTGATTCCTATTGATTGCTCTTATCATTAGTCCTCACAACCTTTGATTGGCATGCTCTTCCCAAGTTGTTGCAATTGACATGATTACTTGTTGATCCCCGTTCCTAGTGTTTTATTTCTTTGGTTACTTGTTTTTGTTAGTTGTTAGTATTCTCCCTTTACCCTTTGATTTCGACCTAGCTTAGGCGCATAATTGAAAGTGCTTGAACATTACCGTTCCTTTGGGTTCGACCCTTGACTTGCCTCTATACTCGTATTTAGGTTTGTTAAGTGTTTATAAATTTAGTTTGACCGAGGGAAGATTAGATAACGACCAAGTTTTCCCCTCGTCAAGCACCCCCAAATCTCCCTCTACGGAAATACCAGTATAATATGTATAATTATACCGTAGGCGTATTACCGTCGCGTGATTACGCAAGGCTACTCAAAATACTTAACTCAATAACAAACTTGCAGCGGAAACTCAAATTTCTTTTATTAATACTTATAAAAATAGTAACATTGTTATGAGTGCTCAAAAATATAAAGATAAAACCGACATTCCTAAAATAGGTGAAGCAAATCCCGGGACTCCCATATGCTCATTCATGACTCCACCTGAAAATAGTGAACACTGCTTACCATTACAGTAAACAGGGCGAACCAAAACAAATAAGAAATACGGATTAGCAAATTATGCTAAGTACGATAAGTGCAAGATAATGTAAACCAATTTATTTACAAACATGCTTTTAAAATCAATTCCAATAATTAATCCAATAAATTCAAAACTCATTATTCCAAAACCGATTCCAATGATTCATATTCAAAATAATAGTTAATAAAACCAATTCCTTTATTAAGAACCAATTCCTTTTGATCCAATTCCTCACCCAAGTGTGCACACCCCCAAGCTAGTCTCCTTATATTACAAGGCTATTCTTGAGGAAAGACCCGGTCATATAAAGTCCAAGGCCTTATTAATAAACCAAATCCACATAGTGGGATTACTAACATGCTTATAAAGCATTAATAATAATAATTCAATGGTTCAATAAATCCTTTTAATATCCAATAGTTCCAATGTAATTCAAAATCCTTTTTAATTAATTTCACATGCTTTCAAAATCAAACCTTGTAAATAAATACTTGAGAATAAAATCTCATATTAATAACTACTCAAGATAAACAACTCTTCCTTGAAAAACCTTTATTTAATTAAACAAACCTTTTAAAATCAATTCCTTTATTTAAACACGACAAGTAATCCAAACCATTCAAAACATGATTTAAAAATCAATCATTCAAAATACTTTTATTAAAATCAATACCTTCAAACATAATTTATTTCAAAATAATAATTCAAATCAATTTAATTCAATTACCAATCAAATCATGTAAAACATGTTATTCAAATCAATCACTTCTAAAGGTATCTAGTGATAGAGGAATAAACGAGTCGTCAATTGTGCATCCAAAAATCAAACACAATTTATAACATCCTAAACAAACCTAATACAAGTATAAGGCAAGTATAGGATCGAACCCAAAGGAGTGAGTCGGTATTAACTATAGCCTAAGTCAAGCTACTTCGAAGATTGTAGTGAGAAAATGGTCGGTACTATGGTGAAAAAGCTAGATTAATCAAGTAATATAATTCAAGAAACTAATAAACACTAGGGATATAGGTTCCACATGCAAGTTCAATAATCATGCTAATTGATAGTTCATTCAATTGATTCAAGCATTGCAAAAGACAAACAATAGTAGAAATCAAGAGAATTCAAGAGCTATCTCCTAGAGGCCAAGCTAGGGGTCACTATGAATGGCTAATCAAGGAAATTCACAATCAAACTCAATCAATTAAAGAAATTCTCAAATTGATGGTTCATGTCATTAAGAATTGCAATGCAATCTAGATTAATCTTATAGGTTGATCACTCCTAATCTAATTAATCACATGCAAAACTATGTCAACCAATTTAATTGCAACAATTCAATCAATCAATGATCATCAACTAGCACAAAATATCAATCAAGCATATTGCTTCCTCTTCTCCCTAGCAACTAATCTACTCACTAATCATGGTGTAACTCAAGAACAAATCACTAGAAATTGCATTGATCATCATTCTAAATCAAAATCAAGAGAAAACAATATCAACTACAATATCAAATTCAAATCCAAGGAAATCAAACATGAATCTAAAACAAACAAGTAAAGAGATGAACTAAAAGAAGAGATTCTCACTAATATTAATGATTGAAGATGAAGAAATCCAAGCACAATTGATCAAATGTTGAAATACAAATCCAAAACGAAGAACTTCTCTCTAAATTCTCTCTCTAAAACTAAGCTAATGAAAATTATCTAAAAGTTAGTTTTCAAAAAGGAATTACAAGTGTATTTATAGGCAAAGAAGGAAAACAGGATCCCCGCGCCCTCTCTAAGAAATCCCGCGCCCGTGGGGAAAGGGGTATGGAACCCATAACAAACTCCACAGGCTGTCTGGGCAACACCCGCGCCTGCGGGTCTTCTAGCCCGCGCCCGCGGCAAAAGCCTCTGCGCCCGCAGCAAGGGCACGACAAATCCCCTGCTCCTAAAGGGTGATCAGAGGGCCGCGATCTCTCTAATCTGGAGCGGTTTCTCCAATCTACCCGCGCTCGCGAGGAGCCCGCGGCCATACTGCGAAGAGTTCCTAGTCGAATTTGGCCAATTTGGTGCAAACAAGCCCGCGCCTGCGACCTTCAGGACCCGCGCCCGCGGCAACCTGGCAAGAGTTGATGCCCTCTCCGAGGCCTCTCCAAGCCCTCTCTGAGCAGATCGCTTCCTCCTTGCTTAGTCAATATAGCTCATCTTGATCCCTTTGTAAAGACAACTCCTAGGTACCTACAAGAGCAAACAAAGGAAAGGAGTAAAAGGGAAAAAGGGCCAAATAAAAGGAAAACACGAAGAAAACACGAAAAAACACAAAGAAAGAAAGAAAGAAAGAAAGGAACTAAAGGAAAAAGGACCAAAAATAAGATAAGAAAGCATGAAAAAGGGATGAAATCATCCTAAAATACTACCCTATGAGTGCCATAAATGACACTCATCATCTAGCCACCTAAACGTACCTTGATCCTTGCTAGAAAAACCACACAAAAAGTACCTCAAGAACCTTAATCGAACACACCCTACAAATAAATATAACCTTAATCAATATAAGGTTAACAAATAATTAAAAACCCCCAACTATATGTACATGAACCTTTTAAATTAATTTCTCATTAACATCATTAAAAATCTGGTTTTATATAATTAAAAATACTCATAATAATTATTTATAAATCCCCCATAATAATAATAATAATTGAATAAGAGAAGAGAATAAGAAAAGATAAGAAACCAAGGAAAAGAGAAGAATTGGATTTGCGTTGGAAAAAATAGGCAGAACTTGCAGAGGCTATAACTCCTTCAATATAACTCAGAATTGGATGATTCTTGAGCCTAACCTCAAGGATTTTTCGAGAGAAACAATCTTTTGTTCAATGTCAATACCCCAAAAACTTAACACAAGTGCCTGAAAATTGGCTTCAAAGATAAACGGGATGATTTGTGTAAAATTGAGGAGAAGAAAAGAAGAGAATTGGCGTTAAGAATGTGAGAAGTATGAAGGAGTATTTATAGGATAGCTCATGCAAGAATTATGGCAAGAGAATGTGGGAAGAATTATGGCAAGTAGGGTTTATGGGATTACTTGGAGAAGTGAGTAAAAGAATTAGGGAAAGTTTGGATGTTAAGGTGATTGTGTATACTTGAATATGGAAGGTATGTATGTCATGAAAAATAATAAGGAAATTAGAATTACTTGAGGAATAATTAAGAAGAATGATTGAAAAGAAAATTTGATGATTAGCTATTAAAAAGATGGAGAATTAGAATTAAGGAAAATAAGAGATTTTGGGAGATAATTAAAAATATAATTTTACCAATTAAATTCCCCCAAAATAATTCAATAGGGCCGAAAATATTGAGCTTACCATAGATCAAATTTTCAAACTCCTATAAATATATAGGAAGATTTTGCTCGGTTTTTAAGGAATAAAATAATTGTGCAAATAATATAGAATAATTAATTAACTAAATACCAATTATTCACCAACAAAATAACTAAGAAAAATCAGATTTACTACACATACGAAATCCGAAATTCCTAGCTAATTAATGGGAATTTTCGGACATATTAATTAATTATTAAATTATAGTTTTTGACTTAATTAAAATATCCAAAATATATAAATAATCCGGTTTTTTAATAGGATAAATGGATAATAAATCTTATGCAAAATAATGATTAGTTTCCAAAATGCTTTTTGCGCCAAAAATTCAAATATTATTTTGGCTCCAAATAATAAATTTACTAAAATACCACTTTGTAGCACCCCCAAATCTCCCTCTACGAAAATACCAGTATAATACGTATAATTATATCGTAGAGATAGGCTTGGGCGTATTACCGCCGCGTGATTACGCAAGGATACTCAAAATACTTAACTCGACAACAAAACTTGCAGCGGAAACTCAATTTTCTTTTATTAATACGTATAAAAATAGTAACATTGTTATGAGTACTCAAAATAAAGACAAGACCAACATTCCTAAACTAGGTGAAGCAAATCCCTGGACTCCCATATGCCCTTTCATGACTCCACCTGAAAATAGTCAACACTACTTACCATTATGGTAAACAGGGAGAACCAAAACAAATAGGAAATACGGATTAGCAAAATATGCTTAGTACGATAAGTGCAAGATAGTGTAAACTCAATTTATTTGCAACATGCTTTTAAAACCAATTCCAATAATTAATCCAATAAATTCAAAACTCATTATTCCAAAACTTATTCTATTTACATATTTAAAATGATAGTTAATAAAACCAATTCCTTTTTATCCAATTCCTCACCCAAGTGTGCACACCCCCCAAGCTAGTCTCTAATATGTCCTATTTATATAGTGTTTTACCCCCGTCCCGTGGTCATAATTAGTAGTGTTTTTGGCTCTTTAGGGCCACTTTAATTACTAATTTGTGTTTTCTAGTGTTTTTGTAGTTTTGCTTGAGTTTTGTAGGAAATTGCACACTTGGAGCGTTTTCCGGTTTTTTCACGAAGCAACTAGGAGCGTTAGGAGGACACGACCATCCTTGAAGCCCAGGACCGGTGAGATCTGGTGATTAAGGTCTCGGTATGTGATACTGGGGCAATTGGATCAAGTAATCAAGACCCGATGAGGAAATTCGGATTGGGCCGAGGAATCGAGCCCAATCGAAATCCAAGCCTCGAAGAAGAAGCCGGGCCCGATCGGGCAAGCATACGCCCGATCGGGCGGGCGCGCGCAAAGTAGCCTTAAGGAAGAAGCCGCGCCCGTTCGGGTGAGCGTAAGCTCGATCGGGCGCAGCACACCAGCAAGGGCGTAGTGAAAAAGGCAGGCCCGATCGGGCGGCCCTTCGCCCAATCGGGCGGTGTTTTTCTAAGGACCTGATTAGTTTTGTTTATGGATTTGTTTTAGGGATGTTTAAGTACGATTTTTGTACGTAATTTTTCATGACCTTCTCTTTTAGATTTTCTCTCTCTACTTAGATTATTTTATCTCTCTTAAACTCTCTCAACATTGTTATTAATTATATTCATTAATCCAGATTTCTTTTGGTAACAATTTCTTCTCTTTTAATTTCAGTTATTTTATTTAATTCTTTCATTTGTCTTGCTTTATTGATTTGATTAGTTTAGATTTAATTATGCTTGAGTAGTTTTATTTCTAGGGTTTATGGGGATCCAATAAATAATATGAAGGGGTAAATTTGTGATTGTTGATTATCAATGCTTGGTTAATTTCCTATTGATTGATTTAATGCTATGCAATTAGGTTTGGCCAGATTTAATTGTATGATTTTAGCAATATTAATTCGAGATTCGACGGATGAGAATTGATGTATAGGCTTAGTTTCAATAGGCGGACTAATTTATAAATGGTTAAGTCGAGATTCGACAGATGAGATTTAATACCAGCAAATTAACTCTGTGATTATAATACATAGCGAAATCCCTTTATAATCTGATTAATCAATGCTTGATGATTGCTTATTATGATTTTCCCTGGAATATTGTTTATTAGTGAACCTATGCCCTAGGCCTTTTAATATTTAATTTCTCCCTACTTTATTTTCCCTGATCATAATATTCGTAGTATAGTCTTTAATTACAACAACATTGGTTACCTTGATAATTTAGATTATAATAATTAATTAGGAGTAGAAAGACTTGTTTCCCTGTGGATTCGACCCTACTTCCCTATCTGCATTAGTTAGAGGACTTTGGTAATACTTTTGATTAGGGGATACGACTTTACCCTGTCAAAATTTGGCGCCGTTGCCGGGGAAACGGTTATATTTTTATTTTATGAATATTTTTTGTAGTCTAGATTATCCCCCCTTGTCTCAGAGAACGCTAGTTCTTTGAGGCAATTCTCATATTTGTCTTTTAGTTCCTTGTTTATGCCCAGGTGTTCCAGATCAGGTTACATTCCATTCGATCATGAGATCGAACGCTCGTTTCATAAGCAAAGGAAAATTTATAGACAAATTCTGGCGGGTTTCTGAGGAGGACAATAGTCGAAGAGACCCTCCCTCTGATTCTAGTGACGCAGAAATTCCTTCAGATTCAGAATCAGAGATGACGGCCCAAAAGAAACTCAGTGACTACTCGCAGCTGAAGCTCACAGATTTCCCGCACCTTACTCCCACTCCGGCTTTAGATGGAGTTCAATTTGAAATCAAGCCCCAATTTATCACTATGATAGAGAGGAAGCAATTCAGTGGAGCTAAGGGTGAAGATCCTAATCTTCACATTGCATATTTCTGCCAGTATTGCAACACCATTAGACAAGCCGGGGTCACACAAGACCAAATCAGGGAGATTCTTTTTCCTTTTTCATTATGTGGCAAAGCTAAATTATGGTTTAATGGTTTGAATAGAACTGCACTTGGTATTACTGACTGGGAAACTCTTGCTTTAAATTTCTATAATAAATATTATCCTGCAGAGAGAACAGCGGTACTAAGGAGTACTATTCAGAACTTCGCTCAAGAGGCTGACGAAACGTTATATGAGGCTTGGGAGAGGTTCAAGGATTTCCAGAGAGAATGCCCCCACCACAATCTAGCACAATGGCAACTGATCCAAGCTTTCTACAATGGACTTGGAAATTCTTCTAGATCAGTTCTAGATTCTGCAGCCAGTGGGAGATTCATGAATTTAAATGTGGACGATACATGATAGGTTATCGAAGACATGGCAATACATAATTCCCTATACGGGAATCCGAGAGGGTTTGCAAATAAAGGAAAACATAATGCCGATTCCGTATCCTTTTTGCAAGCTCAATTAACGTCTATTTGTCAAAATTTAGATTATCTTACTACTACTCCTAACTCTATAGCTAATGTTTCTGTTGTTGCTAACAATGAAGATTTTTGTGAAAACTGTGGAATTGTAGGGCATTGGGAGCAAGATTGTAGGAGTTCCATGGAACAAGTTAATGCCTTTCAAACCTATAGGCAGAATAACCCATATTCCAACTCTTATAATGCTGGTTACCGGAACCATCCATATCTTTCGTACCGGAGTACCAATGCACAAAACCCTCCACCTCCACAACAACCACAACAGCAACCCCCACCACAGCAAAAATATTACCATCCAAATTCTAGCCAGAAAAGCCAAGCATTACCCTCATCATCTTCTGACCCTTCCATGACAGAAATTAGAGCAGTGCTTACTAAGATGCAAAAGCATATGGAGAGTAGGGATGCGCAAATTGATTCTATTTTAGCCCACAATAAAATCATGGATAATCAAATTGCACAACTTTCATCTACCCTACAATCCCGTCAGCAGGGAGCTCTACCATCACAACCTATCCATCCCACAGATCATGCCAATGCAATCACTCTAAGGAAAGGTTCACATTATGATGGACCTCCTATGCCGAAGGAAGATGGACCAGTTCCTGATCTAGATTCCTCTATACCAGACGTTAATCCTGCTAACCCTGCAGGGCTACAAACAGATACTAACCCTTCTAATTTTTCTGTGCAGGGTAAATCTCAGGATAAGGGAAGAGATGTGCAGAGCCCAGTTATCAAACTACCGTTCCCAAATAGACAACTGAAGAGTAAGTTTGATAAACAATTTGGTAAGTTCTTAGAGGTTGTGAAAAACCTACAGGTAACAGTTCCTTTCACTGATTTAATCACTCAGGTTCCTGCATATGCTAAATTTATGAAAGACATTCTGACTAAGAAAAGGGCCTTTAATGAAGTAGAAACTGTAGCTTTCACAGAGGAGTGTAGCGCTCTATTGCAAAATAAATCCCCCCCTAAATTAAAGGATCCCGGTAGTTTTTCCATTCCTTGTCATATAGGGAATGTTTTTATTGATAAAGCTTTGTGTGATTTGGGTGCCAGTGTCAGTGTTATGCCATCGTTTGTCTGTGCTAAACTTAATATGGGAGAATTAAAAGATACTAATATAACTTTGCAATTGGCAGATCGTTCTGTAAAATACCCCCTAGGTATTTTAGAGAATGTCCCTGTCAGAGTTGGTAAATTTTTTACTCCTGTTGATTTTGTTGTTTTAGACATGGCAGAGGATACACAAATACCCATTATATTAGCTAGGCCTTTTCTCCATACTGCAGGAGTCATTATTGATGTGAAAAATGGCCAACTAACCCTTTCTGCTGGTAATGATAATGTTACTTTTAATCTAGGGAAAGTGTTGTAGCCAAGCCTAACAACTTGGTTATGGACGTTTCTTTGGTCCAAGACGTAGCATCATGCATTGGTGCTATGCGTTCTATCTATGTGCAGCAAGATATTCAATCCTTTGAGTTTCTTGTTGTTCTTATTAACTAGTTCATTCTAGTTCTTTTATGCTTTGAATAAGTTGTAAACTTTAGTCTTATTTTAAGTTTGCAAATTAGTTACATTTTTCTTTAGTTCTTTTAGCTGATTATAGTTCGGAAATGTAATGTCACATTCACACAAAGTACAAGTGCAAGATACATCAAGAAGGCAGCCATTTAAGCTTGTGAAAGAAGCATAGAATCCGAAATTCTTTAAAAGGAATTTCAAGGCTTTAACTTGGGTGTTACAATCAGCTTCAATGAGGAGTTACAAGCTTTCAATTAAGCCTTCAAGTGGGCGTAGATTTCAGTCAGCAAATGAGCATCTAAAAGGCGTCCAAGTACACTCTTGTCTACATACATTCAAGCTTGATCCAAGGCTTGAATCAAGGAGGAGTTACACTTCTTTTTGCTGTTTGAATTGGGCGTGAATTAAGGGGCTGTTTTGCTTCTTACTTGCTGCTTTGTTGGGCGTGAATCAAGGGAGAGTTATGCTCTTTATTTCTGATTTTATGAAGCCTTAATGTGGAGGTTACAAACCGCCACTTTTTCCTTTGATGTATCTAGTTAAGCTTAGCTTCTTTTATTGATGTATCTAGACACAAAATCTGTTTTTGATGCTTAGCTTAGGCGTGTAACAAGTAAGCTGAAAGTCACTTAAGTTAGCTTGTACTTAAGGATGCTTGTTTACTATAAATAGCAAGAAAATGTGAATGAAAAATCAGATTATTCGAACAAACAAACTTTGTGTTTTACACTCGTTTCTTGGATTAGAAACAAACCAGAAATTCTTGGATTTGGAATTTCAATTCCTTTGCTTAGTTAACTAGCTTAGACTACTAGTTGGCTTGTGATCTTAGGAACCCATTTCGTTTCTTAGTGGTGTGACTGTAGCTAAGAAGCTATTTGGTTCATTAGTCTTACTTATCTTGGTTTATCCCTTGTATATTTCGGGTTGATACTCCAAATATACAACATTTGGCGCTAGAAGGAGGGGGTCTAGCAAAACAAATACCTAAACACATACCCCAAACACATACCCAAACACAAACCATGTCCAGCGTCCCACCCCCTAATTGGCAAGAATATGTCAATAAGGTTACACAAGAGAAAGAAGATATGGAGCAACGAATGAAATATATGCAAGATCAACTGAAAGATCTTACTATTAAGATGCGCCATAAGAGAGAGGGCTCACCCCTCCAAAGTGATGAAGAATTGAGTGAATCTAATTTCAATCACAATGATAGGCCTTCTCATGAAAGAGAAAGGTCACGGCCTATTAATGACATAAAAGCAGACATTCCGGAGTATGATGGAAAACTCGATGCCGATGAGTTTGTAGAATGGCTTAGAACAGTGGAGAGAGTGTTTGACTATAAGCAAACACCGGAAGAGAAAAAGGTGAAAATTGTGGCCTTGAAGCTACGAAAATATGCCTCAACTTGGTGGGCTAGTGTGTGCGCCAAGAGGGAACGACAAGACAAAGAAAAAGTGAGATCATGGGTTAAGATGAAGAAATTGTTGAAACAAAAGTTTCTTCCCACATACTATGTGCAAGAAAACTTTTCAAAATTCCATACCCTTAAGCAAGGTACGAAATCTGTAGAGGAGTATGCTAGAGAGTTTGAAGGATTTGTTATGAAGTGTGGAGTAGAGGAAGATGAGCCTCAAACTTTGGTTCGGTTCCTAGGTGGACTTGACCCAAAAATAGCCAATGTGGCCGAACTACACCCTTACACCACCCTTGAAGAGCTCATTATCTTAGCACATAAGATTGAGCAGCAACAAAAAGCAAGAGGCAAAAGTGAATCATCACGTTTTGCATCTCAAACCTCATTTCCCCAAAGAAAGCAAACATCCAATTTCCCACCTTTCAAACCCACATCCAATCAGCCTACTTCTAAACCACCTTCACAAAACACCCAAAATTCCAACCCAAAACCAGCCCCAAGAAGATGCTTTAGGTGTCAAGGCCTTGGACATATGGCTAGTGATTGTCCAAATAAAAAAATTGTTACTTTGGTAGAGTATGAAGAGGAGAACGAATTAGAGGTTGAAGAGGACAACAATCTTGAAGAGAATGATGAGTATGCGTGCCTAGGTCCGGATGAAGGAGAATGCTTGGTAGTTCGACGCACACTAAGCAATTTGTTGGACCAAGAAGGGAGCTTGCAACGTGAGGCAATCTTTCACACTCGTTGCACCATTGGTGGAAAGGTATGCACTTTGATTATTGATGGAGGTAGTTGTACCAATGTAGCTTCACAAGTAATGATAGACAAGCTGAAAATGAAAACTATCCCTCATCCTACACCATATAAAATTCAATGGTTAAGTCATAGTAAAGGGATTCATGTCACACAACAAGTCTTGTTATCATTTAGCATTGGTAAAACTTATGAGGAAAAATTATGGTGTGATGTTGTACCTATGGATGCATGTCATGTTTTACTTGGTAGACCTTGGTTATTTGATAGACGTGTGATGCATGATGGTTACAAAAACACCTACTCCTTTTCCAAGGATGGAAAGAAAATTGTCCTAACCCCTTTAATCCTCAAAAATGACCACCCCATATCCACGCCTCCCACTTCCCTCACCACTCTCATAAAATCTGAATTTCGTGAGTATAGGGCTCACAAACACTTCATTTTGAGCCAACTTGATACCCCCTCTCAACCGTCCAAAGAAGAAAACCACCCACTCCTCACCTCTCTTCTCCAAACCTATTCCCATGTTTTCCCCAAAGATATCCCTCACGGATTACCCCCAAAGCGTGACATCCAACACAAGATTGATCTTGTGCCCGGATCCATGCTCCCAAACAAACCAGCCTATAGAACCAATCCCAAAGAAACCGAGGAAATTAGAAGACAAGTGGAGGAATTGTTGTCAAAGGGTCTTATTCGTAAGTCTCTTAGTCCATGTGCTTGTCCTACCTTGATTGTGCCTAAGAAGAATGGAGAGTGGCGCATGTGTGTTGATAGTAGATCAATCAACAAGATCACTATCAAGTACCGGTTTCCTATTCCAAGGTTGAATGATTTACTTGATGATTTGCATGGTTCTAAAGTGTTCTCTAAAATTGATTTGAGAAGTGGCTATCATCAAATTCGAATTTTCGAAGGAGATGAATGGAAGACCGCTTTCAAGACAAAGGAGGGCCTCTATGAGTGGCTTGTGATGCCATTTGGTTTGTCTAATGCACCATCTACATTTATGCGCCTTATGAATCAGGTTATGCAACCTTTCATGGGTAAATTTGTTGTAGTCTATTTTGATGATATTTTGGTGTATAGTAGGGAAGAAGAAGAGCATGCTATGCATTTGCAACAGGTTTTTGAAGCCCTTGCTCGTGAGCAACTATATGGTAACTTAGAGAAGTGTCATTTTTTCACTTCCCAAGTTATTTTTCTTGGTTTCAAAGTTTCCTCTCAAGGCATAGAAGTTGATGAAAAGAAAGTTGCTGCAATTCGTGAGTGGCCCACGCCACAAACAATTCAACAAGTTCGTAGTTTTCATGGACTTGCTTCTTTCTATAGGAGATTTGTGCGAAATTTTAGTACTCTCATGGCACCTATCACCGAGCTAACTAAAAATCAGAAGTTAGTTTGGAATGATAAGGCTCAAAAGGCCTTTGATGAGGTAAAACATCAACTTACTAGTGCACCTATTCTTTCTTTACCTAACTTTGATGAAGTTTTTGAAGTAGAATGTGATGCTAGTGGAGTTGGTATTGGTGCTGTTTTGTCACAAGTTGGGCGTCCCCTTGCCTACTTTAGTGAAAAACTCAATGAAGCACAACGGAAGTATAGCACCTATGATAAGGAGTTCTTTGCTCTTGTTCGTGCTTTGGACCATTGGAGACATTACCTCATTTCCAAGGAGTTCATCCTTCATTCAGATCATGAAGCTCTCAAATATCTTCAAAGCCAACAAAAACTCCAACCACGCCATGCCAAATGGGTGGAGTATTTGCAAGCTTTTCATTTTGTGATCAAGCATAGGAGAGGCGCCATGAACAAAGGAGCTGATGCCCTTTCAAGGAGATACACACTCTTGAATTCTTTCAAGGCAAAAGTAATTAGTGTTGAAGATGTGAAAGCAAGTTACAAAAATGATCATGACTTTGGTGATTCATTTCTAAAATGTTCTAATCATGCTTACAAAGATTATTACATTTTAGATGGCTATTTGTTCAAAGGAAACAGGTTGTGCGTTCCAAGATCAAGCCTAAGAGAATCTCTTATCAAAGAGTTTCATGAAGGAGGAATGGCGGGACACTTTGGCATAGAGAAGACTACTCTTCTTGTGCAAGAGTACTTTCATTGGCCTAGATTGGTTCGTGATGTGGAGTTTATTGTGAAAAGATGCGTGGTTTGTCAAAAGGCCAAGAGTCATAGTCTTCCACAAGGCTATCTTTTGCCCTTACCTATTCCGCAAGCTCCATGGGAAGATGTTAGTCTTGATTTCGTTGTGGGACTTCCTATGACCCAACGAAAGAAAGATTCCATTATGGTTGTTGTGGACCGTTTTTCTAAAATGGCTCATTTTATTTCTTGTCATACAACTTATGATGCTACTCATGTTGCTAACTTGTTTTTTAACGAGGTTGTGCGCTTACATGGTGTACCTAAGTCCATGGTGAGTGATCGTGATCCAAAATTCCTAAGTCATTTTTGGCTTACATTATGGAAGAAGATGGGCACAAAATTGAACTTTAGCACTTCAAGTCATCCTCAAACAGATGGTCAAACCGAAGTGACTAATAGAACTTTGGGAACTTTGTTGCGAACTTTGGCTACTAAACGTCCCAAGCAATGGGAAGAGATGCTCCCTCATGCGGAGTTTGCTTACAACAGAGTGCCTAGCAAGACAACCGGTTTGAGTCCTTTTGAAGTTGTGTATGGATTCAATCCTTGTACTCTTATTGATCTTGCTCCCATTCCCTCACCTAACAAGTTTAGTCATGATGCCGAGGTGCGTTCCAAAGAAATCAAGTCTATGCATGAGCAAGTTCGTTCTCGAATTGAACAAACTAATGCAAAGACTAAAGCCTACTATGACAAGAAGAGAAAGGAGGTCCGTTTTCAACCTGGTGATTTGGTTTGGATTCATCTACGAAAGGAAAGATTTCCTTCCAAGAGGCGTTCCAAGGTTAGTCCTCGTAGTGATGGTCCATTTGCTATTGTTGAAAAGGTGAATGATAATGCTTATAAGGTTGAATTGCCCGGAGACTATGGTGTTTCTAGCACCTTTAATGTGGCTGATTTATCACCTTACTATGATGAGTTTGAAGAGTTGCCGAGTTTGAGGGCAAACTCTTTTCAAGAAGGGGGGAATGTTGTAGCCAAGCCTAACAACTTGGTTATGGACGTTTCTTTGGTCCAAGACGTAGCATCATGCATTGGTGCTATGCGTTCTATCTATGTGCAGCAAGATATTCAATCCTTTGAGTTTCTTGTTGTTCTTATTAACTAGTTCATTCTAGTTCTTTTATGCTTTGAATAAGTTGTAAACTTTAGTCTTATTTTAAGTTTGCAAATTAGTTACATTTTTCTTTAGTTCTTTTAGCTGATTATAGTTCGGAAATGTAATGTCACATTCACACAAAGTACAAGTGCAAGATACATCAAGAAGGCAGCCATTTAAGCTTGTGAAAGAAGCATAGAATCCGAAATTCTTTAAAAGGAATTTCAAGGCTTTAACTTGGGTGTTACAATCAGCTTCAATGAGGAGTTACAAGCTTTCAATTAAGCCTTCAAGTGGGCGTAGATTTCAGTCAGCAAATGAGCATCTAAAAGGCGTCCAAGTACACTCTTGTCTACATACATTCAAGCTTGATCCAAGGCTTGAATCAAGGAGGAGTTACACTTCTTTTTGCTGTTTGAATTGGGCGTGAATTAAGGGGCTGTTTTGCTTCTTACTTGCTGCTTTGTTGGGCGTGAATCAAGGGAGAGTTATGCTCTTTATTTCTGATTTTATGAAGCCTTAATGTGGAGGTTACAAACCGCCACTTTTTCCTTTGATGTATCTAGTTAAGCTTAGCTTCTTTTATTGATGTATCTAGACACAAAATCTGTTTTTGATGCTTAGCTTAGGCGTGTAACAAGTAAGCTGAAAGTCACTTAAGTTAGATTGTACTTAAGGATGCTTGTTTACTATAAATAGCAAGCAAATGTGAATGAAAAATCAGATTATTCGAACAAACAAACTTTGTGTTTTACACTCGTTTCTTGGATTAGAAACAAACCAGAAATTCTTGGATTTGGAATTTCAATTCCTTTGCTTAGTTAACTAGCTTAGACTACTAGTTGGCTTGTGATCTTAGGAACCCATTTCGTTTCTTAGTGGTGTGACTGTAGCTAAGAAGCTATTTGGTTCATTAGTCTTACTTATCTTGGTTTATCCCTTGTATATTTCGGGTTGATACTCCAAATATACAACAGAAAGTTTTGAAAGGGCCTATGCTAGAGGAAAATTGTTGTTATATTGATATAATTGATATAATGGACGATATTTGTGATGATAGCTTGCCACAGGTTCTTGCAAGGGATCCCCTGGAGGAAATTCTTTGTGGGAATTTATCTACAGACAATGCAAGCGTTTGGGGTAATGAGGTACAGGATATTGAAAGAGCTCTTTCCTTAAAAGAGTTAGACCCCAAGGAAACAATGAAGGTAGTAAATTTAGTTCAGGAATCGAAACCTGCAGAGGTTAAGAAACCTGAACTAAAACCTCTACCTTCTCATTTGAAATATATTTTTCTGGATGAACAGGAACTATACCCCGTGATCATTAGTACTGCACTTAATGACCTACAAACTTCCCAACTTCTAGGGGTTCTTCAAACCCATAAGAAAGCTATTGGGTACAATATTGATGATCTCAAGGGTATTAGCCCTGATTTTTGTATGCACAGGATACATCTAGAGGATAACTATAAGCCTTGCATTCAGCCCCAGAGAAGATTGAATCCTAACATGCAGGAAGTAGTCAAGAAAGAGGTTATGAAATTACTTGATGCAGGTATTATCTATCCTATTTCTGACTCCAAGTGGGTAAGTCCTGTGCAGATAGTGACTAAGAAAGGTGGGATGATTGTGATAACTAATGAAAAAAATGAATTAATTCCCACTAGAACTGTGTAGGGTGGCGTATGTGTATTGATTATCGTAGACTGAATATCACCACTAAAAAGGGCCACTTCCCTCTTCCCTTTATAGATCAAATGCTTTAGAGGTTAGCTAACCATAAGTTCTTTTGCTATTTGGATGGGTATTCGGGATTTTCCAATTTTCGATTCACCCTGAAGATCAGGAAAAGACAACCTTTACATGCCCTTATGGCACTTTTGCATATCGTAGAATGTC
Source organism: Chenopodium album (assembly GCF_948465745.1). Taxonomy (NCBI): domain Eukaryota; kingdom Viridiplantae; phylum Streptophyta; class Magnoliopsida; order Caryophyllales; family Amaranthaceae; genus Chenopodium; species Chenopodium album. The sequence goes on along the minus strand of NC_137834.1, from coordinate 40,682,205 downwards.
TTTCGGTTTATGTAATGCTCCCGCTACCTTTCAACGTTGTATGATGAGCATCTTTTCTGATTTCATAGAGTCTATTATGGAAGTCTTTAAGGATTATTTTAGCGTGCATGGTTCTTCATTTGATTCATGTCTAATTAATCTCGCTAAAATTTTAAAACGATGTGAAGAATGCAACTTAGTTCTAAACTGGGAGAAATGTCACTTTATGGTGACAGAGGGAGTAGTTCTAGGTCACATTATATCTGATAAGGGAATACAAGTAGACAAAGCTAAGATTTAAGTGATTGAGCAATTACCTCCCCCAGTTAATGTTAAGGGATTTAGAAGTTTCTTGGGTCATGCGGGGTTTTATCGTCGCTTTATCAAAGATTTTTCTAAAATTGCTAAACCACTGACTCAGCTTTTTCTCAAGGATGCTCCTTTTGTTTATACTGACGAGTGTCTTGAGGCTTTTAACAGGATTAAGCAGGCTTTGATATCGGCACCCATCATATGTGCTCCCGATTAGAATCTTCCTTTCGAGATCATGTGTGATGCAAGTGACTTTTCACTAGGAGCCGTGCTCGGACGAATAAAGAACAAGGTTTTGCATGCTATTTATTATGCAAGCAAAACTTTGGATGAAGCCCAAGTCAACTATGCCGCTACACAGAAGGAGTTTCTTGCTGTTATATATGCTTTAGAAAAATTTAGATCATATCTTGTTGGTTCTAAAGTCATTGTTTTTACTGACCATGCAGCGTTGAAGTACTTGATAGCTAAGGCGGAATCAAAGCCAAGGCTACTCCGATGGGTTCTTTTGCTCCAAGATTTTAACATCAAAATAAAAGATAAAAAGGGAGCAGAGAACGTAGTGGCAGACCACTTGTCTTGTATCAGGTATGATGAGGGTATGGATTCTCTTCCTATAGATGATTCTTTCCCTGATGACAACCTATATGCAGTTGTAAAGAAACACCCATGGTATGCCGACTTTGCTAATTATTTAGTGGGTGGTACTCTACCTCTTGACTTGTCCTACCAACAAAAAAATAAATTCCTTTCTGATGTTAAACATTATTTTTGGGATGATCCTTTTTTGTTTCGTGAGTGTGCAGATGGATTATTTCGCAGGTGTGTTCCCGAATGGGAATTCCACGGTGTTCTTACTAGTTGCCACACCTCAACATATGGAGGACATCATGGCCCCACTAAAACGGTGGCCAAGATTAATGAGTCGGGTTTTTATTGGCCTACAATGTTTAAGGATGCTAACACTTTTGTGCAGGCTTGTGACTCTTGCCAGAGGACTGGCAACATCTCGCGGCGGCATGAGATGCCTCAAACCGGAATTTTAGAAGTTGAAATTTTTTATGTTTGGGGTTTTGATTACATGGGACCGTTCCCTTCATCAAAAGGGAACCGCTATATACTTGTCGCCGTCAACTATGTATCCAAGTGGGTTGAGGCCATCGCTACTCCTACTAATGATGCCAAGGTGGTCTATAGACTTTTCAAGAAGACCATCTTTCCAAGATTTGGCGTGCCTAGAGCGATAATCAGTGACGGAGGATCTCACTTTCATGAGCGGAAGTTAGACACCCTCCTTAAAAAGTATGGTGTCTACCATAGGACAGGTTTAGCCTACCACCCCCAAACTAGTGGCCAAGTTGAAGTTTCTAACCGTGAGATCAAGGCCATTCTAGAGAAGGTGGTAGCAAAGTCAAGGAAAGATTGGAGCGATAAGTTGGATGACACCCTTTGGGCGTACAGAACTGCATTAAAGACCCCTATAGGTACTACTCCATATTGACTCGTGTACGGTAAAACATGTCATCTCCTGGTCGAATTAGAATATAAGGCATATTGGGCTATTAAGGAGCTCAATTTGGATGCCAAACTAGCGGGAGAAAAGAGGTTACTTCAACTTAACCAACTCGATGAGTTTAGGTTGACGTCCTATGATAGTGCTCGTGTCTACAAGGAGAAGACAAAGAGATGGCACGACAAGATGATCCTTTCGAGAGAATTCAAAGAGGGTGATAAAGTGTTGTTGTTCAACTCTCGACTTAAACTATTCCCAGGAAAGTTGAGGTCAAGGTGGTCGGGTCCTTTTATTGTAAAAAGGGCCAATAAATTCGGTTCTGTGGAGGTTTTCGATGAACATGGTAACAAGTTCAAGGTTAATGGCCAAAGACTCAAGCTATATCATGAGGGGGCTACGATTGGTGCAGTTGAATTACTTCACCTAAGCGGTTCCGATTCACTATGAGCTTCAATGTGGTAAGAGGGTCGTGCGGGACCTAGATAAACCAGCGCTTTGCGGGAGGCAACCCGTATTTCTTGCTTTCTAGACTAATTTTTTCGTTATTTTTATTTTTTATTTATTTTTAGAGAGGTGAGGAGAGTGAAATTTTACCTTTCATGAGTGTTTTGTACAGGTTTTAGATCACAAAGTACGGAGTTTTCAAGAGAAAAAGGCGAAGAAAAGAGAAGCTCCGGATTGGGTACGAGCCCGATCGGGCGAGGCTCGCCCGATCGGGCGCGCACCTGAGGGTCAAAATCGAGCTAATTTTCGCCCGATCGGGCAAGGAACCCCAATCGGGCATGAAATATGCATTTTATCGGAGCTTAGCCTCGCCCGATCGAGCGCGCAAGTGAGGAAGAAAATCAAGGGAAATTTCGCCCGATCGGGCGAAAATATGGAGAAATCGAGTGCCACGAAAAGAAATATCGGGCGATCAATCTAGCGATTTGGAGATTCGTGTTCGCGCCCGATCGGGCGCGCACTTCACATTCCCAAAAAAACTAATATTCCCCCGATCGGGCGCGCCTATTTTCCGGAGGAATTCCTCCTTCTCCCCCTTTCTTTTCTTTTTCTTTCTTACTTTTTCTTCTTTATTCACATTTTCTCTCTCTAAAACCTCCATTTTTAAACCTTCAACCTCACTTTCCTTCAAGATCTTCTCAAATTCATCCATCAAAACCTTAAAATTTTTACATATTCTTAATCCTCACACATTACTCTACATTTTTCCACCCATTTTCTCCCACTTTCTCTTATAATTTCTTAAAACCCTTAGAGAGAGAAAGCTTCAATACCCAAATTTCTATCTACAAATGGCTTCCAAACGATCTAGACAACAAAGGGGAAAAAGTTCGAGGCAACAACAACCAATGGTCGACCCGGAGCTTCAAATACCGGGATGGGAGGAGGTTGTTATCACCTCAACGGAACAATGGGCAAGGATGCTCAATCTCATGGAGAGGCAGGTAATCTCTACCCGTTTTGTTCATCATCCTACATTATCTAGATTAGGTCTTGATATATATGTAGAGAAATTATTTAAGGGTATAGGCATGAGTGGTTTCTTCCAAATGCATTGACAAGGGAATAATCGTGTCGTTGAGCGACTACACCTAAATCAAATGAATTTATAACGGCTCTACCGACCTAATACGTGTATAGGGTAAATAGAGGGGTCGAACCACAGGGAGAAATGCTTAAGCACTGCATTCATTACCTAGGGTCTAAGCTATCTCGGAACAAGAAGTGTGAATAACTAGAAGGTTAAACTAAGAACAAAATGGATTAAAATTAATATAGCTAGGCACCAAGGGAAATGGGTAGGTGAAGTTGACGCTTGATCATGCAATAACAAAGTAGCATATCAATGGTAAACTAAACATGCACGAATACCGAAGTAAAGGGGTCCAATCTAACCGTCTTCCGGGGTTAATTGGTTTCTCCTAACATAGCCTCTATGTTTCCACATTAGAACCATATATTAGAAGGTGCAAACAAAGAAATATCGATAGTAATGAATCTCAGCTAAGTCAACTTCCGTTACTTGTTAGTAAAGACTCATCTTTGATCAACTAATAATGTGCACTTGCAAGAAAGACCAAAGAATATCAAGCATGAAAAGACTTTAATCACCATTAACATAACCCCAACATTATAAGCATGAACAATTAGCAACTACACCATCCCCACACCCTTGGCTAGGTGACTACTCACAAATCATATTGAAAACAATATCAATCATCAAATCAATAAGCATCAACATGATTAATAAGCAAAGAAGAAAAATCAAAGCAAATAAGCAAAATAAAAAACAAAGGTAAAGAGAAAGAGTAAGAGATTGCTCATTAATTGAAGATGAAGGTCTACAAAGGATTGAACAAAACTCCTTCTTCAAAATCCAAGTTCATCAATGAAGAAAACAACACTTTCTCTCTCTACCAATGAAGACTAATAGTGTTTCTCTCTCTAGATTAAGCTAAAAATGTAGAAAAATTAAAACTAAGTTAATCTCCTCTCAAAACGCTATAAGATGGGACTTATATAGTCCGTACAGAGCTAGCTGATAAAAGGAGAGGTCCGACCGAACAAATGGGTAGGTTCGGCCGGACTACAGGGTAGGTTTGGCCGGTTACAGGGTAGGTTCGGCCGAACCATGGGTAGGTTCGGTCGAACCTCCCTGATCCTGGTCTGGTCGAACTCCTGTGGTTCGGCCACTCCTGCAAAACAACCAATTTTCATCTTGCCCCTGCCTCAACGTTCGGCCGAACCACTGAGCAGGTTCGGCCACACCTTGGTTCGGCCACACCATCAGGAGGTTCGGCCGAACCTCTTCTGAATCATGCTTCCTCTAGCTTCCCTTGAGCTTAGCTTCCTCCTCTTGAAAATCCCGATGGTTCCTACAAAGCATAAGCATGAAAATCACAATAAGAACAAAGCGGGAAGACTAAGAAAAGGGAGGATAAAGGAGAAAGAAAAGAGGAAGCAAAACTAAGTAAAAATGCTTAGAAAAAGGGCCAAACAAGTGCAAATGAGGGGAGAATCCTTAGAGAAAAAGGATAAAAGAGTGGCATAAATGCCACTCATCATGCATCATGATACTTATGATTACTTGACATTAGAATTTATTTCTAGTTTTAATGTTATTAAAATGAATGCTTTGATAACTCATGTACAATTCCGATTGCTAAACAACGATGTGCGATTAACTCTAAAAGAATTTGGGGAGTTGTTTGAGCTAAAATCGGACAAACCTATCGAACCCTCCCAAGACCACATTGCCGTGGTCTACAAGAGACTTACCGGGGAGGGTTTGATTAACTCCAACACGCCAAAGGGACGTGGATTCAACATCCTGTCCCAAAGTTTTTGCAAAGGTTTGCCGGCCTCACAATTTTTGGGAGGCATGAACCGGAAAATGTGAGGAGGGATGAACTAGAATTGTTGGCATCCTATATGATCCCTAATGATGAGAAATTAAACATACCTCATAGGATCGCCAACCACTTTCAAGGGGTGGCCAATGCGGCCGAACGAGTAGGTCTAGGGCGCCAATCTATTTTGGGGGGTTGGTGACCCATATTGCTATTAAACACCTAGTATGGGACCCAAATAGGCATAGGAAAGTAGTGGGCTCAACCCTCATGGACCTAGCTTACTTAGGGAGCTTAAACTGGGTGCAACCCATGGGCGGTGAGGCTTGGTGGATAGTCCACCGAGAATCGGGTAGGAGAGACCAAGCTTTTACCCTACCCAACCCCGCCTTGACCAAATTTGAGAAGGGGAAGCCTTCTTACACATTCGAGACAAACGGTCAAGGCGAGTTTCAAGAACCTCACCCTTCACCACAACCCCACCATTCCCCCCTACACCATTCACCACACTACCCCCAACCACCACCCCAACCCTTTACCTATGGCATGCCCACCTCCTCCGTCGATTATAACATCAACCCCAATGCCCCTTATGACTTTTTGGCTTTTCGGAGCCAACTCGATCGTATAGACATGGGGCAAGGGAGGGTAGAGGGCATGGTGCAAAACCTAGATTCTAGGTTAGGCACTTTGGATAGTCGGGTGGGTCATATACAGAGGAACCTCGGGAGGGGTTTATACCCGATGTACGATGACTATGCACGCCGAGGGGCTATTCCCCTCGAGGCATTAGTTCTCGATTGGTTCCAATACCCCCAAGGAGGGTATTCCACCCCCGGAGCTTTTGGTACTTATGTGGACTACTCTTCGGTCCATGGATATGGGGGTGATGCTCCTTTTGGGGGTATGGGGGGAAATGTGAACCATAACTACTTTGCAGGTGGTTCGGGTTATGGTGGTGCTGGAACGAGCCAGGGTGGTGCCGGCTCGAGCTATGGAGGAGGGTACGAGAGGATGGATGATGATGAGGAGTAGCTTCTCCTAGCTACCTTCCCAAGTCAATGAGGGCATTGGTTGATTTGGCTTGGGGGGAGATTTCTTGTATATATGGTAAATATCTCTCTTTTCTCTATTTAATGCTTTTCTAGTGTAGTTTTTATTGCTTTCCTTTATGAAAAAAATACAAAAAAAAAAAAATCAAAAATACGTTCCAATGAATTGTAAATCATGCTTCCCTTTGTCCCATACTTAGAAAATATTGTTTTGACTCTTGATATATGATAATGAGCTCTGTGAATTTATTAATCTTGATTTAAAGTTTAATTGTTTGGATTCCTAAACATGCGTCAATTTTGCCAACTATTTGTGAATATAGTGCTTGACTAGTTGATTTGGTTAGGAATGTGTGATAGTTTCTGGTATGTCAATGAATTTGAGTATTGATTTGCAACTATTAGTAATGTTTATATAGCTCAATATTATGCACATTGAGGAGGACAAAGGCATTTGTTCTCTTAGGAAGCCTTCAGACGATATTAGATACATTTGTTCGCTTCTTGTTACCCATGTTGTTGCTTGTGCCCTTTTATTGTTTATTTAGCCACATTACAAGCCTATATGAGCCCCATTGATTACTAGTCCCAAGCTTGGCTTGGGGGAGCTATTAGTTGGTGAGGTGAGGGAGTTGTGGTGTGCATATCATTTGCACAATGTGGGAATAAAAGAAGAGTGATTGTTCTTTGATTTTATGATTGGAAAATATTGATGTTTTGTGTTTCAAAGTTGAAAATTTCCAATATAAGGTAAAAAAGAAAAAAAAGAAGAGCAAAGAAAAAGTTGTTTCATATGTTCAAATGTTCTATTTGAAGGTTGCTCAAGAAGAAAAAAAAATTCAAAAGAAAAAAAAAAGTTCAAGTTTGAAGAAAAAAAGAAAGAAAAAGTATAAGTAATTCAAAGTTTGTTTTAATTCACTCTATTTCATATTATCATATTTTGTGAGTGAATATGTAAGTGTTGGGATTGTGTTGTGTATATGATTTTTTGGTGAACTTTTGTGGAGTTGAGTTGTGATTGGAGATGTTTTGGTCATCACTTGTTGTGAACTTGGGTTTTATTAGGATATGGCTCCCTTAAGCATGGCTTTACTCTCACATTTTCCTAAATTTATCCTACCCTTTACCCTAGCCTTACATTACAAGCTTTAAAGACCTTCCGACCTTTGTGCATAAGAGTTGTATGAATGTGAAAGTGTTGTTTATCAATGCAAGTTATGATTTGACATATTTCGAGTCGACTAGTAGGTTGAGCGTTCATTGTTTTAAACACACGAGAGTGTGAGTTGGGAGGGCATTGTTCACAAATAAAGGGGTTGGTTGGAGAGTGATCGAGTACATTTCTTACTCGCCACATAAATGAGAGTTGAGTGTGTGAGCACTAGTCTTGAATTCTATATGCTCATGTGGTTTGCTCTACTTGACAATTGTTGGGGATGAAGGATGATTAGATGAATGAGATTGATTGACATTGAAGCATGTTCATTAGATTTATCTTGAATCGTTTGTGCTTGATTTTGTTTATTGGGATGAGGCATGTTTTATATGTTCATTGATGAGCTCTTTGCTTAGGGACAAGCAAAGGTTTGGCTTGGGGGAGTTTGATATGTCCAATTTATATAGTGTTTTATCCCCGTCCCATGGTTATAATTAGTAGTGTTTTTGGCTCTTTAGGGCCACTTTTATTACTAATTTGTGTTTTCTAGTGTTTTTGTAGTTTTGCTTGAGTTTTGTAGGAAATTGCACACTTGGAGCGTTTTCCGGGTTTTTCACGAAGCAACTACGAGCGTTAGGAGGACACGACTGTTTAGGGCACGTTTTACCATTTATTACAAACTGTCCCTGTGATAGAGACATCTGAGCTTAGAATTCGAGCAGATACCCACCTAAATTTCCGCACCTTTTTCTCCCCCTTAAAGTTACTAACTTGTTAGTCGAAGGCGGAGCACCACCCAACCGGTGTCTCCGTTTGTTTTGCAGGTACAGCTCACGCCTGATCAGTCTTCGTGTTGTAACTCTCCCGAGGGACAAAAACACCCAAAACATTTGGCGCCGTCTGTGGGGAGAGTACCTCGAAGATGGTTCAAGAGTCTGTACCACCTCCTAACCGTCTGGGCGATGACCCAGAAGTCTTTATAGACTAGGAGGATGAAGATCCTCAGGTCGAAACCTATACAGCCGATGATGGCTCTCTGATAACCAAGCGCATCCGGCCCAGAGAGACTCTGGAGCGGGGTGCCTCCCAGGCGGGCACAAATCGACCCCCTGGACAGCCGGAAGGGGAAACCCATACGACAGCTGGATCAACACCCGTCACCCGAGACGAACTCATGAGATTCATGACGAGTTTCAAGGGTGAAATTAAAGAGCTGATCACTAAGAGCCGGGCTGGCCCAAGTAGAGGCCAGTCGGCTAAGAAAACTTTTCTGGAAAAGGGGAAGTCAGTCAGAGATCGGCAGCCCACTGCTCATCCAATGGAGAAGGCAGCCGGGACCATTGATTGGTCCAAAATTCTTCTTCCTAAGAGGAATACCAACAACACCCGCCGGACTCAACAGCCGGTGGGAAGTAAAAATCAACTCCTGATGCCCGGGAAATCATCAACCGGAAGAGAAATCAACAGTTGTCTGAGTCGGCTTCCACGTCGAACTTTCCTGACAACTTCAACAACACCTCTGCAGGGAATGAACTTTCCCTGCATGAGAGCCAGACAGGCGGCAATACCGTCCATTCTAGCCCTCAGATGATTGAAACTGTTCCGTATGTACCTACTCAGGTCTACGGTCAGTATCCCCCTCACTTCATGCAGCCGGCCCTCTTCGAAGGTCAGGCGGCATATCACAATGTCCAGCCACTGAACTTGAAGCTCCGTCTGCTTCGCCTGGGTGAACAACCTTCTACGTTCACCCGGGAGATAACCGAGGCGGCACAGCCGACCAAGGTTAAGAATGTATTGGTAGGTACCTATGATGGTACCACCAACCCGGAAGATCACCTCATGGCTTACACCAACCTCATGTACTTACAGGGGTTGGATGATGCCACATGGTGTCGATGCTTCCCGGCTACATTGAAGGGCATTGCCCAGCAATGGTTTGGCAACTTGCCAGCCGGGTCCATTGACAGTTTCAGGAAGCTCGCCTTCCTGTTTGCTTCCAACTTCTCAATGAACATCCTTGCTAAGAAAACAAGTCTTGACTTGAGCACCGTTAAGCAGGGTGAGAGAGAAGGGTTGCGCTCCTATGTTAGGCGGTTCAAATTGATCAGAATTCTGATTCAGGGATTGTCTGATGAGGTAGCTTTTACAGAATTTTTCAAGGGTCTAAGAGACGGGTCGACCTTTAAGTTCGACCTAGTCAGAAAAGGGGCTGTCACTTTACAGGCGGCCTTGAGGGAGGCGGAAAGCTACATTCAAGCAACCGACCTCTGCTCGCCTAGTAACCAGTCGGACTCCAAGAAGTCTGACAAGAAGAAAGACAGTCGGCCCGCTCAGCCGGTGAAAAATAAAGAAGAGAGCAAGAAAAGAAAAGAAATATGGGCGGTTAGTGACTCTGACCAGCCGTCCCAGAAGAAAAAGAACGAATTCAAACCGTACGTCCCTAAGTACGAGTTTAACAAGGACTGCAACTCCATCCTCATGGAAGTTAAGGACCGGCTGTCCTTAGAGAAGCAAAATCCAATGAAAAGTTCAATTCAATCAAGGAACAAAAACAAATTCTGCCAATACCATGAGGAAGTTTGCCATGACACCAACGGCTGCTACAGCCTTCAACGGGCGTTGGACCGTCTGGCTGACAAGGGGATGTTAAAGTCCTAAATTTCTAAGTCCCCAGCCGGGGCAAAGAAGAAGAACAAGGGTCAGTCCTCTAAGACTACCCCCCATCCTACTAGTAGCTCGGATACCGACAAGGAGCCGGTCTACACAATAGCAGGCGGGTTCTCATGTGGTGGCCCTACCATCCGGGGCACCAAGAGCCATCTTCGAAAGATGGACAAAGATGATGATGAGCAGGCGTCTACAAGCTCCTCCTTCCCGGACGTCTTGATCACTGAGAAGGACAGGGGCAGCGTCCGCCGCCCGCATGATGACCCGGCCGTCATTGAATGTAAGGTCGCCAACCAGCTGGTTGGACGGATCCTTATTGACACCGGCAGCTCATCAGACATCATCAGCCTCCGGTGCCTGCAAAAGTTGAAATACAATGTCAGCAGCATGCATCCGGTCACCCACCCCCTAATTGGTTTTGGGGGTGGGATGGTCTACCCAGCCGGAAGAATTGACTTACCCATCCGGCTGGGAGAGAAAGGTCAGGGACGACATATTGTCGTCAGATTCTTGGTCGTTGAGGAGTTGACTGCCTACAACATTATCCTTGGTCGGCCAACTCTCAACGAAGCCAAGGCGGTAATCATCCTGTCTCTCATGCTCATCAAGTATGAGAGGGATGACGGCTCTGTTGGTTCCTTGAATGGGGATCAGAAGACGGCCCGGGAGTGCTACCTCTCAGCCGTCTAAGATACTGTGGCCCCAGGCGGCCAGGAACCAATAGTCCTTGACAATGTAAAGGATGTCGAGCCAGCACCTGCCCCACCAGCAGTCGGGAAGAAAAGAAAGGCACCTCTGCTGGTGGAGGTGAAGAAAGAGAAAAAATAGCAATCACTGACCGGTGAACGATCAGACGACCTCCGTCCCCAACCGGCTGGTGAAAACATTGATCTCGCTCTAGATGACAGCCGTCCAGAGTGTACTGTAAAGGTTGGGATGGTTGCTCATGTTACTCTGGGTGCAAGCTTGCACCTTTTTCTAAAGGAATTCCAAGACATTTTTGCCTTTTAAGTGGAAGAGATGCCAGGCGTCAGCCCGAATCTCGCTGTCCACAAACTCGCCACGGACCCCAAAAAGAAGCCCATCCGGCAAAAGAAAAGAAACCACGGCGAGGAAAGAAGTCAGGCGGCAGCTGCCGAAGTCAAAAAGCTGCTAGACGCCAGGTTCATTCGGCCTTGTAATTTCCCCGACTTGGTGGCCAATGTGGTCCTTGTTAAAAAACCAAATGAGACCTAGCGCATGTGTGTTGATTGCACATACCTCAACAAGGCGTGTCCAAAGGACAGTTACCCGCTTCCAAAGATCGACAGTCTGGTTGACTCTACAGCCGGTCACGCCTTGATGAGTTTTATGGATGCCTACTCTAGCTTCCATCAGATACCCCTCTGGAAGAAAGATCAAGAGAAGACGGCCTTCGTCACTGATTTGGGGCTATTATGTTATACTGTGATGCCGTTTGGCTTGAAAAATGCGCCTGCCACTTTCCAACGAATGATTAATACGGTCTTCATTAATCAAATTGGGAGGAATGTGGAGGCGTACATTGATGACATGATAGTCAAATCCAAGCAACAGGCAGATCACCTTGCTGATCTCCGAGAAACATTCACCACCCTCAGGCGGCATAAGGTCATGTTAAACCCCAAGAAATGCGTCTTTGGTGTTGAGTCTGGGAAGTTTCTCGGATTCCTGATTGATCAAAGGGGGATAGAGGCTAACCCCGAAAAGATACAGGCGGTGATTGATATGAAGTCACCCCGTTCTGTCAAGGAAGTTCAGAGACTCACCGGTTGCCTGGCCGCCTTGGGGAGGTTCCTCAGCCGATCTGGCGACAAATGCCTTTACTTCTTCCAAGCAATCAGGAAGAAGACCAGGTTTGAATGGGGGGACGATGTTGAGACGACATTCCAGATGTTAAAAGAACATTTGCATTCTCTCCCTAGGCTGGTCAGTCCCTTGCCTAGGGAGACGTTGTACATGTATTTAGCCGTCTCAGATAACGCTCTAAGTGACGTTCTCCTTGCTGAGCGAGACGGCGTTCAGCTCCTGGTTTACTTCATTAGCCATGTTCTCAAACATGCTGAACTCTGGTACCCCATGGTTGAAAAATTTGGCCTTGCTTTGTATATGGCATTCAAAAAGCTGAAGCCTTACTTTCTTTCACACTCGGTGATGATTTACACCGACCAGCCACTCAAGCGGCCAATGTCCACCCTGGAGTCATCCGGGAGAATGTTGAAATGGGCTATTGAAATGCAAAGTCTTGAAATCACTTACGAACCAAGGAAGGCAGTGAAAGGTCAGGCGTTTGCCGACTTCATTGTCAAAATGACCCGTCTGGTGGCTCCGGATAATCTTGATCAGGTTTGGAAAGTGTATGTAGACGGGAGCTCTATAAAAAACGGCTGTGGTGCAGGCGTAATCTACGAGTCTCCTGAAGGGGAAAGATTTGAGTATGCACTACGCTTCAAGTTTCAGGCCTCTAATAATGAGGCAGAATATGAAGCCCTGCTAGCCGGTATCCATATGTGTAAGGGGGCAGGGTCCATGAAAATTGACGCCTACTCTGATTCACAATTGGTCGTTAGCTAGTATGAGGGAAAATATGAGGCAACTCATCCGGCAATGATCAAATATCTTCAAGCAGTCAAAGAAGAGGCTGGGGCACTTGAGGAATTCCGTTTGAATCAAGTGCCTAGGTCGGAAAACAACCAGGCAGATGCATTGTCAAAACTGGCATCTTCCGCCTGCCATGATACGCCTCGGTCAGTCTTTTGGGAAGTTCTTGAAAAAAGAAGCATCTATGAGGATCCCATTGGAAATCTGGACCGAAGCTCTACCTGGATGGATGGCATCCGGGCTTATCTTTCAGACGGTGCACTTCCTGATTCGCCACAGGAGGCAGCCGTCTTGAAGAAGCGAGCTGCAAACTTCGAGTTGAGAAATGGAGAACTCTTCAAGGCGGGGTTTCTTAAGCCTCTGTTGAAGTTTGTCACCCCAGAAAAGGGGAAGGAAGTTCTTGAAGACTTGCACTCGGGATTCTGCGCCTCCCACATAGGCGGCAGGTCCCTAGCCGTCAGAGCCACACGACATTATTTTTGGCCCACTCTAGAGGCAGACGCCAAGGAGTTGGTGAAGAAATGTGACAAGTGCCAAAAATTTGCCAAACTTATTCACCGTCCGGCTACTGATCTGACGGCCATCCACAGCCCAATCTCGTTCGCAAAATGGGGCAAGGACATTTTAGGTCCTTACACGCCTGCACCAGGCGGAAAGCGCTACATCTTGGTGGCTGTGGATTATTTCACCAAGTGGGTGGGGGCTGAGACAGTTAAGAACATCAAGACCTCAGACGTAATTTCCTTCATCTAGAAGAACATTATCACCCGGTATGGGGTGCCTATGTCTATGGTGTTCGATAATGGTCCTCAGTTTGAGACGCCTCAGCTCAAAACTTGGTTGGGAGATCAAGGGATCTCAAGCTGTTTTGCATCAGTCGGCCGACCCCAAGCAAACGGCCAAGTTGAAGCCTTTAACAAACTAATCTCAGACGGCATTAAGAAGAAAATTGAAAGAGCCGGTGGCTTGTGGGCAGAAGAGTTAATCCATGTCCTATGGGCCATCCGGACAACAGCAAAGGGGGCAACCGGTGAAACCCCATTTCTCATGGTTTACGGTGCTGAAGCCGTCTTGCCCATTGAGCGTTACGAGCCGACTCTCAGAGTCATGCTATATGATGAAGAGGCAAACTGGGAAGCAATGCGCCTGACATTGGATTCACTCCCAGAACGCAGGGGCAATGCCGCCTTGTGTCATGAGATTTACCGTCTGAGAATGACCAGAGCTTACAACAAGAAAGTACACAAGCGTCCTTTGAAAGTTGACGACTTAGTGTTACGGAAAATGGAGGCAACCGGTAGGGCCAATGAGTTTGGAAATCTAACCCCAAATTGGGAAGGACCTTACCGGATCTATGAAGAAGTAAGAGATGGCACCTACCGCCTGGAAACCCCAGACGGCAAGCGCCTGCCCAGAACTTGGAATGTAGACATTTTGAAAAAGTACTACTTCTGAGAATGTAAGGGGTTTTTTTTTTTTTTTTTTTTTTTTTTTTTTTTTTTTTTTTTTTTTTTTTTTTGTAAACAGTGAGTCAATTAATGAGAATTCAGACTTTGTTTGCAAAATTGTTTTGATTATCCGCCGGGGTAATACCCAGACGGATTCTTCATTTACCTAATTAAGTTTGATACTTAGTAAAGGTTACATTTGTTTGACCGCCTGGGTAATACTCAGATGGATCCTTTGTTTATTTAACTAGGTTTGATACTTGATATGAATTAATAACTGTCTGTCCGTCTGGGTAATACCCAGATGGGCTTATTTGTTTAAAATAACTAAGTTTGACACTTAGTGTAAATTTAATGTTGTAACAATGATCCGATTAAAAGCTAAGCACAAAAATGCTTAGTGGCTATTCAACCGGTCCTAAACAAGACCAAAGGCTTAAACTACCGGCCGGTTGCTTATTTTATAAAACCGTCTGTCCCAACATGGACAAAGGCGTCCGGCGACACCCCTCCTGGTGCAATCGTCGCAGAGAACAGACTATTTGTCAGTTCTACGTACCTATACAGACGGCAAAAATTGAACGACCGAATTGGTCAACTCATAGCCGTCTGACCAAAATGATCTGTGAAGAACGACCAAGTTACCGAATACCGGATGCCATTAGGCATCAGTCGGTCATCGGTTGAAGTTCTCACTTAGGTTATTTATTCCAAAATTGCACTTTCTATCCCAATTGGGGCAAAGGAGGTGTGCAATGGCTATGCAATCTCTACCAAGACGGGAAAAATCGTTTGGGTAGTGACTGGTACGCCTGTTGGTGTACGGCTGTGCACTTGGTTTGGGGTAATCACTACTGTGATTGATTGACTTACAAACGTATCATGCTCTTTGCAGCATTAGACGTTCCCAAGTCAATCAACCAACTCCATTTGAAACCAACCACACAGCCGTCCAGGGGCAAGGACAGCCGACTTTTGATGAGCTAGGCCAAAAAATCGCCGCATGCTTTTGATAAGTTAGGCAAAAATCAGGCATATACGCAAAAATGCAAAAATTGAAATCCAATTATCAAAACCGACTCAGTCGGTGCATTCATTAAAAGTCCACCCAACCAAACGGTTGTAGTGGATCAAATATTAACCGGACCCCGTCCGGGAGAAAAGAGAAATTGTTAATTAACCCGGCTCCTCAGCCGGTAAATACAAGAATACTCGGCACGCAGGCCGGAAAAGCAAAGTTATTGGCATACTGCCGCAGATTAAAGCAAAGTTGTTGGCATACTGCCGTTGAAAAATCACTTCTGGCCTCCAGGCGGCTCCTCCTGGTCCTCTTCCTCATCATCTGAGGGAATTTCTTGTGCTTCACAAGGACCAGGTAGTTCAGGCGCGGGAAGCTCAGTGTTGGCGTTAGCCCAAGCGTCGAAGGACTCAGGCTCTGGCTCACCTTTCTCTCTCAAGTACACCACGTCCTCGGCGTACCTTTGAGCCAGTGCCTAGACGCCATAATCCTTGTCTGGGTACAAGGCAGCCTAGACGATCTTCATGCGGGCGTCGTTGTCAGCATCGCTTTCAGCAACCAGGCGGTTTTGCTCCGCCTCCAGAGTTGCTGCAAAGATTATCTGAGCCTGAGCAGCCTCCTTCTCCAGCTTCTCGATCTTGGTCTTCAAGTTGGTGTTCTCTTCAGAAGCACCTTGCAATATGCCAAGATCCGCCTAGGCCTTTTTGAGCGCCTCCTCAGACTTCTTGAGGCTCTCCTCCGCCTTTTTCTTGGCTTCCTCCGCCCCCTTCTGAGCCGTCTCAGCGTCGCTCACCCGCTGGTTGGCCGTTTTCAGATCCGCCTCCAGCTGCTGGATTTTTGACGCCTGTGTCATTATGATTGCTTTAGTTTCAAGTTCATTTACGATAGTGGAGTATAAAGCAACATTATCAACATCTGTGGCGGACTTCTTGGCCCTTTTTACCCCTTCCCGTTTGCGCGAATAAGGACGCTTGAGCCCGTCTACCCGCAGCATAGCCTGCAAAAAAGCATATCAAGTTAGTATTGCAGGCGGAGTAAAGCACTTGGAAAAAATAAAAAATTGTATGTATCTTACCTTAGCCAGAAGGAACAAGATTCGTTCCAGGTTGAACGTCTCTATCCCAGGGATAGCGTTCTTGTCCTTCTTGCTCACCGCCTCCAGCATGGCTTTAGCATGCTTCTGGACGTCTGGCCAGCGGGGAGATTGATCTGCACCATAATCAATAGGTGATGAGTGCGAAATTAAGGCAGCACCTATCTGTTGCCGACCGTCTGAGGATGACGTCTGTTGGGAGTGGAATTTCACTCGCAAAGGCCACCCCAGCTCAGGCGGGGATTCAAATGGGTTCTTACCTTCAGAGCCGGCCAAGCGGGAGCCGCTTGCAGGCGTGGTGAACCCTCCGGTTGCTGATAAGGGGTTGACGAGGTCGAGGCACAGACTGCCGCCTATCCTCTCATTTCGCCCCCCTATCCGCATCTGTTGGTTCCCGGCTGAGGCGCCAGGAGTTAAGGCGGAGGCGGATGTTTTGGTCTTGTTAAGAGTGGAGGTAGGTTCCTCCCTGGCCCGTTTGAGATTTTTCTCAAACGTCTTTCCTACCTCTCCCCCCTGTGAAAATAACCAAGTTAAAGTTAGCATCTAGAGAAAGTAAACTTTTGAGGCCAATCTAAGAAAGAGTCAGGCGTTTTTTACCTTGGCCTTGACTGCGGCCGCATGTTTTTCCGCAAGCTCCTTGCGGATGACTGTAGAGGACCGCTTGGGTGTTTTCTCCGTCTGCAACATGCTTATAGCTTCTTCTGCAAAAAAGAAAAATATTGGTCAATATATCATCAATCAATTCTGATACAAAAGCACTGCAGGCGGATGTAAACTCAGGCGCATACGTTTGGTAAACATGTGTCCTAGCCCGCAGGCGGCTAAGAAACATTTGTCCCTGAACCAGGCGCTCTTGGGGATCCAGTTCTTGGGGATTTTTATTGTTTCCCCGGTTGACAAGGTCGCGTCTGTGAGGCCGAAAAAGTCTGCCTCAATGATTTAATCAAAATCCTCATCCGGGATCCGGGGAAGAGCGCACTTTCGGCCCATCAGGTCGGGCTTCTTATTGTACTGGCGGAACTCATAGTTCTCCCGCCTGCTGGGTGCTGACATCAGGTAGAGCCTGTGCTTCCAGCCGTCGAACTTAGAGACCTTGTCCAAGGTCATCATGTATTGGGGATACGTGGTTTAAGTGTACCACACCCTCCAACCGCCTGGGCTTCGGCTAAGATAATGCATCTTAGCAAAAGCTTCCCAGCCGGGATGGAGCCCCTGGAGTTCGCAGGCGGCAACATACCCCAAGATATTGGCCCAAGAATTGGGGGTAAGTTGCCAGACTCCGAGGCCGTAGCCTCTCAAGATTGCCTTCACCGCCTGGTGAAGGGGAAAGCGAAGACCGGCCTTGAACGCCGCCTCATAACAGCCGAAGTAGTTGTTGGCGTTCTGCTGATCGTCTTCCCAGGCGATGGTGCCGTCCTCAGGTGGCACTCTGATTTTGTACCCGTCTCCTAACGGGTGCATTTGTTTAAACCTCTTCAAATTCTCCTCCATTTGAACCCTGTCCTTGGCTGAGACGTGAATTTTGAAGGGGTCGTCCTTCTCGCTCCACTTCTTCCTCTCCTCCTCCTCACTATCCTCAAGCGGGGGCAAGTCGTCACTGCTTTCAGAAGTGGAGGCGGAGCTGTCGCTCTCCGTCTCCTCCTCATTTTGTGGCAAAGGAGCTGAGATGGCTTCATCGCCGCCTTGGTCGCACTCTTCCAAAAAGGAATCTGCGGGAGTTGAAGGGGCACGCGGAGGGGATCTCTCCAGAGCCGTCTGGTTTTTCTGACCAGGCGTTTCTCCCTCAGGCGTTTGGCCGCCTGAGCCCTCGCTTCTGTAGTCCGGATCGGGGGCCGTCTGCATAGTCCGAGCCATTGTGTCCTGCACAGACACATAAATGGTCGGAATCCAAGCAAAAGGGTGGTCCCAACACCCTGAGACGACACTCCCAGTCCTAGACTCAGCCGTCCCTGGTGACCGGCTGGACTCTAACCTAGGTTGTGCCGTGTGTGTTGGTGATGCATCCATTTATTGCAAGAAATATGTACAAGCAGTGAAACAAGAAAAAGAGCTAAGAGAGGCAGAGATGGTACCTTTAGATTTGATATCTGAAGATAGACGGGTCCGGCTGGGTTGACGAAGAACGAGCTTTCTTGCTTGCGCCTGACTCAAACGGATAACTTCTGCTCTCTCAAAGTTGTCTCTCTAAAAAATTTTTGTAAACGTACAAAATTATGAGGGTAAACGGCTATTTATAGAGGGTAAATGCGGGGGCATTCCCGTAATTTACTCGGAAGGCGAACGGTTACTCTTTGGTGGTAAAATTACCACCAACCGGAGCATGACGCGTGTCACAGATGCCACATGGCGTGCCACGTCACATCTTTGAGGGGCAAATGTTTAGGGTAATTTTACCCTGCCACGTGGTCCAATCAGAGGATGACACATGTCAGCCCCAGGGTGGCCCAAGGTGGACCTATCCCTTCTAGACACGTGTCACTCCAGAAACCTGGGGGAAATGGCGGCCTTCAGGCCCAAATCCCGAGAAAGCCGCAATGCGGCGCAGCCCACCAATGATTAGGGTTCAGTGATCTAATCAGGGGCGCAAATCCCGAGGACCCTATAAATAGGGAGATTCTCCTCTTTTGGAGGGCACGTTTTACCATTTATTACAAACTGTCCCTGTGATAGAGACATCTGAGCTTGGAATCCGAGCAGATACCCACCTAAATTTCCGCACCTCTTTTCTCCCCCTTCAAGTTACTAACTTGTTAGTCGGAGGCGGAGCACCACCCAACCGGTGTCTCCGTTTGTTTTGCAGGTACAGCTCACGCCGGATCAGTCTTCGTGTTGTAACTCTCCAGAGGGACAAAAACACCCAAAACAACGACCATCCTTGAAGCCCAAGACCGGTGAGAGCCGGTGATTAAGGGCTCGGTATGTGATACCGGGGCAATTGGATCAAGTAATCAAGACCCGATGAGGAAATCCGGATTGGGACGAGGAATCGATCCCAATCAAAATCCAAGCCTCGAAGAAGAAGCCGGGCCCGATCGGGCAAGCATACGCCCGATCAGGCGGGCGCGCGCAAAGTAGCCTCAAGGAAGAAGCCGCGCCCGATCGGGTGTGCGCAGGCTCGATCGGGCGCAGCACACCAGCAAGGGCGTAGTGAAAAAGGCGGGCCCGATCGGGTGGCCCTTCGCCTGATCGGGCGCGTGTTTTTCTAAGGACCTGATTAGTTTTGTTTAAGGATTTGTTTTAGGGATGTTTAAGTACGATTTATGTACGTAATTTTTCATGACCTTCTCTTTTAGATTTTCTCTCTCTACTTAGAATATTTTCTCTCTCTTAAACTCTCTCAACATTGTTCTTAATTATATTCATTAATCCAGATTTCTTTTGGTAACAATTTCTTCTCTTTTAATTTCAGTTATTTTATTTAATTCTTTCATTATGTCTTGCTTTATTGATTTGATTAGTTTAGATTTAATTATGCTTGAGTATTTTTATTTCTAGGTTTTATGGGGATCTAATAAATAATATGAAGGGGTGAATTTGTGATTGTTGATTATCAATGTTTGGTTAATTTCCTATTGATTGATTTAATGCTATGCAATTAGGTTTGGCCAGATTTAATTGTATGAGTTTAGCAATATTTATTCGAGATTCGACAGATGAGAATTGATGTTTAGGCTTAGTTTCAATAGGCGGATTAATTTATAAATGGTTAAGTCGAGATTCGACAGATGAGATTTAATACCGGTAAATTAACTTTGTGATTATAATACGTAGCGAAAGCCCTTTATAATCTGATTAATCAATGCTTGGTGATTGCTTATTATGATTTACCCTGGAATATTGTTTATTAGTGAACCTACGCCCTAGGCCTTTTAATATTTAATTTCTCCCTACTTTATTTTCCCTGATCATAATCTTCATAGTATAGTCTTTAATTACAACAACATTGGTTACCTTGATAATTTAGATTATAATAATTAATTAGGAGTAGAAAGACTTGTTTCCCTGTGGATTCGACCCTACTTCCCTATCTGCATTAGTTAGAGGACTTAGGTAATACTTTTGATTAGGGGGTACGACTTTACCCTGTAAGTCTCCTTATATTACAAGGCTATTCTTGAGGAAAGACCTGGTCATACAAAGTCCAAGGTCTTATCAATAAACCAAATCTGCATGGTGGGATTACTAACATGCTTATAAAGCAATAATAATAATAATAATAATAATAATAATAATAATAATAATAATAATAATAATAATAATAATAATAATAATAATAATAATAATAATAATAATAATAATAATAACAATAATAATAATAACAACAATAATAATAACAACAACAACAACAACAACAACAACAACAACAACAACAACAACAACAACAACAACAACAACAACAACAGCAGCAGCAGCAACAACAACAACAACAACAGCAACAACAACAACAACAACAACAACAACAACAACAACAACAACAACAACAACAACAACAACAACAACAACAACAACAACAACAACAACAGCAACAACAACAACAACAACAACAACAGCAACAACAACAACAACAACAACAACAACAACAACAACAACAACAACAACAACAACAATAATAATAATAGAATAAGAGAAGAGAATAAGAAAGGATGAGAAACCAAGGAAAGATAAATTTGATTTGCGTTGGAAAAAATAGGCAGAACTTGTAGAGGATATAACTCCTTCAATATAACTCCAAATTGGGTGATTTTTGACCCTTACCTCAAGGATTTTTTGAGAGGAACAATTTTTTGTCAAACGTCAATACCCCAAAACTGACCATAAGTGCCCGAAAATTGGCTTCAAAGATAAACGAGATAATTTGTGTAAAATTGAGGAGAATAAAAGAAGAGAATTGGTGTGAAGAATGTGAGAGGTATGAAGGGGTATTTATAAACTAGCTCATGAAAGAGTTATGGCAAGAGAATGTGGGAAGAATTATGGCAAGTAGGGTTTATGGGATTACTTGTAGAATTGAGTAAAATAATTAAGGAAAGTTTGGATATTAAGGTGATTATGTATACTTGAATATGGAAGGTATGTATGTCATGAAAAATATTAAGGAAATCAGAATTACTTGAGGAATAATTAAGAAGAATGAATGGTAAGAAAATATGATGATTAGATATTAAAAAGATGGAGAATAAGAATTAAGGAAAATAAGATATTTGGGGAGTTAATTAAAAATACAATTTACCAAAATAATTTCCCAAAAATAATACAAGAGGGCCAAAAATATTGAGCTAACCATAGCTCAAATTTTCGGATTCCTTTAGATGTATTTAGGAAGATTTTGCTCGGTTTTTAAGGAATAAAATAATTGTATAAATAATATAGAATAAATAATTAATTAATTAAATACCAATTATTTACCAATAAATAATCAAGAAAAATCAGATTTTCCATACATGGAAAATCCAAAAATCCTAGAAAATTATTGGAAAATTTCGGCCGTAATAAAATAATTAATAAAATATCATTTTGCTTTAATTAAAATATCTGAAATATGTAAATAATCCGGTTTTTAAAATTGGATAAATGGATAATAAATCTTGTCCAAAATAATGATTAGTTTTCAAAATACTTTTGGCACCAAAATTCAAATATTATTTTGGCTCCAAATAATAAATGTACTAAAATACCCTTTTTATAAAATACTTCGTAATTAATTAATTAGAAAATACATATGAAAATACGGGGTATTACATTGTATTTTGTGGAATAGGGGTGGATTGCTTCTTCTTTTTAGCCATTGAAATCAAGCTTTACAAAAAAAAAACCAGTAAATCAGATCGTCATAGCTAGAGAGAAAAGTCAACGCCAATGCCCTCAAATTAGCTTTGAATGAGTTTGAATGTGTTTTAAATTTTAATTATATAAGAGTGGTTTATAAACTACTCTTATTATATAAGAGTAATTTTAATTATAAACTACTCTTATTTTAATTATATAAGAGTAGTTTATATTTGGAAATTTTTATTGAAAAAACTTTTTAAAGCAACTTTTTTGTTGAGAAAAACCTTTTAAAAATTTCTTGGAAAAATGAAAACTGATTGTAAATTTTTTTTGTTGAAGACAACCAAATGCTACTTTCCAACATTGACTATGCTAGTACCAGCGTTGACTCTTCCACGTGACATGCACATGGTCATTATTACTAATTGATAAGTCAATATTTTATATACTTATTATCTCTTTTTAGAACTAAATTGGGTAGGATTTAGTATCTTTTTATACAAGTTTACATGCATAATCAAGAAAATATAATCTTAATTAGTCTTGTATTTATACATCATAATTCTATTATATTATAAAACATTTCATTATAATATGCATATATATATTTGTTACTCACTTTTTATCATACATAGAGTGGTTTCGTTCACCCCTAAGGCATTGGTAAATGATGATGATTATATGTTTCTTACTAGTGCTGTTAGCAAAGAGGAAATTAAAAATGCTTTATTTATGATGGCACCTATGAAAAGCCCGGGGTCGGATGGCATCCAACCTAGATTCTTCTAAAAATATTGGGATGTGGTGGAGCATTCTATTGTGGATCTTGTCACTAATTGTTTTAGGAATGGTTCTATACCAGCCTATGTTAATGAGTCTTTCATCTGTCTTATCCCTAAAATTGAACAACCGGAATCCATGAATGATTTTAGACCGATTGGTTTGTGTAATACTATTTACAAGATCATCACTAAAATTGTGGCTAATAGAATTAAACCTCTCCTAGGGGAATTAATTAATCCGGTGCAATCGAGCTTCATAGAAAGAAGATCTATCGATGAAAATATATTAGTCATCAAGGAGATTGCTCATTTTTTTAAAAAAAGCGAGCAAAAAACACCTTATGGCTTTTAAAATCGATATTTCTAAAGCCTATGATAGTTTGGAGTGGGGTTTTATTAGGGAGACTCTTATAGGTTTAAATTTCCCTTCTTCTCTTGTTAATCTTATTTTGAGTTGTATTACGACTCTGTCTATTTCTATCTTGTGGAATGGAGAAATAACGGATAGTTTTACTCCCTCAAGAGGGATTAGACAAGGTGACCCCCTCTCCTCGTACATTTTTGTTCTTTGTCTTGAGCGTTTATCCTTAATGATAGAGGAAAGAGTGGGGGAGGGGCAATGGGATCCTATAAAGATTGATCATGATGTTAGTGTGTCTCATCTTTTCTATGCCGATGATGTTTTTCTTTTTGCTAAAGCCTCGGTTAAAATGTTGAGATTATTAGGGAGGTGCTTCACGATTTTGGGTCTAAGTCCGGTCTTTTTATTAGTCCTACAAAGTCTAAAATTATTTTCCCTCCCAAGATGTGCTTGTCCCTAAAGAGAACCATCCTTAGTATTTCTAATATTAAGGGAGCTCCCTCTTTTGGCAAGTATTTAGGGGTGACTATTAGCCCCAATAGACTTAGGATTTCGGACTACGTTGATCTCCTTAATAAAACTAAAAATAGAATAAAGGGTTGGCAAGCTAAGCTTCTTAATATGGCCGGGAGATGTACCTTAATCAAATATGTCCTTAATTCGTATCCTCTCTATGCCATGCAAACTACTCTTCTTCCTAATGTCATCCTTGATGACTTAGAGAGAAGTTGTAGAAGATTTCTTTGGAATAAAGTGGATAAAACTCATTACCTCCCTAGAACTAGTTGGGAAAAGGTTTGTCTTCCGTTGGGATTTGGGGGGGGGGGGTGGGGGTTGGTATGCGTAATTTAAAGAATTGGAACCTTGCTTTTATGGCCAAACTTGGGTGGCAAATTATTCATGAATCGGATAAGCTTTGGGTTAGGATCCTTCGTGCTCGTTATTTTAAAAGATCTTCCTACCTTAATAGCATCCCAAATAGTAGTGACTCTCCTTTATGGAAAGACATTCTAAGAGGGAAAGAGTTACTTATGCAAGGAATATCTTATAGGATTGATAATGGAAAGGATATTTGTCTTTGGTATCACCATTGGGTGGGAGAAAAAGCCTTATACTTGGTAATTGACAAACCTATTCCCAATTACATGGCTCATTGGGGGGTAAATCACATCATACAAGATGGGAGGTGGAATACCAATAGGATAAAACATATCATTCCCGATTGGCTTTGTAGGCTCATTGAAGGTATTCCCCTTCCTACATGTGCCTCCGTGGAGGATACCCTTTGCTGGGGTATGGAAACGAATGGCCAATTCACCATTCGAAGTGCCTATAGGTTAGCCTCTAATTTTAGGACTCACCATTCTTTTCCCACCATTAATTGGAAGAAACTATGGCATATCCCTATCCCTTATAAATACAAGATGCTTGTTTGGAACATTGGTCATCAAATTTTACCTACTGCTTCGGTTTTGGCTATTAGAATTGATAATTTTGAGACTAGTTGCACTAGGTGTAATCTTGATGTGGAAACTCACTTACATTTATTTAGGGATTGTATTAACTCTAGAACTCTTTGGTCTAGGATTTTTTCCTTAAAAAAAATGGATAAAGAGTTTAATTATCACACCTTTTTCAACATTAATTGGGAAGGATGGGTAAACTACAATCTAAACATGAGTGTCACTTAGAGAGTCACCTTCTCGGTTGCCTTATGGCACCTTTGGAAGACTCGTAACTATGCGGTTTTTTATCAGGCTATTTATCATCCTCTAACATTGTTCTATAAATATAAGATGGACTTGGATGCAACTCAAGGAAGTTATTATAGAAACGGACGCTTATTGCTATTAGAGGAGGAATGCAAATGGCGGTTGATGCCCAACTCAAGGAAGTTATTATAGAAACGGACGCCCTCTCCCTTAAGGAATCAATTGAAAGCGTGGCTAAGCATGGAACACACGAGCTGGCTGTGATCTTAATTGATATGCAGGCGCTTCTCGACAAAGGGTGCTCCTTCAGCTTTAACTATGTGCCCAGAGAGGCTAATAGGGTTGCTCATAACCTTACCAAAATGGCAATGGATATGGGGAACATGGCAGTGGCTATGGGAACTGATAGCAGTGCAAAGTTCTTCGATGAAGTCCCTGATTGTGCGAAGGATGTTTATGAGGATGACTGTGCTGGTAGCATCTAGGTGCAGCCTTAAGGATAGCTTGTTGGTCGAGATTACTGCTGTTGTTAAGTGTTGGAACTTGATTAGGGTAGCTTGTTATCTCTTTGGTTTGGTTATTGTTTGGATTGTTGTCTTGATGCTGATGATCAGCAGCCTTTACAGGCATAGGGGGCTAAGCGTTCTTGTGTTTAGTTGCCCAATATTGTGCACTTTGATCATTATTATTAATTAATTAAGCTCCTTTTCTTTTTAAAAATATATAACATGGACCCATTTTATTTTATTAGGTGGAAGTTTTAATTAGGCAACAAGAAAACAAGAAGCCCATTTTAAGCTTTTCCACGCAGCATCAACAAATTGGGTTGAAAACCCACTAACTCTAAAGTACTCCCAAAAGAACAGAAGCGGCAGCAAGAGGAGAACAAAAAGAAAAACCCTCAAAAATATACCACTGTACTTAAGGAGACGAGGCAGTAGAGGAGTGGGAGATATACGGACGAAGACGAGAAGACGGAGGAGGCAAACAGCAACCCGAGATTAAGGACGGAGGAGGCAAACAGCAGCCTGAGATTAAGGACGGAGCAGCAGCACCTCGCGAGAACCGTGACTGGACCGAGCTTGGAGCAGCGTTATTTCTTCCCTTAATTTTATGCAATTGACAGGTTTTTGCTTGATTTGATATGTTTAATATTGACTCTTCATTAATTAAGTTGTGTTCTCTTAATATCCATGTCTAGCTAATTTCCTTTGTTCTAGGTTAGGGATGTAGTCTTTATTTTCTATCAATGAATTGAATTATATTGTTTGGGTTTGATTTATATGAATGCAATTTGATAATCTTGTTTTAATTCATACTTTTAATCTGGCCAATTGATTGTATGTTTAAGGTGTTGATCTATTAGCGGAAGTGAACTTTCAATTCTAGTTCGTGGGATTATCAAACGTCAAGTAGTATAATTTTAGGAATAGTTATATACTTGGGGTGGTCTTATTGAATTTCTACTCTTAATGTTTATTTCAATTGTTGTGATCACGGAAGTAGACATGAGATTGATTTAAATATACGTTTTCTACCTTGGAAGAGGAGATAACATACTTTTGGTAATTTGATCATTGTTATATTATATATGTTCAACCCAACAATTAGTTTAATTTCATTATAGAGAGTAATTGGCGAAACCCGAAACCTAGAACTACTTCTCATTCTTGTCTATCGTTTTATTAGTTTGCAACCTTAATCGTTTATAGTTTAGTACTACTTTTCCCATATTTTCGTCGTCTAAATAATATTTTAGTTTCTTAAATTGGTACTTGAGTAGACCTCCTTGTGGATACGATACCTTGCTCACCCTATATTTATTGTAATTGACCTGTACACTTGCGGTAGATTTAGACCCGACCACTAATCCCACCCCCTCCTCGTATTATTTCCCTTTAAATTCCTTTTTTTATTATTTAACAACTTAATTAATTATAAAATAAAAAACCACCACCAGCTATCCCCTTTTTCCCCCTCCCCTATCCCACCTGAAACACCCTAGAAATTCATTTCTTTTAAAATACCTGTTTTGCCTTGTTTAAAATTCAAAGTAGGAAAATCTAAGATATTACTGCCACAATGAAAACGACTAAGAAAATTATCAAAGACACACAGCGAAAGACTGTCTTTAAAAACATTCAAAACAAGTCAACTATAAAGTCAACCAAACAAAATTAAAGTCAAACCCAAGTCAAACGAAGTAAAATAAAATCAATCTAAAACTTGGAACCATTATAGGCCCTTAAAACCAAACCAACTTTAAAACTTTTGCATTAGTCATGCATAATAATATTATAAATAACTAAGGCATTTAAACACATCATATACTTATGGAAACTAGCATGATTCGCTCTTCACTCATGTCCATTCATGAATATGCTTCATCACTTGAAAAGCTTCTCTCTACTTGTTTCCACTACTCTCCATTAATAATGTTACATCATAGGGCCAAGATAAAGACAAGGCCAACAAACACACAAAACACACAATCAGCAAAGCTGAGTACATAAGTGTGATTAACACACTAACATGCATTTACCTATCAACACACAATTTACCTTGTTGCATCTGTTTTTCAAGCATACAACATTCAACAAAACTTCTCAACTAGACAACTACATAATTTTTTAGCGTTGATTGCGCATCGAACAGGTTTCCCACTAACCTCCCCCCAAAAGTTGAGGATAATGACACGGGAGCTAACTTGCCAACATCAATAACCACTCGTAAGTGGCGGAATTCCTGCGCATAATAATAATAAAAGGAATGTACATCGTCCTGCACTCCAATATAAGTTATGATCAAATATAAAGTCACATAACTCCCCCCATATGTTCATACTCAAGTTATATACGATCCAAAATTTTTGGTGCGTAATCTCTTC
Source organism: Chenopodium album (assembly GCF_948465745.1). NCBI lineage: Eukaryota > Viridiplantae > Streptophyta > Magnoliopsida > Caryophyllales > Amaranthaceae > Chenopodium > Chenopodium album. The sequence continues at coordinate 40,654,481 of NC_137834.1, read as the reverse complement.
CACTTTACGTTATTTACAGATTATTAAACTTAGTGATGACTCTCAAACCATAATCATTCAATCAACAATAATTATTAAAATAATCAAATATACCAATTTGATTCTTGAATAATTAGTGACCACATAATATTTAATGTTGAATCCTTTTTAATTCTACCTCGGTACCAATGACATCTTAAACGCATAAAGCGCCACAACTTTTATCCCTCGGTGTTAAAAACACCTTAAGTGCACTAAGGCACCAACATATAATTTATTCCTCGTGTACTTAGACACTTATATAGCTCCTTTCTCATGCTTAAGCATTGCATCAATAAAAATTATATGAAGCATATTAAAATTCTCTTTTAATATTCCAAACCAAATTAAACATTTAGTTTAATTAAACATGATCTCTAACATGCAATAAATAAAAGTGTGGTTCATAAACAATATTTCAAACTATAATTTTCCACCTTTATTCATCATAAATAAATCATGTTTCATAATTCAATCACTAATAACATTTAAATCATAATTTCCATTCCAAATCTAGCATGATACTACTTGTAATTAATTAAATAAATTTAGCATGCTACTACATCAATGAAATTATATTAAGTACGCGAACGTAATTCAAATAAACTATTAAAATAGCCGAGTACACTGCAACAATTCCCGAACCAAGTCTCCTACATAAAGGGACAATAATACTATATTAATTACCCTTGTATACACAATATCCAGCAACTTAAACTCACTTTAAACAGCTTATAATAATCTGAAAATTATTTTTAAACCCTTAATTAGTTTCTCCTTTAATGGGTAATTAAACCCTTTCTTTAAAATAACAATACCACTACTTTAACTAGAATTCCTGCAATATTACTTTGTTAAAAACTCCTTAAAAACTCATCAAAATCATATCTTTATACTTGGTTAACAATCAAAATCAATGGGTATTTAAAACCCCCAAACTAATTGATAAAAGAACCCTATAAATCAAGTCTTTATAAACTTTAAAACCCTAACTTAAAGAATTATAAAATTTGAAAATTGAAACACTTTATAATATGAAATTTATAATCTTTTAATCATCAAAACATACTAACAAAATATATTAACCATATTTTATCAATTAAAATCAAAGACCCAATATATACATATATACATAAGTAACAATTTAAAACAAGGAGGAGAGAGAAGAGTGGGCTCACGGTGGAGGATGCAGTGGCTGGCCGGACTAGTCGCCGGCGGAAGGTGGTTGACGGCAGCTCGGGGGCCGCCGGTGTGACACATGGCAGCAAGGTGGAGGGTCAAACCTCACGCACCATACCCCAGCCAAAATAACAAGAAAAATAAAAGAAAGAATAAGAAAAAAAAAAAGAAGAAAAAGGAAAAAGGAAAGAAATAATAGGAAAATAAGGGAAAATAAAGAAAATAATGCTTCCCCCAAAAATAATCTGATTTTTGATCTCTTGTGTGAGAAATTTTTTGGGGATTGAAGGAGTATTTATAGTATAGAGTAGGTTAGGGTAAATTAGAATTATTGGGCCTAATAAGAAATGATGTGATGAAGAAATAATTGGCCCAAATAAATAAGTAAATAAGATAATTGACCTTATTGTAATCCCCCATATTTTTCTAATAAAATTATTTATTATTTTTAAAATATTTAATTTTAATTTTATAGTATGAATTATTTTGATTTAAAAGTAATAAGATTTTATTAGTGTAAGCTAAACTATTAAGTTTTAATTTAAATCATAAGTCTTTTTAAATTAGTAGCCCAATGCTTAAATTTTATTCAAGCCCAAACCACACAATTCCTACTTCTAATAAAATTAGAAAACTAAAGCCCAAATAAAAATACAAAAACCCTCACCTCTCTTCCTCTCTTTCACGTGAAATTGGAAAAAAAAAAAACAAAACAAAACCCTCACTTCTTCCTCCCCTTCACGTACTACTCACAAAAGAAAAAAAAAGGGGGGTAAAGCCTTGAATTGCGCAGCATCAGCCACCGCCGCGCCGCCCCTGCACTGCCACCACCGGCAGCCCAGTTCGCCCCCTACTCTCTTCTCCTTCCTCTTGTTTTCTCTTCTTTTATTTTTTTGGGTTTTTCTAAGCTATACCCCTAAGGTATTCGAGTTTCTAAGGTATACCCATACTTTTTTAAGTTTCCCTTCAACTCCTTATCAATACTAAAATGTATCCTTATTAGTTGTTTAAAAGTTATTTGAGAGTGTGATTTCGTGGCTTCAGTTTTCATTATTAGGGTTGCGGTGGATATGATTTCTTTCTTCTACCATTTCCTTACCTTTTATCATTGTTCTATTAAATTTATAATTAACTTTAGGTGATGTGGAAGTCACAAGTAGGGTAGCATTCATTAATGGTAGTGAGTTGAGGGGCACAACTTAGAAACTTGAAAAAGCATGAGTACAACTTAGAAACTCGAATACCTTAGGGTTATAGCTTAGAAAAACCCTTTTTTTTTTTTTTTTTTTTTTTTTTGATGAAAAGCTTTAATTTTTGTTTGATTTCAATTCTAAATTATTGTTATTAGGCTTTGATAGTATGTTTAATTTTTAAAAGATTATAAATTTATGAGTTTTAGCATGTTTAAATTATTATATAAAATTTCATATTATATATGTTGTATAATTTAGGGTTTAAACATTGATTTTTCATGTTTTAAGGTTTGAAAACGTGCTAATTAAGTTATCTAATTATACTATGTTTAAATTTTGTTAAAGTTTAATTATTTTGATCATATATAAATTTAAGATTATTAAAGTTTCAATTTTTATGAGCAAGTTATGTTAATTTCATGTTTTTATGCTTCTAAGCCTACAAAATAATTATTGTGGGTATTTTATGATTAAAAAAGCTTTGAACTTTAAATTCTAACCTTAAAAATATTTTTCAGATTTCATCCTTTTTATTTTGAAGCCTCTAACTACATTGAATTGATATATTTTTGGGGTTTTAACACACTAACTTGCTATATAATGATTATTTCAAGTAATTATACTTACGGGGTTATTTTATATACTTCAAACAATTTTTCAGATTTATTTACTTACTTTAAAGTTGCTGTAATTTGATATTAAACACTATATTTTCATAATTTTAACATATAAACTTATAGTTGGGATGTTATATTATTAACTTTGACTATTGGGGACAATTTAAAGGCTTTATTTTGATGATTTATGAGGTTTTAAGTAGTTTAGTATTGCTGTAAATTTATTTGCTTGGGTATTGATTTATTTCTCATTGTTTGGTTTAGGAGAGGACTTTGTAGAAGGCGACTTCTAGTTTTAAAGTGGCCAACCGGATTGTTTACACAAGGTACGTACAAGTTACGAAACCTTGCTTGTAGGTGCATGTTTAAGGACGGATCGAGAACTTAGTATCATGTATAGGATTGACTGGGTTAAATTGTTTAGTTATACATTGTGAATTTCAAATGATGTGCACTAGTTTATAATACAAGTATTATTTGTGCTCTAATTATGCAAGGTGCGCTTAAAGGCAAAGGTATGTGATTGGTGTAAAGATTAAATTATTACTCATTCATGATTATGCAAACAGGATGAGTAAAGGAGGAATTCAAGTCTTATAAGACGAGGTTAAGATTTTGGGGTGCCTTATTGTAGAAACCCATTTGTGTCTCCCCAAAACCAAACCGAGTGATGAGTACCTTTCACGTCGAATCATAATCGAATGAAGCGAAAGTGTGGAAAGTTTAGTGTTGCGGATAGTTTTAATTTCTTTTCTCTTCTCTCTGTTTTTGAAAACTTATTTCAAGAAAACAGCCAATCCAATTTGGTTAGTCCATGATATGGGTCCAATAGTAGTGTAGTTGGATGGGGCTTGAAAAGACCTTTCCAACGATATATTATAAGCCCAATTCCGATGAATATCGAGAAAGTTATGACCAATTTACTTAACTGAGCCCGTTTTGAGCCTTATATGCGGCCCAATGATCTAGGGGAGGGCCTAATATGGATTTATCATTCCTAATGCAATTAGGAATGGTTTTAGTCTTCTAAATTCTTCTAGAAGGTTCTTTTCATTCCTAATTCAACTAACATTGATAATTGACTTTTGTTGACTTTTCAGAGTTTTAATTAAAATCAAAGAGCATTTTTTAGGGAAATACGATTTTATCCTCCTGTACGACAATTTTTATCTGATTTTAAGAAAACGCGTGAATTTCTAGATCAGCGCCAAACGCCAGCTGTAGCGCATAGCGCTACGCTTGGCGCCTAGTGCTAGCATTGGCACCTGACGCTAATGTTGGCGTCTGGCGCCAATAGCCAACGTTGGCGCCAACATCGTTTTATGTGCGCTAGAACTCTGTTTTGATATTTTATCCTTTTGGCTGATTTTTCTATAAATAACGTATTACAAACTCCGTTTTCAACAACCAGTTTTAATCAACATTAATCGACAATCATCAACAATCATCAATTCTCTAATTTTCTCTGTTTCTCTCTTTTTTCTAAACAAGCTTTTCTCAAATATAAAAATTCCGCATTCATTAGATCTAGAAACACCTAGTCATATTCGAAGTTGTCTTCGCCCTAGACGTGAAAGGTTTAATTTATGAGGGTTTGATCCCAAATCTCTCTTTTAATTATTATTTAATTTAATTGTTGTTTTATTATTTTCCTTGAAGTTACTAACGTGTGTATTTTGTTATTGGAAAGAGGTATGAGGCATCAAAATTAAACAGGTTTAGGTTTAATCCTATTGATTGTATGTTAGTCAGAAAGCGCACATGAATACGATCAGAATAAAGTAGATGCCTATTATTAGGGCAGGTTCAATCTCTTTTAGGTTGGATTTGTACCTTTATCCCCGAACCCTATTTTGGTTCAAGACCTTATGGAGTTCACGATCTCTTGGATCGTTAATGGGTGTAACCTTCACCATGTGAACGGTTTACAAGTTCCTAAAACTTGTTGGCGACTCTTTTGCTCTATCTTCTTCCCTTTTGGATGTCACCGTACTTTAGTGTATGATCACAGTGGGGTTCAAGCTAGGGGATTAACGCTTGAAATATTCCCTACAGTTTTTGGCGACTCCACTGGGGAGAATTTCTATTTTAATTCCTGAATTTGTTTCGGCAATGATTTAGAATGAGTGGATGAGACTCGAAACGTTCTAAGTATTTCATGTGCGTAATTTTGATTGACATTATTGTCATATGCATAAAAAAGATCTCATTGGAAAGACCATCCGTAATGAGTTAAAACGTATGATTTTACATGTAGGAAATTTGAGAAATATCTTTCACAACTAGGACCGAAATAACACTGCGCGAAACTGGAAAATTTTATCTAGCACAGAAAGCTGCTGAGGCATGTAGGAATTAGCGTCAGCGACCAGAGCATTGGCGCCAGACATTTAACTATAGCGCCAGACGACAGGCTTGTCACCAAGCGCTACATCTAAAACCTGGCGTCAAGCTCTGTTTGCTGGCGCCAAATTCTTCCAATACCGAGCCAGAAATATGCGTTCTAATTTCGACCAGTTTTTCGTATTGTTTGCTCGATCCTACTTCCTGATTGAGTTTTTCTCACTTTTCTGAAACCCATATGTGTTCTACATATGGACATAACCCTCTGGGAATTCATGCTCCATCTACCTGATTGAACGCTCTGAGCAACAAAGGGTACATCCGAGAATGTTGAATTGACCAAACAATGGAAGCGAGTTTTTCTAAACTTGCGGTGTCCCATCCACTCGCGCCAACCCTTCACGGTTAGGCTTCCGCGCGGTGCATCCGGACAATTAACCATGGACCCTCTATTGACTAAACCATATCCCGAACTTTAGAGAACTAGAGTCATGGTTAGGTTGCAAACTCATTGCATCATATTGTGCCTACTTGACTAATTGTGCATTATTTGTTTGCATATATATGTTTTCTTAACTGTTTGTTTGACTTGTGTTGAGATTTAATAAATTAATGACTTAAAGAACTCTGCCTAATTAATTAATTAATTAATTAGAGTAAATAAAGTCTAATATTTTAATCAAAATTGACCTAGTACGACTTTAGGCATGCCCCTGTTGATTAATAACACCGAAAACAGTCTCAAATTAAGGTTCCAACATTGACGCCAAAAGATAAGCTGTAGCGCCACTCTGTGGAGTGTGGCGCATGGCGACAGCTCTATCGTCTGGCGCTACACTACACAGTGCGACGCCAGTCCTGTCGTTTTGCCGAAAGTTCGAATTATTGGTCGAGTCATCACCTAGTGTCTATTTGACCAGTTTTCTAATTAATTCGGTTAATTTACTGTCAATAATACCTTGTCAAGTCATTAATTAAGTCTAGTCACATAGTCTAGCCACATGGTCATGACACGAGTCTTAACATGTCATCTACACTCACTAGTCTTAGCACACACTTCGAGTATATGTCACCATGACCATGTCTTAGGTTCATGCATGAGTCGGTCTTTCCGTCATTTGAGTTGGGGGTACATTCTATTCCTAATTCTTCACATCCCTCCATCTACATCATTTTTCTTCACATTCTATTCCAGTCTTTCTTCACTTCCTCCATCCATGCATGTTGAATCGAGTTTGAGTCATGTGATTGACAAAAAAAAAATGAGGGTAATGATGAAACAAATGCACAAGGCAAGCTTTAACGACGAGACTTCGTGGCCTCTTTTTTTCTATTTCTTTTTCATTTTTCTCCTTTCCCCAATAAGTCTAGCATAGGCACCTTTCTTCTCCCTTAGATTAATTTTGTAGATTCTTTATTATTCCCTTTTTAATAAAATGAGCATTTATTCTCTTGCATATGATAATTTCATTATATTGCCAAAAAAAAAAAAAAAAAAAAAAAAAAAAAAAAAAGAAAAAAATCATTGTCAAACTAAGCACAAGGTATACCAATGATTTGAGGCACCACTTGTAGCCACATCATATCACCTTTCACTCTTCAAATTTACAATCCTTTTTTGATAAACCACTTTGAGCCTCGTCTAACGATAGACCTTTCATTTTTTCAACCCATATCTACCTAACTTTGGGATAGGATGGTGTGCAACTTATGCAATTTTCAAAGCAAAAAGGCTTGAGTGAATTAAAAAAATTAAGACAACAAAAAAATAGCAAAAAAATAAATAAATAAAGTGTACAAAAGGGCAAGTGTTCCAATGTCTTCGATATGAAAATATCTTTGATAAGAACACGTCTCAAATTGCGTCTCTTATTGAATGCATGCCAAGTGAGTGATAGACCGCATGATCGAGATTTCCCAGACTTATAAAAATAAAATAAATGCTAAAGAAAAAGAGATCTAAAAAAGAGAAGCAAGCCTCAAACATAAAAATATAAAGACTCAAAAGCAAGGTTGCACACCTTGAGGGCTTATCTAGGGTTTTGAGCCTTTTCATCCCCTTCTTCTTTAACCTTTAGCCTAACCACGTTACAACCCTTCAAAGACCTTTTTGAGGTATACACATACTTGTGCGAGGTTCGGCTAGAGCTACGTTCGGCCTGATTCCTAACGGATACGTAGGCAACCTCACAATGAGGTGCGGCCGTAATAAACATGCATTCATATTCACATTCACACACCATGATCATATCAAGGGATCTCCTATGCTCATCTCTATTTACTTAGAGCTAGACTTGGGGGCTTGATCCTTACATCATTAGCTTACCTAGCCTAAGAGTCACCATCATTTGACTCTTTTAAAAATAATATTATTTCCACACACTTAGCCCTTGCGGCCTAACTTTAGTGTTACTATCACACACATCACATATACATGACCAAATATACTTCCCTTAGGAACCCTTTGTCATGAAATCTTAACATAACGCTGAAGTATGCCTTGTCATATCAATCATAATTGTCATTGCATCACGAAGTATGAAGTGCTTAGCCTCCGTGCCTAAGTTACCCAAATACTTTCATCATTGAGTCAACCATTGAGATAGCCTAGGATGGGTTAATCCTTGAACCTTGAGAGATAGTATCAAACAACATTTGACTAAGCTCATTCAACATGCATTCAAAAACTTCGATTCTTTTTTCGCGTCTTTCTTTTTCGGGAGAAAGTCGATACCCTCCACAAAAATGACGAAAAAATTTTGCTTTATTGCATTTTCGAGTCGCACGATCACATTACTATGCACACACGTGTCATTTCACTTCGAGTCGAGTCAACCTCGAGTCAGTCACAGCGAGTCAAGTTTATACCTTGAGTCGTGTCAAGTCAATGAGTCAAACACGCTAAGCCTTATATCAACCCTAAGATGATTAAAGAAAGATTGGCAAAGTTCTATGGTCAAAAATAAATACAGGTGCAGCAGAATAGGGAAGACCCTACCCCAGCGCCAGACGAAAACATCTAGCGTCTGGCAATAGCTTTTAGCGCCTGGCGCTAGATCCCAGTGTCTGGCGACAAAGTCAATTCTTGGCGCCAGAGATATTTCAGCAGCGACAGAGCTCGAAGCCTCTCAGAAAAGTGATTTCGACCTCATACAGCAATTTCGGGTTCCTTGGTACGCCAATTAGCCCCTATAAGCAATTTGACATGATTAAGTAGTCGGTTTGATTACAGTCACAATAAGTGATTGACCTGATGAAAGATCGTCTCACTTAGCTTAAAGCGCCTAAGCGGTGGCTTATCACGAACATAATGGTTCCCAAGAAGCAAACCGCCAACGTACTGGCATAACGGAAGCAAAGTTCAAGCGAGCTTTAGAGATCGGCGAGCGTTGGTCTTCGGAAATTTTTCCTCGGAATATTATTCAAGCTCTATTGTTCAGAGACGCGTGGACATATTATTCAAAGCTCTTTTGTTCAGAGACGCGTGGACATATTATTCAAGCTCTTTTGTTCAGAGACGCGTGGACATATTATTCGAAGCTCTTTTGTTCAAACACGCGTGGACATATCATTCAAAGCACTTTTGTTCAAAGATGCGTGGACATATCATCAAGCTCTATTGTCCAGAGACGCGTGGACATATCATTCAAAGCTCTTTTGTTCAGAGACGCGTGGACATATCATCAAGCTCTTTTGTTCAGAGACGCGTGGACATACTATTCAAGCTCATTTGTTCAGAGACGCGTGGACATATAAATCAAAAGCTCTTTGTTCAGAGACGCGTGGACATATCATCAAAGCTCTTTTGCTCCAGAGACGCGTGGGCATATCAATCAAAAGCTCTTTGTTCAGAGACGCGTGGACATATCATCAAAGCTCTTTGCTCCAGAGACGCGTGGGCATATCATTCAAGCTCTTTGCTCCAGAGACGCGTGGGCATATCATTCAAGCTCTTTGCTCCAGAGACGCGTGGGCATATCATCCTATTATCAAGATCTTTGTTCAGAGACGCGTGGACATATCATCAAGCTCTTTTGTTCAGAGGCGCGTGAACATATCCTAAAAAAAGAAGCTCTCTGTTCAAAGACGAGTGAACATCGAAACAGCAAGATGGCGTTCCATAGATTGTGGAAAGTTGTCAAAAAGCAACTGAAGGTGATTTCAAGCGAAGTAATCTTCGATAGTATTCCCTTGGACGTGGAATATTATCAATGCGGATGGGGATTGTTACAAGCGAAGCAATCTTCGATAGTATTCCCTTGGACGTGGAATATTATCAATGCGGAAGAGGATTGTTCCAAGCGAAGCAATCTTCGATGGTATTCCCTTGGACGTGGAATATTATCAAAGTGGAAGAGGATCGTTTCAAGCGAAGCAATCTTCAAAATTTGAAGCAGTTACAAGCGTAGCGGTTTTCAAGCGGGATGGCATTCTCTTGACAGGAGGTCATCCAAACAACAATGCAGCAGCAAATCGGTTACTTTAAGAGACGTGTGCTCGACGGTGCAAGATACGCGTTTCTTAACTCTTTATCTGTTTAAATAACGCTAGTTATGCAGGTATCGGCGTTACAAGAGTGATTTAGGATCGTAGAACGTTCTGAATCATTCTCCTACCCTATCGCTACTTTGACTTTTGTTTTCTAAACTCGCGTTTCTCCAAACTCAGTCAAAGTGGGGGCTTCTGTAGACACCCATTTGTGTCTCCCCAAAACCAAACCCAGTGATGAGTACCTTTCACGTTGAATCATAATCGAATGAAGCGAATGTGGAAAGTTTAGTGTTGCGGATAGTTTTCATTTCTTTTCTCTTCTCTGTGTTTTTGAAAACTTATTTTAAGAAAACAGTCAATCCAGTTTGGTTAGTCCATGGTATGGGTCCAATAGTAGTCTAGTTGGATGGGGCTTGAAAAGACCTTTCCAACGATATATTATAAGCCCAATTCCGATGAATATCGAGGAAGTTATGGCCAATTTACTGAGCTGGGCCCGTTTTGAGCCTTATATGCGGCCCAATGATCTAGGGGAAGGCCTAATATGGATTTTTCATTCCTAATGCAATTAGGAATGGTTTTAGTCTTCTAGATTCTTCTAGAAGGTTCTTTTCATTCCTAATTCAATTAGCATTGATAAATTGACTTTTGTTAACTTTTTAGAGTTTTAATTAAAATCAAAGAGCATTTTTGAGGGAAATACGATTTTATCCTCCAGTACGGCAATTTTTATCTGATTTTAAGAAAACGAGTTAATTTCCAGATCAGCGCCAAACGCCAGCTGTAGCGCCTGGCGCTACGCTTGGCGCCTGGCACTAATGTTGGCGTCTGGCGCCAATAGCCAGCGTTGGCGCCAACATCGTTTTATGTGCGCTAGAACTCTGTTTTGATATTTTATCTTTTTGGCTGATTTTTCTATAAATAACGTATTAAAAACTCCGTTTTCAACAACCAGTTTTAATCAACATTAATCGACAATCATCAACAATCATCAATTCTCTAATTTTCTCTGTTTCTCTCTTTTTTCTAAACTAGCTTTTCTCAAATATAAAAATTCCGCATTCATTAGATCTAGAAACACCTAGCCATATTCGAAGTTGCCTTCGCCCTAGACGTGAAAGGTTTAATTTATGAGGGTTTGGTCCTAAATCTCTCTTTCAATTATTATTTAATTTAATTGTTGTTTTATTATTTTCCTTGAAGTTACTAACGTGTGTATTTTGTTATTGGAAAGAGGTACGAGGCATCAAAATTAAAAAGGTTTAAGTTTAATGCTATTGATTGTATGTTAGTCAAAAAGCGCACATGAATACGATCAGAATAAAGTAGAGGCCTATTATTAGGGCAGGTTCAATCTCTTTTAGGTTGGATTTGTACCTTATTCCCCGAACCCTATTTTAGTTCAAGACCTTATGGAGTTCGAGATCTCTTGGATCGTTAAGGGGTGTAACCTTCACCATATGAACGGTTTACAAGTTCCTAAAACTTGTTGGCGACTCTTTTGCTCTATCTTCTTCCCTTTTGGACGCCACCGTACTTTAGTGTATGATCACAGTAGGGTTCAAGCTAGGGGATTAACGCTTGAAATATTCCATACACTTATGCACTCAAGGTGTTTATACACCGAGGTAGTAAAGGAATAATTAATAAATGTTGTTTGTCACTAATAAATAAAATATTAAAATTGGGAATTTGCCATGTTTGGTTGAATTGTGTTTGGAATGTTTGTATTGTAATGTATATGAGTCATCACCAAGTCTAAACCTGTAAATCACGTAAAGTGCAAGATGGATGAGCATTAAAACTCTGGATTGGTGCACAACTTGAGTAATGACAATAGGGGTTGGGGTACATGGGGTATTAGCCGTGTACTTTTATCGAGGTCGTCTGATCTACGAGTCTCCTATTTCAAATATGATTTTTTTAAAACTAGGAGTTAGGTGAGATCTCATACTAACTACGGTCACGGAGTCGCGCCCATAGTCGTTGGATGTTTATTGATGTTTCTGAAAGGAGGCATGGGGTTTTTCTTTTATTGATGTTCCAAATGGGACATGGGTTGGACAACCTTGTCTATTGCTAAATCCAATGAAATAAATAAATGAGTTAGTTAATATCAACTAGTGAGGTCTTAATAAAATTGATAATTGATTCATGTGTTGAGTCTGTATTGAATTAATGATGCTTGATTATTAGTAGCATGTTAGGTATTTTCTTAATTTATTTCGCAGCTTGTATGTAGACCTGGCAAATGGGTCATTCGGGTCGGGTATGGGTCGTGTCATTTTGGGTCGAGTCAAGTTCGGGTCTAAAGGTTATCGGGTCGGGTCGGGTCATTTCGGGTTTCGGGTTGATTTCGGGTCGACTGATAATCGGGTCGGGTCGGGTATCGGGTCAACACTTCGGGTCGAGTTTTGGTCCGGTCAATTTTCGGGTCGGGTCAGTTTGGGTCAGGTCAATTTTTGGTTCGGGTCAGTTCGAGTCAGGTCAATTTTCGGGTTAAATTCGGGTCAGGTCAATTTCGAGTCGAGTCATATTCGGGTGATCCATTGGGTTAAATTCAACTCTGTATATATATATATATTTATTTATTTATTGACGAAAAACTCACTATATTTATTAAGTCTATTTTTTTCATAGAATATAGTAATTGTTTGACTTATATGAACCTTTTTTTTTTTTTTGTGTTTAGATTGAGAATCACTTTCAGGATCTCCTGAAACTAAGAGGGATGCTCTAACTAATTGAGTTATACCTCACTCTCTTATTGATCTTAGTTTTAATACGTACTTATATTATCATTGTCATTTTTGTAATAATTTCTTTAAATTTTTCTTATACTCTCTCTGTCCCAAATTACCCTTAACGATTTGACATTTTGCACTATTTACACATCTCACTTTGACCGTCTTTTTAGCTATTATAAGAAAGTCAATGTAGTCATGTAAGATGTTGTTGGGTCTATTTTAATGTATAATTTCCTAATATAAACTTTTTATAACTTATACAATTATTTAGTAAAAGAAGTTAAAGGTCGGGTCATTTTCGGGTCAGGTCAACTTCGGGTCTTGGGTCAACTTCGGGTCAGGTCGTTTCGGGTCTTGGGTCAACTTCGGGTCGGGTCATCTCGGCTCGGGGCGTTTCGGGTTGGGTCATTTCGGGTTTTGGCTCAAGGTCGGGTCAGTTCCACTTCGGGTCGGGTATGGGTCGGGTCGGGTTAATTCAGGTTTTGGGTCAATTTCGGGTCACTAATTTTGGGTCGATTTCGGGTCATGGGTCGGGTCATCGGGTCTGGGTCAAGATTGTCAGGTCTACTTGTATGTACTCGGCTTTGCTGATTGCGTGCTTTTGTGTGTGTCTTTCTTTGGTCATGGCCTTCGCCTTTCAATGACCTTGTGACGATCCAATTTTTACACTTGTAATATTGGGGAGCAGATTAACCACAGGTTCTTACACATGCTGCATCTATTCCTAGATGGTGGGATCTTGAGTGAAGAGTTGGTTGCTTTTCTTATTTTATTTACTATTTACAATTAAAGTTATTTAAACTCAATTTTGCTTTCATACTATTTCTATTGGTCTCAGTTTTGAATAAGGGCCTTAAGGGTTCCAAGTTGTAAGATTTAATTTGGTTTTGGTTATTGGTTTTGAAACTTATATATATTTATTTTAGTTTTTCCGCTGTTATTTTCTGAAAAAGCCTTAACGTTTGAACACGTGGCGGTAGCACGCCAGTAATTCTCTTGGAATTGTTCAGGTTATTCACAGTTTTTTAAAAGAGGGTTTTGTTCTAGTGAGAGAAACTCTAGCTTCTCTCTAGCCCTTTGAAGAAGGGTCCCGGTGGTTGCCTTCATCGGATTCTTCTTCAAAGGGTTAGATTGAGAAGCTTGTTTCTTGTTCTTCAATGTCAAAATACAAACCCTAAGGGCTTTTGGAACTTAGGTCTGTTATTCGACCTTCATTCAAGGTTGAAGATGCGGCGGCTGTTTGGTCGGGATATGCTTAAAGTTTTAATTTTTCTTGCTGGGTTGATTCTGGGTTTTTTGGGTTTGATTTCTAAATCAATCAAAGCTGCTGGACGGTGCTGCGAAGAGTATTGGTTCCTTCTTCGATTTTCTGGGTTCTTTGCTCGAAATTGAAGAAGGGTCTAAGTTCGGTGTTCCGGTGGTTGTTCTGGTTGACGCGGCGGCTGGACGGTGTTTCATGCTATTCTTTTCCAGCAGCCGGATTGTGTTTGAAAGTGTCGATTTTTCGTTTGCTAGGCTGATTTCGGTTGGTTGCTGGGCGGTGGTTTGAGTCGTATTTTTTTCCCAGTAGCTGGAATTTGCTGGAAGCTCATTCGTGAGGCTGATTCTGGGTGGTTGAGGCTGATTTTTGGGCTAGTTTATCGGTGGCTGGGTTTCGTTTTCTCTGGTCTTTGTTGCTGGTAACGGTCCAGTTCAGTGGGTGTCTTCAACCCTTTTGTCGACGGGGCTATGCTCTGTTCTTTTCGGTTGCTGGGCATCGCTGAAATGGGTTCCCCTGTTTGATGTTTGTTGTCGGGACTTTGTATAGATTTCTGGGTTCGTTTCTCCGGGGGTTTTTCTGCTGTTTGCGGGTCTTCTTCTTGGAGGATGAGCTCGGAGGTTAGTGGCAGCTCCCTTGATTTGTTTATTGTTGAGATTGAGATATTTCCCTTGTTCATCAACTATTAAAGGAAGGCTAAATATTTTTATTTTCCTCCTTTTATTTTATCTTTGTGTAAAATGGGATTTGCTTCTTTGGTTGTAACTACTATCTAGGCATATTGTATTCCTTTTTCAGCTTAAGCTTCCTAGTGATTAGTGTTGTTGGTTGATGGTCCATGGTAGCGATCCTTTGTCCTGTTTTGTATTGTATGCATGCCATGCCGTTGTCCTAGAAAACTAGTTTCCGGGTTGTTATTTAGTTGTGATTTTATGATTATGCCTATTGATGGTGGATAGTTGCTGGAGGTTGGCTGTTATAGTTGAGTTTTGGCTTAATTAGCTTGCTTGGTGTGTAGTGGGATGAGACCCTATTTTTTATTGTTGTCCTAGCATGAGGTGCTAGCTGATGGCCTGTGTTGTATGATGGGTGGTTTTCCTATTACTACCTTGTTTCTTGCTTCTGCCTGGACTCCTTTTCATGCCTCTTCCGTTATGGAAGTTTTTGATTTATTCTTTCCTCGGCATCTGTTGCTTTTATGCTTTGCTTGAGCCTCCTTGTGTTTATGATGCTGGCTGATGGTTCATGGCTACGATCCTTTGTCCTAGTTTGTATTGCATGTATGCTTTTGTTCTGTCCTGGCATGATCACTATGGAGTTATTACCAAGCTGATTTTATGGTGATGCTGGTTGAGGGTGTTTTTTTTTTCTTTGTTTTATTTGGTGGAGGTTGGCTGTATGGTGAGTCTTGGTCATTTTAGCTTGCCTTGGTATGTAGTGGGATGAGGCCTCATTTTTAGTGTCGTCTCCTAGCATGAGGTGCTAGTTGATGGCTCGGATTGTATGGTGGGTGGTATCCCTCTTTCTTCCTTGGGTCTTGCTTTTGCCCGGGCTCTCTTTTCCTCGGCATCTTATGCTTTTCTGCTTTGCTTGAGCCCCTGTGTTTGTGATGCTGGCTGATGGATCATGGCTACGATCTTTTGTCCTGGTTTGTATTGCTTGTATGCTTTTGTTCTGTCATGGCATGCTGATTACAGGGTTATTACCAAGCTAACTTTATGGTGATGCTGGTGGAAGGTGTTCTTTGTTTATTTGGTGGAGGTTGGCTGTCATGGTTGAGTCTTGGCCTTTTTAGCTTGCCTGGTATGTAGTGGGATGAAGCCCGTTTTTAGTGATGTCTCCTGTCATGAGGTGATAGTTGATGGCTTGTATTGTATGGTGGGTGGTATCCCTCTTTCTACCTTGGTTCTTGCTTTTGTCCAGGCTCCTTCTTTTACCTCCTTGGTAGTGGTGGTTGTTGATCTACCTCTGTCCAGGCATCTTTTGCTATTATGTTTTACTTGAGCCTCCTTGTGTTTGTGCTGCTGGCTGATGGTTCATGGCTACGATCTTTTGTTCTGGTTTGTACTGCATGTATGCTATTGTTCTGTCCTGGCAGGCTGACTATGGGGTGTTATCAAGCTATTTTATGGTGATGCTGGTGGTGGTGTTTTCTCTGTCGTTGTTTTGGCGTGGTGGAAGTTGGTTGCTAAGGGTGAGTCTTGGTTATTCTAGCTTGCTTGGTGTGTAGTAGGTTGAGGCCCTATTTTTAGTGTTGTCTCCTAGTATGAGGTGTTAGTTGATGGCCTGGATTGTATGGTGGATGATATTCCTATTGCTTCCTTGTTTGCTGTTTCTTCCAGGACTCCTTCTTTTGCCTCTTCCGTTGTGGTAATTGTTGATCTTCCTTTATCGTGACATCTTGTGCTTCTCTGTCTTGCTTGAGCCTCCTTATGTTTGTGCTGCTGGATGATGGTTCATAGCTGCGATCTTTTGTCCTGGGTTGTACTGCATGCATGCTGTTGTTCTGTCCTGGCAGGCTGACTGTGGGATTGTTATCAAGCTGGTTTTTATGATAATGTTGGCGGATGGTGTATGCTTTCAAGCTAAGCTAATGCTTTTTTATTCTCACCTTTGTTATCTTTGGATTATTGGGTTTATTACCTACTTTTGGTTGTAGCTTCGGTTTCCTCTACCTTTGTTAGTTAGAGGTTCCGTAGTTGTTGTTTTTGTATTGCCTTCGGGCTTTGGTTTTGTTGCTTCTTTGGCCCAGAGGGCATGTCCTGAACTCTCATTTCTTGTAGTTACTACTTTTTTTGGGTAGTAACTCTTTACTTTTGGTAATAAAATTCTTTATTTACCAAAAAAAAAAAAAAAAAAAAACTTAGGCGCCTATTCAATGGTTAAAATTTTGAGTTTTAAAGACAATTGTTTTTTTATTTATTTATTTGAAACTAAGCATGTTTTAAACCATTTTATTTAAAACAATTTTGAAGTTTATTTTGTCTACTTGGTGAGCTTTGGGTACACTTAAGAAGGGAATGCATGCATATTTCATACATATCTTTGCATTTAACTATCACATGAAGTGTTATTTTCTTATTTATTTAATATGTTGTAATTATGTTGTAATTGATTTATTTTGTGATGTGCTTGTGTTATGCTTTTTGAATGTTCGTTGCGTTGGGTTAACTTAGAAAAGAGATGAACGACTCAATAATCATGTCCGAAAGCATGAATAATGATATTAGGAACAACCCCATTGTTGTGTCTGAGGATGAGAATGATACTCGAAGTGAAGATACTCTGGAAAGGTTTGAAAAGACTATGACGCCAACTAATCCTGATGAGGAAGACTACCAGTACATCCCATGAGTTTAAAACAGCAAAGAATAAAAAGCATAAGATTAAAACCTACCACAGAATGTTCCATGAGTATACTCTTATTGAATTTCCAGATGAGGATGAGCTTGAATGGCTACAACCACCACCTGAAGATCCAAATGCAGGGAAGAGAACTACTAGGAATCCGAATCCGCTCTACAAGGCAATAATTATTGAAGACTCAGATGATGAAAATGATCTTGATTTTGATGTAAATAATTATAATGAGAAGAAAGATAAGAACAACAATGTGATACCTTGAGGATTATTTTTGTTAGGGTGGAGTTAGCATGAATAAGGCATTTGCCATTGATAATGGTTATTAGAACCTCATTATAGTATGATTTGGATGATTAATTTTAATAAGTAGCTAGTGCTACAGAGTTTTTATTTGGGATTGATACCTTTATATAAGTTATAATAAGAAGTTGATATTTTATTTTAAGAGCTTTAATTTTTACTTTTATTTGTGAGAAGAGCAAGTTTAATTTTTGTGATCATATAATTTTTGGGGAGAATTTCTTTGTCTATGAGTAAACTGAACGAGAGTGTCACGGGATGGGGAAATTATTTTCTTAACTTCATTTAATCCTGCGTATGAATCGTGTGGTTTTGCTTGGGACAAGGGGGTGCAATCTCAAGGTACCCTTTTGAACCAATTTATGTGACAAATGTAATATTGCGATTCAATGAATATGTGCGAATGGTATTTGAGTTTCATTTGAAATGGAGCGCATATTTATTTTATTTCAAGTGTAGAGCTAGAATGGCTGAGAATGTTGCCTTAGCTGATGCTATTCGTTTGTTGGCTGAAAAATCTGAACCAAAACTGGGGAGACCAAGTCGACCCCCAAGCTGAGATCTTTAAGAAGCTTCCCAGGTCAGGCCACCAGTTTTTAGGGGAGGTGTTGACCCTACTTTCCTATAAAACTGGATTCGAGAGTTTGACAAGTTGTTCGTGGCACTCAACTGTCCTGAGGGTATGAAAGTGGACCAGGCCGCTATGTACCTTAAGGACGAAGCTGATATCTGGTGGAGAGACAATGCTGTGACCGTTAGGGCCAAACCTAACTTTGGGTGGGAAGTGTTTAAGACCTCCTTGAGGGACAAGTTTTACCCTCCGTTCCTGAAGAAACAGAAGGCTCAGGAGTTTATAAGCCTGGCAATGGGAGATATGTCGATCTCTGAGTATTATAATAAGTTTATGACCCTTTCTAGGTTTGCTCCTGAGGTAGTACCAACTGAAGAGCTGAAGGCTCAGAGGTTTGAGCATGGATTGACTAACGAGTTACAACAGGGCCTAGCCGGAAATTTTTTTTAAAACCCTTGACAAGGTTTATGAGAGAGCTGCCCATCCGTACCATCTGAATACTAGGAGTGCTAGTGCGAGTGCTAAGGCTGGGGAGAAAAGGAAGGACTTAGGGAAATCTGAGAACCAGAGTAACTTTAAGAGGCCTAGGAATGGGAACTCATTGGATAGGGGTAACCAAAATGTTAGCAGTTCTTCCAATGCTAACAATGGAGAGATAACCTACCACTGTAAGAGGTGTAGGAGGAATCACCCTGGGAGAGACTGTGATGGGAATTTGGTGACCTGTCGGTTTTGCAACAAAAGGGGGCACAGGGAGTATGAGTGTTACACCAAGCAGAAACAACAGGGAAATGGTAGGAATGGTGGGAACACCCAGCAGAGGGCTAACAACTTCAAAAACTAGGGGAATAGGGGAAATGGTCAGAATGGGAAGTTTGGGAATGGTAGCACCAACAACAATAGGTCTGGCAACGGCAACAACAACAACTCAGGCAACAACAACAATGGTTACCAGGCAAGAAACAACACTCGTGGCCTCTTGTCTGTGATGAGCAAGGGAGAAGCAGAGAGGTCCTCAGATGTAGTTACTGGTACTTTTTCTATCCAATCTGTCTCTGTCAACACTCTGACTCTGGAGCAGCTTACTCTTTCATTTCTACTTCTGTTGTGCGCAAGTTAAACTTAACTGAATCGAGTCATGTTGATGTGTCAGTCAGTCTGCCTACGGGAAAACTTGTTCATTGTAATAAAATATTCAAAGGCTTGCCTTTGAAAATAGGAGAAGCTATCTTTCCATCAGACCTTATTGAGTTTAACCTAGGGGACTTATATGTAATTTTGGGGATGGATTGGCTGAGTTTATACAAGGCTAAGATAGACTGTGAGATGCAGAGGGTGAAGCTGAGTGATCCTTTGGGTAAGACAGTGTCCTATAGATGGTTAGGGGAAGCCTAAGGGTTTTGGGATCATTTCTGCTATGAAGGTGAAGAAGCTAGTGAATAAGGGATGTCCATTGTACTTTTGCTGTGTTCAAGATTTGAGTATGAGTGAGAGTAGACGGATGGAGGATGTACCCATTGTGAATGAGTTTTTAGGTGTCTTTCCAGAAGAGATTTCGGGAATGCCACCTAAGAGGGAAGTTGAGTTTACCATTGACTTAGTTCCAGGAGCTGCACCTATCTCAAAAGCACCTTATAGAATGGCACCAGCTGAGATGAGTGAACTAATGGCTCAATTGCAGGAGTTGTTAGACAAGGGGTTCATTAGGCCCAGTGCATCACCTTGGGGAGCACCTGTGTTATTTGTGAAAAAGAAAGATGGAAGTTTAAGGCTATGTATTGATTACAGAGAGTTGAATAATGTGACTGTGAAGAATAAGTACCCTCTACCTAGGATAGATGACTTGTTTGACCAGCTAAAGGGGGCAAGTGTGTTTTCGAAGATTGACTTGAGGTCGGGGTACCATCAGTTGAAGGTTGTAGATAAAGACATTCCAAAAATAGCCTTTAGAACTCGGTATGGACATTACGAGTTTACGGTCATGCCTTTTGGGTTAACCAATGCACCATATTCATGGACTTGATGAACCGAGTGTTTCATGAGTACTTAGATAAGTTTGTAGTCGTGTTCATTGATGATATTTTGGTGTATTCGAAGAATGAGGAAGAACATGCTGAGCACTTGAGAACTACCCTTGAAACTCTTAGGAAGAATAAGTTGTATGCTAAGTTTTCCAAGTGTGAGTTCTGGTTGGAGAACGTTGCATTTTTGGGGCATTGCATTTCGAAGGAGGGTGTATCCGTGGATCATGCGAAGATTAAGGCGGTGAGTGAGTGGCCTACACCTAAGAATGTGACTGATGTTCGTAGTTTCTTGGGATTAGCTGGATATCATAGAAGGGTTGTTAAGGATTTTTCGAGGATAGCCAGACCCATGCCTACTCTTATGAAGAAGCAGAGCAAGTTTGAGTGGAACGAGAGTTGTGAATCAGCTTTTCAAACCCTCAAAGAGCGATTGACCACTACACCAGTGCTGGTATTATCTGATGGGAGAGAAGGATTCGAAGTGTATAGTGATGCCTCGAAGCATGGTCTGGGATGTGTCCTACAGCAGAATGGAAAGGTGATCGTGTATGCATCGAGACAACTGAAGAAACATGAAGTCAACTACCCTACCAATGACTTGGAGCTTGCACCTGTTGTGTTCGCTTTGAAGATTTGGAGGCACTACCTTTATAGGTGTTTCTTGTAAGATCTTCACGGACCATAAGAGTCTAAAGTACATCTTCGCCCAAGATCACTTGAATATGCGGCAACGTCGATGGTTAGAGTTTCTCACAGACTACCATGTCCACATTCAGTATCATGAGGGAAAGGCGAATGTTGTTGCAGATGCCCTTAGCAGAAGATCAAGCCATGATGTCAATGCTTTAATTGTGGCCAATGATTTGTGTGAGGATATGAGAAGATTAAACCATGAGGTTGTTAAACAAGGAGAGTTAGAGGGGTTGCTGAGTGCCCTGACAATCCAACCATCCATATTTGAGGAGATTATAGTGAAGCAGTCGGAAGATGAGTCATTGTAGAAAATCAGAGATCGAGTGACTAGTGGTGCAGAGACTGAATTCAAGATTCATGAAGACGGGAGTCTGAGATACAAGGAGAGATGGTGCATACCACAGAAGTGCGAAGAGATAAAAAGAAAAATCATGGAGGAGTGCCATAATACACCATATTCAGTTCACCCTGGGGGAGATAAGTTGTATAAGGATCTGAAAGAGTTCTATTGGTGGCCGAATATGAATAGAGAAGTTGCTGAGTTTGTATCAAAGTGTCTGACGTGCCAGAAGGTGAAACTAGACCACAAAAGACCCATAGGAAAGGTGCAACCATTAGAAATACCTGGTTGGAAGTGGGAATCTATATCCATGGACTTTGTGACAGGCTTACCAAAGACTCGTACTGGGAATGACACGATTTGGGTGATTGTGGACAGACTTACTAAGTCAGCGATGTTCATTCCTATCAAAGAGACCTAGAAAAAGAAGCAGCTAGCAAGTGTCTATGTAAAGAATGTAGTTCGGTTGCACGAAGTTCCCAAGGACATAGTGTCAGATAGAGACTCGGGGTTTCTATCAAAGTTTTGGCAAAAAGTGCAAGAGAACCTTGGAACACCATTGAAGATGAGTACTTCCTTTCACCCTGCAACAGATGGTCAGACTGAGAGAACAAACCAAACCATGGAAGATATGTTACGAGCTTGTGCTTTAGATTTCCAAGGGAATTGGGAGGATCACCTACCTTTGATTGAATTCTCCTACAATAACAGTTACCATGCAAGCATCAAGATGGCACCCTTTGAAGCATTGTATGGAAGGAAATGCAGAAGCCTAGTTTGCTGGAATGACTACAGTGAACGAATAACCTTGGGAACAAATTTCATTGAGGATATGGTGAGCAAGGTGAGACTAATCTAGTCGCGTATTAAGGCAGCACAAGATAGACAGAAGAGTTATGTTGACTTGAAGAGGTGAGATGATGAGTTTAGTGTTGGGGACAAGGTCTTTCTAAAGGTCTCTCCAACAAAAGGTGTGATGCGATTCGGCAAGAAAGGGAAGCTTAGTGCAAAATATGTGGGTCCGTATGAAATTCTCCAGCGTGTGGGGAAAGTGGCTTACAAATTAGCTTTGCCAATGTAGTTCGAGAAAATGCATGATGTGTTCCACATTTCCCAATTGAAGAAGTATGTGCCTAGTGAAACCCATGTTTTGCAGCTGGAGACTATTCAACTAGATGAGTCTCTAACTTATGAAGAAAGACCGGTTAAGATACTAGATCACAAGGTGCGTAAAACTAGAACCAAAGATGTGAAGATAGTGAAAGTCCTTTGGTCGAACCAGGAGTACGAAGAGGCTACTTGGGAGGCCGAGGAAGAGATGAGAAAAAAAACATATCCCAAGTTGTTTGACGAGGTGAGTTACGAGGGCCTAACTCTTTTCTTTTGAGGGGGGTAGAATGCGATGTAATTTCGCGCTTTTACCTCAACTATACCATTTATTGCTTGAATTTTCATGTTTTTGGTTATCATTATGCACTACTATTGCGTTTACATACAATAAAAGTATGTAAACTCTGGCCAAGTATGAGTTCATTGAGTACAAAGTTCAGTTTGTTGAGTATACTTGTTAAGGAGAAAGAAATTTACAGCAATACAAAACATAAAAGTTTGAACAGTTTTGGGTTAAGTTTCGAGGGCAAAACTTCTTTTAAGAGGGGTAGATTGCAATCCCCCATATTTTTCTAATATGATTATTTATTATTTTTACAATATTTAATTTTAATTTTATAGTATGAATTATTTTGATTTAAAAGTACTAAGATTTTATTATTAGTAAGCTAAACTATTAAGTTTTAGTTTAAATCATAAGTCCTTTTAAATTAGTAGCCCAATGCTTAAATTCTATTCAAGCCCAAACCACACAATTCCTACTCCTAATAAAATTAGGAAACTAAAGCCCAAATAAAAATACAAAAACCCTCACCTCTCTTCCTCTCTTTCACGTGAAATTGGAAAAAAAAAAACAAAACCCTCACTTCTTCCTCCCCTTCACGTACTACTCACAAAAGAAAAAAAAAAAAAAAGGTGAAGCCTTGAAGTGCGCAGCATCAGCCACCGCCGCACCGCCCCTGCACCGCCACCACCGGCAGCCCAGTTCGCCCCCTCCTCTCTTCTCCTTCCTCTTGTTTTCTCTTCTTTTATTTCTTTTTTGTTATTTTGATGAAAAGCTTCAATTTTTGTTTGATTTCAATTCTAAATTATTGTTATTAGACTTTGATAGTATGTTTAATTTATTAAAGATTATAAATTTATGAGTTTTAGCATGTTTAAATTATTATATAAAATTTCAGATTATATATGTTGTATAATTTAGGGTTTAAACATTGATTTTTCATGTTTTAAGGTTTGAAAGCGTGCTAATTAAGTTATTTAATTATACTATGTTTAAATTTTATTAAAGTATAATTATTTTGATCATATATAAATTTTCAGATTATTAAAGTTTCAATTTTTATGAACAAGTTATGTTAATTTCATGTTTTTATGCTTCTAATCCTACAAAATAATTATTGTGGGTATTTTATGATTAAAAAAGCTTTGAACTTTAAATTCTAACATTAAAAATAATTTTCAGATTTCATACTTTTTATTTTGAAGCCTCTAATTGCATTGAATTGATATATTTTTGGGTTTTTAACACACTAACTTGCTATATAATGATTATTTTAAGTAATTATGCTTATGGGGTTATTTTATATACTTAAAAAAAATTTCAGATTTATTTACTTACTTTAAAGTTGCTGTAATTTGATATTAAACACTATATTAATCATAATTTTATATGCTTATGTAGTTTAGTCTTGCTGTAAATTTTTTTGCTTGGGTATTGATTTATTTCTCATTGTTTGGTTTAGGAGAGGACTTTGTAGAAGGCGGCTTCTAGTTTTAAAGTGGCCAACCGGGTTGTTTACACAAGGTACGTACAAGTTACGAAACCTTGATTGTAGGTGCATGTTTAAGGACGGATCAAGAACTTAGTATCATGTATAGGATTGACTGGGTTAAATTGTTTGGTTATACATTGTGAATTTCAAATGATGTGCACTAGTTTATAATGCAAGTTTTATTTGTGCTCTAATTATGCAAGGTGCGCTTAAAGGAAAAGGTATGTGATTGGTGTAAAGATTAAATTATTACTCATTCATGATTATGCAAACAGGATGAGTAAAGGAGGAATTCAAGTCTTATAAGACGAGGTTAAGGTTTTGGGGTGCCTTATGCAGTCAAGGTGTTTATACACCGAGGTAGTAAAGGAATAATTAATAAATGTTGTTTGTCACTAATAAATAAAATATTTAAATTGGGAATTTGCCATGTTTGGTTGAATTGTGTTTGGAATGTTTGTATTGTAATGTATATGAGTCATCACCAAGTCTAAACCTGTAAATCACGTAAAGTGCAAGATGGATGAGCAATAAAACTCTGGATTTGTGCACATATGGAGTAATGACAATAAGGGGTTGGGGTACATGGGGTATTAGCCGTGTACTTTTATCGAGGCCGTCTGATCTACGAGTCTCCTATTTCAAATATTATTTTTTTAAAACTAGGAGTTAGGTGAGATCTCATACTAGCTACGGTCACGGAGTCGCGCCCGTAGTCGTTGGATGTTTATTGATGTTTCCGAAAGGAGGCATGGGGTTTTTCTTTTATTGATGTTCCAAATGGGACATGGGTTGGACAACCTTGTCTATTGCTAAATCCAATGAAATAAATAAATGAGTTAGTTAATATCAACTAGTGAAGTCTTAATAAATTTGATAATTGAGTCATGTGTTGAGTCTGTATTTAATTAATGATGCTTATGCTTGATTATTAGTAGCATGTTAGGTATTTTCTTAATTTATTTCGCAGCTTGTATGTACTCAGTTTTGTTGATTGCGTGGTTTTGTGTGTGTCTTTCTTTGGTCATGGCCTTCGCCTTTCAATGACCTTGTGACGATCCAATTTTTACACTTGTAATATTGGGGAGCAGATTAACCACATGTTCTTACATATGCAGCATCTATTTCTAGATGGTGAGATCTTGAGTGAAGAGTTGTTTGCTTTTCTTATTTTATTTACTATTTACAATTAAAGTTATTTAAACTCAATTTTGTTTTCATACTATTTCTATTGTTCTTAGTTTTGAATAAGGGTCTTAATTAAGGGTTCCAAGTTGTAAGATTTAATTTGGTTTTGGTTATTGGTTTTGAAACTTATATATATTTATTTTAGTTTTTCCGGTGCTATTTTCTGAAAAAGTCTTAACGTTTGAACACGTGACGGCAGCGCGCCAGTAATTCTCTTGGAATTGTTCAGGTTATTCACAGGTTTTTAAGAGAGAATTATTGGGGTGTTACACTTATTGTGAAAACGGGCTATGTTTGGATTAAATACATATTGATCCAAATATTAAAACTTGTTTTGTTTATAATCCAATAATTAAAATAGTTTGACCCAAAAGATATTTTATAAATAAATAAATAAAATATAAAATACATTAAAAATACGGGGTATTACACCACCGCCCATGACTGGCGACGCGAACATTTACCGCCGACCGACCCTACCTTTACCTTCGACCTACCCTCTTCTTTTTCCCAAAATTTTCAAAACCCAATAATTTTGAAAACACCCAAAACTGAAATCAAATCTAAATCAAGCCATTGTAACCTATTGAACAACGCATGCTTGGAAACTTGCAATGTCAATTCTTCTCAAATCAAAATGGCAGATTTGGCATATTATAAAGGCCTCCGTTTCAAACCCAAATGTTTCAACAATAATGGCTTTGCTTGTCTTTGAAAGAGGCGAGAGAATTTGAACACACAATTGTCCAGTCGCTCGAATCCCTATCGCGTTTTGCCGTCGGTGCTGCTAAGACTTTCATTGCGACCCTCGATCGAATTAACCTTGTTGTGTAGATTATTTCCTATATTATTTTTGGAAATTTGGCAAGAAATAGTACCCAACTTGAGAATTTTGGTTCAATTTTCTGGAATTTTGTTTTGTTTTGTCATATAGATTTTAATCATATTCAATTTCTCCACAAAAATGGCCTCGATTTTAGCCTCACCAACCCCTAGTGGGTCGGCCAATGGTGGACGCAGCTCGCCGGAGTGGGGAGATGTGGACGAAGGGTGGGATAGAGGAGAGGGGTGGAGTTAGTTGCGTTTTTTTTTTAATTCATAAATTAATTTAATTTTTATTTAATTAAGTGAGTTAGAGGATAATTAGTAAAAAAGGGGTGACAACAGAAAGAAAAAAAAAAAAAAAAAAAAAAAAAAAAAAAAAAAAAAAAACATGTGCAGGGCACATGGGGGAGTCAATGCCGGAAATAGTGTAGTCAACGTCGGAAAATAGCCCTTGGTTGTCTTCAACAAAAAAAAAATTACAATCAGGTTTCATTTTGCCAAAAAAAAAGGTTTTACACAACAAAAAAGTTGTTTTAAAAGGTTTTTGTTAACAGATTTTCCTTTATATTTTATAGTCAAATAATATTTGTTGATATTTAAAGCAAAACCCGGTGCATCGCTAGGGGTACACACTAGTTTAAGACATTAATCAAAGTTGGTTGAGATGGTAAATGTATGTCCTTTGTATTTTGGAGGTTACGGGTTCGATTCTCACTCACAACATAATTTATTTTGTTAAATGAAGTGGCAAGCTTCAGTGGCGCATATACCTTTGGATAGTGATGTGGTATTGTGCAATTATTTGAAGAGTGACATGTGGCGTCGTTCCTTTAAAAAGAACGCCTTTTAATATATAGTATAGATGCATTTAGAGCTGTCAATTCGGGTATTCAAGTTGGGCTCGGGTCGAGTAAAATCAGGTCTCTAGTTGAACAAATACCAGGTTATGTCGGGTCAATCTAGCACCAGATCAGGTTCAGGTTCGAATCGGGTTAATTTCAGTTCAGGTTATTCTAGGTCGTTCACCTTTTGGGTATAGGTTGGTTCGATTCAAGTCAAATTTAGATCAGGTTCAATTTCAGGTTCAGGTTGTGTTGAGTTGGGTTTGGGTAGGTTAATAGATGGTACTTTCAGGTTCAGGTTAGTGTTTGTTGAGTCGGGTTTGGGTTCAAGTTCAATTCTACTAAATATCGATGTGGTCAAGTTGAACCTATATTACTACACCTTCCATAATTTGATCAAGCATTATCAAGATTTTATTAAACCTAATACAAGTAATAGAGAATATAAGGTATATAAGCTGAACCGAATTGAGGGTTTACAGATTGTACCAATATATAAGCAGAAAAAAAGGTATATAAAATTTTATTAAACCTTCCATGACTCAGGTAGGGGTTTTAATTAGGTCGGGTACTAATTCGGGTTCATATTGTAGTCTGTCGCATTAAATCGGTTGATGGTCACTATCATGTCAGGTGCAGGTTCAGGTTCAAGTCATAAAATATTGGATCAAATCGATTATCGGTTAACATTAGGTCAGGTTCAGATCAGTTGGGTTACAGGTCACTAGTTTCACCTCATTGTTTGGGTACAGGTTGGGTTCAATCATTGTCGGTTCAGGTCGGGTTATCAGGTAATTTTTTACGGCTCTAGATGCATTGCATGATTTGCATCAAGGATTAAAAAAACATCCAAACAAAATTAGAATGAAAAATAAGGCTGCTAATAGGAGAATCATGGGAAGATTAGGAGTTGTATGTCCGGATGTAGGTAAAGACTATAATAGACCCGGTCTACAATAACTTATTGTAGACCCAACCTTCTAGTATATCATACGAATGTGATTATATCATACGAAATGTGATTATATCACTACAAAAGTGATTATATCATCCTGAAACTGTTATGTAACTGTATCCCTCAAAAAGTGAATTTATCATTATAAAAAGTATCAAATTAAATAGTAAATTACATCTATTCAAAAGATGATTTTTAAATTTTATATAATTATATAATCTCATTAAATTGTTAATAAGTAAGAGATTATATAATTCAAAATATGACTCACAAAAAGATAATTATATCGTCTAAAAAAGTGATTATATCATCCAGAATGTGATTATATTATTTGAAAGTGTCAAATTTTGGGTCTACAATAATTTATTGTAGAACGGGTCCATACAAGACCAATTGCCTAATGTATGACTTTGTGAATCTAGATGAGAAGCTTTCCTATTGTCTAGGAAATCATAGAAGGTTTATCAAGTTAAAATTTGGACGGGAAGAGTATAGGGCAGCAACAGCAAACATTTATCCCAAAATTAATGTTCACCATATATGTGTAAACCATAACATAGGGCTATTCATCGGTCCAAGACCGGACCGGGTCAGACCGATCCGGACTGGACCAAAGACCGAAATTTAGAATTTTAAAAACCAAAGACCGGACCGATTAAGTTAAGACCAAACCCAGACCGGACCGAAAGAATCGGTCCAAAACCCGGACTGGACCGCTTTGGACCGATTTAAGAATTTTTAAAAAAAGAATTCTAATTTCTTGATAATTTTATAAAAAAAAAAAAAAAAAAACTCAAAAAGAGTAAAGAGTTTACACTTTAACATTTTTTTTTTGTATGCGGAAAAAAGCTCATAAATTTAAATTTTTCAAAACTTATTAACGACAATCTTAACCATTATTTAAGGTTTTACACATATTTTTAATAAACAAAAGGTCCAGTCAAAGACCGATTTTTATAGGGTTTTGGACCGGACCAGACCGAAGACTAAAAAAATATATATTTTTAGACCCGAAGACCAGTCCGGTCTGGGTTCGATCCGAGGTGGTCTGGTCCATATTTTTTTAGTCCGGATCGATTTATGAACATCCCTACCATAACATAATTATTTATTCATCTAAATTCTTATCATTCTTGGCTCATTACTTACATAATGATGATTTCAATTATTCTTAGATATATAAGCTATTTCAGCATGGTATATTGAAAGATTACAGTAACCAGGAATTTTAAAGAATAGCCATTATTTATCCTTCATTTTATAGACGACAACGAACGACGCAACGATCATGCTACCAGTACTATGAAGACCTATGCGTAGCAAAGATAACTGTTTTGCTATTGCCAAAAAAAAAAAAAAAAAAAAAAAAAAAAAAAAAAAAAAAAAAAACCCAAAGACAACTGCGTCGAAACATAGAATTGGGTACGTAGAGCTGATACCTCTAGCGATAAATGTTTTTTTTTTTTTATTTAAAAAAATTTGCAAATTGCAGTCATTTAAAGTTAATATTTTGTAAATTGCAGCCATTTAAAAAAATGCAAATTGCAGCCCAAAAGTTCATATACATTGTAAATTGTAGCCCAATTTAATTTTTTTTTTATATCGGTTTACATGTCGAAAAATCTCCGGTTAAGGTTTTAGGGGTTATTTTAGGCCTTCGGGAACCGAATTGAGCTCAGAATTAGCAAAAAAAAATAACGCAAGTGCCATGTTTTGCGTAACAAAAATGTATCGATTTGTGAGAAACTGTAAATATGGGACACTTACGTCATTTTTCTGCTATTTTCGAGCTCAATTCGAAACCTTGAGGAATAAAATGACCCCTAAACCTTAACTGAAGATTTTTTGATATGTAAACCGATGAAAAAGTTGAATTGGGCTACAATTTACAATTTACAATTTATACGAACTTTTGGGCTGTAATTTGCAATTTTTTTTTAAATGGCTGCAATTTGCAAAATACGAACTTTAAATGACTGCAATTTGCAAATTTTCCATTTATTTATGATGCCTCTCATAAACAACCTCTAGTGATAGTTTTCCTTTATCCCTAGATCAATCAAGCACCTAACTTTGTTAATGTCATTTGAGATTGGACATCATCACTCGTGTATAAATCACACAAGAACCATTACGTGAAATAATCCATCTAAATTCAATTTTTTGCGCAAAAGACATCATCGTTGAAGCAAATGTGCCAAAAATGTGTACCAAATTTGACATAAACATAGGGTATGAATAGAACAAACAGGGTTTGGAATATGAAGTTGATAGTAAAACTTTTTTTTTTTTTGAAATAAAGCGATTAGTGCATTAATTCATAGAAAGGTTATCCAAAAGTACATACGGGGAAATCTCGTCTGGCACAAGATACCCAAATTTGTTCGTTACCGAACGACACTAACCTAGCTAGGTGGTGGGCTACAAAGTTCCCATCACGCTTTACATGAGACCAAACAATGGAAGAAAAACACGAGCTCACGGAAATAATATCCTCTAGACTACCATCCACAGCTGCAAAAGAGAAGGAATTCTTCTTAAGCTTTGAGGCAAGCACTAAAGAGTCAGCTTCAAGAATGACCTCATTGATCCCTTGCTCCCTGGCCTTTTTTAACCCAAACAAGGCTCCTTTACTTTCTGTTACCAGAGGCTCCCAACAAGCACAAACCCTGCTAACTGCCGAGAACAGGACATTACCCCTGCAGTCACGAGCAATCACACCCATGCCCACCCAACCTTCGTCAGAAAGTGAGGTGTCCACATTTATCTTCACAATACCGGGGGAGGAGGGAGCCAAACATGTCTACCAGCAGGTTCAGAAGAGAGGTCAATGCCACCATAAATTCTCTCGTTGTATCCCCCAAAGTCTACCACCAATCTGTTGTGCCGAAGGATTATAGCCTCATCCGCATCCCACTCATTTGCAAAAACCCATTTATTGCGACGGAACCAAATAAACCAAATGAGAAACAAGCACCTCTGATAAACGTCTTCTTGAAAGTTGTTTGCCTAACGAAGCAGAATTTCTACAAAGGAGGTAGCAAAATTAAGTGCTTCCTTATAGCCACTTTTCAGCCACAATTGGTGAGCACTAGAACACATAATGACATCATGAGTAGCTATTTTGCTCCCGACACCACAGCAGGGGCAGGTAGAGTCTTCAATGAGATGTCGATGCACCAAAAGGCTTCGAGTAGGCAGAGAGTTTGAGCAGCATTTCCGTAATAAGTGGCAGACCTTCGGGGTAGTCTTCGCTTTCCAAATTTCATCCCAGCACTGTTCAAAAACATCAAGAGCCAGTGACTTACCCAGGATATAGGCTGATTTAACTTCATAGCCCTCACTCTTTGACCATGCCCAGGTGAGAATATCAGTCGGCCTTCGTTCACTAATTGGGATAGATACAATGGTCGTTCTGTCACGTCCGTTGAAGAGACTCTCCACCTTGGTTAAATCCCAGCAGCAGCCCTCATAATCATTCAATTCATCAACCGTGGTGCATACATCAACTCTGTTGGCAGAAGTAACAAAGCGACTTGTATCATCAATGAGCCACACGTCTGCCCAAATATTAATTTTGCGACCATCACTAACCCTCTAAAGCATTCCTTGCTTCAAAAGGGCTTTAGAGCTCCAAAGACTCTGCCATGAGTAGCTAAAAATCGGGCCAAGAGCTGCATCAAAGATGGATGTTCTCGGGTAGTACTTGGCTTTGAGAACACGACTCACAAGAGATTGCTCGTTTGTTGCAAGTCTCCAAAGCTGCTTGCCAAGGAGAGCTTCATTAAAAATCCCCAAATCTCTAAATCCCATACCCCCGAGGAACTTAGGTTAGCATAAAGACTCCCAACTCTTCCAATGAATTTTCCTACCCTTCTCGTTGGACCCCCACCAAAATCGAGCCATCATACTATGAATTTCTTGAATCAAGCCAACCGGAAATTTATATACTCCCATTAGATATGTAGGAATGGCTTGGATGACGGATTTGAGAAGAACTTCCTTTCCGGCTCTAGACATAAGTTTCTCCTTCCAACCTTGAACCTTCTTCCATATTCGATCTTTCACAAAAGCAAACCGCTTTCTTCGATCTTCCCACTTCAGTTGGCAAAACAAGATATTTGATATGGTTCTCAACCATTTCCATACCAAGATTAGAGCTAAAAGTCATCCGAGAAGATAAAGGAACTCCTCTACTAAAAGATACCTCCGACTTCTCCAAATTAATTTTTTTCCTGGAAGTTGCTTCGTATTTGTTGAGAATATCAACAATGACTGAACATTCCTGTCGAGTAGCTCTAGTAAACAAAAGACTGTCATCTGCAAATAGCTAATGACTGATCTCCGGGCCATTTATGCTAGCTCCAGCTCCATTGATCAATTTTCTCTCCGATGCCAACTATAACATTCTAGACAAAACAGCAGCGACTGGAATAAAAAGACAAGGGGAAATAGGGTCTCCCTGACGGAGTCCTCTTGATGGAGTCAGAGAATCAGATGGAACTCCATTGATGATGAAAGAATATTGCACGGTCGACACAAAAGTCATTATAATATCAACCCAAGCTCCGGCAAATCCCAATTTAGTCAGAAGCCTCCTCAAAAATTCCCACTCAACCCTATCATAGGCTTTGCTCATATCCAATTTCATCGCAATCGACCCCCGACGACCTTTTAATCTCTTCTTCATACATAGTATGGAAAAGCTCAAGAGCAAAAGCATTGTCTGTAATTAGACGTTTAGGAACAAAAGCACTCTGATTTTCAGTAACCATGTCATGAAGTAAGGGCTTTAGTCTATTAGTCACATATTTTGAAACTAATTTATAGAGCACATTACATAGAGAGATTGGTCGGAATTGAGATATACTCATTAGATCTTTAACTTTCGGGATAAGAGCAACATTAGTGCGATTGACCTCACAAAGGGATATTCTACCAAAAATAATATTATTGACAAAAATAGTAACATCATCACCAACAATATGCCAATATTTCTGATAAAAAATAGCATGTAGTCCATCCGGCCCTAGGGCCTTACATGGACTTATCTGGGAAAGAGCAGCAAAAATTTCATCTTTGGAGAAAGAGTGTTGATGTTAAGTTTTGATGATGACTCAAGGAACCTAAGCAAACCCATAAGGGCTTTAACCTTTGTCTATTAGCTTTGATGTGTTTGACAGGTTCTTATTGGCAACGAAGTTCTAGAGTCAGAATGGAGCATGGAACAAGTCTTAAGATTGAGCTATGGACGAGCATAGAAGACAATCAGAAACCTAGTTCCTTGAGTGAGGAACTGAAGCTCCAGAGTCGAAGCTTCACTGAGTTCCAAGAAGTCTATTGTATCTTTATTACTTATTTTAGGCTTCTTGTATATTTGTTAAGTACTTTGATTATTGATAGGATTTTAAGTGGATTTAATTTCAGATTTTATTTTCCTTGTTTAAAAAAGATTCTATTTTATTTTCAGAAAATTATCTTTTAAAACTATTCTATTTTTCTAAAAGATTTTCTTGTTTAAATTCTATCCAAATATTTTGAAAAATCTGACTCGGTAAAATCTCCTTTGAAAACTCTTTTTAAACGGATCTTTTACTTGGTCAAGGAGGTTGAGAAAATTAAGGAAACAGTAAACTACTTCCTCAAGTATACTTCAGCTTGTTGCCCAAGCCTCTACGAACTGCATTTCCTAGTTTCATGGGAGTTGTGGTGAAGTGGGAGTCAAGGCAGACGTGGGAGTTTTTCAACTGATCTCCTCTAGTATAAATAGAATTAGTTTTCCATTTTGAAGAGCACACTTGAGCATTACAATTCTTAGCTTTTCCAAAAGAGTCAAAAATCCACTTAAGTCCTTGAGTGTCTTTGTACTTAGCATCTTAGAGTTTTAATTCGAGTTATATTGGGGAAGAGTTTGGGTAAACTCTAGAGTGTGTAGATTGCTTTGAGTGAAGCAAGGAGAAAGAGAGAGATTTGAGAGCTCAACTGCTTAAGGGATCAGTTGAGGGGGAACTTAAGTTCGTAGAGGAACTTGAGTTTAGAGTCTTAATTTATAATAGGTTGTTTGCCCTATTATTATTAAGAATTGAGTTTAAAATCCCTTGTGGTCGTGGTTTTTCTTCTTGATTAGGGCCAAGAAGTTTTCCACGTAAAATCTCTCTTGCACTTTAAAGTTTTTGTTTAAGTTTCTTTTAGAATTCCGCAAAAATAAACCCAGTTCCTCCTCAATACAATTCACCCCCCCTCTTGTATTGTTCATTCGAGTCAACAATTGGTATCAGAGCCGGTTCCTCGAAGAAATCAGGAAACCCTGACGAGTTAAGTTCCTGGAATCAAGATGAACAATCACGAGAAACTGGAAGAAGGCTACTCTACGCAGCGTCCTCCTATGTTCAATGGGAAATTCTACACCTATTGGAAGAACAGGATGGAAATCTTTATCAAAGCTGAGAACTACCAAGTTTGGAGAGTTATCGAAGTTGGTGATTTTGAAATTACCAAAACCAACAGTGAAAATGAGGTAGTACCTAAACCTATGTCTGAGTTTGATAAGGAAGATTTTGAAAAAATGGAAATTAATGCACTTGCTGTTAAATTACTTCATTGTGGTCTTGGACCCCATGAACACAATCGTGTTATGGGTTGTAAAAATGCTAAAGAAATTTGGGATTTACTTCAAGTAACTCAGGAAGGAACTAACGAAGTGAAACGCTCTAAAATTGACCTGCTTATGTCAAAATATGAACGGTTTGAAATGCAACCAAAAGAATCAATTCAGGAAATGTTAACTAGATTTACTAACATTATTAATGAGCTTGTTTCTCTTGGAAAGCAAATCCCTATTGATGAGCAGGTCAGAAAAGTTCTAAGAAGCCTCCCTCAAGATGAGAGATGGAGAGCCAAGGTAACAACCTTACAAGAAACAAAGGACTTCACAAAGTTCAACATTGAGCAACTTGCTGGTTCCCTCATGACTCATGAGTTGCACCTGGGAACAAGCAACAGTGAAGGAAACCGAGGAAAAGGCTTGGCTCTCAAAGCTGGAGATCAAGAAGAATCTGAAGTAGATGAGGAAGAGGCCGCTATGCTAGTGAGAAGGTTCAAAAGAATGTTCAACATAAACAACAGGTCAAGGAACTTCACCAAGAAATCCTCTACTTCAAAGGCTGACTCTGGTTGTCACAAATGTGGATCACTGGAACACTTCATTCGAGAGTGTCCACTTTGGGAAGCAGAGAAAGGTAAAGGGAAGGCAAAGGAACAAGTTAAGAGCAACTACAACAAAACTCCTTTCAACAAAACAGACATTAGGAAGGCTATGATAGCTGCATGGGGAGATTCTGAAAGTGAGGATGAAGAGGAACAACCTGAAGAAGAAACAGCTCATCTGTGTTTGATGGCCAAACGTGATGACAAGGCTTACAATGATGAGCTTGCTAAAGAGGTATTCCTTGATCCTAATATAATTAAGACTTATACTAAAGATGCTCTCATTGATTTAGTGTTTGAATTGGAAGACGACTGGACTCACACTAGTATACGTCTAGGTGAATGTCAAAGAGCTCTCAAAGTCTGCAAGGAACACAGTGCGTGGATTGAAAATCAACGAACTGATGTTCAGAGTAGATTTTTCGAACTCTTTGACAAGAATCTTCTCTTAAAAGAAATGAATGAGAAACTCAAGTTGGAAAATATCATGGTTAATGTAGAATTGACTCAATACAAACTTGCTAATGCTGAAGTGTCTCCGAGTTCCTCCTCTGAATCCTTGCCAAAATTTAATGAGGATTTTGAAAAATTAAAATATAATTTTGATAAGTTAAGAATCGAAAAGGCAAAACTGGAGAAGGAACTTGAGCTTCGAAAAGAAAGAAACATTAGTCAGTTTGGAATTCCTAAGTGGATTGAGAATGCTCAAACCAAAAGAACTGAAGGTCTAGGATTCATACGGTCTAAGCATAAGGGCAAGAAAAAATATGTAGACCTGCCTAGTTATAAAGTATGTACCTTCTGTGGTAAGACTGGTCATCTTGTTGCTACTTGCAACAAGAAGGAACAGTCTGTTAGCAAGAATGTTAGGCAAGTTTGGGTAAAGAAATCTGATATTGCTTCAACGTCCAAGGAACCCAAGGAAACCCGGGTTCCTGAATCTAACCAATAAGTTCTTTTGCAGGTCCTAGTGAGAGGGAACAACACATGGTACCTCGACAGTGGTTGTTCAAAGCATATGACAGGAGATAAATCAAAATTTCTCTCACTAGAGGCCTATCCAGGAGGAACTGTGACCTTTGGAGACAACAAAAAGGGTGAAGTAATTGCTAAAGGAAAAGTAGGAAGGTTCAGTTCTCATTCAATAGAAAATGTACTTTTGGTCGAGGGTTTGATGCACAATTTGCTGAGCATATCACAATTTTGTTATAAAGGAAACTCTGTAAGTTTTACCTTTGATTCATACAACATCATAAATGACAAAACAGGAAGGGTTGTCCTTGAAGGAACTAGAAAAGGGAACACATACATTGTGGATCTAAATTCTGTTCCAAGGAACAACCTTACCTGCTTGAGTGTCATTAATGATGATCCTTTATTATGGCATAAACGCTTTGGACATGCTAGCTTTTCACTCATGGATAAACTTAGAACAAGGAACTTGGTTACAGGGCTTCCCCCAGTCAAGTTCCTCATACAACATATCTGTGATGCATGTGTGAGAGGCAAGCAAGTCAGGTCTTCTTTTAAAAGCAAAAACATGGTCAGCACTACAAAGCCATTGGAACTAATCCATATGGATTTGTGTGGTCCCATGCGAGTTCAAAGTAGAAGTGGAAAGAAATATGTTTTAGTTATTATTGATGATTTTTCTAGATTTACCTGGGTGATCTTTTTGTCTAACAAAGATGAAACTTTTGATGAATTTGTGTCCTTTGCCAAAAGAGTTCAAAAGTCAAGTGGAAATCAGATTATCCACATTCGATCAGATCATGGAACAGAGTTTGAGAATTCAAGATTCGATGACTTTTGCAAAGAAAATGGCATGGATCATAACTTTTCAGCTCCGAGAACTCCTCAACAGAACGGAGTTGTTGAAAGGAAGAACAGGACTCTAAAAGACATGGCAAGAACTATGCTCATAGCAAGTGGTCTTCCAAGGAACTTCTGGGCTGAAGCTATTAATACTGCTTGTTATATTATTAATAGAGTTATGATGAGACCAATCATCAATAAGACTCCTTATGAACTGTTTAAGGGGAGAAAACTCAATATTTCTCACTTTCGAGCTTTTGGATGCAGGTGTTTTGTCCATAATAATGGGAAAAGGAACATAGGAAAATTTGATGAAAGAAGTGATGAAGCTGTGTTCCTTGGCTATGCATCAAATAGCAAGGCCTACAGAGTTTACAATAAAAATACATTGTGTGTAGAGGAAAGCATTCATGTGATATTTGATGAATCTAATATGTTTATGAATGTGCAGGAACAAGACAATATTGATTATGAAATTGGTATGATTAGAGACAGGGAAGAAGATGAAGAAACCTCCAAGCAAACCAAGGATGTAAGTAAGGAACCAGAGCAAAAACATCAAGAAAATGCTGAAGTTCCTGATCAAGAAATCCCGGAGGAACAAGATCGGGGAGAATCAGGCAACGAGGAAAATTCAAAAGAAACCGAAGAAGAAGTGCCTCAAATTGGAGTTCCTGCTAGAGAGTTTCATCCAAAGTCATTCAAATATCAAGGCTCTCATCCAATAGATCTTATTATAGGTGATATTGGTAGAGGAACTCAGACCAGATCTCAGATGAGGAACTTCTGTGCCTTTCAAGCCTTCTTATCCATAATTGAGCCAAGAAATCATGATGAAGCTCTGAAGGATGCTGACTGGATAATTGCCATGCAAGATGAACTCAATGAGTTTGAAAGGAACAAGGTCTGGCATCATGAAGAGAAACCAGAACACAAAAAGGTTATAGGGCTCAAGTGGGTATTCAGGAACAAGCTGGATGAATATGGAACAATTGTGAGAAACAAGGCCAGACTTGTTGTAAAGGGCTACAATCAGCAAGAAGGTATTGATTTCGAAGAAACTTTTGCTCCTGTTGCTAGATTAGAAGCTATTAGAATATTAATTGCTTTTGCTTCTTTCATGGGTTTCAAACTGTATCAAATGGATGTTAAATGTGCTTTCCTAAATGGTTTTCTTGAAGAGGAGGTGTTCGTGGAACAACCTCCAGGTTTTGAAAATCCCCAATTTCCTAATCATGTCTTTAAGCTTGATAAAGCTCTTTATGGGCTGAAACAAGCACCTAGAGCTTGGTATGAAAGGCTCTCTAAATTCCTTCTTCAAAATGATTTTAAAAGAGGTAAAGTAGATAATTTGTTTTAAAAATCTGAAGGAACTGATTTTCTAGTTGTTCAAATATATGTTGATGATATTATTTTTGGAGCAACTAAAGAAAACTTGTGCAAGTACTTTGCTGAGCTAATGAGTGGTGAATTTGAGATGAGCATGATGGGGGAACTCAACTTCTTTCTTGGATTACAAATCAAACAAACAGAAAGAGGTATTGCAATTCACCAACAAAAGTATGTCAAGGAACTACTGAAGAAATATAATCTTGACCAAGCAAAGACCTACCATACACCAATGGGAACAGGCACAAGATTAGATGAAGATCTACAAGGAACTAGTGTAGATCAAACCAAATACAGAGGTATGATTGGATCCCTTTTATACTTAACTGCTAGCAGACCTGATATTGCATTTAGTGTTGGGTTATGTGCAAGATTCCAATCTAATCCTAAGGAGTCACATCTTACAGCAGTAAAAAGGATCCTACGATATCTCAAAGGAACTGACCATCTTTGTCTCTTCTATCCTAGAAGTGATACTTTTGATTTAAAAGGTTTTGCAGATGTTGACTATGCAGGAGATCTGGTGAATAGGAAAAGTACTTCAGGAATGGTTCAGTTTCTCGGACCATGCCTAGTTTCTTGGGGATCCAAGAAACAGAATACAGTGGCCTTGTCAACTGCTGAAGCTGAATATGTGGCAGCTGCTGCCTGTTGTTCTCAAGTACTATGGATAAAACAACAACTAAGAGACTATGGTATGAAGTTTAATTGCATTCCTATCTATTGTGATAATACTAGTGCCATATGCATTTCAAAAGATCCAGTTCATCATTCTCGTGTGAAACATATTCACATAAGGCATCATTTTCTTAAGGATAATGTGGAAAAAGGCTTAATTAAGTTAGATTTTTGTGAAACTGAAAATCAGATAGCTGACATTCTTACTAAGCCTTTGAGCAGGGACAAATTCGAAAAGATGCGCATGGAACTTGGTATGATACAATTGAGTTAGAAGACCTCAAGTTTCCCCAAGGTATAAGTCAATTGTGCATACATTATATGTATCTTACACAATGTGTATATGTGAAAACATAGTCCTGAGCATTAGAATGAATGGCAATACATATGGGATTGTGGCTGTATGTGAAGAAATCAAATTGCACTTGCTTATCTATATTACTAACAAGCTATGTTGATTTGTTCCAAGTTCCTCCTAATATTTTCATAAGATTTTGTTCTATCACTTCTTGAATTAATTAGCTAGTCAGTTAATTAATTTTTATACTCTGAAAAAATCTTATCCTTTTATTTTTTGAATTAATCTCTCAAGTTTATCCTCTTAAATTCAAATCTATCTTCAATTAAATATCCTAGCCTTTTCGAATTCTATTCAAGTTTCTGATCAAAAACTTCTCTATTTAATCAAGACTCTTCATGTCAAATCACATTAATTGAATCTTCCGTTTTAATCTGACCAAGTGAAAAGTAATTTCTTTATCCTTCTTCAAACGACACATACCCCATTCAATTCACCTTCTACACTATTCCACCGACCTAATTCACCTCTCAGAATTCACCCCACTATAAAATGAAACCAAACCCTAACCACTGTTCCTCACCACCCTACTCTGTAAAATACACACTTGTCTTCAGTGATTCTTCTCCAGTTCCCATGGAAATCTCACCAAAAATCCAAAATTCACCTCAAAAAACATCACCCATGGAAGTTGAGACTGAAACCTCAACTCAAGCTATCACTGAAAACCCACAAAACAAACCCATGGATCGCAGTGATTCGAAGAAGAGAAAGATAGAGGTTGAAAAGGAATTGGACTACGAGGAACTTGGTGAACCGATTCAGGGGGAAAAATCAAAGTCACCTGCTGTCAAGAGGCTTGAAGCAAGCTCTGATCGATTCATCGCTGGTCTTTGCATTAATCTCAAGTGGTGTGAGATAAGTAAGTATACTGAACTTCTTGATATTCTTGAGGCTCAAAATTGGGTTAAGTTGTTTAGTGAATGTTATGACAATGTGATTGCTCATGCTCCGTTAAAAGAATTTTGTGCAAATTTTAAGAATGTGAATGGTGTGTGTACTAGCCGAGTTAAAAATAAGAAAATTAGTTTTGATGCTGATGATTTGGCTGCTGTGTTTGGAACTCCTAATGAGGGGTTTGATGAGTATTTTAAAGGAGAAACTGAATTAAGTGTTGATGATGTTTCTATTGAAAAGATTGTTGAGTCAATTGGGGGAAAAGCTTCCAAAGTAAAAACCAACCATAACCTGTTCTCTCCTATCCAAAAATTGCTGTTTATCTTTGTCCATATGGCCATAATACCAAGAACTCAGCACAGGAACGAGGCTAATCACCTTGATGCTGTGCTCATGTACTGCCTTGAAAACAAACTACAAATAAACTTCCCTTCCCTAATGATCCAGCACCTCTCTCACTGCATCGCCAACCATTTGAAGGTTGGATATGCTAACTTGTTGATCACTCTCCTAGAAAGCTGTGGTGTCTCCATGACAAATTATGAACGCCTCAAACTAAAAACAAACCATTATGTGCAACCAAGAACCCTTGAGGCCAGAAACCTAACTGTTGTAAATGGAGTAACCCAATTCCTCTCCAAATCTCTTCCAAAAACCAAGCAGGATGAAGGAACTGTGAAGAAATTGGAGGAAGAGGAGTTAGATAGATGGCTGGAGGAGGAGGACAGTGAGGGTGAGGGAGAAAAGAAGACTAAGGAAGTACTCATAATACCTGCAAATAGTGCTCCTAGTACTGGAAAGAGGAAGAGTACAAGGTTGGCTTTTAGGCCAAAAGGAAAAGACAAGGCTGAATCTACTGCTGTAGTAGATTTATGTGATGAAAAGGGAGAAGGGAGAACTTTGGTTCAGGGGGAACAGGGCACCTTTGTGCAAGAAACTGGAGGAAATCAGTCTGTTCCAGCAGGAGAAGGTCTAGGGTTTACAGGATTTAACTCTGTCAGTGCTGCTTTGGAATTAAAGAATCTCAAGGATACAGTGCAAAAGCTGGTGGATGCACAACCTGCTCTAGTTCAGAGAATTGAGGCTCTAGAAAAGATGGTGTCAGACTTGGCAAAGGTTTCTACTGCGCTCACAACAGCAGTGCAGCAGAGCACCTCCACTATATATCTCAAGGGCAGTCAGATCTTTTGAAGAAGCTGGAGGATCTGGTCATTGAAGAAGTTTCAGAAGAAGATGCAGGAGAAGAGCATCTATCCTCTGCCCCTGAAGCCTAATTCTGTTTCTCTTATGTTTTAGCTATCAAACTCTTTGATTCTTGAACTTGGTCTGGATTGAAAACTTTGTTTCTTTTTGCTTCTTTTGGTCTGTAAACACTTACAACATGGTATTTTTTGTTGTTCCGATGTTCTGGAGGAACATCAGTTTGTTTATATGGATGTTGCATGCTTGCTTTCTGACTATTTGCATACTATTTCTGCCTATATGTGCTTTGTTCTATGCTTTGGACACAAACCATTATCATGGTGCTGTGTTTAGATATATATATTTGTGTGCATTAATTTTGATGAACGACAAAAGACGGAAAAGAAGGCAAACTCAATTGTTGACAAGCTCTCCATCTATCTAAACATCTATCTAAAACTAGAAGGTATACTTTTCATTCAGTTCCTTGTTATTTTTTTATAAGTAGTGTTTTCTTTTTCTGATTGTCTTTCAATTTTATTCATGAGTTTGCGTAGGTTTGTCATTCATCAAAAAGGGGGAATATTGTTGATCTTAAGTTTTGATGATGACTCAAGGAACCTAAGCAAACCCATAAGGGCTTTAACCTTTGTCTATTAGCTTTGATGTGTTTGACAGGTTCTTATTGGCAACGAAGTTCTAGAGTCAGAATGGAGCATGGAACAAGTCTTAAGATTGAGCTATGGACGAGCATAGAAGACAATCAGAAACCTAGTTCCTTGAGTGAGGAACTGAAGCTCCAGAGTCGAAGCTTCACTGAGTTCCAAGAAGTCTATTGTATCTTTATTACTTATTTTAGGCTTCTTGTATATTAGTTAAGTACTTTGATTATTGATAGGATTTTAAGTGGATTTAATTTCAGATTTTATTTTCCTTGTTTAAAAAAGATTCTATTTTATTTTCGGAAAATTATCTTTTAAAACTATTCTATTTTTCTAAAAGATTTTCTTGTTTAAATTCTATCCAAATATTTTGAAAAATCTGACTCGGTAAAATCTCCTTTGAAAACTCTTTTTAAACGGATCTTTTACTTGGTCAAGGAGGTTGAGAAAATTAAGGAAACAGTAAACTACTTCCTCAAGTATACTTCAGCTTGTTGCCCAAGCCTCTACGAACTGCATTTCCTAGTTTCATGGGAGTTGTGGTGAAGTGGGAGTCAAGGCAGACGTGGGAGTTTTTCAACTGATCTCCTCTAGTATAAATAGAATTAGTTTTCCATTTTGAAGAGCACACTTGAGCATTACAATTCTTAGCTTTTCCAAAAGAGTCAAAAATCC
This sequence comes from Chenopodium album, assembly GCF_948465745.1. Lineage (NCBI taxonomy): Eukaryota > Viridiplantae > Streptophyta > Magnoliopsida > Caryophyllales > Amaranthaceae > Chenopodium > Chenopodium album. The sequence goes on along the minus strand of NC_137834.1, from coordinate 40,611,787 downwards.
ACTTAAGTCCTTGAGTGTCTTTGTACTTAGCATCTTAGAGTTTTAATTCGAGTTGTATTGGGGAAGAGTTTGGGTAAACTCTAGAGTGTGTAGATTGCTTTGAGTGAAGCAAGGAGAAAGAGAGAGATTTGAGAGCTCAACTGATTAAGGGATCAGTTGAGGGGGAACTTAAGTTCGTAGAGGAACTTGAGTTTAGAGTCTTAATTTGTAATAGGTTTTTTGCCCTATTATTATTAAGAATTGAGTTTAAAATCCCTTGTGGTCGTGGTTTTTCTTCTTGATTAGGGCCAAGAAGTTTTCCACGTAAAATCTCTCTTGCACTTTAAAGTTTTTGTTTAAGTTTCTTTTAGAATTCCGCAAAAATAAACCCAGTTCCTCCTCAATACAATTCACCCCCCCCTCTTGTATTGTTCATTCGAGTCAACAAAGAGCGACATACAGACATGTTCATACCTTCAGTCACCATGGTCGGAACGCTCTCAAATACCTCCTCCATCAAAGTCTCATCAACATCTCCTCTAGCAAACAAGGAACCATAGAAGTCCAGGATAATTTTTTCAACATCTTTCTTCCCGGTTCTCCATTCTTCATCAGCATTGTCGAGACCTCTGATATAATTTTTGCTTTTTCTCTATGCTGCTTTGTGGTGGAAATATTTGGTGTTTCGATCCCCATCTTTAATCTCTTAAACTCTCGAACGAAGATACCAGTACGCTTTATTCTTCTCATGAAGATCGTCAAGAATTGTCTCCAACCTGCTACATTCAGCAAAATCAGGGTGTGAGCCCGCATTAATCTGTACTTCCTTAAGGGCCTCTTCCGTCTCGACAATTTTCTCACCCAGATTATCAAAAGCATCCTTGCTCCACGATGTCAGATCATGTGAAACAGTCAGCAACTTGTTCGGCAAGTCAAGGTGGCGTGAACCATCCCAAGCGTTCCTAATGACATCTTCAACTCCATCAGCAAGCAGCCAAGCAGTTTCGAAGCGGAATTTTTTCTTTTGTGCCTTCTTTGATTTTCGAACTTTTGCTACGGTATCAAGCAAAATACCCACATGGTCTGACTTGAATTTTGTTAAGTGGGACACATGGGCCCGATTAAACTAGGCACACCTTCGAGTATAAGCCACAAATCTATCCAGTCGCTCCCTAACAATGCAACTTGGATCGTTACCTCGTTCCCACGTAACCCAAGAGCCCTCGTAGCCAAGATCCTTTAAATTAAAGTCATCAAGAACCTCCCTAAAGGCATCCATAGCTCTTTGCTCTCTAGAGACACCCCCTGACTTCTCATTGGAGCTATGGATTTTGTTGAAATCTCCCCCAAAGATCGTGGGGTGAGGGGAATTCAAATAGAGCTCACGAACAAGTGCCCAAGTATTACTCTTAAGTGCTCTGTCAGCCCACACGTAGACCCCAATGAATCTCCGAACCCGACCCCCAACCTCAGTAACATCACCACAAATATGGTGATCCGAAAAAGAGACCAAAGCAAAATTAATCCCCTCCCTCCAGCACACACAAAGACCTCCCGACTTCCCCCTACTATAAACACCAATCGACATAGGGAAGCCAAATTTATTTTTATTTTTTCTGATTTTTGTTTACTGATCATAGTTTCTCAAAGAAAAATTAAATCTGGGGTAAAACTACCACTCCAATGTCGGAGTGCTCGAATTGCACGAGAGTTGCCCGCCCCTCGGCAATTCCAACACAAAAATTTCATTGCTCTTCACGGGGTTTGGTTCAATCCAACACCCCTTACTTGATTGCTTCCGTCTCCGGCAAAGAAAGGTTTTGTGGTTTTTTTATTTTTGGTGACTATTTTTGATGTCTGGTTCAGTTCCTTGCAAGAGGGTTCCTCTAAACGTATCTTCCTTGCTGCCACCTCTCTTGTATCATCCTCAAGGCTCAGCCCTCTGTCCCCCTCCATCATTGCTCCCCTTTTCCTATTGATAATAACTTTGCGGGTTGTAGAGGCGGGTAGATCATGCTCCATGTCAGTAACGGTCTCCTCTATAATCGGGCTATAAAGAACATCTTCTAAGTTTTCACATTGATCAGGTACTAAATCTTCCTTCTTATCATCAACCTATTTCTCCATCAAACTTTTCAGCCTTAAGACAGATTTAGAAGTTGGAGAATCAACCACTTTGATCAATGCAGCTTCTTTCGGCTTTGGAGGTGGGAAGTTAAGCTTGCATGCTACCCCTGGAGGACCAAGCTTCAGAGCATCAGGATCATTGTAACTCGGAATTCGTCCCTTCTTCATCGAAGCTAACCCATCTTTCAATCTCCTCTCCTACGCAATCTCTGCTTCAGATTTCTTAGGAGCTCTCCTTAGCGAAGCACGAAGCCAAGGACCATATTGATAGACTATTTCCTCACTTGCTTCTCTTGCATCATCCTTAAAAGCACAACCACTCTCGGTATGGTCAAGCCTCCCACAAAAAAAAGTAAAAATCCTCCGGCCTCTCATATTTCAAAGAAATCCACTTCGATGTTGTAGCCCCAATTGCCAAGAAAAGACCCCGTCGAAGCGGTTTCTCAATGTCGATCATCACTTTCATTCTCATGAACTCACCCCATCCCAGCGGTTCTGATTCGTCTAACTCCAGAATAGTGCCCAAGAAGTCACCAATTTCAATCAAGCTTTTCTTGTTTCGCTTGCTGAACGGCACATCGAGAAGTCTCACCCACATAGGCACGTACTTGAAGATCACTTTTGATGGTTGTTCCTCTCCATCGACCTCCTTGAGAATAAGTAGCTTACCATCGAAAAACCACGGGCATCCATCCAACACCTTCTCTTTATCCACTTCGCTTAGAAATTGGAAGACAAAAAGATTTATCTCCACCATTTTGATCACAACATTGTCCTGCAACTTCCATACTGACATTAGCGTGCGTTTCATCGCTTCAACATTGAAGGGTTTGGATGTCAGCAGTTTCCCTACCAACGATAAGGCAATCTGATTTTTCGTTCCTTCGTCCTCCAAATCTCCGGATCGTGCACCAATAACCTTCGTTTCCTCTTCTGTCAGTTTGATTTTTTCGAAATCATTCAATAAATCCTCAGCCATGTTGTCAAGTGAAGGGAAGAATGAAAATTTAGGGGAAAATTCGTAAAGATTTGTGAAAATTAGGTCGAAAATCACAAGAAACTAACTCACCCTAGTCGAGGGACAACTAACCCTAGACGGGGGACTTAGCAGTTATTTAGTTATTTATTTTCTTGGTGAGCTTTTCACTTTACCAAACAAAGGCTATACCAAGTTCATAGTAAACTTGGTCACTATAAATTACGCTGTCAAGCTTGTGGGGTTTTGTTTTTTTTTTTTTTTTTTTTGACACACTTTAAGATTGTGTTCAAAAAATTAAAATTACACTATCAACCCACATGAAGAAAAAAAAAACAAAAACCTACTTTTGGACACAATTGAGTACAAAATTTGGGTCGGAGGGAGTCTACATCGTCCAAAGAATTATGTTGCCTTCATATATAGTTTGGCCAAGGAGAAGCATAAAAGAACACTCCAAACAACAAATACAAACCTTCGGTTTGTTTTAATTGCATTTTCCTAGAAGATCTCATACAATCGGTGCAGCACATCAGCCACAGAACATGAGAATGTAACTTCACAAATTGGTAACCACGATTTAAATCTTGTGACAATGCCATAGATGCTTCATAATAATAGCAAAACCTTCAAGCGAGGAGAATCTGAAAAAACAAAAAATCATAATATCTACATAAATACTACATATAAACAATGTCTTCAATCAACATACCCGTAGGTAGATACTCAAAGTGAAGGCTATCTAGTTTAGATGAATTCACACAAGGCTAGTTCTTTTCCCCTCCCATAATGCTCTGACGAAGCAAACTAAAACAAGATGGGCATAACTCACCACCAAATATTTGCATCTGAAGCATCCTTGCTCAAGTATGAACTAAGCATTTTCTTTTACATTGAGGGAGTTACATTAGGGACTGATACCTGCTTTCAATATTATATGTAGTATTTCTATTTTAGGTAAGATTGTTCTTTTAAATCTGACATGCAACAACTGCAAATTTTAAAGCAACAAGCCAACTGCAAATTTTAAAGCAACAACTACGTAACATATAGAACAGTGGGTCTTATATGGAATGGGTGTGTTTATGCGGGCATAGTCGGTCACCCCAAAACACATACACGTCACCCTATTGTAAAATCGACTTCATGTGATTTGGGTGAAATTTAGGGCGACTTCAAGTGACAACATGATATAGTCGAGCTTTTAGGTTTTGTACATACCTTCTTAGAGCTACATTCAGCTGACAGTAACCCCATATCGCCATAGCTTCTTACGTGCTATTAGAACTCTTTCATCATTTCTTGACAAAATATCCACCTTTGGTTCCACCTCCACAACCCATCCATCCCAACGCAAGGCAATTAAATATTTCTTTAAATAATTTATGACTGAAGGGTGGTCTCTGATGATGACAAATCCCTCTGGTCTCAAAATTCTATCCATTTCTATCAACAGATCTTCAGCACTGCAGCCCCTTTCTAAAATCTCTGAAAACAACATCCATGCATGTAGTAGATCATAGGTGCGTGGATATGTAGAATATGCTTCACACCTACAATGGAACATGTGACTCAAACTCTACTTGCTTTCCATTAATATATAGAATAAGAAAAGCAAAACAAATGGCAATCAGGAAAGTGTAGTTTTGAAGATGCAATTTTATAGCTTTTTTTTTTCCATTGTTGCCAGAAAATTGGGCAGATCCAACGGTGTGAATAGAGAAAGCATATTATACCAACTCACTAATCACTACATACATACATATGTGTGTGCACGCGAGCAAGTGCAAACATGTAGTGTCATTCAATATATAAAGATTAAAAATACCAACAATTTGCTAATCTCAGGCTCCATTGCTAAACATCCTAAGAAAAAAAAAAAAAAAAAAAAAAAAAAAAAAAAGGAAAAGAAACGTGACTTCATTTTAATCTCTCCTTTCAAGCAAATCCGTTATTGTAAATATTCCACAAGGGGAGGGCTTGGTCCCAATCCTTAAATCTACCTAGCTCCAGGTTTAGTTGAGAATTTACCACAAAGAGTCAGACCCCAAAAAGGTTTATACTAATAATCATTTGATAAAAATGTGAATAGAGGTGATTAATTCTATTATGTGAGAGGAAAGCAAACTTTTTGAGGTATAAGTATCCCTATTTATGTCTTGGGAAATGAACTTGCTTACATGAACTAATGGGTTAAAAGCAGTTCAAGTTGTCATATTTGAAAAGGGGCAGGAAGAAACCAGTTATCTTCCCATAATAAAATTTGTATGAGATTATTACATTGCCATGAAGTATTACGGAGTAGCATGTTGCAAGGAATCAGCCTAAACCTCCTGATATCCATTTTACTTATGCTAGAAGGCCCAAGAATTAGAGGGAAGAATGCTGAGTTGTCAGGTTATTAAATTCCGTTTGGGAAGAAGGGTAAAATAGTAATCTCTAGATAAGTTTGTTATGAGTTTGTTATTTCTAGGCTGGCATGCTTAAGGTGTGTTAAGTCTGTTTTTGGGAACTAATTTTGGGGTATTAATTGATAATTGGTGTAAGGGGAATGAATCAGAAAATTAATTGAGTGTTTTGTTTTGGGAGAGCTCCTTCCTTTCGAAAGAAGGATTGTATTATTGGATAGTAACACATTTATCATTCCCTTGGCTGCCATTACTCTGTCTCTCTAGCTTGCTATCTTACTGCTACTCATACTAATCTCTAGCAAATTGGTATCAGAGCAGTGACGTTCCAAGCCGGGAAAGAAGATGGCTCGCCTGAATCATGGTCAGCGTCTCTACTTGCTGGAGCAGGAGATTTCTGGGTTGCCTTCGCGCGTTGCTCAGAAGATCACCACTGCAATGGCGGCATTCAAAACGGACATCAACTCCCAGCTCGCGACTGGGTAGGAGAGAATCCGTTCGAAATTTTGTTCTTCTCTGGTGAATGGATCCCAAAATCAATGAAATAATCCGTTCTCATCTCAGCCGCACTGGGATTACGACAACGGTGGCTATCATGGTGGTCAGTCGAATTGGAAGCAGAAGAAACTTGATTTACCTATTTTCGATGGTACTAATCCGGATGGGTGGATCCTCCGTGCTGAGAGGTTCTTCCACTTTTACCGGCTTAACTGGGGGCTGTCGTGGTGGCTTTAGATGGTGATGCGTTGCTGTGGTATCAATGAGAACATAGCCATCAACCCTTGCTGACGTGGGATGCGCTGAAGTGACTCCTTCTCCGTCGTTTCAGAAACACCGCGACCGGTACCTGGCTCGCCCACCACCAAACCGGCTCCGTGGCGGACTATCGTCGTCCATTTATTGAGCTTTTAGCTTCGATTGATGGAGTGCCCGAAGATATTCGAAGGGGCAATATTTAAATGGGTTTAGAGAGGACATACAGGTCGAGGTAAGGCTCTTGGATCCGGTTTCTTTGGACCATGCAATGGAGCTCTCGATGCAGGTCGAAGAAAAACTTAAATTAAGCCCAAACCCACTGGCACACTTTGGAGAAATCCTAATCCATTTCCCCGATCCAACCCAAATACTAACCTTAACACCGGCACCCAAGCCACAACAACCCTAAACACAAACCCCAACCACCTTAAACCGATCCATTCATCAGGCCGTTGTCGGAAAAAGAGCTGCAACAGAAGCGCGAGCAGGGATTGTACTTCCGTTGCGATGAGAAGTGGACTATGAACCATCGCTGCAACACCGCGGTTAAGTGTGCTGCTCACGGTGGATGAGGAGGAGGAGATAGATGCCGGAGATTTTTCCATGGTGGAGACGAACCCATGTGAAAGTTTTACCTCAACCACACCTGCAAGCTCCCGGTCATGGGACTGACAAGCCCGAACACAATGCGATTGGCTGGAGTTGTTAATGGAAAATCTATGGTGGTGACGATAGATCCTGGCGACTCATAGCTTCATTTCCACTATAGCAGCCAGAATTTGGGTATCCAAACCACCGAGTCCAAGAGTTTCAGTGTAACACTTGGTACCGGTGAGGCGGTGCAAGGTGAGGGCATGTGCAAAGGGGTGTTAGACCTTCAAGGTGTGACGATTATGGAGGATTTCCTGATTTTACCTCTGGGTAGTTCGGATTTAATCCTTGGTATTCGATAATTGGAGAAGTTGGGTACTACCACCCCCAATTGGAAGACATAAACTATGAAAATCTAGTTGGGTGGTGATACGGTCACCTTCAAGGGTGATCCACACTTGGGACGAACATGAATTTCTCTGAAAGTCATGATTAAAAATTTGCATAAGGAAGGTCAGGGGTACTTGCTTGAGTTGAATATGTTGGAGAAGTCGAGAAGAAAGCACCAATATTCCAGTGGTCTTCCCGCCCTTAATTCAGGAGTTCAACACCATGTTTTTAACATGCCTGAGGGACTGCCACCACACCGCCTCATTGAGCACTCAATGGTGCTCCGCAATGGCACTAACCCAATCAGTGTTCGGCCATATCGGTACCCACAATCACAGAAAGATAAGATCGAGAATTTAGTCTCTGACATGCTTCGTGCTGGGATCATTCAAACGTGAACCAGCGCTTACTCTAGCCCCGTATTGTTGGTGAAAAAAAAAAAGATGGTTCATGGCGATTCTACGTGGACTATAGGGCTTTGAACAAGGAAACCATTCCGGACAAATTTCTAGTCCCTATCATCGATGAATTGTTAGATGAATTGGGTAGATTGATGGTGTTCACAAAACTTCACCTAATCAGATTCGCGTCCGTCCCGAAGATGTCCATAAAACGGCTTTTTGCACTCACGAGGGCCATTACGAGTTCCTCATAATGCCCTTTGGGGTGACCAACGCCCCTGCTACTTAATGAGATATTCAAGCCGTTCTTGCGGAAATTTATTCTCGTCTTCTTTGAGGATATTCTGGTTTATAGCCCCTGTGTGGAGTTTCATGTCAAACACTTGAAACTAGTGCTGCAGACCCTTCCAAAACCATCAGCTATATGCCAATTTCAAAAAATGTGAAGTGGAAGGCTAAGGTGGCCTACTTGAGCCACGTTATTTCAGCAGCTGGGGTGGAAATGGATTTTTCTAAGGTCCGAGGCTTTCTTGGTCTTACAGGCTATTATCGCAAGTTTATACATGGCTATGCGATGATTGCACAACCCTTGACTGATCAATTACGCAAGGACAATTTTGGATGGACAGAGGCTGCTAGCACGGCTTTCACAGCTCTCAAGTCTGCTATGGTGAGTCCCCCGATCTTGGCTGCTCCAAAATTTTCCATTCCTTTTGTGGTAGAAACCGATGCTTCAGGGCATGGTTTGGGTGCGGTTTTGTTGCAGTCAGACCACCCGATAGCCTACTTCAGCAAGATCATTGGTCTGAGAAACCGTGGCAAGCCTATATATGAGAAAGAGTTGATGACTATTGTGTTTGCCGAAAAGAAGTGGCGACATTATTTGTTGGGCCCATCTCACTGTGTGTACTGATCAGAGGAGTCTCAAGTACCTGCTGGAACAGAGAGAAGTGGGTCAGGCTTACCAAAAATGGATAAGCAAGCTTTTAGGGTATGCTTTTGAGATGCATTACAAACCGGGGCCTGCCAACAAGGTTGCTCATGCCTCATCCCGACAATTTAGCTCGGATGTGGAGTGTTCTCCCATGGTCACTTCTTGTGGCTTGTGTTGAGACTATGTGCAATCTTTCATACAGAAGGATGGGGTGCTGCAACGTTTGATTTCTCAGCTTCAGAAGGGAGAGAACACTCCCAAATGGTTCACTTTTGAGAATGGGGTATTTAAGTGCAAGGGTCGGGTTGTGATTCCTAGGCATTGTGAGCTGACTAACAAGTTGTTGAAAGAGTACCATGACTCTCTGGTTGGGGGCCATGCGGGTGATCTTAAGACCTACCACAGGCTGGCTGCTGGCGAGTGGTTTTGGTTTGGGATGCGTAAGGACGTAGCTAAGTATGTGCAGCATTGTCGTTTGCCAGCAAAATAAGAATTCAACCTTGTCTCCTTTGGGGCTTCTTCAACCCTTACCAATTCCGGAACAAGTGTGGGAGGACATTTTGATAAACTTCGTGGAAGGATTACCCAAGTCTTTGGGTTGGGATACCATAATTGTGGTGGTTGACAGACTCACCAAGTAAGGGCAATTTATCCCTCTTAATCACCCTGAGCGTGGCTCAAAGTTTCGTGAGTGAGGTGGTAAAGTTGCATGGGATACCAAGCTTTATTATGTCTGATCGTGACAAGGTTTTTCTGAGCATTTTTTGGACTGAACTGTTTAAACTTCAGGGTACTCAGTTGATGAGAAGTACAGCATATCATCCCCAAACTGATGGCCAGACAGGTTGTCAATAAGGGAGTGGAGTCTTACTTGCAGTGCTTTGTGAACGGAAACCTCATACTTGGGCTCGATGGCTTCCATGGGCTAAATACTGGTACAACACTTCTTTTCACACCGCCACTAATTACACCCCTTTTAAGGCCTTGTATGCCAGGGACCCTCCTCACTTGTTGCGATTTTCAGCTGGCACTACAGCCGTGTCCTCTGTAGAAGAACTGCTGGAAAGGGATCCATTTTAGATGACTTAAAGTTTCATTTGGTGCAAGCACAGGTGTATATGCAGCAATATGAGAATAAGGGAAGGCGTGAGGGTGATTTTCAGGTTGGTGAATTGGTGTACCTAAAGCTGCAACCATATAGACAGAGGTCCTTGGTTAGAAGGTCCAACACCAAGCTTGCTCCTCGTTTCTATGGGCCTTATCAGATTGTGCAGAGGATTGGCAAGGTGGCTTACAAACTGCAGCTGCCACCAGGGTCCAAAATACACCCAGTCTTCCACATTTCTCAACTGAAGTAGAGCTATTGGTGCTGGCCATCGTCCAACCAACCTCCCTGCACAGTTGTCTGCTGATTTGGTGCTGGAAGTAGAGCAGGAGGCAGTGTTGGGTGTGAGGAATTCACAGGCTGCAATGGAGGTCTTGATTCATTGGAAGGGATTGCAGGAGTTTGAACCTGGGAACATTTTGAGGAAGTTAACCTCAGGTTTTCTAGCTTCCACCTTGAGGACAAGGTGAAACTTTGGGTGGGGGATATTACAAGGAATCATCCTAAACCTCCTGATATCCATTTTACTTATGCTAGAAGGCCCAAGAATTAGAGGGAAGAATGCTGAGTTGTCAGGTTATTAAATTCAGCTTGGAAAGAAGGGTAAAATAGTAATCACTAGATAAGTTTGTTATTTCTAGGCTGGCATGCTTAAGGTGTGTTAAGTCTGTATTTGGGAATTAATTTTGGGGTATTAATTGATAATTGGTGTAAGGGGAATGCATCAGAAAATTAATTGAGTGTTTTGTTTTGGGAGAGCTCCTTCCTCTCGAAAGAAGGATTGTATTATTGGATACTCTGTTCAGTAATACATTTATCATTCCCTAGGCTGCCATTACTCTATCTCTCTAGCTTGCTATCTTATTGCTACTCATACTAATCTCTAGCACATGTAAGGGTGTACAAAAGTAGATCCGGACCAATCCGGTTTGGTCCAAGAAAATAGGTGCTTCCTGATTTCCGGAATAGAATTTTCAAGTCCGAACAATTTCCAGTCGGGTCTCAAATCCCTAATATTTTGAATCCCGGTCGCGATACATTCCTTTTCCGGTCAGGTGCTGGATGTAATCATAGATATATTTTTTTTAAATATTTTCTTCTCACAAGTTGTACCCAGTGATCATAGGACTCAGTCATGATTCTTTATAAATTTTATTAGCACGGCACACAGGTTTGCTAATAAGATCCCAACCGAAACCTATGGCATTTTGCTATTAGTACCTTTGTTCCAAAAGACATTCCTCTATGATTTATCAAGAGATTGTTTTGTTTGGCTTGAAAGTGGAATATATTGCATTTGGTTGATTGGCTTTAGTTGCTAAGGTGGACTAATATAGGATTGTTCTACCAGCTTGAGAAATTTTGTAACTGTCTGATCAATAATTAAGCATCCCTAATAAAGCTAAAACAAATTTTCATAGAACAAACACTAGTGTGTGATCCTATAGCATACACACATTAACTAGGAGAACAAAGATGCAACAGAATAATGCACTTGTTGGGGTTTGGAAGACAAATGTTGAATTGCAAAGCAGGATGTTTAATCTGTCGCAAATCCATACACAAACATGTGAACAAACCAAAATAATATAGATTGCATCTCATGAAGGGTCTTAATTTCAGCTAAAATAAGTTTTTTAAGAAAAATCAGATAAAATAAGTTTAGACAATATAAGTTCCAAAAATAAAAAAATCTAAACAAAAATAAGTTCACAAAAAATAGTTTCCAACAAAATCAGATGAACCAAACAGAGCCTAATTCTTATTTGAAGCAAAAAGTGAAAAATGGAAAATCTTGTTCACCTATTAGCTATGAGCAAATACATTATTTTTTTTTAAAAAAAAAGGCACTAATTTGTTTTCAGGCTTTCACAGCTGCTTAGACTCACCAATTTAAACCTTCAGCCCTGATTCAACATTTTGTCAAATAGTGATGCACAGCTTAACTAAATTTGATATCACCACAAGTGTATGGATAAAACTATACACATACTAAATTTAGATAAAAATATACACATACATAGACTATGATCTTACATTCTGTTCCAAATTATAAGAAATGTTTTAGTTTTATTCCCTTGACTACTCCTATATAATTTTATAAACCCACAATCACTCCTGTAAAAAGTGTCATATTGAAGTAAAACAACCATAGAGAATAAAAGAAAGTAAAAAATAGCATCCATGTTGTGCAAATAATGGATTAGGATCAAGTAACAATACATGAACAAAGCTTCTCTTACCAGTCATGTACAGTTCCAATGAGGCCTCGATCATATATGATCTTCAGCTCCGAAGCAAAACGGATAGGGGTAACATTCATCACCCAAACATCTTTATCATTCAAAGCAGCAGCAAATCCGCCAAGATTGGCGTTCATATCCATTACATTCCGCAAAGTGTTCTTTTGTAAAATAGGTTTCATTAGGTTCCAATACTCAATCACTCTAAAGCGCCATGTGCTCTGTAATAGATGGATCCTCATAGTTAGTCAACCTTAACTTTAATATTATAAAGGGAAATCGGAGCACAATTTGGACAGAAAAGAATACATAACATTGGTAGCTTACAGTGTCAGCTTGAAATTCCTCAGAACTGACGCCAATATCCTCCAAGCGAGATGGAGATGCAGTAAGCCGCTGTGGCCAGGGAAGTAAACCGCTTGCTTTTTCCTTGTGCATTTCTATAGAACACAAGTAGCAGGAACATGTTAAAGAAATATAAAAATGTGAAAAAGACTTGCCAATTGTTCATTTTATTTTTTACAATTTCAGCAAAATACTGCAGTATGACTGGTGTTTAAAAAGGCATCAAGGTGCTGAAGACCAAGGCGTTACAGCCCAAGCCCTCATAAAGGCCTCAGTGAGGAGCAACAAGCCACTCTAAGGCTAGAAGACCTATCGTCGTTAGTTTTTAATTGCTTCATGTTGAAATTCTTCTACCTTTGTTAAGTCCACTGTATAGTGTCTATAAACTCTCTTTAAACACTTTTAATCGTTAAGTTTTAGAGAAATGAGGTGCGTTCCTCATAGATCCACTTGGTGTGCCTTGAACCTTTTTAAATACTAAGCAACACCAGGTGTACACAACCTATTAGCTAATTTAAAAGAGAAATATAATCCTAAACCATACACAGACTAATCTACTATTTTAACTGTTATAAGGCAATATCCTAGATCTGTTTATCATGAGAAGTGTAACTATAAAAGGCACTACATAGCCCCATCTATTAAGACTCTTATTTCTCTGTTTCAAGATATCACAGAGGAATAGTGGATCTAAATATTTTAATAATCTTCTGTTCATTGAGGTTCTACTCAGTTTTATGCAACAGTGAAGAAAGTTTAACTGTTGAGGACCACTTGCTTTGTTTATTATTTTGGAAAATATTAGAGTAAGTGTGGGTTACATATTTTTTGTGGAATAGAGAGAGTATGCAAGAGATGTAAGTGGGACAAAGTACCATTTAATAATATATTGAGCTTAACAAAATAGGAAGTATGCAAAGTGAGTAGAATTGCATGGAAAAGACTGAATCAGAAAGTTGGTAGAACTTCAAATAATGAGAGTGTAAGTAATGATGAAAATCATTAAGACCAGTTGTATGATTCTTAAGTGGAAACTCATGGATCATGCAAAAACAATCAAATGAATACATATTTATCACTCAGATCTAATTCACATGAAGAAAACTCAGGTGACACAATTGTTAAAGTTCTATGAAATAGAATATGCAGTTTTTAATCAACAATTTGGACAATAAATAGCAAAATTAGTAAATTGCTATTCTTCAAATATTATAAATTATTTAGTTGCAAGACTATAATATCAGAAGTTGGCAAAATTAAAGGGGGACAAACAGAAGATCAAAAGAATTTTTACACTTACTTGGTGAAAAAGGAGTGATACAAGTTTTCATTGAAATATTCCAAGATTCATCTGGATTATCATCTGAACTACATAATGGAGGTCTGCTTCCAGATTCTCTCTTCAAATAACAGCTGTTGCTCAGTGGTTTTGCCCATATAACAGTTTGGTCTTTCTTTGAAACAACTCTCCAGCACATCCTCCTTAAAAGACTATACATTGAATTCCAGATTTTTCGGTTTTCTGGATCTTGAGCATATGCTTCAGGAGAAGAGTACACAAAATATCCACCTGGCCTAAGTAATCTATCGAGCTCCAACAAAAGAATCCCATCTCTCTGAAGCCAATCAATCCTACATCTAGAACAATGGGCTAGTTCAAATGACCTGCTGGGGTATGGAAGTCTTTTAGTTCCCAACACACCAAGGGTAGATGGAATTCCTCTCTCTAATGCAAACTGAATTTGATTTTCATGTACGTCATTAGGTGCCAATGACATAGCTATAATATCATGGGAAAGAAGATATGCACCAAAACTTGCTACTCCACATCCCACATCAAGAACAGTTCTTATATTTCCACCATTGCTAAGTATTTCACCAGGAAACTTGAGCATCTGCACGAATACAATAGTAATCATCAGCATAAATTTTAAGATAGAGTAGAATCATAACATGAAAAAACTTCCGCATACCCTTGCAAGTGCAATAATATACTTATCTGCACCATCATGAAAATGGGTTCCACCACCAGGAAAATTTATCTTTTCTCCATTCACAACCATCCAGTGTTGGTCAGATTTCTCTTGTGCAAGGTGTGTGTGAGGTATATTTGCTTTCCACACTTCATCTCTGCTAGCAGGCCATCTGACAGGTATCTGATTTTCTAACAACAAAGTCATTGGAATAAAAATAGAAGAAGAAGAAGAAGAAGAAGAAGAAGAAGATGATGATGATGATGATGATGATGATGATAAATATACATAAATAATAATAATAATAAATAAATAAATAAATAATAATAGTAGTAGTAGTAGTAACAGTAATAATAATAAATAAATAAATAAAAGTAGGAAAAATGGAAATAAATAATCCCACCTTTGCCTGATCTGACAATAAGAATCCCACCTTTTGATTATTACAAGGCAATCCCACCTTCGTATGTGATTTTCTTTTAATAGACCTTAACCTGTTGATGACTTATTTTTGTAGGTTATATGCCATGTGTCAATTTTTAATAGGTTTATTTTATTTTTTGAATAAAAAAAAAATTAAAAAAAAAAAAAGAAAACAAAATTAAAAAATTAAAAAAAAAAAAAGAAAAGAAAAAACACCCCTGCCACCAACTAAAAACCCTAGCCACTGTGACACTCCAGCCCCTACCCTAGCCACCACCAAACACCGAATGACCGCCCTCCTTAATCTCTGAAACGGCCGGTCGACACCTACCCACCACGTAAACGGTGGATTTTGCACAGAGGGGTAGAGTTTTTAGGGTGTTTTAAGCGGCCTTTTCGGGGCTTAGATGGGGACATTCGGGATGATTAAGGAGGTTGGGTGGGGTTTTCGGGGGCTAAGAAGGGTTTTTCGGCGGCTAGGTTGGGTTTTTAGGGTGGTGGCTGTTGTGGTTAAGTTGATTTCGGGAGTAGGATTTGGGTCCAGGGTAGTTTCGAGGGTGGCTTTTGATCGGAAAAGTGGATTTTCGTATTTGACGGTTCCAGCCGGCCGTTTATTGGGGGTTTAGGGTTGCGGTCGTCCGGTTTTTGGTGGGGCTACGGTAAGGGTTAGGGATTCACGATGGGGGGTGGCTGGTAGTTGATGACTTTTTTTTATGTTAATTGGGGCTGGGATGGGGTGTTTTCGTTGGTTTTTTCGGCGGTTGTAGGGGTTTGCGGGGCTGGGCTGGCGGGTATTCGGTAGTCATAAGGGTTTTCAGCGGCTGGGTAGTGTTTTCCGGCCGTTTTTAGGTGGGCCTAGGGTATGGGGTAGGTGTTTCTCGGTGGCTGGGGGGTAGCTGGTGGGTTTTTTTTGTTTTTTATTTTTATTTTTTTTTACCCTATTTTTTTTTTTTTAACTTTTATTATTTTGTCCAATCATCAAGCCACATGTGGCTTTGAAAAAAAATTTAAAAAAACATGTTAACCTGTTTAATAGGTTGTCGGTAAAAAAGCCTATTAAAAGAAGATGACATACCAAGGTGGGATTGCCTCGTAATAATCATCAGGCAAAGGTGGGATTATTTATTTCCATTTTTCCATAAAAGTATAGCCTAAGTCCCTCTTTAGAGAAAATAAACTAATGACCAACCTTGTAACCATTTGGAGGCGGAATAAGACAGTTGTACCGACGCTCATGAGGTGGACAGTGTCGTTCATAGTGCTCCATTAATGTAAGATTTACCTTTAACCTCAATTGGTATATTAGATTTCTGTCCAAACACGGTATCAACTCTGAATATCTCATATCACATAGCTGTCATTAAAAAAAAAAAAATAAATTACCTTCGTAATGGATTAAAGGGAAAATAGACTAGTATTCTCAGCTTTGTATTGAAACGATGCATGTATCCTAAAACCCCTGAACAACCCCCCTCCCTGGTAGTCCCAAAAAGTGGTTTATACTCTACTATAAATTTCATATTTTTTTTCCTTGGAAGAATATTGTACAGTAATCATTAGATGAAATAATCACCACAAAAGTCCACAAATCCATAACGCATATATCAGAAGGATTGAAGCACAAGACTCTTTAAACTATTTTTTTATATTTTTGGCAGAAAATTTTGGATAGAAAAGGGGGGAAAAAATGTCTCTGGGTATTATACAATGTAGAAGTGATACAAAGTGATAAGATAGGCTTCTTTACAATATTTTTTTGTTAAAAAAACAGCACCCCATTTTTCTTTATATGACAATCAGTGGATTGGATGGAAAGCGAGCTGATAAACTAGATATCTTATTTCAATACTTTTACAATTGTCAGATCAAACAAACAAATCCCTCTACCCCTCAACAGATAAACCAAACAGAATTTGTGGAGGAAGAGTCAACTGAGCATTAGTGAGTTGTCCAAAATCAAACAAGGGGTCCATTTTTACCTTATTCAAATGTAAAATAGACACCCATCACAATATATCTAAGACAGGAGATACATCTACTCAAAGTTAAGATGATGTTTGTGGTAGATTCCACTTTATCTACCTCATATATTAGCCCTATATGCACGTGATGTGTGCATTACTGATATAAACAAATATTAAAACTACTGACATTGATTTATTATAATTCAAGTTGACAACATTTTTGAAAACATAAAGAAACAAGTAGCTTATGCATTGTTTTAAAACAAAGTTATCAAATTTGACATATGAACGAATATTTTGTCAAATAATCACTCTTTTTTTTTATAGTTTGCATATATTATCAAGAGAATAATATTTCTCATTTTACATATGAGATAATTATGATCCTTTAGATTTATAACATGTTTTAAATATACTTTTTAAATTTTAAATTAAAATTTTTGTATATACTGAATAGTAATTGTTATTTGTTGCTTGGTTGGTACTTGGTATCAATGTTGTTTCAATTTGAATGAATCCTAAATTTTATTGTAAAACAATTATGGTTGAATGATTTATAGCACCCTTGAAATTATCATTATTTTTTTTCCAAGTTAAACTTGAATAAGCAAAAACAAAAGGAAATTTTGACATTTGCTACTACTAAAAACACCATGTTTCACATTTGCTAAGTTTTTAGTGGTAGAAAATGTCAAATTTTCCAAAACAAAACAAAAAAGAAAAGAAAAAAAAAGGGTCAATCATAAAGGGAAAAAAAAAAAAGAATAACTATGATTAATTACATTGTACATTAATCATTTCTAGGTGAAAGTAGTTGTACTATATTCAACACAGGGTTGCACTTTAATACTTAATTCAGAGCTTGTTTGTAGCATATGAGTTGGGTGTTGGAAAACTTATTATGTAGGTTGCAAATTATAATAATGTAAAAAAGTGTATTCTAGAGGGAAAAAAAAAATAGAATAACTATGATTAATTACAGTGTATCTTGTAGCTTGTTTTATATTATGCTAGTATATGTTACATTGTAAAAGCTTCTTTAGCTGTTCTGCAAGACCAGAAATTTATTAAAATTTTGATTGTATTGTATATGATTAAATTTATCACTTTCAATTCATTGATTGAATAACTTATTTGTTTTGTTTCAATCATCCAATTAGGGCTCTTATGTTAATCCAACACACATCTACGTTAAATGTTGCCTGAATATGTCCAACTAAATATCCAACATGTATAGTGCATGTCTTGTACACAAAAGTGTTGCACCACGCACATTTAGGCCATCAAAAACCAGAATGTGAAAAATTATATAAGACCTCAGTTAAGAAGTGAGCAACAAACACACCAAGGTAACAATGTGTCACACATACACCCAAATAAGTTAGAGAACTCAGAGTCACAGCACATGTCAATGTGAAAAGACCTAACTCGTTCAAGTCAAGTCAAGCTAATAAGAGAGAATGACCTTGTCTTATTAAGCCTAAACTATCATTAAAGAGCAAAGACACCAATGTCGATGGGAAAGGAGTAAAGGACCCAACCCGATCAAGTCAAGTCAAGCTAATAAGAGAGAACGACCTTGTCCTATTAAGCCTAAACTTTACATTAAAGAACAAAGACACATATGTCGATGTGATAGGACCCAACTCGTTCAAGTCAAATTAAGCTAATAAGAGAGAACTTCGTCCTATTAAGCCTAAACTATACATAAAAGAGCAAAGAGAGAAAATGACTATTGGCTCTTTAGGAAGGGTTTGAAGAGAGGGAGCTACCAAGATGTGCAACTCCATAGAAGTGTGCTGAAGAGGCAAAGCAAATCGAAAGCAAGAGAATTGGTGCATTAGTAGCATGTGGTTTGAAAACAATTGAATTCTCGCATATAATTTCAATGATGTAAATAATTTTCCTAATCATCTTTTAAACCTAACATCAGGTGATCCATATCAAGCAACATAGTCATGCTTCAGCCGCAAATAAAAATTCACAATTCTATCATCAAATAAGCCCAATTACTGAAATTATCATGATTTTAAAATAAATAAACAAAGCCTATTTACTGAAAAACAATCCTAATTCAAAATTTAAAAAAAAAAATACAATATACAGAATTCAATAGTTCCAGAATTTAATAACAAAAATCTCAATTAATGAAACAATCATAATTTTAACCTCAAATAATCATAATTCCAATCTCAAAAAACCACAAATTATTGAAAAACAATTAAATAATCAAAATTATACAAAAACTTACTGGTATACTCTTTGGGAGCAAAGAATCAAAGTCTTGAACAGGGAGTTTATCAATGGAGTCATCCTCGTTAACAAGAGTGCTACCGAAGAAGGGATCGACACCATCTTGATCGAAGAGCACATCACGGTGAAGCGGGGGAGAAATGGGGATGAGAAAAGAACCAAAATAAAGACAAAATAAGCCAAGAAATGTGATTAATCCAAGTAAAACATGTTTGACAAGGGTCGAACTCTGACGAAGGGGTTCAATCCTCTGCTTCATTTGTAAACAATTTAGCATCAGAATCTTTAGAAGAGAGAGAAAAACAAGAAGATGAATGAAGTGAAGAACAAAGATTGGAGTTGGTAAGGTTGGTAGTTTATTCCTCACTGGCTCATTGTTTCTCTCTCCCTTCTTGTAGCTTTCTAATCTAGATGATGTCTTGGCCTCAAAAAAAAAAAAATTCTACAAGATAGTCTTGATATTTTGTGTACTGAGGTGTTAAGTGTAAAAATGAATATTGTTTGACTAGTTTTGTCTTGGGCCGTTGGGTCGGGACAACCTGTTAAGCTCGCTTCATGGATGTTTCTACCGTGATCAACTGAAAATTTTTAACTACAACCCCCGAGTAAAGCACAAATATGGTCCCTAAACTATTGTATTTGTATTCCCTTAATTTTCGTATGTGCACTTTTGGTCCCTCAACCACCTTGAGTGGTGTTTCTGACAAAATAGTTTAGGAACTTTGCCTAGTCAACAATACTTTAGGGACCTTAATTTATTATTTGTCATTTAAATTTCAAGCTGATTCATGTAAAAAAAAAAACAATACTGATTTTTTTTATTAAAAAAAACAAAAAAATAATAATACTACGTAATAATTTTAACTACTCGTATAATTTTATAAATAACAAAAAAAAAAAAAAAAAAAAAAAAAAAAAAAAACCCAAAACCCATCTACCATTGCAACCTCACAACCCACCACAACCCAACCCCCGAACCCCACTCCCCCACCGACGAACACCCCTGAAACCCATCCACGATCCCCTGGCCCCATCGAAGCCACACTTACAAACTTCGGCCCCACCTATTACCCATTGAAACCACCATCGACCCACCCGCAAAACCTTTAAATTACTTGGTGCAATCCAATCGAAAAGGGAGAGGAGAAAAATGATGCGCATGCATTGAGAATTGATGGCAAGAACAGAAAAATTCTTTAACCAAGAAGGGAAATTGGAAGAAAAAAAATATACCCTTTTCATTTGCTTGGATTTCTTACAAATTGAGCAAATACCCATTTCAAATCTCCCTAAAATACCCCTGACCCACATAAAATCTGCCACATTTTGGGTTGAATTTGCTGAGAATTTCATAGCTTAACAATAATGGAGGCGACCTCTACATGGTATGGTGGTTGGATCTTACAATAGAAATGAACTTGTAAATGATTCAACATGATAATACTGATAGGGGGCTGAGTTTTCTTAGTCAAAATTAATCTTGATTTGATTTGTTTGAGGGAATAATTAAAATTTACATTTACATTTCTGTTCTCATTATAATTATTGATTGAATCAGTGGTTTGATTTGTTTTGATTATTGAACGTCGTGAGTTGTTTATTAATGATTCAGATTAGTCTCTCTTTATTTTTTATTTTTTTAAATCAATAATTCAGATTAGTTGATACTTGATGTAATAGTGATTATATGATTTGTGAAATTGAGATTTAATTAGTGTTTTTGAGGATTGAAACTGTAATAATTTACTATTTATAGCTCAATTATGATTATGTGATCGGTGAACTAATTTAGTTATTGAGCTAGACTTTTTCAATAAACCAAAAAATTAATTGAGCTTTCTAAATTACTATTTGCTAACTCATTATCCCTGAATTTTTTGCTGACTGGAAGTCCCTAAACTTTTGCCTACTAGACTAGGTCCCTCAACTTTTTGGTCAAAAACACCAATAATGGTGGTTGAGGGACTAAAAGTGCACAAATGAAAGTTTAGGGACTAAAAGTGCACAAATACAAAAGTCCAGGGACCGTATTTGTGCTTTACTCTACAACCCCCTTTAGCCAATGTTGCCTACTCCCCCCAATTAAACTACGTCGTTTTACTCTATTTTTGATTTTTTTTTTTTTTTTTTTGTGTGTGTGTTTCCTTTTCCTTATTATTTTCTTTTCTTATCTCTCAAGTCATTTATATATATGATTCAAAACCTATTTTTCTGTTTTTTCGTTCTTTTCTTTTTTTTTTTTTTTTTTTTTTTTTGCATTTTCTCTCTCTTCTTGAACAATATTTCTCTTTCAATCACGTTTGTTTCCTCTTATTCATGGATGAATCATTGATTAGAATTGTTGATTGTGATAATGAAGTGTTGCATTCTTCGATTGCCGAATTTAATCGCGATTGTGAAGTTATTTTGTCAATGATTGGAGTTGTTCAATTTTGATCAATTTTGTCACTAATTTCGATTAATGCTTGCCGGTCGATTGTTTGATTCAATTTTGTTAGTTGTTTTGTTTTATATTGTTTGCTAATTTTATTCGATTTTTCAAGTTTTTTTTAGTTGATTTAGCCTATGTTTTAGTTCAATTTGGTTTGTTGTTATAATTCAAGTGAATTGAAGTTTTAATTTAATTAATTTTGTCTCTTATTTCGATCAGTATGATTTATAATTCAAGTTTGTTAGCTTTTTTTAGTTTAATGATTGTTGATTGTGATTAAGTAGATGTTTTCTGTGATTGATTATATTTTTATATACATTTTTGTGTTTTTTTAGTAGTTTTATAATTTTGATCAATTCCTTAATTCTAAATGATCATTATGATTCAAACTACTGTTCTATTATAGTTGTATAAATTATATTTTAAATATTTAGTACTTTATTTTATTTTATTATTTTGATCAAATTGAAAATGCTAAATGATCATTTATATATGTACTGTTTTGTATTTGTACATATCTGTTATAGATTATGTTCATTTTTAAAAATTTATGCAGTGGGTGCTAGTGATGAAATTCTGTATGAAGAAGCAACTAAATCAAAGTTACTTTTTAAAGATTTTAATTTTAAACAAGAAATTTATGAAAGGTACAATGAATATGCTTTTAAGAGAGTTTAGTATTGTCCAAGTGCGTGCTCAAAGAAAAGGCTATGTTCCTTCAAATGCTCCAAGTAATGTCCAAGTTTCTTTAAGTGTGCCAAGAAAAAAGGTTCAATTTCATCCAAGTGTTCCAAGAAATTTTCAAGTTCCTCCAAGTGTTCCAAGAGATGTTCAAAGTATTCAACGTGGTAGCTAGTCAACATATTTCTTCTAAGTATGATAGGTCGTTAGCTTTTTTTGACACTAATGTAGCGAATAGGTTAGCAAATAATAATAAGTAAGCATTTGGATTGAAACAATATATATTTGTTCGAGCTTAATTTTTTTTTCTGATAAGTGATATGTAACTGAACATATTTTTATTTGACACTAAACATTTGCCTATTTGGTCATGAATATTTTATTGTATTTCATTATAACTGTTTCGGGTGTTTTTTTGGAATCCCTCGGGATACTAGTCACGCTCTGACTAGCAACGGGACTCGGACACCTACAAAAGTACGAATCTCCGGTGATCAAAGATTCGCCTCCGACAATCAAGTTAGTGAGCGGAAACAGAATAAATGTAGAGAGAGAAAATAGAGAGAAGTTGGAGCTTTTTGTGCTCTATTAAATGTTATGTCACAATCCACCCGTCCCCATCATCAATAATTGGGGTATTTATGAAAGATTTATGTCTTCGTCGTGTGCAATTACTAGATATATATTGGATCAAATTATGGAGATAATTAAGTTCGTTCTTTTAAGTCGTCATTATCTATTGCTAGACATGATTAATGATCTTTGAGCTAGTCAAATAGTCCAAAACCCAATAGAATGGATCCTATAATGTCACACAAAAGGGTGATGGATTGAGCAAAAGAAAGAAGCCCATTATGGCCTCATGGAGTTATAGGCCAAGTGGGATTAAAGGAAGAGTATTGTAGGCTTGGTTTGGACCCTAATTATACATATGATGTATAAATAGAGGCCTTGCCTAGGGTTTGACAGACAACACATTTTAGCAGTCAATTGTGAATTGACTAGTATGCAACCAAACCCTAAAAAGACAACACATTTTAGCAGTCAATTATGAATTAATTATCTCAAAAAATAAATTAAAAAAAAGGGGGTTGAGGGAGGGTCACCGTGGCTGGGTGGAAGAACCACCAACAGGTGGACCACGGCAGCGACCCTACAGGTCGAAGGGAGGCGAGCACCAGGGAGGGCGGCATAAGGTAGCAGCAGAGAAGTGCAATCGTTGCATGGTCTGCTGCAGCCAGCGTTCTGTGGTGGCTGGGCTTCGGCCTAGCTGCTGCAGCAGCCCTCAGGCGACGGTAGAGGGATTTTCAAGCAGGGTGAGCGCAGCATCGGCGGTCAGAGGCCACTGAAAAGCCGACCAGAAACGTTCTGGTCAGGCTGCTGGTGTGACGTGGCTAGGGTTTACTCCTAGATGCGGTTGCGGGCTTGCGAGAAGCAACTTTTGCGTTGGTTAGGGTTTCCCCTGGCTGGCGTGGCAGCATATTTTTTTATTTAAAAAAAATGTTTTATTTAAATTGTTTATTTTGTTTTAATTTTAGATAAAATGTGATTTTATCTAAGATAATTTAAAAATTAAAGGATAATTTCAAATTTTAAAATATATTTTAACCTTTGAAATATTTAAGGATAATTGAGCAGTATTCCAATAATGTTGATTGAATTAATAATGTGATTATCTTAATATTTAGTTAGTAATTGATTTAAAAATTGTGATTAGCTAGTAATTAGGATAGAATTTCCTAATTTTGTTGGGATAATTTTTGAGGATAAATATGATTTATCTTTTAAGATTAAAATATATTTGATTCTATGTCATGCCTTATTTAAAATATATGATATTTTATTGATAGTCATGAATAATATATGATATTATCTAATTACAGTAATTAAATTATGAGATATTTAGGTGTCGTGTTTCCTTAATTGTGAACATTCGATGTTGTAGTTTAAAAAATATGATGAGTGATTTATTATGTGGCAATTTTATAATATATGATTTTTATGTTGCTATATAATGACTAGTATGGCCCAGTAGATTGCTAAATACGATCTGCGCATCGTGATGTATTTTTGTAATCTTAGTACGGTCTACGTACTGATAAAGTATTTTTGTAATTTTTTTTCATTTTATTTAAGTAGTAGATAGAATATAGTAAAATTACAGGTTGCAGATAATCCAAGAAGCCCATGAAGTGAAGGCCCAAAGGAGCAAGGTGGATGAGATCCATGATGATTCAAGTGGGAGCATTTACTTCATTAATTTTCTTAGGATTAGGGGTCATGCTATGTCTTGTTTATGCATTCAGTTTATTATGCATGTTAGATTTTTTTGATGTTTTGTGATGATGCGCTAGAGTTCACTATTTAATCACAACATAATGAATCTAGGTCCCAGTAATATTGAGGTTGCTTTTCCAATTAAAAACCCGATGAAACCTTTGATATTTATGATGGGTCATGCCAAAGCTGGGTGTCATATTATATCTTTGGGGAGTGGGGGTAAGTCAAATTTTACAATTTTAATTGGTTATACTCAACAAGGTTACCTAAAGAGTTTAGAACCTTGAAGCAAAGGGTAATAATTAAGCATGTGATGATTAATTATTCAACCAAGAGTTACAAAGAGTTGTAATCAGTAAAAAGTTTACTCGCCTTGAAAATTTAATGGTTGATGGTAGGGCCAAAGTCCGGTCAATTATTACACGAATAAAGGATCTTGGAATCACTTAATTCAAGTTGGGATCACTTAAATTGAATAGAGTGTTTTAAAGTTACCAATTTAATTCGCTTATGGTACTTTAAATTTTAATAAACATAATTGAATTTTGCGTTTACTTATAAGTAACATGTCGTTATAATTTTATTATTATATATAATCTCCTCGATTGAAAATAAAGTTAAGAAACGTTCTCAAAAAGTTTAAAAGATAATCCATGAACCTAATTCCAATTTTGCTAAGATGATTCTAAAAGGCAAGTTTTAGAAACCCATGTCACATGTCTAAGGTTGGTTTTATTTAAAATGTTTGAGTAAAATGCCAACACATTTTCATTTTGAAAAGTGTTTCAAGGGATATAATGAGATGGGAGATACAAATTCTCTAAAAGACAAGTATAGAGGTCCAATAAAATCTCACAATAAAATCTTTTATCTTCAATATGATTGAATATAAGAAAGTGATTGGAAATCTCTATGATTAAAAGTTGATCAAATGACATTATTCTTCATCCTTTTCGAACCTAAGAGAAATGATAAGGCTCCCATATGAATAATGATAGAATATACAACAAAATCATGAAAAGGCTTAACGAAGTTAAGCAAAGTATCATTTTGAACCTAAGAGAAATGTTCTAAGTGGCTCAAAGGGAAAGGTTTAAGAATATGTGAGGATTGCATTAAGAAGTTATAGGCCAAGAAATGCAAATGAGTTGCTACTTCTCAAACCTAGAACTACTTACATGCTAAAAGTTGTTATGAACAACAAATGTTTCCAATTAAATGGACCAATTCCAATTGATTAGAAACTACCTCATACAGTTGGAAGGTTAAAAATAATGTAAATGTTTAAATTTAAGAAGTATATTATAGAAATTGATTTAGAACATTGCTACTTCTTGGACATACGATGTCTTGTTTAGTTCACTCATTGAACAATGTGGTAGAACTAAAGGAAGAAGTTCTGGTTAAGGGAGAAATAAATCTACATGTTTAGAAGCAAATGTTGCTACTTCACAAGTAGAATCTACAAGTCTGGAAGCAAAAGTTGCAACTATACAAGTAGAATTTATATTTCACCTTACCTAGTTATTGGCTTGAATTAAATAAATGTTATTCATTCTTGCTAATATCGAAATACTAATCAATGTTAGTAATGACTAAGCATTGAAGATTCAAAAACATGGAGTAAATGTTATTTTATGCTTTATAGAGTCATAATGTGTTTTGAATTGCTAAATAGGTTTAAAGTTCTATATGATTGATTAAACCATCTCTATATATATAAACTGTCTCTAAAATGTCAATTGATTCGAATGAAAATGAACATTGCATGCGAAAGATCCAAAGGGATGGACTTTCAATATTATTAGATTATGAATCTATTGATATATGTAAACATCATTCTAATTTGAAATTTTGACAAAGTCACCATTTAGAGAAATGATGATTCGAACTCAAGGTCAAATACATATGGATGTAAGAAAACCAAAGGTTCAAAGGCTAGAGACGGATAATGAAACTTCATTTGTGATATGATCACATGTGCCTAGTTGAAGCATAAGAGTGAAAATTTTGAAAAAGTTCAAAATGTTCAGTATGAAGTTCAGTATCAACTTGACAAGATAATGATTACATTACAATATGATTGTACTTGTGAAAATTAAAGTCATGACATGTACTTGGCACAAATTCAAAATATTGCGATATGATCGTAATAATGAGAATTTAACCAATCGTTTGATAAACATCCAAGAGTTGTGAAATCGTTTTACAACAAACTCCTAAAGAAAACCTTATGAAGTGTTCATAAAAAGGAGCTATCAATCTATATGAGATATATATTGATAATGGATGAAAATACCCTATCTTCCAACCATTTTTCAGGGGATATACTTTTAAGATAAGCTACAAAAATGAACAAAGATACATAGGTCAAATCAAAATGTAGCGAAGGCTTCATATGTGATATGGATAAGAAAAATTCTTATTAAGTGTAGGGCATATTTCAAGCATTACCCCAAGCTTGAACACCACCGTGATCATACACTAAAGCATGGTGGCGTCCAAAGGGAAGGATGATAGAGCAAAAGAGTCACCAACAAGTTTTAGGAACTTGTAAACCGTTCATGAGGTGAAGGTTACACCCCTTAACGATCCAAGAGATCGTTAACTCCAATAGGTCTGGAACCATGACTGGTAGTTCGGGGATGAAGGTACAAATCCAACCTAAAAGAGATTGAACCTGCCTTAATAATAGGCCTCTATTTTATTTTGATCGTATTCATGTGCGCTTTGTGACTAACATGCAATCAATAGGATTAACCCTAAACCTGTTTATCTATGTTGGTTGAATATTAATGCACAAACAAAACTATTATTGGCGATCACTTGAATTATAATCAAAATTAACCCTAAACAAGATTATTAATTATCTTATTAAGCGTGATTACAAGTACCAATTCCCTTTAAACATGCATAAAAGGTGTGATCAAGCAATAACAATAATAATCATCAAGCAACATAATAAAAATCATAAAAAATTAATAATAATAACCATAATCATAATCATAATCATTCATGTTAAAGCATAATAATATCAAGATCCTAGGCATGATACTAACAAGATTAATAACAAACCCTAGCATGTCACTAAACAATAAAGATCAAATATATAGCCCTAACATGATACTAACATGAATATTAGGAAAGACAATAAAAGGCATCATAGAAATCATAATTGACATTATATTCTTTACCCTAAACATGATACTAGGAACTTATTGTTGTCATTCTAAACATCAAATTAAGAAAAACATCCTAACATGATACTAGGAATCAAAATAACAACCTAGACATGATTTCTATATTATAATATCAATAAATCAATTAAATCACACTAGTGGAAAAATCATCATTCGTAACGGGCTATTTGTAACGGGCAAAGCTATGCCCATTACAATAAACATATTCGTAACGGTCAAAATAACATTCCGTTACAAAAATATATTATTCGTAACGGGCACTATGTTGCCCGTTACAAAAACTATGTTATTTGTAACGGACAAGATAGTGCCCGTTACGAATATGTATTAGTTGTAACGGACAAGATAGTGTCCGTTACAAATGTGTGAATATGGTCCAACTGATAAGAAAGGCCCATTATATAATTAGGGTTTCACATTTCACTCCCCTGAAGTAGTCCTTAGCCGTCATACCCCATATTCACACATTTCACTCTCTTCCTTAGCCGTCACATTTCACCCTCTTCCTCTCTCATTTCACTCAATCTCTCTCTTCTCCTCACTCAATCTCTTCCATTTTTATTTCCTCTATGTGGATATATGATTTTCTCCTCACTCAATTGAAGAAGGGAAGAAGGATTAAGGATCTTCTCTGTGGATTAAGCTCAATTGTGCAGAAGAGTGACAATCTGAAGAAAGTCGACGCCGATAATCCGCCAGATCTCTGCAAAGCAGCAACGATACTCCTCCTTGGGTTTTGCCTCTTTCTTTCTCCTTTTTTTCATGCATTTATGTCAAATGTTTGATAATTTTTTGTTTGAAGATTTAGGCTTTAAACTCACAGATCTTGAATTTCTTCTTTTAATTTGTCACATTTTGGATAATTAATTTCTTGATGATGTTTCTGTTTACGGAATTATTATCGGTTGATGATTTTATCTGTTTTGGCTGATGAATTGTTTAATTTTGATGGTAATTTTATTGTGAATTGAGTTTTAATTGTTGAATTTTAATTGTTTTAATTGTTGAGTTTTAATTGTGAAGGTACGACGACGAGTTTGCAAAAATCTTGTCTAAGGATGCCTTGCAATTTGTTGCTGAATTACAAAGGGAGTTTAGGAGCCATATTAAGTATGCTATGGAGTGTAGGAAGGAGGCTACCGCTAAGTATAATAGCGGGGCGTTACCGGGGTTCGATCCTACGACTAGGATGATCAGGGAAGGTGATTAGGTGTGTGCTGCACCACCTCCTGCGGTTGCTGATAGGAGGGTTGAGATTACGGGTCCGACTGAGAGAAAGATGGTCATTAATGCTCTTTAATTCTGGTGCTAAAGTTTTTATGGTATGCATTTTATCCGATCATTGTTTTTAACCGATAATTTATATGGTATTACAATGTGTATACAATAGTTATTGTGTTAATCTTATCTTTGATTATGTTAGAGCTTTCAATTTCATATGTATGCTTATTTGGTTATTTTTCTTTTAACTAAGCAGTAAGTTCTTTTCTTTTTTGGTAATTACATCACTATACATTTTCCCTCAGGAAATTAATTACAAGAAGTTTGTGTGCACTATAAAATATATAAAAAAAACTAGAAAAGGCCAAACTTATACGTAAGATTGAAGCATGTTATTGACTGTCATTAACTCTGTAAGGTTAATTAGACTGTTCGATTTATAGTTTTTAATTAATTGATCTATAACCTGTGCTATTATGTCATGTCTTAGACTCCCATTTCAATTGAAACAGGACACATTATGTAAGAACCAACCTCATAAAAATCTGGTTTATTTTCCTGATGATGGTGGCTTGCGTGACAGAACATCTACATAAACGATCTTGAAAACATGATTTTTAGATTCTGCCTTGCTTGGTTTTCATCTTCAAAATTAGTTTGATGGATTTGAATTCAGCCTATATCCTTATAGATTAGCTGTGGGATAGAACTATTTATTCATATCTTTGTGGACTAAGACAGCAGGAACTGTTTATAGTTAGTTTAGAAATTGATTAGGACTGGGCTAATTTGTGCTCTATATTTGTTGCTTTCAGGACTGCGTGTTCTCTGTTTTACCTTCATAATATTAGGGAATTTGCATAATAAAAAGTGTATTTTAATTATTTACAGATGCATGCACAATCATCTTTCATTTATGTATTTTGAACATCGGTTTAAGGTATGCAAACTGATTTATGAATCATACATATTAGATGTTGTACAGTATGAGCATAAGACTGATGTTATTTTTCATTTCTAACATTCTGCATGCATAGCAATTGCTAATTAAAATTTTCAAAACATCCATTTCATACATGCAATGTGTTACTTATACATTTAAAACAAAAAAAAAAAAAACTTACAAGATTAGCTATAGAAGTGTATTCTGAATTTGTACATGATGCATGCATAATTATCTTTGATTTTTTTTTTTTAAAAAAAAATTCAGGTAAAAGCATGCAAAATGATTTTAAAATCATATAGATTAGATATTTTGTACAATTAAAACAACAGACTGGTACTATTTATATTTCAAACATTTTGCATGCATAAACTTGAACAAAAACTCTTTTACTTAAGGCATGCAGTATGAGACAGGTTTGTATCATTTAAACAGGTCTTTGATCATAATATTTAGTTATTTCAAAATTATCAAACAGAGAATATCTTCATGGCGCCACAATGGAAATTCCTAGATGAAATCGATACAACTACAAAAAATTTCAACGTCAAAGTAAGGGTTGCAGAGAAGGGTCGTCCACAAACATCAGAAAAAAAATACACGATATCAGTGTATGTTTTTCGAAGATGACAAGGTATATCAATTTAATTCTACATACATTTTGAAACTCAACATTCAATTTGCACAAATTGATGAAAGCACTTAAAAAATTAACAAATTCTTACTTGTTACAGAATAACCGGATGATGATGACACTTTTTGGTGACCAGATTCTGGCATACTCGGATGTTATTAGTTTCAGAGGAAACTATGAGATTGCTGATGTTGTAGTAAGGAACTTGGATGCACAATGGAGGGCTAAAGAAGATGACATTCCATTTCATTTGTCATTAGGAAGAAAGACTGTCATCCGATTTTTGGATCCTAAAGGAGAATCAATTTACCCCAGATATCAAACACTTGCTTCTATTCCAAGCATCCCTATTGATGATGATAGACATGGTAAACATATTATATGAATTACATATACAACCATATAATTTGTCAAATACATCAAAGTGGCATAATACAAAATGTTAGTGTTTCGGGGGTTTTTGTCCCTCGGGAGAGTTACGACACTAAGACTGGATCCAGCAAGGGGCGCCTGTACCTGCAAAGAAAACGGACCGCCGGATGGTCAGTGGTCCGCCTCCGAAGATTAAGTTAGTAAAGTTTTCGGAGTAAAACGTGCGGAAATAAGGTTATCTGCTCGGATTCCAAGCTCGGGTAAGGTACTGTCTGTTTCCTGAAAACGACAACTCTGTAATAAATTTAGATGTGACGTGTTGTCTCGTGTTCTGTATATTCTGCCCTCAAATGAGGGAATTGTCCCTATTTATAGGGTCTTTTGGGAAAGTGTGCCCTCCCTAGTGTCTGGTGACCTAGGGATTAGGGCACGCCGCAAAACGACGCCTCAAGGTTTGGGCCCTTGAAGGCCGCCATTTCAGAAGCGATATCTGAGTGACACGTGTCACTGATCCTAAAAGGCTATTTGGGCGCCTCTTAGGGTGACAGGTGTCGCCCTCCTAAAACATCCCAAATCAAAGGGATGTCTGCCTACCACGTGTCACCATCTCAAAGGTCCAGGTGGCACCTCTACCAGCGACACGTGGCGGGCTCCGATTGGGCCACTTGGCCGGGTATAAAAATACCCAAATCATTTGCCCCTTATAGGGGTCACGTGCATCGCACATGACACCTGTGACAAGTGTCAGCCTCTGATTGGCCGAGTCATTACTTTTTACTGTTGGGAGAATTTAGGGTTTTAACCCCAAGTTTTCACCCCCTATAAATAGAAAGGTTTGACTTCCTTTTGGATTCACATTTGCGTGAATAATCTTGAATCTTCTGACTTTCAAGGACTTTGACCTTCCAGAGCATTCGACAGCCGACCCCCTTACTTCGCCTGCTCCATCAAGCGCCTAAGACCGACGACTCTCGTTACCTTCTCCTAAGGTAACCACCTGATCCCTTTTTACTTATTTTTTGCATTTTTCTTTATCGAAATGGTTTCCCAAACGCACCCGGCACGACCTAGGTTAGCGATCAGCCGGTCACCGGGGACGGCTGAATCTAGAACTAAGAGTGCCGAATGCTCGTTTGAGAACTTTGCTTTAAGTATATCTCCAAATCCGACAGTGTCCGTGCCTCTGCAGGCCACGATGGCCAGAACAAAGCAAACGACAAGGAGATATAGAGCAGATGGTTCTTTTTACCATTCGGACAGTGAGACTGTCAATTCTGATGGTTCCAGTAGGGTGCCTGTCTTTGAGGTTAGCAGAGACCCGCCTAGCACTATCAGCACTCCAAATGACTCATTTTTGGAGGAGTGCGACAAGGAATTTGAGAACCCCGAGCCGAGTGGATCGATGCCGGATGATGAGCTGGGGGAGGACACTGCTGGCAACAGGCGGCAGTCCCCTAGCTCCGAAGAGAGTTCTGATGACTTGGCGTCATCATCTTCCAACTGCGTCCCCCTTAACTCAGAGGAGGCGCAGTCAAACTTAAAAGCTGCCAGAGAGTCCCTCTCCGTTGAGAAGGGAGAGGGCTGGGCAGAGCCGTCTGCTTCCAGGCGGCATGAACGTGCGCCCTACTATCTGCACGTTCCAGAAGGCAAGCGGAAGATCATGACGGATGATCTTCCCAAATTTCTCTCTGCCCATGTCATGGGACATGACTTTCTTCTGTCCGTGCCGGATGCTGTAGACATGGTCACCTGGCCTGAAATGGTTGTTTATGGTGACCAGTGCTTCGGCTGCTATGAGGCAGCCATCCAGGCAGGACTTCGCTTTCCTCTCCATCCGGTCGTGGAGAAGATCTTGGACGGATACCAACTGGGTATCTGGCAACTAGCCCCCAACTCTTGGGTAAATATCTTGGGCTACGTTGCCGCTTGCGAAATGCTGGAGCTGGATCCCAGCTTCGAGGCGTTTGCTCATATGCACTATCTGAGCAGAACGCCCAATCCAAGTTGCATCGGTTGGTTTACTTTGACCAGCCATACCCGGTACATGATGACGCTGGGGAAAGAGAACAAGTGGAAGGACTGGCGAACCAAGTTTTACATAGTCTCTTCCCCTGACGCCCAAAGGAACAGGCGGTACAACTGCTGGACTCAGTATCCTCGCCTCTTGGCTGGAAAAAAGGCTCTTCTGCCTGTTCCCAGGCGGGCCCAAGAGGAGATCTTTGACCGGGGCCTCTTTACTGTAGCCGTCCGGACAAACAAAGAGACGGGGGTTAAGAAGGTCACCCCCCAGAGCTATATTCCCCGATTCGAGTGGCTCTCGGACGGGATGTACTTGGCCGCATGCGGGCTAGTACTGAGATGCCGAGAGGTAGCTGGCCGCATGATATTATTACCTTTGCTTGCTTATGATTATTTGTTTCTTTGCTAACACTTGGTTTCTTGTTGCAGATAAGGCAATGTCAAAGTTTCCTGCCCACAAGAAACCAGCCCTCTCAGCCACCTTCTACCGCTCAAACATAAAACAGGCGGATGAGCAGCCACTAGGCGGCACTCCTAAGGTAACGAGTCTGCAAAGGTTAAGCTTAATGAAATGTGTTCACATATTCTATTTATGAGACTCACGCTTGGAACTCTTTTCAGAGTGTCTCATCAAAGCCTACCCCCTCTTCTCAGCCGGACCCCAAGCTACGAAAGCAGTCGGCTGGCGACGTTTCCTAGAACCGGAGGAAACACGTCGCCACCAAGCCCGCTAAGAAAGGGACAGGCGCCTCTTCCCCCACCAAAACTCCATTAAAGCCGGACGCTTTTCAACGAGCGTCGAAGAGTGGCAAAACGCCACTCACCACTGCTGGCGGCACAGCAGGCGGCAGCAAAGCTGCCGGCGAAGAAGGAGGTAAGCCATCCGACCATTCGATCATGCACTTTATAAAGGCCATTATATTCAATCTTGACTTAGCTGTATTTGTTTGATAGATGCCCCAGCAAGGCCAACTGTCCTCCAGATGGCCAGACGGATGCTCAGGACGCTTGATCCTGAGGACAAGGCGGCCGTCAGAGGAGTCGGCACCATGGACTTGGTTGGCATTCTGGTGCTTCTTTGTGAAGTACAATTTCTTACAACTTGATTAATATACATATTTTTTTCGAATGCTTACTGACAATTTTCTTTGGTTTGGACGCCCGCAGGCTATGCTGCGCGTGAGTGGTCTTAAAGGGCCCCTTAATGAGAAGACCAGGGAGGTAAAGGCAGCGAATGCTCGGGCCGCCTCTACTCTGGACAAAGCTCAGTTTGAGATTGCTCAAAATGAGATTCTGACACTTGATATGTTGTATTCCCAGGCGTCTGCCAACCTGCAAGTTCAGCAGAACTTTGAAGCAGCCAAGTAGCGAGTGAAGGAGCTTTAGGACTAGGTCAAGGGCCTTAACGAGAAGTTGGACAACCTCAAGGAGGCGGAGTCCAAAGCGGCTAGCCTGGAGGCGACAGTTAAGAGACTCAGAGGGCGGCTGAGCAACCAGGAGAACCAACTCCGAACCAAGTATAGGTCCTTGATGGAGGAGGAGAAACAAGCCCTGGTCAAACAAATGATGGATGATAACGAAGTCATCATGCGTGCGGCCTGGGCGGCTGCTTAGTTGTCTGCCGATTATCAAATTTGGAAGGTCTAGTTTGATAAGGCTAATGACAAGTTCAATGCCCGTCTCCTCAGAGAAGCTCAAGAGGCGGCCGAGAAGGAGGCGACTGTCAAGGGTGCCTTGGGGGAGTCCAGCTCTTCTGGCTGCTCGTCGTCTGGGGACGAGGAGGAGGATGATCAGGAGGAGGATGCGGAAACTAGAGAGCATGCGCCGGTGGACAAGGCGGATGCCGATGTTGAGAAGCTCCCCTGATCTTTAAGCTCTGTCTTTCTGCGGCCGAATGGCCATGTGTTTGATATTCCGGCCTGTGTGCCGAGTAAAAAATGTATCTTTACCGACCAAGGGGTTGGGTAACTCAACCATTCTCCTGGCTTAGCTAGTTAACACTTTTTCAGTCATCAATTTTGACGGTTGTTAATTCTTATGAAGCATTCGGTCATTTGGCCGGTTTTATTTATATTGGTGTTTATGCATGCTTTAAGAATTTTCAAAGCTTATTTTTATGCATAGAATTTTAGATAAGTATTTTAGCCCATATAGTATGCGAATGTTCTTGCCCCTGGACGGATGTCGATTGGTTTCGGTTGATTGGATTGATTGACTTAGAAATTATTGATACTTAGAAGAGTATGCATGGTTTCTAAGTCAATCAATCACTAGGGTGATTGCCCCAAACCAAGCGACAGACGGCCATGCAGAGCAGTCGATTCTTTAATTTCATTCGGCCATAGGCCTCGTTAAAATAAGATGCTAAGTTTTAACTTAACTTTTTTGTTATGAGAAAGTATTTCGCCTGGTTTGCCCCAACGCGAAGCAGGCGCATTCGGCCATAAGCCTTGTATACGTATAATGCAAAGTTTTTGGACCTAGATTTTTTTATTGAAAAAGAGTTCTCCGCCTGCCTTGCCCTAGAGCAAAAACAAGCGCATCCGGCCTTATGCTTTGATATCCTCTAATCATGAAACAGTGACCTCTTTCCAATTGTACTAGAACAATTCGAAAGACTTTCAACCTTATAGATTTCACTTTTGATTTATTCAAACAACCGCGGATGCGTTGTTAGCATTCGGTAGGGCCGTTTGATGTATTAGTTGAGCAACGTGCCACCCAAATGGGAGATGCTTCTCCTCGACAAATTCGCCCGAATGGACGTCGTCGGTTATCTAACTCATGTTAGAGCAGACGGTCATACTCATGTTGGAGCAGACTGTGGCCGTCGGCCTCTATTGTTTTATTAATATCCAGCCATTGGCCTCTATAAAAATGGCAAATAGCCATTAAGTGTTGGACTTAACTTAAAAATAAATTAGTAGGGTCGACTGCTTTGGTGCAGTCGGCTCCTTCAAACGGAATGGGGCGTCTGCTGTTGGGACAAATGTTTAAAAATAGGGTGGTCGTCTGTACTTTGTACAGGCGACGCTAGCATAATTTACAAAAATTAGCAAAAAATGGGAAATGAAGACATATTCTCATTAATCAAAACTTTGAAATATTTACAAAAATTCTTAGAAGTAGTACTTTTTTAAGTTGTCTACATTCCAAGTTCTAGGCACCCGCCTACCGTCTGGTTCTTCCAGTCGATAGGTGTCGTCTCTTACTTCATCATAGATTCGGTAGGGGCCTTCCTAATTTGGGGTTAGCTTTCCCTGCTCATTCGCCCTACCGACTGCCTCCATTTTCCGTAGCACAAAGTCCACCACTTTGAGAGGATGCTTGTGTACTCTTTTGTTGTAGGCCCGAGTCATTCTCAGACGGTAAATCTCATGGCGTAGGGCAACA
This sequence comes from Chenopodium album, assembly GCF_948465745.1. Taxonomy (NCBI): domain Eukaryota; kingdom Viridiplantae; phylum Streptophyta; class Magnoliopsida; order Caryophyllales; family Amaranthaceae; genus Chenopodium; species Chenopodium album. The sequence goes on along the minus strand of NC_137834.1, from coordinate 40,575,745 downwards.
TTGCCCCTACGCTCTGGAAGTGAGTCCAATGCTAGCCGCATGGCCTCCCAGTTTGCCTCTTCGTCATACAACATGATTCGAAGAGTCGGCTCATAGTGTTCGATGGGCAGGACAACTTCTGCACCATACACCATGAGGAATGGGGATTCTCCAGTTGCCCCTTTTGTGGTTGTTCTGATGGCCCAAAGGACGTGTGGTAATTCATCCGCCCAAAGGCCACCAGCTATCTCTATTTTCTTTTTGATCCCGTCTGAGATTAACTTGTTGAAGGCTTTGACCTGGCCGTTTGCTTGGGGCCGGCCGACTGATGCAAAGAAACTTGAGACCCCTTGGTCTCCCAACCAAGTCTTGAGCTGAGGCGTCTCAAACTGAGGTCCGTTGTCAAAAACCATAGACATAGGCACCCCGAAACGAGTGATAACATTCCTCCATATGAAGGAGATGACATCTTTAGTCTTGATGTTTTTGACCGCCTCCGCCTCTACCCATTTGGTAAAGTAATCCACAGCTACCAATGTGTAGCGCTTACCGCCTTGGGCTGCTGTGTAAGGCCCAAGTATGTCCATGCCCCATTTGGCAAAGGGTATTGGGCTGTTGATGGCCGTTAGGTCTGTGGGCGGACGATGGATGAGCTTGCCAAACTTTTGGCACTTGTCACATTTTTTGACCATTTCCATTGCATCCGACTCTAGAGTTGGCCAGAAATAGAGCCGCTTAGCCTAGGCAGCTAAGGACCTGCCGCCTATATGGGAGGCGCAGAAACCCGCATGAAAATATTCGAGGACTTCTTTACCCTTCTCTGGTGTAACACACTTCAACAGAGGTTTCAAAAAACCAGTTTTGAAGAGTTCTCCTTGTCTCAGCTCAATGTTTGCCACTTTCTTCTTCAGAACAGCCGCCTCCTGGGGTGAATCAGGGAGCGTGCCTTCGGCAAGGTAGGCTCGGATGCTGTCCATCCAGGTTGAGCTTCGGTCAAGAATTCCAATGGGGTCTTCATTAGATATACTTCTATTTTCCATGACCTCCCAGAAAACTGACCAAGGCGTTTCACAGGAGGCGGATGATGCTAGTTTTGACAGAGCATCCGCCTGATTGTTTGAAGACCTGGGCACTTGACTTAGATGAAACTCCTCAAGTGTCCCGACTTCATTTTTGACCGCCTGCAAATATTTTATCATGGCCGGATGAGTGGCCTCGTACGTTCCATTTACCTGGAGTACGACCAATTGGGAATAAGAGCAGGCGTCAATTTTCTTTGCCCCTGCCGCCTTGCAATACCGAATGCCGGCTAGCAGGGCCTCATATTCAGCCTCATTGTTAGAGACCTGGAACTTGAACCGCAATGCATATTTGTACTTATCTTCCTCAGGAGATTGCCAGATAATCCATGCACCACAACCGTTCGTAGTGGAGCTCCCGTCCACATACACTTTCCAAACCTGGTTAGTATTGTCCGGTGCAACCGGCCTTGTCATCTCAACAATAAAGTCGGCGAATGCTTGCCCCTTTATTGCCTTCCTTGGTTCGTAAGTGATTTCCAATCCTTGCATTTCAATCGCCCATTTAAGCATTTGTCCAGAAGACTCCAAGGTTATGAGTGGCCGCTTGATCGGTTTGTCAGTATAGACTTCTACCGCATGCGCCAAGAAGTAAGGTTTTAGCTTCTTGATGGCCATGTAAAGGGCAAGGCCAAAATTTTCAACCATGGGGTTCCGAAGCTCTACGTTCCTAAGAACGTGGCTAATGAAATACACCGGGAGCTGGATGTCGTCTCTTTCAGCTAAGAGAACGGCACTGAGGGCAGGATCGGAGACAGCTAAATACATGAAGAGCTTCTCTTTGGGCAAAAGGCTAACAAGCCTCGGCAAAGAGTGCAGATGAGTTTTCAGCTTTTGAAAGGCCGCCTCTGCATCATCCTGCCATTCAAAGTTGGTCTTCTTTTTTATTGCCTGGAAGAAGTAGAGACACTTGTCACCTGACCAACTGAGGAATCTCCCCAAGGCCGCCAGACAACTTGTTAACTTTTGCACTTCCTTCACAATACGGGGCGACTGCATGTTGATTACCGCTTGTATTTTCTCAGGGTTGGCCTCTATTCCCCTTTGGTCAATCAAAAATCCGAGAAACTTCCCAGACTCAACACCAAAGACACACTTTTTTGGGTTTAGCATGACCTTGTGCCACCTGAGTGTGGCGAATGTTTCTCGGAGATCCGTAAGATGATCCGCCTGTTGTTTGGATTTGACTATCATGTCGTCAATGTACGCCTCTACATTCCTTCCAATTTGATTAATGAAGACCGTATTAATCATTCGTTGGAAAGTAGCAGGCGGGCGCATTCTTCAAACCAAACGGCATCACCGTATAACAGAACAACCCCTGATCAGTGACGAATGCCGTCTTTTCTTGATCTTTTTTCCACAGGGGGATCTGATGGAAACCTGAATAGGCGTCCATAAAACTCATCAGGGCATGTCCGGTTGTTGAATCGACCAGACTGTCGATCCTTTGGACATGCCTTGTTGAGGTCTGTGTAGTCAACACACATGCGCCAAGTTCCATTCGGCTTCTTTACTAACACAACGTTAGCTACCCACTCAGGGAAATTGCATGGCCGAATGAACTTGGTGTCTGTAGACACCTAAAAATGTCTCCCCAAAACCAAACCCGATGATAAATAACCTTTCACCGCCACTGTTGGTCGGGTTTAGTATTTAATCCCGAGAGTGCTTGAAAAATCGTATTTTATTAAATTCATACCTTTGAAAGGTCCATGGATTAGTCTTGATGTTTGGTAAAAGCATAATTTTAATTTTAGCCCAAGCTTGTTAATTAATTTTAAGCCCAAACCTTTTTATTTTATTATTTTTTTATTTTTGGCCCAAACATTTTATTTATTTTTATTTTATTATTTTCTTATTTTAGCCCGAATAATAAAAGTCAGAAAAAAGCCCGAAATTATCAATCGGCACTTAAAAAGCCGAAAGAAATTAGGGTTAAAAATGAATTTAGACGGAAAAATGGACTGGAACTGACCGTGTCACGGTACAGTCTGACCGTGTCACGGGAACCATTCCCGTCTGACGGTGGGACTTCCCGTGACACGGGATGTCTGCCGTGACACGGGATGTTCCGTGTCCTTTCCGCGTAAACCCTTAACGCGTTTTTCGTTCCGTTTTCCGAAAATTTCCCGCGTCACTCCAAAACTGTGCCGTGTCAGGGTAAAGTGTACCGTCTGACGGTACAGTCTGACCGTGTCACGGTACAGTCTGACCGTGTCACGGGATACTTTTTTAGTGTTTTTATCATTTTAGGGTTCCGTGTGCTCCCTCAGCACATTTTCCCTATAAATACCCCCTCATTTCTGATGTACGGGGCAACCAGAATTCTATGATTCTTATTTTCTCTCTTCTATGCTATTAACCTAAACACTAGCCTACCCTTTTCACTTCAAAATTCCTTCTTCAAGCACTCAAAGGAGTCCATATTTTACTCGAGGTTCTGTCCTTAAGCCAAGGCGTGAAAGGTAGAATCGTTTGAGGGTTTGGCCCCAAAATCAACCATATTTTATTTGATTTAATTTAGTTATTGTTTTATTATTTCCTTGAAGTTACTAACTCGTTTATTATTTTGTAGTTGCAAACAAACAGATTCAAAGTAAGGATCATGCTCTTTTTATTATTATTATTTTTCTAACTATTTATATGTTGTTGGAATTATGATTAAATTGGTTTTTATATTAATGTTGATTCTATTATTTATTTTGATCACCATATTGCATGTTTAAAGGGAATATGTAATTGAGAATCACGCCTTATAAGATAATTTGGACAACCGGTTTAGGTTCCTTTTAATCTTGTTGTTTAATCAAGTGATCACCAAATTTTTAGAATTATGTGTGCATTAATCTTAAACCAATTTAGTTAAATAACAGTTTGGAGCGAATTGAATTGTTGTTTGTATGCCTTTGAGATCACAGGAATCTCTTTTCACTATAAGAATCGAGTAGAGGCCAATACGGGCGAATGTGACTCCATGACTCACTTTGTACCATCATCCCTGATCCTCCTTTCGTGGTTCCGAACCATATGGAGTTAGTAATCTCATGGATTATGAATGGGGTGTAACCTTCACGGGTCAATCGTTGTTGCCTATCGTTGTCCCTTATCGTGGTTGCCTTTTTATGATCCGTGAACGGTTTACAAGTTCCTTAAAAACTTGTTGGCGGCTCCCTACTTTATTTGTCCCCAATCGTTGTCCCTAATCGTAATGTCAATTCCCACTTCCTATGAGTGCCAAGCATATTCACAACATGCTTTTTACGTAGGCGCACTTCGAGCGACGCCTACAGCGTCTAACAACTTTTTTACTTCGGCGGCTGCCGCTTGACTTCTTTCCTCACCGTGGTTTCTTTTCTTTTGCCGAATGGGCTTCTTTTTAGGATCCACGGCGAGTTTGTGGACAACGAGATCCGGGCTGATGCCTGGCATCTCTTCCACTTCAAAGGCAAAGATGTCTTTGAATTCTCTCAACAGCTGGTGCAGGCTCTCACCTAGCTTGGCAAATGCGACCGTCCCCACCTTAACCGTCCGCTCTAGGTGACTGTCATTTAGAGTGATATCAATGTGTTCGCCAGCAGGCTGGGGACAAAGATCATCTGACCGTTCCCCGGTCGGTGATTGCTATTGTTTTTCTTTTTTGACCACCACCAGCTGATCAGTCTTTATTTTCTTACCGGCTGGTGGGGCCGACTGTTCTTCCTCGACATCGTCAAGGTCGATTGTCTGCTTGCCCTGGCCATATGCTGCGGCCGCGGGCTTGACGTTCGAGAGATAACACTCTCGAGCCGTCTTCTGGTCCCCATTGAGGGAATCGACTGTTCCATCATCCTTCTCATACTTAAGCAGCATGAGAGAAGGAATGATGACGGCCTTACACTCATTTAGAGTGGGTCGGCCAAAAATGAGGTTGTAATCTGTGAGATTTTCAACCACTAGGAAACAGATGGTCATGTGCCGACCGTCTCCCCTGTTCCCCAGGCGGACGGGTAAGTCAATTAGTCTGACTGGGTGCACAAGTCCTCCCCCAAACCCAACAAGGGTGTGAGAGACCTCCATCATGCTATCCGGTTTGTATTTGAGATTGGATAAGCATTTGAGGCTGATGAGGTCCGAGGAGCTGCCTGTGTCAATCAAAATTCGACCAACCAGTTTGTTGGCCACCTTGCATTCAATGACCACAGGGTCATCATGCGGCCGACGGACTTTGCCTCTGTCCTGCTCGGTGATGACAACTTTAGGGAAGGCGGATGTGCCTGCCGCCTCTCCTTCTTCAACAGAGTTGACCATCTTTCTCAGATGGTCCTTGGTGCCCCAAATGGTCGGGCCATCCCCGGAAAATCCGCCTGCTATTGTATATACCGGATCTTCATCGGTTTCGGCACTAATAGCAGGCTGGGGAGTCTTCTTCTTGGACTGCCCCGGATTTGTCTTGGAAGTCACTATGGACTTCACATAGGACTTCAGCTGTCCCTTGTCGGCCAGACAGTCAAGCTCCCTCTTGAGACTGAAGCAGTCGTTCGTGTCATGGCCGACATCCTCATGGAAATGGCAATGTTTGCTTTTGTTCCGATTTTCAGCGGAACCTTTCATAGGGGTCGGCTTCTCGAGAGTCAGCCGATCCTTGATTTCCTAGAGGATGGAGCAGCAGTCCTTGTGGAACTCGTACCTTGGAACGTACGGTTTCCACTCTTTTTTCTTCTTCTAGGCCGGTTGATCAGAGTTATCAATGGCCCAGATTTGTTTTTTCTTTTTGCTCTCTTCTGGCTTAGGAGCCGGCTGAGCAGGCCGACTCTCCTTCTGTCGCTCGGACTTCTTAGGGTCCGACTGCTTATTGGAAAAGCAGAGTTCGGTCGCCTGTATATAGGATTCCGCCTCTCGTAATTCTCCCTACATAGTGAAAATTTGTTTGCAGACGAGTTCATACTTGAAAGTAGACCCGTCCTTCAGACCCTTAAAGAAGTATGTGAAGGCGACCTCATCAGACAACCCATGAATCCGGATTCTTACCAAATTGAACCGTCTGACATAGGAACGCAGGCCTTCTCTATCTCCCTATTGTACATTGCCCAATTCGAGGCTTGTCTTTTTGGCAGGGATGTTCATAGAGAAGTTCGAAGCAAACAAGAACGCAAGCGTCTTGAAGCTATTAATACAACCAGCCGGCAGATTGCCGAACCACTGTTGGGCTATGCCCTTCAGGGTGGCTGGATAAAGCGATACCATGCGGCATCATCCAACCCTTGTAAATACATGAGGTGGGTGTATGCTAGCAGGTGGTCTTCCGGGTTGGAGGTCCCATCATAGGTTCCAACCAAAACATTTTTAACCTTGGCCGGCTGTTCGGCTTCGGTTATTTCCCTGGAGAAAGCAGAGGGTAGATCTCCAAGGTGTTGCAGCCTGAGCTGCCAATCCATCGGCTGATAGCCGTACGCTTCCTGGCCTCCAAAGAGGGCAGGCTGCATGTAAGGTAAAGCAGGCGACTGGTACAGACGGCGCCAAATGTTTTGGGGGTTTTTGTCCCTCGGGAGAGTTACGACACTAAGACTGGATCCAGCATGGGGCGCATGTACCTGTAAAGCAAACGGACCGCCGGATGGTCGGTGGTCCGCTTCCGAAGATTAAGTTAGTAAATTATTCAGAGTAAAATGTGCGGAAATAAGGTTATCTGTTCGGATTCCAAGCTCGGGTAAGGTACTGTCTGTTTCCTGAAAACGACAGCTCTGTAATAAATGTAGATGTGACGTGTTGTCTCGTGTTCTGTATATTCTGTCCTCAAATGAGGGAATTGTCCCTATTTATAGGGTCTTTTGGGAAAGTGTGCCCTCCCTAGGGTCTGGTCACCTAGGGATTAGGGCACGCCGCAAAACGGCGCCTCAAGGTTTGGGCCCTTGAAGGCCGCTATTTCAAAAGCGATATCCGAGTGACACGTGTCACTGATCCTAAAAGGCTATTTGGGCGCCTCTTAGGGTGATAGATTGTAACCCTCCTAATGGTCCATTCTGGATCATCAAACATCCCAAATCAAAGGGATGTCTGCCTACCACGTGTCACCATCTCAAAGGTCCAGGTGGCACCTGTACCAGCGACACGTGGCGGGCTCCGATTAGGCCACTTGGTCGGGTATAAAAATACCCAAATCAGTTAGTATTTAGTGTGATTTTTTTTGTGTTTCAGATATACTTGTGTTAGTTCTTTATGTATCAGAAGAACCAAGGAGAATAGTGACATCATTTAACAAAGAGACATCAGTTCGAGATCTTATGGTGATAGATCACATGTAATTGCTGTTTTGGGTGTTTTTGTCCCTCGGAAGAGTTACAACACGAAGTCAGATCCGGCCGAGCTGTACCTGCAAAATAACGGAGACTCCGGGTGGTTGGAGCTCCGCCTCCAACGGTCAAGTTAGTAACTTGAAAAGGAATAAAGAGGACGGAAATTTAGGTGGGTATCTGCTCGGATTCCAAGCTCAGGTGTTTCTCTGATGTGAGAGAATGCAAGTGTAATAAATGGTAAAACGTGCCCTCAAAATGAAGGAGATCTCCTTATTTATAGGGTCTTTGGGATTTGTGCCCTTGATTAGGTCACTGAACCCTAATCATTGGTGGGCTGCGTCGTTTTGCGGCTTTCTCGGGATTTGGGCCTAAAGGCCGCCTTTTTCCCTTATTTTCTGGAGTGACACGTGTCAAGCAGGGATTGGTCCACTTTGGGCCAGCCTAAGGCTGACACGTGTCATCCGCTGATTGGACCACGTGGCGGGGTAAAATTACCCTAAACATTTGCCCCTCACACATGTGACGTGGCACGCCACGTGGCATCTGTGACACTTGTCACGCTCCTATTGGCGGTAATTTTACCATTAAAGAGTAATCGTTCACCTTCCGGGTAAATTACGGAAATGCCCCCATATTTACCCTCTATATATAGCCGTTTTACCCTCATGATTTTGTACGTTTACAAAAATTTTCTAAAGAGAGAACTTTGAGAGAGAAGAAGTCATTCGTCTGAGTCAGGCGCAAGCAAGAGAGCTCGTTTTCCACCGACCCAGCCGGATCCGCCAAGTTTCAGATTTCACTTCAAAAGGTACTGTCTCTGCCTCTCTTAGCTCTTTTTCTTTTTTTTCACCGCTTGTATATATTTCCTGCAATTAATGGATGCATCACCAACACACACGGCACAGCCTAGGTTAGAGTCCAGCCGGTCACCAGGGACGGCTGAGTCTAGGACTGGGAGTGCCGTCTCGGGGTGTTGGGACCACCCTTTGCCTTGGATTCCGACCAGTTACGTGTCTGTGCAGGACACCATGGCTCGGACAATGCAGACGACAACTGATCCAAATTACAAGAGCGAAGGCTCAGGCGGCCAAACGCCTGAGGGAGAAACGTCTAGTCAGGGAGACCAGACGGCTCTGGAGAGATCCCCTCCGCGCGCCCCTTTAACTCCTGCTGATTCCTTCCTAGAGGAATGCGACCAAGGCGGCGACGAGGCCGTCTCTGCCCCCTTGAGTCAAAGTGAGGAGGAGACGGAGAGCGACAGCTCCGCCTCTACCTCTGAGAGCAGTGACGATTTACCCTCGCTTCCGGATAGCGAGGAGGAAGAAAGGAAAAAGTGGAACGAGAAGGATGATCCCTTCAACATCCACGTCTCCTCCAAGGACCGGATCCAAATGGAGGAAAACTTAAAGAATTTTACTAAAATGCACCCGCTAGGAGACGGGTATAGGATCCGGGTGCCGCCTGAGAATGGCACCGTCGCCTGGGAGGACGATGAACATAATGCCAACAGCTATTTCAGCTGTTCTGAGGCGGCGTTCAAAGCTGGTCTTCTCTTCCCCCTTCACCAGGCGGTGAAGGAAATTTTGAGAGGCTACGGCCTCGGAGTCTGGCAACTTACCCCCAACTCTTGGACAAATATTCTGGGGTTTGTTGCCGCCTGCGAGTTCCAGGGGCTTAACCCCGGCTGGGAGGCTTTTGCTAGTATGCATTATCTTAGCAGAAGCCCAGGCGGCTAGAGGGCGTGGTACACTCTAACCGCCTGGTTCAGGGACGAGTGTTTCCTAGCCGCCTGCGGGCTAGGACACATGTTTACCAAACGTATGCGCCTGAGTTTATATCCGTCTGTAGTATTTTTCTATCGAAATTGATTTATGATATTGACCAATTTCCTTCTTTTTGCAAAAGAAGCATTAAACATGTTGCAGACGGAGAAAACCCCCAAGCGGTCCTCTACAGTCATCCGCAAGGCGCTTGCGGAAAAGGCTGCGGCTGAGGTCAAAGCCAAGGTAACAAACGCCTGACCCTTTCATAAGTTGATCTTTTAAAATTATTTTTCCCGGATGCTAACCTTAACTTTGGTTATTTTTGCAGGGAGGAGAGGTTGGAAAGTCGTTTGAGAAACAACTCAAACGGGCTAGGGAGGATACCCCCGCCATTCTCAACAAAATAAAAAAATCCACCTCCGCGTCAACTCCTGGCGCCTCAGCCGGGCATCAGCAGATGCAGATAGCGGGGCGAAACGAGAAGATAGGCGGCAGCGTGTGCCTTGATCTCGTCAACCCCTTATCAGCAGCCGTGGGGTTCACCACGCCTGCAAGCGGTTCCCGCTTGGCCGGCTCTGAAGGTAAGAACCCTTTTGAATCCCCGCTTGAGCTGGGGTGGCCTTTGCGGGTGAAATCCCATTCTCAACAGACGTCATCTTCAGACGGTCGACAACAAATAGGTGCTACCTTAGTTTCGCACTCATCACGTATTGATTGTGGTGCAGATCAATCTCCCCGCTAGCCAGACGTCCAGAAGCATGCCAAGGCCATGCTGGAAGCCGTCCGGAAGAGGGATAAAGACAGTATCCCTGGGATAGAGACGTTCAATCTGGAACGCATTCTCTATCCCTTCTGGCTGAGGTAGGAAACTTGTCAATTCAATTTTATTTTTTCCAAGTGTTTTATCCCGCCTGCAATACTTATACTGCCTTCTTTTTGCAGGCCATGGTGCGGGTAGACGGGCTCAAACGTCCTTATTCCCGCAAACGGGAAGAGGTAAAAAGGGCCAAGAAGTCCGCCATAGACGCTGACAATATTGCTTTACACTCCACTATCGTAAATGAACTTGAAACTAAAGCAATCATAATGACACAGGCGTCTAGAATCCAGCAGCTGGAGGCGGATCTGGAGACGGCCAAACAGCGGGAGGGCGATGCTGAGACGACCTAGAAGAAGGCAGAGGAGGCCAGGAAGAAGGCGGATGAGAGCGCCAAAAAGGCTGATGAGGCGCTCAAGAAGGCCCAGACGGACCTTGGCAATCTTCAGGGTGTTTCTGAAGAGAACACCAACCTGAAGACCAAGGTTGAGAAGCTAGAGAAGGAGGCTGCTCAAGCTCAGAAGAACTTTGCAGCAACCCTGGAGGCGGAGCAGAACCGCCTAGTTGCTGAAAGTGACGCTGACAATGACGCCCGAATGAAGATCGCCTGGGCTGCCTTGTACCCAAACGCGGATTATGGCGTCTGGGCACTGGCTCACAGGTACGCCGAGGACGTGGTGTACTTGAGAGAGAGAGGGGTGAGCCAGAGCCTGAGTCCTTCGACTCCTGGGTTAACGCCAACAATGTGCCCCTCGTGCCTCAGCTACCTGGTCCGGGTGAAGCGCAAGAGATTCCCTCAGACGGTGAGGAAGAGGACCAGGAGGAGCTGCCTGCAGGCCAGAAGTGACTTTTCAGCGACAGTATGCCAATCTATGTTTTTTTGTTTTTTCTTTTATTCAGCGGCAGTAGGCCAAAACTTGTTTTTCTGGCCTGCGTGCCGAATACATTTGTATTTACCGGCTAAGGAGCCGGGTTAATTAACAATTTCTCATTTCTCCCGGACGGGGTCCGGTTAACACTTTATTCCACCACAACCGTTTGGTTTGGTGGACTTTATGAAATGCGCCGACTGAGTCGGTTTTGATCATCTTGCGTTTGCGTTTGAATTTCAATTTTGCGAATTTCAATTTTTCATTTTTGCCTAACTTATCAAAAGCATGCGGCGATTTTTTGCCTAACTAATCAATAGTCTAGCTGTCCTTGCCCCTGGACGGCTGTGTGATTGGTTTCAAGTGGAGTTGGTTGATTGACTTGAAAACGTCTGATGCTGCAAAGAGCATGATATGTTTGTAAGTCAATCAATCACAGTAGTGATTGCCCCAAACCAAGTGCACAGCCGTACACCAACAGGCGCTCCAATCACTACCGAGACGGAGTTTGTCCGTCTTGGTAGAGATTTCGTAGCCATTGAACAACTCTTTTGCCCCAATTGGGGTGGGAAGTACAATTTTTAGAATAAATAACCTAAGTGAGAACTTCAGCCAGTGACCGACTGATGCCTCTGGGCATCCGGTATCTGGAAACTTTATCGTTCTTCATAGGTCATTTTGGTCAGACGGTTATGAGTTGACCAATTTGGTCGTTCAATTTTTGTCGTCTGCATGGGTACGTAGAACCGACAATTAGTCTGTTCTCTACGACGATTGCACCCGGAGGGGTGTCGCCGGACGCCTTTGTCCATGTTGGGACAGGCGATTTTATAAAATGAGCAACCATCCGGCCATTTTAGCCTTTGGTCTTGTTTAGGACCGGTTGTATAGCCACTAAGCGTTTTCGTGCTTAGCTTTTAATCAGCTAATTTACACTAAGTGTCGAACTTAGTTGGTTAAACCAAAAAACCTGTCTGGGTATTACCCAGACGGACGGGTAATTATTAAATCATACCAAGTATCAAACTCAAGTAAATAAACAAAGGATCCATCTGAGTATTACCCAGGCGGTCAAGCAAACCAACTAAGTATCAAACTTAGTTAGGTAAGTGAAGAATCCGTCTGAGTATTACCCAGGCGGATAATAAAAAAGCAACAAAACAATTTTGCAAACCAAGTCTGAATCTTTATTAATTGACTGACTGTTTACAAAAAACTTACATTCTCAGAAGTAGTACTTTTTCAAATTGTCTACATTCCAAGTTCTAGGCAGGCGCCTGCCGTCTGGAGTTTCCAGGCGGTAGGTGCCGTCTCTCACTTCCTCATAGATCCGGTAGGGGCCTTCCCAATTTGGAGTTAGCTTTCCCAGCTCATTGGCCCTACCGGTTGCCTCCATTTTTCGTAACACTAAGTCGTCAACTTTCAAAGGACGCTTGTGTACTTTTTTGTTGTAGGCTCTCGTCATTCTCAGACGGTAAATCTTATGACGCAAGGCGGCATTGTCCCTGCGCTCCGGGAGTGAGTCTAATGCCAGGCGCATTGCTTCCCAGTTTGCCTCTTCATCATATAGCATGACTTTGAGAGTCGGCTCGTAATGTTCGATGGGCAAGACGGCTTCAGCACCGTAAACCATGAGAAATGGGGTTTCGCCGGTTGCCCCTTTTGCTGTTGTCCGGATGGCCCATAGGACATGGATTTCTTCTGCCCATAAGCCACCGGCTCTTTCTATTTTCTTCTTAATGCCGTCTGAGATGAGTTTGTTGAAGGCTTCAACTTGGCTGTTTGCTTGGGGCCGGCCAACAGATGCAAAATAGCTTGAGATCCCCTAATCTCCCAACCAAGTTTTTAGCTGAGTGATATGTCTAGTTTATATAGTGTTTTATCCCCGTCCCGTGGTCGTTATTAGTAGTGTTTTTGGCTCTTTCGGGCCACTTTTATTACTAATTTGTGTGTTCTAGTGTTTTTGTAGTTTTAGTTGTATTTTACAGGAAATTGCACTCTTGGAGCATTTTCCCGGGCTTTATTGGATCGACTACGGAAGCTAGAGGGACACGACCACTTTTGGAGCCCAAGATCGGTGAGAGCCGGTGATTAAGGGCTCGGTAATTGGGATCACGAGGCATTTGGACCATGTATTCGAGACCCGAGAGGAAATATAGATTGGGCCGAGAAATCTAGCCCAATCGAAGTCTAAGCCTCGAAAAAGAAGACCGGGCCCGATCGGGCAAGCATACGCCCGATCGGGCGGATGCGCGCAAAGACACTCTAAAGGGAGAGGCGCGCCCGATCGGGTGAGCGTAGGCTCGATCGGGCGCGGCACATCAGTGAAGGCGTTGTAAAAAAAGGCGAGCCCGATCGGGCGCGTGTTTTTCCTAGAGTCTGATTAGTTTAGTTTTAATTCGTGTTTTAGGAAAGGTTTAACTACGTTTTTGTACGAAATAATTACTGATCTCTTTTCTTAGACTTTCTCTCTCTACTTAGTATTTTTCTCTCTCTTAAATTCTCTCTAAACTTTTGCTCTTAATTCCTTCATTAATTCCAGATTTACTTTGGTACAATTTCTTCCCTTTTTAATTTCAGCTATTTTAATTGTTTTCTTGATTATGTTTTTAATTATTTACTTGATTGGTTTAGTTATGATGATTAGTGAGTAGTTTAATTCTAGGGTTTATGGGGATCCATAATTAATATGAAGGGATAGTTTGTTATTATTGATTGTTGATATTGCATGATAATTTCCTATTGAATTGTTGTAATTCTTTGCAATTAGATTATGAATCGAGCAGATGTAATTTGATTGTGAATGTTTAGCAATATTGAATTGATGAATCGAGCAGATGTTGATTTAATATTAAAGGCTATTTTTAATAGGAACTTAGGTCTAGTAAATTGCGAGAGCCTGTTAGATCTATGTTGATTAATAAATTGCGAGAGCCTGTTAATCATGTTATCTATGTGTTGTTAATTATTAATTACTTCGTTCTATCCCGGAATATTAATTATTGGTGAACCTGTGACCCTAGGTTTCCTTATTATTGATTCTTTTCTCCCTAAACTTATTCTTCGTAGTATAGAATTCATACTTAAAAACATTGGTTACTTGGATAATTTAGAGTATAATAATTAATTAGAATTAAAAAGACTTGTTTCCCTGTGGAGTTCGACCCTACTTCCCTATCTACCTTAGTTAGTGATTTAGGTAATTATTTTTTATTAGGGGATACGACTTTACCCTGTCACTGAGGCGTGATGAGTGGCATTTATGCCACTCTTTTATCCTTTTTCTCTAAGGATTCTCCCCTCATTTGCACTTGTTTGGCCCTTTTCTAAGCATTTTTACTTAGTTTTGCTTCCTCTTTTCTTTCTCCTTTATCCTCCCTTTTCTTAGTCTTCCCACTTTGTTCTTATTGTGATTTTCATGCTTATGCTTTGTAGGAACCATTGGGATTTTCAAGAGGAGGAAGCTAAGCTCAAGGGAAGCTAGAGGAAGCATGATTCAGAAGAGGTTCGGTCGAACCTCCTGATGGTGTGGCCGAACCAAGGTGTGGCCGAACCTGCTCACTGGTTCGGCCGAACGTTGAGGCAGGGGCAAGATGAAAATTGGCAGTTTTGTAGGAGTGGCCGAACCACAGGAGTTCGACCAGACCAGGATCAGGGAGGTTCGACCGAACCTACCCATGGTTCGGGCGAACCTACCCTGTAGTCCGGCCGAACCTACCCTGTAGTCCGGCCGAACCTTCCCATTTGTTCGGTCGGACCTCTCCTTTTATCAGCTGGCTCTGTACGGACTATATAAGTCCCATCTTAGAACGTTTGGAGGATTAGATTAACTTAGTTTTAATTTTTCTACATTTTAGCTTAATCTAGAGAGAGAAACACTATTAGTCTTCATTGGTAGAGAGAGAAAGTGTGGTTTTCTTCATTGATGAACTTGGATTTTGAAGAAGGAGTTTTGTTCAATCCTTTGTAGACCTTCATCTTCAATTAATGAGCAATCTCTTACTCTTTCTCTTTACCTTTGTTTTTGATTTTGCTTATTTGCTTTGATTGTTCTTCTTTGCTTATTAATCATGTTGATGCTTATTGATTTGATGATTGATATTGTTTTCAATATGATTTGTGAGTAGTCACCTAGCCAAGGGTGTGGGGATGGTGTAGTTGCTAATTGTTCATGCTTATAATGTTGGGGTTATGTTAATGGTGATTAAAGTCTTTGCATGCTTGATATTCTTTGGTCTTTCTTGCAAGTGCACATTGTTAGTTGATCAAAGACGAGTCTTTACTAACAAGTAACGGAAGTTGACTTAGTTGAGATTCATTACTATCGATAATTCTTTGTTTGCACCTTCTAATATATGGTTCTAATGTGGAAACATAGAGGCTATGTTAGGAGAAACCAATTAACCCCGGAAGACGGTTAGATTGGACCCCTTTACTTCGGTATTCGTGCATGTTTAGTTTACCATTGATATGCTACTTTGTTATTGCATGATCAAGCGTCAACTTCACCTATCCATTTCCCTTGGTGCCTAGCTATATTAATTTTAATCCATTTTGTTCTTAGTTTAACCTTCTTGTTATTCACACTTCTTGTTCCGAGATAGCTTAGACCCTAGGTAATGAATGCAGTGCTTAAGCATTTCTCCCTGTGGTTCGACCCCTCTATTTACCCTATACACGTATTAGGTCGGTAGAGCGTTATAAATTCATTTGATTTAGGTGTAGTCGCTCAACGACACGATTATTCCCTTGTCAAATTGGCGCCGTTGCCGGGGAGACGGTTTCCATTGCTATTTCATTGCTTGTTTGAGACTATCTCACCTTTATTTGTTAGTGTTTGCTACTTTTGTTACTTGTCAGTGCTTACGTTCTTCTTAGCTTTGTTGTATGAACAGAGGACGAACCCGCTCAAGATCTTTGATTCCCATCGATCCAGAGCTAGAGAGGTCTTTGTCCCTACTTCGAAGAGAAGCAAGAGCAAGGAGTAGAAATTCCCGCACTCCAACGAGAGGAGTAAGAGAATTAGAAGATACTCCACCCTATTCACCCTCAAGTGAAGAATTAGATAGCCCTAAATCATCTTCGAGTTCAGAAATCAACCCTTTCTCAACCTATAAGTTTGAGAGTAAAGAAGGTTCTAAAATGGGAGAGAATACGCCTTTGAGTCGTCTTGGGGCCCCCGAAGCTTTTAGAGCGCAAAGTGGGATCCTAACTCCTACTACTCAAGCCAACAATTTCGAGATCAAGCCTAATTTGATTGCCTTGATTGAGAGGAAACAATTCTCGGGTGGAAAGTTTGAGAGTCCTCATGAGCACCTAAAAGAGCTTGAGAAATATTGTGACACAATAAAGGCCAATGGAGTGACTCAAGAATATATTCGCCTCAAAATGTTTCCATTTTCGCTAATTGGGAGAGGTCTAGAATGGCTAGATAAGGAGGTGCCCCCTAATTCTCTCACGACATGGGACCAAGTGACTACGGCCTTCTTGAGGAGGTTTTATAACCATAGGAAGACCGCCGAGGCTCGGTCTTTGATTCAAGGTTTTCGCCAAAAGAGTGGTGAGTCTCTAAGTGCGGCATGAGAACGATACAAAGAGCTTCAACGTCAATGCCCACACCATGGGATACCCAAGTATCAACTCATTCACACTTTCTATGGAGGTCTCACACCTCAAGGAAGAACAAGCCTAGACGTCGCGGCCGGTGGTCCAATCATGAACAAAGGAGAGCATGAAGTGGAGTGTATTATAGAGGAAGCCGCAAAGCACTATGATGATTGGTACGAAGGAGAAAGGGATGCTACTTCTAGCAAGGGTGTTTATGCATTGGAGCAAGCCAACACAATCAACAACCTTTCTACCCAAATCTCCAAAATGACCAAGCAAATGGATGAATTGATGAAAGAAAGGTCCAACCCTCATGGTAATACCTCCCCTTCAACCAAGGGAGGCAATGGTATGGATACTTCCTCCCCCTCTTCTTACAATACAATGCCCCAAGGATGCATGTTTTGTTCTAATTGTGAAACCTATGATCATGATACCTCTCATTGTGTCTATGCTTGTGAAGTTCAACCCCCTTCCCATGAACATGATGGTAATATGGAAAATGTCAATGCTATGAATTTTGCTCCTATAATGGGAAATGTAGGAAACTTGAGGCCAAACTCCAATCAAATGGGGAATTGGAATCAAGGTGGAAACCGTGGTTGGAACCAAAGTGGTGGTGGTTATGATAACCAATACCATGGTGGGGGAGGCCCTTCCAATTTCAATGAAAGAGGCTACTCTAACCAAAGAGGGTATGGTAATCAAAACCAACAACCTAATTCCCGATACCATGACCATCAAAATCAAAATTTTGGTGACCAAGGTAACATGGGAAATAATCAACAAAGCAATGTTCCTAACCAAGGCACCGGAGGCAATAGGGGCCAATTTGTTTCTAACTATGCCCAAACTAATAGGCCTCCGGGTTTCCATCAACCCCAACTTCCTCCACCTCAACAACCTCTTCAACTTGAAGCCCCTCCAATAGATCCCGTGATGGCTAAATTAGATGCTCTTTTAAAAATGCGTGAGGAGGATCAAAAGAAACATGAAGAGGCCCAAAAACGAACCAATGCTCATATGCAAATGCTTGAGACTCAAATTGCTCAACTTGCATCTAATTCATCCCCTTCTTCTTCTTCTCCTTCTTCTTCTCACATCCCAAGTCAAGGAGTCAACCCAAAACCTTTGTATGCCGTGACAACAAGGAGTGGGAAGGTAGTAGGGAGTGACCCTTTAATTGAGAAAGAACCCCAAGAAGAGGTGGAGTTAGAGAATGAGGGTGAAAAACCCAATGAGCCATTGAGTGTTGAAAAGGAAAAACATGTTGAGGTGCCCAAGGAAAAAGAAGCCACCCCCTTGCCCCTAAATCGCCAACCTAGAGAGGAGAAGCTACCCTTTCCACAACGATTTGTGAGAGCTAAACTTGATGCCCAATTTGGGAAGTTTTTGGAAGTCATTAAGAATTTGCATATCTCCGTCCCTTTTGTTGATGCTATGAAGCAAATGCCCCACTATTCCAAATTTTTGAAAGATCTTTTGAGTGGGAGAAGGGAGTGTGAGACGGTGAGTTTGACCGCCAATTGTAGTGCAATTCTTTCCAACAAACTACCTACCAAATTGAAAGATTCGGGTAACTTTTCCATCCCTTGTTCTATCAATGGCATTGAATTTGATAAAGCCTTGTGTGATTTAGGAGCAAGTGTGAGTCTCATGCCCTATTCCGTCTACCAAAAGCTTAGTGTAGGAACCCTCTCTCCCACTAACATTACTCTCCAACTAGCGGACCGTTCCGTTAAGTTCCCCATGGGCAAAGTTGAGGACATTCCCCTTAAGGTAGGAAAGTTCACATTCCCCGTGGATTTCTATGTGCTAGAGATGGATGAGGATGAGAGGATTCCTATAATTTTGGGTAGGCCATTTCTAGCCACTTCTAGAGTTATCATCAATGTGAAGGAGGGGAAGATATCCTTGAAAATTGACAATGATTCTATTGAGTTTGATTTGAACAATGTCATGCAA
Organism: Chenopodium album; assembly: GCF_948465745.1. Taxonomy (NCBI): domain Eukaryota; kingdom Viridiplantae; phylum Streptophyta; class Magnoliopsida; order Caryophyllales; family Amaranthaceae; genus Chenopodium; species Chenopodium album. Next base: position 40,557,391 of record NC_137834.1, on the reverse strand, counting down.
CAACCCTCCTCAAGTGGTGAATGCTTTAGGGTAGATGTTCTTGATACGGTTCTTGATGAATTTTCTCGCTCCCACTTGCATGCTACTAATGATCCTCTTGAAAGTGTGTTGTTGAATGAATCAAAGATAGGTACTCACAAAGAAGACATACAATTCTATGAGGATTTGCTTGAGGAAAGCAAGAAGGAGTGCAAGGGCGCGAGCATGGAAGAAGAGGCTCCTTACATTCATGACCTCTTTCAAGTTGAAGAAAGAGAAGAGAGCCCCAATGGTAAGGGAGCACCAAAGGTAGACTTGAAACCTCTACCTTTGGGCTTGAGGTATGCATTTCTTGGTCCCGATGAGTCTTTCCCCGTGATTGTAAATTCTAACCTAACGGAGGAGCAAACCTCCCTCTTGATCAATGTTTTGAGAAAACACAAAAAAGCTTTGGGTTATACCATTGATGATATCAAAGGTATTAGTCCATCTTTATGTATGCACAAAATTGATCTAGAGGGAGATGCCAAACCCGTTAGGCAAAGGCAAAGAAAGCTTAACCCTTCCATGCAAGAGGTTGTGCGGAAGGAAGTGGCTAAGCTTCTTGATGCAGGAATTATTTACCCAATTGCTCATAGTGATTGGGTATCTCCCGTGCAAGTTGTGCCTAAGAAAGGGGGCATGACGGTAGTGAAAAATGATCATGATCAACTAGTACCCACTAGACTTGTTACCAGTTGGCGCATGTGTATTGACTATCGCCAACTTAACACAAGTACATGCAAAGATCATTTTCCACTACCGTTCATTGATCAAATGTTGGAAAGGCTTACAAAGCATTCCTTCTATTGTTTCCTTGATGGTTACTCGGGATTTTTCCAAATCCCGATTGACCCTAAGGATCAAGAGAAGACGACTTTCACATGCCCCTACGGTACTTATGCGTATCGTAGGATGCCTTTCGGGCTTTGTAATGCCCCCAGAACATTCCAACGTTGCATGATGTCCATTTTTAGTGATATGATTGAGGATGAGATAGAAGTCTTCATGGATGACTTCTCCGTTGGAGGAGCCACCTATGAAGATTGTCTATCTAATTTATCTCGTTGCTTAGAAAGGTGTGAGAGGGCTAACCTCGTGTTGAATTGGGAAAAGTGCCACATTATGGTTGAAAGTGGGATTGTTCTTGGGCACAAAATTTCCTATGACGGCATTAAGGTTGATAGAGCCAAGGTTGAGGTCATCGAAAAACTTCCTCCCCCCACCAACGTGAGGGAAGTGAGGTCTTTTCTTGGCCATGCCGGGTTCTATCGGCGCTTTATTAAAGATTTTTCAATGATCGCTAAGCCTCTCACATTCCTATTGCAACAAGATAAGGAGTTTGTGTTTGATGATGCTTGTCATAAGTCCTTTTGTAGGTTGAAAGAAGCCCTTTGCACCACTCCTATTGTCCAAGGTCCGGATTGGTCTCTTTCATTTGAGCTCATGTGCGATGCAAGCGACGAGGCCATTGGATCGGTTCTTGGACAACGAAAGAATGGGAAACTTCATGTAATACATTATTTGTCTAAAACTCTCAATGATGCCCAACAAAACTACACAACTACCGAGAAGGAGTTCCTAGCGGTTATCCATTCATTCGAGAAGTTTAGAACCTACCTCATTGGTTCTAAGACAATTGTGTATACCGACCACTCGACTCTCAAATATTTGATAGGGAAGAAGGAAGCTAAACCAAGGTTGTTGAGATGGGTTTTAGTCCTCCAAGACTTCGATTATGAGATGAGAGACAAGAAGGGAGCCGAGAATGTGGTGGCGGATCACCTCTCAAGGTTGGGCGGTGCAAGGTTTGAAGATGATGGCTTGCCAATAGAGGACACTCTAAGAGATGATGTGCTTTATGTCCTTGAAGTGAAATCGGAGCCTTAGTATGCGGATATTGTGAATTACTTAGCTTGTAGTGCCATACCGCCGGATTTCACTTCGCAACAACGTCGAAAACTCAAGCACGAGGCCAAGAGATACATTTGGGATGATCCCATTTTATTGAAAAGAGGGGTCGATGGTTTGTTGAGGAGATGCGTCCCCAACGACGAGGTTCAAAGTGTTCTCCATATGTGCCATTCTTCTCCTTGTGGTGGGCATATGAGTGCTCAAAAGACCGCCTCAAAGGTCCTTCAATCTATGCTCTTTTGGCCTTCTCTATTCAAGGATGCATGGATATTTGTCAAAACTTGTGATAGATGTCAACGGATGGGGAATATTTCTAGAAGGGATGAAATGCCGCAAAACCCCATCCTTGAGCTTGAAGTTTTTGATGTGTGGGCTATAGACTTCATGGGCCCTTTCATTTCTTACATGGGAACAAGTATATTTTGGTCGCCGTTGACTATGTGTCTAAGTGGGCGGAGGCCGTGGCTTCTCCAACGAATGACTCTAAGGTGGTGGTCAATCTTTTCAAGAAAGTGATCTTCCCGAGATTTGGTGTTCCAAGAGCAATAATTAGTGATGGGGGATCGCATTTCAAGCACCACACCTTCGTTCGACTACTTGATAAACATGGGGTGTCTCACAAGCGAGGGCTTGCGTACCACGCTCAAACGAGTGGTCAAGCGGAGGTCACCAATAGAGAGATCAAGGTGATTTTGGAGAAGACGATTGCTAGGACAAGGAAGAATTGGTCCTCCAAACTTATTGATTCACTATGGGCTTATAGGACCGCCTTCAAAACTCCAATAGGGACCACTCCCTACAAGCTTGTCTATGGGAAAAATTGTCATTTGCCCGTGGAGATGGAGCATCAAACGCATTGGGCAATCAAGCAAATCAACTTTGATCTCCATAGTGCGGGTGAGCAAAGGCTTCTAGAGCTACATGAGTTAGAGGAGTTGAGGATGAATGCCTACGATAGAGCAAGCATGTATAAGGTGCGAACTAAGGCTTGGCACGATGCTCAAATTGTCAAGAACGAATTCGTCAAAGGCCAAAAAGTCCTCCTATTCAACTCCCGCTTGAAGCTTTTCCCGGGCAAACTTAGGTCAAGATGGAGTGGGCCGTACATTGTCACGGAAGTGTTTCCATATGGAGCCTACGAAATTTCCCAAGACGACCACTCTCCTTTCAAAGTCAACGGTCACCGTCTCAAGCCCTATTATGAAGGATTCCCAAGTGATGAACCGATTTCTGTGACACTTCTTGATGTGCATCGTCAATTCGACCCTCCTTGATCAACTCAAGGAACGTCGAGATAACGACGTTAACCAAAAGCGCTTCCGGGAGGCAACCCGAGTTTGTAACCCTTTTATACTTTTTCTTTTCATTTTGCTTCTATTTTTCCATCTACAACTTTGGATTGTTGAGATTTTTGAGTTTTGATTGTGCTTTGGTTTTTGATATACTTTGCTTCTAGCATGATTGTATGATGTTTAGATGTGTGTTAAGGACTATTTTTACTTGCGTGATTCTTTATGGGAGTTTGGCCGAACCACTTCATGTTCGGCCACTGCAGCAATTTCAAGGATTTTTGTAGATAGCTTTTTATTTATTTATTTTTCTTCTTTTTGTTTATTTCTTTAGTCTTTTTCTTCGTTTTCTAACCTTTTCTTGTTTCGTTGTAGTTTCTTTTGTTTGGCTCATCTTTATTGAAGCTTGAAGCGGAGATGTAGGACGTTAAGGAGCAACACTAGCTCCCTTGGTGAGATTGGATATATTACCTTGTCTTATATTTCAAGCGGCATTCGGTGAGACCTTTCCTCTCTTTCTTTTTCTTTTTCTTTGAGTGCTTAGTTTAGGTCTAGTTTAGGAAGAGTTGAATGGTTCGAGGTTGATTGATTTTGGTTCCAAGGAACCTGGGATCGTTGATGTTGATATCAACGATCACTTGTATGTCGATTGGGATTTATTTGATTTACATGCCTCGATTATGAACCTTTTTAATTTCTTCCTCCTTTTTGTGTGTTTTTCTTGTTCTCTTTAGTGTAACGAGCATGACTATGGCAAGTTGAGATATTTTTGATGTGGATTTGCTCATTCATTTGGATTCAAGAATTTGTGTGCCTTTTTGATGACATGGCTTTGAATGCTTACCTTTCTAGTTGATGAGGGTTTACACGGTTTAAGAATGCTTAAGGTTGAATTAGACACATTATAAGCTAAGGTAGCCCGGTTTAGAACTCTTGATGATGTTTGAACCCCCTAGTTCACGGGAAAGTGGTAAGATGGTGTTGCTCTCCGTAGTGAATAGGATTCCCTTGGTTGGTATTTGCTTATTTTTATCCCGTGTGAGCGTCATTTGTTCTAGCCTTCATCACTCTTGTGAGCGGCGTTTTGGATCCTTAACTATGCATGTCTTAATCTTTGTGTTGGTATTTAGCTCCCGAGATCGTGACCAAACAACTTTAAAGGAGGAAGTGGGCATTTCTTCTCATTTTTCTTTGTTTTCTTTGTGTTTTGTTACAAATTTGGTTTTCATTTTTACATCCACCCACTTGCTAACCAATTTGGGCCTCATTCCCCTTTCTTGATCTAGCCATATTACAAACCTATCGGCCTATGTTCTACCAACCCTTGTAGTTAGTGAAGCATTGGCTTTTGAGGTTCGAATTCGAGAGTGTTGGTTTTAGGGCAAGAAAGTTGTGAATATTGGTTCAAGTGAGATTTTGAAAGTTGTTCATGAAAGAAAATATTTGCAAAAAGTTTGTGAGGAAGGATGCAACGTATGAAGTCCAAAAGAAAAAAAAGAAAAAAAAAGAAGAGAATATAAAAAAAAGAGAAAGAGAAGTTGAAAAAAAAAAAAAAGGAAAAGGAAGAGAAAATGATGAGAGAAATGAAGTAATGTTATGAAATTTTGTATTGAAGGTTGTAATTTGAATTTAGGTTCAATTCTTAGGTGGTTCTTGAGAGATGGCCACTCTTTTGCTTCACTTAGGATTTGCCACCAAAAATTTTCAAATTAATTCCCAACCTTAACCCCTATCCATGACATTACAACCCAAGTTAAGACCCTTGGACTTGGAGAAGTGCGGTCAAAGAACGATGGAGGGAGATAGATTTCAACCCTATGGAAAGAGTGTGCATAGTTGAGATGTCGGGATAACCTTATGACTCCACAATAAATTTCTTTTTCCGGTTCCCTCGAGGAATCATGAGGAGCTAACTTGGGGATGGTTTGAAGCTAGTGGAGAGAACGCGGACCGTCTTGGTTGGAGCTAGGGCAGAGGATGAAATCATTAGTTCTCTACGCTTAGCTTAGGTTTGTCTCCCTCAACCATGAGCATCTTAGAACGTGTTCCCCCTCTTTGAGTTGAGAAAAGTAAGCATTCTTTGATTCATGTCCCTATGTTAGAATCCATTTGGAGCATTTCCCATCGTGAAACTTGATTGATTTTCTTAACCCTTGTCATATTATGCTTGTTGTGTGTGTTGTCTTTTTTGTTTTAGTATTCCTTGCTTGAGGACAAGCAAAAGGCAAGTGTGGGGGATTTTGATGAGTGGCATTTATGCCACTCTTTTATCCTTTTTCTCTAAGGATTCTCCCCTCATTTGCACTTGTTTGGCCCTTTTTCTAAGCATTTTTACTTAGTTTTGCTTCCTCTTTTCTTTCTCCTTTATCCTCCCTTTTCTTAGTCTTCCCGCTTTGTTCTTATTGTGATTTTCATGCTTATGCTTTGTAGGAACCATCGGGATTTTCAAGAGGAGGAAGCTAAGCTCAAGGGAAGCTAGAGGAAGCATGATTCAGAAGAGGTTCGGCCGAACCTCCTGATGGTGTGGTCGAACCTGCTCAGTGGTTCGGCCGAACGTTGAGGCAGGGGCAAGATGAAAATTGGCAGTTTTGCAAGAGTGGCCGAACCACAAGAGTTCGACCAGACCAGGATCAGGGTGGTTCGACCGAACCTACCCATGGTTCGGGCGAACCTACCCTGTAGTCCGGCCGAACCTACCTTGTAGTCCGGCCAAACCTTCCCATTTGTTCGGTCGGACCTCTCCTTTTATCAGTTGGCTCTGTACGGACTATATAAGTCCCATCTTAGAACTTTTGGAGGATTAGATTAACTTAGTTTTAATTTTTCTTTATTTTAGCTTAATCTAGAGAGAGAAACACTATTAGTCTTCATTGGTAGAGAGAGAAAGTGTGGTTTTCTTCATTGATGAACTTGGATTTTGAAGAAGGAGTTTTGTTCAATCCTTTGTAGACCTTAATCTTCAATTAATGAGCAATCTCTTACTCTTTCTCTTTACCTTAGTTTTTGATTTTGCTTATTTGCTTTGATTTTTCTTCTTTGCTTATTAATCATGTTGATGCTTATTGATTTGATGATTGATATTGTTTTCAATATGATTTGTGAGTAGTCACCTAGCCAAGGGTGTGGGGATGGTGTAGTTGCTAATTGTTCATGCTTATAATGTTGGGGTTATGTTAATGGTGATTAAAGTCTTTGCATGCTTGATATTCTTTGGTCTTTCTTGCAAGTGCACATTGTTAGTTGATCAAAGACGAGTCTTTACTAACAAGTAACGGAAGTTGACTTAGTTGAGATTCATTACTATCGATAATTCTTTGTTTGCACCTTCTAATATATGGTTCTAATGTGGAAACATAGAGGCTATGTTAGGAGAAACCAATTAACCCCGGAAGACGGTTAGATTGGACCCCTTTACTTCGGTATTCGTGCATGTTTAGTTTACCATTGATATGCTACTTTGTTATTGCATGATCAAGCGTCAACTTCACCTATCCATTTCCCTTGGTGCCTAGCTATATTAATTTTAATCCATTTTGTTCTTAGTTTAACCTTCTAGTTATTCACACTTCTTGTTCCGAGATAGCTTAGACCCTAGGTAATGAATGCAGTGCTTAAGCATTTCTCCCTGTGGTTCGACCCCTCTATTTACCCTATACACGTATTAGGTCGGTAGAGCGTTATAAATTCATTTGATTTAGGTGTAGTCGCTCAACGACACGATTATTGCCTTGTCAAGGCGTCTCAAACTGAGGACCATTATCAAACACCATAGACATAGGTACCCCATACTGACAAGGGGAAAATGTATGTCGTTATCTACCCTTCCCCCAAGTCAAACAAAATTTGTAAACACCTAACCAACCTTATATGAATATAGGGCAAGTTAAGGGTCGATCCCTAGGGAATGCAATGATGAAAACTAGAGTCTAAGTCAAGCTACCTCGAAGATGGAGTTGATATTATGGTTGGCACTATGGTAAAATAAAGCAAGTCTAATCAAGTAAAACAAAGGTCTAAACACTAGGGATATGGGTTCCACATGCAAGTTCAATGATAATGCTAGTTTAGAGCTCAATCAATTAATTCAAGTATTGCAATGGACAAACAATAGTAGCAATCAAGAAAGTTCAAATGCTATCTCCTATAGGCCAATCTAGGTGTCACTATGAAAGGCAAATCAAGAAGAATCACAAGCAAACCCAATCAATTAGAGCAACTTTCAATTCAATTGTTCATGTCATTAAGAGTTGCAATGCAATCTAGATTAATCTTATAGGTTGATCACTCCTAGTCTAATCAATCACATGCAAAACTATGTCAACCAATTTAATTGCAACAAATCAATCAATCAAAGAGCATCAACTAGCAATTTCATTAATCAAACATGCTTCTCCCTTTCCCTAGCAACTAATCTACTCACTAATCATGGTGAAATTTAAGAACAAACAACTAGATATTGCTTTAATCTTCATTTCTATATCAAATCTAAGAGAAATCAAAATAATCAACAATATCAAATTCAAATCCAAAGAAGAACAAGCAACAAGCAAAAATCAAATAGCAAGTAAGTAAAAGATGAAGGAAGGAATAGATTCTCACTAATATTGGTAATTGAAAATGAAGAAATCCAAACTTGATTTTATAACTTAGTTTCACTAAAAGCATGCATAGCATTAGACAACCTTTGAATTGTGTCACTACCAACATTTCTGATCCAATACTTAACAGTGCTCAAATAGTCTAAAATTATTAAACCTTCTACCACTCCGCCGCAATAGTTAATTTAGACGACCTTTGAATTTTGTCACCACTAAAATTCCTGATCCAATACTAAAGAGTGCTCAAATAGTCTAAAATTATTAAAGCTTCTACCACTCCGACACAATAGTTAAGTTAGACCTCATTTTTTATTCCCTCGACACTCTCATCAGTATTTTCAGGATAGCTAATCACAACATAAACTTACTTAAAATACAAAACGATCCTAATAAGCCATACAAGTTCGAAACAACAAATCTTTTGGAAGAAAAACAATAGCATTCCATGTCAAAACCAATAACACATCTCAAAATACTATCACAACACATAATGTTATAAAAGATACATACATTATTTTTAAAACAAAGAAACAGAGCAAAACAAAACTCCAAAAACAATAATCATAATATTAACCATATTTCATTTACTTAGAATTTTCAATGACAACCTACTACCTAATAAATCTATATAGATTTACATCTAATAAACTAAAAAGATACTAACAACTTCAAACTAATACCAAAAACTATAATCTAAACTTCAAAAGCTTGCCATAAAAAAACCTAAACAAACTACTAAGGCGAGGGAAACTCGTATGCTTCCGAATCTACATCAGAATCCCCGGGAGAGTAGTGATATATGTTACCACCAATTTCATCCTCAGAGTTGATATCCCACTCCCCGGGATCCACTTGTTGTCCCTCATCATCATCATCCCCTGCCTCTTCTTCAAACACTTCACCCTGCACCTGCTCCTCTTGAGGTTCACCCTCCTCATTCACCTCATCTTCATCTTCCTCATCACCTTTCTCATCTTCCTTATCTTCTTCATCATTTTCCTCATCATCTTCTTCCTCATCTTCTTCCTGCTCCTGTTCTACTTCAGGCTGAACTTGCTCGTGAACCACAACAGCCTGATCAACACCTTCCACTTGCACTTCCTCGGCGACTCGACGAGGGACCTCTGCAATAAACTGAACATCCTCATCATCTGATGAAATCTCCATATCAACAAATCCACCCTCGACATTAGCCACCACACCCAATGTTTCTCCTACGGTACCCATAGACCTAGACGCCTTTAAATTCAAATCGACTTCAGCCTCACCATCGCTACCACTATCAACTTCTATAACACTAGAACAATCACTATCAACCTTAACCCTTTTATGCCCTGTTATTTTTTTTCAAGACCCTTAAATTGAGACATTTCAGCCTCCAACACAACCAACTCCCGCCGTAAAACTTTACATTTCCGATCAGCCTCTGTACGGACATGCAAATTCAAGGCTAAAGAATCTTCAAGTTCAGATTCTCTCCTAGCCAACGACAGAAAATACGATTTCTGATGTTCGCTCGAAATAGGAGGGAACTTTGACGAAGAACCGCCATTAAAATCAGCCATTTTAAGCAGCAAATGAAATTTCAAAGGAACTCAAAGTTTTTTTCTTTGAAATCGCTTTTGGGAAGTAGAATTTCACAAAGAAAACCACTTATGAAAATAAATAAATAGCAAATTGAAACCATTATGTCAATTTCGTGTCTCTTCATCTGCAATTTGCTACTGTGAAATAGTGCAATTGAAATTCGTAATGCATGTATCTTCATATTCTGTTTGTAATAACACTGTAAACGTACTACACAAGAATAAGAATAAGAACATTCTTAAAATAGCTAAAAAGCTGAAATATACTACTGCCTTCGTTACACATTATTTGCAACGATTTGACATAAAGTAGAGAGGAAAAAGGTCTAATCGTTGCAAATAATATGTAACGGAGGTAGAATATACAATCTGATTAATACCGAAAAATCACTCGGTAACAAAAACTTTTTTCGTCTTAAAAAAAGGTACGAAAGTTTCCACTTACAACTAGCAAAACATTTACCTACACTTTAAAATCACTCGATTTTTTTTTTTTTTTTTTTTTTTTTTTTTGCATTTATTAAAGTAATAATATTGCGATGAGCATATATGTCGTTTACAATTGAATTAATAATCATTATCTTATATTATTATTCATCATTCTTTCCATTTTCACAATTTTCCCGTTTTTCATAAGGTTATAAATTAAAATATTTTACTTAAATTTCCCAATGTGTATGAAAGTAAGGTTTCCCATTCTTCATCCGTTGAGAAATAAATATTACATAGTACTAAATACAATACTAAATTTAAAATTAAAATTCTTAATTTTCCACAAATACAAAAAGAAATTAAATTTACTATCAACATTATCGACAACCGATATTTACCATTTTGGACTATCGCGCGCCTTGCGCGCGATAGGACAACTAGTTATTTAAAAAGTGAAGGGTAAAAATAAAACTCTAAGAAATAAATTCAAGGAGGATGAAGGGTGCCTATGCTAGACTTATTTGGGAAAGGGTCTGAAAAAAAGAAGAAGAAAGCATGAAATCTTGGTGAGAAGCTTGCCTTGTGCATTTGTTTCATCATTACCCTCATTTTTTTTTGTCAATCACATGACTCAAACTCGATTCAACATGCATGGATGGAAGAAGGTAGGAAGAATGAAGGTTGTGATATGGAGAAAGCATGTAGAGAATGGAAAGATGATGTAGAAGGAGAGATATGAAAAAATTAGGAATACAATGTACCCCCAACTCAAATGACGGAAAAAACCGACTCATGCATGAACCTAAGACATGGTCATGGTGACACATACTCAAAGTGTGTGCTAAGACTAGTAAGTGTAGGTGACATGTTAAGACTCATGTCATGACCATGTGGCTAGACTATGTGACTAGACTCAAGCAAAGACGAAGTTAAGACTTCACATATATGCATTAAACTGGACAGGCTGTGGTATTTTAGTCATAACTTTTGATATGTGACTCTGATTGGGACGAAACCAACGCCAAATTAAAGATAAAACTCGGGGCTACAGATCCATAGGTTGTTTGACTTATATTTATTTCTAGAACTCCGGCTATGACCAAAACAAGTTGACGCTTGTGCAGTATATGGGAATAAAAATCCGATTTGACTCAAAGGGACTATGACTCGATTTTAAACATATTTATTAATTCAAATTAATTAATTAATTAATTAATTAAGCAAAGTCTGTTAGTCATTAATTAGTTTATTAAGACTTTTTTACGAACACAAGTCAAACCAAACCGTTAGTTTAGTCACATAATAAGTATGCACAAGTAAGAGATGCACAAGTAGTCACGTAGTCACAACATGATGCAATGAGTTTGCAACCTAACCATGACTCTAGTTCTCTAAAGTTCGGGATATGGGTTAGTGAAAGAGGGTCCATGGTTAATTGTCCGGATGCACCTCGCGGAAGCCTTACCTTTTGAAGGGTTGGCGTGAGTGGATGGGATACCGCGAGTTAAAAACTCGCTTCCATGGTTTGGGGAATTCAACATTATCGGATGTACCCTTTGTTGCACAGAGCGTTCAATCAGGTAGATGGAGCATGAATTCCCATAGGGTTATGTCTATATGTAGAACACATATGAATTTCAGAAAAATGAGAAAAATGAGAAAAACTAAAAATTGGTCAAAATTAGAACGCATATTTCTGGCTCGGTAGTGGAAGAACTTGGCGCCAGCAAATAGAGGTCGGCGCCACAATTTGGCTTTAGCGCCTGGCGACAAAAGATGTCGCCTGGCGCTAAAGTCAAATAAGTGGCCCTATACTTTGTTTCCTAACGCTAATTCCTACATGCCTCAGCAGCTTTCTGTGCTTGATAAAAATTTCCAGTTTCGCGCAGCATTATTTCGATCCTAGTTGTGAAAGATATTCCTCAAATTCCCTACCTGTAAAAATCCTATGTTTTTAACTCATTACGGATGGTCTTTCCAATGAGATCTTTTTTTATACATATGACAATAATGTTAATCAAAATTACGCACATGAAATACTTAGAACTTTTCGAGTCTCATCCACTAATTCTAAATCATTGCCGAAATAAATTTCAGGAATTAAAATAGAAATCCTTCCTAGTGCAGTCGCCAAAAAACTGTAGGGAATATTTCAAGTATTACCCCAAACTTGAACCCCACTGTGATCATACACTAAAGCATGGTGGCGTCCAAAGGGAAGGAAGATAGAGCAAAAGAGTCGCCAACAAGTTTTAGGAACTTGTAAACCGCTCTCGAGGTAAAGGTTACACCCCTTAACGATCCAAGAGATCGTTAACTCCAATAGGTCTGGAACCATGACTGGTAGTTCGGAGATGAAGGTACAAATCCAACCTAAAAGAGATTGAACTTGCCCTAATAATAAGCCTATACTTTATTCTGATCGTATTCATGTGCGCTTTGTGACTAACATGCAATCAATAGGATTAACCCTAAACCTGTTTATCTATGTTGGTTGAATATTAATGCACAAACAAAACTATTATTGGCGATCACTTGAATTATAATCAAATTAACCCTAAACAAGATTATTAATTATCTTATTAAGCGTGATTACAAGTACCAATTCCTTTCAAAAAACATGCATAAAAGGTGTGATCAAGCAATAACAATAATAATAATCAAGCAACATAATAATAATAAAAAATTAATAATAATAACCATAATCATAATCATAATCATTCATGTTAAAGCATAATAATAGCAAGATCCTAGGCATGATACTAACAAGATTTATAACAAACCCTAGCATGTCACTAAACAATAAAAATCAAATATATAGCCCTAACATGATACTAACATGAATATTAGGAAAGACAATAAAAGACATCATAGAAATCATAATTGACATTATATTCTTTACCCTAAACATGATACTAGGAACTTATCGTTGTCATTCTAAACATCAAATTAAGAAAAACATCCTAACATGATACTAGGAATCAAAATAACAACCTAGACATGATTTCTATATCATAATATCAATAAATCAATTAAAGCACTTACTTGGATGCCTCGTACCTCTTTCTAATAACAAAATACACACGTTAGTAACTTCAAGGAAAATAATAAACAAAACAATTAAATTAAATAATTGAAAGAGAGATTTTAGAAAGTTTAGACTAGATTTGGGACCAAACCCTCAGAAATTAAAACCTTTCACGTCTAGGGCGAAGGGAACTTCGAACTTGGCTAGGTGTGTCTAGTGCTAATGTATGAGGAATTGTGTTTGTAAAAGGCTAGGCTAGAAAGAGAGAGAGAATCAAGAAATTCTTGATGAGAGTTGATGAGAATTAGATGAGAAGGATTGATGAGAATTGATGATTTTTGATGATTGAAAAAGGCGGAGATATGAACTCTATTTATAGAGAAAAAAGAGGGTCGAAGAATAAGAAGAGAATCCGAATTCGAAACGAAATAAAACCCGATGGACAACAGTTTTTGCGGATTTTGTTTTTATCATATCTTTTGATTCAGAAGTCCAAAAAAGTCATATAATATTTCGTTAGAAAGATCTTGAAGTCTAATTTCCAACCCAATTAGAATCAGATTAAAATCTTTTGTAGATAAAAAGATATGGCAAAAATAGTAGGACGGTGTCAGTTTTTGATAGAGTTTCATATCTTATTCATATCTTTTTCGTTATAGCTCGGATTTTATATTATAATATATCATTGGAAAGATAATTTCAAGATCTATCCAACCATATAAAATTTGGTTAAATATTATGAGGCACGAAAATAAAATCTGACTGTCTTTCAACATCTTTAAATTCAAATATAATTAGGATTAAAAAAAAGGAAATTTTTTAAAAAGGAAAGTTTTTATTTAACTCAAATTCTTTAATCTTATCTTTTCAAAAAGGATAATTAATATCTTTTAGAAACTTATAGAAGCTTCTAATTAATCCTAATTAGTTTTGGAATAGGATTAGACCTTTAGACCCTCCACATGATCATTGGGGCGTAGGTAAAATCCGGTTTGGGCCCAGTTTAGTATTTTGGCCATAACTTCCTCATTATCATTGAAATTGGGCTTATAATATATACTTCCTCCGTTCTTTATTACTTGACCCGCTTTGACTTTTACACTATTCACTACCCCTCCTTTGACCGTCTTTTGTGAATAATATGTAAGGAAAAATATATTCATATATGATTTTTTGGATTCGTCTTAATAAGTACTATCATAATATATAATTTTATAATTTTTACTTATGGAGAATTTAAGTTATTGATCGTTAAAGTTTTGCATTGGCAAGCGTGATAAAAGAAACATGTCAAGTAAAAAAAACAGAGGAAGTAGTTGGAAAGGTCTTTTCAAGCCCCATCCAACTACACCATTATTGGACCCATATCATGGACCAAAATAAACTGGAATGCACATTTTTCAAAAATAGGGTAAGAAAAGAAATATTTTCAAAAACAGAAAGAAGAGATATTTTAATAAAAACATCCTCGTCACAAGACTTTTCACACTTTTGCCTTGTTCGATAGTCAAATGACATGAAAGGTATTCATCACTGGGTTTGGTTTTGGAGAGACACAAATGGGTGTCTACATTAAGTCTTTCTACAAAGCAAGGAATAAAAGCTGTATTAAATCGTTTGATACACATTCAAATCATATGCAGAGCACGGGGTACTACTACACAAATCATACTTAGCACAAAATGTTTGTTGCTCAAGTACGTGCCCTTATGGAAAACTGTTCCAAAAGGTCAAGTGGGAGCAGTATAAATCTCGAAAGAGTTCGAGAAAAGCAACAAACAAACATGGTTTAAACCATGGTTGGTTCACCTTATGCTAAATGTGCCTTTTCAAAAAGGCAAGTGGGAGTATAAGAATCTCGAAAAGTTTGAGAGCCTTGAAAAGTTCAAGAAAAGCGAATTCGAAAATCTTGAAGAAATTCGAGAAATAATGGAATAAAAGCAACAATATGAGCATGATTCACCTCATGTTATAAATGACAACACGTGGTCTCATTAAGTGTAATGAGAATAATAACCATGTGTTGAAGGTAGTACATTCCAAGTGCAAATCCTCTATTGTCGTTTCTCATTGAAAACTAAACAAAGTTGTTGTATAAGTTTCAATTGTTGCATAAAAAACCCACAATGATGTTTAGCATATGTAAAACTTAACCAAAGAAATATGATTTCATATTGACTAAGAGTTCTAAAATATTTATTTTGGAAAATGATGATTATGCAAGCAATAAAGATGATTTGACAAGTTATAACTTTAAGTGGTTTAAAAACCATGAAATCTTAAATAGATTCTAAGTCTGTAATCAAGTGTATGACACTTGATTAACTTGCATAATTGAGTATGACTCATTGTAAACAAAGCAGACAAGAAAGAAAAATGTTTTCTAAACAAAGCAAAGACTTGTTACAAGATTCAACAAATTCATAGTATGACTATGACCACGATGAAACCTTTACATTAGTCATGTTGCCAAGATCTATTAAGGATATTCTAGTGATTTCTTCCTTATGAGATTTGGTAGATGGATTTCAAAATACTTTCTTGAAATTATTCATGAAAGAATATTTGTAAATGATACAATCAGAATGATTTTGAAAAACAATAATCCTAGAAATGCGGAAAAGATCCTTAATGGATTGAAGTTAGCATCAGGGAATTAGTGTTCTTAATTTTGTGAGTTAATCAATTCGTTTGATGTTCTCGTAAAATGAAGAAAAGGTTTTGTGTGTACAAGATGTTTAGTGGGAGCTATGAAGTCTTCTTGGTCTAGTACAAAGAGCAATTATTCATTGCTTGAAGAGTCAAGTGATGGCTAATGTATTTTGTATGAAAAACCTAGAAGAGGAAGATGAGTACAAATGGGATTCAAGATCTATAGAGATAGGTCTTGAAGGATGTTTGAGTTTGGTTAAGAAGCTTATATTGATAAGATTCTTATAAGGTTCAACATTATATTGAAAGGAGTTTCAATCCCCTATAATATGGCACATTGATTAATGATTCATAGCTTTGAGAAAGGTTGATGAAATTAAGGTTTTGAGTGATGCTCTTTATGCAAAGGATACATCATGAATGTCATGGACTATACTCGTCTATTTGATTCACATGTTTTAAGAACAAGTGATGATAGATTTCAATCAAAATTCAATGTAACATTGGAATACAATTAGAAGTTTCTAATTCCTAGTAAAGGGATGAAAGAAGATTCTTAGTGTATGGTGATGAATATTATTAAAATTAAGAAATTGCAAAATTCATGTTTACGAGAATGTCTCATGAACTATACTTACTAAAACCCTTCCATAGACTAAGGTATGAGAGTCATATTAAAGTCTTGGATTGAAGCAAGTTTTGTAATTTAAGTTGTGTATGTTTTGAGAAAGCATATTACATAAGTAATACATTAACTTATAGAATTATGTTTATCAATTGAAACAAAGTTTCAGTCTTATTTACTTATGGTTTTTGAAATTAAATAAAATGTCCAAAATAATCATGAATTGATGGGCTCATCAGGTTGATGACCCGGTGAATGAAACCCCACATGTGAATTAAATTCATATATTATATAAGTTCCTAGTCCGAAATCATTAAAATGGACATAAATGATTTTAACAAATGGAGTAGCATGTAAGATTGATTGGATAGCGCAGTTTCATGGGCTATAGGGGCATAGTGATGCTCGGTCAATCACATGGGTATGCAGGAATGATGCATGATCGAACTATTGACCTACTTTGAAGTTCAAGTATAGAGCTTCCGCATATATTAGTGGATTCCTTTGACATGAGTGGATCACTGATTCCATTCAATGATTGTTTTAGCTGTGGTACACTCAAACGTCTAGCCGTAACTGGAGATTATAAAGGGTGTTTCCCGGTTACTTCAAAAGTTGAGTGGGAGCTTAGGTTGCCAAAAAATTGGATTGAGTCTACCTATTTAATTAGGAATGTGTCATCGCGCCTTGAAGAGGGAGAATTCAGTAAATGCGTGGCCACGCTAAAATGTATTACACAGTAAACATTTGTTTTGCAATTCTAACTCGGATTTCAAGAAAAGATTTGTAGATTAATATGATCACGACATGAGATGCAATCATATTATCAAATCGACACACATTGACTTAAGAAATCTGAATATTGCACACTTGTCTCAGACAAATGGGAGATTGAAGGATTTATGTCTTCGTCGTGTGCAATTACTAGATATATATTGGATCACATTATGGAGATAATTAAGTTCGTTCTTTTGGGTCATCATTATATATTGCTAAACATGATTAATGATCTTTGGGCTAGTAAAATAGTCCAAAGCCCAATAGAATGGATCCTATAAGGTCACACAAAAGGGTAATGGATTGAACAAAAGAAAGAAGCCCATTATTGGGCCTCATGGAGTGATAGGCCATGTAGGATTAAAGGAAGAGCATCACTAGTGGAAAAAAGGTTATCTGTAACGGGCAGCGTCCGTTACTTATGCGGCCGTTACGGATGGTCATTGTTATTTGTAATGGGCACTGTCCATTACGAATAACCCATTATTCGTAACGAACATTTCAAACGTCCGTTACGAATAACCCATTATTCATAACTGACATTTCAAATGTCCGTTACGAATAACCCCTTAATTGTATTAAAATAAGTCCTTACGAATAACGGACATTTCAGGTGCCCGTTACGAATAAGGCCTTTATTGTATTAAAATAAGTCCTTATTCGTAACGGGCACCTCAAACGCCCGTTACTAATAAATGATTATTCGTAACTGTAGGGAATAAAATTCAAGCGTTAACCCCCTAGCTTGAACCCCCACTGTGATCATACACTAAAGTATGATGGCGTCCAAAGGGAAAGAAGATAGACCAAAAGAGTCGCCAACAAGTTTTAGGAACTTGTAAACCGTTCACAGGGTGAAGGTTACACCCCTTAACGATCCAAGAGATCGTCAACTCCATAAGGTCTTGAACCAAATAAGGGTTCGGGGATGAAGGTACAATCCAACCTAAAAGAGATTGAACCTCCCCTAATAATAGGCCTCTACTTTATTCTGATCGTATTCATGTGCGCTTTTTGACTAACATACAATCAATAGGATTAACCATAAACCTGTTTATCTATGTTGGTTGAATTTAATGCACAAATAAAACTATTATTGTTGATCACTTGAGTTATAATCAAATTAACCCTAAACAAGAGTATTAATTATCTTATTAAGCGTGATTATAAGTACCAATTCCCTTCAAAAACCATGCATAAAAGGTGTGATCAAGCAATAACAATAAAAATATCAAGCAACATAATCATTAAAAAAAATAATAATAATCATCAATTATAAAAATAATGATAATTATAATAAATATAACCATAATCATAATAATCATAATAATAGCAAGATCCTAGGCATGATACTAACAAGATTAATAACAAACCCTAGCATGTCACTAACAATAAAAATCAAATCTTTAACCCTAACATGATACTAACAATCATAAATATTAGGAAGAAAATAAAAGGCATCATAACAATCATATTTGATATTAAAGTTACCCTAGAAATGATATTAGGAATCAAAATAACAATCTAAACATGATTTCTACATCATAACATCAATAAAAACATTAAAGCACTTACTTTGATGCCTCGTACCTCTTTCTAATAACAAAATACACACGTTAGTAACTTCAAGGAAAATAATAAACAAAACAATTAAATTAAATAATTGAAAGAGAGATTTGGGACCAAACCCTCAGAAATTAAACCTTTCACGTCTAGGGCGAAGGCAACTTCGAATATGGCTAGGTGCTTCTAAGTCTAATGAATGCGGAATTTTGTATGTAAAAACTAGTTTAGAAAAAGAGAAAGAGATGGTGAATGATTGAAGAGAATGAAAACGGAGTTTTTACGACGTTATTTATAGAGAAAATCAGCCAAAAAGATAAAATTATCAAAACAGAGCATTGGCGCACAAAAAACAGAACCAGCGCCAACGCTGGCTGTTGGCGCCAGGCGCTACAGCTGGCGTTTGGTGCTGATCTTGAAATTTACGCGTTTTCTTAAAATCAGATAAAAATTGCCGTACAAGAGGATAAAATCGTATCTTCCCTAAAAAATGATCTTTGGTTTTAATTAAAACTCTGAAAAGTCAACAAAAGTCAATTTATCAATGCTAATTGAATTAGGAATGAAAAGAACCTTCTAGAAGAATCTAGAAGACTAAAACCATTCCTAATTGCAGTAGGAATGATAAATCATATTAGGCCCTCCCCTAGATCATTGGGCCGCATATAAGGCTCAAACCGGGCCCAGTTTAGTAATTTGGCCATAACTTCCTCAATATTCATCGGAATTAGGCTTATAATATATCGTTGGAAAGCTCTTGTCAAGCCCCATCCAACTACACTACTATTGGACCCATATCATGGACCAACCAAACTGGATTGGCTGTTTTTTTTAAAATAAGTTTTCAAAAGCAGAGAGAGGAGAAAAAAAATTAAAACTATCCGCAACACTAAACTTTCCACATTTTCACTTCATTCGATTATGATTTGACGTGAAAGGTATTCATCACTGGGTTTGGTTTTGGGGAGACACAAATGGGTGTCTACAGAAGCCCCCACTTTGACTGAGTTTTGAGAAACGCAAGTTTCGAAAACAAAAGTCAAAGTATCGATAGGGACGGAGAATGATTCAGAACGTTCTGCGATCCCAAATCACTCTTGTAACGCCGATACCTGCAAAATTAGCGTTAGTTAAACAGATAAAAGAGTTAAGAAACGCTTATCTTGCATCGTCGAGCACACGTCTCTGAAAGTAACCGATTTGCTGCCGCTTCCTTGTTGTTTCGATGACCTCCTACAAGCTAGAGAATGCCATCCCGCTTGAAAACCGCTACGCCTGTAACTGCTTCCAAATTAGAAGATTGCTTCGCCTGAAACGATCCTCCTCTGCTTTGATAATATTCCACGTCCAAGGGAATACTATCGAAGATTGCTTCTCTTGAAACAATCCTCTTCCGCTATGATAATACTCCACGTCCAAGGAAATACTATCGAAGATTGCTTCTCTTGAAGAAATCCCCATCCGCATTGATAATATTCCACGTCCAAGGGAATACTATCGAAGATTATTTCTCTCGAAACAATCTTCATCCGCATTGATAATATTCCTCGTCCAAGGGAATACCATCGAAGATTATTTCTCTTGAAACAATCTTCATCCGCATTGATAATATTCCACGTCCAAGGGAATACTATCGAAGATTATTTCTCTTGAAACAAACTCCTTTCGCATTATGACCATCTTCCACGTCTAAGGGAACATGGTCGAAGACAACTTCGCTTGAAATTACCTTCAGTTGTTTGTGACAACTCTCCACAAGCTAGGGAATGTCGTCGAAGATATCCTTGCTTGAAGCCATCCTCATTTGATGCGATAATTTTCCAAAGGAAATTACCGAAGATCTCAGCTTATCGATCTGTAAAAGCTTGCTTTAACTTTGCTCCCGCTATGCCTGTACGTTGGCGCTTCATCTGCTTTTGAACCTGTACGTCGGTGCCTTTTGCGAATGAACTACTATATCGGTGCCTTTTGCGATGAGCCAATGCTTAAGCGCTTTAAGCTAAGTGAGATGATCTTCATCAGGTCGATCACTTTATGCAATCAAGCCGATTAATAAAAATCATGTCAAATTTCTTAGAGGGGCTAACTGGCGTACCAAGAAACCCAAAATATATTGCAAAAAGGTAGAACAACCTCACCGAGTGGCTGAGTGTCCTGGCGCCCGAGGTTGTTGAGCATGTCAGAGGGAGCTGGTACCTCTTGGTGATCTTGCACGATCCCTGGGCGATGCTATGTAGAGGAGCTACTGCCGTTGTTAGCTCCAGTTCCTGTACCGGCTAAAGATGTGGCGGTACGATTTTTCAGCTCTTATCTTTCGTTAAGTATCCCCCAAGTAATGCTTCACTGATTTGGTTTTGCTTTATCAGGACGATGCTGCCGAGTTCGTGCCACCCCGTATGTCTATCCATTACCAGGGGACATACGGATCGATTGAGGAGATGATTCTTCCGGCCGCGCTTCGTAGAGCGGTCGATTCCTCGCCACCAAAATCGAGTAAGCTTATTTATTTGCCACTTTTGTCCACATATATTATGCATGTTTACTGACTTATTTCTTTGACAGTTCTCGCGCAAGGTGCTTTGTACCTGTGCCTTTTATTATTTTTAACTTTGTATAGAACTTTGCCTTTTAGTTAAACTCATTTTTTAGACATATTTTGTTAATACATACTATTATGAGTTTATTTATGTTTGCTATTATTATTTTTATGTGCATGTTTGTGTGTGTAAGAAAAGTGTGACAAACAATTTTGCGCAAAAATTCCGTCATTTTTATCATTGATGGAGGGTATCCGACTTTCTCTCCCAAAAGAAAAATGGAAAAAAGGAAAAGGCCAAATAAAATGTTGGGTTTATAAAAACTTGGAAATTAACCTAAATAAAATCCAAAAAAGAATAACATAATTAAAATAATAGTTATATTAATTAAAAAAAGAATAAAAAGATGTTTAAGAAAAAAGATAAAGAAGCCGTAAAGTCATTAGCAGACTCGAATTAAGGTAAAAACGCGGTTTTAGAAAGCACGGATGACGTAGCAGATTAGCGCCAGCTAGCGCCACGCAATTGGGTGTGGCGCCAAGCCTTGGCGTCTGGCGCCAATCACGGCGCTAGCGCCAAATAGCGCTGACACCGTATTTTACCCCGATTAAAACTGCTCCTAAATTGTGCATAAATAGCCCCCTGCCCAGCCGATTCTTTTCATAATTTCAGTAAGTAAAATAATTTTTGGCCTTAGAAAAATAATATCATGTCTCTAGTCACCAAAACTTTTACCCAATACACCCATGAATGGTGTCGGTCTCTAAATGCTAGAGAACGAAAAGAATTAGATTTGTTCCACTTGGGGGGAATTTATGGTATGAAAGGGGTAGATCGTGACTTAGATTTCATTCATACCGCTCTAGAATATTGAAATGTTGATACTCATTGCTTTAGAATAGGGTATGATGAGATTAGCCCTTTGCCAGAAGAATTTGGTGCTATTTTAGGTTTCCCTTCAATAGACCTCATAGTAATCCCTAGAGTAGATGCATATTATTACGAGGATTTTGAGAGTTTATTTAATTTAAAAGAAAGGGATTTGTCAAAAATAGTAGATGGCAACATAGTTAATTTGAAAGAATTTGCTGGCCATTATTTTGATAAACCTCTTTATGAATCTTTTCATATTTATAGAAGAAGGGCTTTCTTATTTTGCATGCTTAATCAATGTTTTCTTAGTAGTGGTAAAAATAATGAAGGTCAATCAATTATAACCACCGTACTAGAACAAATTGAATCAGGGAGAAATCCAATGCCATTGATAGTTGGAGAGACTATGATTAGTCTTGATGAATTGAAAAGGAACCCAAAAGCACCTTTTTGCGGCTCTCCAATTTTATTACAGGTAGAAAAATAACATTTTTAATTACAGAAATCAAAAAATATATTTTTGTATTGTAATAATAATTTAATTGCATTGCAATTTTTTACAGATGTGGCTAATGGAAAGGCTAGAATTAATTAGCCCTCCGGACAACATTGAGAAGTACACTCCAAATTGCTTCGTGAGGAGGAAGAAACGCTTCTCTAAAATGGGGCGCCACGAGTAGAGAGAGGTCTTCGAATCTCGCAATTTTGCTATCAAGTGGGTCATCCCATGGTGGAAAATAGAAAGGATGGTTGGTGTCAACAAACAACCTTTCTGCCGTCTTCCAAGTTTGTCTCGTATGACTTATTATTATCCCTGCAGGGTAAAAAGACAATACGACTTGCTTCAGAATATTCCTTCCGGGGATCTTCGTCCTCCCTATGAGTACCCTATTTCCCAGGAAGTAGACAGATTTGATGCTTATTGGAGTGCCAGACCTCTATGGGAAGTAATTACCCAAAAGGTTCCTCCTTCCTTGCCCAATGATGTGAAGAAGTGGTTGCTGAAGAAACCTTCGAAGGATTCGAAGAAAGATCAGGGTAAAACTGATGTGAAGAGTCGTCTAGGTGACAGGGTGATTCCTGCCAAGGAACGCTTAGGTGAAAGAGTTGAATTCAAAACACCTGCAATGCCTAGGAAGAAAAGTACTACCAAAGATAAGGGAAAAAGGAAAGCTGACATCATAAAGAAAAAAGCTTGGGTAGAAAAGAAGCATAGAGTCCTAGCTGAAGGGAAAACTATCTACTCTAAGATTGAATGTAGGTCCTCTAAAGGATGCCTACTAGCTAAGGTTATGGATGAGGAGGAGGAAGCAGACAAAAATTGGAAAAGGGCTAGGAAAGAAAAGAAAGATTAGGAGCATTGGTTAGTTTCAAATTATTAGACTTAGTTTATATTTTTCATTTAAAGTTAATTTATTTCAGCTGTATTAAAATTCCATCAATAATGTAATTTAATTTTATTAATGAAATTTCAGCTTTCAATTAAATCATGTACTTTAAATTTATTTTATTAAAGCAATGAAAACCGAAAAATTTAATTTTCCAGAAATTCTTCGAGTACGGAAGTCGAAAATTTTCCGAAAAACACCGAAATTTGCCCAGAATTTTTCTTTTAATTAGCGCCGCTTATTTGCAACTGGCGCCTGCCAGGGAAGTCTGGCGTCAGGCGCCAGTGCCGTCGGCTGGCGCTGATGGTCGCTGTCTGGCGCCAGAGCTTTCTCTGCGACGCCGATATTTCGCCAATCTTCTATCGAATTTTTAATTAATTCTTGGATGCAAGATTTTCGAAAAATAAAGTGGCCGCACCCGTAAAGGGTTGCCTACGTATCCTTTCTTAAGGAATCAGGCCAAACGTAGCTCTCTTGAGTATCCTACTCAAGTAATTACGGGTAGTATTTCTTAATCTGGTCAAGATTTGTCATGTTCGAGAACTCATTGCCATCCATATCAGTTAGTTTTGTTGCACCCCCTGACAGGATTGTTTTGACAATGTAGGGTCCAGACCAATTAGGTCTAAATTTTCCCCTTGGATCTAAAACATTTTTCCTTAATGATTTTAACACCAAGTCTCCTACTTTGATGTTTCTTGTCTTGACCTTCTTATTAAAATGTGTAGCCATGCGAGTTTGATAACACTGAGTGTGATGCAGAGCTTCTAGTCGTTTCTCATCGAGTAGAATTAATTCTTCATATCTTGCCCTAGTCCATTCAACTTCATCGAGTTTACTCTCTAGCGCAATGCATAGAGATGGTATTTCAAGTTCGACAGGTTGTACGACTTCCATTCCATATACCATGGAAAATGGCGTATTTCCTGTTGATGTGCGAATTGACGAGCGGTAACCCCACAATGCGAAGTGAAGTTTGTCAGGCCAATCCTTATAATTTTCCGTCATTTTCTCGATGATAGTCTTTAGGTTTTTATTAGCTGCCTTGACTGCTCCATTTGCTTGAGGCCTATAAGGGGAAGAATGATGATGTTGAATGCCGTATTTTTGTAGCAGTTCTTCACATTCGGCTTGAAAGTGAGTTTCATTGTCACTTATCATTTCATGTGGGACTCCGTATCGACAAATAATATTTCTCTCGATAAAGAGTGCTACATGTTTTGCAGTGAGTTTAGCGTATGATTGCGCTTCGACTCACTTTGTGAAGTAATCAATCGCTACTAAGATATATTCGTGGCCTCCTGTTCCTGGGGGAGTGATTTTGCCGATGATATCGATTCCCCATGTAGAGAATGGCCATGGCGATGTGTAGGTGTAGAGCAAGGATGGAGGGACATGTTGTAAATTGGCATAAATTTGGCACTTAAGGCATATTTTTACATATTGATGGCAATCCCTATTCATTGTAGTCCAATAATATCCTTCTCGCATTATTTTTTGGACTAACATTTTGCTGTTTATATGAGTGCCATAGATTCCTTCGTGGACTATCCTCATTGCTCTTTGTGCATCCTTCTTTCCTACACATAAGAGAGCTTGACCCTTAGGTACCATTTTATGTAGCTCGTTGTCTATGAGTACATATTGGGAAGCCAAAAGCCTTAATGCTTGCTTTGCTCTTTTGTCAGCATGAGGAGGGTATTCTCCTTTGGTGACGTAATTGAGTATATTCGTGCACCATGGTTCTTCTTCTTCTTCTTCTTCTTCTTCTTCTTCGTCTTGGACTACTTCGTCGTCTTCTATAGCCTGGATGTATGCTGGTTTGTGCCTTTTTTCTATAGTTTGAGGCATTTGCTCGATTTCCGTGGGAATCCTAACCATTGAGGCTAGTCTTGCCAAGGCGTCAGCAAATTGATTTTCTTCCCTAGGTAGATATGTGTATTCTACCTTCTCTAACTGATCGGTAAGAGTTTCCAGATAGGTTTGGTAAGGGGCTAGGCTTTCGCTCCTTACTTTCCACCTTTTAGATATTTGATTGATGATCAAAGAAGAGTCTCCGAATATCCTTAACTTTTTTACTCCCAATGCCAAAGCTGTTTCAAGGCCTACCACGCATGCTTCATATTCAGCAGCATTGTTGGTAACGTCAAAATCAAGCTTTATGGATATTAGAACATGCTCTTCCTTAGGTGATACTAGTAATACTCCAACGCCACATCCCTTTTGGTTCGAGGCTCTGTCGAAGTATAAGGTCCAAGTATCATCTTCAGTGACCATTAAGTCTTCATCTGGAAATTCATTGTCTTGTATTGGCGTCGAGTCTTCTATTGGGAAGTCTACTAGAAAGTCTGACACCACAGATCCTTTGATAGCTTTTTGTGGCATAAACCTTACATCAAACTGGGCTAGATTGACTATCCATCTCGATATGCGTCTATTGAGTGTAGATTTCTCAAATAGATACTTGAGTGGATCTAATCGGGAGACTACGAAGACGGTATGCACTAGCATGTAATGTCTTAACTTGGTTGTGGCCCACACCAAGGCGAGGCACAACTTCTCGAGTGGCGTATAGCGTGCTTCGTATTCGAGCATCTTCTTTCTTAGATAGTAGATTGCATTCTCTTTGTCTTCTACTTCTTGTGCTAGCATGGCTCCCATCGTCTCTTTGGTAACCGTTGAATATAACCTAAGATGTATTCTGGGAAGTGCTGGTGCTAATACGGGAGGATTTGCGATATAGGCATTGATCTTTTCAAAGGCTTTTTGACACTCATCATCCCATATCACTGGTACATTCTTCTTAAGCTTTTTGAAGATTGGTTCACATATTGTCGTCAATTTTGATATGAACCTACTTATGTATTGCAACCGGCTAATGAATCCTCGAATCTGTTTCTCAGTTTTGGGCGGTGGCATTGACATGATTGCTTTGATCTTGGTTGGGTCTATCTCTATTCCTCTAGAGCTTATGACATAACCCAAGAGCTTGCCTGAGGTGACTCCAAAAGCGCACTTAGATGGATTCAACTTCATATTATATTTTCTTAGCCTTTCGAAAAATTTTCTTAAGGCTACTTGATGGCCTGGACGGTCTTTTGATTTCACAATCATGTAATCGACATATACCTCGACTTTTTTATGCATCATGTCATGGAGTAAGGCAGTTGTTGCACGTTGGTAAGTAGCACATGCGTTTTTCAACCCAAATAGCATTACCGTGTAGCAGTAAGTGCCCCATGGTGTTATAAAAGTTGTTTTATCCATGTCTTCTTCTTCCATGAGAATCTGGTTGTAACCTGAGTACCCATCCATGAATGAGAGAAGCGCGTGATTTGCCGTGTTATCCACCAGAATATCGATGTGTGGCAAAGGGAAGTCGTCCTTTGGACTTGCCTTATTTAGATCTCGATAGTCGATACACATTCTTACCCTTCTGTCTTTCTTCGGAACTG
Source organism: Chenopodium album (assembly GCF_948465745.1). NCBI lineage: Eukaryota > Viridiplantae > Streptophyta > Magnoliopsida > Caryophyllales > Amaranthaceae > Chenopodium > Chenopodium album. Next base: position 40,530,656 of record NC_137834.1, on the reverse strand, counting down.
GGACGACGTTGGCGAACCATTTGAGGTATTTAGATACCTTGATGAAACCTGCAGTTATTTGTTTTTGGACTTCTTCTTTTATTTTAAGAGCTACGTCGGGTTTCATTCCACGTAACTTTTGTTTTACATGTTTCATTCCTGGAATTAGTGGTATAGTGTGTTGAGCTATTTCTCTATTAATGCCTGGCATATCTTCGTATGACCAAGCAAATACATTGATAAATTCTTTAAGTAAGTTAATTAAATCGGTTCTTTCTTGTTTATTCAGTATTAATCCGATTTAACTTCTCTTTTATGGGTTGAATCACTTGAGATATCAACCGTTTCAGTTTCTTCAATTACCGGTGTTTTCTTTTCGAGTGTTTCCATTGCTTTAATAATTTCTTTGTCTTTTTCATTGTTAGTTAATCTATGCTCGTAATCTTGGGTTAGAGAAGAACACAAGAAATAAGGAGAAGAAGAAATATTATTATACTCTGAGATCATTACATCAAAGAGCGATATGTCCTCAGGGACTTGATCACTAACTATTCTAGGAGAAGAAATATGAGGGGAAGGTGCTACTACTAAAGACCTAGAAGACTCTAGGGGGAGAGACTCTGACTCAGACGACTCTTCAAACATTGGTCCTTGCCCTATCGTGATGGATATCTTCCTTCCGCTTGGAGTAGTCACCTTGATCGTCTTGCGCCACCCTTGTAGTGATCCTTCAGCTGGAGTGATTAGCTTTAAGGGATCGAAGTTTTCGCTTTGTAGGTCTGTCTGAATGAGCGAAGAGTTGTCTTCTCTGTAGGTTGGTTCATTCTTTTCTCGCCCAAATAATAATCCCATTACGTGAAAGTCAAAGCATGGGGGTGCTTTCTCCTTGTGGGCAGGAGTTGGGATTTTGTCTGTGAAATAACAATCCAAGAAAATCTCAAAACCTGGTTGCCTTATGGCGTTTACGACAAATGGCTCGGGAAATTCATGGCATGAATAGTCCTCTCCTTCTTTTATGAATTGACCATTAAGTGTAAGAGGGTACTGATCCATTGGGATTGCTTTCTTTTGAATGCGAGCGTTCCTACGTGCCTTTGACTTTTCCTGGGCTCGCTTGAGATCTTTCCGAGTCGGTTCGAAACCAAGTCCGAAAGTGTCTAACTTAGGGAGGCCAGGCGACTCCAGTGATCTTGCCATTCCTTTCTTCTTTCCTAGGGTCATCTAAGGAAAATGTCCTTGTTTCTTCAGCATAGCGTTTACAATCATGTTGGAATGGGGGTCATGGCAAAGAGGGGTCTTTTCATCCTCCTAGATTAAAGAGACTTCTTCGTTAAAGCCCCATAAATCTTCATCATCCTCGTCGTGCTCCACATTAATGATTGGATTTTCTATAGACTTGATCCTCATAGGCGAAGCATCGATGGTGATAGGAATTCCCCCAACTATAGCTTTTACTTGTTGGTGGAGAGATGAGGGGACGGCCTTTAGGTCATGAAGCCAAGGGCGTCCCAACAGAAAATTGAACGAAGCTTTAACGTCTACTACTTGGAAAGTAGTAGCATGTTCTATTGCTCCCGCCGTTACATTCAGGGTAATTTTACCAAGAGCTTGACGACGAGTGTTGTCATAGGCCCTTATTCCTTGTGTAGACGGAGTTAAATCTTCATCCCTTATGCCTAGCATCCTCACAGTTCTAAGTGGACAGACGTTGATGGCCGATCCGTTGTCTACAAGAGTCATAGGAACATTCATTTTCTTGCAAACTACTGTGAGGTTTAATGCCTTGTAGTGTTTGTCACCTTCTAGAGGTAAATCGTTGTCAGAAAAGGTGATCAAATTAATTGGACTAGGAAGATCACTTGTGAGGAAGTTTGCTAATCCCTCAGGAGTAGTGTCAGAATCTATCCCTATTTTGTCCAAGGCATTCATTACAGCCAACCCATGTTCTCGAGATGTTGCCAAAAGTTTCCATACGTTCATCTCAACTTTTGTCTTCTTAAACTGTTTAACAATATCATTGTCTTCAATGATAGGTATGGGAACTTGTTGTGTGGTCAGCATAGGTTGTGTTGAAATGGGAGGTTGCATTCTCCCAGATCTTGTGAGGACGTCTATCGATGAGTCTTCTTCAGCCCAAAAGTTATCCATGGCGTACGACACAGAAGGTGGAGATCCTACTATGTCTTTTAGATAGACATCTTCTTCATCACAGTCCCAAACTCCATTAATGGTTGCATCGTCTTCTTGTGGAACTTAGACTAGTTTCTTTTCATCAATCATTTTCTGAACCAAATCCTTGAATTTGAAACAGTTTTCGATAGTGTGACCCCCTAATGATGATACTGACAGTAATACCTATATGTCCTTTTTAATGATTCGAATGGTCTTGGTTCGAGAGGTTTGATTTCGCCACTCTCGGAGAGCATTTCGAACATTTGTGCATATGGGATCCCAATTGGAGTGTAGATTCTATTACTCTTCTTGGGTCTTTCAGTGACTTGTAAAGGAAAATGCTTTGCCTCATAAGTCGTTCTCATGGGTGTGAATTCTCTCTTGGGTTCATCTTTCGGAGGTGGAACCTCGTCATATTTCTTTTGGGGTTCTTTTATAGCTTTAAGAGCTTCACGTAGTAAATGCGATACTTCCATCATAGACAGTGTGAGCAATTGTATATCTTCTTTACTTGCCGGTTCTGGAAGGTTATCTTTGACATCAAAAAAAGTTTCCTCCTCTTTTTCTGTGGCATAGATTTCTTTGACGGGTCTAATGAGAGACGAGGGGTCAACCTCGTTTTCCTCATCAGAGATAGCCAGGGCATGAGCGAGAGGTGCATTATCAATGCTTGGCTTCTTACTGGCAGGGGGCAATGGCAGCTTGTTGTTGTCGATTAAGTCTTGGATAGCTTCCTTAAGCTTCCAACAGTTTTCGGTGAGATGGCCCCTACCTTGGTAATACTTGCAGTGTGCATTGGGGTTCCAATTAGCCGACCTCTTTTCGACTGGTGGGTCCCCAAATAGTCCAATAGGAGTTATAAGACCTTTTGCATTTAATCGATCAAATGCGGTGTCATAACTCATGCCAATAGGAGTAAAGTTTCTCCTAAATGGTTTCTTTTGTCCTTGATTGTTCATAGCAAGAACTTCACCTAATTTAAAAGTGCTAATGTTGTTTGAGTGGGTGTTTTTGGAAGAAGAAGGATTTTCGTTCTTCTTTCCTTTCCAGCCACTGTTGGAGACAACTTTAAACTTAGCCAAGTCGTCTTCAATATTGATCCCAATGTCATAGACGACCTTGAAGGTATGGAGATTATTTTGATACTTGAGATGCTTGGAATATTTTTCTTGAAGGTTTTTGATGAACAACCTTACAGACTCTTTTTCACTTGGCACCTCAATCATCTTAGCTAAGGTTTCTCTCCATTTGTTAAAGAAATAGGTGAAGCCTTCGTTCTCTTTCTGTTTGAGGATTTCAAGTTCTCTATGGTTAGTCTCAACTTGAATGTTGCACTTGTATCTATCAACGAAAGCGTTTGCTATGGACTCCCAGGTATTGTTGGCAAATGGTCTTGAGAGATAGTGATAACAGAGAGGGGAAAACCTTCTTATCGATACTCTTAATACTCATTATTGTTTCGAAGGCTCTTAAATGAAAATAAGGGTTATCAGTTGCTTTGAATTTCGGGATGTCGTTGGCATTGAACTTCTACGGAAGAAGATCTTTGTCCACCGAGACCCCTTGTGATATAAGCCCTTGAAACTTGTAGTCGCTAGATAGCTTGCTTAGACTCTCTTGCATGAGGTTCATCTGTTGTTGCTTCACGGGATCCTCGATCTTGAGTGTGAGGAGCTTCAGTGTCTCAGTCACGGTAACCGGTTGGTTCCTAAGCTCATTGACTTATTCTTGTGTTGCCATTATGGTCTTAGCGAAAATTAACCGAATTAATTAGCAAACTGGTTAATTAGACACTAGGTGATGACTTGACCAATAATCCGAACCGTCGACAAAACGACAGAACTGGCGTCGCACTGTGTAGCGTGGCGCCAGACGACAGAGCTGTCGCCAGGCGCTATACTCCATAGAGTGGCGCTACAGTCCAGACTTTGGCGCCAATACTGGAGCTTCAATCTGGGACTGTTTTCGGTGTTATTAATCAACTGGGGTATGCCTAAAGTCGTACTAGGTCAATTCTGATTAAAATATTAGACTTTATTTACTCAAATTAATTAATCAGTTAATTAATTAGGCAAAGTTCTTTAAGTCATTAATTTATTTAATCTCAACACAAGTCAAACAAACGGTTAAGAGAAACATAGAATATATGCACAACAAATAATGCACAATTAGTCAAGTAGGCACAATATGATGCAATGAGTTTGCAACCTAACCATGGCTCTAGTTCTCTAAAGTTCGGGATATGGTTTAGTCAATAGTGGGTCCGTGGTTAATTGTCCGGATGCACCGCGCGGAAGCCTAACCGTGAAGGGTTGGCGCGAGTGGATGGGACACCGCGAGTTTTAGAAAAAACTCGCTTCCATGGTTTGGTGAATCAGACATTCTCGGATGTACCCTTTGTTTTACAGAGCGTTCAATCAGGTAGATGGAGCATGAATTCCCAGAGGGTTATGTCCATATGTAAAACACATATGGGTTTCAGAAAAGTGAGAAAAAAATTCAATTAGGAAGTAGGATCGAGCAAACAATACGAAAAACCGATCGAAAATAGAACGCATATTTCTGGCTCGGTATTGGGGGAAGTTAGCGCCAGCAAACAGAGACTGGCGCCAGATTTTAGCTGTAGCGCCTGGCGCCAATGCTGGCATCTGGCGCTACAGGTAAAATCATAGCGCCAATGCTCTGGCCCCTGGCGCTACTTCCCACATGCCTCAGAAGCTTTCTGTGCTCGATAAAATTTTCCAGTTTCGCGCTGTGTTATTTCGGTCCTAGTTGTGAAAGATATTTCTCAAATTCCCTACGTTTAAAATCCTATGTTTTTAACTCATTACGGATGGTCTTTCCAATGAGATCTTTTTTATGCATATGGAAATAATGTTAATCAAAATTACGCACATGAAGTACTTAGAACGTTTCGAGTCTCATCAACTCATTCTAAATCATTGCCGAAACAAATTCAGGAATTAAAATAGAAATCCTCCCCAGTGGAGTCGCCAAAAACTGTAGGGAATAAAATTCAAGCGTTAACCCCCTAGCTTGAACCCCCACTGTGATCATACACTAAAGTATGATGGCGTCCAAAGGGAAAGAAGATAGACCAAAAGAGTCGCCAACAAGTTTTAGGAACTTGTAAACCGTTCACAGGGTGAAGGTTACACCCCTTAACGATCCAAGAGATCGTCAACTCCATAAGGTCTTGAACCAAATAAGGGTTCGGGGATGAAGGTACAAATCCAACCTAAAAGAGATTGAACCTCCCCTAATAATAGGCCTCTACTTTATTCTGATCGTATTCATGTGTGCTTTTTGACTAACATAAAATCAATAGGATTAACCCTAAACCTGTTTATCTATGTTGGTTGAATTTAATGCACAAATAAAACTATTATTGGTGATCACTTGAGTTATAATCAAATTAACCCTAAACAAGAGTATTAATTATCTTATTAAGCGTGATTACAAGTACAAATTCCCTTTAACACATGCATAAAAGGCGTGATCAAGCGATAACAATAAAAATATCAAGCAACATAATCATTAAAAAAAATAATAATAATCATCAATTATAAAAATAATGATAATCATAATAAATATAACCATAATCATAATAATCATAATAATAGCAAGATCCTAGGCATGATACTAACAAGATTAATAACAAACCCTAGCATGTCACTAACAATAAAAATCAAATCTTTAACCCTAACATGATACTAACAATCATAAATATTAGGAAGAAAATAAAAGGCATCATAACAATCATATTTGATATTAAAGTTACCCTAGAAATGATACTAGGAATCAAAATAACAATCTAAACATGATTTCTACATCATAAAATCAATAAAAACATTAAAGCACTTACTTTGATGCCTCGTACCTCTTTCTAATAACAAAATACACACGTTAGTAACTTCAAGGAAAATAATAAACAAAACAATTAAATTAAATAATTGAAAGAGAGATTTGGGACCAAACCCTCAGAAATTAAACCTTTCACGTCTAGGGCGAAGGCAACTTCGAATATGGCTAGGTGCTTCTAAGTCTAATGAATGCGGAATTTTGTATGTAAAAACTAGTTTAGAAAAAGAGAGAGAGATGGTGAATGATTGAAAAGAATGAAAACGGAGTTTTTACGACGTTATTTATAGAGAAAATCAGCCAAAAAGATAAAATTATCAAAACAGAGCATTGGCGCACAAAAAACAGAACCAGAGCCAACGCTGGCTGTTGGCGCCAGGCACCAACATTAGCGTCAGGCGCTAAGGCTGGCGCCAGGCGCCAAGCGTAGCGCCAGGCGCTACAGCTGGCGTTTGGCGCTGATTTGGAAATTTACGCGTTTTCTTAAAATCAGATAAAAATTGCCGTACAAGAGGATAAAATCGTATCTTCCCTCAAAAATGCTCTTTGATTTTAATTAAAACTCTGAAAAGTCAACAAAAGTCAATTTATCAATGCTAATTGAATTAGGAATGAAAAGAACCTTCTAGAAGAATCTAGAAGACTAAAACCATTCCTAATTGCATTAGAAATGATAAATCATATTAGGCCCTCCCCTAGATCATTGGGCCGCATATAAGGCTCAAATCGGGCCCAGTTTAGTAATTTGGTCATAACTTCCTCAATATTCATCGGAATTGGACTTATAATATATCGTTGGAAAGCTCTTCTCAAGCCCCATCCAACTACACTACTATTGGACCCATATCATGGACCAACCAAACTGGATTGGCTGTTTTCTTAAAAATAAGTTTTTAAAAACAGAGAAAAGAGAAAAGAAATTAAAACTATCCGCAACACTAAACTTTCCACACATTAACTTCATTCGATTATGATTCGACGTGAAAGGTATTCATCACTGGGTTTGGTTTTGGGGAGACACAAATTGGTGTCTACAGTAACTGGCATTTGAAATGTCCGTTACGAATAAAGTTTTATAGTATATAATTAAATACTTATTTGTAACGGGCAACAAAAATGCCCGTTACGAATAAGTGGTTATTTGTAACTGACAACTCTCCTGCAAGACTTGTTGGTTACGACCAGTTGGTTATTCGTAACGGACATTGAATTTGCCCGTTACAAATGATGTAATTGTAACGGGAAATCATATGCCCGTTGCTTGTTACAAATAAGATTTTTTCCACTAGTGTATTGTGGGCTTAGTTTGGACTCCAATTATACATATGATTTATAAATAGAGGCCTTCCTAGGGTTTGAAATACAACACATTTTAGAAGTCAATTGTGAATTGACTAGTATGCAACCAAACACAAAAGCCTCACGCAATCTCTCTCTCTCCCTTAGCTTCCTCACGTCCGTACAACCGTACGACCTCCTAGTGCAAGGTGGTGGGTGTGGTGGTGTTCGTGGTCGGTTTCTCCTCCCCTCTCCGTAGAAGGTGGTTCGAAGTGTTCGTACCCAACTACCTAGCAGTAGTGGAGGTTCAATCCTATCCCCTGGACTAAGTAGAGGAGCAACACTTAGGGCTCTATTATCTCCCTAATCGTCAGTCAATCGCTTGTGGAAATCACGCGTCAAAGGTATGTATTATGTGATTCTTTATGTGTCATGCATGTAGATCCTGTTTAGGTGAGAACGAATATGATTCGTGAAATTCTGTATTATAGTACCTAATAAACTCCTATAATTTAATGGGGTGGGGATTTGTGCCCTTTGAGGTAAGTGGCCTAGAATTTAGGGCCATTAATTGGCTGCGCAATCAGCGAAGGACATGTGTCCTCTAGGGCCGCCGTTTTTGCGGCATTCTAGTGCTTTTAGGCTTCCTAATGTAAGGAGGCCTTTATGATATATTTGATTTCAGGTGCTCTCTTACTCTTAGTACGTGTCATCTTCCTATGGTGACACGTGTTGCCCATTTATTGGGCCACGTGTCATCATGGGATTGGACCACGTACTTGGGGTATTTTTAAACCTAAACATTTGCCCCTCAGAAGGGGTGGCTCGTCCCAACTGGACCGCCTCCTCTAATCTTCACTCGTTCGAGTACCTTGGGCGCATTTGGAGCATTTCAAATTGTTAATAGGAGCCGGACAGGATTGTCTGTCCTACTTATTAGGCTGAACGCCTTGTTAGAATGGCCTGACGTTCTTTAGGAGCTTGGTCGAGTCATTCTGATAGAGTGGGCAGAATGGCCCGGAATTTGGCTAAATGCCTTGATTGACTTGTCTTGGTGTTTTTAAGAAACATTGCCGAGTGGTCGGTCGGTCAGTAGAGGCCGAAGAGACTTTTCACTAACATCCAACCGCGTTCCATTTTCCAAGGAAGTGATTCAACTTCCGAGGTATATGCAGAGAGTTACGGGTGTTTATGACGCCCGTTCGAATTCCGTCATAAATGGTATGACATTTACACGGATTCCGTAAAAAGAAAGGGTTTAACCATTTGAATTCTAGGTTAAATTCTTTGAATTTTAACCCTTTGGCATTCTTTAGGTGGGAATAATTATTACCATTTTACCCTCCAAATTTTGCCTATAAATAGCAAGGGTTTGACCTTCATTTTTTACTTTGGATTTCCTTGCTTTCTAGATAGAAGTCAAAGCTTCTAGAGAGAGAAAGTTACTTCTTCTCAGAATCTTTGAGAGCTCCGCCGCACGTTCGAGTTTTCCGTTAAAGATTTCGAGTTTTCCGGCCTTTCTTCATCCAAGACCTCCCAAGCACTTTTCAAGTTTTTTAACCTTCTACTCGGACAAAGTTAACTGAGTACTCTTCCTTTCTTCTTTAATTTTCTTTTCACTTTTTGCTTAATTTTTTCAAACATCTTGGATCAACACTCGGCCTCCTCCGTTTCTCCTCATGAAACCGTATGTTTGCCTGGGACAAAGGAATCTAGAGTGGACGAGGACGAGTCCTCGTCTTTATGCAGTGGGTCCATTTCTAATGCGTACCAACTCACCCCCACCTATTCTTCTGTGTCCTTGTAGCCAAACATAGCGCGTACGAGGCAAACGCACGACCTTCATGCTGCTAAAAATCCTGATGGCATTATTATTCAACCTTTGGCCTCCTATGATTTGAACAACACGGACTTGGAGACCAACACCTCAAACACAAACACAGACACCACCACTACTATTAATGGTAGTGCGTGCTCGGTGGTCAAAGTGACCACCTCTTGTGAAGAACGCTAGAATTAATTAGGCACCTCCACTTCTTGGAGGGGTCCAAGTGTAACCCGCGCTTTATTTGCTAACTCGATCTTTGGAGCGGATGAGTTACCGACTTCTTTACCCCACTCTCCTCCTAGAATGGTCACAGGTCAACCTGACCAAAATCAAACCGAGCAGTCATTGCACCACCACCGTATTCTATTTGGCCAAAATCTGCCACAGTCTTCGGCTGCTGCTGAGGCATTATACCCAAATTAGCCAGGCCCTTCTGTTGAGGCCGAGCAAACTCTTGCTCCTCCCTTCTCTCAAGATCTCAGGTCGATAAGACCTAGGGTCGGCATAGTAATTGCCGAACCCATCGACTCCCCCACCCCGTTCCATTTGGAAGTCACAGTTTTGGGGTTAGGGCAAAAGACAAGGGCAAGGCCCCTTTAGTGCCCGAGGAACCAAGACCGGTCGAGCTAAGGCAGGGCTCGGTTGGAGGTCCTTATATACCCTTTCCTAGAGCCAAACTAAATTTGTAAACACTCAACCAACCTAATACGAGTATATGGTAAGTCAAGGGTCGAACCCAAAGGAATGTGTAGGTGCAAGCTATAGCGTATGTCAAGCTAGTTCAAAGAATGTAGATGGTTATGGTTGGTAACTAAAGTATTAAGAAACTAGACAAAATGAGAAATTCAATATGCTAAACACTAGGGATATAGGTTCCACATGCAAGCTCAATGATTATGCTAATTGATAGATCACTCAATCGATTCAAACTTCACAAAGGACAAACAATAAATGCAATAAAAGGAATCCAAAATATATCTCCTATAAGCCAAGCTAGGGTTCACTATGAATGGCTAACAAGGAAAAATCACAATCAAATTCAATCAATTAAAGCAATTCTCAAATCAAGGGTTCATGTCATTGAAATTTGCAATGCAATCTAGATTAATCTTATAAGTTAATCACTCATAGTCTAATTAACCACATGCATAACTATGTCAACCAATTTAATTGCAACAATTCAATCAATTTAGGATCATCAATGAAAGGAATGGTGTCCTTCGAACAAGTGTATTATTCTTATAGCGGGTTCAGAATTATTAGAAAGCTAATATATTCAGTAAGGTCAAGTGATCGGAATGCCTGGGTGGAGGCCGCTTTCGATCAGTAATATTAATATAATTAATATTACAACTTAATCTTGACTGAACCCTTCGGGTCACACCCAAGCAAAATATACGAACCGACTCGACGAATTAATTCGGAAGAAATTAATTCGTCGCCCGAGTGTTAAATATTTAGACGTCGGTAATTCGAGCTTGGAGCGTCGAAACCGATCGTCGGAAGTCGAGTCAAAAATAATAAAAAGACGAGACGCGCAAAATAATAATTAATCGACCATATTCCCAAAATACCCCTAGCATCGGAATGCCCCGAGCATCCGAATGCTAGGGGCAAAAATGTCCAAGCATAGGTGGCTAGCAAGCGCACCAAGCCGAGCCTAGCATGGCTGGATAGGTGCGTACTAGCGCACCGTGCTAGCAGCCACGCACAGCAGAATCTAGCAGCCGCGTGCACGTGGTGCGTGCAGCAGCTAGCTGCCGCAAGCTAGGTGTGCTAGCAGCGCACGCACTAGCAGCCACGCACAGTAGCAGCCCGCATCTTGGTGCGGGGCTGGGCTTGGGCTGGGCTCGTGGCTGGGCCATAGGGCCGGTCACTATGGGGAAGCTTGAGGAATATGGGAGCAAGTGGGTAAGGACATGTGGCACAAGGAGAGTGTTGAGTGGGGAGCAAGTATGGTCCCCTACTCTCCATGTGGTCCTCACCAACCCATTTCACATGGTAATGCCACTTGTAGATTTATTATTAGTTTGCAATTTTAATTTAATTTAGCTTTAAATTAATTTGTGGAATTTCATGATCCCACATTGATGGGATAGAAATTCCCACTCATACTTTCCTCTATAAATACCAACCTTGGGATTTAGAGTAAAGTGCTTGAGTGGGAGTTAGAAAGAGCATTCCATATTTTGGGAAAAACTCTTAAACTCCATTAACACTTGGGTTTTGGTCGGACCTTGCTAACTCCAAGGTAGCGGACCTAAAAATTCGTGTTCGTCCTTTGTGGGTGGATACCGTTGGAGGCACGGCATTTGCGGTGCTCAAGGCTTTCAAGTAAGAGCCCGTTTTGAGAGGGCGAAGCTCGCTTCAAGGGTATGATTCGTTCTTCCTTTTCTTGTGTTTATTTATTTATGCTTTATGGGTTTATTAATTACGAGTGGTTCCTTGGGTCGGGGTTGTTTCCGCGGTGAGTCGGACTCACCAAACTCCAACAGCGGTATCGGAGCCCCGCTCGTTTATTTTTATAATCATGTTTTTCAAGGTTTATTTTGGCTTATTTTTCTGGTTTAAGTTGCTAATTAGATTAGTAGCTCGGTTTTATTTATTTTAATCCCGTTTTTAATGTCGAATTTGGCCCAGAACCCAGATTTTCGCCCAAAAATAGTGAATTTTGGGTGGAAAAGGTGTTCTGGAAAGGTCTTTTCTAACCTTGAAATTAATGGCATAACTTGTTGATTATGTGGTTGATTATTTGAATTATTTTCTGCTTTTTAAGTCCCCTTAAAGCACACTTACTTGGTAGTATTTGATGCTTAAAGGTTGATTTATTTTCACATAATTGCAAACTGATTGCTTTTTAGTGTGAAAATTTTTGTTTTGAGGCTTCCTAAGTGTTAAAGATTCAATCTTTATTTGTGATAAGTGATTGAAACTTTAAAAACCACTAAATTCCATGTTATTTTGTATTAAACTTTGTTGTTTTAATCATTTTGAGTTGATTGGAAACATAAAGTTTCAATTTTTGTAATAGAAATTTTGCTATCCTCATGTTGGAAGATATAATTTTCAAGGATTCACAAAATTTAGATGTTGGAATTTTCATTTGAACATTAAAGTTCATATTTTTCCAACTTCCCCTTACTTTGTCAAATTCTCAAGTTTAATTTAAATTGATTAAATTAAAAGTGAGAAATTGCCTCAACTTTGTTATTGCACCAAGCTAAACCAATTTAATTAAGAATGGTTCTTGGAATTATTTTGGTTATTTGCACTTTGAAATTTTATTAAGTAAAACTTGTTTAAATTTTTTTTTTTTTTTTGCTCATTAAGTTAGTTCTAAAATTAATTTAGAATTAATTAATTATGTCTCGCAAAATGGGATCAAATCCCGAGGCCATGGCACGCAAAACGAGGCAAAGAACTACCCTTGGATAGCCGGGCTGCATAGCATGTGGCTGCCAAGGTGGCTGCCCCGCCTTGCGTGGGACCACACGCGCGGCAGCAGCATACGGCCGCAGCAGCCACGCACCAGCAGCCATGGTTGTGCGTGCGCGTGCGTGCGGCAGTGGCAGCAGCCCATGGCTGCTTGCCACGGGCCGTGTGTGCGGAGTTTTTTGTGTGTGCATATGCTTGGTGCGGTGAGATGAGTAGCCGTAGTATGCTTGGTTTGCATGAGCCGCGATCATTCGAGTTTCCTTGGCAAAACGCTTAAAGCGAAAGCCACTTGAAATGCGGTTGGCTTAATATTGCTTATTTTGCCGTTTTATTTATTTTAATTAATTTTGTTTATTTTAATTAAAATTTTGGGAGGCTAGGCCTCGGTTTTGAGCGGCATTGGGAAAATTTTATTTTGACAAGTTTGGGTGCTCTCGACTTAATTAATTGGATTAATTAAGGGAAATGCGGAATTTAGTGGGAGCTTCAATTATTAATGACGTCAATTACATAATCGGTTAAACAACTTTGACTAGTTTTAATTAGGCGTGTTAATCGGATTAACCACCTAGATTAGTTACTACTGCGCGCGTTGTTTAAATGCATTTTACTTGTTTGATATTGTAAACTGCATGGGCCATTCACAAATAGTGAATGGATGAATGGAATGTATATTCTCTCTCACAGGTTTTATGAAATGGCAACTAGTGGGACCCGATTAGGATAGAAAATACGGACTACGTGCCGTTATGTATTTTTGTAAATCTAAATACGGTCTACGCACCGTTAAGTATTTTTGTACCTTAATATTTAGATTACTCCTAGTCGTAGACACTAGTATTTGCATAGTTTGGTTAAGTCTTGAAGACGGCGTATCTTGGAAGACAAAGCCTTGAATTGCAAATAAAGACCTTTTGAAGATTTGAAGAATTCAAGGGGTCATGCTAGTTGCCAATATGCATCTATAATTTCGCTTTATATTTTATGCTTATATACATGTGAATTTTTCGTTAGATGCATGTTTAGGTTTTCCTTATGTTGCGATGATTAGTTTAGTTCACTTAAATCAACCAACATAGAAATTCTAGGTCCTTAATAATATTGAGTCAAACTTGCCTTTCCAAAACAACACTTACCAACCGAACGAGGGTGATGGTAGGCTACGCCAAAGCGAGGTGCCATCACTTCTCCAAGGCTCATAAGGCACACTGGGTGTGCACGTTGGTTTTGGTTTAACTCATCGGTATGAGTGAGGAGTCCTCACATACCGTGGCAAAATAGGGGTTTAAAGGGCTTGATGCATACGCTAAATGCATCCATGATTCCTACGACAGTGAGTTAGTGTACATTCTTTCTCTTTGTTTCTATTTCGTTTCTTTTGCTTTCAATAATTCCTTTCACCAACCAAAACAGTCACCATCAGCCACTCAATTTCAGCCACCCAACTCACACCTCCTCCGATCCTTCCACCTTCACGCACAGCTGCTGCCATCAACACCACCACACAGCAGCCATAACAACCACCAATTTCACCCCCGCAACCAACACCAGTGCTGCCTCCTTTCACCAACCAAAACAGCCACCATCAGCCACTCAATTTCAGCCACCCAACTCACACCTCCTCCTTCCATCTTCACGCAAAGCTGCTGCCACCAACACCACCACATAGCAGCCGTAACAACCACCAACCCGCAACTCAATTGCTCCCTCACAGCCGCAATGGAGCTGCCACCACAATACACCTCTCCGCAGCACCAATACACCACCATAGAAGCCGCACCTGAACCACCGTCCACCAAAACCCACACCAATTAACAGCCCCTGATCCATCTCCACCCAATTCACGCACCACCGCAACTCAAAGCAGCTACCCAGGCCGCCGCGGGCGCGTCTTCTTCTACCATGGCCGCGGCGCTGTCCTTCCACCCCTTATCCAACTTTCGGTAGATGCCGAAGAGATGTCTGGTAGATGGCGCGGCTCAGACCACCGCGAGCGCGGCCTAGTCCTCCGCGGGCGCGGTCTGCTGGGTTCATTTTGAACCGTAGCACGAGCTTCTCACATGATATTTAAGTAGGATTGAACGATTGAAGCTTGGTGATGGCCGTTGATCTTCGATTTGTGATAATGATGTGCGGTGATGATGGTGTGCAGTGGTAATGGAGTTCAAGCACCTAAGTTCGAAGAAGAACATTAGAGGCTGGTTATGTTTCGTGGGAATTTATGGGTTTATTTATTTTATTTTCTTTTTTCTTTCATTTTTATTTCTTTCTTTTCTTTTTCCTTTTTCTTATTTATTTCTTTTATTTTTATATTTAGTTTCTTATTTTACTTTCCTTTTTAATTTATTTTAGTTTTATTTTCTTTTCTTTTTCTATTTTTCCTAGCTTAGTATATATACCCATTTTTGGGGTAATTAGGGGATATTCAATTACCATCTATTCTATTCTCTAATTTAGTTTTAGGAGAGCTTATCTCTCTAGGTTTAGGTTAGGATTAGGATAGTTTAGAGAGAGAAAGTAAGGGTTTCACCATTGTTGAGCTTGGATATTGAAGAGGAAGATTGCTCATCTTGCTTATAGATTTTCACATTCAATCAATGAGAATCTCTAACTCTCTCTCCTCTATTTTTATTTGCTTTATTTTTATTTTTATTATTATTTTAGTTGTTGGTATTGCTTGTTAATCATGCTTATTCTTGATTATTTGTTAATTAATCTAGTTATTAGCATGATTAGTGAGTAATTTCCCCATTAAGGGGATGGTTGTGGTGTAGTTGGATCTTGAGCATGTTCTAGGGTTTAGAATTGATTTATTTGTGATTAAAGTCTTTATATGCTTGATAATCTTTAATCTTCTTGCAAGTGCACATTGTTGGTTGATTAAAGGTGAATCTTTGCTAACAAGAAACGGAAGTTGACTTAGTTAAGGTTCATTACTATCGATTGTTATTTAATAGTACCTCCTAGTATATGGTTCTAATGTGGAAACATAGAGGCTATGTTAGGAGAAGCCAATTGACCCCGGAAGGCGGCTAGATTGGATCCTTTACTTCGATATTCGAGCATGTTTAGTTCATAATTAATTCAATTTCTATGCCTTTGTTTATGTTTAAGTGAATGCTATACCTAAACCATTTCCCTTAATGATTTATTTCTTGTTTTAGCATCTTTAGACTTTAGTTTATTTATCTCCTAATCCGGACTAGCTTAATTGTCGATAACATTTGGTGGTGTTTATCTGTTCTCTGTGGTTCGACCCCTATGCTTGCCTTATACTCGTATTAGGTTTGTTTAGGCTGTATAAATTGTATTTGATCTAGGGATAGACAATTGACGACACGTTTATTCCCTTGTCAGTCCTGTGTGTTGGAATGACTATAGTGAGAATCTTGTTTTAGGAATAGAGTATACTGAGGAAATGGTGAATAAAGTGAAGTTATTTCGTTCAAGAATCCAGGCTGCACAAGATAGGCAGAAATGTTATGCCGATTTGAAAAGGCGAGATGATGAGTTCAATGTGGGTGATAAAGTCTTTTTGAAAGTATCACCTACAAAAGGAGTGATGAGATTTGGAAAGAAGGGCAAATTGAGCGCCAAGTATGTAGGTCGTTATGAAATTTTGGAACGTGTAGGCAAAGTTGCTTACAAATTGGCATTACCTATGGAATTGGAGAAAATGCATGATGTGTTTCATATCTCTCAATTGAAAAAGTATGTTCATGATTCTAAGCACGTGCTACAACCTGAATCGATTCAATTGGATGAGACTTTAACTTATGAGGAAAAGCTTGTGATAATTTTGGATCATAAGGTGCGTAGTACACGCAATAAGGATGTGAAAATTGTTAAAGTTCTTTGGTCAAACCAAGAGTATGAGGAGGCTATTTGGGAGGCCGAGGATGATATGAGAAAGAGATACCCTAAGTTATTTAATGAGGTGAGTTACGAGGGCGTAACTCTTGTTTTTTAAGGGGGGTAGAATGTGTATAATTTCGTGCTTTTTTCCCTATTTCATGCTATTTTGTGGTGTTTTCATGCTTTTCATTGCTATTTTATTGTTTACGTATCTAGTGAAGTGCGTAAATTGTGATGGTGACAAGATATTAGTGTCAATATTATGACACAATTGGAATTCCAGCAAGATAATTTTGAGAATTTTAAAATGGCTTTATGCAAAAGTTGTACAATTTAAGGGATTTTGTGCTAAGTTTCGGGACGAAACTTCTTTTAAGAGGGGTAGACTGTAATCCCCCGTATTTTTAAATATTTTATAAATGAAAATTTATTTTATTTATAATATTTATTTTTATTTTTCCTGATTTTATTTTAAAAAGTTTCAAATTATTTTGGGTGGAAAATTATTTTATTACATTATGGTTTTTATGAACCATCATTAGCTTATGTCAATACAAATAAAGCTAAGCCCCTTTCATTCTTTTGGCCCATTATTTTTATGAAGCCCATTACTCCTACTTACCCTACAACACTCTCCCCTATAAATACCCCATACATCCCTGTAGGGAATATTTCAAGCATTATCCCTAGCTTGAACACCACTGTGATCATACACTTAAGCATGGTGGCGTCCAAAGGGAAAGAAGATAGAGCAAAAGAGTCGCCAACAAGTTTTAGGAACTTGTAAACCGTTCACAGGGTGAAGGTTACACCCCTTAACGATCCAGGAGATCGTCAACTCCAATAGGTCTGGAACCATGACTGGTAGTTCGGGGATGAAGGTACAAATCCAACCTAAAAGAGATTGAACCTGCCCTAATAATAGGCCTCTACTTTATTCTGATCGTATTCATGTGCGCTTTCTGACTAACATGCAAACAATAGGTTTACCCTACACCTGTTTATCTATGTTGGTTGAATTTAATGCACAAAAAAACTATTTTGGCGATCACTTGAATTATAATCAAATTAACCCTAAACAAGATTATTAATTATCTTATTAAGAGTGATTACAAGTACCAATTCCCTTTAAACATGCATAAAAGGTGTGATCAAGAAATAGCAATAATATATATATCAAGCAACATAATAAATTAAAATAATAATCATAATCATAACAATTATAAAAATAATCATGTTAAAGCATAATAATAGCAAGATCCTAGGCCTGATGCTAACAAGATTAATAACAAACCCTAGCATGTCACTAAACATCAAATATAAATTATATAGCCCTAACATGATACTTATAGGAAAGACAATAAAAGGCATCATAGAAATCATAATTGACATTATATTCTGTACCCTAAACATGATACTAGGAACTTATTGTTGTCACTCTAAACATCAAATTAAGAAAAACATCCTAACATGATACTAGGAATCATAATAACAACCTAGACATGATTTCTATATCATAATATCAATGAAAACAATTAAATCACTTACTTGGATGCCTCGTATCTCTTTCTAATAACAAAATACACGCGTTAGTAACTTTATGGAAAATAATAAATCAAAACAATTAAATTAAATAATTGAAATAGAGATTTGGAACAAACCCTCAAAAATTAAAACCTTTCACGTATAGGGCGAAGGAAACTTCGAATTATGATATATGTTTCTAGTGCTAATGTATGAGGAATTGTGTTTGTAAAAGGCTATGCTAGAAAGAGGGAGAGAGAATCAATAAATTCTTGATGAGAGTTGGTGATATTTGATGAGAATTGATGAAAATTGATGATTGAAAACATAATTTTAGGAGGCTATTTATAGAGAAAATAAGTCGGATGGATAAAAAAACGAATTAGAGTTTCAACGAGAATAAAACTCAATTAGCGCCAGAAGCTGGACATTAGCGCCATGCGCTAATGCTTGTCGCCAAGCGCTAATAATCAGTTTCACATGTTTTTTGTTTTTATCATATCTTTTGATCCGTGAGTCCAAATAAGGCATATAATATGTCGTTGGAAAGATATTGAAGTCTACTTTCCAACCCAATTAGAATAAGATTAAAATATTTTGTAGATAAAAATATGTGGCCTAAATAGTGGAAGGGTGTCAGTTTTGGATAGAGTTTCATATCTCATTCATATCTTTTTCGTTACATCTTGGATTTAATATTATAATATATTATTGGAAAGATAATTTCAAGATCTATCCAAACATCAAAATTTGGATAAAGATTATGAGGCACGAAAATAATATCTAACTGTCTTTGGACATCTTTAAATTCGAATAGAATTAGGATTTAAGAAAAAGGAAAGTTTTAAAAAAGGAAAGTTTTTATTTAACTCAAATTCTTTAATCTTATCTTTTCAAAAAGGATAATTAAGATCTTTTAAAAACTTATAGAAGCTTCTAATTAATCCTAATTAGTTTAGGAATAGGATTAGACCTTTGGACCCTCCACATGATCATTGGGCCGTAGGTAAGATCCGATTCGAGCCCAATTTAGTATTTTGGCCACAACTTCCTCATTATTCATTGGAATTGGGCTTATAATATATCGTTGGAAAGGTATTTTCAAGCCCCATCCAACTACACCATTATTGGAACCATATCATGGACCAAACTAAACTGGAATGCACGTTTTTCAAAAATATGGTAAGAAAGAAACATTTCAAAAACAGAAAGAAAAGATATTTTAATAAAAACATCCTCATCACTAGACTTTTCACACTTTCGCTTTGTTCGATAATGATTTGACATGAAAGGTATTCATTATCGGGTTTTGTTTTGGGGAGACACAAATGGGTGTCTACAATTCCCAAAATTTCCCCCACACAAAAAGGTTAGTAAATTCTCTTCTCTTTATTTCATTTCTTTATTTTTTTTTCTTTTCCCCTTATTTTTCTTTTTCCTTTATTTTCCTTTTCTTTTTCTTTTCCTTTCTTTTTGTTTTTCTTTTTTTTTTCCTTCCTCCTTATTCCTCCTTGCTGCTGCACGCTACAACCTTTGGCGCGCCGCCGCCGTCGCCAGACCGCCGGCGACCCTGTCGTCGAACCACCAGCAGCCTGGTCGGCCACCATGGCTGCGTCCTTCACCTTCTTTCTCTATTTATTTTTGTTTTATTCTCTTTTTTTTTATTATATTGTTTTGGGTTTTGATTTTGTAGTATAAAGATTATATTTTTAGTATCAAAATCATGTTTTTAATGTCTTAAACTAATAATTTTAGATTTTAATTGTTATTATAATTTTCAGATTTTATAAATTATAAATCTATGGTTTAAATTTATTTAAATTGGGATTTTAGGGTTCTAATGAGCAATTAAATTGGGGCTTTTGTTGCTATTGAATTTCTAATGATTAATTAAGCATAAAAACATGTTTTTAAGGAAATTTTAAGAACTTTAATCTAAATTATATTGCTGGAAATTTGGTTAAGTATTAATTTTTTGTTGTTGGTTGTTTTTCTAGGAAGTGATTATTCCCTGGGAGACTTTTAATTGATTAAAAGTGGCACAAAGGATTGTATACACGAGGTACGTACATGTCTACTTCGTTGTAAGTAATATAATGTTTAGGTACCAAAAGAAAAGAACTTAGTTTCATGTTTAGAGAACACTTGAATGGAAATTGTTTGGTTATACATTAAATTAATTCATGTACTTATGTTTATGAGACATGTTTTGGTGAATTGATTATGTTTGTATGGAATTATGGATGCAAGCATGTTGAATTATATTGGATTAATTGTTTGTATGGAATGTTAATACAAACATATTTTTATTGGATTGGTTTGCTAACCATATTTTGGATTATTAAAGGATTGGAATTAAATTATTTAAGTGGAATGAATTTATTAATTATTCCACAAGGTTATTATTATTTTATTTATTACTCAAGCATGACTTGTTAGTATGTTGATTATAAGTGGATTAAGATGAAATGGCTAGGTGGGTTGACTATGTTCATTAATTTGGATAATTTGGAAGTTTAATGGAGTTAAAGGTCAATTTGTGATGTGATCACCATTGTCCTAAATAAGATTAAAATGAATTGATGTATGATTTTTATGTATGGTCTATTTGATTGAGTCGGCTATTAATTAAATTTGTAATCACGTAAAGTGAAACATAGATGAGCAATTAAACTCTGGAAAGTGTGCACTTCTAGAGTATTGACAATTATGGGCCGGGGTACACGGTGGTAGCCCGTGGCTTTCCGTGGCTTGTTTGATCAACATGTCCTCTTCACTTTTGGTATTTACATTTTTATTTTATAATGAAAGTTAGATGGGATCCTAGACTAACTTTGTGAGAATGGAGTCACGCCCATTCTTGCATTGCGCTAAACTTTTAGTTTAAATGGTCATTTGGGACCAAAATGATTTGGTGAGTTGGACAACCTCGTCTATTGCTTACTTCAATTTAAATTAATCAAACTAAATATAAAGAGTCAAGTGTTTGAAATTGGTTAGTAACTATGTTGAGTCAATTGATTTGTCTATGTGTGGAGTCTTGATCAATGAATTTGTGTTGTATGTTTATTTACTTTAATTAATTAAGCATGCTAGGTTTTGTACGTTGAAGCTTGTATGTACTCAGCTTTGCTGATTCCGAGCTTTTATGTGGGTTTTCTTTTGGTCATGGCCTTCGCCTTTCAATGACCCTGTAATGATCCAATTATTACACTTGTATTATTGGGGAGAAGTATTGCACAAGTTAGCTTGATGATGTGAAGTTCGGGGATTTGACATACGCATTGTCAAGGGTTTAGTGTGATTGAGAGTATTCGTACTTTGTGTTGAACTTATTTATGTTTTACTTTTTCAGTTATGATTTGGGATTTTGAATATTGGTTTGGTTTTAATAAGGGCCTTTATGGTTCCAATTTGAAAGATTTGACTTATTGGTTTTCTAAATTATATTATTTTAAGATTTAAGTTGGATTTCCGCTGCAATACTTTGATAAAGCCTTAACATTTTAACACGTGGCGGTAATGCCAATGGTTCTCCTCTATTTTTATTTAAAGTAAGTGGTTTGGAAAAGGGAGAATTATTGGGGTATTAATTTTAAAGTATCTGGGAAAAAGAAAAATAAAGGATTATTGATAACATGCCCTCATAAATCTAACGAAACCTAATGTTAGCATGTTAATTTTAAACCCAAATCTCACCGAGAATTATTGATAACATGCCCTCATAATGCCCTCCCTCGATATATGACCCAACCGCTAGGTCAAAAGGGCTTCCCAAAGGTTGTAATGTAAAGGAAAAAGGGTTGAGGGTAGGCTTAAAATTTAGAATTTGGTGGTACACCTAAGTTGTGAAGAAAGATTGGCCAAATCTCAACGCCAAAACAAAGTGATCACCAAACAAAAACAAACTGACACCCCCAAGCCTATTCAAAGCTATAACCACAATCATATATACAAAAAGCGTAAAACGCTCTCCCCCAAGCTAGAAAATAGTATTGTCCTCAATGCTCAAAATAGGGAGAAACGATTACATCAAAATATTTTTGAACTTTTCCATATTCACTTTTCTCTCTTCTTTTTTTTTTTTTTTTTTTTTTTTTTTTTGGTGCTTTTCAATTTTTTAGCCAAAGATTTAAGAGATTAGCTTTGAGTAATCTCAACTTTTCACATTATTCAAGTCCTTGCCTTTTGTAACTATGGACGACATTTTTCATTATTCATTTGAATGTCTGAATGTCCTTGCCTTTTTTAACTTTGGATGGATTTTTCTTTTATTCATTTGCCATTATTCACAAAATATACAAATAACAAGCTTGCTTACAAATATCCAAACTCATACACCACAAACTCCAAGAACATGGCCATTTGCTTCACAAAAACCAAAAATGGAACAAAAAGAAACAAAAGGCACAAAGATCTAAAGATGTGGGAAGAATAGAAGGGAAAAGGCTCAAATGGTTAGAAAGTAGGCAAATATGAACCCAAGAACTAAAAAAATAAAGAAGATCAACCTAGAAAAGAAAAATTACCACCCCGAAAACATGCCTTTATCCTCCCTAGAAGGTTTAGTCTCGTGTTTGAGAATTATGAGTCAAGTTTCAAGATTAGGTCTGCAAAATTCAAGGATCCATACCGCTCATACAAGTAGTTGAAGAAGGATTGAAAAAAAAGAACCTCACAAGGTTGTGGCAAAAACTCACTAAAAGCATCAAATCCACCAAAGGGAAACAATTGCGAGTTTTCAAAAATAAGAGAATCTGATTTCAAGGTTGTAGGCATCGATCGAAGTGCGCCTACGTTAAAGCATGTGTGAATATGCTTGGCACTCATAGGAAGTGGGAATTGACATATACGATTAGGGACAAGGAAATTAGGGAGCCGCCAACAAGTTTTTTTTAAGGAACTTGTAAACCGTTCACGGATCATAAAAGACAACCACGAATAAAGGGACAACGAAAGGCAACAACGATTGACCCGTGAAGGTTACACCCCATTCATAATCCATGAGATTACTAACTCCATATGGTTCGGAACAATTAAAGGAGGATCGGGGATGATGGTACGAAGTGAGTCATGGAGTCACATTCGCCCGTATTGGCCTCTACTCGATTCTTATAGTGAAAAGTGATTCCTGCGATCTCAAAGACATACAAACAAAAATTCAATTTGCTCCAATCTATTATTAAGCTAAATTGGTTTAATATTCATGCAACACATAATTCTAAAATATTGTGATCACTTGATTTAATAACAAGATTAAAAAGAACCTAAACCGGTTGTCCAAATTATCTTATTAGGCGTGATTTTCAATTACATATTCCCTTTAACATGCAATATGATGATCATAATAACAATAATAGAATTAACACTAATATTGGAAGAAATTCAACAATCATAGCTTTAGTCAAATCAAATAATAAACCTAATCATGATTCTAGCAACAAGAATAAAAAAAAGAGTGATTAATTACTCACTTTCCGCGTTTCCTTGAAATTGCTACATCATGAATAAACTGTTAGTAACTTCAATAAAAAATATAAATCAAATGAAAATTAAATTAAATAAAGATTAGATTTGATATGGTCCAAACCCGTAGACAATTATACCTTTCACGCTTTGGTTTAAGTATAGAACTTCAGGTATTGTATGGACTCCTTGGAGTGCTTAAAGGAAGGAATAATAAAAGAATGGGGAGGCTAGTGTTTAGGCTAAAGAGGGAGAAGAGAATAAACTTGTGATCAAGCTTGTTGATCATTGAAAAAGGGGTGATATGACCTCTTTTTATAGGGAAATAAGAGGGTAGAAGAATCAAGAAAAGATCGAGTTCGAATCGGATTAAAACTCTTGCGATAGACAGCTGTTTTTGCGGTTTTTGTTTTTATCATATCTTTTGATCCAGAAATTGGAATAAGATGAATAAGATATTGTTGGAAATATCTTGAAGTCTACTTTCTAACACAATTAGAATCAGATTAAAGTATTTTATAAAATAAAAGATATGGCTGAAATAGTGAGACGATGTCAGTTTTGGATAGAGTTTGACATTTTATTCATATCTTTTCCGTTATAGCTCGGAATTGATATTATAATATATAATTGGAAAGATAATTTCAAGGGCTACCCAACCACATAAAATTTGGATAAAAAATATAAGGCACAAAAATAATATCTGTCTATCTTTGAATGTCTTTCAATTCGGATAGAATTAGGACTTTAAAAAAAAGGAGTTTTATTCAATTTCAAACTCTTTATTCTTATCTTTTCAAAAAGGATAATTAGGATCTTTTATAAACTTATAGAAGCTTCTAATTAATCCTAATTGGTTTAGGAATGGGATTAAATAATTTGGACCCTCCACGTGATCATTGGGTCGTTTTGGGCTCAGTTTAATATTTTGGTCATAACTTATTCGTTATAACTCGGACTTAGGCTTATAGTATATCGTTGGAAAGCTATTTTCAAGCCCCATCCAATTATTTAATCATTGGACCCAGATTATGGACCAAAATAAAATGGATTCAACGTTTTTATAAAAAGGACACGAAATGAATGATTTTAAAGGACACGAAATGAATTATTTTGGGTTTAAAGGCACGAAAAGAGGAAAATAAGTTAAGGTTTGGGGAAATGGGCTAGAAGTTGGGTTGGTTTATGAAATGGAAATATGTATTTAAGCACTCCAAGATTAAATACTCAACCCGACCAATAATGGCGGTGAAAGGTTGTTTATCATCGGGTTTGGTTTTGGGGAGACATTTTTAGGTGTCTACAGTAGCCCCCACTTTGACTAAATTTGTAGAAATGTCAGTTTCGAAACTAATAGTCAAAGTAGTCGATATGGACAGAGAATGATTTAAAACGTTCTGCGATCCTAAATCACTTTGTATATGCCGATACCTGCAGAAAAAAGTTAGTTCCATAGATAAAAGCTAGAGTAAATGGATAGAACGCTTAACTGACACTAGTGTATCGGTGACAAAAGAGTTTGGTATTTTCCTATGCTTGAAGGATCCACCGGATGACGTTTGTTGAAATGCTTTCCATGCTTGAGGAAAGCCGACAGATGAGTTTGGTAGCTTTCTAAGCGTGAAGAAACCTATCGGATGACACTTTCCATGCTTGAGGAAAGTCGAAATATGATTTTGGCATTTTTCTATGCTTGAAGAAATCCACCGATAATGCTTTCCATGCTTGAGGAAAGCCGACAAAGGAATTTGGCGGTTTTCTATGCTTGAAGAAATTCATCGTATAATACTTTCCATGCTTGAGGAAAGTCGACAGATGATGAGATTGCAAGTCTCTATGTATCGAAAACCTTGCGTCA
This sequence comes from Chenopodium album, assembly GCF_948465745.1. Lineage (NCBI taxonomy): Eukaryota > Viridiplantae > Streptophyta > Magnoliopsida > Caryophyllales > Amaranthaceae > Chenopodium > Chenopodium album. Next base: position 40,505,400 of record NC_137834.1, on the reverse strand, counting down.
TGAAATAATGGTGGTTCGATTCCCCGAACGTGGGCTGTAGATGGTCCGCTTTTCCCCGAATGTGGGATGTAGTTGGTTCGCTTGTCCCCGAGCGTGGGCTGTAAATGGTTCGCTTGTCGCCGAACGTGGGCTGTAGATGGTCCGCTTGTCCCCGGACGTGGGTTGTAGATGGTTCGCTTGTCCCCGGACGTGGGCTGTAGATGGTCCGCTTGTCCCCGGACATGGGCTGTAGATGGTCCGCTTGTCCCCGGACGTGGGCTATAGATGGTCCGCTTGTCCCCGAACGTGGGCTATAGATGAGACCTGCAAAAATAAATTTTCCAATGGACTCGTATATATTGTGATTGACTTGACCATTGACTTGACCAAGTTTTACTTGATGTGACATTACATGTGTATGACTTGTGAGTGTGTGTGTGTGTAGACAAAAGCAAACGAAGATGCAAAAGCAAAAAAATTCCGTCAATTTTTGTCATGAGTGGAGCATACCGACTTTCTCCCGCAAAAGAAAGATGTGAAAACTGAACTTTTATTTTCCAACTTCCTCGATGAGAAAATTTTGAAAATGTTTTTTTAAACTTCCCCAAAAGAAAAGACGTGAAAAAAGGAAAAAAGTTTTGAACTTCCTCGTTGAGCAAGACAAAATGAATTGCATGGATTGAATTGCTTTTCTTGAAAGTAATGTATGCATGATGCATGTCCTTAGGCCAGGAGGCTAAGGACAATTACATCATGTGACACGATGAATGAACTTAGGTCATGGAGCTAAGCATCATATATGGTGTAAAGAAGCGATCTTGAACGTCACTAAGGTCTTGAAGCTAAGCACGTATATAGATGAAGTGATTATTGCATAATGAACGTTGCTTAGGTCAAGGAGCTAAGAACTATATGCTTTGTATATAAATGTTTCTCAACATATTATGCGATACTTGAAACAATGAACATTGCTCATGTCAGAAAGCTAAGCAACTATACAATGTTTCTTTTAATGATGTTGTCCTGAAAGACGATGAAACATGCACAGTGTTTAAACAAGATTTCATGATAAAGGGCTCTTAAAGGAAAGGATGATTGATATGGATATGGATGTGTGAGTGAAGTGTGTGAATGTGATACTAAGGCTGGCTGCAAGGGTTATGGTGATGGAAATATATATGAGAAGAGTCAAAGATGATGACTCTTTAGGTTGGGTAAGCTAATGTGATATGGGTTAAAGCCCCCAAGTCTAGCTCTAAATGGGTAGGGTCATAGGATTAAGCATTGGATATTCTTCGACTCGATCATGCATATGAATGTGGCCGCACCTCAATATGAGGTTGCCTACGTATCTATTAGGAATCAGGCCGAACGTAGCTTTAACCGAACTTTGCACAAGTGTGTGTACACCTCAAAGAGGTCTTTCAAGGGTTATAATTGATTTAAGCTAAAGGTTTAAAGAATAAAGGGGTAAAAGGCTCAAGACCCGAGAGAATCCCCCAAGATATGCAATTATGTATTAGACTTTGCAAGTTTTATTTTTCATATTTTTTTTTTTTTGTTTTGAATTTCTTTTTTTCTTTTCTTTTTTACATTCTTGTGAATCAATGTAGGCAATCTTGATCATGCGGTCCATCACTCACTTAGCATTCATGTTTCTCAGGCACGGTACCAAGCACTCGATGAGAGACGCAATTTGAGACATGTTCGTATCGGAGACATTTGAACACTTGCCTTTAGACATTGTTTTTTTTTTTTTTTTATTTATTTACTTATTCTTTTCCCTTTTTTTAATTTGAACTTGCTTTCTGATTGTTACACAAATTGCACACCTTCCCATCCCAGGGTTAAGTGAATGTGGGTTGAATAAATAAGGTCAATCGTTAGACGAGGCTCAAAGTGGTTGACGAAGAAATGGATATGTGATTAAATGGTTAATAGGGAATGACAGGGTTCCAAAGGTGCCTCAAGTCATTGGTGTACCTTGTGTTTAGTTCGGCAATTTTTTTTATTTTTGCTAATTACGTGATCGAATATAAGAAAGAGATGCTCATTTATGAAGAAAGTAAGAAATGTGACACATAGATACATGGATAAGGAGAGCCTATGATAGACTTTTTAAGGGGAGGGTTTGAAACAAAAGAAGAAGAAAACATGAAATCTTGGTGAGAAGCTTGCATCGTGCTTTGTCTTCATGGCTGTTTATGAGTTACTTCTTCCCACCTAGTGAGGAAAAAAGTTTGTTGTTGTTGATGCTTTGATTGGAAGGAAAGAAGGAATGAGTGACGTTCCCCTTATTCTTCCAACTATTGCCTAGTGATTTTAGACTCAAGTACTTTGTAAGGATGAACTCCCTTAATGCATTCACTCAATACTCAGATTGGAAAGGAAGAGTGTAAGAAATAATTTTGAAATTTGATGGGAAAAACTCCACTCATTCCTATTACGACGGAAAACGACGCATGCATGGTCCTAATATACGATCATAAACAATATAGTGCATTACTCGAAGACAAAGTGTGTGCAATGACTCAACATGTGTAGTTACGTGAGTTTATTAAGACTCGTGGTATGATCGCATGGCTAGACATGGAGACGTTGTGAAAAACAAAGTACCCAATGACTAAATAGCACGGAAGACTAAAAGACAAACTAACTTGATTAATTTTGTCCAATTTTAATGTTTATGCTATTTACTAGGTGAAAACGGTCCATTGGCAATCATTAGTCAAAAATAAGATCAACCACAATCAAAGACAAAGAACATATGTTAAGGTTAATTAGCACAAAAATCGATCACAAGAAACTAAGAAGAGGACAAGAATTCTAAAAGAGTTAGGACTCATGGGTATAAAAAAATAAATAAAAAAATAAAAAATCTATAATCCTATGTTATACGAGTTTACACGGATTAAAGGACTTGACTAAGACTAGCTTGACAAGAAAAGATATAATTTTTTTAAAAAAAAAAAAAAAAAGTCGAAGCTAAAAAGACACCTAAACTGGACAGGCTGTAGTATATAAGTTTTAACTTTTGATCTGTGACTTTGATTGGGACTAAACCAACTCCAAATGAGAGATAAAATTCAGGGCTACAGATCCATGGGTGGCACAACACGTAACTCTTTCTAGAACTCCGGCTATGACAAAAACAAGTTGACTCTTGTGCAGTATACGGGAATAAAAATCTGGGTGACTAAATTTTTTTTAAAAAAAAAATCTATGGCTCGACTCTAATAATAAAAAAAGGGTTTGATAAAAAATAAATAAATAAAAAGTCAAAAAATGCACATATAATCACATTGTCACGAATGATGCAATGAAATTCGCAACCTAAAGTCAAGATCTATGTTCCACTATGGTCAAGCTTTTGGGTATCAAAGGGTACCATGGTTAAGAGTTTGGACGCGTTAACAAGGCAGCCTCCCTTGAGGGTGTATGCCAACGGGCGGCTCCACGAGTTTGTGATGAAATCGAACTCGACTCCATGGTTTGGGTGGATTTAAAAACTCGGATGAACCCTTATTGCCATGAGCGTTTTCGGGTTGATAGAGCTTAAATCCCCCGGGCTAGCCACATACGTAGAACACGTACTATTGTGGCAAAATAGGTGACCTAAAATTGCATATGCATATGTGACGATGCCAATTAAATCGCAGGAATACAATTCAAGAATCTTTCAAGTCTCATCCACTCATCTCAATTAAATACCGATCACTCAAATTGATAAATAACCAAGAATCCTCCCCAATGGAGTCGCCAAATTGTAGGCGTCGCTCGAAGTGCGCCTACGTTAAAGCATGTGTGAATATGCTTGGCACTCATAGGAAGTGGGAATTGACATATACGATTAGGGACAAGGAAAGTAGGAAGCCGCCAACAAGTTTTTTTTAAGGAACTTGTAAACCGTTCACGGATCATAAAAGACAACCACGAATAAAGGGACAACGAAAGGCAACAACGATTGACCCGTGAAGGTTACACCCCATTCATAATCCATGAGATTACTAACTCCATATGGTTCGGAACCACGAAAGGAGGATCGGGGATGATAGTACGAAGTGAGTCATGGAGTCACATTCGCCCGTATTGGCCTCTACTCGATTCTTATAGTGAAAAGTGATTCCTGCGATCCCAAAGGCATACAAACAAAAATTCAATTTGCTCCAATCTATTATTAAGCTAAATTGGTTTAATATTAATGCAACACATAATTCTAAAATATTGTGATAACTTGATTTAATAACAAGATTAAAAAGGAACCTAAACCGGTTGTCCAAATAATCTTATTAGGCGTGATTTTCAATTTCATATTCCCTTTAACATGCAATATGGTGATCATAATAACAATAATAAAATTAACATTAACAATAATAGAATTAACATTAACAATAATAAAATTAACATTAATATTGGAAGCAATTCAACAATAATAGCGTTAGTCAAATCAAATAATAAACCTAATTATGATTCTAGCAACAAGAATAAAAATAAGAGTAATTAAGTGATTAATTACTCACTTTCCGCGTTTCCTTGAAATTGCTACATCATGAATAAATTGTTAGTAACTTCAATAAAAAATATAAATCAAATGAAAATTAAATTAAATAAAGATTAGATTTTATTTGGTCCAAACCCGTAATCAATTATACCTTTCACGCTTTGGTTAAAGTATAGAACTTCAGGTATTGTATGGACTCCTTGGAGTGCTCAAAGGAAGGAAAAATAAAAGAATGGGGAGGCTAGTGTTTAAGCGAAAGAGGGAGAAGAGAATAAACTTGTGATCAAGCTTGTTGATCATTGAAAAAGGGGTGATATGACCTCTATTTATAGGTAAAAAAGAGGGTCGAAGAATCAAGAAAAGATCAAGTTCGAATCGGATTAAAACTCTTGCGATAGACAGCAGTTTTTGCGGTTTTTGTTTTTATCATATCTTTTGATCCAGAAATCGGAATAAGATGAATAATATATCGTTGGAAAGATCTTGAAGTCTACTTTCTAAAAAAATTAGAATAAGATTAATGTATTTTATAAAATAAAAGATATGACCGAAATAGTGAGACGGTGTCAGTTTTGGATAGAGTTTGACATTTTATTCGTATCTTTTCCGTTATAGCTCGGAATTGATATTATAATATATAATTGGAAAGATAATTTCAAGGGCTATCCAACCATATAATATTTGGATAAAAATTATGAGGCACAAAAATAATATCTGTCTATCTTTGAATGTCTTTCAATTATGATAGAATTAGGACTTTAAAAAAAAAAGGAGTTTTATTCAATTTCAAACTCTTTAATCTTATCTTTTCAAAAAGGATAATTAGGATCTTTTAGAAACTTATAGAAGCTTCTTATTAATCTTAATTGGTTTAGGAATGGGATTAAATAATTTGGACCCTCCACGTTATCATTGGGTCGTAGGTAAGGTGGGCTTAGGTTAGGTTTGGGCTCAGTTTAATATTTTGGTCATAACTTATTCGTTATAACTCGGATTTGGGCTTATAATATATCGTTGGAAAGCTATTTTCAAGCCCTATCCAATTATTTAATCAGTGGACCCAGATTATGGACCAAAATAAACTTGATTAAACGTTTTTATAAAAAGGACATGAAATGAATTACTTTTGGTTTAAAGGCACGAAAAGAGGAAAATAAGTTATGGTTTGGGGAAATGGGATAGAATTTGGGTTGGTTTATGAAATGGAAATATGGATTTAAGCACTCCAAGATTAAATACTCAACCCGACCAATAATGGCGGTGAAAGGTTGTTCATCATCGGGTTTGGTTTTGGGGAGACATTTTTAGGTGTCTACAAAGGTCTCAATAGTTCTAGACAACTACCTTAGCATGTTCTATCCTAGAGTCAACCAAAGATACTCTCAAACCGTGCAAACCATTGTTTTTAGGAAGAATAATAGCCAATGTGCAAGCTTAAGTGGTACTAAGTCCAAAGTAAAAGCAAATTTATGAAGAAAGAAAAGCAATGCCTCAAAAACATTTTATCCATATTTACAATTAAACGTTATAAATATTTTTTTATTATTTTTTTTATTGTTTTTTTGAAAGAAAAGAAAAGGACTTAACACTATACCAAAACTAGATTAGAGATCGCAAAATATAGAACAGTTACCAAAGGTAGGCGTTCTCAAGAAGAATATAGAATGTTTATCTAAGTTAACCGTTCTATTTGATTTATTTAATATATTTATTAAATTGTAAATTTATTTTATAGAACGCATTTCTTATTTAACCGTTCTATTTAGTATATCCAAATATTTTACACTTGCAATATAGATCGCTCCTCTTAGTTAACCGTTCTATATGCTTAATATTATTTTTTTTAAAATAAAAAAGAATAATCTAACATATGAAAGGGCCCAAAATTTTAACCCTAACTCCCCTTTCTTCTTAAGATAGTCGTCCTACTATATTCTTCATCCATAACTTCCCCTCTTCTTTCACTCCTACCTCCTCTAAAACTCTAATTCCTTTCTCTTCTACCTTCATCCTTCAATAATGGTTCAATGTCGTCCTAGAAACTCCAAGCTAACCTCCGATTAACCTCCTCTCCGTCGTCGTCTTCCTCTATTTACAAGTGTCTGGTCCATACCGTCGCATCGCCGCTAATGATGTGAAAAATCTACAAATACAACGAGCCTTGTTTTCCAACCCCAACTCCGATACAGTGCGTCGCGAAAGTCCAGCGTGAAAGATAGAACCATTAAATCTCTGTTCTGCTCTGTTTATGGTCGCAAGTTATTGCGGGTTGCATCAACATTAAAAGCATGAGAATCTCGAACATAAGTCTCATGATTGGCCCTCTCCCAATCATAATTATCCCTAGCTAACCATGAATAGAAATCCCAAGCTTCATCCGAAGACATGTCTTGAAATTTACCATTTAACATATTATCAACTACTCCTCTAAAATTCTCATTTAATCCCAAATTGATGATTTCACAATAATCACCCTTGGTTAAACCTTTAACACCATCTAGGAAATCCTCAAGTCTATTGAAATACACCCAAAACGGTTCATTATCAAATTGAGGAATAGAAATATAAGCCATTTTTTCTCAAACAAAACAAAGAGAACAAAAACAAATCAAAAGAAAAATATAAACAATGGACTAGTCTCAATAAGATAACACAACGGTAATGGAAGCCGTTCCCCGGCAACGGCGCCAATTTGACAGGGGAATAAACGCGTCGTCAATTGTCTATCCCTAGATCAAATACAATTTATACAACCTAAACAAACCTAATACGAGTATAAGGCAAGCATAGGGGTCGAACCACAGAGAACGGTAAACACCACCAAATGTTATCGACAATTAAGCTAGTCCGGAATAGGGGATAAATAAACTAAAGTCTAAAAATGCTAAAACAAGAAATAAAACATTAAGGGAAATGGTTTAGGTATAGCATTCACTTGAATATAAACAAAGGCATAGAAATTGAATTAATTATGAACTAAACATGCTCGAATATCGAAATTAAGAATCCAATCTAGCCGCCTTCCGGGGTCAATTGGCTTCTCCTAACATAGCCTCTATGTTTCCACATTAGAACCATATACTAGGAGGTGCTATTAAATAACAATCGATAGTAATGAACCTTAACTAAGTCAACTTCCGTTTCTTGTTAGCAAAGATTCATCTTTAATCAACCAACAATGTGCACTTGCAAGAAGATTAAAGAATATCAAGCATATAAAGACTTTAATCACAAATAAATCAATTCTAAACCCTAGAACATGCTCAAGGTCCAACTACACCACAACCATCCCCTTAATGGGGAAATTACTCACTAATCATGATAATAACAAGATTAATCAACAAATAATCAAGAATCAACATGATCAACAAGCAATACCAACAACTAAAATAATAATCAAAATAAACAAATAAAAATAGAGGAGAGAGAGTAAGAAATTGCTGATTAATTGAAGATGAAGATCTACAAAGGATTGAACAAGCTCCTTCTTCAAAATCCAAGTTCATTAATGAAGAAAACCTCACTTTCTCTCTCTACCAAAGAAGACTAATCCTAACCTAACCTAAAACTAATTAGAGAGTAGAATAATTGGTTATTCCCCCCCTTTCTAATTACCCCAAAATTGGGTATTTATACTAAGCTAATAAAATACTAAGTAAATAATACAAAAGAAAATAAATTAAAAAGGAAAATTAAAATAAGAAACTAATTATAAGAATAAAAGAAAGAAATAAGAAATGGGAAAAGAAAAGAAAGAAAATAAAAATAAAAGAAAAAGAAAATAAAACCAAAAACCAATTTCCACAAAACTAACAGACTCCCACTGTTCTTCTTCGAAATTTGGATGTTCTAAAAATGGGGTTCAATCCCCTACTTCACACCCATCAAAATCCATCATCAAGCTTCATCAAAGAATCATCACCGCTTATCATCATCATCTTCATCAAGCATCCAAGATCGTGGCCGTCCAATTTTCATTAAAAATCACGCAAAAAGCTCGTGAAATGGTTCGATCGAACCGTGGGTTGGTGCGGCCGAACTACGGGGTTGGTTCGGTCGAACCATGGGTATGTTCGACCACTCCTCTTCGATTAACGAAACCCACAAGTCTCTGACTCGAACTTCGACCGAACCACCAACGATTTGCCCGAACCCGATTGAAATCGAATTTGCTCTGATTTGGGGCTGTTGCTGTGCGAATTGGTGATGAAATGGCGCAATTGCTGCTGTAATTGATGCTGGTGGTGGCTGCTCTATTGTGCGGTGGTGGTAAGGTGGGATGCGGAGAGGGAGTACTTTCGCTGGTGGCTTTGATTTGCTGCTGTTTTGTGCTGATTTTGGTGATGTTGGCTGTGATGCGAGGGACGATAGCAGGTCGCAGGCTGCTGCTATATGTGGAGGAGATGGTAGCTGGCGATTTTGGCGGCTGACGGTGGCTGGTTTGGAGGTAATGGCTGCTGTGGGTTGCGTGAGGTGGAGCAGGGGTTGTGCTGCTGCCGTTGCTATTATTGTTGTTGTTGTTGTTGTGGCTGGTGGTGGTTGTGAGTTGCGAGGTGAGGGCGGTGCGTAGGCAAATTGGAGAATTGGGCGTGGCTGATTGGTGTGATGAAGGGTAAAGTGAAATGTGGGGTGTAGGATACGGGGCAGCAGCAAGGCAAGAAGCAAAGGAGTTAAGGAAAGATGTGTTGGATTTTACTTGTTAGATTGAACCTTAACTTTGGACCTTCAAATATAACTTTGACTTGAGACACATTCCTCGTCTCGGACACAAACCTACACAAACAAAACCGAAGGAAGGAATTGGGAAAAAGAATAAGAATAAAATAAAATGAAAATAAATAAAGAACGAAATAAAACAAAACCAAGACAAATAAAATAAGATAAATAAAATAGAAATAAATAAAATAAAATAGAAAATAAGAGACATAAAACTAAACTAAAAATAATTAAAACTACGCAAGCAAATAAAATAAAATAAAATAATAGGAAAATAGACTAAAACTAATAAAATAAAGAAAATAAACTAAAACACGCCAAAATTACCAACATAAACTAGAAACTTTATTAAAGAGAAAACAAGAGAATAAAAGGAAAAATAAGGGAAAACAAACACGAAAATAACCTAAACACTACCCCTAGGAGTGACATAAATGTCACTTATCACAGTGGTTGAGGTTGGTGAAAGTGGAACCTGCGGTTGAAGCCATGGAATTTTTATTTTTTTTATTTTTTTTGAAGAAGAACAATACTATCACATTTATAGTTATGCTAATTGAATTGTATCAAAATATTGAGATGTAATTTTTTTTTATAGGCATGAGATGTAATTAATTGAATAATGATAATAAAGTTTGTTTTTAATTTGGCATTTAATTTCGACTTTTACAACTTCAATTGAATTTAATTTATTGATTACTGATGTAGATTAGTATATATGTAATCTCCTAAAATTTATAATTTTTTTAAAAAAAAAAATAAATCAACAAAGAGAATTGTAATCAGTGTTAACCGTTCTCTTTTATTTATTTTTTATAAGCATAATAAACAGGAAAGAGAACAGTTATTTCTTGCATATAGAACGTTTCTTGTACCCGTTCTCTTTTCCCTTGCATATAGAACGCCTCTTATACCCGTTCTGTAAACTTTACACATCACTTAGCAGAAGATCGCCTCTAAGGCGATCTATAAAGCCCATTTTAATAGTTCTCTAAGGCCTTTTTTGTAGTAGTGTAAATCATAACATATGAAATCAAGAGAAATGGAAAACAAAAAGAAATAGAAAATGAAGAAAAGGATATGAAGTGAAAAACAGAAAAGCAAAGGAGAAGTAGAAAGCAACAAGGAAGTAATGCTAACACACATAAGTCCCAATCAACAAACAAGTGAACATTAGGCCACAACGCTAATGTTCCCAAACAAACTAAGGTGTTAAAAAGAAAACATCCTCGAACCATTCAACTCCTCCTAATTCTAATCCTAAACTAAGCATCCAAGAAAAGAAAAAGAAGAAAAATAGAAAGATCTCACCGGGCGTCAAAGCTATGCTACATCAAACAAGGCGAAAAAGCACCTTTATGAATCTTCAAAATCCAAAGCATAAGCATTAAAGCAAGGTGAGAAATAAAAACTATATACAAAGAAAATTGTTAGTAACTTCAATACAAAAGAAAAGAAGAAAAGAAAAGATAAAATGTATGCAAATAAAGAAAAAGCAAGAAATGATAGCATCAGGAGTAGGATCAAGTAATGAGAATAGGAAGCAAAATCATCAGACTGAAGTAGAATCAGGAGACAAGATATCAAACAATCACCATCAGGAATCATCATCATAAAGAAACATAGATACACATCAGACAACGATCAGCGAAACAATCAACAGAACCAATAACTGGACAGAGAAATCATCAAAAGTACAACATCATCATGATAGAATCAAGAGACACAGATAGCAATACCAGAAGCATAAGAGACTAGGAGTGACCTAAAAAATTAAGGGAGGAAACGGTGAAGCACACAAACGACATAAATCACCCCCAAGCTTAAAATGAACTACCCCCCCCCCCCCCAAACTTTAAACCTAATAAAATATAGGCAAAAGAGAAACATCACATAAAGCACATAAGAAGGGGGGTAGCCATGATAATCTCACTCCGCACTATGGTAAGGGTAGAATGAGAACTCCCCTCACCGGTCTCCAATACATGACTAGAGCTAGCCATCTCGCTCACCTCCACGGGAGCCTTGCCCCTTAACCTACCTTCCCTCCTAGCTTGATCAACCGCATAGAAATGAGACCAATCATCTAAGACCGGCTCGCCCCACCTACCCCGCCTACTAAAAGTCTTGGGGTCCGGAAAGGGCATAGGGTTAGCGGGATCATATGTATAATCACATCCACCGGGCCGCTTATAGTCGTAAGTGGCCGGGGTGGTGCCTATGATAACACTAGGGTGAACATGAGGGCCCTCCCAATTTTTTGAGAGCAGGTATTATGATGGAAAAAGTTAGTAGGAATACTTAAAAAAAAAACAAATCAAGAAAATGAATATGAACAGCAGAGGCTATTAAGGATTCAGGCTAACAAGTGTAGAATGCAATCCTTGGGTATAAAAAGAATTGTTTCTTCCATGACAAGTTTAGTAGACATCAAAAAATATAAGAAAAAACCAAGGAAGGGTAAGTCTGTGAACAAGGAAGATCAAGATTATATTCCTTGCTCTGGCAATGAAGAAGAAAACACGAATATAGAAGAGAATGAATACGAAAAAGAGGATCACTTTGCAATACCAGTAAAGGTACTATATTAGTTACTAATAGTGTTTTGGGTGTTTTTGTCCCTCGGGAGAGTTACAACACGAAGTCTGATCCGGCCGAGCTGTACCTGCAAAATAACGGAGACTCCGGGTGATTGGAGCTCCGCCTCCGACGGTCAAGTTAGTAACTTGAAAAGGAATAAAGAGGACGGAAATTTAGGTGGGTATCTGCTCGGATTCCAAGCTCAGGTGTTTCTCTGATGTGAGAGAATGCAAGTGTAATAAATGGTAAAACGTGCCCTCAAAATGAGGGACATCTCCCTATTTATAGGGTCTTTGGGATTTGCGCCCTTGATTAGGTCACTGAACCCTAATCATTGGTGGGTTGCGCCGTTTTGCGGCTTTCTCGGGATTTGGGCCTGAAGGCCGCCTTTTTCCCTTATTTTCTGGAGTGACACGCACTACAAGAAAAATCACTTTTCGTAGCGATTATTTCGTAGCGATTGTTCATTCGCTACAATATGCAAGTATGTTTGTGAAATAATTAAGGATGTCGTATCATTTTTACAATCGCCATGTTTTTCCCATCTAAAATCGATACGAAAAGCATAATAATACATATCCACACTATTTTTACACATTTATATAATTTTGAGAAATCCTATCATTTACAATCGCCACTAAATCCTAAAAATTGATACGAAAAGCCTTTTCAACACTAGATATATAAATATTGTTTGAAAAAGAATTCATATAATATGGCATAGCTTATTGGTGAAACATTTAATATAAGAGTATGAGGTTGCATGTTTGAATCTTGTAAAGATCATACGCATGTTTTTTTTTTTTTTTTTTTGAAGAAAATGAGTTGAACATTTATAGCGATTGTAATCGCTACAATAATCACCACGATTGGATGTAGTTTTTCGTATCAATTATTGAGGCCAACCCTAGCGATATTGAAAACCACTACTAAAGGCTAAGGCAACGGGGGATATTGTATCGAATGACCATTCGTTGGGAAATCTTTTTGTTGCAATTACAATCGATACTAAAGGTTAAAATAATCGCTACGAAAAGGTTATTTTCTTGTAGTGACGTGTCAAGCAGGGATTGGTCCACTTTGGGCCAGCCTAAGGCTGACACATGTCATCCGCTGATTGGACCACGTGGCGGGGTAAAATTACCCTAAACATTTTCCCCTCAAAGATGTGACGTGGCACGCCATGTGGCATCTGTGACACTTGTCACGCTCCTATTGGCGGTAATTTTACCATTAAAGAGTAACCGTTCACCTTCCGAGTAAATTACGGAAATGCCCCCATATTTACCCTCTATATATAGCCGGTTTACCCTCATAATTTTGTACGTTTACAAAAATTTTCTAGAGAGAAAACTGATTTGGGTATTTTTTACCCGGCCAGGTGGCCCAATCAGAAAGCGCCACGTGTCCTCCAAAGAGGTGCCATTTGGACCTATGGAATGATGACACGTGGAGGGCGGACACTCCTCTGTCCTACGCAGACTGATGATCCAGCATGGACCATCCAGATGGCGACACGTGTCACCCAAAAGGTGCCCAAAAACATTTTGGGCTCAGTGACACGTGTCACTCAGGCATTGCCCCTGGGATGGCGGCCTTCAAAGGCCCAAATCCCAAGGCGCCGCAAAACGGCGTGACCTAATTCCTAGGTCACCAGATCCTAGGAGGGGCACACTTTTCAAAAGGACCCTATAAATAGGGACATTCTTACATTTATGACGAGACAGAGAATATACACGCAATACGAGACAACACGTCACTTATCATAGAGCTGTCGTTTTCAAGGAACACACAGCACTTTACCTGAGCTTGGAATCCGAGCAGATAAACTTTACTTCCGCACGTTTTATTACCGAACGCTTACTAACTTAGTCTTCGGAGGCGGACCACCGACCATCCGGCGGTCCGTTTGCTTTGCAGGTACAAGCGTCCTTTGCTGAATCCAGTCTCAGTGTTGTAACTCTCCCAAGGGAAAAAAATCCCCAAAACATTTGGCGCCGTCTGTGGGGAGAGTACCTCTGAAATGGCTTCACAAGCTCCTATATCGAACCCAGAGGCCAATCGGCCTCCAGAAGACGAAGAGGTCCAAACGGATCATGACTCAGGTGGCGACGCTGATGTCGAAACCTATGTGGATCCAAATGGATCGCTCATCTCTAAACGCATCCGCAGTAAGGAAAGGCGGGAGCTCCATCATGACCACGCAGGGCCAAGCAAAACTGCTGGTCAGCCAAAGAAGCCCTCGGGGAGGCCAATTGATCCTTCCCAGGCGGCAGGATCGACTCCCATCACCCGAGATGAACTAATGACACTCCTGAGCTGCCTCAGGGGTGAAATCAAACAACAAGCCTCAAAGAAGTCGCCTGCTCCTAGAAAGGAGCAGTTGGCCAAGAAGCCAGCTCAAGCTTGCAAACAGAAGTCGGTCAGAGACCGTCAGCCAACTCCTCATCCTGCCCCTAAGGAGAAGGCCCGACCCAAATTTGACCTTACTCGGCCCCGTTTCCTAGAAACGGGCGCAAGAAAACCCATCCGGCACATACAACCGGATGGTAGCAAGAAAACGTTCTCTGACGCTCGGCAATACATTGAGGAGAGGAGAACCCAACTATCAGAGTCGGCTTCAACGTCGACTTATCATGATAGCTTTCGGAATACCTCTGTTAGGTGTTCCCAGTCTGTACATGAGACTCCAGCAAGCAGCCAACGGGTTCAGTCTGGTCCTCATATGATCCAGTTTTACCTTACATGCAACCTGCCCTCTTTGGAGGACAGGCGGTATACGGCTATCAGCCGATGGACTTGCACCTTAGGCTGCAACACCTTGGAGATCAACCTTCTGCTTTCTCCAGGGAAATAACTGAAGCCGTACAGCCGGCTAAAGTTAAAAATGTTCTGGTGGGAGCCTATGACGGGACCTCCAACCCAGAAGACCACCTGCTAGCATACACCCACCTCATGTATTTACAGGGGTTGGATGATGCTGCATGGTGTCGTTGCTTTCCAGCCACCCTGAAGGGCATAGCCCAGCAGTGGTTTGACAATCTGCCGGCTAGTTGCATAAATAGCTTCAAGACGCTTGTGTTCTTGTTTGCTTCAAACTTCTCTATGAACATCCCTGCCAAAAAGACAAGTCTTGACTTGGGCAATGTACAGCAGGGAGATAAAGAAGGCCTGCGTTCCTACGTCAGGCGGTTCAATCTGGTCTGAATCCAGATTCATGGGCTGTCTGATGAGGTTGCTTTCACAGACTTCTTTAAGGGTCTGAAGGACGGGTCTACTTTTAAGTACGAACTCGTCCGCAAACAAATCTTTACTCTGCAAGGAGCCTTGCGAGAGGCAGAAGCCTATATACAGGCGACCGAACTCTGCTCCTCCAATAAGTAGTCGGACCATAAGAAGTCCGACCGGCAGAAAGAGAGTCGGCCTGCTCAGCTTGCTCCTAAGCCAGAAGAGAGCAAAAAGAAAAGCAAGTCTGGGCCATTAATAACTCTGATCAACCGGCCCAGAAGAAGAAAAAGGAGTGGAAACCGTACGTCCCAAGGTACGAATTCCACAAGGACTGCTGCTCCATCCTCTTGGAAATTAAGGATTGGCTGACTCTTGAAAAGTCGACTCCTATGAAAGGTTCCGCCGAAAATCGGAACAAAAACAAGCATTGCAATTTCCATGAGGATGTTGGCCATGACACGAACGACTGCTTTAGTCTCAAGCGGGAGCTCGACCGTCTGGCCGACAAAGGACAGCTGAAGTCCTATGTGAAGTCCAAGGTGACTTCAAAGGAAAATCCGGGGCAGTCCAAGAAAAAGACTCCCCAGCCTGCTGTGAGTGCCGAAACTGATGAAGATCCGGTATACACCATAGCAGGCGGATTTGCCGGAGGTCAACTCTGTTGAGGAAGGGGATGCGGCAGGAACATCCACCTTCCCTAAAGTTGTCATCACCGAGCAGGACAGAGGCAAAGTTCATCGGCCGCATGATGACCCTGTCGCATTGAGTGCAAGGTCACCAACCAGTTGGTTGGCCGAATTCTGATTGACACAAGAAGCTCCTCTGACCTCATCAGCCTCAAATGCTTATCCAATCTCAAGTACAAACCGGATAGCATGATGGAGGTCACCCACACCCTTGTTAGGTTTCGGGGAGGACTTGTGCATCCAGTCAGACGAATTGACCTACCTGTCCGCCTGGGAAGCAGGGGAGACGGTCGGCACATGACCATCCGTTTCCTAGTGGTTTAAGAGCTCACAGCTTACAACCTCATCTTTGGCCGTCCCACTCTTAACGAGTGTAAGGTCGTCATCATCCCTGCTCTCATGCTACTCAAGTATAAGAAGGATGATGGAATAGTCGGCTCCCTTAATGGGGACCAAAAGCCGACTCGAGAGTGTTACCTCTCGGACGTCAAGACCGCGGCCGTAGCATCCGGTCGGGGCAAGCAAACAATCGACCTTGACGATGTCGAGGAAGAACATTCGACCCCACCAGCCGGAAAGAAAAGAAAGACTGATCAGCTGGTGGTGGTCAAAAAAGAAAAACAATAGCAATCACTGACCGGGGAACGGTCGGATGACCTCCGTCCTCAGCCTACTGGTGAACACATTGATATCCCTCTGGACGACAGCCGTCCAGAGCGGACTGTTAAGGTGGGGACGGTTGCATTTGCAAAGCTGGGTGAAAGCCTTCACCAGCTGCTGAGGGAATTCAAAGACATCTTTGCCTTTGAAGTGGAGGAGATGCCAGGCATCAGCCCGGATCTCGCTGTCCACAAACTCGTCGTGGATCCTAAAAAGAAGCCCATCCGGCAAAAGAAAAGAAACCACTGCGAAGAAAGAAGTCAGGCGGCAGCTGTCGAAGTAAAAAAGCTGTTAGATGCTAAGTTCATTCGGCCGTGCAATTTCCCTGAGTGGGTAGCTAACGTTGTGTTAGTAAAAAAGCCGAATGGAACTTGGCGGATGTGTGTTGACTACACAGACCTCAACAAGGCATGTCCAAAGGATGGCTATCCATTGCCTAAGATCGACCGTCTGGTCGATTCAACAGCCGGACATGCCTTGATGAGTTTTATGGACGCCTATTCAGGTTTCCATCAGATCCCCCTGTGGAAAAAAGATCAAGAAAAGACGGCATTCGTCACTGATCAGGGGTTGTTCAGTTATACGGTGATGCCGTTTGGTTTGAAGAATGCGCCTGCTACTTTCCAACGAATGATTAACACGGTCTTCATTAATCAAATCGGAAGGAATGTAGAGGCGTACATTGATGACATGATAGTCAAATCCAAACAACAGGCGGATCATCTTGCTGATCTCCGAGAAACATTCGCCACACTCAGGCGGCACAAGGTCATGCTAAACCCAAAAAAGTTTGTCTTTGGAGTTGAGTCTGGGAAGTTTCTCGGATTTTTTATTGACCAAAGAGGAATAGAGGCCAACCCTGAGAAAATACAGGCGGTAATCGACATGCACTCGCCCCGTACTGTGAAGGAAGTGCAAAAACTAACAGGTTGTCTGGCGGCCTTGGGAAGATTCCTCAGTCGGTCAGGCGACAAGTGTCTCTACTTCTTCCAGACAATAAAAAAGAAGACCAACTTTGAATGGGGGGATGATGCAGAGGCGGCCTTTCAAACACTGAAAACTCATTTGCACTCTTTGCCGAGGCTTGTCAGCCCTTTGCCCAAAGAGAAGCTCTTCATGTACTTAGCTGTCTCTGATCATGCCCTCAGTGCCGTTCTCTTAGCTGAAAGAGACGGCATCCAGCTCCCGGTGTATTTCATTAGCCATGTTCTGAGAAACGCGGAGCTTCGGTACCCCATGGTTGATAAATTCGGCCTTGCCCTTTACATGGCCGTCAAGAAGCTTAAACCCTACTTCTTGGCGCATGCGGTAGAAGTCTATACTGACCAACCGATCAAACGGCCACTCACAACCTTGGAGTCTTCTAGACGAATGCTCAAATGGGCGATTGAAATGCAAGGACTAGAAATCACTTACGAACCAAGGAAGGAAATAAAGGGACAAACATTCGCTAACTTTATTGTCGAAATGACAAGGCCGGTTGCACCGGACAATACAGACCAGGTTTGGAAAGTGTATGTGGATGGGAGCTCCACTGTGAACGGTTGTGGTGCAGGGATTATCTGTCAGTCTCCTGAAGGAGATAAGTACGAATACGCACTACGGTTCAAGTTCCAGGTCTCTAACAATGAGGCCGAGTATGAGGCCCTGCTGGCCGGCATTCGGTACTGCAAGGCGGCAGAGGCAAAGAAGATAGCCGCCTGCTCTGATTCTCAACTGGTCGTACTCTAGGTTAATGGAACGTATGAGGCCACTCATCCGGCCATGATAAAATATTTGCAGGCGGTCAAGAGTGAAGCTAGGACACTTGAAGAATTCCATCTAACCCAAGTGCCCAGGTCTTCAAACAATCAGGCAGATGCTCTATCCAAGCTGGCATCATCCGCCTCCTGTGAAACGCCTCGGTCAGTTTTCTAGGAGGTCATGGAAAGAAGAAGTATATCTGAGGAAGACCTCATTGGAATTCTTGACCAAAGCTCAACTTGGATGGACAACATCCGGGCCTATCTTGCAGACGGCACGCTCCCTGACTCACCACAGGAGGCGGTTGTTCTGAAAAAACGAGCGGCTAACTTCGAGTTGCGACAAGGAGAACTCTTCAGGGCTGGTTTTTTGAAACCCCTGTTGAAGTGTGTTACCCCTGAGAAGGGTAAGGAAGTCCTCGAAGAGTTGCATTCGGGATTCTGCGCCTCTCATATAGGCGGCAGATCCCTCGCTTCCAAGGCCAGGCGGCTTTACTTCTGGCCGACTCTGGAGTCGGATGCAATGGAAATGGTAAAAAAATGTGACAAGTGCCAAAAATTTGGCAAGCTCATCTATCGTCCGGCTACAGACCTGACGACCATCCACAGCCCAATACCTTTTGCCAAATGGGGCATGGACATTCTGGGGCCATATACAACTGCACCAGGCGGCAAGCGCTATATACTGGTAGCTGTGGATTACTTTACCAAGTGGGTAGAGGCGGAGGCAGTCAAAAACATCAAGACTAAAGACGTCTAGAGGAACATAATCACTCGTTTCGGAGTGCCCATGTGTATGGTTTTTGACAATGGTCCTCAATTTGAGACGCCTCAACTAAAGACTTGGCTGGGAGACCAGGGGGTCTCAAGCTTCTTTACATCAGTCGGCCGACCTCAAGCAAACGGCCAGGTCGAAGCCTTCAACAAGTTAATGTCAGACGGGATTAAAAAGAAAATTGAACGGGCTGGTGGTCTCTGGGCGGATGAATTACCACACGTCCTCTGGTCCATCAGAACGACTGTTAAAGGGGCAACTGGAGAAACCCCATTCCTTATGGTGTATGGAGTAGAAGTTGTTCTGCCCATTGAGCACTATGAGCCGACTCTTCGAATCATGCTATATGATGAAGAGGCGAACTAGGAGGTCATGCGCCTAGCATTGGACTCACTTCCAGAGCGCAGGGGCAATGCTGCCTTGCGTCATGAGATATACCGTCTGAGAATGACTCGGGCTTACAACAAAAAGAGACCGAATGGTCACAGTCTGCTCCAACATGAGTATGACCGTCTGCTCCAACATGAGTCAGATAACCGGCGACGTCCATTCGGGCGAATTCGTCGAGGAGAAGCATCTCCCATTTGGGTGGCACATTGCTTTACAAATATAACAAGCGGCCCTACCGAATGCTAAGGCAGCATTCACAGTAATTTGTTTTAATCGAAAGTGAAATCTAAAAGGCCTGAATTTTCTAACTGTTCTAGCACAGCTCGAAAATGGTCACTGTTTCACAAGTAGAGGCTAAAGAAGCATTAAGCCGGATGCGCCTGTTTTTGCCCAGGGGCAAAGCAGGCGGAGCATTCTTGTTAATATACAAGTTAACTACTTAAGCACCTAATGAGGCTTTTGACCGGATGACGCCTGTTCTTTGCTTTTGGGGCAAGACAAGCGGACAATTCTTTTTAAAGAGCATTTGCTAAGTTATGAACTTATCTTATCTCAAAGAGGCCTATGGCCGGATGCGCCTGTTTTCAGCTCACGGGGCAAAACAGGCGGAAGTTTTCCCTAGCAAAATTTGCTAAGTTGGAAATTTGAGTTTTGTTTGACCCAATGTCCGAATGAAAACTTTATAGTTGCCAATTCTGGATGGACGTCTGCCGAGTGGTTTGGGGCAATCACCATAGTGATTGATTGACTTAGAAACCATGAATACTCTTCTAAGTATTAATAATTTCTAAGTCAATCAATCCAATAAACCGAAACCACTCGACATCCGTCCAGGGGCAAGAACATTCGCATGGTACACATGTTATAATACTTAGCCAAAAACATGCAATGAAAAATTCAAAAATGCAAAGGACAACAATATGAATAACTTCAACCAAATGGCCGAATGATTTAAATTAAAAAGACCAATCGCCATCAGACGATTGGTTAAGATTATTTTCTGGCAAAGCCAGAGAAATTGTCAAGGTACCCGACCCCTTGGTCGGTAAAGATACATCAATACTCAGCACGCAGGCCGGAAAAGCAAGTACATGGCCATTCGGCCGCAGAAAAGATAAAAAGCTTAAGTGATCAGGGGAGAGCCTCTTCATTGGCAGCCGGCCTGTTGTCCTTCGGCTGCTCTTCATCATTTTTCTCTCGTCCCTCCGCCTGATCTTCCTCCTCTCCACCAGAGGACGACTCCCCAGAAGAGTCGGACCCAGAGCTTTCCTCGGCCTCAGCAACATCCTTAGCCGCATTCTCAGCCTCTTCAAGAAGACGAGCGTCGAATGCTTTGCTGGCTTCATCAAACTTGGATTTCCAAGTCTGATAGTTCGAGTCCCGCATGATGGCATCATAGTTGCTCATCATTTGCTTAACAAGAGCCTCTCTCTCTTGTTCAGCCACGAACTCAAACTTGGTCTTCAGCTGATGCTCCTGGTTGGTAAGGCGCTGCTCCAGGCGGCCCACCCTCTGCTTGGCTTTCTCGGCCTCTTCCTTGGCATCCTGAAGAGGCTCGAGCTTCTCCTTAAGATTTGTGATTTCTTTCTTAAGGGAAGTGATGCGCAGGCGGGCCGAGTTCAGGTCCTTCTTCACCTGCATATTGGCTTCCGCCTGCGAATACATCATATCAAGCGTCAGAAACTCATTTTGAGCAATATCAAATTGAGCTCGATCAAAGGCGGACTCGGCCCGAGCTTTAGCGGCTGTTACCTCTTTGGACTTCTCCTTGAGAGGTTGCCTGAGCCCTTGGACGCGCAGCATGGCCTGCAAAAAGAGCCGAATGGTTAAAACCAGGCGGATAAAGACTTGAGCAAAAAAAAAAACAAAAAAAAACAAAAAAAAAAAAGAATTGAATTGCTTAAGTTAAGACTCATACCTCGCAGAGGTTTCCCAAGATGCCATCCAAGTCCAGAGTGCCGACTCCTCTGACAGACGCCTTGTCGTCAGGATCAACCGCCCTCAGCATGGACTTGGCCATCTAGATTACAGTCGGCCTCTGCACAGGGACTGAGAAGGAAAGAGAGTTAGAAAAATAACACAAGTATATCTAAATGGAAGAACAAGAAAGGAGAATGGTTTTTACCGTCGTCCTTTGGTTCCTCCTCTTTCCCCAGACTCCCCCTCTCTCTTGCTGAGCCGACAGCAGTGGTGGGTTGCTTGAAGCCACCCTTTGATGTCCTCTGGACATCCGGTTTGCTGATCCCCCTATCAGCTTCGAGAGAAGAGGCGTTTGGGCCTTTATTGGGCTTGTGAGCAATGTGCTTCCGGCCGCCCGTACCGGATGCGCTCACATCACCCGCCCTTGTCTTTTGGATCTTAGGGTCGGATGGTTTTGAGGGAGATTTGGTAGGGGCACCCTACATCAACGCAAGAGAAAACAAGTTAGAAATCATTCGGACAAATTAAACATTGGTCAGAAATGATAAGTATAACACTTTCCCACCTTGGGGGTGCCGCCAGTTTTCTGCTCATCCACTTTGGTGTGGGTGGTTGCCTCTGCCCTGTTTAG
This sequence comes from Chenopodium album, assembly GCF_948465745.1. Classification (NCBI taxonomy): domain Eukaryota; kingdom Viridiplantae; phylum Streptophyta; class Magnoliopsida; order Caryophyllales; family Amaranthaceae; genus Chenopodium; species Chenopodium album. The sequence continues at coordinate 40,483,592 of NC_137834.1, read as the reverse complement.
GACATTCGATCTGTATTGAGCAGCAGATACAGCCGGCTTCCTTGTGGCCGAGAGCTTCTCCATTGCCTTGTCTGCAAAAATGAACAAGTGTTAGCACCATCAAACAAGTATTGAAAAGCAAAATGAAATTGCATATTAAACAGACAGTCGACTACCTCTCGGCATTTCAGAGCTTAGCCCACAGGCGGCTAAGAACGTTCCCTCTTCAAACCATTTGTACAAAGGGAGATAGCATTGGGGGGTGACCTCCTTGTCCCCCTCATCATTCGTCCACACGGACACGGTAAACAACCCCTGGTCCATGATCTCCTCCTTTGCCCGCCTAGGAAGAGGATGCAATGCACTCCTGCCTGCTAGGAGAGGTGGATTCTTATTCCACCTGTTATACTTTTGGTTCAGGCGGCTGTCGGCAGAATTGACTATGTAAAACTTAGTACTCCAGTCTTTCCACTTGTTCTCTTTGCCAACAACCATCATGTACCCCTTGCAAGTGGTCAAGGTGTACCAGCCCTCGCCGCCCCTAGCAGGCGCCCTGCTCAGATAGTGCATGTGGGCGAACGCTTCAAAGCTCGCCTCCACCTGCAGCATCTCACAGGCGGCAACGTACCCCAGAATATTAATCCAGGAGTTGGGTACAAGTTGCCAGATACCCAGTTGGTATCCATCCAAGATCCTCTCCACGACCGGATGGAGAGGGAAGCGGAGGCCAGCTTGGAAGGCCGCTTCATAGCAGCCGAATGGTCTGTCCTGATAGCTGGCCAGGCTCGGCCAGGTAATGGTGTCGCCCTCGTTAGGGACCGACAAAGTATAGCCATAGCCTAGAACGACCTTGCGCCTAAAATTGGCAAGGCCGGATGCCATGGAGCTCCGCCTGCTGGGCGGAACATGATGATAGTAGGGGGCTCTCTCCAAGCGCCTGGAAGCGCTCGGCTCGGCCAAGCTTTCCCCCTTATCCACTGCCAGGGACTCCCTAGCAGAATCTATTTTCGTTCTTGCCTCCTCTGAAGTTATGGAGGCGTTCTCCGAAGAAGATGACGAGGCCGACTCGTCATCAAAGCTCTCATCAGAGCTAGTGGACCGCCGACTGGTGCCAGCGGGGTCCTCCCCCAGACTCTCTTCCGGCGCCTGTCCAGAAGGCCCGGGTTGATATTCTTCATCCGCCTCCCCTAGGATTCCATCATTGGGAGTTCCACTAGATTTGGGCGAATGGTAATAGGTGGGGGTTGGAGGAAGATAAGAAGGGCTGTCAGGATGTTCCGACAGCTCACTTCAAGGCACCCTTATTGAGCCGTCTGAATAAACAGTCGACCCATCCGAATGGTAGAAAATCCCATCGGAGCTACATTGTCTTGTTGTTCTTTTGGTTCTGGCCATAGTGTCCTGCACAAACACGAAAACGGTCGGATTCGGAGAAGTTCGCAAAGCAGGGTCCTTGGCCAAGCATTCGGCACTGCTAGTTCTAGATTCAGCCGTCCCCGGTGACCGGTTGATCACTATCCTATGCCGTGCCGCATGCGATTGGGTAACCATTTTTTCGAAAACAAAGAAAAAATGAAGAGTAAAAGAAAAAAAAACAGGCGTTGCCTTTAGAAGAAGGGTGAAAGACGCTTGGTTGACTGAAGAACGGTCAGACAGTTGGCCAAGTGTCGGATGCTCGAAAAGTGAAAACGCTTAGGGAATTTTGAGATTCTTTAAGTCAAAAAGTCCAAGATTCTCCAAAGATTCGCAAAGGTGTGAATCAAGGGTGGGGGGGTCAAACCTCACTATTTATAGGGGGGTAAAACCCTAAAAATTTTCCTCCAACAGTAACTTTTTGAATCAGACCATTCAGATACTGACACCTGTCACAGGTGTCACGTGCAATGCACATGACCCTTGTGAGGGGAAAATGATTTGGGTATTTTTTTACCCGGCCAGGTGGCCCAATCAGAAAGCGCCACGTGTCCTCCAAAGAGGTGCCATTTGGACCTATGGAATGATGACACGTGGAGGGCGGACACTCCTCTGTCCTACGCAGACTGATGATCCAGCATGGACCATCCAGATGGCGACACGTGTCACCCAAAAGGTGCCCAAAAACCTTTTGGGCTCAGTGACACGTGTCACTCAGGCATTGCCCCTGGGATGGCGGCCTTCAAAGGCCCAAATCCCAAGGCGCCGCGAAATGGCGTGACCTAATTCCTAGGTCACCAGATCCTAGGAGGGGCACACTTTTCAAAAGGACCCTATAAATAGGGACATTCTTACATTTATGACGAGATAGAGAATATACACGCAATACGAGACAACACGTCACTTATCATAGAGCTGTCGTTTTCAAGGAACACACAGCACTTTACCTGAGCTTGGAATCCGAGCAGATAAACTTTACTTCCGCACGTTTTATTACCAAACGCTTACTAACTTAATCTTCGGAGGCGGACCACCGACCATACGGCGGTCCGTTTGCTTTGCAGGTACATGCGTCCTTTGTTGAATCCAGTCTCAGTGTTGTAACTCTCCCAAGGGACAAAAACCCCCGAAACAAAAACTTTAAGAGAGCAGAAGTCATCCTTCCGAGTTAGGCGCAAGCAAGAGAGCTCGTTTTCCACCGACCCAGCTGGATCCGCCTAGTTTCAGATTTCACTTCAAAAGGTACCGTCTCTGCCTCTCTCAGCTCTTTTTCTTTTTTCACCGCTTGTATATATTTCCTGCAATAAATGGATGCATCACCAACACACACGACACATCCTAGGTTAGAGTCCAGCCGGTCACCAGGGACGGCTGAGTCTAGGACTGGGAGTGCCGTCTCGGGGTGTTGGGACCACCCTTTGCCTTGGATTCCAAACAGTTATGTGTCTGTGCAAGACACCATGGCTCGGACAATGCAAACGACAACTGATCCAAATTACAAGAGCGAAGGCTCAGGCGGCCAAACGCCTGAGGGAGAAACGTCTGGTCAGGGAGACCAGACGGCTCTGGAGAGATCCCCTCCGCGCGCCCCTTCAACTCTCGCTGATTCCTTCTTGGAGGAATGCGACCAAGGCGGCGACGAGGCCGTCTCTGCCCCCTTGAGTCAAAGTGAGGAGGAGACGGAGAGCGACAGCTCCGCCTCTACCTCTGAGAGCAGTGACGATTTACCCCCGCTTCCGGATAGCGAGGAGGAAGAAAGGAAAAAGTGGAATGAGAAGGATGATCCCTTCAACATCCACGTCTCCTCCAAGGACCGGATCCAAATGGAGGAAAACTTGAAGAATTTTACTAAAATGCACCCGCTAGGAGACGGGTATAGGATCCGGGTGCCGCCTAAGAATGGCACCGTCGCCTGGGAGGACGATCAAGAGAACGCCAACAGCTATTTTGGCTGTTATGAGGCGGCGTTCAAGGCTGGTCTCCGCTTTCCCCTTCACCAGGCGGTGAAGGCAATTTTGAGAGGCTACGGCCTCGGAGTCTGGCAACTTACCCCCAACTTTTGGACAAACATTCTGGGGTATGTTGCCGCCTGCGAGTTCCAGGGGCTTAACCCCGGCTGGGAGGCTTTTACTAGTATGCATTATCTTAGCAGAAGCCCAGGCGGCTTGAGGGCGTGGTACACTCTAACCACACAACCCCAATATATGATGACCTTGGACAAGGTCTCGAAATTCAACGGCTGGAAGCACAGGTTCTACCTGATGTTAGCTCCAACCAGACGGGAGAATTATGAATTCCGTCTGTACAATAAGAAGCCCGACTTGTTGGGCCGGAAGTGCGCTCTTCCCCGGATCCCAGAGGAAGATTTTGACAAGATCATTGAGGCAGACTTTTTCGGCCTCACAGACGCAACTTTATCAACCGGGGAAACAATAAAAGTCCCTAAGAACTGTATCCCCAAGAGCGCCTGGTTCAGGGACGAGTGTTTCCTAGTCGCCTGCTGGCTAGGACACATGTTTACCAAACGTATGCGCCTGAGTTTATATCCGTATGTAGTAGCTTTTTATTAGAATTGATTTATGATATTGACCAATTTCTCTTTTTGCAGAAGAAGCATTAAAAATGTTGCAGACGGAGAAGACTCCCAAGCGATCCTCTGCAGTCATCCGCAAAGAGCTTGCAAACTTTGACTTGGTTATTTCCGCAGGGAGGAGAGGTTGGAAAAACGTTTGAGAAACAACTCAAACGGGCTAGGGAAGAGACCCCCGCCATTCTCAACAAAATTAAAAAATCCACCTCCGCGTCAACTCCTGGCGCCCCAACCGGGCATCAGCAGATGCGGATAGCGGGGCAAAACGAGAAGATAGGCGGCATCGTGTGCCTTGATCTCGTCAACCCCTTATCAGCAGTCGCGGGGTTCACCACGCCTGCAAGCGGTTCCCGCTTGGTCGGCTCTGAAGGTAAGAACCCTTTTGAATCCCCGCTTGAGCTGGGGTGGCCTTTGCGGGTGAAATCCCACTCTCAACATACGTCATCTTCAGACGGTCGACAACAAATAGGTGCTGCCTTAGTTTTGCACTCATCACGTATTGATTGTGGTGCAGATCAATCTCCCCACTGGCCAGACGTCCAGAAGCATGCCAAGGCCGTGCTGGAAGCCGTCTGGAAGAGGGATAAAGACAGTATCCCTGGGATAGAGACGTTCAATCTGGAACGCATTCTATCCCTTCTGGCCGAGGTAGGAAACTTGTCAATTCAATTTTATTTTTTCTCAAGTGTTTTATCCCGCCTGCAATACTTATACCGCCTGCTTTTTGCAGGCCATGCTGCGGGTAGACGGGCTCAAACGTCCTTATTCCCGCAAACGGGAAGAGGTAAAAAGGGCCAAGAAGTCCGCCATAGACGCTGACAATATTGCTTTACACTCCACTATCGTAAATGAACTTGAAACTAAAGCAATCATAATGACACAGACGTCTAGAATCCAGCAGCTGGAGGCGGATCTGGAGACGGCCAAACAGCGGGCGTCTGATGCTGAGACGGCCCGAAAGAAGGCGGAGGAGGCCCAGAGGAAGGCGGATGAGAGCGCCAAAAAGGCTGATGAGGCGCTCAAGAAGGCCTAGACGGACCTTGGCACATTTCAAGGTGTTTCTGAAGAGAACACCAACCTGGAGGCCAAGGTTCAAAAACTAGAGAAAGAGGCTGCTCAGGCTCAGAAGAACTTTGCAGCAACCCTAGAGGCGGAGCAAAACCGCCTTGTTGCTGAGAGTGACGCTGATAATGACGCCCATATGAAGATCGCCTGGGCTGCCTTGTACCCAAACGCAGATTACAATTTTTCCGGCCCGTGTGCCGAGTATCTTTGTATTTACCGGCTGTGGAGCCGGGTTAATTTACAATTTCTCCTTTCTCCCGGACGGGGTCCGGTTAACATTTAATCCACTACAATCGTTTGGTTGGGTGAAATTTTAATGAATGGACCGACTGAGTCGGTTTTGATCATCTTGCGTTTGCGTTTGAATTTCAATTTTTGCGAATTTTAATTTTTCATTTTTGCCTAACTTATCAAAAGCATGCGGCGATTTGTCGCCTAACTTATCAAAAGCCTGGTTGTCCTTGCCCCTGGACGGCTGTGTGATTGGTTTCAAGTGGAGTTGGTTGATTGACTTGGTAACGTCTGATGCTGCAAAGAGCATGATGCGTTTGTAAGTCAATCAATCACAATAGTGATTGCCCCAAACCAAGTGCACAGCCGTACATCAACAGGCGTTCCAGTCACTACTCAGACGGTGTTTGTCCGTCTTGGTAGAGATTTCATAGCCGTTGAACAACTCTTTTGCCCCAATTGGGGTGGGAAGTGCAATTTTTAAAATAAATAACCTAAGTGAGAACTTCAGCCGGTGACCGACTGATGCCTCTGAGCATCCGGTATCTGGAAACTTTATCGTTCTTCATAGGTCATTTCGGTCAGACGGCTATGAGTTGACCAATTTGGTCGTTCAATTTTTGCCGTCTGCATGGGTACGTAGAACCGACAAATAGTCTGTTCTCTGCGGCGATTGCACCCGGAGGGGTGTCGCCGGACGCCTTTGTCCATGTTGGGACAGGCGATTTTATAAAATGAGCAACCATCCGGCCATTTTAGCCTTTGGTCTTGTTTAAGACCGGTTGTATAGCCGCCAAGCGTTTTTGTGCTTAGCTTTTAATCAGTTAATTTACACTAAGTGTCGAACTTAGTTGGTTAAACCAAAAAGCCTGTCTGGGTATTACCCAGACGGATGGGCAATTATTAAATCATACCAAGTATCAAACTTAAGTAAATAAACAAAAGGATCCGTCTGAGTATTACCCAGGCGGATAATCAAAAAGCAACAAAACAATTTTGCAAACAAAGTCTGAGTCTTTATTAATTGACTGACTGTTTACAAAAAACTTACATTCTCAGAAGTAGTACTTTTTCAAATTGTCTACATTCCAAAATCTAGGCAGGCGCCTGCCGTCTGGAGTTTCCAGGGGGTAGGTGTCGTCTCTCACTTCCTCATAGATCCGGTAGGGGCCTTCCCAATTTGGAGTTAGCTTTCCCAGCTCATTTGCCCTACCGGTTGCCTCCATTTTTCGTAAAACTAAGTCGTCAACTTTCAAAGGACGCTTGTGTACTTTCTTGTTGTAGGCTCTAGTCATTCTCAGATGGTATATCTCATGACGCAAGGCGGCATTGCCCCTGCGTTCTGGGAGTGAGTCCAATGCCAGGTGCCCTACCGGTTTGCCTCTTCATCATATAGCACGATTCTGAGAGTCGGCTCGTAATGCTCGATGGGCAAGACGGCTTCAGCACCGTAAACCATGAGAAATGGGGTTTCACCGGTTGCCCCTTTTGCTGTTGTCCGGATGGCCCATAGGACATTGATTAACTCTTCTGCCCATAAGCCACCGGCTCTTTCTATTTTCTTCTTAATGTCGTCTGAGATGAGTTTGTTGAAGGCTTCAACTTGGCCGTTTGCTTGGGGCCGGCCAACAGATGCAAAATAGCTTAAGATCCCCTGATCTCCCAACCAAGTTTTTAGCTGAGGCGTCTCAAACTGAGGACCATTATCAAACACCATAGGCATAGGTACCCCATACCGGGTGATAATGTTCTTCCAAATGAAAGAAATTACGTCTGAGGTCTTGATGTTTTTAACCGCCTCAGCCTCCACCCACTTGGTGAAATAATCCACAGCCACCAAGATGTAGCTCTTTCCGCCTGGAGCAGGCGTGTAATGACCTAGAATGTCCATGCCCCATTTTGCAAACGGGATTGGGCTGTGGATGGCCGTCAGATCAGTAGCCGGACGGTGAATGAGTTTGCCAAATTTTTGGCACTTATCACATTTCTTCATCAACTCCTTGGCGTCTGCCTCAAGAGTGGGCCAAAAGTAATGTCGTCTGGCTCTGACGGCAAGGGACCTGCCGCCTATGTGGGAGGCGCAGAATCCCGAGTGCAAGTCTTCGAGAACCTCCTTCCCCTTTTCAGGGGTGACACACTTCAACAGGGGCTTAAGAAACCCCGCCTTGAAGAGTTCTCCATTTTTCAACTCGAAGCTTGCAGCTCGCCTCTTCAGGACGGCTGCTTCCTGTGGCGAATCAGGAAGTGTGACGTCTGAAAGATAAGCCCGGATGCCATCCATCCAGGTAGAGCTTCGATCCAGAACTCCAATGGGATCTTCATAGATGCTTCACTTTTCAAGAACTTCCCAAAAGACAGACCGAGGCGTATCATGGCAGGCGGAAGACGCCAGTTTTGACAATGCATCCGCCTGGTTGTTTTCGGACCTAGGCACTTGATTCAGTCGGAATTCCTCAAGTGCCCCGGCCTCTTCTTTGACTGCCTGAAGATATTTGATCATAGCCGGATGGGTAGCCTCTAGCTTCCCTCATACTGGCTAACAACCAATTGGGAATCAGAGTAGGCGTCAATTTTCATGGCCCCTGCCGCCTTACACATGCGAATACCGGCTAGCAGGGCTTCATATTCCGCTTCATTGTTAGAGGCCTGAAACTTGAAGCGTAGTGCATACTCAAATCTGTCCCCTTCAGGAGACTCTTAGATTACGCCTGCACCACAGCCGTTCTTTGTAGAGCTCCCGTCTACGTACACTTTCCAATCCTGATCAAGATTATCCGGAGCCACCGGACGGGTCATTTCAACAATGAAGTCGGCAAACGCCTGACCCTTCACCGCCTTTCTTGGTTTGTAAGTGATTTCAAGACTTTGCATTTCAATAGCCCATTTCAACATTCTCCCGGATGAGTCCAAGGTAGACATTGGCCGCTTGAGTGGCTGGTTCAGTGTAAATCACCACCGGATGTGCCAAAAAGTAAGGCTTCAATTTTTTGAATGCCATATACAAAGCAAGGCCAAAATTTTCAACCATGGGGTACTGAAGCTAAGCATTTTTAAGAATATGGCAAATGAAGTAAACAGGGACCTGCACGCCGTCTCGCTCAGCAAGGAGAACGGCACTGAGGGAATGATCTGAGACGGCTAAATACATGTACAACGTCTCCCTAGGCAAAGGACTGACCAACCTAGGTACTCTCCCCACAGACGGCGCCAAATGTTTTGGGTGTTTTTGTCCCTCGGGAGAGTTACAACACGAAGTCTGATCCGGCCGAGCTGTACCTGCAAAATAACGGAGACTCCGGGTGATTGGAGCTCCGCCTCCGACGGTCAAGTTAGTAACTTGAAAAGGAATAAAGAGGACGGAAATTTAGGTGGGTATCTGCTCGGATTCCAAGCTCAGGTGTTTCTCTGATGTGAGAGAATGCAAGTGTAATAAATGGTAAAACGTGCCCTCAAAATGAGGGACATCTCCCTATTTATAGGGTCTTTGGGATTTGCGCCCTTGATTAGGTCACTGAACCCTAATCATTGGTGGGCTGCGCCGTTTTGCGGCTTTCTCGGGATTTGGGCCTGAAGGCCGCCTTTTTCCCTTATATTCTAGAGTGACACGTGTTAAGTAGGGATTGGTCCACTTTGGGCCAGCCTAAGGCTGACACATGTCATCCGCTGATTGGACCACGTGGCGGGGTAAAATTACCCTAAACAAATAGTTACCAATTTTATACTAAAATAGTTAATAGTTTATTATCTTCTTTAACTCATGTTTCAAGGTAAGCATTGCATAACAAAAGGAATGTCAAGAAAAGGGAAATTTATTCCACCTGTGGCTAAGTTGAATATGAATAAAAAAGAACAATAAGCAATGGTAGGAGATGAAAAATTCAAATCACTTTCAAAAGCCATGAAGGTTGTTGAACAAGGTACTAGATTATATGAATTGCTTGAATAATCTTATGGCTTAGTATTTAATTTATATCAAAGCTGATATGTTATTTAATGCAGTCATCAGTAATCGGGACCGATTGAATGTGAATCATGAAATCATTGGTTTAGATGAAGGTAGAAGCCTTTTTTTCACATTATGGTAATTGAGAAAAACAAACTTAATTCTTTATTTATTTAATTTTTTTATGATTACAAACTAAATATACAAGGGATTGAGAGAAATGCAGATGAGTTGAATGGCAATAATGAAGTTGAAATGAGTGAAGGTATGGTAGTGTGTTTTTTTTATTATTAATAACTGCTTTTGGTATTAAGTAGTGCTGATTTTTTTAGTGTGAATCAATTTTTTATCAGATGGGAATTTTGTTGATGATGAGGATAACATTTGATGATGAAGTTGTACACCAAGGTATTAAATATTCTCTCTAGAATATATATATATTGTGATGTCTAAATGAATATGTAAATTTTTCTTATGATTTTCTTAAGATTATGAAAATGAAGCGGATATGGTCATATACAATGATAAAATTCGTCGAGTAAGAAAGGATCGTCGTATCAGAGAACCTGTATTGTTTCCCAGGGAAAGGTGTGAGGAATTAGTTGGAGATAAAAGACGTGCTGAGATGGAAGGTGACTTGAATGTTTTCAACGTCTATTTCTTTCTATCAAATTCAACCTTGTTAACATTGACATTTCATGATTCTTTAATGTTAGGTGTTTTTAAGAGAAAACGAGGGCCTGTTTAATGTAAAAATCTTACCTTGTTACCTCTTGGAGAAAAAAATATATGTTCAGTTTGATAGGGATGGTGTTCCTATTGGTGATAATGCCTCGATATATACTTCGTTCTTTGGTGTACAAGTTAGAAATCGTGCTGTCATTCTTGTACAGGTGAAAGATTCGACTGATATTAAGCCTGAAAAACTGAACATCTTTGGAGTTGTATTCAGGTAAGATAATCTGATGATGTAGGTCCCCCCCTTCTATATTTATCATAATGATATATTTATTGGTTATTATTATTTTGACATTCTGAATGTCTAGGAAAAATGCTCGTTTGGTGACCCTGAGTTGAGAAAAGACAGTGTTATTCAACATGCTAGAAGATTATTCAGAGATAGCAGGCACAAGTTGAAGAAAATATATTTTAATGATCAAAATTTGAAAACAAAAACTGATTGCTTGAAGAACAAGCCTGAGAAAATGATTAAAGCGGATTGGGAATTTTTAGTTGAGCATTGGAGTGATGAAAAGGTTCAGGTATGGAATGTTATTCTCATATATGGATTATGATTTTTTATGATTTGGTGTATGATGTATCTAAATTATTTTACCAAAGGCTAAGAGTGTCAAAGCTTCCGAAAGTCGATCTCATCAAAAGATGCCTCATTATAATGGGATTAAAAAGTTATGGTCGCTTCAAAGATGAATTTGTAAGTAATTATTGTTGTTGTTGCTCTTTTTATTTATTTATTTTTAATTTTATGGTGTTACATTGAACTCATTGCGGTTATTTTTATGATTGTAGAAAAAGAAACATGGGAAGGATTGCTCACGAGTTGAACTTCTAATTGAGTCTCGTAAGAGGAAGTCAAATAAATCTGTTAATTTGGGTACCTTAGCTAATAACATGAATGTAGTGGTAAGTAGTGATAAAGAAATTCATAACTTTCTTGCTCTAATTATTTTGTACTTGTTTTTAGTCTGAGATGAAAAAGTTAACAGAAGAAAGAGACCAAGGGCATAATAACCACACTGATGAACAAATTATTGAGAAAGTACTTGGTAAAGATACTCATGGATATTTGCGTGCATATGAACGAGGTAGAAGTATTACAAATCATTTTGGTGTTAAGCCATCAAAAATAAATCTTGCTCACAAGGTAATTGAGGTAAGAAAAACATCTGAGCAAGCAGTCCAAGAAGCTCGAAAGGAAGCTGAAGATGCTAGAAAAGAAGCAGAAAAGGCAAGAATGGATGCAGAGGTTGCCAAAAAGGAAGTCGAAGCAACAAGGAATGAGGTGGATCAAAATATTTCTGCTAATAACAAATTATGGGAGAAATATCATAATATTTATTAAATGATTAATATGATTCCATTTAGATAACTTGATAATTACTTCAAATTAGTTTTTGTCGTCATACTATTTAGGAATTAGACTAGTACCTGATGGAAAATCTTCTTAAGTAGTCAAATAATAATCATATAGACCAACTCTAGTGATTTGTTGTTTTATATTCTAGTTTATCTTGATCACTTCTTTTTTTTTGGCATTAAATTTCTGTTTTCGTATCTTTCTCTCTTAAAAATTTTTATTAGTGTTTCTTAGTTAATAGAAAGAATTTTGATAGGAGGTAATGAAAAATTCTGTAGTACACCGTTTCTTCTATCACAATTTTGCTTTACTGTACAATTATATGTCTAGTGTATACAACAATTTATTTATTTATTTATTATTTAGAACACACAATTTATAGTAATGCCTAGTGTGTGTGTGTGTGTATACATGGAGTATTATTACGTCTCTAGTTACGGACAAAAATGTGGTTTGTTGTGCTCTAAAAATATGTTAATGATACTGCACATGATTTATGTTTGTTAATGCTTATCTATTAATACCTTTTTTTTGTTATTGTTGTAGGTAGAAAGAAATTATGAACCCTATTGAATCTTACAACTGATCATGAAGCTAGAGATGAACATGAAGTTTTTTTTTTTTTTTTTTTTTTTTTTTTTTTTTTTTTTCCCAAGGAGGATTGAATTTAGCTTTTCTTTGTACATAGTTTACTTCACATACATTTATTTGTAAGCAAGTACTCATGTTGACATTAATTTATTTATGAATGAAATTTTATATTTTTTAATTGTATTGATTTATTTATTTATTTATTTTGACGTAAGAAGCATGAATTACTCTACATGACAAATAAAAATTACTATATATACAACACGAATTACTCTAAATGATAAAGCTTTGCCACATTAATGGTTGAGGCACTGAGATCCTTAGCCACGGGTATATCCTAATTGCCACATTTGTACTTGTAGCAAATTAAAGTACTAATATTAGCCACGTAAAAAAACGTGGCAAAAAAATTGGTTTTGCCACAACATTTTTTTTCCCGTGGCCATAACCTAGCCACGACCACTTGTGCCACGGGAGTTGTTCGATACAATTCTCGTGGCTAAATATCATTGCCACGGGAATTTCAAACTTGTGCCACACATAATTTTGTGGCAGAAGGGTCAATTTGTAGTATGCCAAGCTAGTTCGAAGAATGTAGATGGTTATGATGGTAACTAAAGTATCAAGAAACTAGACAACTCGAGAAATTCAATATGCTAAACACTAAAGATATAGGTTCCACATGCAACCTTAATGATTATGCTAATTGATATATCACTCAATCGATTCAAACATCACAAAGAACAGACAATAGTTGCAATCAAAGGAATCCAAAAGATATCTCCTATAAGCCAAGCTAGGACTCACTATGAATGGCTAACAAGGAAAAATCACAATCAAATTTAATCAATTAAAGCAATTCTCAAATCAAGGGTTCATGTCATTGAAATTTGCAATGCAATCTAGATTAATCTTATAGGTTGATCACTCGTAGTCTAATTAATCACATGCACATGCAACTATGTCAAATATGTTTAATTGCAACAATTCAATCAATTTAGGATCATCAACTAGCAAAAATCATCAATCAAGCATGCTTCCCCATCTCCTTAGCAATTAATCTACTCACTAGTCATGGTGAAATTGAGAAGCAAAACAAATTCTATCACAATCATATTCATTTCAAGATTAATAAAAAAGAAAATCAATCAATCAACAAATTCTAGAGCAAAGAATGTAATCCAAATCAAAATTCAAGAAACTAGAAGGAATTGCAATGAAAGTATATCAAACAGAAGAATTCTTACAAATTTTCATTGAATTGAAGAAGGAATTCCAAGATCCAATTGAAATCTAAAATCAAATTCAAGTACAAATCAAGTAAATCTTAAGCTTCTCTCTCTAGTTTCTCTCTCTACTATTTCTGGAAAATTAATTCTCAAGTACAAAAAATAAGTCGTCCTAAAAAAAGAAAGTCAAAAGCTATAAATAGAAAAAACGAGTGAAGGTGGCTGGACAGGGATGTGCGTGCGCACCACCAAAGCCGCGCGCGCACAGCTGGGTCTACGCGCACGCACCCCCTGTGCCGCGCGCGCACCTTTGTTTGGTGCACGTGGCCTTGGCTCCTTCTATTGCCCGATCAAACTCCGCGCTCCCGAGCATCCCTATCATTGGTGCAATTGAGGTGATGCTCGTGAGAAGGGCAACTCCTTTATCTTCCAAGCACTTGAACATTCCAAGCTAAAGCGTTGCTTCCAAGGTCCTTGTGCTTGCGAAGCTAGCTTGAATTGCATGTTTGGATTCCCGAACTTTGCTCCATCAATCTCCTTGAATGCGCTCAAGCTTTCTCCTTGATAATTAAATCCCGAGAAACTCGACCCACCTACAAAACAAGTCAAAGAAACAAATAAGTGAGAGAAATAGCCGAGAAATGAATAAAATAAAAAGAAAACCATTAAAAGCACGCATTTCTCTAAACTAACACACAAACGCGCAAATAAAGAATTATTCCCTAAAAACACGACACAAAAGACTAAAAACGAGAATAAAACTATAGAAAAAACCTAGCTCATTAGCGGACGAGCTGGAAAGGGTCTTGTCTCAAGACTTTGGTACAGCGAGGGCCCCTGAACCATAGCCGGCTGTACAACAGGGTGAAAATGCTGCCGCCGAGGCAGAGGAAGAAGAAAATGACTTTAACAGCCCCTACGGCTTTATGATTAGGGATGTAGCCCTAGGGTACCTCAACGAGCGGTTTGAGGAATGTACGGAATTCCTCATGCTGAGGGAGAGCTTTCAGATAAGTCCTCCTCGAACCTCTGGGTCCGTTGCTGCCTTGGACGACCCTAGGATCATCCGCCGAGGCTTTAATGTATATAGGGCGGCCCTTGAGGTTGGTCTCCGCTTCCTTCTTTACTCATTCGTCCAGGAGCTGCTGGACGAATATCGAATTGTCATGGTCCAGCTTGCGCCAAATAGCTGGGCCAACATTTTTGGATACTTGGTGACCTGTCTAAAGGATGGGCTTCACCCCTAACTTCCCAGTCTTCTGTGCATGCACAATATGGTGAAGCTGGATGCCATATCGGGCGGGTGGTTTGTATTAAGCACCCGGACAGAGTTCATGGTGTGCATGCACAAGCCGTCCAGGTGGCGTGACTGGAAGAAGAGGTTCTAACTCATAAAGACGGGAGACAAGGATCGGAGTTCAACAAAAGGATGAACAATTTCAACTCCTCTCCCATCCAGCTTGGGACGAGGGGATTAGCGGCCGACTCGCCCCCCAATTCACCCGGACCATGCCGATTAGCTTGACTATTTCAGGGTCAAGAGAGAATTTAGAGAGGGGCACTAGGTACCTGTTATTCCCAGGTGGATCCCCTTGGTGAATTGGTTAAGGGATCCCTTGTTCATGTACTCATTCGGCCTGCTCTTGAACTACCCTCAAGGTTGAATTTTGCATCATGCATCATTAGTTATGCTCTTACTTAGAAAATTCTTCTAACTCTTTTTCTTTTGTTTGTAACAGAGCAAGTCATGTCTCAACTTGATCCAGCTTAGAAGGGTGAGATGGACATGAATGAGTTCAACATCGAGCGCTACAAGCTCATGCAAGCTCAATATGAGGCGGCAAAGGGGGTATGACCGTTCTCTTTGCCTTAAACTTTTGTCTTTATCCTTTGTTTTTGTTGCGTCTGACTTGCTATGCTTCAATGGACAATACTTTTAATTTGAGTCAATCGCTGCATGTATTTCACTTCTGACCGAGTGAATTTAGATTGTAGTTCTCTTGCTACAATCATACTCAAACAACTAATATATTAGCTGACACTTCAACCCTGGTCGAGTGAACTTGAATTGTATGTTATTTACTGCAATTCTACTCGGACAGGTTCTTAAAATAATTTGGCTTAATAACTTTCTGTTCATGCTTCTTTCCCTAAATGCTATTTGAACGGAGGTTTCTAACTGGACCCTTTCTTGTCTTTTCAGTCAGCTACCCTTAGACCTGCGAGGAAGCGATCGGCGCCTACTTTGAAGGATGATGAGTCGTCCAAGGCTCTTAAGGCTTTGGCATCTAAAATACCGGCGACAAGGGCAAGGTCGCGGGTTGCGTCGGTGCAACCTAAAGGAGAACAACCCCTGCTGGTACTTTGTGGGGGCTCCAAGCCCTCGGAGCCACTTTCGTACGAGGTGGCCTGAAATGAGCCCGGTCGGAATGACGGAGGGGAGGTGCCAACCCCGGACAACACTGCTGGCCAAGACTCAACTCCGCATGTTGATTTTTTGGGAACTAAACCTTCTGGTTCCCAAGCTAAAGGGGAGCTTCCTTCTCCGCCTAAGGCGGCCGAGACTAAGGACAAATACTGGGGTAACCATAATGGGCACCTCGGTCCAATGATCAACAGTTGCGTTGAGGTAGTCTTCTGGTTCTTAGGCCAATCACTTTGCCAAAATTTTCTTGTTTAGCTTTCCTTTACTAATTTTTCCTGTTCGTCCGCTGCTTCTCCTTAGGCTCTTTGCCTTCCAGGACTGGCGTCAAAGGCAGAGACGCGAGCTCGATTCGGCATGAGCGGATCTCCTTATGCTGTAGGATGAGAACACCGACATGTTGGCCATAGAGAAGGCTCGCCATCAAACGACGATGAATGCCCTGTCCGAGAAAATTGTTCGGCAAACTGAGGACCTCGTCAAAATGGGTGATGCCCTTAAGCAGGAGAGGTTGTCGAATGAGGCTCTGACAAAGGAGAGAGATAATGCCGTCGCTCTGGCGACCAACAGACAGGTTACGGCCGAGGCCTCGGACAAGTTGAGGATCGAGCAGGAGACTAGCCGAGAAGCCTTGAACGTAGCTCTTCAGGCTGCGAACGAGAGAAACCAGGAGGCCGAGAGTCTAAGGAAAGAGGTTGAAGAGCTGAAAAATCAGCTAAGTGCTCCAAGACCCATTCCTCCAGCTGATGTTGTCCGCATCGAGCAGTCGGCACTCACTCGCCTCAAAAACCGTTTTGAGGACGCCTTCGCCATGATGGTAGAACCAGATGAGGTTGCTTATTACTATTAGCGGTTCACTAGAAGGCTAGACTTCCTCACCATGACGGAAGAGTGTGAGGCTGTACTTTCGGTCTGCCCTTCTCTCCTTTTATCGAAACTCCCGGCTACAACGATAATGACGCCGAGGGCGACGATGAAGAGGCAGTCGAGGATGGGGCCCCCCTTGCTGACAATACGGCTTATGCCGAGGCAGCCAATGCTGATGATGGGGGCAATGACGCGACTGAGTAAGGAGCCTCTTCTGCAGCATATTTTAAGCTTTATGTCTTCTAACTTTTTATTTTATTTATGCAATTTTTGAATAATTTTTTTTAATTTGCCGCCTGTTTTGAGCGGCTGTTGTAAGGATTTTTTCGCCTTCTAAGCGGTTTTGATTTATGTCATTTTTGTCGCCTTCTTAGCGGCTTTTTGCATTTTTATACGAGTAATGGGGATATTCCCCTTTATTCGGCGTTTTCCTAGTCAAAATTCCGAGTTGTTTGATTAACTTAGTATATTTATATCTTCAAGGGTATGACTACTAGTAATTTATCAAATCATATATAATGATTGCCCTTGGACTAGTTGAACGGCGAATCAATTTTTGAAGTATACGGCCTTTGTTGGCTTTGGTTGAGTCATCCGTTGAAGCTATCGCTCGGACGAACCCAAGAAATTCCAAGTATGATATCAACTTGGGAATTTCCATTCATTGGGCTCATTCGCCTAGGGAAATCTTTGCCCTTAGATGGGCAATTTATGTCTTAGGCAATTGTTTTGATTTCCCTTTTGGTATATTATTCGTCCTGATAGGGTCGAACGGTTAGACTGGCCCGTAGGATTATTGGCCAAGTGGCTGATCAAAGTATTCCCTTGCTACATTTAGTAGTCGATATTTTATTAGGGCACGACCGAGTGATTTCGCTAAGGATGCCCTTCCTTAATATTCTACTCGGCCGACACCTGACTGGTGGCCAAGTATCTACTGTTTGGGTTTTCACTCGGCCGATACTAATCATCGTTTGGTTCAGTGTGGCCAAGATAATCTATTATGTTGGAGTCTCATTGAGGCCCTACTCGGCCCACACTTCATGCCCTAATTTGGGAAAACCGAGTTTCCATGTTGAGGCAACATTGGTTTCTCTTTTCAGGCGGCCGCTAGGTTTATTTTTGGGGTGGCCGACTAGCATATTTGTGAGCCATCATGTTTTCAATTTCATTCTGCATTTTCAGCTCGCTATAATTATGAACAATAATAAAAACAATTAAGTTAACAACAATGCTTGACTTTTCATTAACATTTGTCAAAATTTTTACATTGTTGGTGGTCGTTTGGCTTAATTACATCATTCGGCCATGAAGGCTTAGTTAAACTATTTGGTCGTAAAGACTAATGCAAAATTTGGCTGGTAAGCTTTAACAAAATATTTTTTCAGATTGTCCGTATTCCATGTTTGAGGAATAGGACATCCATCTAAGGCTTCAAGACGATAGGTTCCATTTCTTACTTCATTTGTGATCCGGTAGGGCCCTTCCCAATTTAGGGTCAACTTTCCATCTTCATTAGCTCGACATACCGCTTCCATCTTCCTTAGAACCAGATCCCCCATCTTTGGCAGACGCTTAGACACTCGGTGGTTATATACCCTTATCATCCTCAAACGATAGATTTCGTGTCTGAGTGCCGCACTGCCCTTGGCTTCTGAAAGGAAGTTTAGGGCGGTCTTCACGGCCTCTTAATTGGCCAATTCATCATATAACATCACCCAAAGGGTAGACTCATACATCTCAATTGGGAGTACTGCTTCGGCACCAAAGACCAAAAAGAATGGGGTCTCTCCTGTAGAACTTTTTGCCGTTGTTCGTATGGACCATAGCACATTGACCAACTCATATGCCCATAGGTCGTCTGCTTTCTCAAGCTTACGCTTGATGCCTTTGGAGATTAACTTGTTATAGGCCTCAACTTGGTCGTTGGCTTGTGGTCGGCCGACCGAGGCAAAACAGTGAGTAATGCCCTGGTCTTCCAACCATTGTTTGAGCTTGCGCATTTAAAATTGGGGTCCATTATCGAACACCATTGACTGTGGCACTCCATATCGAGTAATTATATTTTTCCAAATGAAAGCTGACACGTCCGTCCACTTAATTCCTCAGATGGCCTTGGCTTCAACCCACTTTGTGAAGTAGTCGACAACTACTAACACATATCGCCTTTGACCTGACGACGCTGGCGTATAAGGACCCTAGATGTCCATGCCCCATTTTGAAAAGGGGAGTGGACTACTTATGTAACACCCCCGATTTACTTGCTGATAATAAATAGGAATTAAAGGAAAAATAGATAACCTTTAAATAAAATTGCGGAAGCATAAACCTAAATCGGAGGTATAACCGCCACACTCAACAACCTGTCAAGTGTTAAGGCTTACAAAGTCCCATTAATTACAACCCAATAATCTAAGTGAGCTATTTATACAACTTTATAAATTAAACTTGTTATAACAAACAAATCGAAACACTGGAGCTCCTTTAGCTACGATCATCTCTTGATCAACCTGTTACAATCTTGACTACTCACCATTAAGGACAAATTCCAAAATAGATCTTCGCAAGGCCACAATAAGAAAAAGACATGGCCGCAAACAAAAGTAGAACAACAAAATAACACACACACGTCAGCGGAAAGCTTAGTAATCATCACATATCAAAATAATAATCTCAACCTTTTGATCTCATACATCGATCAAATAATCTTTACCTTGATAATAAATAGTATCTCAATAATGGCACGAGTTCCCAAATTACATGACAATCCAATTCATAATATCTCAATTTTTTTAAAAAAATACTAATAACCTAAATATAACAAATCTTAACCCAAAAATAATATTCTGCACTAATAACCCTAAAACCTCAATAAAACAATACTCCCTATAGAAACTATAAGGAGGGTGATCCCATCGTAGGGGATCCTTCCTTAGATGCCCATGGAAATTTAAAAGCCTAGGACTTTACACTTGTTAGGTTGTATTAGGATTTAAATTCCTGACTGTTTGGGGGACCTTGAATTAGAATTGATTCTATCATCACGCTTTTTTGTAAGAAACAAGTAGGAGTCGCCAATGAGTTTTGGTAAAACCCATAAACCTCGTTCATGCCTTTCTCCCATGTGGAGTTCATGGGATATTTAGCACAAATTATAAGTTTACCCATGCCCAAATTGGTCTACATAAACCAGAAATGAGTTTCGAGGGCAAGGGTACTAAAATAACGTTCCCTTTAAAGGAGAATCGCTATTCTAGCTCTAGTGCGGCCTCTACTAGCTCTTCCTTTTTCACAATTTCATCACCAAACAATATATGCAACGTGATACCTAAAGACTAAGTTAGCTTATTTTATTTACACGCATTAATCATGTAGGAATTACATTGCAAAAAGTCGTTATTCTTATTTAATCAATATTCGTGAAAGAACAATAAATAAACAAGATTCGCCTTGTCTTAAGTGATAAAACAACAATTAATTATTCAAATTCTAGTATTGATTGACGAAAGAGTACTATGTGAATTAATTAATTAAAATTTTGTTTAAAGTGATCAAACAACACTAATTAATCAATTAAAGTTATTTAAACAATAAAGGAAAAGTGATTTATCTAAGTGCTCAGGAATCTAACCGTTCTTCTTTTATGCTAAATCTCTGTCTTATGCGTTTATGGACTTTTTTACTTCTTCGTAACTTCAAGAGATTCAATGGATGGATTAGGGTTGAAGAATAGTTGGGAAGAAAGAGGGAAAAGTAGTATGATAGTAAGAGGGTTTGACAGAGATTAGGGTTTTCAGAATTAGGGGTTTAGAATTCCGATTTTTCTGTCCTCGTAATGCAAAACGAAGACCCCTATTTATAAGCGTAGGGATCTAGGTTTATGGTTTTAGAGATGCGCTGTCAGGTGGCGCGTGCAACTCTCTGAGTCGCGCTGGGTACCGCGCGCATCTCAATTAGTCGTGCGTGCCAGGCGCACACAACTTACTGAGTTGCGCTGGGATGCGGTTTGCCTTATACCAAAATGCGTTTTTTAAAACTTCCATAACTTTTGATTGCAAAGTCAGATTTAGACGTGTTAGATATCATTAGAAAGAACCGAGTGTCTACTTTCCAATGAAGTTAGAATAAGGTTAAAATATGTTATGGATCAAAAGATATGGTCGTTGGAGTGCAAGGGTGTCGGTTTTAGGGCTCGGTTTAGTGTTTTGATCATAACTTCTTTGTTTTGGCACGAAATTTAGCTTATAATATACTGTTAGAAAGATCTTTGAAATGGATATCCATTTGTATGGGCCTTGCACAGGAATTTGATGGTTGGTTTATCTGTTTGGCTCGGTTTTCAACAATGTAAGATCTATTGGATCAATTCATTGCATTTGCCGCATTTGGGTCTGTTATTAATCAAGTTTAAACATGTATGAGCACGTTTTAGGCCTAATTAGTAATTGGAAAAGGCTCTAAGATTACTTGGTCTTACCTTATAATGTATTCCATAGTCCATACACATTTCAACTTTGATCTAACATGAAGAACGGATTTTTGTAACATCATCGCACTTCCTTTCGGGACAAGAGGCCAAAAGTAGGTGTCTACAGTTAGCCCCCACTTTGACCGAGTCAAGAATAGATGATGATCAAAGTAGTCAAGGAAATAAAGCTGAGCCTCATTCTGCAAAGTTCTCAAAGAATAGAGAATCTTTCAGAAATGTTGAGGATGTCAAAACGATCCTTGATTCGCTAAGTGTTCGAGAAAAGTAGCTATTAAGGCTAGAAAAATTATTTTCTATGTCATAACGCGCTAAAGAATCTAGATTGATCCTTTGCAATTGTAGAACACTTTTACAAGTAAAGGTGTTCTGGGTGATGTCATGTCATGAGAAGAGATCGATTTAAAAAGGATTGAAAGGGTATGATGTCCTCCCAATCATGTCATCGTTGGTCTAAAGTCCCTCGATATGTCATTGAAACTTTAGCATGATTTTAACAATTTAAAAAGATGATAAAAAGAAAGTTTCGGCTTTTGCAGCCTTTCGGGTTTCGCAACCTAAATGTTTCAGCTTTTGCAACCTTTTAGCTTTCGCAACCTTTTGGCTTTCGCAACTTGAATATATCGGCTTTCGCAGCGTGAATAAAGTTCTCAACAATTTGCTTGTCAAAACTCAATACTCCACAAGATAGAAATACATGTCTCAGGATATGAGGCATATATCCAAATCTAGTGAGAGAGAAGAAAATCGACAACTCTCTTAGCAATTTTGTCCACAAGATGAGTACACGTGTCTCAGGACTGGGGGCACGTGACTACTTAGGTGCGACATCTTCTCGTCGCTCTTTATACAGGGGGTGGACGACACCCTAACTGTCCAAAAATCTGGTAAGCGCACTAACTACCGTATTTGCTTCCAATCAAGAAGTGTCTGTTCCTTAATGGTTCGGCGTGCCTGTTGACTCGTGAGCTAACGCCTAAAGAAAATTAATTCTCTACCTTTTAGTTCCGAGAGGTAGATCTCGCAAAGTTTGGGAAGAAGTGAAATTTTACGCAACACCTACGCCTTACAATTTTACAATGTATGATAACACCTTGCATTTTTACGCTGCATGATGACGCCTTCCTTTTTGTTGTGGACGTGAAAAAAGAATAAAAGTTGATCATTTATAATGTCAGTACAGTAAAATGACAAACTATTCTATGGGAGCTTTTACGTAAAGCACCACCACGGAACGTCTTAAGGCACTTTTACGAAAAACGTTCAAAACGTATTCTTAGGGAAGGCACAAAGCACAGTGTTCATGCAAAATGATGCAAAAAACTATCAAAGAAGAAAAGAAACTGCTGGATGCAAAGCAATTTTAAAAGATTTTGATAATTCGAGCGTTATTACGTCTAACAACGTACAAAACCGTTGAGAAAAATTCAACACAGATTAAAATCTGAGTACCGGTCTTTTAAGTGACCAGTTTCTGCGCGCAACATAATAAGTTGCGTTAACCAGGCGCGCGCAAGAAACTAGGTTGCGCTAGGATGCCACGGGCAACTTAATGAGATGCGCGCAACATTTGAATTAGTAAAAGAGTTGGAGAAGCGCGATCTGCAGCTCGCTTTCTTCTTCTCCTCTTTCCCCAATTTTGATCTCTTCCCATTTTTTGGTTGTCGTTTAAAGCTAAGGAAAGTAAATCTTGCTCCTTTTATTTTACCAAACTATGATCTTGGTTAATAAAATGGAGAAATCGAATAAAGAATCCTAACTTGGAGTTGGGGTTTTCGATTCGACTTGTTTTTATGAATTTGTTTGTTTGTTGTTGTGACATGTTTAAGCAATATATTGCAACAAATTTCATGTGAAGTGATAAAGTATTGATCCTGTATGAGCATGTCAAGCATATATGTATTTTTTATGCTCATTCTAATTTTGACTTTGTGCTTGAACTTTATTTCTCTTTTTTGCTCACATAGACTATACTTGTTA
Source organism: Chenopodium album (assembly GCF_948465745.1). Taxonomy (NCBI): domain Eukaryota; kingdom Viridiplantae; phylum Streptophyta; class Magnoliopsida; order Caryophyllales; family Amaranthaceae; genus Chenopodium; species Chenopodium album. Next base: position 40,460,698 of record NC_137834.1, on the reverse strand, counting down.
ATTTTAATGTAAATTGAAGTGTTTAGAACAACAATTATGCATTAAAATTATAAATGAAATTTTGAACTTTTATAATAGCATGAATTTGTTCTTGCGACTCATGTTTATTTTTTTCATGCATAAGTTGCAAAATTGGTTTTATCAATGATAAAATAACCGATGGTTATTATTATTCACTTGTAAAACTATGATCTCGAGATTTGCACGAAACTAGTTAGTTTAGGAAATTCTTGAAGACATCATCAAACTGGTGTAGCTTGGTTATATTTCGGGTTCGTAAGGCCCCACTTTATATTTTCGAATGTTGTAGCCCACAGTGATGGATGACTTCGATGATTAGACCCATTCATGTTGCTTGAAATGGGTCTAAAAATACTGTGTTTCTTCTTATTATGATAACAATTAGGATCTTGGAAACGATTAAAAATCGTTTTTGACCATTCATAGTTTTAACAAAGGAAATTTGCTAAGTCTAGTAATATTGGTCATTTATTAGAACAAGTGAGAGAAAAAATGAAATGTTGTTCAAATTTTTCGTCTATTCTTGCTACTTTTGAATTCTTTCTTTTGATTTCAAATTTTGTCACTGTTTTGAAGCTCGAGAAAGTAGATGTTATCCTCCTTACGAAATTCCAATGTGTGCAACAATGGAGAATAATTTAAAATGAAGACTCCTTAATTTAGAATTTAGGAGTCTTTTGTTTTCATTCTAACTCATGAAATTGTTTGTCTGATGTTAATAATGTGTCTTGATACAATTTTCATGGTGAATGATTGAATACTAAACTTTCGTATGAGCAAGTATATGTTTTATGCATTATGATTTTGTTTCTTTTGCTATATACTAGTCATACTCTCTAATCTCTAGAGTAAATTTAAGTATTGAAACAACAATTATGCACTAAGATTAGTTTTTGAAGTTAAACTTGAAAATGGCTCGAATATGTAACCCGTTTAATGGCCAAGTTCAGTTGCAAACTTAGTTTTCAAAGGAACAAAATGATTATTAAATCATTGTGATGCATTTGAAAATTGTAAGGCTCGAGAGCTATGTAAATCATTTGTAGCTTAGGCGATTCCCGAAAGTGGCTCGAATGGCATGAATATCTCATTTTATTTTTTATTTTTTTTTGTGGATATTGGAGCCCCCATGTGTCGGGTTATGTGCATTCTTGCTATTTCACAAGTCTTGGAGCCCTCAATTTGGGTTTGTTCTAATGACTTTCTATTTTTTAGGCCATTCATATGATACTGAGATGGACCATTTAGGACAATGACATGGCTTTCACATTTTAGTAAAAGTCATTTTCAAGAAACCAAGTTAGTTCTTTGCTTGTTTATAAACCAAAATAATTGTGTTTAAGGTTTATAAACCAATAATTATATTATTTTCAAAATTGGACCCAAAATGGAAAGAAAAGTCTAGCTCGTAATTGAGTGTGACTTTTTTGTCCAAGATTGATGAAGATATATAAGTTGTAATTTGCAACTTATTTCAACAAAGATATGAAAATGTGAGCAAACTTTCGTATATATGATTTTGTTTATGTTTTTATGTTTGTCATCATTGTCATATTTTGCTAATTGAAAGTGAAGTTCTTTAAATTAAATAAGCACCGTAATTTGAAAATGAATGTTTATCAAACCTAGGTTTGGTGAAGTGTTAGAATAATTTATAAAATCATTCTAATCACTTTCCAAAATATGGTCTTATTTCAAAACGAAAGTTGAGGTGAGGCCTATATTTTTGTAGCCCCCAAGTGTAACCTTAGGTGGTTTTTGCAATTCACGTATACACATGCTAGGGGATGTTTCTCATGTTTATTTGAATCCCCAAGATTTGTGTTTTTAATTTGTGGAATATTGCATATGTTTATCATGAATTGTTTGATCAAGTAACATAATTAATTATCTTGGTCAAATAATAGGAAGTGGTATTCTTCCCTTTATCATTTAAAGTTATTAAGATGGTTTGTAATAAGCTTTGCATGACATTGATTTTGTAGCATAAGTAGCGTGTTCAAATCTGTAAATAGAGAGAAGTGGGGGATGTCCAGGTATTTAGTTGCCAAATGGGAGGGATCATCCCGACTTACCCCCTAAAAAAGAAATGAACAAAAAGACGGATTTGTATAAAAAGGAAGGGGAATCCAACTTTCCCTTAGAAGAATAAAGAACGAGAATTAAATATCTTTTCGAAAAGAAAGGATTATTGACTAATATTTTAATCATCGTGATGACTTGGTAGAGAGGTATACGTGTAATAGCGATAATGATCATTTTTTCATGAAGCGATCATGTTTAATCAATGTTCCTCGCTTAGAAAAGATGGGTTTATCCCACGTAGGCGGACATTTTAGTTTCTCATGACAAGTGAAAAGACCAATTCTCAAGAGTTGTAAAAGACATCTAAAGTTGACGTCGAGGCTGCCGATATATCAAATCGATTTATTGTATTAACTCTTTTTCTTTCAAGGCAATGTATATAGAACTTGAATTACTTGGTAATAAATAGCCCTATTATTAAAAGAAAATAATATGATTGTTTTTTTTTTAAGTGATAGTCATCTCATTTTTCTTTGGCAAAAGATATGGAAAACATCGAATTTAGTTTGATTCGATTGCTTTACTAACATTATGTAATCAAGCCAATGGCTATCAAATCATCCAAATCGTTTGAAATTTTTTTATATGATCTTGTAATCATAACTCAACACTTCATGCATTTTATTTATGGGCATGACTACTCAATATTAGGTCCATATGTGCAAAGACCTAAGGTTGGCCATGGTATGATGATTTTGGTACATGGTTAGGGTCTACCTCAAGGAGGGCCTTTCCAAGGTTGTAACGTGGCTAAGCTTGGGATTATCAAGAATGGACAGGCTCAAGTATACTCCTAAAATCCCTTACTTTTGGTGCTTCTCAAATTAAAACCTTTCTGTTTTGTGTGGCAACTTCCTACATTAGGTGCCTTTTCTTTGTCATCTCTCCTTTTTTTTCTTTTTTCTGACAAGTTTTGTTTTGGGTTTAGAATGATTTTTTTTTCTTTTGCATTTGATCTTTCCTTTTCGGTTTAGACTAACTTTGTGTCCCCCTCTTATGTTTTGTTCCCCCAATTTCCTATTTGTATCTCTTTGCACCATTCCCATCCCAAGGTATGGAATAATGTAGGTTGAATAACTAAGACTTAACTGACGAGGCTCAAAAGGGCTGCGAAAAAGATGGATTTTTTTTTTCTAAGGTTAAGAACATGGGATTATATTTGTGGAGTTTCAAGTTGCCTCATGTGTTGGTGAAATAATCATATCCTTTCTTTTTGGGCCTAAGATGGGACACTTTTCATTCAATACATCTTGTAAGCCAAAGCTCATCAAGGTTCTTAAATTGTTGAATATGTATACCTTTTGATATTGTCTGTTTGTATGTATACGTTTTATTTAATTCAAGCCAATAACAATAAAGAGATTGAAATGAGAACAATAATATAGACGTACTTGAAAATATATTTTTATTCATTAATTAATGAAATTACAAAATAAGTAGATTCGACAGCATGAATCTCTTAGTCTATCATAAAAAAATAAAGGAAAGAAACAAAACAAGACCTAGGGTGCTACATCTTGAATTGTTGACAACTTCTTGATATAGCGTCTTCGGGCTTTGTCCGTTTCCGACATAGGTGAAATCCTCTCTAAAAATCAAGTCCATCTATATGATTCATGGTTTCATTTATCAAGTCCCTTTCAACTAATGTTCCCACAGTATAGACCTTTTGAAATGTGTCTAAACCAAGGTATTGTAAATGGCACTTGTATGGTGGAGACATATTGTCTATGAACTTTGGGACACGTTCATGATCCGGAGGTTTTTGTGAAAGAAGAGCAACCTTTGATCACCACCTGGAAAAGAGGCCAATGAAGCCTTCTTCTCCCCCTTGCTTAAGCAATTCAAGATCACACAAGGTAGTTGTGAGCTCGATGTTATCTCCATATTGGGTTAAAAACACTTTTACAACGTCACTCCAAGGGTAGATTTGTTATGCATCGAGGTTATAAAACCATGATCTAGCAGTTGGGTCCAATTAAAGAGGAAAAGTACATGCATATAGACTTTGCTCAACCCCTTTCAATGCTATAATTCCAATAAAGCTCATTAAGTGAGAACTAGGATTGTCCGTAACCTTAAAGGTTGGTAAATCCGTAGTAAAGAACTTTTTGGGAAGAGTCTTGCCACTAGGTTGTGGTGCAAGCTCATAATTGAAGTACTTAGCCCTGAGCTAGCTCGAAGGACAAGTTTCTTCAAGGCCTTTAGTCGTTCAGCTCTTTTTTTCTTTTTTTTTTTTTTTTTTGCAGAATATTTTCTTTTTCTTTCTTTGCTTTTATTTTAGCCTTTTCTGCTAATTGGGCTTCTTCTTCTAGTAGGGCCTTTAGGTTTTGGAGCTCCTGTCTAAGTTTCTCCAGTGCTGATTTGTCACCCATGATTGGACTAGTATGCGAATGTGGAATAGGATCTAGTAATGTGTGTCACGAGGAATGGAGCGCGTTCACTTAAACCTTTTCTGCCAAGCATTCCAACAACGAACCAAAGTCAAAATGATTGTTTGATTTCTCGTATTTTTTATTCCTTGTAATACGAATTCACTTTAAGCAAGTTTGTTGATGAAGAATGTCAAATAATTCACGAACAATCATTAATGGAATATCATGATTTGTATTGACTTCAACAAAGTAATCATCTAAGGATTTTACTTTAAATGAATTGTTTTCGAAAAAGGTAGAAGAAAAGGACAAGAAAGTTGGATTGAAAATGCTCATAAAATTTTTAGAAATATTAATTGACCTGAACACACTCCTTAAAATGATCAAACATACTATGGTGTTTGTTGATCATTTAGATTACAATAGCGATCTACATCGTTTTTTTTATTTATTTTTATTTATTTTTTTATTTATTTTTATTATGATTCTCATATTGCTCATCTTTAAAGGATAATATTTTACTATTTGCTTAAAAAGAATGATGGCCTTTGAATGTAAAATCCAAGAAATAATTAAATCATTTTCTCGGTTTTATCATTCATTAATTTCTCCCTTTTTTTGAGAATAATTTTTATTTTATTTACGAACGACATTTCCTTTTTTTTCGTTTTATTTCTCTCTTTTTTTTTGTGTGAGGCAATCATCCCAAGTAAAGTTCTCGATATTTTCTTTTTTAAACCATAGAAGAGGTAAATAAATTATACTCTTTAATCAGGGTTGACCAATTACAACTAAAAAATTGATGAACACGAAAATAGGCACGTTTAATAATAAACATATTGATGACGTCCTATTAAGAGTTGAAAACTTCTAATGACGAAACTCATAAGAAGTAATGTCATTAGTTTGATCATAAAGTACGAAAACAAATAATCATAATAAAAAATAGTATCGCGCGCAATTTTCCGTCTTGCGCTAAGGTGGAAAGTGCAACTTCAAGAGTAGCATATGCCACGTGCGTTTTTTTTTTTTTTTTTTTTTTTTTTTTTTTTTTTTTGATAAAAAACATGTTTTTGGATTTTTCGAAAAAAAAAGAAAAAAAAACAGAAAAAGACGATCAAAGTAAAAGTTAGACAACGTTGTTAGCCAAAGAGATATTTTTAGCACCTACTTAACGATACACCTTGAAGCAGTAGAATCGTTTTCTCCGTATGATATTGCTCGTAACGAGTCAAAGTCAACGTTGAACAGTGGGCGCGCAAGACACAGTGTTGCGCGGAGGTGCCGCGCGCAACTTCTGAACTTACACTTGGAGGGCGCGCACAATTTTGACAGTTGCGCGTGCCACCTGGTAGGTTAGACATTTTTTTGCTTTTGCAAAAACGCAAAAAGAACAATATTTTTTTGTCCAAACATGATTTTTGCGAATTTTTATTTATTTATTATATCTCTAGGTAACAAGTTGGAATTAGTTAGATGAGACACGAAGCACATATTCATGTAGTCACATAAGCACATAAAAGGAACCGTCAAAGCAACTATGCCATTCTAAGGTCAAGGCTTGGGTGCGCAAGGGTACCATATCTTAAGAAACGATGCACAAATCAATCACTCAACGTGTTGACTCATGACATCGCTCTCTTAACATTTTGCTGACGATATGGGTGGGATGATTATTATTGATTTTGGGATAGAATCCTGGTGTTGGCAGCCCCTAGTTAATGAGCCAATCCCCAAAGGTTAAAGTGTGCTATGATTATGCATGATGCGATGTTGCTTGTTTGGTTTTTACTTTTGTGCAAAAGGAAGATATTATACGTTCAAGTCTTGCTCTCTAACTAGATATTATCCAAGTTAATTCCCGTTACAACCCATAGGCAACCTAGTGTTGGAAACCTTGGACTATAACTAAGAACTAATCTTGTAACCTCTAAGTCCCCAATGAAGTCGCCACTATAAGGAGGATGATCCCATCGTAGGGGATCCTTAGCTTCCTTAGATGCCCATGGCCATTTAAAAGCCTAGGACTTTACACTTGTTAGGGTGTATTAGGATTTAAATTCCTGACTATTTGGGGGACCTTGAATTAAAATTGATTCTATCATCACGCTTTTTTGTAAGAAACAAGTAGGAGTCGCCAATGAGTTTTGGGAAAACCCATAAACCTCGTTCATGCCTTTCTCCCATGTGGAGTTCATGGGATATTTAGAACAAATTATAAGTTTACCCATGCCCAAATTAGTCTACATAAACCAGAAATGAGTTTCGGGGGCAAGGGTACTAAAATAACATTCCCTTTAAAGGAGAATTGCTATTCTAGCTCTAGTGCGACCTCTACTAGCTCTTCCTTTTTCACAATTTCATCACCAAACAATATATGCAACGTGATACCTAAAGACTAAGTTAGCTAATTTTATTTACACGCATTAATCATGTAGGAATTACATTGCAAAAGTCGTTATTCTTATTTAATCAATATTCGTGAAAAAACAATAAATAAACAAGATTCGCCTTGTCTTAAGTGATAAAACAACAAATAATTATTCAAATTCAAGTCTTGATTAATGAAAGAGTACTATGTGCATTAATTAATTAAAAATGTGTTTAAAGTGATCAAAAACACTAAATAATCAATTAAATTTATTTAAACAATAAAGGAAAAGTGATTTATCTAAGTGCTCAGGAATCTAACCGTTCTTCGTTCTTTTATGCTAAATCTCCGTCTTAAGCGTTTATGGAATTTCTTTCTTCTTCGTACCTACAATAGATTCAATGGATGGATTAGGGTTGAAGAGTAGTTGGGAAGAAAGAGGGAAAAGTAGTATGATAGTAAGAGGGTTTGAGAGAGATTAGGGTTTTCAGAATTGGGGGTTTAGAATTCTGATTTTTCTATCCTCGTAATGCTGAACGAAGACCCCTATTTATAGGCGTAGGGATCTATGTTTAGGATTTTAGAGATGCGCTGTTAGGTGGCGCGTGCAACTTTCTAAGTCGCGCTGGGTGCCGTGCGCATCTCAATTAGTCGTGCGTGCCAGGCACACACAACTTACTGAGTTGCGCTAGGATGCGGTTTGCCTTATACCAAAATGCGTTTTTTTAAAACTTCCATAACTTTTGATTGCAAAGTCGGATTTAGGCGTGTGAGATATCATTGGAAGGCACTGAATGTTTACTTTCCCATGACGTTAGAATTAGGTTAAAATATGTTATGGATCAAAAGATATTTCCGTTGGAGTGCAAGGGTGTCGGTTTTAGGGCCCGGTTTAGTGTTTTGATCATAACTTCTTCGTTTTGGGTCTAACTTTGGCTTATAATATACTGTTAGAAAGCTCTTTGAAAGGGATATCCATCTGTATAGGCCTTGCACGAGAATTTTATGGTTGGTTTTTTCTGTTTGGCTCGGTTTTCAACAATGTAAGATCCATTGGATCGATTCATTGCATTTGCCGCATTTGGGTTCGTTATTAATCAAGTTTAAACATGTATGAGCACGTTTTAGGCCAAATAAGTAATCGGACAAGGCTCTAAGATTACTTGGTCTTACTACATAATGCATTTCGTAGTCCATAAACATTTCAACTTTGATCTAACATGAAGAACGGATTTTTGTAACATCATCGCATTTCCTTTCGGGACAAGAGGCCAAAAGTAGGTGTCTACAAAAACAAGATTAAAAACCCTAGAAAAATAACACAATCAATCAATACCACTAAATAATACGACAATTAGAATCATATTATACCACACACTAATCATGTATATATATAAATCATGATCTTATATAATTCACAAATTATAAAATTTACACATAACAATACGGAGTACAATCAATATATACTAACGATTTATAATCAAACAAATCCAAAAAAATAATTAAGGTCGTGTGATTATATAAATAAATAATACAATCAAATTATAAACAAATGATCTAAAGGTTGATAGTGTGATTACATATAACAAGCAAACATCTCCAAATAGCCATGTGTGATTACCTTTTAACCAATCACAATACAATTGTGATATACGACGAAATAGCTCGGCAATAATACTAATCAAGGCCATTGTCAATCAACATATAGATCACCAATGTCATGTTGGTGATTATAGAATAAACCAAAAACATTTAAAAAAAATCAAATTTCGGTTTACTAATTAATGAAACTAGCGTATAAGCAAATAGGATAAAAATACTCCAAGGTTAATAAAACTAGTGTCTGCCGTTGTTTTAATAAAATAATAATGTAGGGTTGAAGGATATAAATACTTTATCATAAAAAGATTCTGACCAACAAAAGAAATGTATTTTAGAATTTTATCAAATAAGATAAGAAAATAAAACTTTAAAGTATACAACTCTAATTTTATAATTTGTAAAATCATAAAATACACGGGTATTACAATCTACCTTCCTTAAAACAAGTTTCGTCTCAAAACTTAAAATAGAAAAAAATTTAGGGTATTACAATCTACCCTTCTTAAAACAAGTTTCGTCTCGAAACTTAAAAAAGAACAAATTTAGGGTATTACAATCTACCCTCCTTAAAACAAGTTTCGTCCTCGAAACTCAAAGCAGAAAAATAACTTGTAAATTTGAAATAGAGTAAAAACTAAACCAAACTTTTTCTTATAAAATATATAGATAGAGTACTAAAAATATTAGGGGTATTACAACTTATGGCCGACAAACTATTAGTCGGGCGATGAATTAGGGTTGCAAACTTCTGGCATTTATCGCATTTCTTCACCATCTACATGGCGTATGCGTTTAAGCTCGGCCAGTAATACCCTAGGTAGGTGGCCTTCTCGGCCAAGGCTTTTCCTTTAATATGCAAACCACAATGTCCCTGGTGGAGGTCGTCCAGCACATCATGCTCCCTTTCCGCGGTAATACATTTCAAATAAGGTTTCACAAAGGCTTTCTTGAATAACTCCCTGTTCTTCATCTTGAACCAGGTCGCTCTCTTTCGGATCAGCCGGAAGCAATCCATCTCTCAGATAGGAAATAATTCCGTCCATCCTAGTTGAGCTTCTATCAATAGTCTGTACTGGCTCGACATCGATACTCCTCTTTTCCTTTACTTCCCAAATCACCCATCTGGGAGTATAACATGATGCTGAGGATGCTAATTTGGAGAGGGCGTCCGCTTGATGATTGAACGAACGGGGTACTTGTTGCAGAGTAAAGTGCTCTAGGCTCTCGGCCTCTTCTTTAACCATCTCCAAATACTTCATCATAGACGGATCCCTAGCCTCATAGTCGCCATTCACTTAACTGACTATTAGCTTGGAATCTGAGCTCATATCAATCTTTGTTGCTCTTGCCGCCTTACACATTCTAAGGCAAGCCAGGAAAGCTTCATACTTTTCCTCGTTGTTAGAGGCTTGGAATTGAAATCTCAACGCATATTCAAACTTGTCTTCTTCGGGAGACTGACAAATAATTCCAGCACCGCATCTGGTTGCTGTCGCGCTTCCGTTTACATAGACCTTCCATATCTGATCTCTGACCGGCTGTAAGTCCAGCCTAGTCATTTCTGTAAAAAAATCAGCAAAAGCTTGCCCCTTGACCGCTTTTCTGGGTTCGAATGTGATGTTAAAACCCTTAAGCTCCGAGGCCCACTTAAGCATTCGGTAACTGGCTTCCAAAGTTGCAAACGACTTCTCAATCGGCTGATCAGTATAAACCACAATCGAGTGGGCTAAAAAATACGGTTGTAGCTTCTTGAATGTCATAAACAAGGCCAGACCAACTTCTCTATGAGCGAGTACCTAAGCTCGGCATTGCACTGCACGTGGCTGATGAAATAGACTGGGATCTGATTGCCGTCCTTTTCAATAAGGAGGACGACGCTTATGGAGTGATCGGAAATAGCAAGATATATGTATAGCTTTTCATCTATGAGTGGACTGACGAGCCGAGGCAATGTATGCAGATGGCTTTTCAATTGCACGAAGGCTTCTTTGGCTTCTTCAGTCCACTTGAACATAGCTTTCTTCTTGATAGTCTGAAAAAAGTATCGGCACTTATCCCCTGATTTTGACAAAAATCGGCCGAGTGCAGCTAGACAGTCGGTCAATCTTTGCACTTCTTTGATCGTCCTCGGCAACTTCATGTCTAAAATAGCTTGAACTTTTTTAGGGTTGGCCTCAATTCCTCGTTGATTGATTAGAAACCCGAGAAATTTGTCGGACGCAACACCAAAGACACATTTCTTTGGATTTAGCATCATCTTATGCCGCCTGAGTTTGGGAAACGTTTCTCGGAGATCCTTGAAATGGTCGGCCGACTCTTTTGACTTGACAATCATGTCATCAATCACTTCCATATTCCGGCCGATCTGATCTCTAAAAACTGTATTGACGAGTCTCTGAAAAGTAGTAGGGGCATTCTTGAGACCGAATGGCATAACTTTAAAGCAGTACAGTCTCTGCTCAATCACAAAAGCCGTTTTCTCTTGATCTTCCTCCCACAATGGGATCTGGTGGAATCCGGAGTATGCATCCATAAAGCTCATAAGAGCATGTCCGCCCGTAGAGTCGACTAGTCGGTGAATTTTTGGCAAAGGAAAGCTATCCTTCGGACATGCCTTGTTGAGATCAGTATAATCAATGCACATTCTCCATGTTCCATTCGGCTTCTTAACAAGAACTACATTAGCTACCCAATCTGGGTAGTAACATTGCCGAATGAAATTGGCGTCCAACAACTTTCTTACTTCAGATTCGGCCGCCATATTCCTTTCTTCTCCGTGATTCCGTTTCTTCTAACGGACGGGCTTAACAAGTGGATTAACAGATAACTTATGCACGACCAGGTTTGGGCTAATACCCGGCATTTCACTCACTTCAAATGCAAACACATCTTTGCACTCTCTCAGCGGCTTGACTAGGTCGTCCCCAAGCAGTCTTACGACTATAATGCCTACCTTGACTATCCGATTAGGCTGGTCAAGATCCAGCACTACATCCTAGTGATCGCCGGCCGGCTGTGGCCTTAACTCTTCTGGCCGGCCGACGGTCATTAACTGCTATGCTTGCTATTTCTTGGCCGCCTTTCTTTTTTGGCCGACCTGGTATGCTTGGAGTGACCCTTCATCTAAGTTTGGTTTGGACGACTTTGCTCGTCCACGAATAGGCGACTTCACAGCTAATTGATTACACTCTTTCGCCATTTTCCGATTTCCTTGAATCGAGCCAATCTGCCTGTCCGATCTTTCAAACTTCAACAACATAAGGTGCGGCACAATGACTGCCTTGGATGCGGTTAGAGTGGGTCGGCCGAGTATGACATTGTAGCCAATTATCTCTTTGACCACTAGGAAGCGGACTACCATGTCTCATCCTGCCCCTTTTACCCTAGCTGGACTGGCAAGTTAATCTGGCCGGCCTGGTGGATAACTGTCCCTCCAAACCCAACCAACGGGTGAGAGACGTCCTTCAGAGCATCCTCCGGGAACCTCAAATTTTTCATACAGGCGAGGCTGATAATGTCGGACGAGCTGCCCGTATCAATCAGTATCCTCTTAACCTTCAGATTGACTATCTTCAGAATAAATACCATTGGATCATTGTACAAGGCCTTGACCTCTACTTGACTGGCCTCACTCACTATTACCTCTAGGAAAGGCTCGGCCTTAACCCCTTCAGTATGCATGACTTCTTTTCCAAAATTCCATGCATCCTACTTAATTTCTCTCATGGTTGGGCCGCATGCGGCAAAGCCGCCTGATATGACAGCGACAAAACCAGAGTCCGTGTTGTTTCCATATTTTTTCTTCGCATTTTGCTTTTTCTTCTCGGACTTATTGTCTATCCGAGTGTATGTGAACTTGGACTTCATTAGGTACGAATTGAGCATGCCCTTCTCGGCCAGTTTGTCTAGCAACCTCTTTAAATTGTTGCACTCGTTTGTATCATGCCCCACATCCTTGTGGTAATGACAATACTTGCTTTTGTTTCTATACTGGACCGAGCCTCTTATCGGCGTGGGCTTCTCAAATTCAAAGTCATCTTTAATCTCCATCAAATTTGATTAAGAATCCTTGTTAAACTCATACCGCGGTTTTTATGTCTTTGGCTTCTTTGACTTAGTTTCTAGGTCATCAGATACCCAGATTTCCTTTCTTTTTTTCTTTCCCTCTTTTTTTTTTCCCAGCCAAGTCTTTTTGAGAAGATTGTTTCTTCTCAGCCCCCTTGGCCGGTACTTCAGCTTTAGTGAGTGAACAGAAGTCTATCGCCTCAATACAGGCTTCGGCTTCCCGCAGAACACCTGCGTATGTCCGAACCTTTTTGCGAATCAAGTCAAATTTGAAACCATTATGCCTTAATCCCCAGAGAAATTCCGAATAGGCCATTTCATCCGGCAGATTATGAATTTGGGCTTTCTTTTGATTAAATCTTTGGACGTACGAACGCAAACCTTCATTCTTAGCCTGAACAATCGTAGCCAAATCAAGACTAGTCTTCCTCGGCGAGATGTTGTACGAAAAATTTTCAACGAATAGCATGCTTAAAGTAGTAAAGCTGTTGATGCATCCGGCCGGTAGACTGTTGAACTAGTCCTACGCCACACCCTTGAGGGTGGCCGGGAAGCACCTGCACAAAGTGACATCATCACACATTGCAAATACATAAGATTTCGATACGAAGTGACGTGGTCTTCTGAGTTGCTCGTACCATCATAGGCACCCACAAGAACACTTTTCACCTACGCAGGCTGAGGAGTGTTAAGGATGTAATTCCCCGTATTTTTTTAAAATATTTTATAAATGAAAATTTATTTTATTAATAATATTTATTTATTATTTTTCATAATTTAATTTCAAAAGTTTCAAATTATTAATCTGGGTGAAAAATTATTTGAACAAATTATTTTATGGACCTTTATTCTACAATTTATGTCCAATCACACAAGCCTAACTCATTTGTTTACTTAATCGACCCATTATTTTTATGAGGCCCAATCTTCCTATTTACTCTACTATTATCTCCTATAAATACCCCATGAATCCCCAAAAATTTCCCACAAAAAAGGTTAGTCTTATTTTCTTTCTCCTTAGTTTTATTAATTTGTGTAATTATAATTATTGATTTATGGATTTTGATTTTATTGTTTGAAATTAATTTAATTAGTATAAATTGTATTTTGATGATTAAACTTTATAATTTCAGATTTTATAAGTGTCATAATTTTCAGATTTTGTGAATTTTATAATCATGATTTTAGGGGTTTTATGAACAATTGATTTGGGGCTTTAATAGTAATGATGTTTTGAAATTTTGGTGATTATAACTAATGATTATTTTAACTTAATTCCAGATTATTTTGTACACTTAAATTCGGGTTTTAATTTTTAGATTTCCGTTCGTTAATATTAATCCCGTTTTAATCCCGATCAGGTTCTGAACTCATCTGATTTTGATGAAAAAGTAGTGTTTTTCATGTGGAAACAACATTTTAAGAAAGACTCACCACTATTGTAGTGAGCACCTGATATGAATCAAGAGGGAAATTCTTTTGAAGATCCAATTACATTGATTTTGAGTCCAATAGGGTTCGAACTTGGAGGGAAAAGTCAAGGATGGGTCACTTGTTTGATTATCAAGGAAAAAGGAAATTAATACTTTAGTTTTTCTACAGTTTTGCTTCTAAGTTTTTACCTTTAACTTGAGAGGGTTTTTCTTAGTTTAAGCACCTTAAGTTTTCTTTATTTTCTTGTATTTTAGTTGAGTCACAATTCCTAAGTTGGTAGGAAGTATCTTAATTAGTTTCTTACTTAGAGACCAAGCTAAGGGAAGTTTCCTACTTCTAATAGGTTTATGCTTGGAGCCCAAGGTTTATGCTTGGAGCCCAAGATCTATGCTTGGAGCCCAAGGTTTATGCTTTATTGTAGCTTATAAATAGAGGTTGGTCGTGGCCTTTCTTCCACACACAACCAGAAAAATTCGATACAAGTTTTATAGCTTTGTTTTGCTTAATTGCTTACAAATCTTTTGCTAGTTTTCAATTCAAGGAGTTGTTTTGATAATTAGAACGTTCAATACTTAGTTCTAGGAGTAGTCTAAGTCTTGTTCATCAAAATACTTAGTTCTAGGAGTAGTCTAAGTAATTTTAGTAGTCATGAATTCGTTCCAGGAGTGGTCGAATTACAAGTCATATCCGGTTCGTTGTTCTTCAAATTGTTCGAATTTCCTATCAAGTTTTGATAATTGGTTCTAATTGTGATATTTAGATTCTTTATAAGTTTAAATTATTTAAATCCACATCAAATTGGTATAATAGCTTCAAAGGTTTGATCGATCTACAACTCGTTCAAGTCGCGCTTGTTCTCGGAGGATCAGTTTTTCTGTCAACTTCAGAGGGCTCGTTCTCCGTCTTTAAGAGGTCTTTTAAGGTGATTCTTTTTTTTAATTTGGGTAAAATTTTGTCTACTTTCTTCCTGAAAAGTTTCAGAATCTTCAGAGTTATTTTGCTATTAAACAAGACTGTTTTCCGCAACTGTGTCAGTTTTAGTCCGATTTGATAGGTATTGCTGTTTGTGTGCAAATTTGTTCCAAGTTGTGTTGCGATTTTTGCTTTGTTTTGGGCACGTATTTTGCATATAAATCATGGCAGATGAGGCTTTAAAAAAGTTGGCTGATATGTTTCAAGAGAAACTTGAGATTATGGAAGAAAAGATGACTGACCGCAATGATGCAAGGTTTGAGGCTTTTACTAAGTTACTCCAAGGTAATAAAAAGAAGAAAAAACATGATAGTGATAGCAATGCTTCTGGTAGTGATGATGATAATCATCATAGAAAACACAAGATCGATGATAGAGGAATCAAACTTGATGATTTCACGGGTCTAGGAAGCCCCGAAGATTTTCTTGAGTGGGCGAGACAATTGGAGAAAATTTCAGATTATAAGGGTTTTGATGATGTTAAACGTTTTAAAATTGCTTATATTCGACTCACTAAGAATGCGGGAATTTGGTTCGATAACTTAAAGGCTCGACGTGCTAGAGCAGAGAAGGAGAAAATCAAGACATGGACGGTGTTGAAGAAGAAGATGAGTTTTAAATACCTTCCACATGATTTCGAACAAACCCTATACATTCGATTCACTTTGTTGTCACAAGGTACTAAGAGTGTTAATGAATATATTGCTGAATTTGATAAACTAACCTCTCTTTGTAATTTGGAGGAGAAAGAACCATTGCGAATTGCTAGATTCCTCAAAGGTCTTAATCGGCCTATTGCTAGGAAAATTGAGTTGAGTGCCTATGAGTCATTCAATGATGTATGCAAGCTAGCTTTGAAGATTGAAAGTCATTGGCTCGAAGATAAGAAGGACATTGGCGTAAAGAGTTCTAGTAACAAGAATTCACAGGGGTTCGAGGCAAACAAAACTTTCTATAAACCATTCAAGACTAGTTCTAGCGAGTACAAAGGAGAAAGTTCTAAGAGTGGAGACAAGAAGGTCGTCAAGGTGTCCAAAGAGGAATTTGAAAGTCGAATTAGGTGTTTCAAGTGTCAAGGAAATGGTCATAGATCCGATCAATGTCCTACAAAGAAGGCTCTTACATTTAAGCAATATAGACAAATGGAAGAGGAGGAGGAACATATATCCTTTGAATGTGAAGATGAAGAGTCCACAACTAAGGAAGAGCACACTAATGAACAAGAAGAGGATGAGGCTTTTCCCGAGAGTGACGATAATTGTCTTGTGATAAGGAAGATCCTTCATGCCGAGGCTACTCTCAATAACTCTCAACGTGAGAGTTTGTTTCATACTCGTTGCAAAGTAGGTGATACTTCATGTAGAGTGATTGTGGATAGTGGTTTGTGTACTAATGTAGCTTCTAAAGAGATGGTTGCTAAACTCCAACTTCCTACAAGACCACATGCAAAACCATACAAGTTGAGTTGGCTTGATGATTCAAAAGGACTCCAAGTGAAGAAGCAAGCTTTGGTGAATTTTTCCATTGGCAATTAAAAAGAGGAGTTATGGTGTGATGTTATTCCTATGAGTGCTTGTCACCTTCTCTTAGGTAGACCATGGAAATTCGATCGACAAGTTACACATGATGGTGTATCTAACACATATTCGGTCAAGGTGGGAAACAAGAGGATCAAACTTCTTCCTTTATCTCCTATTCCAAGCCGCACTAAAGAAAAGGAAAAGGGGAAACACGGCTCCACTTTGTTCGTGAATGCTAGGGAACTTGAAAAAGAAGTTGAGGAGGGAGCTATGGTTTTTGCTTTGGTAGTAAAAGAAAGGCAGCCCACTAGTTCTTCTATGGATAAATATGTAGGGGAATTACTAGAAGAATTCAAGGTTGTTTTCCCGGATGAGTTACCTAAGGGTTTACCCCCTATGTGTGGAATAGATCATGCTATTGATCTTATTCCCGGAGCTCCTCTACCTAATAAGCCCACATATAGGTGTGATCCTACGGCTTCCCAAGAGCTTCAAAGGCAAATCGAAGAATTGATTAAAAGAGGCTATATTCGTGAAAGCATGAGCCCTTGTGCGGTTCCGGCTTTATTAGTGCCAAAGAAAGATGGTACATGGAGAATGTGTATTGATTCAAGAGCAGTCAACAATATTACTATCAAGTATCGTTTTCCCATGCCTAGATTAGAACACATGCTTGATGAGTTACATGGTTCTACCATATTTTCGAAGATTGATCTTAGAAGTGGATATCATCAAATAAGGATTCGAGAAGGAGATGAGTGGAAGACGACTTTCAAGACTAAACAAGGCCTATACGAGTGGATGGTCATGCCTTTCGGTCTATGAAACACGCCTAGCTCTTTTATGAGGCTCATGAACGAGGTACTCCGACCCTTCTTAAATAAATTCATTGTCGTTTATCTTGATGATATATTGGTCTATAGTAGAGACAAAGTTGAGCATATTTCTCATCTTAGAAAATTATTTGAGACTTTGAGAGAACAAAAACCATATGGTATACTTGAAAAATGCTCATTCATGGTCACTAGTATTTCTTTTCTTGGATATATTATTTCGGCAGAGGGTATTGCAGTAGACCCCGAGAAGGTAGTTGCTATTTCTACTTGGGTAGCTCCTAGAAATATTCGTGAAGCACGTAGTTTTCATGGTCTTGCATCATTCTATAGAAGGTTCATTAAAAACTTCTCTACCATTATGGCACCTTTCACGGAGTTGATGAAGAAAGGGGAATTTTTGTGGACTAATGCGGCACGGCAAGCTTTTGAAACTATCAAAGAGAAATTGTGTCATACTCCGGTTTTAGCTTTGCCAAACTTTGATAAATTGTTTGAAGTTGAATGTGATGAAAGTGGAGCAGGTATAGGTGCGGTTTTACTTCAAGAAAAACGACCTATTTCATATTTTAGTGAGAAGCTAAGTGGCGCAAAGTTGAATTATATATTCTAACTATGATCGTGAGTTTTATGCTATTGTTCGTGCCTTGGATCATTGGTCTCACTACTTAATACCAAAACCTTTTGTGCTACATTCGGATCATGAAACATTGAAGTTTATACATGGGCAACAAAAGTTGAATTATAGACATGCTAAATGGGTTGAGTTTCTACAATCTTTCACTTTTTCTTCGAAGTACAAAGAAGGTAAATCAAACATTGTTGCCGATGCTTTGTCAAGAAGAGCTTATTTGCTAGCCATGGTGGATGCTAGAATCATTGGCTTTGATCACATACTGGGTTTATATGCAACCTGCCCGGATTTGGCGCAAGAATACAAAAATCCCTCATTCAACTTTGTTCTTCAAGATGGATTTTTGTTTCAAGGAAATAGACTTTGTATTCCACAATGTGGTGTACGAGAATTACTCATTAGGGAAGTGCATAGTGGTGCAATTGCAGGTCACTTTGGTGTTCACAAAACGGTCGACATGCTTAGTCAGTATTTTTATTGGCCGAAGATGATTAAAGATGTTCAAAGTGTGATCTCGAGGTGTGCTACTTGTCAAAAGGCAAAAAGTTCTTTTTCTAAAGGTTTATACACACCTCTTCCAGTGGCTGATTGTCCTTGGGATAGTGTTAGCATGGATTTCATTGTTGGACTTCCACGAACCCAAAGAAGAAACGATGCAATTATGGTTGTGGTTGATAGATTTTCAAAGATGGCGCATTTTATTCCAATGCACAAAACAGATGATGCTCAACATGTGGCAGACTTGTTCTTCAAAGAGATTGTTCGTCTTCATGGAGTTCCTAGAAGCATAGTTTCAGATCGAGATTCAAAGTTCCTTAGTCACTTTTGGAAGTGTTTATGGAGACTTCTTGGAACGAAATTAATGTTTAGCACTTCTCATCATCCTCAAACCGATGGCCAAACTGAGGTCACAAATCGAACCTTGGGTACTTTGTTAAGAGGATTGGTTGGTAAGACCCAAAAAGATTGGGATATGAGACTTTGTCATGCGGAGTTTGCTTATAATCGTTCTCCTTCATCTACTACTCATCAATCACCTTTTGAGATAGTTTATGCAGTTAACCCTTTCTTACCGATTGATTTGTTACCTTTGAGCAAAGAGGATATTCATGTTGATGCTAATAAGAGGCTTGAGGTTTTCAAGAAGACATGTGAACAAGCCAAGGCAAGGATTGAGAAGATGAATAACTTATACAAGGCTCGGTCTAATAAGAAGCGCAAGCAACCTACATTCAAATCGGGAGATCTTGTTTGGTTACACTTGAGGAAAGAAAGATTTCCAAGCAAAAGAAAGAACAAACTCAAGCCTAGAGCTGACGGTCCCTTTGAGGTGTTAGAAGCATATGGTGAGAGTGCCTATAAGCTTGACTTACCAAGTGAATATGGGAATGTAAGTGTTACTTTCAATGTTGGTGATTTGTCTCCTTACTTGAATGATGTGAATTTGAGGGCAAATTCTTTTGAAGAAGGGGAGAATGATATGAATCAAGAGGGAAATTCTTTTGAAGATCCAATAATTACATTGATTTTGAGTCTAATAGGGTTCAAACTTGGAGGGAAAAGTCAAGGATGGGTCACTTGTTTGATTATCAAGGAAGAAGGAAATTAATACTTTAGTTTTTCTACAGTTTTGCTTCTAAGTTTTTACCTTTCACTTGAGAGGGTTTTTCTTAGTTTAAGCACCTTATGTTTTCTTTATTTTCTTGTATTTTAGTTGAGTCACAATTCCTAAGTTGGTAGGAAGTATCTTAATTAGTTTCTTACTTAGAGACCAAGCTAAGGGAAGTTTCCTACTTCTAATAGGTTTATGCTTGGAGCCCAAGGTTTATGCTTGGAGCCCAAGGTATATGCTTGGAGCCCAAGGTTTATGCTTTATTGTAGCTTATAAATAGAGGTTGGTCGTGGCCTTTCTTCCACGCACAACCAGAAAAATTCAATACAAGTTTTATAGCTTTGTTTTGCTTAATTGCTTACAAATCTTTTGCTAGTTTTCAATTCAAGGAGTTGTTTTGATAATTAGAACGTTCAATACTTAGTTCTAGGAGTAGTCTAAGTCTTGTTCATCAAAATACTTAGTTCTAGGAGTAGTCTAAGTAATTTGAGTAGTCTTGAATTCGTTCCAGGAGTGGTCGAATTACAAGTCATATCAGGTTTCGTTGTTCTTCAAATTGTTCGAATTTCCTATCAAGTTTGGATAATTGGTTCTAATTGTGATATTTAGATTCTTTATAAGTTTAAAGTATTTAAATCCAGAGCAGCACCACCCTCTCGTGGCCAAATTCAGCCTCTAAATATGATTTCCGGGCAGTTTTTTATTTTAACAAAGTTTTTTTATACTTAAAATATTATCCATGAGTTTGATTGATAAAATTAATTATGTTTAAAGTTAATTAAGCATAAATATATGTTTTTATTGAAGTTTTAAGTGCTGAAAATAGTTTCTAAGTACTACTTTTGATGTTTTATAAAGAGGGTTTAATCACCCATTAAAAAGGGAGATTATTAGGGGTTTTAAAATAATTTTCAGATTTTTATTAAACTTTAAACTTGCTGTAATTTCATGTATAAGAGTGTATTTTAAGGTTTTTATGAAGAAAATTCAAAGAACTATATATATGCCTTTAATTTTAACTAAAGGGAAGGTTTTAAAGTGTTGTTTGATTTGGATTTTGAAGATTTTAAAGTAAGTTAGTATCGCTGTAAATTTGATTGATTGGGTATTGATTGAGATGTTATTGTTTGGTTTAGGAGAAGAGTTTATTGAAGGTGATTTCTAGATAGTAAAGTGGCATACCAATTCGTTTATTCAAGGTACGTACAAGTTACGAAACCTTGCTTGTAGGTGCATGTTTAAGGACGGATCGTGAACTTAGTATCATGTATAGGGATGACTGAGTTAGATTGTTTGGTTATACATTGTGAATTTCATATGATGTGCACTATTTTATATTGCAAGCATTATTTGTGCTCTAATTATGCAAGGTGCGCTTAGAGGCAAAGGTATGCAATTGGTGTAAAGATTAATTTATTACTCATTCATGATTATGCAAACAGGATGAGTAAAGGAAGAATTCAAGTCTGATAAGACGAGGTTAAGGTTTTGGGGTGCCTTATGCACTCAAGATGTTTATACACCGAGGTAGTAAAAGAATAAATAATAAGTGTTGTTTGTCACTAATAAATCAATAATTGAAATTGGAAACTTGTCTGTTTTGATTGAATTGTGTTTAAAATATTTGTATTGTTATGCATATGAGTCATCACCAAGTCTAAACCTGTAAATCACATAAAGTGCAAGATGGATGAGCAATAAAACTTTGGATTGGTGCACTTCTGGAGTAATGACAATCAGGGGTTGGGGTACACGGGGTATTAGCCGTGTACTTTTATCGAGGTCGTCTGATCTACGAGTCTCCTATTTCAAATATTTTTTAAAACTAGGAGTTAGGTGAGATCTCATACTAACTACGGTCACGGAGTCGCGCCCGTGGTCTTTGGATGTTTATTGATGTTTCCGAAAGGAGGCATGGGGTTTTTCTTTTATTGATGTTCCAAATGGGACATGGGTTGGACAACCTTATCTATTGCTAAATCCAATGAAATAAATAAATTAGTTAGTTAATATTAACTAGTGAAGTCTTAATAAATTTGATGGTTGAGTCATGTGCTGAGTCTATAATTTAATGATGCTTATGCTTGATTATTAGTAGCATGTTAGGTATTTCTTAATTTATTTCGCAGCTTGTATGTACTCAGCTTTGCTGATTGCGTGCTTTGTGTGTCTTTCTTTGGTCATGGCCTTCACCTTTCAATGACCCTGTGACGATCCAATTTTTACACTTGTAATATTGGGGAGCAAATTAACCACAGGTTCTTACACATGCAGCATTCGCATCAGGGTTGTGGGATTTTGAGTGGAGAGTTGGTTATTGTTCGCAGTTTATTTCTTTTCATAAGTTTGAATTTATTTAAACTCTGGTTTTATTTATTTACTACTTTTGTGGGGTTTAGAATAAGGGCCTTAATGGTTCCAAGTTGTATGATTTAATTTGGTTTTGGTTATTGGTTTTGAAACTTATTTATAACTGAATTAGTTTTTCCGCTGCTATTTTCTGATAAAGCCTTAACGTTTGAACACGTGGCGGTAGCACGCCAGTAATTCTCTTGAATACTGTTTAGGGTCCTCACAGATTTAAAGAGAGAATTATTGGGGTGTTACAAAGGATCTCTTTAGAAAATGGAGGCGGCTTGTCTCCAAGGTTTAACATGCGCATCTGCCATTCAATAGGCTGCAACTGAGCAACCGGTCAGGCCAGGTAATCAGCCAGGTCGAACGACTGACCATACTGCCCATACTGTCAAAAGACAGCAGGGTTAGTCAGCGAAAAGGTATTAAAATTCTAGGGAGGCTGATATTGAAATGGTTGCAATAGAGCAATTAGAACTGGAGTTTTAGTCCGATGAGCTTGACTCCCGCAGGTCCTTGCCGTGCTGGTACATTTGGAGGAGGTATGGTTTTAGAAATCATCCGGCATTGACGGTGTAGAGGCCGTGTCCGAATAAGCTATTTGTTCACGCTCCTTGTGCCAAAGGTAATCCCTAGCATCCTTCCAACGTCGAGACGGCTTAGTAATCTATTTCTAAGGCCGTCTGGCCTGCCCCTCATCCGACTGCGTTTTGTTCAGCGGCCGAGTCATATTTGACCTTAGCATCCTCGGCCGCACGCTCATGCCGGCGGTATGGGGTATTCCCTTCATCTTAGCATTGGTCACTTTGCTCTGGGCTTTCTTTTGTTGGCCCTCTCCTTCTCTCCTGGATGCTACCTAGACGGTCGCTTACCCTCCATCTCCTTTCGGAGCTTGTGCAAAGCGAGCAAGAACGAACCAGCAGGAACTGGACGATCCTCTGCCTCATGGAATGAAGCGGTCATAGGGTCGCTAGAATGATTGTGACTATATTCTCAACAAAGCCTTCCTCACCGGGGAGAGGGCCGACACCTGGTGTCTGACCATCCATTGCCATAAAGGACGAGTATCCCCACAGACAGCGCCAAATGTTTCAGGTGTTTTTTGGAATCCCTCCGGATACTGGTCACTCTCTGACTTGCAATGGGACTCGGACACCTGCAAAAGCACCAATTTCCTGTGATCGGAGATTCGCCTCCGACGATTAAGTTAGTGACCGGAAACGGAATAAATGTAGAGATAGAAAGTAGGGAGAAGTTGGAGCTTTTTGTCCTCTATGGGCACCGTTTTTGCGGCATTCTCGTGCTTTTGGGCCTCCTGATGTAAGGAGGCCTTTATGACATATTTGATTTCAGGTGCCCTCTTACTCTTAGTATGAGTCATCTTCCTATGGTGACACGTGTTGCCTATTTACTAGGCCACGTGTCATCATGGGATTGGACCAAGTACTTTGGCTTTTTTTTACCCTAAACAATAACGGTTGCGTAGAGCATATTTTATTCTAATAATGAACATATGACTTCTTGATAATGAACATTTTCATTCCATAAAAATTAAATATGAATATTTAATGTACTTGATCATTTAGAAATCCATAAATGATCAAATATCTGAAATAATAATATTTTTAGTAATATAAGCTTCCATAAATCTTCTTGCTCCTTTTCTATTGCTTCTAGCTTTTGTTTAATCCAAATAACATCAATTGAGCAATGTACTATATTCTCAGCTTCTTGATTTGGTTCAATTCAAACAAGTTACAATGTCAATGTGTGTATTCATTGTTATGAAAATGAACATTATGCTATATGTCATATTAACTTACTTGAGGTTCAACATGTTTCTATCAATATATGATTTCCACCAATTACTATGTTCGTTGTTCATTTTTATCTTTCAATATAATTGATGGCATTATCTCCAGTATAAATATAGGCTCAGAGTTTTCATCTCTAAATTATTGCAACGTGTGTTTCACTCTATATAGAATATCACTATAATATATATTGTGTTTGTATGTCAATATATATATGCATAAACATTATTGTAGGGAATATTTTAAGCATTACCCCAAACTTGAGCCCCACTGTGATCATACACTTAAGCATGGTGGCGTCCAAAGGGAAGTAAGCTAGAGCAAAAGAGTCGCCAACAAGTTTTAGGAACTTGTAAACCGTTCAAAGGGTGAAGGTTACACCCCTTAACGATCAAGGAGATCGTTAACTCCAATAGGTCTGGAACCATAACTGGAACTTCGGGGATGAAGGTCCAAATCCAATCTAAAAGAGAAAGAACCTGCCCTAATAATATACCTCTACTTTATTCTTCTCGTATTCATGTACGCATTCTGACTCATGCAATCAATAGATTTACCCTAAACCTATTTAATCTATGTTAGTTGAATATTAAAGCACAAATGAAACTATTATTGGCGATCACTTGAATTATAATCATATTAACCCTAAACAAGATTATTAATTATATTATTAAGGGTGATTACAAGTATCAATTCCCTTTAAACATGCATAAAAGGTGTGATCAAGCAATAACAATAAATATATATCAAGCAACATAATAAATCATAATCATACTTAAAATAATCGTAACAATGCTTATAACAATTATAAAAATAATCATGACAATAATCGTTACAATCATGTTAAAGCATAATATTAATAGCAAGATCCTAGGCATGATACTAACAAGGTTAATAACAAACCCTAGCATGTCACTAAGTGTGGACACCTAAAAATGTCTCCCCAAAACCAAACCCGATGATGAACAATCTTTCACCGCTGTTATTGGTCGGGTTCGGTATTTAATCCAGAGAGTGCTTAAAAAAATCGTATTTAATTAAAATTAGTTTTTAATAATCCATGGATCAGTCTTGATGTTTAGTCAAAGCATAGTTTATTTTTAATTTTAGCCCAAACCTTTTTTATTTTATTTATTACTTTGGCCCAAACCTTTTTTATTATATTATTTTGTCCCAATTAATAAATAATAAATCAGAAATGGCCTAAAATTATCAGTCGGCACTTAAAAAGAGTGAACGAAATTAGGGCAAAAAATGAATTTAGAAGGAAAAATGGGCTATAGATTCCCGCATCACGGCATTATGCACCGCGTCACGGGAACCAATGTCGCGCCACGGTGGAACTCCCCATGACACGGTGCATGTACTGTGACACGGGGCCACTTTGTGTCCTTTCCGCGTAAACCCTTCACGCGTTTTATCTCCCGTACCCTAATTATTACCCTAAACTTAATTATCAATTAAAGAAATGGATGCCTCGTATCTCTTTCTAATAACAAAATATACACGTTAGTAACTTCAAGGAAAATAATAAAATCAAACAATTAAATTAAATAATTGAAATAGATATTTGGGACCAAACCCTTAGAAATTAAAACCTGTCACGTCTAGGGCGAATGCAACTTCGAACTTGGCTAGGTGTGTCTAGTGCTAATGTATGAGGAATTGTGTTTGTAAAAGGCTAGGCTAGAAAGAGGGAGAGAGAGAATAAGCTTTAGCTTTGAGAGAGAGAAGAGAATAAGAGAATTCTGGTTGAGAGTAGATGATTAAAAATGGAGGTCCAGGGACCTTATTTATAAGAAAATAGTCTGAAATCGATAGAGAAGAATCAGAGTTCGAAAAGGAATAAAACACCTCCCTGCAGTGCAGCGCCTAGCGACGAACCTGTCGTTTGGCGATGCAGAAGTTTTTCAACGCATTTTCAACTTTTTGATAAAAACGAGTCGTAAAATCCGTGTTTAAGGGTAAAATCGTATTTTCATATAAAACACTTCTTTTATTCAAAATAAAACTCATAAAACATAATTATCAATCCTAATCCCATTTGGATTTAAAAAAACCTTCTAGAAGATTCTAGAACACTATAATCAATCCTAATAGCTTTAGGAATGATAATTCATAATAGACCCTCCTCTAGATCATTGGGCCGCATATAAGAACCAAACCGGGCCCAGTTTAGTATTTGGGTCATAAATTCCTCATTATTCATTGGAATTGGGCTTATAATATATCGTTGGAAAGCTCTTTCCGAGCCCTATCCAACTACACCATTATTGGACCCTTGTCATGGACCAAACTAAATAGGATTGACCATTTTCATAAAATAGAGTAGGTTTTCGAAAATAGAAAGAAAGATTTTTATAAAACTAACCGCAACATTAGACTTTACACACTTTCACTTCATACGATTATGATTTGACGCAAAAGGTATTCATCACTGGGTTTGGTTTTGGGGAGACACAAATGGGTGTCTACAGAAGCCCCCACTTTGGCTGAGTTTTGAGAAATTTATGTTTCGAAAACAAAAGTCAAAGTAGCAATAGGGACGGAGAATTATTCAGAATGTTCTGCGATCCTAAATCATTCTTGTAACGCCGATACCTGCAAACTAGCGTTAGTTAAACAGATAAAAGAGTAAAGAAATGCATATCTTGCACCGTCGAGCACACGCTTCTAAGGGTAATCGATTTGTTGCATCTGCTGTTGTGACAACCTTCCACAAGCTAGGGAACGCCATCTTGCTGTTTTGATGTTCACTCGTCTCTGAACAAAGAGCTTTTCGTTTGTTTGACGATCTTCCTCAAGCTAGGGGATACCGCTTGAAGACTGCTACGCTTGCAACAGCCTCCAATTTCCACTGTGATAGTTTTCTGCAAGCCAGAGAATACTATCAAAGAATGCTTCGCCTGAAACGACCTTCTACAGCCTTGTGACCATCTTTCGCAAGCCAGGGAACATGATCAAAGATAACTCCACCTGAAGCCATCCTCAGTTGTTTGTGACAACCCTCCGCAAGATAGGGAACACTGTCGAAGATAACTTCGCTTGAATTCATCACCGAAGATCATCGCCTGTTGATCCTTAAAGCTCGCTTGAACTTTGTTGCCGTGATATTTGCTGAAATTTCCGCAATGCTAATATGTCGGTGCTTTTTGCTGCTTGTGAACCATTATGTCGGTGCCTCCGATGAGCCAATGCTTAGGCACTTTAAGCGAAGTGAGACGATCATTTATCAAGTCGATCACTTTCTGTGATTGTAATTGAGCCGATTCCTAATTCATGTTAAATTGCTTATAAGGGCTAATTGGCGTACCAAGGAACCCAAACTGCTGCATGAGGTCCATATAACCATATTACAAGGCCACACACTCTGTCGCCGCACCAGCACTTGCTGGAAGACTCTGTCGCTGCGCAATCTGCTTGTTGCCAGACGACAGGCTTGTATCCAGGCGACAATTTTGTCGTTTGGCGCTACAATCAAGATTTTTAAATACACTTGTTTTCTTATGCTGCTGCTGTTCACTGCCCGGTTTCACTCCGAAACTTTAACTTAGTTGTTTCCTTTCAACCAAATCTTTAAAAGAATCTCATGCGTTTATATTTGCGGTTTTTTTTTAGAAAAAAATCCGGGAGTATTCTTGCTCGTTTGCTCTTTGGAATGTACCTGCATTTATATTTTTGGACTATAGGACTTTGCTCATCTTTGCAACTATCTTAGGGTTGTCTTAAGGCTCATTTAAGACTTAATGTATTTTTAGCACATATGACATGTCATGACTCGACTCAAAGTGTTTTGATACACATGACTTAAGATGTAAACTTGTCTAAATGATGACTCACTACGTGTGACTCGTGTGTACAAAGGGCTGACTCACGTCTTAATGTGTACATGACTTGAAAAACAAAAAAATTTCGCCATTTTTGTGGAGGGTACCGACTTTCTCCTGAAAAAGAGAGGCATAAAAAAGAATTGAAGTAAATGTTTCAGAGTGCATGTTGAATGAGCTTAGCTGAGTATATGCGTTTGATGCTGTCTCTCAAGGTGCAAGGGTTAATTCATCCTAGGCTATCCTAGTTCACTCAATGATGAAAGTATGTAGGTAACTTAGGCACGGAGGCAAAGCACTTCATACTTCGTGATGCGATAACGATTACAAGTGATGAGTTATTTTGATATGAAAAGGTATGCTTCAACGTTGTGTTAAGAATTTCATGACAAAGGGTTCCTAAAGGAAGGACTATTTGGTCATGTATATGTGCAGTGTGTGAAAGTGACACTAAGGCTAGGCCGCTAGGGCTAAGTGTTTGGAAAAATACATTGAAAGGAGTGAAATGGTGGTGACGCTTAGGCTAGGTAAGATAATGATGTAGGGATCAAGCCCCCAAGTCCAACTCTACATGGAGAACGATGAGCATTAAAGATCCTTTGATATGACCAATTATGAATGTACATATGAATGCATTTTTTATTACGGCCGCACCCCCTTGTGAGGTTGTATAGACACCGAAAATTGTCTCCCCAAAACCAAACCCGATGATGAACACCTTTCACCGCCATTATTTTTCGGGTTGAGTATTTAATCTTTGGAGTACTTAAATCCATGTTCTATCCAATACATTTCATAAACCAATCCATTTCCTAGGTCATCTCCCTAAATCATAACTTGTTATCCACTTTTCGTGTCCACATTAGAAAACCAAGCTGAACTGATTTTATGCCTATATGATTTAGATCCAATTATTATTTGTTTGGATAGGCCTTGAAATAAAATTTCCAACCATTTATCATAAGCCCAATTTCGAGCTATAACGAAAAAGATATGAGCAAAACACTAAACTCGGCCCAAAATTAACACCCTTCCACTAAAACGGCCATATATTAAAATATACATGTAACTTTTACCTGATTTTAATTGGGTTAGAAAGTAGACTTGATAAGCTTTCCAATGATATATTATATGCCTTATTCCAAGTTACGGATCAAAAGTTATCGCAATTATAAAAACGCGTAAAAAAACAGGAATCATCGCGCAGGCAACAAAATCACCGTGTCACGGGGCAAAGTGACGTGGCACGGGGCCTGGTACCATGACACGGGATTTCTCATCGTGTCACGGTGCCTGGTGCCGTGACATGAGAATTCTCGTGCTTATTTCCGCGTACTTTTCACGCGAAAATTTCCCGCGTCACGGGAGATGATGACGTGGCACGGGGTATGGTACCGTGACACGGGATTTTTCACCGTGTCACGGTGCTTTCCCGTGTCTGTTCCGCGTTTCTTTCCCACGCACTTAAGAATCTGGACGCAAAAACTCCACCGTGTTCACCGTGTCACGGCAGTTTTCACCGTGGCATGGTTGATTTCCAAAAAAAAAAAAACCTGGAAATGATCACCGCGTCACGGCAGCTTTTACCGTGACACGGTACAGTTTGTCGTGTCACAGTGCCTAGGAAATAAGTCCAGTCAGTTTTTTTAGTCTTCCGTGTTAATTTGGTCCTCGCGTCAGTCATTTTGGTTACTTTTCACATGTCTAGCCATACGATCATACCACGAGTCTTATAACATCACTTAATCACTCGCGAGTCTAGTATTATTCCACACACTTTCTTTATTTTTTCTTGACTCGAGTCATACACCATGTCGTTTATGATCCTATACTAGGTTCATGCACCCCCATTTCCGTCATGATAAAGGATGAGTGGATCGGAGTTATTCTCACCTATTTTCAAATGACTTTTTTTCCTATCTTGAGCAATGTGTCAAACAATTAAGTGCGGTTAGTTGTTTTATTTCACAACACTTGGTCAAGGAGCAGGGGTAGATTGGTACGGTTCGAGTCATTACTACATCAACCTCTTAGACCTAAGAGGCGTTTAAAGAGAACTTTGCCATCTCCACGTCACTCATCACCTTCAAACTACTTTCAGTTTGTCCCAATGGCCACTAAGGAAGATATTGAAAACATTAACAAGTTCATTGAGACAATGTCTAACATGTTACAAGCAGTCACTACCAGAGTCAACACAGTAGAGCAAAACAATGTTACTGTCGCTGCAATGGACAAGATCAAAGAGCAAATGAGCAAGATTTCTGAGGATTTCACCTATGTGGAACGGCCTCCCACTCCTTTGGATGTGAAGGACAGACTCCCTGAAAAGTTCTCCACTGCAGATATTCCAAAGTTCAAGCCTACTAACAATCCAATATTCCATTTTAAGGCGTTCTCTGCAACCATGACTCTTAAGGGATTGGACGTAACACTCTTCCCTACGGTGTTCCCTCTCTCCTTAGAACATGCTTGCCAACAATGGTTTTATTCCCTAGATGCCAAGCGTACTGCGACTTGGAAAGATGTCACCGACAGTTTCATGAACCGTTACAAGTGTAACATTCAAAGTAAAACTTCCGAACGTGAATTCTCCATTCTCAAACAGAAAGAGAATGAAGTT
The DNA here is from genome assembly GCF_948465745.1 of Chenopodium album. Taxonomy (NCBI): domain Eukaryota; kingdom Viridiplantae; phylum Streptophyta; class Magnoliopsida; order Caryophyllales; family Amaranthaceae; genus Chenopodium; species Chenopodium album. Next base: position 40,430,555 of record NC_137834.1, on the reverse strand, counting down.
CACTGCTTATCTAAACAGGTGGAGGCAAACAGCTGCACTCTTGGTAGATCCTCCCAAAGAAAAAGAGATGATTCGCCTCTTCATCCAAAATTTGACTCACAAGTACAAGCAACATCTCAAATTTCTTCCTCTGAACACTTTTGAAGTTGTATATGACATTGGCATCAATATCGAGGATGATCTAATAAAGACTACAAGTAGTAACAATAATAACACTTGGAAAAACAAGAAGAACGACCATCCTTCTTCTTCGTCTTCTAAGCACGAAAATACTACCAACAATATAAGCCAAGTTGATGTCAATGAAGTGTTAGCTCTTGATGATCCATTGCCCAAGAAGAAGAGAACTTACACTTCTTTAGGAATGACTTATGATGCGGCCTTTGATCGCCTTTACAGTCAAGGCTTGATCACAACTATTGGGCCATTTCCAGAGGCAAAACCTGAAGAAAGGAGCACCAAATGGAATCCCAATGCCCATTGCAAGTACCATCAAGGAAGGGGCCACACTACAGAGCAATGTTGGAATTTGAAGGACGTCATTCAAGACTTGGTGGATGCAAACAAACATCCTGTCCCTCCAGGCGGCAAGAAGAAATGAACACAAGTCGCACAGATCCTTTGTGCAAGATTCCATGATTTTTTTTTTTTTTTTTTTTTATCATTCATCTCCATTCCCCCATTCATGTCTAGCATAAGTTTTCCATTTCAAATTTTTATATGATTCATGTGTTTCGTTCACCTTTATTCCATTAATAAAATGAGCATATTTCCTTTACATCTCGATCATAGCATTTTTCATTCATTCTACAAAAAAATCAATTACCGAACTAAACACAAGGTACGCTAATGATTTGAGGCGCCTTTGCAACCATGTCATTCCTTGTTACCCATTCAATCACATTCCATTTCATCATCAACCACTTTGAGCCTCGTCTAACGTTTGGCCTTCATTTCTTCAATCCACATTCACTTAACCCTGGGATTGGAAGATGTGTAATTGTATAACATTCAAAAAGCAAGTAAAAAAAAGTAGCAAAGAAACAATAAAACAATGTCTTAATGCAAGTGTTCCAATGTCTTTGATATGAACACGTCTCAAATTGCGTCTCTCATCGAGTGCATGGTACCGTGCCTGAGAAACATGAATGCTAAGTGAGTGATGGTCCGCATTATCTGAGATTGCCTACATTGATTCAAAAGAATAAAAAAAAATTCAGAAAAAAAAAAGAAATGAAAATAAACTTGCAAAATTTAAAATTTTCAAATTCACAATTACACATCTTGGGGGCTTCTCACGGGTCTTGAGCCTTTTACCCTTTTCTTCCTTAAACCATCAGCTTAACAACATTACAACCCTTGAAAGACCTCTTTAAGTTGTACATACACTTGTGCAAAGTTCGGTTAGAGCTACATTCGGCTTAATTCCTAACGGATACGTAGGCAACCTCACATTAAGGTACGACCACATTCATATGCATGATCGAATTGAAGAATATCCAATGCTTACCCCTACCCATTTAGAGCTAGAAGCTTGAACCCACATCACATTAGCTTATCGAGCCTAAAGATTCATCATCTTTGACTCTTCTCACATATATTTCCATCACCATAACCCTTGCAGCCAGCCTTAGTATCACATTCACATACTTCACTCACACATCCATATCCATATCGATCATCCTTCCCTTTAAGAACCCTTTATCATGAAATCTTGTTTCATCACTGTACATGTTTCATCATCTTTCAAGACAACATTCATTATAAGAAACATTATATACTTGCTTAGCTTCCTGACCTGAGCAATGTTCATTGTTTCATGCATTGCATAATGTGCTGAGCAACATTTATAAATAAATGATTTGTAATCATACAAAGCATATCGTCTTGATATTTAATCATAAAAGCATATCGTGCCTAGCTCCTGACGTAAGCAACATTCATAATCACTTCATCTATATACGTGCTTAGCTTCCAGACCTAAGTGACGTTCAAGATCGCTTCTTTACACCACATATGATGCTTAGCTCCATGACCTAAGTTCATTCATCTATCGTGTCACATGATGTGATTGTCCTTAACCTCCTGGCCTAAGAACATGCATCATGCATACATTATTTTCAAGACAAGCAATTCAATCCATACAATTCATTTTATCTTGCTCAAGGAGGAAGTTCAAAACTTCTTCCCTTTTTCATTATTTTCTTTTAGGAAAGTTCAAAAACTTTTTCAAAATTTTTTATCGAGAGAAGTTCAAAAATAAAACTTCATTTTTCACGTCTTTCTTTTTCAAGAGAAAATCGGTACCCTCTACTCGTCTCATGACAAAAATGATGGAAAATTTTTGCTTTTGCATTTTCTGTTGCTTGTGTTTGTACACACACACACACACCCATATACACGCACAACCACAAGTTATACACATGTCATGTCATTTCAAGTCAAGCTTGGTCAAGTCAGTTGGTCAAGTCAGTTGGTCAAGTCAATCATAGTCTATACGAGTCCCTTGGCAAATTTTATTTTGCAGGTCTCAATTACAGTTAACGTCCGGGGACAAGCGGACCATCTATAGCCCACGTCCGGGGACAAGCGAACCATTTAAAGCCCACGTCCGAGGACAAGCGGACCATCTACAGCCCACGTTCGGGGACAAGCAAACCATTTACAACCCACGTTCGGGGACAAACGAAACATTTACAGTCCACGTCCGGGGACAAGCGGACCATCTACAGCCCACGTTCGGGGATAAGCGAACCATCTACAGCCCACGTTCGGGGACAAGCAAACCAATTACATCCCACGTTCGGGGACAAGCGGACCATCTACAGCCCACGTTCGGGGACAATCTAACAACTATCATGTTGAAGCTTAAAGGTTTTGATGATGATGAACTTAAACTAAAGTAAACTCAACTAATAAAGGTTTTCAAGTGTTTGATTAGTTTAGGTGAAGTTGATCGTGGTGATGGAAGAAGTAACTGGAACTAAGAAGACATGAAGAGATCTTTATACAAAAAGTTAAACAGAAAAGAAGAAGAGTTCTCTAACAAGAACTAAGTTCCTTAACAGGAACGTTCCCTAAGAGGAACTTGAAGACAACAAGCTGAGGTGTCGTTTGAGGACAGTAAGTTCCTAAAAGAACTTAGTCTGCGTGAAGCCCAAGTAATTTACCTGTACAGAAGCGCGGCGCGACAATATTATTTAGCTAAGGTTTTTATCTTCTAAATTTATTTTTAATATGTTAAGTAGGTTATTGCATGAGATTTATTAGAAGCGTGGCAAGTTGGCTTGGTAAATAAATTAATAAGGAAAAGATAAAAGATAGATTTTAGAAAAAGATTTTCTAAGACGTTTTATTTCTTAAAATCGGTTTGTTAAAAAAGATATGATTTTTTTAACAATATATTTCTATCTTATTTTCCGAAAAAGATTTTCTTCAAATAAAATTTACTTAAAACCCTGTTTTAAAGATAAGTTAAGTTAATTTATTTATCTTATAGAAAACCTACTTGCTAAACAAGTCATACTTGAATAAATAGTAGAGATCGAAATGGTATAAGGTTTTTGGTGAGTTTATGCGTGAAAAAATCACAGAGCATTAATTGAGTAAGTTTATCAAGCTTCTAACCTTGTCATATTAGTTTCAAATTTCATGCATAGCTTGCCTATAATATACTAGGTGTCATACACTTGTATTGGTTTGGGTTATTTGGGTGAGTTTGTTATTTTTACATCGTATACAGATTGTGTAAGCTTCTAGTGTGAAGCCGAGAGTTTTGTACTTTGGTAGTATGAGTGAATCTAAGTGTGGAACTTAGATTGGGTAGGATAGGGTCCTATCGAGTAGCAAGTTTTGTCTGGAACTTGTGAGTAAAGGTCTGTGTATAATAGGTTGTAACTTGGTGTTTGCCCTATTATAGTGAAGTAATGTATGCTTGAAATCCCTAAGGTAGGGTCGAGGTTTTACTTCCAGTTGGGCCCTGGAAGGTTTTCTCGTAAATTTTGTGTGTCTTTGCACGTTCCTTTATGCATTGTTTTATTATTCCGCAAAAGTAATCAATAGGAACTCAATACAATTTAACCCCCCCCCCCCTCTTGTATTAATCGTCTCAACTAACAATTGGTATCGGAGCAAGGTTCTCATGTGTAAGTAGATAACTTTGCCGAGTAAGTTCCTGGAGAGATGAATTACAAGGAGAAACTTGAAGAAGGTTATTCTACCCAACTTCCACCTATTTTCAACGGTAAGTTTTACACCTACTGGAAGAACATGATGGAGATCTTCATCAATGCTGAAAATTACCAAGTTTGGCATGTTATTGAATCTGGTGATTTTGAAATAACCTCAACCAATGAAAAGAACGAGGTAGCTCCTAAACTTATTTCTGATTATGATAAAGAAGATTATCAGAAACTTGAATTAAATTCTTTAGCCATAAAGTATTTACATTGTGGACTTGGACCTCATGAACATAATCGTATCATGGGATGTAAGTCTACTAAACTGATTTGGGATCTACTAGAGGTAACTCATGAAGGTACTAATGAGGTAAAACGTTCTAAGATTGACTTATTGATGTCTAGATATTAAAGGTTTGAAATGCAATCTAAGGAATCTATAGAGGAAATGTTTACTAGGTTCAATGATATTATTAGTGAATTCCCTTGGCAGACACATTCCTATTGATGAACAGGCAAGGAAGATATTAAGGAGCCTACCACAAGATGAACGTTGGAGATCCAAGGTTACTACTAGTTGATGAGGAGGAGATGGCAATGCTAGTAAGAAGGTTTAAAAAAATGATGAACAACAGGAAGTTCGATAAGAACAAGAAGTACACAAGTTCCAGAAACACAACTTGTTTCAAGTGTGGGTCTAAAGATCATTTCATTAAGGACTGTCCAGTACAGGATGCTGATAAAGGAAAGACTAAAGGCAAGGAGCAATCCAAGGAGTTAAGAGTCTACAAGTCTTACTTCACGAAGGATAATGTGAAGAAAGCTATGCTAGCTGCCTGGAGGGATTCGGATTCAGAGGAAGAAGAGGACCAACCATCAGAGGAAACTACCCATCTATGTTTGATGGCAAAAACAGATGAAAATGCAAAACTAAAGGAACTAGAATCTGAGGTATGGCTTTCTCAAAAATACCTAAGACATTTATCTAAAGAAAACTTAATATATGCTGTGTTGGAAATTCAAGAAGAGTTGAAAGAATTACACAGAGCCAAACAGAAAAGTGATGAAGCTTTGGTAACTTTTAAAGAAAACAGTGAGTGGGTCTACAACTTGAAATTTGATATTCAATATAGGTTCTTTAGTCTGTTTGATGATAATAATTATTTGAAAGAAACTGTAGACAAGTTGAAACATGATAATATAATGTTAAATGTGGAACTGTGCTTGATGAAACTCTGTCTTGATGCTCCTAATTCTGAAGTTCCTCCACTCGCTCAATATCCGAAATTTGAAAAACTAAAATCTGATTTGGAAGATCTAAGATCAGTTAAGGCACAACTTGAAGGAGGAACTTGAGAAAGCTAGGAAAGGCAAACAACCTATAGAGTACAGAGTTCCAGATTGGATCACTAAAGCTCAAGCCAAAAGAACAGAAGGTTTGGGTTTCAAAAAGAAATTCCAAAAGGAAAAAAAAGTATGTTGACCTGCCTAGTAGTATTGTTTGTTATTTCTATGGCAATACAGGACGTAAACAGGTTAAGTGTCCTAAGAAAGAAAAGAGTACACAGAAAAATGAAAAACATGTTGAACAGATTTGGGTTATGAAAAATAATCCCACTCATGTTACACAGGAACCCAAGGAAACCTGGGTTCTGATACGAATGTTTGATTCTTCATGCAGGTTGCAGTGAGGGGGAACAACACTTGGTACCTCGACAGTGGTTGTTCTAAGCACATGATTGGAGATAAATCTAGATTTCTCTCACTAGATGCCTAATATGGGGGAATTGTGACCTTTGGTGATAACATGAAAGGAGATATAGTTGCTATTGGCAAAGTAGGAAGGTCAAGTTCTCATGCTATTGGTAATGTATTTTTGGTCGAGGGTCTCAAACACAACTTGTTAAGTATTTCACAATTTTGTGACAAAGGTAACTCTGTAAACTTTACTTCTAATAAATGCAGAATCATTCACAATGACATTGGGAACATTAAGGAACCCGTAAAGGGAACACATATGTTGTTGATCTTAATGAGGTTCCTAACAGCAGTTTAACATGTCTCAGTGTTATTAAGGATGATCCTCTATTATGGCACAAGAGATTTGGCCATGAAAGCTTTACTTTACTTCATAAGATTAGATCTAAGGAACTTGTGGAAGGACTTCCTTGCATTAAGTTCTTGTATGACAAAGTGTGTGATGCTTGTGTTAGAGGAAAACAGACGCAAATTTCTTTCAAGTCCAAGAAAATGGTAAGTACCAAAAGACCTTTGGAACTTATTCATATGGATTTGTGTGGTCCTATGAGAATCCAAAGTAGAAGTGGTAAGAGATATGTAATGGGTATTGTTGATTATTTTTCAAGGTTTACTTGGGTTTTCTTCCTTGTTAGCAAAGATGAGACATTTGACGAATTTGTAGCCTCTGTAAATAAAGAACAAAGAAGAACATGAAATCCACTGATTCACCTCAGATCAGATCATGGAACAGAATTTGAAAACTCAAGGTTTGATGAATTTTGCACTGAGCATGGAATGGATCACAACTTCTCTGCACCAAGAACTCCACAATATAATATAGTTGTTGAACGCAAGAATAGAAGCCTTGAAGACATTTCCAGAATAATGCTGATCTCAAGTGGACTGCCTAGGAACTTCTGGGCACAAGCAGTGAATACAACATGATATATTCTTAACAGAGCATTTGTTAGAGCCATCACTAACAAAACTCCTTATGAGCTAATCAAAGGGAGAAATCCTAATATTTCTTACTTTAGATCTTTTGGATGTAAATGCTTTGTTCATAATAATGGTAAAAGGAACTTAGGAAAATTTAATGAACGTAGTCATGAGGAAGTATTCTTAGGATATGCCTCAAATAGTAAAGCCTATAGAGTTTATAATAAGAGAACAATATGTGTTGAGGAATCTGTACATATTATATTTGATGAAACTTAACAGTTAAATGATGTACAGGATTGTGATGATGATTTTGAAATTGGACTTGTGCGCAAGCCAGATCCAGATGAGGAATCAACATCATTGCAGAAGCAGCAAGTTGAAAATGTAGAAGAAACAAATCCAGAAGCAAATGTGGAACCTGAAATGGAGAATGCACCAGGAACTCCACCTCAAGAACAAAATCAAGATCAGAATGAGGAAAATCCTGTTGATGTTCCAGCTGAGACTCAAGACCAAGTTCCTACAGAAGAACCAGTCAACAAAAATCAGGAAAGATTGTATCCAGTTAGAGACTTTACTCCAAAGCGATGGAAACATCAAAATCACACCATGTAGATGCAATTATGAGTGATATTACAAAAGGAACTCAGACTAGATCTCAACTTAGGAACTTCTGTGCATTCTATGCATTTCTTTCTTCTATGGAACCTAAGAACTATGTTGAAGCTTAAATTGATGCAGACTGGATTAGTGCTATGCAAGCTGAGTTAAATGAGTTTGAAAGAAATAAAGTTTGGCATCAGGAACCTAGACCCAAGGATAAGAAGACTATTGGTTAAAAATGGGTGTTTAGGAACAAGCTAGATGAGCATGGTATTATTGTCAGGAATAAGGCAAGACTTGTTGTTCAAGGCTTCAATCAACAAGAAGGAATAGACTATGAAGAGACATTTGCTCCTGTAGCCAGGTTTGAGGCTATTCGTTTACTCATCGCATTTGCTGCTTATATGGGATTCACGTTGTTCCAGATGGATGTTAAATGTGCATTTCTAAATGGATTTTTAAATGAAGAAGTATATGTAGAACAACCTCTTGGATTTGAGAATCCAGAATTTCCAAACCATGTCTATAAGCTTGACAAAGCTCTTTATGGGCTAAAGCAAGCTCCTAGAGCATGGTATGAAAGATTGTCAAAGTTCCTATTGCAAAATGGTTTTAAACGTGGTAAAATAGATAGAACTTTGTTTTTAAAATCAAATGGAAGTGACATATTAGTTGTAAAAATTTATGTTGATGATATTTAATTTGGTGCAACTAATGAATATTTGTGCAAGTATTTTGCTGACCTAATGAGTGGAGAATTTGAAATGAGCATGATGGGAGAATTAAACTTCTTCCTCGGATTGCAAATCAAGCAAACTGAAGAAGGAATCATGATCCATCAACAAAAATATATCAAGGAACTGATCAAGAAATACAAACTAGATAATAATGCCAAGACCAGTAACACTCCAATGGGTATAGCAACTAGATTGGATGAAGATCTAACTGGAACTTGTGTTGATCAATCTATGTATAGAGTTATGATAGGTACTCTACTTTATCTAACAGCTAGTAGACCTGACATATCTTTTAGTGTAGGTTTGTGTGCCAGGTTCCAAGCAAACCCAAAGGAGTCTAACTTGAAAGCAGTAAAGAGAATCCTTAGATACCTGAAAGGAACTGATGATTTGAGTCTCTTCTATCCTAGAAGTGACTCCTTTGATTTAAATGGCTTTACTGATGCTGACTATGCAGGTGATTTGGTCAATAGAAAAAGCACTTCAGGTATGGTATAGTTTTTAGGACCTTGTTTAGTTTCTTGGGGTTCCAAGAAGCAAAACACAATTGCAATCTCCACAGCTGAGGCTGAGTACGTGGCAGCAACAGCATGTTGTTCACAAGTACTTTGGATAAAGCACCAGGTTAGAGATTTTGGTATTATTTTTGAATGTGTGCCTATTTACTATGATAATAAAAGTGCTATATGTATTTCTAAGGATCCAGTTCAACACTCTAAGGTAAAACATATCCACATCAGGCATCACTTTCTAAAAGATAATGTGGAGCAAGGGAATATTAAGTTAGAATTTTGTCATACTGAAAATGAAATTGCAGATATTCTAACCAAGCCCTTGAGAAGAGAAAGATTTGAGAAATTGAGATTGGAACTTGGGATGATCAAGCTGAATTGATTGCTTTTGAAGTTCCAAGATATGGCAAAGTCAAAAATAATGCAAAAAGAGCATTTAGCACAATCTTGGTGTGCTAAACATAGCTGAAGTGTCACCGTTGTTAATTACTAGAGGTAAGTTCATTAAAACTCTTAACTGTATAAGTTATTATTTATGTACATTACACATGTGTAGAAAGCGTGTTCCAATTGTGTTTTTCTTTTCAGAAAAAAAAAATTCGAAAATTAAATGAATTTGGAAAGAAAAGGAATTTGGTAAAAATATATCCTTTTAATTGAATTTAGAAAAATTAATTTATTATAAAAACACATTGTCAAATCAATTTAACCCTTAATTTCCTTCACACCGATTCATTTATTATAAAAGGAGTCTTCACCCACCACTTTCACCTCATTGTCAAATCAATTTAATCCCTTTTCAGTAAAAACCCTTTTGAAGCTTAAAACCATCTCTAGAATACCATGGTTATCATTGCTAAAATCGTCTCATTAGAAAATTCTCAAAGCTCTGAAAACACAATTCAAGAGGAAACGTCTCCACTAGCCATGGTTAGATACAAGCCTTCTTCAACTTCGACCAAAACCCCTAAAAATCCTAAAACCTCATCATCTAAACCTACAGAAGTGGAGAGTAAGAATGACCAAGAAGAGTAATCCGTTTCAAGTGTTTCAAAGACCGAAAGAGTGGAAAGAGAAGAAACAAAAAGGAAGTCACTTGAGGAGCAAATGGAAGAGGCGGACAAGTTTGCTCAAGAAGAAACTAAAGAGGATGACGAAGAAGGAGGAGAGATGAATGAGGGAGATGAAATGAAAGAATATCATAACAACTCAGGAAAGGAGGAATCAGAAAAGGAGGATGAAGAAGAGGAAGAAACCGATCAAGCCGATCATGAATCACAAGCAGGAAGGTATGTTGTAGGACATCGCATTGATTTAGCTTGGTGTAGAAAGGCTAGGTTCCTAGAATTTATGTATTTAATAAAGTTCCAGGGATGGGAACACTTGTTGGGTAAAGCTTCTAATAATTGCATATACCCAATTGCTATGACTGAATTTTGTCAGAACTTTGAAGTGAAATTGGGGGTTATATCTAGTGAAGTTGATGGGAGAAAAATTGAATTCAATGTTGAAACCCTAAGTAAAATTTTGAAAACACCTATTGTTGGGTATGAGACATACATTAAAGGGAAAGGTAGTGTGAAGGTTGGAAAATAATTGAGTGGTGATATAGTTGAAGATCTAGGAGGAAAAGGGGGGAAGAATATCATGAGTCACAATGATCTAAGTCCATTGAACAAGCTGTTGTTCAATTTAGTTAAGAAAACTATTCTGCCTCGCAAAGAAAGGATAAGCATGTCTAATGGACATGGGTGTGATCTTTTGTTTGTCCAAGAAAATAAAAATAAATTTTCCCTCGCTCATGTTTCAGCACTTGGCACACTATGTTCCAAGAAAAACTAAGGTGGGATATGGAGCTATTCTGTCCACAGTCTTTAAAAGTTTTGGAGTGTACTAAAAGGAAAATATGAAGGTTTGGAGGAGAAACCAGAAAATGTGATTAATGAAGAGACCTTGATGGGGATCAGCTTGGAGGTGGTGAATGGGAAGGTTCAAAAACTGAAAAAGGGTGAGGAAAAGAAGGGAGAGAAAAAGAAAGAAAAAGTAACAGGAAAAGAAAAGAAAATGAGATGTCTAAGCAGTCTGTAAGGAAGAGCAGGAGGATATCTGCTAGTTCTGTTCCTAAGACAAGCATGGAACAACTACTAGAGTTGGATGTTGAAGAAGGTATCCTCGATGGGCAAGTTGCAGAACTGGTGGATAGGATAGAAAGGGTTGAGAAACAGATGAAGGATTCTGCTGGAAAACTTCAATTGTTGACCCTGGAAAAGCTTGTGCAGGAGCAGGGAAAGGATTTGAAAGAGCTCAAGAAGCTAGTGCAGAAAAAGAACAAGGAATTTCAAGAGCAAAATAGGTTTCTGCAAGAACAGGACAAGGCTCTAAAGGAACAGAAGGAGGAGTTCCAACAGAAACTCAAGAGTCTTGAAGACAACCTGGAGGCTTCTGCACAACAAACAAATGAAGACTAAAAGAAAATTTTGGAGTTTCTTGAGACCTAGCTCATCATGTTCTCAATCTACCCCTTTCTAGCCTATACCTTGTTTCTCTATTTTAGTCATGAACAATTTCAGCTTATGTTTTAGTTTTTGAACAATTACTTTTGGTGTAATATTTTTAAAAAAATTTCAGCAGGATATTAAAACTTTTGGTTTTCAATGGATAGTTGGAACTTTGCCTATACTTGTGTGTATATGTATGTGTTGAACACTTATGCATGTAAGTGGAACTTGTTTAAGGTAAGTTAGCAGCGCTGCCTTTAGTTTCCCACACTCGATGAATTGCTTGTGGGGATGTGGCTAGATGCTTAATACCTTGAAAAAGCAGAACTTTTTTATAATGCCAAAAGGGGGAAAGAAGAAGCAAACTTGGAAGCTGAAGTTGTTCTGGGTTCCAGTTGAGAAAGTATCAGAAAATTCTCTGATCTGATGCCAAATAGTTTAGTGTATTTAGTAGTTTAGTTTATTTTCTTAGTTTATTTCATGTTCTGTTTTCTTGTTTTCGTATTTTTATTTTCAGTTGTATGTTTACCTTATGTCAATTAATCTAAAACACAAAAATACGCCCTTCTATTTTGTTTAACTTTTCGCAAGAGGTTGCTTAAGTTTATCATCATCAAAAAGGGGGAAATTGTTGAAACTCAAAGGTTTTTATGATGATGAACTTAAACTAAAGTTTCAAGTGTTTGATTAGTTTAGGTGAAGTTGATCGTGGTGATGGAAGAAGTAACTGGAACTAAGAAGACATGAAGAGATCTTTATACAAAAAGTTAAACAGAAAAGAAGAAGAGTTCTCTAACAAGAACTGAGTTCCTTAACGGGAACTTGAAGACAACAAGCTGAGGTGTTAGTTTGAGGACAATAAGTTCCTAAAGGAACTTAGTCTGCATGAAGCCCAAGTAACCTACCTGTACAGAAGCGCGGCGCACCAATATAATTTAGCTAAGGTTTTTATCTTCTAGATTTATTGTTAATATGTTAAGTAGGTTATTGCATGAGATTTATTAGAAGCGTGGAAAGTTAGCTTGGCACATAAATTAATAAGGAAAAGATAAAAGATAGATTTTAGAAAAAGATTTTCTAAAATGTTTTATTTCTTAAAATCGGTTTGTTAAAAAAGATATGATTCTTTTTAACAATATCTTTCTATCTTCTTTTCCGAAAAAGATTTTCTTCAAATAAGATTTACTTAAAACCGTGTTTTAAAGATTACTTAAGTTAATTTATTTATCTTTTAGAAAACCAACTTGCTATACAAGTCATACTTGTATAAATAGTAGAGATCGAAATGGTTTAAGGTTTTTGGTGAGTTTATGCGTGAAAAAATCACAGAGCATTAATTGAGTAAGTTTACCAAGCTTCTAACCTTGTCATATTAGTTTCAAATTTCATACATAGCTTGCCTATCATATACTAGGTTTCATACACTTGTATTGGTTTGGGTTATTTGGGTGAGTTTGTTATTTTTACATCGTATACAGATTGTGTAAGCTTCTAGTGTGAAGCTGAGAGTTTTGTACTTTGGTAGTTTGAGTGAATCTAAGTGTGGAACTTAGATTGGGTAGGATAGGGTCCTATTGAGTAGCAAGTTCTGTCTAGAACTTGTGAGTAAAGGTCTGTGTATAATAGGTTGTAACTTGGTGTTTTCCCTATTATAGTGAAGTGGTTTGTGCTTGAAATCCCTAAGGTAGGGTCGAGGTTTTTACTTCCAGTTGGGCCCTGGAAGGTTTCCTCGTAAAATCTATGTGTCTTTGCAAGTTCCTATATGCATTGTTTTATTATTCCGCAAAAGTAGTCAATAGGAACTCAATACAATTCACCCCCCTCTTGTATTAATCGTCTCAACTAACATATCATTTCACGGCGCAAGGTTCTCGATACACAGAGACTTGCCATCTCATCATCTGTCGACTTTCCTCAAGCATGGAAAGTATTATCCGGTGGATTTCTTCAAGCATAGAAAGCTGCGAAAATCATCTGTCGAATTTCCTCAAGCATGGAAAATATTATCCGGTGGATTTCTTCAAGCATAGAAAGCCACTAAATTCATATGTCGACTTTCCTCAAGCATGGAAAGTATCATCTGGTAGATTTCTTCAGGCTTAAAAAGCTACCAAACTCATCAGTCGATTTTCCTCAGGCATGGAAAGTATTTCAACAAAATGTCATTCGGTGGATTCTTTCAAGCAAAGGAAGCTACCAAACTCATTTGTCACCGATACACTGGTGTCAGATAAGCATTCTATTCCTTTACTCTTTTATCTATGGAACTAACATTTTTCTGCAGGTATCGGCGTATACAGAGTAATTTAGGATCGCAGAACGTCTTAAATCATTCTCTGTCCCTATCCATTACTTTGACTATCGTTTTCGAAACTGACGTTTCTACAAACTCAGTCAAAGTGGGGGCTTCTGTAGACACCTAAAATGTCTCCCCAAAACCAAATCCGATGATGAACACCTTACACCGCCATTATTTGTCATGTTGAGTATTTAATCTTTGGAGTACTTAAATCCATGTTCTATTCAATACATTTCATAAACCAATCAATTTCCTAGGTCATTTCCTTAAACCATAACTTGTTATCCACTTTTCGTGTCCACATCACAAAACCAAGCTGAACTGATTTTATTGATATATGATTTTGATCCAATTATTATTTGGTTGGATAGGCCTTGAAATAAGATTTCCAACCATTGATCATAAGCCCAATTCCGAGCTATAACAAAAAATATATGAGCAAAACACTAAACTCGGCCCAAAATCGACACCCTTTTACTAAAACGGCCATATATTAAAATATACATATCATTTTGACCTGATTCTAAATGGGTTGGAAAGTAGATCTGATAAGCTTTCTAATGATTTATTATATGCCTTATTCAAAGTTACGGAACAAAAGTTATTGCAATTATAAAAAAACGCGTAAAAAACTGGTGTTTTGGGTGTTTTTGTCCCTTGGGAGAGTTACGTCACAAAGATTGGTCTGGCTGAGCTGTACCTGCAAAAACAAAGGAGACTCCGGGTGATGGAGCTCTGCCTCCGACAATCAAGTTAGTAACTATTCTTTTTTTTTTTTTGAAACAATCAAGTTAGTAACTTGAAAGAGAATAAAGAGTACGGAAATTTACGTGGGGATTTGCTTGGATTCCAAGCTCATTTGTTTTTCTGATGAGAGAGAATGTAGGTGTAATAAATGATTGTATCTGTCCCCAAAATGGGGAAATATCTCCCTATTTATAGGGTCATTGGTAGGAGTGCCCCTATCTAGGTCACTTGACCTAGGTTTTGATGGGCTGCGCCGAATTACGGCGATTCTTGGGATTTGGGCCCTTGAAGGTCGCCATTTCAGAAAATTATCTGAAGGGGACACGTGTCAAGAGGCTATTGGGCCACTTAGGCCATCTTGAACTTGACACGTGGCCTCCTCTCATTGGTCCACATGTCTAGGGTATTTTTACCCAAAACATTTGCCCCTCACAGGGATCACCTGCATGTCACGTGATGCCTGTGACACGTGCCCACCTATCAAAGATGAACAGTAACAACGGATAGTAAAATTTGAATTTCAAACGGGGATGCCCCCGTTTTCAACTTCTAGAAATAGAAGTTTACCCCCCCCCCTTCTCTCACTTCATTTTCATTTGACTTTCTAGAGAGAGAAAAAAGAGATTTTTAGAGAGAGATTCTCTGCTTCCGTCTACGTCAGAGTTTTCGAATTTCCGTGTGCTAACCTTGCAACACTCGGTCACTATTTGTAGCTATTTTCAGATTTTTCAGAGTTAAAAGTAAGGTAACCGCCTGTACCATTTTTAGTTTTTCTTTTCCAACTTGTATACATTCTTTTTCCCACTTGTATACATAGTCTTAGAAACAAAATGAGTTCTCAATCCACACACTCGGCACTACCTAGGACACTCAGCCGGTCTCCCGGAACGGCTGAGTCTAGAACAGGGGGTGCCTTTTCTGGACTGTCGGAAATGCTGTGCTCATCTCCGAATTCCTCCATCTCTGTGTCTGTGCATGACACAATGGCTAGAGTCAAACAGACGGCCAGAAAATCTAAGAGTCGGCGCACTATGGAAGTGCTTGTCGACGAGGTTGTTCCGGATTGGGAACATGAGGATTTGGAGGATAGCGGTAATTCTAATGAAGAGGCTCCCTCTTCTTCCAGAAGCTTGAGCGTACGCAAGGTAGACGGTGAAGAGGCCACCTCCTCTAATGGATCCGGGGAAGGATCCGATGGTACTGAGGCCGCTGAAAGATCAGGGGCCGAGACTTTTGGCTCTGATCAGGATAATTTCACGGCTGACTATCAGCAGCCGGCAAAAGTTGCTGATAACCCCAACCCGAAGAAGATTAGGATGCTTCCGGGTGACTTAGCCCTGCTAAAGAGTGGATTCAGCGCTTTCAAGGAAAAGCACCCCTTTGGAAGGGCTGGGATATTATTGTCCCGCCTGCTGATGCAGTGATGGCATGGGATAATAAGATAGAGAATGCAAACAATTATTTTTTCTGATACGAGGCGGTAATAGAAGCCGACCTCCGGTTCCCCCTCCATACCGATTAGGAAAATCCTAAAGGGGTATGATCTAGGGGTTTGACAGCTCACCCCCAACTCATGGGTGAATATTTTGAGCTATATTGCCGCCTGCGAGCTTCAGAACCTTGCTCCCAGCTTCTCTTCCTTTTCTCACATGCATTACTTGAGCAAGGCCTCAGGCGGTCACGGAGCATGGTACACACTTTCCACCATACCCCAATACTTGACGAGTCTGGGCAAGGTGTCCAAGTGGTCATGGTGGAAAGACAAGTTTTATTTAATTTCTTCACCAACCCTAAGACACAACCGGACACTGCGCCGGTACCATAAAAAATCAGTTCTTCTGGGCAGGAAATGCCCCTTCCCGGCGCTCTCTACTAGGGCCCGGGAGCAAATAATGGAGCCGGGTTTCTTTGAAACCACTACTGAGCCCTTGGGGGATGGGACTCAAATCATTGTTCCGAAAAACTGGATCCTCCACCTGGACTACTTCAATGATTAATGCTTTCTGTCCGCCTGTGGGTTAAGCCCCATGTTTCCCAAGGGTAGATCCACTTGCATCCGGCATGTCTATAGTTTTTATTTTGTACTACAAACTTTTTATGATTTTTTCTAACTTTTATTTTCTTCTTGAAACCGACGCCTTGAAAAGGGTTGACCCAGCCAAAACCCCGGCTAAGTCAGCAGTGCAATTACGCAAGGAAAGCGCGCTCTCAAAGAGACCAGCTGTTTAGGCCAAGGAGGCCAAGAAAGGCGAGGTAAGACCGCCTGACTTTAGCTTTTTCTTTACATTTCTTGCAAAGGCATTTCGCCGGTTGGGTACATTTAACTCTTAATTTGCAGGACTCTGCTAAACGCGTTTCACGCTCCATCTCCAAGCTTTTCAAAAGGCAAGGGAAGGATCTGGAAAAGATCCCGGCTGCCAAGGCCGCCAGGAGGGACCCCCCCTAGTCAACTTCTGCTGCCAACCCGAGTCATCCCACGACCGGGGTCAAATCTCCTTCTACAATGAAAATTCTGAGTGAAAGATCATAACGCTCGCAGAAGAATGCGCCGGATGTCTCTATGGCATCGAAGGGTGGCCAGCCACCTAATGTTGCATCCGGTGCGGCAAAAACTGGGGAGGAGATTCCTAAGCCCCATCCGGAAACCCAAGGTAAGGGCAAGATTGAAATACCTTGGCCACTTGACTTCATGAAATTCAAGACTAAGGTAGACCCCTCAAGGGGTTCAGTCAGCAGCCGGCAACGGATGAATGCCAACTATGTTGCATCCTTCTCACCAAGTACTTCTACTTCTTTTGGTGCAGATCTTACATCCGACGAGTTGGATCTTGTTGGGTTTGCCAAATGGATGGTGAGGACCCTCACCTGGTTAGAGAAAAATTCCATACCTGATCTGCAGGTGGTGGACTTTAACCGGATATTGGGCCAATTGGCTGAGGTAAAAGATTCTTCAGCTCAATTCTGATATTTTTTCTACATTTTTATCAAGTATTTCATAATCCGGCTGCCCCTTTTTTTAAGGTAATGCTGAGGGTGGATGGGCTCCGGGGCCCCTTTGGGCGGAAGCAAGAAGAGGTAAATGACGCCAAACGGAGGGCCCTTGAAAACCTCAACTCTGCTGAATATGCTAATAATATGTGTGATTTATATATTAAAGTGGTAGAGTTGAAACAGGAAGAGCTGATCCGGAGCTTGACGGCTGCGAATGATGAAGCCACCAGCCGGGCTAATGACCTTGAGCTAAAACTGAAGGATGCTCAATCTAAACTCAAGGAATTAGAGGACGCTGACAAGGAGAACACAAAGCTCCGAGCATACGTCAAACGCCTGGGGGTGGAGATCGTCAATCTGCGGAACCAGCAGGCGGATTAGATTGCCATGGAGCAGACCCGGCTGAGTGAGGAGAATGAGCGGGACAATGCTGCCCGCCTGAAGATAACATGGGGGCTCCTCTACCCGAATGTGGACTTTGAAGTCTACAAACTTAGGTATGATTACGCCACTGCGGTGTATAATGCCCAAGTGCTGGGAGAGGCAGCTCCGCGTCGCTTCAAGGATTGGGCTGCAGAGCTGGGATATGAAGTCTCAGATAATGAGGAGCCGGCGGAGGACGAACAACATGAAGGCAGCTAGCCTCAAGTGGTTGACAACCAATTAGAAGCCCTCCCAGCCGGTCAGTTCAGCCGGAGCATTAGCTTCCCCCTCAGCCTTGAATCAGCCTCCCCAAATTCAGCGGCAGTATGCCAATTTCTTTCTTTTCCGGCTTGTATGCCGAGTAATGTTGTATTGTTACCAACTGTGGAGTTGGGTAACAATTATTTCCTTTTGCTTCTTCTCCGGATGTTATTCAGGTTAACAATTATTCTGGACTTTGTGCCATTTTCAATATGAAGTATTCCGACTCAGTCGGTTGTTTATATATATTTGTGTTTGATTTTGTCAATTTGAATTTTGCGTATATAATGCAATTCTTTAATATTTTGCCTAAAAAAATCACGCGGCAATTTGCAATCCGGCTACTCTTGCCCTTGGACGGCTATGTGGTTGGTTTTATTTCAAATTGATTGATTGGCTTGAAAACACTTGATACTTGGAGAAGTATGAGGTGTTTTTAGGCCAATCCATCACAATGGTGATTGCCCCAAATCAAGTGCACAGCCGGCCATTAGAAGGGTGCTTCTAGCCTCTTACCCAGGCGGTAATATTCCGTCTGGGATTATTTCATAGCCATTACACAAACTCTTTTGCCCTAATTGGGAGAGAGAGTGAAACTTTGGAATAAATAATCTAAGTGAAAATTTCGGCCGGTTACCGACTGATGCCTCAAGGCATCCGGTATTTGGAAACTTAATCGTTCTCATAGATTATTCTGGTCAGACGGCTATGAGTTGACCAATTTGGTCGTTCAATCTTTGTCGTCTGCATAGGTACGTAGAACTGACGAAGAGTCTGCTCTATGCGACAATTTCACCAGGAGGAGTGTCGCCGGACGCCATTGTCCATGTTGGGACAGGCGGTTTTATAAAATAAGCAACCATCTGGCCATTGGTCTTTGGTCTTGTTTGAGACCGGTTGTATAGCCACTAAGCGTTTTTGTGCTTAGTTTTTTCAATCTTGGCCATTGGCCGCGCGTTATTAAAACATTGAATTTACACAAAATGTTGAACTTGGTTAAAAAAATAGTCCGTCTGAGTATTACCCAGGCGGACAAGTAATTATAACATTAAATTACACTAAGTATCAAACTTAGTTGGTTAAACAAATAGTACGTATGAGTATTACTGTAGACACCCATTTGTGTCTCCCTAAAACCAAACCCAGTGATGAGTACCTTTCGCTTCGAATCATAATCGAATGAAACGAAAGTGTGGAAAGGTCTAGTGTTGCGGAAAGTTTTATTTCTTTTCTTTTCTTTCCTCTCTGTTTTTGAAAACTTTATTTTGAGAAAACGGCCAATCTAGTTTGGTTGGTCCATGATATGGGTCCAATAGTGGTGTAGTTTGATGGGGTTTGCAAAGACCTTTCCAACGATATATTCTAAGCCCAATTCCGATGAATATTGAGGAATTTATGGCCAATTTACTAAACTGGGCCCGGTTTGAGTTTTAAGAACGGCCCAATGATCTAGGGGAGGGCCTAATATGATTTATCATTCCTAATGCAATTAGGAATGGCTTTAGTCTTCTAGAACACTCTAGAAGGTCTTATCAGTCTTAATTCAGTTAGGAGTCTTCAGAGTTTTAATTAGATCAAATAGCATTTTCGACTGAAATTATATTATTTTATCTTCCAGTATGGGAAAATTATCAGAATTTCGAAAACGCGTTGAAATCCGAATTGGCGTTCAACCCCAGGCCTTGGCGCCTGGAACCAGGATTGGCGCCAGACGCCAGCATTGGCGCCTGGCGCTAGCCACTGGTCCTGGCGCCAATGAGCCAGGGCTGGCGCCAATGTGTTTTTGCGATCTTCAGACTCTATTTTGATAAATTATCTTTTTTGGATGATTTTCTCTATAAATATCGTATCGAAAACTCCGTTTTCAATAATCAAGAGTCACCAATTCTCTTTATTCTTAAGTTTTCATCAACTATCTTCATCATCGATCATCAACTCTCTTCATTCACAAAATTATTCAATTCTTTTCATCATCTTCATCTCTTTCATCAATAATTCTTTATTCATTAACATTCATTCATTCTTTCTTTAATACTTTGCTT
The DNA here is from genome assembly GCF_948465745.1 of Chenopodium album. Lineage (NCBI taxonomy): Eukaryota > Viridiplantae > Streptophyta > Magnoliopsida > Caryophyllales > Amaranthaceae > Chenopodium > Chenopodium album. Next base: position 40,410,582 of record NC_137834.1, on the reverse strand, counting down.
TTTAATACAAAATTCCGCATTCACAAGATCTTAAAACACCTAGCCATATTCGAAGTTGCCTTCGCCCTAGACGTGAAAGGTTTAATTTCTGAGGGTTTGGTCCCAAATCTCTCTTTCAATTATTTAATTTAATTGTTTTGATTATTATTTTCCTTGAAGTTACTAACGTGTGTATTTTGTTATTAGAAAGAGGTACGAGGCATCCACGTAAGTACTTTAGTGGTTTTATTGATTTATGATGTAGATATCATGCTTAGATTGATATTTTGATTCCTAGTATCATGTCTAGGGTAACTCTAATATCAAGTATGATTAAAAGTACGATGCTTCCTATATTCTTTCTAATGTTAATTCATGTTAGTATCATGTTAGGGTTAAAGATTTGATTTTTATTGCTTAGTGACATGCTAGGGTTTGTTATTAATCTTGTTAGTATCATGCCTAGGATCTTGCTATTATTATTATGCTTTAATATTAACATGAACATGATTATGATTATCATGATTATAATTATTATTCATGATACTGATGATATTATTATTATGTTGCTTGATGCTTATTATTTTTATTGCTTGATCACCTTTATTGCATGTTAAAGGGAATTGGTATTTGCAATCACGCTTAATAAGATAATTAATAATCTTGTTAGGGTTAATTGTGATTATAATTCAAGTGATCGCCAATAATAGATTTATTTGTGCATTAATATTCAACCAACATAGATTAAACAGGTTTAGGGTTAATCCTATTGATTGCATGTTAGTCAGAAAGCACACATGAATACGAGCAGAATAAAGTAGAGCCCTATTATTAGGGCAGGTTCAATCTCTTTTAGGTTGGATTTGTACCTTCATCCCCGAACCCTTATTTGGTTCATGACCTTATGGAGTTGACGATCTCTTGGATCGTTAAGGGGTGTAACCTTCACCTCGTGAACGGTTTACAAGTTCCTTAAAAACTTGTTGGCGACTCTTTTGCTCTATTTTCTTCCCTTTTGGACGCCACCGTACTTTAGTGTATGATCACAGTGGGGTTCAAGCTAGTGGGATTTTAAAAGCTTGAAACTATTCCCTACAGTTTTTGGCGACTCCACTGGGGAGGATTTCTATTTTAATTCCTGAATTTGTTTCGGCAATGATTTAGAATGAGTGGATGAGACTCGAAAAGTTCTAAGTATTTCATGTGCGTAATTTTGATTAACATTATTGTCATATGCATAAAAAGGTTCTCATTGGAAAGACCATCCGTAATGAGTCAAAAACATAAGGATTTTTACACGTAGGAAATTTGAGAAATGTCTTGTACAACTAGGACTGAAATAACACCACGCGAAACTGGATGATTTTATTGAGCACAGAAAGCTGCTGAGGAATGGGGGAAGTAGCGTCAGGGGCCAGAGCTTGGCGCCATACTTTTAGCCGTAGCGCCAGACGCCAGTATTGGCGTCAGGCGCTACAGTTAAAAGTTGGCGCCAGTCTCTGTTTGCTGGCGCCAATTTCCCCCAATACCGAGCCAGAAATATGCGTTCTAATTTCGACTGGTTTTTCGTATTGTTTGCTCGATCCTACTTCCTGATTGAATTTTTTCTCACTTTTCTGAAACCCATATGTGTTCTACATATGGACATAACCTTCTGGGAATTCATGCTCTATCTACCTGATTGAACGCTCCTGGCAACAAAGGGTACATCTGAGAGGTTGAATTCACCAAACCATGGAAGCGAGTTTTTTTCTAAAAAATCGCGGTGTTCTATCCACACGCGTTAACCCTTCACGATTAGGCTTCTACGCGGTGCATCTGGACAATTAACCATGGACCCTATTTGACTAAACCATATCCCGAACTTTAGAGAACTAGAGCCATGGTTAGGTTGCGAACTCATTGCATCATGTTGTGCCTACTTGACTAATTGTGCATTATTTGTTGTGCATATATATCCTATGCTCCTCTTAACCGTTTGTTGATTTGTGTTGAGATTATAATTAATGACTTAAAGAACTTTTCCTAATTAATTAATTAATTAATTAATTCGAGTTAATAAAGTCTTTTTTCTCCTCTTTTAATCGGAATTGACCTAGTACGACTTTAGGCATACCCCAGTTGACTAATAATATCGAAAACAGTCCCAGATCGAGGCTCCAATATTGGTGCCAAAATCTGAGCTGGAGCGCCACTGTATGGTGCGTAGCGCCAGACATTTACTAAAAAGTCTGGCGCCAAGCACCATGTTGTGACGCCAGTTCTGTCGCTTGGCCGACAGTTCGGATTATTTGTCGAGTCATCACCTAGGGTCTAATTAACCAGTTTGCTAATTAATTCGGTTAATTTTCGTTGTCAATAACACCTTGTCAAGTCATTAATCGAGTTCTAGTCACATAGTCTAACCATATGGTCATGACACGAGTCTTAACATGTCACCTACACTCACTAGTCTTAGCACACACTTTGAGTACATTACCATGACCATGTCTTAGGTTCATGCATGAGTCGGTCTTTTCCGTCGTTTGAGTTGAGGGTACATTCTACTCCTAATTCTTCATATCCCTCCATCTAAATCTTCTTCACATTCTTCCATCTTTCTTCACCTCCTCCATCCATTGCATGTTGAATAAAGTTGGAGTCAAATAATTAACAATAAGTATCCCCAAATTCCTTTCCCACAGTACTTGGTCGAGGAGAGAAGGGCGATTAATCAAGGACAACCTCTTTATTCAAGTCTCGCTTTTTGATAAACCGATTCGTCAAAAGAGGAAGGCTAAGAAGATAATGGCAACTCAAGAAGAAGTCAATGATCTTAAGAATCAATTGGCTACTATGACTGAGACACTAAAACTTCTCGCACTTAAGGTTGATGATCCCGTGAAGCAACAACAGATGGATCTCATGCAAGAGAGTCTAAGCAAGCTATCTAGTGACTATAAATTTCAGGGCATGAGTTCGCAAGGGGTCTCACTGGACAAGGAACTTCTTCCGCATAAGTTCAACGCCACTGACATCCCTAAATTCAAGGCAACAGATAACCCTTACTTCCATCTAAGAGATTTTGAAACTATAATGAGCATTAAGGGTATCGATAAGAAGGTTTTCCCCTCTCTGTTCCCACTATCTCTCGAAACCGTTTGTCAACAATGGTTCTTTTCTCTCGAGAAAGAAAAAAACTCTTCTTGGGAGTCGATAAAAAACGCTTTCATAGATAGATATAAGTGCAACATCCAAGACGAGACAGACCACAGACAACTTGAGATGTTAAAACAAAAGGAAAGCGAAGGGTTCACTTCTTTCTTCACTAAATGGAGGGAAACTTCTGCTAATATGGTCAAGGCTCCTACCGAAAAAGAATCTGTGAGGATGTTTATCAAGAATCTCCAAGGGAAGTATTCAAAGCACTTAAAGTACCAACACAACTTGAATACTTTCAAAGCTGTCTATAATATAGGCATTGACATTGAAGATGACCTTCTGAAAGATAATAGTGCGACAGGAAAGAGGAACGACTATCCTTCTTCTTCCTCTCCCATTAATGAGGTACATGCTACGAACACCTCTAAACCACGAATCCAAAGATCAAAAAGGGTGTTCACTCCACTTGATTTAAGTTATGAAACGGCTTTCGAGAAGCTACATCACAAAGGACTAGTCATGCCCATAGGGCCCATCAAAGATCCGGTTCCAGAAGCTAGGCCACCTAAGTGGGACCCTAATAAGCACTGCAAATATCATCAAGGAAAGGGTCACGACACTGAAGAGTGTTGGAAACTCAAAGAAGCTATTCAAGATCTGATCGATGACAATGAAACTTCTGAGATTCTAGCCATCGAAGATGACCAAGCATCCTTTGATCCATCACTTCTTATCACACCTGTAGGAGAGCCTATGATCAAGACAGCTTATATGACCTCTCTCGATGAAGTGGCCATAATTGAGGAGGATGAAAGTCCTTTCTTAGAAGACTCGTCAAGTCTAAAAGAGGAAATTCGAAAACTGCAAGATGTCATTGCCATGCTTTTGAATGTGGTAGAAGGATTAGCAAATCGGGTGATGGCCATCGAACAAAATTCTCGCCAAGAGTTTAATGAAGAACTCAATGCTCCTAAGCCACAAGCAAAACGGACCATTGAAGAATACACACCAATAAGAATGACTTGCAATGAAGCTTTCGATTGTCCCCACAATCAAGGATCTAAAAGGAAACTCAGGCGAGAGTTCACACCCATTGGAATGACCAACGATGCTGCTTTCGATCGTCTCTATGATCGAGGATTAATCAAACCTATTGGCCCTACCGAGGATCCAACACCAGAAAATCGATCTTCGAGATGGAATCCAAATTCCTATTGCAAGTACCATCGAGGAAACGGTCATACCACCGATGAATGCTACAGGTTTCAAAATCTCATTCAAGACCTCATAGAAGCAAACAAGGTTCCATTGCCTCTAGCTAGCGAGAAGACTGGGTGATGATGAAGCAAATGACACAAGACAAGAGGCGAGCTGCAACGACAAGATTTCATGGCCTCTTTTTCTATTTCTTTTTCATCTTTTCTTTCCCCAATAAGTCTAGCATAGGCACCTTTTCTTTTCCTTTAGATTATTTTTGTAGTTTTTCTTTTCTATACTTTATTTTCTTTTAATAAAAATGAGCATTTATTTCCTTGTATATGATCATCACATTGCATTGCAAAAAAAAAAAAAAAAAAAAAAAAAAAAAAAAAAAAATCCATGTCGAGCGAAGCACAAGGTATACCAATGATTTGAGGCACCCCTTGTAGCCACATTATATCTCCTTTCGCCTTTCTAATTTACAAATCCTTTCTTCACAAACCACTTTGAGCCTCGTCTAACGATAGACCTTTCTTTTTTTCAACCTACATTTACCTAACCTTGGGATGGGATGGTGTGTAACTTATGCAATTCTAAGCTTGAGTGAATCCAAAAAAAAAATTAAAAATAAGCAATGATAAAAAATAAATAAAAGTGTACAAAAGGGTAAGTGTTCCAATGTCTTTGATATGAAAGTATCTTCGATAAGAACACGTCTCAGATTGCGTCTCTTATCGAGTGCTCGGTACCGTGCCTGAGAAACATGAATGCCAAGTGAGTGATAGACCGCATGATCGGGATTGCCCACACTTATAAAAATAAAATAAATGCTAAAGCAAAAGAAAGAGCTAAAAAAAAGAGTAGAAAACCTCAAGCATGAAAATACAAATATTCAAAAGCAAGGTTGCACACCTTGGGGGCTTATCTAGGGTCTTGAGCCTTTATCCCCTTCTTCTTTAAACCTTTAGCCTAACCACGTTACAACCCTTAAAAAGACCTTTTTGAGGTATACACACTTGTGCGAGGTTCGGCTAGAGCTACGTTCGGCCTGATTCCTAACGGATACGTAGGCAACCTCACATCGAGGTGCGGCCGTAATAAACATGCATTCATATTCACATTCACACACTTACACCATAATCATATCAAGGAATCTCCAATGCTCATCCCTTTTCATTTAGAGCTAGACTTGGGGGCTTGATCCCTACATCATTAGCTTACCTAGCCTAAGAGTCACCATCATTTGACTCTTTTCAATAATATATTTTTCCACACACTTAGCTCTTGTGGCCTAGCTTTAGTGTCACTATCACACACTGCACAAATACATGACCAAATATACTTCCCTTATGAACCCTTTGTCATGAAATCTTAATGCTGAAGCATGCCTTGTCATATCAAAATTCACTCATCAATCATAATTGTCATTACATAGAAGTATGAAGTGCTTAGCCTCCGTGCCTAAGTTACCCAAATACTTTCATCATGGAGTCAACCATTGAGATAGCCTAGGATGGATTAATCCTTGCACCTTGAGAGATAGTATCAAATGACATTTGACTAAGCTCATTCAACATGCACCTTCAAACACTTCGATTCTTTTTTTTTTCACGTCTTTCTTTTTCGGGAGAAAGTCGGTACCCTCCACAATTGACGGAAAATTTTTGCTTTTTTGCATTTTCGAGTCGCACGATCACATTACAATGCACGCACGAGTCATGTACACATTGAGTCATGTCGTGTCATATAACTTTGATTTGAGTCTAACACAAATGTCATTTCACTTCGAGTCGAGTCAACCTCGAGTCAGACAACATATCGAGTCAAGTTTATGCCTTGAGTCGTGTCAAGTCGATGAGTCAAGCAACGTTAAGCCTTAGGTCAACCCTAAGATGATTAAAAAGATTGGCAAAGTTCTATAGTAAAAAATAAACACAGGTGCAGCAGAACATGGAAGACCCTATCATAGCATTCGGCGATAGAGTCAATTCTTGGCTCCAGAAATATTCCAGCAACGACAGAGCTCGAAGCCTCCCAGAAAGGTGATTTCGACTTCATACAACAATTTCGGGTTCCTTGGTACGCCAGTTAGCCCCTATAAGCAATTTGACATGATTAAGTAGTCAGTTGGATTACAATTGCAATAAGTGATCGACCTGATGAAAGATCGTCTCACTTAGCTTAAAGCGCCTAGGCATTGGCTCAAAAGCAGAAAAGGCACCGACGTATAGGTTCAAAGCAACAAGAGCGCCGACGTACAGGCATAGCAAAAGCAAAGTTCAGGCGAACTTTTAAAGATCGACAGGCGTGGATCTTCGGTATTTTCCTTTGGGAAAATTATCGCATCAAATGAGGATGACTTCAAGTAAAGTTATTTTCGACGGCATTCGCTAAGATTGTGGAGGTTGTCACCAAAGATTTGAGAAGATAGCACGAGATGGGCGGTCTTCGACGGCATTCGCTAAGATTGTGGAGGTTGTCACCAAAGATTTGAGAAGATAGCACGAGATGGGCGGTCTTCGACGGCATTCGCTAAGATTGTGGAGGTTGTCACCAAAGATTTGAGAAGATAGCACGAGATGGGCGGTCTTCGACGGCATTCGCTAAGATTGTGGAGGTTGTCACCCAAGATTTGAGAGGATAGCACGGGATGGGCGGTCTTCGACGACTTTTGCTATGATTGGAAAGGTTGTCACTATGATTCAAGAAAAGGCTCAAGATGTAGCGACATTGATCGACGGCGTTCCCTAGATTGCGGAAGATCGTCAAAACAAACAGCAAGATGGCGTTCCATAGATTGTGGAAAGTTGTCACAAACAACTGAAGGTGATTTCAGGGCGAAATTGTCTTCGATCATAATTCCTGAGGCATGGAAGATGATCATAATGCGGATGAGAATTAATTCAAAAGAAATAATTTTCGATGATGTTCCCTTGGACGTGGAATATTATCACAGCGGAGGAGGTAGTTTCAGGCGAAGCAATCTTCTAAATGGAAGCAGTTACAAGGCGTAGCGGTTTTCAAGCGGGATGGCATTCTCTAGCTTACAGGAGGTCGTCAAAACACAAACAACAGTACGACAACAAATCGGTTACTTTCAGAGACGTGTGCTCGACGGTGCAAGATACGCGTTTCTTAACTCTTTTATCTGTTTAACTAACGCTAGTTTTGCAGGTATCGGCGTTATAAGAGTGATTTAGGATCGCAGAACGTTCTGAATCATTCTCCGTCCCTATCGATACTTTGAATTTCGTTTTCGAAACTTGCGTTTCTCCAAACTCAGTCAAAGTGGGGGTTTCTGTAGACACCCATTTGTGTCTCCCCAAAACCAAACCCAGTGATGAGTACCTTTCACGTCGAATCATAATCGAATGAAACGAAAGTGTGGAAAGGTCTAGTGTTGCGGAAAGTTTTATTTCTTTTCTTTTCTTTCCTCTCTGTTTTTGAAAACTTTATTTTGAGAAAACAGCCAATCCAGTTTGGTTGGTCCATGATATGGGTCCAATAGTGGTGTAGTTGGATGGGGTTTGAAAAGACCTTTCCAACGATATATTATAAGCCCAATTCCGATGAATATTGAGGAATTTATGGCCAATTTACTAAACTGGGCCTGGTTTGAGTTTTAAGTACGGCCCAATGATCTAGGGGAGGGCCTAATATGATTTATCATTCCTAATGCAATTAGGAATGGCTTTAGTCTTCTAGAACACTCTAGAAGGTCTTATCATTCTTAATTCAGTTAGGACTCTTCAGAGTTTTAATTAGATCAAATAGCATTTTCGACTGAAATTATATTATTTTATCTTCCAGTATGGGAAAATTATCAGAATTTCGAAAACGCGTTGAAATCCGAATTGGCGTCCAACCCCAGGCCTTGGCGCCTGGAACCAGGATTGGCGCCAGACGCCAGCATTGGCGCCTGGCGCTAGCCACTGGTCCTGGCGCCAATGAGCCAGGGCTGGCGCCAATGTGTTTTTGCGATCTTCAGACTCTGTTTTGATAAATTATCTTTTTTGGATGATGTTCTCTATAAATATCGTATCGAAAAATCCGTTTTCAATAATCAAGAGTCACCAATTCTCTTTATTCTTAAGTTTTCATCAACTATCTTCATCATCGATCATCAACTCTCTTCATTCACAAAACTATTCAATTCTTTTAATCATCTTCATCTCTTTCATCAATAATTATTTATTCATTAACATTCATTCATTCTTTCTTTAATACTTTGCTTTTTAATACAAAATTCCGCATTCACAAGATCTTAAAACACCTAGCCATATTCGAAGTTGCCTTCGCCCTAGACGTGAAAGGTTTAATTTCTGAGGGTTTGGTCCCAAATCTCTCTTTCAATTATTTAATTTAATTGTTTTGATTATTATTTTCCTTGAAGTTACTAACGTGTGTATTTTGTTATTAGAAAGAGGTACGAGGCATCCACGTAAGTACTTTAGTGGTTTTATTGATTTATGATGTAGATATCATGCTTAGATTGTTATTTTGATTCCTAGTATCATGTCTAGGGTAACTCTAATATCAAGTATGATTAAAAGTACGATGCTTCCTATATTATTTCTAATGTTAATTCATGTTAGTATCATGTTAGGGTTAAAGATTTGATTTTTATGGCTTAGTGACATGCTAGGGTTTGTTATTAATCTTGTTAGTATCATGCCTAGGATCTTGCTATTATTATTATGCTTTAATATTAACATGAACATGATTATGATTATCATGATTATAATTATTATTCATGATAATGATGATATTATTATTATGTTGCTTGATGCTTATTATTTTTATTGCTTGATCACCTTTATTGCATGTTAAAGGGAATTGGTATTTGAAGTCACGCTTAATAAGATAATTAATAATCTTGTTAGGGTTAATTGTGATTATAATTCAAGTGATCGCCAATAATAGATTTATTTGTGCATTAATATTCAACCAACATAGATTAAACAGGTTTAGGGTTAATCCTATTGATTGCATGTTAGTCAGAAAGCGCACATGAATACGAGCAGAATAAAGTAGAGGCCTATTATTAGGGCAGGTTCAATCTCTTTTAGGTTGGATTTGTACCTTCATCCCCGAACCCTTACTTGTTCATGACCTTATGGAGTTGACGATCTCTTGGATCGTTAAGGGGTGTAACCTTCACCTCGTGAACGGTTTACAAGTTCCTTAAAAACTTGTTGGCGACTCTTTTGCTCTATCTTCTTCCCTTTTGGACGCCACCGTACTTTAGTGTATGATCACAGTGGGGTTCAAGCTAGTGGGATTTTAAAAGCTTGAAACTATTCCCTACAACCATTTAGAAAACGGGACTAGGATGTGGATTGCCGTCAGATCAGTAGCGGGGCGGTGAATAAGCTTGCCAAACCTCTAGCATTTGTCACAACTCTTCACCAACTCTTTAGCGTCTGCTTTAAGAGTAGGCCAAAAGTAATGTCGTCTGGCTCTGACGGCTAGGGACCTTCCGCCTATATGAGAGGCACAGTATCCAGCATGCAATTCTTCAAGAACTTCTTTACCCGTTTCTGGGGTAACATACTTCAATAGAGGTTTAAGGAAACTCGCCTTGAAGAGTTCTCCATTTCTCATCTCGAACTTTGCTACTCGCTTCTTCATGATGGCTGCCTCCTGTGGTGAATTAGGAAGTGTGTCGTCTGTTAAATATGCCCAAATGCCATCCATCCAGGTAGAGCTCCGGTCCAGGATTCTAATGGGCTCTTCATATATACTTCTTTTTTCCAGAACTTCCAAAAAGACTGACCGAGGCATATCACAGCAGGCGGAAGATGCCAATTTGGACAATGCATCCGCCTGGTTGTTATCTGACCAAGGCACTTGACTCAGACAGAACTCTTTAAGTGCCCCGGCCTCTTCTTTGGCTTCCTGAAGATACTTGATCATAGCTGGATGAGTTGCCTCATATTTTCCCTCATACTAGCTTACGACCAACTGTAAATCAGAGTAGGTGTCAATTTTTGTTGCCCCTGCTGCTTTACACATGCGGATTCCGGCTAGCAGGGCTTCATATTCCGCCTTGTTATTTGAGGCTTGAAACTTAAACCGTAGTGCATATTCAAATATGTCCCCCTCAGGAGACTCATATATAATTCCTGCACCGCAGCCGTTCTTCTTCGAGCTCCCGTCAACATACACTTTCCAAACTTGATCAATGTTATACGGTGGTACCAGTCGTGTCATTTCAACAATGAAGTAGGCAAACGCCTGACCTTTCACTACCTTTCTGGGTTCAAAACTGATTTCAAGACTTTGCATTTCAATAGCCCATTTCAACATTCTTCCAGATGACTCTAAGGTAGACATTGGCCGCTTGAGGGGCTGATCGGTGTATATTACAACCGGATGAGCTAGAAAGTACGGCTTCAATTTCTTGAATGCCATATATAGATAAGGCCAAATTTTTCAACCATGGGGTACCGGAGTTCAGCATTTTTTAGCACATGGCTAATGAAATAGACTGGGAGCTGGATGCCGTCTCTCTCAGCAATGAGAACAGCACTGAGAGCATGATCTGAGACGGCTAAGTACATGTATAACATCTCTTTGGGCAGAGGGCTAACAAGCCATGGCAAAGAGTGCAAGTGTTCTTTCAGCTTTTGAAAGGCCGCCTCAGCATCATCCCCCCATTCAAATCTGGTCTTCTTCCTAATTGCTTGGAAGAAGTAAAGGCATTTGTAACCTAACCGGCTAAGGAACCTCCCCAAAGCCACCAGGCAACCGGTTAGTCTCTGTGCTTCCTTGACAGTGCGGGGTGACTTCATGTCAATAACCGCCTGTATCTTCTAGGGGTTAGCCTCTATCCCCCTTTGATCAATCAGAAATCAGAGAAACTTCCCAGACTCAACACCAAAGACGCATTTCTTAGGATTCAACATGACCTTATGCCGCCTGAGTGTGGTGAAGGTTTCTCGGAATCAGTAAGGTGATCCGCTTGCTGTTTGGATTTGACTATCATGTCGTCAATGTATGCCTCTACATTCCTCCCAATCTGATTAATAAAGACAGTATTAATCATCCGTTGGAACGTAGCCGGCGCATTTTTCAAGCCAAACGGCATCACCGTGTAATAGAATAGCCCCTGATCAGTGACGAAGGCCGTCTTTTCTTGATCTTTCTTCCACAGGGGTATCTGATGGAAGCCGAAGTAGGCATCCATAAAACTCATCAAGGCATGCTCGGCTGTTGAATCGACCAGACTATCGATCTTAGGAAGCGGATAACTGTCCTTGGGACATGCCTTGTTGAGATCTGTGTAATCAACACACATACGCCAGGTACCATTGGGCTTCTTTACAAGGACAACATTCGCCACCCAGTCGGGGAAATTACATGGCCAAATGAACCCGGCATCCAGCAGCTTTTTTACTTCGGCAGCTGCCGCTGAACTTCTTTCCTCGCCGTGATTTCTTTTCTTTTGTCGGATGGGCTTCTTTTTTGGATCAACGGTGAGTTTGTGGACAGCATGATCCGGGCTGACGCCTGGCATCTCCTCCACTTCAAAGGCAAAGATGTCTTTGAATTCTTTCAGCAATAGGTGCAGGTCTGTACCCAGCTTAGCAAAAGCAGCCATCCCAACCTTAACAGTACGCTCTGGACAGCTGTCGTCCAGAGGTATATCAATATGTTCTCCAGTCGGTTGGGGACGGAGCTCATCTGACCGTTCCCAGGTCAGTAATTGCTATTTTTTCTCTTTCTTCACCTCCACCAGCAGAGGAGCCTTTCTTTTCATCCCGACTGCTGGTGGGGCTGGGGCGGCATCCTTGACATTGTCAAGGTCTATTGGTTCCTGCCCTTGGCCGCCTAGGGCCACAGTATCCTTGACGGTTGAGAGGTAGCACTCCCGGGCCGTTTTTTTATCCCCATTCAAGGAACCAACAGAGCCATCTTCCCTCTCATACTTGATGAGCATGAGGGAAGGGATGATTACACCCTTGGCTTCGTTGAGGTTTGGCCGGCCTAGGATAATGTTATAGGCGGTCAGTTCCTCAACGACCAAGAATTTGATGACCAGGTGTCGTCCTTTTCCTTTTTGACCCAGCCGGATTGTTAAGTCAATCCTACCGACTAGGTAAACCATCCCACTCCCAAAGCCAACCAAGGGGTGGGTAACCGGATGCATGCTGTTGAGGTTGTATTTCAGCTTTTCCAAGCACCGGAGACTGATGATGTCCGACGAGCTACCGGTGTCAATAAGGATCTGTCCAACCAGCTGGTTGGCGACCTTACATTCAATGACAACCGGATCGTCATGCGGACGACGGACGGTGCCCCTATCCTTCTCAGTGATCAGAACGTCAAGGAAAGAGGAGCTTCCTGACGCCTGATCATCTTCATCATCATCGTCCATCTTTCGAAGATGGCTCTTGGTGCCCCAGATGGTAGGGCTACCGCATGAGAACCCGCCTGATATGGTGTAGACCGGCTCCTTATCAGTGTTCGAACTACTAGTAGGCTGGGGTGTCTTAGATGACTGCCCTGGGTTCTTCTTATTAGTCCCTTTGGACTTAGAAATGTAGGACTTTAACATCCCCTTGTCAGCCAGACGGTCCAACGCCCGTTGAAGGCTAAAGTAGTCGTTGGTGTCATGGCCAACTTCCTCATGGTATTGGCAGAATTATTTTTGTTCCTTGATTGAATAGAACTTTTCATTGGATTCGGCTTCTCTAAAGACAGCCGGTCCTTGATCTCCATGCAATCCTTTTTAAACTCGTACCTAGGAACGTACGGCTTAAATTCTTTCTTTTTCTTCTGGGACGGCGGGTCAGAATCACTAGCCGCCTAGATTTCTTTTCTCTTTTTGCTCTCTTCTTTTTTCTTGGTCGGCTGTCTTTCTTCATGTCAAACTTCTTGGAGTGCGACTGGTTACCAGGCGAGCAGAGGTCAGTTGCTTAAATATAGATTTTTTCCTCCCTCAAGGCCGCCTGTAAAGTAAAGGCCCCTTTTCTGACTAGGTCAAACTTAAAGGTCGACCCGTCTCGCAGACCCTTAAAGAAGTCTGTAAAAGCTACCTCGTCAGACAGTCCTTGAATCTGAATTCTTATCAGATTGAACTGCCTGATATAAGAGCGCAATCCTTCTCTCTCTCCCTGCTTAATGGTGCTCAAGTCAAGACTTGCTTTCTTCGTAGGGATGTTCATTGAGAAGTTGGAAGCAAACAGGAAGGCAAGCTTCCTGAAACTATCGATAGACCCGACTGGCAAGTTGCCAAACCATTGTTGGGCAATGCCCTTCAATGTAGCGGGAAAGCATCGACACCAAGTGGCATCATCCAACCACTGTAAATACATGAGGTTGGTGTAGGCCATGAGGTGATCTTCCGAGTTGGAGGTTCCGTCATAGGTACCTACCAACACATTTTTAACCTTGGCCGGCTGTGCCGCCTCGGTTATTTCCCGGGTGAATGTAGAAGGTTGTTCACCCAAGCGGAGCAGACGAAGCTTCCAGTCTAGTGACTGAACGTTGTTGTATGTCGCCTGACCTCTGAAGAGGGCCAACTGCATGAAATGAGGAAAATACGGACCGTAGACTAGAGGTGGTACATACGGTGCATTCCCGATCATCTGAGGGCCAGAATGGACGATATTACCGCCTTTATGGCTCTCATGCAAGGAAGGCACATTCCCTGCAGATGTATTCTTGAAGCAGTCTTGAAAGCTTGATGTAGAAGCTGACTCAAACAGCTGCTGATTTCTCTTGCGGGTGATTATCTCCCGGGCGTCAAGAGTTGATTTTTTTGTTTCCCACCGGCTTTTCAATCCAGCGGGGATTCTTGGTATTCCTTAGAGGCAAAAGTATCTTGGACCAATTAATGGTCCCGGCTGCCTTCTCCATTGGATAAGGAGTTGGCTGCCGATCTCTGACTGACTTTCCCTTCTCCAAAGGAGTCTTTCTTGCCGACTGACCTCTGCTTGGGCCAGCCCGGCTCTTCGTGATCAGATCTTTAATTTTACCCTTGAAACTAGTCATGAATTTCATGAGTTCGTCTTGAGTGACGAGAGCTGATCCACTGGCCGTATGGGTTTCCCCTTCCGGCTGCCCAGGTGGTCCATTTGTACCCGCCTGGCTGGCACCCCGCTCAAGAGTGTCTCTGGGCCAGTTGCGCTTGGTTATCAGAGAGTCGTCACTGGCTATATAAGTTTCAACCCGAGGATCATCATCCTCTTGGTCAGTAAAGACTTCTGGTTTGTCTACCGGACGCTCAGGAGGCGGTACAGACTGTTGAACCATCCTTAAGGTACTCTCCCCACAGACGGCACCAAATGTTTTGGGTGATTTTTTCCCTCGGGAGAGTTACGTCACAAAGATTGGTCCGGCTGAGCTGTACCTGCAAATACAACGGAGACTCCGGGTGGTGGAGCTCCGCCTCCGACGATCAAGTTAGTAACTTGAAAGAGAATAAAGAGTACGGAAATTTAAGTGGGGATCTGCTTGGATTCCAAGCTCAGGTGTTTTTCTGATGAGAGAGAAAGTAGGTGTAATAAATGATTGTATCTGTCCCCAAAATGGGGAAATATCTCCCTATTTATAGGGTCATTGGTAGGAGTGCCCCTATCTAGTTCACTTGACCTAAGTTTTGGTGGGCTGCGCCGAATTACGGTGCTTCTAGGGATTTAGGCCCTTGAAGACCGCCATTTCAGAAACTTATCTGAAGGGGACACGTGTCAAGAGGCTATTGGGCCACTTAGGCCATCCTGAACTTGACATGTGGCCTCCTATCATTGGTCCACATGTCTAGGGTATTTTTACCCTAAACAACTGGAATCGTCGCGTAGACAACAAAACCACCGTGTCACGGGGCAAAGTGACGTGGCACGGGGTCTGGTACCGTGATACGGGAATTCTTAACGTGTCACGGTGCCTTGTATCATGACACGCGAATTCTCGTGCTTATTTCCACGTACTTTTCACGCAAAAATTCCCCGCGTCACGGGAGATGATGGCATGGCACGGGGTATGGTACCGTGACACGGGATTTTTCACCGTGTCACGGTGCTTTCCTGTGTCTTTTACGCGTTTCTTTCCCGCGCACTTAAGAAATTATGTTCCTTTTATTTCTATTATTTTTCTAACGATTTTTATATTGTTGGATTTATTGTTAAATTGCTTCCAATATTAATGTTTATTCTATTGTTGTTATGATCGCCATATTACATGTTTAAAGGGAATATGTAATTGAAAATCACGCCTGCTAAGATAATTTGGACGACCGGTTTAGGTTCCTTTTTAATCTTGTTGTTTAATCAAGTGATCACTAATTCTATAGAATTATATGGTGCATTAATATTCAACCAATTTAGTTTAATAATAGTTTGGATCAAATTGAATCTCTGTTTATATGCCTTTGAGATCGCAGGAATCACTTTTCACTATAAGAATCGAGTAGAGGCCAATACGGGCAAATGTGACTCCATGACTCACTTCGTACCATCATCCGCGATCCTCCTTTCGTGGTTCCGAACCATATAGAGTTAGTAATCTCATGGATTATGAATGGGGTGTAACCTTCACGGGTCAATAGTTGTTGCCTATCATTGTCCCTTAATCGTGGTTGCTGATTTAGGTATTTTATACCCGGCCAGGTGGCCCAATCAGAAAGCGCCACGTGTCCTCCATATAGGTGCCATTTGGACCTATGGAATGATGACACGTGGAGGGTGGACTCTTCTCCGTCCTACGTGGACTGAAGGTCCGGCAGGGACCATTCAGGTTGCGACACGTGTCGCCCAAAAGGTGCTTCAGAATCCTTTTGGGCACAGTGACACGTGTCACTTAGGCAATTGGCCCGGGGATGGCAGCCTTCTAAAGGCCCAAATCCCGAGGCGCCGCAAAACGGCGTGACCTAATTCCTAGGTCACCAAGATCCTAGGAGGGGCACACTTTTGAAAAGGACCCTATAAATAGAGATATTCTGGCATTTATGACAGACACAACAACACAATAGAAAAAAGGAGTGAGAATATTCACACAATACGAGACAACACGTCACTTACCACAGAGCTGTCGTTTTCAAGGAACACACAGCACTTTACCTGAGCTTGGAATCCAAGCAGATAAACTTTACTTCCGCACGTTTTATTTCCGAACGTTTACTAACTTAATCTTCGGAGGCGGACCACCGACCATCCGGCGGTCCGTTTGCTTTGCAGGTACAGGCATCCTCAGTCGAATCCAGTTTCAATGTTGTAACTCTCCCAAGGGACAAAAATCCCCGAAACATTTGGCGCCGTCTGTGGGGAGAGTACCTCTGAAATGGCTTCACAAGAACCTGTACCCAATCCAGAGGCCATTCGGCCTCCAGATGATATACTGGTCCAAACGGACCATGACTCAAGGGACGACGCTGACGTCGAAACCTATGTGGATCCAAATGGATCCCTCATCTCTAAGCGCATCCGCAGTAAGGAGAGGCGGGAGCGCCACCATGACCAGGCAGGGCCAAGCAAAACTGCTGGTCAGCCAAAGAAGCCCTCGGGGCGGCTGGTGGATCCTTCCCAGGCGGCAGGATCAACTCCCGTCACTCGGGATGAGCTAATGTCACTCCTGAGCAGCCTCAGGGGTGAAATCAAGCAGCTTGCCTCAAAGAAGTCGCCTGCTCCTAGAAAGGAGCAGTCGGCCAAGAAGCCAGCCCAAGCTGGCAAACAGAAGTCGGTCAGGGACCGTCAGCCGACTCCTCATCCTGCTCCTAAGGAGAAGGCCATGCCCCAATTTGACCTTTCTCGGCTCCGTTTCCCAGAAACGGGCGCAAGAAAACCCATCCGGCACATACAGCCGGATGGTAGCAAGAAAACGTTCTCTGACGCTCGGCAATACATTGAGGAGAGGAGAACCCAGCAATCAGAGTCGGCTTCAACGTCGACTTATCATGATAGCTTTCGGAATACCTCTGTGAGGTGTTCCTAGTCGGTACATGAGACCCCAGCAAGCAGCCAACGGGTTCAGTCTGGGCCTCATATGATTCAGTCCGCCCAGTACATGGCACAGCCATTGTACCAGGCGCCAGTTTTACCTTACATGCAACCTACCCTCTATAGAGGACAGGCGGCATACGGCTATCAGTCGATGGACTGGCAGCTTAGGCTGCAACACCTTGGAGATCAACCCTCTGCTTTCTCCAGGGAAATAACTGATGTCGTACAGCCGACTAAAGTTAAAAACGCTCTGGTTGGATCCTATGACGGGACCTCCAACCCAGAAGACCACCTGCTAGCATACACCCACCTCATGTATTTACAGGGGTTGGATGATGCCGCATGGTGTCGTTGCTTTCCAGCCACCCTGAAGGGCATAGCCCAGTAGTGGTTTGGCAATCTGCCGGCTGGTTGCATAAATAGCTTCAAGACGCTTGCGTTCTTGTTTGCATCAAACTTCTCTATGAACATCCCTGCCAAAAAGACAAGTCTTGACTTGGGCAATGTACAGCAGGGAGATAGAGAAGGTTTGCGTTCCTACGTCAGGCGGTTCAATCTGGTCCGAATCCAGATTCATGGGCTGTCTGATGAGGTCGCCTTCACAGACTTCTTCAAGGGTCTGAAGGACGGGTCTACTTTTAAGTACGAACTCGTCCGCAAACAAATCTTTACTCTACAAGGAGCCTTGCGATTGGCGGAAGCCTATATACAGGCGACCGAACTCTGCTCCTCCAATAAGAAGTCGGACTATAAGAAGTCAGACCGACAGAAAGAGAGTCGGCCTGCTCAGCCGGCCCCTAAGCCAGAAGAGAGCAAAAAGAAAAAGCAAGTCTGCGCCATTGATAACTCTGATCAACCGGCCCAGAAGAAGAAAAAGGAGTGGAAACCGTACGTCCCAAGGTATGAATTGCACAAGGATTGCTGCTCCATCCTCTTGGAAATTAAGGATCGGCTAACTCTTGAAAAGCCGACTCCTATGAAAGGTTCCGCTGAAAATCGGAACAAGAACAAGCATTGCCATTTCCATGAGGATGTTGGCCATGACACGAACGACTGCTTTAGTCTCAAGCGGGAGCTCGACCGTCTGGCCGACAAAGGACAGCTGAAGTCCTATGTGAAGTCCAAAGTGACTTCAAAAGAAAATTCGGGGCAGTCCAAGAAGAAGACTCCCCAGCCTGCTGTGAGTGCCGAAACTGATGAAGAGCCGGTGTACACCATAGCAGGCGGATTTGCCGGTGGTGGCCCGACCATTCGGGGTACCAAGGACCATCTGAGAAAGATGGTCAATTCTGTTGAGGAGGGGGATGCATCAAGCGCATCCACCTTCCCTAAAGTTGTCATCACCGAGCAAGACAGAGGCAAAGTCCGTCGGCCGCATGATGACCCTGTTGTCATTGAGTGCAAGGTCGCCAACCAGCTGGTGGGCCGAATTCTGACTGACACAGGAAGCTCCTCTAACCTCATCAGCCTCAAATGCTTATCCAATCTCAAGTACAAACCGGATAGCATGATGGAGGTCACCCACACCCTTGTTGGGTTTGGGGGAGGACTTGTGCACCCAGTCGGACGAATTGACCTACCTGTCCGCCTGGGAAGCAGGGGAGACGGTCGGCACATGACCATCCGTTTCCTAGTGGTTGAAGAGCTCACGGCTTACAACCTCATCTTTGGCCGTCCCACTCTTAATGAGTGTAAGGCCGTCATCATCCCTGCTCTCATGCTACTCAAGTATGAGAAGGATGATGGAACAGTCGGTTCCCTTAATGGGGACCAAAAGACGGCCCGAGAATGTTACATCTCGGACGTCAAGACCGCGGCTGTAGCATCCGGTCGGGGCAAGCAAACAATCAACCTCGACGATGTCGAGGAAGAACAGTCGGCCCCACCAGCCGGAAAGAAAAGAAAGACTGATCAGCTGGTGGTGGTCAAAAAAGAAAAGCAATAGCAATCACTGACCGGGGAACGGTCGGATGATCTTCGTCCCCAGCCTGCTGGTGAACATATTGATATCCCTCTGGATGACAGCCGTCCAGAGCGGACTGTTAAGGTGGGGACGATTGCGTTTGCAAAGCTGGGTGAAAGCCTTCACCAGCTGCTGAGGGAATTCAAAGACATCTTTGCCTTTGAAGTGGAAGAGATGCCAGGCAGCTGCCGAAGTAAAAAAGCTGTTAGATGCCAAGTTCATTCAGCCGTGCAATTTCCTGAGTGGGTAGCTAACGTTGTGTTAGTAAAAAAGCCGAATGGAACTTGGCGGATGTGTGTTGACTACACAGACCTCAAAAAGGCATGTCCAAAGGATAGATATCCATTGCCTAAGATCGACAGTCTGGTCGACTCAACAGCCGGACATGCCCTGATGAGTTTCATGGACGCCTATTCAGGTTTCCATCAGATCCCCCTGTGGAAAAAAGATCAAGAAAAGACGACATTCGTCACTGATCAGGGGTTGTTCTGTTATACGGTGATGCCGTTTGGTTTGAAGAATGCGCCTGCTACCTTCCAACAAATGATAAATACGGTCTTCATCAATCAAATCGGAAGGAATGTAGAGGCGTACATCGATGACATGATAGTCAAATCCAAACAACAGGCGGATAACCTTGCTGATCTCCGAGAAACATTAGCCACACTCAAGCGGCACAAGGTCAAGCTTAACCCAAAAAAGTGTGTCTTTGGTGTTGAGTCTGGGAAGTTTCTCGGATTTTTGATTGACCAAAGGGGAATAGAGGCCAACCCTGAGAAAATACAGGCGATGATCGACATGCAGTCGCCCTGTACTGTGAAGGAAGCGCAAAAACTAACAGGTTGCCTGGCGGCCTTGGGGAGATTCCTCAGTCGGTCAGGCGACAAGTGCCTCTACTTTTTCCAGGCAATCAAAAAGAAGACAAACTTTGAATGGGGGGATGACGCAGAGGCGGCCTTTCAAAAGTTAAAAACTCATTTGCACTCTTTGCCGAGGCTTGTTAGCCCTCTGCCCAAAGAGACGCTCTTCATGTACTTGGTCGTCTCCGATCATGCCCTCAGCGCTGTTCTCTTAGCTGAAAGAGACGGCACTCAGCTCCCGGTCTATTTCATCAGCCATGTTCTCAGGAACGCTGAGCTTCGGTACCCCATGGTTGAAAATTTTGGTCTCGCTCTTTACATGGCCATCAAGAAATTGAAACCCTACTTCTTGGCACATGCGGTAGTGGTCTATACTGACCAGCCGATCAAGCGGCCACTCACAACCTTGGAGTCTTCTGGACGAATGCTCAAATGGGCGATTGAAATGCAAGGATTGGAAATCACTTACGAGCCCAGGAAAGCAATAAAGGGGCAAGCATTCGCCGACTTTATTGTGGAAATGACAAGGCCGGCTGTTCCGGACAATACAGACCAGGTTTGGAAAGTGTATGTGGATGGGAGCTCCACTGTGAACGGCTGTGGTGCAGGGATTATCTGTCAGTCTCCTGAAGGAGATAAGTACGAATATGCACTACGGTTCAAGTTCCAGGTCTCTAACAATGAGGCCGAGTATGAGGCCCTGCTGGCCGGCATTCGGTACTGCAAGGCGGCAAGGGCAAAGAAGATAGCCACCTGCTCTGATTCTCAACTGGCCGTACTCCAGGTTAATGGAACGTACGAGGCCACTCATCCGGCCATGATAAAATATTTGCAGGCGGTCAAGAGTGAAGTTGGGTCACTTGAAGAATTTCATCTAACTCAAGTGCCCAGGACTTCAAACAATCAGGCGGATGCTCTGTCCAAGTTGGCATCATCCGCCTCCTGTGAAACGCCTCGGTCAGTTTTCTGGGAGGTCATGGAAAAAAGAAGTATATCTGAGGAAGACCCCATTGGAATTCTTAACCGAAGCTCAACCTGGATGGACAGCATCCGGGCTTATCTTGCAGACGGCACGCTCCCTGACTCACAATAGGAGGCGGTTGTTCTGAAAAAGCGAGCAGCTAACTTCGAGTTGCGACAAGGAGAACTCTTCAGGGCTGGCTTTTTGAAACCCCTGTTGAAGTGTGTTACCCCTGAAAAGGGGACGGAAGTCCTCGAAGAGTTGCATTCGGGATTCTGCGCCTCCCATATAGGCGGCAGAGCCCTCGCGGCCAAGGCCAGGCGGCTTTACTTCTGGCCAACCCTGGAGTCGGATGCCATGGAAATGGTGAAAAAATGTGACAAGTGCCAAAAGTTTGGCAAGCTCATCCATCGTCCGGCTACAGACCTAACGGCCATCCACAGCCCAATACCCTTTGCCAAATGGGGCATGGACATTCTTGGGCCATATACGACTGCACCAGGCGGCAAGCGCTATATATTGGTGGCTGTGGATTACTTTACCAAGTGGGTAGAGGCGGAGGCAGTCAAAAACATTAAGACTAAAGACGTCATTTCCTTCATATGGAGGAATATAATCACTCGTTTCGGGGTGCCCATGTCTATGGTTTTTGACAATGGTCCTCAATTTGAGACGCCTCAACTCAAGACTTGGCTAGGAGACCAGGGGGTCTCAAGTTTCTTTGCATCAGTCGGCCGGCCGCAAGCAAACGGCCAGGTCGAAGCCTTCAACAAGTTAATCTCAGACGGGATTAAAAAGAAAATTGAGCGGGCTGGTGGCCTTTGGGCGGATGAATTACCACACGTCCTCTGGTCCATAAGAACGACTGTTAAAGGGGCAACTGGAGAAACCCCATTCCTTATGGTGTATGGAGCAGAAGTTGTTCTGCCCATTGAGCACTATGAGCCGACTCTTCGAATCATGTTGTATGATGAAGAGGCGAACTGGGAGGCCATGCGCCTAGCATTGGACTCACTACCAGAGCGCAGGGGCAATGCTGCCTTGCGCCATAAGATATACCGTCTGAGAATGACTCGGGCTTACAACAAAAGAGTACACAAACGTCCTCTCAAAGTGGGGGACTTTGTGCTACGGAAAATGGAAGCAGTCGGTAGGGCGAATGAACAGGGAAAGCTAACCCCAAATTGGGAAGGCCCCTACCAAATCTATGAGGAAGTAAGAGATGGAACCTACTGCCTGGAAGACCCAGACGGCAGGCAGCTGCCTAGAACTTGGAATGTAGACAACTTGAAAAAGTACTACTTCTAAGTACGAATGAAAATACCTCAATTTTGTAATCTCAAGTTTTGTTAATGAGTATGCCTTCATTTCCCAACTTGTCTTTTTATCTAAGTTTCTTAGTGTCGCCTGTATACAAAACAGACGGCCAATATGTTTGGAAAGTGTCCGTCCCAACAGCAGACGCCCCAATCCCTCTGAAGGAGCCGATTGTTTCAGAACAGTCGTTCCTACGAAATTCATCAAGTTTATACCAACACTTGACGAATATTTACTTGATCATTTAAGAGGCCTAAGGCCAGATAAAATAATGATGAGGCCCATGGCCGAATGTTAATAAACAAAAAGAGACCGAATGGTCACAGTCTGCTCCAACATGAGTATGACCGTCTGCTCCAACATGAGTCAGATAACCGGCGACGTCCATTCGGGCGAATTCGTCGAGGAGAAGCATCTCCCATTTGGGTGGCACATTGCTCTACGAATATATCAAGCGGCCCTACCGAATGCTAAGGCAGCATTCGCAGTCGTTTGTTTTAATCGAAAGTGAAATCTAAAAGACCTGAATTTTCTGTCTGTTCTAGCGCAGTTCAGAAATGGTCACTGTTTCACAAGTAGAGGCTAAGCGAGGCATGAAGCCGGATGCACCTGTTATTGCTATACAGGTTATAATACTTAGAAAAAACATGCAATGAAAAATTCAAAGGACACAATATGGATAACTTCAGCCAAATGGCCGAATGATTCAAATTAAAAAAGACCAATCGTCACCAGACGATTGGTTAAGATTGTTATCTGGAAAAGCCAGAAAGATTGTCAAATTACCCGACCCCTCGGTCAGTAAAGATACAAATACTCGGCACGCAGGCCGGAAAAACAAAGTACTTGGCCATTCGGCCGCAGAAACAGAAAAAATAAAAAGCTTAAGTGATCAGGGGAGAGCCTCTTCATTGGCAGCCGGCCTGTTGTCCTTCGGCTGCTCTTCATCATTTTTCTCTTGCTCCTCCGCCTGATCTTCCTCCTCACCACCAGAGGACGACTCCCCAGAAGAGTCGGACCCAGAGCTTTCCTCGGGCGCAACATTCTCAGCCTCTTCAATAAGACGAGCGTCGAATGCTTTGTTGGCTTCATCAAACTTGGATTTCCAAGTCTGATAGTCTGAGTCCGGCTGCACAGCCGCCCAAGTGTCCCGCATGATGGCATCATAATCGCTCATCATTTGCTTAACAAGAGCCTCTCTCTCTTGCTCAGCCACGGACTCAAACTTGGACTTCAGCTGGTGCTCCTGGTTGCTGAGGCGCTGCTCCAGACGGCCCACCTTCTGCTTGGCTCTCTCGGCCTCTTCTTTGGCATCTTGAAGAGGCTCGAGCTTCTCCTTAAGATTTGTAATTTCTTTCTTAAGGGAAGTGATGCGCAGGCGGGCCGAGTCCAGGTCCTTCTTCACCTGCATGTTGGCTTCCGCCTGCGAATACATCATATCAAGCGTCAGATACTCATTCTGAGCAATATCAAATTGAGCTCGATCCAAGGCGGACTCGGCCCGAGCTTTAGCGACTGTTACCTCTTTGGATTTCTCCTTGAGGGGTTGCCTGAGCCCTTGGACGCGCAGCATGGCCTGCAAAAATAGCCGAATGGTTAAAACCAGGCGGATAAATACTTGAGCAAAAAAAAAAAAAAAAAAAAAAAGAGAATTGCTTAAGTTAAGACTCATACCTCGCAGAGGTTCCCCAGGATGCCATCCAACTCCAGGGTGCCGACCCCTCTGACAGACGCCTTGTCGTCAGGATCAACCGCCCTCAGCATGGACTTGGCCATCTGGATTACAGTCGACCTCTGCACAAGAACTGAGAAGGATAGAAAGTTAGAAAAATAACACAAGTATATTTGGAAGAACAATAAAGACAAATGGTTTTTACCGTCGTCCTTCGGTTCCTCCTCTCTCCCCAGACTCCTCCTCGCTCCTGCTGAGCCGACAGCAGCGGTGGGTTGCTTGAAGCCACCCTTCGATGCCCTCTGGGCATCCGGTTTGCTGATCTCCTTTTCAGCTTCGAGAGAAGAGGCGTCTGGGCCCTTCTTGGGATTATAAGCAATGTGCTTCCGGCCGCCCTTGTCGGATGCGCTCACATCACCCGCCCTTGTCTTTTGGACCTTAGGGTCGGATGGTTTTGAAGGAGATTTGGAAGGCGTACCCTACATCAACGCAAGATAAACGCAAGTTAGAAATCATTCGGGCAAATTTAATATTGGTCAGAAATGAAAGTATAACAATTTCCTACCTTGGAGGTGCCTCCAATTTTCTGCTCGTCCACTTTGGTGTGAGTGGTTGCTTCTGCCCTGTTTAGGACATTCGACCTGTATCGAGCAGCAGATACAGCCGGCTTCCTTGTGGCAGAGAGCTTCTCCATTGCTTTATCTGCAAAAATGAACAAGTATTAGCATCATTAAACAAGTACTGAAAAGCAAAAGTAAATTGCATATAAAACAGACGGCCGACTACCTCTCGGCATTTCAGAACTTAGCCCACAGGCGGCTAAGAATGTTCCTTCTTCAAACCACTTGTACAAAGGGAGATAGCATTGAGGGGTGACCTCCTTGTCCCCCTCATCATTCGTCCACACGGACACGGTAAACAACCCCGCGTCCATGATCTCCTCCTTTGTCCGCCTGGGAATAGGCGGCAATGCGCTCCTGCCTGCTAGGAGAGGTGGATCCTTATTCCACCTGTTATACTTTTGGTTCAGGCGGCTGTCGGCAGACTTGACTATATAAAACTTAGTCCTCCAGTCTTTCCACTTGTTCTCTTTGCCAACAACCATCATGTACCCCTTGCAATTGGTCAAGGTGTACAAGCCCTCACCGCCCCTAGCAGGCGCCCTGCTCAGATAGTGCATGTGGGCAAACGCTTCAAAGCTCGCCTCCACCTGCAGCATCTCACAGGCGGCAACGTACCCCAGAATATTGATCCAGGAGTTGGGTACAAGTTGTCAGATACCCAGTTGGTATCCGTCCAAGATCCTCTCCACGGCCGGATGGAGAAGGAAGCGGAGGCCAGCCTGGAAGGCCGCTTCATAGCAGCCGAATGCTTTGTCCTGATAGCTCGCCAGACTCGGCCAGGTTATGGTGTCGCCCTCGTTAGGGACCAACAAAGTGTAGCCATAGCCTAGGACGACCTTGCGCCTAAAATTAGCAAGGCCGGATGCCATGGCGCTCTGCCTGCCTGGCGGAACATGCTGATAGTAGGGGGCTCTCTCCAAGCGCCTGGAAGCTCTCGGCTCGGCCCAGCTTTCCCCCTTATCCACTGCTAGAGACTCTCTGGCAGAATCTATATTTGATCTAGCCTCCTCTGAAGTTACGGAGGCATTCTCTGAAGAAGATGACGAGGCCGACTCGTCACCAGAGCTCTCATCAGAGCTAGGGGACCGCCGACTGGTGCCAGCGGGGTCCTCCCCTAGACTCTCTTCCGGCGCCTGTCCAGAAGGCCCGGGTTGATATTCTTCATCCGCCTCCCCCGGGATTCCATCACTGGGAGTTCCACTAGATGTGGGCGAATGGTAATAGGGGGGTAGGAGGAAGATAAGGAGGGCTGTCAGGATTTTCCGACAGCTCACTTCGAGGCACTCTTATTGAGTCGTCTGAATAAACAGTCGACCCATCCGAATGGTAGAAAACTCCATCGGAGCTACACTGCCTTGCTGTTCTTTTGGTTCTGGCCATAGTGTCCTGCACAGACACGGAAACGGTCGGATTCGGAGAAGTTCGCAAAGCGGGGTCGTTGGCCAAGCATTCGGCACTGCTAGTTCTAGATTCAGCCGTCCCCGGTGACCGGCTGATCACAA
This sequence comes from Chenopodium album, assembly GCF_948465745.1. Classification (NCBI taxonomy): domain Eukaryota; kingdom Viridiplantae; phylum Streptophyta; class Magnoliopsida; order Caryophyllales; family Amaranthaceae; genus Chenopodium; species Chenopodium album. The sequence continues at coordinate 40,384,423 of NC_137834.1, read as the reverse complement.
TCCTACGTCGTGCCGCATGCAATTGGGGAGCCATTTTTCGAAAACCAAGAAAAAATGAAAAGTAAATGAAAAAAACAGGCGTTACCTTTAGAAGAAGGGTGAAAGACGCTTGGTTGACTGAAGAACGGTCGGACAGTTGGTCGAGTGTCGGGTGCTTGAAAAGTGAAAACACTTTGGGAATTTTGAGATTCTTTAAGTTAAAAAGTCCAAGATTCTCCAGAGATTCGCAAAGGTGTGAATCTAAGGGGGGGGTCAAACCTCACTATTTATAGGGGGGTAAAACCCTAATTTTTCCCCCCAGTAATTTTTGAATCTGAACACTCAGATACCGACACCTGTCACAGGAATCACGTGCTAATGGATACGTAGGCAACCTGTGAGGGGCAAATGATTTGGGTATTTTATACCCGGCCAGGTGGCCCAATCAGAAAGCGCCACGTGTCCTCCATATAGGTGCCATTTGGACCTATGGAATGATGACACGTGGAGGGTGGACTCTTCTCCGTCCTACGTGGACTGAAGGTCCAGCAGGGACCATTCAGGTTGCGACACGTGTCGCCCAAAAGGTGCTTCAGAATCCTTTTGGGCACAGTGACACGTGTCACTCAGGCAATTGGCCCGGGGATGGCAGCCTTCTAAAGGCCCAAATCCCGAGGCGCCGTAAAACGGCGTGACCTAATTCCTAGGTCACCAAGATCCTAGGAGGGGCACACTTTTGAAAAGGACCCTATAAATAGGGATATTCTGGCATTTATGACAGACACAACAACACAACAGAAAAAAGGAGTGAGAATATTCACACAATACGAGACAACACGTCACTTACCACAGAGCTGTCGTTTTCAAGGAACACACAGCACTTTACCTGAGCTTGGAATCCAAGCAGATAAACTTTACTTCCGCACGTTTTATTTCCGAACGTTTACTAACTTAATCTTCGGAGGCGGACCACCGACCATCCGGCGGTCCGTTTGCTTTGCAGGTACAGGCATCCTCAGTCGAATCCAGTTTCAGTATTGTAACTCTCCCAAGGGACAAAAACCCCCGAAACAGTTGCCTTAAATTATCCGTGAACGGTTTACAAGTTCCTTAAAAACTTGTTGGAGGCTCCCTACTTTCCTTGTCCCTAATCGTATACGTCAATTCCCACTTCCTAAGAGTGCCAAGCATATTCACACATGTTTTAACGTAGGCGCACTTCGAGCGACGCCTACATGTTGCCTACGTATCTGTTAAGAATCAGGCCGAACGTGGCTTTAGCTGAACCTCGCACAAGTGTGTATACCTCAAAAAGGTCTTTTGAAGGGTTTAAACGTGGTTAGGATAAAGATTTGAAGAAGAAAGGGATAAAGGCTCAAGACCCTCGATAAGCCCCCAAGGTATGTAACCTTGATTTTGAATCTTTATATTTTAATGCTTGAGGCTTTTAACTCTTTTTTTTTTTAGCTCTCTTTTCTTTTTTTCGTTTATATTTTGCTCTCTCTTTTGCTTTTGCATTTATTTTATTTTTATAAGTGCAGGTACTCCCGATCATATGGTCTATCACTCACTTAGCATTCATGTTTCTCATGCATGATACCGAGCACTAGATAAGAGCCAAAACCTGAAGAAAGGAGCGCCAAATGGAATCCCAATGCTCATTGCAAGTACCATCAAGGAAGGGGCCACACTACAGAGCAATGTTGGAATTTGAAGGACGTTATTCAAGACTTAGTGGATGCAAACAAACTTCCTGTCCCTCCAAGAGGCAAGAAGTAATAAACACAAGGCGCACAAAAGATCCTTTGTGCAAGATTTCATGATATTTTTTTCTTTATCATTCATCTCCATTCCCCCATTCATGTCTAGCATAGGTTTTCCATTATGAATTTTTATATGTTTCATGTGTTTCGTTCACCTTTTCCATTAATAAAATGAGCAAATTTCCCTTACATCTTGATTATAGAATTTTTTATTCATTCATTCATTCTCAAAAAAAAAATAATAAAAATAAAAAAATAAAACAATTACCGAACTAAACCCAAGGTACACCAATGACTTGAGGCACCTTTGCAACCCTGTCATTCCCTGTTAACCGTTCAATCACATTCCATTTCTTCATCAACCATTTTGAGCCTCGTCTAACGTTTGGCCTTCATTTCTTCAACTCACATTTACATAACCCTGGGATTGGAAGATGTGTAATTGTATAACATTCAAAAAGCAAGTGAAAAAAAAAAACAAACCAGCAAAGCAACAATGAAACAATGTCTAAAGGCAAGTGTTCCAATGTCTTTGATATGAACACGTCTCAAATTGGACTCATCGAGTGCTCGGTACCGTGCCTGAGAAACATGAATGCTAAGTGAGTGATGGACCGCATGATGTGAGATTGCCTACATTGATTCAAAAGAATAAAAAAAATAATAATAAATTCAAAACAAAAAAATAAATAAAAAATAAACTTGCAAAGTCCAATACATAATTGCATATCTTGGGGGGCTTTTCTCGGGTCTTGAGCCTTTTACCCCTTTCTTCCTTAAACCATCAACTTAACCACATTACAACCCTTGAAATACCTCTTTGAGGTGTACACACACTTGTGCAAAGTTCGGTTAGAGCTACGTTTGGCCTGATTCCTAATGGATACGTAGGCAACCTCACATCGAGGTGCGGCCACATTCATAATCATATCCATGCATGATCGAGTCAAAGAATATCCAATGCTTACCCCTACTCATTTAGAGCTAGACTTGGGGGCTTGAACCCATATCACATTAACTTACCCAGCCTAAAGAGTCATCATCTTTGACTCTTCTCACATATATTTCCATCACCATCACCTTTGCAGCCAGCCTTAGTATCACATTCACACAATCATAACAATCATAACAATCATGTTAAAGCATAATATTAATAGCATGATACTAACAAGATTGATAACAAACCCTAGTATGTCACTAAGCATCAAAGATCAAATCTTTAACCCTAACATGATATTAAGAAAGAAATAGAAAGCATCATAAAAATCATAATTGATATTAGAAACTTTATTATTACCCTAAACATGATACTAGGAAGCAATAAAACATCCTAAGATGATACTAGGAAACAAAATAACAATCTAAACATGATTTCTATATCAAAATATCAATTAAAGCAATTAAATTACTTTCTTGGATGCCTCGTATCTCTTTCTAATAACAAAATACACACGTTAGTAACTTCAAGGAAAATATAAATCAAGACAATTAAATTAAAAAATGTAAATAGAGATTTGGGATCAAACCCACAGAAATATCAAACCTTCCACGTCTAGGGCGAAGGCAACTTCGAACTTGGCTAGGTGTGTCTAGTGCTAATGTATGAGGAATTGTGTTTGTAAAAGGCTAGGCTATGAAGAGGGAGAGAGAATATAAGCTTTACCTTAGAGAGAGAGAAGAGAATTGGAGAATTCTGGTTGAGAGTTGATGATTAAAAACGGAGGTCCAGGGACCCTATTTATAAGAAAATAGTCCGGAATCGATAGAGAAGAATCAGAGTTCGAAAAGGAATAAAAACACCTCCCTACACTGCAGCGCCTGGCGACGAATTTTCAACTTTTTGATAAAAACGAGTCATAAAATTCGTGTTTAAGGGTAAAATCGTATTTTCATATAAAACACTTCTTTTATTCCAAATAAAACTCATAAAACATAATCATCAATCCTAATCCCATTTGGATTTAAAAGAACCTTCTAGAGGATTCTAGAACACTATAATCAATCCTAATAACTTTAGGTATGATAATATATAATAGGCCCTCCACTAGATCATTCGGCTGCAGTTTAGTATTTAGGCCATAACTCCCTCATTATTCATTGGCATTGGGCTTATAATATATCGTTGGAAAGATCTTTTCGAGCGCCATCCAACTACACCATTATTGGACCCTTGTCATGGACCAAACTAAACTAGATATGCTATTTTCATAAAATAAAGTAGGTTTTTGAAAATAGAAAGAAAGATTTTTATAAATACTAACCGCAACATTAGACTTTTCACACTTTCACTTCATTCGATTATGATTCGACGAGAAAAGTATTCATCACTGGGTTTGGTTTTGGGGAGACAGAAGTGGGTGTCTACAGAAGCCCCACTTTGATTGAGTTTTGAGAAACTTATGTTTTGAAAACAAAAGTCAAAGTAGCGATAGGGACAGAGAATGATTCAGAACGTTCTGCGATCCTAAATCATTCTTGTAACGCCGATACCTACAAACTAGCGTTAGTTAAACAGATAAAAGAGTTAAGAAACGCGTATCTTGCACCGTCGAGCACACGCTTTTGAGGGTAACCGATTTTTTGTATCTGCTGCTGTGACAACCTTCCACAAGATAGGGAACGCTATCTTGCTGTTTTGATGTTCAATCGTCTCTGAACAATGGAGCTTTTTGATATGCCCACGTGTCTCTGAGCAAAGATCTTTGAATGATATGCCCACGCGTCTCTGAGCAAAGAGCTTCAATATGTCCACGCGTCTCTGAACAAAGAGCTTTTCGTTTATTTGACGATCTTCTTCAAGCTAGGAGATACCGCCTGAAGACTGCTACACTTGCAACTGCCTCCAATTTCCACTGCAATAGTTTTCTGCAAGCCAGAGAATACTATGGAAGATTGCTTCGCCTGAAACGACCTTCTACCGCCTTGTAACCATCTTCCGCAAGCCAGGGAACATGATCGAAGATAACTCCGCCTGAAGCCATCCTCAGTTGTTTGTGACAACCCTCCGCAAGCTAGGGAACGCTGTCAAAGATAACTTTGCTTGAATTCATCCTCCGTTGTTGAGATAATATTCCGAATAAAATTACCGAAGATCATCGCCTGTTGATCCTTAAAGTTCGCTTGAACTTTGCTACCGTGATATTTGCTGAAATTTCCACGATGCTAGTATGTCGGCGCTTTTTGCTGCTTGTGAACCATTATGTCAGTGCCTTCGATGAGCCAATGCTTAGGCGCTTTAAGGAAAGTGAGACGATTATTTATCAGGTCGATCACTTTATGTGATTGTAATCGAGTCGATTACTAAATAATGTCAAATTGCTTATAATAAGAGCTAATTGGCGTACCAAGGAACCCAAACTGCTGCATGAGGTCCATATAACCATATTACGGGGCCACACACTCTGTTGCCGCACCAACGCCTGCTGGAAGACTCTATCGTCGCGCAATCTACTTGTCGCCAGACGACAGGCTTGTCGCTAGGCGACAATTTCGTCGTCTGGCGCTGCAATCAAGATTTTTGAATAAACCTATCTTTTTATGTTGTTGTTGTTCACTGCCCGGTCTCACTTCGAACCTTTAACTTGGTTGTTTCCTTTCAACTAAATCTTTATAAGAATCTCATGCGTTTATATTCGCGGTTTTTTTCGAAAAAATCCTGGAGTATTCTTGCTCGTTTCCTCTTTGAAATGTACCTACATTTATATTTTGGACTATAGGACTTTGCTCATCTTTGCAACTATCTTAGGGTTATCCTAAGGCTCATTTAAGACTTAATGTATTTTTAGCACATATGACTTGTCGTGACTCGACTCAAAGTGTTTTGACACACATGACTTAGGATGTAAACTTGTCTAAATGATGACTCACTACGTGTGACTCGTGTGTACAAAGTGATGACTCACGTCTCAATGTGTACATGACTTGAAAATCAAAAAAATTCCGCCATTTTTGTGGAGGGTACTAACTTTCTCCCGAAAAAGACACACATAAAAAAGAATTAAAGTAAATGTTTGAGAGTGCATGTTGAATGAGCTTAGCCAAGTATATGCGTTTGATGATGTCTCTCAAGGTGCAAGGGTTAATTCATCCTAGGCTATCCTATTTGACTCAATAATGAAAGTATGTAGGTAACTTAGGCACGGAGGCTAAGCACTTCATACTTCGTGATGCGATAAAGATTACAAGGGATGAGTTATTTTGATATGACAAGGCATGCTTCAACGTTGTGTTAAGAATTTCATGACAAAGGGTTCCTAAAGGAGGGACTATTTGGTCATGTATATGTGCAGTGTGTGAAAGTGACACTAAGGCTAGGCCGTAAGGGCTAAGAGTGTAGAAAAATACATTGAAAGGAGTCAAATGGGGGTGACTCTTAGGCTAGGTAAGCTAATGATGTAGGGATCAAGCCCCCAAGTCTAACTCTACATGGATAAGGATGAGCATTAGAGATCCTTTGACATGACCAATTATGAATGTAAATATGAATGCATTTTTTATTACGGCTGCATCTCCTTTATGAGGTTACCTACGTATCCGTTAGGAATCAGGCCGAACGTAGCTCTAGTCGAACCTCGCACAAGTGTGTACACCTCAAAAAGGTATTTTGAAGGGTTGCAACGTGGTTAGTCTAAAGGTTTGAAGAAGAAAGGGACAAAAGGCTCAAGACCCTCGATAAGCCCCCAAGGTGTGCAACCTTGCTTTTGAATCTTTATATTTTTATGCTTGAGGCTTTAACTCTTTTTTTTTTTAGCTCTATTTTATTTTTTCCGTTTATATTTTGCACTCTCTTTTGCTTTTGCATTTATTTTATTTTTATAAGTGTGGGCAATCCCGTTCATGCGGTCTATCACTCACTAGGCATTCATGTTTCTCAGGCACGGTATCGAGCACAAGATAAGAAACGCAATCCGAGACGTGTTCTTATCAAAGATATTTTCATATCAAAGACATTGGAACACTTGCCCTTTGTTACACTTTTATTTATTTTTTGTTTATTTTTGCTATTTCAATCTTTCGAAGTCACTCAAGCTTTTTATGAATTTGAAAATTGCATAAGTTTCACACCATCCCATCCCAAGGTTAGGTAAATGTGGGTTGAAGAAAGAAAGGTCTATCGTTACACGAGGCTCAAAGTGGTGTATGAAGAAAGGATTGTATATTTGAAAGGGTGAAAGGAGATATGATATGGCTACAAGAGGTTCCTCAAATCATTGATATACCTTGTGCTTAGTTTGACATGGATTTTTTTTTCTTGGGTAATGTAATGAAATAATCATATGCAAGAAAAGAAATGCTTATGTTTATTAAAAGGGAAAAAGAAAGAACAATCTTATAAAGTAAATCTAAGGAAAATAAAAGGTGTCTATGCTAGACTTATTGGGGAAAGGAATAAAAAAATAGAAAAAAGAGATCACGAAATATTGTCGTTGAAGCTTGCCTCTTATCCTTTGCCTTATCATCACTTGGTGTTCTTGCCGACTGGAGGTATTTGAAGCCTGTTATTGTCGATCAAATATTGGATTGCTTCCTTTAGCTTCCAACACCTCTTAGTAGTATGACCCCTACCTTGATGGTACTTGCAGTGTACATTTGGGTTCCAACTAGGCAATCTCTTCTCTAGTGGGGGATCTTGAATGGGTCCAATTGGAGTAATGAGTCCCTTGGAATGAAGTTGATCGAAAAAAGCATCGTAGATAATTCTAATAGGGGTGAAATCCTTTCTTAGTTGCTTTATAAGTCCTCAATTATCCATGGCTAAGATTTCATTAAGGTCGAAAGTACCAACATTGTTACTAGAGTAGGTGTTTTTAGAAGAAGAAGGATAGTCGTTCTTCTTTCCTTTCCAGCCACTCTTGTTATTATTACTAATCTTGGCCTTCTTTTTGCTTGGTGGAACATGGAGGAGACTTGAATCTATGAGGACTTGAACGAGATCTTTGAGGATGAAACGTCCTTCGGTAGTGTGATCATGGCCTCTATGGTGTTGATAATGCGAGCGTTGTTCGATAACCATTATCCAATCTCTTAGTCCTTCTATTGCACCCATAAGTGTGACAACAGTATTTCGTAATTCCTGAACGTCCTCTTCCAGACTTGACGAGTTTTCACTAGTACTACTTAAGAAAATTTCTTTTTCGCCGGCCATTATTACAACCCTTTTTGTTTTATATAAAAAAAGTGATTTTTTATCAAAAGTGTTGTCTTGATTAAGTGCTCTTCCCCCCTTGATCAAGTGCTGAAGAAAAGGAAGTTAGGAGTAAGTTTTCTTTTTTTTATTATTATTATTTATTTTGAATTAAGCTCTATTCAACATGGAGGAGAATGTGGAAGAGAATGGGAATAGATTGGATCCCCCCACTCGAATGACGGAAAATGACTCGTGCATGAATCTAAGACATGGTCATGGTGACATATACAATGTTTGTGCTGAGACTAGTGAGTGTAGGTGACATGTTAAGACTATTGTGTATGACCATGGAACTAAGTGCTTAGACTCAATTAAGGACTAAATATGGCTACCGCCATTAACAAACTGATCAAACTGATTAATAAACTATTTAATTAGACTCGTCGTGATGACTCGAGCAAGAAATTGAATTGTCGCCTGAATAACAGTATTGTCGCCACACACTATAGTGCAGCGCCAGATAGGGTTGTACATAGTGCGGTTTGGACCGCACCAAACCGCAATTTCGCGGTTTGGTGCGGTTTGCGGTTTGAAAATTGCGGTGCGGTTTTTTAAAATGACCAAATCGAGGTTTGCAGTTTGGTGCGATATCCAAAATTATTGAGACCAAACCGCACCGCAAACTGCACTTTAATGCGGTTTGTGATTTTTATACTATATTTTCATTAAAATTATATAAAAGAACTAAAATATATGAGCTAATTTTTTACTATTAGTTAATCTATACTTAATATTTAAAAACTATAACTAAGAAAGACACATGTATGTCCTCATCCATTCTATTACACTTCTCTAACCATAATTCCACATGTCATCATACACTATTAATTTTTTATCACGCCATTTTTTTTAATTCTTTCATTAAACTTATACTTCATATTTCATACACACTTCATCTCTTCATCTTCATCTCTCCCCTTTAATTAAAACTTTTCCTATTCTCTCTTTAATTTTAGCCCTTCTACCTTCTATTTAAGCCTCTTTTTTTATTAATGTTCCAAAATTTTAATTTCTTTAATCATGTTTTTGATTACATATTATACCTGTTAGGAAATTAGGGTGTAATTGTGTTTGATTAATGCGGAACAAGTCAATGAAATTAAGAACGAGAAAAACAATAAAGAAGATAAACAAATAATACAAGGGTTTACGTGGTTCGGTCAAAATAGACCTACATCCACGGGTGGGGGATTCGATAGCTTCTTCACTATAATGGAGAAAGAAACAAGAGAATAATACAAGGAGTCTTAAATCTAATGGCTCAATAAGGTATGATCTAATTGATCAACTAAAGGGTCCTTTTATAACACAAGGAAACCCTAATAAAACCCTAAGATTGTTCCCCAAGTACACTCAAATAGCCGTCATAGAAAAGATATAATTATAGAAAATATTCCATAAATTATCCTAGAATAACCTAATTACCGAGCTATAGCTCGGCAGCTAGCTCATGCCTGCCGCAAGTCCTCATAGGGCCGAGTTATAGCTCACTCGCATAGAGCTATAGCTCGCAGCCTCGTTGCAAATTTCCAGCTTCGTTAGGTTTTTGTAAAACGGTCATAACTTTCTCGTTTCTTATCGGAATTGGGCATATGACCTATCGTTGGAAAGCTCTTGAACCAAGCTATCACCTCCAACTTGAATCACCTCAAAATCAGTTGTAGTTTGAGAGATATAAGCGTTCAAATTCAGCCCTACTAGATTTCAAGTCACAATTAAACAATCTCCACCTTGACTTGAAATCGACCAAAAAACAAGGTAATTCCACCTTGAACCAAAAACCAAGAAGTAATGCTCATAATAAAACATAAAACCTCCACCTTAAACAAAACTCCATAAGCCTACTCACATTAGGCTATCACCAAACGGACATCTTCCATAACTTGTGAACCGGTGCGTCTCCGAACACAAAATTCCGTACACAAAACCATCACATGGCCTATATTGAGAGTATAATGTCCCGATGCCAAGCATGCTTATCAAAATTGACCAAACTCTCTTCAAACACTTCTTCATCTCAAAAAATCAAACTAAAAAAAAAAACTTAAGCAATTCTAGAAAAATAAAAATTACATCAAGAATTTCTAAATTGCAATTGTACTTAGTAAATCACAAAAGTACCAAAATTGAGATAAGAAATAGCATAACTAGAACAAAATCTAATGCATAACCAAGATTGCTACTTTATTACAAACGAAAATCAAAAGCAATCTATCATAGACTCTATACCAAAAATCCACATGGTTTCTCGTTTTACCAAGAGATCTCAAAGGGGAACTTATCATGAAGAGATCCGCAACCCCAAAGCTCGTAACCCTAAAGTGCATAATCATAATCATCATCGTTGTTGGCCATATTTGCGGATTTGTCCTCATTGGACTTCTCCTCATTCTTCTTCTTTAATTTCTATCACTCGGCTTTGATATGACCCTTCACATGACAATAGTTACAAACTTTTCCTTTACCAAAATTCTTATTACCACCATGAGCAACTAGAGCATTATTTTGAGCAGGATTATTAGATTTATTAATCAATTTATTGTCAATTAAATCTATTTGAGTTAAGGCATCCTTAACATCCTCCAAACTCAAATCATCTCTACCATACAATAAAGTATCTCGAAAATGCTTATACGTAGGCGGTAAAGAACACAACAACCTAATAGCCATATCCTCATCATCGATCTCAACATCGAGGTTTTGCAAATCCAAAATAATAGAGAAGAATTCATCTAAATAAGACTTAAGCGGTTTACCTTCTTCTAGAAGAAGATCATGAAGTCTAGATTTGAGTAGTAGACGGTTGGTCACGCTCTTTGTCATATAAAGTGACTCCAACTTCAACCACAAACCCGCAGAAGTCGTCTCCTTGGAAACCTCTCTCAAAACATCATCAGAGAGACATAATTGAATTGCCGAAAGAGCCTTCAAATCGATCTCCTCCCACGTATCCACCGTCATGCCCGAAGGCTTGTTGGATACACCTTCAAGAGCCTTGTGACAGCCACTTTGAACCAAGATGGCTTTCATCTTCAATTTCCATAGGCCAAAATTCACTTGCCTATCGAATTTCTCAATATCAGATTTCATTGGCATAATTTAATCAAACTAATCTATAAACACCTAAACCTTAAGACCTTAAAACCTTGGCTCTAGATACCACTTGTTAGGAAATTAGGGTGTAATTGTGTTTGATTAATGCGGAACAAGTCAATGAAATTAAGAACGAGAAAAAAAATAAAGAAGATAAACAAAGAACACAAGGATTTACGTGGTTCGGTCAAAATAGACCTACATCCACGGGTGGGGGATTCGATAGCTTCTTCACTATAATGGAGAAAGAAACAAGAGAATAATACAAGGAGTCTTAAATCTAATGGCTCAATAAGGCATGATCTAATTGATCAACTAAAGGGTCCTTTTATAACACAAGGAAACCCTAATAAAACCCTAAGATTGTTCCCCAAGTACACTCAAATAGCCGTCATAAAAAAGATATAATTATAGAAAATATTCCATAAATTATCCTAGAATAACCTAACTACCGAGCTATAGCTCGGCAGCTAGCTCATGCCTGCCGCAAGTCCTCATAGGGCCGAGCTATAGCTCACTCGCATAGAGCTATAGCTCGCAGCCTCGTTGCAAATTTCCAGCTTCGTCAAGTTTTTGTAAAAGGGTCATAACTTTCTCGTTTCTTATTGGAATTGGGCATATGACCTATCGTTGGAAATCTCTTGAACCAAGCTATCACCTCCAACTTGAATCACCTCAAAATAAGTTGTAGTTTGAGAGATATAAGCGTTAAAAGTCAGCCCTACTAGATTTCAAGTCACAATTTAACAATACCCTATAATGACTTATTGATATTTCCTCACACTTATCTCTCGATACAATTTTATATGAATAACCCGTGCATTGCACGGGCCAGAAGGCTAGTTAAAGGTTAATAAAAAGAGTTTAATATTTAAATTATCAGTTCATAATGATAATATAAAATAAAAGTTTTGTCTTAAAAAGAATAATTACTATTTTAATAAAATACGGTTAAACCGCAAACCGCACCGCACAAAACCGCATCTTGCGGTGCGGTTTGGTGCGGTTTTTTAAAAAGTGCGGTTTGGTGCGGTTTGAAAAAATTACAAACCGCACTTTTGCGGTTTGGTGCGGTTTATGATCCAAATCGCACCGCGAACACCCCTAGCGCCAGACGACAGGGTTGTCGCCCGGCGTTGCACAACAATGTTTGGCGCCAAAGCCCAAATTTTTGTGCCATTGTTGGAACATCGATCTGGGATTGTTTTCAATATTTTTACTCTAAAGGGACAGGCCTAAAGTCGTACTAAGTCAGTTTGATTAATTTATTAGCCTTTAATTACTCAAATTAATTAATTAATTAGGCAAAGTCCTTTTAGTCATTAATTAGTTTATTCAGACTTAATCACAAGTCAAACAAACGGTTAGGAAAAAAACATAGAGTATGCAGAGCAAATAATGCACAAGTAGTCAAGTAGTCACAATATGATGCAATGAGTTTGCAACCTAACTTTGGCTCTAATTCTCTAAAGTTAAGGATATGTGTTAGTCAAAGAGGGTCCATGGTTATGAGTCCGGATGCACCTCGCGGAAGCCTTACCTTTGGAAGGGTTGGAGCGTATGGATGGGACCCCGCGAGTTAAACTCGCTTCCATGGTTTGGTGAATTCAACAAACTCGGATGTACCCTTCGTTGCCAGGAGCGTTCGATTGGGTAGATGGAGCGTGAATTCCCAGAGGGTTATGGCCATATGTAGAACATATATGGGTTTGAGAAAAAAGGGAAAAACTCAATCAGAAAGTAAAATCGAGCCAACAGTGCTAGAACTAGTCAAAAGAAGAAGGCAGAGTTCTATCTCGGAATTGGAAGAACTTGGCGCCAGACAACAGAGTCTGTCGCTAGAAAATTGCTCTGTCTCTAGACGACAAAATTGTCGCCATGCGACGAGGCCATTTTTCAGGCGACGCACTCTGTTTTCTAGACGCTAGTTCCTACATGCCTAACCAGCTTTCTATGGTCTTAGAATTTTCCAGTTTTTGCAGTATTATTTCAATTCTAGTTGTGAAAGACATTTCTCAAATTTCCTACGTGTAAAAGTCGTATGTTTTTTACTCACTACGGATGATCTTTCCAATGAGAACCAATTTTATGCATATGACAATAATGTTAATCAAAATTACGCACATGAAATACTTAGAACTTTTCGAGTCTCATCCACTCATTCTAAATCATTGCCAAAATTAATTTTAGGAATTAAAATAGAAATCCTCCCCAGTGGAGTCGCCAAAAAAATATAGGGAATATTTCAAGAATTACCCCAAACTTGAGCCCCACTGTGATCATACACTTAAGCATGGTGGCGTCCAAACGGAAGGAAGCTAAAGCAAAAGAGTCGCCAACAAGTTTTAGGAACTTGTAAACCGTTCACAAGGTGAAGGTTAAACCCCTTAACGATCCAGGAGATCGTTAACTCCAATAGATCTTGAACCATGACTGCAAGTTCGAGGATAAAGGTACAAATCCAATCTAAAAGAGAAAGAACCTGCCCTAATAATAAGTCTCTACTTTATTCTTCTTGTATTCATGTGCGCTTTCTGACTAACATGCAATCAATAGGTTTACCCTAAACCTGTTTAATCTATGTTGGTTGAATATTAATGCACAAATAAAACTATTATTGGCGATCACTTGAATTATAATCATATTAACCCTAAACAAGATTATTAATTATCTTATTAAGCGTGATTACAAGTACTAATTCCTTTTAAACATGCATAAAAGGTGTGATCAAGCAATAACAATAAATATATATCAAGCAACATAATAAATCATAATCATACTTAAAATAATCGTAACAATGCTTATAACAATTATAAAAATAATCAAGACAATAATCATATTAATCATGTTAAAGCATAATATTAATAGCAAGATCCTAGGCATGATGCTAACAAGATTAATAACAAACCCTAGCATGTCACTAAGCATCAAAGATCAAAGTTTTAGCCCTAACATGATACTAACATGATATTAAGAAAGAAATAGGAAGCATAAGAAAAATCATAATTGATATTAGAAACTTAATTATTGCCCTAAACATGATACTAGGAAGCAATAAACCATCCTAACATGATATTAGGAATCAAAATAACAATCTAAACATGATTTCTAAATCACAATATCAATTAAAGCAATTAAATTAATTACTTGGATGCCTCGTATCTCTTCCTAATAACAAAATACACACGTTAATAACTTCAAGGAAAATAATAAAATCAAACAATTAAATTAAATAATTGAAATAGAGATTTGGGACCAAACCCTTAGAAATTAAAACTTTTCACGTCTAAGGCGAAGGAAACTTCGAACTTGGCTAGGTGTGTTTAGTGCTAATGTATGAGGAATTGTGTTTGTAAAAGGCTAAGCAAGAAAGAGGGAGAGAGAGAATAAGCTTTAGCTTTGAGAGAGAAAAGAGAATTAGAGAATTCTTGTTGAGAGTTGATGATTAAAAACGGAGGTCTAGGGACCCTATTTATAAGAAAATAGTCCGGAATCGATAGAAAAGAATTAGAGTTCGAAAAGGAATCAAACACCTCCCTGTCGCCAGGCGCTGCACTACAGAGCCAGACAATGAACCTGTCGTTTAGCGATGCAGAAGGTTTTCAACTCATTTTCAAATTTATGATAAAAACGAGTCGTAAACCGTGTTTAAGGGTAAAATTGTATTTTCATATAAAACACTTCTTTTATTCCAAATAAAACTCATAAAACATAATTATCAATCCTAATCCCATTTGGATTTAAAAGAACCTTCTAAAGGATTCTAGAACACTATAATCAATCCTAATAGGTTTAGGAATGATAATTCATAATAGGCCCTCCTTTAGATTATTGGGCCGCATATAAGAACCAAACCGGGCCCAGTTTAGTATTTGGGCCATAACTTCCTCATTTTTCATTGGAATTAGGCTTATAATATATCGTTGGAAAGCACTTTCTGAGCTCCATCCAGCTACACCATTATTGGACCCTTGTCATGGACCAAACTAAATTGGATTGGATATTTTCAAAAAATAGAGTAGGTTTTCAAAAACAGAAAGAAAGATTTTTATAAAATCTAACCACAACATTAGACTTTTCACACTTTCACTTAATTCGATTATGATTCGACGCGAAATGAATTCATCGCTGGGTTTGGTTTGAAGGGGACACAAATGGGTGTCTACAATTATATTGATATTACAAATTTAATGGATTTTCAATTGAAAAAACAAAAATGTACATTCTGTTTTATATAAATGAACAAATTATATCACAAATAACATGAACATTTTTTAAATATCAAAATAATGTAAGTGACAATATGTGATTTATTTTTTAACATTTTTAAAAATAGAATCATATTTTAAAATAGAATCATTAAAGGTTTATGATGAATAAATAATATGTAATTTATTTTTGAACTTTTTTGACATGTGAATGAACATACATTAATATATGTGTGAATAATATACACATATCCAAATGAACATCTACGTATCAAATTCGAATAAGCATCTATCAATATTAAAGCGAAAATGTATTTAATATAATATTCAAATGACGCTCATGAGCATATAATTTAATATGAAGTTAAACACGTCTTATTTATCAACACATATTTCACACTCCGACATATTAGTTTATTATGGTCTATGTGGATATTTTCAGTATGAGAATGAACATGTACGTATTTACATTCAAATAAACATATGTTTAAATATCAGTAAACATTCATTAATATGTAAATATCATAAACAAAAGTAGGGGTAATCTTCTCTCAAGAATGAACCTTAGCTAGAAGATGTAAGGTAAGAATGTAAATGATCATATACTAGTATCATAATGAACATCTATTAAATTTAAGGAAAATTTGCAAATTGCAGCCATTTAAAGTTCGTATTTTGCAAATTGCAGCCATTTAAATTTTTTTTTGCAAATTGCAGCCCAAAAGTTCGTATAAATTGTAAATTGCAGCCCAATTAAATTTTTTCATCGGTTTACATGTTGAAAAATCTTCGGTTAAGGTTTTAGGGGTCATTTTATATCTTAGGGACCCGAATTGAGCTCAAAATTAGCAAAAAAATAACGTAAGTGTCTCATATTTATAGTTTCCCACAAATCGATACACTTTTGTTACGCAAAACGAGATACTTGCTTTTTTTTTTGCTAATTCCGAGCTCAATTCGGACCCTTAAGGACTAAAATGGCCCCTAAAACCTTAATCGAAGATTTTTCAACTTGTAAACCAATGAAAAAGTTGAATCGGGCTGCAATTTACAATTTATATGAACTTTTGGGCTGCAATTTGCAATTTTTTTTAAATTGCTGCAATTTGCAAAATACGAACTTTAAATGGCTGCAATTTGCAAATTTTCCTAAATTTAAAATGAACATTTACCGAAAATGATCATTTGTTCAGCAACCGTCTTCTCCGACGGAACCTTCGAAGTGTTCTTCTCTGTTTTGTTTCTACAAATTAAAAATACCACAAAATATAGTAGATTTTAGTCTATTTTTCGCAAAAATAAGTGTAATTATAGGTGATTTATTTCAGAGTATCAAAACGCAAAAAATATAAAATCTAGGGTTTACATTCAAAATTCTACTTAAATGAACAAATTCTTACTCTTCTTTTTCGGAATTTAGTTGTGATTGATGAACTTCATCTCGAATGTCAGACTTTTTAGATGTTTTGATGCAATTTGCAGTAATTTTGAAGATTTTTTTCCTGAATTGTAGCGATTTTGAGTATTTGAAGAGATGGAATATGGTGTTGAAGAGAATTAGGGAATTAACTGCAAGTTCTAACTAGTGCGGTTAGTGGGATGCGATTAGTGAGGTGAGGTTAGGGCTATTCTAGTAATTGTGGGAGGGGGGGAGTACGCAGCATTGCCTAGAGGGGGTTATAGGCATTAGGTATTAGTGATCAAATAGATTAACCCCGTGCGATGCAAGATTTTAAAAAAGAATTCAATTATAGACTATTAACACGTACTGAAAGAAAATAACTTTCTCATTTTTCCTAACTAATTTTTAATTAAATATGAATATAAAATTCCCAAAAGTGCATAATTTTCATATTTAATTAAGAAATTTTAATTAAAGTATATTATTAACTATTGTTAACAACTCGTAAATAACTAAATAGCATAATATGTGTAGAAAACCCAAAATTTAAAAATTCAAATGGAATATATTTTCAAAGCTATGTTAAATAAGGTAGTTTAAAAAGGAAAAAAAAATATGACATCATCCTTGCATTTTAAAGTGAAAAAATTATATAAAAAATTGATACGTAGGCAATGACATCAGCGGTTGTTATTTTAGTATATATATAGATATAGAAGTATTTTTTATCACCAAAGCCTAACCACATGGCACATTCTAGGCCATACAAAATAATGTGGTCCTTCTATTATCTAAACTAGCCTTCTGACCGTGCAATGCACGGGTTATTCATATAAAATTGTATTGAGAGAGAAGTGAGAAAATATCAGTAAGTCAATATAGGGTATAATATGTAATCGGAAAAATTGTATTGAGAGATAAGTGAGGAAATATCAATAAGTCATTATAGGGTATAATATGTAATCAGAAACATGATTAAAGAAATTAAAATTTTGGAACTTTAATCGAAAAATAGGCTTAAATAGAAGGTGAAAGGGCTAAAATTAAAGAGAGAATAGGAAAAGGTTGAATTAAAGAGGAGAGATGAAGTGTGTATGAAAGATGAAGTATAAGTTTAATGAAAGAGTTTTGTCAAAAAAAAAAAAAAGTTTAATGAAAGAGTTAAAAAAAATGGTGTAATAAAAAATTAATAGTGTAAGATGACATGTGGCACCATGGTTAGAGAAGTGTAATAGAATAGATGGGGCCATGTGTCTTTCTTAGTTTCTTGGTTATAGTTTTTAAATACTAAGTATAGATTCTCAAAAATGTTTTATAAATCAACTAGTTTGTGACCCGGGCGATGCCCCGATTTAATTTTTGGTGGATGGTTATTGATAAAGTGAGTATAAATTGAATATCGTTAGGCTATTGTCATTGAATATGAACATAAAATACATTAGTTACAAAATTGGATGGTTCTTTGCATATTTTTTGGGAAAACATAAAATACATAAGTTATAAAAGTCTAACACATTAGCATTTACATGAATGACATAATAGCTGAAAATTAGCATTGAGATTCATTAGTTACTTCTCCATTAGGTAAATTACTTTACTACTCCATTAAGTAAAATAGTTCAAAAGTTACGCTTCTCAACAGCAAAATTGAGTAAAATAATTAAACCAAATAGTCCAAAAGTCACACTTCTCAACCGCCGAAAACATTTAATTTAATTAAACCAAATTAAACCATGAAATTAAAAATTAATGCATGTTAGCTCCAATTAAAGATTGGAAATTACTATGAAGAGTAAAATAAGCAAAACAATTAAATGTAAATAAAATTTATTAAGTTGCGGTTACGTGGTGGTAAAGCCGTGAAAACCTAATTAACATGTGGCAATTGAAATGTGACGTGGCGCAATTAGAAGATGAAATTGACACATGGCAATGGCAATGGCAATGTGACTCTTCTTGTTTTTGAGTTTTAATAATAATATTGATTGATTGATATTGATATTTAATTTTTATGGAAATTGGAATTTCAACCACCACCTCTAGCTGCCGGAGACCGCCGACCACGACTATCCGCGACCATCAACCTAAAATCCTAACATTCTGGCGATCACAACCTATGCATCCTAACCTGCCGGCGACCCAAGATCTCCCTTTCCCTTTACCGCAAAACCCCACGAAATCAGCCCCACCACAGTCCTTCCCCAGCCACGAAATCAGACCGCATCACTTTCCTCCACCACGAAAACGACGCCCCTCGCCGTTTCGAGGTGGGGGAAAGGGAGATAGACCGGTTTCGTGGTCTGGTGGTTTGCTACTTTGCTGTTAATGAAGTACATAAAATTGGTTGTAGAGGACATGCAATTGGAGGAAGGAGAGAGAAAAAAAATGGGTGGTTTGTTGGCACTCACCTCGGGCAGCAAAACACCACCACGCTGCCCATCTCTCTCAAGAACAAGCAGCGACCACCGCAATTAAGGAAAATAAATCCTATTTCCGATTGCATTAATTGGAGCTCTCATATTATGATGTGCATCACTAATCATTTTCTATATTTACATTTCTCTTCTCTCTGTCTAAATAAAGTTTGAAGGAGGAAGCCCAAAAAAACATCTTATTTCTGGTTACATTCATCGAACCTCGTCAATTAGAGCGACAAGCTGGCGGGTGTGGTGATAATACTAGTTAATTACACACCTTAACGACGTCCTTTCATAGGCCAACGGAAGTTAAAGACCAATATATCACAGTTTTCGTCTAACGACATTGCTACCCCTGCTATTATTATAGATTAATTTTATTTAGCAAAAAATTTATAAAAGTCCCACACTAAAAGAAAAATAAAGAGTATTAACAAGAAAAGGTTATAAAAAGTAGGGGTGTGCGTAGCAGGGTACCTTGTAAAAATCTTAGAACCCGGAACCGAAACTTATTGCAACAAGTTCCTAAAAATTGGGAGCCGAAACCTGTTCAACAGGTACCTAAAAATTGGAAATCGAAACCTATTCAACAAGTTCCTAAAAATTGGGAACCGAAACATGTAGGTTTCGGAACAGGGTACCTTGTATTTCAAAGTAAGCTTAATAGTTACTTGATTGTCTAGAATATTCAATACAAAATTACAGATACTTATATTAATACCATTAATTAAACCTTTAAGATTAAGATGAAAAATGAATAAAGGAGGGAAAGGTAGGTGACGACTTTTATATAATTTTAATATACGGCTTTTATATTTAGGCTTAAATGATAGGTTCCGATTTCAAGTACTCTATAGGGAACCTATAATAACAGGGTACCCTACAGGTTTCGGGTCCAAAATTTTATTACCCGAATTGAAACTGAAACATGTTGCAACAGGTTCCCAATTTTATTACCTAGAACCAAAACTTGATCCACATGTTCCGGTTCTGGAACCTACGGTTCCAAGTAGGTTTCGAATCCAGGTCTTGGTACCCTGAATTTTTGCTCACCCCTAATAAAAAGTGAAACTTAGTTTCTCTTTTAATAATATGAATAACTTAACTCATATTTAAGGCTTGGGTTATGCAAACAATGGCTCAATTTTATAAGTTTGGGCCCAAATTTGGTTAGGCTTAATTTAATAAGTTTGGGCCCAAGTTTGATTTCTTGGTCAAAACACGTACCGAGTTGTCTATACTTTGACTAAAAAAGCTATGACTCAATTCGATAAACTCGTGAGTTAAAAAATATTTTATGTGTCCTCTGGCACATTCTAAAATTTTATGTTATTATTATTATTATTATTATTATTATTATTATTATTATTATTATTATTATTATTATTATCTCAAAAAGAAAAGTCATACAACCTACAATAAATTAGTGGAAAGTCGAGATATAATCTGGGCACCCACTCCTCTAGCTATAGCAAAGCCTACCCTATTGAAGATATGAGCTACAGCACGAGCCCTAATGTCCTGCGTCGTCGAGAATATCTGAATTCGCTTCAGCAACGCAACAACCTCCTTCCCTAATCCCCCAAGAAAAGAAATTGGAGGGGAGCCGAGATACAATCTGGGCCCGTACCCCTCTAACTATAGCGAACCCAATCCTGCTGAAGATGTGAGCAGTTGCACAAGCACCAATATCCTGAGTCTTAGCGAACGCCTGAACCCGCTTCAGCAACGCAATAGCATCCTTCTCTATTCCCCCAACGAAGAAAAGGAGAAAGGAAGAAAACCATAGTCAATAGCCCTACAACACGCCCCATACTTGTCCTGCTTCCGTTGAGCCGCTGCAGACACAACACGGCCAGCAACGAAGTCAGACAACCCCGATTGTGTCAAAAGTGAAAACCCCGTCAAGTCAACACAAACATCAAGCAACACAACTGCTTTTTGAAGAGCCCCGTCGTTCCCTCCAGTCATTATAATTATTATTATATGTAAGGTAAAAAATGGTTTTCAATTACTTTAAAACAAAAAAGGTAGATATGCCCATACCATTAGTTTATCTAAGGCTAAAACATTTGAGGTTTTTGTTTCTTCGCAAAATTATTCAAATTATTAATACTACCTCCGATCCAATTTACTTGCAACAAAGGAATATTTTATGTCTCACAAATAATACCCTTTTGTTGCGAATAAATTGGATTGAAGGAAGTAATACTTTTATTATTGATATTTCATGGTTGAAGCATTGCCTCAATAATATTCAACTCTTGCTTAAAACTATATAGTGCGTAGTCGATTTAGGCTTTGATTCTCCGCGAGCTCAAAGCTGAAATTTTCAAAATGCATCTTCAACCCTTTTATTTCGTTCCAAAATGCCTAAAGAACTGAAATTTGTTTTTATAGGAATGATAATAGCTATCATTACTAATACTTAGAGAGAAAGATGTGTGAGAAAAAGCTAGTATAAAGTAATTTTGTTGTGCAAAGAGATTTTCTCAAATCACATTGAAAAAAAAAAAGTATGAATTAAAAGTGGTTATATATATATATATATATATATATATATATATATATATATATATATATATATATATATATATATATATATATATATATATATATATATATATAGTCAAACATTTACTAAGTCCCACATTGAAAAAATTGAGGACTATTGACATAGAAAAGTTATAAAAAGAGACATGAGTTATTAGGCCTTGTACTTAAGTGATAAAATTTAAGTAATTTGGATTTTTATTAGGCCTTGAGTTATTTAAATATGGGTTTTAATTATTAATTTTAGGACCATTTTAGTTGTGGGCTTAATGTTAAGTTTAGTTGTCTAATTTGATCTTATTGTCAAATTACGAAAAAGCCCAGTTTTGATGGGTAATTACAAAGATTATTGACGGTAATTATCAAGTTACATATAAGTATGATGCTGGTAATTAGTTTTTTTTTTTTTTTTTTTTTTTTTTTTTTTTTTTTTTGAAAGCTAAATAATTAATATCTTTTATATATATCAATATTGAAGTTGGAAAATATTTAGTTGTTTCAAATAACATTATAAATTAATTATCAAGTAAGATGTTGGTAATAGAAGAAATAGTTATTATAGTCATTATTTTTTTTTCTTGTTATTGCTAATGTTATTGTTAATAATAATTATTATTGTTCTTGTTATTGTTAATTATTATTATTATTATTATTATTATTATTATTATAAAATTAACAAAACTAACAAAGTCAATTAATTTACAAGAAATTGGAGGGGATCCGAGACACAATCTGGGCCCCTACCCCTCTAGCTATAGCGAACCCGATCATGTTGAAGATGTGACCAGCTGCACGAGCACCAATATCCTGAGTCATTGCGAACGCCTGAACTCGCTACAGCAACGTAATATCATGCTTCTCTAATTCCTCCAACGAAGAAAAGGAGAAAGGACTTCTTCGTTCTTTTTATTATTATTATTATTATTATTATTATTATTATTATTATTATTATTATTATTATTATTATTATTATTATTATTATTATTATTATTATTTGGGGATTGTGTTGATTAATTGTTGAGATTAAAGTGATTTATGGAAGCTTGCATGTGTGTAATTCGATTAGGCCTTGAGAATTATGCTAGATTGCATTGTAGTTTCTAATGATACGGACCATTGATTTAGGAATTGCAATTGTCGATTGAGCTTGATTAGTGATGCTCCTAGTTAGAGTCTCTCGTAGTTGGCGCTAGTTTGGCCTCTAGGAGATAGATAGCTTGTTGGCTCTTTTGATTGAGCTTGCCATTAGTCTTCACAACCATTTACTTGCATGTATTTCCGAGTTGTTACAATTGTCATGATTACTTTTTGATCCCCGTTCCTAGTGTTTTATTTTTTTGGTTTATTTGTTTGTTAGTTGTTAGTGTTCTCTCTTTATCTTTGTCTTCAACCTAGCTTAGGCACATAATTGAGAGCGCTTGAAAATTTCCGTTCATTTGGGTTCAATCCTTGACTTGCCTCTATACTTGTATATAGGTTTGTTAAGTTTTTATAAATTTAGTTTGATCGAGGGAGGATTAGTTTCAATGACCTAGTTCCACCCCTCGTCAAAATGGCGCCGTTGCCGGGGAACTGTGTCTATGTTTGAGTGTATTTGATTGCTTGAGTCTAGGTCTTTGTATATAGTTTTCTTTTATTTGATTTTTGTTTGATTTGTGAAAAAAATGGCATGTTTATCTTTTCCTCAATATGTTAATGAGTCTTTTTGTGAATATTTCCATAGACTTGAGGGATTTCTTGAATATAATTGTTGTAGTCTTTGGGAGGCTTGTGAGAATTGTTATTTGGTTTAAATGAACAAACTAGGAATAAAGTTGAATGCATGCATAATGGTACATTTAGAGCATTATCAATTGATGATACTTGGGATTTTTATGTTTGGTTTGCTTGGGATGTTCATAATAGGGGTAGTCATGTTTCTAATTTTGATGTGCAATGTGTTAATTATTCTAATCCTAGCATGATTTCCCATGATATGTCACATGATCCCATAGTTGAACCTAGAACAAATGCTTTCGATTCTATTTCCCATTTGTTCATGATAATGATGTGCATTCTCAAGTTAACAATCTCATATGTTTGATTGTGCCCCCTCTCCCCTATTTAATGAAAACGCTTATGATTTTAATGTGCATGGTCCTATCCTTGGTTGTGACTCTTCTTTTACTCTTGGTCAACCCTCTTTGCCTTTTCATTCTCCTAAGTCTTGTGATGAGTCTCTAGTCCCGTATAGCTAAATTGATGAATCTTTGAGGGAGTTAGAGATGAATCCTAATCTTAGGCCCTTAGAGAGACAAATGATGGAAACTTTAAGGAGCCAATTGGAGATGATTAGAGAGGGTGAGGATCTTTTTAATGAAGAATTGAAAAGAAAAGGAGAGTTGGAAAATGGATTGTCATCCTTGACGCTTATATGTGAAAAATCCCCATCCAATGTGTGTGTTGAGGATAATGATGATGATTTTGAGCAACCAAGAGAGTGTGAGGATCCCATTGATGAGCATATGAGTGATGGTGAAAGAGTTGAGAATGAAGAGAGTGTTGAATTTGAAAATCCTAACCCTCTTTTCCATCTTGATGAGCCTCAAGTGTATGTTTGTGAGCCTTTAATCTATGAATACATAGACTCTTTTGAGGTAATGTCTCATTTTTTTTTTGTGAGAGTCATATGAAAATTTATAGATTTTTGGATGAGTTCATCGAGAAATCTTATTGGGATTTAGATGAGTTTACAATGACTCTACCTCCTCTCATGCACGGTTTTGAGGACTTAGGTTTTGAGTTGGTTGAAGGAAAGGTTGTTTATTATGGTACAAAGGAGGATGAGGTTGATTCCTTTAGAGTTTTTGAGCTTGAAGGAGATGTAGATTGTGAGAGATCTTCATTTGAGGACTCTATGATTGATTTTCATGCCCTAATTGTCGATGTGAGACCTTGTGTTGAGGGAGTAGCTACCCCTTTGCTTATTTCTCATACCCCTTTTTCTCAAAGGTTTAACCACATCCCCTATTGCCCTATTTTTCTCCCTTCCTATCTCAATGAGCCTATTGGGGACCCCCTTGTCTATGATGATCTTAATGTCCCTCATTGGTCTATTGTTGAGGAAAAGGGTGATGCTGCCACCCAAAAATATTTTAGTGAGGAGGATTTGCCTTTTTTTTTTTCTTTCCATTCTTTTATTCCCCCTTCTTCTTCTTCTTCTTCTTCTTCTTCTTCTTCTTATTTTCTTGTTTTTTTTTATCCCTCTTTTTCTTTCTTTTGGCACTTCCTTCCTCACTTGCGTGCAACAATCTTGTTGCACGTTTTTATCCCGTCATTTGCTTACCTTGTCTCTTACAAAATGTGTAGTAGTGCATTTGACAAGCTCTTGCGTGCGTTGAATTATTATTTTACTAGAGCGGTCAAGCTTGGATCTTAAGAAAGCCTTTATCGAGAAGTAACACGTGCTTTAGATTAGATTTTCATTTGCTTTTTAGAATAGATTTTCTCTCATGGAAATGTTTGTGTGCCTTTTGCTAGGTACATGACTTGATATACTTTGGTGCTTCGATTTGGATCAAGAATCAAGGAAGGTTGACTCCTATTTTTTCTAGCATATGGAAACAAGGTTCAATTCTTGGGAAATTAGCTTTGAAAGGTTTAAGGGTCATTTGCGGGTATTTACACCCACCTCAAATCCGATAATATCTTTCCTTGCTCTTTCTCTATTGGTTGGAGACTTGTTGGACATGTGGTGGTTGGTTGGATTGATCTCCTTGTTTTCCCCTTCCATGAATTATATGATTTATGTTTGAGTGTATTGTCTCATTCAAGCTTGGGGGAGGGTATACTATCATGTTTGGTGGGATGTTGATTCATATATGCTATGCACCTTTGTATATGCTTTTCCATGTTCTTATTTTGAAAAACTCCAAAAAGATTTTCATTTCTATCAACGCAAATTTGCAATGTGTTTTGTTTTGTTCTTGCGTTGGACATAATAACATTTGGACTTGTATAATTGAATGCTTTTCTTCTTAAATGGTAAGGAAGCTTGTGTTTTGTGTATATTTCATGAATAATGGAAAATGATTGATGGAAAAAGCCGTCCTAAGTAAAAAAAGGCAAAGACTTAATAAATGCAAAATTGTAAAAGCTGTCCTAAGTTAAAAGGACATGGACAACTCCCTCACCTCACTAACTATTAGCTCCCCCAAGCCAAGCTTGGGACTAGTAACCAATGGGGCTAAAATAGGCTTGTAATGTGGCTAAATAACAATGAAAAGTCAAAGTAACAACATGGGTAGCAAGAAGGTAACAAATGTATCTAATATCATTTGCAAGCCACCTAAAAGAATAAACGCTTTCGTCCTCCTCAATGTGCATAATAATGAGTCATATAAACATTACTTATAGTTGCAAACCAATACTTAAATTCACTGACATACTAGGAACTATCACACAATTCCTAACCAAATCAACTAGTCAAGCACTATATTCACAAGCAGTTGGACAAAATTGACGCATGTTAGGACATCTAAGCAATCAAAATTCAAATCATGATCAACAAATCCACAATGCTTATCATCATATACCAAGAATCAAAACAATATTTTTCAAGTATGGGGCACAGGGAAGCATGATTTACAATTCATTGGAACGTATTTTTGGTTTTTTTTTTTTTTTTTTTTTTTTAATTTTTTTTTGTATTTTTCAAATAATAAAGCAATAAAACTATCCTAGAAAGCAATAAATCTAAACTAAGAAAACAAACCAAAAACAAAAGAATAGGGAAAAAGAAAGATACCAAATCCAAAATCTCCCCCAAGCCAGAATCACACAATGTCCTCATTGGCTCGGGAACTAGCCCAGCTGGGTAATCCTCATCATCCTCATCCATCGAGGTGAACCCTCCACTGCTACCACTTGCACCACAAGAGCTACCACCAAAATAGTTAGCGTGAAAACTCCCCCCAGCGGTCCCCCAAAAGGAATGTCCTGGCCGTACCCATGGAAGATAGAATAGTCAGTATAAATACCATGGGAAGTGGGGTCCACTCTCAACAAAACCGGCCTTTTTAACTGCTATCCTAGTAATCAGGCCTCCTAGACGAATAGGGGTACTAGACTTGGTACTGGTCGTGGCATGTCTACTCAAATGGTGGATGATGTATCTACCTATGTTCAATTTTCCAAACCCATACACATAGTGTCCAATAATAGCTAGTTCGTTGGTTTGGGTGTTATGAGGCTCGTTCCTACCAAGAAAGCAACAACCTGCAAATCTTTGCCAGATTTTTGAGACAGGGTGATGGATAGGTTTCGTACTAGCATGTTGGGGGTCAGTAAACAAGTTAAAACATGATAAATATCACCCATTCTATAATCAGCATGCCATTGATGAGGTAATTCAGAATTCAAATAAATTTTTTTACAAAATTCAACATAAGTTAAACTAACATTCCTGTTGTTCAACCTAAAAAATAAGCTCGACCCATTTCTACTATTTACAACATTCAAAGAGGACAAATATTCACAGGTTAATTCACGATAAGTAGGATAATGCATGTCAACAAATTTTGTCATTCCTATATCGTTCAAAAAACGTTTGACATAATCATAAAAACCATAAAATTCGAGAGTAGGGCGGTGCAACCACCAAGAAGGAATTACCTCACGCCCGTAGAGATGTTCAAGTCGTTCTTTTTGCTCTTGGGAGCAATTCGAATGGACGGCCACTGCTTAATTTGCAAATTCGGATCGTATTTCTCCCTTGAACTAGAACCCCTCCCAAGAATCGATCGCGACCTCTTTGATGCCATAATTGAAAATGGGTATGAAAAATTATTTGATTGAAATTGGGTAAATTTGGTATGGAAGTGTAGAGGATGAAGAGAGGGTTAGAAATATGTAAGAATTATTGGATTTGGATAAGATATGGAGAGGAAATCTTTGAGAGAAGTTAGAATTGGATTTGGATAAGATATGGAGAGGAAATCTTTGAGAGAAGTTAGAGAAAATGGAGTTTTAGTGAGAAAAAGAATGGAGGAAAGAGAAAAAGAAATGAGAAAAGAATGAAAGAGGAAGGAGAAAAAGGCGGAGAGGAAACCCGGAAGAGTTCGCGCCCGGTCGGGCGCCCCTTCGCCTGATCGGGTGATCTGAATTTCTAATTTTACATTGCTCTCGTGCCCAATCGGGCGAGCTTCACCCGATCGGGCGATCGTTTACCTAGAACTTCTCCTACTCTTGCGCCCAGTCGGGCGCCCTTCGCCCGATCGGGCGATCAAAATCTCCGTATTTCGTCAATTCTCGCGCCTGGTTAGGCGAAAAGTCATGAATCTACACCCTTAGTATCGCGCCCGATCGTGTGGTACTTCGCCCGGTCGGGCCCAAGACAAATTTAGTACGGGGGGTATGTTTCCTCTTTTCTTCAAATTTTAACCAACTCTTTTCCTTAAACCTGTATAAAAACTTAATAAACTCATTAAACTCCCTCCTCTCTCCTCTCACAAGAAAAAGAAAGAAATATTAGTCTAAAAAGCAAGAAAATACGGGTTGCCTCTCGCAAAGCGCTGGTTTATCTAGGTCCTGCACGACCTTCTTACCAAGTATAAGAACTAGGACCCTTGCCCTAACGCTTGGTCGGGTGGTTTCTCACCCGGTCGAGCGGTGTTTAGGCCACGACGCGGCTTCCAGACATACCCTGTGGGATGCCAATTCACCTTATCTGGTGGATCCTCCTTGATTTGGACTGGGGGTTCTAATACTACACACTATAGACCCCTTTTCGATCGATGGTTGCTTCAAATTGTCACTAGATTTCGCAATTGCAACTCGATCTGGCAGAACACTTATTGTAGGCTCAATTTCCATAGCTTGCTTGTTTAATTCCACCTTCTCATCTTCAAAGCCAAGACCGACAGTGTAGAGGGCTCTTTCTATTGCATCAACTTCCTTTTGCCATTTGTCTATCTTATCTGTACAAGATGCAACACAAGATACCACCTCCAAGGGATCTTTTACAAGAGCTTGGGTCTTGTTAGAATAATTATGAACCACATTAACACTAAAACACTTCTCCTCTGTCTTGGGGCTTTTAGGGGTATTATTCAGATTAAAAGTAATTTTATCGTCCCCTAGTGATAGTGTCAATTTGCCACATTTCACATCTATAATTGCTTCTGCAATATTAAGGAATGGTCTACCCAAAATAATTGGGGTTTGCATATCCTCAGCCATATCAAGAACAACAAAATTAACAAGTATATAAAATTTACCTACTCTAACGGGAACATCCTCTAAAACACCTAAGGGGTATTTAAAAGAACGGTCGGCCATTTGTAGAGTAATATTAGTAGCTTTTAATTTATCCATATTTAGCTTGGAACACACATACAATGGCATGAAACTAACACTAGCACCCAAGTCACATAATGCATTATCAATCATTAGATTGCCAATATGACAAGGGATAGAAAAACTACCCGGATCTTTCAGTTTAGGTGGAGATTTATTTTGAAGTACGACACTACATTCTGCAGTAAAAGCTATTGTCTCTACCTCACTAATATACCTTTTTCTAGTCAATATTTCCTTCATGAATTTTGCATATGCAGGAATTTGTGTAATTAATTCAGTGAAGGGAATTGTTTCCTGCAAATCTTTGACCTTCTCCAAAAACATACCAAATTACTTATCCAAATTTGTTTTCAAGTGACGATTGGGGAATGGAAGTTTAACTGGCTTTGGAGTGTCACTGCTCTTATCTAGAGCTGCTACCTTCACTGGAGTCGTACCCTACAATGTATTATCAGAAATATTAGTACTACTCTTTAGCCCTGCAGGGCTATTAGCTACATTGTCAGGTTTAATGGAATCAAGATTAGAATTATTTATTAAAATAGGTTCATTAGCTCTGGGCATAGGGGGCCATTCATAGTGTGAACCACTCCTTAGAGTAATTACAAAAGCTTGATCCGTAGGCCTGGTTGGCTGTGCTGGCAGGGCTCCCTGTTGAAGGGCTTCTAGAGTAGCAGGAATTTGTGCAATTTGATTATCTACAATTTTAATATGTGCTATGATTGAATCAATTTGGGCATCTCTACTCTCCATGTGCTTCTGCACACTAGCCAACATCGCTCTAAAATTTGCCAAAGCAGGGTCGGAAGATGAGAAGGGTTGTTGCGGTTGGTTCTTCTGGCCAGCATTGGGGTGGTAATATTTCTGCTGTTGTTGTTGTGGCACATGTGATTCTTGTGGAGGTGGGGGATTTTGAACATTGGTGATCCGGTAGGAAAGATATGGATGATTCCGGTACCCAGGATTGTAGGTGTTGGAGTATGGGTCATTCTGCCTATAAGCTTGTAAGGCATTGACTTGCTCCACGGAACTCCTACAATCTTGCTCCCAATGACCTACAATTTCCTAATTTTCACAGAAAGCCTCATTAGCATTATTATTAATTGCAGAAACATTAGCTACATTTGCAGTACTAAGATTATCTAATTTCTGGAAAATAGAGGTTAGTTGAGCTTGTAAAAAGGATACAAAGTCAACACTATGTTTCCCTTTGTTAGAAAAGCCTCTGAAATTCCCATATTGAGAATTATGTATTGCCTTATCTTCAATAACTTAACCGACATCATCAACATTAAGGCTCATAGACCTCCCACTAGCTACAGAATCCAATATTATTCTAGATGAATTTCCAATCCCATTGTAAAAGGGTTGGATCAACTGCCATTGTGCCAGATTATGATGGGGGCATTCTGATGAGTGTCATTTATGGCACTCATAGGGTAGTCTATTAGGATGATTTCATCTTCCTTTTTATGCTTTCTTATCTTATTTTTGGTCCTTTTTTCCTTTAATCCCGTTCTTTCTTTCTTTCTTTCTTTCCTTGTGTTTTTCGTGTTTTCTTCGTGTTTTCCTTTTATTTGGTTCTTTTTCCCTTTTATTTCTTTTCGTTGTTTGTTTTTGTAGGTACATAGGATTTGTCTCTACAAGGGAATCAAGATGGGCTATATGGACTAAGCAAGGAGGAAATAATTGGCTTGGAGAGGGCTTAGAGAGGTCATGGAGAGGGCATCAAGCCCTACCAGTCTACCGCGGGCGCGGTACTGAAGGCCGCTGGCGCCGGCTCTTATGCACCAAATTGGCGGATTTCGACTAGGAACTCTCCGTGGTCTGGCCGCGGGCTTGCCGCGGGTAGATTGGAGAGCCCACTCGTACCAGAGAGACCGCGACCCTCTGATCATCCTTTGGGAGCAGGGGATTCGCCGCGCTTTTGCCGCGGGCGCAGGCGTTTTTGACGCGGGCGCGGGCTAGAAGACCCGCGGGCGCGGATGTTGCCCAGAAAGCCCGCGAAATTTTTAATGGGTTTCGTACCCATTTTTCCGCGGGCGCGGGGTTTATTGGAGAGGGCGCGGGAATCCCGTTTTTCTTCTTTGCCTATAAATACACTTGTAATTCCTTTTTGAAGATAACTTTTAGATAATTTTCATTAGCTTAATTTTAGAGAGAGAAGTTAGAGAGAAGTTCTTGGTATTGGATTTATATTTCAACATTGGATCAATTGTGCTTGGATTTCTTCATTTTCAATCATTAATGTTAGTAAGATTTTCTTCTTCTAGTTCATCTCTTACTTGATTGATTTAGTTTCATCTTTGATTGTTTGTATTGCTTGGATTTGAATTGGATATTGTAGTTGATATTGCTTTCTCTTGATTTTGATTTAGAATGATGATCAATGCTTATTCTAGTGATTTGTTCTTGAGTTACACCATGATTGGTGAGTAGATTAGTTGCTAGGGAGAAGGGGAAGCATGCTTGATTGATAATTTGTGCTAGTTGATGATCTTTGATTGATTGAATTGTTGCAATTAAATTGGTTGACATAGTTTTGCATGTGATTAATTAGATTAGGAATGATCAACCTATAAGATTAATCTAGATTGCATTGCATTTCTTAATGACATGACCCATCAATTTGAGAATTGCTTTAATTGATTGAGTTTGATTGTGAATTTCCTTGATTAGCCATTCATAGTGACCCCTAGTTTGGCCTCTAGGAGATAGCTCTTGAATTCTCTTGATTTCTACTATTGTTTGTCCTTTGCAATGCTTGAATCAAACGAAGAAATTGTCGATTAGCATGATTATTGAATTAGCATGTGGAACCAATATCCCTAGAATTTAGCTTATTAAATTACTTGATTAGTCTAATTTTGCTATCATAACACTAACCATTTTCTCACTTCAATCTCCGAAATAGCTTGATTTAGGCTAAAGAGAACACCAACTAACTCCTTTGGGTTCGACCCTATACTTACCTATACTTGTTTTAGGTTGGTTTAGGATTTTATAAATAGTGTTTGATTTTGAGATAAGCAATTAACGACTAGTTTATTCCTCCATCACATTCTCTCTGTAGATCCTTGAACCTCTCCCAAGCCTCATATAAAGTTTCATCGGCCTCTTGGACAAAGTTCTGAATAACACTCCTTAGTACAGCTGTTCTCTCTGCAGGATAATATTTGTTATAAAAATTTAAAACAAGAGTCTCCCAGTCAGTTATACCAAGTGCAGTTCTATTCAATCCATTATACCATAATTTGGCTTTTCCACATAAAGAGAAAGGAAAGAGAATCTCCCTAATTTGGTCTTGTGTGACCCCAGCTTTCCTGATGGTATTACCATACTGACAATAATCTGCAATATGAAGATATGGGTTTTTTCCCTTAGCTCCACTGAATTGCTTCCTTTCTAACATCGTGATAAATTGGGGTTTAATCTCGAATTGTACCCCATCAAGAGCCGGAGTGGGAGTAAGGTGTGGAAAATCTGTAAGCTTTGGCTATGAATAATCACTAAGCTCTTAGGTACCTCCATCTCTGATTCTGGATCTGAAGGCATCTCTGAATCGCTAGAATCAATTGGAGGGTCTCG
The DNA here is from genome assembly GCF_948465745.1 of Chenopodium album. NCBI lineage: Eukaryota > Viridiplantae > Streptophyta > Magnoliopsida > Caryophyllales > Amaranthaceae > Chenopodium > Chenopodium album. The sequence goes on along the minus strand of NC_137834.1, from coordinate 40,351,895 downwards.
GCGATTATTATTATCACTAGAACTCAATAGGATTTGCCTGTAAAAATTCTTTTGTCTATGGAAGGATCGTTCGACTCAGGATCGAATGGGATATAACCTAATCTGGAACACCTAGGAATAAACAAAGAACTAAAAGAAAATATGATACTTGCCTCAAAGAACTAACGTTCTCTGAGACAAGAAGAAATAACCTAGACTACAGAAAACAATCAGAAATAAAAATAAAACCGTCTTTCCGGCAACGACGCCAAATTTTGTGAGGCTAAAGTCGTATCACCTAATCAAAAGTAATTCCTAAACCACTAACTAAAATAGATAGGGAAGTAGGGTCGAATCCACAGGGAAACGAGTCTTTTTATTCCTAATTAATTAATATAATCTAGATTATAGAGTAACAAATTATTATTATCGAAGGGAAACTAAACTACTAAGAGTAAAAGTGAAAAAGAATAAAATTAGGAGGAAAAACAATGAATAAAAGACCTAGGGCATAGGTTAACCAATAAATAATATTCCAGCGTAAAACATAATAATCAATTATCAATGCATCAATTAATCAGATCATAAAGGGCTTTCGCTACGTATTACAATCACATAATTAATCTACCGATATTAAATCTCATCTCTCGAATCTTGACTTAACCATTTATAAATTAACCTGCCTATTGAAACTAGACCTAAACACCAATTCTCATCTCTCGAATCTCGAATCAATATTATCAAACTCATGCATAAAAGATCAGGCCTAATCTAGTCACAGAGCATTAAATCAATCAATAGAAAATTAATCTAGCATTGATAATCAACAACAATAAATTACCCCTTCATATTATTTATGGATTCCCATAAACCCTAGAAAAGAAACTACTCAGACATAATTAAATATAAACTAAACAAAGCAATTAAAGGAGACATGATTAAGATCAAAGCAAAGAAAATAATTAAATAAGGAGGGAAGAGATAGTACCAAAAGAAAGAAATATAAAATTGCATAAATTAAGAGTTTAGAGAGAGAAACAAGAGAGATAGTAATACTAAGAGTTTAATTAAGAGGAGAGAGAAAAGTTAGAGAGAGAAAGGGAAAAGAAAAACTAAACTAAAAACTTATTAATAAAACTAAACTAATACTAATGAAAAACAAAACAAATAAATCTAATTAAACTTGCCTAACTAACCTACGTAACTACTCCCTCCTTTTATAAGAAAGGAAAAAGAGTTTGATTTCTAGTAAACTTCTAATCCCACTCAAACAAACTGCGTGAGAATATTGAGAATTAGGAGCCTACTAAATTCGCAAACCGACTATAAGAAAAGCTGGAGTAAAGCCCAAGTCAGCAACACGGCACATAGCAGCGGCCCAACGAAATTAGTGCATCCTAACGGCCCAGATACAAGCTCACCCGATCGGACTTTGATCCACTCGATCGGGCCCGCTTATTATGCTTAGCAGCCTAGCAACTTATATCTTGTTATTGGGTTTCCATTTTCCTTGAGCCCAACTCTTAACTTGATTGATTAGCTTCTAAAAACTTGGACCTCTTTAATAATTGAGCCCTTAATCACCAAACTAAATTAATTTAGGCCGGCCTTGAGCTTCATATATATGGTCATAAAATACGATCAAACTCCAATATATTTGTAATGGCTCAATAAGCTCGGGATTCGTCATAATTCTTCAAATTCCTACAAAATAATACCAACTCTACAAAAACACTAGAAAACGTATATTAGTAATAAAAATAGCCCCGTAGAGCTAAATAAGCACAAATATGACCGTGGGACGGGGAATAAAAATATATATAAAATAGATTCATCAGTAAATCTTTGTCAGAAAAGGTGATCAAGTTGATGGGACTAGGGAGATCACTCGTGAGAAAGTTAGCCAACCCCTCAGGAGTGGTTTTGGAGTCTATCCCTAGTTTGTCCAAGACATTCATTACCACCAACCTATGTTCTTGGGATGTAGCTAGAAGTTTCCATACATTCATCTCGACTTTAGACTTCTTGAATTGCTTGACAACATCGTTGTCCTCTATAATCGGTATGGGAATTTGTTGTATGGTAGGAATAGGTTATGTGGTGATGGGAGGTTGCATTCTCCTAAATCTTGTGAGAACGTCTATGGGTGAATCTTCTTCATCCCAAAAGTCACTTATTGGATGTATAACTGAAAGTGGAGGTTCTTCAATATCTTTAAGGTAGACGTCCTCGTCATCGCTGTCCCAAACCCCATTGATGCTAATATCTTGTTCTTTTGGAATTTGGACTAGCTTCTTGTTATCAATCAGCTTTTGGATTAAATCTTTAAATTTAAAACAATGCTCGATGGTATGTCCCCCTAATTGATGATATTGACAATAGAATCTATTTGTCCTCTTTAATGATTCAAATGGTCTCGGTTCGAGAGGTTTAATCTTACCACTCTCGGAGAGCATTTTGAACATGTTAGCATAGAAAGTCCCAATTGGAGTGTAAGGCTTATTACTCCTCTTGGGTGTATTGGAGAGAAAATGGCTTCTTCTCCATGGGTGGAACTTTGACATGTTTGCTTTGGACCACCTTTTCTTGTTTCTTCGCGAATTCAATAGCTTCACGTAACAAGTCTATTCCCATCCACATTGATCGTATGAGAATCCACACTTCTTCCTTAGTTGCAGGTTCTTGTCCGGGAGGGAAATCACTCAAGCATCGAAAAATGTTTCCTCCTCTTCTTCGATAGCATGAATTTATTCAATTGGTTGGATGAGGGATGAGGGATCAACATGGTCTTCCTCATCAGAGATAGCCAAGAATCAGAAAGGGGTGCATTATTGATACTTGGCCCCTTGCTTGCAGGGGGTAATGGAAGCTTATTGTTGTCAATTAAATCTTGGATATCTTCCTTAAGTTTCCAACAATTTTTAGTGAGATGGCCCCTACCTTGGTGATACTTGCAATGTGCGTTGGGATTCTAGTTAGTTGTCCTTATTTTAAAGGTGGATCCCTAAATGGTCCAATGGGAGTTATAAGACCTTTTGCATGTAATCGATCGAATGCGGTGTCATAACTCATACCAATAGGAGTATAGTTCCTACTAAATGGTTTCTTTTGTCCTTGATTGTTCATAGAAAGAACTTCACTTAAATTAAAGGTGCTAACATTGTTAGAGTGGGTGGTTTTGGAAGAAAACAGATTGTCATTCTTCTTACCCTTCCAGCCATTGTTGGAGTTGTTATTATTAGCAGCTTTTTGTTTAGCAAGGTCGTATTCAATGTTAATTCAAATATCATAGACGGCCTGATAGGTATGTAAATTTTTTTGATACTTAAGATGTTTGGAGTACTTTTCTTGGAGGTTCTTAATGAACATCCTCACAGATTCTTTTTCACTTATTACTTCAATCATCCTAGCAGAATTTCTCTCCATTTATTAAAGAAAGAAGTGAAACCTTCATTCTCTTTTTGCTTAAGTATTTCAAGTTCTCTATGATCAGTTTCCACATGAATATTACATTTATACCTATCAATGAAAGCGTTTACAATAAATTCCCAAGTAGAGGTTTTCTCTTTGTCAAGATAAAAGAACCATTGTTGACAAACGATTTCAAGAGATAAAGAAAATAAAGAATGAAAGACCTTCCTATCAATCCCCTTAATATTCATTATAGTCTCAAAGGCTCTTAAATGGAAATATAGGTTAGGTTGCCTTGAACTTTGGGATGTCGTTGGCATTGAACTTCTGTGGAAGAAGCTCCTTGTCCACCGAGACCCTTTGCGAGCTAATGCCCTGGAATCTGTAGTCATTGGATATCTTGCATGAGCTCCATTTGTTGTTGCTTCACAGGATCATTGATTTGGAGGGTTAAAGTCCTCAACACCTCAGTATCGCTAGCCATTTGCATCTTAAGCTCATTGACTTCTTCTTGACTCGCCATTATCTTCTTAGCTTTTCTTTTCCGACTAACTGGTTATCAAAAAGTTGTACTTGAACAAAAAGGTTATCCTTGATTAAACGCCCTTCCTTTCTTGACCACGCGCTGTAAATTAAACCATTTTATTTGTTTTAATGACTTGACTCTAATTGACTTTGACTTTAATGGTTTATAAAGAAAAAGAAAAACCAAAAGTACGGTGCATATTTTTCAGAATCAAGTATATGCGTTCAAACAAATGTGGTTTAATTGGAGTATTAATATCTGACTTACCCCCCTAAAAAAAATGACGAAAAACATGCGCATACAAGACTCTCTAGACATAGTCAAAGTGTACATACATATTATTGTGTGCTTTAATTTATTTGAGATTGCAGGTGACATGCTTTGACTCTTGTGTATGACCATGGGACTAAGTGCTTAGACTCAATTAAGGACTAAATATGGTTACTGCCATTAACAAACTGATCGAACTGATTAATAAATTGTTTAATTAGACTCATCGTGATGACTCGAGCAAAAAACTTAACTGTCGCCAAAGCAACAGGACTGTCGCCACACACTGCAGTGCAGCGCCAGACGACAGGATAATCGCTCGGCGTTGCATAACAGCGTTTGGCGCTACAGCTTAGATTTTTGCCCCATTAATGGAACATTAATCTGGGACTGCTTTCAGTATTTTACTCTACGGGGACAGACCTAAAGTCGTACTAAGTAAGTTTTGATTAATTTATTAAAGTTTAATTACTCAAATTAATTAATTAATTACATTGGCAAAGTCCTTTTAGTCATTAATCAGTTTATTTATACTTAATCACAAGTCAAACAAACGGTTAGGAAAAACACATAGAGTATGCACAACAAATAATGAACAACTAATCAAGTAGGCACAATATGATGCAATGAGTTTGCAACCTAACCATGGCTCTAGTATTCTAAAGTTCGGGATATGGGTTAGTCATAGAGGGTCCATGGTTATGAGTCTGGATGCACTGCGCGGAAGCCTTACCTTTGGAAGGGTTGGCGTGTGTGGATGGGACCCCGCGAGTTAAACTCGCCTCCATGGTTTGGTGAATTCAACATTCTCGGATGTACCCTTTGTTCCTCAGAGCGTTCAATCAGGTAGATGGAGCATGAATTCCCAGAGGGTTATGTCCATATGTAGAACACATATGGGTTTTAGAAAAAAGAGAAAAACTCAATCAGGAAGTAGAATCGAGCCAACAGTGCTAGAACTAGTCGAAACAAGAAGGCAGATTTCTGGCTCGGTATTGGAAGAACACGGCGCTAGAAAACAGAGCCTGTCGCTAGAGAAACAGCTCTGTCGCCAAGCAACAAAGCCATTTTTCAGGCGACGAACGCCATTTTCTAGACGCTAGTTCCTACATGCCTCAGCAGGTTTATGTGTTCTTAGAACTATCCAGTTTTCACAGTATTATTTCAATTCTAGTTGCGAAAGATATTTCTCAAATTTTCTATGTGTAAAAATCCTATGTTTTTGACTCATTACGAATGGTCTTTCCAATGAGAACCTTTTTTTTATGCATATGACAATAATGTTAATCAAAATTACGTACATGAAATACTTAGAACTTTTCGAGTCTCATCCAGTCATTCTAAATTATTGTCAAAATAAATTTTAGGAATTAAAATAAAAATCCTCCCTAGTGGAGTTGCCAACAACTGTAGGGAATATTTCAAGCATTACCTCAAACTTGAACCCCACTGTAACCATACACTTAAGCATGGTGGCGTCCAAAGGGAAAGAAGCTAGAGCAAAAGAGTCGCCAACAAGTTTTAGGAACTTGTAAACCGTTCATAGGGTGAAGGTTACACCTCTTAACGATCCATGAGATCGTTAAATCCAATAGGTCTGGAACAAAGACTGGAATTTTGGGGATGAAGGTACAAATATAATCTAAAAGAGAAAGAACCTGCCCTAATAATAGGCCTCAACTTTATTCTTCTCGTATTCATGTGCGCTTTCTGACTAACATACAATCATTAGGTTAACCCTAAACCTATTTAATCTATGTTGGTCGAATATTAATGCACAAATAAAACCTATTATTAGAGATCACTTGAATTATAATCATATTAACCTAAACAAGATTATTAATTATCTTATTCAGCGTGATTACAAGTACCAATTCCCTTTAAACATGCATAAAAGGTGTTATCAAGGAATAAAAATATATATCAAGCAACATAATAATAATCATAATCTAAATAATAATAATAATAATAATAATAATAATAATAATAATAATAATAATAATAATAATAATAATAATAATAATAATAATAATAATAATAATAATAATAATAATAACAATATATACGTCTGCTTGGCTTCGGGCTGTTCCTATTTCAGGATTGGGTCAGACTATGAACGCAAAGACTTACCGATGTGTGTTATGCTACCGATTCGGTGTTCCGTTGTTCTCTGCCTCGACACCGTGCTCTGCTTGTTCGAGGGTTTTTCCAGGGGATATTTTTGGCGATCACGCGGTGTCGTGTGCTGGTATCGTGGGTATTAAATATAGACATAATGTTGTTCGGGATACCCTAGTAGATGTTTGCTATCGTTCTGGGATTTCAGCAAGGAAAGAGGTTGACATTGGGTTGTCTGGAGGGAACAACGAGGCCCTCAGACCTGCTGATGTGTTACTTTATTATTGGGATCGTGGTTGCGATGTCTGTGTAGATTTGACAGGATCTTCTCCTTTGACACAGTCAGGGCTATCTGACTTTATTCCTGGACGGGTTGTGGCTGATGCAGCTCATCGGAAGCGGGTTAAGTATGAGGCTCGTTGTCAGGGGATTGGATATGGGTTCATTCCATTCTCCTTTTCTTTGTTTGGTGAATTAGAGAAGGAGGCTGTTGCGTTGCTTAAGCGAATTCAGAGGTTCTCGACGACGCAAGGCATTGGAGCACCTGCTGTAGCTAGAGGAGTGGGGGCCCAGATTGTATCTCGGCTTCCCACTAATTTATTGTAGGTTGTATGACTTTTTGTTTTTGAGATGATAATAATAATAATAATAATAATAATAATAATAATAATAATAATAATAATAATAATAATAATAATAATAATAATAATAATAATAATAATAATAATAATAATAATAATAATAACAATTATGACAATAACCATGACAATAATAATAACAATCATGTTACAACATAATAATAGCAAGATCTTAGGCATGATACTAACAAGATTAATAACAAACCCTAACATGTCACTAAACAATAAAAATCAAAGCTTTAACCCTAACATGATACTAACATGATATTAGGAAAGAAAATAGGAAGCATCACAGAAATCATAATTGATATAAGGAACTTATTCTTTACCCTAAACATCATACTAAGAAAAGCATCCTAACACGATACTAGGGAAAACATCCTAACATGATGCTAGAAATCAAAATATCAATTAAACAATTAAAGTACTTACTTGGATGCCTCGTACCTCTTTCTAATAACAAAATACACACGTTAATAACTTCAAGGAAAATATTAAAACAAAACACTTTAATTAAATAATTGAAATTGAGATTTGGGACCAAACCCTCATAAATATAAAACCTTTCACGTCTAGGACGAAGGCAACTTCGAACTTGTCTAGGTGTGTCTAGTACTGATGTATGATGAATTTTGTTTGTAAAAAGGCTAGGCTAGAATGAGGGAGAGAGAATAAGCTTTAGCTTAAAGAGAAAGATTAGAATTAGAGAATTCTGGTTATCGAAAAACGGAGGTCTTAGACCCTATTTATAATAAAATAGTCTGGAATTGATTAAACAAATCAAAGTTCGAAAATGAATAAAACACGCTGTTTTGGGTGTTTTTGTCCCTCGGGAGAGTAACGTCACGAAGTCTGGTCCGGCTGAGTAGTGCCTGCAAAACAACGGAGACTCCGGGTGGTTGGAGCTCCGCCTCCGAAGATCAAGTTAGTAACTTGAAAGGGAATAAAGAGTACAGAAATTTAGGTGGGGATCTGCTTGGATTCCAAGCTCAGGTGTTTCTCTGATGAGAGAGAATGTAGGTGTAATAAATTATTGAATGTGTCCCCAAAATAGGGAAATATCTCCCTATTTATAGGGTCATTGGAGGACGTGCCCCTATCTAGGTCACTTGACCTAGATTTCAGTGGGTTGCGCCGTTTTACGACGCTTCTTGGGATTTGGGCCCTTTAAGGCTGCCATTTTAGGGATGTATCCAAGGGGGCCATGTGTCAAGAGGATATTAAGCCACGTGGGCCATCTTGAACTCGACACGTGGCCTCCTCTCATTGGTCCACGTGTCTAGGGTATTTTTACCCTAAACATTTGCCCCTCACAGGGCTCACATGCATATCACGTGAGGCCTGTGACACGTGTCCACCTATCAAAGGTGAACGGTAACGGGTAGTAAAATTTGAATTTCAAACAAGGATTTCCCCCGTTTTCACCTTCTATAAATAGAAGTTTACCTCCCTCTTTTTCTTCACCTTATTCACATTTGACTTTTTAGAGAGAGAAAAAGATAGATTCTAGAGAGAGATTCTCTGCCTCCGTTTGCATCAAAGCAGTTTCAAGTTTTCGTGTGCTAGAAGTTCAACACCCGGTTTACCGGTTGTAACGGTTTTCAGATTTTTCAGAGTAAAAGTAAGGTAACCGCCTGTACCATTTTAGCTTTCCTCTTTTTCAACTTATATACATATTTTTTTAGAAAATATAGATGAGTTCTCAATCCACTCACTCGGCACTGCCTAGGACACTCAGCCGGTTTCCCGGAACGGCTGAGTCTAGAACAGGAGGTGCCTTTTCTGGACTGTCGGAACCGATATGCTCATCTCCGAATTCTTCCCTCTCTGTGTCTGTGCAGGACACAATGGCCAGAACGAAACAGACGACCAGAAGGTCTAGGAGCCGGCGCACTATAGAAGTGCCAGCCGATGAGGTTGTTCCCGACGGGGAATAGAGGGATTTGGAGGAGAGTGGTTCTGATGAAGAGGCTCCCTCTACTTCTGGGAGCTCGGGGGTACGAGAGGTAGATGGCGAGGGAGCCGCCTCCTCTAATGAAGCCGACGATGCTGAGGCCGGCGAAGGGTCAAGGGCCGAATCTTCAGGCTTTGACCAAGATAACTAAAGGCTGACTATCAGCAGCTGCCTAAGGTCGCCGACCTACCTAACCCCAAACGGACTAGGATGCTGCCGGGTAACATCGCCCTACTTAAGAGCGGCGATCGTTTTGTGGTGCCTTCATCTCCACCAGAGTCGATGCTGGACTCACGCTGGATCAGAGAGTTGATCAACAGGGGAAAGCGCTATACTTTTCCATGGCAGGAGCTTGTACACATGGAGAGTGATTATGCGCGGGATTTGCTTCCCTCTCTGGCTCCTCCACCCCGTCTTCCTGAGGTATGATTTCTTTTGAGGATCTTCTTTATTAGTCTCTGTTTTAAATAGTCGAATAACTTGATTATTCGATCATATTTTCAGACGACTATTCGCCCTGTGGGGAGGATCGAGATTCCTCCTCAGTCTGTCCGCTATCCAGGGCCGATTGGTATCACCGAGGACCATATTGCTGACGCGCCAGAGGGTTACAGACAGGCGCAGGAGTCTCTGCCCGAGGTCTTTGAGCCGGTGAGTTTTCTTCGATGCATTATTCTCAGCCTAACTGCTTGTTAATGACTTTTCTTTGTTTTATCCTCAGCCTACCGCCCGGAGATGATGGGACTCATGAAGCTGGTTGACGCCCTGAAGTGTTGCATCATCAAGCTTCGGCGTGGTGCGAGTTGTCGGAGCTCTAGCGACGTTCTTGAGGTATCATTCATTTTTTACTTCTACCATTTGTTTTATTTTGCATTGTTGACACCTTTTGATTTTGTATCTTTCAGGAGCGACGGAGGTCCCGCTCGCGCTCGAGGCCTAGAGGCTCGGACGAGGAGGAGCTTGGTCGTGGTAGACGATCTCCTGAGATTCGCCGGCATTCTCATTCTCAGCGAGAACCTCAGACTACTCAGGAGGCTCAGTGGCAGCAGCCTCAGTCTTCCCAACGCTTTCCGGGCCAGAGTCAGGGGGCGCGACTGTCATTTTCGCAGCCTCCGCAGCCTGAGTTTGGGTCTGTTTTGACTCCCTTGGATCCTGGTTCGTTTTCAGCTCCATTGTCCGGGATTCCTCCATCGGTGTCGGGCTTGTTCTCAGTTCCGCTGTATGGGACGATGCCTTCACCGACGATTCCAGTGTCTTTGGGCCAGTCTACACCGTTTTCCGGCTGGACGGGTCCTGCCTTGAGCTTGGCTACCGCTGGGGTTACATGGACTAGTAGGGACACTACTCCCCGTACTCGGATAGTGGAGGGACTCTTCGGTTCGCCGTTCCCATATGCACAGGGTGGAGACGATAATAATTCTGGCTCTAGGGACTTTTGACCGAGGGTTTTTATTTGTACATACTAGACACTTGACATGTTTATTTATTACGACTCTTTATACATTATTTACGGTTTATGTATTTATTATTGTGTGTTAGTGTGTGTTTGAGACTTTTGTCTGTGATTGTGTATTTATTAATGACGCGACGAAAAAAAACATAAGTGGAGTAATGGAGGGTACCGACCTTCCCCAAAAGAAAAAGAAATAAAAAGACAAGCAAAATAAAATTACCTTCCCCAAAAGAAATAAAAATAAAATGATAAAGAAATAAAATAAATGAAATTACCTTCCCCAAGACAAAAAAAATAAAATGATAAAGAAATGAAATTACCTTCCCCAAAATAAAAAGAAATAAAAAGACAAAAAATAAATAAAGTGATAAAGAAATAAAATCTTAAAGTGATGAATAAATAAATAAATAAAATAAAGATAATAATAATAACAAGAATATAGATAAAAAGTGACAATTTTATTAGAAATAAAACTCTCAGAAAAACTGAAAAATAGACGGTGAAGATAAAATACTATAAAAATCCGGATAGATACGGGAAAAGATGAAAAAAGAAAACGCGTGAAGTGCCGTGACACGGCCGTGTCACGGCAGAACTTGCCATGTCACGGCAAAAGTTCCCGTGACACGGTGGAACTTCCCGTGTCACGGGACGCGTATTACGCAGCGGTGTGTTTTACGCGTATGAAAAGATAAATTCTGGACAGTTTCGAGCGCTTTTGCTATAAAATAAGACCAGTTTATTCATGATATGCATAATTACGAAACACAAAATAATTTAGAATTTCATATTTCAATAATCATGTCTCAAAATTTTGATAATACATTGTGCGACTGGTCTTATTCTTTGACCAATGCTGAAAAAAGAGAGTTAGAATTATTTCATGTCAGGGGTTTGCTAGCCCTGCGACACGTAGCTATTGAACATGATTTTCTTAGGGCAGCATTAGATTATTGGAGTCCAGAAACACACTGTTTCAAATTTGATTATGATGAAATCTGTCCCTTGCCGGAGGAATTCGGCGCAATCTTTGGATTTCCTGCTAGAAATTGTATTGCCATGCCTACCCTACGTGAATATTATTACCAAGATTTTGAACGCCATCTGAATCTAACAGATCCAAATTTGAATAGAATTGTTTGTGGTAATGAAGTAGACGTAAAAAACTTGCTAATTTATATTTTAATCGCCCTATCTCTGGGTCTTATCATGTATATCGTAGAAGGGCATATATTTTTTGCATGTTTAGCAAGCTCTTATATGCAAATGGTAGGGTAGGACATGCTTGTCTAGCGTCTGTGCTTGAACATGTCGAATCTGGAAGATCTCCTATGCCGACGTGCCTTGGAGAGACATTTCGTGGCCTTGACGAGGCAAAAGCTGACCGGAAAGCCATCAGGAAGGGCTCTCTGGTACTACTGCAGGTAAAAATACGCTCCGAGTAGCCCCCGTGACACAAAACAGGCACCGTGTCACGGTGGGTGTCTGCCGTGACACGGCAAAACCTGCCGTGTCACGGGAAGCTGCTTGATAATTTTTTTTTTTGCTGCCGTAACACGGGAACTTCTCCCGTCAGACGGGATGAAATCTCGTGTCACGGGAATATTTTACAAGTTTTTTTTTTTTGACTGATTTTTTCTTTCTTTTTTTTTTTTTGCAGATTTGGTTGATGGAGCGTTTGGAACTATTCGAAGCCCCCGACGATGTTGAAAAATATGGCCCTAACGACCTAGTCCGCAGGAAAAAGAATTACTCTGCGAACATGTCGTATGAAGATTGGAAAAATTTCTTTGCAAAGAGGGAATTTTCCATTCGTTGGGTGGTGCCTTGGTGGAGGCTTACTAGGATGGTTGGCACGAATGAAACTCCATATTGCCGTATTCCTAGTATCTCCAAACTGACCTTTTATTGTCCCTCTCGACTGATGCGGCAGTATGGACTTGAACAAGTAATTCCACGCTATAACGATAGTCCTCGTGAAGTATCGTTGCATGAAAGTAACGTTCACAAGTACGAGGCTTATTGGATTGGAAGACCTTTGTGGACCGTTTCTGCAAGTGACCAAGCTCCTCCTCCTTTATCTAGTGCATACAAGGCATGGTTGAACCCTAGAAGTAGGAGGGAACGATTCGGATCTCGCAAGTCTGATGTGAAGAGTCGTCTTGGAAATAAGAAAGCTCCTCCTAAAGATCGTCTAGGTCCGAGAACACAAGGGATTGAGTTTAAGACTCCTATAATGCCAAGAAAGAAGAATTATGTGAAAGGGAAGGGTAAAGAAAAGATGGTCTATAAGGAGAAACAACCGAAAAAATTCAAGAAAGGTGAAAGGGGTGAAAGTTCGACTAGGGGTGTGACGGTTCGGGCTACGAAAGACACATTAATGGTGAAGGCTGACCTAATTGACCAAGAGAAGGATGCTCCTAAAGAGAAGAGAGATTAGATCAATAGTGCTTTACTTTTTATGATTCAATTTTTATTTAAAATAAGGCATATGATGCCAATACTTGTAGTCGCATTTATTTTAATAATAATAGCACATTTATTTCAGCCTTAAAAATAAAAATTACAATGACTTTTATTTATTATTTATTTATCCGAGTCAAGGAGTCGGACGTAATGGAAGAACGAAAATAAAAACTCGAACAATGAATCCGCAACGAATGCGCCACTATTCTAAAAATAAAACGGAAAACTAAAATTCCACCGTGTCACGGTGAAAGGGTCCCGTGACACGGTACAAATTCCCGAGTCACGGCAATTTTCCCTTTTTTGTTTTTTGCCGACAAAAGGTGACGTGGCACGGGAACTTCTCCCGTCAGACGGGATAAAATCCCGTGTCACGGGAATTTCCCTTCCCTTTTTTTTTCGTTCAGGCCCACCGTGTCACGGTGAACAGTACCGTGACACGGTGGGATGTCCCGTGTCGCGGCAATTTTCCTTTTTTTTTTTTTTTGGCCGTGACGCAATGCTGAACTGACGCGCATATTTGATCAACAGAGGGAGGATTTTTTTATTTTAAAGTGGTCGGACCCCCTTGAGGGGTTGCCTACGTATCCTAAAAAGGAATCAGGCCAAACGTAGCTCTATTGGGTCATGAACCCATGTGACTAGGCATAGAATTTCTTGAGTTGATCCAAGTTGGTTAAATTATGGAAGCCGTTACCGTCCATGTCTACCAATTGTGCCGCTTCGCCAGACAGGATGGCTTTAACAATGTACGGGCCTGACCAGTTCGGTCTAAATTTTCCTCTTGGATCTAACACATTTTTACGAAGTGCCTTAAGCACTAGGTCACCCTCTTTGATATTTCTGGTCTTGACTTTTTTATTAAAATGTCGTGCCATACGCTGTTGGTAGGTTTGGACATGATGCAAAGCTGCCAAGCGTTTTTCATCAAGCAAGACCAGTTCGTCGTATCTTGCTCTAATCCAGTCGACTTCATCTAGTTGGCTTTCCAATGCGATTCGAAGAGAAGGGATTTCGAGCTCGATTGGTTGTACAACTTCAACTCCATAGACCAAAGAGAAAGGGGTAGCCCCTGTTGATGTACGAACAGAGGTTCGATAACCCCAAAGGGCGAAATGTAGCTTACTTGGCCAATCCTTAAAATTTTCTATCATCTTTTCGATGATAGTTTTCACATTTTTGTTGGACGATTCGACTGCTCCGTTTGTTTGTGGTCTGTAAGGTGATGATCGGTGATGCTTGATATGATATTTCTGTAATAATTCCGCGCATTCGGCTTGGAAATGTGTTCCATTATCACTGATCATCTCATGTGGTACCCCATAGCGGCATATGATATTTTTCTCAATGAATTGAGCTACGTGTTTTGCCGTCAGCTTGGCATATGAGGCAGCCTCGACCCATTTGGTGAAGTAGTGGATTGCTACGAGAATGAATTCATGCCCCCCTTGTCATGGTGGTGTTATTTTTCCAATGATGTCAATGCCCCAAGTGGAGAAAGGCCATGGAGAAGTATACGTGTAGAGAAGCGAAGGTGGAACATGCTGTAAGTTTGCATAGACTTGACACTTCATACATTTCTTGACGTATTCGTGACAATCTCTCTCCATAGTAGTCTAATAGTAACCTTGTCGTTGAATCTTTTGGACTAACATCTTTGCATTCATGTGTGTTCCACATATACCAGCATGAAGGTTTTCCATGGTTTTATGTGCTTCTTTCTTGGCTATGCATAAGATATTTCTTCCCATTGCAGTTCTCTTGTGGAGTTCTCCCCTGATTAGCACATACTGTGAGGCCAGGAGCCTCAAAGCACGGCGTGCCCTTTTATCAGTATTAGGAGGGTATTCTCCTCTTGTCACATAATTAAGGATGTCCGTATACCATGGCTCTTCATCTTCTTCTTGTGGTTCTTGTTCATCGTCAAGTGCATTAACATAAGCCGGCTCATATCTTCTTTCTATGGTCAGTGGCATTCTGATTGTATCAGTTGGAATTCGCACCATTGATGCTAATTTAGCTAGTGCGTCGGCGAATTGGTTTTCTTCTCTTGGCAAATACGTATACTCCACTTCATCTAGTTGCTCCGTGAGAGTTTCTAAATGAGCTTGATACGTAGCGAGACTTTCACTTCTCACTTTCCATCTCTTGGAGATTTGGTTAATGATTAGTGAAGAATCACCGTAAATTATGAGTTTCTTAATTCCCAAGGCGACAGCTGTTTCTAACCCCAAAATGCATGCTTCATATTCTGCAGCATTGTTGGTGACATCAAAGTCGAGCTTCATGGAAATTGGGATGTGCTCTTCATTGGGTGATACGAGCAAGACTCCTACACCACATCCCTTTTGGTTTGAAGCTCCATCGAAATAGAGCGTCCAACTATCATCTTCGGTCATGAGTAAATCTTCGTCAGGGAAATCGTACTCATCTTCTTCTTTTTCAGCTTCTTCTAGCGGAAAGTCTGCTAAGAAGTCAGAAACTGCAGAACCTTTGATGGCTTTTTGTGGCACAAATCTCAAGTCAAATTGAGCCAGATTGACTATCCACCTTGATAATCTGCCGTTGAGAGTTGCTTTCTCGAACAAGTATTTGAGAGGGTCCATCTTGGACACGACATGCACTGTATGAGTGAGCATGTAATGTCTTAGTTTCTATGCGGCCCATACAAGTGCGAGACACAACTTCTCAAGTGGTGTGTATCGCGTCTCATATCCTTGAAGTTTCTTGCTCAAGTAATAGATTGCATTCTCCTTGCTTTCGATTTCTTGTGCTAGCATTGCCCCCATCGTTTCTCTTGTGACCGTAAGGTAGAGTCGAAGAGGAAAGTCAGGTATTGCTGGCGCTAGCACGGGTGGGTTTGCCAAATACTCTTTGATTTTGTCGAAAGCCTTTTGGCAATCATCATCCCATGTGACTGGGACATTCTTCTTAAGCTTCTTGAATATAGATTCACATATCGCTGTGAGCTTTGATACGAACCTACTTATATACTGCAACCTTCCAATGAAGCCTCGAATCTCCTTCTCATTTTTGGGTGGTGGCATGGCCATGATCGCTTTTACTTTCGAAGGATCTATTTCAATCCCTCGAGAACTGATCACGTATCCAAGTAATTTGCCTGACGTGACTCTGAATGCACATTTTGCTGGATTTAATCTCATGTTGTACTTGCGGAGTCTTTAAAAGAACTTGCGAAGGGCAATAATATGGCCTGGGCGATCTTTAGACTTAACGATCATATCATCGACATAGACCTCCACCTCTTTGTGCATCATGTCATGTAACAATGCTGTAGCTGTTCTTTGGTAGGTGGCACCCGCGTTTTTCAACCCGAATGGCATTACCGTATAGCAATATGTACCCCATTGCGTGATGAATGTGGTTTTCTCCATGTCTTCTTCGGCCATCAATACCTGATTATATCCGGCGTAACCATCCATGAATGACAGGAGTGCATGGTTTGCTGTATTATCGACCAGAATGTCAATGTGAGGTAGAGGGAACCCATCTTTTGGGCTTGCTTTATTGAGATCCCTGTAATCAACACACATTCTGACCCTTCCATCCTTCTTTGGAACTGGAACCACATTTTCTATCCATTCCGGATACTTGGATACTCTGATGAAACCTGCGGCCAATTGCTTCCTGATTTCTTCCTTGATTTTGAGAGCCACATCTGGTTTCATTCGGCGCAGCTTTTGTTTGACAGGCTTCATACCTGGAATGAGTGGTATTGTATGCTGAGCTATATCCCTGTCAATTCCTGGCATATCTTGGTATGACCAAGCAAATACATCAACAAATTCACTAAGCAAGTTAATTAGCTCTTTGCGTTCATCTTGACTTAGTGTTAATCCAATTTTTACTTCTTTAACAGTCGTATCATTGGAAATGTTAACTGTTTCTGTATCTTCAATAACTGCTGTTTTATTTTCGTGTTCTTCCATTGCTTTTATTATTTCTTTGTCATTTTTATCATTAGCAAAGCAATATTGATCAGGGCTAGGGGAATGGCACGCATCGTAAGCAAAGGTACTCATTTTATTGAATTCACTGGCTAATACATCAAGAGAGGCAAGGTCGGCTGCGACCTCACCAGAATTATTAGGACTAGAAAGAGAGGACTCAACAAGAGACTTAGGGTTGAACTCTATAGCAGAAAGAGGGTCGGCCTCAGACTCTAAGGACTCGTCTACAGACTTAGACTCAGACTCGGACTCGGACCCAGACGACTCAGACTCATCAAACATAGGACCCTCGCCAGCGGTTATTTCCAACTTCTCTCCACTCGGCGTAGTGATCCTCAATGTCTTGCGCCATCCTCTTGAAATGTTGTCAACTTGGACGATTAACTCGGAGGGGTCAAAATCCTTGTTCGCTATGACAGCTTGAACGAGCTCGGAGTTATCATTGCGGACCGTCTTGGACTCATTTTTCTCCATTCCAAAAAGAAGGTTGATTCCTAGATCATCAGAATTCAGGCTAGCTAGCTTCTCGGTTGTGAAGAGCTCTTCGTTTTCGTCAACGAAGTCACAATCGAGGAACACCTCGAATCCTGGTTCACGGATCCCATCATGGACGAATGGCTCAGGGAATTCATAGCATGGGAAGTCTTCCCCTTCTTTGATGTACTGGCCATTGAGGGTGAACGGATACGGATCCATGGCCATTTCCCTCTTCGTGATTCGAGCATTATTGCGAGCCTTCATCTTCAATGCTGCTCGTTTCAGATCTTCTTTTGTTGGCTTGAATCCCAAGCCAAAAGTATCCTTCTTGAGCGCACCAGGATGGCCCCAAGATTCAGCCATTTTCTTCTTGAGTCCAAGGGTCATTCCAGGGAAATGACCTTGCTTCTTCAGAATGGCATTGATACTGGTGTTTTAATAGGGATCAAAGTCGAGATGACACTTTTCCTCCTCTTCGATCACGAGAACATCATCTAGTGAAAACCCCCAAAGATCTTCATCTTCTTCGTCATGTTCAACATGGACGATAGGAGTATCAATAACTTGAATGCGCATAGGAGAAGCATCGATAGTAATCGGAACCCCTCCAACTATGGCTTTCACTTTCTGGTGAAGCGATGACGGAATCGCCTTTAGCTCATGAAGCCAAGGGCGTCCTAACAACAGATTGAAAGAGGCCTTAATGTCCACAACCTGAAATTTGGTGCGATGTTCAATGGCCCTAGTAGTTATATTCAGTATGATAGTACCCACGGCTTGACGGCGAGTATTATCATAAGCTCGAATCCCTTGAGTGGAGGGAGTCAATTCTTCATTCTTTATACCCAACTTCTTTGCAGTACGGAGTGGGCACACATTGATTGTAGAGCCATTATCAACTAGGCTCATGGGAACATTCATCTGCCTACACACTACAGTGAGGTGTAAGGCCTTATTTTGTTGGTCCCCTTCCGGGGGTAGATCCTTATCAGAAAAGGAAATGCTAGTACTTGGCAGCTCAGTAGTAAGAAAGTTGACCAATCCTTGAGGAGTCATGTCATCATCGACTCCTATTTTCACCAGAGCATTCATCACAGCCTTTCGATGCTCGTGGGAAGTGGCCAAAAGCTTCCAGACATTCATCTCCACCTTGGTCTTTTGCAGTTGTTTGACCACATCGCTGTTCACAGGGTCGATGGGATCAACTATTGGATGTGATTGTGGTGGAGGTGGAGGTGAAAGTGGGTTAGGTTGTTGCAACCGTCCACTTCTGGTGAGAACCTTGACCTCAAAGTCCCCCCAAACATCTTCACTAGTGCCAAGAGATGAACAGGCTATGTCTTTGAGATAGACGTCTTCATCATCACTATCCCAGATCCCATTCACTTCTTCAGTACTTGAGATAAATACAACTTCCGGCATAGGTTCATTCACAGGTTGAATGAGTATTGACGGATTAAAGGAGACTTCATCTCCCATGATAGCCAAAGCATCATAAAGAGGACCTGTTTGAATGTTAGGCTTCTTGCCCCCTAGAGGGACAGGAAGTTGGTTAGCATCAATCAGGTCTTGGATTGCATCTTTCAGCCTCCAACACTTCTCAGTGTTATGACCCTTGCCTTGATGAAACTTGCAATAAGCATTGGGGTCATAGCTAGCGGTCCTATTCTCAGGTCGAGGTTCTGGAAATGGTCCGATTGGCATAATCAGTCCCTGACCATGCAAACGGTCATAAGCAGCATCATAAGTCATTCCCAAAGGCGTATAAACCCTCCTTTGCCTTTGGAATCTTTGAGGAGGAGCATTAAGGGCCAGCACATCATTGATGTTGATATTGTTGGTAGTATTGTTGGGCTTAGAAGACGAAGAAGAAGGAGTGTCGTTCTTCTTGTTTTTCCAAGTGCTGTTGTTATTGTTGCTACCAACAGACTTCATCAGTTCATCTTCGATATTGATTCCAATATCGTATACAACTTCAAAGGTACTTAGAGGCAGAAACTTCAAGTGTTGCTTGTACTTATGAGTCAGATTGGCAATGAACAAGCGAACCATTTCCTTCTCCTTGGGAGGATCCACCAGGAGCGCAACTGTTTCTCTCCACCTGCTTAAGTAAGTGGTGAAGCCTTCATTCTCTTTCTGTTTGAGAATGGAGAGTTCGCGTTCAGAAGTCTTGGCCTGGATGTTACACTTGTACCGATTCATAAAGCTTTCAGCAACATCCTCCCATGTCGCGACATGCTTGGATTCCAAAGAATAGAACAACTGTTGACAGCCATGCTCTAAGGAAAGAGGAAACACCGTAGGGAAAAGTGTCACATCTACTCCCTTAAGAGCCATAGTTGCAGAAAAAGCCTTCAAATGGAAAAGTGGATTATCAGTAGGCTTGAATTTGGGAATGTCAGCAGTGGAAAACTTCTCAGGAAGCTTCTCTCTTATGGACGAAGAGGTGACAGGCTGTTCCACATAAGTGAACTCTTCAGAAATCTTGCTCATATGTTCCTTAATCTTGTCCATTGCAGCAGTAGTGACATTGTTTTGATTATCTTGCTCTACAGTGCTGACTCTAGTGGTGAGTGTCTGCATCATGTCAGACAATCTTTCGATTGTCCTGTTAAGGTTCTCAATGTCTTCCTTAGTGGCCATTGGTTGAAAGTAGACTGGAGATGGATCTTGTGGAGATGATTGAGGTGGTTTCCTTGTACGCCTCTTTGGTATAAGAGGTTGTTGAGGTATGGACTCGAACCGTAACAATCTACCCCTGCTTCTTGTCCAAGTGCTGTGACACCGAAACAAACACACCTTTAATGACCAAACTTAACCTTAACCTATCCGGATTAAAAAGAATTTTTTTTTTATTAAAAATCTATAATTTTGAAACTCTACTTATTATTATTATTTTTTTTTAAAAAAAAAAAACATGGGAGGATCCATCCGACTTACTCCGAAAAAAAAAACGACACAAAAACGAGACTTCTCTAAAATACGGTCAAAAAGTGGTGCACGACTAAAAAAAAAAGTGTGTGAACACGATATGTGAGTGATTAGGTGAGGTTATAGACGCGTGTTTTGACCGTATAGCTAGACACGACACAAAACTGGACACAACATTCGCACAAAAATCGAGAAAAAGACTGTCAGGACACTTTCCTGGGCACCATGTCACGCTGCAGACTGTCGTGACACGGTGCAGTCTACCGTCAGACGGTAGACTTCCCCGTGACACGGTGCGCAGTTCCAGGTCAGTTTTGTGATTTTTTCAGATTTTAATCGATTTTAGGTCCATACTAATTACTATGTGAGAATAAAAACCCTCGGTCATGGGTTAAAGAAAAGAGCAAACACATGAGGATTAGCACCAAACAACCACATAGCATTTAGGCACGATGATGTAAAAAAAAGTTCGCAACCTAGAGTCGAGATCTATGTTCAACTATTGGTCAAGCTTTGGGTGTCAAAAGGGTACCATGGTTAAGAGTTTGGACGCGTTAGCAAGGCAGCCTCCCTTGAGGGTGTATGCCAACGGGCGGCTCCGCAAGTTCGTGATGAAATCAAACTCGACTCCATGGTTTGGGTGGATTTAATAACTCGGATGAACCCTTATTGCCATGAGCGTTTTTGGGTCGATAGAGCTTAAATCCCCCGGGGCTAAGACGCATGTAGAACACATACGTTTTTTCAGAAAAATCGAAGGAAGTCGACTGTGAGGAAAGAAAATAAGCCACCGGACTGATTTTAGGACTGCCGTGACACGACAGAAATTCCCGTGTCATGGTACTGTGCACCGTCAGACGGTGCACTGTACCGTGACACGGCAGTCAGAAAATCTAACTGGTGCCCTGTTTTCCTTCGCGCGCAACCAAGTTATCCAATTTTTTCCTACGGGACAGACCTGAACGCGATGTTAAAACGTCTATGCAGATGCAAAAATGCCAAATTAATCACAGGAATATTTTTTCAAGAATCTTTCAAGTCTCATCCACTCATCTTAATTAAATACCGATCACTCAAATCGATAAATAATTAAGAATCCTCCCCAGTGGAGTCGCCAAATTGTAGGCGTCGCTCGAAGTGCGCCTACGTTAAAAGCATGTGTGAATATGCTTGGCACTCATAGGAAGTGGGAATTGACATTACGATTAGGGACAACGATTAGGGACAAATAAAGTAGGGAGCCGCCAACAAGTTTTTAAGGAACTTGTAAACCGTTCACGGATCATAAAAAGGCAACCACGATAAGGGACAACGATAGGCAACAACGATTGACCCGTGAAGGTTACACCCCATTCATAATCCATGAGATTACTAACTCCATATGGTTCGGAACCACGAAAGGAGGATCGGAGATGATGGTACGAAGTGAGTCATGGAGTCACATTCGCTCGTATTGGCCTCTACTCGATTCTTATAGTGAAAAATGATTCCTGCGATCTCAAAGGCATACAAACAATAATTCAATTCGCTCCAAACTATTATTTAACTAAATTGGTTTAAGATTAATGCACACATAATTCTAAAATATTGGTGATCACTTCAATTAATAATAAGATTAAAAAGGATCCAAAACCGGTTGTCCAAATTATCTTATTAGGCGTGATTTTCAATTACATATTCCCTTTAAACATGCAATATGGTGATCATAAATATAATAAAACAACATTAATATTAAAACCAATTTAATCAAAATTCCAACAACATAAATTCGTTAGAAAAATAAATAAAAATAAAAGGAGCATGACTCTTACTTTGATTCTGTTTGTTTGCAACTACAAAATAATAAACGAGTTAATAACTTCAAGGAAATAAATAAAACAATAACTAAATTAAATTAAATAAAATAAAGTTGATTTTGGGACCAAACCCTCAAACAATTCTACCTTTCACGCCTTGGTTTAAGGACAGAACCTCGAGTAAAATATGGACTCCTTTGAGTGCTTGAAGAAGGAATTTTGAAGTGAAAAGGGTAGGCTAGTGTTTAGGCTAAAAGCATAGAAGAGAGAAAATAAAATCAATAAAATTACTCCGTGCCCCGTACATCAGAAATGAGGGGGTATTTATAGGGAAAATGTGCTGAGGGAGCACACGGAACCCTAAAATGATAAAAACCCTAAAAAAGTATCCCGTGACACGGTCAAACTGTACCGTGACATGGGAAGCCCCACCGTCAAACGGTACACATTCTCGTGACACGGTACACTTTTGGCGTGACGCGGGAAATTTTCAGAAAACGGGATAGAAAACGCGTCAAGGGTTTACGCGGAAAAGACACGGAATGTCCCGTGTCACGGAAAACCTCCCATGTCACGGGAAATCTTACCGTCAGACGGGAAGGATTCCCGTGACACGGTGGCAGTCTGCCGTGGCGCGGGAATTTCCAGTCCATTTTCCGTCTAAATACATTTTTAACCCTAATTTCAATTCCTTCGGCTTTTTTAAGTGCCGATTGATAATTTCGGGCCTTTTCTGACTTTTATTATTCGGGCTAAAATAAGAAAATAATTAAATAAAAATAAATAAAAGGTTTGGGCCAAAAATAAATAATAAAACAATAAAATAAAAAAGGTTTGGGCTGAAAATTAATTAATAAGTTTGGGCTGAAATTAAAACTATGCTTTTACCAAACATCAAGACTAATCTATGGACTGTTCAAAAATATGAATTTAATAAAATACGATTTTTTAAGCACTCTCGGGATTAAATACTAAACCCGACCAATAGTGGCGGTGAAAGGTTGTTCATCATCGGGTTTGGTTTTGGGGAGACATTTTTAGGTGTCTACAGAAGGCCGCCAGGAAGGATCCCCCTCCCCGGACACATTCTTCTGCCAAATCCGATCGTCCAACGACCGGAGGCAAATCGCCTGCTGCGATGAAGATTTTGAGCGAAAGCTCAGAACGCTCTCAGCAGAAATGTAGGACTTTAACATCCCCTTGTCAGCCAGATGGTCCAACGCCCGTTGAAGGCTGAAGTAGTCGTTGGTGTCATGGCCAACTTCCTCATGGTATTGGCAGAATTTGTTTTTATTCCTTGATTGAATGAAACTTTTCATTGGATTTGGCTTCTCTAGGGACAGCCGATCCTTAATTTCCATGAGGATGGAGTTGCAGTCCTTGTTAAACTCGTACTTAGGGACGTACGGTTTAAATTCTTTCTTCTTCTTCTGGGACGGCTGATCATAGTCACTAATCGCCCAGACTTCTTTTCTTTTCTTGCTCTCTTCTTTCTTTTTGGCCGGCTGAGCAGGCCGTCTGTCTTTCTATTTGTCAGACTTCTTGGAGTCCGACTGATTACCAGGCGTACAGAGGTCGGTTGCTTGAATATAGCTTTCCGCCTCCCTCAGGGCCGCCTGTAAAGTGAAAGCCCCTTTTCTGACTAGGTTGAACTTAAAAGTCGACCCGTCTCTCAGACCCTTGAAAAAGTCTGTAAAAGATACCTCATCAGACAGTCCTTGAATCTGAATTCTAATCAGATTGAACCGCCTGACATAGGAGCGCAGCCCTTCTCTCTCTCCCTGCTTAATGGTGCTCAAGTCAAGGCTTGTTTTCTTAGCAGGGATGTTCATTGAGAAGTTGGAAGCAAACAGGAAGGCAAGCTTCCTGAAACTATCAATGGACTCGGCTGGCAAATTGCCAAACCATTGTTGGGCAATGCCCTTCAACGTAGCCGGGAAGCATCGACACCAAGTGGCATCATCCAACCCTTGTAAGTACATGAGGTTGGTGTAAGACATAAGGTGATCTTCCGGGTTGGTGGTACCATCATAGGTACCTACCAATACATTCTTAACCTTGGTCGGCTGTGCCGCCTCGGTTATCTCCCGAGTGAACGCAGAAGGTTGTTCACCCAGGCGAAGCAGACGGAGCTGCCAGTCCAGTGGCTGGACATTATGATATGCCGCCTGACCTCCATAGAAGGCCGGTTGCATATAGTAAGGTGGGTACTGGTCGTAGACCTGAGAAGGTACATACGGTGTAGTCCCGATCATCTAAGGGCTAGAGTGGACGGTATTACCGCCTGTCTGACTCTCATGCAAGGAAAGTGCATTCCCTGCATAAGTATTGTTGAAGCTGTCTAGAAAATTCTACGTAGAAGCCGACTTAGACAACTGTTGATTTCTCTTCCGGTTGATGATCTCCCGGGCATCAAGAGTTGATTTTTTGCTTCCCACCGGCTGTTGAGTCCGGCGGGTGTTGTTGGTATTCCTCTTAGGAAGAAGAATTTTGGACCAATAAATGGTCCCGGCTGCCTTCTCCTTTGGATGAGGAGTTGGCTGCCGATCTCTGACTGACTTCCCCTTTTCCAAAGAAGTCTTCTTGGCCGATTGACCCCTACTTGGGCCAGTTCGGTTCTGAGTGATTAGATTTTTGATTTCACCCTTGAAACTTGTCATGAACCTCATGAGTTCGTCTCGGGTGACGGGAGCTGATCCACACGCCGTATGGGTTTCCCCTTCCAGCTGCCCATAAAAACTTCCAGGTCATCGCCCAGATGCTTAGGGGGTGGTACAGACTCTTGAACCATCTTCGAGGTACTGTCCCCACAGACGGCGCCAAATATTTTGGGTGTTTTTGTCCTTCGGGAGAGTTACGTCACGAAGTCTGGTCCGGCTGAGTAGTACCTGCAAAAAAACGGAGACTCCGGGTGGTTGGAGCTTCGCCTCCGAAGATCAAGTTAGTAACTTGAAAGGGAATAAAGAGTACGGAAATTTAGGTGGGGATCTGCTTGGATTCCAAGCTCAGGTGTTTCTCTGATGAGAGAGAATTTAGGTGTAATAAATGATTGAATGTGTCCCCAAAATGGGAAAATATCTCCCTATTTATAGGGTCATTGAAGGACGTGCCCCTATCTAGGTCACTTGACCTAGATTTCAGTGGGCTGCGCCGTTTTACGGCGCTTCCTGGGATTTAGGCCCTTGAAGGCCGCCATTTCAGGGATGTATCCAAGGGGGTCATGTGTCAAGAGGATATTAAGCCACGTGGTCCATCCTGAACTCGTCACGTGGCCTCCTCTCATTGGTCCACGTGTCTAGGGTATTTTTACCCTAAACACACGCCTCTGTCGCCAATGATAGGATATGTTGCCATGCAACAAGGTCTGTCGCCAAGCAACAACCTGTCGTTTGGCAATGCATAAGGTTTTCCACGCGTTTTCAACTCGGAATCTACTTTTTGATAAAATCAAGTCGTAAAAGTCCGTACGAAGGGTAAAATCGTAATTTCATTTAAAACACTTCTTTTATTCCAAATAAAACTCATAAAACATAATTATCAATCCTAATCCCATTAGGATTCAAAAGAACCTTCTAGAAGATTCTATAATAAATCCTAATTGCATTAGGAATGATAATTCATAAAAGGCCCTCTTCTAGATCATTGGGCCGCATATAAAAACCAAACCGGGCCCAGTTTAGTATTTTGGCCATAACTTCCTCATTATTCATCGGAATTGGGCTTATAATATATCGTTGGAAAGCTCTTTTCAAGCCCAATCCAACTACGCAATTATTGGACCCTTATCATGCACCAAAATAAACTGAATTAGTTATTTTCATAAAATAGAGTTGGTTTTCGAAAACAGAAAGAGAGATTTTTAATAAAAACTAACCACAACATTAGACTTTCCACACTTTCACTTCATTCAATTATGATTCGACACAAAAGGTATTCATCACTGGGTTTGGTTTTGGGGAGACACATATGGGTGTCTATAATAGGGTTCTAGGAAAACATGCCTACCCTAGGGTTTGATAACCTAGGGATTAGGGCAGCGCCATTTTGCGGTGCCCCTTAGGATTTGGGCCTTGAAGGCCACCATTCCCAGGGGGCATATCTGAGTGACACATGTCGTCCATCTAGGGAGTCCATTTAGATGCCTCTTAGAATGACACATGTCATTCTCTCACTGATCCACTTGTGGGTATTAAATACCCCAAATCATTTTCCCCTCATAGGGGTGACGTGGCATGCTACGTGACGCCTGTGACTGATTTTGGCCCTTGATTGGCCGAATTTTTACTTTTACAGTTGAGGGGAATCTAGGGTTTTTACCCCAGGTTTTCACCTCCTCCATAAATAGATGGTTGAATTCTCCTTGGATTCACACTTGCGTGAATCTTTAGGAGAATCTTGAATCTCTGACTTTCAAAGACTTTGACTACTTCAATATCCGGCACTCGGCCAATCGTCCGCCTGTTCCAGGAGACTTAAAGACCTAGCCCCTCTAGTACCTTCTCCTAAAGTAACCACATGATCCTTTCTTTATTTAATTTTTGCATTTTTCTTTTTCAAAAATGGTTTCCCAAACGCACCCGACACGACCTAGGTTAGCGATCAGCCGGTCACCGGGGACGGCTGAATCTAGAACTAGGAGTGCCGAATCCTCGTTCGAGGACTCACCTTTGAGTACTTCTCCAAATCCGATAGTGTCTGTGCCCCATAGGACACCATGGAAAAAACAAAGAAGACCACTCGGAAGTATAGGACGGATGGTACCTGGTACCATTTAGAGAGTTCAACGGTCTACTCAGATGGCTCCATTAGGGCGCCTATCTCCGAGGTTAGCCGAGACCCTTCCAGCAATATTAGTACCCTGAGCTCCTCAATTTTAGAGGAGTCGGATGATGAACAACAATCTCCCGGGGCGAGTGGATCGATGACGGATGTTGAGATAGGGGAGGACACTGCTTGCACCAGCATGCAGGCCCCCAACTCTGAGGAGTACTCCGATGATGACTCTGAGTCATCATCTTCTGACAGCGCCTCCGTTGGCTCAAAGGAGGCGCGGTCCAAACTTGAGGACGCCCGAGAATCCCTTTTAGTAGAGAAAGGAGAGGGCTGGGCAGAGTTGTCTGCTTCGTGGAGACAAGAATGTGCTCCCTATTTTTTGCACGTGGCCGAAAGTAGGCGGAAAAAAATGACGGCCAAACTCGGTAAATTTCTTTCAACCTATGTCATGGGACATGGTTATCTACTGTCCGTGCCGGATGGTGAGGACACGGTAATTTGGCTAGAGAAGGCCAGCTATGGTGACCAGTGCTTTGGATGCTACGAGACGTCCATTCAGGCTGGACTACTGTAGGGAATATTTCAAGCATTACCCCAAACTTGAACCCCACTGTGATCATACAATAAAGTAAGATGACGTCCAAAGGGAAAGAAGATAGAGCAAAAGAGTCGCCAACAAGTTTTAGGAACTTGTAAACCGTTCACGAGGTGAAGGTTACACCCCTTAACGATCCAGGAGATCGTTAACTCCAATAGGTCTGGAACCATGACTGGTAGTTCGGGGATGAAGGTACAAATCCAACCTAAAAGAGATTGAACCTGCCCTAATAATAGGCCTCTACTTTATTCTGATCGTATTCATGTGCGCTTTCTGACTAACATGCAATCAATAGGATTAACCCTAAACCTTTTTATCTATGTTGGTTGAATATTAATGCACAAATAAAACTATTATTGGCGATCACTTGAATTATAATCAAATTAACCCTAAACAAGATTATTAATTATGTTATTAAGCGTGATTACATGTACCAATTACCTTTAAACATGCATAAAAGGTGTGATCAAGAAATAATCATAAAAATCAAACAACATAATAATAATCATAATAAAAATCATAATCATGTTAAAGCATAATAACAAGATCCTAGGCATGATACTAACAAGATTAATAACAAACCCTAACATGTCACTAAACAATAAAAATCAAAGGTTTAATCCTAACATGATACTAACATGCATATTAGGAAAGAATATAGGAATCATCATACTTTTAATCATACTTAATATTAGGAATTTTTAGTTGTTACCCTAAACATGATACTAGGAAAATCAAAACACCCTAACATGACACTAGGAATCATAATAACAACCTAGATATGATTTCTATATTATAATATCAATAAAAAAATTAAAGCACTTACTTGGATGCCTCGTACCTCTTTCTAATAACAAAATACACGTGTTAGTAACTTCAAGGAAAATAATACTCATCACCGGGTTTGGTTTTGGGGAGACACAAATGGGTGTCTACAGAAGCCCCCACTTTGACTGAGTTTGGAGAAACGCATGTTTTGAAAAACAAAAGTCAAAGTATCGATATGGACGGAGAATGATTAAGAACGTTCTGCGATCCTAAATCACTCTTGTAACGCCGATACCTTCAAACTAGCGTTAGTTAAAACATATAAGAGAGTTAAGAAACGTGTATCTTGCACCGTCGAGCACACGTCTCAGAAGGTAACCGATTTATTGCTGCATTGTTGTATTTTTGTATTTTTGGCAACCTCCTGCAAGCTAGAGAATGTCGCCTGAAGATCGCTATGCTTGTAACTGCCTCCAATTCCGCCGTGACAGACTTCTGCAAGCTAGAGAACCCCATTGAAGATTGCTTCGCTTGAAACGACCTTCTAGCACTTTGTGACCATCTTTCGCAAGCCAGCTAGGGAACACGATCGAAGACAACTTCGCTTGAAATCGCCTCCATTTGTTTGTGACAACTCTGCGCAAGCTAGGGAACGTTGCCAAAGATATCCTTTCTTGAAGCTATCCCCATTTGTTGCGATAATATTCCGAGGAAAATTACCGAAGACCCACGCTTGTCGATCTTGAAAATCTCACTTGAACTTTGCTTCCGCTATGCCAGTACGTCGGCGCTTTTGCTGCTTTTGAACCTGTATGTCGGTGCCTTCTGCTGAATTATAAACTAGTTTGTCGGTGCCTTTTGCTGTATTTTGAACCATTATGTCGGTGATTTGCGATAAGCTAATGCTTAGGCGCTTTAAGCTAAGTGAGACGATCATTCATCAGGTCGATCACTTTATGCGATTGTAATCGAGTCGATTACTAAGTCATGTCAAATTTCTTAGATGGGCTAACTAGCGTACCAAGGAACCCAAAATGTTGCAAGAGGTTGAAACAACCGCACTGAGTGGCTGAGTAGTCTGTCGCCGCTGAAATATTGCTGGCGCCACATATATGGATCTAGCGCCAGGCGCTGGCACTAGCGTCAGGCGCTAAGTTTTATCGTCTGGCGCCAAGGCCTGTCGCTTGGCGCTAGAGTCGGGATTTCCATATATACCCCTTTCTTCTTCTTCATTTTCGCTGCTGCTGCTCATTTTTGCTCGAGAATCGCTATGGAACTTCAATTCATCCGTTCTTGCTCGTTTCTCAACCGAATTTGCTCAAGTTTGTTGCAAATCAAAGCTTATTCCATCCATTTTCCCGATCTATGTAAGTTTTTTCCAAAATCACTCCGGTTTTAATGAATTTTGCACATGTTTGTTCACAAATTTCTTGAAATTCGAAACTTGAATTGCTTAATACACTTTGTTTGTCAAATTTTATGCCATGAAATTGCTTGATTATTTTTATATATTGCCTTGGGAGTAATTTGAGAATTGTTTGACTCAATTTGGTGAAGAAACGAACAAATCACCATTGTTGGACCACTTAAGGTTGGGAATACAATGTGGCTTGTTCTTGATGTTTTTGCTAGCAATTCTTTTCCAATTTGTCACAATAATTACCATAGTATTGCAAGAAATTGTTTGAATGTTTGAAAAATGTCGTATATGCTCAATTTGAATTTGTGCTCTATTTTAGTACTACGTACTATGTTTTTTTTTTTTTTTTTTTTTTTTTTTTTTTTTTTTTTTTTTTTTTTTGCGAACATAGTATCATGCGGCTAGGCGAACCTTAGATAATATAGAACCTTTATTTATGATAATTTTGCACAATGTAGTATGGCTAGACAGCGAGGTTCGGGTTCACGGTCCCGAGACGTACGATGGGAGCACGAGCCCGTAGAGGACGACACCGACCCGTCCACTTCTCTTGGTCCTCTCCCTGAGTGGGCTGAGCGGACTCTGTACTTCTCCCTCGTCCACCATATTTCTGAGAGGGTACGACGTGGGATCACAGTTGGTAGGACGCGCTACCACGGCTAGGGCTGTGACACCTTGGGTATCCTGTACAAGATGTACATAGGCATTGA
Organism: Chenopodium album; assembly: GCF_948465745.1. Classification (NCBI taxonomy): domain Eukaryota; kingdom Viridiplantae; phylum Streptophyta; class Magnoliopsida; order Caryophyllales; family Amaranthaceae; genus Chenopodium; species Chenopodium album. The sequence continues at coordinate 40,321,636 of NC_137834.1, read as the reverse complement.
CGGAGAGGTGAGACTTCTCTGGGAGTCTTGCGGGTTGACTTCGCTTTTTGAGACCTCAAAGGCCATGATTGCCTCTAGCGGGGGTCATCACGTGGTTCGTGCGCTGGTGGAGTTCTTTTGGGACACCACCAACACTTTCCACATTCCTTGGGGTGAGTTGATGGTCAACCCGATCGACTTAAGTCTTATTACGGGACTAGAGTTTAGTTCTGTTACGCTGCCGTTTGACGACGAGATTAACATCTTTTCCCCTAAGGTCGAGGTGTTGTTGGGTCCGATTGCTGTTCGGGCTCGTGCTGAGGTAGAGTCGACTTAGTTCAGCGACAAGGGGATTCGCCGTTCGACTCTAGCGGCGGCCTTCGAGGATGATGCGACCACCCGAGAGAAGCGGGTGCGCATCTTTGTGCTCATCTTGCTGTCAGGGACGTTCTCCCCTGACAAGGGTAGTAGAGTGCTGCTTTACTACCTACATGCGGATCAGAGACGAATGCGCATGAAATCATCTAATTTGATAAAACATGTGTCAAAGCAAGCTAATTTAATTAGCGAGACTTCTATCGTCCTACTAGAATAAAAGGCTTCAAAGAGTCGAAGAGAGTAATTCTATCGTCGCTCATACCTATCGTAGGTTACTTAGGATCAAAACAAACAGTTTGTTGAAATTCTGAGAAAAGGTGGATTCTAAAATTTTCTTATTAGAAGGGTTAGAATCCATGCCCTACAAGCAAGCTTTGGATAAGTGCCAACTCAGGAAATGGCTTAAAGCCATGAAATCCATTGTGGACTCCATGTTTGTAAAGATGTGTTAGTCCATAATAGTCTTACAAATAGGGTCAAACCTATTAGTAGGGTAATCCTATTTGGAATATTCTAGTTATGGATATCAAAATCACCTTCATGAAACGTTCTTGGTGGTGAACATGTATATGATACAACCTAAGAGTTTTGAAATCCAGAAATTCCTAGAAAGTTTTGCAAACTTCAGAAATTCATTTATGGATTGAAGTAAGCATCAGGGAGTTGGAACATTCATTTTGATTAGGCAATCAAACAGTATGATTTCCCTAGTAGAACGAAAAGGGAATCTTGTAGAGACAAGAAGTTTAGTGGGAGTAATTGGTCTTTTAGTCTAGTATGTCGTTGACATACAGTTCATATAAAATGATATATCAATGCTTGAATAAGTCAAGCAGTGGTTAGAAAGATTGTTTTAATATGATAGACTTAGGAGATGTTGAGTACATATTGGGAATTAAGATCCATGAAGTGAATCTTGAAGAATAATTGGAATGAATCGAGAGACTTATGTTGATAAGGATCTTGACAAGTTCATGAATCAAGACTCTAAGAGAGGATGTCTTCCCATGTTTCATGGTATTACACTAAGTAAAACTCAGTGCCTTAAAAGCTAATACAGTTGAGTTATATGGATAATGTACCTCATGCTTTTGCAAAAGGGTCCATTACTTGTGCCATGAAATGTGCAAAGCAAGATGTTGCATATGACTTGTGCATGTGTAGCAGGTTTCAAGAAAATTCAGAATAAGCATACGGAGAATTACCAAGAACAGATCCTTGAGTACTTGAGAAGCACTAAGAGGAATTCTTCTAGCTATTGTGTTAAATGGTAATTTAAGTAAGTTGTTAAAAGGTTACACCAATGCAAGTTTTCAAAACAAGTAAAATGATTCTAGATGGTGATCTAAATGCATATTTGTGTCAGGATGGAGAAGGACAGTGAGCTTGAAGAGTTCAAAGTAGAGTACTGTTGCATACTCAATGTCAGAATATGTGTATTAAACTATAGTCAGATAGTTAGAGGGGAAGTTCAGATTAAAATGTCATGTGACTAACAGGTCACCTTTGCCTAAGAACAAAGGAGCCAGAGTCACATCACAAATCCAAACTTAAAGATATGAGATATCACCTCGGTTATGAGATCATTGACCAGCGGAAGGTCATGTTTTGCAAAGTTTTATTATGAGTGAGAAATCACTAAACCCCTTCCATGGACTAAGGTATGAGAGTCATATTAAAGTCTTAGGATTGAAGCAAGTTATGTAATTTAAGTTGTATATGTTTTGAGAAAGCATATTACATGAGAAATGCATCAATTTGCAGAATTATGTTTAAAATAGGAATTATTATTTCTCTTATTTAATTATGGTTTTGGAAATGAAATGAAATGTCAAAAATAATTATGAATTGATGGGCTCATCAGGCTGATGACTTAGTGAATTGAAACCCCACAGGTGAACAAAATTCATATATTATTTAAGTTCCTAGTTCGAGATCATTAAAGTGGACATAAATTATTTCAATAAATGGACTAGCATGTAAGATTGATTGGATAGCGCAGTTTCATGGGCAATAGGGGCATAGTGATGCTCGGTTAATCACTTGGATATGCATGAATGATGCATGATTGAACTATTGACCTACTTTGAAGTTCAAGTATAGAGCTTCCGTATATATTAGTGGATTCCTTTGACATGAGTGGAACAATGATTTCATTCAATGGATGTTGTGACTATGGTACACTCAAACGTCTAGCCGTAACTGGAGATTATAAAGGGTGTTTCCCGGTTATTTCAGAAGTTGAGTGGGAGTCTTGTTGCCACAAGATTGGATAGAATCTACCTATTAAATTAGGAAATGTGTCATGGCCGCTTGAAGAGGGAGGATTCAAAAAATACGTGGCCGCGTTCAAATGCATTACACAGTTTTCATTTGGTTTTGTAGTTCCAACTCAGATTTCAAGGAACGATTTGTAGATTAATATGATCTCGACATGTGATGCAATCATATTATCAAATCGACACATACATTGACTTAAGGAATTTGAATATTGCACCCTTGTCTCAGAGAAGTGGGAGATTGAAGGAGTTATGTCTTCGTCATGTGTAATTACTAGATATATAAATGGATCAAATTATGGAGATAATTAAGTTCGTACATTTGGGTCGTCGTTTTGCCATAGCTAGAGGTACTAATGATCTTTGGACTAGTAAAATATCCCAAAGACCAATTGGACGAATCCTATAAGGTAACACAAAGGGGCTAGATCGAACATTAGAGGACAAGGCCCATCATGGGCCTCATCACTCTAGGTGGCCGGCCATATGGAGGATTAGAAGGGGTTTTGGGCTTAGTGCCATAGTCTAATTATAATAGGATTATAAAAAGACTACGTGCCTAGGTTTGCAAGTAAGCAATTACTACCCCTCTCAAGGTCCTCTCTCTCACACGGCTCTCTCCTCCTCCTCATGCCGGTGGTGGTTTGTGGTGGTGGTGGTGGTTCGTGCGGTGGTCGGTTGTCCGTAAAGGTGGTGATCGCGGTTTTTCTCAATCACTCGACCAATCTAGTATTGGTGGACGGATCGTTCAAATCACGTGGACTAAGTAGAGGAGTGATGAGTGACATTTATGTCACTCTTAAGGAGTAGTTTTAGAGTCATTTTCGTGTTTATTTTATCTTATTTCCCCTTTCTTTCTCTTGTTTTCTTTTTAATAAAGTTTCTTGTTTATTTGGTAGTGTTGGAGCGTTTTAGTTTATTTTCTTTATTTTATTAGCTTTAGTTTACTTTCGTATTTTATTTTACTTTATTTGCTTGTAGAGTTTTTGTTTTATTTTTATTAGTTTAGTTTTGTGTCTCTTATTTTCTATTTCATTTGATTTATTTCCATTTTATTTATTTTTATTTTATTTATCCCAATTCCTTCCTTCGGTTTTGTGTGTAGGGGTTCGGGTTTTATGTCAAGTGGGTTCGGGTTCCAAGTTTAGTCAAACGCCAAACAAACCCATGCTGCCCCTTATCCTTCACCACATCCCACACCTTATCCAACACCACACACACCAACAGCACAAGCCACCACTACCCCCTGCTCCCTCACGCACACAGCTACATACCAGCCTCACCACCAATCACCCCCGTATCAACCACGCAGCCCAAACCAGCCTGCAACTCCGCAAGCACCAACAACCCACTGCACCAGCAACAACAACCACCATCAACCATCAATTCCACTCACCCTCACAACACCAACACCACCAATCAGAACACCCCTCACAGCTGCCGCAACAACCATACCCCAAACCAACCCGCAATTGCAACACCAACGCTCACACCCACCAATTCACGCACATCCCCTGCTCCACCACCGCGCAACAGAGCAGCCACCACCAGCATCAATTACAACAACAATTGCACCTTACCGTCACCAATTCGCACAGCAACATCCCCAATTTACAGTAAATCACAAATTCTCAAGTTCGAGCAAACCGTTGGTGGTTCGGTCGAAGTTCGAGACAGAGACTTTGTGGGTTTCGTTAATCGAAGAGGAGTGGTCGAACATACCCATGGTTCGACCGAACCAACCCCGTAGTTCGGTCGAACCCACCACCGGTTCGATCGAACCATTCCACGAGCTTCGCACGCGATTGTTAATGAAGACCAACGGCCTTGATTTGATGATCGATTATAGCTGTTGAGAATGAACGGTGATGATTCTTTGATGAAGCTTGATGATGGATTTTGATGGGTGTGAAGTAGGGGATTGAACCCCATTTTTAGAACTTCCAAATTTCGAAGACAATTCAGTGGGAGTCTGTGGGTTTTGTGAAAATTGGTTTTTGGTTTTATTTTCTTTTTCTTTTATTTTTTATTTTCTTTCTTTTCTTTTCCCATTTCTTATTTCTTTCTTTTATTTATATAATTAGATTTTTATTTTACTTTTCCTTTTTAATTTATTTTCTTTTGTATTATTTACTTAGTATTTTATTAGCTTAGTATAAATACCCAATTTTGGGGTAATTAAAAAGGGAGATTCAATAACTATCTATTCCTCTCTCTAGTTAGTTTTAGTTTTAGGTTAGGTTAGGATTAGTCTTCTTTGGTAGAGAGAGAAAGTGAGGTTTTCTTCATTAATGAACTTGGATTTTGAAGAAGGAGCTTGTTCAATCCTTTGTAGACCTTCATCTTCAATTAATGAGCAATTTCTTACTCTCTCTCCTCTATTTTTATTTGTTTATTTTGATTATTATTTTAGTTGTTGGTATTGCTTGTTGATCATGTTGATTCTTGATTATTTGTTGATTAATCTTGTTATTATCATGATTAGTGAGTAATTTCCCCATTAAGGGGATGGTTGTGGTGTAGTTGGACCTTGAGCATGTTCTAGGGTTTAGAATTGATTTATTTGTGATTAAAGTCTTTATATGCTTGATATTCTTTAATCTTCTTGCAAGTGCACATTGTTGGTTGATTAAAGGTGAATCTTTGCTAACAAGAAACGGAAGTTGACTTAGTTAAGGTTCATTACTATCGATTGTTATTTAATAGTACCTCCTAGTATATGGTTCTAATGTGGAAACATAGAGGCTATGTTAGGAGAAGCCAATTGACCCCGGAAGGCGGCTAGATTGGATTCTTAATTTCAATATTCGAGCATGTTTAGTTCATAATTAATTCAATTTCTATGCCTTTGTTTATGTTCAAGTGAATGCTATACCTAAACCATTTCCCTTAATGTTTTATTTCTTGTTTTAGCATTTTTAGACTTTAGTTTATTTATCCCCTATTCCGGACTAGCTTAATTGTTGATAACATTTGGTGGTGTTTACCGTTCTCTGTGGTTCGACCCCTATGCTTGCCTTATACTCGTATTAGGTTTGTTTAGGTTGTATAAATTGTATTTGATCTAGGGATAGACAATTGACGACGCGTTTATTCCCTTGTCAAGGAGCAACGCTTTGGGCTCTATTCTCTCCCTAATTTGCCTGTCGAATAGCTTCGTGGAATTCACGCGTCAAAGGTATGATTATGTGTCTTGTGTGTTATGCATGTGATTTTGGGATTGGTACTTGATTGAATATGATTCATATTATTTTCGCTGCGCAGTACCTATAAACTCCTACACAATGCCCTATTGAACTCCTACTCAAGCAAAGAATTCTCAAGCCATGCTTTGGCTATTTATAAGGAAGAATAGCTTGTGAATTCCACTCATCAATCAATGTGGACTTTTTCCCAAAAAGATCCTAGATGGAAAGATTGATGAATTCAACCTATAGTTAAATAAACCAAGGAACAAGTAACAAGTGTAACATGGTTAGGTGAGGACCACTTTCTCACTTGGTCCCCAAGGCATTTCAAATTCATTGTGAACTAACCATGTGTCACCCAACCTTGAGCCCCAAGTTGGGTTCGGTTGGGCCACTTTCTTTTCGCCCATGTCCATGACCCATCACCCGGGTCCACGACCCTTGCCACATGCGCTGCCACTGTGGCGCGCTGCCACCATGGCATGCTACCACTTGGCGGCTGCCAACGTAGCTGCCACACGTGCTGCCACATGGCGTTTTGCCATGTGTACTGCCATGTGGCACGCTCCTATTTAGAGCGCTTTCCTAGCCTTTCGCGTGGCCAGGATTTTACTTGTTACTTGAAGTATTTTCCGGTCTCACCAAATCCTAAATTTTTGCTCGACATTTGAGATTCTCCGGCGCTCGATTTCGACGCTCCAAGCTCGAATTTCCGACGTCTAAATATTTATTATTCGGGCGAATCATAAATTCTTCCGAATAAATTCGTCGTGTCGGTTCGTTCATTGGTCTGGTGTGACCCGAAGGGTTTAGTCAAGATTATGCATTAATATTAATTATGTATTAATATTACTGATCGGAAGCGGCCTCCACCTAGGCATTCCGATCACTTGACCTAACTGAATATATTAGCTTTCTAATAATTTTGAACTTGCTATCAAAATAATACACTTATTAGAAGGACACCATTTCTTTCAATCTCCCACTTGTCCTTCCAGACAAGTGAGCTTTCGGTGTAAAGCCCCTTTCTTATGTCTCTTCATGTCTCTTCATGAACTACATGGTAAGATTATTCGTCATCTCTGTTACGTCCAGAAGTGTTTCTTAAAATCTGAGTTTGACTATCAATAAGCAGATGATTTCTAAAATCAATCTGAGTATGGCCATGCATTTTCATAGTCTCGCTCTTCGAGAGGCCTTGTCAACAACAAGACATGTTCCTTATTATTATAAGGGGGACATTCCTAGTCTTGTAATGTAGCTTCTCTTACTAAGAGGACCTAGCCGCCTGATAGCCATCATTATAATCCCCAATTACGACAGACGTTTGACCGACATTAAAAACGGACTAGTACTCAAACTAGAGACCTCACAATACTCATGGTCAAGGAAAAGAGTTCTGATAGCAATGATGAGAAATATGCTTATGACGATTTTGAATCTCTCAAAGTATTCTCATAGGTCGATCCAGTATGGTTCTAAACCAATACCTGTGCAAATGATTTATGTCCTCATAGCACAAGAAACGGTGCTATAAATCATACTACACACTAATCTCTAATGGTCATTAATCGTCCACAAAATAAATGACCTTGATTAGGGATAATTTTCGATTAAAATATTCAATGTTCAATTAACAGGTGTTTCTTTATCCAAGACATTGTCTTGATACCCTATTTTGAATATTCTTTAAAATCTAATGGACTCATTATTTAATTCTAAACCACAATTAAATAGAAAACGGAGTGATAAAATTTGCAGTAAATTTTAAATTACTCCAAAACCTGAATGATTCATCTTATGATAAATGGTTTTTCAAAATGTTTTAAGAGTGTAACTCTTTATAAAACATCTATAGAAATCACACCCATATCTAATATGCTTGATTTCTTTCATGCAATTTGTGAATGTTGTCGTTCACTTATTGTATAGGTTTAGTTACAAGTACTTTGCAAATCTTAGCATCTTCATTATCCATCATTTCCATAAGAAGATGATAAAATTTTTAGAGTGTTAATGGATTACATGTGATCTAGGATTTGTTGTCCAAGCAATGGCTCCTACTCCTTTTTCATGATTTGTGACCTTCAGCTTGACAACCTACAATCATCAACGTTCAATAATGAACTTTCCATTTAACATTTTCCTTATTATTGCTTTTTTAGGCAACAATATTCTCATCATATACTTTAGTAGACTTCTTGATGATTCCTTGCTTGGGTTTCACTCCCAACAGCTCACAATGATTTGAAATACCCTAATCACTTGTGATCATGGAAATTTATCTTAAATTTCCGCACATTATACATGGATACACATCCATGTTACCATTTCTCAAGCCACGACGCTTCTTACCTCGTGCTTACAAATGGCTTCCTTATTAAGGATTTCATCCTTATTTAAGGTATGTGCTTGCATCATCAATGCTCAAATTATATATGTTTCCATGCGTCAAGAACTCATCCTCTAACTCATCCAAGTGTTTTGGATGTTCTTGACTATAATCTAATACTTAGATTCAAGTTTATTGGTTCTATATACGTACTTCACATGCTCTAAGCAAGTAAGTCGTGTGACAATTATGTATCATAGCTTTACATGATGGATTTAATTGTAGAATGATTCTAAATCTTTATCCCATCAATTTGACATTTTAGCTCATTCAGTTTTACTGAGTCTTTGTGTAGGCGTCGTTCAAAGTGCGCCTACGTAAAAAGCATGTTGTGAATATGCTTGGCACTCATAGGAAGTGGGAATTGACATAATACGATTAGGGACAAGGAAAGTAGGGAGCCGCCAACAAGTTTTTAAGGAACTTGTAAACCGTTCACGGATCATAAAAGGCAACCACGAATAAAGGGACAACGATAGGCAACAACGATTGACCCGTGAAGGTTACACCCCATTCATAATCCATGAGATTACTAACTCCATATGGTTTGGAACCACGAAAGGAGGATCGGGGATGATGGTACGAAGTGAGTCATGGAGTCACATTCGCCCGTATTGGCCTCTACTCGATTCTTATAGTGAAAAGTGATTCCTGCGATCTCAAAGGCATACAAACAGAGATTCAATTTTCTCCAAACTATTATTAAGCTAAATTGTTTTAATATAAATGCAAGACATAATTCTAAAATATCGTGATCACTTGATTAAACAACAAGATTAAAAAGGAACCTAAACCGGTTGTCCAAATTATTTTATTAGGTGTGATTTTAAATTACATATTCCCTTTAACATGCAATATGGTGATCAATAAATAATAATAGAATTAACATTAATATTGGAAGTAATTTAACCATAATAGCGTTAGTCAAATCAAATATAAAATAAACTAATCATGATACTAGCAATAAGAAAATAAAATAAGAGTAATTAAATTAATTAATTACTCACATTCCGCGCGTTCCTTTAAATTGCTACATCATGAATAAACTGTTAGTAACTTCAATAAAAAAAATATAAAGCAAATGAAAATTATATTAAATTAAAAGTAGAGTTGATTTGGTCCAAACCCTCAGATAATTCTACCTTTTCACGCCTTGGTTTAAGGACGGAACCTCGGGTCAAGTATGGACTCCTTGGAGTGCTTAAGGGAAGTGTTACGAAAGAATAGGGAGGCTAGTGTTTAGGATAAAGAGGGAGAAGAGAATAAAATTGTGATCAAGCTTGTTGATGATTTAAAAAGGGGTGATATGACCTCTATTTATAGGGAAAAAAGAGGGTCGAAGAATCAAGAAAAGATCGAGTTCGAATCGGATTAAAACTCTTGCGATAGACAACAGTTTTTGTTTTTATCATATCTTTAGATCCAGTAATCGGAATAAGATAAATAAGATATTTTTGGAAATCTCTTGAAGTCTAATTTCTAACCCAATTAAAATCAGATTAAAATATTTTGTATAATAAAAGATATGGCCGAAATAGTGAGACGGTGTCTGTTTTGGATAGAGTTTGACATTTTATTCATATCTTTTCCGTTATAGCTCGGAATTGATATTATAATATATCATTGGAAATATAATTTCAAGGGCTATCCAACCATATAAAACTTGGATAAAAAATAAGAGGCACAAAAAAAAATATCTGTCTATCTTTGAACGTCTTTCAATTCGGATAAAATTAGGACTTTAAAAAAAAAGAGTTTTATTCAATTTCAAACTCTTTAATCTTACCTTTTCAAAAAGGATAATTAAGATATTTTAGAAACTTATAGAAGCTTCTAATTAATCCTAATTGGTTTAGGAATGGGATTAAATCATTTGGACCCTCCACATGATCATTGGGTCGTAGGTAAGGTGGGCCTAGGTTCGGTTTGGGCTCAGTTTAATATTTTGGCCATAACTTATTCGTTATAACTCGGATTTGAGCTTATAATATATCGTTGGAAATCTTTTTTCAAGCCCTATCCAACTATTTAATCATTGGACCCAGATTATGGACCAAAATAAACTGGATTAAACGTTTTTATAAAAAGGACACGAAATGAATGATTTTAAAGGACACGAAATGAATTTTTTTGGGTTTAAAGGCACGAAAAGGGGAAAATAAGTTATGGTTTGGGGAAATGGGATAGGATTTGGGTTGGTTTATGAAATGGAAATATGGATTTAAGCACTCCAAGATTAAATACTCAACCCGACCAATAATGGTGGTGAAAGGTTGTTCATCATTGGGCTTGGTTTTGGGGAGACATTTTTAGGTGTCTACACTTTGCTAAATTGTTCGCTATGTGATATGGTTGAAAGTATCTTACTAGAGCCTTTCTTGTTTGACTTAGTATTTAGCCTAGCTTATACTTAGTTCAAACAATTACTTAGTTTTATACATATGGGTCGAAAGCCTTTCAAAGTCCTTCATGTTTAATATGGCAAATTCCTTTACTCGTTTAAACATTTAATTAAGTCTATACCATTGAACTTAATTCACAATATGTATACTAAGTATCGCCTTTAGCTTGGTCCATTGTCAAAATACTTTCAAATCTAAACATTTAGCATTTGATAGTTGTTTCACAATAGAGTTCGTAAACTTCTCGTTAGACCTTTACTTTTGCTCCCACTAAACTTCTTATTCATCAGAATTTCTATGTTTCTCCATAAGCCAATCTTCTTATTAACTTTATGAGAAAAAACGTTCCAATTCCTATATGCAATGCTTCCTTTAATCCCATGACGAATTCCTTAACCTTGCTTTTAAATCTAGCATTATTTAGATTTTCAAAACCCTTAGACTATTCCATAGTCACTTCCAAAATCCTATTTTGGGAAGGCGGTTTTGGTATCTATTTTGTCGTATGTCATATGTTCAATTTGCTAGATCAATCACGAAAAGACTTAAGCATTCCGATTGGTGAATGGGTTTGTGTTAAAATCAACTCTGTGAATTTAATTATATCCTTTTCAACCAATCAAGCTATGTATACATATACGTTTCCACATTTTTTAGTTTTATACTTGAAAACTTATTTGCAATCAATGGGTTATTCACCTTTCATGCAAATTAATCAAGTTTCAAACCTGATTTTCAAACATGGGGTCTTTTTCGGATTTTCATGGCCTCGAACCATTGTTCGGAATTTGGATTTTTTGTAGCTATCTTACATTACATTATTCCTTTACTATCTAATAGTAAATAGTATGCTTGTAAGTTTTAGGTTTATTTCTAATTTAATAGAAATCTATAGGATTCAATCCAAGCCTTTGGTGAATTCTATACCTATTCGGGGCAATTGCATTAAACACTGATTTTCAAGGCGCTTCCAAAGCCCTTTTATCATGTTGATCTTACTCTAACATTTCTGATGTTTTGTGAGTAATGAATTCACTTTTAAGGCACTTGTAAAGTCCTTTTGAGTATTCTTGATCAAGCATTCTCACGAAGTCCTTTTAAGGTCTTCTGAGATTCTCATTTCTATTTTGTTACTAAGCTCGATGGTCATCGAGTTCATTTTCCTCCCACTTGTCGTTTTGGAAACGTGTTACTTTCCAGAAAGACACCACTTAGAGCAACAAAATTTATGTTCTCAATTAGGTTGTGGAGGTAATGCTCGTATTCTCACTTGAATGCTTACAAAGAGACATGTATATTGTCTTTGGTTAGAAGTTCGTTGTGAAACAAACAGTTAGCTCCCACTTGAGTTATCTTAGTCTGTATTGAGCCATTCAGCTCCCACTGAGCCACCTAGCTTTCACTAAGCCGGAGAACTCCCACTAAGACTAAGAGCCTTAGACAAATACTTGAAAAAACGTTTAGAAGTTATTTCTATCCATAACTAAATATGGCGTCCTTTCTTAGCTTCGACATTTTTGTTTAGTGTAACATTAGTCATTTGTGCAAATCTTTAAGAACTTTATAAGAAGGGTTGTGAACCATCATTGTTTGAGTCATTTTCAAATGACATCGAGGTCTCCATGAGGACATACCATGTTCTTTGTGAAGTTGTTTATGAAAAATTTCCATTCATAACTTTGAGATTGTCACGCTTGGCTCAAGCAAACATCGCTCGATCTAATCTAGACATTTTGATATCTTGCCAAGTCGATTCTGTACTTCACTGGACTATTGAGCTACTCAGGTCAAGTTTGTTCACATTTGATGAATATAGCCATATTCTTTCAAAATCTTTTGTGAAACGTTGAAGTAATTGAATCCTCTTTAGCCTTCGGAGTCAATTGTCTTATACCAAGAACAATAGCTCTTTGCTTTGTCAGTTTCAACAAGTAAGACTTGCTTGTCTTAGAACGATTTTGAATCGAGCAACTATCAAGAGCCTATCTAATAGAGCCTTGAGTATGTTCTTGTCGATGTGACATTGCTAAAGATGTTTGGAACGCAAATCATGCCCATGATTTGAACTTAGAAATTTTATCATGTTTAGGGAAATGTTTGTGTGTAATCAAGCATTCTTGACTCAACGCTTGGATAACCATGCCATTTAAATAAATTTGCAACTATTGCTCTTTTACTTTGAATGTGATTCTTTCAGTGTGTGAACGAATCATTTGCTGATTATGGAACATAATAATAACTATTACTTGTTCCAGCCTTTTGCTTAAAAGGTCTTTAAACAAAGCATACGAACTTACAACTTATGTAGCTCTCCTTGCTTCATTCTAATCTTGTAATTCGATAACTTAGCTTAACTTCAATAGATTAAGGTCATTGTCAAAGTGGAACACTCAAGCAGTGTTCGACATTTGTGAAGATAACGAATAGCTAAGTTAACTACAATAACATGAACTCATGGGTTGAAATGGAATATAATTCCTTTTTTTCGTTCCTTCTTTCCTATATTTCTTATCATACAATATCTCATAACCTTACTTTAAGAATCATTTCTGTAAGTTCCTTTGACTTTTATACTTTGTTAGGCATAATCAAGCATCTAGTGCGCCGTAAAACAAAATTCCATATTTTTCATTAATTCATGCTTGAATTACTATATCAATGAGTCCTACTCATTAATGTATGAAGCGAAAAGGGATGTTGGTTGTCAAGTATTGACAATTTGAGTTTACAACTCAATATTTCATGTTTTATCAAAACTACCTATTATTTTGAATACATGATGTCCAACCGTCCTTTCGGACTTTTATAAAAGTCATTGATCAGAATAGTATTTTAGAAATGCTTTTCCTTTCTTTGAGAACTATTCTCAAGGATTTCCTTTACCAATCATGGAAACAATATTATTTGATTTAGAGTACTATAAATATAAGTGCAAAGTATAGCCATTTATCAAGAATATAATAAGTTTGAAATTTAAGAGCATTCATGCAAACTTCAATCTTATTAAACGTCTTATTCACGCATAAAATTGTCCCTATTTTGCGAGAATAAGGCGATTCCAAGATCCAAGGGATCAACGAGTAATTAGGCATTCTTTGCCTTGTCCTACCACTTGATACCCTAAGGTAAGCAATTCTTTGCTAATGGCTCCAAACCACTCTTGGTTAGATAATCGTCGCATCTAATGTGTCATGACGATATATCTCTTTTGCCACGACATGTATGGACTCCGTCACTTAGATTGTTGAGTACAACCAAAAGCAACATGCACACCCGGTGTGCCTTACGTTCCTTGGAGTAGTGATGGTACCTCGCTTTGGCGTAGCCCACCATCACCCTCATTCGGTGTGTAAGTGTTATTTTTGAAAGGCAAGTTTTACTCAATATTATTAGGGACCTAGGTTCTCTATGTTGGTTGACTTAAGTGAACTTAATTAATCATCACAACATACATGCATCTAACATATCATTCATATATAAGCACAATCATAAATATATAAAACATAAGTATTAGATGCATATTGGCAACTAGCATGACCCCTTGAATTCTTCAAGTCTTCAAAAGGTCTTCTCTTGCAATTTCAAGGCTTCGTCTTCCAAGAACCTCCGTCTTCAAGACTTAACCAAAATTATTCAACTACTAGTATCTACGATCAGTACTAATCTAAATATTAAGGTACACAAATACTCAATGGTACGTGACCGTATTTAGATTTACAAAAATACATCACGGCACGTAGTCCGTATTTTCTATCCTAATCGGGTCCCACTAGTTGCCATTTCATAAAACCTGTGAGATAATATAAATTCCATTCATCCATTCACTATATGTGAATGGCCTATGAATTTTACAATGATAAACAAGTAACAATGCATAAAACACACGCCCGCACTAGTAACTAATCTAGGTGGTTAATCCGATTAACACGCCTAATTAAAACTAGTCAAAGTTGTTTAACCGATTATGTAATTAACGTAATTAATAATTGAAGCTCCCACTAAATTCCGCATCCATCTTAATCATCCAATTAATTAAGCCGATAGAACCCAAAATTTGTCAAAATAAATTTTGCCAATGTCGCTAAAAACCGAGGCCTAGCCTCCAAAAATTTTATTTAAAATAAACAATATTAATTAAAATAATTAAAATCGGCTTAAAATGCAAAACGTAGCCCAATGATTTTGTGTGTGTGCCTAGCACCAAGCAATGAGGCTTGGTTTGCTAGGCACCAAGCGTCGGCAGGGGTGTAAGCTGGTGCTCGCACGCACTTGTTGCTGTGTCGGGCTCGTGCTGCCTAGCAGCCAAAGCCCGCACAGCCCTTCGCATACCTCGCCTACACGCACCAAGCAACGCACTACCTCCCTTGCACACATCGCACACACAGCCTGCTGCCCATGCGCACAGCAACACGCACACACCATCAAGGCACCCAACAGCCTCGGCAGCCCCATGTGGGTCGCGTGAGCAGCCCAGCTGGCCGAGAGCTTGCTTGGGGCTCTTAGGCCTCAATTCGCGTGCTCATGCCTCGGGAAAAATTCCCGATCTTGTGTGACATTATTAATCAATTCTAATTAATTTATTGAGAAAAAATGAAAATAATAACAAGTCTAACTTAAATAAAATTCATTCAAGTGCATTTAACCAAAATAATTTCTAAGAACCATTCTTTAATTAAATTGGTTTAACTTGGTGCAACAATATAAATAAGGCAATTTCTCATTATTAATTTAATCAATTTAAATTAATCTTGAGATTTTGACAAAGTAAGAGGGAGTTGGAAAAATATGAACTTTAATGTTCAAATGAAAAATCCAACTACTAACATTTGTGAATCCTTGAAAATTATATCTTCCAATATGAAGATAACCAAATTTCTATCACAAAGTTTGATACTTTATGTTTCCAATCAACCAAAATTGATTAAAACAACAAATTTCAACATAAAATTCATGGAATTTAGTAACTTTTAAAGTTTCAATCACTTAACATAATTAAAGATTGAATCCTTAGCACTTTAGAAGCCTCAAAAACAAAAATTTCACACTTAATGCAATTAATTTGCAATTATATGAAAAATAAAACCAAGCTT
Organism: Chenopodium album; assembly: GCF_948465745.1. NCBI lineage: Eukaryota > Viridiplantae > Streptophyta > Magnoliopsida > Caryophyllales > Amaranthaceae > Chenopodium > Chenopodium album. The sequence continues at coordinate 40,305,928 of NC_137834.1, read as the reverse complement.
TCAAACACAAATTACCACAAAGTCATCATGCCTAAAGAGGTTTAAAATTGCATATAAAATATGTATTGAACCAATTACATAACCACCATAAATATGCCATTAATTTTCAAGGTTAGAAAGACTTAAACTTTTTCGTAATAACGAAAAACCCCTCGAAAAATGCATTTCTGGTCGTTTTTTGGCTAAAAACCGAGATCTACAAGGGTATATCCATTTCCAGAACACATTTTCCACCCAAAATTCACTATTTATGAGTGGAAATCTGGGTTCGGGAGCTGAAGTCAGCTCTAATACAAGGTTAAAATGGACAAAACGAGCTACTAAACTGATTAGCAACTTATAACCAGAAAAATTAAGCCATAAAAATACCTTGAAAAATATGATAATCAAAATAAACGAGCGGGGCTCTGATATCACTGTTAGGTTTTGGTGAGTCCGACTCACCGCGGAAATAAACCCGAGCCAAGGATCATGCTCGTAATAATTTAAATCACTAAAGCATAAAATAACCACAAAGGGCAAACTAGGAAATATACCTTTGACGCTTGCTTCGCCCGACCAAATGGGCTCTTACTTGAAAGCTTAGCCCCGAAAACACGAGAGCCTCCAACGGAAATCCACCCACAAAAACCACTTCCGACTTTTAGGTCCGTTGCCTCGAGGTTAGCGAGGCCCGACCAAAAACCGAGTACTATATGAGTTTAAGGGTTTTTGCAAATGCAATGCCCTATTGAACTCCTACTCAAGCAAAGAATTCCCAAGCCATGCTTTGGCTATTTATAAGGGAGGATAGCTTGTGGATTCCACTCATCTTTTAATGTGCGACTTTTTCACAAAAAGATCGCACATGGAAAGATTGATGAATTCAACCCTTAGTTAAATAATCCAAGGAACAAGTAACAAGTGTCACATGGTTAGGTGAGGACCACTTTCTCACTTGGTCCCCAAGGCATTTCACACACATTGTGAACTAACCATGTGTCACCCAACCCTGAGCCCCAAGTTGGGTTCGGTTGGGCCACTTTCTTTTGGCCCGTGTCCATGACCCATCACCCGGGTCCACGACCCTTGCCACATGCGCTGCCACCGTGACGCGCTGCCACCGTGGCACACTGCCACTTGGTGGCTGTCACTTAGCGGCTGCCACGCGTGCTGCCACGCGTGCTGCCACAGGGCGTTTTTCCATGTGTGCTGCCACGTGGCACGCTCCTATTTAGCGCGCTTTCTTAGCCTTTCGCGTGGCTAGGATTTTACTTGTTACTTGAAGTATTTTCCCGTCTCACCAAATCCTAAATTTTTGCTCGACATTTGAGATTCTCCGACGCTTGGTTTCGACGCTCCAAGCTCGAATTTCCAACGTCTAAATATTTATCACTCGGGCGACTCATTAATTCTTCCAAATTAATACGTCGTGTTGGTTCGTTCATTGCTTGGGTGTGACCCGAAGGGTTCAGTCATGATTAAGCTGTAATCTTATGCATTAATATTACTGATCAAAAGCGGCCTCCATCTAGGCATTCCGATCACTTGACCTTACTGAATATATTTGCTTTCTAATAATTCTGAACCCACTATCAGAATAATACACTTGTTCGAAGGACACCATTCCTTTCAATCATTCCCTTTACTCCTTTTTAAACCAATTTCTTCACATGACTTGAAATCACCGTAAACAGCCTTTACATGTAATAGTGTTCTACAGTTGCAAAGGATCAATCTAGATTCTTTAGCGCACTACAACTAGAAAATACTTAATCTTTCCTTAATAGCTACTTGTCTCGAACACTTAGCGAATCAAGGATCATTTTGACGTCCTTAAATATTACTGAAAGATTCTCTATTCTTATAGAACTTCGCAAAATGAGTCTAGGATTTATTTCCTTGACAACTTTAATCATCGTTTATTCTAGGCTCGATCAAAGTGGGGGCTAACTGTAGACACCTAATTTTGGCCTCTTATCTGAAAAGGAACTACGATGATGTTACAAAAAACCCATTCTTCATGCTAGATCAAAATTGAAGTGTTTATGTACTACGAAATGCATTATGAAGTAAGTTAAAAACCCATATTTGAGACCAAATTATATTATAGCCTTGTCCAATTACTTATTAGGCCTAAAACGTGCTCATACATGTTTAAACTTGATTAATAATGTACCCAAATACGTCAAATGCAGTGATTGGATCCAACGGATCTTACATTGTTGTGACTCGAGCCAAACAGATAAACCAACCATCAAATTTCCATTCATTCCCTATACAAATGGATATCCCTTTCAAATAGATTTCCAACAGTATATTATAATCCCAATTCCGAGCTAAAACGAAGAAGTTATGATTAAAACACTAAACCAAGCTCTAAAACTGACACCCTTGCACTCGAACGACCATATCTTTTGATCCATAAATGATTTTAACCTAATTTAAAAGGCATTGGAAATTACACATTGAGAGATTTCCAATAATATATCCCATGACTTATTCAACTTTGCAATCAAAAGTAATGGAAGTTTTAAAAATGCATTTTTGTATAAGGCAAATCGCACCCGCACAATTCAGTGAGTTGCGCGCGCCTGGCTTGCGCGACTCATTGAGATGCGCATGGAACCCAGCCCAACTAAGAGAGTTGCGTGCGCCACCTGACCTCGCGGCTCTAAAACCCTAAACTTAGAGTCCTACGCCTATTAATAGGGGTCTTTGTTCAGCACTAAAGAGGAAGAAAAAACATAATTCTATACCCTAAATTCCGAAAACCCTAATCTCTCTTAAACCCTCTTACTATCACACTACTTTTTCCTCTTTCTTCCCAACTACTCTTTAACCATAATCCACCTATTGAAGCTCTTGGAATTATAAAGAAGAAAGGACATAAATGCATAAGACGAAGATTTAGCATAAAAGAAGTACGGTTAGTTTCCAGAGCACTTAGATAAATCACTTTTCATTTAATGTTTAAATAACTTTAATTAATTAATTAGTGTTGTTTTATCACTTTAAACAAACTTTAATTAATTAATTCACATATTACTCTTTTGTAAATCAAGACTAGAATTTAATAATTAGTTGTTGTTTTATCACTTAAGACAAGGTGAATATTGTTTTTTTCTTGTTCTTTTCGTGAATTTGATTAAATAAGAATAACGACTTTTGCAATGTAATTCCTACATGATTAACGCGTGTAAATAAAATCAACTAACTTAGTCTTTAGGTATCACGTTGCATATATTGTCTGGTAATGAAATTGTGAAAAGAGAATAGCTAGTAGAGGTCGTACTAGGGCTGTAGACACTTAAAAATGTCTCCCCAAAACCAAACCCGATGATGAACAACCTTTCACCGCCATTATTGATCGGGTTGAGTATTTCATCTTGGAGTGCTTAAATCCATATTTTCATTTCATAAACCGGCCCAAATTCTAGCCCATTTCCCCAAACCATAACTTATTTTCCTCTTTTCGTGCCTTTAAACCCAAAATAATTCATTTCGTGTCCTTTAAAATCATTCATTTCGTGTTCTTTTAATAAAAACGTTTAGACCAGTTTATTTTGGCCCATAATCTAGGTCCAATGATTGAATAGTTGGATGGGGCTTTAAAAGAGCTTTCCAACGATATATTATAAGCCCAAATCCGGTTATAACGAATAAGTTATGGCCAAAATATTAAACTTAGCCCAAACCGAACCTAAGCCCACCTTACCTATGACCCAATGATCATGTGGAGGGTCCAAATTATTTAATCTCATTACTAAACCAATTAGTATTAAATAGAAACTTCTATAAGTTTCTAAAAAATCTTAATTATCCTTTTTGAAAAGATAAGATTAAAGAGTTTGAAATTGAATAAAACTTTTCTTTTTGAAACTCCTAATTTTATTCGAATTGAAAGACGTTCAAAGATAGAAAGATAATATTTTATCCAAATTTTATATGGTTGGATATCCCTTGAAATTATCTTTCCAATGATGTATTATAATATCAATTCCGAGCTATAACGGAAAAGATATGAATAAAATGTCAAACTCTATCCAAAACTGACACTGTCTCACTATTTCTTCCATATCTTTTATTCTATAAAATATTTTAATCTAATTTTAATTGTGTGATAAAGTAGACTTTATGATCTTTCCAACAATATCTTATTTATCTTATTCCAATTTCTGGATCAAAAGATATGATAAAAACAAAAACCGCAAAAACTGCAGTCTATCGAGTTTTATTCCGATTTAATTCGGATCTTATCTTAATTCTTTGACCCTTCTTTTTTTCTCTATAAATAGAGGTCATATCACCCCTTTTCCAATCATTAACAAGCTTGATAATCAAATCATTCTCTTCTCCCTCTTTAGTCTAATTTCTAGCCTTCTTATTCTCTCATCATTCTTCCCTTAAGCACTCCAAGGAGTTCATACTTAACCCAAGGTTCCGTCCTTAAACCAAGGCGTGAAAGGTATAAATAACTGAGGGTTTGGACCAAATTAAATCTACATTTATTTAATTTAATCTCTGTTTGATTTATATTTTTTATTGAAGTTACTAACAATTTATTCATGATGTAGCAATTTAAAGGAACGCGCGGAATGTGAGTAATTAATTAATTTAATTACTCTTATTTTATTTTAATATTGCTAGTATCGTGATTAGGGTTATTTTATTATTTGATTTGACTAACGCTATTATTGTTAAATTGCTTCCAATATGAATGTTTATTCTATTGTTATTATGATCACTATATTGCATGTGTAAAGGGAATATGTAATTGAAAATCACGCCTAATAAGATAATTTTGACAACCGGTTTAGGTTCCTTTTTAATCTTGTTGTTAATTCAAGTTATCACAATATTTTAGAATTATGTGTTGCATTAATATTTAACCAATTTAGCCTAATAATAGTTTGGAGCAAATTAAATCTTTGTTTGCATGCCTTTGAGATCGCAGGAATCACTTTTCACTATAAGAATCGAGTAGAGGCCAATACGGGCGAATGTGACTCCATGACTCACTTGGTACCATCATCCCCGATTCTCCTTTCGTGGTTCCGAACCATATGGAGTTAGTAATCTCATGGATTATGAATGGGGTGTAACCTTCACGGGTCAATTGTTGTTGCCTATCGTTGTCCCTTTATCGTGGTTGCCTTTTATGATCCGTGAACGGTTTACAAGTTCCTTAAAAACTTGTTGGCGACTTCCTACTTTCCTTGTCCCTAATAGTATTATGTCAATTCCCACTTCCTAAGAGTGCCAAGCATATTCACACATGCTTTAACGTAGGCGCACTTCGAGTGACGCCTACAATTTGGCGACTCCACTGGGGAGAATTCTTGGTTATTTATCGATTTGAGTGATCGGTATTTAATTGAGATGACTGGATGAGACTTAGCTTGAAAGATTCTTGAATTGTATTCCTGCGATTTAATTGGCATTGTCACATATGCATATGATTTTTTTAGGTTACCTATTTTGCCACAATAGTACGTGTTCTACGTATGTGGCTAGCCCGGGGGATTTATGCTCTATCAACCCGAAAACACTCATGGCAATAAAGGTTCATCCTAGTTTTTAAATCCACCCAAACCATGGAGTCGAGTTCGATTTCATCACGAACTCGCAGAGCCGCCCGTTGGCATACACCCTCAAGGGAGGCTGCCTTGCTAACGCTTCCAAACTCTTAACCATGGTACCCTTTGACACCCAAAAGCTTGACCATAGTCGAACATAGAACTTGACTTTAGGTTGCGAACTTCATTGCATCATGCGTGACAATATGCTTATGTGTGCATTTTTTTATTGACCTTTTTTTTCTCTTCTCAAACCCTTTTTTTTTTTTTTTATTAAAGTCGAGCCGTAGATTTTTTTTTTTTTTAATTTTTGAGTCACCCGGATTTTTATTCCCGTATACTGCACAAGAGTCAACTTATTTTGGTCATATCCGGAGTTTTAGAAAGAGTTACGTGTCTTGCAACCTATGAATCTGTAGCCCCGGATTTTATCTTTCATTTGGCGTTGGTTTCGTCTTAATCAGAGTCACAAATAAAAATTTATAACCGATATACTACTGCTTGTCCGGTTTAGGTGTCTTTTTAGCGTCAACTTTCTTTTGTTTTATTTAAAAAAAAAAATTATATCTTTTCGTGTCAAGATAATTTTAGCCAAATCCTTTAATCCGTGTCAACTCATATAACATAGGATTATAGATTTTTATTTTTATTTATTTATTTATTTTATATCCATGAGTCCTAACTCTTCTAGAATTCTAGTCCTCTTCCGAGTTTCTTGTGAATTTTTGTGCTAACCTTAACATGTGTTCTTTGTCTTTGATTGTGGTTGATCTTATATATGACTAATGATTGCCAATGGACCGTTTTCACCTAGTAAATAGCATAAACATTAAAATTGGACAAAATTAATCAAGTTAGTTTGTCTTTAAGTCTTCCGTGCTATTTGGTCATTGGGTCCTTTATTTTTCACAACGTCCTCATGTCTAGCCATGCGATCATACCACGAGTCTTAATAAAATCACCTAATCACACATGTTGAGTCGTTTCACACACTTTATCTTCGAGTAATGCACTATATTGTTTATGATCGTATACTAGGACCATGCATGCATCACTTTCCGTCGTAATAGGAATGAGTGGAGTATTTCCCATCGGTTTTCAAAATTATTTCATACACTCTTCTTTTCCAATCCGAGTATTGAGTCAATGCATTAAGTGAGATCATTTTGTTCCATAGTACTCGAGTTCAAGAATAGGCAAGAGTTGGAAGAATAAGGGGAATGTCATTCCTTCCTTCTTTTTTCCAATCAAAACATCAGCAACAACAAAATTTTTGTCCCTCTTGGCGGTAACAAGTAACTCATAAACAGCCATGAAGACAAATCATGATGCAAGCTTCTCACCAAGATTTCATGTTTTCTTCTTCTTTTGTTTCAAACCCTTCCCCCCTATAAAGTCTAGCATAGGTTCTCCTTATCCATGTGTTTATGTGTCACATTTCTTACCTTCTTCATAAACGAGCATCTCTTTCTTACATTCGATCATGTAATTAAAAAAAATAAAAAATCAATTACCGAACCAAACACAAGGTACACCAATGACTTGAGGCACCTTTGGAACCCTGTCATTCCCTATTAACCATTCAATCACATATCCATTTCTTCGTCAACCACTTTGAGCCTCGTCTAACGATTGACCTTATTTATTCAACCCACATATACTTAACCCTGGGATGGGAAGGTGTGCAATTTGTGTAACAGTCAGAAAGCAAGTTCAAATTAAAAAAAAAAAAAGGGAAAATAATAAGTAAATATAAAAAAAACAATGTCTAAAGGCAAGTGTTCAAATGTCTCCGATATGAACATGTCTCAAATTGCGTCTCTCATCGAATGCTTGGTACCGTGCCTGAGAAACATGAATGCTAAGTGAGTAATAGACCGCATGATATGAGATTGCCCACATTGATCCAAAAGAATGAAAAAAAAAGGAAAAAAAAGCAAAAAAAAGAAGAAAAAATGAAAATAAACTTGCAAAATTCAAAACAAAAAAAAAATATATGAAAATTAAAACTTGCAAAGTCTAATACATAATTGCATATCTTGGGGGATTCTCTCGGGTCTTGAGCCTTTTACCCCTTTCTTCCTTAAACCTTCAGCTTAATCACCTTACAACCCTTGAAAGACCTCTTTGAGGTGTACACACACTTGTGCAAAGTTCGGTTAGAGCTACATTGGGCCTGATTCCTAATGGATACGTAGGCAACCTCACATCGAGGTTCGGCCACATTCATATGCATGATCGAGTCAAAGAATATCTAATGCTTATCCCTATGACCCTATCCATCTAGAGCTAGACTTGGGGGCTTGAACCCACATCATTTAGCCTACCTAGCCTAAAGAGTCATCATCTTTGACTCTTCTCACATATATTTCCATCACCATAGCCATTGCAGCCTCACCTAGTATCACTTTCACACACGTCTTTCATACATACATAGCCATATCAGCTATCCCTTAGGAACCTTTTATCATGAAATCTTGTTTCCCCACTGTGCATGCTTCATCATCTTTCAAGACAACATTCATTAAAAGAAACAATGTATACTTGCTTAGCTTCCTGACCTGAGCAATGTTCATTGTTTCATGCATCGCATAATGTGCTGAGCAACATTTATATATCAATGATTTGTAATCATACAAAGCATATCGTTCTTAGCTCCTTGACCTAAGCAACTTTCATTATGCAATAATCACTTCATCTATGTATGTGCTTAGCTTCAAGACCTAAGTGACGTTCAAGATCGTTTCTTTACACCATATATGATGCTTAGCTCCATGACCTAAGTTCATTCATCTATCGTGTCACATGATGTAATTGTCCTTAGCCTCCTAGGCTAAGAACATGCATCATGCATACATTATACTCAAGACGAGCAGTTCAATATGACAAGAAGAAAATCCATGTGATTCATTTCGTCTTGCTCAACAAGGAAGTTCAAAACTTCCCTTTTTTATCATGACTTTTATTTTGAGGAAGTTTAAAAACAAAACTTCATTTTTCACGTCTTTCTTTTTCGGGATCAAGTCGGTACCCTCCACTCATGACAAAAATGACGGAAAATTTTTGCTATTGCATTTTTAATTGCTTGTGTCAGTGCACACACTCACTCAAGACATAAACAATCACAAGCCATACACATGTCATTTCATGTCAAGTCAAACTTGGTCAAGTCAGTTGGTCAAGTCAACCACATTATATACGAGTCCCTTGGCAAATTTTTATTTTGCAGGTCTCATCTACAGCTCACGTCCGGGGACAAGCAGACCATTTACAGCCCACGTCCGGGGACAAGCGGACCATTTACAGGCCACGTCCGGGGATAAGCGGACCATTTACCGCCCACGTTCGGGGACAAGCAAACCATTTACAACCCACGTTCGGGGACAAGCGAACTAACTACAGCCCACGTTCGGGGACAATCAAACCTGCCAAAATCAGACAAGTCTTTCCTCAAGCATGGAAAGTGTCATCTGGTAGATTTCTTCAAGCATGAAACCTGCCAAAATCATCGGTCAACTGTCCTCAAGCATGGAAAGTATTATCGGTGGGTTTCTTCAAGCATAGAAAACCGCCAAATTCCTTTGTCGGCTTTCCTCAAGCATGGAAAGCATTATCGGTGGATTTCTTCAAGCATAGAAAGCCACTAAATTCATATGTCAACTTTCCTCAAGCATGGAAAGTATCATCCGGTAGATTTCTTCAAGCTTAGAAAACTACCAAACTCATCAGTCGACTTTCCTCGGGCATGGAAAGTATTTCAACAAAACGTCATTCGGTGGATTCCTTCAAGCATAGGAAGCTACCAAACACATTTGTCACCGATACACTGGTGTCATATAAGCATTATATTCCTTTACTCTTTTATTTGTGGAACTAACATTTTTCTGCGGGTCTCATCGTATACAAAGTGATTTAGGATCGCAGAACGTCTTAAATCATTCTCCGTCCCTATCGACTACTTTGACTATCGTTTTCGAAACTAACGTTTCTACTAACTCTGTCAAAGTGGGGGCTTCTGTAGACACCTAAAAATTTCTCCCCAATACAAAACCCGATGATGAACAACCTTTCACCGCCATTATTGGTTGGGTTGAGTATTTAATCTTGGAGTGCTTAAATCCATATTTCCATTTCATAAACCAACCCAAATTCTAGCCCATTTTCCCAAACCATAACTTATTTTCCTCTTTTCGTGCCTTTAAACCCAAAATAATTCATTTCGTGTCCTTTTAATTAAAAACATTTAGACCAGTTTATTTTGGTCCATAATCTAGGTCCAATGATTGAAAAGTTGGATGGGGCTTTAAAAGAGATTTCCAACGATATATTATAAGCCCAAATCCGAGTTATAACGAATAAATTATGGCCAAAATATTAAACTGAGCCCAAACCGAACTTAAGCCCACCTTACCTACGACCCAATGATCATGTGGAGGGTCCAAATTATTTAATCCCATTCCTAAACCAATTAGGATTAATTAGAAAATTCTATAAATTTCTAAAAAATCTTAATTATCGTTTTTGAAAAGATAAGATTAAAGAGTTTGAAATTGAATAAAACTTTTCTTTTTGAAACCCCTAATTTTATTCGAATTGAAAGACGTTCAAAGATAGAAAGATATTATTTTTGTTCCTCATTTTTTTATCCAAATTTTATATGGTTGGATAGCCCTTGAAATTATCTTTCCAATGATATATTATAATATCAATTACGAGCTATAACGGAAAAGATATGAATAAAATGTCTAACTCTATCCAAAACTGACACTGTCTGACTTTTTCGGCCATATCTTTTATTCTATAAAATATTTTAATCTGATTTTAATTGGGTTAGAAATTATACTTCAAGAGCTTTCCATCAATATCTTATTTATCTTATTCCAATTTCTTGATCAAAAGATATGATAAAAACAAAAACTGCAGTCTATCGAGTTTTGTTCCGATTTAATTCGGATCTTATCTTAATTCTTTGACCCTTCTTTTTTTCTCTATAAATAGAGGTCATATCACCCCTTTTCCAATAATCAACAAGCTTGATCATAAAATCATTCTCTTCTCCCTCTTTAGTCTAATTTCTAGCCTTCTTATTCTCTCATCATTCTTCCCTTAAGCACTCCAAGGAGTTCATACTTAACCCAAGGTTCCGTCCTTAAACCAAGGCGTGAAAGGTATAAATAACTGAGGGTTTGGACCAAATTAAATTTACATTTATTTAATTTAATTTCTGTTTGATTTATATTTTTTATTTAAGTTACTAACAATTTATTCATGATGTAGCAATTGAAAGGAACGCGCGGAATGTGAGTAATTAATTAATTTAATTACTCTTATTTTATTTTAGTATTTCTAGTATCATGATTAGGGTTATTTTATTATTTGATTTGACTAACGCTATTATTGTTAAATTTCTTCCAATATTAATGTTTATTCTATTGTTATTATGATCACTATATTTCATGTTTAAAGGGAATATGTAATTGAAAATCACGCCTAATAAGATAATTTGGACAACCGGTTTAGGTTCCTTTTTAATCTTGTTGTGAATTCAAGTGATCACAATATTTTAGAATTATGTGTTGCATTAATTTTAAACCAATTTAGCCTAATAATAGTTTGGAGCAAATTGAATCTTTGTTTGCATGCCTTTGAGATCGCTGGAATCACTTTTCACTATAAGAATCGAGTAGAGGCCAATACGGGCGAATGTGACTCCATGACTCACTTGGTACCATCATCCCCAATCCTCCTTTCGTGGTTCCAAACCATATGGAGTTAGTAATCTCATGGATTATGAATGGGGTGTAACCTTCACGGGTCAATCGTTGTTGCGTATCGTTGTCCCTTTATCGTGGTTGCCTTTTATGATCCGTGAACGGTTTACAAGTTACTTAAAAACTTGTTGGCGGCTTCCTACTTTCCTTGTCCCTAATCGTATTATGTCAATTCCCACTTCCTAAGAGTGCCAAGCATATTCACACATGCTTTAACGTAGGTGCACTTCGAGCGACGCCTACATGATTCCCCTCTAAAGGGAACGTTATCTTAGTAACCTCGCTTCTGAACTCTTTTCTGGTTTATGTAGACCAATTTGGACATGGGTAAACTTATGATTCGTGCTAATTATCCCTTGAACTCTACTTGAGAGAAAGACATGAACGAATTATTAGTTTTCCTAAAACTCATTGGCGACTTCTACATGATTCTTACAAAAAAGCATGATGATAGAATCAATGCTAATTCAAGGTCCCCTAAAAAGTCAGGAATTCAATCCTAATACATCCTAACAAGTGTAAAGACCTAGGCTTTTAAAGAGTCGTGGGCATCTAAGGAGAAGGATCCCCTACGATGGGAACAACCTCCTTACACATACTTCCATTTTTTTCCCAGATGAAACGGAGTAGACCAAAATGTTCCTGCTTCCCAAAGTCAGCTTACATAATATGAGTTGCAACGGCTTCAAAAACTAAAATTCAATGCAGAGAGAATGGAAGCCCAAGGAGCATCTGTAGCTAATAAGATACTTGAAGAAAAAATAAAAACCTTAATTTGTCCAAGTGCAAGGCAGAATAGTATACCATAAAATGAAGATGATGACTCTATGTCGGAATTGATTGTGAAAATGAGGTTGAAACTAAAAACATTATGGAAGCTGACAATGTCACTTCTAGAAAATAAAAAGCTAGTAAGCAGGTGTTCACTTCTATTTCTTCATTTATACACACTGTTTTATATTTTTTTTCATGGTTTACATGTAATTAGTAATGCTTTAATTGCCTTCTGTTTTATAGGTTTCAAAGCAAGTAAAGAAATCATCACTTTGCCCTAAAACTATGGATGATGTTGTGGAAATGAATATAGTAGTTGATGAAGTCTAGAACATTCACTCAATTGAGGTTTCTAGTGTTCAAGATCAATGCATCCAAAAAAAGCAGCAAGTTATCTCAGAAAAGAAGGGAACAAACGAGATTTCTGCTCTCCTGGTTCTATGTCAGCAAACCTCGAGTTTCGGAAAAGGCAAAAAGAAAATAATGAAGCATTTGTATCAAGTAATCAGTCTTTGAATAATTCTCTTACAAGAAAAGCAAGGAATAATGGCGCTGCATTTAATGAGAATAACAATGATGATGTAGATGCACTAAGTGAGAATGATGAAGCGGATTCACTAAATGAAAATGATGATGATGTTGGTAATGAATATGAGGGTGATCAAGAATTACAAGATGAAGTTCTATTTTAGTTTGGAAGCGAAGGAATGCAAGGTATTTCTAATCATTTTACGTAGTATTATTTATTTTAGCTTTTGTTAACAAGTCTAGTGAAGTTTTTTTCTAATTATATCTATGCTATAGACTAGGTGATTCAATGTAAATTAATATAACAGTAGAATGAATGCGGAGAAAAGCTTGAGATTTGTTTGATTGAATACTAGAGAATAACGGCTACAAGTCTATGGCCAAAGGCTAAGCCTTGGAGAGCACTACTCCTAATACTACGTTAAAATGAATTACACTAAATCCATGCCATTCTAATTCATTATATTCCATTTATACTCAGCCTCCCTCTTACAAGGACTCTCATACTTAATTGAATTTGTCTTGTACTGCTGCCAAACAGAACAGCTACCACAGCACACCCACCACACTCCATAGTGGGTGCAATTTTAATTGTTCCCTCAAGGGTCCACTACTCTTGTCTGATTTTGCTCCTTGCTCTGCTGAATCTTCTTTCTCCTTTCATACACCTTGATTGTTGGTGTTGTGAGTGCATTCCCTCGGTCTATTGCAATCTAGATTTGTTTAGTAAGTGGGCTTAAATTTATTTCAAGATTTATAAAATATTGGAGTACATTGTGAGTTGGATTTCTGCCACTAGCTACCCTAGTGATTAGTTGCCTATATTACGAGTTCGAAATTTGTTTTTCTTTGTTGTTCCCGATCTGTTTGTCTTTTCTTTATTGAGGTTTGAAAAGCACTTGAAACTTGTTAGAGCACTCTGGTAAATTTAGCCTAAGTAATTACATTAGTAAATAGAACTAAATATAAAACTAACATGTTGCTGTTCTTCATTCTAGTTTTTAAGCATTGAGCTTTCGATTTGATCAAGAATATTCACGGGAGAATACAACGGTGTAGCGTGTTTCAGTCAAGTATTAAGTTAGATTAGAAGGAAGATTGTCGATTGTATTAGCTTAAAGCTTTGAAATGTGTAAATGGCTTTAGGCCATAACTTACAAATGTCGAAATACAAGTAATTTTCCGAACAAACTTCTCTACCATAGGCTACTTCTATTTATACTACTACTTCCTTATAAGGGTTGGCCAACATAGCCTTAATTGCTATTAGTACTAAACAATAGCCTTGTGCTTCGCTGCTGCACTTTAACGGTTATCTGCCTGACCTTGTAGTAGCCTCGATATGTTATTGTTGTTGGTCTGCTTCTGTTGTTTCTTATGTCTTCAGCTATAAGTTAAAATGGTAGGTGGAGGTTATGGGTTCATTGCAGAGAAAAGGGAAAAACGTTGCTACAAATGTGGGTTATTACAAACTGCAATTTTTAAGCATATCCTAAAATTGAGAAGATTGATTTCTGGGTTTAGTTCAAGTGCTTGATTGCTTGCTTATTTTCTCTATGATTTTTTTATTAATGTTAGTTGAAACAGCTTTGCTTGTCTTCATTATTGGAACGTATTTGTTCGGATTTCATGAGTAATCTAGTCTTAGAAACTTTGCAGGTCTTTTTTTTTGTATCTTTCTTCTGTCACATTTCAGATGCGTGCTATAGAAGAAGGAGATACTGTACGATTTGTTTCTCTTTTTTTATTTCTTGCAAGAGGTTTTATGTGATAGACCATATATGTATTAGCCACACTGTTTATCATTTTTACATGTATACATTCTAGCTTATATCTGCTTCTATGTCGTAAGCTATTGTCGTAGGATCTATAGTCAAAATAATATTCATTTATTTAAATGCTAATAAAGTTATAAATCTAGAAAGCTTACCATTGTTTTTTGGTGGGACTGTGGACTTAAAACCTGCTAGTTATACTTGAAATAACACTTTTCATGTCTGTCCATGCAAATACTAACTCTTTTCATGTCTCGCCACACAAATTTTGTTCAAAAACTTCCTGATTCAGTTTGCATTCTCGTTATTATAGTATTAAGTTAATGTATTTGCAACCTCTATCTTGTAACATGTTTCTTACTAATTTATACATAGAAATAGAATCTGAAAAACCTCCTAAAAGCAAAACGCATCGAGGTCAAACAATGCTACCCAAGGTTCATGTAAGAACAAGAGACGAGCGTGAAGTTATTGTTTTATACTCACTGCACCAACCAATTGGACCCACACGGGAAAATTTTCAGGAGTTCAAGGAATTCTTGGGTACTGTGGCTAGGGATTCTAAACTTGCACCACTAAATTATATTAAGTTTCCATGTCTACCCACACTTGAAAAAATGTGGGAGTATGTCCAAGTATGTAGTAATATAATTCCTTAGCTCCAGTTTGTTGGATTTCATTTTAAAAAATTGCTTCATATTTTGTTACTAAACCATAATTAATTATATATTAAAAATTTGTTTAGGAAAAGTATATGGATCCTGAAACTGAAGAGAATGGGTAATGCAGGCTATCAATAGAAGCTAGAAAGCTCATAAATGTTTGACTAAGAAGAACTACTTCTATGCATATCCCACTGATGCTTTAAGATGGTTTCATAAGCCAAACACAATACCTCAATTGAGAGAGCTTTGGAAATATTAGCATTCTAAAGAGGCCGAGGTATTGTGTATATGGTTTTGAACTGTTTTGTGCGATATTAACATAGTTTCATGACCTAAATATCCTATTTCAGTTTACTTTTTTTATGATTTATTTACGTGGTTCAAAATTTTAAATCTTGATTGTGTTATCACATAGGAAATCAATAAGATCAACAAAGACAATTGCCTAATTTTAGATGACATGCACACTATGGGCCGTAACTCTTATGCAATTTTATGCCATGAGTTGGTAAAATAATTCATCTCAATTCTAGACACATTTATTATCTTTATAATCATTATTTTACAAATCATTACATGTACTGCATGAGGCTTTCATCCCTGCCCTTTAATTATTTGTAATCACTTCAATTTTATGTATATTGTTTCACGGCAACAAGAAGATCCTGATAAGCAAGAACCTTCACAAGCAAGGGTCTATAAGGTGTCAAGAAAGAGAACAGTGGGAAGGATATACCTTACAAACCCTGAAAAAATAGCAGAGAATATTGTGAGTTAACATGCATGTTAGATCTATGTTATATTTGTTTAGTTTTGATAAATAATAAGCAGGTGGCTTTATTTTCCTATTATAGGCTAAAATGGATGCTTTGGAGTCTTCCTAACATGAAGATGGTAGTAACTCTAAGTTACTCCGAAGTGATTCCAGAACCTAAGTGCAAAAGTCGTGTACGCCTACGAGGAAAAGGTGTGAAAAAGTCAGATTTGAAGAAAAAAGAAAAAAAAGTCTGATTTCTTATTCCCAACGAAATTCTTAGAAAATATGCAAGCTCAATTAGTACAACAACTTGCACCAAGCGTAACAACTGCTATTTTGACTCAACTTTGGGATGCTAACCTCGGGATCAATCTTGTCATTCTTGATTTTGCGAGTCCATCGGCTCCAAAGGATGCATCTAGTGCGCCACATCTTCTCGTAGACTAAAATGGGAAACCTTCTATATCTGGGGCTGCAATTAATCAGGTAACATATATTATTATCAAGTTCTTCTGTCTAGCCTTTGTTTTGTTGTTGACCTGGTTGAAATGTTGTTGCTGTTGATTTATTTTTCTTATGCCCATTGTTTCTTTATTGCTTTAAAATCTGTACATGGTTTATGCTTTTGCTGTTTGCTACTGCTTTTTAGTTGAAATGGACTGGCTTTCTACCTTGATCAATCACATAATAGACACACACAAGGATATGGCAGAAAACTTGCTTGATTTCATTAAACAAGGGTTCCAGGCAGCAATATGTAATAGACTACTAATTCTACTGTAAATTTAAAGACAATAATTAAGGAAAGGTTGGCTATTTGATTGATGAATTCATGAAACAGGGATTACAACAACAACTTTAGGCTGTCAATCTCTCTAGCAACATGAGGTTGCAACTATCAATCGTTTCTTTGCTAATTTTTGGATACTTGCTTCTACTACCAATTACAATACTTATACTAAGAATTACTAGTGGTCTTAGTAGACCATAGGGAGATTACATGTGATACATTACTGTAGGCGTCGTTCGAAGTGCGCCTACGTTAAAGCATGTGTGAATATACTTGGAAATCATAGGAAGTGGGAATTGACGTATAAGATTAGGGACAAGGAAAGTAGGGAGCCGCCAAAAAGTTTTTAAGGAACTTGTAAACCGTTCACGGATCATAAAAGGCAATCACGAATAAGGGACAACGATAGGCAACAACGATTGACCTGTGAAGGTTAGACCCCATTCATAATCCATAATATTACTAACTCCATATGGTTCGGAACCACGAAAGGAGGATCGGGGATGATGGTACGAAGTGAGTCATGGAGTCACATTTGCCCGTATTGGCCTCTACTCGATTCTTATAGGGAAAAGTGATTCCTGCAATCTCAAAGGCATGCAAACAAAGATTCAATTTGCTCCAAACTATTATTAAGCTAAATTGGTTGAATATTAATGCAACATATAATTCTAAAATATTTGTGATCACTTGAATTTAATAACAAGATTAAAAAGGAACCTAAACCGATTGTCCAAATTATCTTATTAGGCGTGATTTTCAATTACATATTCCCTTTAAACATGCAATATGGTGATCAATAAAAATAATAGAATAAACATTAATATTGGAAGCAATTTAACCATAATATCATTAGTCAAATAAAATATAAAATAACCTAATCATGATGCTAGCAATATTAAAATAAAATAAGAGTAATTAAATTAATTAATTACTCACATTCCGCGCGTTCCTTTAAATTGCTACATCATGAATAAACTGTTAGTAACTTCAATAAAAATATAAAGCAAATTAAAATTAAATTAAATAAATATAGATTTAATTTGGTCCAAACCCTCAGTTAATTATTTATACCTTTCACGCCTTGGTTTAAGTATAGAACTTTGGGTTAAGTATGAACTCCTTGGAGTGCTTAGGGGAAGTATTTTGAGAGAATAGGGAGGCTAGTATTTAGGCGAAAAAGGGAGAAGAGAATTATTTTGTGATCAAGCTTGTTGATGATTGTAAAAGGGGTGATATGACCTCTATTTATAGAGAAATAAGAGAGGTCAAAAAAAAAAAAGATAAGATCCGAATTAAATCGGAATAAAACTCGATAGACTGCGGTTTTTGTTTTTATCATATATTTTGATCCAGAAATCGGAATAAGATGAATAAGATATCGTTGGAAAGATTATGAAGTCTACTTTTTAACCCAATTAGAATCAGATTAAAATATTTTGTAGAATAAAATATATGGACGAAATAGTGAGACAGTGTCAGTTTTGGATAGAGTTTGACATTTTATTCACATCTTTTCCGTTAATGCTCGGAATTGATATTATAATATATCATTGGAAAGATAATTTCAAGGGCTATCCAAACATATAAAACTTGGATAAAAAATTAGAGGCACGAAAATAATATATGTCTATCTTTGAACGTCTTTCAATTCGGATAAAATTAGGATTTTCAAAAAGAAAAGTTTTATTCAATTTCAAATTCTTTAATCTTATCTTTTCAAAAAGGATAATTAGGATCTTTTAGAAACTTATAGAAGCTTCTAATTAATCCTAATTGGTTTAGGAATTGGATTAAATAATTTGGACCCTCCACATGATCATTGGGTCGTAGGCAAGGTGGGTTTAGGTTCGGTTTGGGCTCAGTTTAATATTTTGGCCATAACTTATTCGTTATAACTTGGATTTGGGCTTATAATATATCGTTGGAAAGCTCTTTTATAGCCCCATCCAACTATTTAATCATTGGACCCAGATTATGGACCAAAATAAACTGTATTAAACGTTTTATAAAAAGGACACAAAATGAATGATTTTAAAGGACACGAAATGAATTATTTTGGGTTTAAAGGCACGAAAAGAGGAAAATAAGTTATAGTTTGGGGAAATGGGCTAGGAATTGGGTTGTTTTATGAAATGAAAATATGGATTTGAATATGGATTTATGCACTTCAAAGATTAAATACTAAACCCGACCAATAATGGCGGTGAAAGGTTGTTCATCATTTAGTTTGGTTTTGGGGAGACATTTTTAGGTATCTACAATTACTAATATGGAAAAACCATAAATGAACAAAGCTAAAGTTTATTGCCCTCTTTCTTTTCCTTCTTAATTAAGTTTGTCAACTAGTAAGGAATGCTTCCCCATGTTCCTTTGTTGCTGCTTTGCCTTGGATGTTTGATGACCGCCCTTGGATGTTGTTGACTTATTTCCCTCTCTTACTCCTCGGTCTATGCTGCTATTTAGTGTCCTGTTTTCTCCTTGGATGGAGGTCTGACCCTCTTGTCCTGCCTTGGTCTGTGCTGCTATTGAGTGTGGGTTATGGTGCCTATACCTGGTGTACACAGCCTGAAAGGAATGGTGTCTTTCAAACAAGTGTATTATTCCGATAGAGGGTTCGGAATTATTATAAAGCTAATATTCAGTGAGGTCAAGTGATCGGAACGTCTGGGTGGAGGCCGCTTTTGATTAGTAATATTAATGAATAATTAATATTACTGCTTACTCTTGACTGAACCCTTCAAGTCACACCCAATTAACTAGCAAACAGAACCGACGAATTAATTTGGAAGGAATTAATAAGTCGCCCGAGAAATTAATATTTAGACGTTAGAAATTTAAGCTTAGAGCGTCGAACCGAGCGTCAGAAGTCGAGTCAAAAATAATAAATGAGGAGACGAGAAAAACTAATAAATCAATATAATCCCAAAAATACCTCTAGCATCGAAAAGCCCAAGAAATCCGAGTGCTTAGGGCATGGTAGCTAGTAAGCGCACCAAGCCGAGCCTATGGCTGGCTGGTGCGTGTTAGAACACCTGAGCTATCATGGCTGTCGTGACCATGTGCGCACAAGGCCAGCAGCAGCCCTCGGCAGTAGCCCGCACATTTGGTGTGAGGCATGCTAGCCGAGGGAGCTAGCAGCAGCCCACGGCTGCAGCAGCTCGCACGCTCGTGCTAAGCTTGCTAACCGTAGATAGCCACGAGCAAATGGGGCAGCATGGCAGCCCACTTGGGGTGCTTTGGTGCCCAAATGGGACTGCCATATGGCGGCTAGCAAGAGAGAGAGAGGTGTGAGGTGGCGGTTTTTGGGAGAGGAGCGGGGAGCAAGTTTGGTCATCCCCCCCCCCTCCAAATGGTCCTCACCTAACCTCTCATGTAAGCTCAACACTTGTTGATTTATTAGTCGCTTGCTTATTTATTTTATTTTAGATTTAAAATAAAATGAATAAAATCAAAATCTCCCACATGGAAAGATGATGGGAATTTTGGGAGCCTTTACCAATAAATACCAACCTAAGGAGTTAGGAATTCTTCACTTGAGTAAGTGTTGAAAAAGGCATCACATTGTGAAAACCTTTTAACACTAATTACTTGGGTTTTTAGGTCGGGGCTTGCTAACTCCAAGGCATTAGACTGGTTTGGTGCTCGCGTTGCGGGTGAACCTTGAAGGAGGTCCCCGTATGAGCGGGACTTAAAGGCTTTCAAGTAAGAGCTCGTTTTAGAGAGAGAAGCACACTACAAAGGTAATAATTATTTACTTAGTCTTGTGTTTATGGTTAAAATTATTGTGAGTTTGGTTTTGGGGCCAGGTTTCCTTCCGTGATGGGTCGGACTTACCAAAACCCAACAGCGGTATCGGAGCCTTGCTCATTTATTTTTATAATCATATTTTTCAAGGTGTTTTTATGGCTTAATTTTTCTGGTTTTAAGTTGCTAATTATATTAGTAGCTCGGTTTATTAATTTTAATCCCGTATTAGAGGTGACTTCAGCTCACGAACCTAGATATTCGCCTAAAAAAAGTAAATTTTTGGTGGAAAAGGCTTTCTGGAAATGGTTTTACCCTTTTAGGACTGTGTTTTTAGCCAAAAAAAAGACCAGAAATGCACTTTACGAGGGATTTTTTGTTTTATCGAAAAATATTAAGTCTTTCTAACCTTGAAAATTCATTGCATATTTATGGTGGTTATGTAATTGGTTCAATCCTTATTTTATATGCAATTTCAAACATATTTAGGTATGATTACTAAGTAGTAATTTGTGTTTGAAAGTTTGGTTTTATTTTTCACATAATTGCAAATTAATTGCATTAAATGTGAAAATGTTTGTTCTTTGTTGCTTCCAAGTACGAACGATTCAATCTTTATTTCTTTTAAGTGATTGAAACTTTGAGTTACTAAATTCCATGAATTTTTGGTTCACTTTTGATTTAATCATGTATTAAGTTGATTGGAATCATAAAGTTTGAAACTTATGACATAAATTTTATATATCTTAGCAATGGAAGATATAATTTTTTCAAGGATTCAAAAGTATTAAAGTTGGAATTTTTATTGAACTTGTGTTCATGTTTCTAAATCCCTTTTATTTTGTCAAAATCTCCTGATTAATTTAAATTAATGAAATTAATAGTGAGTGATTGCCCTTATTATTTTATTGCACCAAGTTAAACCAATTTTATTAAAGAATGGATCTTGGAAATAATTTTGGTTATGTGCACTTTTTGTGAAATTTTAATTAAAGTTGAACTCATTTAATTTTTCATTTTTTGCTCCTTAAATTATTTCTAAAATTAATTAAGAATTAATTTCAAAGTCGTGCAAAAATCGAATTGGAAACCTGAAGCTAAGGCACGCAAGCCGAGGTAAGTGCCTCACATAGCAGCCCATATGTGGCTGCCAAGAGAGTTGGTCGAGGCTTGGTGCGGTTGTGAAGGGTCGTGGATGCTGCTTGTGCGGAACCATGGCACACCATGGCAGCCAAGGTTGCGGCATGTTCAGCTGTAGCTAGTTGTTGTGCGCGCGCACCATGCATCCAGCCTAGTGGCTGGCAGTGGCTAGCCATGGGCCAGGGCATGCTTTGAGCTACTTTGGTGTGCATTGCTTGGTACATAATATAGGTAATATGCGTAGGCGTTGCTTGCGAAGTAATGGGGTGCAATGAGTTCGTACAACATGACCATCAAGGGCCACGACTTGGTGTGTGAAAGTTCGCTGATGTGGACAGCGTAACGCTTTGCGACATCGGACCACTCCCACGTTCATTGAGCATCAATTGGTTATGCGAGTAGTGAGCACTCCATGTCTTTGTGCTAGGCATTTGGACTACATATTTTTGCTTAATTTTGTCGTTTTAATTATTTTATTAATTTAATTTGGTTTTAATTATTTTAATAATTTTTTAGAGGCTAGGCCTCGGTTTTTTTAGCGACATTTGCAAAAATTAAATTTTTTGCAAATAATTGGGTTTACCGACTTAATTAATTGGATTAATAAAGATGGATGCGGTATTTAGTAGGAGCTTCAATAATTAATTTCCTTAACTTACA
This sequence comes from Chenopodium album, assembly GCF_948465745.1. Taxonomy (NCBI): domain Eukaryota; kingdom Viridiplantae; phylum Streptophyta; class Magnoliopsida; order Caryophyllales; family Amaranthaceae; genus Chenopodium; species Chenopodium album. The sequence goes on along the minus strand of NC_137834.1, from coordinate 40,283,763 downwards.
TAATTAATTAAACAACTTTGACTAGTTTTAATTAGGCATGTTAATTGGATTAACGACCTAAATTAGTTACTAGTTTACGCGCGTTTTATGCATTGTTACTTGTTTTATCGTAGTAAAGTGCATGGGTCATTCATAAATAGTGAAAGGATGAATGAAATGTATATTCTCTCACAGGTTTTATAAATGAAAACTAGTGGGGCCTGATTAGGACAAAAATACGGACTGCGATCCATGATGTATTTTTGTAAATCTAAATACGGTCTGTGAACCGATGAGTATTTTTGTACCTTAATATTTAGATTAGACCTAATCACATATACTATTGATTGCATAATTATGGTCATGTCTTGAAAGACGAAGCCATGAAGTTGCAAAATCCGTCCCTTGAAGACTTGAAGATTCAAGGGATCATGCTAGTTGCCAAATGTATCTTTATTTATGTTTTTTTATATATATTCATGATGATTTATACTACCTCCGTTACAGGTTATGTGCAACGATTTGACATAAAGCAGAGAGGGAAAATGTCTAATCGTTGCACATAACCTGTAACGGAGGTAGTATATGAATTATATTTTAGATGCATGTTTAGGATTTCAAATGTTTTGATGATTAATTAAGTTTACTTAACTCAACCAACATAGAAACCCTAGGTCCCTAAAATATTGAGTGAAATTGTCATTCCAAAACAACCCTTATCGACCTATTGTGAGTAGTGATGGGCTACGCCAAGGCAAGGTATCACCATTACTCCCTAGACTCATAAGGCATACCGGGTATGCAAGTTGGTTTTGGTTAAACTTAACGATATGAGTGATAGAGTCCTAACATGTCGTGGCAAAGTGAATAAATTGTTGAGAGAGCATTAGATGCGACGATTTATTTAACCAAGAGTGGCTTGGAGCCATTAGCAAAGAGTTTCTTACCTTAGGAGATTGAGTGTTAAGATAAGTCAAAGAATACTTAACCACTCTTTGTTTCTTTGGATCTTGGAATCGACTTATTCCCTCCGAATGGGGACAAATTTAATGCGTGGATAAGACGTTTAATAAGATTGAAAATTTGCATGAATACTTTTTTCAAACTTATTATGTTATTTACTTGATAAATGGTTATACTTTGCACTTATATTTGTAGAATTTCAAATCAAACTTGTTAGGGTTTGGTGAGTCTGACTCACCGCGAAAACAAACCCGAAAAAAAAATCGCACTCGCAATAAATAAAACCATAAACATAATTAAATTAAACACAAGATTAAGATAAAACGATTACCTTTTGGAGCGTGCTTTGCCCGACCGAATGGGCTCTTACTTGAAAGCATAGCCCCGAAAACACGAGAGCCTCCGACGAAGATCCACCCACAAAAACGACTACCGACTTTTAGGTTTGTTATCTCAAGGTTAGCGAGGTCCGACCAAAACCCAAGTATTATATGAGTTTAAGAGTTTTTGCAAATGCAGTGCTCTATTCAACTCCTACTCAAGTACCATTCCCAAAAACCTAAGTTGGGTATTTAAAGGGAATGGTGAGAGTGGGAATTTCTATCCCATCAATGTGGAAGTATGAAATTCCACAATTTATTTTAAAGTTAAAATAAAATAAATAAGCAAACTAATAATAAATCTACAAGTGTCATTAATATATGTAAAGGGAAGTGAGGACTACTTGGAGAGGGGGGGACCAAACTTGCTCCCTACTCCTTTCTCTCGTTGTGCCACATGTCCCTCACCCCTCACATGCTTACCCATATCCACGGCCCTAGCTAGCCCGCGCCATGCACAGCCACGGCCCAGCCCCGCACTTGGAGATGCAGGCTGCTGCTTGCGGCTAACAAGCCACGCACTCCAAGTGCGGGCTGCTGCTAGCATGCCGCGCATTCCAAGTGCGGGCTGCTAGCAGCTTGCTGCCCTTGGCTACCGCGGCTGCTAGTAATGGTGTGCTAGCACGCACCAGCCATGCTAGCCACCATGCTTGCGCATTATGCCCCTAGCACTCGGAGGCTTGGGGCATTCCGATGCTAGGGGTATTTTGGGAAATATTTTCGATTTATTATTTTTTGTGCGTCTCGCCATTTACTATTTTTTACTCGACTTCAGACGCTCAGTTTTGACGCTCTAAGCTTGAATTTTCGACGTCTAAATATTTTATACTCGGGCGACTCATTAATTTCTTCCGAATTAATTCGTCGAGTCAGTTCGTTCATTGCTTGAGTGTGACCCAAAGGGTTCAATCAAGATTAAGCTATAATATTAATTATACATTAATATTACTGATTTGAAGCGGCCTCAACCTAGGCATTCCGATCACTTAACCTTACTGAATATATTAGCTTTCTAATAATTCTGAACCCACTATCAGAATAATAATACACTTGTTCGAAGGACACCATTCCTTTCAAAACTATATTGTTTTCCATGATTGGTAAAAGAAATCTTTGGGAATGGTTCTCAAAGAAAGGAAAGGCAATTCTAAAAATACAATTCTCATAAATGACTTTTACAAGTCCGAAATGACTGTTGGACATCATGTATTCAAAATACTAGGTAGTTTTGATAAACATGAAGTATTGAGTTGGAAACTCAAAATTGTCAATGCTTGACAACCAACATATCTTTTCGCTTTATACAACTCATTGATGTAGTACGAATTGAAGGAAACGATGGAACTTTGTTATACGGCGCATTAGATGCTTAATTATAGCTAACAAAGTATAAAAGTCAAAGATCCTCAAAAAAAAGATTTTGTAAGATTATGAGACAAAGTATGGAAAGAATTATAGGAATCAAGGAGCAAAGAAAAGGAATAAGATTCCATTTCTGCTAAAGAGTTAATGTTATTCTAATTAACTTAGCAAATTCTTATCTTCACAAGAATCATATACTGCTTGAGTGTTCCACTTTGAAAGTGACCTTAAACTATTGAAGATAAGCTAAGTTATTGACTTACAAGCTTAGAATAAAGCAAGTGGTGCTACATCAGTTGTAAGGTCGTATGCTTTTTTTAAATACCTTGGATGGAACAAATAAATGGTTATTGTGTTCCATAATCACCAAACAATCCGTTAATATACAAAAAAACTAACATTCAAAGGAAAGAGCAATAGTTATAAATTTATTTGAATGGCATGGTTATCTAAACCATGAGTCCAGAATGCTTGATTATAAACAAACATTTCCTTAACATGAAAACTCACAAAATTTCAAATCATAGGAATGATTTTTGTTTCAAACATCTTTGGCAATGTCACATTAACAAGAACATATTCAAGGCTATATAGGGTCTTGGCAGTTGATCGATTGGGAATCGTTCTAAGACAAGCAAGTCTTACTTGTTAAAAACTGATAAAGTAAAGAGCTATTGTTCTTGGTATAGACAATTGACTCCAAAAACTTAAGAGGATTCAATTACTTCATTATTTCACTAGGAATTTGAAAGAATATGGATATATTCATCAAATGTGAACAAACTTGACCTTGAATAGTTCAAGAGTTCAATGAAGTACATAACCCACTTGGCAAGATATCAAAACGTCTAGATTAGATTAAGCGATGTTTGCTTGAGCCAAGCGTGACCATCACAAAGTTATAAAATTGAAATTTTCATAAATAACTCCATAAGAACATGGTGTGTCCTCACAGAGATCTCGATGCCATTTAAAAATGACTCGAACAATGATGGATCACATCCCTTCCTATAAAATTCTTAAATATTTGCACAAAGGACTAATGTTACACTAAATAAAATGTCGGAGCTAAGAAAGGACACCATATTCAGTTTTGGATAGATTAAACTTCTAAACGTCTTTTCAAGTATATGTCTAAAACTCTTAGCCACAGTGGGAGTTCACTGGATTAGTGGGAGCTAAGTGACTCAGTTGGAACTCACTGGCTTAACAGAGCTAGGTGATTGAGTGGGAGCTTAATGGCTCATTAAAGGCTAAGATAGCTCAAATGGAAGCTAATTGTTTGTTTCACAACAAACGTTTTCCCAAAGACAATATACATGTCTCTTTGTAAGCGTTCAAGTGAGACTACGGGCATTACCTCCACAACCTAAATGAGAACATAATGTTTGTTTCTCTAAGTGGTGTCTTTCTGGAAAGTAACACATTTCCAAAACGACAAATGGGAGGAAAATGAACTCGATGACCATCGAGATTAGCAACAAACTAGAGCTGAGAATCTCGGAAGACCTTAAAAGGGCTTCGTAAGAATACTTGATCAAGAATACTAAAAAGGACTTTCCAAGTACCTTACAAGAAGAATTCATTACTCACAAAACTTTTGAAAAGTTGGAGTTGGAGTAAGATCAAGATAATCAAAGGGCTTTGAAGCACCTTGAAACTCAAGGTTTGATGCAATAACCCTGTATAGGTATAGAATTCACCAAAGGCTTGGATTGAATCCTATAAATTTTCTATTAAGTTAGATATAAACCTAAGACTTACAAGCATACTGTATTTTTACTATTAGATAGTAAGGGAATAATGCCCTGTAAGATAGCTATGACAAATCCGAATTCCAAATAATGGTTAGAGACCATAAGATCCGAAATAGACTCCATGTTTAAAAATCAAGTATAAAACTTGATAAATTTGCATGAAGGGTGAAAGACCCATTGATTGCAAATAAGTTTTCAAAGAGAAAACTAACAAATGTGGAAATGTATATGCATACATAGCTAGATTGTTGAAAAGGATATAAGTAAGTTCGCGCAGTTGATTTTAATAAAAACCTATTCACTAATCGGAATGCTAAAGTCTTTTCGTGATTAATCTAGCAAAATTGCGCACATGAAATATGGCAAAATTGATACCAAAACCACCTTCCTAAAATAGGATTTTTGGAAGTGACTATGAAATAGTCTAAGGGTTTTGAAAATCTAAATAATACTAGATTTGAAAGCAAACTCAAGAAATCCATTATGGGATTGAAGAAAGCTTTGCATAAAGGAATTGGAATGTGTTTTCTCACAAAGTTAATAAAAGGATTGACTTATGAAGAAACATAGAAATTCTTATGAATAAGAAGTGTAGTGGGAGCAAGAGTCAATCTTGTAGGATCCAACAAGAAGTTTACGAACTCTATTGAAAATTAACTATCAAATGCTTAATGCTTATATTTGAAAGTATTTTCGACAATGGACTAAGAAAAAGACGATACTTAGTACATATTGGGTATTGAGATCTATTGTATAGACTTAATAAAATGTTTGAACGCGTAAAGGAATTTACCGTGTTTAACATGAATTGAAGGACTTTGAAAGACTTTTGACCCGTATGTATAAAACTAAGTAAATGTTTGAACTAAGTGTGAGCTAAGCTAAATACTAAGTCAAACAAGAAAGACTCTAGTAGAGACTTTCAACCATATCACATACTTCCTCCGTTCTGTTAATATTGCAACAAGGAGGAAATTACGCATCCCAAAACACATTTTATATGCTAAATATCTATAATTATGTAAGAGTAAAAATTATAAAAAGTTGATATTGTGAAAGTATTTTATGAGACGAATCCAACAAGATCCCACTTGACTATATTTTGCTTAACGAATAACTCATATTATATGGTCAAACAAGAGTGATGAATAGTGCAAATAGTTCATTGTTGCAATATTAATAGAACGGAGGAAGTAGCAAACAGTTTAGCAAGACTCGGTGAATCTGGATGAGCTAAAACGTAACGTGGGTGGAAAAAGGTTGAGAATCATTCTACAATTAAATCCATCATGTATGCTACGATATGGAATTGTCACACGACTTACTTTCTTAGAACATGTGAATATGTATATAGTACCAATCAACCTAAATATTTGTACTAGATCGTTAGATTATGGCCAAGAACATCCTAAGTACTTAGATAAGTAACAGGATGAGTTCTTGACTTCTGGAAACAAATACAATTTGAGAATTGATGTTGTAAGCACAAACCTTAATAAGGATTAGATCCTTAACAAGGAAGTCGTTTATCAGCACGAGCTAACAATGAGTCATGGCTTGAGAATGGTAACATGGACGTGCATCCATGTGTAATGTGCGGGAATTTAAAGTAAATTTCCATGATCACAAGTGATTATGGTATCCCAAATCATTGTTTCGTTTGGAGTGAAACCCAAGAAAAGCATCATCATGAAGTCTATAAATATATGTTGAGAATATTATTGCCTTAAAGGCGATAATAAACAAGATGTTCTATGGAATGTTCATTGTTGAACGTTAATGATTGTAAGTTGTCAAGTTGAAGATCTCAATCATGAAATTGAGTGGGAGCCATCACTTGCACAATAAATCCTGAATCACATATAATCCATGGCATTCTAAAATTTTATCATCTTATTATGAAAGTGATCAGTAATGAAGATGCTAAGATTAGCAAAGTAATTATAACTAAACCTGTGCAATAAGTGAACAACAACATTCACAATTGCATGAAAGAAATCAAGCATATTAGATATAGGTGTGACTTTTATAAATGTTTTATAAAGAGTGTTACTCTTAAAACATTCAGAAAAACCATTTATCAGATGAACCATATAGGTTTTGGAGTAATTTAAAATTTCATGGAATTTTATCACTCCGTCTGCTATTTAATTATGGTTTAGGATTAAATAATGAGTCCATTTGATTCTAAGAATATTCAAAATAGGGTATCAAGACCAGTCTTGGTATGGAAACACCTATTGAGTGAACATTGAATATTATGATTGAAAATTATCCCTAATCGAGGTCATAAACGATGGACGATTAATGACCATTTGAGATTAGTGTGTAGTTTGATTTATAGTACTGTTTCTTGTTCTACATGGACATGATCGTCATAAATCATTTGCACAGGTATTGGTTTAGAAATATACAAATCGAAATATGAGAATACTTTAAGAGATTAAAAATCGTCATAAGTATACTTCAAATTATGGTTATAGGAACCTATTTCCTCGGCCATAAGTATTATGAGCTTTCTTGTTTAAGTACTAGTCCTCTTTGATGTTGTCAAACGTCTGTCGTAATGGGGGATTATAACGGAAACACTCGGGCATCTAGGTCCCCTCAGTAAGAGAAGCTACATTACAAGACTGGTAATGTCCCCCTATTAAAAATAGGGAAGACGTCTTTGTTGTTTACAAGGCCTCTCAAAGTGTGAGATTGTAAAATGCATGGCCGTGCTCAGATGGATTTTAGAAATCATCTGTTTATTGAAAGTCCAACCCATGCTCCATTTGGAACATCAATAAAAGAAAAACCCCATTGTAGGGAATATTTCAAGCATTATCCCTAGCTTGAACCCCATTGTGATCATACACTAAAGTACGGTGGCGTCCAAAGGGAAAGAAGATAAAGCAAAAGAGTCGCCAACAAGTTTTAGGAACTTGTAAAGCGTTCACGAGGTGAAGGTTACACCCCTTAACGATCTAGGAGATCGTCAACTCCAATAGGTCTTGAACCATGACTGGTAGTTCGGGGATGAAGGTACAAATCAAATATTAATTCCAATGTCATAGACGGCCTTGAAGGTATGGAGATTATTTTGGTATTTGAGATGTTTGGAGTACTTCTCTTGAAGGTTCTTGATGAATAACCTCACAGATTCTTTCTCGCTTGGTACTTCAATCATCTTAGAAGAGGTTTCTCTCCATTTGTTAAAGAAAGAAGTGAAACCTTCATTCTTTTTCTGCTTGAGTATTTCAAGTTCCCTATAATCAGTTTCAACTTGAATGTTGCACTTGTATCTATCAATGAAAGCGTTCACTATTGACTCCCAAGTAGAGGTTCTTTCTTTCTCAAGGGAGAAGAACCACTGTTGGCAAACAGTTTCAAGGGATAGAGAAAACAAAGAGGGAAACACTTTCTTATCAATACCCTTTATACTCATTATTGTTTCAAAAGCTCTCAGATGAAAATAAGGGTTATTAGTTGCTTTGAATTTCGGGATGTCGTTGGCATTGAACTTCTGAGGAAGAAGGTCCTTGTCCACCGAGACCCCTTGTGAACTAATGCCTTGAAACTTGTAGTCACTAGACAACTTGCTCAAGCTTTCTTGCATGAGGTCTATCTGTTGTTGCTTCACAGGGTCATCGATTTTGAGGGTTAAAACCTTCAACGCCTCAGTCACAGTAATCAATTGGTTCCTGAGTTCATTAACTTCCTCTTGAGTTTCCATTATCTTTTTAGCTTTCCTTTTTCGAGCGATTGGCTTGTCGAAAAGTTGAACTTGAATGAAAAGGTTGTCTTTGATCAAACGCCCTTCCTTTCTTGACCACGCGCTGTAAATTAAACCATTTTTGTTTTAATGACTTGACTGAAATTGACTTTGACTTTACGGGTTTATAAAAAAAGAAATAAGCAAAAATAGGGTGTATAATTTTAGGAATCAAGTATAGGGTTCAAACAAGTGGTTTAATTGGAGGATTAATATCCGACTTACCTTCCTAAAAAAAATGACGGAAAACACGCGCATACAAGACTCTCTTAGACATGGTTAAAGTGTGCATACATATTAGTGTGTGCTTTATATGGTGAGTACAAGTGACATGCTTTGACTCTTGTGTAAGACCATGGGACTTAGTGCCTAGACTCAGTTAAGGGCTTAACAAGGTATTATTATTAATAAAAATTAATCGAGTTGATTAGAAAACTGTTCAATTAGACACAAAGTGATGACTCGAGAAATATACCGAACTGTCGTCAAAACGACAAGACTGATGCCTCTCTTTGCAGTGTAGCACTAGACGACAGGACTATCGCCAGGTGTTGCACTCCACAAAGTGGCGCTGTAGTCCAAATCTCGACGCCATAGCTGGAATGTTGATCTGGGACTGCTTTCGGTATTATTACTCTACGGGGTATGCCTAAAGTCGTACTAGGTCAATTCTGATTAAATTATTATACTTTGATTACTCAAAATTAAATAATTAATTAATTAGGCAAAGTTCTTTTAGTCATTAATCAGTTTATTTATTCTTAACACAAGTCAAACAAGCGGTTAGGAAAAAACACATAGGGTATGCACAACAAATAATGCACAATAAGTCAAGTAGGCACAATATGATGCAATGAGTTTGCAACCTAACCATGGCTCTAGTTCTCTAAAGTTCGGGATATGGGTTAGTCAAAGAGGGTCCATGGTTAATTTTCCGGATGCACCGCGCGGAAGCCTAACCGTGAAGGGTTGGCGCGAGTGGATGAGACACCGCGAATTAAAAAACTCGCTTCCATGGTTTGGCGAATTCAACATTCTCGGATGTACCCTTTGTTGCATAGAGCGTTCAATTAGGTAGATGGAGCATGAATTCCCAGAGGGTTATGTCCATATGTAGAACACATATGGGTTTCAGAAAAGTGAGAAAAACTCAATCAAGAAGTAGGATCGAGCAAACAGTGCTAAAAACTGGTCAAAATTAGAACGCATATTTCTGGCTCGGTATTGGAAGAACTTGGCGCCAGCGAACAGAGGCCGGCGCCGTAATTTGTCTTTAGCGCCTGGCTCCAAAGTCAAATCATCGGCGCTAGAGTCTGTTTTCTGGCGCTAGTTCCTACATGCCTCAGCAGCTTTATGTGCTCGATAAAATTTTCTAGTTTGGCGCAGCATTATTTTGATCCTAGTTGTGAAAGATATTCCTCAAATTTCCTACGTGTAAAAATCCTATGTTTTAACTCATTACGGATGGTCTTTCCAATGGGATCTTTTTTTATGCATATGACAATAATGTTAATCAAAATTACGCACATGAAATACTTAGAACTTTTCGAGTCTCATCCACTCATTCTAAATCATTGCCGAAATAAATTTCAGGAATTAAAATAGAAATCCTCCCCAGTGGAGTCGCCAAAAACTGTAGAGAATATTTAAAGCATTATCCCTAGCTTGAACCCCACTGTGATCATACACTAAAATACGGTGGCGTCCAAAGGGAAAGAAGATATAGCAAAAGAGTCACCAACAAGTTTTAGGAACTTGTAAACCGTTCACGAGGTGAAGGTTACACCCCTTAACGATCCAGGAGATCGTCAACTCCAATAGGTCTAGAACCATGAGTGGTAGTTCAGGGATGAAGGTACAAATCCAACCTAAAAGAGATTGAACCTGCCCTAATAATAGGCCTCTACTTTATTCTGAACGTATTCATGTGCGCTTTCTGACTAACATGCAATCAATAGGATTAACCCTAAACCTGTTTAATCTATGTTGGTCGAATATTAATGCACAAATAAAGATATTATTGGCGATCACTTGAATTATAATCATATTAACCCTAAACAAGATTATTAATTATCTTATTAAACGTGATTACAAGTACCAATTCCCTTTAAATATGCATAAAAGGTGTGATCAAACAATAAAAATAAATAATGTATCAAGCAACATAATAATAATCATAACAATAATTATAATAATAATCATGATCATAATAATAATAATAATAATAATAATAATAATAATAATAATAATAATAATAATAATAATAATAATAATAATAATAATAATAATAATAATAATAATAATAATAATAATAATAATAATAATAATAATAATAATAATAATAATAATAATAATAATAATAATAATAATAATAATAATAATAATAATAATAATAATAATAATAATAATAATAATAATAATAATAATAATAATAATAATAATAATAATAATAATAATAATAATAATAATAATAATAATAATAATAATAATAATAATAATAATAATAATAATAATAATAATAATAATAATAATAATAATAATAATAATAATAATAATAATAATAATAATAATAATAATAATAATAATAATAATAATAATAATAATAATAATAATAATAATAATAATAATAATAATAATAATAATAATAATAATAATAATAATAATAATAATAATAATAATAATAATAATAATAATAATAATAATAATAATAATAATAATAATAATAATAATAATAATAATAATAATAATAATAATAATAATAATAATAATAATAATAATAATAATAATAATAATAATAATAATAATAATAATAATAATAATAATAATAATAATAATAATAATAATAATAATAATAATAATAATAATAATAATAATAATAATAATAATAATAATAATAATAATAATAATAATAATAATAATAATAATAATAATAATAATAATAATAATAATAATAATAATAATAATAATAATAATAATAATCATGTTAAAGCATAATAATAGCAAGATCCAATGCATGATACTAACAAGATTAATATATAACAACCCTAGCATATGACTAAGCAATAAAGATAAAAGCTTTAACCCTAACATGATACTAACAAAAATATTAGGAAGAGAATAGGAAGCATCATAATAATCATAATTGTCATATTTGATATTAAAAATTACAGCTATTACCCTAAACATGATACTGGGAAGATCAAAACGCCCTAACATGACACTAGGAATCATCATAACAACCTAGACATGATTTCTATATCATAATATCAATTAAATCAATTAAATACTTACTTGGATGTCTCGTACGTCTTTCTAATAACAAAATACACGCGTTAGTAACTTCAAGGAAAATAATAAAATTAAAAGAATTAAATTAAAGAATTGAAAGAGAGATTTGAAGCCAAACCCTCTGAAATTAAAACATTTCACGTCTAGGGCGAAGGCAACTTCGAATTTGGCTAGGTGTTTCTAGATCTTGTGAATGTGGAATTTTGTGTAAAAGGCTAGTTTAGAAAAAAGAGAGAGAAGGTATTAAGAGATTCTTGAAAACTAGAGAGTTGGTGATTGAAAACGAAGGTTATAGAGAAAATTAGCCGGACGGATAGAAAAACAAATCAGAGTTTCAACGAGAGTAAAACAACTTAGCGCCAGACGCCAGACAATAGCGCCAGGCACTAAGGCTAGCGCCAGCGCCAAGCATTAGCGCCAGGCGCTAATCTTATCGTCAGGCGCTAGAAACCAGCTTCACGCGTTTTCTTAATTTTGATAAAATCGTATTTTCTTTTAAAAAAATTCTTTTATTCTGATTAAAACTCTAAAAAGTCAACTAAAGTCAATTTATCAATGCTAATTAAATTAGAAATGAAAAGAACCTTCTAGAAGAATCTATAAGACTAAAATCAATTCTAATTGCATTAGGAATGATAAATCAATATTAGGCCCTCGTCTAGATCATTGGGCCGCACATATATATCAAACCGGGCCCAATTTAGTAATTTGGTCATAACTTCCTTATTATTCATCGGAATTGGGCTTATAATATATCGTTGGAAAGCTCTCCTCAAGCCCCTTCCAACTATACTATTATTGGACCCTCGCTATGGACCAAACCAAACTGGATTGGCTGTTTTCTTAAAATAGGTTTTCAAAAACAGAGAGAAAGAAAATAATCAAAAGCTAACCGCAACACTAGACTTTCCATACTTTCACTTCATTCGATTATGATTCGAAAAGAAAGGTACTCATCACCGGGTTTGGTTTTGGGAAGACACAAATGGGTGTCTACACCCATGCCTCCTTTCGGAAACATCAATAAACATCCAACGACCACGGGCGAGACTCCGTGACCGTAGTTAGTAATAGATCTCATCTAACTCCTAGTTTTGAAAAGTATTTGAAATAAGAGACTCGTAGATCAGACGACCTCGAGAAAAGTGCACGGCTAATACCCCGTGTACCCCAACCCCTGATTGTCATTACTCTAGATGTGCACTAATCCGGAGTTTTATTGCTCATCCATCTTGCACTTTGCGTGATTTACAGGTTTGGACTTGGTGATTACTCATATGCATAACAATACAAACATTCCAATAACAATTCAATCAAGCAAGGCAATTTTCCAAATTCAATTCTTAATTTATTAGTGAAAAACAACATTTATTATTTAATCCTTTAACTACCTCGGTGTATAAACAGCTTGAGTGCATAAGGAACCGCATAAACTTAACCTCGTCATATAAGACTTAAATTCTTCCTTTACTCATCCTGTTTGCATAATACTGAATGAGTAATAAATTAATCATTACACCAATCACATACCTTTGCCTCTAAGCGCACCTTGCATAATTAGAGCAAAAATAATACATGCAATATAAAATAGTGCACATCATATGAAATTCACAATGTATAACCAAAAAATTTAACCCAGTCATCCCTATACATGATACTAAGTTCTCGATCCGTCCTTAAACATGCACCTAAAAGAAAGGTTTCGTAACTTGTACGTACCTTGAATAGTAAACAAATTGGTCAACCGCTTTTCCAACTAAAAACACCTTTTATAAAGTCTTCTCCTAAACCGAACAATAAAATCTCAATCATTATCCGAGCAATCAAATTTACAGCAATACTAACTTACTTTGAAACCTTCAAAATCCAATTAAATAACACTTAAAAACCTTTCCTTTAATTAAAATAAAAAACTTATATATAGTTCTTTAATTTTCCTTCATAAAAACCTTAAAATACACCCTTATACTTGAAATTACATGAAGTTTATAGCTTACTAAATAATATCACTTTTTAATGGGTGATTAAACCCTCTTTATAAAACATCAAAAGTAGTACTTGAAACAATTTCCAGCACTTTAGATTAATTAAAAAACCTTCAAAACTTCGTCAACATATCACTTTTATACTCAATCATCAATTAAAACACTACGTACACAAAAGCCCCAAATTTATTGATCATTAGAACCCTTAAATCCCAAATTAAATAAACTAAAACCCTCGGTTTTATAATAACAAAATCTGAAAAATTAAAACACCATTATATAATCTGAAAATATGAATTTTAACACCCAAAATATAATTTTCATACTAATAAAACTAATTTCAAACAATTAAAATCAAATCCAAAATAATATAATATACATTAATAAAAATAAGACAAAAGAGGAAGGAGGAAAGGGGCGGCTGCCGGCAGGGTGGCAGCGGCGCTGAGATCAGGTTGTTGTCTTTCCGGCGACCAGCTACATCTGGTGGTGAATGATAGCCGCAGTACTGACGTGAGAAGAGTCTCATGTAAGGAGGAATAAGCGGAAAAAGAAAAGAAAGAAAAAAAAAAGGAAAAGGGAAAAAGAAAAGAAAAAGAAAATAAGGAAAAAGAAAAGAAAATAAGAGGAAAAGAAATAAAAGATTAACCTTTTGTGTGGGGGAAATTTTGGGGATGTATGGGGTATTTATAGGAGAGAGAGTTATAGGGTAAGTAGGAATATTGGGCATCATAAAAGTTAATGGGCTAATTAAGTGAATAACAATGGACTAAGCTGTATTTGTTTGGACATAAATTGTAGAATGAAAGTGCATAAAATAATTTTTATCAAAATAATTTTCGACCCAAATTAATAATTTAAAACTTTTGAAATTGAATTCCGGAAAAATACAAATAAATATCATAAATAAAATAAATTTTCATTTATAAAATATTTCAAAATACGGGAGATTACAATCTACCCCTCTTAAAAGAAGTTTCGTCCCCAAAACTTAACCCAAAAACCATAATTTCTCCAAAACTATTCAAATTTTGTGTTTTATATTGCTGTAAATTGATTGATCCTCAACCTGTATACTCAACAAACTGAACTTTATACTTTATAAACTCGTACTTGGTCAAAGTTTACATACTTTAATTTCATGCAAACACAATACTATTAAGCAATAACGAGAAAAATCATGCAAAATTAAGCAATAAATAGCATGAATTAGTTAAAAAGCGCGAAATTATATCGCATTCTACCCCTTTTAAAGAAAAGAGTTATGCCCCTGTAACTCACCTCAATTAATAAACAGCTCATTAGGCACTTCCTTACCATCTCACATTTCTTCAATAAATTATCATCAACTTGCGTTTCTCCAATTTTCTCAAATATGGACGGTTCAATTAACAAGGCACTTAATAATCTCTCTAGCTCTCCTTGATTGTCAACCTCCATAGTCCATCATAACCAAATGTTTCATTACTTCTCCAAGTATAATCAAAAATAACTTCACAGGGTTTCTCAAAAATAAACTCTCATTGGGTGTAAGGTTTGGAGGTTAGTCAAATTAAAGAAAGAAATATCCTCCCTAAAAAGCCAAGCATTAAATAAATAACATCATTCAAGAAATGTATATTAATAGTCACATGAATATAAGCTTCACATAATGATCACACAAACCTATCACATTGCACAATTCATCATAAACTAATCTATATTACATTCTTTAATCCTTAAACATGATACTAGGTGATATCAACACTCAAATTTGCTAAATTAAATAACACATACATAATATAAACCCCTTGCATAATCACTTCATTCAAAAATAGACAACACAAAAAGAATTAAATACAATGCACATAGAAAGAAATCATCAATCATATATGTCCATCCTAAGAATACCCAAAACTCACCGATAAAATAAAATAAATAATACTAAGGTTCAAGAATTATGATTAATTTTACTTCAAAAATAATTAAGTAACACAATAATTTATATGTATAAATACGTAACTAATATTTAAATAAAATTCCAAATTAATTTGTTTTAAATAAAATAATTTTCAAAAAAATAGAAGTTGATTTTTAAATCAAATAATTAAATCCAAAACCGTAAGATTTCAAAACATTAGGCGCCTAAAACTTTAAATTGACTTTAGTGGTAATTAAATCGAACCTCAGCTCCCAGATACCACTTTGTAACACCCCAATAATTCTCTCTTTAAACCTATGAGTACCCTGAACAAAATTCAAGAGAATTACTGGCGTGCTACCGCCACGTGTTCAAACGTTAAGGCTTTATCAGAAAATAGCAACGGAAAAACTAAATCAATTTTAGATAAGTTTCAAAACCAATAACCAAAATCAAACTAAATTTTACAACTTTGAACCATTAAGGCCCTTATTCGAAACACAAGTTAGTTAAAATAGTATAAAATGAAATTGAGTTTAATGAATTCAAAAGGTAAGTAGCAAAATAAGTAGTGAAAAGTAACCAACACTCCACTCAAAATCCCACAACCATGATGTGAATGCTGAATGTGTAAGAACTTGTGGTTAATCTGCTCCCCAATATTACAAGTGTAAAAATTGGATCGTCACAGGGTCATTGAAAGTCAAAGGCCATGACCAAATAAAGACACACAAAGCGTGCAATTAGCAAAGATGAGTACATACAAGCTGCAAAACATAAAAGAAATCTCTAACATGCTACTAATAATCAATCATCATGCATAATTAGTTTATAGACTCGACACATGACTCAACTATTTATATTACTAAGACTCCATTAATTAATAATAGGTAAATCATTATTTTTTATTCATTGGATTACGCAATAGACAACGTTGTCCAACCCATGCTCCATTTGGAACATCAATAAAAGAAAAACCCCATGCCTCCTTTCGGAAACATCAATAAACATCCAACGACCACGGGCGCGACTCCGTGACCGTAGTTAGTATGAGATCTCATCTAACTCCTAGTTTTTAAAAGTATTTGAAATAAGAGACTCGTAGATCAGACGACCTCGAGAAAATTGCACGGCTAATAACCCATGTACCCCAACCCCTGATTGTCATTACTCCAGATGTGCACTAATCCAAAGTTTTATTGCTCATCCATCTTGCACTTTATGTGATTTACAGGTTTGGACTTGGTGATGACTCATATGCATAACAATACTAACATTCCAATAACAATTCAATCAAGCAAGATTCTTGATTTATTAGTGACAAACAACATTTATTATTTAATCCTTTAACTACCTCGGTGCATAAACACCTTGAGTGCATAAGGCATCCCACAAACTTAACTTCGTCATATAAGACATAAATTCTTCCTCTACTCATCTTGTTTGAATAATACTGAATGAATAATAAATTAATCATTACACCAATCACATACCTTTTCCTCTAAGCGTACCTTGCATAATTAGAGAACAAGTAATACTTGCAATATAAAATAGTGCACATCATATGAAATTCACAATGTATAACCAAACAATTTAACCCAGTCATTCCTATACATGATACTAAGTTCTCGATCCGTCCTTAAACATGCACCTAAAAGAAAGGTTTCGTAACTTGTACGTACCTTAATTAAAAATAAACAAACTGGTTATCCGCTTTTCCAACTAAAAACACCTTTTAAAAAGTCTTCTCCTAAACCAAACAACAAAATCTCAATCAATATCCGAGCAATCAAATTCACAACAATACTAACTTACTTTAAAACCTCAAAAATCCAATTAAATAACACTTAAAAACCTTTCCTTTAATTAAAATCAAAAACTTATATATAGTTTTTTAATTTTCCTTCATAAAAACCTTAAAATACACCCTTATACTTGAAATTACAACAAGTTTAAAGCTTACTAAAAATCTGAAAATTATTTGAAAACCCCTAAATAATCTCACTTTTCAATGGGTGATTAAACCCTCTTTATAAAACATCAAAATTAGTACTTGAAACTATTTTCAGCTCTTTAGATTAATTAAAAACCCTTCAAAACTTCATCAACATATCACTTTTATACTCAATCATCAATTAAAACACTACGTACACAAAAGCTCCAAATTTATTGATCATTAGAACCCTAAAATCCAAAATTAAATAAATTAAAACCCTAGGTTTTATAATTACAAAATCTGAAACATTAAAACACCATTATATAATCTGAAAATATGAATTTTAACACCCAAAATATAATTTTTATACTAATAAAACTAATTTTAAACAATTAAAATCAAATCCAAAATAATTAAATATACATTAAGCAAAATAAGACAAAAGAGGAAGGAGGAAAGGGGCGGCTACCGGCAGGGTGGCAGCGACGCCGAGATCAGGTGGTCAACTTTTCGGCGACCGGCAACACTGGTGGTGAATGATAGCAGCAGCAATACTGACGTGAGAAGAGTCTCACGTAAGGAGGAATAAGGGGAAAAAGAAAAGAAAGAAAAAAAAAAAAAGGAAAAGGGAAAAAGAAAAGAAAAAGAAAATAAGGAAAAAGAAAAGAAAATAAGAGGAAAAGCAATAAAAGTCTAACCTTTTATGTGTGGAAAATTTTGGGGGTGTATGGGGTATTTATAGGAGAGAGAGTTGTTGGGTAAGTAGGAATATTAGGCCTCATAAAAGTTAATGGGCTAATTAAAAGAATAACAATGGATTAAGCTGTATTTGTTCGGACATAAATTGCAGAATGAAAGTGCATAAAATAATTTGTACCAAAATAATTTTCGACCCAAATTAATAATTTAAAACTTTTGAAATTGAATTCCGGAAAAATACAAATAAATATCATAAATAAAATAAATTTTTATTCATAAAATATTTAAAAATACGGGGGATTACAGAACCCTTCGGGTCATACCCAAGCAACTACCGAACCAAAGCGACGAATTAATTCAGAAGGAATTAATAAGTCACCCGAGTAAATAATTTTTAGACGTCGGAAATTCGAGCTTAGAGCGTCGAAACTAAGCGTCGGAAGTCGAGTCGATAATAATAAAAGCAAGACAAGAAAAATTAATAAATCAACATAATCCCAAAAATACCCCTAGCATCGGAAAGCCCCAAGCAATCCGAGTGCTAGAGGCATGGGGCTAGCAAGCGCACCAAGCCGAGCCTATGGCTGGCTGGTGCGTGCTAGCACACCTAAGCTAGCATGGCTGTCGCGACCATGTGCGCACAAGACAAGCAGCAGCCCGCACATTTGGTGCGAGGAATGCTAGCCGAGGGAGTAAGCAGTAGCACACGGTTGCAACAGCCGGCACGCTCGTGCTGGGCTTGCTGGCCGTTGGTAGCCACAAGCAAATGAGGCAGCATGGCATCCCACTTGGGGTGCCTTGGTGCCCAAGTAGGGCTTCCATTTGGCGGCTAGCAAGAGAAAGAGAGGTATGAGGTGGCGGTTTTTGGGAGAGGAGTGGGGATCAAGTTAGGTCCCCTCCCCCCTCTTCCAAATGGTCCTCACCTAACCTCTCATGTGAGCTTGACACTTATTGATTTATTAGTAGCATGCTTATTTATTTTATTTTTGATTTAAAATAAAATGATAAAATCAAAATCTCCCACATGGAAAGATGATGGGAATTTTGGGAGCCTTTGCCTATAAATACCAACCTAAGGAGTTAGGAATTCTTCACTTAAGTAAGTGTTGAAAAAGGCATCACAGTGTGAAAACCTTTGAACACTAATTACTCAGGTTTTTTGGTCGAGCCTTGCTAACTCCTAGGAATTAGACCGGTTTGGTGCTTGCGTTGCTGGTGGACCTTGAAGGAGGTCGCCGTGTGAGCGGGACTTGAAGGCTTTCAAGTAAGATCTCTTTTAGAGAGCGAAGCACGCTGCAAAGGTAATAATTATTTACTTAGTGTTGTGTTTATGTTAATTACGTTTATGGTTATAATTATTGTGAGTTTTGTTTTGAACTCACCGAAACCCAACACAGCCAATAGTTGCTGTTAAGACATCAAATTACTGTTGTATGTTGCTGTTGTTGATGTTTATGCTTTTTATAGCCTTAGGTATCTCTAAATTATCAATCAATATGATACTTGAGTTAGATCTTGAAATTGCTGGTCAAATTAAGTATATCTTGGAAAAACTATAGTTTATTTGGACATTGACCATATTTATAATTTCCCTTGCTAACTTTTTATAGGTTTACTTCTTCTCTTCATTTGATTTCTTTTTGTTTTTTTGTTTAATTGTTCAATTTTTTTTTTTATTATTTTGGGTAAATTTTTTATATAGATTTGGAATTTGTACTGAATTATGTCTTTAGTTAGCTATTTATTGATAAAATGTTGTAAAGATTCCAATTTTCTGTTTGTTGATTACTTTGTTTGTTTCGTTCCATTGTTGATTTGGGTGACAGTTGGAAAACTAGGATGATGTTGTCTTCGGACTACATATTCAGTTCATTTAAGTGCATGTACTAGCATCGGGACCTTTACCGATTATATATTATTGTCTTAAAGAAGGTATAGAATAAGGTCTTATATAATATGTCAATAACAATAGTTAGTTATTGTCTAAGACATTTGTTTTGCTTAAAGAGTTTCTGGATTCACTTCTATTATTTTATTCTATTTTACGTGTAGGTGCATGGCGAGCTAAATGGAGATGAAGTATAGTTACTAGTCATCTAACAAATAGTGCATATATGTTGGCCACTCTTATTCTATTAAGTTCAAGTTTGTGAAGATATGGAAATTCCGGCTTATATATATGTTGAAATTTGTATTTTAAACGATTAATTAATTATATAACTTTTATTTATTAGTAAGGTGTCATACAGAAAAAAAAACAAGTAATATTTTGTAATGTACGTATTTAGCATTATAATTATTATATATAAATTTAATGATATGTTGTTTTTATTATTAGTATATATATATATATATAGTAGGCGTCGCTCGAAGCGCCTACGTTAAAGCATGTTGTGAATATGCTTGACACTCTTAGGAAGTGGGAATTGACATATATGATTAGGGACAAGGAAAGTAGGAGCCGCCAACAAGTTTTTAAGGAACTTGTAAACCGTTCACGGATCATAAAAGGCAACCACGATTAAGGGACAACGAAGGCAACAACAATTGACCCGTGAAGGTTACACCCCATTCATAATCCATGAAATTACTAACTCCTTATGGTTCGGAACCACGAAAGGAGGATCAAGGATGATGGTACGAAGTAAGTCCTGGAGTCACATTCGCCCGTATTGGCCTCTACTCGATTCTTATAGTGAAAAGCATTCCTGCAATCTCAAAGGCATACACACAGAGATTCAATTCGCTCCAAACTATTATTAGGCTAAACTAGTTAAATATTAATGCAACATATAATTCTATAATAATTTGTGATCACTTGAATTAAATAACAAGATTAAAAAGGAACCTAAACCTGTTGTCCAAATTATCTTATTTGGTGTGATTTTCAATTACATATTTCCTTTAACATGCAATATGGTGATCAATAAAATAAATAGAATAAACATTAATATTGGAAGCAATTTAACAATAATTCCAACAATATAAAATTGTTAGAAAAATAATAGAAATAAAAGGAACATAATTCTTACTTTGATTCTATTTGCTTGCAACTACAAAATAATAAACAAATTAGTAACTTCAAGGAAATAATGATAAAACAGTAATTAAATTAAATTAAGTTAAGTAGAGTTGATTTGGGGTCAAACCCTCAAACAGTTCTACCTTTCACGCCTTGGCTTAAGGACAGAACCACGAGTAAAGTATGGACTCCTTGGAGTGCTTGAAGAAGGAATTTTGAAAGAAGAAGGGTAGGCTAGTGTTTAGGCTAGAGCATAGAAGAGAAAAAATAGAGAATTAATTGATGCCCCGTACATCAGAAATGAGGGGGTATTTATAGAAAAAATGTGCTGAGGGAACACACGGAACCCTAAAATGATAAAAAAAAACCCTAAAAAAGTATACCGTGACACAGCAAAGTGTACCGTGACACGAGAAATCCCACCATCAGACGGGAAACATTCCCGTGACACGGTGTACTATTGTGTGACGCGGTAAATATTTAGTGAACGGGGGAGAAAACACGTCAAGGGTTTACGCGAAAAGGACACGGAAACCCTCGTGTCACATCAGGTGTCCCGTGTCACGGGGAATCTCACCGTCAGACGGGAGAATTTCCCGTGACACAGTAGAACCATGCCGTGACGCGGGAGTTTTTAGCTCGTTTTTCCGTCCAAATTCATTTTTAACCCTAATTTCGTTCAGCATTTTAAGTGCTGATTGATAATTTCGGGCCATTTCTGATTTATAATTATTTGGGCTAAAATAAGAAAATAAGTAAATAAAATAAATAAAAAGTTTGGGCCAAAAGAAATAATAAAACAATAATAAAAAAGGTTTGGGCTAAAATTAAAAACTATGCTTTGACTAAACATCAAGACTGATCCATGGACTATTCAAAAATTGAATTTAATTAAATACGATTTCTTTTTAAGCATTTTTGGGATTAAATACTGAACCCGACCAATAGTGGGGAGACATTTTTAGGTGTGTATATGTATATATATATATATATATATATATATATATATATATATATATATATATATATATATATATATATATATATATATATATATATATATATATATATAAGGTATACCACAAATTTTCAAATTTTAATCTACCTTTACCCTTCTTTGACTATACATTACAACCTTTCAAAGACTTATTAGTTCTCTGTGCTTAGCATATTTTATGTTTCAATCAACCTTGGATATCTTGAAATGAGCACTCCCTTGTTTAGAAAGAATTGCATCCTTTTGTGCTTGTTTATTTGCAAATGTCCTTTTAAGAGCAATTTTTTCTTAGAAAAATTGCTCCCATTAATCTGAACTTTGTCCCGTCCGCCAAAAATAATCCCTACTTTGGATTATTATCTATCACTCCTAACTTTAGGGGGTATTAATTTTTATTGCACCCAACCGGTCATCTAACCTGATATAGCAAGTCACCAGACACGTGTCAACACGTGATAGGTCAAAAAACAATTAAAAAAAATAAGTAAATAAAAAAAATAAAAATAAAAAACAAAGTTTGCCCCCCACCCCTATCCCGATAAACACCCCACCCCCACCCCTACCCCGCCAAAAAATCGCCCCACCCCCAAAAACCCCTCCCGCTGCCGGAAAACGGCGCCCACCATTCCCCCCTGAAAACCCACCCAATCTTCCCCGGCCCCCACCGTTTTTGCCCCTTCTCCATATCCTTCAACGCAAAACTCAGCCACCACAACCCCCTTTTCATACACCAACCCGCAACTCACACCCCCAAATTCGCATCTCCCTCACTCAAACACCACGCACACCAGCCCACAAGCCCTTTTCCCATCGCACTTATCATTATTAATCATCATCGCAGCCAACAAATTCTACGGGCACCGCACCACCTCTTCTCCTCGCCACCGTCACCAAAATCACCAAAAATCGCGCGCAGCAGCCGTAATTAGCAACCTATAACTTCACCATGACCCGCAACCGCCCTCAAGTTCGGCAATTAGAACAGAGCAACCCGCAAATTAAAACTTCGAATCAGCCCCAATTCGAGTTCGTCACGGGAGTGGCCTCTGCCATCGCGGGCGCCCCTTTCCTTTCCCCTGCTTTGGTGCGCGAGAGAAGAGAGTTGGATTGGGGCATGGGGCTGCTGCTTTAGGAGGCTAGTGCTCAGTGGGAAGGGGGATGGCTGGCAGATGGATGCGGGTTGCGGTATTGGGTGGTTGTATTAATTTTTTTTTCATTTTTTTTATTTTATTTTTTTTAACCAATCAAGTTGCGACACGTGTGCAATTAATCACAAGTCAGCAATGTTTACCTGATTAACCGGTTGCAAGTCATTTGGGTGCAATAGAAATTAATACCCCCTAAAGTTGGGAGTGATAAATAATAATCCAAAGTATGGATTATTTTTAGCGGACGAGGCAAAGTTCAGATTAATGAGAGCAATTTTTCCTTTTTTCTTTCCTTTCCTTTTGATTTCGTTTTCATGCTTTTCTTTGTTGGTTTTGTTTGTGAGAGTTATGGGTTAACCTCTTGGGAAACCCTCACGAGACCATACACGTCCTCTAGGGTGATCTGGGGGTTTAAATGTCTTGTCTTTAGTTGTTGAAATTGATTGTGATTCCTACAAAAATGAGTTAGTGTAAATTCTCATCTCCTCTTGGCTTTTATTATTTAAATAAGCTCACCATTTTCCTTTGCTTGCTTTTGTTTATTCGAGGACGAGAAAAAGTTTAGCTTTGAGGAATTTGATAAGTGTTCATTTGATGAGTTTGTAGGTTATTTTTACCTTTTTTTTGTTTAGGGTAAAAATACCTTAGACATGTGGACCAATGAGAGGAGGCCACGTGTCAAAGTTCAGGATGGCCCAAGTGGCCCAATAGCCTCTTGACACGTGTCCCCTTCAGATAAGCTTCTGAAATGGCGGCCTTCAAGGGCCCAAATCCCAAGAAGCGCCGTAATTCGGCGCATCCCACCAAAACCTAGGTCAAGTGACCTAGATAGGGGCACTTCTACCAACGACCCTATAAATAGGGAGATATTTCCCCATTTTGGGGACACATTCAATCATTTATTACACCTACTTTCTATCTCATCAGAGAAACACCTGAGCTTGGAATCCAAGCAGATCCCCACCTAAATTTCCGTACTCTTTATTCTCTTTCAAGTTACTAACTTGATCGTCAGAGGCGGAGCTTCACCACCCAGAGTCTCCATTGTTTTTGCAGGTACAACTCAGCCGGACCAATCTTTGTGACGTAACTCTCCCGAGGGATAAAAACACCCAAAACATTTGGCGCCGTCTGTGGGGAGAGTACCTCAAGGATGGTTCAAGAGTCTGTACCGCCTCTTGAGCGTACGGTAGACGAACCGGAAGTCTTTGCTGACCAAGAGGATGATGATCCTCAGGTTGAAACCTATATAGCCAGTGATGGCTCTCTAATAACCAAGCGCATCCGACCCAGAGACACTCTGGAGCGGAGTGCCAGCCAGGCGGGCACAAACCGGCCCCCTAGGCAGCCGGAAGGGGAAACCCATACGGCAAGTGGATCCGCTCCAGTCACTCGAGACGAAATCATGAAATTCATGAGTAGTTTCAAGGGTGAGATTAAGGATCTAATCACCAAGAGCCGGGCTGACCCAAGCAAGGGTCAGTCGGCAAAGAAGACTGCTCTGGAAAAGGGGAAGTTAGTCAGAGATCGGCAGCCAACTCCTCATCCAAAGCAGAAGGCAACTGGGACCATTAATTGGTCTAAGATTCTTCTGCCTCTGAGGAATACTAGCAATCCCCGCCGGACTGAACAGCCGGTGGGAAACAAAAAATCAACTCTTGACGCCCGAGAGATCATCACCCGCAAGAGAAATCAGCAGCTGTATGAGTCAGCTTCTACATCAAGCTTTCTAGACAGCTTCAATACATCTACAGGGAATGTGCCTTCCTTGCATGAGAGCCATACAGGCGGTAATACCGTGCATTCTGCGCGGGTGCTCCTCTGCGGGTTCCGGCTTCACTCTTCTTCATTTTGCGCCTCTTATAAATACCCTTTTGAACCCAAATTTTGCAGCAAGTTTCATTTTAGATTTTCATCATAATTTTAGCTTAGTTGAGAGTTTCTCTCTCTAGTTCTAGGGTTAGTTTAGGATTAGATTTTAGATAGAGAAAGTGAGGAATTTCAATGGTGATTGAGAGATTGAAGATTCAATGGTGACAATTGTGTTGAAGATCTTCTCTATTATCAATGAGCATTCTTAACTCTATCTCATTTTATTGCTTTGTTTGATTTCATATTTGTTGGTTTGATTTTGATGTTTCATTGTTGATTAATGTTGTTGTTCTTCATATATTGTTGATTCTTGATTTCTTTAGTTGTTAGTTGATTAGATGATGATGTTAGAGTAGTTGTTTGCTAGGAATTGGGTGAAACTTTTATGATTGATTGATTATGCTTAATTTGGGGATTGTGTTGATTAATTGTTGAGATTAAAGTGATTAATGGAAGTTTGCATGTGTGTAATTTGATTAGGCCTTGAGAATTATGCTAGATTGCATTGTAGTTTGTAATGATACGGACCATTGATTTAGGAATTGCAATTATCGATTGAGCTCTATTAGTGATGCTCCTAGTTAGAGTCTCTCATAGTTGGCGCTAGTTTGACCTCTAGGAGATAGCTTGTTGACTCTTTTGATTGAGCTTTTCGTTAGTCTTCACAACCATTGATTTGCATATTGTTCTCGAGTTGCTACAATTGTCATGATTACTTGTTAATCCTCGTTCTTAGTGTTTATTTGTTTGGTTCTTCATTTTGTTAGTTGGTTAGTGATTACCTTTTATCCTTAGACTTTGACCTAGCTTAGGCGCATAATTAGGAGCGCTTGAACATTACCGTTCCTTTGGGTTCGACCCTTGACTTACCTCTATACTAGTATTTAGGTTGGCTAAGTGTTTATAAATTTAATTTGACCGAGGGAGGATTAGTTACAACGATCTAATTCCACCCCTCGTCAAAATGGCGCCGTTGTCGGGGAACAGTGTCTATGTTTGAGTGTTTTTGATTGCTTGAGTATAGGTCTTTTCTTTTATTTGGTTTGTTTGTTTTGTGAAAAAAAAAATGGCATGTCTATCTTTTCCTCAATATAACAATGAGCCTTTTTTGTGAAAATTTATATAGACTAGCGGGATTTCTTGACTATCATTGTTGTAGTCTTTGGGAGGCCTGTGAAAGAACAAACTAGAAGTTGAATGCATGCATAATGGTAGATTTAGAGCATTGTCAATTGATGATGCTTGGGATTTCTATGTTTGGTTTTCTAGTGATGTTTATATTATGGGTAATCGTACTTCTAATTTTGATGTGCAATGTGTTAATTCTCCTAATTCTAGCATGATTTCCCATGATGTATCACATGATCCCATTAGTGAACTTAGAACAAAGGCTTCCAATTCTATTTCCTCTTTTGTTCATGATAATGAGGTGCATGCTCAAGTTGACAAATCTCATATGTTTGATTGTGCCCCCACTCCCCAATATGATGTAAATGCTCATGATTTCAATGTTGATTCTTCCAATCTTGGTTGTACTTCTTCTTTTCTTGTTGAGCCTCAATCTTCTACACCTTTTGAATTTCTTATTGCTACTTTGGAAACTCAAATAAGGCATATTGAGCTTAGTGATGATCTTGAGCCTAAAAAGGAGTCCATTTTTAATTCTTTGAGAAGTCAATTGGAGGTGATGAAAAAGAGTGTGGAGCATCTTGAGGAGGGAAGAAAGAGAGGTAAAGAGCTAGAAAGCCAATTGTCATCCTTAATGCTTGTTCGTGAAAAATCTCTATCCAATGTGTGTGTTGAGGGTGATGATGATAATTTTAAGCAACCAAGGGAGTGTGAGGATCCCATTTGTGAGCATATGAGTGATGGTGAAGGAGTTGAGAATGAATAGAGAGTTAAATTTGAAAATCCTGACCCTCATTCCCATCTTGATGAGCCTCAAGTGTATGTTTGTGAGCCTTCAATCTATGAATACATAGACTCTTTTGAGGTAATGTTCCATTTGTTTTGTGAGAGTCATATGAAGATTTATAAATTCTTGGATGAGTTCATCAAGAAAGCTTATTGGGATTTAGATGATTTTACGATGACTCTACCTCCACTCATGCACGGTTTTGAGGACTTAGGTTTTGAGATAGTTGAAGGAAAGGAGGTTTATTGTGGTGAAAAGAAGGATGAGGGTGATTCCCTTGGAGTTTTTGAGCTTAAGGGAGATGTAGATCGTGAGAGATCTTCATTTGAGGACTCTATGATTGATATTTATGCTCTCATTGGAGATGTGAGACCTTGTGTTGAGGGAGTAGCTACCCCTTTGTCTATTTCTCATCCCCCTTTTTCTCAAAGGTTTGACCACATCCCTCTTTCCCTATTTTTATCCCTTCCTATCTCAAAGAGCCTATTGGGGACCCCAACCCTTATCTATGATGATCATAATGTCCCTCATTCCTCTATTGTTGAGAAAATGGTGATGTTGCCACCCAAAAATATGTTAGTGAGGAGGATTTGCCATTTTCTTTTTCTTTCCATTCTTTCATTCCCCCTTCTCACTTGCGTGAAACAATCTTGTTGCATGTTCTTATCCCGTCATTTGCCTACCGTTTATCGTATGAAATGATTAGTAGTGCATTTAAGAAGCTCTTGCGTGCGTTGAATTATTATTTTCTAGAGCGGTCAAGCTTGGACCTTTAGCAAAACTTTCTCGGGAAGTAACTCGTGTTTTATTGCTTTCGTTTTCTTTTCTTTTTAGAATAGATTTTTTTCTCATGGAAATGTTTGTGTACCTTTTGCTAGGTACATGACTTGATATACTTTGGTGCTTCGATTTGGATCAAGAATCAAGGAAGTTTGACTCCTGTTTTTGCTAGCATATGGAAGGCAATGTTCAATTATTGAGGAAATTAGCTTTAAAAGGTTTAATTTGGTCATTTGCGGGTATTTACACCCACCTAATATCCGGTAATATCCTTCCTTGCTCTTTATCAAGTGGATGATGACTTGTTAGACGTACGTTGGTTTGTTGGATTGCTCTCCTTGTTTTCCCCTCCCATGGAATCTATGATTTATGTTTGAGTGTATTGTCTCATTCAAACTTGGGGGAGGGTATTCTATCATGTTTGATGGGATGTTGATTCACATATTCTATGCACCTTTGTATATGCTTTTCCATGTTCTTATATTTTGTTAAACTCTAAAATTTTTTTTGTTTCTATCAAGGTCAATTTGCAATGTATCTTTGTTTTGTTCTTGCTTTGGACATAATACTTTTGGACTTGTATAGTTTAATGCTTTTCTTCTTGAATGGTAACGGTGTGCACGGTTTGAGAGTATGTTTGGTTGATTCTAGGATAGAGTATGCCAAGGTAGTCGTTTAGGACTATAGGGATTAGGGACCTTGAAGCTGGATTCTACTTGTTTTTGAAAATTTGCAATTGCTCCCTTTTAGTGAACTTGAAGCTAATAGTGAGTTTTTGCTACAACCTTGTGAGGTTTGATGATTTTCAAGCCTTCTCCATATCTTGCATGAGCGAATCCTTCACTATTGCGGACCTAATCTAGAATCTTGACTCATAATTCTCAAACACAAGACTGAACCAACTAGGAAGGACAAAGGCATCTTTTCGGGGTGGTAATTTTTCTTTTTCTAGTTTAATCTTCTTTATTTTAGTTCATTGGGTTTACATTTGCCTTCTTGCTAACCATTTGAGCCTTTTTTTTTTTTTTTTTAAGGATGCTAACCATTTGAGCCTTTTCCCTTATTTTCAAGCCACATCTTTAGAACTTTGAGCCTTTTGTTTCTTTTTTATCCAAGTTTGGTTTTTGTGAAGCAAATGGTCATGTTTTTGGAGTTTGTGGTACATAAGGTAGTATATTGGTTCTATTTGTAAGCAAGGTTGTGTTTTGTGTATATTTTGTGAATAATGGCAAATGTATGATAGAAAAAGTCGTTCAAAGTTAAAAAGGCAAGGACATAATAAATGCAAAGTTGTAAAATCCGTCCAAAGATAAAAGAGGCGAGGACAATTCCTTTAAGTATATGCATAAAAAGAAAAAAAAAAGGTGAAAAATGAGAAAATCCAATAATATTTTGATGTGATTCTTTTCCCCTTTTTTCAAGCATTGAGCACAATGCTTCATTTAAGCTTGGGGGAGAAGCGTTTACGCTTTTTGTTTATATGTTTGTGAGTATAGTTTTGAATAAGCTTGGGGGTATTAGTTTGTTTTTGTTTGGTGACTTCTTGGTTTTGGTGTCGAGGTTTGGCTAATCTTTGCTTCATAACCTAGGTGGACCACCAAATTCTAAATTTTAGGCCTACCCCTAACCTTTTTGCCCTTACGTTACAACCATTGGGAAAGACCTTTCGACCTAGAGGTTGAGTCACATTTCGAGGAAGGGCATTATGAGTTAAAGCCTAAGGAAAAGGGATGCAAAATCAAGGTGTCGAGAAACCTCAAATCTATTTGTTTTTTCGGTTTTATTGAGGAACTATAGAGACTCTCACTAAAAAGTAGATTTGAAGCTAATTGGGAGAATGGGCTAAAATGTTGTGAGATTAAAGTGAATTGTGTTTCTTTAGTTCTCTATGCTTGACATATTCTATGTTTCAATCAACTTTAGATATCTTAGAACGTGCACTTCCATACTTGATTAGAAAGATTTGCATTCATTTATGCTTGTACATTTGGAAAGTCCTTTCTGAACATTTGTTTGCTATTTTTGTATTTTGGTTTCTTTTTCATGCTTTGCCTTGTTTGTATTATTACGAGAGTTATAGGTTAATCTCTTAGGAAACCTTTACGAGAGCATCACTCGTCCTCTAGGCAATCTAGGGGTTTATATGGCTTGTCTTTAGTTGCTAAAATTGACCGTGATTCTTATGAAAGTGAGTTAGTGTATATTCTTGTCTCTTCTCTTCTTTTTGTTTGTTTGAATAAGCTCATCATTTCTCCCTTGGTTTTGTTTTGCTCGAGGACGAGCAAAAGGTAAGCTTGGGGGTATTTGATAGGTGTCATAAATGGCACCCAATGAGCATTTAGGTTGTTTTCACCTTCTTTTCATGGCTTTCATGCTTAATAAATTCTTAGTTTTATGCATTTGGCCTCGGTTTTACCTTTCCTCTCTTATTTTGTAGCTTTTATGCATTTTGTTGGTTTTTCTACTCTTTTCTTCTTTATTTGCTCTATTTTTGTGGTTGTAGGTATTGTAGTAGGTTCGGGTCTTGATATTGGTGAATTACTAAGGTGGGATATGCCTTTGGAGCAAGCTCATGGCAATTTAAAAGCTCAAGATGCAAGGAAGTGGATTCTCCAAGTTCTAGCTCTTGCGCTCTCAAGCCGTGCTCTCATGAAGATGGGGTGTTGAACCCACAATCAAGTGCTTTTGGGATTTCCTTTCTTAGTATTCATCATCATCATGTTGTGCGTTCATTCAAAGACCTTAGTGAGCGCACGAAGCCGCGAGAAGATCCGAAGAAACCCATAAGAGAGCGGGCGCACTGCACTACTACGCGGGCGCGTAGCCACCTTGTGCGGGCGCGCGGGCCTGCTATACGGGCGCGCACTGTTGCTGCGCGGACGCTCCTTTGCGGGTTTCGGCTTCGCTCTTCTTCGTTTCTCGCCTCTTATAAATATCCTTTTGAACCCAAATTTTGAAGCAAGTTTCAATTTAGATTTTGATCATAATTTTAGCTTAGTTGAGAGATTCTCTGTGTAGTTTTAGGGTTAGTTTAGATTTTAGAGAGAGAAAGTGAGGAATTTTAATGGTGATTGAGAGATTGAAGATTCAATGGTGACAATTGTATTGAAGATCTTATCTATTATCAATGAGCATTCTTAACTCTATCTCATTTTATTGCTTTGTTTGATTTCATATTTGTTGGTTTGATTTTGATGTTTCATTGTTGATTAGTGTAGGTGTTCTTCATATATTGTTGATTCATGATTTCTTTAGTTGTTAGTTTATTAGATGATGATGTTAGAGTAGTTGTTTGTTAGGAATTGGGTGAAACTTGTATGATTGATTGTTGTGCTTAATTTGGGGATTGTGTTGATTAATTGTTGAGATTAAAGTGATTAATGGAAGTTTGCATGTGGGTAATTCGATTAGGCCTTGAGGATTATGCTAGATTGCATTGTAGTTTCTAATGATACAGATCATTGATTAAGGAATTGCAATTGTCGATTGAGCTACATTAGTGATGCTCCTAGTTAGAGTCTCTCATAGTTGGCGCTAGTTTGACCTCTAGGAGATAGCTTGTTGACTCTTTTGATTGAGCTTGCTGTTAGTCTTCATAACCATTGATTTGCATATTGTTCCCGAGTTGCTACAATTGTCATGATTACTTGTTAATCCTCGTTCCTAGTATTTATTTTTTAGGTTCTTCATTTTGTTAGTTGGTTAGTGTTCACCTTTTTATCGTTAGACTTCGACCTAGCTTAGGAGCATAATTGAGAGCGCTTGAACATTACCGTTCCTTTGGGTTCGACCCTGGACTTACCTCTATACTATTTAGGTTGGCTAAGGGAGGATTAGTTTCAACAACCTAGTTTCACCCCTTGTCACAGCACCTTTGCTTAGTTCTAGGCTTATATTCAAATCAAAAACTTGCCCAATACATGATAATTAAATTTAGGGATATTCCTAACATGTCACCAAATTAATAATCAAGAAGAAAGGCCTAGAAACCAAGTAAATAACATGACTAGGGGCTGTAGGAGTACACGACAACCTCGGTGAGTATAATAGCAGTAATTGGGTCCTTATAGTGCTTAAAATACATTGCATTACTTCCCCAAATATGATTAAACAATTTAGGAACATACCTATCATGATTCTACACCAATTAGGGTACAAAAGAAACTAAAAACTAGGGGTTCATTTGACATTGTTGTGATTTTCTTTTTTTGGTTTTTTGGTTTTCAAACTTATATGATTTTAGTAATATAATAAACCAAATATTAGTGTAGGGAATATTTCAAGCATCCAAAACTTCAGCCCCACTGTGATCATACACTTAAGTATGATGGCGTCTAAAGGGAAGGGAGCTAGAGCAAAAGAGCCGCCAATAAGTTTTAGGAACTTGTAATATGTTCACATGTTGAAGGTTACACCCCTTCACGATCCATGAAGTCACTAACTCCATAGTGGTCTGGAACCATGACTGGATATTCAGGGATGAAGGTACAAATCCAACCTAAAAGAGATGGAACCTGCCCTAAAAATAGGTCTCTACTTTATTTTTCTCATATTCACGTGCGCTTTCTGCTTAACATTCAATCATTAGATTGATCGTCGGGAGCCGGAGCTCCAACAACCGGAGTCTCCGTTGTTTTGCAGGTACTTCTCCACTCTCCTTAAATGAAATCATCATTCTTAATTAAGCCCAACATAGAAATGAATTCATATGTTCACTTGTTAAAACTTGCTCCCACATTGTAATAAAGATCATTAAGAGATGGCACATGAGATGATATGCAAGATAAAAACTGAGAGGGAACTTTGAATTCAATTTCTTCATCAAAGATCGGGGGTCCAACAAAATCAATTTGGTCATCAAAAATAGAACCAAGATCATCCCTTTCTATAAATAAATCCAATCCGACTTCACAATTGTTCATACCTACAACTTGCAACATCTCGACAAACAACAATAGTGCTCTTAAATTTAAGTCAAGATTCACAAAAATATCACCAAGAATTTTGTACCAATTAAAGAGATTGAAAAAGAAATTAATCAATTCAATAATCGGCAAACTTTCATCAACGATAACACAATAATATGCAACACAAATCTAATTTTTCAACCCAAACAAAGCTGAAATATAGGGCGATAATACCAAAGTGTAGCGTCTAGTTAGTGTCTTGGAGCGTCCACTCCACCTGTTAGGTCGCTCGCACCTTCGAATACGGAGCCCCGAAGCCATGGAGCCACACTCCTCAAACCCAAATGCGGCCCGATAGAGACCCGAATGAAGCCCGATGAAAACCGAATCAAGTTGGGTGCTTGACTGGGTATTAATCACCCAAATTAACGGTAGTGGCGGTTGATGGTGGAGCTTCAAAAATGTGGTGTTCGAAACGGCCTAAAGGACGAAGCTCGAACAAAATTATTTGGGTTGGTTCGAAATTTGTGGGTCTTTGGATTTCATGGAGAAATTGGATGAAAGGTTGGTTTTTGATAGTGGATTCTCGCAGCAAAAGAAGACCTTGAATGAGAGGTTAGTGGGCGGTGATGATTAATATGATAATGGTTGGTGGTGATAATGGTTGGTGGTGATAATGAAATGGTGTTAATAATGGGGAAATGTACAGGCAGCAACCCAAATTCGTTGGTTTTGCTTTCTTTTTTTTTTTTAAAAAAATGGTTGGATCAAAAGGTTAATAACCTTTGGCTCATGATACCATTTGATATGAAAAGAAGAACAAATATCTATTTTTGAGAAATTTTTGTGAATTTTTTAGTGCAAGAAAAATAAAGATATGATCTTGGATCAATATCTAAGCTAAATAATCAACACAAAATAAGATTATCTAGCAAAATAACTTGATTCACTAGTCACATAGTCTAGAGAAACAAGGGTTTCAATCTTTATCAACTACCATTTGATATGAAAAGAGCCTAGGTTATTAGCCTAGAAAGATATGAATTAACCGAATCAATATCGGAAAATATTTGAGCTTGAATTGAAAGAAGAATTTAAGTTGGATGTTGTGACAGCTTCTTTTAATGAGCATAGTGGTTGTTTGATGACTTCGAATTCTTATGAACATCTTGAGCTAGATTCTTGTTTACCATATTTTCATGTTGGTAAAAGTATTGCAAGACAACATTTTGAAAGGAATTCTTTGTTCTATGGTGTGTTGATTGGTACATCTTGCATTGGTTCCACATTTGGTGTTTGATATTCCTTCAATGATTTTTTCAATGTGATTCTACACTACTTGTTGGGTCATCATGTGTTGGCCAACCCCCATGGTTATCGTATTGTGCTTGTTGTGGGTGCTTGGGTAAAAGAATCAATAATGTGAATTGTGATATTATTGTTCTCCTCTTGCTCTACACAATGGTTCACTTAATTTTACTCCTCATTTTGCTCAAGTTTGTCATCTTGGTGTTTGATCTGGGTAGACACATCGGTTGAATGTGTTTTGTGAAGCCAAGTAGGATTTATTGCTTTCAATAATGAAGTCATTATCCAAGGTTTGGTTTGAGTTTTATGTCATATCAGGAATTGAGGTCAATTTGATGCGGGAGCATCGTTGAAAACTACGAGTTGTGCGACTATATGTTCCAATTGGTGGCATTTATGGCTCCATTTTACTTTTGGATAACTTCTCTATGTTATGACGTGACTTAGATGAATAAAAACAATCCTTGTGTCTTTTATTTTACAATTGATGGTTGAAGATAAACAATGGGAACGAGGATGAGAGAGAAGAAGCTTATCAATATATGATGTAACTACTTCATTCAGCCATATCTCCTTCGTTACAAGAAATTTTTGGGTGATTCAAGTTGGAGGTGAAAGTAGTGTTCAAAAGCTTTCCGACGACAGGTCACATGCCAAATTTGAGCAAGAAACGAAGAAGTTATGAACGTTTGAAGTTAAGCTGTCCAGGCAGTCGCGAGGAGCAGGGGAGTTCGACCGATTTGAAGCATGTTTGACCGAACCTCCCAGGTAGTTTCATACCTGATTTCAGCATCTTTGCTGGAGTGGTCGAACTCCAAAAGTTCGACCAAACCTACCCACAAGTTCGACCGAACTTACCTTGAGTTCGGCCGAACCTTTTCCCGTTTTTCTGTCAGCTTGTGCGAACTATTTAAGTTGTTTTAAGACGTTTTTGGTTTCGAATTAATGTTGAACTTTGCTTGATTTTGTAATCAAAGAGACTTTATCTTTCAAAAATAATATTTGTGATTATCTTGCTTTCTTTGTGATTGCTACCTTGTAATATTTGTGGTTACACCTTAATCCTGGCTTTACTTGGTGTTGGCTTTGATTAAAACCCCTATATTCATTATCTTGGTGATTTTGAGATAGGTTTGTCGTATTGGTTTGAACCTGTTGTTACTTGATTTCTTCTTCCTTTTTCTTGGGTTTTGTTGGTTAATTCATATTATTTGGTATCAGAGCTTGAATGTAAACGGTAGTTGTATTTTTCATATCATTTTGCTCACGTGTACGCGTAGTCTTGTCCGTACTCGGTTCTTGCCGACGAGTTGTCGGCTGATAAGCTTGATTGGCAGTGTACACCTGAGCAGCTGGCTCAGATATACATTGCTCACGTTCTTTCTGTCACTATCTTGAGTGATCGAGGAGAACGTTTCGCTATTGGGTTACTTATTCCCCTCAGTGATTTGGGGCAAGTAGGTAACCTGAGTTGCGCGGAGGTGTCGTATGCCTGTATGCTTATAGTTATGGGCAAGGCGACTCGGGTGATGGATTCCGCGGCAGCTACTAAGGTGCCTCGGATCTCCCTTACATGGCATGGTCGTATCCTTGAGGTACGTACTTTAAGCTTCTTTCAATTATTAATTTTGCATTTCCCCTTTAAGCTTATCATTTTTCGGCTTTCTTTTATGCTTGGGGATACTCGTACTTGCCTTTCTTAGCCCCCAGGATGCTTGGGGCTGCTTGTTTTCCTATCGTCCATCGATTGGTCACGATTAAGAAGAGACGAGCCACTTCAGCCGGCGACTTTCGCCAAAGGATCCTTTCGGCGACTCGTGCGTCGGTGAGTATTTCAACTACATGTGCATCTTTTGATTTTTTTTATTTACTTTCTTATGATTTTTCATGTGGTTGTGTTTATTATTCAATCTCCGTCCTTGGAGTTTGATCGTCGGAGTCCCCGAGTCTGTCCGGTCTGGCATGATTTGTTGCCGTTTCTAGGCCTTTTATCAGGGACTTCTAGTCTTCTAAAGGAAAGACGCTTAGTTTTTAGGCGAGCGTGTTCCCTGACAGTCCGCATTTAAGGATCCCAGGGTTCCTTTGGATCCTCCGATCTGGATGTTACGTCTGGATTTGTTGTCTATCGAGGATCGAGCTCAGGCGATCCTAGGTTATCCACCGGAGCAGCTGGTGTTGCCAAATGCATCGTATCTAACTTTCATTGCATCCAGGCTGACTCCTTTCCCAGCTTTTGTTCTGGTTAGTACTTTAACTCTCTTTTGTTATTTATTTTTATTTTTTCGGAACCTTGACCCTTTTACTAGTTTTTTTTAGCGGGTTGAGCTAGGTGGGTGGGTGCCTCCTACAGCGGAGAGCATGTATACCGATGTTGCTGGGTCGGTAATTCATGAGATCCTTCCAGCAGCGGAGGATGAGGAGGGGATACCGTTTGTTCCTAAGGCAGTTGATTCGGTATGTTCCTTATGCATACGTATTTATATATATATTTTTCATATACATTTTTTGCTAATTGTCCTTTTATTTTGGAACAGGTTCTGCGAGAGACCGTGAACGGCATAGTGAGGACTTTGCGCGCTTTCCGAGCTGCTTATCGGAGAGCCCTCATCACTTTGTCATGCCGTGATCATCGGATGGTCGCGGTAAGTTCATTATATATTTATTTTTCTTTTAACGAAGTTATCACACATTTTATGTATTAATCTTCGTTCGAATTTTGCCGGATGTGCAGCAGCCGTCTGGGAGTCGCCGAGCATCCTGACCTCCTTTATACACACACATTTTTTTTTATTGGGAAACAGATGTATATATTTTTTTGTACATATGACACGTTTTTTGTATATATATGTCATTTATTTTCTTTTGTTTCCATGTGTACATTTTTTATTTTATATATTTTTTTTTACTATTTTATTTATATATAAAAATTTTAAAAAAATTTACCGAGGGAGGGAAGGGTTCCCGACTTACCCCCTTCGTAAAAATAACAAAAAAGAAATAAAGGAAGTAGAATAAGAAAAAGAAAGGAAAAAGGAAAGAAAAAAAGAAAAAAGTAAAGGAAAATAAAAAAGAAAATAAGAAAAATAAGAAAACATCAAGAAAAAGGACACAAGGGATAGTAAAAGGTAAGCGTATGATTTGTCTTAAGATCTCGTGAGATTGCGTCATTATGTAGTCCAAAATACGGAATTAATCCTAACTCAGATGCTGCGACAGAGCAGACGCGCGCAACAGGAGGAGTTGCTCGCAGTTGCCGCGAGCATGTGAATTGGTTGCGCGCGCCACCTGCTGGCGAACTTTCCTTCGAGCAAAAATTGCCGAAATTTTTCCCCTCTTGGGTCTATTTAAGCGTGGTTTCGTGTAGGCTTTTGAGTATCTCGCATTCATTCGTTTAGTAATATCATAAGAAACTAAAAAGAATTAATCTCTCTAAATTCTCTCTCTTTTTTTTTGGATTTGAACAATGGTGAAAACTTTTGAACAACGTTTGAAGCAATTGGTAACTTCCCTCTCAACCAAGGACAAACTAGCTTTCAAAATTTACCACCTAGACCCTCTATTGAACTACATGCAACTTGAGATTAATTTTGATTTTCTTCTGCCGCCGTCAACCATTGGGACTCTAACCACCATCTTTTTTTGTTTAAAGGGGGACGAGATTGTCCCACTTCCTGGTGAGTTTGAAGCCTTGCTAGGCTTCCTTACAAATACACTCCCTCTGACTTATGCGCCTACCTTGTCGGATCCCAAACCTATATTCCAAAGATTTTTTGGTTTGTCTGACAATGATATGACTAACATTGGAACTGAAGAAGGCGTGAATTTGATCCAATTTATTGAACACTTCGTCGCCCCTCGTGACAACATGACTAAACAACACTTTAAAATTCGTGCTTTATGTTATTGTCTTGTTGTTAAATGTTTGCTTAGGACATGCAAAGAGTATGGAGATTATTCCATGGTGTCCATAGTAGAGCAAATAGAGAGATGTCATTCACTCGCTCCTTTGGCTTTGGCATAAACCGTTCTATGCTTGAATCGCCTTAGAGGAGACCCTAACAAAAACGGTTTCACGGGAAGTCCACTCCTACTACACATACGTTTTTTTTCGTCGTATTTCAGCGCAAGTCATGAAGTTGCGTTGGCATGACCAGCGCAATCTTCTGTTATGCGCGCGGTTGGCGCGCGCAACTGATTTTGATGTGCGCGCCACCTGCTTGTGTAATATCGCAAACTAATTTTTCTCTTTTTTTTAGATTTGGCTCATGGAGCGTTTGCGATTTGTTGATCAGCCACAAAACCTTGAGGCTAATGGAGTAAGGACATTCCCTGGACGTCGACTTTTCTACAAACATAAGAATGAAGAAGAATGGACGTCGTTTTTTTTATAATGGGGTTCCTAACATATGCTTTGTGATTTCTTGGTGGAACATAAGTAGTATGGTTAGGAAAAGTTTTAATTGCCCTTATATTAGGCTTGTAGGCCTATCTAGTACTACTTATATCTTTCCTTGCAGGGTAATGAGACAATATGGGATGAAACAAATTATTCCCCTGCAGATTGTGATGCCCCTAAAGATGTGATCTTTAAACCCTAACGAATTCCTCGTTGGATGGAATATTGGTCAAGTCTTCCTAGATGGGTAGTACAAAATCCTACCGCGAGTATTGTATTATCTTCCTTTTACAAAGCTTGGATGAATGCGACGGATAAGGGCGAATTAAACAAAGCTCGATCTCAACATTAAGCTGCCACAACTCGCAATCCACCTAAGCCTTTGATGCATTCGGCCACCACTACTCCTCCTAGTGGCCAAAACAAAGGAGTGAGAAGAAAATTAGACTTATCATCTCCTAAGGCTCATTTGAAGGATACAAAAAGGAAAGCTCCCTCCAAACCCGCACAACAAGGTGTGAAAATTAAATAACCTTCACCAAATACTCACAAGAAAGCTCCAATTGTCAAAGGGAAAGGGAAACAGGTTGCAAAGGCCCCAATCCCTAAATTGAAGATCAATGTTTGGGTGAAAAAGAAGAGTGTAGGGGAAAGCTCAAAGGCTTCTGAAAATACTGCGATGGAAACTACTCCTCCATCATCCGTGACAATCGAGGACATAGTAAAATCTTAGAGCGTTACACAATTTTATCATTAGTTTAATTTGAATAAAGTGTAATCACTACTATATTTTTTTTTTGCTTTTGTCATTTACTATCTAATTCATGTCTCTCTTTTTTGGATTTTGAATGAAATAAAAATGAGCTTTATATTTTTTATTTGGATATGACCAAATCATAAAGATTGCCTATGTATTCGTAATACGAA
The DNA here is from genome assembly GCF_948465745.1 of Chenopodium album. Lineage (NCBI taxonomy): Eukaryota > Viridiplantae > Streptophyta > Magnoliopsida > Caryophyllales > Amaranthaceae > Chenopodium > Chenopodium album. The sequence goes on along the minus strand of NC_137834.1, from coordinate 40,244,485 downwards.
ATCAGGTCTTTGCGTAGTTCTTTTACAATTTTATTTATTATTATTTTTTTATTTTTCTCTAATCTCTTGAATAGAAATTAAATGAAAAATCAATCAAACTTTGTTAAAAAAAATTTAAATCAAAGTTTAATTTTTATTTTTCGAGTATATGTTATATTCAAGAAACACCCTATTTTTGTCGCAAGTAAAAGTCGCAACTTTTTCCAAGTGTAAAAAATCCGGGTTCGTAGTTCGTCATCAAGTAGCGCGTGCAACAGCCAAGGTTGCGCGAGCCTGTCGCGCACAACAAAATTTGTTGTGCGTGACATCCGCGCGCAACTATTCCAGTTGCGCGCGACACCTGTACTACGAGTGTTTTTATTTTTATTTTTTATTTTTTGCATTATTACCCCCCCCCCCAAGTGTGAAGAGTTTTTCGTGATGTTTGAAAAAACCTGAACAATTAGAATGGTCTATTATTTTTAAATTACCCCCCTAAGTGTTATGTGCTTTGCCGTGTTATTCGGTAAAGTGCATAACACTTAGAATCTTTCGATTGAATGCTAAAAAAATGATTTATTTAATGAATTAACGAGTTTATCTGGGTTTCATATATAATATTTTTTAAGTCGGTCAATGTTTATTAATTGGCGAATTTCATCACCTCCAATATCCATTAATCTGACGGCTCCTCCTAATAGGATTTCAATTACGCGGTAGGGACCTATCAAAATAGGTTAGAATTTTCCACTTGGATCGGTTGGTGGACCCCTAACCTCCTTTAGTACAAAGTCACATTCTTTGATATTTCTGGGTTTTACCCTCTTATTCAAATGACGCGCAATGCGCCGGTTGTAGACTTGTACATGATGAAAAGCTCTTAATTGTCGTTCATCGAGGAATAAAAGTTCTCATACCTCGCTCTTACCCATTCAGCTTCCGATAGTTTACTTTCGAGTACGATGCGTAGGGATGGTATTTACAGTTCGACTGGTTGAACTACGTCCATTCCAAAAACTAAGGAGTATGGACTTACCCCTATTGATGTTTGTATGGACGTTCTATAACCCCATAATGTGAAGTGTAGTTTATTCGGCCAGTCTTTATAATTTTCTGACATTTTCTTAATGATGACTACTCCCTCTGTCCCAAATTACTTGCAACGGTTTGACTTTTTAGACTATTCACATATCTACCTTTGGCTATCTTTTTTTAACTATTATCTCAAAGTCAATGTAATCATGTTAGATGTTGTTAGGTCTATTTTAATGTATAGTTTCTTAATATAAATTTTTAAAACTTATATAAATATATAATAAAAGATATTAACGGTTAAACATGTACATCAGCAAGCGTGTCCAGTCAAAATGTTGCAAGTAAAGTGGGACAGAGGGAGTATTATGTTTTTATTTGCCGATTCTAAAGCTCCATTCATTTGAGGTCTATATGGAGATTAGTGATGATGTTTTATTTTACAACGAGTTAAGAGGGTCTCGACTTCAGCTTTGAATTGAGATCCATGATCACTGATTAGTTCATGTGGATCTCCATATCTAAAAAAATATGTTTCGTTCGAGAAACTTTGCGACATGTTTAAAAGTGATATTCACGTAAGAAGCGACCTCAATCAACTTGGTAAAGTAATCGATGACTACTAATACGTACTCGTCCCTCCTACTCCTGTTGGAGATATTTTACCAATTATGTCAATTCCCCAAGGGGAAGTGAGGTTGTATAGTTCGGATGGTGGAAGGTGTTGTAAATTAGCGAACATTTGGCACTCTGGACATTTTTTAGCATATTGTATGCAATCATGTTCCATAGTTGACCAATAGTACCCTAGTCGTGAAATTATCTTTGCAAGCATTTTACCATTCATGTGAGGTCCACTGACACCTTTGTGAGTATCTTCCATAAGGCGTGTGGATTCGGGTTGGTCTATACACGATAAGCTTTTGACTATTAGGTCCTTTTTTGCATAATTGACCATTTACTAGACCGTATTGTTCGGTAAGTGTTGTTAAGGCTCGTTGGTCTTTTGATGAAGTATTTTCAGGATATGTTCCATGGGTAATATATTGGAGGATATGATCATACCAAGGATTATCTCCTTCGATGTCATTTATTTCCTCTATTGTGTTGCAATATGCTGGTTCTTCTCTTCTATTAACACATAATGGCATCATATTTAAGTGATCTAGAGTGTTGATCATTGAGGCTAATTTTGCTAGCGCATCGGCAAATTGATTATCATCCCTTGGGAGATATTTAAAATCAATATGTTCAAAATGCTCAATGAGTTGCTCTAGGTGTGCTTGGTATAATATCATTGTGGAGTTCTTTATTTTCCATTTTTTCAGTATATGATTTATAATTAAACAAGAATCTCCATATACCTTAATTTTTGCACACCTATGCTAGCTGCTGCTTCTAATCCAATAATGCACGCTTCACATTCCGCGGCATTATTAGTAGCCTTAAAGTCTAATTTGACAAAGATTGGAGTATGTGCTCCCTCTGGACTTATGAGTAACACTCCTACATCTCATCCTTTTTGATTGGACACACCGTCAAAGTACATTACCTATTTGTCATCCGGCAAGAACTGGAAGCACATTGCTCACAAACCTAAAAAAGGAGACGGCTCTACTCTCGAAGCTGACAGGGAGGTCAGCAAACCGGATGTCAATCAGACATCGAAGGGTGGCTTTAAGCAACCCACCACAGCTGTCGGCTTGGCAGGAGAGAAGAGGTGCCTCGGGAAAGAGGAGGAGGTTCAGCTAGATGGTATAAACCACCTCTGTATTTGATACCATCACATAGATAGTTTCTTAAAATTTTCTTTACTAATTTTTATCTTACATTTCCTGTGCAAAGGCCGACCGTCGTTCAAATGGCCAAGGAGATACTGAGGGCACTTGATCTGGAGGACAAGGCGTCCGTGAGAGGAGGCAACACCCTTAACTTGGATGCCATCTTGGGGAACCTCTGTGAGGTAGAGAATTAACTTGATTCATTTATTTTCAAGTACATATCCGACTGGTTTTAACCATTCGGTTCTTTACTCGAATCCAGGCCATATTGCGCATTTAAGGGCTAAGGAAGCCTCTCTATGAAAAGTCCAAAGAGGTAACAACCGCTAATGCTCAAGCCGAGTCCGCCTTAGACCGAGCTCAATTTTAAATTGCTCAAAATGAGCTACTGACCCTTGATATGATGTATTCCCAAGCGGACGCCAACCTGCAGGTAAAGAAGGACTTGGATTCGGCTCGCTCCAAAATCAATGATCATAAGACCGAAATTAAAGGTCTTAAGGAAAAGCTTGAGCCTCTGCAAGAGGCCAAGAAAGAGGCTGAGAGGGCTAAGGAGCAGGTTGGCCGCCTGGAGAAGCGCCTGGCGAACCAGGAGCAACAGCTGAAGGCCAAGTTTGAGTCCCGGGCTAAGGAGGAGAAGGAGGCCCTTGTCAAACAAATGATGGAAGATTATGAAGCCATCATGCGTATGGCATGGGAGGCGGTACAACCAGGTGCCGACTATGGCCCTTGGAAATCCAAGTTTAATCAAGCCAACAAGGATTTCAATGCCGACCTTCTTCGACAAGCTCAGGAGGAGGCGACCAAGGCTGCTGCTGAGGGTGAAGAGTCCGACTCCTCATCGGGCTCATCTGGGGACGAGGAGGATGGTGAAAATGCTGAGCAGCCGGCAGGTGAAAATATGGATGATACGGCTGCCAACGTTGAGAACCTCTCCCCTGCTACTTAAGCTTTTTTATAAATTTCTTCAGCGGCCGAATGACCATGTATTTGATCTTCCGGCCTATGTGCCGAGTATTTGAATGTTTCTTTACCGACCAAGGGGTCGGGTAAGTTGACAATTTCTGGCTATGCTAGTTAACATTTTATTTTTAATTTCAATGAAGCATCCAACTGTATGGCCGGTTGTGTTTATATTTGCTCTATTTAAAATTAATTTTTTTCATGTTTTTGGCTAAGTAATTATAACTTGTATACCATGCAAATATCCTTGCCCCTGGATGGATATCGGTTGGTTTCGGTTGATTGACTTGGAAATTATTGATACTTAGAAGAGTATGCATGGTTTCTAAGTCTATCAATCACTATGGTGATTTCCCCAAACTAAGCAACAGACGGCCGTACAGAGTAGTCGATTATCTGATTTCATCCGGCCATAGGCCTCGTTAAGGCAAGATGCTAAGTTTCTCACTTAGCTCATTGTTTAAGAAAAAAATATATTCCGCCTGATTTGCCCCAAAGCAAAGAACAGGTGCATCTGGCCTGAGGCCTCTTTTTGTGTAAATAATCTGCTAAGTATTTTAGCTCACTTTCTTAATAAGAAAAACGTCCGCATGTCCTGCCTTAGAGCAAAAGCAGGCGCATCCGGCCATAAGCCTCGTATGTGTATAATGCTAAGTTTTTAGACTTAGCTTTTTGATTGAGAAAGAATTCTCCGTCTGTCTTGCCCCAGAGCAAAAACAGGCGCATCCGGCCTTATGCCTCGATAGCCTCTAATCATGAAACAGCGACCGCTTTCCAATTGTACTAAAACAGTTTGAAAAACGCTCGGCCTTTTAGATTTCACTTTCAATTTATACAAACAACTGTGAATGCTGCCTTAGCAGTCGGTAGGGCCGTTTGATGTATTAGTAGAGCAATGTGCCACCCAAATGGGAGATGCTTCTCCTTGACGAATTCGCTCGAATGGACTTCGTCGGTTATCTGACTCATGTTGGAGCAGACGGTCATACTCATGTTGGAGCAGACTATGGCCGTCGGCCTCTATTGTTTTATTAATATTCGGCCATTGGCCTCTTTTAAAATGGTAAATAGCCGTTAAGTGTTAGACTTAACTTAAAAATAAATTCGTAGGGTCGACTGCCTTTATGCAGTCGGCTCCTTTGGATGGATTGGGGCGTCTGCTGTCGGGGCAGACGCTTTGCAAATAGGGTGGCCGTCTACACATTGTACAGGCGACGCTAGTATAATTTACAAAAATTAGTAAAAAGACAAGTTTGGAAAATGAAGGCATATTCTCATTAATCAAAAGTTTGACATTTACAAAAATTCTTAGAAGTAGTACTTTTTTAAGTTGTCTACATTCCAAGTTCTAGGCAGCCGCCTACCGTCTGGTTCTTCCAGTCGGTAGGTGCCGTCTCTTACTTCATCATAGATTCGATAGGGGCCTTCCCAATTTGGGGTTAGCTTTCCCTGCTCATTCGCCCTACCGACTGCCTTCATTTTCCGTAGCACAAAGTCCCCCACTTTGAGAGGACGCTTGTGTACTCTTTTGTTGTAGGCCCGAGTCATTCTCAGACGGTAAATCTCATGGCCCAAGGCAGCGTTGCCCACGCGTTCTGGAAGTGAGTCCAATGCTAGCCACATGGCCTCCCAGTATGCATCTTCGTCATACAACATGATTCGAAGAGTCGGTTCATAGTGTTCAATGGGCAGGACAACTTCTGCACCATACACCATGAGGAATGGGGTTTCTCCAGTTGCCCCTTTTGCGGTTGTTCTGATGGCCCAAAGGACGTGTGGTAATTCATCTGCCCAAAAACCACCAGCTCTTTCTATTTTATTTTTGATCCCGTCTGAGATTAACTTGTTGAAGGCTTCGACCTGGTCGTTTTCTTGGGGCCGGCCGACTGATACGAAGAAGCTTAAGACCCCCTGGTCCCCCAACCAAGTCTTGAGCTGAGGCGTCTCAAACTGAGGACCGTTGTCAAAAACCATAGACATAGGCACCCCGAAACGAGTGATAATATTCCTCCATATGAAGGAAATGACATCTTTAGTCTTAATGTTTTAGACTGCCTCCGCCTCTACCCACTTGGTAAAATAATCCACAGCTACCAATATGTAGCGCTTGCCACCTGGGGCGGCTGTGTAAGGCCCAAGTATGTCCATGCCCCATTTAGCAAAGGGTATTGGGCTGTGGATGGCCGTCTGGCCTGTGGGCGGACGATGGATGAGCTTGCCAAACTTTTTGCACTTGTCGCATTTTTTTACCATTTCCATTGCATCCGACTCTAAAGTTGGCCAGAAATAGAACCGCCTGGCCTTGGCAGCTAAGGACCTGCCGCCTATATGGGAGGTGCAGAAACCCGCATGCAAATCTTTGAGGACTTCTTTACCCTTCTCTGGGGTAACACACTTCAACAGAGGTTTCAAAAAACCAGTCTTAAAGAGTTCTCCTTGTCTCAGCTCGAAGTTTGCCACTCTCTTCTTCAGAACAGCCGCCTCCTGGGGTGAATCAGGGAGCGTGTCGTCTGCAAGATAAGTCCGGATGCTGTCCATCCAGGTTGAGCTTCGGTCGAGAATTCCAATGAGGTCTTTATTAGATATACTTCTCTTTTCCATGACCTCCCAGAAAACTGACCGAGGCGTTTCACAGGAGGCGGATGATGCCAGTTTGGACAGAGCATCCGCCTGATTGTTTGAAGACCTAGGCACTTGAGTTAGATGAAACTCCTTAAGTGTCTCAACTTCATTTTTTACCGCTTGCAAATATTTTATCATGGCCGGATGAGTGGCCTCGTACGTTCCATTGACTTGGAGTACGACTAGTTGTGAATTAGAGCAGGCGTCAATTTTCTTTGCCCCTGCCGCCTTGCAATACCGGATGCCGGCTAACAGGGCTTCATATTCGGCCTCATTGTTAGAGACTTGGAACTTGAACCGTAGTGCATATTCGTACTTATCTCCCTCAGGAGATTGACAGATAATCCCTACACCACAGCCGTTCGTAGTGGAGCTCCCGTCCACATACACTTTCCAAACCTGGCTGGTATTGTCCGGTGCAACCGACCTTGTCATTTTAACAATAAAGTCAGTGAATGCTTGCCCCTTTATTTCCTTCCTTTGTTCGTAAGTGATTTCTAATTCTTGCATCTCAATCGCCCATTTGAGCATTCGTCCAGAAGACTCCAAGGTTGTAAGTGGCCGCTTGATCGGTTGGTCAGTATAGACTACTACCGCATGCGCCAAGAAGTAAGGTTTTAGCTTCTTGATGGCCATGTAAAGAGCAAGGACAAAATTTTCAACCATGGGGTACTGAAGCTTGCGTTCCTAAGAACATGGCTAATGAAATAGACTGGGAGCTAAATGTCGTCTCTTTCAGCTAAGAGAACGACACTGAGGGCATGATCGGAGACGGCCAGATACATGAAGAGCTTTTCTTTGGGCAAAGGGCTAACAAGCCTCGGTAAAGTGTGCAGATGAGTTTTTAACCTTTGAATGGCCGCCTCTACATCATCCCCCCATTCAAAGTTGGTCTTCTTCTTGATTGCCTGGAAGAAGTAGAGACACTTGTCACCTGACCGGCTGAGGAATCTCCCAAAGGCCGCCAGACAACTTGTTAGCTTTTGCACTTCCTTCATAGTACGGGGCGACTGCATGTCTTTCACCGCCTGTATTTTTTCAGGGTTGGCCTCTATTCCCCTTTGGTCAATCAAGAATCCTAGAAACTTCCCAGACTGAACACCAAAGACACACTTTTTTGGGTTCAGCATGAACTTGTGCCGCCTGAGTGTGGCGAATGTTTCTCGGAGATCAGCAAGATGATCCGCCTGTTGTTTGGATTTGACTATCATGTCATCAATGTACGCCTCTACATTCCTTCCATTTTGATTAATGAAGACCGTATTAATCATTCGTTGGAAAGTAGCAGACGCATTCTTTAAACCAAACGGCATCACCGTATAACAGAACAACCCCTGATTAGTGACGAATGCCATCTTTTCTTGATCTTTTTTCCACAGGGGGATCTGGTGGAAACCTGAATAGGCGTCCATAAAACTCATCAGGGCATGTTCGGCTGTTGAATCGACCAGACTATCAATCTTAGGCAGTGGATAGCTATCCTTCGGACATGCTTTGTTGAGGTCGGTGTAGTCAACACACATGCGACAAGTTCCATTCGGCTTTCTTACTAACATAATGTTAGCTACCCACTCAGGGAAATTGCATGGCCGAATGAACTTGGCGTCCAATAGCTATTTTACTTCGGCGGCTGCCGCCTGACTTCTTTCCTCGCCGTGGTTCCTCTTCTTTTGCCGAATGGGCTTCTTTTTGGGATCCACGGCGAGTTTGTGGATAGCGGGATCTGGGGTGATGCCTGGCATCTCTTCCACTTCAAAGGTAAAAATGTCTTTGAATTCTTTCAGCAGCTGGTGCAGGCTCTCACCCAGCTTAGCAAATGCAACCGTCCCCACCTTAACCGTCCGATCTAGCCGACTGTCGTCCAGAGGGATATCAATGTGTTCGCCAGCAGGCTGGGGACGAAGATCATTTGACCGTTCCCCGGTCAGTGATTGCTATTGCTTTTCCTTTTTGACCACCACCAGCTGATTAGTCTTTCTTTTCTTACCGGCTGGTGGGGCCGAATGTTCTTCCTTGACATCATCAAGGACGATTGTCTGTTTGCCCCTTTCAGCTGCTGCGGCCGCGGGCTTGACGTTTGAGAGAGAACACTCTTGAGCCGTCCTCTGGTCCCCGTTGAGGGAACCGACTGTTCCATCATCCTTCTCATACATAAGTAGCATGAGAGCAGGAATGATCACGACCTTGCACTCGTTTAGAGTGGGTCGGCCAAAGATGAGGTTGTAGTGTGAGCTCTTCAACCACTAGGAAACGGATGGTCATGTGTCGACCGTTTCCTTTATTCCGAAGGCGGACGGGCAAATCAATTCGTCTGACTGGGTGCACAAGTCCTTCCCCAAACTCAACAAGGGTGTGAGAGACCTCCATCATGCTATCCGGTTTGTACTTGAGATTGGATAAGCATTTGAGGCTGATGAGGTTGGTTAGCCACTTTGCATTCAATGACCACAGGGTCATCATACGGCCGACGGAATTTGCCTCTGTCCCATTCGGTGATGATGACTTCAGGGAAGGCGGATGTGCTTGCCACCTCTCCCTCTTCAACAGAATTGACCATCTTTCTCAGATGGTCCTTGGTGCCCCGAATGGTCGGGCCACCCCCGGCGAATCCGCCTGTTATTGTATATACCAGATCTTCATCTATTTCGGCACTAATAGCAGGCTGTGGAGTTTTCTTCTTGGACTGCCCCAAATTTTCCTTGGAAGTCACTTTGGACTTCACATAGGGCATCAGTTGTCCCTTGTCGGTCAGACGGTCAAGCTCCCGCTTGAGACTGAAGCAGTCATTCGTGTCATGGTCGACATCCTCATGGAAGTGGCAGTGTTTGCTTTTGTTTCGATTTTCAGCGGAACCTTTCATAGGGGTAGGCCGGTCAAGAGTCAGCCGATCCTTGATCTCCAAGAGGATGGAGCAGCAGTCCTTGTGGAACTCGTACCTTGGAACATACGGATTCCATTCTTTTTTGTTCTTCTGGGCCGGTTGATTGGAGTTATCAACGGCCTAGATCTGTTTTTTCTTTTTGTTCTCTTATGGCTTTGGAGCCGGTTGAGCAGGCCGTCTCTCCTTCTGTCAGTCGGAGTTCTTTGAGTCCGAATACTTGCTGGAGGAGCAGAGTTTGGTCGCCTGTATATAGGCTTCCGCCTCTCATAAGGCTCCTTGCAGAGTGAAAATTTGTTTGCGAACGAGTTCGTACTTGAAAGTAGACCCGTCTTTCAGACCCTTGAAGAAGTATGTGTAGGCGACCTCATCAAACATCCCATGAATCTGGATTCTTACCAGATTGAACCGCCTGACATAGGAACACTGCCCTTCTCTATCTCCCTGTTGTACATTGCCCAAATCAAGGCTTATCTTTTTGGCAGGGATGTTCATAGAGAAGTTTGAAGCAAACAAGAACGTAAGCGTCTTGAAGCTATTAATGAAACCAGCCGGTAGTTTTCCGAACCACTGTTGGGCTATGCCCTTCAGGGTGGCTGGAAAACAGCGGCACCATGCGGCATCATCCAACCCTTGTACGTACATGAGGTGGGTGTATGCTAGCTTCAGGGTTGGAGGTCTCATCATAGGTTCCAACCAACACATTTTATACCTGAGCCGGCTGTTCGGCTTTGGCTATTTCCCTGGAGAACGCAGAGGGTTGATCTCCAAGGTGTTGCAGCCTAAGCTGCCAATCCATCGGCTGGTAGCTGTATGCCGCCTGGCCTCCAAAGAAGGCAGGCTGAATGTAAGGTAAAGCAGGCAACTAGTACAATGGCGGAGCCATGTACTAGGTCGACTGTATCACATGAGGGCCAGACTGATCCCGAGGGCTGCTTGCTGGGGTCTCATGTATATATTGGTAACACCTCAAAAAAATTATTCTGAAAGCTATCATGGTAGGTCGACGTAGAGGTCAACTCTGATAGCTGGGTTCTCTTCTGCTCGATGTAATGTCGGGCATCGGAGAATGTTTTCTTGAAACCATCCGACTGTACGTGTCGAATCGCTTTTCTTGTATCCGTTTCAAGGAAGCGAAGTCTAGAGAGGTCAAATTGGGGCCGAGCCTTCTCCTTGGGGGCTGGCTTCTTGGCTGACTGCTCCTTTCTAGGAGTAGGTGACTTCTTGGTGGCAAGCTGCTTGATTTCACCCCTAAGACGGCTATGGAGTTTCATGAGTTCTTCTCGGGTGACTGGGGTTGATCCTGCCGCTTGGGAAGGATCACCCGGCCGCCCTGAGGGCTTCCTTGGCTGTCCAGCAGCCTTGCTTGGCCCCGCCTGATCATGGTGACGCTCCCGCTTTTCTTTACTGCGGATGCGTCTAGAGATGAGGGACCCATTAGGATCCACATAGGTTTCGACATCAGCGTCGTCCCCTGAGTCATGGTCCGTCTGGACCATTATGTCTTCCGGAGGCCGATTGTTCTCAGGATTCGTACAGGTTCTTGTGAAGCCATCTTAGAGGAAATCTCCCCACAAATGGGGTTTATTTGCTTTTTCTTTAGTAAGATCATCTTCAATCCTAGTAGCCACAGAATAGACCTTTTGAAAAGTGTCTAAACCAAGGTAGCGTAGATGTTTGTTGTACTTTTGATGACAATTGTCAATGAATTTTTGTACCAACTCGAGTTCATGTGGCCTTTGGGCAAGGTGGGCTGCCTTTTCTCGCCATCGACCATAGAAAGCAAGGAAACCTTCATCATCGCCTTGCTTAAACATTTCAAGTTCATGTAGAGTTGATTTGAACTCTACGTTACTCTCATAATGAAAGCCGAAACTACATCTTCTCATGTTGTTTTAAATTTCAAATCTAACCCATTGTGTTTCGGGGTTTTTTTGTCCCTCGGGAGAGTTACGACACTAAGACTAGATCCAGCAAGGGGCGCCTGTACCTGCAAAACAAACGGACCGCCGGTTGGTCGGTGGTCCGCCCCTGAAGATTAAGTTAGCAAAGTGTTCGGAGCAAAACGTGCGGAAATAAAGTTATATGCTTGGATTCCAAGCTCAGGCGTAGTGTTTCTTGAGAGTGACAGTTCAGACAATGATTGGTATTCAATCAAGGTTATGTCATAAAAGTTGTCCCAAAATTCCGATCCTCGTAAATGAGGGGAATGTTCCCTATTTATAGGGCTCTAGATATGTGTGCCTTTTCTAGGGTTTTGTGCCCTAGGAAAGGGCACGCCGTTTTTGTAGGGGCCCCTTGGGATTTGGGCCTTGAAAGCCGCCATTCCCAGGGGGCCAAATCTGCCCGCCAGTATTGTGTCACCATCTGGAGAGACCAAAGTGGCGCCTCGTCCAGTGACACATGCCTGGCTCGGATTGGGCCAGCTGTTTAGGTAAAAATACCTAAATCACATTGTACCACTCTCTCGTTGTTGGGTCTAAAGATCAAGGGAAAGTTAAAGCATAAAGCTTAGGATCAACTCCCTTTAATGCCATGGTGCCAGTAAAATACATTAAGTGGTTTTATGGATTATTGGTCACCTTAAATATTGGCAATTCCGTAGCTACGAACTTTTCAGGTAAAGCATGTCCTGAGGGAGGAGCAAACTTTTCTGCGTCGAAGTACTTGTTCCCCATAGGGGAATGAAGAACAAGCTTCTCTAACGACTTTTCTTTGACGGATAATTGTTCCATCTTTTGTTGCAAGGCTAGAGCCTTGTTTAGGGTAAAAATACCCTAGGCAGGTGGACCAATGAGAGGAGGCCACGTGGTGAGCTCAGGATGGCCCAAGTGGCCCAATATCCTCTTGACATGTGGCCCCCTCAGATAAGCCTCTGAAATGGCGGCCTTCAAGGGCCCAAATCCCTAGAAGCGCCGTAGCCCACTAAAATCTAGGTCAATTTACCTAGATGGGGGCACATTCTCCAACGACCCTATAAATAGGGAGACATTTCCCCATTTTGGGGACACATTCAATCATTTATTACACCTACATTCTCTCTCATCAGAAAAACACCTGAGCTTGGAATCCAAGCAGATCCCCATCTAAATTTCCGTACTCTTCGTTCCCTTTCTAGTTACTAACTTGATCGTTGGAGGCGGAGCTCCTCCATCCGGAGTCTTCGTTGTATTTGCAGGTACAGCTCAGCCGAACCAGTCTTTGTGACGTAACTCTCCCAAGGAACACAAACACCCAAAACATTTGGCGTCGTCTGTGGGGAGAGTACTTCAAGGATGGTTCAAGAGTCTGTACCACCTCCTAAGCGTCCAAGCGACGACCCGGAAGTTTTCACGGACCAAGAGGATGAAGTCCTCAGGTCGAAACTTATATAGCTGAGGATGGTTCCCTGATAACCAAGCGCATTTGGCCTAGAGATACTCTGGAGTGGGGTGCCAACCAGGCGGGTACAAATCGACCCCCTGGGAAGCCGGAAGGGGAAACCCATACGGCCAGCGGATCAGCTCCCATCACTCGAGACGAACTCATGAAGTTCATGACAAGTTTCAAGGGTGAAATTAAAAATCAAATCACGAAGAGTCGGGCTGGCCCAAGTAGGGGTCAGTCAGCAAAAAAGACTCCTCTAGATAAGGGGAAGTCAGTCAGAGATCGACAGCCAACTCCTCATCCAAAGGAGAAGGCAGCGGGGACCATTGATTGGTCCGAAATTCTTATGCCTAAGAGGAATGCCAACAATTTCCGCCAGACTCAACAACCGGTGGGAAGCAAAAAGTTAACTCTTGACGCCCGGGAGATCATCACCCGCAAGAGAAATAAGCAGTTGTCTGAGTCGGCTTCTACGTCGAACTTTCTAGACAGCTTCAACAACACCTCTGCAGGGAATTTACCTTCCTCGCATGAGAGCCAAACAGGCGATAATACCGTCTATTCTGGTCCTCAGATGATTGGGACTGCACCGTATGTACCTTCTCAGGTCTACGGTCAGTATCCTCCCTATTTCATGCATTCGGCCCTCTTTGGAGGTCACGCGGCATACAAAAATGTCCAACCACTAGACTGGCAGCTTCGTCTGCTCCGCCTGGGTGAACAACCTTCTGCGTTCACCCGGGAGATAACCGAGGTGGCACAGCCGGCCAAGGTTAAAAATATGTTGGTAGGCACCTATGACGGTACCTCCAACCCAGAAGATCACCTCATGGCTTACACCAACCTCATGTACTTACAAGGGTTGGATGATGCCACTTGGTGTCGATGCTTCCCGGCTACATTGAAGGGCATTGCCCAACAATGGTTTGGCAACTTGCCAGCCGGGTCCATTGATAGTTTCAGGAAGCTTGCCTTCCTATTTGCTTCCAACTTCTCGATGAACATCCTTGCGAAGAAACCAAATCTTGAATTGAGCACCATTAAGCAGGGGGAGAGAAAAGGATTGCGCTCCTATGTCAGGCGGTTAAATCTAATCAAAATTCAGATTCAAGGAATGTCTGATGAGGTAGCTTTTATAGACTTTTTCAAGGGTCTGAGAGATGGGTCGACTTTTAAGTTCGACCTAGTCAGAAAAGGGGCTTTCACTTTACAGGCGGCCATGAGGGAGGCGGAAAGCTATATTCAAGCAACCGACCTCTGCTTGCCTGGTAACCAGACGGACTCTAAGAAGTCTGATAAGCAGAAAGACAGCTGGCCTGCTCAGCTGGCCAAGAAAAAAGAAGACAGCAAAAAATGAAAAGAAGTCTAGGCGGTTAGTGATTTTGACCAGCCGTCTCAGAAGAAGAAGAAAGAATTTAAACCGTACGTTCCTTAGTACGAGTTTAACAAGGACTGCAACTCCATCCTCATGAAGATCAAGGACCGGCTGTCTCTAGAGAAGCCGAATCCAATGAAAAGTTCCATTCAATCAAGGAATAAAAATAAATTCTGCCAATACCATGAGAAAGTTGTGACACCAACGACTGCTTCAGCCTTCAACGGGCGTTGGACCGTCTGGCTGACAAGGGGATGTTAAAGTCGTATATCTCTAAGTCCAAAGGGACTTATAAGAAGAATCCGGGGCAGTCGTCTAAGACACCCCATCATGCTAGTAGTTCGGACACTGATAAGGAGCCGGTCTACACCATAGCAGGCGGGTTCTCATGCGGTGGCCCTACCATTCAGGGCACCAAGAGTACGGATCACTAAGAATGACAGGGGCAGCGTTCGCTGTCCGCATGATGACCCGGTTGTCATTGAATGTAAGGTTGTCAACCAGCTGGTTGGACGAATCCTTATTGACACCGGCAGCTCATCGGACATCATCAGTCTCCGGTGCATGCAAAAGCTGAAATATAACGTCAGCAGCATGCATCCGGTTACACACCCCCTGGTTGGCTTTGGGGGTGGAATGGTTTACCCAGTCGGAAGGGTTGATTTACCAATCCGGCTGGGTGAAAAAGGAAAAGGACGACACCTGGTCGTCAAGTTCTTTGTTGTTCAGGAATTGACCGTCTATAACATTATACTAGGCCGACCAACCCTCAACGAAGCCAAGGTTGTAATCATCCCTTCCCTCATGCTCATCAAGTATGAGAGGGATGACGACTCTGTTGGTTCCTTGAATGGGGATCAAAAGACGGCCCGGGAGTGCTACCTTTCAGCCGTCAAAGATACTGTGACCCCAGGCGACCAAGGCCCAGTTTCAATAGACCTTGACAATGTCAAGGATGCCGATGCCGCCCCAGCCACAGCCCCACCAGCAGTTGGGAAGAAAAGAAAGGCCCCGCTGCCGGTGAAGGTGAAGAAAGAGAAAAAATAGCAATCACTAACCGGGGAGCGGTCAACTGACCTCCGTACCCAGCCGGCTGGAGACCATATTGACATACCTCTGGACGACGGCCGTCCAGAGCATATGTTAAGGTTGGGACGGCTGCTCATGCTAAATTGGGTGCAGATCTGCACCTCCTGTTGAAAGAATTCAAAGACATTTTTGCCTTTGAAGTGGAGGAGATGCCAAGCGTTAGCCCGAATCTTGTTGTCCACAAACTCGCCGTGGATCCTAAAAAGAAGCCCATCCGACAAAAGAAAAGAAATCATGGTGAGGAGAGAAGTCAGGCGGCAGCTGCCGAAGTAAAAAAGTTGTTGGACGCTGAATTCATTCGGCCATGTAATTTTCCCGACTGGGTGGCGAATGATGTGCTTGTAAAGAAGCCGAATGGTACCTGGCGTATGTGTGTTGATTACACAGACCTCAACAAGGCATGTCCCAAGGATAGTTACCCACTTCGAAAGATCGACAGTCTGGTCGATTCGTGATAGGTTGTCGTACACCTGTCAAAAATAAATTCCTAACAAAACCAACTAACAATGTAGTAGGGTAAGTAGGGTCGAATCCACAGGGAGATGGTATTCAATCTAACCTCTAAGAAATGGAAAAACTAAACTATGTCACGAAATTGGGATAGGGAAGTAGTCTAAATTAAAATAGGAATAAAACAATTGATAAAAAGACCTAGGGTTGTGGTTCACCATGCTTATAGTTCTAAATCTATCAAATATCAATAACAATTCAATCAATCAATTATCTAGAGCAATTGCTAAGCCTACGGTCGGGTCTTAACGCTCTCAATTCAACATATGTAGTTCGGTCGCTAACATAATCAGAATTGCTAATTGTAGGTAAGCCTCTAAAAGTAAGATCTTTCGATTCAAACTCTTATTAACAAAAATTAATCAAACAATTGATCAGGTTGCAAGATTAACAATAAAACACTATCAATTAGAGAAATCAATAATCAAAATATTAAAATTATCAATCAAGATTCATCATATAAACATGGATTCCCAAACCCTAGAAATAAACTACTCAAACATGGAAGAAATAATTAAAACTAGATCTAAGGAATAAAACATAATTAAAAACAGGAAATAGAAATAAAATACCTCAATGAATTGAAATAATAAACCAAAGAATCATCCATGGAGATGCCATGAGAAACTAGGGTTTGAGAGAAAACTGAAAAGAACGTAAAATAATAAAAAGCATAAAAAAAGGCATAAAACTTCCTAGGGTTTGAGAGAAACTAGGATTAAAGGGAAAATATTAATCCCTTGGGATATTTATAAACTTCCTAAATCTAATCTAAAAATAATTAAAGAAAAGAAATAAGAAAATAATATATACATAAGTTGCAATATTATTGGATGATAGAAGATGACGTGGCATAAAACCGCAAGAGAAGTCGAGAACACGAGCTACTTTGGCTGCTCATCAGAACCCGCGGCCGCAGGGTGGTTCCCGCGCCCTGGCAGTGGCGGCAGCAGCCTTCGAGTGGGCGCGGGACAGACCCGCAGCAAGATCCCACGGGTGGCTGGCTGCAACGTCTGAATTCAAATGCTCGTAACTTCTGTTCTAGGAAGATTCTTGAGGCGTGTGACCTATCATTGGAAAGCTCTTCAAGTCTAGTTTCCAATTCAACTTGAATCACTTCAATCCGATCTGTAGAACTTGAGTTATCATCAAAAGAGTGAGCAAAGGTCATTTTTGATACTTTGCAAACCTTCGTTTTTCATCGTTTCAAACTCAAATTCATTTTCGTAAAGTGCATAACGACCCTTGTGGATGCTATTTTCATTTCTCAAACATATTAATCTCATACTAAGCTTCCACAAATGCATATCCTTCATTGAGAGACATCGATTCATCAACTTTTCATCCTTTCATTGTTCGATTCTTCCAAAACCACTCCGAAAGCGTCTAAATAGTTATGGAAACTACCTGATACACTAAGAAAACACAAACGAAGCGTAATAGAGCATAAAATGGACAACTTATGCAATTGCGACCTAAAAAGCGATAAAAGACTCAAAAAGCAATTATAAAACTAGCATAAACGTGCCTATAAACTCTATATAAATATGACTCATCAATTCGACAACCGGGCATGCCTTGATGAATTTCATGGATGCCTACTCCGGCTTCCATCAGATACCCCTGTGGAAAAAAGATCAAGAGAAGACGGCCTTCGTCACTAACCATGGGTTATTCTGTTACAATGTGATGTCGTTTGGCTTGAAAAATGCGCTAGCTACATTCCAACGGATGATTAATACGGTCTTCATTAATCAAATTGGGAGGAATGTAGAGGCATACATTGATGACATGATAGTCAAATCCAAGCAGCAGGCGGATCACCTTGCTGATCTCCAAGAAACCTTCACCACACTCAGGCAGCATAAGGTTATGTTAAACCCTAAGAAATGCGTCTTTGGTGTTGAGTCTGGGAAGTTTCTCGGGTTCCTGATTGATCAAAGGGGGATAGAGGCTAACCCCGAGAAGATACAGACGGTAATTGACATGAAGTCACCCCGCACTGTGAAGGAAGCACAAAGACTAACCGGTTGCCTGGCAGTTTTGGGGAGGTTCCTCAGCCAGTCAGGTGAAAAACGCCTTTACTTCTTCCAAGCAATCAGGAAGAAGACCATATTTGAATCGGGGGATGATGCTGAGGTGACCTTTCAAAAGCTGAAAGAGCACTTGCACTCTTTGCCAAGGCTTGTTAGCCCTCTGCCCAAAGAGTCGTTATATATGTACCTAGTCGTCTCAGATCATGCTCTCGGTGTTGTTCTCCTTGTTGAGAGAAACGACATTCAGCTCCCGGTCTATTTAATTAGCCATGTTCTAAAAAATGATGAGCTCCGGTATCCCATGGTTGAAAAATTTGGCCTTGCCCTATATATGGCCTTTAAGAAATTGAAGCCATATTTTCTAGCCCATCCGGTGGTAATTTACACCGATCAGCCTTTCAAGCGGCGAATGTCTACTATGGAATTATCCGGCAGAATGCTGAAATGGGCTATTGAAATGCAAAGTCTTGAAATCACTTTTGAACCTATAAAGGCAGTGAAAGGTCAGGCGTTTGCCGACTTCATTGTTGAAATGACACGACCGGTTCAACCGAATAACATTGATCAGGTTTGGAAGGTGTATGTAGACGGGAACTCGACGAAAAACGGCTGCGGTGTAGGAATTATATATGAGTCCCCTAAGGGGGACATATTTAAATATGCACTGCGGTTTAAGTTTCAAGCCTCAAATAACGAGGCGGAATATGAAGCCCTGCTAGCCAGAATCCGCATGTGTAAGGCAGCAGGGGCAACCAAAATTGACGCCTACTCTGATTCACAGTTGGTCGTAAGCCAAAATGAGGGAAAATATAAGGCAACTCATCCGGCTATGATCAAGTACTTTCAGGCAGTCAAAGAAGAGGCCGTGGCACTTGAGGAATTCTGTCTGAGTCAAGTGCCTAGGTTAGATAACAACCAGGCAGATGCGTTGTCCAAATTGGCATCATCCGCCTGCTGTGATACGCCTCGGTCAGTCTTTTGGGAAGTTCTTAAAAAGAGAAGTATATATGAAGAGCCCATTGGAATCCTAGATCGAAGCTCTATCTGGATGGATGGCATCCAGGCATATTTAGCAGACGACATACTTCCTGATTCAACACAAGAGGCAGCCGTCATGAAGAAGTGAGCAGCAAACTTCGAGTTGAGAAACGGAGAGCTCTTCAAGGCGGGTTTCCTTAAACCTCTATGGAAGTGCGTTACCCTAGAAAAGGGGAAAGAAGTTCTTGAAGAGTTGCATGCTGGATACTGTGCCTCTCATATAGCCGGCAGGTCCCTAGCCGTTAGAGCCAGGCGGCATTACTTTTGGCCTACTCTTGAAGCAGACGCTAACGAGTTGGTGAAGAGATGTGACAAATGCCAGAGGTTCGGCAAGCTTATTCACCGCCCCGCTACTAATCTGACGGCAATCCACAGCCCAGCCTCATTTGCTAAATGGGGCATGGATATCCTGGGCCATTATACGCCTGCTCCACGCGGAAAACGCTATATTTTGGTGGCTGTGGATTATTTTACCAAATGGGTAGAAGCTGAGCCGGTCAAAAACATGAAGACAAAGGATGTCATCTCTTTCATTTGGAAGAATATCATCACCTGGTTCGGGGTGCCTATGTCTATGGTGTTTGATAATGGCCCTCAGTTCAAAGCGCCTCACCTTAAGACTTGGTTGGGAGCTCAGGGTATCTCACATTGTTTTGCATTAGTCGGCCGACCCCAAGCTAACGGCCAAGTTGAAGCCTTCAACAAACTCATCTCAGACGGCATAAAAAAGAAAATTGAAAGAGCCGGTGGCTTATGGGAAGAAGAGCTAATTCATGTCCTAAGGGCCATCCGGACGACTGCCAAAGGGGCAACCGGTGAAACCCCATTTCTTATGGTATACGGTGCTGAAGCCGTCTTGCCCATTGAACATTACGAGCCGACTCTCAGATTCATGCTTTATGATGAAGAGGCAAATTGGGAGGCCATGCGGCTAGCATTGGACTCCCTCCCGGAACGCAGGGGCAATGCTGCCTTGCGCCATGAGATATAACGTCTGAGAATGACAAGAGTCTACAACAAGAAAGTACACAAGCATCCTTTGAAGGTTGACGACTTTGTGTTACGTAAAATGGAGGCAACCGATAGGGCCAACGAGGCTGGAAAGCTAACTCCTAATTGGGAAGGCCCCTACCGGATTTATGAGGAAGTCAGGGACATCACTTACCGTTTGGAAACTCAAGATGGCCGGCGTCTACCTCAAACCTGGAATGTAGATAACTTGAAAAAGTACTACTTCTGAGAAATGTAAATTTTTTGTAAACAGTGAGTCCATCAATGAGAAATCAGGCTTTGTTTGCAAAATTGTTTTGCTATTTTTATAATTACTTATCCGCCTGGGTTATGTTCAGACGGAACTTTTGCTTAACTATCTAAGCTTGACGCTTAGTGTTGTTTCAATGATATAATTACTTATCTGCCTGGGTAATACTTAGACGGATTACCTGTTTAACCAACTAAGTTTGATACTTAGTGTAATTTAATGATATAATTATCATTCCGCCTGGGTAATACCCAGACAGACTAATTGCTTAACCAACTAAAATCGACATTTAGTGTACATTTGATATTATAATAACGCGTGGCCAATGGCAAAATTGAAAAAACAAAGCACAAAAAGGCTTAGTGGCTATACAACCGGTCTCAAACAAGACCAAAGGCCAATGGCCGGATGGTTGCTTATTTTATAAAACCGCCTGTCCCAACACAGATTATGGCGTCCGGCGACACCCCTTCGGGTGCAATCGCTGCAGAGAGAAGACTCTTCGTCAGTTCTACGTACCTATGAAGACGACAAAGATTGAACGACCAAATTGGTCAACTCATATGCGTCTGGCCAGAATAATCTACGAGAACGATTAAGTTTCCGAACACCGGATGCCCTGAGGCATTAGTCGGTTACCGGCTGAAGTTTTCACTTAGATTATTTATTCCAAATTTGCACTCTCTCTCCCAATTGGGGCAAAAGATTTTGTGTAATGGCTATGTAATAATCTCAGGACGGAATATTACCGCCTGGGTAAGAGGCTCGAAGCACCCGTTCTAATGGCCGACTGTGCACTTGGTTTGGGGTAATCACCATTGTGGTTGATTGGCCTTAGAACACCTCATACTTCTCCAAGTATCAAGTGTTTTCAAGCCAATCAATCAATTTGAAATAAAACCAACCACACAGCCGTCCAGGAGCAAGAGCACCCGGATTGAAAATTGCTGCATGCTTTTTTAAGTTAGGCAAAATATCAAAGAATTGCAGTATATACGCAAAATTCAAAATATTAAAAAATTCAAACACAAACATGTATAAAAAATCGACTGAGTCGGATTACTTCATATAAATATTGGCCATAATAATTGTCAACCGGACTCACATCCGGTGAAAAAGCAAGGAAATAATTGTTTACCCAACTCCACAGTTGGTAAAGATACAACATACTCGGCTTACAAGTCGGAAAAGAAGGAAACTTGGCATACTGCCGCTGAAATTGGGGAGGCGGACTCAAGGCTGAAGGGGAGGCTGCTGCTCTGGCTGGTCTTGGCTAGTTGGGCCTTCATTTTGTTCTTCCTCCGTCGGCTCCTCGTTGTCCGTGACTTCATATCCCTGCTCGGCAGCCCAATCTTTGAAGCGAGGCGGAGGAGCCTCACCCAACACTTGGGCATCATACACCTCAGTGGCGTAATCATACCTACGTTTATAGACTTCAAAGTCTATATCTGGGTATAGGAGGCTCCAAGTGATCTTCAGGCGGGCTGGGTTGTCCCGCTCATTATCTTCCATCAGCCATTTTTGCTCCTGGGCGATCTCGTCCGACTACTTGTTCCGCAGATTGACGATCTTGATCCCCAGTCGGGAGGCATCTGCCCGAAATTTGTTGTTTTCTTTGTCAGAATCTTCTAATGCCTTGAGTTCAGATTGAGCATCCTTCAGTTTTTCCTCAAGGTCATTAGCCCGGCTGGTGGCTTCATCATTTGCAACCGTCAAGCTCCGGATCAGCTCCTCCTGTTTCAACTCTACTGCTTTAATCTCTAAATCACACATATAATTAGCATATTCAGCAGAGTTGAGGTTTTCAAGGGCCCTCCGTTTGGCGTCATTTACCTCTTCTTGCATCCGCCTAAAGGGGCCTCGGAGCCCGTCTACTCTCAGCATTACCTGAGAAAGGAGCATCCAAGTTATGGCATACTTAGTTAAAATGAAGAAGGATACCAGAATTAAGGTTGGGATCCTTTACCTCAGCCAGCTTGCCCATTATCCTGTCGAAGTCCACTACCTGTAGATCAGGCATGGAATTCTTCTCTGACCGGGTGAGGGTCCTCACCATCCGTTTGGCGAAACCAACAAGATCCGGCTCATCGGATGTAAGATCTGCACCAAAAGTAGAAGTACTCTATGAGAAGGAAGCAGCATAGTTGGCATTCATCCGTTGCCGGCTGCTGACTGAACCCCCGGAGGGGTCTACCTTAGTCTTGACTCTCATGAAGTCAAGTAGCCAAGGTATTTCAATCTTTCCCTTACCTTGGGTTTCCAGATGGGGCTTAGGAGTCTCCTCCTCCCCGGTTGTTGCCGCACCGGCTACAACATTAGGTGGCGGGCCACCCTTCGATGCCGTGGAGGCATCTGGCACATTTTGCTGCGAACGCTCTGAGCCTTCGCTCAGAATCTTCATTGCAGCAGGGGATTTACCACCGATCGTGGGACGATCGGTTTTGGCAGTAGAGGTTGACCGGGGAGTGTCCTTCCTGGCGGCCTTGGCAGCCGGAGCCTTTTCTAGATCTTCTCCTTGCCTTTTGAAAAGCTTAGAGAAGGATCGTGGCACACGTTTTGCAGAGTCATGCAAATTAAGAAGTTAAATATACCAAATCGGCAAACTGCCTTTGTAAAAAAAATAATAAATAAATAAAATATAAAAATAAAAAATAAATGCTAAGGCAGGTGGTCTTACCCCGCCTTTCTTGGACTCTTTGGCTTCAACAGCTGCTTTCTTTGCAATAGCAGCCTCCTTACGCAGTAGCACCGCTGACTTAGCCGGGGTTTTGGTTGGGTCAACCATCTTCAAGGCGTCAGCTGGATGAAGAAAATAAAAGTTAGAAGAAATTATGGAAAGTTTGTCATGTAAAAATAAAATCACAAACATTCTGGATGCAAGTGGATCTACCCTTGGGAAACATGGGACTTAACCCACAGGCGGACAAGAAGCATTCGTCCTTGAAGTAGTCCGTGTAGGGGATCCAATTTTTTGGAACTATAATATGAGTCCCATCCCCCATGGGCTCAGTAGTGGTTTTAAATAAACCCGGCTCCATTATTTGTTCCCGGGCCGTAGTGGAGAGCGATGGGAGGGGGCATTTCCTGCCTAGAAGAACCAGTTCCTTGTTGTACCGGCGCAGTGTCCGGTTGTGTCTCAGAGTTGGAGAAGAAATCAAATAAAACTTATCTTTCCACCCTGACCACTTGGACACCTTGTCCAAACTCATCAAGTATTGAAGCAAGGTCGAAAGAGTGTACCACGCCCCATGACCGCCTGGTGCCTTGGTCAAGTAATGCATATGAGCGAAGGCGGAGAAGTTGGGAGCTAAGTTCTGGAGCTCGCAGGCGGCAATGTAACTTAAAATGTTCACCCATGAGTTGGGGGTGAGCTGCCAAACTCCCAGATCATACCCCTTTAGGATTTTCCTAATCCGGGTATGGAGGGGGAACCGGAGGCCGGCTTCTATAACCGCCTCGTAGCAGACAAAGTAGTGGTCTGCATTATCAATGTCATCGTCCCATGCCATTACTGCATCAGCTGGCGGGACGATAATATCCCACCCCTTTCCAAAGGGGTGCTTCTCTTTGAAAGCCCTAAAACCGCTCTTTAATAGGGCAATGTCACCCGGAAGCATTCTAAATCTTTTTGGGTTGGGGTTGTTAGCGACTTTTGGCGGATGCTGATAGTCAGCCGCGAAGTTATCCTGGTCAAAGCCAGAAGTTTCGGCCCTCGTCCTTTCATCGGCCTCATCATTGCCGGATCCATTAGAGGAGGCAGCTTCTTCACCGACTTCCTCCCGTACGTCCGAGCTTCCGGAAGAAGAGGGAGCCTCTTCATCAGAACCACTCTCCTCCAAATCCTCATGTTCCCTATCCGAAATAATCTCATCGGCTGGCACTGCCATAGTGCGCCGGCTCCTAGACTTTCTGGCCGTCTGTTTGACTCTGGCCATTGTGTCCTGCACAGACACAGAGAGAGAGGAATTCGGAGATGTGCACAGCAATTCTGACAGTCCAGAAAAGGCACCCCCTGTTCTAGACTCAGCCGTTCCGGGGGACCGGCTGAGTGTCCTAGGCAGTGCCGAGTGTGTGGATTGAGAACTCATTTTTACTTCTAAACTATGCATACAGGCGGAGAAAGAATGTATACAAGTTGAAAAAGAAAAAAAAAGCTAAAGATGGTACAGATGGTTACCTTACTTTAGCTCCGAAAAATCTGAAAAACAACTACAGTCGGTGAACCGGGTGTTGCAATGTTAGCACACGAGAATCCTGAAAATTCTGGTGTAGACGAAAGCAGAGAATCTCTCTCTAGAATTATCCTTTTTCTCTCTCTAGAAAGTCAAAATAAAATGAAATAGTGAGAGAAAGGATGGGGGGAAACTTCTATTTATAGAAGGATGAAACAGGGGCATCCCCGTTTGAATTTCAAAATTACTATCCGTTGTTACTGTTCACCCTTCATGGGTGGACACGTGTCACAGGTGCCACGTGACATGCACGTGACCCCTGTGAGGGGCAAATGTTTAGGGTAAAAATACCCTAGACAGGCGGACCAATGAGAGGAGGCCACGTGGTGAGCTCAGGATGGCCCAAGTGGCCTAATATCCTCTTGACATGTGGCCCCCTCAGATAAGCCTCTGAAATGGCGGCCTTCAAGGGCCCAAATCCCTAGAAGCGCCGTAAAACGGCGCAGCCCACTAAAATCTAGGTCAATTGACCTAGATAGGGGCACATTCTCCAACGACCCTATAAATAGGCAGATATTTCCCCATTTTGGAGACACATTCAATCATTTATTACACCTACATTCTCTATCATCAGAAAAACACCTGAGCTTGGAATCCAAGTAGATCCCCATCTAAATTTCCATACTCTTCATTCCCTTTCTAGTTACTAACTTGATCGTTGGAGGCGGAGCTCCACCATCCAGAGCCTTCGTTGTATTTGTAGGTACAACTCAGCCGGACCAGTCTTTGTGACGTAACTCTCCCGAGGGACAAAAACACACAAAACAAGCCTCGTCATTTTTCATTTCAGCTTTTTCAAGTTTCTAAATTCTTCTTTCCTCGGCTTCTTGAGCCTTTTCTCCTCTCAAGCGAGCAATCTCTTCTTGGAGTTGTTCGATGGTTGACATTGTTGTTGGACTAAGACTAGTTGTCAAGGGAAGGTGGTTTGAAAGAGGTGGATTACTTGATAATAAACGTAGAATACGAGCTCCTGGGAGTCTTCGTTCCAAAGCTTGAGACCCGGCCCTAAAGGAAATACGAAAGGATAAGTAAATCGATACGCTTGTTTAGAAGAAAAGAAAAAAAAAAAGAAATGACGCAAGATATATTCGAACGGATAACATCACCCTTAAATAATTCTCCAATGAAGATATTGTTTGAACGAGTTAATTTGTTATTTTAGAAATCCAATCGACTTGTAACAGTGGGCGAGCGCAAGAGATTAAGCTGCGCGCGGATGGCGCACGTAACCGAATCTCTTGCACTGGTAGGGGTCGCGCAACTTATTAAGTTGCGCGCGCCACCTGCTCGTAGGATTTTTTTTAATTCAAGCGCTCTTCTTTTTTTTTTTTTTTTTTTTTTTTTATGTTACCCTTTGAATATGACTCAAAATTACGAAGAGACTACTTCGTAATTTGGAACCTAGACCAAACTAAAAAAAAAAAAGAGAAAAAAAAGAAGACTATGCTAACACGTTGCATATAGTCACATAAGCACATAAAGCATGTCATTAGCCAAGATTCACGTAATGTCATTCTAAGGTCAAAGAGGCTTGGGTGTCCAAAGGTACAATATCTTAAGAAATGACGCACAAATCAATCACTCAACGTGTTGACTCATGACATTGTCCTCCCAACATTTTGTTGGTTATATGGGTGGGATGATTGTTATTGAATTTGGGATAGAAACCTAGTGTTGGCGACCCCTAATCAATGAGCCAATCCCCAATGGTTAAAGTGTGCTATGCTTATGCATGATGCAATGTTGCTTGTTTGGTTTT
This sequence comes from Chenopodium album, assembly GCF_948465745.1. NCBI lineage: Eukaryota > Viridiplantae > Streptophyta > Magnoliopsida > Caryophyllales > Amaranthaceae > Chenopodium > Chenopodium album. The sequence goes on along the minus strand of NC_137834.1, from coordinate 40,218,564 downwards.
TACTTTTGTGCAAAAGGAAGATGTTATGCGTTCAAGTCTCACTTTCTAACTAGAGATTATCCAAGTTAATTCTCGTTACAACCCATAGGCAACCTAGTGTTGGAAACCTTGGACCATAACTAAGAACTAATCATGTAACCTCTAAGTCCCTAGTGGAGTCACCACTGAAAGGAGGGTGATCCCATCGTAAGGGGGTCCTTCCTTAGATGCCCATGTCCATTTAAAAGCCTAGGACTTTACACTTGTTAGGGTGTAGTAGGATTTGAATTCCTGACTGTTTGGGGGACCTTGAATTATAATTGACTCTATCATTACTCTTTTTTATAAGAAACAAGTAGGACTCGCCAATGAGTTTTAGGAAAACTCATAAACCTCATTCATGCCTTTCTTCCATGTGGAGTTCATGGATTAATTAGCATGAATCGTAAGTTTACTAATGCCACAATTGGTCTGCATAAACCAGAAATGAGTTCGGGAGCGAGGGTACTAAAATAACGTTTTTTTAGGGAGGAATCGCTATTCTAGCCCTAGTACGACCTCTACTAGCTCTTCCTTTTTTACAATTTCATCACTAAACAATATATGCAACGCGATACCTAAAACTAAGTTAGTTGATTATATTTACACACGTTAATTCACATAGGAATTACATTACAATGTCGTTATTCTTTATTTAATCAATTTCGTGAAAAGAACAAGAAAATAAACAATATTCGCCTTGGCCTAAGTGATCAACCAACAATTAATTAACCAATTCTAATCTTTATTTAACGCAAGATACTACGTGGAATTAATTAATTAGTCCTTTTAAGGTGATCAAACAATAGTAATTAATTAATTAAAGTTCTTTTAAACAAGAAAATAAATATGATTTATCTAAGTGCTCGGGAATTTACCTCTTCTCTTTTCTAGATCTCCGTTTAGAACATTTATGGACACCTTCTTGTTGGGGAACCTCCACCGTAGTAACAAAATATAAAGGGGTGAGTGTTTGGGACAAGAGGGGTTAGGGAGCACAAGTTCACAAGTATTCCGCCAGAGTTTTAGGTTATTTTTCTGTTTGTTTAAGCCTCGGATTAATCCTCTATTTATAGGGAATGGGTAGGATTAGGGTTCTGAACATTTTGCCGCAACAGGATTAGTTGCGCACGGCATCCCAGCGCAAGTGATTGAGTTGGGCAGCGCAATTGGGTGTCTTGTGCGCGGCATTACGGTAAGATTCGATACTATATTTTCGTAAAATTCTGAATCTTCCGCGAGCACATCTCTAGAGGTTGCGCTGAGTGTTGTGCGCAACTAAATTAGCTGCGTGCGCCTACCCAGTGCGACTGATTGAGATGCGAGCGGATTTTCCTGCGGCAGCATTAAAATTTAACCTAGGCGCTCCTAAATCCGTCATTATTGGGTTCTAAGCACGGGCTTAAGCCTAATATAGATCATATTTAGTTAATTGGACCTTGTTTAGCGTTTTTCTTTAGTTTGGGCTAGTTTTTGTGTTTTGTGGCTTAACCAGTTATCCATAAGCATTCTCCACTTCATTCTAACACGAAGATGGTTTAATTTATCGTCATTGCACTTACTGTCGGGACAAGAGGCCAAAAGTAGATGTCTACAATGATCATATCCTCCAATTTATTACCCATGGCACATATCCTGAAAATACTTCATCGAAAGACCAACGACCCCTAAGAACACTTGCAGCCCAATATGGTCTATTAAATGGTCAATTATGCAAAAAGGGGCCTAATGGTCAAAGCTTATTGTGTATAGATCAACCTGAATCCACACACCTTATGGAGAATACTCACAAAGGTGTTTGTGGACCTCACATGAATGGTAAAATGCTTGCTAAAATAATTTTACGACAAGGGTACTATTGGTCCACTATGGAACATGATTGCATACAATATGTTAAAAAATGTCCAGAGTGCCAAATGTTCGCTAACTTACAACACCTTCCACCATCCGAACTATATATATAATCTCACTTCCCCTTGGCCTTTTTCGACTTAGGGAATTGACATAATTGGAAAAATATCTCCAACATGAGCAGGAGGGCACGAGTACTTATTAGTAGCCATCGATTACTATACTAAGTGGATCAAGGTCGCTTCTTACGTGAATATCACTTCTAAACATGTCGCAAAGTTTCTCGAAAGAAACATAATTTGTAGATATGGAGTTCCACACGAACTAATTATTGATCAGGGATCTCAATTCAAAGCTGAAGTTGAGACCCTCTTAACTCGTTATAAAGTAAAACACCATCATTCATCCCCATATAGACATCAAATGGATAAACCTATAGAATCAGTAAATAAAAACATAACAGTCAACATTAAAAATGGAAGAAAATTATAAAGACTGGCCGAAAAAACTACACTTCGCTCTATGGGGTTATAGAACGTCCATACGAACATAAATAAGAGTAACTCCATACTCCTTTGTTTTTGGAATAGACGCAGTTCAACCAGTATAACTGGAAATACCATCCCTATGCATCGTACTTGAAAGTAAGCTACCGGAAGCTGAATGGGTAAGAGCGAGGTATGAAGAGCTGTTATTCCTCTATGAACGACGATTAAGAGCTTTGCATCATGTACAAGTCTACTAACGACGCATTGCGCGACATTTTAACAAAAGGGTACGACCCTGAAATATTGAAGAAGATGACTTTGTATTAAAAGAAGTTAGAGGCCCACTAACCGATCCAAGAGGGAAATTCAAACCTAATTGGATAGGGCCTTACAACGTAAATAAAATTCTATTAGGAGGAGCTGTCAGATTAATGGATATTGGAGGTAATGAAATTCGCCATCTAATAAACATTGATTGACTTAAAAAAATAATACATATGAAATCCTGATAAACTCGTTCATTCATTAAATAAATCATTTTTTTAGCATTCAATTAAAAGATTCTAAGTCTTACGCAGTTTACCAAATAACACGGTAAAGTTCATAACACTTGGGGAGGTAATTTAAAAACAAAATATATGTCATTCAAGTGTTCAGATTTTTTCGAACACCACGAAAAACTCTTCACACTTAGGGGGGTAATAATACAAAAAAAAATTAAACACTTGTAGCACAGGTGTCGCGCGCAACTAAACTAGTTGCGCGCGGATGTCACGCGCAACTGAATCAGTGGTGCGTGCCACCTGATGACGAACTACGAACCCAGATTTTTTGCTCGAGAATAAAATTGTGATTTTTACTTGTGATAAAAAAAAGAGGGCGTTTCTTGAAAATAACATATACTCGGAAAATAAAAAATTAAGCTTTGATTTAAATTATTAAACAAAGTTTGATTAATTTTGTCGTTCAATTTCTACATGAGAGGTTGAAGAAAAAAAATTAAAAAAAAATAATACAAACATTGCAAAGAACTACGCAGAGACCGAATTTCGTAATACGAATACGTAGGCAATCTTTATGATTCGGTCATTTAAAAAAATATAATAAAGCTCATTTTATTCTATTCGAAATTCAAAAAAAAATAAGAGGCATTATTGAACTAGATAATAAATTAAAAAAAAAAAACATAGTAGTGATTACACTTTATTCGAATTAAACTAATAGCATATTGTGTAACACTATAAGGTTTTACTATATCCTCAATTGTCACAGTCAACGGAGGAGTAGTTTCCATCGCAGTAGTTTCAACCTTAGAGCTTTCCCCTTCACTCTTCTTTTTAACCCAAACATTGTTCTTCAATTTAGGGATTGGGGCCTTTGCAACTTGTTTTCCTTTTCCTTTAACAATTGGAGCCTTCTTGCGAGTATTTGGTGAAGGTTCTTTAATCTTCACCCCTTGTTGTGCATGTTTATGAGGAGCCTTTCTCTTTGGTTCCTTCGAACGAGCCTTAGGAGTTGAGAAGTCCAATTTTCTTCTCATTTCTTTGTTTTGGCCACTAGGAGGAGTAGTGGTGGCCGAATGCATCAAAGGTTTGGGTGTATTGCGAGCCGAGGCGGATTGATTTTGTGATCGAGCCTTGTTTAGCTCACCCTTGTCCGCCGCATTCATCTAAGCCTTGTAGAAAGAGGATAACAAAATGTTCGCGTTAGGACTTTATACTGCCCACCTAGGGAGACTTGACCAATATTCCATCCAACGAGGGATCCTTTCAGGTTTAAAAATTACATCTTTAGGGGCATCACAATCCTAAAAGGGGATAACTTGTTTCATTCCATATTGTCTCATCACCCTACAAGGAAAAGTGTAAGTAGTACTAGATAGGCCTAAAAGCCTAATATAGAGAAAATTAAAACTATTCCCAACCATACTACTTACCTTCCACCAAGGAATCACAAAGCGTATGTTGGGAACCCCATGACACAAAAACGACGTCCATTCTTCTTCATTCTTATGTTTGTAGAGAATTCGACGTCCGGGGAATGTTCTCACTCCATGAGCCTCAAAATTTTCTGGCTGTTCAATAATTCGCAAGCGCTCCATGAGCCAAAGATGAAAAAAAACGTGGAAAATTAATTTGCAAAATCATACGAGCAGGTAGCGTCAGCATCAAAATCAGTTTCGCGCGCCATCCGTGCGCATCAGAGATGATTGCGTTGGACAGGGCAGCGCAACTTCCCAACATGCGCTGCTTTACGACGGAAAAATAATGTAAGTGTAATAGGAGTGGACTTCCTGTGAAACCATTCTCGTTATGGTCTCCTCTAAGGCGATTCAAGCATAGAACAGTTTCCGCCAAAGCTAAAGGAGCTGGTGAATGACATCCCTCTATTTGCTCTACTATGGACACCATGGAATAATCTCCATATTCTTTACCTGTCCTAAGTAATCAATCGACAACAAGACAATAACATAAAGCATGAATTTTAAAGCGTTGTTTAGTCAAGTTGTCACGAGGGGCGACGAAATGTTCAATAAATTGAACTAAATCCACTTCTTCTTTTCCAATTTTAACCATATAATTGTCACTCAAACCAAAAAATCGTTGAAAGACAGGTTTGGGATCTTACAAGTTAGGGGCATATGTCACGGGGAGAGTATTTGTAGGGAAGCCTAATAGAGCCTCAAACTCGCTAGGTAATGGGACAATTTCATCCCATTTAGAAAAAAAATGATGGTGGTTCGAGTCCCAATGATTGACAGCAGCATGGAGAAAATCAAAGTTTACAACGAGTTGCATATAATTCAATAGAGGTTCAAGGTGGTATATTTTGAAGGATAGTTTATCCACAGTTGAAAGGGAAGTGACCCATTGCTTCAACCGTTGTTCAAAGGTTTTTTCCATTGCTCAATATAAAAAAAAAATATAGAGAGATTAGTTCTTTTTTTTAATTCTTTGTAACACTATTAAGCGAATGAATGCGAGATGATCAAAAGCCTACACGAAACCACGCTTAAATAGACCCAAGAGGGGCAAATTTTCGGCAATTTTCGTTCTAAGGAAAGTTCACCCGCAGGTGAGTTGCGAGCGCCAGCCGTGCGCAACCAATTCACATGCGCGCAAGCCTTCCAGTTGCGCGCGCCTAGTCAGTCGCGACATGTCGTTTTGATTTATTTTCGTATTTTGAACTCCATAATAACAAAATATTGACGAAATCTTACGAATAATCATACGCTTAAATTTTGTTCACTCTTGTGTCCTTTTTTATATTTTATTTTTCTTTTATTTTCTTATTTTCTTCTTATTTTCCTTTTTCCTTCTTTCTTCTTTATTTTTCCCTTCTTTTTTCACTTTCCTTTTCATGTCCTCTATTCCTTGTTCCTTTTTGTTATTTTTTCGAGGGGAGTAAGTCGGGAACCCTTTCCCTTCCTCGGAAAATTTTTTCGCTTTTTTTTTTAAAAAAAAAAACCCATGGAAACAAAAGAAAAATAATGACATTTAAAATATGTGTCGTATGTAAAAAAAAATATATACAAAAAAAATATATGTACATATGTTTTAAAAAAAAAAAGAGTATAAATACAAAGGAAGTCAGAATGCTCGGCGACTCCCAGACGGCTGCTGTACATCCTGCAAAATTCAAACAAAGATTAATAAACAAAACTGTGTAATAACTTTGATAAAAGAAAAAGAAATAAACTTACCGCGACTATCCGATGAGCACGTATAGTCCTCACCAGGCCATTCACGGTCTCTCGCGGTACCTATTCCAAATACAAGGACAGTTAACAAACAAAAGTATTTGAAAAAAATAAATATATAAAAACAGATACATATACGAAATAAACATACCAACTCAACCGTCTCAGGAATATACGGCATGTTTTCCTCCTCCTCCGCTGCTGGGAGAATCTCATGAATTACCGATCCAAAAGCATTGATATACGTGACCTCCGCCGTAGGAGGCACCTAACCACCGAACTCGACTCGCTAAAAATACAATAAGAGAGTCAAGGTTCCGAAAATAAAAGAAAAAATATAAAAACATATGGCAAAACACTAACCGGAACAAAAGCTGGGAAAGGAATCAGCCTGGATGCGATGAAAGCCTGGTAAGATGCATCCGGCAGCACCAGCTGCTCCTCTGAATAACTGAGGATCGCCTGAGCTCGATCCTTAATAGACAGCAAGTCCGGACGCAACATCCGGATAAGAGGATCTGCATGAACCATTGGCTCGTTAGATGCAGACTACCAGAGAACACGCTCGCCTAAAAACCAAACATCTGTCCTCTAGAGGACTGGAAGTCCCTGATAAAGGGCCCGGAAACGACAACGAATCATGCCAGACTGGGAAGCCTCAGGGACTCCGACGATCAAACTCCAAGGACGGAGGTCGATCTATAAACACAGCCACATGAAAAATCATCAGAAAATAAACAAAAAAAAAATCAAAAGATGCACATGTGGTTGAAATACTCACTGACGCACGAGTCGCCTAGAGAATCCTCTGGCGAAAGTCGCCGGCTGAAGTTGCTCATCTCTTCTTAATAGTGACTAATCGATGGCCGATAAGAAAACGAGCAGCCCCGAGCATCCTGGGGACTAAGAAAGGTAGGTACAAATACCCGCAAGCCTATAAAGAAGCAAAAATAATAAGAAAAAGAAAAAAAAAATGGCGATTAAAAGAAAAGAAAAAAGGATAAGTACGCTCCTCAAGGATACGACCATGCCATGAAAGGGAGATCTGAGCCACCTCAGTAGCTGCCGCGGAATCCATCACCTGGGTCGCCTTGCCCATAGCTGTAAGCATACGGGCATACGACACCTCCGCCCAACTATAATTACCTACCTGCCCTAAATCACTGAGGCAGATAAGTAACCCAATGGCAAAACGCTCTCCCCGATCACTCAAGATAGTGACGGAAAAAACGTGAGCAATGTTTATTTGAGCTAGCTGCTCAGGTGTACACTATCGATCAACCTCGTCAGACGACAAAACTGCGCATACATGTGATGGACCGCCGCAAGATGATCCCCCATGAGGTCACCCAGTCTCTCGTCTGACCCATTAACGACCTCCATAATCACAGGCTCACCTCCAAAAGGAAAACCCGTAACCATAGAGAAATGGTAAGGGGTAACCGTCATCTCTATCCATGGAAAGTGAAAAGTGTTGGTGGAGTCCCACCAAAACTTTTACAATCCACGAAGGAAAGCCAACGATGCTGGCTGACTTGATAAATCCCGAAGAGCCGCTAGCTAAGAGCTAATCCCCGAAAGCTCCACAACCTCCTTTGCCACCTCAGGCAAACTCTTGAAAATACCTCATAGATCACTAGAGTCGTATACGCGCATGCTAGGCTCACTCTAAAAAAGGAAAGGCACAAAAGAGAGTAAGAAAAACTTTTTACAAAAAAAATAAAAAAATGGGGACGCAAAAGACTCACGATGTCGCGCCAACCCCTGATCGAGACGTGATGGTCTAGGTCCCACTTAAGGACCCTTGGGTCCTAGTTGGGAGGAGCCACTAAGCATTCAAGGGAATTATCGTCTATTCGTAGGCGAATAATAGTAACAATGGTGCAATTATCGTCTACCAAACAATCTTGAAGTTCGAACATGGCAAAAACAAGCTAAGTATACACTTCGCACCAATTTTCGGATTTAAAATTCTCAAAACATTGTTTGTGAAGATATAACTAGTTCTAATACTATAATTACTTCATAATCAATAAGTATAGCCAAAATGAGCAAGCAAAATAACATGAAACAAACCAAATTCAAAGGAAAGTGCAAAAAACGTACTAAAATGAAGAAATGCTCATACAAGGCTCAATACTTAGCCATTTTTCATGAATTTTTTTTGCAAAAACACTCCTTAAACATAGCATAGTAACATAGAACCAACAATTTCAAGTATAATGGTCCGAATAAAAAACCCCCAAATTCGAAAATTGGGGTTTAATGATTCAAAAAAACGCCCAAATTCCGCCGAAAACGAACAAATTTAAACAAAAAACTTACATTGGATTATGGCAAATGTGAATTAAGGGTGAGATCTACTTCATTTGGCCTTGAAAATTAAAAAATAAACGAGCTTTTTAGAGAGAGAAAGGGACGAAAATGGCGAAGGAAGAAGAAGAAGAAAGAAAAATGAAAATCGCGCTCAACGATTTCTTTTTGTTAACTTAAATGTCGCGCGCAACTAAAATTGTTGTGCGTGACGGACCGGCGCAACTCGGAACGATGCACGCGCCAGGCCAGCACGAACCACTGAGTTGCACGTGGATACTGGTCACTAAAATGACAGGAATCCAGATTTTGATCCGTTTGATTATTTTCCACCGTTTTTTGCTCGTTATTAAACGTAATGACGCGCAAATTATCGAAATCTTTTTTTTTTAATTGCTTTGCATTTTGTAGTTTGTTTTCTTCTTTGATAGATTTTTGCATCATTTTGCATGCACACCGTGCTTTGTGCCTTCCCTAAGCATACATTTTGAACGTTTTTTTCGTAAAAGTGTCTTAAGACGTTCCGTAGTGGTGCTTTATGTAAAAGCTCTTATAGAGAGGTTTGTCATTTTACTGTACTGACGTTATAAATGTCCGGTTTTTCTTCCTTTTTCACGTCCATAGCAAAAAGGAAGGCATCATCAAGCAACGTAAAAATGCAAGGCATATCATACAGCGTAAAATTGTATGACGTAGGTGCTGCGTAAAATTTCACTTCTTCCCCAGCTTTGCAAAATCTACCTCTTGGAACTAAAAGGTAGAGAATTTTCTTTAGGCGTTAGCTCACGAGTCGATAGGCACGCCGAAGCATTCATGAAAAGAATCTTCTTGATTGGAAGCAAATACGGTAGTTAGTGCGCTTACTAGTTTACCGGATAGTTAGGGTGTCATCCACCCCCTGTATAAAGAGCGACGAGACGATGTCGCACCTATGTAGTCACGTGCCCCCAGCCCTGAGACATGTGTACTCATCTTATGGACAAAACTGCTGAGAGAATTGCCGATTTTCTTCTCTCTAACTGGATTTGGATGTATGCCTCTAGTCCTTAGACATGTATTTCCATCTTGTGAACATCGAGTATTGCGTTTTGACAAGCGAATTGTCAAGAACTCTATTTCGGCTGCGAAAGCCAAAATGTTTAGGCTGCGAAAGCCTAAAGGCTGCAAAAGTCGAACGTCTGCAAAAGCTAAAACATTCTTTTTATCACCTTTTTAATTTGCTAAAGTTTCAATGACATATCGAGGGACTTTAGACCAACAATGACATGATTGGGAGGACAGCATCCCTTTTTTTTCCTTTTTAAATGACATGACATCACCCAAAACACCTTTACTTGTAAAAGCGTTCTACAATTGCAAAGGATCAATCTAGATTCTTTAGCGCGTTAAGACATAGAAAATAATATTTCTAGCCTTAACAGCTACCAGTTTCAAACACTTAACGAAGCAAGGATCGTTTCGACATCCTTAACATTTCTAAAAGATTCTCTATACTTTGAGAAATTTGCAGAATATGTCTCGGACTTATTTCCTTGGCTACTTTGATCCTCGTCTATCCTAGATTCGATCAAAGTGGGGGCTAACTGTAGAGATCTACTTCTGGCGCGCGCAACTAATTCAGTTGCGCGCAACACCAAGCGCAATTTCTAGAGATGCACTCGCGGGAGATTCAGAAATTTATAAAAATATAGAATCAAATCTTACCATAAAACTGCGTGCAACTCATCCAGATGCGCGTGACAACTGCTGCGGCAGAATGCTTAAAACCCTAATTGCACCCATTCCCTATTAATATGGGCTTAATACGAGGCTAAAAGACAAAGAAATTAACCTAAAATCCTGGCAAAAACTATTGTGAACTTGTGCTTCCAAACCCTCTTTTCATAAACACTCACCCTTCTTAATCTTTGTTCCTACGGTGGAGGTTCCCGAACAAGAAGGAGTCCATAAGTGTTCTAAACGGAGAGCTAGCAAAGAGAAGTGGTAAATTCCCAAGCACTTAGATAAATCACATTTACTTTTCTTGTTAAAAAGAACTTTAATCAACAAAATAGTATTGTTTAACCACTTTAAAAGGACATTTAATTAATCGATTCAACATAGTATCTTGTGTTATATAAGATTAGAATTGAATAATTAATTGATTGATTGATCACCTAGGCGAAGGCGAATCTTGTTTACTTTTGCTCCTTTAACGAATTTGAATTAAATAAAGAATAACGACTTTGCAATGTAATTCCTACATGATTAATGCTTGTAAATAAAATTAACTAACCAAGTTTTAGGTATCGCGTTGCATATATTGTTTGGTGATGAAATTGTAAAAAAGGCAGAGCTAGTAGAGGCCGCACTTGGGCTAGAATAGCGATTCTTCTTTAAAGGGAAACGTTATTTTAGTACCCTCGCTCCCGAACTCATTTCTGGTTTATGTAGACCAATTTGGGAATGGGTAAACTTATGATTTGTGCTAAATATCCCGTGAACTCCACATGGGAGAAAAGCATGAACGAGGCTTATGGGTTTTCCCAAAACTCATTGGCGACTCCTACTTGTTTCTTACAAAAAAGCGTGATGATATAATCAATTCTACTTCAAGGTCCCCCCAAACTGTCAGGAATTCAAATACTAATACACCCTAACAAGTGTAAAGTCCTAGGCTTTTAAATGGCCAGGGGCATCTAAGGAAGGACCCCCTACGATGTGATCACCCTCCTTACACCCATTTTTAAGTTAATCAACCAACTTGTAAACCAAAGCGCACAGCCGCCTAGGGGCAAAAACATCTGGTATACCATTCAAACCTCAAATTTCAAATTTAAAACACATGTGTCAAAATGCAAGCATTAAAAACCAACCTAATGGCCGGATGATTCATCGTTAAAAACTGACCCCTTGGTCAGCCAAATTCAAAAGTTAAATTGTTAACCTGCTAACCAGCCGGTGAAAGAAAGAAAAAAGAAAATTGTTGATTAACCCGACTCCACAGTTGGTAAAGAGACAAGAGATACTCGGTGCGCAGGCCGGAAATGTATTAGAGAAGGCCATTCGGCCGCAGAAAACACATAAAATCTAATGAGCTTCGTGAGAGGTTTCGACTTCATTTTAATCCGCCATTTCGTCAACGGCCGGATGCTCTTCGTTGCCCTCCTTAGCCTCGTCCTCATCCTGGATCTCCTCGCCGCCATATGCCCCCCTGGCCCGCTTGTGTATCCAGCTCCTCCGTAGCTTGCTTAAAACAATACTCCCAAATGGAGTAATCGTCATCGGGGAACAAGGACTTCCACGCCATCTTCATGCGAGTGACGCAAGCGGCCTCATTCTCCTGAATGAGCTGCTTCTTCTCCTCCTCCACCCTGGCGGACCATTTGGATGCGAGCTGCTTTTCTTGATTGGCAAGCTTGTCTTGCAGCTTCTCATTCTGACGTTTGAGACTATCCGTCTCTTTGCCAATATCTTGAAGCTCCTCCACCTTTTCCTTATCCATTTTTAGCTTAACTTTCAGCTCAGACACCCTCTTTTGGGCCGCCTCCAAATCTTTCTTTACTTGCAAATTTAAAGTCGCCTGTGAGTATAGGATATCTTGGGTCAATAACTACGTCTTATTTACATCATACATGGCTTTGTCAAGATTAGAAGAAGCCCTTAGGTTGGCAGCTCTTACCTCTTTTTGGTTGTCGCTAAATGGTTTTTAAGACCATTAACTCGTAGCACGGCCTACATCCGGCCAAAAGGAAAGGACTGTTAGTATACAGTCGGCAAAGGCAAAAATTAGAAAATTATATAAAGAAAATACCTCTGTCAAATTTGCAAGGATAGCATCAAAGTTCAAGGAGCTGATTCCTCTAATAGAGTCGCGATGTTCAGCAGATACGGCGGCGATCATATCCTGGCGATCCGCTTCACATCCGGCGCTTGGGGAGCATCTGGACAATCAACACTCGGTGAGAGTCTGGCATAGATCCGACCAATAGACCAGCTGGTTTTAGAGTTGGTTGGCGAATGATTATAAGTCTTAACCCTACAAGGGTAAGACAAAGGATCAAAGGCGGAGTTGTCTGGGATAACGACCAGATCCTTGGCATTTTGTGGAAAGTCGGTAGCCCAAGTTGGAGGTTTGTCCCTAGTCGACTTGGACTCCTCTGCCTGCTTCAAAGTAGCCATGGAAGCTGGCGATTTGTCGTATGTAGAAGGATGGGATTCGGATTGGCTTGTAGACAGCTTGTGAGCAACCGTCTTTCTTCTCTTGATCGGCGTTTGGCCCTCATCCGGAGCTGGCTGCTTTGGGGGCTTTTGCCCAAGGGCCGGCTGCACAGGCAGCTTCACTGACCCTTCCTGAAAAAACACAATTTAGAAATGTGGAATTTGAAAAAGGCCAATAAGAAGTAGACGGATGTAGAAGAACTTACATGCTCTAGCTTCTCTTTTCTTCAAATTTGGCTCTTCTGCCGAACCACCTGGCGGTAAGAAGAGGCGCCACTCCCTGGCTTCTTGCTGGGGTCTAACTAAAACATGCCTTCTTCTGCAAAAGGCCGAATGAGATGTTAGTAAAAAAAAATTTAAAATATTAAACAACAACAAGCTATGCAAAAGACTCATGCGGCTGCCCACCTCTTCCCTTTTCACTACTAAGGCCACAGGCGGCCAGGTAGAAGGGATCAGTTAACCGGTCAAACTCTAGGATATAACTTTTTGGGGTTATCTCTTTCTCAGTTCCCCCCTTAACAGTTTTCACGTCAACTGTAAATAGCCTAGGCATCAAAATCTGGTCCCAGCCTTCATCAAATATAGGCGGGAGGATGGCTTTCTAATCCAACAGATAGGGATTTTGATTCCAAGCATTATATGTTTTGTTCTGGATGGTGTCGGGGGAGGAGATGATATAAAACTTGTTCCTCCAATTCTTCCACTTATTTTCTTTCCCCAAAGTCATCATGTAACCTTTGTTACATGACAAAGTGAACCATCCGGGACTAGCTGATTTGGGAGCCTTACTAAGGTAATGCATATGGGCGAAGGCCTCAAAGCTAGGCTCAACATCCTACATTCTGCATGCGGCAACAAGCCCTAAAATGTTAACCTAGGAATTGGGTGCTAGTTGCCACACCCCCAGGTGGTACCCATCCAGAATCCTTTCAATAACCGGATCTAATGGGAACCTAAGGACCGCCTGTATTGTGGTCGCATAGCACCCAAAGCATGAATCCCCATAACTCTGGTCAAGAAGCCAGACGACTGCGTTTTGTGATTGAATTAGTTTGATTGATATGATGATGATGAAATTGTTGTTTAGCTTAGTTTTGATCTTGATTTCCATGGATTGTGAGTAGTTTTCTTGCTAAGGGAATGGTGAAGCCTATATGAGTAATGGATTGATGATAATTGGGGGAAATTGATGGATTTGATGTAGTGATTAAATTGGTTGATTGATTAAGTGCATGTGTGTGATTAATTGAAGAGTAGCTAACTTTGATTGTTGCACTAGATTGCGTTGTAAGTTCACATTGATACGGAAAATTGATTTGTGGCTTGCGTTTTTCGATTGAGTAGGTTTGTAAAGTTCCTAGTTGATGTGAATTATTGATCCGAAAATCAACAAAACACAAGGGATATGTTTAAGTCTAATTCTATACAGGAAATCCACCAAGAATTAAACAAAAACTAAGATTAATCAATTAAGAATCCACCTAATTAATCAATCCAAACGAATGTTTTAACTAAAACAAGCAAAACAGCAATTGATCGCAATCAACCAAAACTCAAGTATGCAACTTAAGAAATAAATCTGAATATTAATCTATGTATCTTTATTTGTGTGTTTACAGCCCTATTTATAAGACTTAGTTTACCTAGGAAGATTAGGACAAGTCCCTAATTCAATCCTAATTAAACTAGAATTCTAACTTGCTTGAAGAGCAAGCACCTTGGCGCACAAGCATACACCAAACTGATTTATTTTTCTAACTAACTGATTTTTAAAGCAACTAAATAAATAAATAAAAATTAAAGAATTAAATAAAGATTAAAGATCCTAATGCTTGAACCAAGAAAAACCCTTTCAAGTGAAAGGTAAAAACTTGTAAGCAAAATCTAAGTAAAGAAAATTCAAGAAAGTTCAAGAAAGTGAACTAGACTCCAAGAAAAGCCACTAAGCAAACCGTGGCTTTGCTTTGATATCCAAGAAAGTGTCCATGCAATGCTTGGCTTGAATCAATGTTTAGGGATAAACTATCTTGATGCATGATAAGCAAATCTTCGAAGTTCTCCATGCTTAGACTTGCATCATCCTCCTCTTCTTCGAAAGAATTTGTCCTCAAATCTCGAAGTTCTTCATCAGGAATATACTTAGCCAAATCGCCAACATTGAATGTAGCACTAACTCCATATTCTCCCGGAAGTTCTAACTTATAAGCATTGTCATTGATCTTCTCAATAATCTTGAAAGGACCTTCACTTCTAGGCATCAACTTATTCTTGCGTTTTCCTGGAAATCTTTCCTTTCTCAAATGTAACCATACCAAGTCTCCAACATTGTAACCTTGTTGCTTTCTATGCTTGTTTGCTCTAGCTTTGTACATGTCATTTACTTTCTCTATTCTTGTTCGAACTTGAGCATGTAATTTCAGCATACTCTTCAACTTAGACTCGGCATCTTTGTGAATTAACTCACCCTTAGGCAATGGAACAAGATCAATTGGAAGTTTCGGATTGACTCCATAAACTACCTCAAAGGGACTATGTTTGGTAGCATATGTAGGTGATCTATTATAAGCAAACTCCGCATGAGCTAACTTGATGTCCCAATCCTTTTGTGTCTTACTCACTAACCCACGCAAAAGCGCACCAAGAGTACGATTAGTAACCTCGGTTTGTCCATCAGTTTGTGGATGGTAAGATGTACTAAAGAGCAATTTAGTTCCCACAAGCTTCCATAGAGACTTCCAAAAGAAACTCATGAACTTTGTATCTCGATCACTCACAATAGTTTTTGGAATTCCATGCAATCTAACAATCTCTTTGAAGTATAATTCCGCCACTTTCATAGCATCATCCACTTTGTGACAAGGAACAAAATGAGCCATCTTAGAGAACCTATCCACAACAACCATAATAGAGTCTTTCCCCCGTTGTGTTCTCGGCAATCCCACAATAAAATCCATAGAAATATCTTCCCAAGGTGAATCTGGAACAGGTAAAGGAGTATACAAGCCTTGATGAAAAGTAGCCTTCGCTTTTTGACAAGTTGCACACCTAGAAATAACTAGTTGCACATCCGTGAGCATCTTAGGCCAATAGAAGTGTTCTTGTAACATACTCAAGGTCTTTGTAATGCCAAAGTGACCAGCAATTCCTCCCCCATGAGCTTCTCTAACAACTAACTCTCTAATAGAACACTTAGGAAGACAAAGTCGATTTCCTTTGAAAAGAAAACCATCTTGCAGAAAATAAGAACCCACGGCTCCTTTAGAACACCCTTCAATCAATGTAGCAAAATCATCATCACCTTTGTAGTATTCTTTGATCAATTCAAAACCAAGTAGCTTGCTATTTAGAATTCCAATCAAAGTGTATCTTCTAGATAATGCATCAGCCACAACATTCGATTTCCCTTCTTTGTACCTTGAAGAAAAATTAAATGATTGTAAAAATTCAACCCATGTAGCATGTCTAGGATTGAGCTTTTGTTGTCCATGTATGTACTTCAATGCTTCATGATCAGAATGCAACACAAAGTGATTAGGTCGGAGATAATGACTCCAATGATCTAAAGCTCTAACAATGGCATAGAACTCTTTATCATAAGTAGAATAGTTCAATCGAGCTCCTCCCAATTTCTCACTGAAATATGCAATAGGCCTCTTCTTTTGGAGTAAAACTGCTCCAATTCCAACTCCACTAGCATCGGTTTCAACTTCAAAAGGACTTGAGAAATCTGGTAACGCAAGTATAGGTGCTTCACATAGCTTCTTTTTTACCAACTCAAACGCACTTTGAGCTTCTTTAGTCCATTCGAATTTACCCTTGTCCTTCTTCAAACATTCGGTCATAGGCGCCACAATACTTGAGAAATTCTTGACAAATCTTCTATAGAACGAAGCTAGACCATGAAAAGACCTTACTTCACTCATATTAGTAGGAATAGGCCAAGTTTTAATAGCCTCTACTTTTGAATGATCAACTGAAACTCCATCCTTTGATACAACATAACCAAGAAAAGTAACACTAGGCACTAAGAAGTAGCATTTTTCAAGCTTAGCATAGAGTTTCTTCTCTCTTAACACTTCAAACACACTTGTTAGATGATTTAGATGATCATGCAAATTTTTAGAGTATATCAGAATATCATCTAAATAAACAACAACAAACTTGCCAAGGAAAGGTTTAAGTACCTCATGCATCAACCTCATGAAAGTGCTAGGTGCATTAGTGAGTCCAAACGGCATCACCAACCATACAACCCTAACTTAGTCTTGAATGCTGTTTTCCACTCATCTCCTTCTCTCATTCGAATTTGATGATAACCACTCATAAGATCAATCTTAGAAAACAACTTTGAACCATGTAGTTCATCAAGTAGATCATCTAATCTTGGAATAGGAAATCGGTATTTGATAGTGATGTTATTCACACTCCTACTATCAATACACATGCGCCAACTCCCATCTTTCTTTGGGACAAGTAAAGTAGGCACGGCACAAGGGCTCATACTTTCCCTCACGTATCCTCTAGTCATAAGCTCTTCAATTTGCCTTTGCATCTCCTTTGTTTCTTCCGGATTACTTCTATAGGCTGCCTTATTAGGTAAGGGTGCTCCCGGAATCAAGTCAATTTGATGCTCTATCCCACGAATAGGAGGTAGTCCCGGAGGTAATTCCTTAGGAAAGACATCCTTGAATTCTTCTAAAACAGATTCCAATTCATACGGCCTCTTTGCTTGTTTATCTTGATCAATTCGAATCTCATTAGAAACAAGTATATATACCACATTGTTGCTGCAAATCTCTTTTTCTAATTCCCTCTCACTAATCAAATAAGAATTCTTCGAATTAGAGGTAACATTAGAAGACTTGTTGCATATTAAAGGTTTTAAAGCAACCGGTCTCTCTTTTTCTCCTTTTCTCACAACATACACATTAGTCCTTCCATCAAACTTCACAAATCTATCATATTGCCAAGGACGGCCTAATAGTATATGACAAGCATCCATAGGACAAACATCACACAAAACTTTATCATGAAATTTACCAATTGAAAAGGAGATTAAGGCTTGTTTAGTTACCTTAACATCACTCGAATTATTAAGCCAATGAAGCTTATAAGGGCTTGGATGTTCAGTAATTGGCCACTTCAATTTGTCTACCAAAGTAGTAGATACCACATTAGTGCAACTCCCCGTGTCTATGATCATGTCACACAACCTATCTTCTACCTTGCACCTTGTAAGAAAGATTTTCTCCCTTTGATTGTTTTCCATAGGTACGGTTTTAGAGTGTAGCGCCCTTCTTAGAACCAAACTTTGACCATGAGTCTCGGGATCAATTTCGTCAATATGCCCCTCCTCTTCTTCAAAGTTTTCCTCTTCGTTCTTTTCTTCATAGTCACTACCCTGCTCACACTTAGCTTGTTCTTGTTCCCACTCTTGAGCAGTCATTACTCTTTTTGATGGACAATTAGTTGCAATGTGACCAACACTACCACACTTGAAGCACTTCCTATCTTCAACAAGCTTTTTAGGAGCTTCAAATTTTGATTTAGTCTCCTTGTAGTTCGAACTAGAACCACTTTTCTCCAAGCTGTTCTTCTCAAAAGGTTTAGTGAAACCCTTTACAAAGGACTTAGTGTACGTCCCTTTCTTCCCCTTTATATGTGTTTCAACTTTCAAAGCTACCTTGCAAACATCCTCAAAGGACCAATATTGTTGCAATTCAACTTTTTCAGCAATATTATCATTCAACCCCGAAATAAATCTAGCAATCTTATGCTCAACAATCTCTTCTAAGCCACATAGCATGCATAACTTTTCAAATTCACCAATATAATTCTCAACAGTCATAGAATTTTGTTTAAAAAGTTGCATCTTAAGATAAACATCTTGAATATAATCACTAGGTACGAACCTTTTTTTCATGTGCTTCTTGAGTTGTTCCCAAGTTGAGATTCTTGCACGCCCCTCCTTATGCCTCTTCTTCTTTAGATTATCATACCAAAGACTAGCATAACCGGTCAGTTTCAATTCAGCCAATTTGCATCTTTTCCTTTCATCATACTCCTTGTAATCAAATAGTGTCTCGGCCCTTCTAATCCACTCAAAGTATTTTTCAGGTTCATTCATACTCCCATTGAATTCGGGAAGATCTAATCTAAGGTTCCTATCATCATCCTTTGGTCGATCTCTCCTCCTAGGCCTTGGTGATTCATCACTTGAGGAATAATTATTTCGTGGCCTCCTTGGGTTCCTCCTTGGTTGTTCTTCCTCACTTGAACCAGAATTAGGGTTAGAATTCCCTTTCCTTGAAGAATCTCCAGCACGAGTATCAAGCCTTTTTAATATCTCATCCATCCTTGCTGCCAACTCGTCAATTCGCCTATCTCTTCTAAGGTTTTGAGCTTGTTCTAAGGTTAATCCCCTTGGAACTTGTGGAACCTCCTCGTCACTCATGATTCCTACACAAACCAAGTCAGTTTATGCAAAAATCTTGATTAAAAGATCGAATCTTGAAGGAAAACTAGGCAACACAAAAACCGGACTCCCATCCGCAAATCAGTGCACAAACACCAAAAGTTTGAGGCTGTGTAGAACGCGTTACTCAACTAAAAATTATGAAATTTTATATGGTGATAGCTGGACGTTTTTAGAGTTCAATTCAAAAAAAATCACGCAAAAATTCCCAGCCAATTGTTCCCAGTTTAATTTTTGACGAAGTTGCGCAAACCTGCTCTGATACCAAAGATGATGTGAATTATTGATCCGAAAATCAACAAAACACAAGGGATATGTTTAAGTCTAATTCTATACAGGAAATCCACCAAGAATTAAACAAAAACTAAGATTAATCAATTAAGAATCCACCTAATTAATCAATCCAAACGAATGTTTTAACTAAAACAAGCAAAACAACAATTGATCGCAATCAACCAAAACTCAAGTATGCAACTTAAGAAATAAATCTGAATATTAATCTATGTATCTTTATTTGTGTGTTTACAGCCCTATTTATAAGACTTAGTTTACCTAGGAAGATTAGGACAAGTCCCTAATTCAATCCTAATTAAACTAGAATTCTAACTTGCTTGAAGAGCAAGCACCTTGGCGCACAAGCATACACCAAACTGATTTATTTTGCTAACTAACTGATTTTTAAAGCAACTAAATAAATAAATAAAAATTAAAGAATTAAATAAAGATTAAAGATCCTAATGCTTGAACCAAGAAAAACCCTTTCAAGTGAAAGGTAAAAACTTGTAAGCAAAATCTAAGTAAAGAAAATTCAAGAAAGTTCAAGAAAGTGAACTAGACTCCAAGAAAAGCCACTAAGCAAACCGTGGCTTTGCTTTGATATCCAAGAAAGTGTCCATGCAATGCTTGGCTTGAATCAATGTTTAGGGATAAACTATCTTGATGCATGATAAGCAAATCTTCGAAGTTCTCCATGCTTAGACTTGCATCACTAGTTAGAGTCTCTCGTAGTTGGCGCTAGTTTGACCTCTTGGAGATTAGCCTACCATACTCTCTTGATTGCTTAATTGACTTTCTCTCGCAACACTCGACTTAGTCAATTCCAATCCCAATTAGTTGTATCCATTGTGAGTATATGTGAATCCTAAACCCTAGTGTTTGATATATTTGATTTCTTCTTGATTGTTTGATTGCTTTGGAATTTACACACCTTACTTCATTACTTAGAGATAGCTTAGCTTTAGCATTAGCATTCACCTCCCATTCCTAGTGGTTTGACCCTCGACTTATTCCTATGCTAGGTATAAAGGTGTGTTGAGAGAATACAAATTTTGTTTGGCCGAGGGAACATTAGTTTCAACGACCAAGTCTCAACCCTTGATCAAAACGGTGTCGTTGCCGGGGAATGGCGTAGTTGTTTGCTATTGTTGTTGAGTCCTATTTCACTTAATTTCAAAAATATAAAAAGATTTTTCTCTTTAGGCTACATTTGTAGCCGTGCTATTGATATTTTCTTTGAGTTTTTTGTATGCATAGGATAAGAGGAAGGACTTTAGTGCCATTTGATTCGGAAATCAAGAGAACAATAACAAGGATAAGGGTTACTAATCATTCTTTGAGTCCAAGCTCTCCAAGAGAGGAAATTCACCAAGAAAGAGAAGAGGAGGATCGAGTAAGCATGGGAGCTAATCCAAGAGTTGCTTTGAAGGAGTTGGTAACTCCCGGCGCTTATAGATTTGAGAGTGGCATAGCTCCACTAACAACTCCCGCCAATGACTTTGAGATTAGGCCGGTAAGGATAACAATGATTGAACGAAGGCAATTTAGTGGTGCCAAGCATGAAAGCCCACTAAACCATCTCAAAGATTTCAAGAAGTATTGTAATACCATCAAGGTTAGTGGGGTTTCTCAAGATTTCATAATGCTCAAGCTATTTCCGTTTTCCCTAATCGGAAGGGCTTTGGAATGGTTGGACAAGGAAGTGAAACCTAATTCCTTGAGAGCATGGGATGAGGTTACTAAGGAGTTTCTTTCCTGTTTCTATCCTCAAAGGAAGACCGCCGAGGCAAGAACTCTAATCCAAAGTTTCAAGCAAAAGCCCGGTGAGAGTTTGTATGAGGCTTGGGAAAGATACAAGGAGTATCAACGAGAATTTCCTCGTCATGGAATTCTAACTTATCAAATCATACAAATTTTCTATGGAGGATTGATCCCCCAAGGGAAGTTGTATCTTGATGCCGGAGCCGGAGGACCGATTATGAATAAGACCGAAGAAGAGGTTGTAGATATAATTGAAGATGTAGTTCTTCACTACATGGATTGGCAAGAGGGGGAGGGAGAGTCCACAAGCAAGAGTGGCTCAACGGTTTATTCGGTTGATCATCTCAACGCAATCAATAACTTGTCTTCCCAAATCTCAAACTTGGGAAAGGAGATGACATTGATTAAAGCCAAGCTAGAGAGTGCCTCTTCGATTGCACCAAGTCTTCCCTCCCACATAAAAGGGAGAGGTAAACCTTCTAACTCTACTCCTCCTTCTACCTCGAGTAATATGCCAAGTGGTTGTGTCTTTTGTGATGTTTATCGGTCTTATGACCATGATTCTTCTAATTGTCCAAAAGCTTTTGAAAATTGTGATGATGTTGAAAACAATGATTGTGAGCAAGTGAATTTTGTTTCCAATAATAACAATGGACAAAGATTTGATGGTCCAAGGAATTTTGGGAATAGGAATTCTCCCCAACAAGGTAGTTTTGATAACTAAAACAATGGTGGTTATAGGAACCAAGAAAATCAAGGTTTTCGAGGTAACTATAACAACCAAGGTTATAGTAATCAAAACCAAAGCCAAGGGTATGGAAATAATGGCCAATCTCATGGCTTGGTGGCCAATACTAAAATTTTGGTAACAATCAAGGCCGGGGTAATTGGAACAATCAAAATAGGGGAAATTTTCAAAACAACAACCAAAGGGGACCCCCACCCAGATTTGCTCCAAGACCTCAAGGCAATGGTGATAATTCTTATGCTCAACCCCCATCTTCCAAGATTACCTTGGAGGAGATCATTGAGAACCAAACCAAGATTTTGAACACTTACATGTCGATGAGTAATAAGAAGTTCAATGAGATGATTACACACAACAAGATGCTTGAAACCCAAATCACCCAGCTAGCCAACACTTTGAAAGATCATGCTAGCCCTTCTTCACTACCCTCTCAAGGAGTTGATCCTAAGAAACCCATTTATTTTATCACCACAAGGAGTGGAAAAGTGCTTGAAGAGAGAGTTTCTAGGAATAATGAGGAGGATGAGAAGAAGAGTGATTATGATTCAAGTGAGGAAAAAAAGAAATATGTGGCAAAGAGTGTGAGCAAAGAGGAGGTCCTTGAGAAAAAGAAGAGTGTTGAGAGAGTGCAAGAGGAAGTGAGAAAACCCAACCTTCCATATCCCCAAAAGTTTATGAGGAACAAGCTAGATGAACAATTTGGGAGATTCCTTGATATGTTGAAGGAGGTCCATCTTTCTATCCCTCTCACCGAAGCTATGACCCAAATTCCTAGATATTCCAAATTCCTTAAGGATATCTTGAGTGGCAAGAGAGAGTGCAATGAGATAGATTCGGTAGAGCTTGGTGAGTGTTGTAGTGCATTGATTCACAATAACCTACAAAAGAAGATGAAAGATCCGGGTAATTTCTCCATGCCTTGCAAAATCAAGAGTAAGTTGTTTGAAAATTCATTGTGTGACTTAGGTGCTAGTGTTAGCATTATGCCTTACTCGATGTTTTAAAAGCTTAAGCTAGGAGAACTTCTTCATACGAACATGACCTTGCAATTGGCCGATAGATCCATTAAGTTCCCAAAAGGAAGAGTTGAGGATGTTCCCCTTAGGATAGGTGGTTTCACAATTCCCGTAGATTTTATTATGCTAGAAATTGAAGAGGATGACCACATTCCTATTATTCTAGGGAGACCGTTTTTAGCTACCTCGGGTGCTTTAATAGATGTTAAGGGAGGCCGTATCACTTTGAGAGTTGGTAATGAAAAAGAAAGTTTTAAGCTAAAACCGATGCATGAATCCTTGTCTTTTGTGAAAAGGATCATGAATGATAATTCCCTTCGTTCATTGGATAATGTGTGTGTGATTAATTCTTCAACTAACGGTATTCATGAGATTTTTGATGATGTGCTTGTGAAGTTTGATGGCATAAAAGTTAGTGAAGAAGAAAAGGAGCTTTCAAAGGCTATGGACGAAGAGGTAATTGACATCACACGTTGGTTTGAGCTTTGTCCTCAAGAGGAGGAGGATGGTTCCAAAGAAGTGGATGGTGTTAAACCGTCTACAATAAGGAACAAGGCCAAGAAGAAGGCAAGGGCTTCTAGGAAGAAGCAAATGAGATTGAAGTTGAAGAATGAGAAGGTTGTTTTTGAAGTTCAAGAAAATGAGGTTTCATCAAGCAACAATGAGGAGTTGCTAAAAATTGAAGAGAAATTTGTACTTTCCGCCGCTTTGAATAAGGTGGTGTCCTTTGACCCTCCATGATTTGGAGGGAGCATCGAGCTTAGGACTATAAGCAAGCGCTTCCCGGGAGGCAACCCGGAGATTTCTAACCTTTTCTTTTGATTTCTATTTTCTTAATTTTATTTTCTTCTCTTTCACTTGTTTTTCTTTTGGAATTATAGGGTGAATTCATGGAAATGGATTAATTCAAATGAGCATGAGCAATGGATAGGTGTTTTGCGGTTTTTGATATGATGTATGTTTGATTTTATTGAATTTTGAGGTAACAAGGGTAAGAAATATTAGTGAGGTGAGATAGGGAAATTGTGCTAAATTTGAAGAAAGTTTAAACTTTGTGAGTTCATTGTGGTGCTGTCATTATTTTAGGGATGTTAAACCCACATTCTTCATGTTTAGAAACTGCTCATTATGATGGGTTTAATAATCCTGGAATGATATTGAACGAAGAGCCAACAGATGAACGCACCAAAGAAGCAAAAAATCAAGTTGCTTATATGGCGCGGGCGCGCATCCTTGCTGTAGCCGCACTATAGACACCCATTTGTATCTCCCCAAAACCAAACCCGGTGATGAGTACCTTTCACGTCGATTCATAATCAAATGAAATGAAAGTGTGGAAAGTTTAGTGTTGCGGATAGTTTTAATCTCTTTTCTCTTCTCTCTGTTTTTGAAAATCTATTTTAAGAAAACAGCCAATCCAGTTTGGTTGGTTCATAGCAAGGGTCCAATAATGGTTTAGTTGGATGGGGCTTGAAAAGAGCTTTCCAACGATATATTATAAGCCCAATTTCGATGAATATTGAGGAAGTTATGGCCAAATTACTAAACTGGGCCCAGTTTGAGCCTTATATGCGGCCCAATGATCTAGAGGAGGGCCTAATATGGATTTATCATTCCTAATGCAATTAGGAATGGTTTTAGTCTTCTAGATTTTTCTAGAAGGTTCTTTTCATTCCTAATTCAATTAGCATTGATAAATTGACTTTTGTTGACTTTTAGAATCTTAATCAGCATAAAAGAGTGTTTTTGAGGAAAATACGATTTTATCCTCCTGTACGGTTAAATTTTATCTGATTTTAGAAAACGCGAAAAAAACTGATTAGCGCCTAACGCCAGCATTTAGCGTCTGTCACTAAGCTTGGCGCCTGGCGCTAGCGTTAGCGTCTGGTGCTAACTCCGTTCTTTTCACGTCAGAATTCTGGTTCGATTTTCTATCTTTTTGGCTGATTTTCTCTATAAATAGCCTCCTAAAAACTCCATTTTCAATCATCAATGATCAATTCTCATCTACAATCATCAACTCTCTTATTCTCTCTAATTCTAAAAGCTAAAGCTTTCTCTTTCTCTCTTTTCTAAACAACCCTTCATACAAAATTCCGCATTCACAAGACCTAGAAACACCAAGCCAAGTTGGAAGTTGCCTTCTCCCTAGACGTGAAAGGTTTATTATTTCTGAGGGTTTGGTCCCAATTCTCTATTTAAATTATTTAAATTAATTGTTTTGTTTATTATATTCGTTGAAGTTACTAAAGTTACTAACGCGTGTATTTTTTTATTAGAAAGAGGTACAAGGCATCTAAGTAAGTGCTTTAATGGTTTTTATTGATATTATGGTTTAGAAATCATGCTTAGGTTGTTATTATCTTCCTAGTATCATGTTTAGGTAATAACTATAATTTCTAAAATCAAATATGACAATTGTGATTCCTGCGATGCTTCCTATTTTCTTCCTAATAACATGTTAGGCCTAAATATTTGATTTTTATTGTTTAGTGACATGCTAGGGTTTGTTATTAATCTTGTTAGTATCATGCCTAGGATCTTGTTATTATTATACTTTAGCATGATGATTATTATTATTATTATGATTATTTTATAATTGTTGTTTAGGGTATTTTACTATCCCTTACTGTTCACCTCTGATTGGTGAACACGTGTCACAGGCCCCACGTGATATACACGTGACCCCTGTGAGGGGCAAATGTTTAGGGTATTTTTACCCTAGACACGTGGACCAATGAGAGGAGGCCACGTGGAGAGTTCAGGATGGCCCAAGTGGCCTAAAATCCTCTTGACACGTGGCCCCCTTGGATAAGCCTCTGAAATGGCGGCCTTCAAGGGCCCAAATCCCTAGGAGCGCCGTAAAGCGATGCAGCCCACTAAAATATAGGTCAAGTGACCTAGATAGGGGCACGTTCTTCAAAGACCCTATAAATAGGGAGATATTTCCTCATTTTTGGGATACATTCAATCATTTATTGCACCTACATTCTCTCTCATCAGAGAAGCACCTGAGCTTGGAATCCGAGCAGATCCCCACCTAAATTTTCGTACTCTTTATTCCTTTTCAAGTTACTAACTTGATCTTCGGAGGCAGAGCTCCAACCATCCGGAGTTTCCGTTGTTTTGCAGGTACAGCTCAGCCGGACCAATCTTTGTGACGTAACTCTCCCGAGGGACAAAAACACCCAAAACATTTGGCACCGTCATTGGGGAGAGTATCTCGAAGATGGTTCAAGAGTCTGTACCACCCCCTAAGTGTCTGGGCGACGACCCGGAAGTTTTCACTGATCAGGAGGACGAAGATCCTCATGTTGAAACTTATATAGCCTATGATGGCTCTTTGATAACCAAGCGCATCCGGCCTAGAGACACTCTAGAGTAGGGTGCTAGCTAGGCGGGTACAAACCGACCCCCTGGGTAGCCGAAAGGGGAAACCCATACGGCAGGAGGATCAGCTACCGTCACCCGAGACGAACTCATGAAGTTCATGACAAGTTTCAAGGGTGAAATCAAAGATCTGATCTCTAAGAGTCAAGCTGTCCCGAGTAGGGGTCAGGCGGCAAAAAAGACTCCTTTGGAGAAGGGGAAGTCAGTTAAAGATCGACAGCCAACTCCTCATCCAAAGGAGAAGGCAGCCGGGACCATTGATTGGTGCAAAATTCTTCTGCCTAAGAGGAATACCAACAACCCCCGCCGGACTCAACAGCCGGTGGGAAGTAAAAAATTAACTCCTGATGCCCGGGAGATCATCACCCGCAGGAGGAACCAGCAGTTGTCTAAGTCGGCTTCTACGTCGAACTTTCCACACAGCTTCAACAACACCTCTGCAGGGAATGCGCTTTCCTTGCATGAGAGCCAAACAGGCAGTAATACCGTCCATTCTGGTCCTCAGATGATTGGGACTGCACCGTATGTACCTTCTCGGGTCTATGGTCAGTACCCTCCTTATTTCATGCAGCCGACCCTCTTTGTAGGATAGGCGGCCTACAACAACGTCCAACCTCTAGACTGACAGCTTCGTCTGCTCCGCCTGGGTGAACAACCTTCTGCGTTCACCCGGGAGATAACTGAGGCGGCACAGCCGGCCAAGGTTAAAAATGTGTTCGTAGGTACCTATGATGGTGCCACCTATCTGGAAAATCACCTCATGGCATACACCAACCTCATGTACTTGCAAGGGTTGGATGATGCCACTTGGTGTCGATGCTTCCCGGCTACATTGAAGGGCATTGCCCAACAATGGTTTGGCAACCTGCCAGCCGAGTCCATTGATAATTTCAGGAAGCTTGCCTTCCTGTTTGCTTCCAACTTCTCAATGAACTTCCCTGCGAAAAAAACAAGTCTTGACTTGAGCACCATTAAAGAGGGGGAGAGAGAAGGACTGCGCTCCTATGTTAGGCGGTTCAATCTGATCAGAATCCAGATTCAAAGACTGTCTGACGAGGTAGCTTTTACAGACTTCTTCAAGGGTCTGAGAGACGGGTCGACTTTTAAGTTTGACCTAGTCAGAAAAGGAGCTTTTACTTTACAGGCGGCCCTGAGGGAGGCGGAAAGCTATATTCAAGCAACCAACCTCTGCTTGCCTGGTAACCAGTCGGACTCTAAGAAGTATGACAAGCAGAAAGACAGCCGGACTGCTCAGCCGGCCAAGAAGAAAGAAGAGAGCAAGAAAAGAAATCTGCGCGGTTAGTGATTCTGACCAGCCATCCTAGAAGAAGAAGAAAGAATTTAAACCGTACGTCCCTAAGTACAAGTTTAACAAGGACTGCAACACCATCCTCATGGAGATCAAGGACCGGCTGTCCCTAGAGAAGCCAAATTCAATGAAAAGTTCCATTCAATCAAGGAACAAAAATAAATTCTGCTAATACCATGAGTAAGTTGGCCATGACACCAACGACTGCTTCAGCCTTTAACGGGCGTTGGACCGTTTGGCTGACAAAGGGATGTTAAAGTCCTATATCTCCAAGTCCAAAGGGACTAATAAGAAGAACCTGGGGCAGTCCTCTAATACACCCCAGCCTGCTAGTAGTTCGGACATTGATAAGGAGCCGGTCTACACCATAGCAGGCGGGTTCTCATGCAGTGGCCCTACCATCCGGGGCACCAAGAGCCATCTTCAAAAGATAAACAAAGATGATGACGAGCAGGCGTCAGCCAGCTCCTCCTTCCCAGACGTTTTAATCACTGAGAAGGATAGGGGTAGTGTTCGTCGTCCCCATGACGATCCGGTTGTCATTGAATGTAAGGTTGCCAAGCAGCTAGTTGGAAGAATCCTTATTGACACCGGCAGCTCGTCAGAAATCATCAGTCTCCGTTGCCTGCAAAAGCTGAAATACAACGTCAGCAGCATGCATCGCTTACTCACCCCTTGGTTGGTTTTGGGGGTGGGATGGTTTACCCAGTCGGAAGGGTTGATTTACTAATCCGGCTGGGTAAGAAAGTAAAAGGACGACACCTGGTCGTCAAGTTCTTGGTCGTTGAGGAGTTGACCGTCTATAACATTATTCTGGGCCGGCCCACCCTCAACGCAGCCAAGGGTGTAATAATCCCTTCTCTCATGCTCATCAAGTATGAGAGGGTTGACGGCTCTGTTGGTTCCTTGAATGGGGATCAGAAGACGGCCCGGGAGTGCTACCTCTCAGCCGTCAAAGATATTGTGGCTCCTGACAGTCAGGGGCAGGAACCAATAGACCTTGACAATGTCAAGGATGCCGACCCAACCCCAGCCCCATCAGCAGCCGGAAAGAAATGAAAGGCACCGCTGCTGGTGGAGGTGAAGAAGGAGAAAAAATAGCAATCACTGAGCGGGGAACGGTCAGCGGAGCTCCGTCCCCAATCGGCTGGAGACCATATTGACATACCTCTGGACGACAGCCGTCCAGAGCGTACAGTTAAGGTTGGAACGGCTGCTCATGCTAAATTGGGTGCAGATCTGCACCTCCTGCTGAAGGAATTCAAAGACATTTTTTCCTTTGAGGTGGAAGAGATGCCAGGCGTTAGCCCGGATCTTGCTGTCCACAAGCTCGCCATGGATCCTAAAAAGAAGCCCATCCAGCAAAAAAAAAGAAATCACTGCGAGGAAAGAAGTCAGGCGGCAACTGCCGAAGTAAAAAAGCTGCTGGACGCTGGGTTCATTCGGCCATGTAATTTCCCCGACTGGGTGGCGAATGTTGTGCATGTAAAGAAGCCGAATGGTACCTGGCGTATGTGTGTTGATTACACAGACCTCAACAAGGCATGTCTTAAGGACAATTACCCACTTCCAAAGATCGACAGTCTGGTCGATTCGACAGCCGGGCATGCCTTGATGAGTTTCATGGATGCCTACTCTGGCTTCCATCACATACCCCTGTGGAAGAAAGATCAAGAGAAGACGGCCTTCGTCACTAATCAGGGGTTATTCTGTTACACTGTGATGGCGTTTCGCTTGAAAAATGCGCCGGCTACATTCCAACGGATAATTAATACGGTCTTCATTAACCAAATTGGGAGGAATGTGGAGGCGTACATTGATGACATGATAGTTAAATCCAAGCAGCAGGCGGATCACCTTGCTGATCTCCGAGAAACCTTCACCACACTCAGGCGACATAAGGTTATGTTAAATCCTAAGAAATGCGTCTTTGGTGTTGAGTCTGGGAAGTTTCTCGGAATCCTGATTGATCAAAGGGGGATAAAGGCTAACCCCGAGAAGATACTGGCGGTAATTGACATGAAGTCACCCCGCATTGTCAAGGAAGCGCAAAGACTAACTGGTTGCCTGGCGGCATTGGGGAGGTTCCTCATCCGGTCAGGTGACAAATGCCTTTACTTCTTCGAAGCAATCAGGAAGAAGACCAGATTTGAATGGGGGGACGATGCTGAGGCGGCCTT
Organism: Chenopodium album; assembly: GCF_948465745.1. Classification (NCBI taxonomy): domain Eukaryota; kingdom Viridiplantae; phylum Streptophyta; class Magnoliopsida; order Caryophyllales; family Amaranthaceae; genus Chenopodium; species Chenopodium album. The sequence goes on along the minus strand of NC_137834.1, from coordinate 40,188,836 downwards.
TCAAAAGCTGAAAGAGCACCTGCACTCTTTGCCAAGGCTTGTTAGCCCTCTGCCCAAAGAGTCGTTATACATGTACCTAGTCGTCTCAGATCATGCCCTCGGTGCTGTTCTCCTTGTTGAGAGAGACGACATTCAGCTCCCCGTCTATTTCATTAGCCATGTCCTAAAAAATGTTGAGCTCCGGTACCCCATGGTTGAAAAATTTGGCCTTGCTCTGTATATGGCCTTCAAGAAATTGAAGCCGTATTTTCTAGCCCATCCGGTGGTAATTTTCACCGATCAGCCTCTCAAGCGGCCAATGTCTACCTTGGAATCATCCGGCAGAATGTTAAAATGGGCTATTGAAATGCAAAGTCTTGAAATCACTTTTGAACCTAGAAAAGCAGTGAAAGGTCAGGCGTTTGCCGACTTCATTGTTGAAATGACACGACCGGTTCCTCTGGATAACATAGATCAGGTTTGGAAAGTGTATGTAGACGGGAGCTCTGTTTCGGGGGTTTTTGTCCCTCGGGAGAGTTACAACACTGAAACTGGATTCAACTGAGGATGCCTGTACCTGCAAAGCAAACGGACCGCCAGATGGTCGGTGGTCCGCCTCCGAAGATTAAGTCAGTAAACGTTCGGAGATAAAACGTGCGGAAGTAAAGTTATCTGCTTGGATTCCAAGCTCAGGTAAAGTGCTATGTGTTCCTTGAAAACGACAGCTCTGTGGTATGTGACGTATTGTCTCGTATTGTGTGTCAAAAATTCTCTCTCTTGTCATAAATGACATAATGTCCCTATTTATAGGGTCCTTTTGAAAAGTGTGCCTTCCTAGGATCTGGTGACCTAGTAATTAGGTCACGCCGTTTTGCGGCGCCTCGGGATTTGGGCCTTAGAAGGCCGCCATCCCAGGGCCAATGCCTGAGTGACACGTGTCACTGTGCCCAAAGGATTTTGAAGCACTTTTTGTGTGACACGCGTTGCCACCTGAATGGTCCCTGCTGGACCTTCAGTCCACGTAGGACGGAGAAGAGTCCACCTTCCACGTGTCATCATTCTATAGGTCCAAATGGGACCTTTACGGAGGACACGTGGCACTTTCTGATTGGGCCACCTGGCCGGGTATAAAATACCCAAATCATTTGCCCCTCACAGGGGCCACGTGCATTGCACGTGACTCCTGTGACAGGTGTCAGTATCTGAGTGGTCAGATTCAAAAATTTACTTGAGGGAAAAAATTAGGGTTTTACCCCCCTATAAATAGTAAGGTTTGACCCCCCTCTTGGATTCACACCTTGGCGAATCTCTGGAGAATCTTGGACTTTTTGACTTAAAGAATCTCAAAATTCCCTAAGCGTTTTTCAAGCATCCGACACTCGGCTACCAGTTCGACTGTTCTTTAGTCAACCAGGCGTCTTTCTCCCTTCTTCTAAAGGTAACGCCTGTATTTTCTTTTTACTCTTCATTTTTTCTTTGTTTTCGAAAAAATGGCTCCCCAATTGCATGCGGCACGGCGTAGGATAGTGATCAGTCGGTCACCGGGGACGACTGAATCTAGAACTAGCAGTGCTTAATACTTGGCCAAAGACCCTGCTTTGCGAACTTCTCCGAATCCGACCGTTTCCGTGTCTGTGCAGGACACTATGGCCAGAATCAAAAGAACAGCAAGGCAGTGTAGCTCCGATGGAGTTTTCTACCATTCGGATGGGTCGACTGTTTTTTCAGACGGCTCAATAAGAGTGCCTCGAAGTGAGCTGTCGGAACACCCTGACAGCCCTTCCTATCTTCCTCCTACCCCCACTTATTACCATTCGCCCACATCTAGTGGAACTCCCAGTGATGGAATCCTGGGGGAGGCGGATGAAGAATATCAACCCGGGCCTTCTAGACAGGCGCCGGAAGAGAGTCTAGGGGAGGACCCCGCTGGCACCAGTCGGCGGTCCCCTGGCTCTGATGAGAGCTCTGATGACGAGTCGGCCTCGTCATCTTCTTCAGAGAATGCCTTCGTAACTTCAGAGGAGGCTAGATCAAACATAGATTCTGCCAGAGAGTCCCTGGCAGTGGATAGGGGGGAAAGCTGGGCCGAGCCGAGTGCTTCCAGGCGCTTGGAGAGAGCCCCCTACTATCAGCATGTTCCGCCAGGCAGGCGGAGCGCCATGGCGTCCGGCCTTGCCAATTTTAGGCTTAGGCGCAAGGTCGTCCTAGGCTATGGCTACACTTTATCGGTCCCTAACGAGGGCGACACCATAACCTGGACGAGCCTGGCCAGCTATCAAGACAAAGCATTCGGCTGCTATGAAGCGGCCTTCCAAGCTGGCCTCCGCTTCCCTCTCCATCCGGCCGTGGAGAGGATCTTGGACGGATACCAACTGGGTATCTGGCAACTTGTACCAAACTCCTGGATCAATATTCTGGGGTACGTTGCCGCCTGTGAGATGCTGCAGGTGGAGGCGAGCTTTGAAGCGTTCGCCCACATGCACTATCTGAGCAGGGCGCCTGCTAGGGGCGGTGAAGGCTGGTACACCTTGACCACTTGCAAGGGGTACATGATGGTTGTTGGCAAAGAGAACAAGTGGAAAGACTGGAGGACTAAGTTTTACATAGTCAAGTCTGCCGACAGCCGCCTGAACCAAAAGTATAACAGGTGGAATAAGGATCCACCTCTCCTAGCAGGCAGGAGCGCATTGCCGCCTATTCCCAGGCGGGCAAAGGAGGAGATCATGGACGCGGGGTTGTTTACCGTGTCCGTGTGGACGAATGATGAGGGGGACAAGGAGGTCACCCCTCAATGCTATCTCCCTTTGTACAAGTGGTTTGAAGAAGGGACATTCTTAGCCGCCTGTGGGCTAAGTTCTGAGATGCTGAGAGGTAGTCGACCGTCTATTTTTTATGCAATTTACTTCTGCTTTTCAGTACTTGTTTAATGATGCTAGTCACTTGTTCATTTTTGCAGACAAAGCAATGGAAAAGCTCTCGGCCACAAGGAAGCCGGCTGTATCTGCTGCTCGATACAGGTCGAATGTCTTAAACAGGGCAGAAGTAACCACTCACACCAAAGTGGACGAGCAGAAAACTGGCGGCACCTCCAAGGTAGAAAATTGTTATACTTTCATTTCTGACCAATATTAAATTTGCCCGAATGATTTCTAACTTGCGTTTATCTTGTGTTGATGTAGGGTGCGCCTTCCAAATCTCCTTCAAAACCATCCGACCCTAAAATCCTAAAGACTAGGGCGGGTGATGTGAGCGCATCCGGCAAGGGCGGCCGGAAGCACATTGCTCATAGGCCCAAGAAGGGCCCAGACGCCTCTTCTCTCGAAGCTGAAAAGGAGATCAGCAAACCGGATGCCCAGAGGGCATTGAAGGGTGGCTTTAAGCAACCCACCACTGCTGTCGGCTCAGCAGGAGAGAAGAGGAGCCTGGGGAGAGAGGAGGAACAGAAGGACGACGGTAAAATCCATTCGCCCCTATTGTTCTTCCATTTAGATGTACTTGAGTTATTTTTCTAACTTTCTCTCCTTCTCAGTTCCTGTGCAGAGGCCGACTGTAGTCCAGATGGCCAAGTCCATGCTGAGGGCGGTTGATCCTGACGACAAGGCGTCTGTCAGAGGAGTCGGCACCCTTGACTTGGATGGCATCTTGGGGAACCTCTACGAGGTATGAGTCTTAGCTCAAGTAAATTTTTTTTTTATTAAGCATTATTTCTTTTTCCGCCTGGTTTTAACCATTCGGCTCTTTTGCAGGCCATGCTGCGCGTCCAAGGGCTCAGGCAACCCCTCAAGGAGAAATCCAAAGAGGTAACAGTCGCTAGAGCTCGGGCCGAGTCCGCCTTGGATCGAGCTCAATTTGATATTGCTCAGAATGAGTATCTGACGCTTGATATGATGTATTCGCAGGCGGAAGCCAATATGCAGGTGAAGAAGGACCTGGACTCGGCCCGCCTGCGCATCACTTCCCTTAAGAAAGAGATTACAACTCTTAAGGAGAAGCTCGAGCCTCTTCAAGATGCCAAAGAAGAGGCCGAGAGAGCCAAGCAGAAGGTGGGCCGCCTGGAGCAGCGCCTCAGCAACCAGGAGCATCAGCTGAAGTCCAAGTTTGAGTCCGTGTCTGATCAAGAGAGAGAGGCTCTTGTTAAGGAAATGATGAGCGATTATGAAGCCATCATGCGGGACACTTGGGCGGCTGTACAGCCGGACTCGGACTATCAGATTTGGAAATCCAAATTTGACGAAGCCAGCAAAGCATTCGACGCTCGCCTTATTGAAGAGGCTGAGAATGCTGAGGCCGAGGAAAGTTCTGGGTCCGACTCTTCTGGGGAGTCGTCCTCTGGTGGCGAGGAGGAGGATCAGGCGGAGGAGCAAGAGAAAAAGGATGAAGAGCAGCCGAACGACGACAGGCCGGCTGCCACTGAAGAGGCTCTCCCCTGATCACTTAAGCTTTTATGCTTTTCCGCGGCCGAATGGCCATGTACTTTTCTTTTCCGGCCTGTGTGCCGAGTATTTGTATCTTTACCGACCGAGGGGTCGGGTAATTTAACAATCTTTCTGGCTTTGCCAGATAACAATCTTAACCAATCGTCAGGTGACGATTGGTCTTTTTAATTTGAATCATTCGGCCATTTGGCTGAAGTTATCCATATTGTTGTCCTTTGCATTTTGAATTTTTCATTTCATGTTTTTGGCCAAGTATTATAACCTGTATACCATGCGAATGTTCTTGCCCCTAGACGGATGTCGAGTGGTTTCGGTTTATTGGATTGATTGGCTTAGAAATTTTTGATACTTAGAAGAGTATGCATGGTTTCTAAGTCAATCAATCACTATGGTGATTGCCCCAAACCACGCAGCAGACGTCCATCCAGCATTGGCAAAAATAAAGTGTTCATTCGGCCATTGGCTCGAACTAACTCAAATTTCCAACTTAGCTAATTTGCTAAGGGTAAACCTCCGCCTGTTCTGCCCCATAAGCAAAAACAAGCGCCTACGGCCATAGGCCTCTTTGAGATAAAATGCTAAGTTTGTAAATTAACCAATTTCCTTTAAAAATAATTGTCCGCCTGTCTTGCCCCATAGGCAAGGATCAGGCGTCATCCGGCCAATAGCCTCAATAAGTGTTAAGTAGTTAACTTAACTTGTATATTAATCAAATATTCCGCCTGTTTTGCCCCTGAGCAATAACAGGCGCATCCGGCTTTATGCCTCGCTTAGCCTCTACTTATGAAACAGTGACCATTTCTGAACTGCGCTAGATAGAAAATTCAGGTCTTTTAGATTTCATTTTCGATTAAAACAAACGACTGCGAATGCTACCTTAGCATTCGGTAGGGCCGCTTGATATATTCGTAGAGCAATGTGCCACCCAAATGGGAGATGCTTCTCCTCGACGAATTCGCCCAAATGGACGTCGCCGGTTATCTGACTCATGTTGGAGCAGACTGTGACCATTCGGTCTCTTTTTGTTTACTAACATCCGGCCATGGGCCTCATCATGATTTTATCTGGCCTTAGGCCTCTTAAATGATTAAGTAAATATTCGTCAAGTGTTGGTGTAAACTTGATGAATTTCGTAGGAACGACTGTTCTACAACAATCGGTTCCTTCAGAAGGATTGGAATGTCAAACGCTCTACAAACGTATTGGCCGTCTGTATTGTATACAGGCGACACTAAGAGCTTAAATAAAAAGACAAGTTGGGAAATGAAGGCATATTCTCATTAACAATACGTGAGATTTACAAAATTGAGGTTTTTACATGCGTACTTAGAAGTAGTACTTTTTCAAGTTGTCTACATTCCAAGTTCTGGGAAGCTACCTGCCGTCTGGGTTTTCCAGGCGGTAGGTGCCGTCTCTTACTTCCTCATAGATTCGGTAGGGGCCTTCCCAATTTGGGGTTAGCTTTCCCTGTTCGTTCGTCCTACCGACTGCCTCCATTTTTCGTAGCACAAAGTCCCCCACTTTGAGAGGACGATTGTGTACTCTTTTGTTGTATGCCCGAGTCATTCTCAGACGGTATATCTCATGACGCAAGGCAGCATTGCCCCTGCGCTCTGGAAGTGAGTCCAATGCTAGGCGCATGGCCTCCCAATTCGCCTCTTCATCATACAACATGATTCGAAGGGTCGACTCATAGTGCTCAATGGGCAGAACAGCTTCTGCACCATACACCATTAAGAATGGGGTTTCTCCCGTTGCCCCTTTAGCAGTCGTTCTGATGGACCAAAGGACGTGTGGTAATTCATCCGCCCAAAGGCCACCAGCCCGCTCAATTTTCTTTTTAATCCCGTCTGAGATTAACTTGTTGAAGGCTTCGACCTGGCCGTTTGCTTGCGGCCGGCCGACTGATGCGAAGAAGCTTGAGACCCCCTTGTCTCCCATCTAAGTCTTGAGTTGAGGCGTCTCAAATTGAGGACCATTGTCAAAAACCATAGACATGGGCACCCCGAAACGAGTGATTATGTTCCTCCAGATAAAGGAAATGACATCTTTAGTCTTGATGTTTTTGACTGCCTCAGCCTCTACCCACTTGGTAAAGTAATCCACAGCCACCAATATATAGCGCTTGCCACCTGGTGCAGTTGTATATGGCCCCAGAATGTCCATGCCCCATTTGGCAAAGGGTATTGGGCTGTGGATGGCCGTCAGGTCTGTAGCCGGACGATGGATGAGCTTGCCAAACTTTTGGCACTTGTCACATTTTTTCACCATTTCCATGGCATTCGACTCCAGAGTTGGCCAAAAGTAAAGCCGCCTGGCCTTGGCCGCGAGGGATCTGCCGCCTATATGGGAGGCGCAGAATCCCGAATGCAACTCTTCGAGAACTTCCTTCCCCTTTTCAGGGGTAACACACTTCAACAGGGGTTTCAAAAAGCCAGCCCTGAAGAGCTCTCCTTGTCGCAACTCGAAGTTAGCTGCTCGTTTTTTTAGAACAGCCGCCTCCCGTGGTGAGTCAGGGAGCGTGCCGTCTGCAAGATAGGTCCGGATGCTGTCCATCCAGGTTGAGCTTCGGTCAAGAATTCCAATGGGGTCTTCCTCAGATATACTTCTTTTTCCCATGACCTCCCAGAAGACTGACCGAGGCGTTTCACAGGAGGCGGATGATGCCAACTTGGACAGAGCATCCGCCTGATTGTTTGAAGACCTGGGCACTTGAGTTAGATGAAATTCTTCAAGTGTCCCAACTTCACTCTTGACCGCCTGCAATTATTTTATCATGCCGGATGAGTGGCCTCGTACGTTCCATTAACTTGGAGTACGACCAGTTGAGAATCAGAGCAGGCAGATATCTTCTTCGCCCCTGCCGCCTTGCAATACCGGATGCCGGCCAGCAGGGCCTCATACTCGGCCTCATTATTAGAGACCTGAAACTTGAACCGTAGTGCGTATTCGTACTTATCTCCTTCAGGAGATTGACAGATAATCCCTGCACCACACCCATTCACAGTGGAGCTCCCATCCACATACACTTTCCAGACCTGGTCCGTATTGTCCGGAACAACCGGCCTTGTCATTTCGACAATAAAGTCAGCGAATGCTTGTCCCTTTATTGCCTTCCTTGATTCATAAGTGATTTCTAATCCTTGCATTTCAATCGCCCATTTGAGCATTCGTCCAGAAGACTCCAAGGTTGTGAGTGGCCGTTTGATCGGTTGGTCAGTATAGACCTCTACCGCATGCGCCAAGAAGTAAGGTTTAAGCTTCTTGATGGCCATGTAAAGGGCAAGGCCGAATTTCTCAACCATGGGGTACCGAAGCTCCGCATTTCTCAAAACATGGCTTATGAAATACACCGGGAGCTGGATGCCGTCTCTTTCAGCTAAGAGGACAACACTGAGGGCATGATCAGAGACGGCTAAGTACATGAAGAGCTTCTCTTTAGGCAAAGGGCTGACAAGCCTCGGCAAAGAGTGCAGATGAGTTTTTAGCCTTTGAAAGGCCGCCTCTGCATCATCCCCCCATTCAAAGTTTGTCTTCTTTTTGATTGCCTGGAAAAAGTAGAGACACTTGTCGCCTGAACGGCTGAGGAATCTCCCCAGGGCCGCCAGACAACCTGTTAGTTTTTGCACTTCCTTCACAGTACGGGGCGACTGCATGTCGATTACCGCCTGTATTTTCTCAGGGTTGGCCTCTATTCCTCTTTGGTCAATCAAAAATCCGAGAAACTTCCCAGACTCAACACCAAAGACACACTTTTTCGGGTTAAGCATGACCTTGTGCCGCCTGAGTGTGGCGAATGTTTCTCGGAGATCAGCAAGGTGATCCGCCTGCTGTTTGGATTTGACTATCATATCATCAATGTACGCCTCTACATTCCTTCCGATTTGATTAATGAAGACCGTATTAATCATTCGTTGGAAGGTAGCAGGCGCATTCTTCAAACCAAACGACATCACCATATAGCAGAACAACCCCTGATCAGTGACGAATGCCGTCTTTTCTTGATCTTTTTTCCACAGGGGGATCTGATGGAAACCTGAATAGGCGTCCATGAAACTCATCAGGGCATGTTCGGCTGTTGAGTCGACCAGACTGTCGATCTTAGGCAGTGGATAGCTATCCTTTGGACATGCCTTGTTGAGGTCTGTGTAATCAACACACATCCGCCAAGTTCCATTCGGCTTTTTTACTAACACAACGTTAGCTACCCACTCAGGGAAGTTGCACGGCCGAATGAACTTGGCATCTAACAGCTTTTTTACTTCGGCAGCTGCCGCCTGACTTCTTTCTTCGCCGTGGTTTCTTTTCTTTTGCCGGATGGGCTTATTTTTAGGATCCACGGCGAGTTTGTGGACAGCGAGATCCGGGCTGATGCCTGGCATCTCCTCCACTTCAAAGGCAAAGATGTCTTTGAATTCCTTGAGCAGCTGGTGAAGGTTTTCGCCCAACTTTGCAAAGGCAATCGTCCCCACCTTAACAGTCCGCTCTGGACGGCTATCATCCAGAGGGATATCAATGTGCTCTCTAATAGGCTGGGGACGAAGATCATCCGACCTTTCCCCGGTCAGTGATTGCTACTGCTTTTCTTTTTTGACCACCACCAGCTGATCAGTCTTTCTTTTCTTTCCGGCTGGTGGGGCCGACTGTTCTTCCTCGACATCGTCGAGGTCAATCATTTGCTTGCCCCGGCCGGATGCTGCGGCCGCAGGCTTGACGTCCGAGAGATAACACTCTCGAGCCGTCTTTTGGTCCCCATTAAGGGAACCAACTGTTCCATCATCCTTCTCATACTTGAGTAGCATGAGAGCAGGGATGATGACGGCCTTACACTCATTAAGAGTGGGTCGGCCAAAGACGAGGTTGTAAGCCGTGAGCTCTTCAACCACTAGGAAACGGATGGTCATGTGCCGACCGTCTCCCCTGCTTCCCAGGCGGACAGGTAGGTCAATTCATCCGACTGGGTGCACAAGTCCTCCTCCAAACCCAACTAAGGTGTGGTTGACCTCCATCATGCTATCCGGTTTTTACTTGAGATTAGACAAGCATTTGAGGCTGATGAGGTCAGAGGAACTTCCTGTGTCAATCAGAATTCGGCCAACCAGCTGGTTGGCGACTTTACACTCAATGACAACAGGGTCATCATGCGGCCGACGGACTTTGCCTCTGTCCTGTTCGGTGATGACAACTTTAGGGAAGGTGGATGTGCTAGCTGTATCCCCCTCCTCAACAGAATTGACCATCTTTCTTAGATGGTCCTTGGTACCCCGAATGGTCGGGCCACCACCGGCAAATCCGCCTGCTATGGTATACACCGGTTCTTCATCAGTTTCGGCACTCACAGCAGGCTGGGGAGTCTTTTTCTTGGACTGCCCCGGATTTGCTTTTGAAGTCACTTTGGACTTCACATAGGACTTCAGCTGTCCTTTGTCGGCCAGACGGTCGAGCTCCCGCTTGAGACTAAAGTAGTCGTTCGTGTCATGGCCAACATCCTCATGGAAATGGCAATGCTTGTTCTTGTTCCGATTTTCAGCGGAACCTTTCATAGCAGTCGGCTTTTCAAGAGTTAGCTGATCCTTAATTTCCAAAAGGATGGAGCAGCAGTCCTTGTGGAATTCGTACCTTGGGACGTACAGTTTCCACTCTTTTTTCTTCTTCTGGGCCGGTTGATCAGAGTTATCAATGGCCCAGACTTGCTTTTTCTTTTTGCTCTCTTCTGGCTTAGGAGCCGGCTGAGCAGACCGAGTCTCTTTCTGCCGGTCGGACTTCTTATGGTCCGAGTGCTTATTGGAGGAGCAGAGTTCGGTCGCCTGTATGTAGGCTTCCGCCTCTCGCAAGGCTCCTTGTAGGGTAAAGATTTGTTTGCGGACGAGTTCGTACTTAAAAGTAGACCCGTCCTTCAGACCCTTAAAGAAGTCTGTGAGGGCGACCTCATCAGACAGCCCATGAATCTGGATTCGGACCAGATTGAACCGCCTGACGTAGGATCGCAAACCTTCTCTATCTCCCTGCTGTACATTGCCCAAGTCAAGACTTGTCTTTTTGGCAGGGATGTTCATAGAGAAGTTTGATGCAAACAAGAACGCAAGCGTCTTGAAGCTATTTATGCAGCCAGCCGGCAAGTTGCCAAACCACTGCTGGGCTATGCCCTTCAGGGTGGCTGGAAAGCAACGACACCATGCGGCATCATCCAACCCCTGTAAATACATGAGGTGGGTGTATGCCAACATGTGGTCCTCTGGGTTGGAGGTCCCGTCATAGGCTCCAACTAGAACGTTTTTAACTTTAGCCGGCTGCACGGCTTCAGTTATTTCTCTAGAGAAAGCAGAGGGTTGATCTCCAAGGTGCTACAGTCTAAGCTGCTAGTCCATCGGCTGATAGCCGTATGCCGCCTGTCCCCCGTAGAGGGTAGGCTGCATGTAAGGTACTACTGGCGCCTGGTACAGTGGCGGTGCCATGTACTGGGCGGATTGAATCACATGAGGCCCAGACTGAACCCTTTGGCTGCTTGCTGGGGTCTCATGTACAGACTGGGAACTCCTCACAAAGGTATTCCGAAAGCTATCATGATAAGTCGACGTTGAAGCCGACTCTGATAGCTGAGTTCTCTTCTCCTCGATGTATTGCCGAGCGTCGGAGAACGTCTTCTTGCTGCCATCCGGCTGTACATGCCGGATGGGCTTTCTTGTGCTCGTTTCTGGGAAACGGAGCCGAGTGAGATCAAATTGGGGCCGGGCCTTCTCCTTAGGGGCAGGATGAGGAGTCGGCTGACGGTCCCTGACCGACTTCTGTTTGCCAGCTTGGGTTGGCTTCTTGGCCGACTGCTCCTTTCTAGGGGCAGGCGACTTCTTAGAGGCGAGCTGCTTGATTTCACCCCTGAGGCTGCTCAGGAGTGACATTAGCTCATCTCGAGTGACGAGAGTTGATCCTGCCGCCTGGGAAGGATCAACCGGCCGCCCCGAGGGCTTCTTTGGCTGACCAACAGTTTTGCTTGGTCCTGCCTGAACATGGGGACACTCTCGCCGTTCCTTACTGCGGATGCGTTTAGAGATGAGGGATCCATTTGGATCCACATAGGTTTCGACATCAGCGTCGTCACCTGAGTCATGGTCCGTTTGGACCAGTACATCATTTGGAGGCCAAATGGCCTCCGGATTTGGTACAGGTTCTTGTGAAGCCATTTCAGAGGTACTCTCCCCACAGACGGCGCCAAATGTTTCGGGGGTTTTTGTCCCTCGGGAGAGTTACAACACTGAAACTGGATTCAACTGAGGATGCCTGTACCTGCAAAGCAAACGGACCGCCGGATGGTCGGTGGTCCGCCTCCGAAGATTAAGTCAGTAAACGTTCGGAGATAAAACGTGGGGAAGTAAAGTTATCTGCTTGGATTCCAAGCTCAGGTAAAGTGCTGTGTGTTCCTTGAAAACGACAGCTCTGTGGTAAGTGACGTATTGTCTCGTATTGCGTGTCAAAAATTCTCTCTCATGTCATAAATGACATAATGTCCCTATTTATAGGGTCCTTTTGAAAAGTGTGCCTTCCTAAGATCTGGTGACCTAGTAATTAGGTCACGCCGTTTTGCGGCGCCTCGGGATTTGGGCCTTAGAAGGCCGCCATCCCAGGGCCAATGCCTGAGTGACACGTGTCACTGTGCCCAAAGGATTTTGAAGCACTTTTTGTGTGACACGCGTCGCCACCTGAATGATCCCTGCTGGACCTTCAGTCCACGTAGGACGGAGAAGAGTCCACCTTCCACGTGTCATCATTCTATAGGTCCAAATGGGACCTTTACGGAGGACACGTGGCACTTTCTGATTGGGCCACCTGGCCGGGTATAAAATACCCAAATCAAGCTCGACGAAGAACGGCTGCGGTGCAGGAATTATATATGAGTCCCCTGAGGGGGAAAGATTTGAATATGCATTGCGGTTCAAGTTTCAAGCCTGAAATAACGAGGCGGAATATGAAGTCCTGCTAGCCAGAATTCGCATGTGTAAGGCAGCAGGGGCAACTAAAATTGACGCCTACTCTGATTCACAGTTGGTCGTAAGCCAGTATGAGGGAAAATATGAGGCAACTCATCTGGCTATGATCAAATATCTTCAGGCAGTCAAAGAGGAGGCCGGGGCACTTGAGGAATTCCGTCTGAGTCAAGTGCCCAGGTTGGATAACAATCAGGCGGATGCGTTGTCCAAATTGGCTTCATCCGCCTGCTGTGATACGCCTCGGTCAGTCTTTTGGGAAGTTCTTGAAAAGAGAAGTATATATGAAGAGCCCATTGGAATTCTAGACCGAAGCTCTACCTGGATGGATGGCATCCGGGCATATTTAGCATACGACATACTTCCTGATTCACCACAGGAAGCAACCGTCATGAAGAAGTGAGCTGCAAATTAAACATCGAGTTGAGAAATGGAGAGCTCTTCAAGGCGGGTTTCCTTAAACCTCTATTGAAGTGTGTTACCCCAGAAAAGGGGAAAGAAGTTCTTGAAGAATCGCATGCTGGATACTATGCCTCTCATATAGGCGGCAGGTCCCTAGCCGTTAGAGCCAGGCGGCATTACTTTTGGCCTACTCTTGAAGCAGACGCTAAAGAGTTGGTGAAGAGATGTGACAAGTGCCAGAGGTTTGGCAAGCTTATTCACCGCCCGGTTACTGACCTGACAGGAATCCACAGCCCAGTCCCGTTTGCTAAATGGGGCATGGATATCTTGGGTCCTTATACGCCTGCTCCAGGCGGAAAGCGCTACATTTTAGTGGCTGTGGATTATTTCACCAGATGGGTAGAAGCTGAGCCGGTCAAGAACATCAAGACAAAGGATGTCCTTTCTTTCATTTGGAAGAACATCATCACCCGGTTCGGGGTACCTATGTCTATGGTGTTTGATAATGGCCCTCAGTTTGAAACACCTCATCTTAAGACTTTGTTAGGAGATCAGGGTATCTCACATTGTTTTGCACCAGTCGACCGACCCCAAGCAAACGGCCAAGTTGAAGCCTTCAACAAACTCATCTCAAACGGCATAAAAAAGAAAATTGAAAGAGGCGGTGGCTTATGGGCAAAAGAGCTAATTCATGTCCTATGGGCCATCCGGACTACTTCCAAAGGGGCGACCGGTGAAACCTCATTTCTTATGGTGTACGGTGCTGAAGCCGTCTTGCCCATTAAACACTACGAGCCGACTCTCAGAGTCATGCTCTATGATAAAGAGGCAAATTGGGAGGCCATGCGGCTGGCCTTTGACTCCCTCCCGGAATGCAGGGGCAATGCTGCCCTGCGCCATGAGATATACCGTCTGAGAATGACGAGAGCCTACAACAAGAAAGTACGCAAGCGCCCTTTGAAAGTTGGCGACTTTGTGTAACGAAAAATGGAGGCAACCGGTAGGGCCAACGAAGCTGGAAAGCTAACTCCTAATTGGGAAGGCCCCTACCGGATTTATGAAGAAGTCAGGGATGGCACCTACCGTCTGGAATCTCCAGACGGCCGTCGTCTACCTAGAACTTGGAATGTAGATAACTCTAAAAAGTACTACTTCCGAAAAATGTAAAGTTTTTGTAAATAGTGAGCCAATCAATGAGAAATCAGACATTGTTTGCAAAATTGTTGTGCTATTCTTATATTTACTTATCCGCCTGGTTTAATCTCAAATAGAACTCATGTTTGATTATCTAAGTTTGACACTTAGTGAAGATTCAATTATATAATTGTCTATCCGCCTGGGTAATACTCAGACGGATCACCAAGTTTAATCAACTAAGTTTGATACTTAGTGAAATTTAATGTTATATTTACCCTTCCGCCTGGGTGATACCTAGACGGACAAATTGTTTAAACCACCTAAATTGACAATCAATATAAACATGATATCGCGTGTGATATGTCCATTTTATATAGTGTTTTACCCCCGTCCCTTGGTCATTATTAGTAGTGTTTTTGGCTCTTTCGGGCCACTTTTATTACTAATTTGTGTTTTCTAGTGTTTTTGTAGTTTTAGTTGCATTTTATAGGAAATTGCACTCTTGGAGCATTTTCTCGGGCTTTATGGATCAACTACGGAAGCTAGAAAGACACGACCACTTTTGGAGCCCAGGATCGGTGAGAGCCGGTGATTAAGGGCTCGGTAATTGGGATCACGAGGCATTTGGACCAAGTATTCAAGACCCAAGGAGGAAATCCGGATTGGGCCGAGAAATCAAGCCCAATCGAAGTTCGAGCCTCAAAGTGGAGAAAGGGCCCGATCGGGCAAGAGGTCGCCCGATCGGGCGCGGCAAGGCCAGGTGCTGTGCGTGCATAAGCGCACCCAATTGTGCGAGCATCTAGCACAATCGGGCGATGCTGCTGGCAAGGAACGCGAAGAAAAAGGCGCGCCCGATCGGGCGCGTGTTTTTATAGGACTTGATTAATTAGTTTTAATTTTTGTTTTTAGGAAACGTTTATATACGATTTTGTACGGATTTTTGTGGATCTTCTTCCTTAGACTTTCTCTCTACTTAGGATCTTTTCTCTCTCTTAACTCTTCTCTCAACTCTTGTTCTTCATTATTTCCATTAATACAGATTAGTTTGGTAACGTTTTCTCTTCTCTTAATCTTATTTCCTTTCATCATAACTTATTTTATTGCTTTGATTTGTTTAGTTTTTAATATGCGTGAGTAGTTATATTTCAAGGGTTTATGGGGATCCATAAATAATATGAAGGGGGTAATTTTTTGTTGTTGATTATCAATGCTAGATTAATTTCCTATTGATTGATTTAAGGAAAAATGTAATCTAATAATCCCACCTTTAGTCGGTCTTCCATAAACAATCCCACCTTTTGAAATTCCAGAAATAATCCCACCTTTAACATGGATCTTCCATTAACGATCCCTGACCGATTGAATCGTTTTGGTAACCGGTTTTCTTAGGTTTTATGACACGTGTCGATGTTTAATAGGTTTATTCTATTTTTTTCCAATTATTAAAAAAAAAGAGAAAAAAATTAAAAAAAAAAAAAAAGAAAAAAACAAAACCACTGCCGCATCCCTTCCCGGCAACCAAACTCAGGCGTCATCATCGCCCCTCCACATCACTGTAGCAGCCGCATTCCTTCAATTCCCCGGCAACCCAACTCAGGCATCATCTCTTCCCCGACAACCCTAATGGGCGAGTGATTGATTCAATCATCACCACGCATCATCATCACCACACGTGTTTCTTCTTAGTAGTGCACTTCATCATCACCACGCATCATCAACATCTTTCATCAATGGTTTAATTAAGCTCAATCATGGCAGTTGGATTGATTCAATTTCATTCATACCGTACAATTTCACAAGCGAAATATGGTTTTGGGTGATGATGTTCAGTTCATGTGGGGGTTAGGGTTTCAAATGGGGTCGGGTTTCAGCTAAGGTGAGGGCGGGGTGGGGCTGCAGCCAGGGGAAATGGTTGGGATGGTGGATTGAAATTGCCGCGGCAAAAGAATTCATGGTTGGTGGAGGAATGCGTGGGTGTTATTAGGGGGTTGCTGGTGAAGGAGTGCGTGGGTGTAAGAGGGTTGCAGGTGGAGGAGTGCGTGGGTGGTAACTGGTAAGGGGTTGCTGGTGGGGTTTTGTAAGGGTTGTGCCTGGTGCTGGGTGACTGGTGGTTGGTAAGGAGTGAGGAGTTGAGGAGGTAGTGGTTTGGGTGGCTCAGGTGGTAAACATGGAGGGAGGTGGGAGGAGATGAATTAAAAAAATAAAAAAAGTTTGACCGGTTTAACCGGTAATAGGTCAAAAGGATCGTTAATGGAAGATCCATGTTAAAGGTGGGATTGTTTATGAAATTTCAAAAGGTGGGATTGTTTATGGAAGACCGACTAAAGGTGGGATTATTAGATTACAATTTTCCTTGATTTAATGCTATGTGACTAGATTTGCGCAGATCTTTTATGCATGAGTTTGACAACATTGATTCAAGATTCGACAGATGAGAATTAATGTTTAGGTCTAGTTTCAATAGGCAGGTTAATTTATAAATTGTTAAGTCGAGATTCGAGAGATGAGATTTAATACCGGTAAATTAATTGTGCTATTGTAATACGTAGCGAAAGCCCTTTACAATCTGGTTAATTGATGCATTGGTGATTGACTATTATTGATTATTGGTATTGCATGATAATTTCTTATTGAATTGTTTTAACGTTTTACAATTGCGGCTTGTAAAAGTATAACAATATTAAATTGATGAATCGAACAGATGTTAATTTGATATTAAAGGCTATTTTCAATAAGAACTTAGATCTAGTAAATTGCGAGAGCCTGTTAGATCTATGTTGATTAATAAATTGCGAGAGCCTGTTAGATCTATGTTGATTAATAAATTGCGAGAGCCTGTTAATCGTGTTATTTATGCAATGTCAACGATTGATTACTATGTTTTACCCTGGAGTATTATTTATTGGTGAACCTATGCCCTAGATCCTTTTATTCATTGTTTTCTCCCTACTCTTAATCTTCGTAGTTTAGTTCCCTTTGATTACAATATATTGGTTACTTTATAATCTGGATTATATTAATTAATTAGGAATAGAAAGACTCGTTTCTCTGTGGATTCGACCCTACTTCCCTATCTACGTTAGTTAGAGGATTTAGGAATTACTTTTGATTAGGGGATACGACTTTACCCTGTCAAAATTTGGCGCCGTTGCCGGGGAAACGATTTTATTTTTATTTCTGATTGTTTTTGTAGTCTAGATTATTTCCCTTTTGTCTCAGAGAGCGTTAGTTCTGTGAGACAAATCTCATATTTGCTTCTAGTTTTTGTTTATGCCCAGGTGTTCCAGATCAGGTTACATCTCATTCGATCCTGAGATCGAACGTTCCTTCCATAGACAGAAAAATTTCTACAAGCAAATCCTGGCGGATTCTGGTGATGATAACAATAATCACCGCGATCCTCCAACTGGTTCTAGCGATTCAGAGACATCATCAGACGCAGAATCAGAGATGACGGCTCCAAAGAAGCTTGGTGATTATTCACAACCAAAGCTTACGGATTTTCCACATCTCACCCCTACTCCGGCTCTTGATGGGGTTCAATTTGAAATTAAACCTCAATTTATAACGATGATAGAGAGGAAGCAATTCAGTGGAGCCAAGGGTGAAGACCCGAATCTTCACATTGCCAACTATTGTCAATATTGTACCACCATTAGGGAAGCCGGGGTCACTCAAGACCAAATCAGGGAGATTCTCTTTCCTTTCTCTTTAACTGGAAAAGCTAAATTGTGGTTTAATGGCTTAAATAGAACTACACTTGGTATAACTGACTGTGAAACTCTTGTTTTGAATTTCTATAACAAGTATTACCATGCAGAGAGAACAACCGTACTACGGAGCGCGATCCAGAACTTTGCCCAAGAAGCCGATGAGTCTTTATATGAGGCTTGGGAGAGGTTCAAGGACTTACAAAGAGAATGCCCTCACCATAATTTCGCGCAATGGGAGTTTATCCAAGCCTTTTTTAACGGCATTGGAAATTCCTCTAGAATAATTTTAGACTCTGCAGCTAGTGGGAGATTTATGAATCTTAATGTTGATGATGCAGGTCAGGTTATTGAAGATATGGCGATACACATTTCCCAATATGGGAATCCTAGAGGATTTGCTAACAAGGGGAAGCATAGTGTCGACTCTGTATCCTTTTTGCAAGCTCAACTAAACTCTATTTGCCAAAAATTAGATAATCTGAGCACTGCTAATGTAGCTAATGTTTCTGCGATTAATAACAATTCTAATGAGGCTTTCTGTGAAAATTGTGGTATTGTAGGTCATTGGGAGCAAGATTGCAGGAGTTCCGTGGAGCAAGTTAATGCCTTTCAAGCCTATAGGCAGAACAACCCATACTCCAACACCTACAATCCTGGGTATCGGAACCATCCGTACCTTTCCTACCGGAGCACTAATGTTCAAAATCCACCACCACAAGAACCACAGGCGCCACAACAACAGCATCAGAAATATTATCATCCCAATGCTGGCCAGAAGAACCAACCACAACAACCCTCCTCATCTTCTGACCCTTTTCTGGTGGAAATTAGAGCAATGTTGGTAAATATGCAAAAGCACATGGAGAGCAGAGATGCGACAATTGATCAAATTCTAGCGCATAATAAAATTGTAGATAATCAAATTGCGCAACTCTCCGCTACCCTACAAGCCCGCCAACAGGGAGCTCTGCCGGCATAGCCGACTAGGCCTACGGATCAAGCATTTGCAATTACTCTAAGGAGTGGTTCAAACTATGAAGGGCCCTCTATGCCCGGAGTTGATGAACCTGTTTTGTTAAATAATGCCAATCTTAATTCCGTTAAACCAAACAATGTAGTTGATAGCCCCGCAGGGCTAAAGGATAGTACTAACATATCCTATTCTACATTGCAGGGTACAACTCCAGAGAAGGTGGCTACTCCTGACAAGAGTAATAATGCTCCAAAGCCAATCATCAAACTTCCATTCCCCAATCGTCAATTGAAGACAAACTTGGATAAGCAGTTTGGTAAGTTCCTGGAGGTGATAAAAGATTTGAAGGTAACAGTTCCCTTTACTGAATTGATCACACAAATCCCCTCGTATGCAAAATTTATGAAAGAAATATTGACGAGAAAAAGGTCTATTAGTGAGGTAGAGACAGTAGCTTTCACTGCAGAGTGTAGTGCCGTACTTCAAAATAAGTCTCCACCTAAATTAAAAGATCCGGGTAGTTTTTCTATCCCTTGTCATATTGGCAATCTCTTGATTGATAATGCATTTTTTTGTGATTTGGGTGCCAGTGTTAGCGTCATGCCATTATCTGTGTGTTCTAAGTTGAATATGGGTAAATTAAAAACTACCAATATAACTCTACAAATGGCCGACCGTTCTTTCAAATACCCCTTAGGTGTTTTAGAGGATGTCCCCGTTAGAGTAGGTAAATTTTATATACCTGTAGATTTTGTCGTTCTTGATATGGCTGAGGATATGCAAACCCCAATTATTTTGGGTAGACCATTCCTTAACACTGTAGGAGCAGTCATAGATGTAAGAAGTGGTAAATTAACATTATCAGTAGGGGACGATAAAGTTATCTGAATAATACCCCTAAAAGCTCCATGACTGAGGAGAAACGTTTCAGTGTTAATGTGGTTGAAGATTATTCTAACATGCCCCAAGCTCTTGAAAAAGATCCCTTGGAGGCGGTATCTTGTGTTGCATCCTTTTCAGATGAGATAGACAAATGGCAGAAGGAAGTCGATGCAATAGAAAGAGCACTCTACAATGTTGGTCTTGGATTCGAGGATGAACAGGTGGAACCGATCGAGCAAGTTATGCGAATCGAGCCTACGGTAAATGTTCCGCCAGATCGAGTTGCAAGTGTTTAACGCAATGACAATTTGAAGCAACCTTCGATCGAAGAAGGATTTTTAGTGCGTAGCATTGAAGATTCCCCAGTCCAAGTCAAGGAGGATCCACCGGATAAGGTGATTTGGTGTCCTACAAGGTATGTAAGGAATCCGCATCGCAACCTGAACACCGCTAGACCGGGTGAGAAAACACCCGATCAAGCGTTAGGCCAAGGGTCCTACACATTGTACTTGGTAAGAGGGTCGTGCAGGACCTAGATAAACCAGCGCTTTGCGGGAGGCAACCCGTATTTCTTGCTTCCTAGACTAGTTTTCCTTTTTATTTATTTTTTTTGAGAGGCGAGGAGAGTGAAATTTTACCGTTTATAAGTGTCTTTGTACAGGTATAGGTTTAAGAGGTTGAAAGACTTAGATGAAATTTGAAGACGAAGAAAAAGCTGAGGAATGCTGACCGGGCACGGGCCCGATCGGGCGCGCAAGCATGGAAAATTCCAGTCTTAAATTCGCCCGATCGGGCGTGGCTGCCCGATCAAGCGCGCAAGGAGGGCTGGAAAGTCGAGCAACTTTCGCCCGATCGGGCGAGGTTGCCCGATCGGGCGCCAAAGAGCGCTAGAAACTCGAGTGAAATTCGCTCGATTGGGCGAGGTTGCCCGATCGGCCGAAAATCGAGTGAAGGAAAAGATATGTTGGGCGAAGCTCGCCCGATCGGGCGAGTGAGAGGGCGAAAATTTCGTTCGTGTTTGCGCCTGATCGGGCACGCAGCTAGGTTTCTGGAAATCAAGTTTATCCGCCTGATCGGGCGAGGCTCGCCCGATCGGGTGCGCCTACTTTGGTCGTCCCTTTAAACTTTTCCTCCTCTTTATTTCCTCACTTTCTTCTTATTTCATCTTCTTCTCCATTACTTTCTCTCTCTAAAACCTCCATTTTTACACTTTCAAACTCACTTCTTTTTCAAGATCTCATCAAATTCATCCATCAAAACCTCAAAATTCTTACATATTATTAATCCTCACATCTTCCTCTACATTTCCCACCTATTTTCTCCCACTTTCTCTCATACTTCCTTCAAACCCCTAGAGAGAGAAAGCTCCAAGCATTAAATTTTTCCACATATAATGGCCTCAAAACGTTCAAGGACACAAAGGGGTGAGAGTTCGAGGGCACCACAACCAACGGTCAACCCGAATCTTCAAATTCCGGGATGGGAGGAGGTTGTCATTACCTCGGAGGAGCAACGGGCTAGGATGCTAAACCTTATCGATCGCCAGGTAATCTCTACCCGTTTTATTCATCATCCCACACTAGTTAGGTTGGGCTTAGATAAATATTTGGAAAAATTGTTCAAAGGTATAGGCATGAGTGGTTTCTTTCAAACGTGCCATGATACGTATGACTACTTAACATTAGAATTTATTTCAAGTTTTAATGTTATTAAAATGAATGCACTAATTACTCATGTACAATTCCGATTATTAAACAACGATGTGAGACTAACTCTTAAAGAATTCGGAAAGTTGTTTGATTTGAAATCGGATAAACCGATTGAACCCTCTCAAGACCACACCGCCGTGGTCTATAAGAGGCTAACTGGGGAGGATTTAGTTAAACTCCAACATGCCAAAGGGACGTGGATTCAACATCCCGTCCCAAAACTTTGGCAAAGATTTGCCGGCCTCACTATTTTTGGGAGGCATGAACCGGCAAATGTTAGGAGAGATGAATTGGAACTTTTGGCATCCTATATAATTCCTACCGCCGAAAAATTGAAGATACCCCATAGGATAGCCAATCACTTCCAAAGGGCGGCCAATGCGGCCGAGGCTAGTAGGTCTAGGGCGCCTATTTATTTTAGGGGGTTAGTGACCCACATTGCTAGAAAATACCTAGGTTGGAACCCGGATGGGCATAGGAAAATTGTAGGATCAAACCTCATGGACCTAGCCTATTTAGGGAGTTTGAACTGGGTGCAACCCGTGGGGAGTGATACTTGGTGGATAGTCCACCGACAATCGGGTAGGAGGGATCAAGCCTTTACCTTACCCAACCCCGCCTTGACCAAATTTGAGAAGGGGAAGCCTACTTATACTTTCGAGATTAATGGTCAAGGTGAGGTTCAACCACCTCACCCTTCACCACAACCCCACCAATCCCCCCTAGACCATTCCCCCACTCACCATTCACCACACTACCCAACACCTCCACCCTTCACCTATGGCATACCTACTTCCTCGGTCGACTATAACGTCGACCCCAATGCCCCTTATGACTTTTCGGCTTTTAGGAGCCAATTAGACCGTATCGAGACGGGGCAAGGGAGAGTTTAGGGTATGATGCAAACCCTAGATTCTAGGTTAAGCACCTTAGATGGGCGGGTTGGTTACATAGAGAGGAACCTCGGGAGGGGTCTATACCCCATGTATGACGATTATGCCTGTCGAGGGGCTATTCCTCCCGATTCACTTACTCCCGATTGGTTCCAATACCCCCAAGGAGGGTATTCTCACCCCGGTGCGTATGGTACTTATGTGGACTACTCTTCAGTCCACGGATATGGGGGTGATGCTCCTTTTGGGGGTATGGGGGGAATGTGGACCCTAACTACTTTGCAGGTGGTTTGGGTTACGGTGGTGTTGGACCGAGCCAGGGTGGTGCCGGCTCTAGTCATGGAGGAGGATATGAGAGGATGGATGACGATGAGGAGTAGCTCTTCCTAGCTACCCTCCCAAGTCAATGAGGGCATTGCTTGATTTGGCTTAGGGGGAGATTTCTTGTATATATGGTAATCCTCTTTCTCTTTTCTCTATTTATTGCTTTCCTAGTGTAGTCTTTATTGCTTTCTTATTTATGAAATATATATGGTAATCCTCTTTCTCTTTTCTCTATTTATTGCTTTCCTAGTGTAGTCTTTATTACTTTCTTATTTATGAAATATATATGGTAATCCTCTTTCTCTTTTCTCTATTTATTGCTTTCCTAGTGTAGTCTTTATTGCTTTCTTATTTATGAAAAATACAAAAAAAATTGAAAAATAAAAAAATTTCAAAAATACGTTCCAATGAATTGTAAATCATGCTTCCCTGTGCCCCATACTTGAGAAAATTTGTTTTGATTCTTGGATATTGATAATGAGCATTGTGGATTAGTTGATCATGATTTGATGTTTGATTGCCTTGAAACCTTAACATGTGTCAATTTTGTCCAACTACTTGTGAATATAGTGCTTGACTAGTTGATTTGGTTAGGAATGTGTTTTAGTTCCTGGTGTGTCAATGAATTTGAGTATTGGTTTGCAACTATAAGTAGTGTTTATATGACTCATTATTATGCACATTGTGGAGGACGAAGGCATTTGTTCTTTTAGGTAGCCTCCAGATGATTGTAGATACATTTGTTCCCTTCTTGCTACCCATGTTGTTGCCTTGACTTTTTTGTTGTTTATTAGCCACATTACAAGCTTATTTTGCCCCATTGGTTACTAGTCCCAAGCTTGGCTTGGGGGAGCTATTAGTGAGTGAGGTGAGGGAGTTTGTAGTGTGCTTACTATTTGCACAATTTGGGTGGGACTTTGAGAAGTTGTTTTGTTGTTAGTCATGTTTATTTTTGATGAGTTTGAGAGTTATATTTTCTTGAAAAAAATAAAGCATGATATTATGAAAAAAAAAGAGAAGTTCAAAAAAAAAAAAAATATGTTGAAAAAATAAGTGAACTTCAAAAGGAAAAAAATGTTCAAATGTTCTAGTTGGAGGTTGATCAAAAGAAAAATAATAGAGCTTCAATGAAAAAATATTCAACTTTGAAAATAAGTTTGTTTATTCACTCCACCTCTTTATCATTATATCTTATGAGTGAAATTGTAAGAGTTGGGTTTATTTATTATGATTGGAGTATATTTGGTTGATGTTAGAGTTGGTTATGTAGGAGATGTATGATCACTATTTATTTTGATCATGGGTTTTATTAGGATATGACTCCTTTAAGCATAGCTTTTCTCTCACTTATTCCCAAATTTATCCTACCCTTTTCTCTAGCCTTACATTACAAGCTTTAAAGACCTTCCGACCTTTGTGCATAGAATTGTATGAATGTGAAAGTGTTGTTTATCAATGCAAGTTGTGACTTGGCATATTTCGAGTCGACTAGTAGGATTGAGCGTTCATTGTTTTATACACACAAGAGTGTGAGTTGGGAGGGCATTGTTCACCTAAAGGGGGTTGGATGGAGAGCGATCGAGTACATCTTTTACTCGCCACATAAATGAGAGTTGAGTGTGTGAGCACTAGTCTTGAATTCTATATGCTCTTGTGGCTTGCTCTATTTGACAATTGTTAGGGAGATTGGTAATTAGATGGATTTGATTGGTTGACTTTGAAGCATGTTTATTTGATTTACCCTGAATCGTTTGTGCTTGATTTTTACTTTTTGGGGTGAAGCATATTTATTGATTCATTGATGAGATCTTTGCTTAGGGACAAGCAAAGGTTTGGCTTGGGGGAGTTTGATATGTCCATTTTATATAGTGTTTTACCCCCGTCCCTTGGTCGTTATTAGTAGTGTTTTTGGCTCTTTCGGGCCACTTTTATTACTAATTTGTGTTTTCTAGTGTTTTTGTAGTTTTAGTTGTATTTTACAGGAAATTGCACTCTTGGAGCATTTTCCCGGGCTTTATGGATCAACTACAGTAGCTAGAAAGACACGACCACTTTTGGAGCCCAAGATCGGTGAGAGCCGGTGATTAAGGGCTCGGTAATTGGGATCCCGAGGCATTTGGACCAAGTATTCAAGACCCGAGGAGGAAATCCGGATTGGGTCGAGAAATCAAGCCCAATCGAAGTTCGAGCCTCAAAGTGGAGCAAGGGCCCGATCGGGCGCGACAAGGCCAGGTGCTGTGCGTGCATAAGCGCGCCCGATCGTGCGAGCATCTAGCACGATCGGGCGATGCTCCTGGCAAGGAACGCGAAGAAAAGGCGCGCCCGATCGGGCGCGTGTTTTTATAGGACCTGATTAATTAGTTTTAATTTTTGTTTTTAGGATACGTTTATATACGATTTTGTACGGATTTTTGTGGATCTTCTTCCTTAGACTTTCTCTCTCTACTTAGGATATTTTCTCTCTCTTAACTCTTGTTCTTGATTATTTCCATTAATACAGATTAGTTTAGTAACGATTTCTCTTCTCTTAATCTTATTTCCTTTCATCATGACTTATTTTATTGCTTTGATTTGTTTAGTTTTTAATATGCGTGAGTAGTTCTATTTCTAGGGTTTATGGGGGTCCATAAATAATATGAAGGGGGTAATTTATTGTTGTTGATTATCAATGCTAGATTAATTTCCTATTGATTGATTTAATGCTCTGTGACTAGATTTGCACAGATCTTTTATGCATGAGTTTGACAACATTGATTCGAGATTCGACAGATGAGAATTAATGTTTAGGTCTAGTCTCAATAGGCAGGTTAATTTATAAATGGTTAAGTCGAGATTCGAGAGATGAGATTTAATACCGGTAAATTAATTGTGTGATTGTAATACGTAGCGAAAGCCCTTTACAATCTGGTTAATTGATGCATTGGTGATTGACTATTATTGATTATTGGTATTGCATGATAATTTCTTATTGAATTGTTTTAACGTTTTACAATTGCGGCTTGTAAAAGTATAGCAATATTAAATTGATGAATCGAACAGATGTTAATTTGATATTAAAGGCTATTTTCAATAAGAACTTAGATCTAGTAAATTGCGAGAGCCTGTTAGATCTATGTTGATTAATAAATTGCGAGAGCCTGTTAATCGTGTTATTTATGCAATGTCAACGATTGATTACTATGTTTTACCCTGGAGTATTATTTATTGGTGAACCTATGCCCTAGATCCTTTTATTCATTGTTTTCTCCCTACTCTTAATATTCGTAGTTTAGTTTCCTTTGATTACAATATATTAGTTACTTTATAATCTGGATTATATTAATTAATTAGGAATAGAAAGACTCGTTTCTCTGTGGATTCGACCCTACTTCCCTATCTACCTTAGTTAGAGGATTTAGGAATTAGTTTTGATTAGGGGATACGACTTTACCCTGTCAGCGTGGTCAATGGCCAGCTTGAAAAACTAAGTACAAAAACACTTAGTGGCTACACAACCGGTCTCAAACGAGACCAAAGGCCAAATGGCCGGATGGTTGCTTATTTTATAAAACCGCCTGTCCCAATATGGACAATGGCGTCCGGCGACACCCCTCCGGGTGCAATCGTCGCAGAGAACAGACTATTTGTCGGCTCTACGTACCTATGCAGACGGCGAAAATTGAACTACCAAATTGGTCAACTCATAGCCGTCTAACCAGAATAATCTACAAAGAACGGTTAAGTTACCTAGTACCGGATGCCTCGAGGCATCAGACGGTTACCGGCTAAAGTTCTTACTTAGATTATTTATTCCAAAGTTGCACTCTCTCCCCAATTGGGGCAAATGAATGTGTAATGGCTATGTAATAACCCCAGACGGAATATTACCGTCTGGGTAAGAGGCTCAAAGCACCCGCTTTAATGGCCGGCTGTGCACTTGGTTTGGGGCAATCACCATTGTGATTGATTGGCCTAAAAACACCTCATACTTCTCCAAGTATAAAGTGTTTTCAAGCCAATCAATCAACTTGAAATAAAACCAACCACACAGCCGTCCAGGGGCAAGAGCACCCAGATTGCAAATTGCCGCATGCTTTTTTAAGTTAGGCAAAATATTAAAGAATTGCAAATATACGCGAAATTCAAATTGAATAATTCAAACGCAAACATGTATAAACAACCGACTGAGTCGGAATACTTCATAAATATTCAAAATGGCACAAAGGCCAAAATAAGTGTTAACCAGAGTTACATCCGGTGAAGAGAGAAAGAAATAAAATGTTAACCCAACTCCATAGTTGGTAAAGATACAACACTACACGGCATACAAGCCGGTAAAGAAACAAGTTGGCATACTACCGCAGAATGTAGGGAGGCCCACCTAGGGCTGAGGTGGATGCTGCTGCTCCGGCTGATCTTGGCCAGTTAGGCCTTCATTTTGCTCATCCGCCGTCGGCTCCTCATTATCAGAGACTTCATATCCCTACTCGGCAGCGCAATCTTTGAAGCGAGGCGGAGGAGCCTCACCCAGCACTTGGGCATCATACACCTCAGTGGCGTAATCATACATGAGTTTATAGACCTCAAAGTCTATATCTGGGTAGAGGAGGCTCCAAGTGATCTTCAGGCTGGCTAAATTATCTCGCTCATTTTCGTCCATCAGCCGTTTTTTCTCTTGGGCGAGCTCGTCCGACTGCTTGTTTTGCAGAGTGACGATCTCAAGCCCCAGGCGGGAAACGTCTGCTCGGAGTTGGGCGTTTTCCTTATCAGCATCCTCTAATTCCTTGAGCTCAAATTTGGCATCCTTCAGCTTTTGCTCAAGGTCATCAGCCCGGCTGGTGGCTTCATCGTTTGCAGCCGTCAAGATTCGGATCAGCTCCTCCTGTTTCAACTCTACTGCTTTAATCCTTAAATCACGCATATAATTAGCATATTCAGCAGAGTTGAGGTTTTCAAGGGCCCTCCGTTTGGCATCATTTACCTCTTCTTGTTTCCGCCCGAAGGGGCCTCGAAGTCCATCCACTCTCAGCATTACGTGAGAAAAGAGCAGCCAGATTATGATATACTTAGTTAAAATAAAGAAAAGGTATTGGGGTTGAGGGATTTTTTTTTACCTCAGCCAGTTGGCCCATTATCCGGTCAAAGTCCACTACCTGCAAGTCAAGTATGAAGTTCTTCTCTAACCGGGTGAGGGTCCTCACCATCCGTTTTGCACCAAAAGTAGTACTCTGTGAGTAAGAGGTAGCATAGTTGGCATTCATCCGCTGCCGGCTGCTGACTAAACCCCTGGAGGGGTCTACCTTAGTCTTGACCCTCATGAAGTCAAGTGGCCAAGGTATTTCAATCTTTCCCTTACCTTAGGTATCCGGATGGGGCGCAGGCTTCTGCTGCTCCCTTGTTGTTGCCGCACCGGCTGCAACATTAGGTGGCGTGCCACCCTTCGATGCCGTGGAGGCATCCGACGCTTTCTGCTGCGAGCGTTCTAAGCCTTCGCTCAAAATCTTCATTGCAGCAGGAGATTTGCCACCGGTCGTTGGACGATCGGTTTTGGCAGAAGAGTCTGACCGGGGAGGGTCTTTTCTGGCTACCTTTGCAGCCGGAGTCTTTTCTAGGTCCTCTCCTTGCCTTTTGAAAAGCTTGGAGAAGGATCGGGGTACACGCTTTGCAGAGTTCTTCAAAATGAAAGTGGTTAAGTATACCCAGCCGGCAACTTGCTTTTTAAAAAAAAAAAAAACTAAAATAATAATAAATAATAATATATACTCAGGCGGTCTTACCCCGCCTTTTTGGACTCTTTGGCGTCAACGGCTGCCTTCTTGGCAAGAGCCGCCTCCTTGCGCAGCTGTGCCTCTTACTTAGCCGGTGTTTTAACCGGATCGACCATTTTCAAGGCGTCGGCTGCATGAACAGAATTCAAGGTTAGTAAAAAATTGTGGCAAGTTTGTAATAAAAATTAAATAAAAAACACTCCGGATGTAAGTGGATCTACCCTTGGGAAACATGGGACTTAACCCACAGGCAGAAAAGAAGCATTCATCCTTGAAATAGTCTGGATGGGGGATCCAGTTTTTGGGAACTATGATATGAGTCCCATCCCCCATGGGCTCAGTTGTGGTCTCAAAGAAGCCCGACTCTATTATTTGCTCCCGGGCCCTAGTAGATAGCTCCGGGAGAGGGCATTTCCTTCCTAGAAGAGCCGGCGCTGTGTTGTACCGGCGGAGAGTCCGGTTGTGTCTCAGAGTTGGGGAAGAAATCAAATATAGAACTTGTCTTTCCACCCGGACAATTTGGACACCTTGTCCAAACTCATCAGATACTGGGGCAAGGTAGAAAGAGTGTACCATGCCCCATGACCGCCTAGTGCCTTGCTCAAATAATGCATGTGAGCAAAGGCAGAGAAACTGGGGTTTATGTTTTGGAGCTCGCGGGCGGCGATGTAACTCAAAATATTCACCCACGAATTGGGGGTGAGCTTCCAGACTCCTAAATCATACCCCTTCAGGATTTTCCTAATCCCGGTATGGAGGGGGAACCGGAGGCCGACTTCTATTACCGCCTCGTAGCAGACAAAATAATGGTCTGCATTATCAATGTCATCGTCCCACGCCATTACTGCGTCAGCAGGCGGAACGATGATATCCCACCCCTTTCTAAAGGGGTGCTTCTCTTTAAAGGCCCTAAAGCCGCTTCTTAGTAGGGCGATGTCACTCGGCAGCATTCTAGTCCTTTTTGGGTTAGGGTGGTCAGCGACTTTAGGCGGCTGCTGATAATCAGCCGCAAAGTTATCAGGGTCAGAGCCAGAAGATTCGGCCTTTGACCCTTCCACGGCCTAATCGTCGCCGGTTCCATTAGAGGAGGCGGCTTCCTCACCGCCTTCCTCTCGTACTCCTGAGCTCCCGGAAGTAGAGGGAGCCTCTTCATCAAAACCACTCTCCTCCAAATCCCTCTGTTCCCCGTCTGGAACAACCTCATCGGCTGACACTGACATAGTGCGTCGGCTCCTAGTTTTTCTGGCCGTCTGTTTGACTCTGGCCATTGTGTCCTGCACAGACACAAAGTGTTGTATATTTGGAGTATCAACCCGAAATATACAAGGGATAAACCAAGATAAGTAAGACTAATGAACCAAATAGCTTCTTAGCTACAGTCACACCACTAAGAAACGAAATGGGTTCCTAAGATCACAAGCCAACTAGTAGTCTAAGCTAGTTAACTAAGCAAAGGAATTGAAATTCCAAATCCAAGAATTTCTGGTTTGTTTCTAATCCAAGAAACGAGTGTAAAACACAAAGTTTGTTTGTTCGAATAATCTGATTTTTCATTCACATTTGCTTGCTATTTATAGTAAACAAGCATCCTTAAGTACAAGCTAACTTAAGTGACTTTCAGCTTACTTGTTACACGCCTAAGCTAAGCATCAAAAACAGATTTTGTGTCTAGATACATCAATAAAAGAAGCTAAGCTTAACTAGATACATCAAAGGAAAAAGTGGCGGTTTGTAACCTCCACATTAAGGCTTCATAAAATCAGAAATAAAGAGCATAACTCTCCCTTGATTCACGCCCAACAAAGCAGCAAGTAAGAAGCAAAACAGCCCCTTAATTCACGCCCAATTCAAACAGCAAAAAGAAGTGTAACTCCTCCTTGATTCAAGCCTTGGATCAAGCTTGAATGTATGTAGACAAGAGTGTACTTGGACGCCTTTTAGATGCTCATTTGCTGACTGAAATCTACGCCCACTTGAAGGCTTAATTGAAAGCTTGTAACTCCTCATTGAAGCTGATTGTAACACCCAAGTTAAAGCCTTGAAATTCCTTTTAAAGAATTTCGGATTCTATGCTTCTTTCACAAGCTTAAATGGCTGCCTTCTTGATGTATCTTGCACTTGTACTTTGTGTGAATGTGACATTACATTTCCGAACTATAATCAGCTAAAAGAACTAAAGAAAAATGTAACTAATTTGCAAACTTAAAATAAGACTAAAGTTTACAACTTATTCAAAGCATAAAAGAACTAGAATGAACTAGTTAATAAGAACAACAAGAAACTCAAAGGATTGAATATCTTGCTGCACATAGATAGAACGCATAGCACCAATGCATGATGCTACGTCTTGGACCAAAGAAACGTCCATAACCAAGTTGTTAGGCTTGGCTACAACATTCCCCCCTTCTTGAAAAGAGTTTGCCCTCAAACTCGGCAACTCTTCAAACTCATCATAGTAAGGTGATAAATCAGCCACATTAAAGGTGCTAGAAACACCATAGTCTCCGGGCAATTCAACCTTATAAGCATTATCATTCACCTTTTCAACAATAGCAAATGGACCATCACTACGAGGACTAACCTTGGAACGCCTCTTGGAAGGAAATCTTTCCTTTCGTAGATGAATCCAAACCAAATCACCAGGTTGAAAACGGACCTCCTTTCTCTTCTTGTCATAGTAGGCTTTAGTCTTTGCATTAGTTTGTTCAATTTGAGAACGAACTTGCTCATGCATAGACTTGATTTCTTTGGAACGCACCTCGGCATCATGACTAAACTTGTTAGGTGAGGGAATGGGAGCAAGATCAATAGGAGTACAAGGATTGAATCCATACACAACTTCAAAAGGACTCAAACCGGTTGTCTTGCTAGGCACTCTGTTGTAAGCAAACTCCGCATGAGGGAGCATCTCTTCCCATTGCTTGGGACGTTTAGTAGCCAAAGTTCGCAACAAAGTTCCCAAAGTTCTATTAGTCACTTCGGTTTGACCATCTGTTTGAGGATGACTTGAAGTGCTAAAGTTCAATTTTGTGCCCATCTTCTTCCATAATGTAAGCCAAAAATGACTTAGGAATTTTGGATCACGATCACTCACCATGGACTTAGGTACACCATGTAAGCGCACAACCTCGTTAAAAAACAAGTTAGCAACATGAGTAGCATCATAAGTTGTATGACAAGAAATAAAATGAGCCATTTTAGAAAAACGGTCCACAACAACCATAATGGAATCTTTCTTTCGTTGGGTCATAGGAAGTCCCACAACGAAATCAAGACTAACATCTTCCCATGGAGCTTGCGGAATAGGTAAGGGCAAAAGATAGCCTTGTGGAAGACTATGACTCTTGGCCTTTTGACAAACCACGCATCTTTTCACAATAAACTCCACATCACGAACCAATCTAGGCCAATGAAAGTACTCTTGCACAAGAAGAGTAGTCTTCTCTATGCCAAAGTGTCCCGCCATTCCTCCTTCATGAAACTCTTTGATAAGAGATTCTCTTAGGCTTGATCTTGGAACGCACAACCTGATTCCTTTGAACAAATAGCCATCTAAAATGTAATAATCTTTGTAAGCATGATTAGAACATTTTAGAAATGAATCACCAAAGTCATGATCATTTTTGTAACTTGCTTTCACATCTTCAACACTAATTACTTTTGCCTTGAAAGAATTCAAGAGTGTGTATCTCCTTGAAAGGGCATCAGCTCCTTTGTTCATGGCGCCTCTCCTATGCTTGATCACAAAATGAAAAGCTTGCAAATACTCCACCCATTTGGCATGGCGTGGTTGGAGTTTTTGTTGGCTTTGAAGATATTTGAGAGCTTCATGATCTGAATGAAGGATGAACTCCTTGGAAATGAGGTAATGTCTCCAATGGTCCAAAGCACGAACAAGAGCAAAGAACTCCTTATCATAGGTGCTATACTTCCGTTGTGCTTCATTGAGTTTTTCACTAAAGTAGGCAAGGGGACGCCCAACTTGTGACAAAACAGCACCAATACCAACTCCACTAGCATCACATTCTACTTCAAAAACTTCATCAAAGTTAGGTAAAGAAAGAATAGGTGCACTAGTAAGTTGATGTTTTACCTCATCAAAGGCCTTTTGAGCCTTATCATTCCAAACTAACTTCTGATTTTTAGTTAGCTCGGTGATAGGTGCCATGAGAGTACTAAAATTTCGCACAAATCTCCTATAGAAAGAAGCAAGTCCATGAAAACTATGAACTTGTTGAATTGTTTGTGGCGTGGGCCACTCATGAATTGCAGCAACTTTCTTTTCATCAACTTCTATGCCTTGAGAGGAAACTTTGAAACCAAGAAAAATAACTTGGGAAGTGAAAAAATGACACTTCTCTAAGTTACCATATAGTTGCTCACGAGCAAGGGCTTCAAAAACCTGTTGCAAATGCATAGCATGCTCTTCTTCTTCCCTACTATACACCAAAATATCATCAAAATAGACTACAACAAATTTACCCATGAAAGGTTGCATAACCTGATTCATAAGGCGCATAAATGTAGATGGTGCATTAGACAAACCAAATGGCATCACAAGCCACTCATAGAGGCCCTCCTTTGTCTTGAAAGCGGTCTTCCATTCATCTCCTTCGAAAATTCGAATTTGATGATAGCCACTTCTCAAATCAATTTTAGAGAACACTTTAGAACCATGCAAATCATCAAGTAAATCATTCAACCTTGGAATAGGAAACCGGTACTTGATAGTGATCTTGTTGATTGATCTACTATCAACACACATGCGCCACTCTCCATTCTTCTTAGGCACAATCAAGGTAGGACAAGCACATGGACTAAGAGACTTACGAATAAGACCCTTTGACAACAATTCCTCCACTTGTCTTCTAATTTCCTCGGTTTCTTTGGGATTGGTTCTATAGGCTGGTTTGTTTGGGAGCATGGATCCGGGCACAAGATCAATCTTGTGTTGGATGTCACGCTTTGGGGGTAATCCGTGAGGGATATCTTTGGGGAAAACATGGGAATAGGTTTGGAGAAGAGAGGTGAGGAGTGGGTGGTTTTCTTCTTTGGACGGTTGAGAGGGGGTATCAAGTTGGCTCAAAATGAAGTGTTTGTGAGCCCTATACTCACGAAATTCAGATTTTATGAGAGTGGTGAGGGAAGTGGGAGGCGTGGATATGGGGTGGTCATTTTTGAGGATTAAAGGGGTTAGGACAATTTTCTTTCCATCCTTGGAAAAGGAGTAGGTATTTTTGTAACCATCATGCATCACACGTCTATCAAATAACCAAGGTCTACCAAGTAAAACATGACATGCATCCATAGGTACAACATCACACCATAATTTTTCCTCATAAGTTTTACCAATGCTAAATGATAACAAGACTTGTTGTGTGACATGAATCCCTTTACTATGACTTAACCATTGAATTTTATATGGTGTAGGATGAGGGATAGTTTTCATTTTCAGCTTGTCTATCATTACTTGTGAAGCTACATTGGTACAACTACCTCCATCAATAATCAAAGTGCATACCTTTCCACCAATGGTGCAACGAGTGTGAAAGATTGCCTCACGTTGCAAGCTCCCTTCTTGGTCCAACAAATTGCTTAGTGTGCGTCGAACTACCAAGCATTCTCCTTCATCCGGACCTAGGCACGCATACTCATCATTCTCTTCAAGATTGCTGTCCTCTTCAACCTCTAATTCGTTCTCCTCTTCATACTCTACCAAAGTAACAATTTTTTTATTTGGACAATCACTAGCCATATGTCCAAGGCCTTGACACCTAAAGCATCTTCTTGGGGCTGGTTTTGGGTTGGAATTTTGGGTGTTTTGTGAAGGTGGTTTAGAAGTAGGCTGATTGGATGTGGGTTTGAAAGGTGGGAAATTGGATGTTTGCTTTCTTTGGGGAAATGAGGTTTGAGATGCAAAACGTGATGATTCACTTTTGCCTCTTGCTTTTTGTTGCTGCTCAATCTTATGTGCTAAGATAATGAGCTCTTCAAGGGTGGTGTAAGGGTGTAGTTCGGCCACATTGGCTATTTTTGGGTCAAGTCCACCTAGGAACCGAACCAAAGTTTGAGGCTCATCTTCCTCTACTCCACACTTCATAACAAATCCTTCAAACTCTCTAGCATACTCCTCTACAGATTTCGTACCTTGCTTAAGGGTATGGAATTTTGAAAAGTTTTCTTGCACATAGTATGTGGGAAGAAACTTTTGTTTCAACAATTTCTTCATCTTAACCCATGATCTCACTTTTTCTTTGTCTTGTCGTTCCCTCTTGGCGCACACACTAGCCCACCAAGTTGAGGCATATTTTCGTAGCTTCAAGGCCACAATTTTCACCTTTTTCTCTTCCGGTGTTTGCTTATAGTCAAACACTCTCTCCACTGTTCTAAGCCATTCTACAAACTCATCGGCATCGAGTTTGCCATCATACTCCGGAATGTCTGCTTTTATGTCATTAATAGGCCGTGACCTTTCTCTTTCATGAGAAGGCCTATCATTGTGATTGAAATTAGATTCACTCAATTCTTCATCACTTTGGAGGGGTGAGCCCTCTCTCTTATGGCGCATCTTATTAGTAAGATCTTTCAGTTGATCTTGCATATATTTCATTCGTTGCTCCATATCTTCTTTCTCTTGTGTAACCTTATTGACATATTCTTGCCAATTAGGGGGTGGGACGCTGGACATGGTTTGTGTTTGGGTATGTGTTTGGGGTATGTGTTTAGGTATTTGTTTTGCTAGACCCCCTCCTTCTAGCGCCAAATGTTGTATATTTGGAGTATCAACCCGAAATATACAAGGGATAAACCAAGATAAGTAAGACTAATGAACCAAATAGCTTCTTAGCTACAGTCACACCACTAAGAAACGAAATGGGTTCCTAAGATCACAAGCCAACTAGTAGTCTAAGCTAGTTAACTAAGCAAAGGAATTGAAATTCCAAATCCAAGAATTTCTGGTTTGTTTCTAATCCAAGAAACGAGTGTAAAACACAAAGTTTGTTTGTTCGAATAATCTGATTTTTCATTCACATTTGCTTGCTATTTATAGTAAACAAGCATCCTTAAGTACAAGCTAACTTAAGTGACTTTCAGCTTACTTGTTACACGCCTAAGCTAAGCATCAAAAACAGATTTTGTGTCTAGATACATCAATAAAAGAAGCTAAGCTTAACTAGATACATCAAAGGAAAAAGTGGCGGTTTGTAACCTCCACATTAAGGCTTCATAAAATCAGAAATAAAGAGCATAACTCTCCCTTGATTCACGCCCAACAAAGCAGCAAGTAAGAAGCAAAACAGCCCCTTAATTCACGCCCAATTCAAACAGCAAAAAGAAGTGTAACTCCTCCTTGATTCAAGCCTTGGATCAAGCTTGAATGTATGTAGACAAGAGTGTACTTGGACGCCTTTTAGATGCTCATTTGCTGACTGAAATCTACGCCCACTTGAAGGCTTAATTGAAAGCTTGTAACTCCTCATTGAAGCTGATTGTAACACCCAAGTTAAAGCCTTGAAATTCCTTTTAAAGAATTTCGGATTCTATGCTTCTTTCACAAGCTTAAATGGCTGCCTTCTTGATGTATCTTGCACTTGTACTTTGTGTGAATGTGACATTACATTTCCGAACTATAATCAGCTAAAAGAACTAAAGAAAAATGTAACTAATTTGCAAACTTAAAATAAGACTAAAGTTTACAACTTATTCAAAGCATAAAAGAACTAGAATGAACTAGTTAATAAGAACAACAAGAAACTCAAAGGATTGAATATCTTGCTGCACATAGATAGAACGCATAGCACCAATGCATGATGCTACGTCTTGGACCAAAGAAACGTCCATAACCAAGTTGTTAGGCTTGGCTACAACACAAAGAGGGAGGAATTAGGAGATGAGCACATTGGTTCTGACAGTCCTGAAAAGGCACCCCTTGTTCTAGACTCAGTCGTTCCGGGGAACCGGCTGAGTGTCCTAGGTAGTGCCGAGTGTGTCGATTGAAAACTCATTTTTATTTCTAAAACTATGTATACAGGCGGAGAAAGAATGTATACAAGTTGAAAAAAAAGGAAAGCTAAAATGATACATGCGGTTACCTTACTTTACCTCTGATTAATTTGAAAAAAGCTACAGTCGGTGAACCAGGTGTTACAACGCTAGCACACGGGAATCCTGAAACCTCTGACGCAGACGGAGGCAGAGAATATCTCTCTAAAAGCTCTCTCTTTCTCTCTCTAAAAAGTCAAATGAAAATAAGGTGAGAGAAAAATGGGGGGGGGGGGGGGGTAAGCTTCTATTTATAGAAGGTGAAAACGGGGGAAAATTCTTGTTTAAAATTTAAATTTCACTATCCCTTACTGTTCACCTCTGATTGGTGAACACATGTCACAAGCCCCACGTGATATACATGTGACCGCTGTGAGGGGCAAATGTTTAGGGTATTTTTACCCTAGACACGTGGACCAATGAGAGGAGGCCACGTGGAGAGTTCAGGATGGCCCAAGTGGCCTAAAATCCTCTTGACACGTGGCCCCCTTGGATAAGCCTCTGAAATGGCGGCCTTCAAGGGCCCAATACCCTAGGAGCGCCGTAAAGCGGTGCAACCCACTAATATCTAGGTCAAGTGACCTAGATAGGGGCACGTTCTTCAAAGACCCTATAAATAGGGAGATATTTCCTCATTTTTGGGATACATTCAATCATTTATTACACCTACATTCTCTCTCATCAGAGAAGCACCTGAGTTTGGAATCCGAGCAAATCCCCACCTAAATTTCCGTACTCTTTATTCCTTTTCAAGTTACTAACTTGATCTTCGGAGGCGGAGCTCCAACCATCCGGAGTTTCCGTTGTTTTGCAGGTACAGCTCATCCGGTCCAATCTTTGTGACGTAACTCTCCCGAGGGACAAAAACACCCAAAACAATTGTTATAATAATTGTAATTATTATTATGTTGCTTGATATATATTGTTATTGCTTGATCACACCTTTTATGCATGTTTAAAAGGAATTGGTATTTGTAATCACGCTTAAAAAGATAATTAATAATCTTGTTTAGGGTTAATTTGATTATAATTCAAGTGATCGCCAATAATATATTTATTTGTGCATTAATATTCAACCAACATAGATAAACAGGTTTAGGGTAATCCTATTGATTGCATGTTAGTCAAAAAGCGCACATGAACACGATCAGAATAAAGTTGAGGCTTATTATTAGGGCAGGTTCAATCTCTTTTAGGTTGGATTTGTACCTTCATCCCCGAACTACCAGACATGGTTCCAGACCTATTGGAGTTGACGATCTCCTGGATCGTTAAGGGGTGTAACCTTCACCCTGTGAACGGTTCACAAGTTCCTAAAACTTGTTGGCGACTCTTTTACTCTATCTTCTTTCCCTTTGGACGCCACGATGCTTAAGTGTATGATCACAGTGGGGTTCAAGCTAGGGGTTAATGCTTGAAATATTCCCTACAGTTTTTGGCGACTCCATTGGGGAGGATTTCTATCTTAATTCCTGAATTTATTTCGGCAATGATTTAGAATGAGTGGATGAGACTTGAAAAGTTCTAAGTATTTCATGTGCGTAATTTTGATTAACATTATTTTCATATGCATAAAAAAGATCTCATTGTAAAGACCATCCATAATGAGTTAAAATAAGGATTTTTTATACGTAGGAAACTTGAGGAATATCTTTCACATCTAGGATCGAAATAATGCTGCGCGAAACTGGAAAATTTTATCGAGCACAGAAAGCTGCTGAGGCATGTAGGAACTAACGTCAGCGAACAAAGATTAGCGCCAACATTTTGACATTAGCGCCAGGCGACAACTTCAATCGCTAGGCGCTAAAGCCAAAAAGTGGCGCTGGCCTCTGTTTGCTGGCGCCAAGTTCTTCCAATACCGAGCCAGAAATATGCGTTCTAATTTTGACCAGTTTTTGGCACTGTTTGCTCGATCCTACTTCCTGATTGAGTTTTTCTCACTTTTTTGAAACCCATATGTGTTCTACATATGGACATAACCCTCTGGGAATTCATGCTCCATCTACCTAATTGAACGCTCTGAGCAACAAAGGGTACATCCGAGAATGTTGAATTCACCAAACCATGGAAGCGAGTTTTTCTAAACTCGCGCTGTCCCATCCACTCGCGCCAACCCTTCACGGTTAGGCTTCCGCGCGGTGCATCCGGACAATTAACCATGGACCCTCTATTAACTTACCCATATCCCGAACTTTAGAGAACTAGAGCCATGGTTAGGTTACAAACTCGTTGCATCATGTTGTGCCTACTTGACTAATTGTGCATTATTGGTTGTGCATACTCTATGTGTTTTTTCCTAACCGTTTGTTTTACTTGTGCTAAGATTAAATAAATTGATTTATGACTAAAAGAACTTTGCCTAATTGATTAATTAATTAATTAATTTGAGTAAATAAAGTTTAATATTTAATCAGAGTTGACTTAGTACGACTTTAGGCATACCCTGTAGTGTGAAAATACCGAAAACAGTTTCAGATCAACGCTCCAACAATGACGCCAAAATTTGAACTGTAGCACCACTCTGTGGAGTGTAGCGCCTGGCGACAGTCCTGTCGTCTGGCGCTACACTACAAAGAGAGGCGCCAGTCCTGTTGTTTTGGTGACAGTTCGGTTTATCGCTCGAGTCATCACTTTATGTCTAATTGAGCAGTTTTTCAATTGATTCGGTTAATTTTTACTGGTAATTATACCTTGTAAAGTCATTAATTGAGTCCAAGCACTAAGTCCCATGGTCTTACACAAGAGTCAAAGCATGTCACTTACACTCACTATATAAAGCACACACTAATATACACTTTGACCATGTCTAAGGGAGTCTTGTATGCGCGTTTTCTTCCGTCATTTTTTCAAAGGGGGGGTAAGTCGGATATTAATCCTCCAAATAAATTAACTTGTTTAAACCCTATACTTAACTCCCAAAAATATATACCTTATTTTTTTCCTAAAATATGCACCTATTTTTTATTTTTCTCTTTCAAACCGTAAAGTCAAGGTCAATTTGAGTCAAATAATTAAAACAAAAATGGTTTGATTTACAGCGCGTGGTCAAGAAAAGAAGGGCGTTTAATCAAAGACAATCTTTTTATTCAAGTCCAACTTTTTGACAAACCCATCGCTCGTAAGAGGAAAGCTAAGACAATAATGGCAACTCAAGAGGAAGTCAATGAGCTCAGGAACCAACTGATTACTGTGACTGAGGCGTTAAAGGTTCTAACCCTCAAAATTGATGATCCTGCGAAACAACAACAGATGGACCTCATGCAAGAGAGTTTGAGCAAATGTCTAGTGACTACAAGTTTCAAGGGATTGGCTCACAAGGGGTCTCGGTGGACAAGGATCTTCTTTCGCAGAAGTTCAATGCCAACGACATCCCAAAATTCAAAGCAACTGACAACCCTTACTTTCATTTAAGAGCCTTCAAAACAATAATGAGTATTAAAGGTATCGATAAGAAGGTGTTTCCCTCTCCGTTCTCACTATCTCTCGAAACCGTTTGCCAACAATGGTTCTTTTCTCTTGAGAAAGAAAGAACCTCTACTTGGGAGTCCATAGTAAACGCTTTCATTGATAGATACAAATGCAATATTCAAGTTGAGACTGACTATAGGGAACTTGAAATCCTCAAGCAGAAGGAGAATGAAGGTTTCACCTCTTTCTTTAATAAATGGAGAGAAACCTCTGTTAAGATGATTGAGGTGCCAAGCGAAAAAGAGTCCATAAGGTTATTCATCAAAAACCTTCAAGAGAAGTACTCCAAGCATCTCAAATACCAGAATAATCTCCATACCTTCAAGGCCGTCTACGACATCGGAATTAATATTGAAGACGACCTGGCTAAGTTGAAAGCTGCTAACAATAACTCCAACAGTGG
This sequence comes from Chenopodium album, assembly GCF_948465745.1. Lineage (NCBI taxonomy): Eukaryota > Viridiplantae > Streptophyta > Magnoliopsida > Caryophyllales > Amaranthaceae > Chenopodium > Chenopodium album. Next base: position 40,148,745 of record NC_137834.1, on the reverse strand, counting down.
CTGGAAAGGCAAGAAGAACGACAATCCTTCTTCTTCCAAAACCACCCACTAAAATAACGTTGGTACCTTTAACTTAAGTGAAGTCCTTGCTATGAATAATCAAGGACAAAAGATACCATTTAGGAGGAACTTTACTCCTATTGTTATGAGTTATGACACCGTATTTGACCGATTAAATGCAAAAGGTCTTATAACTCCCATTGGACCATTTGGGGACCCACCAGTCGAGAAGAGGACAGCTAATTGGAACCCCAATGCACATTGCAAGTATCATCAAGGTAGGGGCCATCTTACCGAGAACTGTTGTAAACTTAAAGAAGCTATCCAAGACTTAATCGATAATAACAAGCTACCATTGCCCCCTGCTAGTAAGAAGCCAAGTATTGATAATGCGCCTCTCGCTCACTTCTTGGCCATCTCTGATTAGGAAAACGAGGTTGATCCCTCATCTCTCATCGAACCTGTCAAAGAAATCCATGCCATCAAAGAAGAGGAGGAGATTTTTTTCGACGCCATGGATAACCTCCCAGAATTAGCAAGTAAAGAGGACATATAATTGCTTACACTGTCCATGTTGGAAGGATCAAACTTGCTACGTGAAGCCCTCGAAGTTGTGAAGGAACTTTAGAAGAAGTATGACGAGGTTCCACCCTCGAAAAATAAACCTAGGAAAGAGTTCACACCCAAGGGAATGACCTACGATGCGAAAGACTTTCCTTTGCAAGTAATCGATAAACCCAAGAAGAGTAATAGACTCTACACTCCAATTGGGATTCCATACGCACAAATGTTCAAAATGCTCTCCGAGAGTGGCGAGGTCAAACCTCTCGAACCGAGACCATTTGAATCGTTGAAAAGGACAGATAGATTTTATTGTCAATATCATCAATCACGGGGGCACCCTATTGAAAACTGTTTTAAATTCAATGATTTAATTCAGAAAATGATTGATGATAAGAGGCTAGTCCAAGTCCCACAAGAAGAAGATGTAAATATTAATGGAGTTTGGCACAGCGCTGAAGAAGACGTTTATTTGAAAGACATGGTAGGACCTCCTCCTTCGGTGTCATATGCCATGGATGACTTCTGGTTTGAAGAAGATTCATCAATAGACGTCCTCACAAGATCCGGGAGAATGCAACCTCCTGTTTCGACACAACCCATGCCAACCACACAGCAAGTTCCCGTACCTATCATAGAAGATAATGACATTGTCAAACAGTTCAAGAAAACCAAGGTTGAAATGAACGTATGGAAGCTTCTGGCAACGTCTCGAGAACATAGGTTGACCGTAATGAATGCCTTAGATAAGATAGGGATAGATTCTGACACCACTCATGAGGGGTTGGCTAATTTTCTCACGAGTGATCTCCCTAGTCCTATCAACTTGATCACCGTTTCCGACAAGGATTTACCTCCAAAAGGTGACAAGCATTATAAGGCATTAAACCTCACAGTGGTTTGCAAGAGAATGAACGTCCCTTTGACTCTTGTAGACAATGGATCAGCCATTAATGTCTTTCCACTTAGAACTGCGAGAATGCTAGGCATAAGGGATGAAGACCTAACCCCATCAACGCAAGGAATAAGAGCCTATGACAACACTCGTCGTCAAGCTCTTGGTAAAATTACTATGAATGTAACTGCGGGAGCGATAGAACACGCCACTACGTTCCAAGTAGTGGATATTAAAGCTTCGTTTAATCTATTGTTGGGACGCCCTTGGCTTCATGACCTAAAGGTTGTCCCCTCATCTCTCCACCAACAGGTAATGGCTATAGCTGGGGGAATTCCCATGACAATCGATGCTTCACCCATGAGAATTAAAGCTATAGAGAATCCAATAATTAATGTGGAGCACGATGAAGACGATGAAGATTTGTGGGGCTTTAATGAAGAGGTCTCCTTAATCGAGGAGGATGAAAGGACCCCTCTCTGCCACGACCCCCACTCCAATATGATCGTGAACGCTATTGTAAAGAAGCAAGGACATTTTCCTGGGATGACCCTAAGAAAGAAGAAAAGAATAGCAAAACCGCTGGAATCACCTAGCCTCCCTAAATTAGACACTTTTGGACTTGGTTTCGAACCGACTCGGGAAGATCTCAAGCGAGCCAAGAAAAAGTCAAAGGCACGTAGGGACGCTCGCATCCACAAGAAAGCAATCCCAATGGATCAGAATCCTCTTACCCTTAATGGACAATTCATAAAAGAAGGAGAGGACTATCCGTGCTATGAATTTCCCGAACCGTTTGTCGTAAATGGCATAAGGCAACCAGGATTCGAGATTTTCTTAGATTGCTACTTCATAGACGAAATCCCAACTCCTGTCCACAAGGAGAAAGCACCCCCATGCTTTAACTTTAATGTCATGGGATTACTATTCAGGCACGAAAAAGATGAGCCAACATACAAAGAGGATAACTCCTCGCTCATCCAAACAGTCCTACAAAGCAAAAGCTTCAATCCCTCGAAGCTAATCACTCCAGCGGAAGGTTCACTACAAGGGTGGCGCAAGACCGTCAAGGTGACTACTCCAAGTGGAAGGAAAATCTCCATCACAACGGGGCAAGGACCGATGTTCGAAGAGTTCTCAGAGTCAGAGTCAGAGTCTCTCCCTATAGAGTAATCTAAGTCTTTAGTTATAGCACCCCTTCCTTCTATCTCTTCCCCTAGGATAGTTGGTGATCAAGTCCCTCAGAACATATCCTTCTTTGATGTAATGATCTCAGAATTTAATAATATGTCTTCTCCTTACTCCTTGTGTTCTTCTTTAACCCAAGATGGCGAGCATTGCTTAACTAACAATGAAAATGACAAAGAACTTATTAAAGCAATGGAAACACTTGAAAAGAAAACACCGATAATTGAAGAAACTGAGACGGTTGATATCTTAAATGATTCAACCAATAAAAGAGAAGTTAAAATCGGACTAACACTTAATAAACAAGAAAGAACCGATTTAATTAACTTGCTTAACGAATTTATCGATATATTCGCTTGGTCATATGAAGATATGTCAGGCATTAATAGAGAAATAGCTTAACACACCATACCACTAATTCTAGGAATGAAACCTGTAAAACAAAAGTTACGTCGAATGAAACCGGTTTATTGGACTGTTGGTGTTGTTTGGCCTGTTTTTGGTGTGTGGTGTTTGGTGTTTGTTACAGCTTAGCATTTTGTAAGTTTGTAACTTTCTCTATTTTTGGTAATAAAATCCTATATTTACCAAAAAAAAAAAACAAAAAAAAGAGGAAGTTCAAAAACAAATAACTGCAGGTTTCATCAAGGTATCCAAATACCCCGAATGGGTCGCCAACGTCGTCCCAGTTCCAAAAAGGATGGAAGGGTAAGAATGTGTGTTGACTATCGAGATTTAAATAAGGCAAGTCTAAAGGACGACTTCCCTTTACCACACATCGATATTCTGGTGGATAACACAGCAAATCATGCATTTCTCTCGTTCATGGATGGATACGCGGGCTATAATCAGATTCTCATGGCGGAAGAAGACATGGAGAAAACAACCTTCATAACACCATGGGGTACTTACTGCTACACGGTAATGCCATTCGGGTTGAAAAACGCGGGTGCTACTTACCAACGAGCAGCGACTGCCTTGCTCCATGACATGATGCATAAAGAAGTTGAAGTATATGTGGACAATATGATTGTGAAATTAAAAGATCGCCCAGGCCATCAAATAGCCTTAAGAAAATTCTTCGAAAGGCTAAGAAAATACAACATGAGGCTAAATCCATCTAAGTGTGCTTTTGGAGTCACCTCAGGCAAGCTTTTGGGTTACATCATAAGCTCTAGAAGAATAGAGATAGACCCAACCAAGATCAAAGCAATCATGTCAATACCACTACCCAAAACCGAGAAGCGAATTCGAGGATTTATTGGCCGGTTGCAATACATAAGCAGGTTCATATCAAAATTGACAACAATATGTGAACCAATTTTCAAGAAGCTTAAAAAGAATGTACCAATGATATGGGATGATGAGTGTCAAAAAGCCTTTGAAAAGATCAAATCCTATCTCGCAAATCCTCCCGTATTAGCACCAGCACTTCCGAGAATACCTCTTAGGGTGTACTTAACAGTTACCAAAGAAACAATGGGAGCCATGCTAGCGCAAGAAGTAGAAGGCAAAGAAAATGCGATCTACTATCTAAGCAAAAAGATGCTCGAGTATAAAGCATTCTATACACCACTTGAGAAATTGTGCCTCGCATTGGTGTGGGCCACAACCAAGTTAAGACATTACGTGGTTGTGCATACAGTCTTTGTAGTTTCCCGATTAGTTCCACTCAAGTATTTATTCGAGAAATCTACACTGAATGGGCGCAAATCGAGATGGATAGTCAACTTAGCCTAGTTCGATTTAAGGTTCATGCCACGAAAAGCTATCAAAGGATCTGTGGTGTCAGATTTTCTAGCAGACTTTCCAATAGAAGACTCGACGCCAATACACGACAATGAATTTCCAGACGAAGATTTGATGGTCACAGAAGACGATACTTGGACCTTGTACTTTGATGGAGCCTCAAACCAAAAGGGATGTGGCGTTGGACTATTACTACTATCACCTAAAGAAGAGCATGTTCCAATCTCCATAAAGCTTGATTTCGACGTTACCAACAACGCTGCCGAATACGAAGCGTGCGTGGTAGGCCTTGAAACAGCTTTGGCATTGGGAGTGAAAAAGTTACGGATATTCGGAGACTCTTCATTGATCATCAATCAAATCTCCAAAAGGTGGAAAGTAAGGAGCAAAAGTCTAACCCCTTACCAAACTTATCTGGAAACCCTTACAAATCAGTTAGAGAAGGTAGAATACACATATCTACCTAGAGAAGAAAATCAATTTGCTGATGCCTTGGCAAGACTAGCCTCAATGGTTAGGATTCCTATGGAAATCGAGCAAATGCCTCTAACTATAGAAAAAAGGCACAAACCGGCCTATGTTCAAGCTATAGAAGATGATGAAGTAATCTAGGGTGAAGAAGAAGAAGAAGAAGAAGAAGAAGAAGAAGAAGAAGAAGAAGAAGAAGAACCATGGTATATGGATATACTCAATTATGTCACCAAAGGAGAATACCCTCCCCACGCTGACAAAAGAACAAAACGAGCATTAAGACTCTTGGCTTCCCAATATGTACTCATAGACAACAAACTACACAAAAGGGTACCTAAGGGTCGAGCTCTCTTATGTGTAGGAAAAAAGGATGCCCAAAGAGCAATGAGGATAGTCCACGAAGGAATTTGTGGAACTCACGTAAATGGCAAAATGTTAGTCCAAAAGATAATGCGAGAAGGATACTATTGGACTACAATGAATAGGGATTGCCATCAATACGTAAAAAGATGCCCTAAGTGCCAAATCTACGCTAATTTACAACATGTTCCTCCATCTTTTCTCTTCACCTACAAGTCGCCGTGGCCATTCTCTACATGGGGAATTGACATCATCGGCAAAATCACTCCCCCAGGAACAGGAGGTCACGAATATATCTTAGTGGCAATTGATTGCTTCACAAAGTGGGTCGAAGCACAATCATACGCCAAACTCACTACGAAACATGTAGCACTCTTTATCGAAAGAAATATTATTTGTCGATATGGAGTCCCACATGAAATGATAAGTGACAATGGAACTCACTTTCAAGCCTAGTGTGAAGAATTGCTACAAAAATATGGTATTCAACATCATCATTCTTCTCCTTATAGACCTCAGGCAAATGGAGCAGTCGAAGCAGCTAATAAAAATTTAAAGACTATCATCAAGAAAATTACGGAAAATTACAAGGATTGGTCTGACAAACTTCACTTCGCATTGTGGGGTTATCGCACGTCAATTCGCACGTCGACAGGAAATACGCCATTTTCCTTGGTTTATGGAATGGATGCCGTACAACCTGTAGAGCTAGAGATTCCATCTCTACGCATCACATTAGAGAGTAAACTCGATGAAGTTGAATGGACTAGGGAAAGATATGAGGAGTTAATTCTACTTGATGAAAAACGACTAGAAGCTCTACATCACACTCAATGTTACCAAACTCGTATGGCTAAGCATTTTAATAATAAGGTCAAGATAAGAAACATCAAAGTAGGAGATTTGGTGTTAAAAGCATTAAGGAAAAATGTTTTAGATGCTAGGGGAAAATTCAGACCTAATTGGTCTGGACCCTACATTGTCAAAACGATCCAGTCAGGAGGTGCAGCAAAATTAACTGACATGGATGGCAATGAGTTCTCAAACATGACAAATCTTGACCAACTTAAAAAATACTACCCATAATCACTTGAGTAGGACACTCAAGAGAGCTACGTTTGACCTGATTCCTTAAGAAAGGATACGTAGGCAACCCTTTACGGGTGCGACCACTTTATTTTTTTTCAAACCTCGCATCCCAGACTTAATAAAAAAAAATTCAACAGAAGATCAACAAAACATCGGTGTCACAGAAAAGAAAAAATTTTGGCACCGGCCGATGAACCTTAGCGCCAGACGACAACCCCTGTCGCCTAACGCCAGATTGCCGCAGTAGGCGCCAGTTGCAAAATTGCAGCGCCAACGTTTTGTAAAGTATCTGGGAATTTCGGTGCTTTTTCGAAAAATTTTCGACTTCCGTACTCAGAAAAATTTCTGGAAAATTAAATTTTTTGGTTTTCATTGCTTTAATAAATTAAATTTAAAGTAAATAATTTAATTAAAAAGCTAGAATTTCATTAATCAAATAAACAACATTATTGATGGAATTTAAATAAAGCTTCAATAAATTAACTAAGTCTAATAATTGAAAGTTAAGCAATGCTTTTAATTTTTTTTCTCTTTCTTTGCCCTCTTCCAATTCTTATCTGCGTCTTCCTCCTCATCCATAACTTTAGCTAGTAGGCATCCTTTAGAGGACCTACATTCAATCTTGGAGTAAATAGTTTCTCCTTTAGCCAGGACCCCATGTTTGTTTTCTACCCAAGCCTTCTTCTCTGTGGTGTCAGCTTTCCTTTTTCCTTATCCTTCGCAGAGCTTTTCTTCTTAGGCATTGTAAGTGTTTTGAACTCAACTCTTTCACCCAAGCGTTCCTTAATAGGAATCACTTTGTCACCTAGACGACTCTTCACATCAGTTTTACTCTGATTTTTTCCTCATGTCCTTTGAAGGTTTCTTCAGAAGCCACCTTTTCACATCATTGGGCAAGGAAGGAGGAACCTTTTGGGTAATCACTTCCCATAAAGGTTTAGCGCTCCAATAAGTATCAAATTTGTCCACTTCTTGAGAGATGGGGAACTCATAGGGACGACGAAGATCCCCGGAAAGAATTGTTTGAAGTAGGTCGTACTGTCTTTTTACCCTGTAGGGGTAATAAAAATTCATTCGGGACAAGCTTGGAAGACGGCAGAAAGGTTGCTTGTTAACACCAACCATCTTTTCTATTTTCCACCAAAGGATGACCCACTTAATGGCAAAATTACAAGACCCGAAGACCTTCCATTCAAGGCGCCTCATCTTAGAGAAGCGTTTCTTCCTTCCCACAAAGCAGTTTGGAGTGTACTTTTCAATATTGTCTGGAGGACTAATTAATCTTAGTCTTTCCATAAGCCACATATGTAAAAAAAAATATTCAATGCAAATAAATTATTATTACTATACAAAAATATGTTTTTGATTTCAGTAATTAAAAATATTATTTTTCTACCTGTAATAAAATTGGAGAGCCCCGAAAAGACGCTTGTGGATTTTTCTTTAATTCATTAAGACTAAGCATAGTCTCTCCAACTATTAATGGCATAGGATGTCTCCTAGATTCTATCTACTCCAAAATAGTTGATATGATTGCTTGACCCTCATTAGTTTTACCACTAGTGAAAAGATATTGGTTAAGCATGCAAAAAAGAAAAGCCCTTCTTCTATAAACATGAAAAGACTCATAATAAGGTCTATCAAAATAATGGCAAGCAAATTCCTTCAAATTAACTATACTACCATCTACTATTTTTGTTAGATCTTTGTCTTTTTAGTTGAAAAAGCGTTCAAAATCCTTATAATAATATGGAAAATTTGCAAATTACCACCCAAAAAAAGTATCAATTTCTAAACAACCACCCATTTAAAATTTTATTTTAAATTACCACCCACTAAAATGATTTTTTATGCAGATTACCACCTTTTTTCAAAATCCGGTGGAATTCAGATGAGTGGGGCCCTCCTAACGGCTATTAACGGCTAGTTTCTCCTTCCCAAATGAATTTCCCCCCGATTTTCCCCTATATAACATTTCTCCTACCCTAATTTGCGATTTGTACTTCAAAAATTCCCCAAATTCCTCAAATTTCACTCCCTTGTAATTTCTGTAGCATCTTGAAGAAACCTCAGAGGTGAATTCGCATCAGGTAACCTGTGACATTCTTTAAATTTAGGGTTTCTATTGTGCTTAAATTGGGGAAAACTTGCTGATTAGTTGATTAGGGTTTACTTTCTTCGCAAATTAGGATTCTTTTCTTATTTAATTGGGGGAATCTGAGTGTTTAGTTATTTAGGGTTCATGTTCTTTGCCCAATTTAGGTTTTTTTGTCATTGAATTGCTGTTAGTACTGAGTAAGTTGTGTTTGCAATTTGTGCACTTAATTAAGTACTGTTACTATTGGTTGAAGCATGTTTTAAGCTTTTATGTTTATTTGTTGTTGGAATTATTGTGGCAGAAATGGAAGAGAATAAGGTGATTCTCATATTTAAGTATTTGAGTAGCTTACAATAGTGAAATCGACAAAAAATAAAATAATTTAGGAGGGAAATAACGACTGTGGGCCCCACACGCCTGAAATCAACCGGAAATTTAAAAAAGGTGGTAATCTGCGTAATTAATTATTTTAGTGGGTGGTAATTTAAAATAAAATTTTTAATGGGTGGTTATTTAGAAAATGGAACTATTTTTGGGTGGTAATTTGCAAATTTTCCTAATAATATTCGTTTATTCTAGGGATTACTACAAGATATAATGCAGGGAAGCCTAAAATAGCACCGAATTCTTCCGGTAAAGGGCTAATTTCATCATACCCTATTCTAAAGCAATGAGTATCCACATCCCAATATTCTAGAGCGGTACGAATAAAATCTAAATCAAGATCTACCCCTTTGACACCATAAATACCCCCCAGGTGAAACACATCTAACTCTTTTCTCTCCTTGGCATTAAGAGACCGACACCATTCATGAGTGAAGTTGGTAAAGCTTTTTTAGACTAGAGACATGATTTTTATTTTTTCAAGAGCTAAGAATATATTTAATCTACTGAAATTATGAAGAAAAGCGGCAGAGCAGGGGGCTATTTATACACAAAATTGGTGCAGTTTCAATCCGGGAAGGATTCGGAGCCAACGCTCATTAGCGCCAGACGCCAAAACTGGTGCTAAACGCTAAGCGTAGCGCCTGGCGCTACACTAAAACGCGTGACACCATGTGGCGCTAACGTGTCCTATTGTACGTGCTTTCTAAAAAACCGCGTTTTTGGCCTTCGAGTCTGACCAATGACTTTACGGTTTTTTTAATTCTTTTTTATACCTTTCATTTATTTCTTCCTCTTAATTAATACATCTATTTTATTAATTATATTATTTTTTGGATTTTATTTTGACTTTACTTCTAAGTTTTTATAAATCCAATATTTTTTGACTTTTATTTTTTTCATTTTTCTTTTTGGGGGAGAGAGTCGGATACCCTCCATCAATAATAAAAGTGACGGAATTTTTGCGCAAAATTAATTTTCACAATTCTTTGCACACACAAACATGCACATTAAAAAATGAATAATAATAAATAAATACTGAATAAACTCATAGTAATATGTATATACAAGCATGTCTAAATAATGAGTCTAAATAAAGGCAAAGTTCTATACAAAGTCAAAATAAAATGAAAAGCACATGAACAAACTAAGGCGCTGGGGGATGTACACCCATCATCTCATAAAAATGCGTCGTACGAGGAGTAACCTCTCCAATAGCTCCGGCTCCAGCTCCAGAACCAGCTCTGGTCTCCTCGGGAGGTGGAAAACTCAGCACAGGACCCGTCCACCCAAGATCAACCTGAGGCTGAGGCTGCGAAGGCTGCTGCGATGACGAGCCCACCTTGTACATCCCACCACCTCTAAAAGCCGAGGTAGCCTCTCCCTTGCCTACCGGCGCAGCATGTGCACCCTCAGATGAAGAGCCATATCCCTCTACCGCCTCGGTATGGGCAGCCTCAAAACGACCACCTTGACCGCCTGAACTAGTGCGGGTACGAGAAGGAATGAGCTAACCCTGCAAAAGAAATTAAAATCAGAAACATGCAAAATAGAAGCAGTAATGCAAAAACGTAAGAAGGAAAACTACCTCCTGAACGGCGTCGTCTCGACGACATGTAGACACGTTCTTCATCCGAACGAGCTGGCTCCGGATGGCATCTATGCACCGTGCCATCGCCTTAACCACCTCGCGCGAGAACTGTTAAGAAAATAAAGTTAGTAAATATGCATAACATATATGGACAAAAGTTGCAAATAATTAAGCTTACCCGAGTCTGATAGCGAGGGATCGATAGCTCCACGAAGCGCTCACCCTCAGGAGCTGGAGGAATCATCTCCTCAATCGGCCCGTATATCCCCTGATAATGAATAAACATACGGGGTGGCACGAACTCAGTAGGTTCAGCCTGACAAAAGCAAATCGAAGTCAGTAAAGCGTTACTTGGGGGCTACTTAACGAAAAGTAAAAGTTGAACATAAGATCGCCAAGGGGTACCAGCTCTCTCTGACATGCTCACCAACCTCGCGGCGTTGAACATGTGACGCGGTGGAGGAGCAGGAACGACAAAGGTGTCCGAGGAATGCTGAATAGCAACCCTCTCTCCAAGATACGCGATCGCTCCATATGTCCCTAAGAAATAGCGACGCTTAGCAGTATACTGCGCGGCTAGTCCAGGGACAACCAAGTCGGCCCACGACCAGTAAAGCGCGTCAGGCCCTTGCAAAGAACGCCTATCAGATAAGAATTTATCGAAGGTAATGCAAAGTACCCAAATACGCAAAGAATCATACCGAGATGATACAATCTCGGACGTAAGCAGTAGACATCCCAGCACGGCGGCTTCCCCACGAAGCACTCACTAGAAACCTGCGCGGCGATGGTCTCGCCGGCGCAACCGAGGGAAAGTACTCGTAGAACTAGATCTACAAAAAGGCAAAAATCATCAGCAAGTGCTAATCAAAGTTTAGAGCTAAACTTTATGGGAGATAAATTATACCTCTACGACCCTCCAAAAGCCGGAAAAAGCGACGTTCCCCGTGAAGGACCGGTGTCGACACGAATCTCGTAACGCTCGAATGAAGTCGGCATAGGCCAAGCTGGCCCAACCGTAAGTCCCGATCAGGTGTAGATCACGGACTACAGGCAGGTAGTAAAGCAGCACTCTACTACCCTTGTCAGGGGAGAACGTCCCTGACAACAAAATAAGTACAAAGATGCGCACCCGCTGCTCTCGGGTGGTCGCATTGTCATCAAAAGCCGCTGCTAGAGTCGAGCGGCGAATCTCCTTCGCACTGAGCTGAGTCGACTCCACCTCAGCTCGAGGCCGAACAACAATCAGAACCAAGAGCTACTCGATCTTGGGAGAGAAGACGCTAATCTCGTTGTCAAACAGCAGCGCAACGGAGCTAAAATCCAGTCCCGTAATGAGACTGAAGTCGGTTGGGGTGACCATCATCTCACCCCTAGGAAAGTGGAAAGTGTTGGTGGTGTCCCAAAAGAACTCCACCAAAGCACGAACCACATGGTGACCCCCCACTAGAGGCAATCATAGCCTCTAAGGTCTCGTAAAGCGTGGCCAGTCCGCAAGACTCCCAAAGAAGTCTCGCCTCGTCGTCATTGGCGATGTACATCTTGTACAAGTCGCTCAAGATGTCGCAGCCTGAACCATGGCAGCGCGTCCTACCAACAGTGATACCCTGTCGCACCCTCTCAGAAATGTGGTGAACATGAGAGAAGTACAGATTCCGCTCATCTTACTCAAGGAGTCGGCCGAGTGAAGTGGACGGGTCGGCATCGTCCTCTACGGGCTCGTGCTCCCGTCGAACGTCTCGGGACCGCGAACCCAAACCTCGCTGTATAACCATGATACATTGTGCAAAATTATCATAAATTAAGGTTCTATAGTATCTAAGGTTTGCCTAGCCGCATGATACTATGTTCGCAAAAAAAAAAAAAAAAAAAAAAAAAAAAAAAAAAAACAGAGTACGTAGTACTAAAACAGAGCACAAATTCAAATTGAGCATATACAACATTTTTCAAGCATTCAAACAATTTCTTGCAATACTATAGTAATTATTGTGATAAATTGGACAAGAATTGCTAGCAAAAATGTCAAAAACAAGCGACATTGTCTTCCCGACCTTAAGAGGTCCAACAATGGTGATTTGTTCGTTTCTTCACTAAATTAAGTCAAACAAGTCTCAAATTACTCCCAAGGCAATATATAAACATAATCAAGCAATTTCATGGCATAAAATTTGACAAACAAAGAGAATTAAGCAATTTAAGTTTCGAATTTTCAAGAAATTCGTGAACAAACACATGCAAAATTCATTAAAACTGGGGTGAGTTTGAAGAAAACTTACATAGATTGGGAAAATGGATGGAATAAGCTTTGATCTGCAACAAATTTGAGCAAATTCGGTTGAGAAACGAGCAAGAACGAGCCAAATGAAGTTCCGAGCGAATTCTCGAGCAAAACACGAGCAGCAGCAGCGGAAATGAAGAAGAGAAGGGTATTTATGGAAAACCCAACTCTAGCGCCAAGCGACAGACCTTAGCGCCAATCGATAAGGCTTAGCGCCTGGCGCTACAGCTAAATATGCGGCGCTAGCGTTATTTCTGTGGCGCCAGACTATCTAGCCACTTAGTGCGGCTGTTCCAACCTCTTGCAATATATTTTGGGTTCCTTGGTACGCCAGTTAGCCCCTCTAAGCAATTTGACATGATTTTAGTAATCGGCTTGATTACAATTACATAAAGTGATCGACCTGATGATTGATCGTCTCGCTTAGCTTAAAGCGCCTAAGCATTGGCTCATCGCAAAACACCGACATAATGGTTCACAATTCAGAAGGCACCGACATACTGGTTCATTCAGCTAAAGACACCGACATACAGGTTCAAAAGCAGCAGAAGCGCCGACGTACAGGCATAGCGGAAGCAAAGTTCAAGCGAGCTTTTAAAGATCGACAAGCGTGGGTCTTCGGTAATTTTCCTTGGAATATTATCGCAACAAATGAGGATAGCTTCAAGCGAGGATATCTTTGGCAGCATTCTCTAGCTTGCTGAGAGTTGTCACAAACAACTGAAGGTGATTTCAAGCGAAGTTGTCTTCGATCATATTCCCTTGCTTGCAGAAGATGGTCACAAAATGTTAGAAGGTCGTTTCAAGCAAAGCAATCTTCGATGGGGTTCTCTAGCTTGCAAAAGTCTATTGTAGCGAAATTGGAGGCATTTACAAGCATAGTAGTCTTTAGGCGGCATTCTCTAGCTTGCAGGATGTCGTCAAAAATACAGAAATGCAGCAGCAAATCGGTTACTTTCAGAGACGTGTGTTCGACGGTGCAAGATACGCGTTTCTTAACTCTTTTATCTATTTAACTAACGCTAGTTTGCAGGTATCGGTGTTACAAGAATGGTTTAGGATCGCAGAACGTTCTGAATCATTCTCCGTCCCTGTCGATACTTTGACTTTTGTTTTCGAAACTTGTGTTTCTCCAAACTCAATCAAAGTGGGGGCTTCTGTAGACACCCATTTGTGTCTCCCCAAAACCAAACCCGGTGATGAGTACCTTTCACGTCGAATCATAATCGAAAGAAGTGAAAGTGTGGAAAGTTTAGTGTTGCGGATAGGTTTAATCTCATTTCTCTTCTCTCTGTTTTTTAAAATCTATTTTAAGAAAACAGCCAATCTAGTTTGGTTGGTTCATATCAAGGGTCCAATAATGATGTAGTTGGATGGGGCTTGAAAAAAGTTTTCCAACGATATATTATAAGCCCAATTCCGATGAATATTGAGGAAGTTATGGACAAATTACTAAACTGGGCCCAATTTGAGCCTTATATGCGGCCCAATTATCTAGAGGAGGGCCTAATATGGATTTTGTCATTCCTAATTGCATTAGGAATGGATTTAGTCTTCTAGAATCTTCTAGAAGGTTCTTTTCATTTCTAATTTAATTAGCATTGATAAATTGACTTTTGGTGACTTTTAGAATTTTAATCAGAATAAAAGAGTGTTTTGGAGGAAAATACGATTTTATCCTCCTGTACGGTTAAATTTTATCTGATTTTAGAAAATGCGTAAAAAACTGTTAGGCCTAACGCCAGCATTTAGCACCTGACGCTAAGCTTGGCGCCTGGCGCTAATGTCAGCGTTTGATGCTAACTCCGTTTTTTCACGTTAGAATTCTGGTTCGTTTTCTATCTTTTGGCTGATTTTCTCTATAAATAGCCTCCTAAAAACTCCGTTTTCAATCATCAATGATCAATTCTCATCTACAATCATCAACTCTCTTATTCTCTCTAATTCTCAAAGCTAAAGCTTTTTCTTTCTCTCTTTTCTAAACCAACCTTCATACAAAATTCCGCATTCACAAGACCTAAAAACACCTAGCCAAGTTCGAAGTTGCCTTCGCCCTAGACGTGAAAGGTTTAATATTTCTAAGGGTTTGGTCCCAATTCTCTATTTCAATTATTTAATTTAATTGTTTTGTTTATTATTTTCCTTGAAGTTACTAACGCGTGTATTTTGTTATTAGAAAGAGGTACGAGGCATCCAAGTAAGTGCTTTAATGGTTTTTATTGATATTATGGTGTAGAAATCATGCTTAGGTTGTTATTATCTTCCTAGTATCATGTTTAGGGTAATTACTATAATTTCTAATATCAAATATGACAATTGTGATTCCTGCGATGCTT
This sequence comes from Chenopodium album, assembly GCF_948465745.1. Lineage (NCBI taxonomy): Eukaryota > Viridiplantae > Streptophyta > Magnoliopsida > Caryophyllales > Amaranthaceae > Chenopodium > Chenopodium album. The sequence continues at coordinate 40,133,745 of NC_137834.1, read as the reverse complement.
CCTATTTTCTTCCTAATAGCATGTTAGTATCATGTTAGGGCTAAATATTTGATTTTTAATGTTTTGTGACATATTAGGCTTTGTTATTAATCTTGTTAGTATCATGCCTAGGATCTTGCTATTATTATACTTTAGCATGATTATTATTATTATTATGATTATTTTTATAATTGTTATAATAATTGTAATTATTATTATGTTGCTTGATGTATATTGTTATTGCTTGATCACACATTTTATGCATGTTTAAAGGGAATTGGTATTTATAATCACGCTTAATAAGATAATTAATAATCTTGTTTAGGGTTAATTTGATTATAATTCAAGTGATCGCCAATAATAGATTTATTTGTGCATTAATATTCAACTAACATAGATAAACAGGTTTAGGGTAATCCTATTGATTGCATGTTAGTCAGAAAGCGCACATGAATACGATCAGAATAAAGTAGAGGCCTATTATTAGGGCAGGTTCAATCTCTTTTAGGTTGGATTTGTACCTTCATCCCCGAACTACCAGTCATGGTTCCAGACCTATTGGAGTTGACGATCTCCTTGATCGTTAAGGGGTGTAACCTTCACCCTGTGAACGGTTCACAAGTTCCTAAAACTTGTTGGCGACTCTTTTACTCTATCTTCTTTCCCTTTGGACGCCACGATGCTTAAGTGTATGATAACAGTGGGGTTCAAGCTAGGGGTTAATGCTTGAAATATTCCCTATACGCACCTTATTTTCTTCTTTCCCCTTTCTTTTCCTCATTTCAACTTCTTCCCTATCACACTCGAACGCACCCTCTACTCCCTCACTCTCGAACTGCAAAAACCCTAACCCCTCTCATCAAATTTCATCACATAATCAACCAAATTTCCATCAAAAATCATCAAATCTTCCCACATTTTCATCCTTTTCAACAAAGAATACACTATTTCCATCCATTTCAATCTCCATTCTCTCTCATCCATTATTGAAGGAAATTGGGGATTTCTCGATTTTGAGGGAATTGATGGCCAAAACTTGTTCAATCTTGCACCTTATACGGTATAATCATCTTCTTTTACTCTTAATTGCATTATTATATCATATAGTTGCAAGTATTAGATTGTTGATGGTTGGGAATAGTTGTAGTATGAATTTTGGTGATTTTGATGATTGATATTGAATTTTTGATGATTATTTATGTTGTTTGTTAATTGTTATTGCCTCACATTATGTTGTTTGATGTTTTTTTAGCTAAATTGAGCATGATTGTTGAGAATTGATAAGGTCGGATTTTTGGTAGTATGATATTGGTATTTTTGAGCATTGGTTATTGGTTTCATTGTGATTGGTGATTGATTGGAAAGCAATTGTTGATTTGAATTGGCGGTGATTGTGTAAATTTGAGATTATTTAATTATGGTAGTGAGTTGTTGATTGACAGTGTTGGTAAAGGAGTGTGATTGAGGCATCTTGAATTGTTGGTTGGTGTTTCTTGTGGTGTTTGTGGTGTATTTTAATCGGATTTTTGAGTTAATATCTTCGGGAGATCACCATATCTAAACACATAATAAGCCTTCTCAAGAAACGAAAGACTAATGTAACCATTGAAGAACCCACTCCTTCACACTCTACCTCACAACCTCGCCAACCTACCCCTATTCCCAAATTACGAATCACCGACCCAATACAAAAGTCAAGGTACACCAAACTAAAATATAACCATTCCCTTAAACCTTCCCGACATTATTCCAACCGGATATGATCAAGTTGGGAATTGATGAAGATCTAAGGGAACTGCTCAATAACCTCCGTATGGGATCATTCGTCAGCCGTAGCTTCCGTACTTATGTTCAACCTACTTTGGAGTTTTTGGCTACGATTTATCTTGTTGTAGTTGAGGGAGGTTACTACCGAGTTCGGTTTCAACTCTTCAACATTCATTTTGATCAATCTCCTAAAGAGTTCAATGCGGCTCTTGACTTCGATCCAAACTCTGATATTTTGGATCCCGAGCTCTTCTTCAACAATGAGTATGATCAAAACTCATTGTGGGATGACATTTCAGGGTGTGGTGACTTTGTGACCCGGTATGCTAAGATTAGTAAGGTGTACCAACCATGTCTCCGAGTTCTCCATCGGCTTTTGGGGTATTCGGTATTTCCGAAGCAGGAGTTGGGTAAAATGAGTCAGTTGGAGCTTCGAATTCTTTGGGTGGATACTCGTGAGGAGTACCGTGGTCGCTTAAATGTGGGGTATACTTTTGTGAAGTATTGCCAAGGATTGCAAGATAGGGAATCCGACGAGATTCCTTATGGAAGCATGGTCACAAGGCTAGTGACCAACCTTGAGCTCGGTCACTATTTGTCATCTTGCACTCCGGTGGGGGATGTGTATTTTCTCTACCTCGACATCAAGAAATTGAAGCAAATTTAATTTTTAGCAAAGAACGATGATGACGAGGTGTTTGATTGGCTTAAGGAGAACACGCATTAGTGCTATCTCCCTAACCCCTCCTTGACTTCTCTCCACCGCGAGAATGTGGCAAACATTTGGCAAATCCCCTTGAGTCACCACCCTCCCTACTATGATGATGATGAAGAGATGGGTGATGAAGAAGAAGAAGAGTCGCAATAACAATAACAACAACAACATCAAGAATAACAACACCAATTTGCTAGCTCCGACTTGGATGCCCTTAGTGCTCAAATGAAGGGCATGCAAATCCGGTTGGAGGACATGTACGATCAAGACTTTTAGGCCCTCTACTCTCAAATGAGGGGAATTTTGGAGATGTAACAAGGTATGTTTCTCCGACAACAACATTTATATGATGCGGGTGTTAACCGAGGAGACATCACTCCCCCGGTTAACTACCCTTACTTTCCACCCCAACATGGTCCTATACCATCTTTTGGAGGTGATGGGGTACTAACGTACCCATATTGGAAAGGACCCCCGGGGCCCAACACCGAGACTCGCTCATTCCCTGATGAGCACGGTAAATATGATTACCGTGTTCCCGGTGGGAGCGACTATAGGGGTGATCCTAATTACCCCTATGTACACCCTGAGCACCCACTACCGCTCGCCTTTCCCGAGCAATTCACTCCCCTTGCCCCTTGGCAATAAGATTATTTTAGGGGGCACTTTAGTTGGCCACCCGATTACACCAGGGGATGGGATCCTTATGGTCCCCCCATCCGGGTTTTCCTATGATGGGGATGACAATGATGGCTCCAGGCCGAGTGGTAATGGTAGCTAGTTCCCTCATTTTTGTGTCGTTTGCCTCCATCCACTAGTACATAATTAGCCTTAAGTAACACCCAAAAAGTGTTACATAAAGTGGTAAAAGTGTTAGTGTAGAGAATAGGTAACATTTTAGTGGGTGATACATCCGCCCATGTTACCTAAGGTCTTATGTAACACTTTGGGTAACGTAAGGTAACACTTTTAAAAGTGTTATTATAAACCCTCTTATGTAACACTTTTTTTTATCATTGGTATCATTTTAAAAGTGTTACTTTCTATTTCTTATGTAACACTTATTTATATTTAGTAACATTTTTCAATTATATAGTAACACTTAATCAAACATTGTGTATCACTTTTAAGAAGTAATGTAACACCTAATTGATTATTAGGTAACATTTTTCAATCATCATTTGATATATATTTTCACTATATTCGACATTAAGTATCACTTTTAGCAAACTAATATAACACTTTTTATATTAATAGGTAACATTTTATATTATTATTAATATTATTATTATGCTTTAATTATTTAAATATATAAAAATAATACTATGTATTAACATATTCAACAACCAAGAATGTGAAATTAACATAAAAGATAGACAACAATAAGAATTGATATAATTTCATATTTACTTACAAAAAATCCATAAACACAATTTTTTTTTTGTTTGGCAAAACAATCTAATAATCAGATGAAAAGAAAGCCAACTTCGGTCTCTAGACCACCGAATATCAAAACAGAATAAGCAAAATAACAGCCAGCCAACGTAGTTGCAAACAGAGAGCAGTAACAGCACCTAGCAGTAACAGCAGATATCAGAGGCATCAAACAACAGTAGCAGTAACCGCAGCGGACAAAAGTAACTGCAGCAGCAACCAGTGATAAAAGTGACAGCAGCACAGTAAGCATGGATTAAATATGCAAAGCCTGGATTGTAAATAAAACATCAATAAAAAAGTATTATGTTATATATATATGAAAAGAAGACATAATTAAGTGGTATAAGAATCATGGACATGTCTAATTTAGCAATCATATAGCCATTTTGAATCGATTTCTCCTCATGCCAGAATAGGATAGACAACAGTGTGGGACTAAGCACCTCAAACCAAGTAGAATTCATAAAACTTAAAAGAAATAGCCAAATCTGATCCTAGGACATGCAAAAATACTTGAGACTGCAACAGATTATCACACAACTCAAGTGCTCAAGGTGCCTATCTATAATCAGAAAGTAATTGTGGGCCAACATCCATAACATCTAAATCCCACCATCTTCTATTTACTATTATTAAAGAGGCCATGATTGAGAATGTGATTGCTTCAGACTTATAGTTTGTAAGAACGCTAAAATAGGTCATCCTTAAACGCTCCAATGCTAAGTTGTGTTGTAGACTTCTTATTGTGTTAGATATATGAGGATTGTAATTAGTTGTGTTAATCCAGGAGAATTTTTCTTCTTACAAGTTAAAAAAAAAAATATTATGGATAGAGAATTTTCCAAATATTATTTGCATGTTAAGACAATTTTTTAATTTTTTGACGGGACAAATATTAAGGAGTATCAATCTATCAAACTAAGTCACGACATTATATTTTTCAGTATCCAAAGAAAATATATTGAGGAATGAATTGTTTCACATCTTATTGAGGTGTTTCAATGTACACCAACCTTGAGCTTGTATGCCTCTTGCTCAACCAAAAAGACCTTATTGATTGACAGTGTTGCTCAATCAAATATTTCGGTAACCCCTGCCAGCTTCAAACTCAACAACAGTAAACAGATCAGATTGTAGTGTTGCTTAGACAAAACCCCAAAATCCTCCAAATTGCCAAGTATCGATGGCGATTGGCGAACATGCTTCTCTTGGTATAGCAATTTCCTTAAAGCACAAACAAATAAATTGTACCAATCAAATAAACAGCATTTATCCATGCATACATAAATAATTTTAATTATGTGAAACACAAAAAAAGTACACAGAGAAGCACATGCCTTTCATTCGGTCTCTTAATCCAGACATCAAAGGTATGAGGTATCCTATAAGAAAAATCTATATCCTTATAAATTAAAGTATCAAGAGGACGGATCTTGGGAGTAAGTCAGAAAATCAAGGAATACTCATTATAAGCCCAATTCTCTTCATCTTAGGAGTAAAGTCAGTTCTTATGTCATATGAGACAGACCAACACAATCCAAAAGCAAAAAGAAATAATTATGGATAGCACAAAAGTAATGAAATGGGCAAGGATTAAATAAGCTTACTTCGTATAAAAGAAGTTCAAGGATCGATCCATTATTGGGAAGAAATCACATATTTGAGGAGAAATCAACTCCAAAAATTATAGACATAATAACCATAATAGGTACTATTATAAAAGTTTAAGTGTACAACAAGTATCATTATCAAACAACACCAGGTTGTTCATTTCCTCCTCTGACTTTTCCTTACTCCACTAATGCAAACTCATGTGCTTTAATTTTATGCACAATCATGGACACATGGTATAAGTTTCTTTATATAATAATTTGTTTAAGCAAATATGCACAGGTCACTTGATCATATATATATATATATATATATATATATATATATATATATATATATATATATATATGACCACACCTAGACAAAACTCAAGCAACAAAACTACTCTGAATTCTACAATATGAGATATGAAATTAAATTAATGTAAGATTTTACCAAAAAAAAAAAAAATAGAATATATTCAATATGATCTTAATTAGATAAAATATTCTACTCACAAGTGTATCTTGAATTCCTGCAATAGCTAAAATAAGTAGGACTTTCATAAGCTTTTTAGGACAATAGCTAGGTTAATGAGAGAAGCTGCTGCACACCTTTATGCAATTTAATCAACTAATGAATAGGTACTACGTACCTTTTAAACAGATTAAATAGTTTATATATCTGTCATCATTAGAGTTATGACTAATGCTATATAACCAATGTTTCAATTAGTTATTAGTCTTGATATGCAAACAAGCAGTAACATATACAAGCAATTAGTAATAAAAAAAAATTAGAAATTATTGTTAATTACTTCATAGTAGCAAACACCCGAATCGTTGAACATAGATATAAAACTCCCATTCCAATAATATACCGCTTTAAATGGCCAATTTATACACAATAAAGGTTCAAAATGCATCAGCAATAATTGTCACAACAAGGTATTTCGTAAACCGTCCAATTATCAAGCATATAAGAGTATAGTTTACTGACAATTATATAAACCATTAAAGTTGGTATTGGTTGATACCTCCTTTGAGCTCTTTGTCAATGCCTTAGCAAAAGTTTACTTGAAATTACTCATTGTCAGAATCTTAGGTATTTAACTTGAAAATCATCTTACTACTCTCATCAAACTTTATGACTAATTTCACAAAAAATACGAATGCAGTCTTATTGTCCAATTTACCGGAGGAAATATGATGCATGATTGTAAATTTAATTTAATTAATAAGAACAACAAATCAAGAAACTATAATGTTGACATCAAAGTATCAAATAGCTTGAGAGGAAAACTCATAGTGACGCATCATTGTGATTAAAATGAAAATGAAGGCAAACAATGTAAAAATTCCAAAACTTATGAATACAGTTCATAAATTCAACTATTGGAAAAGAAAAAACAAAGAAATCATTTCTTCTTTCGACTGTCTTTTGCAGCATTTCTCTAATTTGTTGAAGCGCTAAAAAAAATTCATTTATCTCACTGAAAATCAAGCCTGGATTTCATAGATTAAGATGAATATTTCGAAATAAAATCACAAATTTTGTCAAGCCCTAGAATACCAAGCTGGAGGAGAGAAAAAGTGAGAATTCCAAAAGTAAAATCTCATAAAACTCTAGAATACCAAGCTAGAGGAGTGAGAAAAGGAAGGGGAGAAATAATTTTTAGCCGGCGGTGGTTACGGTTACTGCAGCGGCTACGACTTCATGTATGAGGATAAAGAGAGCACAAATATTTCAGAGAGAATGAGAGGATGAGATACATTAGACTGAAAAATTAAATAATTTTTTTAAAAAAAATAAAGTAAAGGGTTTCGATTAGTTTTTAATTTGTATCGGAATTAACAATGTTCATTTGTATAAAACCGCTAAGTGTTACTACTAAGTGATACATAATATCAAAGTGTTACCATAAAGTGTTACATAATATTAATGTGTTACAAAAAAATGTTACCTAATACTACAATGTTACAAAGGTGTTACGTAAAAATCAAATTATCTTGAAATATTAAAAGTGTTACCAATGGGTGTTACTTAAGTCCACTTTTGTAGTAGTGATCCGTTATCTTATGTGTGCTTGCTTTGTATTGATTGGATGTTGAGATGTATCTATGATTAGCTTGGGGAACTTTACTTTTCTTAGGGGTTTATCTCGGTGGCCAATTTGTTGTTGAAACTTGCCTTGTTTTCTTTTGCATCTTTGTATGATGGTCTCTATCTTGATAACTCTTTGATGATGTTTGTTCTTTCATGCCTATTTCTCTCATTCTTGATCTTGTTGTTGTGATGATTTTTCCTTGATAATGATGTGTGTTGCTCCCTTGAATCTAACCCCCTAATATCCAAATCCCATGAATCCAAACCCTTGAATCCAAAATTTGTAGTTTAGTGCTTTTTTGATTAGTTAGGTGTTTAGTTGGTTATTTAGTTCTTATTTTCTTACCATTGCTTTCTTGATAGTTTAGTTTAGCTTATTTTTGCTTATTAGTTTCTTTCCTTTTCACTTTCCTTTCTTTTATTTTGTTTTGAAGTTACTAACCATTTTCTTTGTCTATAGTTCTCTTTTCTATATTTGAGCTTCATGAGGTGGTTGATTCTTCACATTACTATTTTAGCATTGCTCGGAAGCCAGTGAGATCTTTCTTATTTTTCTCTATTTTTTTCTTTTCATGAATTCACAGGTTAGGATTAGTTTTAGGAGAAGTTGAATGGTTCGAGGATGTGACAAAGGAATAATTGTGTCGTCAAACAACTACACCTAAATCAAATACAATTTATAACACTCGACTCAACCTATTACAAATATAGGGCAAGTAGAGGGGTCGAACCACAGGGAGAAATGCATAAACACCGCATTCATTACCTAGAGTCTAAGCTATCTCGGAACAAGAAGTGTGAATAACTAAGAGATTAAACTAAGAACGAAATGGATTAAAATTAATATAACTAAGCACCAAGGGAAATGGGTAGATGTAGATGCCGCTTGATCATGCAATAACAAAGTAGCCAATCAATGGTAAACTAAACATGCATGAATATCGAAGTAAGGCCCAATCTAACCGCCTTCCGGGGTTAATCGGTTTCTCCTAACATAGCCTCTATGTTTCCACACTAGAACCATATATTAGAAGGTGCAATCAAAGAACTATCGATAGTAATGAATCTCAACTAAGTCAACTTCTGTTATTTGTTATTAGCAAAGACTCACCTTTAATCAACTAACATTGTGCACTTGCAAGAAGATCAAAGAATATCAAGCATGCAAAGACTTTAATCACCATTAACACAACCCCAACATTATAAGCATGAACAATTAGCAACTACACCATCCCCACACCCTTGGCTAGGTGACTACTCACAAATCATATTGAAAACAATATCAATCATCAAATCAATAAGCATCAACATGATTAATAAGCAAAGAAGAAAAATCAAAGCAAATAAGCAAAATAAAAAACAAAGGTAAAGAGAAAGAGTAAGAGATTGCTCATTAATTGAAGATGAAGGTCTACAAAGGATTGAACAAACTCCTTCTTCAAAATCCAAGTTCATCAATGAAGAAAACCACACTTTCTCTCTTCACCAATGAAGACTTATAGTGTTTCTCTCTCAAGATTAAGCTAAAAAGTGCCGAAAATTGAAACTAAGTTAATTTAATTTTCAAAAAAACGTTCTAAGATAGGACTTATATGGTCCGTACAGAGCCAGCTGAGAAAAGGAGAGGTCCGACCGAACAATGGGAAGGTTCGGCCGGACTACAGGGTAGGTTCGGCCGAACCATGGGTAGGTTCGGTCGAACCTCCTTGATCCTGGTCTGGTCGAACTTCTGTGGTTCGACCACTCCTGCAAAATTGCCAAATTGCATCTTGTCCCTGCCTCGACGTTCGGCCGAACCACTAAGCAGGTTCGGTCACACCTTGGTTCGGCCACACCTTCAGGAGGTTCGGCCGAACCTCTTCTGAATCATACTTCCTCCAGCTTCCCTTGAGCTTAGCTTCCTCCTCTTGAAAATCCCGATGGTTCCTTCAAAGCATAAGCATGAAAATTACAATAAAAACAAAGCGAGAAGCTTAAGAAAAGGGAAGATAAAGGAGAAAGAAAAGAGGAAGCAAAACTAAGTAAAAATGCGTAGAAAAAGGGCCAAACAAGTGCAAATGAGGGGAGAATCCTTAGAGGAAAAGGATAAAAGAGTGGCATAAATGCCACTCATCAAAATCCCCCACACTTGCCTTTTTCTTGTCCTCAAGCAAGGAATACTAAAACAAAAAGACAACACACACAACAAGCATAATATGACAAGGGTTAAGAAAATCAATCAAGCTTCACGATGGGAAATGCTCCAAATGGACTCCTACATAGGGACATGAATCAAAGAATGCTTACTTTTCTCAACTCAAAGAGGGGGAACACGTTCTAAGATGCTTATGGTTGAAGGAGACAAACCTAAGCTAAGCGTAGAGAACTAATGATTTCATCCTCTGCCCTGGCCCCAACCAAGACGGTCCGCGTTCTCTCCACTAGCTTCAAATCATCCCCAAGTTAGCTCCTCATGATTCCTCGAGGGAACCGGAAAAAGAAATTTTTTTGTGGAATCATAAGGTTATCCCGACATCTCAACTATGCACACTCTCTCCATAGGGTTGAAATCTATCTCCCTCCACCGTTCTTTGACCGCACTCCTCCAAGTCCAAGGGTCTTAACTCGGGTTGTAATGTCATGGCTAGGGGTTAAGGTTGGGAATTAATTTGAAAATTTTTGGTGGCAAATCCTAAGTGAAGCAAAAGAGTGGCCATCTCTCAAGAACAACCTAAGAATTGAACCTAAATTCAAATTTTCACAACATTACTTCATTTCTCTCATCATTTTCTCTTTCTTTCTTTTTTTTTTTTCAAATTCTTTTTCTTTTTTTCTTTTGGTCTTCATACGTTGCATCCTTCCTCACAAACTTTTTGCAAATATTTTTTTTCATGAACAACTTCCAAAATCTCACTTGAACCAATATTCACAACTTTCTTGCCCTAAAACCAACCCTCTCAAATTCGAACCTCGCAAGCCAATGCTTCACTAACTACAAGGGTTGGTAGAACATAGGCCGATAGGTTTGTAATATGGCTAGATCAAGAAAGGGGAATGAGGCCCAAATTGGTTAATAAGTGGGTGGATGTAAAAATGAAAACCAAATTTGTAACAAAACACAAAGAAAACAAAGAAAAATGAGAAGAAATGCCCTCTTCCTCCTTTAAAGTTGTTTGGTCACGATCTCGAGAGCTAAATACCAACACAAAGATTAAGACATGCATAGTTAAGGATCCAAAGCGCCGCTCACAAGAATGATGAAGGCTAGAACAAATGACGCTCACACGGGATAAAAATAAGCAAATACCAACCAAGGGAATCCTATTCACTACGGAGAGCAACACCATCTTACCACTTTCCCGTGAACTAGGGGTTCAAACGTCCTCAAAAGTTATAAACCGGGCTTCCTTAGCTTATAATGTGTCTAATTCAACCTTAAGCATTCTCAAACCGTGTAAACCCTCATCAACTAGGAAGGTAAGCATTCAAAGACATGTCATCAAAAAGGCACACAAATTCTCAAATCCAAATGAATGAGCAAATCCACATCAAAAATATTTCAACTTGCCATAGTCATGCTTCTTACACAAAAGAGAACAAGAAAAACACACAAGAAAGAGGAAGAAATTAAAAAGGTTTGTAATCGAGGCATGTAAATCAAATAAATCCCAATCGACATACAAGTGATCGTTGATATCAACATCAACGATCCCAGGTTCCTTAGAACCAAAATTAATCAACCTTGAACCATTCAACTCTTCCTAAACTAGACCTAAACTAAGCACTCAAAGAAAAAGAAAAAGAAAAAGAGGAAAGGTCTCACCAAATGCCGCTTGAAATAGAAGACAAGGTAATATATCCAATCTCACCAAGGGAGCTAGTGTTGCTCCTTAACGTCCTTCATCTCCGCTTTCAAGCTTCAAGAAGGGCGAGCCAAACAAAAGAAACTACAACAAAACAAGAAAAAGTTAGAAAACAAAGAGAAAGACTAAAGAAATAAACAAAAGAAGAAAAAAATAAATAAAAAAGATATCTACAAAGTTTGGATTAAGGGGATTTGGATTTTCGGGAATTTTGGATTTTTTCTTGGGAGCATCTCCACCTACAAAAACTCAAGAATCATCAAAGAAAATCATCATAAATCAGCAAAAATAATCATAAAACATCATCATCATCACCATCACATCACCATCATCATCATATCATCACAACACCATCACAACATCACCATCACAACATCACCATCACAACGCCATCAACAATAACAAGGCCACTATCCTCACTATCCTCCTTATGTGCAAGCTACTACCCTACCACTCTACCCTCCTATGTACACTTCAACCAACCAAAAGGACATCCTCCCCCACACTATTCTTTTGCTCGTCCCGAGCAAAAGTTACAAGGTAGAAGACCGGGGGGAGGGAAGGGAACCCTCATCACGGGTTATCATCTCCTTGCCCCCTAGGTCGAGGGGGGTTAACAGGATCAAACCCGGGAGTATCCATGAAAGGGTGGAAGGGTTGGTTGAAGTGCTCATAGGGCCACCCTTGGTCACCCCAACCACCATCAAAAGGAGTAGGGGTAGATGTGGATGCCGAGTCATAAGCTGGATCACACCCACTCAGACGATAGGGGTTGTATGGTGGGGTGCCAACGCGTTGGGTAGGGTCGATGGGACCTTCCCATGAGGCGTAGCAAGGGGGGGTGGGTGTTGAGGGTCATAGGGCCCCCAATGATTGACCGGACCCTCTTAAGGAGGGTGGTAAGGGTAGTTCACATAGGGCGCTTGAATGCCCGCTAGCACAAGATTGTCATAATTTGCCCTCGCGTAGTACCCCCATTGTTCAATGGAAGCTTGATTGTCTCGACGGATATCATCGAGGGTACTGCGAAGGGCATTTAAATCAAAAGGAGGAATGGAAGAAGAGGAAGATGCCTCACCTCCCCCGCTAAGGGGGGGAACGGTTTGCTCTTGACGGAGGACCGGCGGAGGTTGAGGAACTCCACCCCGGGCTCTAGTTCGTCTCAGCTCATTGGGGATGTTTTGCTGAGGGATCTTCCATTTGAGAGGAGCGGAGTGGTCCACCGTAATGAGGTCGGGGTCCGGGAGGACACACCATTCGATCTCCCTATCAACCAAGAGGATGAATCAACGCTTGCTAGTGGTGTAGTTGAGGAAGCGGCTGTGACGGAGGGCGCTTATGGAAAGAGCATAGGGAGGGAACTCGTCGGTGAGCTCTTCTCGGGTTTGGTGCACGGGTGGGAGTAATTCAATTTGATCTTTGTATGCTCCATTCTTCAAAGAAAGAGCAATGATAGTAATCATGCCACCCATAAAGATCTCATCACCGAGACGGTTATACCTAGTATCCAAGAGCCGTTGGATGAAGGCGGAAGAGAATTGAAATTTGAGCCGCTGAGGGTTATCGACCAAGAATAGGAAAGCAACCTCATCTGTTACCATGGAGCCGAGGTTTGCTTTGAAGAACACGGCATATTGGAGAAGCCGTACAAAATACCTCAAGGCTATGTAAATGATATTGTTGACCTTTGAGGCATTAGTTTAAAACCTATCCTTGTTGGTGATACTCCTTCACCACTCTTGCTTGTGTAAGGTATGCGATGAGTGGAGGTCATTTCGGATGGGTGATCAAGTCCGGTGGCGTGCCAAAAGAATATCTCATTTAGCTCACTTTCCGTTAAAGAGTGATCCTCGTTGAACATTCTAAAGTGAATCATAAGTTGAGGATCCTCATCAACATCCTCCGGCTCAATGACTTCCTTGCGAAGAGAGGCAAGGAATTCCAAAGTTACACGCTCGTAAGTGTAAGCGTGGAGGTGAATGAAGTCACCCCATCCAAAATTCTGAGCAACCCTGACCACCTCATCCAAAATACCTAGCTTTCTCAAAGTTTGGGGGCAAAAGAATCTTGTAGAACAGATTGGACGCTTGATGAGTGACTCATAGATGGGCCAAAATTGCTCGTCCGAAGCAACAATGTCGTGATCATTGATGCCGAGAGGAGGTGGGAATTGTGGTTTTGAATATTCTCCCACTCTCTTCCTCTTTGACTTTCCTTTGGCTTTGCCGAACATTTTGATTCTACAAATTCACAAAGAGCATATCATTAGAACAAATTGATAAGGAATGACATAAGAAGCCAAGTAGCTAGCCAAGGTAAAAGTGTATGCATGAGAGTATACAATTCAAGGCATGCATGAATACATTTGAACCAAGGCTTGAATAAGAATTCCTATGTCATTCATATATGAGTCCTAACAAAGTCTAGGTGAAATTTGGCATGATGTCCCCTAATTTTCATTATAACCATTCATCAAACCATCAAAAACAAACCAAAACAATGAATAACAATCTCCAACAACATCCAACTCATGAATTTCTCAATCATAAAATGGTAACATGAACACCCTAGTATGAAATCAATATTCTTAAGCAAAGACATTGAGATCAAAATAAAACCAAGGCAAACATGCATAATCATCATAACAACATGTTCTACTATCAACAACCAATCAATTGCAACAAGTAAATCCAAAGAACCACATGAATCAAACAAGTTATTACTAACAATTTCAAGAATACCACAATTCATACTTAAATATGTAAAACATGGTAAAACTATGAGAAATTGAAGAAATAAACTTGCAAAAGCTAGGAAAACCATACCACAATTGATTGGAAGCAAGTAGAAACCCAAAAACACCAAAGCACTCAAACCCTTGAAATTGGGGAAAATGAAAAGATGGGATTTTTTTGTGAGGAATTTTTGGTGGAGATTGTAGAAATTTAGTAGATGATGGAAAATAAGTGAGAAAAAGTGAAGATTGGAGTGATTTTGATGGAGATTTGAGGTTGTAAGAGGGGTTGTAATGGAGGTTTAGAGTGAGAAGGAGGAGAATGGAGAAGGGGAGATGCGAAAATGGGAGTGATAAGCCACGAAAATCAGCAGCAATAATAAAATGGCAGCAGCGTTTTTTTTTTCCAAAACCGAAGTATGGTTCGGTCGAACCAGGGGTATGTTCGGTCGAACTACAGTAAAAGTTCGATCGAACATAACCCAGGTTCGGTCGAACCTAAGCTGCAGATCAAAATTTTCAAATCCTGGCAGAATGTTACAGCAATTTTGCAAAAATGGAGGAGTGACCGAACCTAGGGACAGTTCGGTCAAACTACAGAACAAGTTTGGTCGAACCATCCCAAGGTTCGGTCGAACCTTAACTGGAACTTGATTTTTGCAAATTTTGGCAGAATGGACTTGAAATTTTTCAAAAATTGAGGAGTGACCGAACCAAGGACAGTTCGGCCGAACTACTTTAAAAGTTCGGTCGAACCATCCCTAGGTTCGGTCGAACCTTCTGTCAAAATGCAAATTTGATCCCTTTGGCAGAAGGCTGCCATAATTCCTTAAAAATGCTGCAGTGGTCGAACATAAATTGGTTCGACCAAATTCCCTTAAAAAAATCGCACAAGTAAAAATTGTCCTTAACACACATCTAAACACCATACAATCATGCTAGATGCAAAGCATATCAAAAATCCCAACACAATCAAAACTCATAAATCCCAACAATCCAAAATTGTAGATAGAAGGATAAAAGCAACAAGGAAGGAAGAAAGTAGAAAAGGGTTAGAAACTCGGGTTGCCTCCCGGAAGCGCTTTTGGTTAACGTCGTTAGCTCGACGTTCCTTAAGTTGATCAAGGAGGGTCAAATTGACGATGCACATCAAAAAGTGTCATAGAAATCGGTTCATCACTTGGAAATCCTTCATAATAGGGCTTGAGACGGTGACCGTTGACTTTGAAAGGAGAGTGACCGTCTTGGGAGATTTCGTAGGCTCCATATGGGAACACTTCCGTGACAACGTACGACCCACTCCACCTTGATCGTAGTTTGCCTGGAAAGAGTTTCAATCGCGAGTTGAAGAGGAGCACCTTTTGCCCCTTGACAACGTCTTTCTTGATGATTTGGGCATCGTGCCAAGCTTTGGTTCTCGCTTTGTATATACTTGCACTCTCATAAGCATTCATCCTCAACACTTCTAACTCGTGCAACTCTAGGAGCCTTTATTCTCCCGCATTACGGAGATCCAAGTTGACTTGCTTGATTGCCCAATGAGCACGATGCTCCATCTCCACGGGCAAATGACAATTCTTTCCATAGACGAGCTTGTAGGGGGTGGTCCCTATCGGAGTCTTGAAGGCGGTCCTATAAGGCCATAGAGAATCAATGAGTTTGGAGGACCAATCCTTCCTCGTCCTAGCAACCGTCTTCTCCAAAATCACCTTAAGCTCTCTATTGGTGACCTCCGCTTGACCACTCGTTTGAGGGTGGTAAGCAAGCCCTCGCTTGTGAGACACCCCATACTTATCAAGTAGTCGAATGAAGGTGTGGTGCTTGAAATGCGATCCCCCATCACTAATTATTGCTCTTGGAACACCAAATCTCGGAAAGATCATTTTCTTGAAAAGATTGACCACCACCTTAGAGTCATTCGTTGGAAAAGCCACGGCCTCCGCCCACTTGGAGACGTAGTCAACGACAACCAAAATATAATTGTTCCCATGTGAAGAAATGAAAGGGCCCATGAAGTCTATAGCCCACACATCAAAAACTTCAAGCTCAAGGATGTGGTTTTGCGGCATTTCATCCCTTCTAGAAATATTCCCCATCCGTTGACATCTATCACAAGTCTTGACAAATATCCAAGCATCCTTGAATAGAGAAGGCCAAAAGAGCATAGATTGAAGGACCTTTGAGGCGGTCTTTTGAGCACTCATATGCCCACCACATGGAGAAGAGTGGCACATATGGAGAACACTTTGAACCTCGTCGTTGGGGACGCATCTCCTCAACAAACCATCGACCCCTCTCTTTAATAAAATGGGATCATCCCAAATGTATCTCTTGGCCTCGTGCTTGAGTTTTCGACGTTGTTGCGAAGTGAAATCCGGCGGTATGGCACTACAAGCTAAGTGATTCACAATATCCGCATACCACGGCTCCGATTTCACTTCAAGGACATATAGCCATCATCTTCAAACCTTGCACCGCCCAACCTTGAAAGGTGATCCGCCACCACATTCTCGGCTCCCTTCTTGTCTCTCATCTCATAATCGAAGTCTTGGAGGACTAAAACCCATCTCAACAACCTTGGTTTAGCTTCCTTCTTCCCTATCAAATATTTGAGAGCCGAGTGGTCGGTATACACAATTGTCTTAGAACCAATGAGGTAGGTTCTAAACTTCTCAAATGAATGGATAACCGCTAGGAACTCCTTCTCGGTAGTTGTGTAGTTTCGTTGGGAATCATTGAGAGTTTTAGACAAATAATGTATTACATGAAGTTTCCCATCCTTTCGTTGTCCAAGAACCGATCCAATGGCCTCGTCGCTTGCATCGCACAGGAGCTCAAATGGAAGAGACCAATCCGGACCTTGGACAATAGGAACGGTGCAAAGGGCTTCTTTCAACCTACAAAAGGACTTATGACAAGCATCATCAAACACAAAATCCTTATCTTGTTGCAATAGGGATGTGAGAGGCTTAGCAATCATTGAAAAATCTTTTATAAAGCGCCGATAGAACTCGGCATGGCCAAGAAAAGACCTCACTTCCCTCACGTTGGTGGGGGGAGGAAGTTTTTCAATGACCTTAACCTTGGCTCTATCAACCTCAATGCCGGCATGGGAAATTTTGTGCCCAAGAACAATCCCACTTTCCACCATAAAGTGGCACTTTTCCCATTTCAACACGAGGTTAGCCCTCTCACATCTTTCTAAGCAACGAGATAAATTAGATAGACATCATAGGTGGCTCCTCCAACGGAGAAGTCATCCATGAAGACTTCTATCTCATCCTCAATCATATCACTAAAAATGGACATCATGCAACGTTGGAATGTTGCGGGGGCATTACAAAGCCCGAAAGGCATCCTACGATACGCATAAGTACCGTAGGGGCATGTGAAAGTCGTCTTCTCTTGATCCTTGGGGTCAATCGGGATTTGGAAAAATCCCGAGTAACCATCAAGGAAACAATAGAAGGAATGCTTTGTAAGCCTTTCCAACATTTGATCAATGAATGGTAGTGGAAAATGATCTTTGCATGTACTTGTGTTAAGTTGGCGATAGTCAATACACATGCGCCAACCGGTAACAAGTCTAGTGGGTACTAGTTGATCATGATCATTTTTCACTACCGTCATGCCCCCTTTCTTAGGCACAACTTGCACGGGAGATACCCAATCACTATGAGCAATTGGGTAAATAATTCCCGCACCAAGAAGCTTAGCCACTTCCTTCCGCACAACCTCTTGCATGGAAGGGTTAAGCTTTCTTTGCCTTTGCCTAACGGGTTTGGCATCTCCCTCTAGATCAATTTTGTGCATACATAAAGATGGACTAATACCTTTGATATCATCAATGGTATAACCAAAAGCTTTCTTGTGTTTTCTCAAAAAATTGATCAAGAGGGAGGTTTGCTCCTCCGTTAGGTTAGAATTTACAATCACGGGGAAAGACTCATCGGGACCAAGAAATGCATACTATTTAGGGTAATTTTACCCCGCCACATGGTCCAATCATAGGATGACACGTGTCAGCCCCGGGATGGCCCAAGGTGGACCTACCCCTGCTTGGCACGTGTCACTCTAGAAACCTGGGAGGAATGGCGGCCTTCAGGCCCAAATCCCGAGAAAGCCGCAATGCGGCGCAGCCCACCAATGATTACGGTTTAGTGACCTAATCAGGGGCACAAATCCTGAGGACCCTATAAATAGGGAGATTCCCCTCTTTTGGAGGGTACGTTTTACCATTTATTACAAACTGTCCCTGTGATAGAGACATCTGAGCTTGGAATCCGAGCAGATACCCACCTAAACTTCCTCACCTTTTTCTCTCCCTTCAAGTTACTAACTTGTTCGTTGGAGGCGGAGCACCACCCAACCGGTGTCTCCCTTTGTTTTGCAGGTACAACCCGCACTGGATCAGTCTTCGTGTTGTAACTCTCCCGAGGGACAAAAACACCCAAAACATTTGGCGCCGTCTGTGGGGAGAGTACCTCGAAGATGGTTCAAGAGTCTGTACCACCTCCTAAACTTCTGGGCGATGACCCAGAAGTCTTTACAGACCAGGAGGATGAAGATCCTCAGGTCGAAACCTATACAGCCGATGATGGCTCTCTGATAACCAAGCGCATCCGGCCCAGAGAGACTCTAGAGCGGGGTGCCTCCCAGGCGGGTGCAAATCGACCCCCTGGGCAGCAGGAAGGGGAAACCCATACGGCAGCTGGATCAGCACCTGTCACCCGAGACGAACTCATGAGATTCATGACAAGTTTCAAGGGTGAAATTAAAGAACTAATCACTAAGAGCCGGGCTGACCCAAGTAGGGGTCAGACGGTCAAGAAGACTTCCAAGTCAGTCAGAGATCGGCAGCCCACTCCTCATCTAAAGGAGAAGGCAGCCGGGACCATTGATTGGTCCAAAATTCTTCTTCCTAAGAGGAATTTCAACAATACCCGCCGGACTCAACAGCCAGTGGGAAGTAAAAAATTAACTCTTGATGCACGGGAAATCATCAACCGAAAGAGAAATCAACAGTTGTCTGAGTCGGCTTCTACGTCGAACTTTCCTAACAGCTTCAACAACACCTCTGCAGGGAATGCACTTTCCCTGCATGAGAGCCAGACAGGCGGTAATATCGTCCATTCTAGCCCTCAGATGATAGGAACTGTACCGTATGTACCATCTCAGGTCTACGGTCAGTATCCCCCTCATTTCAAGCAGCCGGCCATCTTTGGAGGTTAGGCGGCATATCACAATGTCCAGCCACTGGACTGGCAGCTTCGTCTGCTTCGCCTGGGTGAACAACTGATGCAAGTCTAAGCATGGAGAACTTCGAAGATTTGCTTATCATGCATCAAGATAACTTGTCCCTAAACATTGATTCAAGCCAAGCATTGCATGGACACTTTCTTGGATATCAAAGCAAAGCCACGGTTTGCTTAGTGGCTTTTCTTGGAGTCTAGTTCACTTTCTTGAACTTTCTTGAATTTTCTTTACTTAGATTTTGCTTACAAGTTTTTACCTTTCACTTGAAAGGGTTTTTCTTGGTTCAAGCATTAGGATCTTTAATCTTTATTTAATTCTTTAATTTTTATTTATTTATTTAGTTGCTTTAAAAATCAGTTAGTTAGCAAAATAAATCAGTTTGGTGTATGCTTGTGCGCCAAGGTGCTTTGCTCTTCAAGCAAGTTAGAATTCTAGTTTAATTAGGATTGAATTAGGTACTTGTCCTAATCTTCCTAGGTAAACTAAGTCTTATAAATAGGGCTGTAAACACACAAATAAATATACATAGATTAATATTCAGATTTATTTCTTAAGTTGCATACTTGAGTTTTGGTTGATTGCGATCAATTGCTGTTTTGCTTGTTTTAGTTAAAACATTCGTTTGGATTGATTAATTAGGTGGATTCTTAATTGATTAATCTTAGTTTTTGTTTAATTCTTGGTGGATTTCCTGTATAGAATTAGACTTAAACATATCCCTTGTGTTTTGTTGATTTTCGGATCAATAATTCACATCATCTTTGGTATCAGAGCCAGGTTTGCGCAACTTCGGCAAAAATTAAACTGGGAACAATTGGCTGGGAATTTTTACGTGATTCTTTTTGCATTGAACTCTAAAAACGTCCAGCTATCACCATATAAAATTTCATAACTTTTAGTTGAGTAACGCGTTCTACACAGCTTCAAACTTTTGGTGTTTGTGCACTGATTTGCGGATGGGAGTCCGGTTTTTGTGTTGCCTAGTTTTCCTTCAAGATTCGATCTTTTAATCAAGATTTTTGCATAAACTGACTTGGTTTGTGTAGGAATCATGAGTGACGAGGAGGTTCCACAAGTTCCAAGGGGATTAACCTTAGAACAGGTTCAAAATCTTAGAAGAGATAGGCGAATTGACGAGTTGGCAGCAAGGATGGATGAGATATTAAAAAGGCTTGATACTCGTGCTGGAGATTCTTCAAGGAAAGGGAATTCTAACCCTAATTCTGGTTCAAGTGAGGAAGAACAACCAAGGAGGAACCCAAGGAGGCCACGAAATAATTATTCCTCAAGTGATGAATCACCAAGGCCTAGGAGAAGAGATAGACCAAAGGATGATGATAGGAACCTTCGATTAGATCTTCCCGAATTCAATGGGAGTATGAATGAACCTGAAAAATACTTTGAGTGGATTAGAAGGGCCGAGACACTCTTTGATTACAAGGAGTATGATGAAAGGAAAAGATGCAAATTGGCTGAATTAAAACTGACCGGTTATGCTAGTCTTTGGTATGATAATCTAAAGAAGAAGAGGCATAAGGAGGGGCGTGCAAGAATCTCAACTTGGGAACAACTCAAGAAGCACATGAAAAAAAGGTTCGTACCTAGTGATTATATTCAAGATGTTTATCTTAAGATGCAACTTTTTAAACAAAATTCTATGACTGTTGAGAATTATATTGGTGAATTTGAAAAGTTATGCATGCTATGTGGCTTAGAAGAGATTGTTGAGCATAAGATTGCTAGATTTATTTCGGGGTTGAATGATAATATTGCTGAAAAAGTTGAATTGCAACAATATTGGTCCTTTGAGGATGTTTGCAAGGTAGCTTTGAAAGTTGAAAAACAGATAAAGGGGAAGAAAGGGACGTACACTAAGTCCTTTGTAAAGGGTTTCACTAAACCTTTTGAGAAGAACAGCTTGGAGAAAAGTGGTTCTAGTTCGAACTACAAGGAGACTAAATCAAAATTTGAAGCTCCTAAAAAGCTTGTTGAAGATAGGAAGTGCTTCAAGTGTGGTAGTGTTGGTCACATTGCAACTAATTGTCCATCAAAAAGAGTAATGACTGCTCAAGAGTGGGAACAAGAACAAGCTAAGTGTGAGCAGGGTAGTGACTATGAAGAAAAGAACGAAGAGGAAAACTTTGAAGAAGAGGAGGGGCATATTGACGAAATTGATCCCGAGACTCATGGTCAAAGTTTGGTTCTTAGAAGGGCGCTACACTCTAAAACCGTACCTATGGAAAACAATCAAAGGGAGAAAATCTTTCTTACAAGGTGCAAGGTAGAAGATAGGTTGTGTGACATGATCATAGACACGGGGAGTTGCACTAATGTGGTATCTACTACTTTGGTAGACAAATTGAAGTGGCCAACTACTGAACATCCAAGCCCTTATAAGCTTCATTGGCTTAATAATTCGAGTGATGTTAAGGTAACTAAACAAGCCTTAATCTCCTTTTCAATTGGTAAATTTCATGATAAAGTTTTGTGTGATGTCTGTCCTATGGATGCTTGTCATATACTATTAGGCCGTCCTTGGCAATATGATAGATTTGTGAAGTTTGATGGAAGGACTAATGTGTATGTTGTGAGTAAAGGAGAAAAAGAGAGACCGGTTGCTTTAAAACCTTTAATATGCAACAAGTCTTCTAATGTTACCTCTAATTCGAAGAATTCTTATTTGATTAGTGAGAGGGAATTAGAAAAAGAGATTTGCAGCAACAATGTGGTATATATACTTGTTTCTAATGAGATTCGAATTGATCAAGATAAACAAGCAAAGAGGCCGTATGAATTGGAATCTGTTTTAGAAGAATTCAAGGATGTCTTTCCTAAGGAATTACCTCCGGGACTACCTCCTATTCGTGGGATAGAGCATCAAATTGACTTGATTCCGGGAGCACCCTTACCTAATAAGGCAGCCTATAGAAGTAATCCGGAAGAAACAAAGGAGATGCAAAGGCAAATTGAAGAGCTTATGACTAGAGGATACGTGAGGGAAAGTATGAGCCCTTGTGCCATGCCTACTTTACTTGTCCCAAAGAAAGATGGGAGTTGGCGCATGTGTATTGATAGTAGGAGTGTGAATAACATCACTATCAAATACCGATTTCCTATTCCAAGATTAGATGATCTACTTGATGAACTACATGGTTCAAAGTTGTTTTCTAAGATTGATCTTATGAGTGGTTATCATCAAATTCGAATGAGAGAAGGAGATGAGTGGAAAACAGCATTCAAGACTAAGTTAGGGTTGTATGAATGGTTGGTGATGCCGTTTGGACTCACTAATGCACCTAGCACTTTCATGAGGTTGATGCATGAGGTACTTAAACCTTTCCTTGGCAAGTTTGTTGTTGTTTATTTAGATGATATTCTGATATACTCTAAAAATTTGCATGATCATCTAAATCATCTAACAAGTGTGTTTGAAGTGTTAAGAGAGAAGAAACTCTATGCTAAGCTTGAAAAATGCTACTTCTTAGTGCCTAGTGTTACTTTTCTTGGTTATGTTGTATCAAAAGATGGAGTTTCAGTTGATCATTTGAAAGTAGAGGCTATTAAAACTTGGCCTATTCCTACTAATATGAGTGAAGTAAGGTCTTTTCATGGTCTAGCTTCATTCTATAGAAGATTTGTCAAGAATAAGTTGATGCCTAGAAGTGAAGGTCCTTTCAAGATTATTGAGAAGATCAATGACAATGCTTATAAGTTAGAACTTCCGGGAGAATATGGAGTTAGTGCTACATTCAATGTTGGCGATTTGGCTAAGTATATTCCTGATGAAGAACTTCGAGATTTGAGGACAAATTCTTTCGAAGAAGAGGAGGATGATGCAAGTCTAAGCATGGAGAACTTCGAAGATTTGCTTATCATGCATCAAGATAACTTGTCCCTAAACATTGATTCAAGCCAAGCATTGCATGGACACTTTCTTGGATATCAAAGCAAAGCCACGGTTTGCTTAGTGGCTTTTCTTGGAGTCTAGTTCACTTTCTTGAACTTTCTTGAATTTTCTTTACTTAGATTTTGCTTACAAGTTTTTACCTTTCACTTGAAAGGGTTTTTCTTGGTTCAAGCATTAGGATCTTTAATCTTTATTTAATTCTTTAATTTTTATTTATTTATTTAGTTGCTTTAAAAATCAGTTAGTTAGCAAAATAAATCAGTTTGGTGTATGCTTGTGCGCCAAGGTGCTTGCTCTTCAAGCAAGTTAGAATTCTAGTTTAATTAGGATTGAATTAGGGACTTGTCCTAATCTTCCTAGGTAAACTAAGTCTTATAAATAGGGCTGTAAACACACAAATAAATATACATAGATTAATATTCAGATTTATTTCTTAAGTTGCATACTTGAGTTTTGGTTGATTGCGATCAATTGCTGTTTTGCTTGTTTTAGTTAAAACATTCGTTTGGATTGATTAATTAGGTGGATTCTTAATTGATTAATCTTAGTTTTTGTTTAATTCTTGGTGGATTTCCTGTATAGAATTAGACTTAAACATATCCCTTGTGTTTTGTTGATTTTCGGATCAATAATTCACATCAACAACCTTCCGCGTTCACCCGGGAGATAACCGAGGCGGCACAGCCGGCCAAGGTTAAGAATGTATTGGTAGGTACCTATGATGGTACCACCAACCCGGAAGATCACCTCATGGCTTACACCAACCTCATGTACTTACAGGGGTTGGATGATGCCGCTTGGTGTCGATGCTTCCCGGCTACATTGAAGGGCATTGCCCAACAATGGTTTGGCAACTTGCCAGCCGGGTCCATTGATAGTTTCAGGAAGCTTGCCTTCCTGTTTGCTTCCAACTTCTCAATGAACATCCTTGCCAAGAAAACAAGCCTGGACTTGAGCACCATTAAGCAGGGGGAGAGAGAAGGGTTGCGCTCCTATGTCAGGCGGTTCAATCTGATTAGAATTCAGATTCAAGGACTGTCTGATGAGGTAGCTTTTACAAACTTTTTTAAGGGTCTGAGAGACGGGTCGACCTTTAAGTTCGACCTAGTCAGAAATTGGGCTTTCACTTTACATGCGGCCCTAAGGGAGGCGGAAAGCTACATTCAAGCAACCGACCTCTGCTCGCCTGGTAGCCAGTCG
The DNA here is from genome assembly GCF_948465745.1 of Chenopodium album. NCBI lineage: Eukaryota > Viridiplantae > Streptophyta > Magnoliopsida > Caryophyllales > Amaranthaceae > Chenopodium > Chenopodium album. The sequence goes on along the minus strand of NC_137834.1, from coordinate 40,109,212 downwards.
GATTCCAAGAAGTCCGACAGGCAAAAAGACAGCCGACCTGCTTAGCCGGCCAAAAATAAAGAAGAGAGCAAGAAAATAAAAGAAATCTGGGCGGTTAGTGACTTTGACCAGCCGTCTCAGAAGAAAAAGAAAGAATTTAAACCGTACGTCCCTAAGTACGAGTTTAACAAGGACTGCAACTCCATCCTCATGGAAATTAAGGACCGGTTGTCCCTAGAGAAGCCGAATCCAATGAAAAGTTCCATTCAATCAAGGAACAAAAAAAAATTCTGCCAATACCATGAGGAAGTTGGCCATGACACCAATGACTGCTTCAGCCTTAAACGGGCATTGGACCGTCTGGTTGACAAGGGGATTTTAAAGTCCTACATTTCTAAGTCCCCAGCCGTGGCAAAGAAGAAGAACAAGGGTCAGTCCTCCAAGACTACCCCCCCAGCCTGCTAGTAGCTCGGATACCGACAAGGAGCCAGTCTACACAATAGCAGGCGGGTTCTCATGTGGTGGCCCTACCATCCGGGGCACCAAGAGCCATCTTCGAAAGATGGACAATGATGATGATGAAGAGCCGTCCAGAGCGTACTGTAAAGGTTGGGACGGTTGCTTATGCTACTCTAGGTGCAAGCTTGCACCTTCTACTAAAAGAATTTAAAGACATTTTTGACTTTGAAGTGGAAGAGATTCCAGGCGTCAGCCCAGATCTCGCTGTCCACAAACTCGTCGTGGACCCCAAAAAGAAGCCCATCCGACAAAAGAAAAGAAACCACGGTGAGGAAAGAAGTCAGGCGGCAGCTACCAAAGTAAAAAAGCTGCTAGACGCCAGGTTCATTCGGCCTTGTAATTTCCTCGACTGGGTGGCCAATGTGGTCCTTGTTAAGAAACCGAATGGGACCTGGAGCATGTGTGTTGATTACACAGACCTCAACAAGGCGTGTCCAAAGGACAGTTACCCGCTTCCAAAGATCGACAGTCTGGTCGACTCTACAGCCGGTCACGCCTTGATGAGCTTTATGGATGCCTATTCTGGCTTCCATCAGATACCCCTCTGGAAGAAAGATCAAGAGAAGACAGCCTTCGTCACTAATTTGGGGTTATTATGTTATACTATGATGTCGTTTGGCTTGAAAAATGCGCCTGCCACTTTCCAACGGATGATTAATACGGTCTTTATTAATCAAATTGGGAGGAGTGTGGAGGCGTATATTGATGACATGATAGTCAAATCCAAGCAACAAGCGGATCACCTTGTTGATCTCCGAGAAACGTTCACCACCCTCAAGCGGCATAAGGTCATGTTAAACCCCAAGAAATGCGTCTTTGGTGTTGAGTCTGGGAAGTTTCTCGGATTCCTGATTGATCAAAGGGGGATAGAGGCTAACCCCGAAAAGATACAGGCAGTTATTGACATGAAGTCACCCCGTTCTGTCTAGGAAGTTCAGAGACTCACCGGTTGCCTGGCCGCCTTGGGGAGGTTCCTCAGCCGGTCAGGCGACAAATGCCTTTACTTCTTCCAAGCAATTAGGAAGAAGACCAGGTTTGAATGGGGGGACGATGCTAAGACGGCATTCCAGAAGTTAAAAGAACATTTGCATTCTCTACCTAGGCTTGTCAGTCCCTTGCCTAGGGAGACGTTGTACATGTATTTAGCCGTCTTAGATCATGCTCTTAGTGTCGTTCTCCTTGCTGAGCGAGACGGCGTTCAGCTCCCGGTTTACTTCATTAGCCATGTTCTCAAACATGCTGAACTCCGGTACCCCATGGTTGAAAAATTTTGCCTTGCTTTGTATATGGCATTCAAAAATTAGCCTTACTTTCTGGCACATCCGGTGGTGATTAGCACCGACCAGCCACTCAAGCAGCCAATGTCCACCTTGGAGTCATGCGGGAGAATGTTGAAATGGGCTATTGAAATGCAAAGTCTTGAAATCACTTACGAACCAAGAAAGGCAGTGAAAGGTAAGGCGTTTGCCGATTTCATTGTTGAAATGACCCGTCCGGTGGCTCCGGATAATCTAGATCAGGTTTGGAAAGTGTATGTAGACGGGAGCTCTACAAAGAACGGCTGTGGTGCAGGTGTAATCTACGAGTCTCCTGAAGGGGACAAATATGAGTATGCACTACAGTTCAAGTTTCAGGCCTCTAACAATGAGGCGGAATATGAAGCCCTGCTAGCCGGTATCCGTATGTGTAAGGCGGCAGGGGGAATGAAAATTGACGCCTACTCTGATTCACAGTTGGTCGTTAGCCAGTATGAGGGAAACTATGCGGCAACTCATCCGGCTATGATCAAATAACTTCAGACAGTCAAAGAAGAGGGTGGGGCACTTGAGGAATTCCGTCTGAATCAAGTGCCTAGGTCGGACAACAACCAGGCGGATGCATTGTCAAAACTGGCATCTTCCGCCTGCCATGATACGCCTCGGTCAGTCTTCTGGGAAGTACTTGAAAAAAGAATCATCTATGAAGAACCCATTGGAATTCTTGATCGAAGCTCTACCTGGATGGATGGCATCCGGGACTACCTTTCAGACGGTACACTTCCTGATTCGCCACAGGAGGCAGCGGTCCTGAAGAAGCGAGCTGCAAGCTTCGAGTTGAGAAATAGAGAACTCTTCAAGGCGCGGTTTCTGAAGCCTTTGTTGAAGTGTGTCACCCCGAAAAAGGGGAAAGAAGTTCTCGAAGACTTGCACTCGGGATTCTGCGCCTCCCTAGCCGTCACAGCCAGACGACATTATTTTTGGCCTACTCTTGAGGCAGACGCCAAGGAGTTGGTGAAGAAATGTGACAAGTGCCAAAAATTCGGCAAACTTATTCAACGTCCGGCTACTGATCTGACGGCCATCCACAGCCCAATCCCGTTTGCAAAATGGGGCATGGACATCTTAGGTCCTTACACGCCTTCTCCAGGCGGAAAGTGCTACATCTTGGTGGTTGTGGATTATTTCACCAAGTGGGTGGAGGCTGAGGCGGTTAAGAACATCAAGACCTCAGACGTAATTTCCTACATCTGGAAGAACATTATCACCCAGTATGGGGGGCCTATGTCTATGGTGTTCGATAATGGTCCTCAGTTTGAGACGCCTCAGCTTAAAACTTAGTTGGGAGATCAAGGGATCTCAAGCTGTTTTGCATCAGTCGGCCGACCCCAAGCAAATGGCCAAGTTGAAGCCTTCAACAAACTAATCTCAGACGGCATTAAGAAGAAAATTGAAAGAGCCGGTGGCTTGTGGGAAAAAGAGTTAATCCATGTCCTATGGGCCATCCGGACAACAGCAAAGGGGGCAACCGATGAAACCCCATTTCTCATGGTTTACGGTGCTGAAGCCGTCTTGCCCATTGAACATTACGAGCCGACTCTCAAAGTCATGCTATATGATGAAGAGGCAAACTGGGAAGCAATGCGCCTGGCATTGGATTCACTCCCAGAACGCAGGGGCAATGCCGCCTTGCGTCATGAGATTTACCGTCTGAGAATGACCAGAGCTTACAACAAGAGAGTACACAAGCGTCCCTTGGAGGTTGACGACTTAGTGTTACGGAAAATGGAGGCAACCGGTAGGGCCAATGAGCTGGGAAAGCTAACTCCAAATTGGGAAGGTCCCTACCGGATTTATGAAAGAGTAAGAGACGGCACCTACCGCCTGGAAACTCCAGACGGCAGACGCCTGCCTAGAACTTGGAATGTAGACAATTTGAAAAAGTATTACTTCTGAGAATGTAAATTTTTTGTAAACAGTGAGTCAATTAATGAGAATTCAGACTTTGTTTGCAAAATTTTTTTGTTGTTTTTTTATTATTCGCCTAGGTAATACTCAGACGGATTCTTCATTTACCTAACTAAGTTTGATACTTAGTAAAGGTTACATTTGTTTGACCGCCTGGGTAATACTCAGATGGATCCTTTGTTTATTTAACTAAGTTTGATACTTGGTATGATTTAATAATTGCCTGTCCGTCTGGGTAATACCCAGACAGGCTTTTTTGTTTAACCAACTAAGTTCGACACTTAGTGTAAATTCAATGTTGTAATAACGCTCGGCCAATGCTCCGATTAAAAACTAAGCACAAAAACGCTTAGTGGCTATACAACCGGTCCTAAACAAGACCAAAGGATAAAATGGCCGGATGGTTGCTCATTTTATAAAATCGTCTGTCCCAACATGGACAAAGGCGTCCGGCGACACCCCTCCGGGTGCAATCGTCGCAGAGAACAGACTATTTGTCGGTTCTACGTACCCATGCAAACGACAAAAATTGAACGACCAAATTGGTCAACTCATAGCCGTCTAACCAGAATCATCTGTAAAGAACGATCAAGTTACCGAATACCGGATGCCCCTAGGCATCAGTCGGTCACCGGCTGAAGTTCTCACTTAGGTTATTTATTCCAAATTTGCACTTTCTATCCCAATTGGGGCAAAATAGTTGTGCAATGGCTATGCAATCTCTACCAAGACGGAGAAAAACCGTTTGGTTAGAGAATGGAACGACTGTTGGTGTACGGCTGTGCACTTGGTTTGGGGCAATCACTACTGTGATTGATTGACTTACAAACGTATCATGCTCTTTGCATCATCAGACGTTCCCAAGTCAATCAACCAACTCAATTTGAAACCAACCACATAGCCGTCAAGGGGCAAGGACAGCCGGCTTTGAATAAGTTAGGCAAAAAATCGCCGCATGCTTTTCATAAGTTAGATAAAAATCGGGCATATACGCACAAATGCAAAAATTAAAATCCAAACATAAATGCAAAATGATCAAAACCGACTCAATCGGTGCATTCATAAAAAGTCCACCCAACCAAACGGTTGTAGTGGATCAAATGTTAACCGGACCCCGTCCGGGAGAAGATAGAAATTGTTGATTACCCGGCTCCTCAGCCGGTAAATACAAGAATACTCGGCACGCAGGCCGGAAAAGCAAGTTTTTGGCATACTGCCGCAGATTAAAGAAAAAATAAAAAAAGAAGAGTTTGCTCCTCCTGGTCCTCCTTCTCTTCCTCATCATCTGAGGGAATCTCATGCGCTTCACTAGGACCAGGTAGCTCAGGCGCGGGAAGCTTAGTGTTGGCGTTAGCCCAGGCGTCAAAGGACTCAAGTTCTGGCTCACCTTTCTCTCTCAAGTACACCACGTCTTCGGCGTACTTGTGAGCCAGTGCCCAGATGCCATAATCCTTGTCTGGGTACAAGGCAGTGATCCGTGCCATTTATGGCACCTTTAGGCTATGTTTTCTTTATATTTCTATGCTCGTTTTTAGTCGTTTATGTCGTGTTTTTAGGGAATAATGCTTGATTTGCGTGTTTGTGTGTTAGTTTAGAGAAATGCGTGCTTTTAGTGGTTTTCTTATTACTTTATTCATTTCTCGGCTTTTTCCCTCGCTTCTCCGTTTGTTTGACTTGTTTTGTAGGTGTGTCGAGCTTCCCGGGATTTAATCATCAAGGAGGGAGCTCAAGTGCATTCAAGGAATTTAACGGAGCCAAGTTAGGTAAGCCAAGCACGCAAAGTCAAGCCAATCCAAGAAACAAAGGAAAATGAAGGCTTACAAAGTATCAAAAAGGACCTTTCTGCATTGTTTCGGCCATAGCTCGAGTTCTACAGATCAGATTGAGGTGATTCAAGTTAGGTTGGAAACTAGACTTGAAGATCTTTCCAATGAAAGGTTTCACGCCTTCATACAATTCCTAGATCGTGAGTTACAGCCTTCCAAAGTTGGCCCTGCAAATCTGTCGTAACCCATTTCTGCCATTTTGGGCAGTAACTCTCCGCGAGCTGGCCGCGGGCTCCCCGCGGGCGTGGGCCTTGGCCCCGCAGGCGCGGGCTTTGGCCGCGGGCGCGGCTTTCAAGGTGTCCGCGGGCGCGGCCGATTTCTCCGAGGGCGTTGACTTCTGGGTCTTTTACGATTTTAAGTTTCTTTTCTCCTTTTGTTTATATATTGTTTTTGGGGATTTTTATTATCATTCATTCACATAATTCTTAGTCTTAGAATAGTTTTCTCTCTTAGGTTGAGAGCTTCTCTCTCTATATTAGGCTAGATTAGGAGTAGTTTTAAAGAGAGAAAGTGAAGGATTTCAATGGTGATTGAGAGATTGAAGATATAAGGGTGACAATTGTGTTCAAGATCTTCTCTATTATCATTGAGCATTCTTAATTCTATCTCTCCTTAATGTTTGTTTAATTTCATGTTTGTTTGGCTTAATTTTGATGTTTGACGCTTGATTAATGTAATTGTTCTTGATATTTTGTTAATTCTTGATTTCCATAGTTGTTAGTTGATATATGATGATACTTGAATAGTTGTTTGGCTAGGAATTGGGTGAAACTTGTATGATTGATTAATTGTGATTAATTTGGGAATTATGTTGATTGATTGTTGAGATTAAAGTGATTAGTGAAGGTTTGCATGTGTGTAATTCAATTAGGCCTTGAGAATTATGCTAGATTCATTGTAATTGCTAATGACATGAACAATTGATTTAGGAATTGCAATTATCGATTGGTTTTGATTGTGATTCTCTTAGTTTGTTATTCATAGTGAACCCTAGCTTAACAATTAGGAGATAGCTCTTTGATTCCTATTAATTGCTCTTATCATTAGTCCTCACAACCTTTGATTGGCATGCTCTTCCCATGTTGTTGCAATTGACATGATTACTTGTTGATCCCCGTTCCTAGTGTTTTATTTCCTTGGTTACTTGTTTTGTTAGTTGTTAGTATTCTCTCTTACCTTTGTCTTCGACCTAGCTTAGGCGCATAATTGAAAGTGCTTGAACATTACCGTTCCTTTGGGTTTGACCCTTGACTTGCCTCTATACACGTATTTAGGTTTGTTAAGTGTTTATAAATTTAGTTTGACCAAGGGAAGATTAGATAACGACCTAGTTTTCCCCTCGTCAGGCAGCCTAGGCGATCTTCATGCGGGCGTCGTTGTAAACATCGCTTTCAGCAAGCAGGCGGTTTTGCTCCGCCTCTAGAGTTGCTGCAAAGTTTATCTGAGCCTGGGCAGCCTCCTTCTCCAGATTCTCAACCTTGGCTTCCAAGTTGGTGTTCTCTTCAAAAACACCTTAGAGTGTGCCAAGGTTCGCCTGGGCCTTCTTGAGCGCCTCGTCAGCCTTCTTGAGGCCCTCATCTGCCTTTTTCTGGGCCTCCTCCGCCTTCTTCTGAGCCGTCTCAGCGTCGCTCACCCGCTAGTTGGCCGTCTTTAGATCCGCCTCCATCTGCTGGATTTTCGACGCCTGTGTCATTGTGATTGCTTTAGTTTCAAGTTCATTTACCATAGTGGAGTATAAAGCAACATTATCAGCGTCTGTGGCGGACTTCTTGGCCCTTTTTACCTTTTCCCGTTTGCGGGAATAAGGACGCTTGAGCCCGTCTACCAGCAGCAGAGCTTGCAAAACAAATCAAGTTAGTATTGCAGGCGGAGTAAAGCACTTGGAAAAAGTTGTTAAGTATCTTACCTCAGCCAGAAGGGACAGGATTCGTTCCAGGTTGAACGTCTCTATCCCAGGGATAGCGTTCTTGACCTTCCTGCTCACCGCCTCCAGCATGGCCTTAGCATGCCTCTGGACGTCTGGCCAGCGAGGAGATTGATCTGCACCATAATCAACAGGTGATGAGTGCGAAATTAAGGCAGCACCTATCTGTTGCCGACCGTCTGAGGTTGACGTCTGTTGGGAGTGGGATTTCACTCGCAAAGCCCACCCCAGCTCAGGCGGGGATTCAAATGGGTTCTTACCTTCAGCGCCGGCCAAGCGGGAGTCGCTTGCAGGCGTGGTGAACCCCCCGGTTACTGATAGGGGGTTGAAGAGGTCGAGGCATAGACTGTCGCCTATCCTCTCATTTCGCCCCCCTATCCGCATCTGTTGGTTCCTGGCTGAGACGCCATGAGTCAAGGCAGAGGCGGACATTTTGGTCTTGTTAGGGGTGGATGCGGATTCCTCCCTGGCCCGTTTGAGATCTTTCTCAAACGTCTTTCCTACCTCTCCTCCCTGTGAAAATAACCAAGTTAAAGTTAACATCCGGAGATAATAAACTTTGAGGCCAATCTAAGGAAGAGTCAAGCGTTTTTTACCTTGGCCCTGACTGCGGCCGCCTATTTTTCCGCAAGCTCCTTGCGGATGGTTGCAGAGGACCGCTTGGATGTCTTCTCTGTATGCAACATGCTTAAAGCTTCTTCTGCAAAAAGGAAAAAGTTAATTAATACATCATCAAGCAATTCTGATACAGAAGTACTACAGGCGGATGTGAACTCAGGCGCATACGTTTGGTAAACATGTTTCCTAGCCCGCAGGCGGCTAAGAAACACTCGTCCCTAAACCAGGCGCTCTTAGGGATCCGGTTCATGGGGACTTTTATTGTCTCCCCGGTTGACAAGGTTGCGTCTGTGAGGCCGAAAAAATCTGCCTCAATTATTTCGTCGAAGTCCTCATTTGGGATCTGAGGAAGAGCGCACTGCTGGGGTTTGGTGAGTCCGACTCACCGCGGAAACAACCCCGACCCAAGGAACCACTCATAATTGATAAAACCATAAAGCATAAGTAAATAAGCACAAGAAAAGGAAGAACGAATCATACCCTTGAAGCGAGCTTCGCCCTCTCAAAACGGGCTCTTACTTGAAAGCCTTGAGCACCGCAAATGTCGTGCCTCTAACGGTATCCACCCACAAAGGATGAACACGACTTTTTAGGTCCGCTACCCTTGAGTTAGCAAGGTCCGACCAAAACCCAAGTGTTAATGGAGTTATAGAGTTTTTCCTAAAATATGGAATGCTCTTTCTAACTCCCACTCAAGCACTTTACTCCAAATCCCAAGGTTGGTATTTATAGAGGAAAGTATGAGTGGGAATTTCTATACCATCAATGTGGGATCATGAAATTCCACAAATTAATTTAAAGCTAAATTAAATTAAAATTGGAAACTAATAATAAATCTACAAGTGGCATTACCATGTGAAATGGGTTGGTGAGGACCACATGGAGAGTAGGGGACCATACTTGCTCCCCACTCAATACTCTCCTTGTGCCACATGTCCTTACCCACTTGCTCCCATATTCCTCAAGCTTCCCCATAGTGACCAGCCCTATGGCCCAGCCACGAGCCCAGCCCCACACCAAGATGCGGGCTGCTGCTGTGCGCGCAAGCAACGCACTTGGTGCGGGCTTGCTGCTGTGCGTGGCTGCTAGTGCGTGCGCTGCTAGCAAGCCTAGCTTGCGGCAGCTAGCTGCTGCACGCACCACGTGCACGCGACTGCTAGCTGCTGCTATGCGTGGCTGCTTAGCACGGTGCGCTAGCACGCACCTAGCCGGCCATGCTAGGCTCGGCTTGGTGTGCTTGCTACCCACCTATGCTTGGACATTTTTGCCCCTAGCATTCGGATGCTCGGGGCATTCCGATGCTAGGGGTATTTTGGGAATATGGTCGATTTGTTATTATTTTGCGCGTCTCGTCTTTTTATTATTTTTGACTCGACTTTCGGCGATCGGTTTCGACGCTCCAAGCTCGAATTACCGACGTCTAAATATTTAACACTCGGGCAACGAATTAATTTCTTCCGAATTAATTCGTCGAGTCGTTTCCTATATTTTTCTTGGGTGCGACCCGAAGGGTTCAGTCAAGATTAAGCTGTAATATTAATTATATTAATATTACTGATCGGAAGCGGCCCTTACCCTGGCATTCCGATAACTTGACCTTACTGAACATATTAGCTTTCTAATAATTCTAAACCCGCTATCAGAATAATACACTTGTTCGAAGGACACCATTCCTTTCACGCACTTCCGGCCCATCAGTTCGGGCTTCTTATTGTATTGGCGGAACTCGTAGTTCTCCCGCCTGCTGGGAGCCGATAGCAGATAGAACCTGTGCTTCCAGTCGTCAAATTTGGAGACCTTGTCTAAGGTCATCATGTATTGGGGATGCGTGATTAAAGTGTACCACGCCCTCCAGCCGCCTGGGCTTCGGCTAAGATAATGCATCTTAGCAAAAGCTTCCCAGCCGGGATGGAGCCCCTGGAGTTCGCAGGCGGCAACATACCCCAAGATGTTTGCCCAAGAATTGGGGGTAAGTTGCTAGACTCCGAGGCCGTAGCCTCTCAAGATTGCCTTCACCGCCTGGTGAAGGGGAAAGCGAAGACCGGCCTTGAACGCCGCCTCATAACAGCCGAAGTAGCTGTTGGCGTTCTGTTGATCGTCTTGCCAGGCGATGGTGCCGTCCTCAGGCGGCACTCTAATCTTGTACTCGTCTCCTAACGGGTGCATTTGTTTAAATCTTTTTAAGTTCTCTTCCATGTGACCCCTGTCTTAGGATGAGACGTGGATTTTGAAGGGGTCGTCCTTCTCACTCCACTTCTTCCTCTCCTCCTCCTCACTATCTTCAAGCGGTGGCAAGTCGTCACTGCTCTCAGAAGTGGAGGCGGAGCTGTCCCTCTCCGTCTCCTCCTCATTTTGTGGCAAAGAAGCTGAGACGGCTTTATCGCCGTCTTGGTCGCATTCTTCCAAAAAGGAATCTGCGGGAGTTGAAGGGGCACGCGGAGGGGATCTCTCTAGAGCCGTCTGGTTTCTCTGACCAGACGCTTCTCCCTCAGGCGTTTGATCGCCTGAGCCCTCGCTTCTGTAGTCCGGATCGGGGGCCGTCTGCATAGTCCGAGCCATTGTGTCCTACACAGACACATAAATGGTCGGAATCCAAGCAAAAGGGTGGTCCCAACACCCCGAGACGGCACTCCCAGTCCTAGACTCAGCCGTCCCTAGTGACCGGCTGGACTCTAACCTAGGTTGTGTCGTGTGTGTTGGTGATGCATCCATTTATTGCAAGAAATATGTACAAGCGGTGAAACAAGAAAAAGAGCTGAGAGAGGCAGAGATGGTACCTTTAGATTTGATATCTGAAGATAGACGGGTCCGGCTGGGTTGACGAAGAATGAGTTTTCTTGCTTGCGCTTGACTCAAACGGATGACTTCTGCTCTCTCAAAGCTGTCTCTCTTGAAAATTTTTGTAAACGTACAAAATTATGAGGTAAACAGCTATATATAGAGGGTAAATGCAGGGGCATTCCCATAATTTACTCAGAAGGTGAACGGTTACTCTTTAGCGGTAAAATTACCACCAATCGGAGCGTGACGCGTGTCATAGATGCCACGTGGCGTGCCACGTCACATCTGTGAGGGGCAAATGTTTAGGGTAATTATACCCCGCCACGTGGTCCAATCAGAGGATGATACGTGTCAGCCCCATGATGGCCCAAGGTGGACCTACCCCTACTTGACACGTGTCACTCCAGAAACCTAGGAGGAATGGTGGCCTTCAGGCCCAAATCCCGAGAAAGCCGCAATGCGGCACAACCCACCAATGATTAGGGTTCAGTGACCTAATCAGGGGCACGAATCCCGAGGACCCTATAAATAAGGAGATTCCCCTCTTTTGGAGGGTACGTTTTACCATTTATTACAAACTGTCTCTGTGATAGAGACATCTAAGCTTGGAATCCGAGCAGATACCCACCTAAACTTCCGCACCTTTTTCTCTCCCTTCAAGTTACTAACTTGTTCGTCAGAGGCGGAGTACCACCCAACCGGTGTCTCTGTTTGTTTTGCAGGTACGGGCCGCACCGGATCAGTCTTCGTGTTGTAACTCTCCCGAGGGACAAAAACACCCAAAACACATACCTCAAGCCCAAAGGTAGAGGTTTCAAGTCTACCTTTGGTGCTCCCTTACCATTGGGGCTCTCTTCTCTTTCTTCAACTTGAAAGAGGTCATGAATGTAAGGAGCCTCTTCTTCCATGCTCGCATCCTTTCACTCCTTCTTGCTTTCCTCAAGCAAATCCTCATAGAATTGTATGTCTTCTTTGTGAGTACCTATCTTTGATTCATTCAACAACACACTTTCAAGAGGATCATTAGTAGCATGCAAGTGGGAGCGAGAAAATTCATTAAGAACGGTATCAAGAACATCTACCCTAAAGCATTCACCACTTGAGGAGGGTTGTTGCATGACATTAGTCAAATCAAACTCAATAGAATCATTGTCAATCTTCAAGGATATCTTCCTCTCCTTCACATCGATGATAGCTCTAGAAGTAGCTAGAAATGGTCTACCCAAAATTATAGGAATCCTCTCATCCTCATCCATCTCTAGCACATAAAAATCCACGGGGAATGTGAACTTTCCTACCCTAAGGGGAATTTCCTCAACTTTTCCCATGGGGAACTTAACGGAACGGTCCGCTAGTTGGAGAGTAATGTTAGTGGGGGAGAGGGTTCCTACACTAAGCTTTTGGTAGACGGAATAGGGCATGAGACTCACACTTGCTCCTAAATCACACAAGGCTTTATCAAATTCAATGCCATTGATAGAACAAGGGATGGAAAAGTTACCCGGATCTTTCAATTTGGTAGGAAGTTTGTTGGAAAGAATTGCACTACAATTGGCGGTCAAATTCACCGTCTCACACTCCCTTCTCCCACTCAAAAGGTCTTTCAAAAATTTGGAATAGTGGGGCATTTGCTTCATAGCATCAACAAAAGGGACGGAATTATGCAAATTCGAATCAAATGAAGTGGAAAGTGAAACTCTAGAGAGAGAAACTCTAGAGAGAGAAAGATACCCGCCATTTTCAACTTGTTTTTTGAGCTTTTTGGAAGCCGATTTCCATGGCAAAACGGAGGAAATGAAAGGGAAAGAAGTCCTCGGGCTCAAAATCGAAAGGGAAGAAGAAAACGAAGCCAAGAACGAGGAACCTCGATGAACAAAAACAGAGTATGACCATGGATGATGTTTCGGTTGAAAGCTGGCTGGATGGGGAGGCGATTGAGGAGATTCCGGTGAGAATAGTGATGGAGGAGGACAAGGCTCTGCATAGTGAAGAATTTAATCGATGGCTACAGGTAATTCGAACCCTTACTCCTATGCATTTCAATGGAACAGTAGATTCTGATGTTTGTTCTGGGTCTATTAATCCAACTCCATTGTTGATGATTAATGAACATAATGGGTTAGGAAATGATTTTCATGTTAATTTGGAGGAAAACTTTTTGAACCCCCAATTTCGGAACCCAGTTTTTGAAACCCCTGTTTCTGCAATCCCTAATGAATCAGGTGGTATTAGCTGGAGTAGTATGTTTAAGAATACGATTGATGAGGGTTTAAATCTGGCTGGTAGTAATGGAGTTGATTGTAATTCATGCTGTAACATGGATAATAGAAAAGAGGTGAAAATGAAATTAACTGAGGAAGATGTTCTACCTGAAATTGAGTTTTGGAAATCAGCAATTGTTTGTTATGTTCTATGTGGTAAACCGTCACTGTCTGTAATGAGTGGGTTTGTGCGAAGAATTTGGGGTAAATATGGAATTGATAGAATCTCTGCCATGAATAATGGGGTGTTTCTGGTTCGATTCAAGACAGTGGTAGGAAGGGAAAAGGTGATGAACTCTGCACCTATCTTGTTTGATGGTAGGCCTGTAATGATGAAGAGGTGGGAGCCAGGTTTGGATTTGGGAAATGAGAAGGTGTTTGAAGTACCCACTTGGGTCAGATTGCCTGGTTTGAACTTAAAATTCTGGGGTCAATCTTCTTTAATGAAAATAGCTGGGTTAATTGGGGAACCAGTTAAGACTGATAGAAGCACAGCCACCAAGGAATTGCTTGAGTATGCTAGGATAATGGTCAAGGTTAAAATAAATGGTGAGCTGCCTGATGAGATTGAGTTTCAGGATGAATGTGATGTTGATGTTAAGCTGAAAGTGATATATGAAAGGAAGCCTATTATCTGTAATGTTTGTAGAGGTATGGGACATGGAGATAGTGATTGTCCTAATCACAGAGTTAAGTCTCATAAGCCTCCTGCTAAGAATCAACAACAAAGGCAGAAGCAGCAGAAGAAGCCTGTAGAAAGGAAGGTTTGGATGCCTAAGGCTCAGCAAAACCAGCAGGCAGACCAACCTCAAGGCATCAGAGTAGATAAGAATAAGTTTGTTGTTGATGTTGATCCAGATATTGTGTCTGGAATAGCTGATAGGGACAAATGCTCTATGGGATCAGTTTGCAAAGCAGCAGATGGGAGGGTTCTATTTGGTGATTGGGAGAAAGGGGAGTGCTCATACACTCTCCATGGATAATTGGGGTTTTTGGAATGTCAGGGGCCTTAACAAACTAAATAAAGTGTGTGATGTTCTTTGGTTTTTGAAGAACCAAGGAATTGGTTTGTTTGGGCTCCTGGAGACAAAAGTGAAGGCTAGTAATTTTGGTAAGGTCTTCACTGGCTTTGGTGGTAAATGGTCTGTGACTGCAAATTATAGTAAGCATCCTGGAGGGAGAATTTGGATTGTTTGGTTACCTGATATCTTTCAGGTTGAGATTGATAGAGTTGAAACTCAGTTGATCCATGTGAAAGTTGTTCATAAGGCTTCTAAATTTGTGTTCTGGTATACAGTTGTTTATGGGCTGAATACTGCAGATGAAAGAGAGGTTTTATGGCATCAGATTGGGGAGATAAAGAAGGATATTATGGGTCCATGGATTTTAGGGGCTGATTTCAATAATGTTCTGAATACTAAGGACAGAATTGGCTCACCAGTTACTTTTGCTGAGATTGATAAGTTCAGACAATGTGTTAGGCAAAATGATCTTATGGATTTTAAAGTTGGGGGTCTGTTCTTTACTTGGAATAACAAACAGCAAGGGAGTGATAGAGTGTGTACAAAGATTGATAGGATCTTGGTTAATGATCTATGGACTGATAAGTGTAGGGAGTTTAGAGCTGATTTTTTGCCTGAAGGTTTAATGGACCATTGTCCTTGTATTATGAGGATGTTTGGGTGTAAGGGGAATGTTAAGAAACCTTTCAGGTTTTTTAATATGTGGATTGATGCTCCAGGATACCAGGAAGCTGTTCAACAGGCTTGGAATAGTGATGTGAGAGGAACTGATATGTTCATTGTGGTAAGGAAGCTGCAAAAGGGGAAAGAAGCTCTCAAAGTGTTAAATTTGACTACTTTCTCTTCAGTGGAAAGTGCAGATGCTATAGCTGATGCTAAGTTAGCAAAGGTGCAGTGTCAATTAAACAAGGATCCTCAAAATTTGGAGTTGAATCAAATGGAAAGTGATGCCAGGGAAAGATTCTTAGCTGCTCATTCTGTAAAGTTGAAATTCTTGAAGCAGAAAGCAAAGTTACATTGGTGATGTTAATTCCTCTTACTTTCATGCTTGTATTAGGAAAAGAAGAATGCATAATAATGTGTATAGCATTCAGCTGGAGAATGGTGATATTATTCAGGACCCTGCTAAAAATTGCTGAAGCTTTTATTAGTTTCTATAAAGAGTTGTTAGGCACTGGTGGGACCCCTTCTAGACAAGTTCATCAAGCTGTTATAGATGCTGGGCCTATTGTGAATGATGAACAACATCTGAGTATTTGCAGAGTGTTTACTGAGGATGATGTGAGAAATGCTGTTTGGAGTATTGAGGATGACAAGGCTCCTGGCCCTTATGGTTTCTCTAGCAAATTCTTCAAGAATGCTTGGGGAGTGGTGAAGAATGAGGTATGTAAGGCAGTTTTAGGGTTCTTTGAGCATGGTCAGCTTCTGAAACAGGTGAATGCAACTACTTTGACTCTGGTTCCTAAATTGGACAATGCTACTAAAGTCACTCAGTTTAGACCAATTGTATGATGTAATGTGCTGTACAAGATCATTTATAAGATGCTATGTGATAGATTAAAAGAGGTGTTGCCTGGCTTAATTAGTGAGAATCAAAGTGCTTTTATTGCTGGGAGATCTATTCTGGACAACATTTTAGTGTGTCAGGATATGTTAAAAGAGTATAATAACAAGAGAAAGTCTCCTAGATGTACTATTAAGGTGGATTTGAGGAAAGCATATGATTCTGTGCACTGGTCCTTTATCCATGATATGCTGCAGGCTTTAAACTTCCCTAGTAAGTTCATTTCTTGGGTCATGGAATGTGTTACTTCCCCTTCTTTCTCTATTATGACAAATGGTGGTCTGAATGGTTTCTTTAAGGGTAAGAAAGGAATCAGGCAAGGTGATCCTATGTCACCTTTGGTGTTTGTCATTGTGATGGAGTATCTTTCAAGATTGCTTAAGAAAGTGGGAGCAAAGAGAGGCTTCAAATTTCACCAAAGATGCAAATCCTTAAGATTAAATCATCTAATTTTTGCTGATGATTTGATGTTATTTTCTTATGCTGATAAGAAGTCTGTCTCCCTCTTAGTAAGAGCTGATGCAAGTCTAAGCATGGAGAACTTCGAAGATTTGCTTATCATGCATCAAGATAGCTTGTCCCTAAACATTGATTCAAGCCAAGCATTGCATGGACACTTTCTTGGATATCAAAGCAAAGCCACGGTTTGCTTAGTGACTTTTCTTGGAGTCTAGTTCACTTTCTTGAACTTTCTTGAATTTTCTTTACTTAGATTTTGCTTACAAGTTTTTACCTTTCACTTGAAAGGGTTTTTCTTGGTTCAAGCATTAGGATCTTTAATCTTTATTTAATTCTTTAATTTTTATTTATTTATTTAGTTGCTTTAAAAATCAGTTAGTTAGCAAAATAAATCAATTTGGTGTATGCTTGTGCGCCAAGGTGCTTGCTCTTCAAGCAAGTTAGAATTCTAGTTTAATTAGGATTGAATTAGGGACTTGTCCTAATCTTCCTAGGTAAACTAAGTCTTATAAATAGGGCTGTAAACACACAAATAAATATACAGAGATTAATATTCAGATTTATTTTCTTAAGTTGCATACTTGAGTTTTGGTTGATTGCGATCAATTGCTGTTTCGCTTGTTTTAGTTAAAACATTCGTTTGGATTGATTAATTAGGTGGATTCTTAATTGATTAATCTTAGTTTTTGTTTAATTCTTGGTGGATTTCCTGTATAGAATTAGACTTAAACATATCCCTTGTGTTTTGTTGATTTTCGGATCAATAATTCACATCATCTTTGGTATCAGAGCAGGTTTGCGCAACTTCGGAAAAAATTAAACTGGGAACAATTGGCTGGGAATTTTTGCGTGATTCTTTTTGCATTGAACTCTAAAAACGTCCAGCTATCACCATATAAAATTTCATAATTTTTTGTTGAGTAACACGTTCTACACAGCCTCAAACATTTGGTGTTTGTGCACTGATTGGCGGTTGGGAGTCCGGTTTTTGTGTTGCCTAGTTTTCCTTCAAGATTCGATCTTTTAATCAAGATTTTTGCATAAACTGACTTGGTTTGTGTAGGAATCATGAGTGACGAGGAGGTTCCACAAGTTCCAAGGGGATTAACCTTAGAACAGGCTCAAAATCTTAGAAGAGACAGGCGAATTGACGAGTTGGCAGCAAGGATGGATGAGATATTAAAAAGGCTTGATACTCTTGCTGGAGATTCTTCAAGGAAAGGGAATTCTAACCCTAATTCTGGTTCAAGTGAGGAAGAACAACCAAGGAGGAACCCAAGGAGGCAACGAAATAATTATTCCTCAAGTGATGAATCACCAAGGCCTAGGAGGAGAGATCGACCAAAGGATGATGATAGGAACCTTAGATTAGATCTCCCCGAATTCAATGGGAGTATGAATGAACCTGAAAAATACCTTGAGTGGATTAGAAGGGCCGAGACACTATTTGATTACAAGGAGTATGATGAAAGGAAAAGATGCAAATTGGCTGAATTGAAACTGACCGGTTATGCTAGTCTTTGGTATGATATTCTAAAGAAGAAGAGGCATAAGGAGGGGCGTGCAAGAATCTCAACTTGGGAACAACTCAAGAAGCACATGAAAAAAAGGTTCGTACCTAGTGATTATATTCAAGATGTTTATCTTAAGATGCAACTTTTTAAACAAAATTCTATGACTGTTGAGAATTATATTGGTGAATTTGAAAAGTTATGCATGCTATGTGGCTTAGAAGAGATTGTTGAGCATAAGATTGCTAGATTTATTTCGGGGTTGAATGATA
The DNA here is from genome assembly GCF_948465745.1 of Chenopodium album. NCBI lineage: Eukaryota > Viridiplantae > Streptophyta > Magnoliopsida > Caryophyllales > Amaranthaceae > Chenopodium > Chenopodium album. The sequence goes on along the minus strand of NC_137834.1, from coordinate 40,091,252 downwards.
ATATTGCTGAAAAAGTTGAATTGCAACAATATTGGTCCTTTGAGGATGTTTGCAAGGTAGCTTTGAAAGTTGAAAAACAGATAAAGGGGAAGAAAGGGACGTACACTAAGTCCTTTGTAAAGGGTTTCACTAAACCTTTTGAGAAGAACAGCTTGGAGAAAAGTGGTTCTAGTTCGAACTACAAGGAGACTAAATCAAAATTTGAAGCTCCTAAAAAGCTTGTTGAAGATAGGAAGTGCTTCAAGTGTGGTAGTGTTGGTCACATTGCAACTAATTGTCCATCAAAAAGAGTAATGACTGCTCAAGAGTGGGAACAAGAACAAGCTAAGTGTGAGCAGGGTAGTGACTATGAAGAAAAGAACGAAGAGGAAAACTTTGAAGAAGAGGAGGGGCATATTGACGAAATTGATCCCGAGACTCATGGTCAAAGTTTGGTTCTAAGAAGGGCGCTACACTCTAAAACCGTACCTATGGAAAACAATCAAAGGGAGAAAATCTTTCTTACAAGGTGCAAGGTAGAAGATAGGTTGTGTGACATGATCATAGACACGGGGAGTTGCACTAATGTGGTATCTACTACTTTGGTAGACAAATTGACGTGGCCAATTACTGAACATCCAAGCCCTTATAAGCTTCATTGGCTTAATAATTCGAGTGATGTTAAGGTAACTAAACAAGCCTTAATCTCCTTTTCAATTGGTAAATTTCATGATAAAGTTTTGTGTGATGTTTGTCCTATGGATGCTTGTCATATACTATTAGGCCGTCCTTGGCAATATGATAGATTTGTGAAGTTTGTTGGAAGGACTAATGTGTATGTTGTGAGAAAAGGAGAAAAAGAGAGACCGGTTGCTTTAAAACCTTTGATAAGCAACAAGTCTTCTAATGTTACCTCTAATTCGAAGAATTCTTATTTGATTAGTGAGAGGGAATTAGAAAAAGAAATTTGCAGCAACAATGTGGTATATATACTTGTTTCTAATGAGATTCGAATTGATCAAGATAAACAAGCAAAGAGGCCGTATGAATTGGAATCTGTTTTAGAAGAATTCAAGGATGTCTTTCCTAAGGAATTACCTCCGGGACTACCTCCTATTCGTGGGATAGAGCATCAAATTGACTTGATTCCGGGAGCACCCTTACCTAATAAGGCAGCCTATAGAAGTAATCCGGAAGAAACAAAGGAGATGCAAAGGCAAATTGAAGAGCTTATGACTAGAGGATACGTGAGGGAAAGTATGAGCCCTTGTGCCGTGCCTACTTTACTCGTCCCAAAGAAAGATGGGAGTTGGCGCATGTGTATTGATAGTAGGAGTGTGAATAACATCACTATCAAATACCGATTTCCTATTCCAAGATTAGATGATCTACTTGATGAACTACATGGTTCAAAGTTGTTTTCTATGGATTTTATTGTGGGATTGCCGAGAACACAACGGGGGAAAGACTCTATTATGGTTGTTGTGGATAGGTTTTCTAAGATGGCTCATTTTGTTCCTTGTCACAAAGTGGATGATGCTATGAAAGTGGCGGAATTATACTTCAAAGATATTGTTAGATTGCATGGAATTCCGAAAACTATTGTGAGTGATCGAGATACAAAGTTCATGAGTTTCTTTTAGAAGTCTCTATGGAAGCCTGTGGGAACTAAATTGCTCTTTAGTACATCTTACCATCCACAAACTGATGGACAAACCGAGGTTACTAATCGTACTCTTGGTGCGCTTTTGCGTGGGTTAGTGAGTAAGACACAAAAGGATTGGGACATCAAGTTAGCTCATGCGGAGTTTGCTTATAATAGATCACCTACATATGCTACCAAACATAGTCCTTTTGAGGTAGTCTATGGAGTCAATCCAAAACTTCCAATTGATCTTGTTCCATTGCCTAAGGGTGAGTTAATTCACAAAGATGCCGAGTCTAAGTTGAAGAGTATGCTGAAATTACATGCTCAAGTTCGAACAAGAATAGAGAAAGTAAATGACATGTACAAAGCTAGAGCAAACAAGCATAGACGGCAAAAAAGTTACAATGTTGGAGACTTGGTATGGTTACATTTGAGAAAGGAAAGATTTCCAGGAAAACGCAAGAATAAGTTGATGCCTAGAAGTGAAGGTCCTTTCAAGATTGTTGAGAAGATCAATGACAATGCTTATAAGTTAGAACTTCCGGGAGAATATGGAGTTAGTGCTACATTCAATGTTGGCGATTTGGCTAAGTATATTCCTGATGAAGAACTTCGAGATTTGAGGACAAATTCTTTCGAAGAAGAGGAGGATGATGCAAGTCTAAGCATGGAGAACTTCGAAGATTTGCTTATCATGCATCAAGATAGCTTGTCCCTAAACATTGATTCAAGCCAAGCATTGCATGGACACTTTCTTGGATATCAAAGCAAAGCCACGGTTTGCTTAGTGACTTTTCTTGGAGTCTAGTTCACTTTCTTGAACTTTCTTGAATTTTCTTTACTTAGATTTTGCTTACAAGTTTTTACCTTTCACTTGAAAGGGTTTTTCTTGGTTCAAGCATTAGGATCTTTAATCTTTATTTAATTCTTTAATTTTTATTTATTTATTTAGTTGCTTTAAAAATCAGTTAGTTAGCAAAATAAATCAATTTGGTGTATGCTTGTGCGCCAAGGTGCTTGCTCTTCAAGCAAGTTAGAATTCTAGTTTAATTAGGATTGAATTAGGGACTTGTCCTAATCTTCCTAGGTAAACTAAGTCTTATAAATAGGGCTGTAAACACACAAATAAATATACAGAGATTAATATTCAGATTTATTTTCTTAAGTTGCATACTTGAGTTTTGGTTGATTGCGATCAATTGCTGTTTTGCTTGTTTTAGTTAAAACATTCGTTTGGATTGATTAATTAGGTGGATTCTTAATTGATTAATCTTAGTTTTTGTTTAATTCTTGGTGGATTTCCTGTATAGAATTAGACTTAAACATATCCCTTGTGTTTTGTTGATTTTCGGATCAATAATTCACATCAAGAGCTTTGAAAGCTTTTGAGGGTTGCTCTGGTTTACAGGCTAATGCTGACAAATCTGCTATCTACTTTGGGAGTGTGCAGCCTGAAATGCAGCAGGAAATTGTGTCTGAGTCTGGGTTTGTTATAGGAGAAGCTCCTTTTACGTATCTTGGCATCCCCCTGAATGCTAAATACTTGAGAGTTTCTGACTTTGATGCTATAGTTGATAAGATGCTGACTAGAATTACCTGCTGGTCTGCAGAAATCTGTCTTATATTGCAAGAGTTGTGCTGGTGAACTCTGTTCTGATTAGTCTGCATACTTATTGGGCTCAGTGTGTGCTTTTACCCAAGTCAGTTATCTTGAGGATTACTCAGTTGTGCAGAGCTTTTCTTTGGTGTGGAGATGTTGTGTTGTCTAAGGCTCTACCCATTGCCTGGGACTGGGTCTGCAAAAGCAAAGCTGAGGGTGGCCTGGGTATTAGAGATTGTGGTATGTGGAATAGGGCAGCATTGGGGAAGTATGTGTGGAAAATAGCTAAAAAAGAGGACTCTTTGTGGGTGAAATGGGTTCATGTTGTGTACATTAAAGACCAAGACTGGTGGAATTATAGTCCTAAAAAGTCTGCAGGATGGGCTTGGAGGAGATTATGTGTAGTTAAGGACCGGCTAAAAGAAGGTTTTGAGCAAAATAGCTGGATGAATGGCAAGTATAGAATTTCTGAGTGCTACAAATGGCTGCAGGGAACTGGAACAAAGGTGGATTGGTGTAAATGGGTTTGGAATAAGTTCAATATTCCCAAACATTCTTTCATTTTATGGCTGGCTATGCATGATAGACTAAGAACAAGAGAGAAACTCTTGAAATATGATGCTAGTGCTGAGGATAGTTGTTTGTTGTGTGGTGTTAATATTGAGGACAGGCAGCATCTGTTCTTTAATTGTAGATACAGTCAAGAGTGCTTGATGAGAATTGCCCATTGGCTCCATATTCCAAGTCAGAATTACTGTATTGATGAGGTTTGGAAAAACTGGCTCAAAGCAGTGAATGATAAGGTGCAGCAGAAGGTGGTTCTGACAGTTCTGGCTTGTGTTGTTTACCACATCTGGTTTGCTAGGAATACAGCTTTTTGGCAGAAAGCTGTCATTCACCCTTCCAAGCTTTGTAAGGCTATTGGTAGGGTGAGCATGGACAGAGTCAAGCAACTTATAAACAAGAATTGGAGTAGATTGCAATGCAAATGGATACAGGAGCTGTACAGCAGCATCCCAAATTAGTGCTGTTTGTTTTGATGCTGTGTTGTTTTTTTTTTGTTTTTGCTTGTTTTTAGTTAGTCCTGTTCAGTTGTGGCCTGTGTCCTTCCTAGAAGGCAGCAGGCTGCTTCTGGATAGGTTTGCTTTTTTCTCCATCAGGTGAACCCTTCCTAGAAGGTGGCATCTGAAGGAGTTTAAAGCTTGTGGTGGGGGGTGGCCTGTGTGCTCAGGTCTTGTGTAGTTTTTTTGGAGTTTCCTGATTTCAGGCTTGTATTATTTGTACTTTTGTACAGTTTTGATAGTAATATACTTTCTTACTTACCAAAAAAAAAAAAAAAATTATGCAAATTCTTAATGACTTCCAAAAACATCCCAAATTGGGCATCAAGTTTAGCTCTCACAAATCGTTGTGGAAAGGGTAGCTTCTCCTCTCTAGGTTGGCGATTTAGGGGCAAGGGGGTGGCTTCTTTTTCCTTGGGCACCTCAACATTTTTTTCCTTTTCAAAACTCAATGGCTCATTGGGTTTTTCACCCTCATTCTCTAACTCCACCTCTTCTTAGGGTTCTTCCTCAACTAAAGGGTCACTCCCTACTACCTTCCCACTCCTAATTGTCACGGCATACAAAGGTTTTGGGTTGACTCCTTTTGACTTGGGATGTGAGAAGAAGAAGAAGAAGAAGAAGAAGAAGAAGAAGAAGAAGAAGAAGAAGAAGAAGAAGAAGAAGAAGAAGAAGAAGAAGAAGAAGAAGAAGAAGAAGAAGAAGAAGGGGATGAATTAGATGCAAGTTGAGAAATTTGGGTCTCACGCATTTTCATATGAGCATTGGTTCGTTTTTGGGCCTCTTCATGTTTCTTTTGATCCTCCTCACGCATTTTCAAAAGAGCATCTAATTTAGCCATCACGGGATCAATTGGAGGGGCTTCAAGTTAAAGAGGTTGTTGAGGTGGAGGAAGTTGGGGTTGATGGAAACCCGGAGGCCTATTAGTTTGGGCATAGTTAGAAATAAATTGGCCCCTATTGCCTCCAGTGCCTTGGTTAGGAACATTGCTTTGTTGATTATTTCCCATGTTACCTTGATCACCAAATTTTTGATTTTGATGGTCATGGTATCGGGAATTAGGTTGTTGGTTTTGATTACCATACCCCCTTTGGTTAGAGTAGCCTCTTCCATTGAAATCGGAAGGGCCTCCCCCACCATGGTATTGGTTATCATAAATACCACCACTTTGGTTCCAACCACGGTTTCCACCTTTATTCCAATTCCCCATTTAGTTGGAGTTTGGACTCAAGTTCCTTACATTTCCCATTCTAGGAGCAAAATTCATAGCATTGACATTTTCCATATTATCATCATGTTCATGGGAAGGGGGTTGAACTTCACAAGCATATGCACAATGAGAGGTATCATGATCATAGGTTTCACAATTAGAGCAAAACATGCATCCTTGGGGCATTGTATTGTAAGAAGAGGAGGAGGAAGTATCCATACCATTGCCTCCCTTGGTTGAAGGGGAGGTATTACCATGAGGGTTGGACCTTTCTTTCATCAATTCATCCATTTGCTTGGTCATTTTGGAGATTTAGGTAGAAAGGTTGTTGATTGCGTTGGCTTGCTCCAATGCATAAACACCCTTACTAGAAGTAGCATCCCTTTCTCCTTCGTACCAATCATCATAATGCTTTGCGGCCTCCTCTATAATACACTCCACTTCATGCTCTCCTTTGTTCATGATTGGACCGCCGGCCGCGGCGTCTAGGGTTGTTCTTCCTTGAGGTGTGAGACCTCCATAGAAAGTGTGAATGAGTTGATACTTGGGTATCCCATGGTGTGGGCATTGACGTTGAAGCTCTTTGTATCGTTCTCATGCCGCACTTAGAGACTCACCACTCTTTTGGCAAAAACCTTGAATTAAAGACCGAGCCTCGGCGGTCTTCCTATGGTTATAAAACCTCCTCAAGAAAGCCGTAGTCACTTGGTCCCATGTTGTAAGAGAATTAAGGGGCACCTCCTTCTCTAGCCATTCTAGACCTCTCCCAATTAGCTAAAATGGAAACATTTTGAGGCGAATATATTCTTGAGTCACTCCATTGGCCTTGATTGTATCACAATATTTCTCAAACTCTTTCAAGTGCTCATGAGGACTCTCAAACTTTCCACCCAAGAATTGTTTCCTCTCAATCAAAGCAATCAAATTAGGCTTGATCTCGAAATTGTTGGCTTGAGTAGTAGGACTTAGGATCCCACTTTGCGCTCTAAAAGCTTCGGGGGCCCCAAGACGACTCAAAGGCGTATTCTCTCCCATTTTAGAACCTTCTTCACTCTCGAACTTATAGGTTGAAAAAGGGTTGATTTCTGAACTCGAAGATGAGTTAGCGCTATCTAATTCTTCACTTGAGGGTGAAGAGGGTGGAGTATCTTCTAATTCTCTTACTTCTCTCGTTGGAGTGTGAGAATTTCTACTCCTTGCTCTTGCTTCTCTTCAAAGTAGGGACAAAGACCTCTCTAGCTCTGGATCGATGGGAATCAAAGATCTTGAGCGGGTTCGTCCTCTGTTCATACAACAAAGCTAAGAAGAACGTAAGCACTGACAAGTAACAAAAGTAGCAAACACTAACAAATAAAAGATGAGATAGTCTCAAACAAGCAATGAAATAGCAATGGAAGCCGTCTCCCCGGCAACGGCGCCAATTTGACAAAGGAATAATTGCGTCGTCAAACAACTACACCTAAATCAAATACAATTTATAACACTCGACTCAACCTATTACAAATATAGGGCAAGTAGAGGGGTTGAACCACAAGGAGAAATGCATAAACACCGCATTCATTACCTAGAGTCTAAGCTATATCGGAACAAGAAGTGTGAATAACTAAGAGATGAAACTAAGAACGAAATGGATTTAAATTAATATAAACTAAGCACCAAGGGAAATGGGTATATGTAGATGTCGCTTGATCATGCAATAACAAAGTAGCCAATCAATGGTAAACTAAACATGCATGAATATTGAAGTAAGGCCCAATCTAACCGCCTTCCGGGGTTAATCGGTTTCTCCTAACATAGCCTCTATGTTTCCACACTAGAACCATATAATAGAAGGTGCAATCAAAGAACTATCGATAGTAATGAATCTCTACTAACTCAACTTCCGTTACTTGTTAGCAAAGACTCACCTTTAATCAACTAACATTGTGCACTTTCTAGAAGATCAAAGAACATCAAGCATGCAAAGACTTTAATCACCATTAACACAATCCCAACATTATAATCATGAACAATTAGCAACTACACCATCCCCACACCCTTGGCTAGGTGACTACTCACAAATCATATTGAAAACAATATCAATCATCAAATCAATAAGCATCAACATGATTAATAAGCAAAGAAGAAAAATCAAAGCAAATAAGCAAAATCAAAAACAAAGGTAAAGAGAAAGAGTAAGATATTGCTCATTAATTGAAGATGAAGGTCTACAAAGGATTGAACAAACTCCTTCTTCAAAATCCAAGTTCATCAATGAAGAAAACCACACATTCTCTCTCCACCAATGAAGACTAATAGTGTTTCTCTCTCTAGATTAAGCTAAAAAGTGCCAAAAATTGAAACTAAGTTAATCTAATTTTCATCAAAACGTTCTAAGATGGGACTTATATAGTCCGTACAGAGCCAGCTGAGAAAAGGAGAGGTCCGACCGAACAATGGGAAGGTTCGGCCGGACTACAGGGTAGGTTCGGCCGAACCATGGAAATAAAAATAAAAACAAAGCGAGAAGACTAAGAAAAGGGAAGATAAAGGAGAAAAGAAAAGAGGAAGCAAAACTAAGTAAAAATGCTTAGAAAAAGGGCCAACCAAGTGCAAATGAAGGGAGAATCCTTAGAGAAAAAGGATAAAAGAGTGGCATAAATGCCACTAATCAGGATGGATGCTTATAACACCTAGAGTTTTTGGGATCATTGGCGATGTTGTTAATTGATCACTTGTTTGTTGATTAGGAATTACGTGTTATACTTGCATCGTTCCTTTCTTTATTTTCCTACTTTTCATGTATCTATGTTTTCTTTTTCTCTTTTCTTTTCTTTTATTTTTCTTTCTTCTTGATTTTTGTTTTTGGTATGTTTTGAGGCTTTATTTGTTACTTTTAGGTTTTCTTTTGAATTGGACTATATACAACCGATTTTTCTTTTGAATGATTATCTTCCTAAGTGGTATGGGTATGCACGGTTTGAGAATATGCTTGGTTGACTCTAGGATAGGTTATGCTAAGGTAGCATGTCTATAAACTAGGAGGATCATGAAACCGTATTCTACTTGTTGGCATGTTGGTAGTTGCTTCCTATAGTCGATTTGACATCTATAGTGAGTTTTTGCTACATGCCTGTAAGGTTCATTATTTTTCAAGCCTTTAACATTTATTTGCATGAGCGGCATGGATCCTTGACTATTCCGGAACTAATCTTGAATCTTGACTCATAATTCTCAAACACGAGACCGAACCATCTAGGGAGGACAAAGGCATCTTTTTAGGGTGGTAATTTTTCATTTCTAGGTTAATTTTCTTTCTTTTTAGTTCATTGGGTTTATATTTTCCTTCTTGCTAACAATTTGAGTCTTTTCCCTTCTTTTCAAGCCACATCTTTAGAATTTTGAGCCTTTTGTTTCTTTTTGTTCCATTTTTGGTTTTTGTGAAGAAAATGGTCATGTTTTTGGAGTTTGTGGTACATAAGTGTAGACACCTAAAAATGTCTCCCCAAACCAAACCTGATGATGAACAACCTTTCACCGCCACTATTGGTTGGATTCAGTATTTAATCCCGAGAGTGATTAAAAAATCGTATTTAATTAAATTCAATTTTTGAATAATCCATGGATCAGACTTGATGTTTAGTCAAAGCATAGTTTTTTAATTTCAGCCCAAACCTTTTTTTTTTTATTTTATTGTTTTATTATTTATTTTGGCCCAAACCTTTTATTTATTTTATTTACTTATTTTCTTTTTTTTTAGCCCAAATAATAATAAATTAGAAATAGCCCGAAATTATCAATCGGCACTTAAAATGCTGAACGAAATTAGGGTTTAAAAATGAATTTAGACGGAAAAACGGACTAAAAACTCCCGCGTCACGGCATTAGTCCATCGTGTCACGGGAAACTGTCGCGTCTGACGATGGAACTTCCCGTGACACGGGGCACCTGCTGTGACACGGGGGTTTCCGTGTCCTTTCCGCGTAAACCCTTGACGCGTTTTGTTTCTCGTTCACTAAATATTTCCCGCATCACACAGCTGTCCACCGTGTCACGGGAATGTTCCCCGTCTAATGGTGGGGATTCCTGTGTCACGGTGCACTTTGCCGTGTCGCGGTGTACCTTTTTAGGGTTTTTATCTTTTTAGGGTTTCGTGTGTTCCCTCAGCACATTTTTTCTATAAATACCCCCTCATTTCTGATGTACGGGGCATCAATTAATTCTCTATTTTTTTCTCTCTTCTATGCTCTAGCCTAAACACTAGCCTACCCTTCTTCTTTCAAAATTCCTTCTTCAAGCACTCCATGGAGTCCATACTTTACTCGTGGTTCTGTCCTTAAGCCAAGGCGTGAAAGGTAGAACTGTTTGAGGGATTAGCCCCAAATTAACTCTATTTAATTTAATTTAATTTAATTATTGTATTATTATTATTTCCTTGAAGTTACTAACTCGTTTATTATTTTATAGTTGCAAGCAAACAGAATCAAAGTAAGAATTATGTTCCTTTTATTTCTATTATTTTTTTGACAATTTTATATTGTTGGAATTATTAATAATTTCCTTCCAATATTAATGTATATTCTATTATATTTTTTTATCACCATATTGCATGTTAAAGGGAATATGTAATTGAAAATCACGCCTAATAAGATAATTTGGACAACTGGTTTAGGATCTTTTAATCTTGTTGTTTAATCAAGTGATCATGATATTTTTGAATTATATGTTGCATTAATATTAAACCAATTTAGCTTAATAATAGTTTGGAGCAAATTGAATCTCTGTTTGTATTCCTTTGAGATCGCAAGAATCATTTTTTCGCTATAAGAATCGAGTAGAGGCCAATACGGGCGAATGTGACTCCATGACTCACTTCGTACCATTATCCCCGATCCTCCTTTCGTGGTTCCGAACCATATGGAGTTAGTAATCTCATGGATTATGAATGGGGTGTAACCTTCACGGGTCAATTGTTGTTTCCTATCGTTGTCCCTTATCGTGGTTGCCTTTTTATGATCCGTGAACAGTTTACAAGTTCCTTAAAAAACTTGTTGGCGGCTCCCTACTTTATTTGTCCCTAATCGTACTATGTCAATTCCCACTTTCTATGAGTGCCAAGCATATTCACCACATGCTTTAACAGAGGCGCACTTCGAGCAACGCCTGCAATTTAGCGACTCCATTGGGGAGGATTCTTGGTTATTTATCGATTTGAGTGATCGATATTTAATTAAGATGAGTGGATGAGACTTGAAAGATTCTTGAAAAATATTCCTGTGATTAATTTGGCATTTTTGCATAAGCATAGACGTTTTAACGTCGCATTTAGGTTTATCCCGTAGGAAAAATTTAATAACTTGATTGCGTACGAAGGAAAACAGGGCAACAATCAGATCTTCTGACTGCCGTGCCACGACAGATTTTGTCGTGTCACAGTGTAGTTCACCGTCTGACGGTGTGCTGCACCGTGGCACGGTGGTATCTGCTGTGTCACGGCAGTCCTAAAAATCAGTCTAGTGGCTTGTTTTCCCTTCTCACAGTCAACTTCCTTCGATTTTTGAAAAAACGTGTGTGTTCTACATGCGTCTTAGCCCTGGGGGATTTAAGCTATATCAACCCAAAAACGCTCATGGCAATAAGGGTTCATCCGAGTTATTAAATCAACCCAAACCATGGAGTTGAGTTCGATTTCATCACGAACTCGCGGAGCCGCCCGTTGGCATACACCCTCAAGGGAGGCTGCCTTGCTAACGCGTCCAAACTCTTAACCATGGTACCCTTTTGACACCCAAAGCTTGACCAATAGTTGAACATAGATCTTCACCTTAGGTTGCAAACTCTTTTATTTCATCGTGACTAAATGCTACATGATTTTTTTGGTGCTAACCCTCATGTGTTTTCTCTTTTTGTTTAACCCATGACCGAGGGTTTTTATTTCCACATAGTAATTAGTACGGACTAAAACTGATTAAAATCTGGAAAATAAAAAAATTTAGGCCTGGAATTGCGCACCGTGTCACGGCAGATCTGCCGCACCACGCTGTACAATGTCGTGGCACAGTACATTGCCCCGTCTGACGGTGCTTTGTACCGTGTCACGACACTCAGCACCGTGACACGGTGCCCAGGAGATTTGTCCAGCCAGCCTTTTTTTGGTCTTTGCGCATGCTTATGTGGTTCGTATGTCTGGTTTAGTGTCCCGTCTAGCTGTACGGTCATAACACGTGTTCATAACCTTCACTTAATCACCCACATGTCGTGTTCACACACTTTTTCTGTTAGTCGTGCACCATTTCATGACCGTATTTTAGGGTAGTCTTGTTTTGTTTTTTTTGTGTGTCATTTTTTTTCGGAGTAAGTCGGATGGTATCCTTCCATTTTTTTTAAAATAAAAAAAATAAAGAGAATTTAAAATTTCAAAATAAATAATTTATTTTTTCCAGATGGGTTAAGGTTAAGTTTGGTCATTAAAGGTGTGTTTGTTTCGGTGTCACAACAGTTGGTCAAGAAGCAGGGGTAGATTGTTACGGTTCGAGTTAATACCTCAACAACCTCTTATACCTAAGAGGCGTACAAGGAAATCACCACAATCATCTCCACAAGATCCATCTCCAGTCTACTTTCAACCAATGGCTACTAAGGAAGATATCGAAAACATCAACAAGACAATTGAGATGTTGTCTAACATGATGCAAACACTCACCACTAGTGTTTAGGGTAATTTTACTTTGTCACGTGGTCCAATCAGAGGATGACACGTGTCAGCCCCCAGGATGGCCAAGGTGGACCTACCCCTGCTTGACACGTGTCACTCCAGAAACCTGGGAGGAATGGCGACTTTAGGCCCAAATCCCGAGAAAGCCGTAATGCGGCGCAGCCCACCAATGATTAGGGTTCAGTGACCTAATTAGGGGCACAAATCCCGAGGACCCTATAAATAGGGAGATTCCCCTCTTTTAGAGGGTACGTTTTACCATTTATTACAAACTGTCCCTGTGATAGAGACATCTGAGCTTGGAATCCGAGCAGATACCCACCTAAACTTGCGCACCTTTTTCTCTCTCTTCAAGTTACTAACTTGTTCGTCGGAGGCAGAGCACCACACAACCGGTGTCTCCATTTGTTTTGCATGTATAGGCCGCACCGGATCAGTCTTCGTGTTGTAACTCTCCCGAGGGACAAAAACACCCAAAACATTTGGCGCCGTCTGTGGGGATAGTACCTTGAAGATGGTTCAAGAGTCTGTACCACCTCCTAACCTTCTGGGCGATGACCCAGAAGTCTTTACAGACCATGAGGATGAAGATCCTCAGGTCGAAACCTATATAGTCGATGATGGCTCTCTGATAACCAAGCGCATCCGGCCCAGAGAGACTCTGGAGCAGGGTGCCTCCCAGGCGGGTGCAAATCGACCCCTTGGGCAGCCGGAAAGGGGTAACCCATACGGCAGCTGGATCAGCACCTGTCACCTGAGACGAACTCATGAGATTCATGACAAGTTTCAACGGTGAAATTAAAGAACTGATCACTAAGAGCCGGGCTGGCCCAAGTAGGGGTCAGACGGTCAAGAAGACTCCTCTGGAAAAGGGGAAGTCGGTCAGAGATTGGCAGCCCACTCCTCATCCAAAGGAGAAAGCAACCCTCCAAAATTCTTCTTCCTAAGAGGAATACCAACAATACCCGCCGGACTCAACAGCCGGTGGGAAGTAAAAAATCAACTCTTGATGCCCGGGAAATCATCAACCGGAAGAGAAATCAACAGTTGTTTGAGTCGGCTTCCAAGTCGAACTTTCCTAACAATTTCAACAACACCTCTGCAGGGAATGCACTTTCCCTGCATGAGAGCCAGACAGGCGGTAATATCGTCCATTCTTACCCTCAGATGATAGGAACTGTACCGTATGTACCATCTCAGGTCTACGGTCAGTATCCCCCTCACTTCATGCAGCCGGCCCTCTTCGGAGGTCAGGCGGCATATCATAATGTCCAGCCACTAGACTGGCAGCTCCGTCTGCTTCGCCTGGGTGAACAACCTTCTGCGTTCACCCGGGAGATAACCGAGGCGGCACAACCGGCCAAGGTTAAGAATGTATTAGTAGGTACCTATGATGGTACCACCAACCCGGAAGATCACCTCATGGCTTACACAAACCTCATGTACTTACAGGGGTTGGATGATGCTGCTTGGTGTCGATGCTTCACGGCTACATTGAAGGGCATTACCCAACAATGGTTTGGCAACTTGCCAGCCGGGTCCATTGATAGTTTCAGGAAGCTTGCCTTCCTATTTGCTTCCAACTTCTCAATGAACATCCCTACTAAGAAAACAAGCCTGGACTTGAGCACCATTAAGCAGGGGGAGAAAGAAGGGTTGCGCTCCTATGTCAGGCGGTTCAATCTGATTAGAATTCAGATTCAAGGACTGTCTGATGAGGTAGCTTTTACAGACTTTTTTAAGGGTCTGAGAGACGGGTCGACCTTTAAGTTCGACCTAGTCAGAAAAGGGGCTTTCACTTTACAGGCGGCCCTGAGGGAGGCGGAAAGCTACATTCAAGCGACCGACCTCTGCTCGCCTGGTAGCCAGTCGGATTCCAAGAAGTCCGACAGGCAGAAAGACAACCGGCCTGCTCAGCCGGCCAAAAATAAAGAAGAGAGCAAGAAAAGAGAAGAAATTTGGGCGGTTAGTGACTCTGATCAGCCGTCCCAGAAGAAAAAGAAAGAATTTAAACCGTACGTCCCAAAGTACGAGTTTAACAAGGACTGCAACTCCATCCTCATGGAAATTAAGGACCGGCTGTCCCTAGAGAAGCCAAATCCAATAAAAAGTTCAATTCAATCAAGGAGCAAAAACAAATTCTGCCAATACCATGAGGAAATTGGCCATGACACCAACGACTGCTTCAGCCTTCAACGGGCGTTGGACCGTCTGGCTGACAAGGGGATGTTAAAGTCCTACATTTCTAAGTCCCCAGCCGGGGCAAATAAGAAGAACAAGGGTCAGTCCTCCAAGACTACCCCCAGCCTGCTAGTAGCTCGGATACCGACAAGTAGCCGGTCTATACAGTAAGCGGGTTCTCGTGTGGTGGCCCTACCATCCGGGGCACCAAGAGCCATCTTCGAAAGATGGACAAAGATGATGATGAACAGGCGTCTGCAAGCTCCTCCTTCCCAGACGTCCTGATCACTGAGAAGGACAGGGGCAGTGCCCGCCGTCCGCATGATAACTCGGTCGTCATTGAATGTAAGGTTGCCAACCAGCTGGTTGGACGGATCCTTATTGACACCGGCAGCTCATCAGACATCATCAGCCTCCGGTGCCTGTAAAAGCTGAAATACAATGTCAGCAGCATGCATCTGGTCACCCACCCCTTGGTTGGTTTTGGGGGTGGGATGGTCTACCCAGCCAGAAGAATTGACTTACCCATCCGGCTGGGAGAGAAAGGCCAGGGACGACATATTGTCGTCAGATTCTTGGTCGTCGAGGAGTTAACCGCTACAACATTATCCTTGGCCGGCCAACCCACAACAGAGCCAAGGCGGTAATCATCCCGTCTCTCATGCTCATCAAGTATGAGAGGGATGATAGCTCTGTTGGTTCCTTGAATGGGGATCAGAAGACGGCTCGAGAGTGCTACCTCTCAGCCGTCAAAGATACTGTGGCCCCAGGCAGCCAGGAACCAATAGACCTTGACAATGTCAAGGATGCCGAGCCAGTACCTGCCCCACCAGCAGTTGGGAAGAAAAGAAAGGCACCTCTGCTGGTGGAGGTGAAGAAAGAGAACAAATAGCAATCACTGACCGTTGAACGGTCAGACGAGCTCCGTCCCCAACCGGCTGGTGAAAACATTGTTCTCGCTCTGGATGACAGTCGTTCAGAGCGTACTGTAAAGGTTGGGACGGTTGCTTATGCTACTCAGGGTGCAAGCTTGCACCTTCTGCTGAAAAAACTCAAAGACATTTTTTCCTTTGAAGTGGAAGAGATGCCAGGCGTCAGCCCGGATCTTGCTGTCCACAAACTCGATGTGGACCCCAAAAAGAAGCCCATCCGGCAAAAGAAAAGAAACCACGACGAGGAAAGAAGTCAGGCGGCAGTTGTCGAAGTCAAAAAGCTGCTAGGCGCCAGGTTCATTCGGCCTTGTAATTTCCCCGACTTGGTGGCCATTGTAGTCCTTGTTAAGAAACCGAATGGGACCTGGCGCATGTGTGTTGATTACACAGACCTCAACAAGGAGTGTCCAAAGGACAGTTACCCGCTTCCAAAGATTGACTGTCTGGTCGACTCTACAGCCGGTCACGCCTTGATGAGCTTTATGGATGCCTATTCTGGCTTCCATCAGATACCCCTCTAGAAGAAAGATCAAGAGAAGACGGCATTCGTCACTGATTTTGGGTTATTTTGTTATATTGTGATGCCGTTTGGCTTGAAAAATGCGCCTGCCACTTTCCAACGGATGATTAATACGGTCTTCATTAATCAAATTGGGAGGAATGTGGAGGCGTATATTGATGACATGATAGTCAAATCCAAGAAACAGGCGGATCACCTTGCTGATCTCCGAGAAACGTTCACCACCCTCAGGCGGCATAAGGTCATGTTAAACCCCAAGAAATGCGTCTTTGGTGTTGAGTCTGGGAAGTTTCTCGGATTCCTGATTGATCAAAGGGGGATAGAGGCTAACCCCGAAAAGATACAGGCGGTGATTGACATGAAGTCACCCCGTTCTGTCAAGGAAGTTCAGAGACCCACCGGTTGCCTGGCCGCCTTAGGGAGGTTCCTCAGCCGGTCAAGCGACAAATGCCTTTACTTCTTCCAAGCAATCAGGAAGAAGACCAGGTTTGAATGGGGGGACGATGCTGAGACGGCATTCCAAAAGTTAAAGAACATTTATATTCTCTACCTAGGCTAGTCAGTCCCTTGCCTAGGGAGACGTTGTACATGTATTTAGCAGTCTCTGATCATGCTCTTAGTGCCGTTCTCCTTGCTCACAAGACGGCGTTCAGCTCCCGGTTTACTTCATTAGCCATGTTCTCAAACATGCTGAACTCCGGTACCCCATGGTTGAAAAATTTGGCCTTGCTTTGTATATGGCATTCAAAAAGCTGAAGCTTTACTTTCTGGCATATCCGGTGGTTATTTACACCGACCAGCAACTCAAGCGGCCAATGTCCACCTTGGAGTCATCCGGGAGAATGTTGAAATGGGCTATTGCAATGCAAAGTCTTGAAATCACTTACGAACCAAGAAAGGCAGTGAAAGGTCAGGCGTTTTCCGACTTCATTGTTGAAATGACCCGTCCGGTGACTCCGGATAATCTTGATCAGGTTTGGAAAGTGTATGTAGATGGGAGCTCTACAAAGAACGGCTGTGATGACGGGGTGTAATCTACGAGTCTCCTGGAGGGGAAAGATATGAGTATGCACTATGGTTCAAGTTTCAGGCCTCTAACAATGAGGCGGAATATGAACCCCTGCTAGCCGGTATCCGTATGTGTAAGGCGGCAGGGGGAATGAAAATTGACGCCTACTCTGATTCACAATTGGTCGTTTGCCAGTATGATGGAAAATATGAGGCAACTCATCCGGCTATGATCAAATACCTTCAGGCAGTTAAAGAAGAGGCTGGGGCACTTGAGGAATTCCGTCTGAATCAAGTGCCTAGGTCGGACAACAACCAGGCGGATGCATTGTCAAAACTGGCATCTTCCGCCTGCCATGATACGCCTCGGTCAGTCTTCTGGGAAGTACTTGAAAAAAGAAGCATCTATGAAGAACCCATTGGAATTCTTGACCGAAGCTCTACCTGGATGGATGGCATCCGGGACTACCTTTCAGACGGTACACTTCCTGATTCGCCACAGGAGGCAGCCGTCATGAAGAAGCGAGCTGCAAGCTTCGAGTTGAGAAATGGAGAACTCTTCAAGGCGAGGTTTCTGAAGCCTCTGTTGAAGTGTGTCACCCCGGAAAAGGGGAAAGAAGTTCTCGAAGACTTGCACTCGGGATTCTACGCCTCCCACATAGGCGGCAGGTCCCTAGCCGTCAGAGCCAGATGACATTATTTTTTACCTACTCTTGAGGAAGACGCCAAGGAGTTGGTGAAGAAATGTGACAAGTGCCAAAAATTCGGCAAACTTATTCACCGTCCGGCTACTGATCTGACGGCCATCCACAGCCCAATCCCGTTTGCAAAATGGGGCATGGATATCTTAGGTCCTTACACGCCTACTCCAGGCGGAAAGCGCTACATCTTGGTGGCTGTGGATTATTTCACCAAGTGGGTGGAGGCTGAGGCGGTTAAGAACATCAAGACCTCAGACGTAATTTCCTTCATCTGGAAGAACATTATCACCCGGTATGGGGTGCCTATGTCTATGGCGTTCGATAATGATCCTCAGTTTGAGACGCCTCAGCTCAAAACTTGGTTGGCAGATCAAGGGATCTCAAGCTGTTGTGCATCAGTCGGCCGACCCCAAGCAAACGGCCAAGTTGAAGCCTTCAACAAACTAATCTCAGACGGCATTAAGAAGAAAATTGAAAGAGCCAGTGGCTTGTGGGCAGAAGAGTTAATCCATGTCCTATGGGCCATCCGGACAACAGCAAAGGGGGCAACTGGTGAAACCCCATTTCTCAGAGTCATGCTATATGATGAAGAGGCAAACTGGGAAGCAATGCGCCTGGCATTGGATTCACTCCCAGAACGCAAGGGCAATGCCGCCTTGCGTCATGAGATTTACCGTCTGAGAATGACCAGAGCTTACAACAAGATAGTACACAAGCGTCCCTTGAAGGTTGACGACTTAGTGTTACGGAAAATGGAGGCAACCGGTAGGGTCAATGAGCTGGGAAAGCTAACTCCAAATTGGGAAGGTCCCTACCGGATTTATGAAGAAACGACACCTACCTTGTGGAAACTCCAGACGGCGGACGCCTGCCTAGAACTTGGAATGTAGACAATTTGAAAAAGTACTACTTCTGAGAATGTAAATTTTTTGTAAACAGTGAGTCAATTAATGAGAATTCAGACTTTGTTTGCAAAATTGTATTGTTGTTTTTTTATTATCCGCCTGGGTAATACTCAGACGGATTCTTCATTTACCTAACTAAGTTTGATACTTAGTAAAGGTTACATTTGTTTGACCGCCTGGGTAATACTCAGATGGAACCTTTGTTTATTTAACTAAGTTTGATACTTGGTATGATTTAAAAATTGCCTGTCGGGCTTTTTTGTTTAACCAACTAAGTTCGACAGTTAGTGTAAATTCAATGTTGTAATAACGCTCGGCCAATGCTACGATTAAAAACTAAGCACAAAAACGCTTAGTGGCTATACAACCGGTCCTAAACAAGACCAAAGGCAAAAACGGCCGGATGGTTGCTTATTTTATAAAACCGCCTATCCCAACATGGATAAAGGCGTCCGGCGACACTCCTCCGGGTGCAATCGTTGCAGAGAACAGACTATTTGTCAGTTCTACGTACCTATGCAGACGGCAAAAATTGAACGACCAAATTGGTCAACTCATAGCCGTCTGACCAGAATGATCTGTGAAGAACGATCAAGTTAACGAATACCGGATGCCCCTAGGCATCAGTCGGTCACCGGTTGAAGTTCTCACTTAGGTTATTTATTCCAAAGTTGCACTTTCTAACCCAATTAGGGAAAAAGAGTTGTGCAATGGCTATGCAATCTCTACCAAGACGGAGAAAAACCGTTTGGTTAGAGACTGGAACGCCTGTTGGTGTACGGCTGTGCACTTGGTTTGGGGCAATCACTACTGTGATTGATTGACTTACAAACGTATCATGCTCTTTGCAGCATCAAACGTTCCCAAGTCAATCAATCAACTCAATTTGAAACCAACCACGCAGCCGTCCAGGGGCAAGGACAGCCGGCTTTTATTAAGTTAGGCAAAAAAATCGCCGCATGCTTTTCATAAGTTAGACAAAAATCAGGCATATACGCAGAAATGCAAAAATTGAAATCCAAACATAAATGCAAAATGATCAAAACCGACTTAGTCGGTGCATTCATAAAAAGTCCACCCAACCAAACGGTTGTAGTGGATCAAATGTTAACCAGACCCCGTCTGGGCGAAGATAAAAATTGTTGATTACCCGGCTCCTCAGCCGGTAAATACAAGAATACTCGGCACGCAGGCCGGAAAAGCAAGTTTTTGGCATACTGCCGCAGATTAAAGAAAAAATAAAAAAAGAAGAGTTGGCATACTCCCGCTGAAAATCACTTCTGGCCCACTAGCGGCTCTTCCTGGTCCTCCTTCTCTTCCTCATCATCTAAGGGAATCTCATGCGCTTCACCAGGACCAGGTAGCTCAGGCGCAGGAAGCTCAGTGTTGGTGTTAGCCCTGGCGTCGAAGGACTCAGGCTCTAGCTCACCTTTCTCTCTCAAGTACACCACGTCCTCGGCGTACCTGTGAGCCAGTGCCCAGATGTCATAATCCTTGTCTGGGTACAAGGCAGCCCAGGCGATCTTCATGCGGTCGTCGTTGTCAGCATCGCTTTCAGCAACCAGGCGATTTTGCTCTGCCTCCTAAGTTGCTGCAAAGTTTATCTGAGCCTGGGCAGCCTCCTTCTCCAGCTTCTCAACCTTGGCTTTCAAGTTGGTGTTCTCTTCAGAAACACCTTGGAGTGTGCCAAGGTCCGCCTGGGCCTTCTTGAGCGCCTCATCAGCCTTCTTGAGGCCCTCATCTGCCTTTCTCTGGGCCTCCTCCGCCTTCTTCTGAGTCGTCTCAGCGTAGCTCACCCGCTGGTTGGCTGTCTTCAGATCCGCCTCCAGCTGCTGGATTTTCGACGCATGTGTCATTGTGATTGCTTTATTTCAAGTTCATTTACGATAGTGGAGTATAAAGCAACATTATCAGCGTCTGTGGCGGACTTCTTGGCCCTTTTTACCTTTTCCCGTTTGCGGGAATAAGGACGCTTGAGCCCGTCTACCAGCAACAGAGCTTGCAAAAACAAATCAAGTTAGTATTGCAGGCGGAGTAAAGCACTTGGAAAAAGTTGTTAAGTATCTTACCTCAGCCAGAAGGGACAGGATTCGTTCCAGGTTGAACGTCTCTATCCCAGGGATAGCGTTCTTGACCTTCCTGCTCATCGCCTCCAGCATGGCCTTAGCATGCCTCTGGACGTCTGGCCAGCGAGGAGATTGATCTGCACCATAATCAACAGGTGATGAGTGCGAAATTAAGGCAGCACCTATCTGTTGCTGACCGTCTGAGGATGACGTCTGTTGGGAGTGGGATTTCACTCGCAAAGGCCACCCCAGCTCAGGTGGGGATTCAAATGGGTTCTTACCTTAAGAGCCGGCCAAGCGGGAGCCACTTGCAGGCGTGGTTAACCCCCCGGTTGCTGATAGGGGGTTAACGAGGTCGAGGCACAGGCTGCCGCCTATCCTCTCATTTCGCCCCTCTATCCGCATTTGTTGGTTCCTGGCTGAGGCGCCAGGAGTCAAGGCGGAGGCGGACTTTTTGGTCTTGTTAGGGGTGGAGGCGGACCTCCCTGGCCCGTTTAAGATCTTTCTCAAACGTCTTTCCTACCTCTCCTCCCCGTGAAAGTAACCAAGTTAAAGTTAACATCCGGAGATAATAAACTTTGAGGCCAATCTAAGAAAGAGTCAAGCGTTTTTTACCTTGGCCCTGACTGCGGCCGCATGTTTTTCCGCAAGCTCCTTGCGGATGGTTGCAGAGGACCGCTTGGGTGTCTTCTCCGTCTGCAACATGCTTAAAGCTTCTTCTGCAAAAAGGAAAAAGTTGATTAATACATCATCAAGCAATTCTGATACAGAAGTACTACAGGCGGATGTGAACTCAGGCGCATACGTTTGGTAAACATGTTTCCTAGCCCACAGGCGGCTAAGAAACACTCGTCCCTGAACCAGGCGCTCTTAGGGATCCAGTTCTTGGGGACTTTTATTGTCTCCCCGGTTGACAAGGTTGCGTCTGTGAGGCCGAAAAAATCTGCCTCAATTATTTTGTCGAAGTCCTCATCTAAGATCCGGGGAAGAGCGCACTTCCGGCCCATCAGTACGGGCTTCTTATTGTATTGGCGAAACTCGTAGTCTCCCGCCTGCTGGGAGTCGACAGCAGGTAGAACCTGTGCTTCCAGCCGTCAAATTTGGAGACCTTGTCTAAGGTCATCATGTATTGGGGATACGTGGTTAAAGTGTACCACGCCCTCCAGCCGCCAAGGCTTCGGCTAAGATAATGCATCTTAGCAAAAGCTTCCTAGCCGGGATGGAGCCCCTAGAGTTCGCAAGCGGCAACATACCCCAAGATGTTTACCCAAGAATTGGGGGTAAGTTGCCAGACTCCGAGGCCGTAGCCTCTCAAGATTGTCTTCACCGCCTGGTGAAGGGGAAAGCGAAGACCGGCCTTGAATGCCGCCTTATAACAACCGAAGTAGCTGTTGGCATTCTGTTGATCGTCTTCCCAGGCGATGGTGCCGTCCTCAGGCGGCACTCTGATCTTGTACCCGTCTCCTAACAGGTGCATTTGTTTAAATCTTTTTAAGTTCTCCTCCATGTGACCCCTGTCTTTGGCTGAGACGTGGATTTTGAAGGGGTCGTCCTTCTCACTCCAGTTCTTCCTCTCCTCCTCCTCACTATCTTCAAGCGGTGGCAAGTCATCACTGCTCTCAGAAGTGGAGGCGGAGCTGTCGCTCTCCGTCTCCTCCTCATTTTGTGGCAAAGGAGCTAAGACGGCTTCATCGCCGTCTTGGTCGCATTCTTCCAAAAAGGAATCTACGGGAGTTGAAGGGGCACGCGGAGGGGATCTCTCCAGAGCCGTCTGGTTTCTCTGACCAGACGCTTCTCCCTCGGGCGTTTGACCGCCTGAGCCCTCACCTCTATAGTCCGGATCAGGGGTCGTCTGCATAGTCCGAGCCATTGTGTCCTACACAGACACATAAATGGTCGGAATCCAAGCAAAAGGGTGGTCCCAACACCCCGAGACGGCACTCCCAGTCCTAGACTCAGCCGTCCCAGGTGATCGGCTGGACTCTAACCTAGGTTGTGTCGTGTGTGTTGGTGATGCATCCATTTATTGCAAGAAATATGTACAAGCGGTGAAACAAGAAAAAGAGCTGAGAGAGGCAGAGACGGTACCTTTAGATTTGATATCTGAAGATAGACCGGTCCGGCTGGGTTGACGAAGAACGAGTTTTCTTACTTGCGCTTGACTCAAACGGATGACTTCTGCTCTCTCAAAGTTGTCTCTCTTGAAAATTTTTGTAAACGTACAAATTATGAGGGTAAACGGCTATATATAGAGGGTAAATGCGAGGGCATTCCCGTAATTTACTCAGAAGGTGAACGATTACTCTTTGGCGGTAAAATTACCACCAATCGGAGCGTGACACGTGTCACAAATGCCATGTGGCGTGCCACGTCACATCTGTGAGGGGCAAATGTTTAGGGTAATTTTACCCCGCCACGTGGTCCAATCAGAGGATGACACATGTCAGCCCCAGGATGGCCCAAGGTGGACCTACCCCTGCTTGACACGTGTCACTCCAGAAACCTGGGAGGAATGGCGGCTTCAGGCCCAAATCCCGAGAAAGCCGCAATGCGGCGCAGCCCACCAATGATTAGGGTTCAGTGACCTAATCAGGGGCACAAATCCCGAGGACCCTATAAATAGGGAGATTCCCCTCTTTTAGAGGGTACGTTTTACCATTTATTACAAATTGTCCCTGTGATAGAGACATCTGAGCTTGGAATCCGAGCAGATACCCACCTAAACTTCCGCACCTTTTTCTCTCCCCTCAAGTTACTAACTTGTTCGTCGGAGGCGGAGCACCACTTAACCTGTGTCTCCGTTTGTTTTGCAGGTACATGCCTCACCGGATCAGTCTTCGTGTTGTAACTCTCCCGAGGGACAAAAACACCCAAAAACAACTAGAGAATGTCACTGTCGCTGCAACGGACAAGATTAATGAACAGATGAGTAAGATCTCTGAAGAGTTCACTTATGTGGAGCAACCTGTCACCTCTTCGTCCATACGGGACAAGCTTCCTGAGAAGTTTTCTACTGCTGTCATTCCCAAGTTCAAGCCTAATGATAATCCACTTTTCCACTTGAAGGCCTTTTCTGTGACCATGGCTCTTAAGGGAGTAGATGTGACACTCTTCCCTACTGTGTTCCCTCTTTCCTTAGAGCATGCCTGTCAACAATGGTTCTACTCTCTGGAATCCAAACATGTTGCGACCTGGAAGGATGTCGCAGAAAGCTTCATGAATCGTTACAAGTGTAACATCCAGGCCAAGACTTCTGAACGTGAACTCTCCATTCTCAAATAGAAAGAGAATGAAGGCTTCACCACTTTTTTAAGCAGGTGGAGGGAAACAGCTGCACTCTTGGTGGATCCCCCCAAGGAAAAAGAGATGGTTCACTTGTTTATTGCTAATTTGACTCATAATGATGTGAATTATTGATCCGAAAATCAACAAAACACAAGGGATATGTTTAAGTCTAATTCTATACAGGAAATCCACCAAGAATTAAACAAAAACTAAGATTAATCAATTAAGAATCCACCTAATTAATCAATCCAAACGAATGTTTTAACTAAAACAAGCAAAACAGCAATTGATCGCAATCAACCAAAACTCAAGTATGCAACTTAAGAAATAAATCTGAATATTAATCTATGTATATTTATTTGTGTGTTTACAGCCCTATTTATAAGACTTAGTTTACCTAGGAAGATTAGGACAAGTCCCTAATTCAATCCTAATTAAACTAGAATTCTAACTTGCTTGAAGAGCAAGCACCTTGGCGCACAAGCATACACCAAACTGATTTATTTTGCTAACTAACTGATTTTTAAAGCAACTAAATAAATAAATAAAAATTAAAGAATTAAATAAAGATTAAAGATCCTAATGCTTGAACCAAGAAAAACCCTTTCAAGTGAAAGGTAAAAACTTGTAAGCAAAATCTAAGTAAAGAAAATTCAAGAAAGTTCAAGAAAGTGAACTAGACTCCAAGAAAAGCCACTAAGCAAACCGTGGCTTTGCTTTGATATCCAAGAAAGTGTCCATGCAATGCTTGGCTTGAATCAATGTTTAGGGACAAGTTATCTTGATGCATGATAAGCAAATCTTCAAAGTTCTCCATGCTTAGACTTGCATCATCCTCCTCTTCTTCGAAAGAATTTGTCCTCAAATCTCGAAGTTCTTCATCAGGAATATACTTAGCCAAATCGCCAACATTGAATGTAGCACTAACTCCATATTCTCCCGGAAGTTCTAACTTATAAGCATTGTCATTGATCTTCTCAATAATCTTGAAAGGACCTTCACTTCTAGGCATCAACTTATTCTTGCGTTTTCCTGGAAATCTTTCCTTTCTCAAATGTAACCATACCAAGTCTCCAACATTGTAACCTTGTTGCTTTCTATGCTTGTTTGCTCTAGCTTTGTACATGTCATTTACTTTCTCTATTCTTGTTCGAACTTGAGCATGTAATTTCAGCATACTCTTCAACTTAGACTCGGCATCTTTGTGAATTAACTCACCCTTAGGCAATGGAACAAGATCAATTGGAAGTTTCGGATTGACTCCATAAACTACCTCAAAGGGACTATGTTTGGTAGCATATGTAGGTGATCTATTATAAGCAAACTCCGCATGAGCTAACTTGATGTCCCAATCCTTTTGTGTCTTACTCACTAACCCACGCAAAAGCGCACCAAGAGTACGATTAGTAACCTCGGTTTGTCCATCAGTTTGTGGATGGTAAGATGTACTAAAGAGCAATTTAGTTCCCACAAGATTCCATAGAGACTTCCAAAAGAAACTCATGAACTTTGTATCTCGATCACTCACAATAGTTTTTGGAATTCCATGCAATCTAACAATCTCTTTGAAGTATAATTCCGCCACTTTCATAGCATCATCCACTTTGTGACAAGGAACAAAATGAGCCATCTTAGAGAACCTATCCACAACAACCATAATAGAGTCTTTCCCCCGTTGTGTTCTCGGCAATCCCACAATAAAATCCATAGAAATATCTTCCCAAGGTGAATCTGGAACAGGTAAAGGAGTATACAAGCCTTGATGAAAAGTAGCCTTCGCTTTTTGACAAGTTGCACACCTAGAAATAACTAGTTGCACATCCGTGAGCATCTTAGGCCAATAGAAGTGTTCTTGTAACATACTCAAGGTCTTTGTAATGCCAAAGTGACCAGCAATTCCTCCCCCATGAGCTTCTCTAACAACTAGCTCTCTAATAGAACACTTAGGAAGACAAAGTCGATTTCCTTTGAAAAGAAAACCATCTTGCAGAAAATAAGAACCCACGGCTCCTTTAGAACACTCTTCAATCAATGTAGCAAAATCATCATCACCTTTGTAGTATTCTTTGATCAATTCAAAACCAAGTAGCTTGCTATTTAGAATTCCAATCAAAGTGTATCTTCTAGATAATGCATCAGCCACAACATTCGATTTCCCTTCTTTGTACCTTGAAGAAAAATTAAATGATTGTAAAAATTCAACCCATGTAGCATGTCTAGGATTGAGCTTTTGTTGTCCATGTATGTACTTCAATGCTTCATGATCAGAATGCAACACAAAGTGATTAGGTCGGAGATAATGACTCCAATGATCTAAAGCTCTAACAATGGCATAGAACTCTTTATCATAAGTAGAATAGTTCAATCGAGCTCCTCCCAATTTCTCACTGAAATATGCAATAGGCCTCTTCTTTTGGAGTAAAACTGCTCCAATTCCAACTCCACTAGCATCGGTTTCAACTTCAAAAGGACTTGAGAAATCTGGTAACGCAAGTATAGGTGCTTCACATAGCTTCTTTTTTACCAACTCAAACGCACTTTGAGCTTCTTTAGTCCATTCGAATTTACCCTTGTCCTTCTTCAAACATTCGGTCATAGGCGCCACAATACTTGAGAAATTCTTGACAAATCTTCTATAGAACGAAGCTAGACCATGAAAAGACCTTACTTCACTCATATTAGTAGGAATAGGCCAAGTTTTAATAGCCTTTACTTTTGAATGATCAACTGAAACTCCATCCTTTGATACAACATAACCAAGAAAAGTAACACTAGGCACTAAGAAGTAGCATTTTTCAAGCTTAGCATAGAGTTTCTTCTCTCTTAACACTTCAAACACACTTGTTAGATGATTTAGATGATCATGCAAATTTTTAGAGTATATCAGAATATCATCTAAATAAACAACAACAAACTTGCCAAGGAAAGGTTTAAGTACCTCATGCATCAACCTCATGAAAGTGCTAAGTGCATTAGTGAGTCCAAACGGCATCACCAACCATTCATACAACCCTAACTTAGTCTTGAATGCTGTTTTCCACTCATCTCCTTCTCTCATTCGAATTTGATGATAACCACTCATAAGATCAATCTTAGAAAACAACTTTGAACCATGTAGTTCATCAAGTAGATCATCTAATCTTGGAATAGGAAATCGGTATTTGATAGTGATGTTATTCACACTCCTACTATCAATACACATGCGCCAACTCCCATCTTTCTTTGGGACAAGTAAAGTAGGCACGGCACAAGGGCTCATACTTTCCCTCACGTATCCTCTAGTCATAAGCTCTTCAATTTGCCTTTGCATCTCCTTTGTTTCTTCCGGATTACTTCTATAGGCTGCCTTATTAGGTAAGGGTGCTCCCGGAATCAAGTCAATTTGATGCTCTATCCCACGAATAGGAGGTAGTCCCGGAGGTAATTCCTTAGGAAAGACATCCTTGAATTCTTCTAAAACAGATTCCAATTCATACGGCCTCTTTGCTTGTTTATCTTGATCAATTCGAATCTCATTAGAAACAAGTACATATACCACATTGTTGCTGCAAATCTCTTTTTCTAATTCCCTCTCACTAATCAAATAAGAATTCTTCGAATTAGAGGTAACATTAGAAGACTTGTTGCATATTAAAGGTTTTAAAGCAACCGGTCTCTCTTTTTCTCCTTTTCTCACAACATACACATTAGTCCTTCCATCAAACTTCACAAATCTATCATATTGCCAAGGACGGCCTAATAGTATATGACAAGCATCCATAGGACAAACATCACACAAAACTTTATCATGAAATTTACCAATTGAAAAGGAGATTAAGGCTTGTTTAGTTACCTTAACATCACTCGAATTATTAAGCCAATGAATCTTATAAGGGCTTGGATGTTCAGTAGTTGGCCACTTCAATTTGTCTACCAAAGTAGTAGATACCACATTAGTGCAACTCCCCGTGTCTATGATCATGTCACACAACCTATCTTCTACCTTGCACCTTGTAAGAAAGATTTTCTCCCTTTGATTGTTTTCCATAGGTACGGTTTTAGAGTGTAGCGCCCTTCTTAGAACCAAACTTTGACCATGAGTCTCGGGATCAATTTCGTCAACATGCCCCTCCTCTTCTTCAAAGTTTTCCTCTTCGTTCTTTTCTTCATAGTCACTACCCTGCTCACACTTAGCTTGTTCTTGTTCCCACTCTTGAGCAGTCATTACTCTTTTTGATGGACAATTAGTTGCAATGTGACCAACACTACCACACTTGAAGCACTTCCTATCTTCAACAAGCTTTTTAGGAGCTTCAAATTTTGATTTAGTCTCCTTGTAGTTCGAACTAGAACCACTTTTCTCCAAGCTGTTCTTCTCAAAAGGTTTAGTGAAACCCTTTACAAAGGACTTAGTGTACGTCCCTTTCTTCCCCTTTATCTGTTTTTCAACTTTCAAAGCTACCTTGCAAACATCCTCAAAGGACCAATATTGTTGCAATTCAACTTTTTCAGCAATATTATCATTCAACCCCGAAATAAATCTAGCAATCTTATGCTCAACAATCTCTTCTAAGCCACATAGCATGCATAACTTTTCAAATTCACCAATATAATTCTCAACAGTCATAGAATTTTGTTTAAAAAGTTGCATCTTAAGATAAACATCTTGAATATAATCACTAGGTACGAACCTTTTTTTCATGTGCTTCTTGAGTTGTTCCCAAGTTGAGATTCTTGCACGCCCCTCCTTATGCCTCTTCTTCTTTAGATTATCATACCAAAGACTAGCATAACCGGTTAGTTTCAATTCAGCCAATTTGCATCTTTTCCTTTCATCATACTCCTTGTAATCAAATAGTGTCTCGGCCCTTCTAATCCACTCAAGGTATTTTTCAGGTTCATTCATACTCCCATTGAATTCGGGAAGATCTAATCTAAGGTTCCTATCATCATCCTTTGGTCGATCTTTCCTCCTAGGCCTTGGTGATTCATCACTTGAGGAATAATTATTTCGTGGCCTCCTTGGGTTCCTCCTTGGTTGTTCTTCCTCACTTGAACCAGAATTAGGGTTAGAATTCCCTTTCCTTGAAGAATCTCCAGCAAGAGTATCAAGCCTTTTTAATATCTCATCCATCCTTGCTGCCAACTCGTCAATTCGCCTGTCTCTTCTAAGATTTTGAGCCTGTTCTAAGGTTAATCCCCTTGGAACTTGTGGAACCTCCTCGTCACTCATGATTCCTACACAAACCAAGTCAGTTTATGCAAAAATCTTGATTAAAAGATCGAATCTTGAAGGAAAACTAGGCAACACAAAAACCGGACTCCCAACCGCAAATCAGTGCACAAACACCAAATGTTTGAGGCTGTGTAGAACGCGTTACTCAACAAAAAATTATGAAATTTTATATGGTGATAGCTGGACGTTTTTAGAGTTCAATGCAAAAAGAATCACGCAAAAATTCCCAGCCAATTGTTCCCAGTTTAATTTTTTCCGAAGTTGCGCAAACCTGCCCTGATACCAAAGATGATGTGAATTATTGATCCGAAAATCAACAAAACACAAGGGATATGTTTAAGTCTAATTCTATACAGGAAATCCACCAAGAATTAAACAAAAACTAAGATTAATCAATTAAGAATCCACCTAATTAATCAATCCAAACGAATGTTTTAACTAAAACAAGCAAAACAGCAATTGATCGCAATCAACCAAAACTCAAGTATGCAACTTAAGAAATAAATCTGAATATTAATCTATGTATCTTTATTCGTGTGTTTACAGCCCTATTTATAAGACTTAGTTTACCTAGGAAGATTAGGACAAGTCCCTAATTCAATCCTAATTAAACTAGAATTCTAACTTGCTTGAAGAGCAAGCACCTTGGCGCACAAGCATACACCAAGCTGATTTATTTTGCTAACTAACTGATTTTTAAAGCAACTAAATAAATAAATAAAAATTAAAGAATTAAATAAAGATTAAAGATCCTAATGCTTGAACCAAGAAAAACCCTTTCAAGTGAAAGGTAAAAACTTGTAAGCAAAATCTAAGTAAAGAAAATTCAAGAAAGTTCAAGAAAGTGAACTAGACTCCAAGAAAAGCCACTAAGCAAACCGTGGCTTTGCTTTGATATCCAAGAAAGTGTCCATGCAATGATTGGCTTGAATCAATGTTTAGGGACAAGTTATCTTGATGCATGATAAGCAAATCTTCGAAGTTCTCCATGCTTAGACTTGCATCACATAAGTACAAGCAACATTTGAAGTTTCTGTCTTTGAGTACCTTTGAAGCTGTATAAGATATTGGAATCAATATCGAAGATGAACTGATAAAGACTGCTGGTAGCAACAATAATAACAACAGCACTTGGAAAAACAAAAAGAACGACACTCCTTCTTCTTCGTCTTCCAAGCCTAATAATGCTACCAACAATATCAATATCAATGATATGCTAGCCCTCAATGCTCCTCCTCAAAGATTCCAAAGGCAAAGGAGGGTTTACACGCCTTTGGGAATGACTTATGATGGTGCTTTTGATCGCTTGCATATTCAAGGACTGATCATGCCAATTGGACCTTTTCCAAAACCTCAACCAGAGAACAGAACCGCTAGCTATGACCCCAATGCTCATTGCAAGTTTCATATGGCAAGGGTCATAATACTTAGAAGTGTTGGAGGTTGAAGGATGCGATCCAAAACCTGATTGATGCTAATCAACTTCCTGTCCCTCCAGGGGGGCAAGAAGCCTAACCTTCAAACAGGTCCTCTTTCTAATGCTTTGGTTATCATGGGAGATGAAGTCTCCTTTGATCCGTCAATACTCATTCAACCTGTGAATGAACCTTTGTCGGAAGTTGAATTTGTCTCGAGCTATGAAGAAGTGAATGGAATTTGGGATAGTGACGATGAATACGTCTATCTCAAAGATATAGCATGTTCGTCTCTTGGTAAAAGTGAAGATGTTTGGGGAGACCTTGAGGTCAAGGTTCTCACCAGAAGTGGATGGTTGCAACAGCCTAGTCCACCTCCACCGCAATCACAAGCAATAGTTGATCACATCGACCTTGTGAACAATGATGTGGTCAAACAATTACATAAGACCAAGGTGAAAATGAATGTATGGAAGCTTTTGGCCACCTCTCACGAGCAGCATCGAAAGGTTGTGATGAATATTCTGGTGAAAATAGGAGTTGATGATGATATGACTCCTCAAGGACTGGTCAACTTTCTCACTACTGAATTGCCAAGTACTAGCAATTTGATTTCCTTTTCTGACAAGGATCTGCCCCCGGAAGGGGACCAACATAACAAGTCCTTACACCTCACTGTGGTGTGTAGGAAGATGAATGTTCCTATGAGCCTGGTTGATAATGGCTCTGCAATCAATGTATGCCCACTCCGCACTGCAAAGAAGTTGGGCATAAAAAATGAAGAACTGACTCCCTCTACTCAAGGGATTCGCGCTTATGATAATACTCGTCGTCAAGCCGTGGGTACTATCATGCTAAACATAACTACTGGAGCCATTGAACGTTGCACCAAGTTTCAGGTGGTGGACATTAAGGCTTCTTTTAATCTGTTGTTAGGACGTCCTTGGCTTCATGAGCTAAAGGCGATCCCATCGTCGTTGCACCAGAAAGTGAAAGCCATAGTTGGAGGGGTTCTAATTACCATTTATTCCTTCCCCATGCGCATTTAAGTTATCGATACTCCCATCGTCCATGTTGAACATGACGAAGAAGATGAAGATCTCTAGGGTTTTGCGCTCGATGATGTTCTCATGATCGAAGAAGAAGAGAAGTGGCATCTCGACTTCGATCCTTATTCAAATACCAATGTTAATGCCATTATGAAGAAGCAAGGGCATTTCCCTGGAATGACCCTCGAACTCAAAAAGAAAATGGCTGAACTTTGGGGCCATCCTGGTGCACTTAAGAAAGATACCTTTGGCTTGGGATTCAATCCAACGAAAAAAGATGTGAAACAAGCCCTCCTGAAAATGAAGGCTCGCAATAATGCTCAAATTATGAAGACGGAAATGGCCATGGATCCATATCCATTCACCCTCAATGGCCAATATATCAAAGAAGGGGAAGACTTCCCATGCTATGAATTCCCTGAGCCTTTCGTCCACAATGGGAAGCGTGAACCAGGATTCGAGATGTTCCTCGATTGTGACTTTGTCGATGAAGGCGAAGACAGTGAAGATCACTACGCCAAGCGGAGAGAAGTTGGAAATAACTACTGGCTGATAATAATTCAAAGGGATGGCGCAAGACAGTGAAGATCACTACGCCAAGCGGAGAGAAGTTGGAAATACCTACTGGCGAAGGTCCTATGTTTGATGAGTCTGAGTCGTTTGGGTCCGAGTCTGAGTCTGAGTCTAAGTCTGTAGATGAGTCCTTAAGATCTGAGGTCGACCCTCTTTCTGCTATAGAATCCAATCCTTAGTATCTTGTTGAGCCTTCTCTTTCTGTCCCAAATAATTTCAACGAGGTCGCAGCTGACCTTCCCCCCCTTGATGTAATGACCAATGAATTCAATAAAATGAATACCTTTGCTTACGATGCGTGTTATTCCTCTAACCATGATCAATATTGCTTTGCTAATGATAAAAATGACAAATAAATAATAAAAGCAATGGAAGAACACAAAAATAAAACAACAATTATAAAAGATACAAAAACAGTTAATATTTCCAATGATACGACTATCAAAGAAGTAAAAATTGGATTAACACTAAGTCAAGATGAACGCAAAGAGCTAATTAACTTGCTTAGTGAATTTGTTGATGTATTTTCTTGGTCATACCAAGATATGCTAGGAATTGACAGGAATATAGATCAGCATACGATACCACTCATTCCAGGTATGAAGCCTGTCAAACAAAAGCTACGCCGTATGAAACCGGATGTTGCTCTAAAAATCAAAGAAGAAACATAAAGCAATAGACTGCAAGTTTCATCAAAGTATCCAAGTATCCAGAGTGGATAGAAAATGTGGTTCCAGTTCCAAAGAAGGATGGAAGGGTCAGAATGTGTGTTGATTACAGGGACCTCAATAAGGCAAGCCCGAAAGATGGGCTCCCTCTACCTCACATTGACATTCTGGTCGATGACACATTAAACCATGCACTCCTATCGTTCATGGACGGCTAGCCGGATATAATCAAGTATTAATGGCCGAGGAAGATATGGAGAAAACCACATTCATCACACAATGGGGTATATATTGCTATACGGTAATGCCATTCGGGTTGAAAAACGCGGGTGCCACCTATCAAAGAGCAGCCACAACATTGTTACATGATATGATGCACAAAGAGGTGGAGGTCTATGTCGATGATATGATCGTTAAGTCAAAAGATCGCCCAGGCCACATCATTGCACTTTGCAAGTTCTTTGAAAGACTGCACAAGTACAACATGAGATTAAATCGAGCAAAGTGTGCATTTAGGGTCACATCAGGCAAACTACTTGTATATGTGATCAGTTCTCGAGGGATCGAAATTGATCCCACAAAATTCAAAGCGATCAAGGCCATGCCATCGCCCAAGAATAAGAAAGAAATTCGAGGCTTCACTGGAAGGCTGCAATTTATAAGTAGGTTCATATCAAAACTCATGGCGATATGTGAACCTATATTCAAGAAGCTTAAGAAAAATGTCCCAGTCACATGGGATGATGATTGCTTTCGACAAAATCAAAAGAATACCTGGCAAACCCACCTGTGCTAGCTCCAGCAATGCCTTACTTTCCTCTTCGACTCTACCTTACGGTCACAAGAGAAACGATGGAAGCAATGCTAGCACAAGAGATCGAAAGCAAGGAGAATGCAATTTACTATTTGAGAAAGAAGCTTCAAGGATATGAGACACGATACACATCACTTGAAAAGTTGTGTCTCGCACTTGTGTGGGCCGCACAGAAACTAAGACATTACATGCTCACTCATACAGTGCATGTCGTGTCCAAGATGGATCCTCTCAAGTACTCAATGGCAGATTATCAAGGTGGATAGTCAACCTTGCTCAATTTGACTTGAAATTTGTACCACAAAAAGCCATCAAAGGTTCTGCGGTTTCTGACTTCTTAGCAGATTTTCCGCTAGAAGAAGTTGAGAAAGAAGAAGATGAGTACGATTTCCCTGACGAAGATTTACTCATGACCGAAGATGATAGCTGGACGCTCTATTTCGACGGAGCTTCAAACCAAAAAGGTTGTGGTGTAGGAGTCTTGCTCGTATCACCCAATGAAGAGCATATCCCAATTTCCATGAAGCTCGACTTTGATGTCACCAACAATGCCGCAAAGTATGAGGCATGCATTTTTGGATTAGAAACAGCTATGGCCTTGGGAATTAAGAGGCTCAGAATCTACGGTGATTCATCACTAATCATTAACCATATCTCCAAGAGATGGAAGGTGAGAAGTGAAAGTCTCGCTACGTGTCAAGCTCATCTGGAAACTCTCACGGAGCAACTAGATGAAGTGGAATATACGTACTTACCTAAAGAAGAAAACCACTTTGCCGACGCACTGGCTAAATTAGCATCAATGGTGCGAATACCAACATATACAATCAGAATGTCGTTGACCATAGAAAGAAGATTTGAGCCGGCTTATGTTCACGCACTTGATAATGAACAAGAATCACAAAAAGAAGATGAAGAGCCATGGTATACAGATATCCTTAACTATGTGACAAAAGGAGAATACCCTCCTAATACTGATAAAAGGGCATGTCGTGCTTTGAGGCTCCTGGCCTCACAGTATGTGCTCATCAGGGGAGAACTCCATAAAAGGACTGCACTAGGTAGAAATCTCTTATGCATAGCCAAGAAAGAAGCACACAAAACCATGGAAAATCTTCATGCCGGCATATGTGGAACGCATAAGAATGCTAAGATGTTAGTCCAAAAGATTAAACGACAAGGTTATTATTGGACTACAATGGAGAGATATTGTCACGAATACGTCAAGAAATGTATGAAATGTCAAGTCTATGCAAATTTATAGCACGTTCCATCTACACATATACCTCTCCCTGGCCTTTCTCTACTTGGGGTATCGACATCATTGGAAAGATAACGCCACCAGGACAAGGGGGGCATGAATTCATCCTCATAGCAATCGACTATTTCACCAAATGGATCGAAGCTGCCTCTTATGCTAAGTTAACGGCTAAACACGTAGCTCAATTCATTGAGAAAAATATCATATGCCACTATGGGGTACCTCATGAGATGATCAGTGATAATGGAACGCATTTCCAAGCCGAATGCGCGGAAATATTACAGAAATATCATATCAAGCATCACATATCATCACCCTATAGGCCACAAACACATGGTGCGGTCGAATCGGCCAACAAAAATGTAAAAACTATCATCGAAAAGATGACGGAAAATTACAAAGATTGGCCAAGTAAGCTACATTTCTCCCTTTAGGGTTATCGAACCTCTTTTCGTACATCAATGGGGGCTACCCCTTTCTCTTTGGTCTATGGAGTTGAAGCTGTACAACCAATAGAGCCCGAAATCCCTTCTCTCCGAATCGCGTTGGAAAGCCAACTAGATGAGGTCGACTGGATTAGAGCAAGATATGATGAATTAGTCTTACTTGACGAAAAACGCTTGGCAGGTTTGCATCATGTCCAAACCTACCAATAGCGTATGGCGCGACATTTCAATAAAAAAAGTCAAGACTAGGAACATCAAAGAAGGTGACCTGGTGCTTAAGGCACTTCGAAAAAATGTGTTGGATCCATGAGGAAAATTCAGACCAAATTGGTCAGGCCCATACATTGTTAAATCCATCTTGTCTGGCGGAGCAGCACAGTTGGTAGACATGGACGGTAACGGTTTCCACAATTTAACCAACTTGGATCAACTCAAGAAATTCTATGCCTAGTTGCATGGGTTCATGACCCAATAGAGCTACGTTTGGCCTGATTCCTTTTTAAGGATACGTAGGCAACCCCTCAAAGGGGCCCGACCACTTTAAAAAAATAAAATCCTTCCTCCGTCGATCAAGTATACGCGCCAGTTTAGCATTGCGTCACGTCAAAATAGAGCTAAAATAAAAAAAAAATTGCTTGTTTAGCATCCGGAGTCCTCCGTGGCACGGGAATTTCCACCGTGTCACGACAGCTACCACCGTGGCACGGTGCAACTGCAGCAAAAAATAAAAAAATAAAAATTTGTCGCGCCACGGGATTCTCCGCCGCGTCACGGCAGTTTTCACCGTGGCACGGTGGAACTGCAGCAAAAAAAAATGCCGAGCCACGGGAATCTCCACCGTGGCACAGTGGAACTGCAGCAAAAAAATATATTTTCCGCGCCACGGGAATCTCCACCATGTCACGACAATTTTCACCGTGGCACGGTGGAAGTCCAGCAAAAAAATATATATATTTGCCGCGCCACGAGAATCTCCATCGTGTCTTTGTTTGATGTTTTTTTTATTCTTCTATTGCGTCCGACTTCTTGACTCGGATATATATATAAAAAATTAAAAAAAAATTATTGTAATTTTTATTTAAGGCGAAAATAAATATGCTATTATTATTGAAAAAATTGTGACTACAATTATTGGCATCATGCGCCTTATTTTAAAAATTATAAATCATATAAGCAAAGCAATACTGATCTAATCCTTCTTCACTTTAGGAACCTCCTTCTCTTTTTCAACTAGGTCAGCCTTCACCATTAATGTGTCTTTTGTAGCCCGAACCGTCACACCCCTAGTCGAACTTTCACCCCTTTCACCTTTCTTAGAATTCTTTGGTTGCTTCTCTCTATAAACCATCTTCTCCTTACCCTTCCCTTTCACATAATTCTTCTTTTTAGGCATTATAGGAGTCTTAAACTCAATCCCTTGTATTCTCGGACCTAGACGATCTTTAGGAGGCGCTTTCTTACTTCTAACACGGCCCTTCACATCAAAGTTGCGTGATCCGACTCGATCCCTTCTACTTCTAAGATTCAACCATGCCTTGTATGCACTAGATAAGGGAGGAGGAGCTTGGTTACTTGCAGAAACGGTCCACAAAGGTCTTCCAATCCAATAAGCCTCATACTTGTGAACGTTACTTTCATGCAACGATACTTCACGAGGACTATCGTTATAGCGTGGAACTACTTGTTCAAGTCCATATTGTCGCATCAATCGAGAAGCTAAGGACAATAAAAAGTCAGCCTTGAGATACTAGGAACACGAAAATACGGAGTATCATTCGTACCAACCATCCTAGTAAGCCTCCACCAAGGCACCACCCAACGAATGGAAAATTCTCTCTTTGCAAAGAAATTCTTCCAATCTTCATACGACATGTTCACAGAGTAATTCTTCTTCCCGCGGCTTCAAAATTAGTCAAAATCAGTCGGGGGCTACAAAAAGTTCTAAACGCTCCATCAACCTAATCTACAACATAAAAAAAATCAGTCAAAAAAAAATTGCAGAATCCACCGTGACACGGCAGAATGCATCGGGTCACGGCAGAAGTGCACCGTGACACAGTGCTTGTTTTGTGTCACGGGGGCTACTCAGAGCGAGTTTTTACCTGCAATAGTACTAGAGATCCCTTCCTGACGGCTTTCCGGTCAGCTTTTGCTTCGTTAAGGTCGCACAAAGTTTCTCCAAGGCACGTGGGCATAGGAGATCTCCCAGATTCAACATGTTCAAGCACAGATGCTAGACAAGCATGTCCTACCCTACCGTTTGCAAATAAGAGCTTGCTAAACATGCAAAAAATATAAGTCCTTCTACGGTATACATGATAAGACTCAGAGACAGGGCGATTAAAATATAAATTTGCAAGTTTTTCTATGTCTACCTCATTACCACACACAATTCTATTTAAATCTGGATCTGTCAGATTTAGATGGCGTTCAAAGTCTTGGTAATAATGCTCACGAAGGGTAGGCATGGCAATAAGATTTCTGGCAGGAAATCCAAAGATGGCACCGAATTCCTATGGCAGGGGACAGATTTCATCGTAATCAAATTTAAAACAATGTGTTCTGGACTCCAATAGTCTAATGATGCCCTAAGAAAATCATGTTCAATCGCTACATGTCTCAGGGCTAATAAACCCTTGACATGAAACAATTCCAACTCTCTTTTGTCAGCATTGGTCAAAGAATAAGACCAGTCGCGCAGTGTATTATCAAAATTCTGAGACATTATTATTGAAATATGAAATTCTAATTATTTTATGTTTCGTAATTATGCATATCACGAATATAATGGTCCTATTTTATAGAAAAAACGCTCGGAAATACTCAGAATCTATCTTTCTATACGCGTAAACCACACCGTTGTAGAATACGCGCACCGTGACACGGGATTTACCACCGTGTCACGGGAATTTTTGCCGTGACACGGTGTACAGTGCCGTGTCGCGGTGCCCACGCGTTTTCTGTTTTTATCCAGATTTTTTATTGTTTATCTTTTAATTCTGCTTTTCGAGAGTTTCATTCCTAATAAAATTCTCAATTTTTTTATTATTAATATTTTTATTTTTATTTTTATCTTTATTATTTTTTATTACTTTATTATTATTTCTATTTATCTTTATTATTTATTATTTTATTTTATTATTTACTCTTATTTCTATTATTATTTTTTCTTTCTTTCTTTGGGGAAGTTGTAAACCTTGTCCCATTTCCATACTTATTTATTTTGGAGGAGTTGTAAAACTTATCCCTTTTTTCTTTTCTTTTTATCTCTTTTTTCTTTTGGGGAAGGTCGGCACCCTCCACTTACGTTTTTTTTCGCGTCATTAATAAATACACAATCACACACAATGAGTCTCAAGCACACACTAACACACACTAATAAATACATAAACTATGAATAATGTACAAAATGAGTCATGATGCATAAGCAGTGTCAAGTGTCACCAACTAAAGTACAAATAAAGACCCTCGGTCAAAAATCTGTAGAACTAGAAGAGTGAGGATCAGTGTCATCTCCTGCCTGTGAATACGGGAGCGGTGAGCCAAAGAGTCTCGCCATCATCTGGGTACGAGGAGTGGTATCCCTACTAGTCCCTGTAACTCCAGTAGCAGTCAAACTCAAAGTAGGACCCGTCCAACTGGCAAACGGTGTAGACTGACTTCAAGAGGTAGGAAGCATTGGTGGAGGCATTGTCCCATACATTGGAACTGAAAACAAGCCTGACATCGGTGGAGGAAGCGCCCCAGACGATGGAGCTGAGTATAAGCCATGATCCATAGGAGTGATAACTGGCCTGAACTCAGGCTGTGAAGACTGTGAAAACGATTGTCGCTGCCACTGACCCTGAAAGTGCTGGAACGGCTGGGAAGACTGAGGCTG
This sequence comes from Chenopodium album, assembly GCF_948465745.1. Lineage (NCBI taxonomy): Eukaryota > Viridiplantae > Streptophyta > Magnoliopsida > Caryophyllales > Amaranthaceae > Chenopodium > Chenopodium album. The sequence goes on along the minus strand of NC_137834.1, from coordinate 40,052,141 downwards.
CTGCCACTGAGCCTCCTGAAACAGCTGAGAAAGTTGAGGCACCCACTGAGACTGAGAATGCTGATGAACCTCAGGAGATCGTCTTCCACGTCTAGGCTCTCCCTCGTCCGAGCCTCTATGCCTCGAGCGCGAGTGGGACCTCCGTTGCTCCTGAAAGACACAAAATCAAAATATGTCAATAGTGTGAAATAGAACAAATGGTAAAAATGAGAAAAAGTGAACATACCTCAAGAACATCGCTAGAACCACCCCGACAACTCACACCACGCCGAAGCTTGATGATGCAGTACTTCAAAGCGTCAACCAGCTTCATGAATCCCATCATCTCCGGGCGGGTAGGCTGAGAACAAAGCAAAGAAAATATCATTAACAAGCGATATTAAAAGGGATGAATAATGTATCAAAAGCTTACCGGCTCAAAAACATCAGGCAAAGACTCTTGCGCCTGTCTGAAACCCTCTGGCGCGTCAGCAATATGGTCCTCAGTAATATCGATCGGCCCTGGGTAGCGGACGGATTGAGGTGGGATCTCAATCCTCCCCACACGGCGAACAGTCGTCTGAAAATACGATCGAATAATAAGGTTATTCAACGGTTTAAACAGAGACTAGCAATAAACTTCTTAAAAGAAATCATACCTTAGGAAGACGGGGTGGAGGATCCAAGAAGGAGAGCAAGTCCTGCGCATAATCGCCCTCCATACACACAAGCTCCTGCCAAGGAAAAGTGTAGCGCTCTCCCCTGTTTATCAACTCCCTAAGCAAGCGTGAGTCCAGCATCGACTCCGGTGGAGACAAGGGCACCGATCACTACTGCGCTGACAAACGACATGCTCCCCTAGATACCAGACAAAGCGTCCAGTACCAACAAAAATAGTGCAGTGCGCCGAAAGCTGCAAGGCCTTGGGAAGATTAGTCATCCCAGCCCAAGGCCGATACTAGATATCAATAGCAACCTGAAAATCACAAAAAGTTGCAATGAAACGCCGAAAATAACGTCAGGATAGAAAATAACGGGCTACAAAAGTAATTCTTACACCAACAGAAGAAGTGCCTCGGCGTAGCAGCCCGCGTAGCGCAGGGACAAACTCCACTCGTGACTCGCCTCGGTCACGCTAGCTGGCTCCGATAGGGATGTCATGGACCGCTCCATGACGCTGTCGAGGGGCCAATCCCGGAAAGTACTCATATAACCACAGCTGCAATGAAAAGTGATCTTTAAGCACATGAGTCGAACAAATTAAACCTAAACAAGAAGAGGAAGATCGTCACCTCTACGACTCTCCATAAACCTTAGACAGTGACAGGGACCTGGTCGTTCAGCTGATTAAAGCCATGACGTAACGACAAGAGAAGATCGGCATATCCAAGGCTGGCCCAGCTAAAGGATCCTATCTCATTGATCTTGAGCAAAGAAGGAAGGTAGAAAACGAGCGCACGCGAACTCCTATTAGGAGAAAGAGTCATGAAAATGAGAATCAAAATGAAGATCCGCACTCGCTGCTTAGGTGATGTCTCATCCATGTCAAAACCACGGGCCAGAACAGAAGCCAACTCTGATCGCCGCTCCTAGGACCACCTCAAGACACCGACTGAGTCCTGATGTGCTGAACGATCGGACCTAACAAATCGGCTACCTCGGCCGCCCCCCAAGAAAGATCAGACACCTGTTGTATGACCCGGTCAGTGAAGCGTAGACCACTGATCATGCTAAAATCCAGAGGGGTCACTGTCATCTCCCCACAAGAAAAATGAAAAGTGTTGTTAGTATTCCAAAAAAACTCCAACAACGCGCGAACGACTGTCGCGCCACAACCCCGGGGGCTTCGAAAAAACCCTACGATCGCCGAATAAATATCTACTAAACCAGCATATTCCCACAAGGTGTGCGTAACAGGATCCCTTGTGATAATCCCATGAAGTCGAGGAATCAAATCTCCAGCTCCGTAACCGTGATGGAGAAGCGTGCCATCGACTATGCCGGCAAGTGGACGGTGAGAAACGTGATTCTCACGGCAGAAAACCAACTCATCCGACGACCACGGAGGTGGAACCCACCTGCCCCTACTCGAAGAAGTACGAGGCTCCGTCTCTAGGGCATCGTCGTCCATGCCCTCAAGAACTGTGGGAGTGTCCTCCCAAAAAGCCTGACGCCGGCCACAAGTGGAAAGATCGCGATCCCGTTGTCTAGGCATGCTATTACAAAAATAAAAATCTAAATGCTTTGCGTCATTTCCTAAGTTATTTAGTTATTTATTCCAAACAGCTTAACGGTTATTTCAAGTTGCATTTCCTATTAAACGCTAAATTTTTACCTCAAGGCTAAAAATTAGAAAATAATGGAATTATTTCTAGTATTTAGTTTCTCCATGACGATCTAATACTATGTTCACCTAATTGCATGATACCATGTTCTCCATGACAATGTAGTAATACACAAAACAAAACATGTTTCAAAATTGCACGAAAAAAATCAATCGACGCATCATGGCATATTTTACAAGATCTACAACCAATATATCATCATTTCAAGTGCAAAATAACAACATGAACAACAAGAACACCATTTCACACAAGTGGTACCAAAAAATGGTGATTTGCTCCATTCTTCACCAAATCATGCAATTTTTGTCTCAAATCGCTCACAAACACACATACATACATATACAAGCTAATTCATGGCTAGAATTTCAACATAAAACCTCAAAATAAAAAAATCCCCTAATTGATTTCTCAAGGATTTTGACATAAAATTATTCACTTGAAGCAAAATTCGAGACAAAGAGCAAGAGAAACTTACATGAATTATTGTAAGAAATCGGAAAGGAAGAGGATAGCACAAAATTGGAGCAAATTTGGTGAAGAATTGAGCACCAAAAGCCCGAAAAACTGCTGGATCTGTGTAATGCAACCACAGCAACCACCGCGGCACAGTGGTTAAATCCCGCGGCACGGTAACACCTCCTGTGTTACAGTGACCCCCAACAGCAGCGACGACACTCCGACAGCAGTAGAAGGCACCCAGACAACAGCGGCAAAAAATATCAGAAACAACGATGAATAAAAATGGTCGTTCAGCTGGAACCGGCGCCGTGACACGGTGAATAGTCTTGCGCGCCGGTGACAGAACCCGTGGCATGGTGACTAAAAAATAAAAAAAATAATAAAAAAAAGGGAGAAGCGAGAACAGAAGAATAACAAGAGGATGAAAATGGCGAATGAAAACTACAAAAATGGGAAGCAGTGTCTAATATTTAAGGCCAAAAAAATATGACCGTTATGTGACCCCGTCCCGTGCCCCGTATGCCGTTACCGTGTAACAGTTTTCACGTGCGTGGCGTGGTGTTTTGTTCGAGGCGCGTGGGCATTTTGAACAAAATTAAAATCCCGCGACACGGAAATTTCACCGTCTGATGGGATTGGTACACCATGTCGCAGGAATTTTCCACGTGGCGCGGTGCCCGTTTTTTTGTCCAGCACACTCCTTGAAGCTGTTAGTGAATATTCCTGGCATTTTGACCAAAATTGCACGATTTTCCGCACAAATTGGACAGTTAGTTTCTCAGTAAAATTACGCGGAAAATTCTAACTGACATTTAAAGGGTATCAAAATTAATATTTTACCCCTAGCAAGCGCCAAAGTCAATTTGTCGACATTTTAAACACCTAATATTGTCGGATAGTCGACTTGAAGGTGTGAATCATCTGCGGCCCACGTTCGGGGATAATTGAACCATCATACACTTGCAAATTTCAGCGATTATATCAGTTGTCGGTTTTCCTCAAGCATGGAAAACATTATCGGTGGATTTTTCTTCAAGAATAGAAAACCGCCAAGTCGGCTTTCCTCAAGCATGGAAAGCGTTATCGGTGGATTTTTCTTCAAGTATGGAAAACCGCCAAGTCAGCTTTCCTCAAGCATGGAAAGTATTTAGGGTAATTTTACCCCGCCACGTGGTCCAATCAGAGGATGACACGTGTCAGCCTCAGGATGGCCCAAAGTGGACCAATCCCTGCTTGACACGTGTCACTCTAGAAATTAAGGGAAAAAGGCGGCCTTCAGGTCCAAATCCCGAGAAAGCCGCAAAGCGGCGCGACCCCCCAATGATTAGGGTTTAGTGACCTAATCAGGGGCACAATTCCCGAAGACCCTATAAATAAGGAGATGTCCCTCTTTTTGAGGGCACGTTTTACCATTTATTACACTTGCATTCTCTCACATCAGAGAAACAACTGAGCTTGGAATCCAAGCAGATACCCACCTAAATTTCCGTCCTCTTTATTCCTTTTCAAGTTACTAACTTGACCGTCGGAGGCGGAGCTCCAACCACCCGGAGTCTCCGTTATTTTGCACGTACAGCTCGACCGGATCAGACTTCGTGTTGTAACTCTCCCGAGGGACAAAAACAACCAAAACATTTGGCGCCGTCTGTGGGGAGAGTACCTCGAAGATGGTTCAAGAGTCTGTACCACCCCCTAATCGTCTGGGCGATGACCCAGAAGTCTTTACAGACCAGGAGGATGAGGATCCTCAGGTCGAAACCTTTACAGCCGATGATGGCTCGCTCAGAATAAAAAGCATCCGGCCCAGAGATATTCTGGAGCGGGGTGCCTCCCAGGCGGGTCCAAGCCGACCCACTGGGCATCCGGAAGGGGAAACCCAAACGGCCGCTGGATCAGCCCCTGTCACCCGAGACAAACTCATGAGATTCATGACAAGTTTCAAGGGTGAAATTAAAGAGCTGATCACCAAAAGCCGGGCTGGCCCAAGTAACGGTCAGTCGGCGAAGAAGACTCCTCCAGAGAAGGGGAAGTCAGTCAGAGACCAGCAGCCCACTCCTCATCCAAAGGAGAAGTCAGCCGGGACCATTGATTGGTAAAAAATTCTCCTTCCTAGGAAGAACACCAATAACACTCGCCGGACTCAGCAGCCGGTGAGAAGTAAAAAATCAACTCTTGATGCCCGGGAGATCATAAACCGGAAGAGAAACCAATCGCTGTATAAGTCGGCTTCAACGTCGAACTTTCCAGACAGCTTCAACAACATTTCTGCAGGGAGTGCACCCTCCTTGCATGAGAGCCAGACAGGCGGTAATACCGTCCATTCTGGCCCTCACATGATTAGAGCTGTACCGTATGTGCCTACTCAGGCTTGCGGACAGTATCCCCCTCACTTCATGCAGCCGGCCCTCTTTGGAGGTCAGGCGGCATATCCAAATGTCCAGCCATTGGACTGGAAGCTTCGTCTGCTGCGCCTGGGTGAACAGCCTTTTGCGTTCACCCGGGAGATAACCGAGGCGGCCCAGCCGGCCAAGGTTAAGAATGTATTGGTTGGTACCTATGATGGTACCACCAATCCGGAAGACCACCTCATGGCTTACACCAACCTCATGTATCTGCAGGGGTTGGATGATGCCACTTGGTGTCGGTGCTTCCCGGCTACATTGAACGGCATTGCCCAACAATGGTTTGGTAATCTGCCAGCCGGGTCCATCGATAGCTTCAGGAAGCTATCCTTCCTGTTTGCTTCCAACTTCTCAATGAACATCCCTGCTAAGAAAACAAGCCTTGATTTGAGCACTGTTAAGCAGGGAGAGAGAGAAGGGCTGCGCTCATATGTCAGGCGGTTCAATCTGATCAGAATTCAGATTTGTCGTCTGATGAGGTAGCTTTTACAGACTTTTTCAAAGGTCTGAGAGACTGGTCAACCTTTAAGTTCGACCTAGTTAGAAAAGGGGCTTTCACCCTACAGGCGGCCCTGAGGGAGGCGGAAAGCTACATTCAAGCTACCGACCTCTGCTCGCCTGGTAGCCAGTCGGACTCTAAGAAGTCCGACAAGCAGAAAGATAACCGGCCTGCTCAGCCGGCTAAAAAAGAAAGAAGAGAGCAAAAAGAGAAAAGAAATCTGGGCGGTTAGTGATTCTGACCAGCCGTCCCAGAAGAAGAAGAAAGAGTTTAAACCGTACGTCCCCAAGTACGAGTTTAACAAGGACTACAATTCCATCCTCATGGAAATTAAGGACCAGCTGTCTCTAGAGAAGCCGAATCCAATGAAAAGTTCCATTCAATCAAGGAACAAAAATAAATTTTGCCAATACCATGAGGAAGTTGGCCATGACACCAACGACTGTTTCAGCCTTCAAAGGGCGTTGGACCGTCAGGCTGACAAAGGAATGCTGAAGTCCTATATTTCTAAGTCCCCAGCCGGGGCAAAGAAGAAGAATAAGGGTCAGTCCTCTAAGACTACCCCCCAGCCTGCTAGTAGCTCGGATATTGACAAGGAGCCGGTCTACACAATAGCAGGCGGGTTCTCCTGATCAGGGGTTATTCTGTTATATTGTGATGCCGTTTGGCTTGAAAAATGCGCCTGCCACTTTCCAACGGATGATTAATACGGTCTTCATTAATCACATTGGGAGGAATGTGGAGGCGTACATTGATGACATGATAGTCAAATCCAAGCTACAGACGGATCACCTTGCTGATCTCCAAGAAACATTCACCACCCTCACGCGGCATAAGGTTATGTTAAATCCTAAGAAATGCGTCTTTGGTGTTAAGTCTAGGAAGTTTCTCGGATTCCTGATTGATCAAAGGAGGATAGAGGCTAACCCTGAAAAGATACAGGCGGTGATAGACATGAAGTCACCCCGTTCTGTCAAGGAAGTGCAGAGGCTCACCGGCTGTCTGGCTTCCTTGGGGAGGTTCCTCACTCGGTCAGGCGACAAGTGCCTCTACTTCTTCCAAGCAATCAGGAAGAAGACCAGATTTGAATGGGGGGAGGATGCTGAGGCGGCATTCCAGAGGTTGAAAGAGCATTTACATTCTCTACCTAGGTTGGTCAGTCCTTTACCTAGGTAGACGTTGTACATGTATTTAGCCGTCTCAGATCATGCCCTCAGTGTCGTTCTCCTTGCTGAGCGAGACGGCGTGCAGCTCCCGGTTTACTTCATTAGCCATGTTCTTAAAAATGCTGAACTCCGGTACCCCATGGTTGAAAAATTTGGCCTTGCTTTGTATATGGCATTCAAAAAACTGAAGCCTTACTTTTTGGCCCATCCGGTGGTGATTTACACCGACCAGCCACTCAAGCGGCCAAGTCTACTTTGGACTCATCCAGGAGAATGTTGAAATGGGCTATTGAAATGCCAAGTCTTGAAATCACTTACGAACTAAGAAAGGCAGTGAAAGGTCAGGCCTTTGCCGACTTCATTCTTGAAATGACCCGTCCGGTGGCTATGGATAATCTTGGTCAGGTTTGGAAAGTGTATGTAGACGGGAGCTCTACTAAGAACGGCTGTGGTGCAGGCGTAATCTACGAGTCTCCTGAAGGGGACAGATTTGAGTATGCACTATGCTTCAAGTTTCAGGCCTCAAACAATGAGGCGAAATATGAAGCCCTACTAGCCGGCATTCGCATGTGTAAGGCGGCAGGGGCCATGAAAATTGACGCCTACTCTGATTCCTAATTGGTTGTTAGCTAGTATGAGGGAAGCTACGAGGCTACCTATCCGGCTATGATCAAATATCTTCAGGCATTCAAAGAAGAGACCAAGGCACTTAAGGAATTTCGGCTGAATCAGGTGCCTAGGTCGGAAAACAATCAGGCGGATGCGTTGTCAAAATTGGCGTCTTCCGCCTGCCATGATACGCCTCGGTCTGTCTTTTGGGAAGTTCTTGAAAAGAGAAGCATCTATGAAGATCCAATTGGATTGCTGGACCAAAGCTCTACCTGGATGGATGGCATCCGGGCTTATCTTTCAGACGGCAAGCTTCGAGTTGAAAAATGGAGAACTCTTCAAGGCGGGGTTTCTTAAGCCCCTGTTGAAGTGTGTCACCCCTGAAAAGGGGAAGGAGGTTCTCGAAGACTTGTAATCGAGATTCTGCGCCTCCCACATAGGCGGCAGGTCCCTAGCCGTCAGAGCCAAACGACATTACTTTTGGCCCACTCTTGAGGCAGACGCCAAGGAGTTGGTGAAGAAATGTGATAAGTGCCAAAAATTTGGCAAACTCATTCACCGTCCGACTACTGATATGACGGCCATCCACAGCCCAATCCCGTTTGCAAAATGGGGCATGGACATTCTAGGTCCTTACACGCCTGCTCCAGGCGGAAAGCGCTACATCTTGGTGGCTGTGGATTATTTCACCAAGAAGGTGGAGGCTGAGGCGGTTAAAAACATCAAGACCTCAGACGTAATTTCCTTCATTTGGAAGAACATTATCACCCGGTATGGGGTACCTATGTCTATGGTGTTTGATAATGGACCTCAGTTTGAGACGCCTCAGCTAAAAACTTTGTTGGGAGATCAGGGGATCTCAAGCTATTTTGCATCTGTTGGGCGGCCCCAAGCAAACGACCAAGTTGAAGCCTTCAACAAACTTATCTCAGACGGCATTAAGAAGAAAATAGAAAGAGCCGGTGGCTTATGGGCAGAAGAGTTAATCCATGTCCTATGGGTCATCCGGACAATAGCAAAAGGGGCAACCGGTGAAACCCCATTTCTCATGGTTTACGGTGCTGAAGCCGTCTTGCCCATCGAACATTACGAGCCGACTCTCAGAGTCATGCTATATGATGAAGAGGTAAACTGGGAAGCAATGCGCCTGGCATTGGATTCACTCCCAGAACGTAGGGGCAATGCCGCCTTGCGTCATGAGATTTACCGTCTGAGAATGACTAGAGCCTACAACAAAAAAGTACACAAGCGTCCTTTGAAAGTTGACGACTTAGTGTTGCGAAAAATGGAGGCAACCGGTAGGGCAAATGAGCTGGGAAAGCTAACCCCAAATTGGGAAGGCCCCTACCGGATCTATGAGGAAGTGAGAGACGGCACCTACCGCCTGGAAACTCCAGACGGCAGGCGCCTGCCTAGAACTTGGAATGTAGACAATTTGAAAAAGTACTACTACTTTTGAGAATGTAAGTTTTTTGTAAACAGTCAGTCAATTAATAAAGATTCAGACTTTGTTTGCAAAATTGTTTTGTTGCTTTTTGATTATCCGCCTGGGTAATACTCAGACGGATTCTTCACTTACCTAACTAAGTTTGAAACTTAGTTGGTTTGCTTGACCGCCTGGGTAATACTCAGATGGATCCTTTGGTTATTTACTTAAGTTTGATACTTGGTATGATTTAATAATTATCCGTCCGTCTGGGTAATACCCAGACAGGCTTTTTGGTTTAACCAACTAAGTTCGACACTTAGTGTAAATTAACTGATTAAAAGCTAAGCACAAAAACGCTTGGTGGCTATACAACCGGTCCTAAAAAAGACCAAAGGCTAAAATGGCCGGATGGTTGCTCATTTTATAAAATCGCCTGTCCCAACATGGACAAAGGCGTCCGGCGACACCCCTCCGGGTGCAATCGTCACAGAGAACAGACTAATTGTCGGTTCTACGTACCCATGCAGACGACAAAAATTGAACGACCAAATTGGTCAACTCATAGCCGTCTGACCAAAATGACCTATGAAGAACGATAAAGTTTCCAGATACCGGATGCCCAGAGGCATCAGTCGGTCACCGGCTGAAGTTCTCACTTAGGTTATTTATTCTAAAAATTGCACTTCCCACCCCAATTGGGGCAAAAGAGTTGTTAAATGGCTACGAAATCTCTACCAAGACGGACAAACGCCGTCTGGGTAGTGATTGGAGCGCCTGTTGGTGTACGACTGTGCACTTGGTTTGGGGCAATCACTATTGTGATTGATTGACTTACAAACATATCATGCTCTTTGCAGCATCAGACGTTTTCAAGTCAATCAACCAACTCCACTTAAAACCAATCACACAGCCGTCCAAGGGCAAGGACAGCCAGACTATTGAATAGTTAGGCAAAAAATCGCCGCATGCTTTTGATAAGTTAGGCAAAAATGAAAAATTAAAATTCGCAAAAATTGAATTCAAACGCAAACGTAAGATGATCAAAACCGACTTAGTCGGTGTATTTCATAAAGTCCACCCAACCAAACGGTTGTGGTGGAGTAAAGTGTTAACCGGACCCCGTCCGGGAGAAATGAGAAATTGTTAATTAACCCGGCTCCTTAGCCGGTAAATACAAATGTACTCGGCATGCAGGCCGGAAAAAACAAGTTTTGGCATACTACCGCTGAAAAAAAGAAAAAAAAAAAGAGATTGGCATACTGCCGCTGAAAAGTCACTTCTGGCCTGCAGGCGGCTCCTCCTGGTCCTCTTCCTCACCGTCTGAGGGAATCTCTTGCGCTTCACCCGGACTAGGTAGCTGAGGCACGAGGGGCACATTGTTGGCGTTAACCCAGGCGTCGAAGGACTCAGGCTCTGGCTCACCCCTCTCTCTCAAGTACACCACGTCCTCGGCGTACCTGTGAGCCAGTGCCCAGACGCCATAATCCGCGTCTTGGTACAAGGCAGCCCAGGCGATCTTCATTCGGGCGTCATTGTCAGCGTCACTTTCAGCAACTAGGCGGTTCTGCTCCGTCTCCAGGGTTGCTGCAAAGTTCTTCTGAGCCTGAGCAGCCTCCTTCTCTAGTTTTTTGAACCTTGGCCTTCAGTTTGGTGTTCTCTTCAGAAACACCCTGAAGTGTGCCAAGGTCCGTCTGGGCCTTCTTGAGCGCCTTATCAGCCTTTTTGGCGCTTTCATCTGCCTTTTTCTAGGCCTCCTCCGCCTTCTTTTTGGCCATCTCAGCATCACCCGCCCGTTGTTTGGCCGTCTCCAGATCCGCCTCCAACTGCTGGACTCTAGACGCCCGTGTCATTATGATTGCTTTACTTTCAAGTTCATTTACGATAGTGGAGTGTAAAGCAATATTGTCAGCGTCTATGGCGGACTTCTTGGCCCTTTTTACCTCTTCCCGTTTGCGGGAATAAGGACGTTTGAGCCCGTCCACCCGCAGCATGGCCTGCAAAAAGCAGGCGGTATCAGTATTGCAGGCGGGATAAAACACTTGGAAAAAATAAAATTGAATTGACAAGTTTCCTACCTCAACCAGAAGGGATAGAATGCGTTCCAGATTGAACGGCTCTATCCTAGGGATACTGTCTTTATCCCTCTTCCGGACGGCTTCCAGCATGGCCTTAGCATGCTTCTGGACGTCTGGCCAGCGGGGAGATTGATCTGCACCACAATCAATACGTGATGAGTGCGAAACTAAGGCAGCACCTATTTGTTGCCAACCGTCTGAAGATGACGTTTGTTGAGAGTGGGATTTCACCCGCAAAGGCCACCCAGGCTCAAGCGGGGGTTCAAAAGGGTTCTTACCTTCAGAGCCGGCCAAGCGGGAACCGCTTGCAAGCGTGGTGAACCCCGCGGCTGCTGATAAGGGGTTGACGAGATCAAGGCACACGCTGCCTCCTATCTTCTTGTTTCGCCCCGCTATCCGCATCTGCTGATGCCCGGCTGAGGCGCCAGGAGTTGATGCGGAGGTGGATTTTTTAATTTTGTTGAGAACGGCGGGGGTCTCTTCCCTAGCCCGTTTGAGTTGTTTCTCAAACGTTTTTCCAACCTCTCCTCCCTGCGGAAATAACCAAAGTTAAGGTTAGCATCCGGGAAAAATAATTTTAAAAGATCAACTTATGAAAGGGTCCGGCGTTTGTTACCTTGGCTTTGACCTCAGCCGCAGCCTTTTCCGCAAGCTCCTTGCGGATGACTGTAGAGGATCGCTTGGGGGTTTTCTCCGTCTGCAACATGTTTAATGCTTCTTCTGCAAAAAGAAGGAAATTGGTCAATATCATAAATCAATTTCGATAGAAAAATACTACAGACGGATATAAACTCAGGCGCATACGTTTGGTAAACATGTGCCCTAGCCCGTAGGCGGCTAGGAAACACTCGTCCCTAAACCATGCGCTCTTGGGGATCCAGTTCTTGGGGACTTTTATTGTTTCCCCAGTTGACAAGGTCGCGTCTGTGAGGCCAAAAAAGTCTGCCTCAATGATCTTGTCAAAATCTTCCTCTGGGATTCGGGGAAGAGCGCACTTCCGGCCCATCAAGTCGGGCTTCTTATTGTACAGACGGAATTCATAATTCTCCCGTCTGGTTGGAGCTGACATCAGGTAGAACCTGTGTTTCCAACCGTCGAAATTTGAGACCTTGTCCAAGGTCATCATGTATTGGGGTTGCGTGGTTAGAGTATACCACGCCCTCCAACCGCCTGGGCTTCTGCTAAGATAATGCATACTAGGAAAAGCCTCCCAGCCGGGGTTAAGCCCCTGGAACTCGCAGGCGGCAACATACCCCAGAATGTTTGTCCAAGAGTTGGGGGTAAGTTGCCAAACTCCGAGGCCGTAGCCTCTCAAAAATGCCTTCACCGCCTGGTGAAGGGGAAAGCGGAGACCAGCCTTGAACGCCGCCTCATAACAGCCAAAATAGCTATTGGCGTTCTCTTGATCGTCCTCCCAGGCGACGGTGCCATTCTCAGGCGGCACCCGGATCCTATACCCGTCTCCTAGCGGGTGCATTTTAGTAAAATTCTTTAAGTTTTCCTCCATTTGGATCCGGTCCTTGGAGGAGACGTAGATGTTGAAGGGATCATCCTTCTCGTTCCACTTTTTCCTTTCTTCCTCCTCGCTATCCGAAGGCGGGGGTAAATCGTCACTGCTCTCAGAGGTAGAGGCGGAGCTGTCGCTCTCCGTCTCCTCCTCACTTTGACTCAAGGGGGCAGAGACGGCCTCGTCGCCGCCTTGGTCGCATTCCTCCAAGAAGGAATCAGTAGGAGTTGAAGGGGCTCGCGGAGGGGATCTCTCCAGAGCCGTCTGGTCTCCCTGACCAGACGTTTCTCCCTCAGGCGTTTGGCCGCCTGAGCCTTCGCTCTTGTAATTTGGATCAGTTGCCGTCTGCATTGTCTGAGCCATGGTGTCCTACACAGACACATAACTGGTCGGAATCCAAGGCAAAGGGTGGTCCCAACACCCCGAGACGCCACTCCCAGTCCTAGACTCAGCCGTCCCTGGTGACCGGCTGGACTCTAACCTAGGTTGTGCCGTGTGTGTTGGTGATGCATCCATTTATTGAAGGAAATATATACAAGCGATGAAAAAAGAAAAAGAGCTGAGGGAGGCAGAGACAGTACCTTTTGAAGTGAAATCTGAAACTAGGCGGATCCGGCTGGGTCGGTGGAAAACAAGCTCTCTTGCTTGCGCCTGACTCAGACGAAGGACTTCTGCTCTCTCAAAGTTTTCTCTCTAGAAAATTTTTGTAAACGTACAAAATTATGAGGGTAAAACGGCTATATATAGAGGGTAAATTCGGGGGCATTTCCGTAATTTACTCGGAAGGTGAACGATTACTCTTTAATGGTAAAATTACCGCCAACCGGAGCGTGACACGTGTCACAGATGCCACGTGGCGTGCCACGTCAAATCTGTGAGGGGCAAATGTTTAGGGTAATTTTACCCCGCCACGTGGTCCAATCAGAGGATGACACGTGTCAGCCTCAGGATGGCCCAAAGTGGACCAATCCCTGCTTGACACGTGTCACTCCAGAAATTAAGGGAAAAAGGCGGCCTTCAGGCCCAAATCCCGAGAAAGCCGCAAAGCGGTGCGGCCCCCCAATGATTAGGGTTCAGTGACCTAATCAGGGGCACAATTCCCAAAGACCCTATAAATAGGGAGATGTCCCTCTTTTTGAGGGCACGCTTTACCATTTATTACACTTGCATTCTCTCACATCAGAGAAACAGCTGAGCTTGAAATCCAAGCAGATACCCACCTAAATTTCCGTTCTCTTTATTTCTTTTCAAGTTACTAACTTGACCGTCGGAGGCGGAGCTCCAACCACCCGGAGTCTCCGTTATTTTGCAGGTACAGCTCGGCCGGATCAGACTTCGTGTTGTAACTCTCCCGAGGGACAAAAACACCCAAAACAGAAAGCGTTATCGGTGGATTTTTCTACAAGTATAGAAAACCGCCTAGTCGGCTTTCCTCAAGCATAGAAGGCATTATCGGTGGAATTCTTCAAGCATAGAATGACACCAAATTCATCAGTCGGCTTTCCTCATGCATGGAAAGTATCGTCCGGTAGGTTTTTTCAGGCTTAGAAAGGTACCAAATTCATCTGTCGGCTTTCCTCAGGCATGGAAAGCGTTTCAACGAACGTCATCCGGTGGATGCCTTCAAGCATAGGAAGCTGCCAAACTCATTTGTCACCGATACACTGGTGCCAGATACGTATTCAATCCTTTTACTCTTTTATCTGTGGAATTAACATTTTTTTGCAGGTATCGGCGTATACAGAGTGATTTAGGATCGCAAAACGTCTTAAATCATTCTCCGTCCCTATCGGCTACTTTGACTATCGTTTTTGAAACTAATGTTTCTACAAACTCAGTCAAAGTGGGAGCTTCTGTAGACACCTAAAATTGTCTCCCCAAAACCAAACCCGATGATGAACAACCCTTCACCGCCACTATTGGTCGAGTTCAGTATTTAGTCCCAAGAGTACTTAAAAAATCGTATGTAATTAAATTCAATTTTTGAATAATCCATGGATCAGTCTTGATGTTTAATCAAAGCATAGTTTTTTTAATTTCATCCCAAACCTTTTTTTTATTTTATTGTTCTATTATTTATTTTGGCCCAAACCTTTTATTTATTTTATTTACTTATTTTCTTTTTTTTAGCCCAAATAATAATAAATCAAAAATGGCCCGAAATGATCAATCGGCACTTAAAATGCTGAACGAAATTAGGGTTAAAAATGAATTTAGACGGAAAAATGGACTAAAAACTCTCGAGGCACAAGCACGCAAACCAAGGCACAATAGCCATGAGCATCCCTCGGCCAGCTAGGTTGCTCGCATAGCCCGCATGTGGCTACCGAGGACTGATGGCTGCTGCGCTTGGTGCGTGAGGTGCTAGGTTTGTGCGAGGAGCTATGTGTTGACTTGGTGCGTGAGGGGCGTGCGAGAAGATGCTAGGCGTAGCAGCAATGCTAGGCAACTGCATCTAGACGCGCATCGAGTGCGCGCTGCCAGGCAGTGCCCAGCAGCATCTCGACACGCAAGGCCAATGCTGCTAGTCAAGCGCCCAGCACTTGCGTGCGTATGAGTGCTCAAGGGTGCTAGCCTTGGGTAGTCGATGCATTTTTCTCTCGGTTTTAATTTTGCTTTTTGGCCGTTTTGTTTATTTTAATTAATTTTGTTTATTTTAATTAGAATTTTGGAGGCTAGGCCTCGGTTTTGAGCGGTATTGACAAAATTTATTTTGACAAGCTTGGGTTTTACCGGCTTAATTAATTGGATTAATTAAGACAGATGCGGAATTTAGTGGGGGCTTCAATTATTAATT
This sequence comes from Chenopodium album, assembly GCF_948465745.1. Lineage (NCBI taxonomy): Eukaryota > Viridiplantae > Streptophyta > Magnoliopsida > Caryophyllales > Amaranthaceae > Chenopodium > Chenopodium album. Next base: position 40,036,874 of record NC_137834.1, on the reverse strand, counting down.
ACGTCAATTACATAATCGGTTAAACAACTTTGACTAGTTTTAATTAGGCGTGTTAATTGGATTAACCACCTAGATTAGTTACTAGTTCTCGCGTGTTTATGCATTGTTACTTGTTTATCGTTATAAAATGCATGGGTCATTCACGGATAGTGAATGGATGAATGGAATGTATATCCTCTCACAGGTTTTATGAAATGGCAACTAGTGGGACCCGATTAGGATAGAAAATACGGACTGTGATTGTAGGCATCGCTCGAAGTGCGCCTACGTTAAAGCATGTGTGAATATGCTTGGCACTCTTAGGAAGTGGGAATTGATGTATACGATTAGGGACAAAGCAAAGTAGGGAGCCGCCAACAAGTTTTTAAGGAACTTGTAAACTGTTCACGGATCATAAAAGGCAACCACGATTAAGGGACAACGATAGGCAACAACGATTGACCCGTGAAGGTTACACCCCATTCATAATCCATGAGATAACTAACTCCATATGGTTCGGAACCACAAAAGGAGGATCGGGGATTATGGTACGAAGTGAGTCATGGAGTTACATTCGCCCGTATTGGCCTCTACTCGATTCTTATTGCGAAAAGCATTCCTGTGATCTCAAAGGCATACAAATAAAGACTTAATTTGCTCCAAACTATTATTAAGCTAAATTGGTTTAATATTAATGCAACACATAATTCTAAAATATTAGTGATCACTTGAACTAACAACAAGATTAAAAAGGAACCTTAACCGGTTGTCCAAATTATCTTATTAGGCATGATTTTCAATTACATATTCCCTTTAACATGCAATATGGTGATCATAATAACAATAAACATTAATATTGGAAGCAATTCAACAATAATAGTGTTAGTCAAATCAAATAATAATAAACCTAATCATGATATTAGCAATATTAAAAATAAAATAAGAGTAATTAAATTAATTAATTACTCACATTCCGCACGTTCATTTAAATTTCTACATCATGAATAAAATGTTAGTAAATACAATTAAAATATAAACTAAATGGAAATTAAAATAAATTAAATAAAAAGTAGAGGTGATTTGGTCCAAACCTTCAGTTATGTGTACCTTTCACGCCTTGGTTTAAGGACGGAACCTCGGGTTAAGTATGGACTCCTTGGAGTGCTTAGGGGAATCATTATGGAAAAATAAGGAGGCTAGAAATTAGGTTAAAGAGGGATAAGAGAATTATTTTTGGTGTAAGGTGAGATAGAATGGTTATTGGTGCCCTGAACTGTAGAGAGGAGGGGGTATTTATAGGGAAAATGAGTAGGGAACACACGGAACCCTAAAAAAATGGATAAAACCCCTAAAAACCCTACCGTGACACGGCATATTCCACCGCGACACGGTAGAACCTACCGTGATACGGGGGAAACTTGTGTGACGTGGGGAACTGTTGTGTGACGCGGGGGGTTTGCGCGTGAAAAATAACGCGGATAAAACACGGGAAATACGGAACCCTAAAAAGAGGATAAAAACCCTAAAAAAGGTTACCGCTACACGGTAGATTCCACCGCGACACGGCAGATTCTACCGTGTCACGGGGGAAATTAGTGTGACGCGGGACATATTTGACCTGCGGGAAATGACAACGCGTGAAGGGTTTACGCGGAAAAGACACGAGAAAATCCCGTGTCACGGTATGTGTACCGCGACACGGCAAAGAATATCGCGACATGGAAATGCCCAACGTGACACGGAAAAGTCCATCGCGGCTTGGTAAAATACACCATGTCACAGTGGAATAAGCATGCGGAAATGGCGCGGAAAAGCACCGTGTCACGGTATGTTATGTTGTTTGCACGGTAGTTCCAGTTTTTTACCCGTTTTAAAATTAATCATAACTTTTGATCCGTAACTTGAAATAAGGCATATAATATATCATTGAAAATCTTATCAAGTCTACTTTCTAAACCAATTAGAATCAGGTCAAAATCTTTCATATATTTTAAGATATGGCCATTTTAGTGGAAGGGTTTCGGTTTTGGGCCGAGTTTAGTGTTTTGCTCATATCTTTATCGTTATAGCTCAGAATTGGTCTTATGATATATGGTTGGAAAGATTTTTTCAAGGCCTATCCAAAACAGTAATAATTAGATCAAAACATATAGCCATAAAATCAGTTTCTCTCGGTTTTGCGATGTGGACACGAAAAGTGGAAAATAGGTTATGGTTTAGGGAAACGAGCTAGAAATTGGATTGGTTCATGAAACATATTTGATAGAACATGGATTTAAGCACTCCAAACAATAAATACTCAACCCGACCAATAATGGCGGCGAAAGGTGTTCATCATCGGGTTTGATTTTAAGGAGACATTTTTAGGTGTCTACAGTGATCCGTGATGTATTTGTGTAAATCTAAATACGGTCTGCAAACCGTTGAGTTTTTTTTGTACCTTAATATTGAGAATATTCCTAATCATGGACACTAGTAGTTGCATTTATTTTTGGTCAAGTCTTGGAAGACGAAGCCATGAAGTTGCAAATGAAGACCTTTTGAAGATTTGAAGATCCCAAGGGGTCATGCTAGTTGCCAAATGCATCTCTATTTATGTTTTTCGATATATATATATATATGTTTATGTATATGAATTATATGTTAGATGCATGTTCAGGATTTCGTATATTGTGATGATTAATTAAGTTCACTTAAATCAACCAACATAGAAACCCTAGGTCCCTAAATATTGAATAAAACTTGCCATTCCAAAACAACACTTACCAACCGAACGAGGGTAGTGGTGGGCTACGCCAAAGCGAGGCATCACTACTTCTCCAAGGAACGTAAGGCATACTGGGTATGCAAGTTGGTTTTGGTTATACTCAACGATATGTGTGATGGAGTTCTAACATGTCGTGGCAAAGTGAATAAATTGTTGAGAGAGCATTAGATGCGACGATTTATTCAACCAAGAGTGGCTTAGAGCCATTAGCAAAGCGTTGCTTACCTTAGGAGATTGAGTGTTAAGACAAGCCAAAGCATGCTTAACCACTCTTTGTTTCTTTGGATCTTGGAATTGACTTATTCTCGCCAAATGGGGACAAATTTAATGCGTGGATAAGACGTTTAATAAGATTGAAAATTTGCATGAATACCTTTTAAATTTAGAGCTTATTATGTTATTTACTTGATAAATGGTTATACTTTGCACTTATATTTGTAGAATTCCAAATCAAACTGTATTGTTTTCCATTATTGGTAAAGAAAAACTTTGAGAATGGTTCTCAAAGAAATTAAAGCATTTCTAAAATACAATTCTCATAAATGACTTTTATAACAAAGTCCGAAAGGACGGTTGGACATCATGCATTCAAAATACTAGGTAGTTTTGATAAAACATGAAGTATTGAGTTACAAACTCAAATTGTCAATATTGACAACCAGAATATCTTTTCGCTTAATACATAGATGTGTAGGACTCATTGATGTAGTAATTTTAGCGTGAATTAAAGGAAAAGATGGTACTTTGTTTTACGGCGCACTAGGTGCCTGATTATGCCCAACAATAAGAAATATAGGAAACAAGGAACGAAGAAAAGGAATAAGATTCCATTTCAACCCATGAGTTCATGTTATTGTAGTTAACTTAGCAATTCGTTATCTTCACAAGTATCGGATACTGCTTGAGTATTCCACTTTGAAAGTGACCTCAAACTATTGAAGTTAAGCTAAGTTATCGACTTACAAGCTTAGAATGAAGCAAGGAGAGCTACATCAGTTGTAAGGTCGTATGCTTTGTTTAAAGACCTTTAAAATAAGGCTGGAACAATTATTGTGTTCCATAATAAGCAATTGATCCGTTAACACACGGAAAGACTCACATTCAAAGCAATGAGCAATAGTTGCAAATTTATTTGAATTGCATGGTTGTCTAAACCATGAGTGAAGAATGCTTGATTATAAACAAACATTATCTTAACATGATAAACTAGAAAAAGCTCAAATTCATTGGCATGATTTGCGTTCCGAACATCTTTAGCAATGTCACATCGACAAGAACGAACTCAAGGCTCTACTAGATAGGATCTTGATAGTTGATCGATTCGGAATCGTTCTAAGACAAGCAAGTCTTACTTGTTGAAACCGACAAAGCAAAGAGTTATTGTTCTTGGTATAGATAATTGACTCCGAAAGCTAAAGAGGATTCATTTACTTTAACATCACACAAAGAAATTGAAAGAATATGGCTATATTCATCAAATGTGAAAAAACTTGACCTTGAATAGTTCAAGAGTTCAGTGAAGTACAGAATTGACTTAGCAAGATATCAAAACGTCTAGATTAGATCGAGCGATGTTTGCTTGAGGCAAGCGTGACCATCACAAAGTTATGAAATTGAAATTTTTATAAAAAACTCCACAAAGAACATAGTGTGTCTTCACGGAGACCTCGATGCCATTTAAAAATGACTTGAACAATGATGGATCACATCCCTTCCTACAAAGTTCTTAAGATTTGCACAAAGGACTAATGTTACACTAAACAAAATGTCGAAGCTAAGAAAGGATGCCATATTCAGTTATGGATAGAATTATCTTCTAAATGTCTTTTCAAGTATATGTCTAAAACTCTTAGCCACAGTGGGAGGTCACTGGCTCAGTGGGAGCCAAGTGACTCAGTGGGAGCTCACCGGCTTAGCAAGAGCTAGGTGGTTGAGTGGGAGCTTAATAGCTCATTAAAGGCTAAGATAGATCAAGTGGGAGCTAACTGTTTGTTTTACAACGAACTTGTACCCAAAGACAATATACATGTCTCTTTATAAGCATTCAAGTGAGACCACAGGCATTACCTCCACAACCTAATTGAGAACATAGTGTTTATTGCTCTAACTGGTGTATTTATGGAAAGTAACACATTTTCAAAAAAACAAGTCGGAGGAAAATGAACTCGATGACAATCGAGATTAGCAAAAAACTAGAACTAAGAATCTCGAAAGACCTTAAAAGGGCTTCGTAAGAATGCTTGATCAAGAATACTCAAAAGGACTTTACAAGTGCCTTAAAAGAGAATTCATTACTCACAAAACATCAGAAATGTTGGAGTAAGATCAACATAATAAAAGGGCTTTGGAAGCGCCTTGAAACTCAGTGGTTGATGCAATTGCCCTGTATAGGTATAGAATTCACCAAAGCCTTGGATTGAATCCTATAAATTTCTATTAAGTTAGAAATAAACCTAAGACTTACAAGCATACTATTTACTATTAGATAGTAGAAGAATAATGTCTTGTAAGATAGCTACGACAAATCAAAATTCCGAATAATGGTTAGAGACCATGAAAATCCGAAACAAACCCCATGTTTGAAAATCATGTTTGAAACTTGATTAATTTGCATAAAGGGTGAAAGACCCATCGATTACAAATAAGTTTTCAAAGAGAAAACTAACAAATGTGGAAACGTATATGCATACATTGCTAGATTGGATGAAAAGGATACAATTAAATTCACGGAGTTGATTTTAATAAAAACATATTCACCAATCGGAATGCTTAAGTCTTTTTGTGATTGATCTAGCCAAATTGCACATATGAAATATGGCAAAATAGATACCAAAACCGCCTTCCCAAAATAGGATTTTGGAAGTGACTATGGAATAGTCTAAGGGTTTTGAAAATCTAAATAATGCTATATTTGAAAGCAAGCTCAAGATATCCGTTGTGGGATTTAAGGAAGCATTGTATATAGGAATTGGAACGTGTTTTCTCATGAAGTTAATAAGAGGATTGACTCATGGAGAAACATAGAAATTCTTATGAATAATAAGTCTAGTGAGAGCAAAAGTAAATTATATAAAGGTCCAATAAGAAGTCTACGAACTCTGTTGTGAAATAACTATCAAATGCTAAATGCTTAGATTTGAAAGTATTTTTAACAATGGACCAAACAAAAGACGATACTAAGTACGTATTAGGTATTAAGTTCTATTGTATAGACTTGATAAAATGTTTGAACGTGTAAATGAGTTTACCGTGTTAAACATGAATTGAAGGACTTTGAAAGACTTTCGACCCATATGTATAAAACTAAGTAAATGTTTGAACTAAGTATAAGCTAGGCTAAATACTAAGTCAAACATGAAAGACTCTAATAGAGACTTTCAACCATATCACATAGCAAACAATTTAGCAAAGACTCAGTGAAACTAAATGAGCTAAAATGGCAAATTGATGGAATAAGATTGAGAATTACTCTGCAATTTAATCCATCATGTACGTTGTGATATGGAATCGTCGCAGGACTTACTTGCTTAGAGCATGTGAAGTATGTATGAAGCACCAATCAACCTGAATTTATGTATTAGATCGTTAGATTATGGCCAAGAACATCCAAAGTACTTGGATAAGTAACAGGATGAGTTCTTGACTTGTGGAAACAAATACAATTTGAGAATTGATGTTGCAAGCACAAGCCTTAACAAGGATTAGATCCTTAACAAGGAAGCCATTTATAAGCACGAGCTTAAAATGAGTCGTGGCTTGAGAATGGTAACATGCACGTTGATCCATGTGTAATGTGCATGAATTTAAGGAAAATTTCCATGATCACAAGTGATTAGGGTATTGTAACACCCCAATAATTCTCTCTTTAAACCTGTGAGGACCCTGAACAATATTCAAGAGAATTACTGGCGTGCTACTGCCACGTGTTCAAACTTTAAGGCTTTATCAGAAAATAGCAGCGGAAAAACTAAATCAGTTATAAATAAGTTTCAAAACCAACGAATGAAACCAAATTAAGTCATACAACTTGGAACCATTAAGGCCCTTATTCAAAACCCAATAAAAGTAGTAAGTGATTAAATTCAGTGTTCAAATAAATTCAAACCCAAAAGAAATAGTGTCGAATAAAATCGAATTAAAATAAATTCAAACTTGCAAAAGAAATAAAATGCAAACAACCAACTCTCTACTCAAGATCCCACAACCTTGATGAATGCTGCATGTGTAAGAACATGTGGTAATTCTGCTCCCCAATATTACAAGTGTAAAAATTGGATCGTCACAGGGTCATTGAAAGGCGAAGGCCATGACCAAAGAAAGACACACAAAGCACGCAATCAGCAAAGCTGAGTACATACAAGCTGCAAAATAAATTAAGAAATCCATAATATCATTAAATTATAATAATCAATCATCATGCATCATTAAATTATAGACTCAACACACGACTCAACTATTTATATTCCTAAGACGCCATTAATTAATAATAGGTAAATCATTATTTTTATTCATTGGATTACGCAATAGACAAGGTTGTTCAACCCATGCTCCATTTGGAACATCAATAAAAGAAAAACCCCATGCCTCCTTTCGGAAACATCAATAAACATCCAACGACCACGGGCGCGACTCCGTGACCGTAGTTAGTATGAGATCTCACCTAACTCCTAGTTTTGAAAAATATTTGAAATAAGAGACTCGTAGATCAGACGGCCTTGAGAAAAGTACACGGCTAATACCCCATGTACCCCAACCCCTGATTGTCATTACTCCAGAAGTGCACCAATCCAGAATTTTATTGCTCATCCATCTTGCACTTTACGTGATTTACAAGTTTAGACTTGGTGATGACTCATATGCATAACAATACAATCAATCCAATATCAATTCAATCAAGTAAAACAACTTTTCAATTTCAATTCTTGATTTATTAGTGGCAAGCAACATTTATTATTTTATTCCTTTACTACCTCGGTGTATAAAAACCTTGAGTGCATAAGGCACCCCAAAACCTTAACCTCGTCTTAGAAGACTTCAATTCTTCCTTTACTCATCCTGCTTGCATAATCATGAATGAGTAATAAATTAATCATTACACCAATCATATACCTTTGCCTCTAAGCGCACCTTGCATAATTAGAGCACAAATAATACTTGCAATATAAAATAGTGCACGTCATACGAAATTCACAATGTATAACCAAACAATTTAACTCAGTCATCCCTATATATGATACTAAGTTCTCGATCCGTCGTCCTTAAACATGCACCTAAAAGAAAGGTTTCGTAACTTGTACGTACCTTGAGCAAACGAATTGGTATGCCACTTTACTAACTAGAAATCACCTTCAATAAACTCCTTTCCTAAGCCAAATAATAACATCTCAATCAATACCCAATCAATCAAATTTACAGCAATACTAACTTACTTTAAAACCTTCAAAATCCAAATCAAACAACACTTTAAAACCTTCCCTTTAGTTAAAATTAAAGGCTTATATATAGTTCTTTAAATTTTCTTCATAAAAACCTTAAAATACACTCTTATACATGAAATTACAGAAAGTTCAAAGTCTAATAAAAATCTGAAAATTATATAAAAACCCCTAAAAATCTCCCTTTTTAATGGGTGATTAAACCCTCTTTATAAAACATCAAAAGTAGTACTTAGAAACTATTTCCAACACTTAAAACTTCAATAAAAACATATATTTATGCTTAATTAACTTTAAACATAATTAATTTTATTAATCAAACTCAAGGATAATATTTTAACTATTAAAAAACTTCGTTAAAATAAAAAACTGTCCGAAAATCATATTTAGAGGCTGAATTTGGCCAAGAGAGGGTGAGGATCACTACCAAAGGTAGTGTGACTTTCTTAAAACGTTGTTTCCACATGAAAAACACTACTTTTTCATCAAAATCGGATGAGTTCAAAATCTGATCGGGATTAAAACGGGATTAATATTAACGAACGAAAATCTAAAAATTAAAACACGAATCTATGTGTTCAAAATAATCTGTAATTAAGTTAAACTAATCAGTAGTTATAATCACCAAAATTTCAAAACATCATTACTATAAAAGCCCTAAATCAATTGTTCATAAAAACCCTAAAATCATGATTTTCAATAAATTGAAACCCTAGGTTTATAATTCATAAAATATGAAATTTATAACACAAATATAATCTGAAATTTATAATCTTTATACCATTAAAATATAATTTGATACTAAAAATATAATCTTTATACTAAAATCAAAACCCAAAACAATTAAATTAACATTAAGCAAAATAATGAAACAAAGGAGGATGAAAATAAGTGTAGGCGTCGCTCGAAGTGCGCCTACGTTAAAAGCATGTTGTGAATATGCTTGGCACTCATAGGAAGTGGGAATTGACATTACGATTAGGGACAAATAAAGTAGGGAGCCGCCAACAAGTTTTCAAGGAACTTGTAAACCGTTCACGGATCATAAAAGGCAACCACGATAAGGGACAACGAAGTCAACAACGATTGACCCGTGAAGGTTACACCCCATTCATAATCCATGAGATTACTAACTCCATATGGTTCTGAACCACGAAAGGAGGATCGGGGATGATGGTCAAAGTGAGTCATGGAGTCACATTCGCCCGTATTGGCCTCTACTCGATTCTTATATTGAAAAGCATTCCTGTGATCTCAAAGGCATACAAACAATAATTCAATTCGCTCCAAACTATTATTTAACTAAATTGGTTCAAAATTAATGCACACATAATTCTAAAAATTTGGTGATCACTTCAATTAATAATAAGATTAAAAAGGATCCTAAACCGGTTGTCCAAATTATCTTATTAGTCGTGATTTTCAATTACATATTCCCTTTAAACATGCAATATAGTGATAAATAAAATAAAATCAACATTAATATTCAAAACCAATTTAATCACAATTCCAACAACATAAAAATCGTTAGAAAAATAATAATAATAAAAAGAGCATGATCCTTACTTTGAATCTGTTTGTTTGCAACTACAAAATAATAAACGAGTTAGTAACTTCAAGGAAATAATAAAACAATAATTAAATTAAATTAAATTAAACTAAGGTTGATTTTGGGGCCAAACCCTCAAACGATTCTACCTTTCACGCCTTGGCTTAAGGACAGAACCTCGAGTAAAATATGGACTCCTTTGAGTGCTTGAAGAAGGAATTTTGAAGTGAAAAGGGTAGGCTAGTGTTTAGGTTAATAGCATAGAAGAGAGAAAATAAGAATAATAAAATTCTGGCTGCCCCCGTTCATCAGAAATGAGGGGGTATTTATAGGGAAAATGTACTGAGGAAGCACACGAAACCCTAAAATGATAAAAACCCTAAAAAAGTATCACGTGACACGGTTAAACTGTACCGTGACACGGTCAGACTGTACCGTCAGACGGTACACTTTCCCGTGACACGGTACAGTTTTAGAGTGACGCGGGAAATTTTCAGAAAACGGAATGAAAAACGCGTTAAGGGTTTACGCGGAAAGGACACGGAACATCCCGTGTCACGGCAGACCTCCCGTGTCACGGGAAGTCCCACCGTCAAACGGGAAGGGCTCCCGTGACACGGTCAGACTGTACCGTGACACGGTCAGCTCCAGTCCATTTTTCCGTCTAAATTCATTTTTAACCCTAATTTCTTTTGGCTTTTTAAATGCCGATTGATAATTTCGGGCTTTTTTCTGACTTTTATTATTCGGGCTAAAATAAGAAAATAATAAAATAAAAATAAATAAAATGTTTGGGCCAAAAATAAATAATAAAATAATAAAATAAAAAGGTTTGGGCTTAAAATTAATTAATAAGCTTGGGCTAAAATTAAAACTATGCTTTTACCAAACATCAAGACTAATCCATGGACCTTTCAAAAATATGAATTTAATAAAATACGATTTTTTAAGCACTCTCGGGATTAAATACTAAACCCGACCAACAGTGGCGGTGAAAGGTTATTTATCATCGGGTTTGGTTTTGGGGAGACATTTTTAGGTGTCTACAGAAGCCCCCACTTTGACTGAGTTTGTAGAAACGTCGGTTTCGAAAACGATAGTCAAAGTAACCGGTAGGGACGGAGAATGATTTAAGACGTTCTGCGATCCTAAATCATTCTGTGTACGCCGATACCTGCAGAAAAATGTTAATTCCACAGATAAAAGAGTAAAGGGATAGAATACGTATCTGGCACCAGTGTATCGGTGATAAATGAATTTGGTATTTTCCTATGCTTGAAGGAATCTACCGAGTGACATTGATTGAAACGCTTCCCATGCTTAAGGAAAGCCGACTGAAGAATTTGGTACCTTTCTAAGCCTGAAGAAAGCTACCGGATAATACTTTCCATGCCTGAGGAAAGTCGACGAACGAATTTGGTGTCATTCTATGCTTGAAGAAATCCACCGCTAATGCCTTCCATACTTGAGGAAAGCCGACAAAGAAATTTTGTGGTTTTCTATACTTGAAGAAAAATCCACTGATGATGCTTTCCATGCCTGAGGAAAGCCGACTTGGCGGTTTTCTATACTTGAAGAAAAATCCACCGATAACGCTTTCCAAGCCTGAGGAAAGCCGACTTGGCGGTTTTTTCTATACTTGAAGAAAAATCCACCGATAACGCTTTCCAAGCCTGAGGAAAGCCGACTTGGCGGTTTTCTATACTTGAAGAAAGATCCACCGATAACGCTTTCCAAGCCTGAGGAAAGCCGACTTGGCGGTTTTCTATACTTGAAGAAAAATCCACCGATAACGCTTTCCAAGCCTGAGGAAAGCCGACGATTGCTGAAAATTGATAAGTGTATGGTGGTTCAATTATCCCCGAACGTGGGCCGCAGATGATTCACAATTTTAAGCCGATTATCCGACCATATTAAATGCTTAAAATGCCGAAAAATGGGCTTTGACGCTTGCCAGGGGTAAAATGATAATTTTAGTCCCCCTTAAATATCAGTTGGGATTTTCCGCGTAACTGTAGTGAAAAATAATCGCCCAATAAACTCGGAAAATCAGTCAAACTAGTCAAAAAGCCAAGAATATTCCCTAACCAAGCACAGTTTTGCCGCGCCACGTCAGCAGGTTCCCGTGACACGGTCAGGGCTTCCCGTCAGACGGGACTAGTATCCCGTGTCACGGGACTCCCATTTTTTTTTTCTTTCTGATGTTTGAATCAGTCAAAGCAACGGTCACTTTTTCTCTTTTTTGTCCTTTTCTGTCTTTAAATTCGCATGCTTGCTTTCACACTTCACCATTTCACATTTCTTCTTCATACTTGCTTTCGCACTTCACCATTTTTGCTTCTTGCTTACCAAAAATTTCCGCGCCACGCTTAGAGTTAACCGCCGGCCGTCGAAGCTCACCGTGACACGGTAACGGTGACCGTGACACGGTTAGTCTACAAATCTGATTCTTTCCTTTTTTTTTTTTTTTTTTGTTTTGCTGCGGTTTGTTTTTGCTGTTCTGCGCTGCTTCTGTCTGCCGTTGCTGTTTCTGTTTCTTTCCCGGAGCTGCCGCCCAAATCGTCGGAGCTCCGTCAACCTTGAAGGTCGCCGTGACACGGGACTGCTTCTCCGTGTCACGGTTAGTGCTGACCGTGTCGCGGCAGTCGCGCTGGTGGCCGGAAATTTTTTTCGAGTTTTGGAGTTCGAATTTCACCAATTTTGCTGTAATTTCTCGATCTTCTCCTCATTTTCGACCCTCTACAAACATTCATGTAAGTTTCCTTTGATTTTTGCTTTGAATTTGCTTCACATAAACAATTTCATGACAAACCCTAAAAATCAATTTGGGGGTTTTTTATTTGGAAGCTTTATGTTGAAATTCTTGCCATGATTTTATTTGTATATGTATACATGTGTGTTTGTGAGAAATTTGGGACAAAAATTGCATGATTTGATGGAGAATTGAGCAAATCACCATTTTTAGGTGCTACTTTGTGAAATAATGTTCATGTTTTGAAATGGTGAAAAAAAAAATGGTGGTGAATCTTGTGAAATGATGTGTTGATTCATATTTTGCATATGTAATATATTGTCATGGAGAACATAGTATCATGCGGTTAGGAGAACTGTAGTATTAGTTTGTCATGGAGAAACTAAATACCATAATTTTGCCAATTTTTAGCCTTGAGGTAAAAATTTAGCATATAATTCAATAAACAACTAAATAGCTTAGGAAATTATGCCAAGTATTTAGATTTTTATCATGATAAATACGCAATATAAAATGTTTAGGAAATGATGCTAAACACTTAGATTTTAATAAAATTTAGCATATAATTCAATAAACAACTAAATAGCTTAGGAAATGATGCTAAGTATTTAGATTTTTATTATAAATATGCAACCTAAAAATGTTTAGGAAATGATGCTAAACATTTAGATTTTTATAATAGCATGCCTAGACGACGAGATTGCGACCTTTCTACCCGCGGCCGGCGTCGGGCTTTTCGAGAGGACACTCCCACTATCCCTGAGGGCGTGGACGATGACGTCTTGGAGTCCGAGCCTCGGACTTCTACGAGTAGGGGTAGATGGGTTCCACCTCCGTGGACCCCAGACCAGTTGGTTTTCTGCCGTGAAAACCACGTCCCTCACCGCGCACTCTCCGGCATAGTCGATGGCACACTTCGCCAGCATGGTTCCGGGGCCGGTGATTTGATCCCTCGACTTCACCAGGTCATTACGAGGGATCCTGCTACGAGCGCCCTATGGGAGTCGTCTGGCTTGGTCGATTTCTACGCGGCGGTTGTAGGGTTTCGCAGCCCCCGGGGTTGCGGCGCGACGGTTGTTCGCGCATTGTTGGAGTATTTCTGGGATACTACCAACACGTTTCACTTTGCTTGGGGGGAGATGACGGTGACCCCCCTGGACTTCAACATGATCAGCGGGCTGCGCTTTACTGACCGGGCAGTAGGCCAGATGTCTGATCTATCTTGGACATCGGCTGAGGTAGCTGATTTGTTGGGTCCGGTTGTTCAACACATCAGGACCCGACCGGTGTCTCGAGGTGGTCCTAGGAGTGGACGATCGGAGTCGGCTTCAGTTCTTGCTCACGGCTTCGAGATGGAGGATACGACGGCCGAGCAGCGGGTACGGATCTTCATCTTGATCCTGATCTCTATGACCCTTTCTCCCGACAAGAGTTCACGCGTGCTCCTCTGCTACCTCCCCTCTTTGGCCAGGATCCCCGAGATAGGATCCTACAGTTGGGCCAGTCTTGGGTACGCGGATCTTCTTCTGTCTCTATGTCATGGCTGCTGTCAGCTGAATGACGAGTCCCCTGTCACCGTTTACGGCCTGTGGAGAGTCGTAGAGGTGATGATCTTTTCTTTTCTTGTTTCATTTTAGCTTGTTGGACTCGTGTGCTGAGTATTATTTTTGTTGCAGCTATGGTTCTACGAGTACTTCCCAGGCTTAGCTCCTCGCCGGCGTCAGGGAGCGGTCCACGACTTTCCTGTCGGGGCCAGCTAGCGCGACCGAGGAGAGTCGCGGGTGGAGTCTGTTCCGGCGCTTCGTGGGCTACTACGCCGAGGCACCTCTTCCGTTGGCGTAAGGATTAGTTTTGTTGCGTTTTTTCCTTCTGATGTTGCTTCCGTTGTTTCACGCCTGACTTTTTATGGTTTCGAGGTTCCCATCGATGTCCAGTACCGTCCTTGGGCCGGGATGACTGATCTACCCGAGGCCCTACGTCTTTCCGTGTACCGTACCATTTTGGTTGGTACTGGGCGCTTCGTTTGGTATTTGGGGGAGCGAGTCGTCCGTCAGCATAGCGGCGGTCGCTTTGTGGTGCCTTCATCCCCGCCAGAGTCGATGCTGGACTCCCGCTTGATCAGAGAGTTGATCAACAGGGGAGAGCGGTACACTCTTCCATGGCAGGAGCTTGTTCACATGGAGAGCGACTATGCGCGGGATTTACTTCCCTCTCTGGCTCCTCCACCCCGTCTTCCCGAGGTATGATTTCTTTCGAGAGTCTTCTTTGCTAGTCTCTGTTTTAAATAGTCGAATAACTTGGTTATTCGATCATATTTTCAGACGACCATCCACCCTGTGGGGAGGATTCAGATTCCTCCTCAGTCTGTTCGCTACCCTGGGCCGATCGGTATCATGGAGGACCATATTGCTGACGCGCCGGAGGGTTATAGACAGGCGCAGGAGTCAGTGCCCGAGGTTTTTGAGCCGGTGAGTTTTTCTTCGACGCATTATCCACTCTTTTAATGCTGCTTATTACTGATTTTTCTTTGTTTTATCCTCAGCCTAACCGCCCGGAGGTGATGGGAATCATGAAGCTGGTGGACGCGCTGAAGTATTGCATCATCAAGCTTCGGCGTGGTGCGAGTTGTCGGAGCTCTAGCGACGTTCTTGAGGTATCACTTATTTCTTCATTTCTGCCATTTGTTTTATTTTGCATCATTGACACCTTTTGATTTTGTGTTTTTCAGGAGCGACGGAGGTTCCGCTCGCGCTCGAGGCCCAGAGGCTCGGACGAGGAGGAGCTTGGTCGTGGTAGACGATCTACTGAGGCTCACCGGCGTTCTCAGCGAGAGCCTCAGACTACTCAGCCATTCCAGGAGGCTCAGTGGCAGCAGGGTCAGTCTTCTCAGCGTCAGTCCTTTTCACAGCCTCCAGTTCCCGAGTTTAGGTCTCCTTTGGATCCTGGTTCATTCTCGGCTCCATTATCCGGGATTCCTCCACCGCTGTCGGGCTTGTTCTCGGTTCCGATGTATGGGATGATGCCTTCGCCGACGATTCCAGTATCTTTGGGCCAGTCTACTCCATTTTCCGGTTGGACGGGTCCTGCCTTGAGCTTGGCTACTGCCGGGCCTACGGGGACTAGTAGGGACGCTACTCCCCGTACTCGGATGGTCGAGGGACTCTTCGGTTCGCCGTTCCCATACACACAGGGTGGACCACATGCACAGGGTCAAGATGAGACTGATTCTGATTCTAGAGATTTTTGACCGAGGGTTTTTGTACATACTGTGATGACACTTGACACATTTATGTATTATGACTCTTTGTTCGTTATTTACGGTTTATATATCTATTATTGTGTGTGTTAGTGTGTGTTTGAGACTCTTTGTGTGTGATTGTGTATTTATTAACGACACGACGAAAAACATAAGTGGAGTAATGGAGGGTACCGACCTTCCCCAAAAGAAAAGAAAAAAAAGACACTCAAAATGAAATTACTTTCCCCGAAAGAAAATAAAAGAAAAGAAATAAAAATAAAATGATGAATATAAAAAATATCTTCCCAAAATAAAAATAAAATAAACAATAAAATCTTAAAATAAAATAAAGATAAAAATAAAAAAGGTGAGAATTTTATTAGAAATAAAACTCTCAGAGAAGACTGAAAAATAAACGCTAAAGATAAGAAAATAAAAAAAAATCCGGACAGATACGGAAAAGATGAAAAAAATAAAGTGCGTAAAGTGCCGTGACACGGCACTGTTCACCGTGTCACGACAAAACCTGCCGTGTCACGGCAAAGGTTCCCGTGACACGGTGGAATTTCCCGTGTCACGGGACGCGTATTATTCAGCGGTTTGTTTTACGCGTGGGAAAAGATAAATTCTGGGCAGTTTCGAGCGCGTTTGCTATAAAATAAGACCAGATTATTCACGATATGCATAATTACGAAACACAAAATAATTTAGAATTTCATATTTCAATAATCATGTCTCAGAATTTTGATAATACATTGCGCGACTGGTCTTATTCTTTGACCAATGCTGAAAAAAGAGAGTTAGAATTATTTCATGTCAGGGGTGTGCTAGCCCTGCGACTTGTAGCTATTGAACATGATTTTCTTAGAGCAGCATTAGATTATTGGAGTCCAGAAACGCACTGTTTCAAATTTGATTATGATGAAATCTGTCCTCTGCCGGAGGAATTTGGTGCAATCTTTGGATTTCCTGCTAGAAATCTTATAGCCATGCCTATCTTACGTGAATATTCTTACCAAGACTTTGAACGCCATCTGAATCAAACAGATCCAGATTTAAATAGAATTGTTTGTGGTAATGAAGTAGACTTAGAAAAACTTGCTAACTTATATTTTAATCGCCCTATCTCTGAGTCTTATCATGTATATCGTAGAAGGGCATATATTTTTTGCATGTTTAGCAAGTTACTATTTGCAAACGGTAGGGTAGGACATGCTTGTCTAGCGTCTGTGCTTGAGCATGTAGAATCCGAAAGATCTCCTATGCCAACGTGCCTTAGAGAAACATTTCGTGGCCTTGACGAGGCGAAATCTGACCGGAAAGCCATCAGGAAGGGCTCTCTGGTACTATTACAGGTAAAAATACGTTGCGAATAGCCCCCGTGACACAAAACAGGCACCGTGTCACGGTTGGGGTCTGTCGTGACACGGTTAAAACTGCCGTGTCACGGGAATCTGCGGTTTTTTTTTTTTTTAATTCGACTTTGACTAATTTTCTTTTTTCTTTTTTTTTGCAGATTTGGTTGATGGAGCGTTTGGAATTATTTGAAGCCCCCGACGATATTGAAAAATATGGCCCCAACGACTTAGTCCGTAGGAAGAAGAATTACTCTGCGAACATGTCGTATGAAGATTGGAAAAATTTCTTTGCAAAGAGGGAATTTTCCATTCGTTGGGTGGTGCCTTGGTGGAGGCTTACTAGGATGGTTGGCACGAATGAAACTCCATATTGCCATGTTCCTAGTATCTCCAAACTGACCTTTTATTGTCCCTCTCGACTGATGCGGCAGTATGGACTTGAACAAGTAATTCCACGCTATAACGATAGTCCTCGTGAAGTATCGTTGCATGAAAGTAACGTTCACAAGTACGAGGCTTATTGGATTGGAAGACCTTTGTGGACCGTTTCTGCAAGTGACCAAGCTCCTCCTCCATTATCTAGTGCATACAAGGCATGGTTGAACCCTAGAAGTAGGAGGGAACGATTCGGATCACGCAAGTCCGATGTAAAGAGTCGTCTTGGAGATAAGAAAGCTCCTCTTAAAGATCGTCTGGGTCCGAGAACACAAGGGATTGAGTTTAAGACTCCTAAGATGCCAAGAAAGAAGACCTATGTGAAAGGAAAGGGTAAAGAAAAGATGGTGTATAGGGAGAAACAACCGAAAAAGTTCAAAAAAGGTGAAAGGGGTGAGAGTTCGACTAGGGGTGTGACGGTTCGGGCTACAAAAGACACCCTAATGGTGAAGGCCGACCTAATTGAGCAAGAGAAGGATGTTCCTAAAGAGAAGAGAGATTAGATCAATAGTGCTTTGCATTTTATTATTTATAATTTTTATTTAAAATAAGGCATTTGATGCCAATATTTGTAGTCGCATTTATTTTAATAATAGCATATTTATTTCAGCCTTAAAAATAAAAATTACAATGACTTTTATTTATTAATCCGAGTCAAGGAGTCGGACGCAATGGAAGAACGAAAATAAAAACTCGAACAATGAATCCGCAACGAATGCGCCAATAAATAAAACGGGAAACTGAAAATCTACCGTGTCACGGTGAAAGGGTCCCGTGACACGGTTCAAATTCCCGCGTCACGACAAATTTTATATTTTTTTTATTTTTTATTTTTTTGACAGACAGGGATGACGTGGCACGGAACAATTCTCCCGTCAGACGGGAACAAATCCCGTGTCACGGGAGGCACCCTGTCCTTTTTGCCGTTCAGAGGTTGCCGTGACACGGGAATTTCTCCCGTCAGACGGGAAGAAATCCCGTGTCGCGACATTTTTCCCCCTTTTTTTTTTTTTTTTTGCCGTGACGCAATGCTGAACCGACGCGCATATTAGATCAACAGAGGGAGGATTTTTTTATTTTAAAGTGGCCGGGGGGGTTGCCTACGTATCCTAAAAAGGAATCAGGCCAGACGTAGCTCTAATGGGTCATGAACCCATGCGACTAGGCGTAGAATTTCTTGAGTTGATCCAAGTTGGTTAAATTATGGAAACCGTTACCGTCCATGTCTACTAATTGTGCCGCTCCGCCAGACAGGATGGCTTTAACAATGTACGGGGCTGACCAGTTTGGTCTGAATTTTCCTCTTGGATCTAACGCATTTTTACGAAGTGCCTTAAGCACTAGGTCACCCTCTTTGATATTCCTGGTCTTGAATTTTTTATTAAAATGTCGTGCCATACGTTGTTGGTAGGTTTGGACATGATGCAAAGCTGCCAAGCGTTTTTCATCAAGCAAGACCAGTTCGTCGTATCTTGCTCTAATCCAGTCGACTTCATCTAGTTGGCTTTCCAATGCGATTCGGAGAGAAGGTATCTCGAGCTCGATTTGTTGTACAGCTTCATATAATTTAGGATATCTGTATACCATGGTTCATCTTCTTCCTGTGGTTCTTGTTCATCGTCAAGTGCATGAACATAAGCTGGCTCATATCTTCTCTCTATGGTCAGTGGCATTCTGATCGTGTCAGCTGGAATTCGTACCATTGATGCTAACTTAGCTAGTGCGTCGGCGAACTGGTTTTCCTCTCTTGGCAAATACGTATATTCCACTTCATCTAGTTGCTCCGTGAGAGTTTCTAAATGAGCTTGATACGTAGCGAGACTTTCACTCCTCACTTTCCATCTCTTAGAGATTTGGTTAATGATTAGTGAAGAGTCACCGTAGATTCTGAGTTTCTTGATTCCCAAGGCGACAACTGTTTCTAATCCCAAAATGCATGCTTCATATTCTGCGACATTGTTGGTGACATCAAAGTCGAGCTTCATGGAAATCGGGATGTGTTCTTCATTGGGCGATACGAGCAAGACTCCCACACCACATCCTTTTTGGTTTGAAGCTCCATCGAAATAGAGCGTCCAACTATCGTCTTCGGTCATGAGTAAATCTTCGTCAGGGAAATCGTACTCATCTTCTTCTTTTTCAACTTCTTCTAGCGGAAAGTCTGCTAAGAAGTCAAACTGCAGAACCTTTGATGGCCTTTTGTGGCACAAATCTCAAGTCAAATTGAGCTAGATTGACTATCCACCTTGATAATCTGCCGTTGAGTGTTGCTTTCTCGAACAGGTATTTGAGAGGATCCATCTTAGACACGACATGCACTGTATGAGTGAGCATGTAATGTCTTAGTTTCTGTGCGGCCCATACAAGTGCGAGACACAACTTCTCGAGTGGCGTGTATCGCGTCTCATATCCTTGGAGTTTCTTGCTCAAGTAATAGATTGCATTCTCCTTGCTTTCGATCTCTTGTGCTAGCATTGCCCCCATCGTTTCTCTTGTGACCGTAAGGTAGAGTCGAAGAGGAAAGTTAGGTATTGCTGGCGCTAGCACAGGTGGGTTTGCCAAATACTCTTTGATTTTGTCGAAAGCCTTTTGGCAATCATCATCCCATGTGACTGGGACATTCTTCTTAAGCTTCTTGAATATAAGTTCACATATTGCTGTGAGCTTTGATATGAACCTACTTATATACTGCAACCTTCCAATGAAGCCTCGAATATCCTTCTCATTTTTGGGTGGTGGCATGGCCATGATCGCTTTTACTTTTGAAGGATCTATTTCAATCCCTCGGGAACTGATCACATATCCAAGTAATTTGCCTGACGTGACTCCGAATGCACATTTTGCTTGATTTAATCTCATGTTGTACTTACGGAGTCTTTCAAAAAACTTGCAAAGTGCGACGATATGGCCTGGGCGATCCTTAGATTTGACAATCATATCATCGACATAGACCTCCACCTCTTTGTGCATCATGTCATGTAACAATGCTGTAGCTGCTCTTTGGTAGGTGGCACCCGCGTTTTTCAACCCGAATGGCATTACCGTATAGCAATATGTACCCCACTGTGTGATGAATGTGGTTTTCTCCATGTCTTATTCGGCCATCAATACCTGATTATATCCGGCGTAACCATCCATGAATGACAGGAGTGCATGGTTTGCTGTATTATCGACCAGAATGTCAATGTGAGGTAGAGGGAACCCATCTTTTGGGCTTGCTTTAATGAGATCCCTGTAATCAACACACATTCTGACCCTTCCATCCTTCTTTGGAACTGGAACCACATTTTCTATCCATTCCGGATACTTGGATACTCTGATGAAACCTGCGGCCAATTGCTTCCTGATTTCTTCCTTGATTTTGAGAGCAACATCTGGTTTCATTCGGCGTAGCTTTTGTTTGACAGGCTTCATACCTGGAATGAGTGGTATCGTATGCTGAGCTATATCCCTGTCAATTCCTGGCATATCTTGGTATGACCAAGAAAATACATCAACAAATTCACTAAGCAAATTAATTAGCTCTTTGCGTTCATCTTGACTTAGTGTTAATCCAATTTTTACGTCCTTAACAGTCGTATCATTAGAAATGTTAACTGTTTCTGTATCTTCAATAACTGCTGTTTTATTTTCGTGTTCTTCCATTGCTTTTATTATTTCTTTGTCATTTTTATCATTAGCAAAGCAATATTGATCAGGGCTAGGGGAATGGCACGCATCGTAAGCAAAGGTACTCATTTCATTGAATTCATTGGCTAATACATTAAGAGAGGCAAGGTCGGCTGCGACCTCACCAGAATTATTAGGACTAGAAAGAGAGGACTCAACAAGAGACTCAGGGTTGAACTCTATAGCAGAAAGAGGGTCGGCCTCAGACTCTAAGGACTCGTCTACAGACTTAGACTCAGACTCGGACTTGGACCCAGACGATTCAGACTCATCAAACATAGGAACCTCGCCAGCGGTTATTTCCAACTTCTCTCCACTCGACGTAGTGAGCCTCAATGTCTTGCGCCATCCCCTTGAAATGGTATCAGCTTGGACGATTAACTCGGAGGGGTCGAAATCCTTGTTTGCTATGACGGCTTGAACGAGCTCAGAGTTATCATTGCAGACCGGCTTGGATTCATTCTTCTCCATTCCAAAAAGAAGGTTGATTCCCAGATCATCGGAGTTCAGGCTAGCTGACTTCTCGACTGTGGAGAGCTCTTCATCAATGAAGTCACAATCGAGGAACACCTCGAATCCTGGTTCACGGATCCCATTATGGACAAATGGTTCAGAGAATTCATAGCATGGGAAGTCTTCCCCTTCTTTGATGCACTGACCGTTAAGAGTGAACGGATATGGATCCATGGCCATTTCCGTCTTCGTGGTTCGAGCGTTGTTGCGAGCCTTCATTTTCAAGGCAGCTTGTTTCAGATCTTCTTTTGTCGGCTCGAATCCTAAGCCGAAAGTGTCCTTCTGGAGCGCACCAGGGTGACCCCAAGATTTAGCCAGTTTCTTTTAGAGCCCAAGGGTCATTCCTAGGAAGTGACCTTGCTTCTTCAGAATGGCGTTGATACTGTATTTGAGTAGGGATCGAAGTCGAGATGGCACCTTTCCTCTCCTTCGATCACAAGAACATCATCTAGTGAAAACCCCCACAGATCTTCATCTTCCTCGTCATGTTCAACATGGACGATAGGAGTATCAATAACTTGAATGCGCATAGGAGAAGCGTCGATGGTAATCGGGACCCCTCCAACTATGGCTTTCACTTTCTGGTGAAGCGATGACGGAATCGCCTTTAGCTCATGAAGCCAAGGGCGTCCTAATAACAAATTGAAAGAGGCCTTAATGTCCACCACCTGAAATTTGGTGCGACGTTCAATAGCCCCAGTAGTTATATTCAGTACGATAGTACCCACGGCTTGACGGCGAGTATTATCGTAAGCTCGAATCCCTTGAGTGGAGGGAATCAACTCTTCATTCTTTATACCCAACTTCCTTGCAGTACGGAGTGGGCACACATTGATTGCAGAGCCATTATCAACCAGGCTCATAGGAACATTCATCTACCTAAACACTACAGTGAGGTGTAAGGCCTTATTATGTTGGTCCCCTTCCGGGGGGAGATCCTTATTAGAAAAGGAAATCAGATTGCTAGTACTCGGCAGCTCAGTAGTGAGAAAGTTAACCAATCCTTGAGGAGTCATGTCATCATCAACTCCTATCTTCACCAGAGCATTCATTACAGCCTTTTGATGCTCGTGGGAAGTGGCCAAAAGCTTCCATACATTCATCTCCACCTTGGTCTTTTGCAGCTGTTTGACCACATCGCTATTCACAGGGTCGATGGGATCAAATATCGGATTTGATTGTGGTGGAGGTGGGTTAGGTTGTTGCAACCGTCCACTTCTGGTGAGAACCTTGACCTCAAGGTCCCCCCAAACATCTTCACTGGTGCCGAGAGATGAACAGGCTATGTCTTTGAGATAGACGTCTTCATCATCACTATCCCAGATCCCATTCACTTCTTCAATGCTTGAGATAAATACAAATTCCGACAGAGGTTCATTCACAGATTGAATGAGTATTGACGGATCAAAGGAGACTTCATCTCCCATGATAGCCAGAGCATCAGAAAGAGGACCTGTTTGAATGTTAGGCTTCTTGCCCCCTGGAGGGACAGGAAGTTGGTTAGCATCAATTAGGTCTTGGATTGCGTCTTTCAACCTCCAACACTTCTCAGTGTTATGACCCTTGCCTTGGTGATACTTGCAATAAGCGTTGGGGTCATAGTTAACGGTCCTATTCTCATGTCGAGGTTCTGGAAATGGTCCGATTGACATAATCAGTCCCTGACCATGAAGACGGTCATAAGCAGCATCATAAGTCATTCCCAAAGGCGTATAAACCCTCCTTTGCCTTTGGAATCTTTGAGGAGGAGCATTAAGGGCCAGCACATCATTGATATTTATATTGTTATTAGCATTATTGGGCTTAGAAGACGAAGAAGAAGGAGTGTCGTTCTTCTTGTTTTTCCAAGTGATGTTGTTATTGTTGCTACCAACAGACTTCATCAGTTTGTCTTCGATATTGATTCCAATATCGTATACAGCATCAAAGGTACTTAGAGGCATAAAATTCAGGTGTTGCTTGTACTTATGACGAGTCAGGTTGGCAATGAACAAGCGAACCATTTCCTTCTCCTTGGGAGGATCCACCAAGAGCGCAGCTGTTTCTCTCCACCTGCTTAGGTAAGTGGTGAAGCCTTCATTCTCTTTCTGTTTGAGAATGGAGAGTTCACGTTCAGAAGTCTTGGCCTGGATGTTACACTTGTACCGATTCATAAAGCTTTCAGTAACATCCTCCCAGGTCGCGACATGCTTGGATTCCAGAGAATAGAACCACTGTTGACAGGCATGTTCTAAGGAAAGAGGAAACACCGTAGGGAAGAGTGTCACATCTACTCCCTTAAGAGCCATAGTTGCAGAAAAAGCCTTCAAATGGAAAAGTGGATTATCAGTAGGCTTGAACTTGGGAATATCAGCAGTGGAAAACTTCTCAGGAAGCTTCTCTCTTATAGACGAGGAGGTGATAGGCTGTTCCACATCAGTGAACTCTTCGGAAATCTTGCTCATTTGTTCCTTGATCTTGTCCATCGCAGTAGTAGTGACACTGTTTTGCTTGTCTTGCTCTACAGTGCTGACTCTAGTAGTGAGTATCTGCATCATGTCAGACAATCTTTCGATTGTCCTGTTGAGGTTCTCGATGTCTTCCTTAGTGGCCATTGGTTGAAAGTAGACTGGAGACGGATCTTGTGGAGATGACTGAGGTGGTTTCCTTGTACGCCTCTTTGGTATAAGAGGTTGTTGAGGTATGGACTCGAACTGTAACAATCTACCCTTGCTTCTTGCCCAAGCGCTGCGACACCGAAACAAACACACTTTTAATGACCAAACTTGACCTTAACCTATCCGGATTAAAAAAAAAGAAATTTTTTTTTATTTTATTTTATTGAAACTCTACTTATGAGAAAAAAAAAACATGGGAGGATACCATCCAACTTACTCCGAAAAAAAAACGACACAAAAAACGAGACTTCCTAAAAATACGGTCAAAAGTGGTGCACGACTTAAAGCAAAAAAGTGTGTGAACACGACATGTGAGTGATTAAGTGAGGTTATAGACGCGTGTTTTGACCGTGTAGCTAGACACGACTCAATACTGGACACAAAAATCGAGAAAAAAGACTGACAGGACACTTTCCTGGGCACCGTGTCACGGTGCAGACTGGCGTGACACGGTTCAGTCTACCGTCAGACGACAGACTTTCCCGTGTCACGGCACTGTTCACCGTGACACGGCAGAACATGCCGTGACACGGTGCGCAGTTTCAGGTCAGTTTTGTGATTTTTCAGATTTTAATCGATTTTAAGTCCGTACTAATTACTATGTGAGAATAAAAACCCTCGGTCATGGGTTAAACAAAAAGAGCAAATATTTGAGGGTTAGCACCAAAACAACACATAGCATTTAGGCACGATGATGTAAAAAAGTTCGCAACCTAAAGTCAAGATCTATGTTCAACTATTAGTCAAGCTTTGGGTATCAAAAGGGTACCATGGTTAAGAGTTTGGACGCGTTAGCAAGGCAGCCTCCCTTGAGGGTGTATGCCAACGGGCGGCTCCGCGAGTTCGTGATGAAATCGAACTCGACTCCATGGTTTGGGTGGATTTAATAACTCGGATGAACCCTTATTGCCATGAGCGTTTTTGGGTCGATAGAGCTTAAATCCCCCGGGGCTAAGACGCATGTAGAACACATACGTTTTTTCCGAAAAATCGAAGGAAGTCGACTGTGAGAAAAGAAAATAAGCCACCGGACTGATTTTAGGACTGCCGTGACACGGCAGACGGTACACTGTACCGTGACACGGCAGTCAGAAAATCTGACTGGTGCCCTGTTTGCTTTTGCGCGCAACCAAGTTATCCAATTTTTCCTACGGGACAGACCTGAATGCGACGTTAAAACGTCTATGCAGATGCAAAAAATGTCAAATTAATCACAGGAATATTTTTTCAAGAATCTTTCAAGTCTCATCCACTCATCTTAATTAAATACCGATCACTCAAATCGATAAATAATTAAGAATCCTCCCCAGTGGAGTCGCCAAATTGTAGGCGTCGCTCGAAGTGCGCCTACGTTAAAAGCATGTTGTGAATATGCTTGGCACTCATAGGAAGTGGTAATAGACATTACGATTAGGGACAAATAAAGTAGGGAGCCGCCAACAAGTTTTCAAGGAACTTGTAAACCGTTCACGGATCATAAAAGGCAACCACGATAAGGGACAACGAAGGCAACAACGATTGACCCGTGAAGGTTACACCCTATTCATAATCCATGAGATTACTAACTCCATATGGTTCGGAACCACGAAAGGAGGATCGGGGATGATGGTACAAAGTGAGTCATGGAGTCACATTCGCCCGTATTGGCCTCTACTCGATTCTTATATTGAAAAGCATTCTTGTGATCTCAAAGGCATACAAACAATAATTCAATTCGCTCCAAACTATTATTTAACTAAATTGGTTCAAAATTAATGCACACATAATTCTAAAAATTTGGTGATCACTTCAATTAATAATAAGATTAAAAAGGATCCTAAACCGGTTGTCCAAATTATCTTATTAGTCGTGATTTTCAATTACATATTCCCTTTAAACATGCAATATAGTGATCAATAAAATAAAATCAACATTAATATTCAAAACTAATTTAATCACAATTCCAACAACATAAAAATCGTTAGAAAAATAATAATAATAAAAAGAGCATGATCCTTACTTTGAATCTGTTTGTTTGCAACTACAAAATAATAAACGAGTTAGTAACTTCAAGGAAATAATAAAACAATAATTAAATTAAATTAAATTAAACTAAGGTTGATTTTGGGGCCAAACCCTCAAACGATTCTACCTTTCACGCCTTGGCTTAAGGACAGAACCTCGAGTAAAATATGGACTCCTTTGAGTGCTTGAAGAAGGAATTTTGAAGTGAAAAGGGTAGGCTAGTATTTAGGTTAATAGCATAGAAGAGAAAAGCACACGAAATGAGGGGGTATTTATAGGGAAAATGTACTGAGGAAGCACACGAAACCCTAAAATGATAAAAACCCTAAAAAAGTATCCCGTGACATGGTTAAACTGTACCGTGACACGGTCAGAATGTACCGTTAGACGGTACACTTTCCCGTGACACGGTACAGTTTTAGAGTGACGCGGGAAATTTTCAGAAAACGGAATGAAAAACGCGTTAAGGGTTTACGCGGAAAGGACACGGAACATCCCGTGTCACGGCAGACCTCCCGTGTCACGGGAAGTCCCACCGTCAGACGGGAAGGGCTCCCGTGACACGGTCAGACTGTACCGTGACACGGTCAGCTCCAGTCCATTTTTCCGTCTAAATTCATTTTTAACCCTAATTTCTTTCGGCTTTTTAAATGCCGATTGATAATTTCGGGCTTTTTTCTGACTTTTATTATTCGGGCTAAAATAAGAAAATAATAAAATAAAAATAAATAAAATGTTTGGGCCAAAAATAAATAATAAAATAATAAAATAAAAAGGTTTGGGCTTAAAATTAATTAATAAGCTTGGGCTAAAATTAAAACTATGCTTTTACCAAATATCAAGACTAATCCATGGACCTTTCAAAAATATGAATTTAATAAAATACGATTTTTTAAGCACTCTCGGGATTAAATACTAAACCCGACCAACAGTGGCGGTGAAAGGTTATTTATCATCGGGTTTGGTTTTGGGGAGACATTTTTAGGTGTCTACAATAAGACTAACCTTTTTGTGTTGGAAATTTTTGGAGATTCATGGGGTATTTATAGGAGAGAATTGTTGTAGGGTAAAAAGAAAGATTTGGCCTCATAAAAATAATGGGTCGATTAAGTAAACAAATGGGTTAGGCTTGTGTGATTGGACATAAATTGTAGAATAAAGGTGCATAAAATAATTTGTTCAAATAATTTTCGACCCAGATTAATAATTTGAAACTTTTGAAATTAAATTATGAAAAATAACAAATAAATATTATAAATAAAATAAATTTTCATTTATAAAATATTTAAAAATACGGGGGATTACAGGTATCTCAAATCATTGTGAGCCGTTTGGAATGAAACCCAAGCAAAGCATCATTAGGATGTCTACTAAAATATATGTTGAGAATATTATTGCCTTAATGGCGATAATAAAGAAGTTGTTCTATGGAAAGTTCGTTGTTAAACGTTAATGATTGTAGGTGTTAAGTTGAAGGTCTCAATCATGAAAATGAGTGGGAGCCATCACTTGGACAATAAATCCTAAATCACATATAATCCATGACACTCTCAAATTTTATCATCTTATTATGAAAGTGATCAGTAATGAAGATGCTAAGATTAGAAAAGTAGTTATAACTAAACCTATGCAATAAGTGAACGACAACATTCACAATTGCATGAAAGAAATCAAGCATATTAGATATGGGTGTGATTTCTATAGATGTTTTATAAAGAGTGATACTCTTAAAACATTCAGAAAAACCATTTATCATAAGATGAACCATTCAGGTTTTGGAGTAATTTAAAATTTCATGCAATTTTTATCACTCCGTTTGCTATATAATTGTGGTTTAGAATTAAATAATGAGTCCATTCGATTCTTGGAATATTCAAAATAGGGTATCAAGACCAGTCTTGGTAAGGAAACACCTATTAAGTGAACGTTGAATATTATAATCGAAAATTATCCCTAATCGAGGTCATTTATACGATGGACGATTAATGACCAATTGAGATTAGTGTGTAGTCTGATTTATAGCACCGTTTCTTGTGCTACGAGGACATGATTGTCATAAATCATTTGCACGGGTATTGGTTTAGAACCATACTGGATTGACCTATGAGAATACTTTGAGAGATTAAAAATCGTCATAAGTATACTTCTCATTATGGCTATCGGAACCTATATCCTCGACCATGAGTATTGTGAGTTTATCTTGTTTGAGTACTAGTCCGCTTTGATGTTGTCAAACGCCTGCCGTAATAGGGAATTATAACGGCAACACTCGGGCGGCTAGGTCCTCTCAGTAAGAGGAGCTACATTACAAGACTGGGAATGTCCCCCTACTAAAATAGGGATGATGTCTTTGTTGTATACAAGGCCTCTCATAGAGAGAGACTGTGAAAAAGCATGGCCTTGCTCGGATGGATTTTAGAAATCATCTGATATTGACAGTCGGACTCGGAATCAAGAAACTCTTCTGGATGTAATAAGGATGACAAATAATCTTACCTTATAGTTCATGAAGAGACATTAAGCGATATAGGAAAAAGGATGTACACTAAATGCGCACTTGTCCGGAAGGACAAGTGGGAGATTGAAAGAAATGGTGTCCTTCGAAAAAGTGTACTATTCCGTTAGTGGGTTCAAAATTATTAGAAAGCTAATATATTCAGTAAGTTCAAGTGATCGGAATGCCTAGGTGGAGGTCGCTTCCGATAAGCAATATTAATGCATAATTAATATTACAGCTTAATCTTGAATGAACCCTTCGGGTCACAGTCTTAGTAGTAAATGAACCGACTCGACGAATTAATTCGGAAGAAATTAATTCGTTGCCCAAGTATTAAATATTTAGACGTCGGAAATTCGATCTTGGAGCGTCGAAACCGAGCGTCGGAGAATCTCAAATTGGCGAGATGGGAAAATGCTTCAAGTAACAAGTAAAATCCTAGCCACGCAAAAGGCTAGGAAAGCGCGCCCAATAAGAGTGTGCCACGTGGCATCACACATGGAAAAACGCCATGTGGTAGCACACGTGACAGCCACGTCGGCAGCCGCCAAGTAGCAGCGTGCCACGTAGGCAGCGCACCATTGTGGCGACACATGTGGCAAGGGCCGTGGACCCGGGGCGATGGGTCATGGACACGGACAAAAATAAAATGGCCCAACCGAACCGAACTTGGGGCTCAGGGTGACACATGGTTAGTTCACATTGCATGTGAATTGCCTTGGGGACCAAGTGGGAAAGTGGTCCTCACCTAATCAATATTTCCATGTGGGATCTTTTTGTGAAAAAAAGTCCCACATTGAAAGATGAGTGGAATTCACAAGCTTCCTTCCTTATAAATAGCCAAAGCATGGCTTGAGAATTCTTTGCTTGAGTAGGAGTTCAATAGAGCATTGCATTAGCAAAACTCTTAAACTCATATAATACTCGGGTTTTGGTCGGACCTCGCTAACCTCGAGGTAACGAACCTAAAAGTCGCTAGTAGTTTTTGCGGTTGAATTTCCGTAGGAGGCTCGCGTATTTTCGGAGCTCAAGATTTCAAGTAAGATCCCGTCTTTGAGGGCGAAGCACACTTCAAAGGTAAATTCCGATTTTATCCTTTTATGTTTATTTGTTATGCTTTATGGTTTTGTTAATTGCGAGTGGTTCTTTGGGTCGGGGTTGTATCTACGGTGAGTCGGACTCACCAAACCCCAACAAGTAGAGGTCGTACTAGGGCTAGGGTAACGATTCCCCCCTAAAGGGAACGTTATCTTGGTACCCTCGCTCCGAACTCATTTCTGGTTCATGTAGACAAATTTGGGCATGGGTAAACTTACGATTTGTGCTAAATATCCCTTGAACTCTAATTGGGAGAAAGGCATGAACGAAATTTATGAGTTTTCCTAAAACTCATTGGCAACTCCTACTTGTTTCTTATAAAAAAGCGTG
This sequence comes from Chenopodium album, assembly GCF_948465745.1. Taxonomy (NCBI): domain Eukaryota; kingdom Viridiplantae; phylum Streptophyta; class Magnoliopsida; order Caryophyllales; family Amaranthaceae; genus Chenopodium; species Chenopodium album. The sequence continues at coordinate 40,006,593 of NC_137834.1, read as the reverse complement.
ATGATAAGATCAATTCTGATTCAAGGTCTCCCAAACAGTCAGGAATTCAAATCCTAATACACCCTAAAAAGTGTAAAGTCCTAAGCTTTTAAAGGGTCATGGGCATTTAAGGAGAAGGATCCCCTACGACGGGCACACCCTTCTCACAGAAAGTGTGTAAGCTTTAAAGTTCATTTATGGGCTAAAGCAAGCTAGTAGAAGTTGGAATCTGCGATTTGATGAAGCCATCAGTAAGTTTGGTTTTATCAAGAATCCAGATGAGTCTTGTGTTTACAAGAAGGTCAGTGGAAACAGTTTTCCAATGCCAGAGTCTGTAAAGGCCTAGCTTGGAAAATGTTTTTCAATGAAAGACTTGGGAGAGGCTCATTACAAATTAGGGATCAAGATCTACAAGGATAGATCTAAGAGGATGATTAGATTGAGCAAGAATACTTACATTGATAAGGTACTTCCTTGATTCAACATGCAGGAGGCCAAGAGAGGTCACCTACCCATGTCACATGGCATAACCCTTAGTAAAAAGCAGTGTCTAAAGACACCTGATGAGCGGGAAAGGATGATTCAGATTCCATATGATTGGCTTATTGGATCAATCATGTATGCCATGATATTTACTAGGCCAGATGTATCGTACGCCTTGAGTGCTACAAGTTAATACCAATTAGACCCGGGAGAGGCGCATTGGACTGCGGCCAAGAATATCCTAAAGTACCTGAAAAGGAACAAGGATAAATTCTTGATATATGGTGGCTCAGATGAATTAGTTGTTGAAGGTTATACTGACGCAAGCTTCCAAACAAACTAAGACGATTTCAAATCACAGTCTTGAAACATGTTCTGTCTAAATAGAGGAGCGTTTAGTTGGAAGTGTGCCAAGCATAGCACAACTGCAGATTCTACAACTGAAGCCGAATACTTGGCAGCTGATGAAGCAGATGAGGAGGCAGTTTGGATTCGTAAGTACGTTGGTGAACTTGCTGGATTACCCTCCATCAAGGGTCCAATAACCCTTTATTGTGACAACAATGGAGCTATTTCTCAGGCTAGAGAGCCAAGGGAACATCATAAGGTCAAACATGTCAAGTGGCGATTTCACATGAAAAGGGAATGGAAGTCAGAGGATGAAATCAGAATTTGTAAAGTTGGAACATACGACAATGTAGCCGATCCATTTACTAAACCTCTTCCTCAAGCGAAGCACAAAAAGCACGTTGAGGCGATGGAAATCAGGCACGTTGGAAATTGGCTTTGATTTCCCTATTTAGTGTTTTAATTAATTTTGAACATGTTAATCTGAGACACTACGATGAACCATTCAAGTTTTGGAGTAATTTAATTTCATGCAATTTTATCACTCCACTTCTATTTAATTGTGGTTTAGGATTAAATATTGAGTCCATTCAATTATGAGAATATTAAAATAGGGTATCAAGACCAGTCCTAGATAAAGAAACATCTATTAAGTGAACATTGAATATTATAATTGAAAATTATCCCTAATCAAGGCCATTTAAATGATGGACGACTAATGACCACTTGAGATTAGTGTGTAGTTTGATTTATAGCACTGTTTCTTGTGCTACAGGGGCATAATTGTCTTAAATCATTTTCACAAGTATTGGTTTAGAACTATACTGGATCGATCTATGAGATTACTTTAAGAAGATTTAAAAATCATCATAAGTAAACTTCTCATTATGTCTATCGGAACCTCTTTCCTCGACCATGAATATTGTGAGTTCTCTTGTTTGAGTACTAGTCCGTTTTGATGTTAGTCAAACGTCTGCCGTACATAGAGATTATAACTGCAACACTCGGGCTTCTAGGTCCTCTTAGTAAGAGAAGCTGACAATATAATAGTTGGAATGTCCTCCTATTTACAATAGGGAATATGTCTTTATTGTTTACTAGGCCTCTCGTAGAGCGAGACTGTAAATGCATGGTAGTGTTCAGATGGATTTTAAGATATCATCTGTTTGTTGACAGTCAAACTTGGATTTTGAGAAACACTTCTGGACTTAACAAGGATGATGAATAATCTTACCTTATAGTTCATGAAGAGAAATTAAGTGACATAGGAAATAGGCTATACACAAAAAATGCACTTGTCCGGAAGGACAAGTGGGTGATTGATAGGAATGGTGTCCTTCTAACAAGTGTATTATTCTGATAGAGGGTTCGAAATTATTATAAAGCTAATTATTCAGTGAGGTCAAGCGATCAGAATGTCTAGTAAAAGGTCGCTTCCAATCAGTAATATTAATCCATAATTAATATCAGCTTAATCTTGACTGAACCCTTCTGGTTACACCCAAACAACTAACAATCCGATATTTAATGAGTCGCTAGAGTATTATGAATTCAGACGTCGGAAATGGAGCTAGGAGCGTCGAGACCGAGCGTCACAATTCGAGTCGAATTAATAAAAGACGAGATGATAAAATCAAATTAATTAATCAACAATTACCAAAATACCCCTAACATCCGAATGCCCCAAGCAAACTGAGTGCTAGGGACAATGTTGCTAGCATGCGCACAACACTAGGGCTAGAGTGTTGGGTGTGCATGGCTAGCTAGCTAGCTGGCGCAACGCTAGCAGCACCAGCCACGCAAAAACAGCACCAGCAGCCCGCATTGCGTGCATGGCTTGCTGCCACATGTGCGGGCTGGTACAACGCCAGCACGTTGCTGCTAGCGTACTAAGCTAGCTTGGATGGCAGTAGGCTTCGGCCAGTAGCCCACGTATACGCGTGGCTTACTAGGCCGAGCCTTCAACTAGCCCACATGCACGTTGCGTGCACAGCCAGCTCGGCCAAGGCAAGCCTTGGTGATATGAAATAACCAAAAAAACTCAAGAAAAAAAGTGGAGAAATCAAGTAACAACAAGTTCAATAAAAAAATAAGGATAAACCTATTTCAAAATCACAAAGATAAATGAAATAGGGGTCTTAATCAAAGCCAACACCAAGTAAAGCTAGGATTAAGGTGTAACCACAAAGATTACAAGGTAGCAATCACAAAGAAAGCAAGATAATCACAAAGAAAGCAAGATAATCACAAAGATTATGGTAGAGAGAGAAATTCTCTTTGATTACAAAATCAAGCAAAGTTCAACATTTAATTTCTTGCAAAACGTCTTAAAAACAACTTAAATAGTGCGCATAAACTGACAAAAAAGCGGGAAAAGGTTCGGCCGAACTTAGGGTAAGTTCGGTCGAACTTGTGGGTAGGTTCAGTCGAACTTTTGGAGTTCGGCCACTATGAAAAAATAAGGTCTGAAACTGCCTGGAAGTTCGCGCGAACCAGCTTTGGTTCGGTCGAACTCCCCTGCTCCTGGACAGGTCAACTACAAACGTTCATAACTTCTTCGTTTCTAGCTCAAATTTGGCATGTGACCAGTCGTTGAAAAGCTCTTGAACTCTACTTTCACCTCCAACTTGAATAACCTAAAAATTTCTTGTAACGAAGGAGATATGTCTGAATGAAGTAGTTGCATCAAATAATAAGCTTCTTGTCTTCAAGAGTGATGATGGTTAGCCCCGAAAGGTGACCTTTAAGGAGCTTGGCCCGACTTCGTGTCGTGACACATGGAACGTCTTCCACTTCTTCCACTAAGTTCCATGCACCCGCGTCACTTGGTGCGCAAGCCTAGCGTCACATGGCGAGTGGTGATTGGTCCTTGTGGCTTGAGAAGGGCGACTAAGGGGAAGCTTGGGGAGGAGGGAAATGGTCCCCTCCCCTTGTGGTCCTCACCTACCCTCTCCTTCCATGTATTTCACTTGTTGATTAATTATTTGTTTAAGATTTCTTTTTATTTTAGATTTAAAAATAAAAAGGAAATTGATTTTACCAACTCTCCCACATTGATGGGAGAGTGGAATTCTCATATGACATTCTCTATAAATACCCACCTTGGGAATTGGAGAAAATCACTTTAGTAGGAACTCAAAAAGGCATCTCCACTTGAGAGAAAACGTTTAAGTTAATGTAGGGAATATTTCAAGCCATCCCACGCTTGAGCCCCATTGTGATTATACACTTAAGCATAGTGGCATCTAAAGGGAAGGAAGCTACAGTAAAAGAGTCGCCAACAATTTTTAGGAACTTGTAAACCGTTTACAGGGTGAAGGTTACACCCCTTAACGATCCAGGAGATCGTTAAATCCAATAGGTCTGGAACCATGACTGCAAGTTCGGGGATGAAGGTACAAATTCAACCTAAAAGAGATTGAACCTGCCCTAATAATAGGCATCTACTTTAGTCTTCTCGTATTCATGTGCGCTTTCTGACTAACATACAATCAATAGATTAACCCTAAACCTGTTTAATCTATGTTGGTTAAATATTTAATGCACAAACAAACCTATTATTGGCGATCACTTGAATCATATTATCCTAAACAAGATTATTATCTTATTAAGCGTGATTACAAGTACAAATTCCCTTTACACATGCATAAAATGTGTGATCAAGCAATAACAATAATAATATATCAAGCAACACAATAATCACAAATTATATGTAAATTATCTGTCAATTAACAACTAACATGAAATAATTCGTAAATTAACAAATTACGTAAACAATTCGTAAATTAACATATTACGTGAAACAATTTTCTAATTAACAAATTACGTTAAAATATAATTCGAGACAACAATAATCATCATCATAATAATATTTATAACAATTATAAAAATAATCTTGTTAACAATAAAGTATAATAATATTAGCAAGATCCTAGGAATAATACTAACACGATTAATAACAAACTCTATCATGTCACTAAACATTAAAGATCAAAGCTTTAGCCCTAACATGATACTAACATGATATTAAGAAAGAAATAGGAAGCATCATAAAAATCATACTTGATATTAGAAATTTTATTTATTACCCTAAACATGATACTAGGAAGATCAAAACACCCTAACATGATATTAGGAATCAATAAAATAATCTAAGCATGATTTCTATATCAAAATATCAATAAAGTAATTAAATTACTTACTTGGATGCCTCGTATCTCTTCTAATAACAAAATACACACGTTATTAACTTCAAGGAAAAATAATAATCAAACAATTAAATTAAATAATTGAAATAGGGATTTGGGACCAAACCCTCAGAAATATCAAACCTTTTTTTTTTGGTAAGTAAGCAATTATGTTAATCACAATAAAAAGACTGTACAAAATGTACAAAAACAACAGACTATGAAAGGCTACCCAAAACAGCACAAGAGCCAAAGGCCCAAACCAACCCCTAGAAGCCTAGAAAAACCTCAACCACCTCCAGGAAGGGTGCTGAGGAAAGACAGGTGTAGACACCTAAAAATGTCTCCCCAAAACCAAACCCGATGATAAATAACCTTTCACCGCTACTATTGGTCGGGTTTAGTATTTAATCCCGAGAGTGCTTAAAAAATCGTATTTTAATAAATTCATACTTTTGAGCGGTCCATGGATTAGTCTTAATGTTTGGTAAAAGCATAGTTTTAATTTCAGCCCAAACTTATTAGTTAATTTTTAGCCCAAACCTTTTTTATTTTGTTGTTTTATTATTTATTTTTGGCCCAAACCTTTTATTTATTTTTATTTAATTATTTTCTTATTTTAGCCCGAATAATAAAAAGTCAGAAAAAGCCCGAAATTATCAATCGGCACTTTAAAAGCCGAAAGAAATTAGGGTTAAAAATGAATTTAGACGGTTGATGGACTGAAAAATTCCCGCGCCACGGCAGACTGCCACCGTGTCACGGGAATGCTTCCCGTCTGACGGTAGGACTTCCCGTGACACGGGAGGTCTGCCGTGACACGGGACGTTCCGTGTCCTTTCCGCGTAAACCCTTAACGCGTTTTTCATCCTGTTTTCTGAAAATTTCCCGCGTCACTCCAAAACTGTACCGTGTCACGAGAAAGTGTACCGTCTGACGGTACAGTCTGACCGTGTCACGGTACAGTCTGACCGTGTCACGGTACAGTCTGACCGTGTCGCGGGATACTTTTTTAGGGTTTTTATCATTTTAGGGTTCCGTGTGCTCCCTCAGCACATTTTCCCTATAAATACCCCCTCATTTCTGATGTACGGGGCACCGAGAATTTTATTATTTTTATTTTCTCTCTTCTATGATATTAGCCTAAACACTAGCCTACCCTTTTCACTTCAAAATTCCTTCTTCAAGCACTCAAAGGTGTCCATATTTTACTCGAGGTTCTGTCCTTAAGCCAAGGCGTGAAAGGTAGAACTGTTTGAGGGTTTGGCCCCAAAATCAATTTTATTTAATTTAATTAGTTATTGTTTATTTTATTTTCTTGAAGTTACTAACTCGTTTATTGTTTTGTAGTTGCAAACAAACAGATTCAAAGTAAGGATCATGCTCTTTTATTTTTATTATCTTTCTAACGATTTTATGTTGTTGGAATTGTGATTAAATTGGTTTTAATATTAATATTTGTTCTATTATATTTATTTTGATAACCATATTGCATGTTTAAAGGGAATATGTAATTGAAAATCACGCCTAATAAGATAATTTGGACAACCGGTTTAGGATCCTCTTAATCTTATTATTAATTGAAGTGATCACCAATACTTTAGAATTATGTGTGCATTAATATTAAACCAATTTAGTTAAATAATAGTTTGGAGCGAATTGAATATTTTGTTTGTATGCCTTTGAGATCACAGGAATACTTTTCACTATAAGAATCGAGTAGAGGCCAATACGGGCGAATGTGACTCCATGACTCACTTCGTACCATCATCCCCGATCCTCCTTTCGTGGTTCCGAACCATATGGAGTTAGTAATCTCATGGATTATGAATGGGGTGTAACCTTCATGGGTCAATCGTTGTTGCCTTCGTTGTCCCTTAATCGTGGTTGCCTTTTTATGATCCGTGAACGGTTTACAAGTTCCTTAAAAACTTGTTGGCGACTCCCTACTTTTTTGTCCCTAATCGTATATGTCAATTCCTACTTCCTATGAGTGCCAAGCATATTCACCACATGCTTTAACGTAGGCGCAGTTCGAGCGACGCTTACAATTTGGCGACTCCACTGGGGAGGATTCTTAATTATTTATCGATTTGAGTGATTGGTATTTAATTAAGATGAGTGGATGAGACTTGAAAGATTCTTGAAAAAATATTCCTGTGATTAATTTGGCATTTTTGCATCTGCATAGACGTTTTAACGTCGCGTTCAGGTCTGTCCCGTAGGAAAAATTGGATAACTTGGTTGCGCGCGAAGGAAAACAGGGCACCAGTCAGATTTTTTGACTGTCGTGCCACGGCAGAATCTGCCGTGTCACGGTACAATGCACCGTCTGACGGTGCACAGTACCGTGACACGGGAATTTCTGTCGTGTCACGACAGTCCTAAAATCAGCCCGGTGGCTTATTTTCTTTCCTCACAGTCGACTTCCTTCGATTTTTCTTAAAAAACGTATGTGTTCTACATGAATCTTAGCCCCGGGGGATTTAAGTTCTATCGACCCTAAAACGCTCATGGCAATAAGGGTTCATCCGAGTTATTAAATCCACCCAAACCATAGAGTCGAGTTCGATTTCATCACGAACTCGTGGAGCCGCCCGTTGGCATACACCCTCAAGGGAGGCTGCCTTGCTAACGCGTCCAAACTCTTAACCATGGTACCCTTTTGACACCCAAAGCTTGACCAATAGTTGAACATAGATCTCGACTCTAGGTTGCGAACTTTTTTTACATCATCGTGCCTAAATGCTGTGTGGTTGTTTGGTGCTAACCCTCATGTGTTTGCCCTTTTGTTTAACCCATGACCGAGGGTTTTTATTCTCACATAGTAATTAGTACGGACCTAAAATCGATTAAAATCTGAATAAATCACGAAACTGACCTGGAACTGCGCACCGTGTCACGGCATTTTCTGCCGTGCCACGGTGAACAGTGCCGTGACACGGGGCTGCCTGCCGTCTGACGGTAAACTGCACTGTGTCACGACAATCTGTACCGTGACACGGTGCCCAGGAAAGTGTCCTGTTAGTCTTTTTTTTTTATTTTTGTGCGAATGTTGTGTCCAGTTTTGTGTTGTGTCTAGCTATACGGTCAAAATACGCGTCTATAACCTCACCTAATTACTCACGTATCGTGTTCAAACACTTTTTTTTTTTTTTAGTCATGCACCACTTTTTGACCGTATTTTAGGGAAGTCTCGTTTTTGTGTCGTTTTTTTTTCGGAGTAAGTCGGATAGTATCCTCCCATGTTTTTTTTTTAAAAAAAAAAAAATAATAAATTTCTGTTTAATCCGGATAGATTAAGGTTAAGTTTGGTCATTAAAGGTGTGTTTGTTTCGGTGTCATAGCACTTGGACAAGAAGCAGGGGTAGATTGTTACGGTTCGAGTCCATACCTCAAAAACCTCTTATACCAAAGAGGCGTACAAGGAAACCACCTCAATCATCTCCACGAGATCCATCTCCTGTCTACTTTCAACCAATGGCCACTAAGGAAGACATTGAGAACCTCAACAGGACAATCGAAAGATTGTCTGACATGATGCAGACACTCACCACTAGAGTCAGCACTGTAGAGCAAGACAATCAAAACAATGTCACTACTGCTGCAATGGACAAGATCAAGGAACAGATGAGCAAGATTTCTGAAGAGTTCACTTATGTGGAACAACCTGTCACCTCTTCGTCCATAAGAGAGAAGCTTCCTGAGAAGTTTTCCACTGCTGACATTCCCAAATTCAAGCCTACTGATAATCCGCTTTTCCATTTGAAGGCTTTTTCCGCAACTATGGATCTTAAGGGAGTAGATGTGACACTCTTCCCTACGGTGTTTCCTCTTTCCTTAGAGCATGCCTGTCAACAATGGTTCTATTCTTCGGAGTCCAAGCATGTCGCGACCTGGGAGGATGTTGCTGAAAGCTTTATGAACCGGTACAAGTGTAACATCCAGGCCAAGACTTCTGAACGTGAACTCTCCATTCTCAAACAGAAAGAGAATGAAGGCTTCACCACTTACTTAAGCAGGTGGAGAGAAACAGCTGCGCTCTTGGTGGATCCTCCCAAGGAGAAGGAAATGGTTCGCTTGTTCATTGCCAATCTGACTCATAAGTACAAGCAACACTTAAAGTTTCTGCCTCTAAGTACCTTTGAAGCTGTATACGATGTTGGAATCAATATCGAAGATGAACTGATGAAGTCTGTTGGTAGCAACAATAACAACATCACTTGGAAAAACAAGAAGAACGACACTCCTTCTTCTTCGTCTTCTAAGCCCAATAATGCTACCAACAATATCAACATCAATGATGTGTTGGCCCTTAATGCTCCTCCTCAAAGATTCCAAAGGCAAAGGAGGGTTTATACGCCTTTGGGAATGACTTATGATGCTGCTTATGACCGTTTGCATGGTCAGGGACTGATTATGCCAATCGGACCATTTCCAGAACCTCGACCTGAGAATAGGACCGCTAGCTATGACCCCAATGCTTATTGAAAGTATCATCAAGGCAAGGGTCATAACACTGAGAAGTGTTGGAGGCTGAAAGATGCAATCCAAGACCTGATTGATGCTAACCAACTTCCTGTCCCTCCAGGGGGCAAGAAGCCTAACAGTCAAACAGGTCCTCTTTATGATGCTTTGGCTATCATGGGAGATGAAGTCTCCTTTGATCCGTCAATACTCATTCAACCTATGAATGAACCTCTGCCGGAAGTTGTATTTATCTCAAGTACTGAAGAAGTGAATGGGATCTGGGATAGTGATGATGAAGACGTCTATCTCAAAGACATAGCCTGTTCATCTCTCGGCACCAGTGAAGATGTTTGGGGGGACTTTGAGGTTAAGGTTCTCACCAGAATTGGACGGTTGCAACAACCTAACTCACCTCCACTTCCACCACAATCACATCCGATAGTTGATCCCATCGACCCTGTGAATAGCGATGTGGTCAAACAACTGCAAAAGACCAAGGTGGAGATGAATGTATGGAAGCTTTTGGCCACTTCCCACGAGCATCGAAAGGTTGTGATGAATGATCTGGTGAAAATAGGAGTCGATGATGACATGACTCCTCAAGGATTGGTCAACTTTCTCACTACTGAGCTGCCGAGTACTAGCAATCTGATTTCCTTTTCTGATAAGGATCTATCCCCGAAAGGGGGCCAACATAATAAGGCCTTACACCTCACTGTAGTGTGTAGGCAGATGAATGTTCCCATGAGCCTGGTTGATAATGGCTCTGCAATCAATGTGTGCCCACTCCGTACTGCAAAGAAGTTGAGTATAAAGAATGAAGAATTGACTCCCTCCACTCAAGGGATTCGAGCTTATGATAATACTCGCCGTCAAGTCGTGGGTACTATCATATTGAATATAACTACCGGGGCCATTGAACGTCGCACCAAATTTCAGGTGGTCGTCCATTAAGGCCTCTTTCAATCTGTTGTTAGGACGCCCTTGGCTTCATGAGCTAAAGGCGATTCCTTCATCGCTCCACCAGAAAGTGAAAGCCATAGTTGGAGGGGTTCCGATTACTATCGATGCTTCTCCTATGCGCATTCAAGTTATTGATACTCCTATCGTCCATGTTGAACATGACGAAGAAGATGAAGATCTTTGGGGGTTTTCACTAGATGATGTTCTTGTGATCGAAGAAGAGGAAAAGTGCCATCTCGACTTCGATCCCTATTCAAACACCAGTATCAACGCCATTCTGAAGAAGCAAGGTCACTTCCCAGGAATGACCCTTGGGCTCTAAAAGAAACTGGCTAAATCTTGGGGTCACCCTGGTGCGCTCCAGAAGGACACTTTCGGCTTAGGATTCGAGCCGACAAAGGAAGATCTGAAACAAGCTGCCTTGAAAATGAAGGCTCGCAACAACGCTCGAACCACGAAGACGGAAATGGCCATGGATCCATATCCGTTCACTCTTAACGGCCAGTACATCAAAGAAGGGGAAGACTTCCCATGCTATGAATTCCCTGAACCATTTGTCCATAATGGGATCCGTGAACCAGGATTCGAGGTGTTCCTCGATTGTGACTTCATTGATGAAGAGCTCTCCATAGTCGAGAAGTCAGCTAGCCTGAACTCTGATGATCTGGGAATCAACCTTCTTTTTGGAATGGAGAAGAATGAATCCAAGCCGGTCTGCAATGATAACTCTGAGCTCGTTCAAGCCATCATAGCAAACAAGGATTTCGACCCCTCCGAGTTAATCGTCCAAGCTGATACCATTTCAAGGGGATGGCGCAAGACATTGAGGATCACTACGCCGAGTGGAGAGAAGTTGGAAATAACTGCTGGCGAGGTTCCTATGTTTGATGAGTCTGAATCGTCTGGGTCCGAGTCCGAGTCTGAGTCTAAGTCTGTAGACGAGTCCTTAGAGTCTGAGGCCGACCCTCTTTCTGCTATAGAGTTCAACCCTGAGTCTCTTGTTGAGTCCTCTCTTTCTAGTCCTAATAATTCTGGTGAGGTCGCAGCTGACCTTGCCTCTCTTAATGTATTAGCCAATGAATTCAATGAAATGAGTACATTTGCTTACGATGCGTGCCATTCCTCTAGCACTGATCAATATTGCTTTGCTAATGATAAAAATGACAAAGAAATAATAAAAGCAATGGAAGAACACGAAAATAAAACAGCAGTTATTGAAGATACAGAAACAGTTAACATTTCTAATGATACGACTGTTAAGGACGTAAAAATTGGATTAACACTAAGTCAAGATGAACGCAAAGAGCTAATTAATTTGCTTAGTGAATTTGTTGATGTATTTGCTTGGTCATACCAAGATATGCCAGGAATTGACAGGGATATAGCTCAGCATACGATACCACTCATTCCAGGTATGAAGCCTGTCAAACAAAAGCTACGCCGAATGAAACCAGATGTTGCTCTCAAAATCAAGGAAGAAATCAGGAAGCAATTGGCCGCAGGTTTCATCAGAGTATCCAAGTATCCGGAATGGATAGCAAATGTGGTTCCAGTTCCAAAGAAGGATGGAAGGGTCAGAATGTGTGTTGATTACAGGGATCTCATTAAAGCAAGCCCAAAAGATGGGTTCCCTCTACCTCACATTGACATTCTGGTCGATAATACAGCAAACCATGCACTCCTGTCATTCATGGATGGTTACGCCGGATATAATCAGGTATTGATGGCCGAATAAGACATGGAGAAAACCACATTCATCGCACAGTGGGGTACATATTGCTATACGGTAATGCCATTCGGGTTGAAAAACGCGGGTGCCACCTACCAAAGAGCAGCTACAACATTGTTACATGACATGATGCACAAAGAGGTGGAGGTCTATGTCGATGATATGATTGTCAAATCTAAGGATCGCCCAGGCCATATCGTCGCACTTTGCAAGTTTTTTGAAAGACTCCGTAAGTACAACATGAGATTAAATCAAGCAAAATGTGCATTCGGAGTCACGTCAGGCAAATTACTTGGATATGTGATCAGTTCCCGAGGGATTGAAATAGATCCTTCAAAAGTAAAAGCGATCATGGCCATGCCACCACCCAAAAATGAGAAGGAGATTCGAGGCTTCATTGGAAGGTTGCAGTATATAAGTAGGTTCATATCAAAGCTCACAGCAATATGTGAACTTATATTCAAGAAGCTTAAGAAGAATGTCCCAGTCACATGGGATGATGATTGCCAAAAGGCTTTTGACAAAATCAAAGAGTATTTGGCAAACCCACCCGTGCTAGCGCCAGCAATACCTGACTTTCCTCTTCGACTCTACCTTACGGTCACAAGAGAAACGATGGGGGCAATGCTAGCACAAGAGATCGAAAGCAAGGAGAATGCAATTTATTACTTGAGCAAGAAACTTCAAGGATATGAGACGCGATACACACTACTCGAGAAGTTGTGTCTCGCACTTGTATGGGCCGCACAGAAACTAAGACATTACATGCTCACTCATACAGTGCATGTCGTGTCCAAGATGGATCCCCTCAGATACTTGTTCGAGAAAGCAACACTCAACGGCAGATTATCAAGGTGGATAGTCAATCTGGCTCAGTTTGACTTGAGATTTGTGCCACAAAAAGCCATCAAAGGTTCTGCAGTTTCTGACTTCTTAGCAGACTTTCCGCTAGAAGAAGCTGAAAAAGAAGAAGATGAGTACGATTTCCCTGACGAAGATTTACTCATGACCGAAGATGATAGCTGGACGCTCTATTTCGATGGAGCTTCAAACCAAAAGGGATGTGGTGTAGGAGTCTTACTCGTATCACCCAATGAAGAGCACATCCCAATTTCCATGAAGCTCGACTTTGATGTCACCAACAATGCCGCAGAATATGAAGCATGCATTTTGGGGTTAGAAACAGTTGTCGCCTTGGGAATTAAGAAACTCAGAATCTACGGTGATTCTTCACTAATCATTAACCAGATCTCCAAGAGATGGAAAGTGAGAAGTGAAAGTCTCGCTACGTATCAAGATCATTTAGAAACTCTCACTGAGCAACTAGATGAAGTGGAATATACGTATTTGCCAAGAGAAGAAAACCAGTTCGCCGACGCACTAGCTAAATTAGCATCAATGGTGCAAATTCCAGCCGACACAATCAGAATGCCACTGACCATAGAGAGAAGATATGAACCAGCTTATGTTCATGCACTTGACGATGAACAAGAACCACAGCAAGAAGACGAAGAGCCATGGTATACGGACATCCTTAATTATGTGACAAGAGGAGAATACCCTCCTAATGCTGATAAAAGGGCACACCGTGCTTTGAGGCTCCTGGCGTCACAGTATGTGCTCATCAGAGGAGAACTCCACAAGAGAACTGCAACGGGAAGGAATCTCTTATGTATAGCCAAGAAAGAAGCACATAAAACCATGGAAAACCTTAACGCTGGTATATGTGGAACTCACATGAATGCAAAGATGTTAGTCCAGAAAATTCAACGACAAGGTTACTATTGGACTACTATGGAGAGAGATTGTCACGAATACGTAAATAAATGTATGAAGTGTCAAATCTACGCAAACTTACAGCATGTTCCACCTTCGCTTCTCTACACGTATACTTCTCCATGGCCTTTCTCCACTTGGGGCATTGACATCATTGGAAAAATAACACCACCAGGACAAGGGGGGCATGAATTCATTCTCGTAGCAATCGACTACTTCACCAAATGGGTCGAGGCTGCCTCATATGACAAGCTGACGGCAAAACACGTAGCTCAATTCATTGAGAAACATATCATATGCCGCTATGGGGTACCACATGAGATGATCAGTGATAATGAAACACATTTCCAAGCCGAATGCGCGGAATTATTACAGAAATATCATATCAAACATCATCGATCATCACCTTACAGACCACAAACAAACGGAGCAGTCGAATCGGCCAACAAAAATGTGAAAACTATCATCGAAAAGATGACAGAAAATTATAAAGATTGGCCAAGTAAGCTACATTTCGCTCTTTGGGGTTATCGAACTTCTGTTCGTACATCGACAGGGGCTACCCCTTTCTCTTTGGTCTATGGAGTTGAAGCTGTACAACCAATCGAGCTCGAAATACCTTCTCTTCGAATCGCATTGGAAAGCCAACTAGATGAAGTCGACTGGATTAGAGCAAGATACGACGAACTGGTCTTGCTTGATGAAAAACGCTTGGCAGCTTTGCATCATGTCCAAACCTACCAACAGCGTATGGCACGACATTTTAATAAAAAAGTCAAGACCAGAAATATCAAAGAGGGTGACCTAGTGCTTAAGGCACTTCGTAAAAATGTGTTAGATCCAAGAGGAAAATTCAGACCGAACTGGTCAGGCCCGTACATTGTTAAAGCCATCCTGTCTGGCGGAGCGGCACAATTGGTAGACATGGATGGCAACGGCTTCCATAATTTAACCAACTTGGATCAACTCAAGAAATTCTATGCCTAGTCGCATGGGTTCATGACCCAATAGAGCTACGTTTGGCCTGATTCCTTTTTAGGATACGTAGGCAACCCCTCAAGGGGGCCCGTCCACTTTGAAAAAAAAAAAAATCCGCCCTCTGTTGATCAAATACACGCGTTGGTTCAGCACTGCGTCACGGCCAAACAAAAAACAAAAAGGAATTGCCGCGACACGGGACAACCTACCGTGACACGGGACTGTTCACCGTGACACGGTGGGTCCGAACGAAATAAAAGGAAAGAGGAACTCCCGTGACACGGGAAATTATCCCGTCTGACGGGAGAAGTTCCCGTGCCACGTCACCCTCTGTCAGCAAAAAAAAAATAAAAAAAATAAAAATTGCCGTGACGCGGGAATTTGTACCGTGTCACGGGACCCTTTCACCGTGACACGGTGGAATTTCAGTTTTTCCGTCTTATTTTTGGAATATTGGCGCATTCGTTGCGAATTAATTGTTCGAGTTTTTATTTTCGTTCTTCCATTGCGTCCGACTCCTTGACTCGGATAAATAAATAATAAAATAAAAGTCATTGTAATTTTTTTTTATTTTTAAGGCTGAAATAAAGGTGCTATTATTAAAATAAATGCGACTACAAGTATTGGCATCATATGCCTTATTTTAAATAATAATTATAAATCATAAAATGCAAAGCACAACTGATCTAATCTCTCTTCTCTTTAGGAACATCCTTCTCTTGCTCAATTAGGTCGGCCTTCACCATTAATGTGTCTTTTGTATCCCGAACCGTCACACCCCTAGTCGAACTTTCACCCCTTTCACCTCTCTTGAACTTTTTCGGTTGTTTCTCCCTATACACCATTTTTTCTTTACCCTTCCCTTTCACATAGTTCTTCTTTCTTGGCATCATAGGAGTCTTAAACTCAATCCCTTGTGTTCTCGGACCTAGACGATCTTTAGGAGGAGCTTTCTTATTTCCAAGACGACTCTTCACATCAGACTTGCGTGATCCGAGTCGTTCCCTCCTACTTCTAGGGTTCAACCATGCCTTATATGCACTAGATAAAGGAGGAGGAGCTTGGTCACTTGCAGAAACGGTCCACAAAGGTCTTCCAATCCAATAAGCCTCGTACTTGTGAACGTTACTTTCATGCAACGATACTTCACGAGGACTATCGTTATAGCGTGGAATTACTTGTTCAAGTCCATACTGCCGCATCAGTCGAGAAGGGCAATAAAAGGTCAGTTTTGAGATACTAGGAACACGGCAATATGGAGTTTCATTCGTGCCAACCATCCTAGTAAGCCTCCACCAAGGCACCACCCAACGAATGGAAAATTCCCTCTTTGCAAAGAAATTTTTCCAGTCTTCATACGACATGTTCGCAGAGTAATTCTTTTTCCTACGGACTAGGTCGTTAGGGCCATATTATTCAATATCGTCGGGGGCTTCAAATAATTCCAAACGCTCCATCAACCAAATCTGCAAAAAAAAAAAAGAGAAAAAAAATCAGTCAAAAAAAAAATCAGTAAAATTTTCCCGTGACACGGGATTTCATCCCGTCTGACGGGAGAAGTCCCTGTGTCACGGCAGCAAAAAAAATAAATAAATAAAAAAAAATAAAAAAAAAATAATAAAAAAATAAAATCAAGCAGATTCCCGTGACACGGCAGGTTTTGCCGTGTCACGGCAGACACCCACCGTGACACGGTGCCTGTTTTGTGTCACGGGGGCTACTCAGAGCGTATTTTTACCTGCAGTAGTACCAGAGAGCCCTTCCTGATGGCTTTCCGGTCAGCTTTTGCCTCGTCAAGACCACGAAATGTTTCTCCAAGGCACGTCGGCATAGGAGATCTTCCGGATTCAACATGCTCAAGCACAGACGCTAGACAAGCATGTCCTACCCTACCGTTTGCAAATAGTAGCTTGCTAAACATGCAAAAAATATATGCCCTTCTACGATATACATGATAAGACTCAGAGATAGGGCGATTAAAATATAAATTAGCAAGTTTTTCTAAGTCTACTTCATTACCACAAACAATTCTATTTAAATCTGGATCTGTTAGATTCAGATGGCGTTCAAAATCTTGGTAATAATATTCACGTAGGGTAGGCATGGCAATAAGATTTCTAGCAGGAAATCCAAAGATTGCACCAAATTCCTCCGGCAGAGGACAGATTTCATCATAATCAAATTTAAAACAGTGTGTTTCTGGACTCAAATAATCTAATGCTGCCCTAAGAAAATCATGTTCAATAGCTACGTGTCGCAGGGCTAGCAAACCCCTGACATGAAATAATTCTAACTCTCTTTTTTCAGCATTGGTTAAAGAATAAGACCAGTCGCGCAATGTATTGTCAAAATTCTGAGACATGATTATTGAAATATGAAATTCTAAATTATTTTGTGTTTCGTAATTATGCATATCATGGATAATCTGGTCTTATTTGATAGCAAAAGCGCTCGAAACTGCCCAGAATTTATCTTTTCATACGCGTAAAACACACCGCTGAATAATACGCGTCCCGTGACACGGTGGATAATACAGCATATCATGTATTGTCACGGCACTTCACGCGTTCTCTTTTTTTTTCAACTTTTCCCGTATCTATCCGGATTTTTTATAATATTTTATCTTCACCGTCTATTTTTCAGTTTTTCTGAGAGTTTTACTTCTAATAAAATTCTCACTTTTTTTTATCTATATTCTTGTTATTATTATTATCTTTATTTTATTTATTTATTTATTTTAAGATTTTATTATCACTTTATTTATTTTTTTGTCTTTTTATTTCTTTTTATTTTGGGGAAGGTAATTTCACTTATTTTATTTCTTTATCATTTTATTTTTGGGAAGGTAATTTCATTTATTTCATTTCTTTATCATTTTATTTTTATTTCTTTTGGGGAAGGTAATTTTATTTTGCTTGTCTTTTTATTTCTTTTTCTTTTGGGGAAGGTCGGTACCCTCCATTACTCCACTTATGTTTTTTTCGTCGTGTCGTTAATAAATACACAATCACACACAAGGAGTCTCAAACACACACTAACACACAATAATAAATATATAAACCGTAAATAATGTACAAAGAGTCGTAATACATAAATATGTCAAGTGTCATCATAGTATGTACAAACAAAAACCCTCGGTCAAAAGTCCCTAGAGCCAGAATCAGTCTCATATCCACCCTGTGCATGTGGCCCATCCTGTGCATATGGGAACGGCGAACCGAAGAGTCCCTCGACCATCCGAGTACGGGGAGTAGCGTCCCTACTAGTCCCCGTAGCCCCAGCAGTAGCCAAGCTCAAGGCAGGACCCGTCCAACCGGAAAACGGAGTAGACTGGCCTAGAGACACTGGAATCGTCGGTGAAGGCATCGTCCCATACATTGGAATCGAGAACAAGCCCGACAGCGGTGGAGGAATCCCGGATAATGGAACTGAAAATGAACCAGGATCTAAAGGAGTAAGAACAGACCCAAACTCAGGCTGTGGAGGCTGTGAAAACGACTGTCGCTGCCCCTGACACTTGCCCGGAAAGCGCTGGGAAGACTGACCATGCTGCCACTGAGCCTCCTGAAATGGCTGAGTAGTCTGAGGCTCTCGCTGAAAATGAGAACGTTGGTGAGCCTCAGGAGATCGTCTACCACGACCAAGCTCCTCCTTGTCCGAGTCTCTGGGCCTCGAACGCGAGCGGGACCTCCATCGCTCCTGAAAGATACAAAATCAAAAGGTGTCAACAATGCAAAATAAAACAAATGGTAGAAATGAAAAAAAATAAGTGATACCTCAAGAACGTCGCTAGAGCTCCGACAACTCGCACCACGCCGAAGCTTGATGATGCAATACTTCGGGGCGTCAACCAGCTTCATGAGTCCCATCATCTCCGGGCGGTTAGGCTGAGGATAAAACAAAGAAAAGTCAGTAACAAGTGGCGTTAAAAAGATGAATAATGCATCAAAGAAAACTCACCAGCTCAAAGACCTCGGGCAGAGACTCCTGCGCCTGTCTGTAACCCTCTGGCGCGTCAGCAATATGATCCTCGGTGATACCAATCGGCCCTGGATAGCGGACAGACTGAGGAGGAATCTCGATCCTCCCCACAGGGCGGATGGTCGTCTGAAAATATGATCGAATAATCAAGTTATTCGACTATTTAAAATAGAGACTAGTAAAGAAGATTCTCAAAATAAATCATACCTTAGAAAGACGGGGTGGAGGAGCTAGAGAGGGAAGCAAGTCCCGCGCATAGTCACTCTCCATGTGAACCAGCTCCTGCCATGGAAGAGTATAGCGCTCTCCCCTGTTGATTAGCTCTCTGATCAAGCGGGAGTCCAGCATCGACTCTGGTGGGGTTGAGGGCACCACAAAGCGATCGCCGCTATGCTGACGGACGACTCGCTCCCCCAAATACCAGACAAAGCGTCCGGTACCAACCAAAATGGTACGGTACGCTGAAAGACGCAGGGCCTCAGGTAGATCAGTCATCCCGCCCCAAGGACGATACTGGACATCGATGGGAACCTGGAAACCATAGAAATAAAGTTAGGCGTGAAACAACGGAAACAACATCAGAAGGAAAGAACGCAACAAAACTAATCCTTACGCCAACGGAAGAGGTGCCTCGGCGTAGTAGCCCACGAAGTGTCGGAACGGACTCCACCCGCGACTCTCCTCGGTCACGCCAGCTGGCCCCGACAGGGATATCATGGACCGCTCCGCGACGCCGGCGAGGAGCCAAGCCTGGGAAGTACTCGTAGAACCATAGCTGCGATAAAAGTAATCTTTAGCACATGAGTCGAACAAGCTAAAGTGAAACAAAAAGGGAAAAGATCATCACCTCTACGACTCTCCACAGGCCATAAACGGTGATAAGGGACTCGTCATCCAGCAGCCGGCAGCCATGACGTAGAGACAAAAGAAGATCCGCGTACCCAAGACTGGCCCTGCTATAGGATCCTATCTCGGGGATCCTGGCCAAAGAGGGGAGGTAGCAAAGGAGCACGCGTGAACTCCTGTCGGGAGAGAGGGTCATAGAAATCAGGATCAAGATGAAGATCCGCTGCTCAGCCGTCGTATCCTCCATCTCGAAGCCGCGAGCTAGAATTGAAGCCAGCTCCGATCGTCCACTCCTAGGACCACCTCGAGATACTGGTCGGGTCCTGATGTGCTGAACAATCGGACCCAACAAATCAGCTACCTCAGCCGATCCCCAAGATAGATCGGACATCTGACCTACAGCCCGGTCGGTGAAGCGCAGCCCGCTGATCATGCTGAAGTCTAGAGGGGTCACCGTCATCTCCCCCCAAGCAAAATGAAAGGTGTTGGTAGTATCCCAGAAATACTCCAACAATGCGCGAACGACTGTCGCGCCGCAACCCCGGGGGCTGCGAAGCCCTACAACCGCCACGTAGAAATCGATCAAGCCAGCCGATTCCCATAAGGCGCTCGTAGCAGGATCCCTCATAATGACCTGGTGAAGTCGAGGAATCAAATCGCCGGCTCCGGAACCATGTTGGCGAAGCGTGCCATCGACTATGCCGGAGAGTGCGCGATGAGAGACGTGGTTTTCACGGTAGAAAACCAACTGGTCTGGAGTCCACGGAGGTGGAACCCACCTACCCCTACTCGTAGAAGTCCGAGGCTCGGACTCTAAGAGGTCGTCGTCCATGCCCTCAGGGACAGTGGGAGTGTCCTCCCGGAAAGCCCGACGCCGGCCGCGGGTAGAAAGATTGCAATTTCGTCGTCTAGGCATGCTATTATCAAAATCTAAATGTTTAGCATCATTTCCTAAACATTTAATTCAAGTTGCAAAAATAAAAATACTTAGCATCATTTCCTAAGTTATTTAATTATATGCTAAATTTTTACCTCAAGGCTAAAAATTGGCAAAATTATTGTATTTAGTTTCTCCATGACAAACTAATACTACAGTTCTCCTAGCCGCATGATACTATGTTCTCCATGACAATATAGTACATACGCAAAATATGAATCAACACATCATTTCACAAGATTCACCACCATTTCAAGAGCAAAACATGAACATTATTTCACAAAGTAGCACCCAAAAATGGTGATTTGCTCAATTCTCCATCAAATCATGCAATTTTTGTCTTAAATCTCTCACAAACACACATGTATACATATACAAGTAAAATCATGGCAACAATTTCAACATAAAACTTCAAAATCAAAAACCCTCAAATTGATTTTTTAGGGTTTGTCATGAAATTATTTATGTGAAGCAAATTCAAAGCAAAAATCAAAGGAAACTTACATGGATGCTTGTAGAGGGTCGAAAATGAGGAAAATAGCAAGAAATTACAGCAAATTGGTGAAAATTCGAACTCCAAAAGCACGAAAAAACTTCCGGCCACCAGCAGGACCGTCGCGACACGGTCAACAAAATCCGTGACACGGCGAGGCTGTCCCATGTCACGGCGAGCTTCACAGGCGACGGAGCTCTGGCGGTTCAGACGGCAGCTCCGGCGGAGACAGCAACAGCAGAAGCGAACAACAACAGCAACAAATCGCAACAAAAATATTAAAAAAGAAAAAAATAGATCTGCAGAACCGCCGTGTCACGGTTGCCGATAACCATGTCACGGTGAGCTTCGACGGCCGGCGGTTTACCTTAAACGTGGCACGGCAATTTTTGTAAGCAAGAAGTGAAAATGGAGAAATATAGAGGAGATGAGAAATGGCGAAGATGTGAAGCAAAAATGTGATTTTAAAGCAAAAGGTAACCGTGCAACGTACCCCGTTAACCGTGTCACGGTTACCGTTATTTTGTAACGGCACAATTTGACGTGGCGCGTTGACCAATTCAAACAGCAAAATAAAAAAAAGGGGGGAAAAAGTTCCCGTGACACGGGATTCTGTCCCGTCTGACGGGAGTCATTCCCGTGTCACGGGAAGTATTTGACGTGGCGCGGCAATTCTGCACTTGTTCAGGGAATATTCCTGGCCTTTTTGACTAGTTTGACTGATTTTTCGAGATTATTGAGCGGTTATTTTTCGCTAGAATTACGCGGAAAATTCCAACTGATATTTAAGAGGGACTAAAATTACCATTTACCCCTGGCAAGCGTCAAAGTCTATTTTTCGGCATTTTAAGCATTTAATATGGTCAGATAATCGGCTTAAAATTGTGAATCATCTGCGGCCCACGTTCGGGGATAATCGAACCATCATACACTTACCAATTTCAGCAATCGTCGGCTTTCCTCAAGCTTGGAAAGCATTATCGGTGGATTTTTCTTCAAGTATAGAAAACCGCCAAGTCGGCTTTCCTCAGGCATGGAAAGCATTATCGGTGGATTTTTCTCCAAGTATAGGAAACCGCCAAGTCGGCTTTCCTCAAGCTTGGAAAGCGTTATCGGTGGATTTTTCTTCAAGTATAGAAAACCGCCAAATTCTTTTGTCGGCTTTCCTCAAGCATGGAAGGCATTATCGGTGGAATTCTTCAAGCATAGAATGACACCAAATTCGTTTGTCGACTTTCCTCAGGCATGGAAAGTATTATCCGGTAGCTTTCTTTTGGCTTAGAAAACTACCAAACTCTTCAGTCGGCTTTCCTCAAGCATGGAAAGCGTTTCAACAAATGTCACTCGGTGGATTCCTTCAAGCTTAGGAAGTTGCCAAATTCGTTTGTCACCGATACACTGGTGCCAGATACGTATTCTATCCCTTTACTCTTTTATCTGTGGAATTAACATTTTTCTGCAGGTATCGGCGTATGCAGAGTGATTTAGGATAGCAGAACGTCTTAAATCATTCTCCGTCCCTATCGGATACTTTGACTATCGTTTTCGAAACTGACGTTTCTACAAACTCAGTCAAAGTGGGGGCTTCTGTAGACACCTAAAAATGTCTCCCCAAATTCAAACCCGATGATAAATAACCTTTCACCGCTACTATTGGTCGGGTTTAGTATTTAATCCCGAGAGTGCTTAAAAAATCGTATTTTATTAAATTCATACTTTTGAGCGGTCCATGGATTAGTCTTGATGTTTGGTAAAAGCATAGTTTTAATTTCACCCAAACTTATTAATTAATTTTTAGCCCAAACCTTTTTTATTTTGTTGTTTTATTATTTATTTTTGGCCCAAACCTTTTATTTATTTTTATTTAATTATTTTCTTATTTTAGCCTGAATAATAAAAAGTCAGAAAAAGCCCGAAATTATCAATCGGCACTTTAAAAGCCGAAAGAAATTAGGGTTAAAAATGAATTTAGACGGAAAATGGACTGAAAAATTCCCGCGCCACGGCAGACTGCCACCGTGTCACGGGAATGCTTCCCGTCTGACGGTAGGACTTCCCGTGACACGGGAGGTCTGCCGTGACACGGGACGTTCCGTGTCCTTTCCGCGTAAACCCTTAATGCGTTTTTCATCCTGTTTTCTGAAAATTTCCCGCGTCACTCCAAAAGTGTACCGTGTCACGGGAAAGTGTACCGTCTGACGGTACAGTATGACCGTGTCACGGTACAGTCTGACCGTGTCACGGGATACTTTTTTAGGGTTTTTATCATTTTAGGGTTCCGTGTGCTCCCTCAGCACATTTTCCCTATAAATACCCCCTCATTTCTGATGTACGGGGGGGCACCGAGAATTTTATTATTTTTATTTTCTCTCTTCTATGCTATTAGCCTAAACACTAGCCTACCCTTTTCACTTCAAAATTCCTTCTTCAAGCACTCAAAGGAGTCCATATTTTACTCGAGGTTCTGTCCTTAAGCCAAGGCGTGAAAGGTAGAACTGTTTGAGGGTTTGGCCCCAAAATCAATTTTATTTAATTTAATTTAGTTATTGTTTATTTTATTTTCTTGAAGTTACTAACTCGTTTATTGTTTTGTAGTTGCAAACAAACAGATTCAAAGTAAGGATCATGCTCTTTTATTTTTATTATTTTTCTAACGATTTTATGTTGTTGGAATTGTGATTAAATTGGTTTTAATATTAATATTTGTTCTATTATATTTATTTTGATCACCATGTTGCATTTTTAAAGGGAATATGTAATTGAAAATCACGCCTAATAAGATAATTTGGACAACCGGTTTAGGATCCTCTTAATCTTATTATTAATTGAAGTGATCACCAATACTTTAGAATTATGTGTGCATTAATATTAAACCAATTTAGTTAAATAATAGTTTGGAGCGAATTGAATATTTTGTTTGTATGCCTTTGAGATCACAGGAATACTTTTCACTATAAGAATCGAGTAGAGGCCAATACGGGCGAATGTGACTCTATGACTCACTTCGTACCATCATCCCCGATCCTCCTTTCGTGGTTCCGAACCATATGGAGTTAGTAATCTCATGGATTATGAATGGGGTGTAACCTTCACGTGCCAATCGTTGTTGCCTTCGTTGTCTCTTAATCGTGGTTGCCTTTTTATGATCCGTGAACGGTTTACAAGTTCCTTAAAAACTTGTTGGCGGCTCCTTACTTTTTTGTCCCTAATCGTATATGTCAATTCCTACTTCCTATGAGGGCCAAGCATATTCACCACATGCTTTAACGTAGGCGCAATTCGAGCGACGCTTACAACAGGCAACTCTTCTGAGAACCACACAAAACCTGCTACCTTCTAGGAAGGGCACAGGAAGAGCTGAACTCAGGAAACAACACAAAAAAAACTCCAAAAAGAGACTAACATCAGAGATAATAAAACACTAAAAAGCAATTATAGCATATGCCTAAGCTTAAACAGCCATTTACAGTCTTCTGTCTTCCATCTAGCATCAATAAGTTGTTGAGCTCTTCCACTAACTTCTCTTCTGATTGTTTTTACCAACACCTCAGGATGTATTACAGCATGCTGCCAGAACACATGATTCCTGGCTAACCAAATGTTGTAAATAACAGCACTCAACGTGGCAAGATAAAAATTGCTCTGAATCTTATTTTTCCCCAGATTCCTCCAGCTCTTCCAGGCCTCACTAATATTATCCTGCTGTAAACCAATGCCCATCCAACTACAAACACCAGTCAAGCATCTCTTACTGTAATTGCAGACAAAAAACAAATGGGTAATAGTTTCAGTCTCTTCTCCACATAGAAGACATAGATCATCAGAGCAAACCCCAAACCTTGAGAGCTTATCCCTAGTTTTGAGCCTCCCCAACATTGCCAACCAATTTACAAAAGAGTGCTTAGGAACATTGAACTTATTCCAAACCCACTTGCTCCAAGGAACCTTATCCAAATTGCCCTGCAACCACTTATAACAATCTGCAATTTTATATTGTTTGCTAAGCCACATATTACTAGTAAATCCTTCCTTTAGCTCCTCCTTGACCTTACACATCAATTTCCACCCCCATCCAGCACTTCTCTTGGGACTATACTGCCACCAATCTTGCCCTTTTAGATAAACTGAGTGCACCCATTTTACCCACAAAGACTCAGTGTTCTTAGCAATCTTCCACACATAGCTACCAAGAGCTTCCCTATTCCACAGCAAACAGTTTCTAATCCCCAAACCACCAGCAATTTTAGGTCTACACACCCAATCCCAAGCCAAGGTAGGAGCTCTACTCAAAACAGCCTTGCCATCCCATAAAAAAGCTCTGCAGAGTTGAACAATCCTGAGCATCACAGTCTTAGGAATTAATAAGCACTGAGCCCAATAAGTGTGAAGGCTCATAAGCACTTCATTTATCAAGGTAGCTCTAGCAGTATATGACAAATTCCTACTACTCCAACACTGAATCTTATTAAGCATTTTGTCAACTATAGCATCATAATCAGTGACTCTCAAATACTTGTCATTCAAAGGAATTCCAAGATATTTAAAAGGCATACTACCAACAACAAAACCAGACAGCTGTAGAATAGCATCCCTGGTCTGATTCTACACATTACCAAAATAAACAGTTGTCTTATCAGTGTTAACCTACAACCCAGATCTTCTTTCAAAGGACTTCAGAGCTCTGAGAAGTAGCTTAACATAATCCACATTCCTATAAGAGAACAGCATCAAATCATCAGCAAAGATAAGGTGGTTCAAAGCTAAGCTCTTATATCTCTGATGGTATTTAAAATCCTTTTTCTTCCCAATTTTCTTTAACATCCTAGTCAAGTACTCCATGACCAACACAAATAATAAGGGAGACATAGGATCACCTTGTCTTATCCCTTTTTTCCCAGCAAAAAAACCATGCAAACCACCATTTAACATCAAAGAGAAAGAAGGAGTACTAACACACTCCATAATCCAATTAGTAAACTTTACAGGAAACCCTAAAGCCCCAAGAATATTTTTTATAAAGCTCAAACTTATAGAATCATAAGCTTTCCTCAAATCCACCTTAACTGTACACCTAGGAGGCATTCTCTTATTACTGTAACTCTTTAGCATATCTTGACAAACCAAGATATTGTCCAAAATGGATCTTCCAGCAACAAAAACACCCTGGCAAGGATCAACTAAATCAGGAAGCACTTCTTTGAGCCTTGCACAAATGAGCTTTGAGATGATCTTATAAACAACATTACAGCAAGCAATTGGCCTAAACTGAGTCACATTATTAGCATTATCAACTTTAGGCACCAGGGTCAGAGTAGTGGCATTGACTTGCTTCAGCAACTTACCCTCAGCAAAAAAATTCAGCACATCTTTAGTGACAGCTTGACCAGTAACATCCCAAGTACTCTTGAAAAATTTACTTGAAAAACCATCAGGGCTCGGGGCTTTATCATCATCAATTTTCCAAAGAGCCTCTTTCACATCTTTCTCACTAAAACTCCTGCATAAGCTATCTAACTGTTCAACACCCAGACATTTCCCTTCCTGAATAACACTATCATGCACCTCACCAGTAGCAACAGCACTGCTACCTAGGAGAGCTTTATAATAGTCCAGAAAAGCCTCACAAACTTTCCTAGGTTCAGCCAATACAGTCCCATCCTCACAAACAATAGAATAAACACTTTTCTGAATTCTCCTTTTCCTCAGAATTGCATGAAAAAATGCAGAGTTCATGTCCCCATCTTTTAACCAATGAACCTTGGCTTTTTGCTTCAAAAAATTATACCTAGCAGTATGAGCCTGAGTATACTCCTCCCTTGCTATTTTCTCTTGCAAAATTAAATCTCCATCCCTAGGGTCACTCTACAACTAAGACTGTATATCTAACAGCTTCTTTTCAGCAACAGCATCAGCTGTCTCAACACAAGTAAAACTAGTCAAATTAATGCTCTTAAGTTTCTTTTTGGCTTCAGTTAACTTCCTAACCAATTGAAACATATCAGTTCCCTGGAACCCAATAGCCCAAGCTTCCTTTACAGCATCCAAAAAACAAGGAGCATTAATCCACATATTAAAGAACCTGAAAGGTTTTTTCAACTGCATACCACCATCAAACAGCTGAAAAACACATGGACAATGATCCATAAGACCCTCAGGGAAAAAAGTGGCTTGCAGATTAGGAAACTCATCCAGACAAGCATTATTCACCAGAACTCTATCAATTCTAGTGCTCACTCTACCAATCCCACCTTGTTTATTATTCCAAGTATAGAACATACCCCCAGTTTGCCAGTCAAACAGCTGAGCATCACTCAAACACTGTCTAAATGGCTCTACTTCAGCAAGAGTTACAGTAGAGCCCACCCTATCACTAAGATTAAGAACATTGTTAAAATCTCCACCAATAAGCCAAGGACTATGTGTTGTATATTTGGAGTATCAACCCGAAATATACAAGGGATAAACCAAGATAAGTAAGACTAATGAACCAAATAGCTTCTTAGCTACAGTCACACCACTAAGAAACGAAATGGGTTCCTAAGATCACAAGCCAACTAGTAGTCTAAGCTAGTTAACTAAGCAAAGGAATTGAAATTCCAAATCCAAGAATTTCTGGTTTGTTTCTAATCCAAGAAACGAGTGTAAAACACAAAGTTTGTTTGTTCGAATAATCTGATTTTTCATTCACATTTGCTTGCTATTTATAGTAAACAAGCATCCTTAAGTACAAGCTAACTTAAGTGACTTTCAGCTTACTTGTTACACGCCTAAGCTAAGCATCAAAAACAGATTTTGTGTCTAGATACATTAATAAAAGAAGCTAAGCTTAACTAGATACATCAAAGGAAAAAGTGGCGGTTTGTAACCTCCACATTAAGGCTTCATAAAATCAGAAATAAAGAGCATAACTCTCCCTTGATTCACGCCCAACAAAGCAGCAAGTAAGAAGCAAAACAGCCCCTTAATTCACGCCCAATTCAAACAGCAAAAAGAAGTGTAACTCCTCCTTGATTCAAGCCTTGGATCAAGCTTGAATGTATGTAGACAAGAGTGTACTTGGACGCCTTTTAGATGCTCATTTGCTGACTGAAATCTACGCCCACTTGAAGGCTTAATTGAAAGCTTGTAACTCCTCATTGAAGCTGATTGTAACACCCAAGTTAAAGCCTTGAAATTCCTTTTAAAGAATTTCGGATTCTATGCTTCTTTCACAAGCTTAAATGGCTGCCTTCTTGATGTATCTTGCACTTGTACTTTGTGTGAATGTGACATTACATTTCCGAACTATAATCAGCTAAAAGAACTAAAGAAAAATGTAACTAATTTGCAAACTTAAAATAAGACTAAAGTTTACAACTTATTCAAAGCATAAAAGAACTAGAATGAACTAGTTAATAAGAACAACAAGAAACTCAAAGGATTGAATATCTTGCTGCACATAGATAGAACGCATAGCACCAATGCATGATGCTACGTCTTGGACCAAAGAAACGTCCATAACCAAGTTGTTAGGCTTGGCTACAACATTCCCCCCTTCTTGAAAAGAGTTTGCCCTCAAACTCGGCAACTCTTCAAACTCATCATAGTAAGGTGATAAATCAGCCACATTAAAGGTGCTAGAAACACCATAGTCTCCGGGCAATTCAACCTTATAAGCATTATCATTCACCTTTTCAACAATAGCAAATGGACCATCACTACGAGGACTAACCTTGGAACGCCTCTTGGAAGGAAATCTTTCCTTTCGTAGATGAATCCAAACCAAATCACCAGGTTGAAAACGGACCTCCTTTCTCTTCTTGTCATAGTAGGCTTTAGTCTTTGCATTAGTTTGTTCAATTCGAGAACGAACTTGCTCATGCATAGACTTGATTTCTTTGGAACGCACCTCGGCATCATGACTAAACTTGTTAGGTGAGGGAATGGGAGCAAGATCAATAGGAGTACAAGGATTGAATCCATACACAACTTCAAAAGGACTCAAACCGGTTGTCTTGCTAGGCACTCTGTTGTAAGCAAACTCCGCATGAGGGAGCATCTCTTCCCATTGCTTGGGACGTTTAGTAGCCAAAGTTCGCAACAAAGTTCCCAAAGTTCTATTAGTCACTTCGGTTTGACCATCTGTTTGAGGATGACTTGAAGTGCTAAAGTTCAATTTTGTGCCCATCTTCTTCCATAATGTAAGCCAAAAATGACTTAGGAATTTTGGATCACGATCACTCACCATGGACTTAGGTACACCATGTAAGCGCACAACCTCGTTAAAAAACAAGTTAGCAACATGAGTAGCATCATAAGTTGTATGACAAGAAATAAAATGAGCCATTTTAGAAAAACGGTCCACAACAACCATAATGGAATCTTTCTTTCGTTGGGTCATAGGAAGTCCCACAACGAAATCAAGACTAACATCTTCCCATGGAGCTTGCGGAATAGGTAAGGGCAAAAGATAGCCTTGTGGAAGACTATGACTCTTGGCCTTTTGACAAACCACGCATCTTTTCACAATAAACTCCACATCACGAACCAATCTAGGCCAATGAAAGTACTCTTGCACAAGAAGAGTAGTCTTCTCTATGCCAAAGTGTCCCGCCATTCCTCCTTCATGAAACTCTTTGATAAGAGATTCTCTTAGGCTTGATCTTGGAACGCACAACCTGTTTCCTTTGAACAAATAGCCATCTAAAATGTAATAATCTTTGTAAGCATGATTAGAACATTTTAGAAATGAATCACCAAAGTCATGATCATTTTTGTAACTTGCTTTCACATCTTCAACACTAATTACTTTTGCCTTGAAAGAATTCAAGAGTGTGTATCTCCTTGAAAGGGCATCAGCTCCTTTGTTCATGGCGCCTCTCCTATGCTTGATCACAAAATGAAAAGCTTGCAAATACTCCACCCATTTGGCATGGCGTGGTTGGAGTTTTTGTTGGCTTTGAAGATATTTGAGAGCTTCATGATCTGAATGAAGGATGAACTCCTTGGAAATGAGGTAATGTCTCCAATGGTCCAAAGCACGAACAAGAGCAAAGAACTCCTTATCATAGGTGCTATACTTCCGTTGTGCTTCATTGAGTTTTTCACTAAAGTAGGCAAGGGGACGCCCAACTTGTGACAAAACAGCACCAATACCAACTCCACTAGCATCACATTCTACTTCAAAAACTTCATCAAAGTTAGGTAAAGAAAGAATAGGTGCACTAGTAAGTTGATGTTTTACCTCATCAAAGGCCTTTTGAGCCTTATCATTCCAAACTAACTTCTGATTTTTAGTTAGCTCGGTGATAGGTGCCATGAGAGTACTAAAATTTCGCACAAATCTCCTATAGAAAGAAGCAAGTCCATGAAAACTACGAACTTGTTGAATTGTTTGTGGCGTGGGCCACTCACGAATTGCAGCAACTTTCTTTTCATCAACTTCTATGCCTTGAGAGGAAACTTTGAAACCAAGAAAAATAACTTGGGAAGTGAAAAAATGACACTTCTCTAAGTTACCATATAGTTGCTCACGAGCAAGGGCTTCAAAAACCTGTTGCAAATGCATAGCATGCTCTTCTTCTTCCCTACTATACACCAAAATATCATCAAAATAGACTACAACAAATTTACCCATGAAAGGTTGCATAACCTGATTCATAAGGCGCATAAATGTAGATGGTGCATTAGACAAACCAAATGGCATCACAAGCCACTCATAGAGGCCCTCCTTTGTCTTGAAAGCGGTCTTCCATTCATCTCCTTCGAAAATTCGAATTTGATGATAGCCACTTCTCAAATCAATTTTAGAGAACACTTTAGAACCATGCAAATCATCAAGTAAATCATTCAACCTTGGAATAGGAAACCGGTACTTGATAGTGATCTTGTTGATTGATCTACTATCAACACACATGCGCCACTCTCCATTCTTCTTAGGCACAATCAAGGTAGGACAAGCACATGGACTAAGAGACTTACGAATAAGACCCTTTGACAACAATTCCTCCACTTGTCTTCTAATTTCCTCGGTTTCTTTGGGATTGGTTCTATAGGCTGGTTTGTTTGGGAGCATGGATCCGGGCACAAGATCAATCTTGTGTTGGATGTCACGCTTTGGGGGTAATCCGTGAGGGATATCTTTGGGGAAAACATGGGAATAGGTTTGGAGAAGAGAGGTGAGGAGTGGGTGGTTTTCTTCTTTGGACGGTTGAGAGGGGGTATCAAGTTGGCTCAAAATGAAGTGTTTGTGAGCCCTATACTCACGAAATTCAGATTTTATGAGAGTGGTGAGGGAAGTGGGAGGCGTGGATATGGGGTGGTCATTTTTGAGGATTAAAGGGGTTAGGACAATTTTCTTTCCATCCTTGGAAAAGGAGTAGGTGTTTTTGTAACCATCATGCATCACACGTCTATCAAATAACCAAGGTCTACCAAGTAAAACATGACATGCATCCATAGGTTCAACATCACACCATAATTTTTCCTCATAAGTTTTACCAATGCTAAATGATAACAAGACTTGTTGTGTGACATGAATCCCTTTACTATGACTTAACCATTGAATTTTATATGGTGTAGGATGAGGGATAGTTTTCATTTTCAGCTTGTCTATCATTACTTGTGAAGCTACATTGGTACAACTACCTCCATCAATAATCAAAGTGCATACCTTTCCACCAATGGTGCAACGAGTGTGAAAGATTGCCTCACGTTGCAAGCTCCCTTCTTGGTCCAACAAATTGCTTAGTGTGCGTCGAACTACCAAGCATTCTCCTTCATCCGGACCTAGGCACGCATACTCATCATTCTCTTCAAGATTGCTGTCCTCTTCAACCTCTAATTCGTTCTCCTCTTCATACTCTACCAAAGTAACAATTTTTTTATTTGGACAATCACTAGCCATATGTCCAAGGCCTTGACACCTAAAGCATCTTCTTGGGGCTGGTTTTGGGTTGGAATTTTGGGTGTTTTGTGAAGGTGGTTTAGAAGTAGGCTGATTGGATGTGGGTTTGAAAGGTGGGAAATTGGATGTTTGCTTTCTTTGGGGAAATGAGGTTTGAGATGCAAAACGTGATGATTCACTTTTGCCTCTTGCTTTTTGTTGCTGCTCAATCTTATGTGCTAAGATAATGAGCTCTTCAAGGGTGGTGTAAGGGTGTAGTTCGGCCACATTGGCTATTTTTGGGTCAAGTCCACCTAGGAACCGAACCAAAGTTTGAGGCTCATCTTCCTCTACTCCACACTTCATAACAAATCCTTCAAACTCTCTAGCATACTCCTCTACAGATTTCGTACCTTGCTTAGGGGTATGGAATTTTGAAAAGTTTTCTTGCACATAGTATGTGGGAAGAAACTTTTGTTTCAACAATTTCTTCATCTTAACCCATGATCTCACTTTTTCTTTGTCTTGCCGTTCCCTCTTGGCGCACACACTAGCCCACCAAGTTGAGGCATATTTTCGTAGCTTCAAGGCCACAATTTTCACCTTTTTCTCTTCCGGTGTTTGCTTATAGTCAAACACTCTCTCCACTGTTCTAAGCCATTCTACAAACTCATCGGCATCGAGTTTGCCATCATACTCCGGAATGTCTGCTTTTATGTCATTAATAGGCCGTGACCTTTCTCTTTCATGAGAAGGCCTATCATTGTGATTGAAATTAGATTCACTCAATTCTTCATCACTTTGGAGGGGTGAGCCCTCTCTCTTATGGCGCATCTTATTAGTAAGATCTTTCAGTTGATCTTGCATATATTTCATTCGTTGCTCCATATCTTCTTTCTCTTGTGTAACCTTATTGACATATTCTTGCCAATTAGGGGGTGGGACGCTGGACATGGTTTGTGTTTGGGTATGTGTTTGGGGTATGTGTTTAGGTATTTGTTTTGCTAGACCCCCTCCTTCTAGCGCCAAATGTTGTATATTTGGAGTATCAACCCGAAATATACAAGGGATAAACCAAGATAAGTAAGACTAATGAACCAAATAGCTTCTTAGCTACAGTCACACCACTAAGAAACGAAATGGGTTCCTAAGATCACAAGCCAACTAGTAGTCTAAGCTAGTTAACTAAGCAAAGGAATTGAAATTCCAAATCCAAGAATTTCTGGTTTGTTTCTAATCCAAGAAACGAGTGTAAAACACAAAGTTTGTTTGTTCGAATAATCTGATTTTTCATTCACATTTGCTTGCTATTTATAGTAAACAAGCATACTTAAGTACAAGCTAACTTAAGTGACTTTCAGCTTACTTGTTACACGCCTAAGCTAAGCATCAAAAACAGATTTTGTGTCTAGATACATCAATAAAAGAAGCTAAGCTTAACTAGATACATCAAAGGAAAAAGTGGCGGTTTGTAACCTCCACATTAAGGCTTCATAAAATCAGAAATAAAGAGCATAACTCTCCCTTGATTCACGCCCAACAAAGCAGCAAGTAAGAAGCAAAACAGCCCCTTAATTCACGCCCAATTCAAACAGCAAAAAGAAGTGTAACTCCTCCTTGATTCAAGCCTTGGATCAAGCTTGAATGTATGTAGACAAGAGTGTACTTGGACGCCTTTTAGATGCTCATTTGCTGACTGAAATCTACGCCCACTTGAAGGCTTAATTGAAAGCTTGTAACTCCTCATTGAAGCTGATTGTAACACCCAAGTTAAAGCCTTGAAATTCCTTTTAAAGAATTTCGGATTCTATGCTTCTTTCACAAGCTTAAATGGCTGCCTTCTTGATGTATCTTGCACTTGTACTTTGTGTGAATGTGACATTACATTTCCGAACTATAATCAGCTAAAAGAACTAAAGAAAAATGTAACTAATTTGCAAACTTAAAATAAGACTAAAGTTTACAACTTATTCAAAGCATAAAAGAACTAGAATGAACTAGTTAATAAGAACAACAAGAAACTCAAAGGATTGAATATCTTGCTGCACATAGATAGAACGCATAGCACCAATGCATGATGCTACGTCTTGGACCAAAGAAACGTCCATAACCAAGTTGTTAGGCTTGGCTACAACACTATGGACAACACCAGCAAGCATCTTTAGCTGATCCCATAGCTCTTCCCTTTGCACAGCTTCATTCAGACCATACACAAAATTAACCTCAAACTGAATACCAGTAGCCTTATGAACTACTTTACAGTGAACTAACTGCACCTCAACCTTGATCACCATCACCTTAAATATTTGAGACTACCAAATCACCCAAATTCTACCATTTTTATGCTTACTGTAATTAGAGCAAACAGACCAATCACCACCAACTCTATCAAACACCTTACCAAAATTCCTGTCCTTCACTCTGGTTTCAAGAAGCCCAAACAAACCTATATTATGTTGTCTTATGAACCACAAAACATCACATAACTTGCTAGGCATATTTAGGCCCCTAACATTCCAAAACCCCACACTATCCATTGAACAGTTCAGAGCATTCCCCTTCCTCCAATACCCTAAATCTGTTACCACTACCACCAACCAAGACAACACCTGCTGTAACAATATGGGAGCCTCAAACAGTGGATCTTGTCCAACAGCATCAGTCACATCAGCTGTCCTGCTCCCCCTCACAGCATTAGTTTGCTGCTGAGTAGATCTAGTCTTCTGAACTGGTCTCCACATTTGCTTAGGTGGCTGCCTATGCTGCTTTTTTGTTCGCACTTTGTGATTAGGTCATTGAGCATCCTCATGCCCCATACCATGACAAACCTTGCAGATTATAGGCTTCCACTCATACTCCACTTTCTGAGTAATGCACACACCCTTTTCATCAAGAAATGCAACATTACCTGGAAATGAAGCATTAATCTCAACCTCTACCATCAAACGAGCATAATTCAATTTCTCTTTAGAGGTAGTAGCTCTATCAGTCTTAATAGGATTGCCAATTAAGGAGGCAATCTTCATCAAAGCATTCTGACCCCAGAATTTAAGCTCAAGCCCCACAAGCCTAACCCAAACAGGAACCTTAGTTACTGTCTCCTTAGCCAAATCCAACTCAGGCTCCCATGCTTTCATGATAACAGGCTTCTTGTCAAACAAAATGGGTCCAGCATTCAGAACCTTATCTCTATTCTCAACAGTTCTAAACCGAACTAAGAACACCCCATTATCCATCAAAGAGATCTTATCTATCCCATACTTGCCCCAAACCCTTCTTATGAATCCATTAATCACATTCAATGGAGGTTTAGCACAAACAATGTAGCACACAATCGCGGACTTCCAAAAATCAAGTTCTGGTTTCACATTATCCAAAGTAATCTGCACCAAATGACTAACATCCTGTCCATCAACACAAGATTTTCCACCCCCGGAGAGATCTAAACCCTCATCCCTGGTACCCTCAAATAGAGATTCCAGCCAATTTAATCGAGCAGGAGGAGATTGAAAAACAGGGGATTGCAAATCGGGGGTCTCGGAAATTGGGGGAAACAAATTAGGAGTAGGATTAGCATGCTCAATCATCAAAATAGGAGTTGGATTATCAAATTTTAGAACACTATCACAACAACCATCAGTTCTAAGCTCAGCATCAATGGCGGAAGCAGAATTATGGATTACATGTAACCACGCATTGAAGTCTTCTTGATGTGCCCCTCTCTCCTCCTCAGTAATCTCTATCTCCGGAATAACATTCTCCTTTACTTCATCAAGCCAGCTCTCAACTGAGACATCTTCAGTAGCAATGCTCTATTCCTTCTTCTTCGTAAAATTCCTTGTTCTGGGTCTAGAATTCTGCCTTGCCTTCTGTTTTTTCTTCGATTTAGACCCTGAACTCTTGCTTCCCTTACCCTTCTTCCTCTTTGCCATTGAAATTGGGCTAAAAATCGAAGCTCAAATTTGTGGGTTTCAATCGATTTTTCAACTTTCTCTCTCTAGTTCTTGAGACTTTCTCTCTCTAGTTCTTAATATCAAACCTTTCACATTTAGGGCGAAGGCAACTTCGAACTTGGCTAAGTGTTTCTAGAAATAATGTATGAGAAATTTTGAGAGATGGAAGGTTTAGAAAAAGAATAGAGAAAGAAGGAAAGCTTCTAACTTTTAGAGACAGAAAGAGAGAGAGATGATGATTGTGAATGATTAAAAACGGGGAGATACGACCCCTATTTATAGAAAAAAAATAGCACGTAAATCGAAAGAAAAGAGTTCGAGTCCTATTCAAAATAAAATACCTCCTGTCACCGACGACAGGAGCAGCTCCAGATGATGTGAATTATTGATCCGAAAATCAACAAAACACAAGGGATATGTTTAAGTCTAATTCTATACAGGAAATCCACCAAGAATTAAACAAAAACTAAGATTAATCAATTAAGAATCCACCTAATTAATCAATCCAAACGAATGTTTTAACTAAAACAAGCAAAACAGCAATTGATCGCAATCAACCAAAACTCAAGTATGCAACTTAAGAAATAAATCTGAATATTAATCTATGTATCCTTATTTGTGTGTTTACAGCCCTATTTATAAGACTTAGTTTACCTAGGAAGATTAGGACAAGTCCCTAATTCAATCCTAATTAAACTAGAATTCTAACTTGCTTGAAGAGCAAGCACCTTGGAGCACAAGCATATGCCAATCTCCTTGGAGAACAAGCACACGCCTAAACTGATTTATTTTGCTAACTAACTGATTTTAAAAGCAACTAAATAATGATTAAAGATCCTAATGCTTGAACCAAGAAAAACCCTTTCAAGTGAAAGGTAAAAACTTGTAAGCAAAATCTAAGTAAAGAAAATTCAAGAAAGTTCAAGAAAGTGAACTAGACTCCAAGAAAAGTCACTAAGCAAACCGTGGCTTTGTTTTGATATCCAAGAAAGTGTCCATGCAATGCTTGGTTTGAATCAATGTTTAGGGACAAGCTATCTTGATGCATGATAAGCAAATCTTCGAAGTTCTCCATGCTTAGACTTGCATCATCCTCCTCTTCTTCGAAAGAATTTGTCCTCAAATCTCGAAGTTCTTCATCAGGAATGTACTTAGCCAAATCGCCAACATTGAATGTAGCACTAACTCCATATTCTCCCGGAAGTTCTAACTTATAAGCATTGTCATTGATCTTCTCAATAATCTTGAAAGGACCTTCACTTCTAGGCATCAACTTATTCTTGCGTTTTCCTGGAAATCTTTCCTTTCTCAAATGTAACCATACCAAGTCTCCAACAGTGTAACTTTGTTGCTTTCTATGCTTGTTTGCTCTAGCTTTGTACATGTCATTTACTTTCTCTATTCTTGTTCGAACTTGAGCATGTAATTTCAGCATACTCTTCAACTTAGACTCGGCATCTTTGTGAATTAACTCACCCTTAGGCAATGGAACAAGATCAATTGGAAGTTTCGGATTGACTCCATAAACTACCTCAAAGGGACTATGTTTGGTAGCATATGTAGGTGATCTATTATAAGCAAACTCCGCATGAGCTAACTTGATGTCCCAATCCTTTTGTGTCTTACTCACTAACCCACGCAAAAGCGCACCAAGAGTACGATTAGTAACCTCGGTTTGTCCATCAGTTTGTGGATGGTAAGATGTACTAAAGAGCAATTTAGTTCCCACAAGCTTCCATAGAGACTTCCAGAAGAAACTCATGAACTTTGTATCTCGATCACTCACAATAGTTTTTGGAATTCCATGCAATCTAACAATCTCTTTGAAGTATAATTCCGCCACTTTCATAGCATCATCCACTTTGTGACAAGGAACAAAATGAGCCATCTTAGAGAACCTATCCACAACAACCATAATAGAGTCTTTCCCCCGTTGTGTTCTCGGCAATCCCACAATAAAATCCATAGAAATATCTTCCCAAGGTGAATCTGGAACAGGTAAAGGAGTATACAAGCCTTGATGAAAAGTAGCCTTCGCTTTTTGACAAGTTGCACACCTAGAAATAACTAGTTGCACATCCGTGAGCATCTTAGGCCAATAGAAGTGTTCTTGTAACATACTCAAGGTCTTTGTAATGCCAAAGTGACCAGCAATTCCTCCCCCATGAGCTTCTCTAACAACTAGCTCTCTAATAGAACACTTAGGAAGACAAAGTCGATTTCCTTTGAAAAGAAAACCATCTTGCAGCAAATAAGAACCCACGGCTCCTTTAGAACACTCTTCAATCAATGTAGCAAAATCATCATCACCTTTGTAGTATTCTTTGATCAATTCAAAACCAAGTAGCTTGCTATTTAGAATTCCAATCAAAGTGTATCTTCTAGATAATGCATCAGCCACAACATTCGATTTCCCTTCTTTGTACCTTGAAGAAAAATTAAATGATTGTAAAAATTCAACCCATGTAGCATGT
The DNA here is from genome assembly GCF_948465745.1 of Chenopodium album. Taxonomy (NCBI): domain Eukaryota; kingdom Viridiplantae; phylum Streptophyta; class Magnoliopsida; order Caryophyllales; family Amaranthaceae; genus Chenopodium; species Chenopodium album. The sequence continues at coordinate 39,968,132 of NC_137834.1, read as the reverse complement.
CTAGGATTGAGCTTTTGTTGTCCATGTATGTACTTCAATGCTTCATGATCAGAATGCAACACAAAGTGATTAGGTCGGAGATAATGACTCCAATGATCTAAAGCTCTAACAATGGCATAGAACTCTTTATCATAAGTAGAATAGTTCAATCGAGCTCCTCCCAATTTCTCACTGAAATATGCAATAGGCCTCTTCTTTTGGAGTAAAACTGCTCCAATTCCAACTCCACTAGCATCGGTTTCAACTTCAAAAGGACTTGAGAAATCTGGTAACGCAAGTATAGGTGCTTCACATAGCTTCTTTTTTACCAACTCAAACGCACTTTGAGCTTCTTTAGTCCATTCGAATTTACCCTTGTCCTTCTTCAAACATTCGGTCATAGGCGCCACAATACTTGAGAAATTCTTGACAAATCTTCTATAGAACGAAGCTAGACCATGAAAAGACCTTACTTCACTCATATTAGTAGGAATAGGCCAAGTTTTAATAGCCTCTACTTTTGAATGATCAACTGAAACTCCATCCTTTGATACAACATAACCAAGAAAAGTAACACTAGGCACTAAGAAGTAGCATTTTTCAAGCTTAGCATAGAGTTTCTTCTCTCTTAACACTTCAAACACACTTGTTAGATGATTTAGATGATCATGCAAATTTTTAGAGTATATCAGAATATCATCTAAATAAACAACAACAAACTTGCCAAGGAAAGGTTTAAGTACCTCATGCATCAACCTCATGAAAGTGCTAGGTGCATTAGTGAGTCCAAACGGCATCACCAACCATTCATACAACCCTAACTTAGTCTTGAATGCTGTTTTCCACTCATCTCCTTCTCTCATTCGAATTTGATGATAACCACTCATAAGATCAATCTTAGAAAACAACTTTGAACCATGTAGTTCATCAAGTAGATCATCTAATCTTGGAATAGGAAATCGGTATTTGATAGTGATGTTATTCACACTCCTACTATCAATACACATGCGCCAACTCCCATCTTTCTTTGGGACAAGTAAAGTAGGCACGGCACAAGGGCTCATACTTTCCCTCACGTATCCTCTAGTCATAAGCTCTTCAATTTGCCTTTGCATCTCCTTTGTTTCTTCCGGATTACTTCTATAGGCTGCCTTATTAGGTAAGGGTGCTCCCGGAATCAAGTCAATTTGATGCTCTATCCCACGAATAGGAGGTAGTCCCGGAGGTAATTCCTTAGGAAAGACATCCTTGAATTCTTCTAAAACAGATTCCAATTCATACGACCTCTTTGCTTGTTTATCTTGATCAATTCGAATCTCATTAGAAACAAGTATATATACCACATTGTTGCTGCAAATCTCTTTTTCTAATTCCCTCTCACTAATCAAATAAGAATTCTTTGAATTAGAGGTAACATTAGAAGACTTGTTGCTTATCAAAGGTTTTAAAGCAACCGGTCTCTCTTTTTCTCCTTTTCTCACAACATACACATTAGTCCTTCCATCAAACTTCACAAATCTATCATATTGCCAAGGACGGCCTAATAGTATATGACAAGCATCCATAGGACAAACATCACACAAAACTTTATCATGAAATTTACCAATTGAAAAGGAGATTAAGGCTTGTTTAGTTACCTTAACATCACTCGAATTATTAAGCCAATGAAGCTTATAAGGGCTTGGATGTTCTGTAATTGGCCACTTCAATTTGTCTACCAAAGTAGTAGATACCACATTAGTGCAACTCCCCGTGTCTATGATCATGTCACACAACCTATCTTCTACCTTGCACCTTGTAAGAAAGATTTTCTCCCTTTGATTGTTTTCCATAGGTACGGTTTTAGAGTGTAGCGCCCTTCTTAGAACCAAACTTTGACCATGAGTCTCGGGATCAATTTCGTCAACATGCCCCTCCTCTTCTTCAAAGTTTTCCTCTTCGTTCTTTTCTTCATAGTCACTACCCTGCTCACACTTAGCTTGTTCTTGTTCCCACTCTTGAGCAGTCATTACTCTTTTTGATGGACAATTAGTTGCAATGTGACCAACACTACCACACTTGAAGCACTTCCTATCTTCAACAAGCTTTTTAGGAGCTTCAAATTTTGATTTAGTCTCCTTGTAGTTCGAACTAGAACCACTTTTCTCCAAGCTGTTCTTCTCAAAAGGTTTAGTGAAACCCTTTACAAAGGACTTAGTGTACGTCCCTTTCTTCCCCTTTATCTGTTTTTCAACTTTCAAAGCTACCTTGCAAACATCCTCAAAGGACCAATATTGTTGCAATTCAACTTTTTCAGCAATATTATCATTCAACCCCGAAATAAATCTAGCAATCTTATGCTCAACAATCTCTTCTAAGCCACATAGCATGCATAACTTTTCAAATTCACCAATATAATTCTCAACAGTCATAGAATTTTGTTTAAAAAGTTGCATCTTAAGATAAACATCTTGAATATAATCACTAGGTACGAACCTTTTTTTCATGTGCTTCTTGAGTTGTTCCCAAGTTGAGATTCTTGCACGCCCCTCCTTATGCCTCTTCTTCTTTAGATTATCATACCAAAGACTAGCATAACCGGTCAGTTTCAATTCAGCCAATTTGCATCTTTTCCTTTCATCATACTCCTTGTAATCAAAGAGTGTCTCGGCCCTTCTAATCCACTCAAGGTATTTTTCAGGTTCATTCATACTCCCATTGAATTCGGGAAGATCTAATCTAAGGTTCCTATCATCATCCTTTGGTCGATCTCTCCTCCTAGGCCTTGGTGATTCATCACTTGAGGAATAATTATTTCGTGGCCTCCTTGGGTTCCTCCTTGGTTGTTCTTCTTCACTTGAACCAGAATTAGGGTTAGAATTCCCTTTCCTTGAAGAATCTCCAGCACGAGTATCAAGCCTTTTTAATATCTCATCCATCCTTGCTGCCAACTCGTCAATTCGCCTATCTCTTCTAAGATTTTGAGCTTGTTCTAAGGTTAATCCCCTTGGAACTTGTGGGACCTCCTCGTCACTCATGATTCCTACACAAACCAAGTCAGTTTATGCAAAAATCTTGATTAAAAGATCGAATCTTGAAGGAAAACTAGGCAACACAAAAACCGGACTCCCATCCGCAAATCAGTGCACAAACACCAAATGTTTGAGGCTGTGTAGAACGCGTTACTCAACTAAAATTTATGAAATTTGATATGGTGATAGCTGGACGTTTTTAGAGTTCAATGCAAAAAGAATCACGCAAAAATTCCCAGCCAATTGTTCCCAGTTTAATTTTTGTCGAAGTTGCGCAAACCTGCTCTGATACCAAAGATGATGTGAATTATTGATCCGAAAATCAACAAAACACAAGGGATATGTTTAAGTCTAATTCTATACAGGAAATCCACCAAGAATTAAACAAAAACTAAGATTAATCAATTAAGAATCCACCTAATTAATCAATCCAAACGAATGTTTTAACTAAAACAAGCAAAACAGCAATTGATCGCAATCAACCAAAACTCAAGTATGCAACTTAAGAAATAAATCTGAATATTAATCTATGTATCCTTATTTGAGTGTTTACAGCCCTATTTATAAGACTTAGTTTACCTAGGAAGATTAGGACAAGTCCCTAATTCAATCCTAATTAAACTAGAATTCTAACTTGCTTGAAGAGCAAGCACCTTGGAGCACAAGCATATGCCAATCTCCTTGGAGAACAAGCACACGCCTAAACTGATTTATTTTGCTAACTAACTGATTTTAAAAGCAACTAAATAATGATTAAAGATCCTAATGCTTGAACCAAGAAAAACCCTTTCAAGTGAAAGGTAAAAACTTGTAAGCAAAATCTAAGTAAAGAAAATTCAAGAAAGTTCAAGAAAGTGAACTAGACTCCAAGAAAAGTCACTAAGCAAACCGTGGCTTTGTTTTGATATCCAAGAAAGTGTCCATGCAATGCTTGGCTTGAATCAATGTTTAGGGACAAGCTATCTTGATGCATGATAAGCAAATCTTCGAAGTTCTCCATGCTTAGACTTGCATCATCTTTTAACTAAAACAAGCAAAACAGCAATTGATCGCAATCAACCAAAACTCAAGTATGCAACTTAAGAAATAAATCTGAATATTAATCTATGTATCCTTATTTGTGTGTTTACAGCCCTATTTATAAGACTTAGTTTACCTAGGAAGATTAGGACAAGTCCCTAATTCAATCCTAATTAAACTAGAATTCTAACTTGCTTGAAGAGCAAGCACCTTGGAGCACAAGCATATGCCAATCTCCTTGGAGAACAAGCACACGCCTAAACTGATTTATTTTGCTAACTAACTGATTTTAAAAGCAACTAAATAATGATTAAAGATCCTAATGCTTGAACCAAGAAAAACCCTTTCAAGTGAAAGGTAAAAACTTGTAAGCAAAATCTAAGTAAAGAAAATTCAAGAAAGTTCAAGAAAGTGAACTAGACTCCAAGAAAAGTCACTAAGCAAACCGTGGCTTTGTTTTGATATCCAAGAAAGTGTCCATGCAATGCTTGGTTTGAATCAATGTTTAGGGACAAGCTATCTTGATGCATGATAAGCAAATCTTCGAAGTTCTCCATGCTTAGACTTGCATCACCAGACGACAAGCTCTGTCACCAGGCGACAGACCTGTCGTTTGGCGCTGGGACAGCTTTTTTGCGGATTTTTTTTTATCATATCTTTTGATCCAGAAGTCCAAATAAGTCATATAATATGTCGTTAGAAAGCTCTTGAAGTCTACTTTCCAACCCAATTAGAATCAGATTAAAATAATTTGTAGATAAAAAAATATGGCCGAAATATTAGAAGGGTGTCAGTTTTGGATAGAGTTTCGTATTCCATTCATATCTTTTTCATTATAGCTCGAATTAATATTATAATATATTATTGGAAAGATAATTTCAAGATCTATCCAACCATATAAGATTTGGATAAAAATTATGAGGCAAAAAAATAATATCTGACTATCTTAGAACATCTTTAAATTCGAATAGAAATTGGGATTTATAAGAAGGAAAGTTTTATTCAATTTCAAACTCTTTGATATTATCTTTTCAAAAAGGATAATTAAGAAATTTTAAAAACTTATGGAATTTTCAAATTAATCCTAATTAGTTTAGGAATAGGATTAAACCTTTGGACCCTCCACATGATCATTGGGTCATAGGTAAAATCCAGTTTGGGCCCAGTTTAGTATATTAGCCATAACTTCCTCATTATTCATCGGAATTGGGCTTAAAATATATCATTGAAAAGGTCTTTTCAAGCTCCATCCAACTACACTATTATTGGACCCATATCATGGACCAAACTAAACTGGAATGCACGTTTTTCATAAATAGGGAAAAAAATAAATATTTTCAAAAATAGAAAGAAGAGATATTTTAAATAAATATATCCTCATCACTAGACTTTTCACACTTTCACTTTGTTCAATAACAAATGACATGAAAGGTATTTATCACTGGGTTTTGTTTTGGGGAGACACATTTGGGTGTCTAAAGTTAATATAATAATCGAGTAGTGTTTTGGTCTGACTCGGCTAAACTCCAAGTAAGAGACCGATGGGTCAAGTTGCGGGTGGATATCGTAGGAGGTCTTTGCAATTGCAAGACTCGACTTTTCAAGTAAGAGCTCTGTGGTGTGAGCGAAGCACGCGACAAGGGCAAGATGGTTTTTTCTCTCTTTCTTATTATTTGTGTCATTTAGTTATATTGATTGTGAGCGGGTCTTGGGGTCGGGTTTTGTTCCACAGAAAGTCAGACTTTTCGAAACCCAACAAAATGCCAATTGTGGGTGGCTATTTGTTGATGTGCTTGCACCATAATTGAATTTTTTGGGTGGTTCACCTAAGAGAAAAGAATTTCTTCGACAAAAACATGTTGAACATGTTGCGGAGGCACTTTGGGTGAACTTGAATGGGGAACTAGTTTAAATCAGGGTGAACTTGAATTTTGTGGGTGGTTCACCTAAGAGAAAAGAATTTCTTCGACAAAAACATGTTGAACATGTTGCGGAGGCACTTTGGGTGAACTTGAATGGGGAACCAGTTTAAATCAGGAGCGTAGCTTGAGTAGACTTGGTGATACTCGTTGGGGTTCTCACTTTAGAACCATTTTGAATGTGCTTAATATGTATCCCACGATGCTTGAGTCACTTGACGACATTGAGCTATTTCTAATCGTGTTGATAGGAATAAAGCTGAGTCACTTACTCACTTATTGATGACATTTGATTTTATCTATGTGGCACATTTGATGAAGAGTATATTTTCTATTACAAATGAATTGAACATGACATTACAAAAAAGTGATCAAGATGTTGTGAATGCAATGACAATGGTTGATGTAACTAAGAGAAATTTACAAGAGTTACGAGATGATGGTTGGAAAAAGTAACCATATTTATGGTTAAGTAGGACATTGAAATTCCTTACATGGAGGAAAAGTATGTTGTCCCTGGGAGACGACAATTTCATGGTGGTAGGCCACAAGTGACTAATCTTCACCATTTTCGAGTTGAAATTTTGTAAGTGTCATTGATCTATAATTGCAAGAACTTGATTATCAGTTTGATGAGGTAAGTAAGGAATTACTTATATGTATGTCTTGCTTCAATCCCATTAACCAATTTTCTTCTTTTGACATTAACAAATTGATCCGACTTGCTAAATTTTATCCCAATGAATTTTCCAGTGTTGAAATTTCTTTTAGGGACGATTCACTTAATAATTTTATTGTGTATATAAAAAGTGATGAGAGATTTTTTAATTTGAAGAACCATAATAAGCTTTCCATGAAACTTGTTGCTTTTGAAGTTAGTGTTGCTTCTCCCTATGGCGACAACAAGTGTTGAAAGAGCAGGAATGACTCAAATTAAAAGCAAATTGCGCAATAACATGGGAGATCATTTGTAGAATGATTTGTTTGGTTACTAGTCTAGAAAAAGATTTGTTTTTGAATGTAAGCATTAATGCTATCGTAAACCGATTCCAAAATATGAAAACTCGACGAGAACAATTGTAAATTTTTAAGTAGATGATCGGAATTTTTTATTACATTATGAATTTACCTCTATGAATGAATAGACGTTTTTTTTTTTTTAAAAAAAAACGTCTATATCCTTTTATGTGGGTAGATATTGGTGCCCCCTCTCCGTTGAAAATCTGCCACTGCTTGTTACCCTATAAATTCTAAATCCGAGCAAAAGTTTGGAAAACTAAGCAAAAGTTATTTGTACACAAAAATAAAAAAAAAATAAAAAAAATCTAAATCTAAGTACCATGAACTATTAATTAAAAAAAATGATAATTTGATGTGTTAACAATTCACCAAAATAATAGTTCCTCCATTTTCTTTGAATGCACCATTTGTGATTTCACACTCGCTAATGCATAACTTTGGTCATTAATATGTTAAAAATTTAAATTCTACTTTAGTACTTCCTCCGTTTCTATTTAACTAACACGTTTAATTTAGGTACATATATTAAAAAGAGGAGAGAGAATTAGAGACACTGATAAACTAGTAATGCAAGGTGTAAACTTACCCAAAAAGGAAACGTATCAACTAAAAATGTATAAAAAGTTTTGTATTTGAAAAGTAGATATCAAAACAAACCTAACTAGATCCACATACTATATTTTTCCTTACTTACAAATCATAAAGGATGATCAAATGAGATTGTATGGATAATATAGAAATCTTAACAGTAATAAAATAATAAAATCATATCATATACTACCTCTGGTCCAAATTACTCGCAACTTTGGGGTATTATTTGTGAGATATAAAATATTCCAAAATTGCGAGTAATTTGGATCGGAGGTAGTAACTAATATATAAAGCTAAACTTGTAGCCAGACGACGAAATAGCGACACTTGGAGTTCCAAATTTTCGCCAAGTGTCGCGCCACGTAGGATACAATTATATATAATTCAATTTGTAGGATAAAAAAATTTAATTTAGAATTCTATTTTCAATCAAATTTGGATAGAGTTTTAGGATAAAATTGTTAATTTAGAGTTTTATTTTCGATAAAGTACCAATATTTCGTATGTACAAATTAAATTATAATTTTATTAAAAAAAATTATAACACTCATAAATTATCATATAAATTTAATTTTTGTATCATAGTATTTTTTTGGAGCAAAGGAATTAGCTCAAAATGCACCACATCCATTATTTATAATATATTCTAATCAATTAAAACAATATACTTACAATCTAATATAATTTTATTACTGTGTGTAGACGTGTCAATCAGGTCGGGTCATGAGTCATTTCGGACAGGGTCATTATTTTAGGTTATGGGTTAAGAAATGTTTTTCACCAATGTTATTATTATTAGTCATTACATGCCTACTATATAGTTTAAATCATCACAAAAACACATCAATTCCTAACTAATTTCGTATCAATGATATGTTTTAAAATTTGACATATAGATTAAAAATTTATCTTAAAATTCAATAAACAACCCGGGCATCGCACGGGCACAAAACTAGTAACTAATATATAAAGCTAAACTTTTATCCAGATTACGTGACAGTGACCCTTGGCGTTCTAACTTTTCGCCAAGTGGCGCCGCCACGTTGGATAGATTTAAATAGACTTCATAAGATAAAAAAATTATAGAATTTTATGATAAAATTGTTAGTTTGGAGTTTTATTTTTGATAAAATACCAATATTTCAAAGGTACAAATTTTAGAGCAAATGTGCAAGAATGCTCAGTTATAGCTGATATAATCAACAAATATGAGAGAGCTTCGGGTCAGAATGTCAATTTAAGCAAGACTGAAGTTGTGTTTAGCAAAAATGTGGAACTGGATCGACGACAAGAAATTATCCAGATTTTGGGTGTTAGGGAGGTTGAAAGACATGAGAAGTACCTTGGTTTGCCCACTATTCTCGGTAGATCAAAAAAAGCAATTTTTGCAGGGTTGAAGGAGAGATTGTGGAAGAAACTGCAGGGTTGGAAGGAAAAGCTATTGTCTAGACCGGGTAAAGAAGTGCTTATAAAAGCGGTGGCTCAGGGGATTCCTACGTATATGATGAGTATATTCAAAATTCCCGATGGATTTATTGATAATATTCACTCCATGCTTGCTAGATTTTGGTGGGGTTCTACGGAGACAACACAAAAAATGCATTGGCAACGATGGGAGAATTTGTGTCAACCTAAGGCCCTAGGAGGTTTAGGGTTTAGGGACTTAAGATGCTTTAATCAAGCTCTGTTGGCCAAGCAATTATGGAGACTTCACCATAATCCGGGTACCCTTATTCATACAATTTTGAAGGCGAAGTATTTCAAGAATTGTGACGTGATCAAGTCCTCTTGTGGCTACGACCCAAGCTATGCTTGGAGGAGTATGTGGGGCGCGAGAGGTGTTTTACTTGAAGGTCTTAAGTGGAGAGTAGGGAATGGAAGTGCTATAAACGTGTGGGATGAAGCATGGTTACCGGGGAACTCATCGGCAATTGTCCGGACTCCAATTGCAAATAGTGATATGGGGCTAAGAGTGAGTGATTTAATTGATCACAATTGTGGCGAATGGAATATGAGCATTATTTCAAGTAATTTCAACAGTGAGGATGTAGCGAAAATCCTCAAAATCCCTTTGTCTCCAAGTTGCCCCGTGGATAAAATGTTTTGGTGGCCGTCCAAGGATGGTGCATACTCGGTTAGATCGGGGTATTGGCTTTGCAAGAAGGTTCCGGCTGTTATGCAGGGAGCGGATATGAATGAGGTTTGGAAACTGATATGGTCTCTGAAATGACCCTCAAAATTACAGCACTTCTTGTTTAGGGTAATTTTACCCCGCCAAGTGGTCCAACCAGAGGACGACACGTGTCAGCTTTAGGTTGGCCTAAAGTGGACCAATCTCCGCCTGACACGTGTCACTCTAGAAATTAAGGGAAAAAGGCGGCTTTCAGGCCCAAATCCCGAGAAAGCCGCAAAGCGGCGCAGCCCACCAATGATTAGGGTTTAGTGACCTAATCAGGGGCACAAATCCCAAAGACCCTATAAATAGGGAGATGTCCCTCTTTTTGAGGGCACGTTTTACCATTTACTACATACAGTCCCTGTGATAGAGACATCTGAGCTTGGAATCCGAGCAGATACCCACCTAAATTTCCGCACCTTTTTCTCTCTTCCTTCAAGTTACTAACTTGTTCGTCGGAGGCGGAGCACCAACCAACCGGTGTCTCCGTTTGTTTTGTAGGTACAGCTCACGCCGGATCAGTCTTCATGTTGTAACTCTCCTGAGGGACAAAAACACCCAAAACATTTGGCGCCGTCTGTGGGGAGAGTACCTCGAAGATGGTTTAAGAGTCTATACCACCCCCTAACCGTCTAGGCGATGACCCATAAGTCTTTACAAACTAGGAGGATGAGGATCCTCAGGTCGAAACCTTTACAGCCGATGATGGCTCGCTCAGAATCAAGAGCATCCGGCCTAGAGACATTCTGGAGCGGGGTGCCTCCCAGGCGGGTACAAGCCGACCCCTTGGGCAGCCGGAGGGGGAAATCCATACGGCCGCTGGATCAGCACCTGTCACCCGAGACGAACTCATGAGGTTCATGACAAGTTTAAAGGGTGAGATTAAAGAGCTGATCACCCAGAGCCGGGCTGGCCCAAGCAGTGGTCAGTCGGCCAAGAAGGCTCCTCTGGAAAAGGGGAAGTCAGTTAAAGATCGGCAGCCAACTCCCCATCCAAAGGTGAAGGCAGCCGGGACCATTGATTGGTCCAAGATTCTTCTTCCTAAGAGGAATAACAATAATACCCGCCGGACTCAGCAGCCGGTGGGAAGTAAAAAGTCATCTCTTGATGCCTGGGAAATAATCAACCGGAAGAGAAATCAACAGTTGTCTGAGTCGGCTTCAACGTCGAACTTCCCTGACAGCTTCAACAATTCTTCTGCAGGGAATGCTCTCCCCCTGCATGAGAGCCAGACGGGTGGTAATACCGTTCATTCTAGTCCTCAGATGATTGGAACAATGCCGTATGTACCTACTCAAGTTTACGGTCAATATCCCCCTCACTTCATGCAACCGGCCCTCTTCGGGGGTCAAGCGGCATATCAAAATGTCTAGCCACTGGACTGGCAGCTCCGTCTGCTACGCCTGGGTGAACAACCTTCTGCGTTCACCCGGGAGATAACCGAGGCGGCACAGCCGGCCAAGGTTAAGAATGTATTGGTGGGGACCTATGATGGTACCACCAACCCGGAAGATCACCTTATGGCATACACCAACCTCATGTACCTACAGGGGTTGGACGACGCCACCTGGTGTCGATGCTTCCCGGCTACATTGAAGGGCATTGCCCAACAATGGTTTGGCAACTTGCCAGCCGGGTCCATTGACAATTTCAAGAAGCTCGCCTTCTTGTTTGCCTCCAACTTCTCAATGAACATCCCTGCTAAGAAAACAAGCCTTGATTTGAGCAATGTTAAGCAGGGGGAGAGAGAAGGGCTGGGCTCCTATGTCAGGCGGTTCAATCTGATCAGAATTCAGATTCAAGGACTGTCTGACGAGGTAGCTTTTACAGACTTCTTCAAGGGTATGAGAGACGGGTCGACCTTTAAGTTCGACCTAGTCAGAAAAGGGGCTTTCACCTTACAGGCGGCCCTGAGGGAGGCGGAAAGCTACATTCAAGCTACCGACCTCTGCTCGCCTGGTAACCAGTTGGACTCCAAGAAGTCCGACAAGTAGAAAGACAGGCGGTTTGCTCAGCCGGTCAAAAATAAAGAAGAGAGCAAGAAAAGAAAAGAAATCTAGGCGGTTAATGACTCTGACCAGCCGTCCTAGAAGAAAAAGAAAGAGTTTAAACCGTACGTTCCTAAGTCCGAGTTTAACAAGGACTGCAATTCCATCCTCATGGAAATCAAGGATCGGTTGTCCCTAGAGAAGCCGAATCCAATGAAAAGTTCCATTCAGTCAAGGAACAAGAACAAATTCTGCCAATACCATGAGGAGGTTGGCCATGACACCAACGACTGCTTCAGCCTACAACGGGCGTTGGACCGTCTGGCTGAAAAGGGGATGTTGAAGTCTTACATTTCCAAGTCCCCAGCCGGGGCAAAGAAGAAGAACAAGGGCCAGTCATCCAAGACTACCCCCCAGCCTGCTAGTAGCTCGGATACCGACAAGGAGCCGGTCCACACAATAGCAGGCGGGTTCTCCTGTGGTGGCCCTACCATCCGGGGCACCAAGAGCCATCTTCGACAGATGGACAAGGATGATGATGAGCAGGCGTCTGCAAGCACCTCCTTCCGAGACGTCTTGATCACTGAGAAGGACAGGGGCAGCGTCCGCCGTCCGCATGATGACCCGGTCGTCATTGAATGTAAGGTTGCCAACCAGCTGGTTGGAAGAATCCTTATTGACACCGGCAGCTCATCAGACATCATCAGCCTCCGGTGCTTGCAAAAGCTGAAATACAACGTCAGCAGTATGCATCCGGTCACCCACCCCTTGGTTAGCTTTGGGGGTGGGATGGTCTACCCAGCCGGAAGAATTGACTTACCCATCCGGCTGGGAGAGAAGGGCCAAGGACGACATATTGTCGTCAGATTCTTGGTCGTTGAGGAGTTGACCGCCTACAACATTATCCTTGGCCGGCCAACCCTCAACGTAGCCAAGGCAGTAATCATCCCGTCTCTCATGCTCATCAAGTATGAGAGGGATGACGGCACTGTTGGTTCCCTGAATGGGGATCAGAAGACGGCCCGAGAGTGCTATCTCTCAGCCGTCAGAGACACTGTGGCCCTAGGCGGCCAGGAACCAATAGACCTTGACAATGTCAAGGATGTCGACCCAGCACCTGCCCCACCAGCAGCCGGGAAGAAAAGAAAGGCACCTCTGTTGGTGGAGGTTAAGAAAGAAAAAAAATAGCAATCACTGACCGAAGAACGGTCAGATGAGCTCCGTCCCCAACCGGCTGGTGAAAACATTGATCTCGTTCTGGATGACAGCCGTCCAGAACGTACTGTAAAGGTGGGGACGGTTGCTCATGCTACCTTGGGTGCAAGCTTTTCTGCTGAAAGAATTCAAAGACATTTTTGCCTTTGAAGTGGAAGAGATGCCAGACGTTAGCCCAGATCTCGTTGTCCACAAACTCGCCGTGGACCCCAAAAAGAAGCCCATCCGGCAAAAGAAAAGAAACCACGGCGAAGAAAGAAGTCAGGCGGCAGCTGCCGAAGTCAAAAAGCTGCTAGACGCCAGGTTCATTCGGCCTTGTAACTTCCCCGACTGGGTGGCCAATGTGGTTCTTGTTAACCGAATGGGACATGGCGCATGTGTGTTGATTACACAGACCTCAACAAGGCGTGTCCAAAGGACAGTTACCCGCTTCCAAAGATTGACAGTCTGGTCGATTCTACACCTGGTCACGCCATGATGAGCTTTATGGATGCCTACTCCGACTTCCATCAGATACCCCTGTGGAAAAAGGATCAAGAAAAGACGGCCTTCGTCACTGATCAGGGGTTATTCTGTTATACTGTGATGTCGTTTGGCTTGAAAAATGTGCCTGTCACTTTCCAACGGATGATTAATACGGTCTTCATTAATCAAATTGGGAGAAATGTGGAGGCGTACATTGATGACATGATAGTCAAATCCAAGCTACAGACGGATCACCTTGCTGATCTCCGAGAAACATTCACCACCCTTAGGCGGCATAAGGTCATGTTAAATCCAAAGAAATGCGTCTTTAGTGTTGAGTCTGAGAAGTTTCTCGGATTCCTGATTGATCAAAAGGGGATAGAGGCTAACCTCGAAAAGATACAGGCGGTGATAGACATGAAGTCACCCCATTCTGTCAAGGGAGTGCAGAGACTCACCGGTTGTCTGGCCGCCCTGGGGAGGTTCCTCAGCCGGTTAGGCGACAAATGCCTCTACTTCTTCCAAGCAATCAGGAAGAAGACCAAATTTGAATGGGGGGATGATGCTGAGGCGGCATTCCAGAGGTTGAAAGAGCATTTACATTCTCTACCTAGGTTGGTCAGTCCTTTGCCTAGGGAGACGTTGTACATGTATTTAGCCGTCTCAGATCATGCCCTCAGTGCTGTTCTCCTTGCTGAGCGAGACGACGTGCAGCTCCCGGTTTACTTCATTAGCCATGTTCTTAAAAATGCTGAACTCCGGTACCCCATGGTTGAAAATTTTGGCCTTGCTTTGTATATGGCATTCAAAAAACTGAAGCCTTACTTTTTGGCACATCCGGTGGTGATTTACACCGACCAGCCACTCAAGCGGCCAATGTCTACCTTGGAGTCATCCGGGAGAATGTTGAAATGGGCTATTGAAATGCAAAGCCTTGAAATCACTTACGAACCAAGAAAGGCAGTGAAAGGTCAGGCGTTTGCCGACTTCATTGTTGAAATGACCCGTCCGGTGGCTCCGGATAATCTTGATCAGGTTTGGAAAGTATACGTAGACGGGAGCTCTACAAAGAACGGCTGTGGTGCAGGCGTAATCTACGAGTCTCCTAAAGGGGACAGATTTGAGTATGCACTACGCTTCAAGTTTCAGGCCTCTAACAATGAGGCGGAATATGAAGCCCTGCTAGCCGGCATTCGCATGTGTAAGGCGGCAGGGGCCATGAAAATTAACGCCTACTCTGATTCCCAATTGGTTGTTAGCCAGTATGTGGGAAGCTATGAGGCTACTCATCCGGCTATGATCAAATATCTTCAGGCATCTATGAAGACCCCATTGGAATTCTGGACCAAAGCTCTACCTGGATGGATGGCATCCGGGCTTACCTCTCAGACGGTACACTTCCTAATTCGCCACAGGAGGCAGCCGTCCTGAAGAAGCGAGCTGCAAGCTTCGAGTTGAAAAATGGAGAACTCTTCAGGGTGGGGTTTCTTAAGCCCCTGTTGAAGTGTGCCACCCCTGAAAAGGGGAAGGAAGTTCTCGAAGACCTGCACTCGGGATTCTGCGCCTCTCACATAGGCGGCAGGTCCCTAGCCGTCAGAGCTAGACGACATTATTTTTGGCCTACTCTTGAGGCAGACGCCAAGGAGTTGGTAAAGAAATGTGACAAGTGCCAAAAATTTGGCAGACTTATTCACCGTCCGGCTACTGATCTAACGGCCATCCACAACCCTATCCCGTTTGCAAAATGGGGCATGGAAATTCTAGGTCCTTACATGCCTGCTCCAGGCGGAAAGCGCTACATCTTGGTGGCTGTGGATTATTTCACCAAGTGGGTGGAGGCTGAGACGGTTAAAAATATCAAAACCTCAGACGTGATTTCCTTCATCTAGAAAAACATTATCACCCGGTATGGGGTACCTATGTCTATGGTATTTGATAATGGTCCTCAGTTTGAGACGCCTCAGCTAAAAACTTGGATGGGAGATCAGGGGATCTCAAGCTATTTTGCATCTGTCGGCTGGCCCCAAGAAAACGGCCAAGTTGAAGCTTTCAACAAACTCATCTCAGACGGCATTAAGAAGAAAATAGAAAGAGTCGGTGGCTTATGGGCAGAAGAGTTAATCCATGTCCTATGGGTCATCCGAACAACAGCGAAGGGGGCAACCGGTGAAACCCCATTTCTCATGGTTTACGGTGCTGAAGCCGTCTTGCCCATCGAACATTACGAGCCGACTCTCAGAGTCATGCTATATGATGAAGAGGCAAACTGGGAAGCAATGCGCCTGGCATTGGATTCACTCCCAGAACGCAGGGGCAATGCCGCCTTGCGTCATGAGATTTACCGTCTGAGAATGACCAGAGCCTACAACAAGAAGGTACACAAGCGTCCCTTGAAAGTTGACGACTTAGTGTTATGAAAAATGGAGGCAACCGGTAGGGCCAATGAGCTGGGGAAGCTAACTCCAAATTAGGAAGGCCCCTACCGGATCTATGAAGAAGTAAGGGAAGACACCTACCGCCTGGAAACTCCAGATGGCAGGCGCCTGCCTAGAACTTGGAATGTAGACAATCTGAAGAAGTACTACTTCTGAGAATGTAAGTTTTTTGTAAACAGTGAGTCAATTAATGAAGATTCAGACTTTGTTTGCAAAATTGTTTTGTTGTTTTTTTATTATCCGCCTGGGTAATACTCAGACGGATTCTTCATATACCTAACTAAGTTTGATCCTTAGTAAAGGTTACATTTGTTTGATCGCCTGGGTAATACTCAGATGGATCCTTTGTTTATTTAACTAAGTTTGATACTTGGTATGATTTAATAATTGCCTGTCCGTCTGGGTAATACCCAGACAGGGTTTTTTGTTTAACCAACTAAGTTCGACACTTAGTGTAAATTCAATGTTGTAATAACGCTCGGCCAATGCTCCGATTAAAAACTAAGCACAAAAACGCTTAGTGGCTATACAACCGGTCCTAAACAAGACCAAAGGCTAAAATGGCCGGATGGTTGCTCATTTTATAAAATCGCCTGTCCCAACATGGACAAAGGCGTCCGGCGACACCCCTCCGGGTGCAATCGTCGCAGAGAACAGACTATTTGTCGGTTCTACGTACCCATGCAGACGACAAAAATTGAACGACTGAATTGGTTAACTCATAACCATCTGACCAGAATGATTTGTGAAGAACGATCAAGTTACCAAATACCGGATGCCCTGGGGCATCAGTCAGTCACCGGCTGAAGTTCTCACTTAGGTTATTTATTCCAAAATTGCACTTTCTATCCCAATTGGGGCAAAAGAGTTGTTCAATGGCTATGAAATCTCTACCAAGACGGACAAACTCTGTCTGGGTAGTGACTGGAACGCCTGTTGGTGTACGGCTGTGCACTTGGTTTGGGGCAATCACTACTGTGATTGATTGACTTACAAACGTATCATGCTCTTTGCAGCATCAGACGTTTCCAAGTCAATCAACCAACTCCATTTGAAACCAATCACACAGCCGTCCGGGAGAAAAGAGAAATTGTTAATTAACCCGGCTCCATAGCCGGTAAATACAAAGATATTCGGCACGCAGGCCGGAAAAGTAAGTTTTAGCATACTGCCGCAGAAAAGAAAAAATAAAAACAGAGATTGGCATACTACCGCTGAAAGATCACTTCTGGCCTGCAGGCGGTGCCTCCTGGTCCTCTTCCTCACCATCTAAGGGAATCTCTTGTGCTACACCTGGACCAGGTTGCTCAGGCGCAGGGAGCTCATTGTTGGAGTTGACCCAGGCATCAAAGGACTCAGGCTCTGGCTCACCTCTGTCTCTCAGGTACACCACGTACTTGGCATAACTGTGAGCCAGTGCCCAGATGATGTAATCCGCGTCTGTGTACAAGGCAGCCCAGGCGATTTTCATACGGGCGTCATTGTCAGCATCACTCTCAGCAACCAGGAGGTTTTGCTCCGCCTCCAGGGTTGCTGCAAAGTTTGTCTGAGCCTGAGCAGCCTCCTTCTCCAGCCTCTCAACCTTGGTCTTCATTTTGGTGTTCTCTTCAGAAACACCTTGAAGTGTGCCAAGGTCCGCCTGAGCCTTCTTGAGCGCCTCATTAGCCTTCTTGAGGCTCTCATCCGCCTTCTTCTAGGCCTCCTCCGCTTTCTTCTGGGCCGTCTCAGCATCGCCCGCCCGTTTATTGGTCGTCTTCAGATCCGCCTCCAGCTGCTGGATTTTTGACGCCTGTGTCATTATGATTGCTTTAGTTTCAAGTTCATTTACGATAGTTGAGTATAAAGCAACATTATCAGCGTCTGTGGCAGACTTCTTGGCCCTTTTTACCTCTTCCCGTTTGCGGGAATAAGGACGCTTGAGCCCGTCCACCAGCAGCATAGCCTGCAAAAAAGCAAGCGGTATGAGTATTGCAAGAGGGATAAAACACTTGGAAAAAATAAAATTGACAAGTCTCTTACCTCAGCCAGAAGGGATAGAATGCGTTCCAGATTGAACATCTCTATCCCAGGGATGTTGTCTTTATCCCTCTTCCGGACGGCGTCAAGCATGGCCTTGGCATGCTTCTGGACGTCTGGCCAGCGGGGAGATTGATCTGCACCATAATCAATACGTGATGAGTGCGAAACTAAGGCAGCACCTATCTGTTGCCGACCGTCTGAAGATGACGTCTATTGAGAGTGGGATTTCACCCGCAAAGGCCACGCCAGCTCAAGCGGGGATTCAAAAGGGTTCTTACCTTCAGAGCCGGCCAAGCGGGAACCGCTTGCAGGCGTGGTGAACCCCGCGGCTGCTGATAAGGGGTTGACGAGATCAAGGCACACGCTGCCTCCTATCTTCTCGTTTCGCCCCGCTATCCGCAGCTGCTGATGCCCGGCTGAGGCGCCAGGAGTTGACGCGGAGGTGGATTTTTTAATTTTGTTGAGAACGGCGGGGGTCTCTTCCCTAGCCCGTTTGAGTTGTTTCTCAAACGTTTTTCCAACCTCTCCTCCCTGCGGAAATAACCAAAGTTAAAGTTAGCATCCGGGAAAAATAATTTTAAAAGATCAACTTATGAAAGGGTCAGACGTTTGTTACCTCGGCTTTGACCTCAGCCGCAGCCTTTTCCGCAAGCTCCTTGCGGATGACTGCAGAGGACCGCTTGGGAGTCTTCTCCGTCTGTAGCATGTTTAATGCTTCTTCTGCAAAAAGAGAGATTGGTCAATATCATAAATCAATTCTGATACGAAAGCACTACAGGCGGATATAAATTCAGGCGCATACGTTTGGTAAAAATAAACATGGGCACGGGCCGTGCCGGCACGGGCCCGGCACGACTCCGACACGGCACGGCGGCCCACCTGTGGGTCGTGGGCCATGCCGTGAACAAATTTCTGGATTTTGGCACGGGCACGACACGTGGCACGGCGGGCGTCACGGTGGCCCGCACGCTGGCACGACCCGCCGGCACGGCACGTGGCACGGCCGGGCACGACACGGCACGGCACAGACACGGCCCGGCACTGCCCGGCACGGCACGGCCCGTGACCGTTGGAAAACTAGCCGTTTTTGGCCGTTTTCCAACAGCTATAAACGGCTAGTTTTCCACCCCATTTCCCACCCAAATTCCCTATAAATACCTCATATTTTCCTCCATAATTTTCACAATTCATCAACTCATCTCTTCTCTCTTATTCTCTAATTTTCTTACTCCCAAATTCTCAATTCTCAAATACAAATCATACAATCTTGCTCTCTTTTGTGAAAAGAAAAAAAAAATTCCTACTCTCTTATAAAATTTACATTTTTACTATTATTACTTTTATTAGTCTACTACCAAAAAAAAAAAAAATTGTTATATTTACATTCGGGAAATTATAAATTCGAGAAATTATAAGTTCGGGAAATTATAGATTTGGGAAAGCATTGAAGCGTCATTGTAAGATCTAACTCAACTTTATTTTAAATTGTTATTGTTATTATTATTGTTAGTTGTTAATCTTGTTATTATTATTATTATTATTATTATTATTATTATTATTATTATTATTATTATTAGGATAGTGAGTTAGTGTACATTCTTTCTCTTTGTTTCTATTTTGTTTTTTTTGCTTTCAATAATTCCATCTTGTTCTCTTTTGCCTTAGCTTTGCTCGAGGACGAGCAAAGGTTTAGCTTGGGGGAATTTGATAAGTGACATTTATGTCACTCCTAGGGGTAGTGTTTAGGTCATTTTCGTGTTTATTTTCCCTTATTTTTCCTTTTATTCTCTTGTTTTCTCTTTAATAAAGTTTCTAGTTTATTTTGGTAATTTTGGTGTGTTTTAGTTTATTTTCTTTATTTTATTAGTTTTAGTCTATTTTTCCTATTTTATTTTTATTTTATTTGCTTGCGTAGTTTTAATTATTTTTAGTTTAGTTTTATGTCTCTTATTTTCTATTTTATTTATTTTATTTTATTTGTCGTGGTTTTGTTTTATTTCGTCCTTTGTTTATTTTCATTTTATTTTATTCTTTGTCCCAATTCTCTCCTCAATCTTGCTCGTGTTTGTAGGTGTGTTCGAGGTTCAAGGCATACGCTACAATATTCAAATGGAGTGAGTCTCGGGTTTGCCCTGCTACTTGCTGCTGCCCCTTAACCTTCACCCCACGTTTCACCTTATCCTCCACCACACCAAAACACCGCACATCCCTTGCTCCCTCATCTCACTTAAACACCACCAGTTAACCCCCTATTCTCACACCAGCAGCAACAACAAAACTGCAACAACAGCAGCCCAGCACCAGCCACCACCTTCACGCACAACAGCGCAACAATCAACTCCACAACAGCACCTAACACCGCTGCAACCCCTCACACCACTCACCACCAGCCACACAACATCACACACCACCAATCCACACCAGCACCACCAGCCGCAACAGCAGCCGCACCACCATAACCCAAACCAAACCAAAACCACCGCAATCGACCTCCCTCAACCAATTACAGCAGCCGCACACCTAGCAGCCACCAAACAACACCAACACCTAGCAGCCCACCAAACAACCTCACACCTTACCACCACCGCGCAACAGAGCAGCCACCACCAGCATCAATTACAGCAACAATTGCGCCACATCGTCACCAATTCGCACAACAACAGCCCCAAATCAGAGAGAAATGCAAGTTCATTTGGGTTCGAGCAAACCCATTGAGAAGTTCGGTCGAATTTCGAGTCAGAGACTTTGGGGGTTTTGTTATTCAAAGAGGAGTGGTCGAACATACCCATGGTTCGACTGAACCAACCCCGTAGTTCGGCCGCACCAACCCGTGGTTCGATCGAACCATTTCACGAGCTTCGCACGCGATTGTTAATGAAGACCAACGACCTTGATTGATGCTCATAATAGGCGTTGATGATGCGATTGGTGGTGATAGCCGTTCATTTGGTGCTTGAGTGAAATCGGAGGGTGGTGATGCAATGAAGATAATTGATGTTGGAGCTTGGTGATGATGATAGAGCAACCATGAATTTGGAAAAAGGGGAAATCGGGGTAGCTGATAATTTTTGGGGATTTTGGTTTTATTTTTCTTTTTCTTTTATTTTTATTTCTTTTCCTTTTCCTTTTCTTATTTCTTTTCTCTTTTATTTCTTTTCTCTTTTATTTTCTTTTTATTTTCCTTTTCTTTCTTTATTTTATTTTCCTTCTTTTATTTTTCTTACTTTGGCTAGCTTAGTATAAATACCCAATTTTGGGGGTAATTAGAAAAAAACATTGAAGAACTATCTATTCTTCTCTCTAATTAGTTTTAGGTTAGGTTAGGTTAGGATTAGTCTTCATTGGTAGAGAGAGAAAGTGTGGTTTTCTTCATTAATGAACTTGGATCTTGAAGAAGGAGCTTGTTCAATCCTTTGTAGACCTTCATCTTCAATTAATGAGCAATCTCTTACTCTTTCTCTTTACCTTTGTTCTTGATTTTGTTTATTTGCTTTTATTTTTCTTCTTTGCTTATTAATCATGTTGATGCTTATTGATTTTATGATTGATATTGTTTTCAACATGATTTGTGAGTAGTCACCTAGCCAAGGGTGTGGGGATGGTGTAGTTGCTAATTGTTCATGCTTTTAATGTTGGGGTTATGTTAATGGTGATTAAAGTCTTTGCATGCTTGATATTCTTTGGTCTTTCTTGCAAGTGCACATTGTTAGTTGATCAAAGATGAGTCTTTACTAACAAGTAACGGAAGTTGACTTAGTTGAGATTCATTACTATCGATTGTTATTTAATAGTACCTCCTAGTATATGGTTCTAATGTGGAAACATAGAGGCTATGTTAGGAGAAGCCAATTGACCCCGGAAGGCGGCTAGATTGGACCCTTTACTTCGATATTCATGCATGTTTAGTTTACCATTGATACGCTACTTTGTTATTGTATGGTCAAGCGTCAACTTCACCTACCCATTTCCCTTGGTGCCTTAATGTTTTATTTCTTGTTTTAGCATCTTTAGACTTTAGTTTATTTATCTCCTATTCCGGACTAGCTTAATTGTCGATAACATTTGGTGGTGTTTACCGTTCTCTGTGGTTCGACCCCTATGCTTGCCTTATACTCGTATTAGGTTTGTTTAGGTTGTATAAATTGTATTTGATCTAGGGATAGACAATTGACGACGCGTTTATTCCCTTGTCACTCCTAACCTCTCCTACTTGGGATCTCATTGATCCAAGTAATCTACTATTATTATAATTATTTTTAAAAATTTAATTTATATAAAAACTACTTACTACTTACTAATTCTTATTGTTATTGTTATTATTATTGTTGTTAATTGTTATTATTATTGTTATTGTTACTTTGTTATTGTTATTTGTATTATTATTATTATTGTTATTGTTACTTTTATTGTTATTATTATTAATTAATCATGGCATCAAACCTGAACGCTTCCTCCTCCTCTAGAAAAGCCAAGTCAAAACGTAGGGAATCACCAAACCCAAACACTTCAATGCCTATGCCCCCCCCTAACATGCCCTTTCCCTCCCCTAACATGCCCTTTCCAAACACTTCCACCCCTTTCTTTCATCCCCAAAACACGGGAGGGCAAGAACAAATGGATGATATGACTCCTTGGACCCAATTTCAACAAAGCCAATTTCAACAACATGAATTGCCTTTTCATCCTCCTTCCCAAGGTAGCCAAACACAAGCCTCCGGGTCGAGTCAACCATCATCCACCCAAATGCCCAACACCCAAAATCCTAACATATTAGAGTGGTGTACCGAAGAGGATTTTGCTCAAACCAAAAGAAAGAGTGAAGTTTGGTCACATTATCAATTAAGTAAAAATGGACAAAAAGCCAAGTGTCGGACTTGTGGTAAAATTTTCTCGGCCGATACCAAGGGAGGGACGGGACACCTTAGTAGACATTCAAAAAAATGTGGTGGACCATCTAGTGATCCAACCCAACCCAAAATTTCTCAATTCCATCCACAAGGCTTCATTTACAATTACGAGAGAGATAGGAATGAACTTGGGAGAATGATTGTACATGCGGAACAACCTTTTCTTTTCGCCGAAAATGATGCCTTCAACAACTATATTAACCGAGCACTACAACCAAAACACAAAAAAATCTCCCGAAAAACCGTTCGATCTAAAGAGTTATCTAGAGTACAAATTGAAATTAGTAAATGAATTAGCTAATCTTCCTAGTAGAGTTTCTTTAACCGCCGATGCATGGGATGGTGGTTACGGACTCCACTATTTATGTGTTACTTGTCATTGGTTAGATAATGAGTGGTTGTTACAAAAACGCATCATTCATTTCAAAATGCTTGAATACCCTCATACCGGTCTTAACATTTCACATCATTTAATGGAATCCATTGATGCATATAGTCTTAGGGATAAAATCATGTCTATGACTTTCGATAATGCAACTTCTATGACATATAGTGCGAATTTGGTCAAATCCCAATTGACCGATGTTATATTAGATGGAGATGCACTTCATGTTAGATGCATTTGTCATGTTCTTAACTTGTGTGTGAAGGATGGAACACAAGCAATTGGTCCATTTTATCACAAAATAAGGAATGCTATTATGTCTATTAATAGCTCTAACATGAGATATCAAGAATGGAAAGGTTTTTGCAGGCAACAACGGATAAAAACCATAAAAATAGCACCGGATTGTCCAACTAGGTAGAACTCCACCTATGAAATGTTGAGTCGGGAAATCGAGTACAAGGTTCATTTAACACTTTTTTATAATATGAAATTTCCAGAATGTGCTTTACTAGAAGATGATTGGGTTAATTGTGAAAAATATATGCAGTTTTTACAATTACTATATGGTATGACACATTGTTTTTCTTCTGTATATAATCCTTGTTCTCATTCTTTTCTTAGCAATGCATGTTTACTTGCACAACTTTTTGCGGAACACCGATCACAACATGTTTATCATGGATATCTTCCATCCATGGAGGAAAAATGGCGTAAATATTACACCGATATTCCTATGATTTATATTTTTGCTTCTATTTTAGATCCTAGGCAAAAATATGATGGCACCTTTTTATTAATTGATATTTATTATAGTAACATGAATTTTGAAGATGATGTTGAAACTTTTATAAATAAGGTGACTGATCAGTTTTTTTCTTTATATTGTGTTTATGAAAGTAAATATGGAACCGTGTCTCGATTTGCCCCTTCTCAAACATCCAAAAATGTAAGTAAACGGGCCAAAGGTTTATTTGCACAAGCTGCTAACATGATGTCCAAGTTTTCAGGTACGGAATCATCAAGTAAGAGAACACAAAGCGATGTTTCGGAGTTGCAAATGCACTTAAGTTACGACTTCATGAAAGGCATGGACGATGAAGAGAAGTTTGGCCTCGACATCCTCGATTGGTGGAAATCACAAGTCGTGAAACATCCAATTTTGTCGGCAATGGCTCGTGATATTTTTGCTATCCAAGTCTCCTCCGTTGCCTCCGAAAGAGCTTTTAGTGCGTCGGGACGAGTTTTAGACGATAGAAGAACAAGACTAAAACCCGAAACACTTGAAATGTGTGTTTGCTTCAAGGATTGGTTGGATGCCGAAACTCGTTCTCAAGATCGTACTTATGCACAAAACGACGACGATGAAGGAACGTCGAATTCTTTTAGTTCTCATACTTCTCAATCAACTCAATTGGCGGATGAACTTGAACCTCTAGGAGACGAAGACGAAGATGAAGACGAAGGCGAAGACGAAGACGACCAATAATAATTACATGATTACATATTTACATTATACACTATTGTATTCTTTTTGTATTATCGAACTTTGTATTCCGTATAATAAATGAAGTTATTCAATATTCATACACTATTGTACGATTTTTAATTATCATTACTTATTTTGTATTATTGAATTGTCGTACATTCGTACCGGCTACCGTCATATAATAAAATAAGTTATTCTTCAATTTTTTGTGTTTTCGGATTATCGCACTCGTATTTTTTTATTATATGCATTGTTGTTTTTTGCTAAATTAATAAAATTGTTTTTATTTGTTTAAATAAACTTAAACATAATTATTAATTAGATAAATAATTTATATAACCTAAATTAAAATAAAGTTGTTCAAAAAATGAAAACAAAATATATTAACATTAACATAAACATAAATTAATCACATATATTAAGTTGTACTAAAAAAAATATATATCGTTTAATTCGTTTTTTTCATTTATTTTAAATAAAAAAAAAGGGTGGCACGGTTTGGCCCGCGGCTCGGCACGGCACGGCACGCAAGGCACGTGGGCCGTGCCGTGCCGTGGGCTGGGGTGTGCCAATTTCAGGCACGGCACGGCCCCCACCCCGGCACGGCCAGGCACGGCCCGCGGCGGCACGGGCACGGCCCGTGCCCATGTTTAGGTAAACATGTGTCCTAGCCCGCAGGCGGCTAGGAAACACTCGTCCCTGAACCAGGCGCTCTTGGGGATCTAGTTCTTGGGGACTTTTATTGTTTCCCCGGTTGACAAGGTCGCGTCTGTGAGGCCGAAAAAGTCTGCCTCAATGATCTTGTCAAAATCTTCCTCTGGGATCCGGGGAAGAGCGCACTTCCGGCCCATCAAGTCGGGCTTCTTATTGTAATGACGGAATTCATAATTCTCCCGTCTGCAGGGAGCTGACATCAGGTAGAACCTGTGCTTCCAGCCGTCGAATTTCGAGACCTTGTCCAAGGTCATCATGTATTGGGGATGCGTGGTTAAAGTGTACCACGCCCTCCAGACGTCTGGGCTTCTGCTAAGATAAAGAATACTAGCAAAAGCCTCCCAGCCGGGGTTAAGCCCCTGGAACTCGCAGGCGGCAACATACCCCAGAATGTTTGTCCAAGAGTTGGGGGTAAGTTGCCAGACTCCGAGGTCGTAGCCTCTCAATATTGCCTTCACCGCTTGGTGAAGGGGGAAGCGAAGACCAGCCTTGAACGCCGCCTCATAACAGCCGAAATAGCTGTTGGCGTTCTCTTGATCATCCTCCCAGGCGATGGTGCCATCCTCAGGCGGCACCCGGATTCTATACCCGTCTCCTAACGGGTGCATTTGCGTAAAGTTTTTTAAGTTCTCCTCCATTTGGATCCGGTCCTTGGAGGAGACGTGGATGTTGAAGGGATCGTCCTTCTCGTTCCACTTCTTCCTTTCTTCCTCCTCGCTATCCTCAAGCGGGGGTAAATCGTCGCTGCTCTCAGAGGTAGAGGCGAAGCTGTCGCTCTTCGTCTCCTCCTCATTCTGGGTCAAAGGGGCTGAGACGGCCTCATCGCCGCCTTGGTCGCACTCTTCCAAAAAGGAATCAGCGGGAGTTGAAGGGGCGCGCGGAGGGGATCTCTCCAGAGCCGTCTGGTCTCCCTGACCAGACGTTTTTCCCTCAGGCGTTTGGCCGCCTGAGCCTTCGCTTCTGTAGTTTGGATCAGTGGCCGTCTGCATAGTCCGAGCCATTGTGTCCTGCACAGACACATAAATGGTCGGGATCCAAGGCAAAGGGTGGTCCCAACACCCCTAGACGGCACTCCCAGTCCTAGACTCAGCCGTCCCAGGTGACCGGCTGGACTCTAACCTAGGCTGTGCCGTGTGTGTTGGTGATGCATCCATTTATTGCAAGAAATATGTACAAGCGGTGAAACAAGAAAAAGAGCTGAGAGAGGCAGAGACGGTACCTTTGGATTTGATATCTGAAAACGGACGGGTCCGGCTGGGTTGATGGAGTACGAGCTTCCTTGCTTGCGCCTGACTCAAACGGATGACTTCTGCTCTCTCAAAGTTCTCTCTCTAGAAAATTTTTGTAAACGTACAAAATTATGAGGGTAAACGGCTATATATAGAGGGTAAATACGGGGGCTTTTCCGTAATTTACTCGGAAGGTGAACGGTTACTTCTTTATGGTAAAATTACCACCAATCGGAGCGTGACACATGTCACAGATGCCACGTGGCGTGCCACATCACATCTGTGAGGGGCAAATGTTTAGGGTAATTTTACCCAGCCACGTGGTCCAACTAGAGGATGACACGTGTCAGCTTCAGGTTGGCCCAAAATGGACCAATCTCCGCCTGACACGTGTCACTCCAGAAATTAAGGGAAAAAGGCGGCCTTCAGGCCCAAATCCCGAGAAAGCCGCAAAGCGGCGCAGCCCACCAATGATTAGGGTTCAGTGACCTAATCAGGGGCACAAATCCCAAAGACCCTATAAATAGGGAGATGTCCCTCTTTTTGAGGGCACGTTTTACCATTTACTACATACAGTCCCTGTGATAGAGACATCTGAGCTTGGAATCCGAGCAAATACCCACCTAAATTTCCGCACCTTTTTCTCTCCCTTCAAGTTACTAACTTGTTCGTCGGAGGCGGAGCACCAACCAACCGGTGTCTCTGTTTGTTTTGCGAGTACAGCTCACGCCGGATCAGTCTTCGTGTTGTAACTCTCTCGAGGGACAAAAACACCCAAAACACTTCTTGTGGAGAGCTTGTAAGGGTTATCTTGCTGTTAAAGAGAGGTTGTTCTATCGCCACATTGTATCTGAAAAGTCTTGTATCATCTGCAATGAACCTAAAGAGACTATCATTCATGCCACCTTTGGCTGTAAGGCAGCGAAAGAAATATGGGCTGCTAGCCCTCTCGCATCCAAGGTAAGTGCTTCCCTTGATAATAGCTTTGTGGAGAGATTTTTATGGTGTTCGAAGAATGTATCGAAAGATGAGCTGTTATCTATTGCTACACTTGCATGGGCATCATGGCATTGTAGAAATAAATCCATTTTCGAGCAAAATGACTTTTGTGTTGTTGATGTTGCTCGTGGGTGGGTGAATTTTGTGAAAGAGAGCAACGAATATGCCTTGAAATCTGGCCACGGATCAGCTCAAATTGTGAATGCTGCTATAAGCTGTTGGCACTGTCCTGCTGCAGGGATGGTAAAGGTGAACTGTGACGCGCATTTAGGCACGAAAACAGGGTTGGGTGTGGTGATTCGGAGTGAACAGGGGGTGTTGCTGGCTGCTACAGTGCCTGTGTTGGAGGCTGGTTGGGATGTTGATGCTGCTGAGGCAACAGCCTGCAGATACGGTTTCCAAGTGGCAAGGAGGTTAGGCTTCAACAATGTGCACCTTGAATCTGATGCTGCAAGCGTAGTGAATGCTGTGAAGTCGAAAGCTAAGGGTTTCTCTCCTATTTTCCTATTGTATGATGATATTTCTAGTTTGTCGTCTTGTTTTAGTTCCTTTTGTTTCTCTCATATTAAGCGTGCGGGTAATACCTTAGCCCATAGTGTTGCACGATGGGATACTAGGGGATGTATTGAACGTGTTTCTCTTGGTCCTTTCCCCCAAAGGTTGACAACTTTGGCGGAAATTGATCTCCTATAATGATAATTCGCAGCTTTGTTTCAAAAAAAAAAAAATATTATTCAAAAAAATTATTATATTATAATTCTCAAAAATTATCATATAAATTTATTTTTTTGTATCATAATATTTTTTAGAACGAAGGAAGTAGTTCAAAGCGTAAAACATCCCTTTATAATATATACTAATCGGTTAAAATAATATATATAATTCACAATCTAATAAAATTTTATTAGGGTTGGGTCATGAGTTATCCCAGATTAAAAATTTATATTAAAATTAAATAATCAACCCGTGCACTGCACGGAGCACAAAACTAGTAAAGTATAAGAGTAACAACTTTCTAGTCATAAATTTTACGTAGTAGCTCTCAACTTTCCATGAGATCTGATGGTATCTTGTTAAGTATATATATTACGGAGCACTAATTACAATGAAGGGTTTGTGCATCTCCAACAAAACGAGAGAGTTGGTTTAAAATGGAATGCAGGATTCCAGTATCCCCAAAGCTACAAAAGATTGATCAACTAAGTTTGGAAATCGCCCAACTATAACAGTATACTTTAAGCTTTTCTACACATTATGCAACATAATGGTAGCCAAAATGCGAGCCAACGTGACTGCTACTCTTGCGTAAACACTTACTATAAGAGCAATAATTGAGACTTGTGATCAATGCCGTTAAAAATGAACGTTCCAGTCATAGGAATAAATTGTTTTGTGATAAGCTGCATGGACAAAAAAATGACTAGTTAGACACAATATTTTCGCATATGCCCCAACAGCAAATCAGAATGATGGCAACAGCTAATGCGAAGAAAATTCAATATGGCAGTAGCCGAAACTGGTGTGATATGCATTCTATAATGGATGGTTGTTTTTTTTACTTATTATTATTGTTGATGAGAACTGCACATGATAAACAACAGATCTGAGAAACCATTCAGAGGAAAAACAGAGTTTGAAGCCATAGAGCTTGACTTGCCAGCAAATGCTTAAGTCATAGCTTTCAAGTTCCTCTACTCATATAGTTTATAAGATCGAACTCTTGGCACTATGGAACTTGGACAATAACAGAATAAAACCATAAATACTAGACCAATGTAGCATACCTTAATCACTTCCTGTGAAGCAATCCCACCAATGAAAGCAGCGACTGCATGGAGCTCTGCAGCTCCAAACCGGCAAATTTCATAAATGAGATCCTCGGTCAAGATTGAGCCACTGCAGCCCATGTCGGTCAATAAGCTTACAGCCAAAGTCTTCAAACGTGATATATCTTCATCTATCTCTCTGCCAAAAGATGAAGTTGCAACATTATGATCCATTACTAAATTATAACGACATGTACCTATTCAAGAGAGTTAAAGTTACCCGTCAAATTGGCCCGGAAAACTATTATAGTTGGCAGCAAAACGATCTGCAGCTCGCAACAAGATGTAAAACCCAACAGCCATGCTGGTATGAAAGGGGGGGGGGGGGGGGGAATTTGTCAAGCATTTTTAAGGAAAAGAATAATGATAAACTTGAATGCAACTAGGCGCATAGCAGCTATTTATTTGGAATGCATATAGGAGGGCTAATTGGTATATTTACATGACATTTGATAATTTTTGTAAATTTTATGGGTAAAGTGGTATTTTTTAATGTACTATTATACATGTATATTATACTATTAAAATATAGGTTGTCTTAGTAGTACTATACATAGGTAACATTAGTGGTACAATATTTGATGTACAATTTATATATTACCTCCGTTAGATGTTATGTGCAACTTTGAGGTATTATTTGTGAGATATAAAATATTCCAAAGTTGCACATAACATTTAACGGAGGTAGTATTTATTTGTACCAATTTGTACCACTAGAAAAACATTTATAGTACTAAAGCATTTAAAGGTACTATTTACCTATTTAATGATACTATTTACCTATTTAATGGTATTTTATACCAATGTTCATATTTACAACTCATCCACCACTCTTTTGTCTTATCGAAGTCTTATTCATGCTATTTATAAGGCAAGTAAATAGCAGTTGTGCACCCAGAGTTCTCCACCAAACTTAATTTTATTGTATTGCTCCAGCAGCTCATCACACAGCAAAACACACAAAAAGTTATAAGGCCCACAGGCATAAATTTCTTACTCCCTAGTCCCTAAGTTTCAAAATAAATGCCCCATTTTGACTTTTTTGCACTATTTACATAATCCACTTTGACCAATGTTAATGATTCATACTTCCTCCGTTTTTAATAATTGCAACACACACTTTTACACGGTATTTACCTTATAAAAAGTATAACAAATTTCTTATGAATCACGCATGGACATTCATATCCCTAAAAATATTATTTTACATATTTACCCCATTTGATTTCAAAGCCTTAAAATTGTCTCTAGAATCTCCTAAATTCAATTATTTGCAAATAAAAAGATGTCTATTTCAATATTTAAAACCATCTTTTACCTTCTCCATTTTTGTTTGTTTATCCTATTTGGAATTTGATCAATATTTAATACAAAGTATCAAAGAGACCCTAAATTAGTTTTAATATATAAGGTATACAAGAATTATATAATTGTGAGATGTCTTATTCAATTTATTTAATTCGTCTCAATAAGTTCTTAAAATTTATTAGACAATTTTATTTCTTAAACTCAATTTTTTTACCGTTCACTCGCTAAATCAAAGTAGCTCTACGAAAGTAACACATTTGTCACCTATAAACAAAAGGTTAAAACAAAGAGTCAGGCAAATAAGCATAGGGCATAAAGACCACCAATAATAATTCTTCTCAAAAATGGGACTTACATAATTTAATACACTTAAAAATGGGGGTGAGAGATTGCTAGGAGTGTTGAGAGTATTAAAAAAATGAAGTATATAAGAAAAAATATAATCACGTGGGTACTTGTTCGAATCGTTTCAACATATAGTTTCCAAATATTAAATTTTTATAATTATCCTTATTGATAATTAATGATAGTTTTGGTCAAAGTTCTACATTGGGATGCATGGCTTAGTTTGATTAGGGCATTTATTTTGAAACAAAGGGAGTAACACTAAAAATGCAAAGCAATTTTTCCAGAAGTATTCAGATTGCAAGGGATAGATAGTACAAAAACACTGCTTTGTGACGACAAAAATAATACCTATAATCCTCATCCGTCAAATACTTCTGCAACTCGGAAAGGTTAGGAGTGTTGAGCTCCTCTTCGACCATCCGGTATCTGCATACCTAGGAAAATAAAGTATAAAAGACACAAGAAAAATAGGAGTAGAAAAGAAAAGGTTCTTGGATCTAGTGGATCCTCAATGAAAACAATGTTACTATGCTACATATATGGGCTCAATCATGCTAGATCTCCAACTTATGGAATAACATAACAGCTTCTAACAAGAAGAAATATGCACAGTTATTAAAAGAAGCTGCTTCAGGAAGCTAAGAGCCTAAGATAATAATTTTTTAAAGGTGGGAAGCAGTATTACTGCTCAGAAAGTTAAAACAATAACATGATGAATAAGAAATTAGAAAACTAGCCTTTGACAAAAGTGTACAGAATCTAGTTATACATAGGTGGCTCTAAGTAAAGAATCATATTGGACCTGGATTCTGACCGCATTATTGCCAAACAAGCTCCTAATTAAGGGAATCTAGTTCTTTATATAGGTGCCTCTTAGAATAATGCAAGTGATGAGTGGTGCCTCTACAGAGGTTATGTTGAGGAAAATTTGATCACAGTCCAGTATGAAGTTTAATTTTTAAACCAGATTCAAATGCTATAAAATGAGGAATCAGTTACCAATTTAATAAACATAATTATTTCATCTTAGAAGAGGCAAGTCTCAGGACATAAACGTATCAAGTAACTTAGAAAATGAAGCTGTTAAAGAAGATATTGAGAAGCTTAATCAGGAAGGCTTTAACAATATTCAAGTCACTGATACAAGGGCTTTAAAGGAATTGTTGATGGCACAAGAGAAATTACATGCTAACCCTAGGGATATTGCACTAGCCAACAAAGGCATGAGGCCAAGCTTATAATGAACTTCATCATTATAATATTTCATTTTCAACAAAAGGTCACAATATAAATTGCCTGGTTAATAGAGAGGAAAATACGTAGTACTCGTGTCTAAATAGAGCATGAAAGCCGGAACATCACAAAATAAATCAATGCAGAGAGGAACGAACAGGGTGAATGGGTCACAGATTATCAGAAGATTCAACATACTTATGTACAATACTCTGCTGATTTCTTGGATCAAGCAAAAGGTAACAGAAGCAAGGTGAAGCAAGATATAGTAGTGTTAAGAGCCAAATTTGTAGAGGATCAACACACTTTATTAAACTGTCTTTACTGATTGAAGACTACTGAAAATTAAATTAATGATACCATTTTTAATATATTCCTCAAACTAAAGCACCAGAATCAAAAAAGATGACTATGGCAGTGATTTCCTTTAAAGCAACTAGGTCAATTATTGGTAAAACTATAACAGGAGCAAATGTGGAAACTTTTCAAAATTAAAAGATGCTAGACGCTGTAAACAAAAGCACTTTTACTATGGTTCAAAAATTTGAAATGAAGTGGGAGATTATAGGCAAATAGCCTAATGTACTGCGACATATATGACTAATATGCGCATAACAAAGCTATTTTATTCTCAACTGCAAAAATTTCTTCCCCAAGGTGCTTTTGTGGCTGGTAGACGTAACATGAATAATGTCCTAGTATGTCAAGGTCTCGAAAACAATACAGGAAAAATACAACTCAAAGAAGCTGCATGATAATAATAGACCTCAGGAAGGCCTATAATACAGCTAAGTTGGATAATACTATGTAGTTCTCCCACTATATATTATGAGAACTACATAGTAACCAATGAATTCTAAATTAAAAAATACAATGAGGCTTTAAGGAATTGAGAGTGTAGTGAGAGACAATCAGGAAGAAAAGTGTAAGCAAAACACGCATCAATATTCAAAGCAAGATAATTTACAGTCTAGTGACACAAACAGCAACAGGCACATCAAACAATAACCTACTCCTTTGGTGAAACAGCAACAGGCACATCAAGCAAAAAGTGAAGTCAGTCATGATGCTTACAAAATATAAGAACAGAAAAAGTAATCTTATCATACTTACTGTGAGTTTTCTAGCATTCTTGCAAAAACCTTTGATTGTCATCTTGGAAATGCTTTGCGGATCTCTACTAATATTCTTCAGAAGATTTTGCACACGCTTATCCATAGCAAGAAAGTCACCTTCAGCCTTAGCCTGGTAAACCTTTTGGAGATTCACGTATTGCCTGACGGGAAATGAAGAGAAATAAGCAAAACAAATTTGCCACAATGAATATTAATTGAATATCTTGCTTCAATAAATTTGTTACTAACTCTGTTGAAGATGTCATATCAGGAATTGATCCTTCGAGCGGAAATTCACCAGCACCTTCGTTAGCAACAAATTCCTGCACCATTACATTAAACAAAAGAGAATAAGAAAAGCAAGGATGCAGTATATACAGAGTCTGCAAAAATCTCAAACAAACAGCAACTAAAACAACACAAAATCAAGAACCATTGATATATGTACATAGGTCATATGGTTTTTCTAGCCTCTAATAATATATGGTAGACTTATATATTCTGCAAAAATCTCAAACAAACAGCAACTAAAACAACACAAAATCAAGAACCATTGATATATGTACATAGGTCATATGGTTTTTCTAGCCTCTAATAATATATGGCAGACTTATATATGGAGATAGAGAGTGTTCCATCCAAATAATTTCTATTTAAAACATGTTCAGGAATTTATGTACTCTGTCTACGAGAAAAATAAAATCTGATTTACTCTATTTCCCTCTGCACAATTAAACTCATCAACTCTAAAAGTGAGAGCACTGAAAACAAGACAATTTCCAAACAGCCACTAATGCATAATGCAATTTTAGAGCTCCATTTCCCAATTATTCATTTTGTATGAGGCCAGGCAATAAATAATTAGGCACTAATATTATTTGGGATTCATATGTTAGTTTGTATCACTTTATTAAGTAACAAGATTTAAGAGTAAGGAATCATTGAACACAACCATCTAATCGAATGCCTGAAGTACTATATGCTAGTGCCAAGTGCAATAATAAACATAAGTAAATCTGTCCCCTCGAATGCCTGAAGTACTATATGCTAGTGCCAAGTGCAATGATAAACATAAGTAAATCTGTCCGGGATACAATCTAACTTATTCCTAGATTCACGTTAATAAGCCATGGAAAATTGAGATAGGGAATATAAATTCACTTATGTGCAACATTAGTTTTCTGCAAGAGCACAAAGAATGAGAAAATATATCACCAAAGCCTATAATATGGATATCGTTAAGATGCGAAAGGAGGAAACTAGGATTAGATCATATCCAGTTTTTAAGATGCATTTTTGAGCAAAATCCTTCAATGAATTGCATGGAGAGCCTTCATTTTAGCCCACAAATTGAAAGCTTGGTTTATTAATACAGAAAAAAGGGTGTAAGGCACGGATTGGAAGTGATTGACATATTAGTGGTTGCTGATAGAGATAATTTGCCAGAGAGACATCTCTGGTGATTGTCAACATCATCTTCCCCAGTGGTCATCTCTGGTCAAGCTTATTCAAGTAGTTTATATTCTCTGTCTTCAAAATATGTCGCTTACCCTCTGTTTCTTTGATCTCCATTTATACCTCTTTATCCATTGCCTCTGTCTTTTTATTGCCTTCATTCTTTCTTGATCCCTTCCCCTCCACTCTGATCTACCATTTCTCTCTTTCTCCTTTTCTTTCTATTTCTCTGTGAGTACCCTGTACCAGACTACCAGCAGCCCTTTTCTTACCTTTTTACCTGACTAGGCAATGACATTATATTCACGTGACTCATATTTAACTATTTCTCTCCCTTTTCAATTATGTGAGTACACAGTGGGACGTGAGCCTATGCATAATTTTAAAATAAATAACATATGGGCTTGTTTGGCATTATTTTTGGTTTTCAGTTTTTTGTTTTTTTGAAAACCAAAAACCAAAAACAGGAAACAAGAAAAAGGTGCTTTCACTTTTCTGTTGTCAGTTTTTAAAATTATCATGATTTTAATAAGTCTAAATAATTTTTGATTGATTATGTGACATGTATAATATACTTTTAAAAAACAAAAAACCAAAAAACAGAAAACCACAGCGATGCCAAACGAACCCATAACTTCTCGTTTTTTAGTTACAATTTAATTTTATTGTATTTTGATACGGAACTCATTAGCAGAATAATAATACAGTGGGAGATACGTGCTCCTTGTGTCCCAAGGCACATGCCTTGCACCTAGGCTCAATAGACCTTTTGCCTAGGCTCTAGAGACCTTCTACGCATCACGTCTATTTACAGCTATTAAATGCCAAGTTGAATTAGCTACAGAAGGTAGCAGTCAGAAGCTCTTGAGTACTAGCGAGTGACATCAAGCAGAAGATGACATACAGGAAAAGAATAATAGTTGTCTATAAACCTACCTGAACACCAGGATGCAAGATCGAGAATCTAAAAATATAATGTTATCTTATCATAGCATAATTTTCACAAACAAATATACAGCAAAACTTAAGTACAATATTAACATTCTTCAAAAAAAAAACACAAAATATTAATATGAACTGAAGCATATGATTATAATTTAATTCTAAGTATACAGATAAGGTAGTCAAAAACATAGAAAGTATTTGTCTCTGAAACAACTCAACAGATTACCAACCTTCAAGGCCGCCACCATCACCCAAAAATCAGATGAATTGGAATTAATTTCAGCACAACTGTCTTTCAGTATTTGCATCAGATTTGGACCTATAAGTTGAAAAGAGATACAGCTCATAAGAATAATTGAACCAACTAAACTTTTAATCCAAAACTCAAATTTCAAACAAGAAATTTTATATAAGACCAAATTCTGACATCATATGTGTTTGTATATCTGATCAGTATGGTGGCAGACTGTCTTTATGTATATATGGTCCTTGCATGGATTTGGCCAATTACTTTCTGCCACCCATGTCTTACTCCATTATTTCTTCATTTTTCTTTTCCTAGGATCTAGATTCTAGATATCAGAAATAAGACATGGTAGTTCATTTTTGGTCGTACAATGAGCAAAAATTTATTTCTAACCAAATTTTTTGGTAATTACAATTCTACTGCTATTTACAGCAGAATAAGGTGTCCTAAACAAAAAATAAATAAATAAATTTTTCAAAGCCTTTCAATCACTCAAAAATACAATCATGAGATTTCACATTTTCACATCATACTTCCAGAGCTAATACCCAATCGGAGGGCTTAAAAAAAAAAACCAACATAAATGGAAGAACACGATCCCTGAAAAAACAGCTTTTCAAAGAACCCTACAATGGCTTGCCCAACAAATTCTTTACAGATTTGAAGCATAACTAACAGGCAACAGGG
Organism: Chenopodium album; assembly: GCF_948465745.1. NCBI lineage: Eukaryota > Viridiplantae > Streptophyta > Magnoliopsida > Caryophyllales > Amaranthaceae > Chenopodium > Chenopodium album. The sequence goes on along the minus strand of NC_137834.1, from coordinate 39,931,407 downwards.
CACAACTTAGAAAGACCTAATAACCTCAACAAAACCTTCCATAAAAAGGGCAAAACAAGAGAAGATATTTACTATTATATCCACCCTACAGTACACAAATTCAAGAGACCAATGCAAAGCTTAGATCAAATTCCAATTTATAACAGACCAAAGCAATAAACCAGACTGCACATATAATTTATACATTACAAAGGTAGGCACGACAAATACCTTCTATAGACACATCCAGAAGCTCATTCATCAAACAAATATAATTCTATTGACTCTGTAGGAAAGAAGCTTAAAAAGGGCCCTATACAAGTTCTCAAAATTGGGCCCTTAACTTATACTTAAAATATAAATACACAATTTATACGAACTTAACAAATTCCAGTAAATTAAGAAAACAGTCGTCAATTGCATGAACATAAAGAACAACATGAGATGATTAAAAATAATCAATCAAGAAAATAAGAAATTTATTGGCAGTTGCTGCACTGACAATGTGATAGATTAGTGGGTTTATTACTAATTTTTTAATTGTCTAGTTTACAAGAAATATCACAGATCTGGAGAGGTAAGTAGCATCTTTACCTCAATCCCCAGCAGATCAACAATGATTTCGAGAAGCAGGGGTCTCAAAGCTCATACACACAAGGGAAAAAAAATTAGGTGTGGGGTGCGGGGGAGAGAGAGAAAGAGAGATTGCGTGCCAAATGATGTATAAAGTAATATTAGATCTCCTGATCTCACAAGAACAGGCCCAATGTTTTAACCATTGATCCACCAATTTATGCATATCACATAAAACTAAACATCAAAAATCTGGGGGCCTGTGTGATCGCACAAGTCACGCCACCAAGGACCCATGACAAGGTGATGTTCATAAACACCATATTATGGAAAACAATAACACCCTCATTACTAGCAAGGATTTAATAGAAAATATTTACATACATATACACACCGGTGTAGATCTATTGCATCACGTGGCAGTGTGGCATAGCATAATGAAAAACAGTAGTCTCAATTTCAGTACAATAGTATACAATATTGTTCATGTAGCAAAAACAATTGATGTAGCAGAGAAGTAATTACTCACCGATTCCTCGAGGAGCAAAGAGCTTAAAGGAGGCATCAACAGCTTCTTTGTAGTTATCTTCATCAAGACCAATCGTCTTTGATTTGAGAAGATCCTAAGGTGTGTTATAGATAAGACAAAGACTATTAAAAGAAAAATCTCATATAAAAATCAAAATTAAATTAAATAAGCAGAAAATTACGATAATAAGGAAGAATTCTTTAACAAAATGCAATGTCAAGTAATTACAAAAAATATATTTTACAAATCAAATTTGACAATAATCAAACCTTGAACTCTTTTTTCTCTTCTCTAGTTGACGGAAGGGCCCCACCGTGACTTTGAGCCCATTCCTCAGCCACTTTTACAAGAATCACAACATAGGGTATGTGCTTGTGAGAAACCGGATCTTGCACATTTATATCAATAGATTCTACAAACCTGTATCCAAAAACAATAAGCATTTAGCATAGAAAATGACAATCATAATTCATATATCACCCAACCCAAAGAAGACCATGTATTAAATCTAATGCCACCTTTTCTTTTCTTTTTTTTTTTTTCTTTTTTTTTTCCTATGTGCCACCAAGGGGATGTGACTCATGAACATGTACAAATGTAGGATTGTAGGTCTGTCAAAAATTAAGACTTCTAGCTCTTATATAACAACTTATCAAAAATTAAGCCACATATAATGTAAGTATGTCATGGTTGCATAGCTACAAGAATCATGAAATTATGCATTCACAAGCAATACAGTAGAGCTTATTTAGGAGACATGATTAAGTCAAAAGAAAATACCACCTCTTGAGCTCTGGCCACGGATTATTTAACCGAAGATCATCCAAGAAATGGTCAGGCTTAGATTCAATCACAGTGTGCTCCTGATACAAAGACAAGCAAAAAGATAGTAAGATACAAGAAAGTTTTTTCCACAAATTTTATTGCAAAATACTCTACTTCACTAGATTCAGAATGCAGCAGTAGTAAGAAGTTGTCATTTTTAGAGACCATTTGGCCAGGCTCATACAGTTTTTTTTTAGTTGAATCCCAGTTCCAAACAGGGCTAAGTAAAAGCATAATTGGGCTCCCAAGAAACCCAAATGACTTCTGGAGACTTTAAAAACGAAATCTACAATTTGTAGCTTCTTAAAACAGTCTCTCAAGGAACTCAAAATAACACAATTAAAGCAGGAAAAGACCACTTATGCTCTATTTATTTCCTCAGTTTATCCCCTTCTTCTTTTCCGAAAGTGTTCACCAAGAACCTAATGACTTTTCTCTCTCCTCAACCTCCACCATGGACTTCCTTTGTCCGTAACCACCATAAGTCCATGACATAAGTTAGACCACCCACCACAACCAGTTTTTCTGCAACCTGCTACAGCCAGCAATCCTGGGCTATGGATGCTTTTTGGTGGGAAAATTTTAATTAATTGAGAGACAGAGAGAGTAAGTAAGGTGATGCTGCGGTAATCATTGGAAAGAGAAAATAGATGGATTAGTGTCAAGTTATTCAAGTACTATTCCGTACATCCAATGAATAGTTTGAACAATTTCCATGTTTACCACTTTACCCATCCCACTATAGTTTGAACACTTCCTTTTTCAGTAAGATTCCATCAAATCATCAATCATGAACTATTTCTTACCTTCCTTTTGGCCTTTTGGGCCCACAATCTTTATACCACACCTACTTTTTCATTAAACTAGGTAGTCTACGCACTCGTTGCGCTCACATAATCAATTTTAATGGTCGAATTGTAATAGCTTTGTCATGAGACTCGTGACACCTAAAACTTATTGGTTGGGCTTTAGAACAATACACTAAGTAATAAATCATTGACAATCTAAGTAGCACGGAAACGGATACGGGTACAAAAACAAGTACGGATACGGGATACGGCAAAAACAAAATTCCAAGAAACGGGTACGGCAAGAATACGGCAAAAAAAATCATTAAAATAAAAATCCATTTAAAGTTTTTTTTTTTTTAAAAAAAATTATTCCATAAATAGTTGCACTACAAATTAAAAGAAATAGGTGTAAAAAAAAAAAAAAAAAAACCACCTACTGACTACAAGCAACAATAAATCAAAACAAAAAGTTAAAAAAAAAAAATAAAAAAAAATAAAAAAATAAAAAAAAAACTAAAAAATGTCAGCCCACTTACCTTCTTATTCACCATATAATCATATATGAGTATTATACGAAGTCGGAGTATTTACTAGTATATACTTCCACTAATCTGGCAGCCTAGTTTTCCCACCTACCCAGTACCCACGTGAGGGAATTAAATAAAACTAAATAATATATTAGCCCACTTACCTTCTCTCTCCTAGTTCAAAATTTTAGATCTAAAGCTCGATTTTAATGGAGGTTCTCCATTTCTCTCTCATTTTCACTATCTTTTTCTTGTAAAAGCGAAAAATTCATTTATAAAATTAATATTTTTTCTATAACTCAGTCGATGCGGAGGTCAGTCGAAGAAAATTCACGAAGTCATACAATTTCTAGGGCGATTTATCCAAGGAATCGTGGTCGCACTCTGTAGTTGGCTTTTTCAATTTTTAGGGTTCTTGAGAAATTGAAATCAAATAAGTAAATTTGGGGTTTTTTAATTTTAAAATGGGTCATAAAAGAAGCAAATTCGTCCTCGAAACGTACCCAAAGCTGCTCCCAGCCGTCCCCAAATATCTGCGCGTACCACTTTTCAAGGGGACGTATCCGGGCCGTACCCGTCCCCGATACGTCCCCGGTACGGGAGACGGCTGAAGATTGCCGTATCCGTGCATCATAGTTGAAAATCATACCCTTGTGTAAATACGGAAATGTAACACTTGAAAATATATACACACTATATATTCACATTTTGATTGTGAGTTTTTTTTTATTATTATTAATATTATTATTTTTTATTTTTTTGTAAAAAAAGAGTCACAAGGACAGGTGATGAGAATCGATCCCAAGATCGTCACCTGGAAATCTGGAATCGGGAGGGGAACTCTAACCACTTCAGCTATCCCTCATTCTCTTTGTTGTAAGTTATAATATACATCCTCTATCACTTTTAGTTGCAACACCTAAAAATATATTTATACTATTCACGTTTTTATAACTAATCTTTATTTTTATTGACTTATTTTGTTGGGCAAAATAGTCACGCGGCATCTTCTTAGAGTCATCTCGACTTATATACTACGTATATGTTTTAAATATTTAATCTTTAGATGTTTTAAAGGAGAAAGTTTCAAAAAAAAAATGTCTAATTAGGTGATGAGGTAAGCAAAACACTAAGGAGTGATTTCGGTGGGTTTGTTTGTTTGTTTGTGTGTGTGTGCGTGTGTGTATTTAAGAAAATAGTAACAAAGTGAATTATATCTAGCCTATTCCCCTGCCCCTTTGCTATAGACTCAACTCAATCCTGCCAATGAAACAGTAATCACAAAGGCAACACACAAATATTAGAGGAAAGCTTAAGGATATTTGATTGATAATAGAGAGATAACTACAAGGATTACTGCTACTGCTATTTTACTTAAAGGTGGAGTCTTGGAAGAAATGCTACGGCTACTTCTAGTCTAGTGATTACATCAAAATCGGCATACCCTTACAAAACCCTGCTTCCCCGCTTTCCCCTTAAATACTGAGTCACCCTTTTCCCAGGTTACCCTAGAATTCAGAGAAACCTGTCATGCTCTGCCAGGTGGCTGTACACCCAAAACTCATAGAAAATTCTCTTTTGTCTTCTACTGCTCCTGCCCTTTACTTGTTTTGTGCCTTCTCTTTTCATAGACTTGAATTGGTTTGGATGGCTTGGATGGACTAGCCCGATCTATTGCAATACTCCCCCCGGGGACAGTCACATTGTCCTCAAGGTGGAAGTGAGGGAAATGCTGATCTAAGGCTCCAAACTCTTCCCAAGTTGCTTCAAATGTTGGCAACCCCTTCCATTTTACCAACACCTCGACCCTAGGATCCACCCCCTCTCCTTTTTGCCTCACTTCCAAAATCTCTTCGGGCTCCACCACAAGCCCCAAGTCAGCAGTCAGTTGGCTGGGTAATGTGGGCAGAACTGGAGAGTCCCCTACAGCCTGCTTCAATTGGGAAACATGGAAGACAGGATGCACTTTGCTTTCCTTCGGCAGATTCAGGTGATAAGCCACTTTGCTGATGCGCTTAAGTATCTCAAATGGCCCGTAGTAACGAGCTGCCAGTATCTCAAATGGCCCGTTGCAGCCTTAAGAATACCATATCCCCGACTTCAAATTGCACATCTCTTCTCTTACAGTCTGCTGATTCCTTCATGAGTTGCTGGGCACGATTCAAGTTCATCTTGAGTTCATCTAAAATCAGATCGGGCTCCCTCAAACTTTCGTCCAGATTACCCACTACCGTGGCTTGCCCCTTCACCTTCCCCAGCCTGGGGGGTCCCTCCCATACACCACCTTGAATGGCGTCATCTTAGTGGCTGTATGCGGTGAGATGTTGTATGAAAACTCAGCCCATGGAAGCCATTGTGCCCAGGACGTAGGCTGGTTAGTGATAAAGCAACGAAGGTAGGTCTCCAAACACTTGTTCACAACCTCCGTCTGGCCGTCCGATTGAGGATGATACGAGGTACTACGCTTGAGGTGTGTTCCTTGCAGCCTAAACAGCTCCATCCAGAAGTTACTCATAAAAACCTTTTCTCTGTCGGAGACAATTGGGAGTGGGAACCCATGCAGCCTGACCACTTCTTTTACGAACATGTCAGCCACCTTCAAGGCTGTGGAAGGGTGTTTAAGGCTGATAAAGTGGCTGTATTTGGACAGACGGTCCACCACAACCAAAATTGAATCCACTCTTTTCGAAGGAGGTAGCCCTTCAATAAAGTCCATTGAAATCTCTTCCCAAATCGCCTCCGGCACAGGTAATGGCTGAAGTAATCCTGCTGCCCCTTGCTGTGATGTTTTACTCCTTTGGCATACCACACATTGTTGCACATACTCCCCCACACGCTTCCTCATACCTGGCCAAAACCATTCCGCGGCGAGCTTCAAGTAAGTTTTCACCTCTCCCACATGACCCCCTGTCTGAGTATGGTGGTACTCACCCAATAGAACCGGAATAAATTTAGATGTCTTCGGCAAAACCACACGCCCCTTGTACAGCACTCGATTTCCTTCTAAAAAGAAACCCCCTCTCAAAGGTCTTTGAGCCAAGGGTCCTCTGAGATTTCCCTCTCTAGCTCAGCCCACTCCACAATTTGTGTTGAAATTAAGGCCCCCAATTGAACCTCACTGCTGTCCTTACGGGAGAGGGCATCGGCCACCTTGTTGGATGGTCCGGGCTTGTATTGTATCTCAAAGTCCATGCCCATCAACTTACTCATCCATTTTTGATACTCCCCTCCGACTTCACGTTGTTGTGTGAGGAACCTCAAGCTTTGTTGATCGGTCCGGATGACAAAATGCCTCCCTAGAAAATAATGCCGCCACTTCATAACTGACAAGCTAATGGCCATCAACTCCTTCTCATAGATGGATTTGGCTTGATTTCTCACCCCAAGAAGCTTGCTAAAATATGCTATGGGCTGCCCTTGTTGCATCAACACCGCCCCAAGTCCATACCCCGAAGCATCCGTCTCAACAACAAACTCCAATTGAAAATCGGGCATCCTCAAAAGCGGGGCTGTCATCATGGCTGTTTTGAGGGTGGTGAACTCATGGGCTGCCTCACTAGACCACCCGAAATTGTCTTCCTTCAATTGTGAAGTGAGAGGTCCCGCAATTTGAGCATAGCGAAATACAAACTTCCGATAATACCCCGTGAGACCGAGAAAGCCTCCCAACATAATCGCCTTCACCTTCTCCATATCCATAGCTACTCCCTCCTTGGATATCACGTGGCCTAAATAAGCCACTTCTTCCTTTCCAAACTCGCATTTCTTCCAATTTACATACAACTCGTGCTTCTTCAATAACTCCAACACAACTCTCACATGTTCCCTGTGTTCCTCCTCATCTTTGCTATACACAAGTATATCATCGAAGAATACAAACACAAACTTCCTCAAGTAAGGTTTGAAAACCTCATTTATAAGGGATTGAAATGTTGTCGGCGCATTAGTCAACCCAAAAGGCATCACAAGAAATTCATAGTGGCCTTCGTGTGTACGAAACGCCGTTTTATGAACATCTTCTGGCCTCAGATTTGGTGGTAACCGGATTTCAAGTTCAATTTCGAAAACCACCTAGCCCCATGCAATTCATCAAGTAACTCATCAAAGACCAGAATCGGAAATTTATCTGGCACCGCGTCCTTGTTCAAGGCTCTATAATTCACACAAAATTGCCAACTCCCATCCTTCTTTTTCACGAGAATCACCGGGCTAGAAAAAGGACTCGTCGAAGGTCTAATGATGCTGGCTTTTAGCATTTCGAGAATCAACTTCTCGATTTCATCTTTTTGGATTTAGGGGTACCGGTATGGTCGGACACTTATGGGATCACTCCCTGTTTTGTGTATAATTGAATGCTCGTGGTCTCTATGAGGTGGTAAACCCACTCGCATTTCAAATACTCCTTGAAAGCTCCGCAACAATTTTGTGAGAGCAGGGAGGTGCGAGGTGGGAGGTGGCTGCTCGGCTGCGCCTCCTTTTTCTCCGTTTAGCTCATTTAACTCTACTAACAACCCTTGCTTCTCCTTCACCAAATTCCTGATCATGGCTTTTAAAGTGGTTTGTGCCTTTTCGAGAGAAGGATCCCCTGTAGGTGTAATTGGCATTCCCCCCATACGAAATTTCATAATGTGAGTCTTCCAATTCGTAGTCACCGCCCCCAATTTCTCGAACCACTGTACTCCAAGAATGACGTCAGCACTTCCCAACTCCAATGGCAGAAATTCCTCTACCATGACAACTCCACCATCGAGTTTCAATTTAACCCCTTTTCACACCCCGTACCCTTTAATTACCTCGCCATTACCAGAGCTACATTGAACTCACCTCCCTTCAAGATCAGTACGGCCAACTCCGCCACCAATTTGGCCGAGATAAAGTTGTGGGTTGCCCCGGGATCAACCATGACAACCACGGATTTTCCGGCCACTACCCCCCGTAACTTCATCGTTTTGGGATTAGATATCCCGATGACGGAGCAAAGCGACACCTCAACCGCTTCTTCGCTCTCCTCCTCGTCTTCTTCTTGCGATGGTTCTTCTCCGGCCACCAGGAGTACGCTGAACTCCTTCCTTTTGCATCGGTGTCCCACATGCCAGGCTTCATCACATCAAAAACATAAATTCTTCGCCCTTTTTTCTTGCACCTCTACTCCTCATGAAATTCGAACTCCTTCCTTGGGAGATTCCCGTTGTTACGGCCTTATTCACAGAAGCATGGGATTCGGTGGGTTGGGGCCAATTCTTAGCTGGGTTAAGTACCCCTTATGTTTATACCTGACCCACCAATTTTGTTGGATGGAAGAGTTGTTCCCACGTGTTGGGCCGGCCCACTTGGGCTCAACCTCTTGGACTGTTTTCACCTCACTCTTCAACCCGTTTATAAATTGACCCAACATCATAGATTCGAGAATTCCATCCAGAGGGGCTGCCATCTCTCTATATACTTTCGCCTGTACTCCTCCACCATTCCAGTTTGCTCCATTGCCAACCATTGTTCGTATAACGAACCGGTGTGAGATTGCCAAAATTTATACAACAACCTCTGTTTCAGGTCGATCCACTTCCCAATCAAACGCCTCTTCTTCTCCCATTGAAGCCACTTAAGGGCTGCGCCATACATGGCCACCACGAAAGCTTCAAGCTTCTCTCTTTTGGTTAGCTGATAAAACTCAAAAATCATCTCAGCCCTCGACACCAAATTAAATAAATCAATGCCCTCAAAAAGCAGCATCTCAAGCTTCTTGTGTTTCAGTGGCCGTCGTTGCCGCCACCGCCACCAAGTCCATTTGGGTTGTCATATTGTTCCTTCTCTCCCATACCTTCACCCCGCCAACCCCGATTGTTCCTCACTGGGGTGTTGCGAATCTCATTCTCTCCTTTGAACCCGACTATTTTCGCCATCAAGGTGGAGAAATGGTTCAAAGATGGGTTGCGGTTGTAGTGGTGGCCTGCTTGACCTCCGGCTGCCGTCTTCTTCATTTCTTCACGAAATTTTTTATTGTTTTCCCTCTCAATCAAGGCTAACCTCTCGTGCTCTATTCGGAATCGATCGATTCTCTCTTGTAGTCGCTTGGTGGTTCTTGCTAGTGTTTCCTCTAACCGCCTATGTTGCACGGAAACGGATATGGGGACAAAAACGGGTATGGGTACGGAAACGGGATACGGCAAAATCAAAATTTTAAATACGGGTATGGCAAAAAATATATATAAATCCCTAAAATGTGAAGAAAAATTTAAAATAATTCATTAAAAAAAATAAATCAATAATATTACAGTGAGTACCTTTTAAAATGAAAAAAAAAAAAAAAAAAAAAAAAAAAAAAAAAAAAAGAAGAAGATGAAAGAAAGTGCTCCCTATACACCTATGCCAGTCTGCCATCTACAGAGTCACTGACTTCAAGTCAAAGAAATAAGGGGAAAAAAAAAAGTTCGAAGAAAGAGAAATAGAAGCAGAACATAGAGAAGAAAGAGAAACAGTTACAGGTCGAAGCCTCGCCGGTGTCGGGGTGGTCGCAGGTGGTCTTTGGTCGCCGCACACGACTAAATCAGGTCGCACCTCCAGGGAATTGTCGTTTGCAATAGTTAGGGTTTGTGAAAATTGGGGGAAATCGAAAATTAGGTTCGTAATTCACTAATTTGGGGTTTTTTTTTTAAAAAAAAAAAAAGTTGACCTTCTAAGGAAACGTCAGAAGATCAAGAGGCTAGCCGTCCCCAAATTGGCTTATTGTACCACTTTTGAAGGGGACGCCTTAGGGACGTTTCTCGGCCGTACCCGTCCCCGAAACGTATTCAGTACGGGAGATGGCAGCCATTTGATGAATCCGTGCAACACTGCTTACCGCTTCCTCTGTCTAAACCGCCCTTTCAATGGTGGCTTCTTGCGTTCCAAGCTTCTCGGCAATACTCTTAAGATGAGCCTCCCGTAAGTCGAACTTCCCCTCCATGGTCTGTAATCTGGATTCAACTTCTCCAAATTTCTCATCCGTCGCGTTAGCTCGTTGGATTAGTGTTTGAGTCACCATGATCGAGTGCTGAGATACCAATTGCTATAGACTCAACTCAATCCTGTCAATGAAACAGTACTCACAAAGGCAACACACAAATATAAGAGGAAAGCTTAAGGATATTTGATTGATAATAGAGAGATGACTACAAGAATTACTGCTAGTGTTATTTTACTTAAAGGCGGAGTCTCGGAAGAAATGCTACGGCTACTTCTAGTCTAGTGATTACATCAAAATTGGCATACCCTTACAAAACCCTGCTTTCCCCTTAAATACTGAGTCACCCTTTTCCCAAGTTAGAGAAACCTGTCATGCTCTGTTGGGTGGTTGTACACCCAAAACTCATAGAAAATTCTCTTTTGTCCTCTACTGCTCCTACCTTTTGTTGTTTTGTGCCTTCTCCTTTCATAGACTTGAATTGGTTTGGATGGCTTGGATGGACTAGCCCGATCTATTGCACCCTCGAGGAGGATTATTATTAGGTTAAATAGTTTTGTCTTCTAACTCGACATCAAATTATACTATCTCCTCCTATTCCTCTTCTTCTTCATGTGGCTTAGCTCCGAAGGCGCTTTAATGGAATACTCTTTCGCTTCAATGGAGGAGAGAAAGAGAGTAGGGAAGTAAAGGAGGAAGGAGAGAGAAAGGGGGGTTTAAGAGAGGAAAATGTGGGAAGTTTAAAGGGAAGGAAGAATAACGAAGAGAAACAAATACGGGAAGCATAAGAGTTAATATGACATAAATGGGTATATGGGTAAATAAACATTTTTAGGGGTAAAAAAGTCATCACACTATTCATAAGAGTTCTTTTGAACTTTTTATAAGGTAGGGAAATAACTAAATTGATTCCCCACTAACTACCATCACACCGACTTTTATATTAAATTAACAATTGATCATCCAACCACAATTTATCGCCTAAAATTAATGCAGTAAACAGTGTATGCATGATTTTCGGACAGGAGTATATAATTGTTTTTCATGTTCCCGAGGGAAAAGTTGTTTTGAAATTTAGCTTTCAGGTGTGATAATGGAAGGACTCCAATCATTTTCAACCCACTCAAAACCAAAGTAAATGGTTAATGAAATGTTAATTGATACATATATAAATAAACACATTTGTCAATTATTGGAAAACAAATATGCAATCAAAACAAACACAGACAAGGTGCGACCAGAAAAAACAATTGCATTATACATAAATAAAAAATAAAAAAAATAAAAAAATAAAAAAATAAAAAAAAAAAAACACCATCAGAATTAACACATAATTTTTATATATATTTCAAATTTAGGCTACTCAATCCAAAAACAGCTAAATGAAAATTCCACAAATAAGAATACCAATCATCATCCATTACATGAGTATTCCCATCCACGGTAAATTTTATACCATTAGATGTTAGCAAAAAGTTATACCATGGAACATTACCATGGTATAAATGAGATTTTACCAAAAGATGGATCCATGCATATTTAAGAAGTTAGCACACTTTAGATAAATACATAAACAGCATAAATATCAAAACTTCTAAGCTTTACCTTTACACTAACACGTACAAGGCCAGTTAGGCCATAAGATCGAGCATATACTAACGTCACATTAGCCTCCCTGCAGATTCTATCCAGCTTTATCATCTTGTCTTCCACCAACTGTACGGTAATGTAACTTTTTCAGGAATATGTTACAACATCAATAATTTAACATACAGCAAGGACTGATACCAAAAGTTTAACCAACATAAGCAATAAGTGAGACTGAATGCATACATCATCAGAAAAGGTATATGAGAATTACAAACTTCAAACTTTATAAAAGAAAATAGCTTCAAACATCACAAACATTTCATGATTACTAACTATTACCAACATTCAACACATCAATACCCTTCACTTTGGACCACAATTAGACATTTACTTCTTAGCATAAGATGAAGTGCAAGATTAGGTCATTAAAAAAAAATTCCTCCTCTCGCTCCATGTAATCCAAGCTAATCATGAACTGCGATTTTCATACTTAGTTGCATTGCAATTTGCACACAGTACTCAAATTACAGAAATGATATTGGGTAAGTGCAGAGGAGGGAAAGTGATTTAGGTTAGGTTACAGGGCATAAATGGCTCTTGATAGGGGCATGGACAAAAATAGAGTCCATTTTGGTGGAAAAGAGCTAGGCTGGCTGACATGGTTTCAAGTATCTGCTGATAAGAAATGTGCCAACTGAGATGTATCTAATTACCAACTTGCAGAATCTTTATTCACTAAGTTATAAAGTTCCATCATGTGTCAGCCAAAACAACTAACAAGGAGCCAATATGAAGCCAATATAGGCCAATAGACAACAAAACATTCTACATCAACAGAAATATTATATACAGCACCATTATTGCATCCATCAAAGTGGCAACTGTGGATAGGAATGGTGGCCCTTATTTTTTGTGGTGGTGATGGTGGTATTGAAACTGAATAAATCTAACTGTCTAAAAAGTGGGAAGACAATATTTCAGGAAAACTAATTAGAACATTTTGGGAAAGTAGAAAACAGCTAGAGCCAAACCCTTGCAAAAGCAAATGATATGTGATTGTGGTTAGGGAATTTTGACAACATGATACAGCAACAAAAATCAGTACAATGCGGCACAAAAGTACATATTTAATTATTATGTTTAACATGGTAAATGAAAAATCACATCCATCTCACACAGATTGATAGGTAAATTATAACATAAGTTGTAAAGAGGATGCCAGCTGTGAATTCATAAATTACTGATCAAATTTCTGCCCTCTCTCTCCACCCCCCCCCCCCCCCCCTTTTCTTCTCTCCCTCCCTGCCTTTGAGAACTCCGGTGTCAACATACAGCCAGCTAGTAGTTATCACCAACATAGCAGACCGGTAAACCAACTCAATTTTCTAGCTTCAATAGCTTTAAAGGCCTTTGCACTTCCTATCCCTTGTTCATTTCAATGATTTGCACACGTTTTCCCCTTGATTTTATATATGAACTTATTGCCTCTTATCTAACTTTTTTTTTAATCATGAATCTCATGATATAAAATCTATAACCCTTAAATAAACTTACTGAACTTATATTTCCTCATTTGTACACAAACTTTAAGCTAGCTAGCTCAATTAAAGAAATATATTTTATAATTAATTTCTAAATTACACTATGCGTGAATAGGCCCCATGACCTAGTTGAATGTGGGATTTGGTGTAAACATTCGGAACATTTATCACTAACCTTAGGTCAATAAATCTATGGTAATAAATATTTACCAATATCACTAAAGAAGCACCAACCCTTTACGTTACCCATTGAATAAAGAGGATTATTTCATAGTTATAGTCTTCATTTCCAATAAGTGTCAATTATCTTTGACTCACAGGCCTTTTCATGATTTTGACTTGAATGAACAGAGAAGAAAGGCATTATAACAGAATGATACAAATTACTTTAGTGTAGGTAAAATCTATGTTACATGAACATGGCATTTTTATAGTCATACCCGGGTCAACACGACCTGACACAGACCCGGGTATGAAATCCGTTTCGGATACGTCATCAGGTCGGGTACAACAATGTTGTCGAAGAAGAGGAGTCGGGAACTTGGGACATTCATGGTGGCCATGAATGAAGCTTAGAGAGAGGGAGAGGAAGAAGAAGGTCTTTTACTTTTTTTCATTTTAATCTCATTTCCTGTTGGTAAATTGTTAAAGTAAAATAATACAAGGGATAATTTTTTTTTTTTAATGTTTACAGCTGTAAGCTTGTAAAAGTAATGAGGTTTTTTTTTTGGTATGCACAACAAGAAGTTGAAAATCATGTGTTGTAGTCCACGATTCCATGTAGTAGGGTAATGGTTGTAAAAGGCTTCACCTTCTTTAATGGTAAAATTGAATAAAAATTTTCTCTCCCCAAACAAGACTAATTATCTGTATTTTTTAAAATTATTATGTTAAAAAATTTATTGTTGTATCTTGACCCGTGTCCAAAGATAATATGGTGTCTCCGTGTCCTAAGTTTTGAAAATGACGTATTTGATACTCGGGTCCATACCCATATTGGATACTCAAACTTGTGTCCATGTAACATAGGGTAAAATCTTAAAATAGTCTCAGACTAACACAAAATAATGTCCATCTTATCATGCATTCATTTACTCAATAGGATGTTAATATGTTACATGTTTCACACCCCTCTTTCTTCTCCTATCCATTCTCTATGCACTAAGGTGTATTTGTTTCAGCAACTTGTTTCGTAGCTTTTGATTTTTACTTACCTTCAATGGATATCTTCTTTCTACATTAATTTTTGTTCTCTTAATAATTTGCAAATATATTGTACAAGGAGATGCTATGTAAATCTTAAAAAAAATAAAAAATAACTTTAGTACACCATTACATAAAGACAGTTGCACAACATGTGCCTACAAACAAAAGATTAGAAAACATAAAATGGAAATCCATAACAAGCATGTTATGCCAGGTACATTAGTTGATAGCTCAAGAAACACCTTAAATCATTCTTTAATAGTTGATGATCAAGAAAAAGCACAATTAAAAGCTGGATGAGAATGCATACCTGTGTAGCTATCACCAAGGTAAATTGTGAAAAGAATGATGGATTTGACTCAATTAACTTCTCAGGTAATTCAACAATAAACTTTGCATTCACAGCATCATTGAGCTCTTGCAGGAATGCACAGACACATTTTGCCTTTGATTCACCAAGACTGGTTTCATCCACTAGACATCCCATAAGAAACAATTAGAAAGCCAATGTATACTAAATAGAAAAGAAAAGGAAGTTTGTTACTCAGAACACACGGATATAAAGAGAAGCAATAGTCATGAACCATCAAACTACCATGAGGAAAGGAAAAGCTTAAGCAAAATAGTATTGAACAGTTTTTACAGCAGTAAAGACAAATTACTCATACATCCAAAATCCTGAGAAATGTATACCAACAAAATGTAAGAGATAAAATGCATTACAGCAAAGAACAACAAAGAGCCCTAAATGTTGATATGGTGCCTTGTGTATGCTTCCTATTTACAATTTTTAAAAACTTCGTATACTTACAGAATTATTTAGTTAAACCAGGGCATTAGCAGCTTCAAGCATAACAAGATGAAAACCGCAGATCAAAGATTAGCTAAATTCTAAGACAAATTTGTCATCAGTCCAGAAACTGTAATATAATTTTTAACACAAAATTGTGTTTAACAAAGCAGTTACTTACGACAGTTGCACCTAAAAGAAGGCATCACACGGCAAAAAAGGATACAAAATTTTCAAAAAGGGATAGAATAATACCCATGAAGTTATTTCCAAGATCACCAAGTTCGACCTTTGATCCATCAACCACAGTGATGCTGCCAATCCCACCAAGAACCAAATTCTTCAAAGTTTCAGACCCAGTAGGTCCACAATTCAGCAAACAGACAGTCGCTTTTTCCAACGCTGTTTGTCCTTGCTCACCCCATATCCTGCAGCCAGTAATTGCTATTACCTCTTGCCTTTCTCAGCAAACTAATTGTGAACTTGCAATAGAAATAAGATCTTTCACAACATTGGTCTCAAGTATAGGATACAAAGTTAAGCATGCCTACATTTGCACGTCAATATAGCAAATGGTACGAGGTGAAAAATGAGTTAACCTTGAATCTGAGTTAAGTATTCTCTTACTCTTCAACTAAACGCCTCTTTGGCCTTATTATCTTAAGTCTTCACCTTAATTTTGCTGAAACTTCAATTTAATTTATTGATTGAACTTTATTTTTCCAATAAAACTTGACTTTGAGTAATACTTGATTTTTATTCATTCAATGTGTATTTGTTCTATTCAGATTTAATGATCAAATTTATCAAAAACTAATATTTACTGATTTTTATCAAAAACTAATATTTATCAAAAACTGATTTTACTAATTGAAACTATTTATAACTGATTAAAAGATGTGAGCTTGATTTAAACAAATAAAACTGATTCATCCTAAATAATGCACAGCATAATTTTATTTTATTTGTAAAGGTTAAAAGAACAGATACTTATGCTAGCAAATAAACAACGAAAATTTCAAATAGTCCAGGAAATATAAGAGGAAATTGAATTTAAATTGCAGATTGTATAAAATTATGAGCACAATCAACCATGAAATCATCAAATCTTCTAGCACACACCCAAATACCCAATTGAAAATTCAATAAGAATAGAACAAAACATGTAAGCAATTCAACAATTTACAACACCAAAGATGCTCAATCACCTAATGATTAAAAAAAAAACAAACAAACTCAAAATTCGTCAATAAAAACAACAATTCAAGAATAATGGAATTAAGAAGATGTAATACCGAAGTTGTCGATCATATTTGACTTTAGGTTCTGCCATTGATTATAGAAATCGGGTAGCTTGAAGCAGCAAGGCCTGGGTTTTGGGTTGCTTGTAACGCAGTTTTTTGAGATGTTGTAATGTGTTGAACTCGAACTCGAACTCGAACTCGAACTCGAACACGGGTGCGACCGTGCGTGAGAAGCAGTAAATGCGTTTGGTTTAGATGAGCAAAGAACAAATGCAAATTGTAATCGTTGCCGGAATGAGGGTGTTGAGCGATGGTGGAGGAGCAAAAAACACTTTGAGAGAGTGAGCGACTAGTTTTGTTTATTGAAACGAAGTATATAGTTACCCGGCTCACCCCTCTAAAACAAAAAAAAACTGTTATTAAATATTTGTGAATATCCATTATCCTCCTTTGTATCATTTCGGAACAATCTAAATTTATGGGTTTATACTCTTATCCAATTAAACCCTAATATATTGTATGGATATATACACTTTATCATATGGAATAATATACATAAATTTAGGGGTTGTTTGGTTACACAAAGAAAATGGAGGAAGTGGAAAATCATGGGAATTTGAAAATACATGAGTTGTTTGGTTGACAATAAAAAGTGTAAATGAGGGAATTGCAAATTCATGGGAATTGTGACTTCCCACAAAATATGGGAAGTTAATTACCTAACGCATTTACTGCTTCCCTCATGCCAACCAAACAACTTTATACAATTCCCATTATTTTGATGTAGGAATTTAATTCCCATGAAATACAAATTTCTATGGGAAATAATTTCCCATAGCAACCAAACGACACCTTATTCTCTTTCAATCTCTCATATTTCTCCTTATTTCACAACACGGTATCAGCACCAAAGCTCTAATCAATATATAAATTTTATTGTTGATTTCTTAGGTTAATTATTAATTCGTTATATACTGAATGTGCTAAATTATACTCATTATTATCTTGTTGTGTCGCATCTTGGGAAGAAATTAGAAGGAGATTAATCTTGATCATGGGTTTTGATCTTGTAATAATAAAATCACACGTTTCAAGAATGTCATATCATTTCAATCCTCATTAACTAATTTGGGACTAGTACAAGAAGTCTCACGTCATTAATAATTTGGTTACAAAGAACTACTCGTATTATTTTTCGATTGCATGGGTTTGTTTATCTTGAATCATCTTTATTTCGGGGGTTTTTGTCCCTTGGGAGAGTTACAACACTGAGACTGGATTCAGCAAAGGACGCCTGTACCTGCAAAGCAAACGGACCGCCAGATGATCGGTGGTCCGCCTCCGAAGATTAAGTTAGTAAGTATTCGGAGTAAAACGTGCGGAAGTAAAGTTATCCGCTCGGATTCCAAGCTCAGGTAAAGTGTTGTCTGTTCCTTGAAAACGACAGCTCTGTAATAAATGTGAAAGTGACGTGTTGTCTCGTATTGCGTGTATTTTTTTCTGTCATAAATGTAGAAAATGTCCCTATTTATAGGGTCTTTTTGAAAAGTGTGCCCTCCCTAGGATCTGGTGACCTAGGGATTAGGTCACGCCGCAAAACGGCGCCTCAAGGTTTGGGCCCTTGAAGGCCGCCATTCCAGAGGCAATGCCTGAGTGACACGTGTCACTGAGCCCAAAAGGCTTTTGGGCATCTTTTAGGGTGACACGCGTCGCCCTCTTAATGGTCCATGCTGGATCATCAATCATTTTAGAACAGAAGAATGTCCGCCTACCACGTGTCACCATCTCAAAGGCCCAGATGGCACCTTTATCAATGACACATGGCGGTTTCTGATTGGGCTACCTGCCAGGTAAAAATACCCAAATCATTTGCCCCTCACAGGGGTCACGTGCATTGCACATGGCACATGTGACAGGTGTCATCATCCGACTGGCCGGATTTTCAAATTACATTTTGGGGGGGAAAATTAGGGTTTGCCCTTTCTATAAATAGGGGGGTTTGACTCCCCTTTTGTTTTCACACCTTTTCGAATCTTGGAGAATCTTTGGACTTTTGACTTTCAAAGACTCTCAAAGACCTAGACTTGTCAAGCATCCGACGCTCGGCTTTCTGTCCGTCTGTTTCAGCCAACCAGGCGTCTCGTAATACCTTCTTCTAAGGTAACTGCCTGCTCTCTTCTTTTACTTATTCTTTATTGCATTTTTCATTTATCAAATGGTTTCCCAAACGTACACGACATGGCCTAGGTTAGCGATCAGCCGGTCACCGGGGACGGCTGAATCTAGAACTAGGAGTGCCGAATGCTCGTTCGAGAACTTTCCTTTAAGTACATCTCCAAATCCGACAGTGTCTGTGCATCTGCAGGACACGATGGCCCGAACAAAGCAGACAACGAGGAGATATAGGCCGGATGGTTCCTTTTACCATTCAGACAGTGAGACTGTCAACTCTGACGGCTCCATTAGGGTGCCTGCTAGTGAAATTTTTGAGCACCCCCCAAACCCTTCTTCTAACCTTCCCCAAACTCCAACTTATTACTCTTCCCCTTCTTCAAGCGGCACCCCCAGTGATACTATACTGCGGGAAGCCGACAGTCAATACTAGGCCGAGCCTTCGGAACAGACATCGGAGGAGAGTCTAGGGGAGGACCCTGCTGGCCCCAGCCGGCAGTCCCCTAGCTTTGGGGAGAGCTCTGATGACGATTCGGCCTCGTCATCTTCTGAAAATGCCTCTGTTACTTCAGAGGAGGCCCGAGCAAAGATAAGCACTGCAAGCTAAGGGAATCCTTGTCAGTGGAAAAGGGAGAAGGCTGGGCGGAGCCAAGTGCTTCTAGGCGCTTGGAACGCGCCCCCTACTATCACCATGTCCCGCAAAGCAAGCGGGCTTCTATGACATCCGGTCTTGCCAATTTCAAGCGCAAGACCGTAATGGGTCATGGCTTTTCCTTGTCTGTTCCCAACAAGGATGATACGATAACCTGGCCGACCTTGGCCAGTTATAAGGACCAAGCATTCGGCTGCTACGAAGCGGTCCTTCAGGCTGGTCTTCGCTTCCCTCTCCATCCGGCCGTGGAGAGAATACTGGACGGATACCAACTGGGTATCTTGCAACTTGTCCCAAATTCATGGATTAATATCATCGGGTACGTTGCCGCATGTCAAATGTTGGAGGTGGATCCCAGCTTTGAGGCATTCGCCCACATGCATTATCTCAGCCGAGCGCCTGCTAAGGGCGGCGAAGGCTGGTACACCTTGTCCACCTGCAAGGGGTACATGATGGCAGTCGGCAAGGAGAACAAGTGGAAGGACTGGAGAACAAAGTTCTACATAGTCCATTCCTCTAATAGCTGACTGAACCAAAAATACAATAGGTGGAACAAGGATCCGCCCCTCCTGGCTGGCAAGAGTGCCTTGCCCCCTCTCCCTAGGCGGGCCCAGGAGGAAATTTTTGACCGGGGTCTGTTTAAGGTGTCCGTTCGGACAAATGAGCAGGGGGAGAAAATAGTCGTCCCCCAGAGCTACATTCCCCTTTACAAGTGGCTGGAGGATGGGGCGTTCTTGGCCGCTTGTGGGCTGAGCTCTGAGATGCCGAGAGGTAGTCGGCCGTCTGATTTTATGCAACCTTTAAATTGCTTTTCAATGTTTGGTTATAAAGTCTAACTCCTACTTTTGGTGCAGACAAAGCTATGGAAAAGGTCTTGGCAACAAAGAAACCGGCTGCCGTCTCTGCAGCAAAATATCGCTCGAACGTCCTTAATCGGGCGAGTGACGAGCAGAAAACAGTCGGGACTCCCAAGGTAGCTATTTATGACACTTTGTATATTTTTCAACAAAGATTAAATTTTGCCCGCCTGTTTTTCTGACGCCTTTCTTTTTGCTCATGCAGAGTGGTTCCACCAGGCCCTCTCCCTCCAAGCAATCCCAACCCAAGATTCAGACAACTGGGGCTGGTGATGTGAGTGCATCCGGCAAGAACCGAAAGCACATTGCTCACAAGCCCTAGAGAGGGGACAACTCTACTCTCGAAGCTGACAGGGAGGTCAGCAAACCGGATGCTACTCAGGCATTGAAGGGTGGCTTTAAGCAACCCAACACTACTGTCGGCTCAGCAGGAGAGAAGAGGTGTCACGGGAAGGAGGAGGAGGTTCAGCCGGACGGTATAAACCGCGCCTTCATTGAATTTCTACGTCAAGATAGTTTCTTAGAACTTCTTTGACTAACTTTAATTTTGCAGCTCCTGTGCAAAGGCCGACTGTCGTCCAGATGGCCAAGGAGATGATGAGGGCGCTTGACCCAGAGGACAAGGCGTCCGTAAGAGGAGTCGGCACCCTTAACTTGGATGCCATCTTGGGGAACCTCTGTGAGGTAAAAAGTTAGCTTAATTTTCTTAGTATTTAAGCACATATCCGACTGGTCTTGACCATTCGGCTCTTTTCTCATTTTCAGGCTATGTTGCGCATCCAAGGGCTAAGAAGGCTAATCCAGGAGAAGTCTAAAGAGGTAACAGCCGCTAAAGCTCGAGCCGAGTCCGCCTTAGACCGAGCTCAATTTGAAATTGCTCAAAATGATCTTCTGACCCTTGATATGATGTATTCCCAGGCGTATGCCAACCTTCAGGTAAAGAAGGACTTGGATTCGGCTCGCTCCAAAATCATTGACCTTAAGGCCGAAATTAAAGGTCTAAAGGAAAAGCTTGAGCCTCTTCAAGAGGCCAAGAAAGAGGCCGAGAGGGCCAAGGAGCGGGTTGGCCGCCTGGAGGTGCGCCTGTCGAACCAAGAGAAGCAGTTGAAGGCCAAGTTCCAGTCCCGAGCTGAGGAGGAGAAGGAGGCCCTTGTCAAACAAATGATGGAAGACTATGAGGCCATCATGCGGATGGCATGGGAGGCGGTACAGCCGGGTGCTGACTATAGCACCTGGAAATCCAAGTTTGATCAAGCAAACGAGGATTTCAATGCTGAACTTCTTCGCCAATCTGAAGAGGAGGCGAACAAGGCTGATGCTGATGGCGAAGAGGCCGGCTCCTCATCAGGCTCTTCTGGGGACGAGGAGGGGGACGAAGAGAATGAAAATGCGGAGCAGCCGGCAGGTGAAGATGCGGCTGCCAATGTTGATAACTCCCCTGCCCCTTAAGCTTTTTATAAGTTCTTTCTACGGCCGAATGGCCATTTATCTCATCTTCTGGCCTGCGTGCCGAGTAAATGTGTATCATTACCGATCGAGGGGTCGGGTAAATTAACAATTTCTCTAGCTTTGCCAGCAAACAATCTTACCCATTCTTCTGGTGGTGATTGGGCTTTTTTAATTCAAAAACATTCGGCCGTTTGGCTTAAGTTATTCATACTGTTGTTCTTTAAATTTTTTCATTGCATGTTTTTTGGCTAAGTATTATAACATGTATACCATGCGAATGTTCTTGCCCCTGGACGGATGTCGAGTGGTTTCGGTTGAGTGGATTGATTGACTTAGAAATTATTGATACTTAGAAGAGTATGCATGGTTTCTAAGTCAATCAATCACTATGGTGATTTCCCCAAACCACGCGACAGACGGCCATCCGGAGCTAATGAATAATTGTTTTCATTCGGCCATTGGCACAAACGAAATACAAAATTCTTGACTTAGCGAATTTGCTAAAAAAGAAAACCTTCGCCTGTTTTGCCCCAAGAGCTAAAAGCAGGCGCATCCGGCCATAGGCCTCATCGATATAAGATGCTAAGTTTTTAACTTAGTCTTAATTTTACATAAGAAGAATAATCCGCCTGTCTTGCCCCAAGAGCAAAGAACAGGCACATCCGACCCACATGTCTCTTTTTCAATCTGCTAAGTATTTTAGCTCAAAATTTTTTTTTTTTTAAGTAATAGTCCGCCTATCCTGCGTTTGGACAGAAACAAGCGTATCTGGCCAAAGGCCTCATAAGTTAACTTAACTTGTAGATTAGTAAAAAATTGCTGCCTGTCTTGCCCCAGAGCAAAAACAGGCGCATCCGACCTAATGCCTCAATAGCCTCTACTTATGAAACAGTGACCCTTTTCCGACTATGCTAGAATAGTTAGAAAATTCAGGCCTTTTAGATTTCACTTTCGATTAAATCAATCGACTGCGAATGCTGCCTTAGCATTCGGTAGGGCCGGTTGATGTATTTGTAGAGCAATGTGCCACCCAAATGGGAGATGCTTCTCCTCGACGAATTCGCCCGAATGGACGTCGCCGGTTATCTGACTCATGTTGGAGCAGACAGTCATACTCATGTTGTAGCAGACTATGACCATTCGGCCTCTATTTATTTTTTAATATCCGGCCATTGGCCTCAAAATGATTTTATCTGGCCTTAGGCCTTTTAAAGAATTAAGCAAATATTCGTTAAGTGTTAGCATAAACTTAAAGAATTTCGTAGGAACGACTGCTTTAAAGCAGTCGACTCCTTCAGAGAGGTTGGGGCGTCTGCTGTTGGGACAGACGCTTTCCAAATACGTTGCCTGTCTGTATTTTTTACAGGCGACACTAGTAAAAAAGACAAGTTGGGAAATGAAGGCATATTCTCATTAGCAAAATTTGAAATGACAAAATTTGAGGTATTTACATTCGTACTTAGAAATAGTACTTTTTCAAGTTGTCTACATTCCAAGTTCTAGGCAGCTTCCTGCCGTCTGGTTCTTCTAGGCGGTAGGTGCCGTCTCTTACTTCCTCATATATTTGGTAGGGGCCTTCCCGATTTGGGGTTAGCTTTCCCTGTTCATTCGCCCTACCGACTGCCTCCATTTTCCGTAGCACAAAGTCCCCCACTTTGAGAGGACGCTTGTGTACTCTTTTGTTATAAGCTCGTGTCATTCTCAGACGGTAAATCTCATGGCGCAAGGCAACATTGCCCCTGCGCTCTGGAAGTGAGTCCAATGCCAGCCGCATGGCCTCCTAGTTAACTTCTTCGTCATATAACATGACTCGAAGAGTCGGCTCATAGTGTTCAATGGGCAGGACAGCTTCTGCACCATACACCATGAGGAATGGGGTTTCTCCAGTCGCCCCTTTAGCAGTCGTTCTGATGGACTAGAGGACGTGTGGTAATTCATCCGCCCAAAGGCCACCAACCCGCTCAATTTTCTTTTTAATCCCGTCTGAGATTAGCTTGTTGAAGGCTTCGACCTGGCCGTTTGCTTGAGGCCGGCCGACTGATGCAAAGAAGCTTTAGACCCCTTGGTCTCCCAGCCAAGTCTTGAGTTGAGGCGTCTCAAATTGAGGACTATTGTCAAAAACCATAGACATGGGCACTCCGAAACGAGAGATAATATTCCTCCAGATGAAGGAAATGACATCTTTTGTCTTGATGTTTTTGACCGCCTCCGCCTCTACCCACTTGGTAAAGTAATCCATAGCTACCAATATGTAGCGCTTGCCGCCTGGTGCTGCTGTGTAAGGCCCAATTATGTCCATGCCCCATTTAGCAAAGGGTATTGGGCTGTGGATGGCCGTCAAGTCTGTGGCCGGACGATGGATGAGCTTGCCAAACTTTTGGCACTTGTCACATTTTTTTACCATTTCCATGGCATCCAACTTCAGAGTAGGCCAGAAATAGAGCCGCCTGGCCTTGGCAGCTAAAGACCTGCCGCCTATATGGGAGGCGCAGAAACCCTCATGCAAATCTTCGAGGACCTCTTTACCCTTCTCTAGGGTAACACACTTCAACAGTGGTTTCAAGAAACTAGTTTTGAAGAGTTCTCCTTGTCTCAGCTCCAAGTTTGCCGCTTTCTTTTTCAGAACAGCCGCCTCCTGAGGTGAATCAGGGAGCGTGTCATCAGCAAGATAAGCCTGGATGCTGTCCATCCAAGTAGAGCTTCGGTCGAGAATTCCAATGGGATCTTCATTAGATATACTTCTCTTTTCCATGACCTCCCAGAAGACCGACCGAGGCGTTTCACAGGAGGCGGATGATGCTAGTTTTGACATAGCATCCGCCTGATTGTTTGAAGATCTGGGCACATGAGTTAGATGGAACTCCTCAAGTGTCCCAACTTCACTTTTGACCGCCTGCAAATATTTTATCATGGCCGGATGAGTGGCCTCGTACGTTCCATTGACCTTGAGTACGACTAGTTGAGAATTAGAGCAGGCGTCAATCTTCTTTGCCCCTGCCGCCTTGCAATACCGAATGCCGGCTAGCAGGGCCTCATACTCGGCCTCATTGTTAGAGACCTGGAACTTGAACCATAGTGCATATTCGTACTTGTTTCGGGGGTTTTTGTCCCTTGGGAGAGTTACAACACTAAGACTGGATTCAACAAAGGACGCATGTACCTGCAAAGCAAACGGACCGCCGGATGGTCGGTGGTCCGCCTCCGAAGATTAAGTTAGTAAGCGTTCGGTAATAAAACGTGCGGAAGTAAAGTTATCTGCTCGGATTCCAAGCTCAGGTAAAGTGTTGTCTGTTCTTTGAAAATGACAACTCTGTAGTAAGTGACGTATTGTCTCGTATTGCATGTATATCTGTCTTGTCATAAATGTAAGAATGTCCCTATTTATAGGGTCCTTTTGGAAAGTGTGCCCTCCCTAGGATCTGGTGACCTAGGAATTAGGTCACGCCGCAAAACGGCGCCTCAAGGTTTGGGCCCTTGAAGGCCGCCATTCCAGAGGCAATGCCTGAGTGACACGTGTCACTGAGCCCTAAAGGCCTTTGGGCATCTTTTTGGGTGACACGCGTCGCCGTCTGAATGGTCCATGCTGGATCATCAGTCTGTTTAGGGCAGAAGAATGTCCACCCTCCACGTGTCATCATCTCATAGGTCCAAATGACACCTTTACTGAGGACACGTGGCGTTTTCTGATTGGGCCACCTGGCCGGGTAAAAATACCCAAATTATTTGCCCCTCACAGGGGTCACGTGCATTGCACGTGGCACCTGTGAGGTGTCTTCATATGACTGGGCGGATTTTCAAATTGTTTTTTGGGGGGAAAAATTAGGGTTTCCCCTTTCTTTAAATAGGAGGGTTTGACTTCATTTTCGTTTTCACACCTTTGCGAATCTTGGAGAATCTCTGGACTTTTGACTCTCAAAGACTCTTAAAGACCCTGACTTTTGTCAAGCATCCGACACTCGGCTTTTCTGACCGACTGCTTCAGCCAACCAGGCGCCTCAAATACCTTCTTCTAAGGTAACCGCATGCTTTTTTCTTTTATTTTTTCTTGCGTTTTTCATTTATTCAAATGGTTTCCCAAACGTACACGGCACGGCCTAGGTTAGCGATCAGCCGGTCACCGAGGACGGCTGAGTCTAGAACTAGGAGTGCCGAATGCTCGTTCGAGAACTTTCCTTTAAGTACATCTCGAAATCCAACAGTGTCTGTGCATCTGCAGGACACGATGGCTCGAACAAAGCAGACAACAAGAAGATATAGGCCGGATGGTTCATTTTACCATTCGGACAGTGAGACTCCAAATTCAGACGGCTCCATTAGGGTGCCAGCTAGTGAGATTTCTGAGCACCCCCCAAATCCCTCTTCTGACCTTCCCCAAACTCCAACTTACTACTCTCCCTCTTCTTCAAGCGGCACCCCCAGTGATACTATACTGCGGGAAGCCGACAGTCAGTACCAGGCCGAGCCTTCAGAACAGGCGTCGGAGGAGAGTCTAGGGGAGGACCCTGCTGGCCCTAGCCGGCAATCCCCTAGCTCTAGGGAAAGTTCTGATGACGATTCGGCCTCGTCATCTTCTGATAGCGCCTCTGTTAAGTCAGAGGAGGTCCTAGCAAAAATAGATACTACAAGGGAGTCCTTGTTAGTAGAAAAAGGGGAAGGCTGGGCGGAGCCGAGTGCTTCCAGGCGCTTGGAGCGCGCCCCCTACTATCACCATGTTCTGCAAAGCAAGCGGACCTCCATGACATCCGGTCTTGCCAATTTCAGGCGCAAGACTGTAATGGGGCATGTCTTCTCCTTGTCCGTCCCCAACAAGGAGGATATTGTAACCTAGCCCTCACAGGCCAGTTATAAGGACAAAGCCTTCGGCTGCTACGAGGCGGTCCTTCAGGCTGGTTTACGCTTCCCTCTCCATCAGGCCGTGGAGAGGATACTGGACGGACACCAACTGGGTATCTGGCAACTTGTCCCGAATTCATGGATAAATATCATCGGGTACGTTGCTGCCTGTGAAATGCTGGAGGTGGATCCCAGCTTTGAGGCATTTGCCCATATGCACTATCTCAGCCGAGCGCCTGCCAAGGGCGGCGAAGGCTGGTACACCTTGTCCACCTGCAAGGGGTACATGATGGCAGTCGGCAAAGAGAACAAATGGAAGGACTGGAGAACAAAGTTCTACATTGTCCATTCCTCTAAAAGCCGACTGAACCAAAAATACAATCGGTGGAACAAGGATCCGCCCCTCCTGGCTGGCAAGAGTGCCTTGCCCCCTCTCCCTAGGCGGGCTTAGGAGGAAATTTTTAACCGGGGTCTGTTTAAAGTGTCCGTTCGGACAAACGAGGATGGGGAGAAAACAGTCGTCCCCCAGAGCTACATTCCCCTTTACAAGTGGCTAGAAGATGGGGTGTTCTTGGCCGCTTGTGGTCTAAGCTCTGAGATGCCGAGAGGTAGTCGGCCGTCTGATTTTAAGTAAACTTAAAATTGTTTTCAGTGTATGCTTATAAAGCCCAACTCCTTCTTTTTGGTGCAGACAAAGCAATGTAAAAGCTCTCGGCAACAAAGAAGCCGGCTGCCGTATCTGCAGCTAAGTACCGCACCAACGTCCTCAACAGGGCGAGTGATGAGCAGAAAACAGCCGGGACTCCCAAGGTAGCTGTTTATGATACTTGGTATATTTTTTTAATAGAGGTTAAATTTTGCCCGCCTGCTTTTCTGACGCCTTTCCTTTTGTTCATGCAGAGCGTTTCCACCAGGCCTTCTCCCTCTAAGAAATCCCAACCCAAAATTCAAAAAACAGGGGCGGGTGATGTGAGTGCATCCGGCAAGAACCGGAAGCACATCGCTCACAAGCCCAAGAGAGGGGACGGCTCTACTCTCGAAGCTGACAGGGAGGTCAGCAAACCGGATGCCACTCAGGCATCAAAGGGTGGCTTTAAGCAACCCAACACTGTTGTCGGCTCAGCAGGAGAGAAGAGGCGTCATGGGAAGGAGAAGGAGGAGGAGGCTCAGCCGGACGGTATGAGCCGCATCTCTGTTGAATTTCAATACTTAATATTGTTTCTTAGAACTTGACTAACTTATAATTTTGCAGCTCCTGTGCAAAGGCCGACCGTCGTCTAGATGGACAAGGAGATGCTACGGGCGCTTGATCTAGAGGACAAGGCATCCGTAAGAGGAGTCGGCACCCTTAACTTAGATGCCATCTTGGGGAACCTCTGCGAGGTAAAAAAGTTAGCTAAATTTTCCTTAACATTTAGCATATATCCGACTGGTTTTGACCATCCGGCATTTTCTTATTTCCAGGCCATGCTGCGCGTCCAGGGGCTAAGACGGCCAATCCAGGAAAAATCGAAAGAGGTAACAGCCGCTAAAGCTCGAGCCGAGTCCGCCTTAGACCGAGCTCAATTTGAAATTGCTCAGAATGAGCTTCTGACCCTTGATATGATGTATTCCCAGGCGGACGCCAACCTGCAGGTGAAGAAAGACCTGGATTCGGCCCGCTCCAAAATTGATGACCTTAAGGCCGAAGTTAAAGGCCTTAAGGAAAAGCTTGAGCCTCTTCAAGAGGCCAAGAAAGAGGCCGAGAGGGCCAAGGAGCGGGTTAGCCGCCTGGAGGGGCGTCTGGCGAACCAGCAGGAGCAGCTAAAGGCCAAGTTCCAGTCCCGGGCTGAGGAGGAGAAGTAGGCCCTTGTCAAACAAATGATGGAAGACTATGAATCCATCATGCGGACGGCATGGGAGGCGGTACAGCCGGGTGCTGATTTTGGCATCTTGAAATCTAAGTTTGATCAGGCAAACGAGGATTACAATGCTGAACTCCTTCGCCAGGCTGAAGAGGAGGCGAACAAGGATGACGCTGATGGTGAAGAGGCCGACTCCTCTTCAGGCTCCTCCGGTGATGAAGACGGGGAAGAGGAGGATGATGAAAATGAAGAGCAGCCGGCAACTGATGATGCGGCTGCCAATGCTAACAATCCCTCAGCCCCTTAAAGCTTTTTAGTTATTTCTGCGGCCGAATAGCCATACATTTCATCTTCCGGCCTGCGTGCCGAGTATCCATGTATCTTTACCGACCGAGGGGTCGGGTAATTTGACAAATTCTCTGGGGTGGCCAGCAAACAATCTTACCCAATCATCTGGTGACGATTGGGTCTTTTAATCTAAATTCATTCGGCCGTTTGGCTGAAATTATTCATATTGTTGTTCTTTAAATTTTTTCGTTGCATGTTTTTCAGCCAAGTATTATAACCTGTATAGCATGCGAATGTTCTTGCCCCTGGACGGATGTCGAGTGGTTTCGGTTGAGTGGATTGATTGACTTAGAAATTATTGATACTTAGAAGAGTATACATGGTTTCTAAGTCAATCAATCACTATGGTGATTGCCCCAAACCACGCGACAGACGGCCATCCGGAGCTAATGAATAATTGTTTTCATTCGGCCATTGGCTCAAACGAAATACAAGATTTTTGACTTAGCAAATTTGCTAAAAAGAAATCCCTCGCCTGTTTTGTTCCAAGAACTAAAAGCAGGCGCTACCGGCCTAAGGCCTTGATGAGATAAGATGCTAAGTTTTAACTTAGTCTTAATTTTACTTTAGAATAATCCGCATGTCTTGCCCCAAGAGCAAAGAACAGGCACATTCGACCCACAAGTCTCTTTTTTAATCTGCTAAGTATTTTAGCTCGTTTTCTTGGTAAGTAATAGTCTGCCTGTCCTGCGTTTGGGCAAAAACAGGCGTATCTGGACAAGGGCCTCATTAGTTGTCTTGTAAATTAGTAAAAATTTTCCGCCTGTCTTGCACTAGAGCAAAAACAGGCGCATCCGGCCTAATGCCTCAATAGCCTCTACTTATGAAACAGTGACCCTTTTCCGACTGTCCTAGAACAGTTAGAAAATTCTGGCCTTTAAGATTTCACTTTCGATTAAACCAAACGACTGCGAATGCTTCCTTAGCATTCAGTAGGGTCGCTTGGTGTATTTGTAGAGCAATGTGCCACCCAAATGGGAGATGCTTCTCCTCGACAAATTCGCCCGAATGGACGTCGTCGGTTATCTGACTCATGTTGGAGCAGACTGTGACCATTCGGCCTTTATGTGTTTTTCCTAATATCCGGCCATTGGCCTTAAAATGATTTTATCTGGCCTTAGGCCTTTTAAAGATTTAAGCAAATATTCGTTTAAGTGTTGGCGTAAATTTAAAGAATTTCGTAGAAACGACTGCTTTAAAGCAGTCGGCTTCTTCAGAGGGATTGGGACGTCTGCTGTTGGGACAGACGCTATCCAAATGCATTGTCCGTCTGTATTTTGTACGTACAGGCGCCACTAATAATAAGAAAAGACAAGCTGGAAATGAAGGCATATTCTCATTAAACAAATTTTTAAATGATAAAATTTGAGGTATTTACATTCGTACTTAGAAGTAGTACTTTTTCAAGTTGTCTACATTCCAAGTCCTAGGCAGCTTCCTGCCGTCTGGTTCTTCCAGGCGGTAGGTGCCGTCTCTTACTTCCTCATATATTCAGTAAGGACCTTCCCAATTTGGGGTTAACTTTCCCTGCTCATTCGCCCTACCGACTGCCTCCATTTTCCGTAGCACAAAGTCCCCCACTTTGAGAGGGCGCTTGTGTACTCTCTTGTTGTAAGCCCGTGTCATTCTCAGACGGTAAATCTCATGGCGCAAGGCGGCATTGCCCATGCGCTCTGGAAGTGAGTCCAATGCCAGCCGCATGGCCTCCTAGTTAGCTTCTTCGTCATATAACATGACTCGAAGAGTCGGCTCATAGTGTTCAATGGGCAGGACAGATTCGGCACCATACACCATGAGGAACGGGGTTTCTCCAGTCGCCCCTTTAGCAGTCGTTCTGATGGACCAGAGGACGTGTGGTAATTCATCCGCCCAAAGACCACCAGCCCGTTCAATTTTCTTTTTAATCCCGTCTGAGATTAACTTGTTGAAGGCTTCAACCTGGCCGTTTTCTTGGGGCCGGCCGACTGATGCAAAGAGGCTTGAGACCCCTTGTTCTCCCAGCCAAGTCTTGAGTTGAGGCGTCTCAAATTGAGGACCATTGTCAAAAACCATAGACATGAGCACCGCGAAGCGAGTGATAATATTCCTCTAGATGAAGGAAATAACGTCTTTTGTCTTGATGTTTTTGACCGCCTCTGTCTCTACCCACTTGGTAAAGTAATCCACAGCTACCAATATGTAGCGCTTGCCGCCTGGGGCCGCGGTGTAAGGCCCAAGTATGTCCATGCCCCATTTGGCAAAGGGAATTGGGCTGTGGATGGCCGTTAGGTCTGTGGCCAGACGATGGATGAGCTTGCCAAACTTTTGACACTTGTCACATTTTTTGACCATTTCCATAGCGTCCGACTCCAGAGTTGGCCAGAATTAGAGCCGCCTGACCTTGGCAGCTAAAGACCTGCCGCCTATATGGGAGGCGTAGAAACCCGCATGCAAATCTTCGAGGACCTCTCTACCCTTTTCTGGGGTAACACACTTCAATAGGGGTTTCAAGAAACCAGCTTTGAAGAGTTCTCCTTGTCTCAGCTTGAAGTTTGCCGCTTTCTTTTTTAGAGCAGCCGCCTCCTGAGGTGAAACAGGGAGCGTGCCGTCTGCAAGATAAGCCCGGATGCTGTCCATCCAGGTAGAGCTTCGGTCGAGAATTCCAATGGGGTCTTCATTAGATATACTCCTCTTTTCCATGACCTCCCAGAAGACCGACCGAGGCATTTCACAAGAGGCGGATGATGCTAGTTTTGACAGAGCATCCGCCTGATTTTTTGAAGACCTGGGCACCTGAGTTAACTGAAACTCCTCAAGTGTACCAACTTCACTTTTGACCGCCTGCAAATATTTTATCATGGCCGGATGAGTGGCCTCGTACGTCCCATTAACCTAGAGTACGACTAATTGAGAATCAGAGCAGGCGGCTATTTTCCTTGCCCCTGTCGCCTTGTAGTACCGAATGCCGGCCAGCAGGGCCTCATACTCGGCCTCATTGTTAGAGACCTGGAACTTGAACCGTAGTGCGTATTCGTACTTATCTCCCTCAGGAGATTGACAGATAATCCCTGCACCACAGCCGTTCACAGTGGAGCTCCCATCCACATACACTTTCCAAACCTGGTCTGTATTGTCCGGTACAACCGGCCTTGTCATTTCGACAATAAAGTCGGCGAATGCTTGCCCCTTTATTGCCTTCCTTGGTTCGTAAGTGATTTCTAATCCTTGCATTTCAATAGCCCATTGAAGCATTCGTCCAGAAGACTCCAAGGTTGTGAGTGGTCGTTTGATCGGTTGGTCAGTATAGACTTCCACCGCATGCGCCAAGAAGTAGGGTTTTATCTTAATGGCCATGTAAACGGCAAGGCCGAATTTCTTAACCATGGGGTACCGAAGCTCTGCGTTTCTCAGAACATGGCTAATGAAATACACCGGGAGCTGGATGTCGTCTCTTTCAGCTAAGAGAACGACACTGAGGGCATGATCAGAGATGGCTAAGTACATGAAGAGCTTCTCTTTGGGCAAAGGGCTGACAAGCCTTGGCAAAGAGTGCAAATAAGTTTTCAGCTTTTGAAAGGCCACCTCTGCATCATCCCCCCATTCAAAGTTGGTCTTCTTTTTGATTGCCTGGAAGAAGTAGAGACACTTGTTGCCTGACCAACTGAGGAATCTCCCCAAGGCCGCCAGACAACCTGTTAGTTTTTGCACTTCCTTCACAGTACGGGGCGACTGCATGTCGATTACCGCCTGTATTTTCTCATGGTTGGCCTCTATTCCCCTTTGGTGAATCAAAAATCCGAGAAACTTCCCAGCCACAACACCAAAGACACACTTTTTTGGGTTTAGCATGACCTTGTGCCGCCTGAGTGTGGCGAATGTTTCTCGGAGATCAGCAAGATGATCCGCCTGTTGTTTGGATTTGACTATCATGTCATCAATGTACGCCTCTACATTCCTTCCGATTTGATTAATGAAGACCGTATTAATCATTCGTTGGAAAGTAGAAGGCGCATTCTTCAAACCAAACGGCATCACCGTATAACAGAACAACCCCTGATCAGTGACGAATGCCGTCTTTTCTTGATCTTTTTTTCACAGGGGAATCTGATGGAAACCTGAATAGGCGTCCATAAAACTCATCAAGGCATGTCCGGCTGTTGAGTCGACCAGGCTGTCGATCTTAGGCAATGGATAACTATCCTTTGGACATGCCTTGTTGAGGTCTGTGTAGTCAACACACATCCTCCAAGTTCCATTCGGCTTTTTTACTAACACAACGTTAGCTACCTATTTCGGGGGTTTTTGTCCCTCGGGAGAGTTACAACACTGAAACTGGATTCAACTGAGGACGCCTGTACCTGCAAAGAAAACGGACCTCCGGATGGTTGGGGGTCCGCCTCCGAAGATTAAGTCAGCAAGCGTTCGGAAATAAAACGTGCGGAAGTAAAGTTATCTGCTTGGATTCCAAGCTCAGGTAAAGTGTGATAAGTGACGTATTGTCTCGTATTGCGTGTCAAAATTCTCTCTCTTGTCATAAATGACATAATGTCCCTATTTATAGGGTCCTTTTGAAGAGTGTGCCTTCCTAGGATTTGGTGACCTAGGAATTAGGTCACGCCGTTTTGCGGCGCCTCGGGATTTGGGCCTTAGAAGGCCGCCATCCCAGGGCCAATGCCTGAGTGACACGTGTCACTGTGCCCAAAAGGATTCTGGAGCACTTTTTGAGTGACACGTGTCGCCACCTGAATGGTCCCTGCTGGACCTTCAGTCTACGTAGGACAGAGGAGAGTCCACCCTCCACGTGTCATTATTCCATAGGTCCAAATGGCACCTATACGGAGGGCACGTGGCGCTTTCTGATTGGGCCACCTGGCCGGGTATAAAATACCCAAATCATTTGCCCCTCACAGGGGTCACGTGCATTGCACGTGACTCCTATGACAGGTGTCAGTATCTGAGTGGTCAGATTCAAAAATTACAGGAGGGAAAAAATTAGGGTTTTACCCCCCTATAAATAGTGAGGTTTGACCCCCTCTTGGATTCACACCTTGGCGAATCTCTGGAGAATCTTGGATTTTTTTACTTAAAGAATCTCAAAATTCCCTAAGCGTTTTTCAAGCATCCGACACTCGGCCAACAATCCGACCGTTCTTAAATCAACCAGGCGTCTTTCTCCCTTCTTCTAAGGTAACGCCTGTTTTTTTTTTCTCTTTTTACTCTTCATTTTTTCTATTTTTGAAAAAAATGGCTCCCCAATTGCATGCGGCACGGCGTAGGATAGTGATCAGCCGGTCACCGGGGACGGCTGAATCTAGAACTAGCGGTGCCGAATGCATGGCCAAAGACCCTGCTTTGCGAACTTCTCCGAATCCGACCGTTTCCGTGTCTGTGCAGGACACTATGGCCAGAATCAAAAGAACAGCAAGGCAGTGTAGCTCCGATGGAGTTTTCTACCATTTGGATGGGTCGACTGTTTATTCAGACGGCTCAATAAGAGTGCCTCGAAGTGAGCTGTCGGAACACCCTGACAGCCCTTCCTATCTTCCTCCTACCCCCACCTATTACCATTCGCCCACATCTAGTGGAACTCCCAGTGATGGAATCCTGGGGGAGGCGGATGAAGAATATCAACCCGGGCCTTCTGGACAGGCGCTGGAAGAGAGTCTAGGGGAGGACCCCGCTGGAACCAGTCAGCGGTCCCCTAGCTCTGATGAGAGCTTTGATGACGAGTCGGCCTCGTCATCTTCTTCTGAGAATGCCTCCGTAACTTCAAAGGAGGCTAGATCAAAAATAGATTCTGCCAGAGAGTCCCTGGCAGTGGATAGGGGGGAAAGCTGGGCCGAGCCGAGCGCTTCCAGGCGCTTGGAGAGAGCCCCCTACTATTAGCATGTTCCGCCAGGCCGGCGGAGCGCCATGGCATCCGGCCTTGCCAATTTTAGGCGCAAGGTCGTCCTAGGCTATGGCTACACTTTGTCGGTCCCTAACGAGGGCGACACCATAACCTGGCCGAGCCTGGCCAGCTATCAAGACAAAGCATTCGGCTGCTATGAAGCGGCCTTCCAGGCTGGCCTCCGCTTCCCTCTCCATCCGGCCGTGGAGAGGATCTTGGACGGATACCAACTGAGTATCTGGCAACTTGTACCCAACTTATGGATCAATATTCTGGGGTAAGTTGCCGCCTGTGAGATGCTGCAGGTGGAGGCGAGCTTTGAAGCGTTCGCCCACATGCACTATCTGAGCAGGGCGCCTGCTAGGGGCGGCGAGGGCTGGTACACCTTGACCACTTGCAAGGGGTACATGATGGTTGTTGGCAAAGAGAACAAGTGGAAAGACTGGAGGACTAAGTTTTACATAGTCAAGTCTGCCGACAGCCGCCTAAACCAAAAGTATAACAGGTGGAATAAGGATCCACCTCTCCTAGCAGGCAGGAGCGCATTGCCGCCTATTCCTAGGCGGGCAAAGGAGGAGATCATGGACGCGGGGTTGTTTACCGTGTCCGTGTGGACGAATGATGAGGGGGACAAGAAGGTCACCCCTCAATGCTATCTCCCTTTGTACAAGTGGTTTGATGAAGGGACATTCTTAGCCGCTTATGGGCTAAGTTCTGAAATGCCGAGAGGTAGTCGGCCGTCTGTTTTATATGCAATTTACTTTTGCTTTTCAGTACCTGTTTAATGGTGCTAACACTT
Source organism: Chenopodium album (assembly GCF_948465745.1). Lineage (NCBI taxonomy): Eukaryota > Viridiplantae > Streptophyta > Magnoliopsida > Caryophyllales > Amaranthaceae > Chenopodium > Chenopodium album. Next base: position 39,896,049 of record NC_137834.1, on the reverse strand, counting down.
GTTCATTTTTGTAGACAAAGCAATGGAGAAGCTCTCGGCCACAAGGAAACCGGCTGTATCTGCTGCTCGATACAGGTCGAATGTCCTAAACAGGGCAGAAGCAACCACTCACACCAAAGTGGATGAGCAGAGAACTGGCGGCACCTCCAAGGTAGGAAATTGTTATACTTTCATTCTTGGCCAATATTTAACTTGCCCGAATGATTTCTAACTTGCGTTTGTCTTGTATTGATGTAGGGTGCGCCTTCCAAATCTCCTTCAAAACCATCCGACCCTTAAATCCAAAAGACTAGGGCGGGTGACGTGAGCGCATCCGGCAAGGGTGGTCGGAAGCACGTTGCTCATAAGCCCAAGAAGGGCCCAGACGCCTCTTCTCTCGAAGCTGAAAAGGAGATCAGCAAACCGGATGCCCAGAGGGCATCGAAGGGTAGCTTCAAGCAACCCACCACTGCTTTCGGCTCAGCAGGAGAGAAGAGGAGCCTGGGGAGAGAGGAGGAACAAAAGGACGACGGTAAAACCCATTCGCCTCTATTGTTCCTCCATTTAGATGTACTTTAAGTTATTTTTCTAACTTTCTTTTCTTCTCAGTTCCTGTGCAGAGGCCGACTGTAGTCCAGATGGCCAAGTCCATGCTGAGGGCGGTTGATCCTGACGACAAGGCGTCTGTCAGAGGAGTCGGCACCCTTGACTTGGATGGCATCTTGGGGAACCTCTGCGAGGTATGAGTCTTAGCTCAAGCAAATTTTTTTTTTTTTTTTTTTTTTTCTGGTTTTAACCATTCGGCTCTTTTGCAGGCCATGTTGCGCGTCCAAGGGCTCAGGCAACCCCTCAAGGAGAAATCCAAAGAGGTAACAGCCGCTAAAGCTCGGGCCGAGTCCGCCTTGGATCGAGCTCAATTTGATATTGCTCAGAATGAGTATCTGACGCTTGATATGATGTATTCGCAGGCGGAAGCCAATATGCAGGTGAAGAAGGACCTGGACTCGGCCCGCCTGCGCATCACTTCCCTTAAGAAAGAGATTACAACTCTTAAGGAGAAGCTCGAGCCTCTTCAAGATGCCAAAGAAGAGGCCGAGAGAGCCAAGCAGAAGGTGGGCCGCCTGGAGCAGCGCCTCAGCAACCAGGAGCATCAGCTGAAGTCCAAGTTTGAGTCCGTGACTGATCAAGAGAGAGAGGCTCTTGTTAAGCAAATGATGAGCGATTATGAAGCCATCATGCGGGACACTTGGGCGGCTGTACAGCCGGACTCGGACTATCAGATTTGGAAATCCAAATTTGACGAAGCCAGCAAAGCATTCGACGCTCGCCTTATTGAAGAGGCTGAGAATGCTGAGGCCGAGGAAAGTTCTGGGTCCGACTCTTCTGGGGAGTCGTCCTCTGGTGGCAAGGAGGAGGATCAAGCGGAGGAGCAAGAGAAAAAGGAAGAAGAGCAACCGAAGGACGACAGGCCGACTGCCACTGAAGAGGCTCTCCCCTGATCACTTAAGCTTTTATGCTTTTCTGCGGCCGAATGGCCATGTACTTTTCTTTTCCGGCCTGCGTGCCGAGTATTTGTATCTTTACCGACCAAGGGGTCGGGTAATTTGACAATCTTTCTGGCTTTGCCAGATAACAATCTTAACCAATCGTCTGGTGACGATTGGTCTTTTTAACTTGAATCATTCGGCCATTTGGCTGAAGTTATCCATATTGTTGTCCTTTGCATTTTGAATTTTTCATTGCATGTTTTTGGCTAAGTATTATAACCTGTATACCATGCGAATGTTCTTGCCCCTGGACGGATGTCGAGTGGTTTCGGTTTATTGGATTGATTGACTTAGAAATTTTTGATACTTAGAAGAGTATGCATGGTTTCTAAGTCAATCAATCACTATGGTGATTGCCCCAAACTACGCGGCAGACGTCCATCCATAATTGGCAAACATAAGTGTTCATTCGGCCATTGGCTCGAACTAACTCAAATTTCCAACTTAGCTAATTTGCTAAGGGTAAACCTCTGCCTGTTCTGCCCCATAAGCAAAAACAAGCGCCTCCGGCCATAAGCCTCTTTGAGATAAAATGCTAAGTTTGTAACTTAACCAATTTTCTTTAAAAATAATTGTCCACCTGTCTTGCCCCATAGGCAAGGATCAGGCGTCATCCGGCCAATAGCCTCAATAAGTGCTAAGTAGTTAACTTGTATATTAATCAAATATTCCGCCTGTTTTGCCCCTGAGCAATAACAGGCGCATCCGGCTTTATGCCTCGCTTAGCCTCTACTTATGAAACAGTGACCATTTCTGAACTGCGCTAGATAGAAAATTCAGGTCTTTTAGATTTCACTTTCGATTAAAACAAACGACTGCGAATGCTGCCTTAGCATTCGGTAGGGCCGCTTGATATATTCGTAGAGCAATGTGCCACCCAAATGGGAGATGCTTCTCCTTGACAAATTCGCCCGAATGGACGTCGCCGGTTATCTGACTCATGTTGGAGCAGACGGTCATACTCATATTGGAGCAGACTGTGACCATTCGGTCTCTTTTTGTTTATTAACATCCGGCCATGGGCCTCATCATGATTTTATCTGGCCTTAGGCCTCTTAAATGATTCGTTAAGTGTTGGTGTAAACTTGATGAATTTCGTAGGAACGACTGTTCTAAAACAATCGGCTCCTTCAGAGGGATTGGGACGTCTGCTGTTGGGACAGACGCTTTCCAAACATATTGGCCGTCTGTATTTGGTACAGGCGACACTTAAAAACTTAAATAAAAAGATAAGTTGGGAAATGAAGGGATATTCTCATTAACAAAACTTGAGATTACCAAATTGAGGTCTTTACATTCGTACTTAGAAATAGTACTTTTTCAAGTTGTCTACATTCCAAGTTCTGGGCAGCTGCCTGCCGTCTGGTTCTTCCAGGCGGTAGGTGCCGTCTCTTACCTCCTCATAGATTCGGTAGGGGCCTTCCCAATTTGGGGTTAGCTTTCCCTGTTCATTCGCCCTACCGACTACCTCCATTTTCCGTAGCACAAAGTCCCCCACTTTGAGAGGACGCTTGTGTACTCTTTTGTTGTAAGCCCGAGTCATTCTCAGACGGTATATCTCATGACGCAAGGCAGCATTGCCCCTGCGCTCTGGATGTGAGTCCAATGCTAGGCGCATGGCCTCCCAATTCGCCTCTTCATCATACAACATGATTCGAAGGGTCGGCTCATAGTGCTCAATGGGCAGAACAGCTTCTGCACCATACACCATTAGGAATGGGATTTCTCCCGTTGCCCCTTTAGCAGTCGTTCTGATGGACCAAAGGACGTGTGGTAATTCATCCGCCCAAAGGCCACCAGCCCGCTCAATTTTCTTTTTAATCCCGTCTGAGATTAACTTGTTGAAGGCTTCGACCTGGCCATTTGCTTGTGGCCGGCCGACTGATGCGAAGAAGCTTGAGACCCCCTGGTCTCCCAGCCAAGTCTTGAGTTGAGGCGTCTCAAATTGAGGACCATTGTCAAAAACCATAGACATGGGCATCCCGAAACGAGTGATTATGTTCCTCCAGATAAAGGAAATGACGTCTTTTGTCTTGATGTTTTTGACTGCCTCAGCCTCTACCCACTTGGTAAAGTAATCCACAGCCACCAATATATAGCGCTTGCCACCTGGTGCAGTTGTATATGGCCCCAGAATGTCCATGCCCCATTTGGCAAAGGGTATTGGGCTGTGGATGGCCCTCAGGTCTGTAGCCGGACGATGGATGAGCTTGCCAAACTTTTGGCACTTGTCACATTTTTTTACCATTTCCATGGCATCCGACTCCAGAGTTGGCCAAAAGTAAAGCCGCCTGGCCTTGGCCGCGAGGGATCTGCCACCTATATGGGAGGCGTAGAATCCCGAATGCAACTCTTCGAGGACTTCCTTCCCCTTTTCAGGGGTAACACACTTCAACAGGGGTTTCAAAAAGCCAGCCCTGAAGAGTTCTCCTTGTCGCAACTCGAAGTTAGCTGCTCGTTTTTTTAAAACAGCCGCCTCCCGTGGTGAGTCAGGGAGCGTGCCGTCTGTAAGATAGGCTCGGATGCTGTCCATCCAGGTTGAGCTTCGGTCAATAATTCCAATGGGGTCTTCCTCAGATATACTTCTTTTTTCCATGACCTCCTAGAAAACTGACCGAGGCGTTTCACAGGAGGCGGATGATGCCAATTTGGACAGAGCATCCGCCTGATTGTTTGAAGACCTGGGCACTTGAGTTAGATAAAATTCTTCAAGTGACCCAACTTCACTCTTGACCGCCTGCAAATATTTTATCATGGCCGGATGAGTGGCCTCGTACGTTCCATTAACTTGGAGTACGACCAGTTGAGAATCAGAGCAGGCGGATATCTTCTTCGCCCCTGCCGCCTTACAATACCGGATGCCGGCCAGCAGGGCCTCATACTCGGCCTCATTATTAGAGACCTGAAACTTGAACCGTAGTGCGTATTCGTACTTATCTCCTTCAGGAGATTGACAGATAATCCCCGCACCACAGCCGTTCACAGTGGAGCTCCCATCCACATACACTTTCCAAACCTGGTCTGTATTGTCCGGAACAACCGGCCTTGTCATTTCGACAATAAAGTCAGCGAATGCTTGTCCCTTTATTGCCTTCCTTGGTTCGTAAGTGATTTCTAATCCTTGCATTTCAATCGCCCATTTGAGCATTCGTCAGAAGACTCCAAGGTTGTGAGTGGCCGTTTGATCGGTTGGTTAGTATAGACCTCTACCGCATGCGCCAAGAAGTAAGGTTTAAGCTTCTTGATGGCCATGTAAAGGGCAAGGCCGAATTTCTCAACCATGGGGTACCGAAGCTCCGCGTTTCTCAAAACATGGCTTATGAAATACACCGGGAGCTGGATGTCGTCTCTTTCAGCTAAGAGGACGGCACTGAGGGCATGATCAGAGACGGCTAAGTACATGAAGAGCTTCTCTTTAGGCAAAGGGCTGACAAGCCTCGGCAAAGAGTGCAAATGAGTTTTTAGCCTTTGAAAGGCCGCCTCTGCATCATCCCCCCATTCAAAGTTTGTCTTCTTTTTGATTGCCTGAAAAAAGTAGAGACACTTGTCGCCTGACCGGCTGAGGAATCTCCCCAGGGCTGCCAGAAAACCTGTTAGTTTTTGCACTTCCTTCACAGTACGGGGCGACTGCATGTCGATCACCGCCTGTATTTTCTCAGGGTTGGCCTCTATTCCCCTTTGGTCAATCAAAAATCCGAGAAACTTCCCAGACTCAACACCAAAGACACACTTTTTTGGGTTAAGCATGACCTTGTGCCGCCTGAGTGTGGCGAATGTTTCTCGGAGATCAGCAAGGTGATCCGCCTGCTGTTTGGATTTGACTATCATATCATCAATGTACGCCTCTACATTCCTTCCGATTTGATTAATGAAAACCGCGTTAATCATTCGTTGGAAGGTAGCAGGCGCATTCTTTAAACCAAACGATATCACCGTATAACAGAACAACCCCTGATCAGTGACGAATGCCGTCTTTTCTTGATCTTTTTTCCATAAGGGGATCTGATGGAAACCTGAATAGGCGTCCATGAAACTCATCAGGGCATGTCCGGCTGTTGAGTCGACCAGACTGTCGATCTTAGGCAGTGGATAGCTATCCTTTGGACATGCCTTGTTGAGGTCTGTGTAATTAACACACATCCGCCAAGTTCCATTTGGCTTTTTTACTAACACAACGTTAGCTACCCATTCAGGGAAGTTGCACGGCCGAATGAACTTGGCATCTAACAGCTTTTTTACTTCGGCAGCTGCCGCCTGACTTCTTTCTTCGCCGTGGTTTCTTTTCTTTTGCCGGATGGGCTTCTTTTTAGGATCCACGGCGAGTTTGTGGACAGCGAGATCCGGGCTGATGCCTGGCATCTCCTCCACTTCAAAGGCAAAGATGTCTTTGAATTCCTTGAGCAGCTGGTGAAGGTTTTCACCCAGCTTTGCAAAGGCAATCGTCCCCACCTTAACATTCCGCTCTGGACGGCTGATATCCAGAGGGATATCCATGTGTTCACCAGCAGGCTGGGGACGAAGATCATCCGACCGTTCCCTGGTCAGTGATTGCTATTGCTTTTCTTTTTTGACCACCACCAGCTGATCAGTCTTTCTTTTCTTTCCGGCTGGTGGGGCCGACTGTTCTTCCTCGACATCGTTGAGGTCAATCATTTGCTTGCCCCGGCCGGATGCTGCGGCCGCAGGCTTGACGTCCGAGAGGTAACACTCTCGAGCCGTCTTTTGGTCCCCATTAAGGGAACCAACTGTTCCATCATCCTTCTCATACTTGAGTAGCATGAAAGCAGGGATGATGACGGCCTTACACTCATTAAGAGTGGGTCGGCCAAAGATGAGGTTGTAAGCCGTGAGCTCTTCAACCACTAGGAAACGGATGGTCATATGCCGACCGTCTCCCCTGCTTCCCAGACGGACAGGTAGGTCAATTCGTCCGACTGGGTGCACAAGTCCTCCCTTAAACCCAACTAAGGTTTGGGTGACCTCCATCATGCTATCCGGTTTGTACTTGAGATTGGATAAGCATTTGAGGCTGATAAGGTCAGAGGAACTTCCTGTGTCAATCAGAATTCGGCCAACCAGCTGGTTGGCGACTTTGCACTGAATGACAACAGGGTCATCATGCGGCCGACGGACTTTGCCTCTGTCCTGCTCGGTGATGACAACTTTAGGGAAGGTGGATGTGCTAGCTACATCCCCCTCCTCAACAGAATTGACTATCATTCTCTGATGGTCCTTGGTACCCCGAATGGTCGGGCCACCACCGGCAAATCCGCCTGCTATGGTGTACACCGGTTCTTCATCAAGTTCGGCACTCATAGCAGGCTGGGGAGCCTTTTTCTTGGACTGCCCCGGATTTGCTTTTGAAGTCACTTTGGACTTCACATAGGACTTCAGCTGTCCTTTGTCGGCCAGACGGTCGAGCTCCCGCTTGAGACTAAAGCAGTCGTTCGTGTCGCCTGTATGTGGGCTTCCGCCTCTCGCAAGGCTCCTTGTAGGGTAAAGATTTGTTTGCGGACGAGTTCATACTTAAAAGTAGACCCGTTCTTCAGACCCTTAAAGAAGTCTGTGAAGGCGACCTCATCAGACAGCCCATGAATCTGGATTCGGACCAGATTGAACCGCCTGACGTAGGATCGCAAACCTTCTCTATCTCCCTGCTGTACATTGCCCAAGTCAAGACTTGTCTTTTTGGCAGGGATGTTCATAGAGAAGTTTGATGCAAACAAGAACGCAAGCGTCTTGAAGCTATTTATGCAGCCAGCCGGAAGGTTGCCAAACCACTGCTGGGCTATGCCCTTCAGGGTGGCTGGAAAGCAACGACACCATGCGGCATCATCCAACTCCTGTAAATACATGAGGTGGGTGTATGCCAACAGGTGGTCCTCTGGGTTGGAAGTCCCGTCATAGGCTCCAACCAGAACGTTTTTAACTTTAGCCGGCTGCACGGCTTCAGTTATTTCTCTGGAGAAAGCAGAGGGCTGGTCTCCAAGGTGCTGCAGCCTAAGCTGCCAGTCCATCGGCTGATAGCCGTATGCCGCCTGTCCCCCGTAGAGGGTAGGCTGCATGTAAGGTACTACTGGCGCCTGGTACAGTGGCGGTGCCATGTACTGGGCGGGTTGAATCACGTGAGGCCTAGACTGAACCCTTTGGCTGCTTGCTGAGTTCTTCAACCACTAAAAAATGAGTGCAGGGATGATGACGACCTTACACTAAAAAAGAGTGGGAGGGCCAAAGATGAGGTTGTAAGCTGTGAGCTCTTCAACCACTAGGAAACGGATGGTCATGTGCCGACCGTCTCCCCTGCTTCCCAGGCGAACAGGTAAGTCAATGCGTCCAACTGGGTGCACAAGTCCTCCCCCAAACCCAACAAGGGTGTGGGAGACCTCCATCATGCTATCCGGTTTGTACTTGAGATTGGATAAGCATTTGAGGCTGATGAGGTCAGAGGAGCTTCCTGTGTCAATCAGAATTCGACCAACCAGCTGGTTGGCGACCTTGCATTCAATGACAACAGGGTCATCATGCGGCCGACGGACTTTGCCTCTGTCCTGCTCGGTGATGACAACTTTAGGGAAGGCGGATGTACCTGCCACATCCCCTTCTTCAACAGAGTTGACCATCTTTTGGTGTATACCGGTTCTTCATCAGTTTTGGCACTCACAGCAGGCTGGGGAGTCTTTTTCTTGGACTGCCCTTGATTTGCCTTTGAAGTCACTTTGGACTTCACATAGGACTTCAGCGGTCCTTTGTCGGCCAGACGGTCGAGCTCCCGCTTGAGACTGAAGCAGTTGTTCGTGTCATGGCCAACATCCTCATGGAAATGGTAATGCTTGTTCTTGTTCCGATTTTCAGCGGAACCTTTCATAGGAGTCGACTTCTCAAGAGTTAGCCGATCCTTAATTTCCAACAGGATGGAGCAGCAGTCCTTGTGGAATTCGTACCTTGGGACGTACGGTTTCCACTCTTTTTTCTTCTTCTGGGCTGGTTGATCAGAGTTATCAATGGCCCAGACTTGTTTTTTCTTTTTGCTTTCTTCTGACTTAGGAGCCGGCTGAGAAGGCCGACTCTCTTTCTGCCGGTCGGACTTCTTATGGTCCGACTGCTTATTGGAGGAGCAGAGTTCGGTCGCCTGTATATAGGCTTCCGCCTCTCGCAAGATTCCTTGCAGAGTAAAGATTTGTTTACGAACGAGTTCGTACTTAAAAGTAGACCCGTCCTTCAGACCCTTAAAGAAGTCTGTGAAAGCGACCTCATCAGACAACCCATGAATCTGGATTCGGACCAGATTGAACCGCCTGACATAGGTACGCAAGCCTTCTCTATCTCCCTGCTGTACATTGCCCAAGTCAAGACTTGTCTTTTTTGCAGAGATGTTCATAGAGAAGTTTGAAGCAAACAAGAACGCAAGCGTCTTGAAGCTATTTATGCAACCAGCCGGCAGATTGCCAAACCATTGCTGGGCTATGCCCTTAAGGGTGGCTAGAAAGCAACGCCATGCGGCATCATCCAACCCCTGTAAATACATGAGGTGAGTGTATGATAGCAGGTGGTCTTTTGGGTTGGAGGTCCCGTCATAGGCTCCAACCAGAACATTTTTAACTTTAGCCGGTTGTACGACTTCAGTTATTTCCCTGGAGAAAGCAGAGGGTTGATCCCCAAGGTGTTGCAGCCTAAGCTGCCAGTCCATCGGCTAATAGCCGTATGCCGCCTGTCCTCCAAAGAGGGCAGGCTGCATGTAAGGTAAAACCGGCGCCTGGTACAATGGTTGTGCCATGTACTGGGCCGACTGAATCATATGAGGACCAGACTGAACCCGTGGGCTGCTTGCTGGAGTCTCATGTACAGACTGGGAACACCTCACAGAGGTATTCCGAAAGCTATCATGATAAGTCGACGTTGAAGCCGACTCTGATAGCTGGGTCCTCTTCCGCTCAATGTATTGCCGAGCATCAAAGAATGTTTTCTTGCTACCATCCGGTTGTATGTGCCGGATGGCTTTTCTTGTGCCCGTTTCTGGGAAACGGAGCCGGGTAAGGTCAAATTGGGGCTGGGCCTTCTCCGTAGGGGCAGGATGAGGAGTCGGCTAACGGTCCCTGACCGACTTTTGTTTGCCAGCTTGGGCTGGCTTCTTGGCCGACTGCTCCTTTCTAGGAGTAGGCGACTTCGTTGAGGCGAGTTGTTTGATTTCACCCCTGGGACTGCTCAGGAGTCTCATTAGTTCATCTCGAGTGACGGGAGTCGATCCTGCCGCCTGGGAAGGATCACCCGGCCGCCCCGAGGGCTTCTTTGGCTGACAAACAGTTTTGCTTGGCCCTGCCTGGTCAGGGTGACGCTCCCGCTTTTCCTTACTGCGGATGCGTCTAGAGATGAGGGATCTATTTGGATCCACATAGGTTTCGACGTCAGCGTCGTCACCTAAGTCTTGGTCCGTTTGGACCACTATGTCTTCTGGAGACCGATTGGCCTCTTGATTCGGTACAGGTACTTGTGAAGCCATTTCAGAGGTACTCTCCCCACAGACGGCGCCAAATGTTTCGGGGGTTTTTGTCCCTTGGGAGAGTTACAACACTGAGACTGGGCCCTTGAAGGCCGCCATTCCAGAGGTAATGCTTGAGTGACACGTGTCACTGAGCCCTAAAGGCCTTTGGGCATCTTTTTGGGTGACACGCGTCGCCGTCTCAATGGTCCATGCTGGATCATCAGTCTGTTTAGGGCAGAAGAATGTCCGCCCTCCACGTGTCATCATCTCATAGGTCCAAATGGCACCTTTACTGAGGACACGTGGCGTTTTATGATTGGGCCACCTGGCCGGGTAAAAATACCCAAATTAGTACTTATCTCCCTTAAGAGATTGACAGATAATCCCTACACCACAGCCGTTCGCAGTGGAGCTCCCGTCCACATACACTTTCCAAACCTGGTCAATATTGTCCGGTACAACCGACCTTGTCATTTCAACAATAAAGTCGGCGAATGCTTGCCCCTTTATTGCCTTCCTTGGTTCGTAAGTGATTTCTAATCCTTGCATTTCAATCGCCCATTTAAGCATTCGTCCAGAAGACTCCAAGGTTGTGAGTGGCCGCTTGATCGGTTGGTCAGTATAGACCTCTACCGCATGCGCCAAAAAGTAGGGTTTTAGCTTCTTGATGGCCATGTAAAGGGCAAGGCCAAAATTTTCAACCATGGGGTACCGAAGCTTTGCGTTCCTCAAAACATGGCTAATGAAATACACCGGGAGCTGGATGCCGTCTCTTTCAGCTAAGAGAACGACACTGAGGGCATGATTATAGACCGCTAAATACATGAAGAGCTTCTCTTTGGGCAAAGGGCTAACAAGCCTTGGCAAAGAGTGCAGATGGGTTTTCAGCTTTTGAAAGGCCACCTCTGTATCATCCCCCCATTTAAAGTTGGTCTTCTTTTTGATTGCCTGGAAGAAGTAGAGACACTTGTCGCCTGACCGACTGAGGAATCTCCCCAAGGCCGCCAGGCAACCTGTTAACTTTTGCACTTCCTTCACATTACGGGGCGACTGCATGTCGATTACCGCCTTTATTTTCTCAGGGTTGGCCTCTATTCCCCTTTGGTCAATCAAAAATCCGAGAAACTTCCCAGACTCAATGCCAAAGACACACTTTTTTGGGTTTAGCATGACCTTGTGCCGCCTTAGTGTGGCGAATGTTTCTCGGAGATCAGTAAGATGATCTGCCCGTTGTTTGGATTTGACTATCATGTCAACAATGTACGCCTCTACATTCCTTCCGATTTGATTAATGAAGACCGTATTAATCATTCGTTGGAAAGTAGCAGGCACATTCTTCAAACCAAACGACATCACCGTATAACAGAACAACCCCTAATCAGTGACGAATGCCGTCTTTTCTTGATCTTTTTTCCACAGGGGGATCTAATGGAAACCAGAATAGGCATCCATAAAACTCATCAGGGCATGTCCGGCTGTTGAATCGACCAGATTGTCGATCTTAGGCAGTGGATAGCTATCATTTGGACATGCCTTGTTGAGGTCTGCGTAATCAACACACATGCGCCAAGTTCCATTCGGCTTTTTTACTAACACAACGTTAGCTACCCACTCGGGGAAATTGCACGGCCGAATGAACTTGGCGTCTAGCAGCTTTTTAACTTTGGCGGCTGCCGCCTGACTTCTTTCCTCGCCATGGTTTCTTTTCTTTTGCCGGATGGGCTTCTTTTTAGGATCCACGGCGAGTTTGTGGACAACGAGATGCGGGCTGATGCCTTGCATCTCTTCCACTTCAAAGGCAAAGATGTCTTTGAATTCTCTCAACAGTTGGTGCAGGCTCTCACCCAGCTTTGCAAATGCAACCGTCCCCACCTTAACCGTCCGCTCTAGGCGGCTATCGTCCAGAGGGATATCAATGTGTTCGCCAGCAGGCTGGGGACGGAGATCATTCGACCGTTCCCCGGTTAGTGATTGCTATTGTTTTTCTTTTTTTACCACCACCAACTGATCAGTCTTTCTTTTCTTTCCGGCTGGTGGGGCCGACTGTTCTTCCTCGACATCGTCGAGGTCGATCATTTGCTTGACCCGACCGGATGCTGCGGCCGCAGGCTTGACGTCCAAGAGATAACACTCTCGAGCCGTGTTTTGGTCCCCATTGAGGGAAACGACTGTTCCATCATCCTTCTCATACTTGAGCAGCATGAGAGCAGGGATGATGAGGCCTTACACTCATTTAGAGTAGGGCGACCAAAAATGAGGTTGTAAGCTGTGAGCTCTTCAACCACTCGGAAACGGATGGTCATGTGCCGACCGTCTCCCCTATTACCCAGGCGGACAGGTAAGTCAATTCGTCCGACTGGGTGCACAAGTCCTCCCCTAAACCCAACAAGGGTGTGGGAGACCTCCATCATGCTATCCGGTTTGTACTTAAGATTGGATAAGCATTTGAGGTTGATGAGGTCCGAGGAGCTTCTTGTGTCAATCAGAATTTGACTAACCAGCTGGTTGGCCACTTTGCATTCCATGACCACAGGGTCATCATGCGGCCGACGGACTTTGCCTCTGTCCTGCTCGGTGATGACAACTTTGGGGAAGGCGGATGTGCCTGCCGCCTCTCCTTCCTCAACAGAGTTGACCATCTTTCTAAGATGTGTCCTTGGTGTCCCGAATGGTCGGGCCACCCCAGGCAAATCCACCTGCTATTGTGTATACCGGATCTTCATCAGTTTCGGCACTCACAGCAGGCTGGGGAGTCTTTTTCTTGGACTGCCCCGGATTTGCCTTTGAAGCCACTTTGGACTTCACATAGGACTTTAGCTGTCCTTTGTCGGCCAGATGGTCAAGCTCCCGCTTGAGACTGAAGCAGTCGTTCGTGTCATGGCCGACATCCTCATGGAAATTGCAATGCTTGTTTTTGTTCCGATTTTCAGCGGAACCTTTCATATGAGTCGGCTTCTCAAGAGTCAGCCGATCCTTTATTTCCAAGAGGATGGAGCAGCAGTCCTTGTGGAACTCGTACCTTGGGACGTACGGCTTCCACTCTTTTTTCTTCTTCTGGGCCGGTTGATCAGAGTTATCAATGGCCCAGATTTGTTTTTTCTTTTTGCTCTCTTCTGGCTTAGGAGCCGGCTGAGCAGGCCGACTCTCCTTCTGTCGGTCGGACTTCTTAAGGTCCGACTGCTTATTGGAGGAGCAGAGTTCGGTCGCCTGTATATAGGCTTCCGCCTCTCGTAAGGCTCCTTGCAGAGTGAAAATTTGTTTGCGGACGAGTTCATACTTAAAAGTAGACCCGTCCTTCAGACCCTTAAAGAAGTCTGTGAAGGCAACCTCATCAGGCAGCCCATGAATCTGGATTCGTACCAGATTGAACCGCCTGACATAGGAACGCAGGCCTTCTCTATCTCCCTGGTGTACATTGCCCAAATCAAGGCTTGTCATTTTGGAAGGGATGATCATAGAGAAGTTTGAAGCGAACAAGAACGCAAGCGTCTTGAATCTATTAATACAACCAGCCAACAGATTGCCGAACCACTGTTGGGCTATGCCCTTTCAGGGTGGCTGGAAAACAACGACACCATGCGACATCATCCAACTCCTGTAAATACATGAGGTGGGTGTATGCCAGCTGGTGGTCTTCTGGGTTGGAGGTCCCGTCATAGGTTCCAACCAGAACATTTTTAACCTTGGCCGGCTGTTCGGCTTCGGTTATTTCCTTGGAGAAGGCAGAGGGTTGATCTCCAAGGTGTTGCAGCCTGAGCTGCCAGTCCATCGGCTGATAGCCGTATGCCGCCTGTCCTCCAAGGAGGGCAGGCTGCATGTAAGGAAAAGCCGGCGACTGGTACAATGGCAAAGCCATGTACTGGGCCGAATGGATCATATGAGGGCCAGACTGAACCCGGGGGATGCTTGCAGGTGTCTCATGTACAGAGGTATTCCGAAAGCTATCATGGTAGGTCGACGTTGAAGCCGACTCTGATAGTTGGGTCTTATTCTGCTCAATGTATTGTCGAGCATCAGAGATTGTTTTCTTGCTACCATGCGGTTGTATGTGCCGGATGGCTTTTCTTGTGCCCGTTTCTGGGAAACGGAGCCTGGTGAGGTCAAATTGGGGTCGAGCCTTCTCCGTAGGGGTAGGATGAGGAGTCGGCTGGCGGTCCCTGACCGACTTCTGTTTGCCAGCTTGGGCTGGCTTCTTGGCCGACTGCTCCTTTCTAGAAGTAGGTGACTTCTTAGAGGCGAGTTGTTTGATTTCACCCCTAAGACTGCTCAGGAGTTTCATGAGTTCATCTCAAGTGACGGGAGTCGATCCTGCGGCCTGGGAAGGATCACCCATCCGCACCGAGGTCTTTTTTGGCTGACCAGCAGTTTTGCTTGGCCCGCCTGATCAGTGTGACGCTCCCGCTTTTCCCTACTGCGGATGCGTTTTGAGATGAGGGACCCGTTAGGATCCACATAGGTTTCGACGTCAGCGTCGTCCCTTGAGTCATGGTCCGTCTGGACCACTATGTCTTCTGGAGGCCGATTGGTCTCAGGATTCGGTACAGGGACTTGTGAAGCCATCTCAGAGGTACTCTCCCCACAGACGGCGCCAAATGTTTCGGGGGTTTTTGTCCCTTTGGAGAGTTACAACACTGAGACTGGATTCAGCAAAGGACGCCTGTACCTGCAAAGCAAACAGTGGTCCGCCTCCGAAGATTAAGTTAGTAAGTATTCGGAGTAAAACGTGCGGAAGTAAAGTTATCTGCTCGGATTCCAAGCTCAGGTAAAGTGCTGTCTGTTCCTTGAAAACGACAGCTCTGTAATAAATGTGAAAGTGACGTGTTGTCTCGTATTGCGTGTATTTTTTTGTCATAAATGTAGAAATTGTCCCTATTTATAGGGTCTTTTTGAAAAGTGTGCCCTCCATAGGATCTGGTGACCTAGGGATTAGGTCACGCCGCAAAACGGCGACTCAAGGTTTGGGCCCTTGAAGGCCGCCATTCCAGAGGCAATGCCTGAGTGACACGTGTCACTGAGCCCAAAAGGCTTTTGGGCATCTTTTAGGGTGACACGCGTCGCCCTCTTAATTGTCCATGCTGGATCATCAATCATTTTAGAACAGAAGAATGTCCGCCTACCACGTGTCACCATCTCAAAGGCCCAGATGGCACCTTTATTAATGACACATGGCAGTTTCTGATTGGGCCACTTGGCCGGGCAAAAATACCCAAATCAATCTTTCTCATCTATTCATAATATAATAGATTAGCCTTAATCAAGGGCTATACTTTATTTTCTTTTCATTGACGTTTTCATGAGTTGACGTTGACAATATGAAGTTGACGATAAGGCTTGTTTTTATAGTGGGAAAGGTTTTGATATTAGGAAAGTTCTTCATTCTCAACTATCCTGTTATTGTTAATTTAAAACCTTTACATAATATGTTTATATTGTTTCCCAAATTTTCGTATTTTTATTATTCATGGAGTTCAATGAACAATTTGGGAATAGTTGGATTTGATGCAGAATAACTAATTAGTAGTTTTGTTTTGACTATGATTTTTGTTTAGTTTGAATCTAAAAGGGTATTTAGAATTATTATTGAGGTTAATTTTATGAACGTATGGTTTTCATGAACTTGTAGTACATATATTTGTTAGATTTTGGTATAACTTTTCCTATCCGTAAATGAGTTTGTATTTTCTCTATGTTTGATAGCAAATATGAATTGTTTGATTTTGCAATTACTTACCCATATAATTTGTATGTGAAATCCTATGTCTAATGTCTTGAATGTTTGTAAATTGTACGAAGTAAGCCTAAGGCATATGTGAAACTATTTATAATTTATGTATTGAATTATGTTTTTATATTTCAAGTATGATATGAACCATGTGGTTTTCCACTAACGTGAACGTGTAAATGTCGGTTGCTCATGTGCTTGTTTCTATTTTCTAATTAAGCTTTATCAGGCAATATATTGATATAATTAATCTGACAATATAGTTGATTCAATCGATTCAGGTATGTTTTTATTAAAGCATGAAGTAGTAGGTTCTCATATTATTTTTACCTTCTCATTCAATTATAGTATTATGTACCTATTATTATTATCCTTATAAGTGATAAAATTATGAAGCATACTATATACATTATATTGATTGATGTGTGATTAAATTCAATTATAGTATTATGTACCTACTTGAAGCTAGATTATTGGAATGAATGTAAATTAAATATGATGTGCGGACCTGAAGTTCCTTATATTTATAAAGAGTATTCACACGCATAGACTTAAAGTTCCTAGCTTGAACATATAAAAGGCTCAAAACCCTTAAGGATAATACAAAGAAATGTGCATGATCTAAAAAGCTAAAGCATGTTGCTTAGATATCCATTACATACTAACGTGATTCTATAAACACAATGTCATGAAATAATATTATACAAAAGATATTGAATAGTATTCAAGTTATTGAACTTTGGGTGAGAATTTGAATGATTAAAAAGGTAACAAGCATGTTTGCATGAAATTATTCTTGATTATAAAGTTCACAAGTATTTGAGCAAAGAATAGTGTTATGAGTTCAAGAAATTCATTTAACACGCTATTTTGAGCAAATTACTTGAAGAATGTATTATGCCCATAGTTTACAGAATTTTCAACATAAAGATTAATATAATTGGGCAAGATGAACAAGTAAGAGTTTTATAAGAATATTTTTCTTTGCTTGATACATGACATTACCAAAAGAATTTATGGTTTAAATGCAAGGGATTTCAAGGTTGTTGGATAACTTAATTTATTTCATATCCCCACATGCAAGGATTAGGGGGAGATATTATTCATTTCGTTATTATATGTAATCCTTGCACATGAATTGTATGACATATTGATGGTCAGTAGTGTAGGAATGGCAACGGATCGGATTCGGGTCAGATGTGGCTAAATCCGAATCCGATCCGTTTTAGTAAACGGACCCTGGACTCGGATCCGAATCCGAGTCCGAATCCGAAAAATCTGAGTCCGAATCCGATCCGACTCGTAATTTCCGGATCCGAATTCGGTCCGTTTATTCGGACCTCCAAAATGGTCCGAATATTTTTTTTTTATTTTTTGTAATGTCATATACCTATAATTGCTTGTATTGTCATACCAATTAAAGGATAAACATAACATATTTAAATTATAAACTAAGGTACATAACAAAATTTTGCTACAAAACAAGCAAATAATTGTCCCAAGTTATAGAGCATATGCTTATAATCTCGGATTCGGACTCGGATCGGACTCCGTCGGACTTTGCGTAGGGTCCAAGTCTGATCCACCTCCTATTCGGATTCGGATCTATTTTATCGGATTCGGATTCGGACTAATTTTAAACGGATTCGAATCGGATTTTTTCCTTCGGATCGGATCGGATTCGAATCGAACTCAGATTAAATTGTCATCCCTACAGTAGTGCATACATTAGCATTAATATCAATGTCAATAATTTTTTTAATAAAAGCGACCACATAATATTACATATTTACAAATGACACCATCCTTAAGATGGATGTAAATAAATGAATGTCATTGATCATTACTAGTTGTAAATGCTCCAATTAAATTTATTGTTCCAGAAGGACTACATCGGTTACTAATGAAACCTAAAGACGGCTAAAGCGTTGTAGTCCAATAGATTAAAAAATAAATTAATAAATAAATAAGAAGAATTTTCGGGGAAAAGGAATGGAGCAACTATTGATAATGACAAATTTGAGGAAATGATAAATCCCATTACATTTCCAGAAAAAAAAAAAAAATCATTTTTTAGTAAAATCAATATGTCTCATGATTATATAAAAGACTCCAAAAGAGTATGAAATATCCAACAACATTAATGAACATGTATCAAGATTATAGTCAAAACTCCAGCAGAGTATATATAAGTAATTATTGGATAAAATATTAGTTGATTGTCTTGCCAATTGTATAAAGAAACACATGTTGGTGTTCTAATATCACATCACATTCATGGCCATGCATGAAGTAAGTTTACTAAAGTGATCACTAGTGTTGAAAAACTGACCAGAGTTCAAATCTAGAGAAGTGATTGGATGTGATAATTAAATTAGGCCATCCGGGATGGAAACCTGAAGTTTCATTTGATAATGTGCTAACGCTCTCTTAATGTTAAATATATAAAATGAATTGAATGGCAAGACATAACATTGAGATTGAGCTATATTTGGATTGTGATTCATAATAATTTGTATATATGAAAATTTTCAAGGGTTAATAAGTTTTGATTTCTTATATAAAAGAGTAATGGGTGACCAGAAGTTCACCAAAATAACTTATATATTATTGTCAACTATCAAGTGACTAGAAGCTCACCAAATACACTATTTAAGTCTTTAAAGATCTAGAAGATCACCAACTAGTAAAATTACAAGTAAGTGATTTATGCTTGTATAACAATTCTTTTGATTGGGGCTATAATATGTCAGCACATAAGAAAAAGGAAAATAAGGAAATTAAACTGTACAACACATGTCTCCCATGATATTGAATTATTGATCTCCTGAAGAGAAAAAATTATGAAAGATTTAATAATAAATACATATGCGTTATGAAGAAATAATTTAAAATTGCTCTCTAGAAGAGATTAAAGCTTGTTTTAATATAATTATTCTGAGAGATAAATTTTATTGATTATGATCCTCCTATGAAATCAATTTTATTGGAAATTTGTATACTAAGTTGGTGAAGAACTGTGATGCCCCTATATATGAGATATTTTACCAAGTTAGGGGGAGAATTGGAGTAAGTTGGCAAAAATAAAAAATAAAAAAAACCTGATGATCCCTTTATAAATAATGGTAATTTGAAATGTTTTCTAGCCAACTTTCATCCATATGCTATCAAGATATGTTGCACATTGAGATAAAGCTTGCCAATTGTATATATTTGAAACACTACACCTGAAGTGTAGATTGTATACTCGGTTCCAAAATAAAGATGTGGTATATGGCAAGATAGTGCAGTTGACACTTTTAATAGTGTAATAGTATATTAATACCAGGTGTATGAAATACCTTTGAAGTTGTGTATACATCTGAATTATTACAATAGATGGCCTATGATGTAAGACAAATTATGTTGGTACCAATGAAAAATGTATTCAAATATCATTGTCAAAATAGCATGCAAATTAAAATTGTACCTTTATATGATGATACCGGTATCTGATGGAACCGATAAATAATGTCTATGTATGATATAATGGACTAGTGAATAAGGGATCTGGAATATATGTCCATTTTAATGTCGACATAATGATAATAATTGTTTCGGGGGTTTTTGGTCCCTTGGGAGAGTTACAACACTAAGACTGGATTCAGCAAAGGGCGCCTGTACCTGTAAAGCAAACGGACCGCCGGATGGTCGGTGGTCCGCCTCCGAAGATTAAGTTAGTAAAGTATTCGGAGTAAAACGTGCAGAAATAAAGTTAACTCCTCGGATTCCAAGCTCGGGTAAGGTGTTGTCTGTTTCTTGAAAATGACAACTCTTTAATAAATGTGAATGTGACGTGTGATGTGAATTATTGATCCGAAAATCAACAAAACACAAGGGATATGTTTAAGTCTAATTCTATACAGGAAATCCACCAAGAATTAAACAAAAACTAAGATTAATCAATTAAGAATCCACCTAATTAATCAATCCAAACGAATGTTTTAACTAAAACAAGCAAAACAGCAATTGATCGCAATCAACCAAAACTCAAGTATGCAACTTAAGAAATAAATCTGAATATTAATCTATGTATAATTCGTGTGTTTTACAGCCCTATTTATAGACTTAGTTTACCTAGGAAGATTAGGACAAGTTCCTAATTTAATCCTAATTAAACTAGAATTCTAACTTGCTTGAAGAGCAAGCACCTTGGAGCACAAGCACACGCCTAAACTGATTTATTTTGCTAACTAACTGATTTTAAAAGCAACTAAATAAAGATTAAAGATCCTAATGCTTGAACCAAGAAAAACCCTTTCAAGTGAAAGGTAAAAACTTGTAAGCAAAATCTAAGTAAAGAAAATTCAAGAAAGTTCAAGAAAGTGAACTAGACTCCAAGAAAAGTCACTAAGAAAACTGTGGCTTTGCTTTGATATCCAAGAAAGTGTCCATGCAATGCTTGGCTTGAATCAATGTTTAGGGACAAGCTATCTTGATGCATGATAAGCAAATCTTCGAAGTTCTCCATGCTTAGACTTGCATCATCCTCCTCTTCTTCGAAAGAATTTGTCCTCAAATCTCGAAGTTCTTCATCAGGAATATAGTTAGCCAAATCGCCAACATTGAATGTAGCACTAACTCCATATTCTCCCGGAAGTTCTAACTTATAAGCATTGTCATTGATCTTCTCAATAATCTTGAAAGGACCTTCACTTCTAGGCATCAACTTATTCTTGCGTTTTCCTGGAAATCTTTCCTTTCTCAAATGTAACCATACCAAATCTCCAACATTGTAACTTTGTTGCTTTCTATGCTTGTTTGCTCTAGCTTTGTACATGTCATTTACTTTCTCTATTCTTGTTCGAACTTGAGCATGTAATTTCAGCATACTCTTCAACTTAGACTCGGCATCTTTGTGAATTAATTCACCCTTAGGCAATGGAACAAGATCAATTGGAAGTTTCGGATTGACTCCATAAACTACCTCAAAAGGACTATGTTTGGTAGCATATGTAGGTGATCTATTATAAGCAAACTCCGCATGAGCTAACTTGATGTCCCAATCCTTTTGTGCCTTACTCACTAACCCACGCAATAGCGCACCAAGAGTACGATTAGTAACCTCGGTTTGTCCATCAGTTTGTGGATGGTAAGATGTACTAAAGAGCAATTTAGTTCCCACAAGCTTCCATAGAGACTTCCAAAAGAAACTCATGAACTTTGTATCTCGATCACTCACAATAGTTTTCGGAATTCCATGCAATCTAACAATCTCTTTGAAGTATAATTCCGCCACTTTCATAGTATCATCCACTTTGTGACAAGGAACAAAGTGAGCCATCTTAGAAAACCTATCCACAACAACCATAATAGAGTCTTTCCCCCGTTGTGTTCTCGGCAATCCCACAATAAAATCCATAGAAAACAACTTTGAACCATGTAGTTCATCAAGTAGATCATCTAATCTTGGAATAGGAAATCGGTATTTGATAGTGATGTTATTCACACTCCTACTATCAATACACATGCGCCAACTCCCATCTTTCTTTGGGACAAGTAAAGTAGGCACGACACAAGGGCTCATACTTTCCCTTACGTATCCTCTAGTCATAAGCTCTTCAATTTGCCTTTGCATCTCCTTTGTTTCTTCCGGATTACTTCTATAGGCTGCCTTATTAGGTAAGGGTGCTCCCGGAATCAAGTCAATTTGATGCTCTGTCCCACGAGTAGGAGGTAGTCCCGGAGGTAATTCCTTAGGAAAGACATCCTTGAATTCTTCTAAAACAGATTCCAATTCATACGGCCTCTTTGCTTGTTTATCTTGATCAATTCGAATCTCATTAGAAACAAGTATATATACCACATTGTTGCTGCAAATCTCTTTTTCTAATTCCCTCTCACTAATCAAATAAGAATTCTTCAAATTAGAGGTAACATTAGAAGACTTGTTGCTTATCAAAGGTTTTAAAGCAACCGGTCTCTCTTTTTCTCCTTTTCTCACAACATACACATTAGTCCTTCCATCAAACTTCACAAATCTATCATATTGCCAAGGACGGCCTAATAGTATATGACAAGCATCCATAGGACAAACATCACACAAAACTTTATCATGAAATTTACCAATTGAAAAGGAGATTAAGGCTTGTTTAGTTACCTTAACATCACTCGAATTATTAAGCCAATGAAGCTTATAAGGGCTTGGATGTTCAGTAGTTGGCCACTTCAATTTGTCTACCAAAGTAGTAGATACCACATTAGTGCAACTCCCCGTGTCTATGATCATGTTACACAACCTATCTTCTACCTTGCACCTTGTAAGAAAGATTTTCTCCCTTTGATTGTTTTCCATAGGTACGGTTTTAGAGTGTAGCGCCCTTCTTAGAACCAAACTTTGACCATGAGTCTCGGGATCAATTTCGTCAATATGCCCCTCCTCTTCTTCAAAGTTTTCCTCTTCGTTCTTTTCTTCATAGTCACTACCCTGCTCACACTTAGCTTGTTCTTGTTCCCACTCTTGAGCAGTCATTACTCTTTTTGATGGACAATTAGTTGCAATGTGACCAACACTACCACACTTGAAGCACTTCCTATCTTCAACAAGCTTTTTAGGAGCTTCAAAATTTGATTTAGTCTCCTTGTAGTTCGAACTAGAACCACTTTTCTCCAAGCTGTTCTTCTCAAAAGGTTTAGTGAAACCTTTTACAAAGGGCTTAGTGTACGTCCCTTTCTTCCCCTTTATCTGTTTTTCAACTTTCAAAGCTACCTTGCAAACATCCTCAAAGGACCAATATTGTTGCAATTCAACTTTTTCAGCAATATTATCATTCAACCCCGAAATAAATCTAGCAATCTTATGCTCAACAATCTCTTTTAAGCTACATAGCATGCATAACTTTTCAAATTCACCAATATAATTCTCAACAGTCATAGAATTTTGTTTAAAAAGTTGCATCTTAAGATAAACATCTTGAATATAATCAGTAGGTACGAACCTTTTTTTCATGTGCTTCTTGAGTTGTTCCCAAGTTGAGATTCTTGCACGCCCCTCCTTATGCCTCTTCTTCTTTAGATTATCATACCAAAGACTAGCATAACCGGTCAGTTTTAATTCAGCCAATTTGCATCTTTTCCTTTCATCATACTCCTTGTAATCAAAGAGTGTCTCGGCCCTTCTAATCCACTCAAAGTATTTTTCAGGTTCATTCATACTCCCATTGAATTCGGGAAGATCTAATCTAAGGTTCCTATCATCATCCTTTGGTCGATCTCTCCTCCTAGGCCTTGGTGATTCATCACTTGAGGAATAATTATTTCGTG
This sequence comes from Chenopodium album, assembly GCF_948465745.1. Lineage (NCBI taxonomy): Eukaryota > Viridiplantae > Streptophyta > Magnoliopsida > Caryophyllales > Amaranthaceae > Chenopodium > Chenopodium album. Next base: position 39,873,020 of record NC_137834.1, on the reverse strand, counting down.
GCCTCCTTGGGTTCTTCCTTGGTTGTTCTTCCTCACTTGAACCAGAATTAGGGTTAGAATTCCCTTTCCTTGAAGAATCTCCAGCACGAGTATCAAGCCTTTTTAATATCTCATCCATCCTTGCTGCCAACTCGTCAATTCGCCTATCTCTTCTAAGATTTTGAGCCTGTTCTAAGGTTAATCCCCTTGGAACTTGTGGAACCTCCTCGTCACTCACGATTCCTACACAAACCAAGTCAGTTTATGCAAAAATCTTGATTAAAAGATCGAATCTTGAAGGAAAACTAGGCAACACAAAAACCGGACTCCCATCCGCAAATCAGTGCACAAACACCAAATGTTTGAGGCTGCGTAGAACGCGTTACTCAACTAAAAATTATGAAATTTTATATGGTGATAGCTGGACGTTTTTAGAGTTCAATGCAAAAAGAATCACGCAAAAATTCCCATCCAATTGTTCCCAGTTTAATTTTTTCCGAAGTTGCGCAAACCTGCTCTGATACCAAAGATGATGTGAATTATTGATCCGAAAATCAACAAAACACAAGGGATATGTTTAAGTCTAATTCTATACAGGAAATCCACCAAGAATTAAACAAAAACTAAGATTAATCAATTAAGAATCCACCTAATTAATCAATCCAAACGAATGTTTTAACTAAAACAAGCAAAACAACAATTGATCGCAATCAACCAAAACTCAAGTATGCAACTTAAGAAATAAATCTGAATATTAATCTATGTATAATTCGTGTGTTTTACAGCCCTATTTATAGACTTAGTTTACCTAGGAAGATTAGGACAAGTTCCTAATTTAATCCTAATTAAACTAGAATTCTAACTTGCTTGAAGAGCAAGCACCTTGGAGCACAAGCACACGCCTAAACTGATTTATTTTGCTAACTAACTGATTTTAAAAGCAACTAAATAAAGATTAAAGATCCTAATGCTTGAACAAAGAAAAACCCTTTCAAGTGAAAGGTAAAAACTTGTAAGCAAAATCTAAGTAAAGAAAATTCAAGAAAGTTCAAGAAAGTGAACTAGACTCCAAGAAAAGCCACTAAGCAAACCGTGGCTTTGCTTTGATATCCAAGAAAGTGTCCATGCAATGCTTGGCTTGAATCAATGTTTAGGGACAAGCTATCTTGATGCATGATAAGCAAATCTTCGAAGTTCTCCATGCTTAGACTTGCATCAACGTGTTGTCTCGTGTTCAGTATATCTTGTCATAAATGAGGGAATTGTCCCTATTTATAGGGTCTCATGGAAAAGTGTGCCCTCCCTAGGATCTGGTGACCTAGGGATTAGGTCACGCCGCAAAACGGCGCCTCAAGGTTTGGGCCCTTGAAGGCCGCCATTCCAGAAGCAATATCTGGGTGACACGTGTCACTGATCCCAAAAGGCTTTTGGGCGCCTCTTAGGGTGACGCGTGTCGCCCTCCTAATGGTCCATTATGGATCATCAATCTTCCTAGAATGGAGGGATGGCTGCCTACCACGTGTCACCATCTCAAAGGTCCAGGTGGCACCTCTACCTATGACACGTGGCGGCTTCCGATTGGGCCACTTGGCCGGGTATAAAAATACCCAAATCATTTGCCCCTCACAGGGGTCACGTGCATTGCACATGACACCTGTGACAGGTGTCAACATCCGATTGGCCGGATTTTCAAATTGTCTTTTGGGGGGAAAAATTAGGGTTTACCCCTTCTATAAATAGAAGGGTTTGACTTCCTTTTGTTCACATTTGCGTGAATCTTCAAGGAATCTTGAACCTTCTGACTTTCAAGGATTTTGACTTTCCAAAGCATCCGACAGCCGGCCCCCTTAGTTCGCCTGCCTCATCAAGCGCCCAAGACTAACGTCTCTCGTTACCTTCTTCTAAGGTAACCACCTGATCCCTTTTCACTAATTTTTTGCATTTTTCTTTATCGAAATGGTTTCCCAAACGCACCCGGCACGGTCTAGGTTAGCGATCAGCCGGTCATCGGGGACGGCTGAATCTAGAACTAGGAGTGCCGAATGCTCGTTCGAGAACTTTGCTTTAAGTACATCTCCAAATCCGACAGTTTATGTGCCTCTGCAGGACACGATGGCCAGAACAAAGCAAACGATAAGGAGATATAGAGCGGATGGTACCTTTTACCATTCGGACAGTGAGACTGTCAATTCCGATGGCTCCATTAGGGTGCTTATCTTTGAGGTTAGTAGAGACCCGCCTAGCACCGTCAGCACTCCAAATGACTCATTTTTGGAGGAGTGCGATGAGGAATTTGAGAACCCCGGGCCGAGTGGATCGGTGTCGGATGATGATGAGCTGGGGGAAGACACTGCTGGCAACAGCCGGCAATCCCCTAGCTCCGATGAGAGCTCTGATAACTCGGCGTCATCGTCTTCCAATTGCGTCCCCCTTGACTAAGAGGAGGCACAGTCAAACTTAAAGGCTGCCAGAGAGTCCCTCTCCGTTGAGAAGGGAGAGGGTTGGGCAGAGCCGTCTGCTTCCAGGCGGCATGAACGTGCGCCCTACTATCTGCACGTTCCGGAAGGCAGGAGGAAGATCATGGCGGATGATCTTCCCAAATTTCTCTCTACCCATGTCATGGGACATGGTTTTCTTCTGTCCGTGTCAGATGCTGAGGACACGGTCACCTGGCCTGAGATGGCTGTTTATGGTGACCAGTGTTTCGACTTCTATGAGGCGGCCATCCAGGCAGGACTTCGCTTTCCTCTCCATCTGGCCGTGGAGAGGATCTTGGACGGATACCAGCTGGGTATCTGGCAACTAGCCCCCAACTCTTGGGTAAATATCTTGGGCTACGTTGCCGCCTGCGAGATGCTGGAGGTGGATCCCAGCTTTGAGGCGTTTGCTCATATGCACTATCTGAGCAGAACGCCCAATCCAAGTGGTATCGGCTGGTTTACGTTGACCAGCCATACCCGGTACATGATGACGCTGCGGAAAGAGAACAAATGGAAGGACTGGCGGACCAAGTTTTATATAGTCTCTTCCCCAGACGCCCAAAAGAACAGGCGGTACAACCGCTGGACTCAGTATCCTCGCCTCTTGGCTGGGAAAAAGGCTCTTCCGCCTGTTCCCAGGCAGGCCCAAGAGGAGATCTTTGACCGGGGCCTCTTTTCTGTGGCCGTCCGGACAAACAAAGAGACGGGGGTTAAGGAGGTCACCCCCTAGAGCTATATTCCCCGATTCGAGTGGCTCTCGGACGGGACATACTTAGTCGCCTGCGGGCTTAGTGCTGAAATGCCGAGAGGTAGCTGGACGCGTGATTTTATTACCTTTGCTTACTTATGATTATTTGTTTCTTTGCTGTAATACCCCGTATTTTTTAAATATTTTATAAATGGAATTTTATTTTATTTATAATATTTATTTGTCATTTTTCGGAATTTAATTTCAAAAGTTTCAAATTATTAATCTGGGTCAAAAATTATTTGAATAAATTATTTTATGCACCTTTATTCTACAATTTATTTCCAATCAAACAAGCCTAACCCATTTGTTTACTTAATTGACCCATTATTTTTATGAGGCCCGTCTTCCTATTTACCCTACAATTGTCTCCTATAAATACCCCATGAATTCCCAAAAATTTCCCACACAAAAAGGTTAGTCTTATTTTCTCTCTCCTTTGTTTTATTAATTTGTATAATTATAATTATTGACTTATGGATTTTGATTTTATTGTTTGAAAGTAATTTAATTAGTATCAAGTTGTATTTTGATGATTAAACTTTATAGTGTACGTTCCTATCATCATCCTTTGGTCGATCTCTCCTCCTAGGCCTTGGTGATTCATCACTTGAGGAATAATTATTTCGTGGCCTCCTTGGGTTCCTCCTTGGTTGTTCTTCCTCACTTGAACCAGAATTAGGGTTAGAATTCCCTTTCCTTGAAGAATCTCCAGCACGAGTATCAAGCCTTTTTAATATCTCATCCATCCTTGCTGCCAACTCGTCAATTCGCCTGTCTCTTCTAAGATTTTAAGCCTGTTCTAAGGTTAATCCCCTTGGAACTTGTGGAACCTCCTCGTCACTCATGATTCCTACACAAACCAAGTCAGTTTATGCAAAAATCTTGATTAAAAGATCGAATCTTGAAGGAAAACTAGGCAACACAAAAACCGGACTCCCATCCGCAAATCAGTGCACAAACACCAAAAGTTTGAGGCTGTGTAGAACGCGTTACTCAACTAAAAATTATGAAATTTTATATGGTGATAGGACGTTTTTAGATTTCAATGCAAAAAAGAATCACGCAAAAATTCCCAGCCAATTGTTCCCAGTTTAATTTTTTCCGAAGTTGCGCAAACCTGCTCTGATACCAAAGATGATGTGAATTATTGATCCGAAAATCAACAAAACACAAGGGATATGTTTAAGTCTAATTCTATACAGGAAATCCACCAAGAATTAAACAAAAACTAAGATTAATCAATTAAGAATCCACCTAATTAATCAATCCAAACGAATGTTTTAACTAAAACAAGCAAAACAGCAATTGATCGCAATCAACCAAAACTCAAGTATGCAACTTAAGAAATAAATCTGAATATTAATCTATGTATGTTTATTCGTGTGTTTACAGCCCTATTTATAAGACTTAGTTTACCTAGGAAGATTAGGAAAAGTCCCTAATTCAATCCTAATTAAACTAGAATTCTAACTTGCTTGAAGAGCAAGCACCTTGGCGCACAAGCATACACCAAACTGATTTATTTTGCTAACTAACTAATTTTTAAAACAACTAAATAAATAAATAAAAATTAAAGAACTAAATAAAGATTAAAGATCCTAATGCTTGAACCAAGAAAAACCCTTTCAAGTGAAAGGTAAAAACTTGTAAGCAAAATCTAAGTAAAGAAAATTCAAGAAAGTTCAAGAAAGTGAACTAGACTCCAAGAAAAGTCACTAAGCAAACCGTGGCTTTGCTTTGATATCCAAGAAAGTGTCCATGCAATGCTTGGCTTGAATCAATGTTTAGGGATAAACTATCTTGATGCATGATAAGCAAATCTTCGAAGTTCTCCATGCTTAGACTTGCATCAACTGCTCTTCCTCGACATCGTCGAGGTCAATTATTTGCTTGCCCCGACCGGATGTTGCGGCTGCGGGCTTGACGTTTGAGAGATAACATTCTCAAGTCGTCTTCTGTTCCCCATTGAGGGAACCGACTGTTCCATCATCCTTCTCATACTTGAGCAGCATGAGAGCAGGGATGATGATAGCCTTACACTCATTTAGAGTGGGTCGGCCAAATATGAGGTTGTAAGCTATGAGCTGTTCAACCACTAGGAAACGGATGGTCATGTGCCGACCGTCTCCCCTGTTCCCCAGGCGGACGGGTAAGTCAATTCGTCCGACTGGGTGCACAAGTCCTCCCCCAAACCCAACAAGGGTGTGGGAAACCTCCATCATGCTATCTGGTTTGTATTTGAGATTGGATAAGCATTTGAGGCTGATGAGGTACGAGGAGCTTCTTGTGTCAATCAAAATTCGTCCAACCAGCTGGTTGGCCACCTCGCATTCAATGACCATAGGGTCATCATGCGGCCGACGGACTTTGCCTCTGTCCTGCTCAGTGATGACAACTTTAGGGAAGGCGGATGTGCCTGCCGCCTCTCCCTCTTCAACAGAGTTGACCATCTTTCTCAGATGGTCCTTGGTGCCCCGAATGGTCGGGCCACCCCCGGCAAATCCGCCTGCGATTGTGTATACCGGATCTTCATCAATTTCGGCACTCACAGCAGGCTGGGGAGTCTTCTTCTTGGACTGCCCCGGATTTGCCTTGGAAGTCACTTTGGACTTCACATAGGACTTTAGCTGTCCCTTGTCGGCCAGACGGTCGAGCTTCCGCTTGAGACTGAAGTAGTCGTTCGTGTCATGGCCGACATCCTCATGGAAATGGCAATGCTTGTTTTTGTTTCGATTTTCAGCAGAACCTTTCATAGGGGACGACTTCTCAAGTGTCAGCCGATCCTTGATTTCCAAGAGGATGGAGCAGCAGTCCTTGTGGAATTCGTACCTTGGAACGTACGGTTTCCACTATTTTTTCTTCTTCTGGGCCGGTTGATCAGAGTTGTCAATGGCCAAGATTTGTTTTTCCTTTTTGCTCTCTTCTGGCTTAGGAGCCGGCTGAGCAGGCCGACTCTCCTGCTGTTGGTCGGACTCCTTAGGGTCCGACTGCTTATTGGAGGAGCAGAGTTCGATAGCCTGTATATAGGCTTTCGCCTCTCGTAATGCTCCTTGCAGAGTGAAAATTTGTTTGGGGACTAGTTCATACTTAAAAGTATACCCGTACTTCAGACCTTTAAAGAAGTCTGTGAAGGCGACCTCATCAGATAGCCTATGAATCTGGATTCGTTCCAGATTGAACCGCCTGACATAGGAACGCAGGTGTAACACCCATTTGTGTGTCCCCAAAACCAAACCCAGTGATGAGTACCTTTCACGTCGAATCATAATCGAATGGAGTGAAAGTGTGGAAAGTTTAGTGTTGCGGATAGTTTTAATTTCTTTTCTCTTCTCTCTGTTTTTGAAAACTTATTTTAAGAAAACAGCCAATCCAGTTTGGTTGGTTCATGATATGGGTCCAATAGTAGTATAGTTGGATGGGGCTTGACGAGACCTGTTTTGGGTGTTTTTGTCCCTCGGGAGAGTTACAACACGAAGTCTGATCCGGCTGAGCTGTACCTGCAAAATAACGGAGACTCCGGGTGGTTGGAGCTCCGCCTCTGACGGTCAAGTTAGTAACTTGAAATGGAATAAAGAGAACGGAAATTTAGGTGGGTATCTGCTCGGATTCCAAGCTTAGGTGCTTCTCTGATGTGAGAGAATGCAAGTGTAATAAATGGAAAAACGTGCCCTCAAAAAGAGGGACATCTCCCTATTTATAGGGTCTTTGGGATTTGTGCCCTTGATTAGGTCACTGTACCCTAATCAGTGGTGGGCTGCGCCGCTTTGCGGCTTTCTCGGGATTTGGGCCCGAAGGTCGCCTTTTTTCCCTTGTTTCTGGAGTGACACGTGTAAAACAGAGATTGGTCCACTTTGGGCCATCCTGAGGCTGACACGTGTCATTCTCTGATTGGACCACGTGGCGGGGTAAAATTACCCTAAACATTTGCCCCTCACAGATGTGACGTGGCACGCCACGTGGCATTTGTGACATGTGTCACGCTCCGATTGGCGGTAATTTTACCATTAAAGAGTAACCGTTCACCTTCCGGGTAAATTACGGAAATGCCCCCGTATTTACCCTCTATATATAGCCGTTAAACCTCATAATTTTTGGTACGTTTACAAAAAATTTTCTAGAGAGAACTTTGAGAGAGCATAAGTCATCCGTTTGAGTCAGGCGCAAGCAAGAAAGCTCGTCCTCCAGAGACCCAGCCGGACCCGCCTAGTTTCAGATATCTCTTCAAAAGGTACCGTCTCTGCCTCTCTCAGCTCTTTTTCTTTTTTCACCGCTTGTACATATTTCTTGCAATAAATGGATGCATCACCAACACACACGGCACAACTTAGGTTAGAGTCCAGCCGGTCACCAGGGACGGCTGAGTCAAGGACTGGGAGTGCCGTCTCGGGGTGTTGGGACCACCCTTTGCCTCGGATTCCGACCAGTTATGTGTCTGTGCAGGACACCATGGCTCGGACAATGCAGACGGCAACTGATCCAAATTACAAAAGCGAAGGCTCAGGCGGCCAAACGCCTGAGGGAGAAACGTCTTGTCAGGGAGACCAGACGGCTCTGGAGAGATCCCCTCCGCGCGCCCCTTCAACTCCTGTTGATTCCTTCTTGGAGGAATGTGACCAAGGCGGCGACGAGGCCGTCTCTGCCCCCTTGGGTCAAAGTGAGTATGAGACGCAAAGCGACAGCTCCGCCTCTTCCTCCGAGAGCAGTGACGATCTACCCCCGCTTCCGGATAGCGAGGAGGAAGAAAGAAAAAAGTGGAACGAGAAGGATGATCCCTTCAACATCCACGTCTCCTCCAAGGACCGGATCCAAATGGAGGAGAACTTGAAGAATTTCACTAAAATGCACCTGCTTGGAGACGGGTATAGGATCCGGGTGCCGCTTGAGAATGGCACCGTCGCCTGGGAGGACGATCAGGAGAACGCCAACAGCTATTTCGGCTGTTATGAGGCGGCGTTCAAGGCTGGTCTCCGCTTTCCCCTTCACCGGGCGGTGAAGGCAATTTTGAGAGGCTACAGCCTCGGAGTCTGGCAACTTACCCCCAACTCTTGGACAAACATTATAGGGTATGTTGCCGCCTGCGAGTTTCAAGGGCTTAACCCCGGCTGGGAGGCTTTTGCTAGCATGCATTATCTTAGCAGAAGCCCAGGCGGCTGGAGGGCGTGGTACACTCTAACCACGCAGCCCCAATATATGATGACCTTGGACAAGGTCTCAAAATTCGACAGCTGGAAGCACAGGTTCTACATGATGTCAGCCCCAACCAGACGGGAGAATTATGAATTCCGTCTGTACAATAAGAAGCCCGACTTGTTGGGCCGGAAGTGTGCTTTTCCCCGGGTTCCATAGGAAGACTTTGACAAGATCATTGAGGCAGACTTTTTTGGCCTCACAGACGCGACCTTGTCAACCGGGGAGACAATAAAGGTCCCCAAGAACTGGATCCCCAAGAGCGCCTGGTTCAGAGACGAGTGCTTCCTAGCCGCCTGCGGGCTAGGGCACATGTTTACCAAACGTATACGCCTGAGTTTATATCCGTCTGTAGTATTTTTCTATCGAAATTGTTTTATGATATTGACCAACTTCCTTCTTTTTGTAGAGGAAGCATTAAACATGTTGCAGACGGAGAAAACCCCAAAGCGATCCTCTGCTGTCATCCGCAAGGCGCTTGCAGAAAAGGCTGCGGCTGAAGTCAAAGCCAAAGTAACAAACGCCTGACCCTTTCATAATTTGATCTTTTAAAATCATTTTTCCCGGATGCTAACCTTAACTTTGGTTATATTTGCAGGGAGGAGAGGTTGGAAAGTCGTTTGAGAAACAACTCAAACGGGCTAGGGAGGAGACCCCTGCCGTTCTCAACAAAATAAAAAAATCCACCTCTACGTCAACTCCTGGCGCCTCAGCCGGTCATCAGCAGATGCGGATAGCGGGGCGTAACGAGAAGGTAGGCGGCAGCCTGGGCCTCAGCCTCGTTAACCCCGTAACAGCGACCGGGGGGTTCTCCACGCCTGCAAGCGGTTCCCGCTTGGCTGGCTCTGAAGGTAAGAACCCTTTTGAATCCCCGCTTGAGCTGGGGTGGCCTTTGCGGGTGAAATCCCACTCTCAACAGACGTCATCTTCAGACGGCCGGCAACAAATAGGTGCTGCCTTAGTTTCGCATTTATCACGTATTGATTGTGGTGCAGATCAATCTCCCCGCTGGCCAGACGTCCAAAAGCACGCCAAGGCCATGTTGGAAGCCGTCCGGAAGAGGGATAAAGACAGTATCCTTGGGATAGAGACGTTCAATCTTGAACGCATTCTATCCCTTCTGGCTGAGGTAAGAAACTTGTCAATTCAATTTTATTTTTTCCAAGTGTTTTATCCCGCCTGCGATACTCACACCGCTTGCTTTTCTACAGGCTATGCTGCGGGTGGACGGGCTCAAACGTCCTTATTCCCGCAAACGGGAAGAGGTAAAAAGGGCCAAGAAATCCGCCATAGACGCTGACAATATTGCTTTACACTCAACTATCGTAAATGAACTTGAAACTAAAGCAATCATTATGACATAGGCGTCTAGAATCCAGCAGCTGGAGTCAGATCTGGAGGCGGCCAAGCAGCGGGCGACTGATGCTGAGATGGCCCGGAAGGAGGCGGAGGAGGCCCAGAAGAAGGCTGCCGAGAGTGCCAAAAAGGCTGATGAGGCGCGCAAGAAGGCCCAGACGGACCTTGGCAATCTTCAGGGTGTTTCTGAAGAGAACACCAATCTGAAGACCAAGGTTCAAAAACTGGAGAAGGAGGCTGCTCAGGCTCAGATAAACTTTGCAGCAACCCTGGAGGCGGAGCAAAACCGTCTAGTTGCTGAGAGTGACGCTGATAATGACACTCGGATGAAGATCGCCTGGGCTGCCCTGTACCCGGACGCGGATTATGGCGTCTGGGCACTGGCTCACAGGTACGCCGAGGACGTGGTGTACCTGAGAGAGAAGGGTGACCCAGAGCCTAAATCCTTCGACGCCTGGGTTAATGCCAACAATGACCCCCTCGTACCTCAGCTACCTGGTCCGGGTGAAGCGCAGGAGATACCCTCAGATGATGAGGTGGAGGACCAGGAGGAGCCACCTGCAGGCCAGAAGTGACTTTTCAGCGGCAGTATGCCAATCTATGTTTTTTGTCTTTCTTTTATTCAGCGGCAGTATGCCAAAACTTGTTTTTTCCGGCCTGCGTGCCGAGTATATTTGTATTTACCGGCTAAGGAGCCGGGTTAATTAACAATTTCTCTTTCTCCCGGACGAGGTCCGGTTAACATTTGATCCATCACAACCGTTTGGTTGGGTGGTCTTTATGAAATGCACTGACTGAGTCGGTTTTGATCATTTTGCATTTGAATTTTTAATTTTTCATTTTTCATTTTTGCCCAACTTATCAAAAGCATGCGGCGATTTTTCATTTTTGCTTAACTCATCAATAGTCCGGCTGTCCTTGCCCCTGGACGGCTGTGTGGTTGGTTTCAAGTGGAGTTGGTTGATTGACTTGAAAACGTCTGATGCTGTAAAGAGCATGATATGTTTGCAAGTCAATCAATCACAATAGTGATTTCCCCAAACCAAGTGCACAGCCGTACACCAACAGGCGTTCCAGTTACTACCCAACGGTGTTTATCCGTCTTGGTAGAGATTTCATAGCCATTGCACGACTCCTTTGCCCCAATTGAGGTAGGAATTGCAATTTTGGAATAAATAACTTAAGTGAGTTCTTCAGCCGGTGACTGACTGATGCCCCAGGGCATCCGGTATTCGGCAACTTGATCATTCTTTACAGGTCATTTTGGTCAGACGGCAATGAGTTGACCAATTTGGTCGTTCAATTTTTGCCGTTTGCTTGGCCGTTTTCTTGGGGCCGGCCAACAGATGCAAAATAGCTTGAGATCCCCTGATCTCCCAACCAAATTTTTAGCTGAGGCGTCTCAAACTGAGGACCATTATCAAACACCATAGACATAGGTACCCCATACCGGGTGATAATGTTCTTCCAAATGATGGAAATTACGTCTGAGGTCTTGATGTTTTTAACCGCCTCAGCCTCCACCCACTTGGTGAAATAATCCACAGCCACCAAGATGTAGCGTTTTCCGCCTGGAGCAGGCGTGTAAGGACCTAGAATGTCCATGCCCCATTTTGCAAACGGGATTGGGCGGTGGATGGCCGTCAGATCAGTAGCCGGACGGTGAATGAGTTTGCCAAATTTTTGGCACTTGTCACATTTCTTCACCAACTTCTTGGCGTCCGCCTCAAGAGTGGGCCAAAAATAATGTCGTCTGGCTCTGACGGCTAGGGACTTGCCGCCTATGTGGGAGGCGCAGAATCCCGCATGCAGGTCTTCGAGGACTTCCTTCCCCTTTTCAGGGGTGACACACTTCAACAGAGGTTTAAGAAAACCCGCCTTGAAGAGTTCTCCATTTTTCAACTCGAATCTTGCAGCTCGCTTTTTCAGGACGGCTGCTTCCTGTGGCGAATCAGGAAGTGTACCGTCTGAGAGGTAGGCCCGGATGCCATCCATCTAGGTAGAGCTTCGGTCTAGAATTCCAATGGGATCCTCATAGATGCTTCTCTTTTCAAGAACTTCCCAAAAGACTGACCGAGGCGTATCATGGCAAGCGGAAGATGCCAGCTTTGACAATGCATCCGCCTGGTTGTTTTCCGACCTAGGCACTTGACTCAGCCGGAATTCCTCAAGTGCCTTGGTCTCTTCTTTGACTGCCTGAAGATATTTAATTATAGCCGGATGAGTAACCTCGTAGCTTCCCTCATACTGGCTAACAACCAATTGAGAATCAGAGCAGGCGTCAATTTTCATGGCCCCTGCCGCCTTACACATGCGAATGCCGGCTAACAGGGCTTCATATTCCGCCTCATTGTTAGAGGCTTGAAATTTGAAGCGTAGTACATACTCAAATCTATCCCCTTCAGGAGACTCGTAGATTACGCCTGCACCACAGCCGTTCTTTGTAGAGCTCCCGTCTACATACACTTTCCAAACCTGATCAAGATTATCCGGAGCCACCGGACGGGTCATTTCAACAATGAAGTCGGCAAACGCCTGGCCTTTCACTGCCTTTCTTGGTTCGTAAGTGATTTCAAGACTTTGCATTTTAATAGCCCATTTCAACATTCTCCCGGATGAGTCCAAGGTAGACATTGGCCGCTTGAGTGGCTGGTCGGTGTAAATCACCACCGGGTGTGCCAGAAAGTAGGGCTTCAATTTTTTGAAAGCCATATACAGAGCAAGGCCAAATTTTTCTACCATGGAATACCGGAGTTCAGCATTTTTAAGAACATGGCTAATGAAGTAAACCGGGAGCTGCACGCCGTCTCGCTCAGCAAGGAGAACGGCACTGAGGGCATGATCTGAGACGGCTAAGTACATGTTCAACGTCTCCCTAGGTAAAGGACTGACCAACCTAGGTAGAGAATGTAAATGCTCTTTCAACCTCTGGAATGCCGCCTCAGCATCCTCCCCCCATTCAAATCTGGTCTTCTTCCTGATTGCTTGGAAGAAGTAGAGGCACTTGTCGCCTGACCGACTGAGGAATCTCCCCAAGGCAGCCAGACAGCCGGTGAGCCTCTGCACTTCCTTGACAGAACGGGGTGACTTCATGTCTATCACCGCCTGTATTTTTTCAGGGTTAGCCTCTATCCCCCTTTGATCAATCAGGAATCCGAGAAACTTCCCAGACTCAACACCAAAGACGCATTTCTTAGGATTTAACATAACCGTGTGCCGCTTGAGGGTGGTGAATGTTTCTCGGAGATCAGCAAGGTGATCCGTCTGTAGCTTGGATTTGACTATCATGTCATTAATGTACGCCTCCACATTCCTCCCAATATGATTAATGAAGACCGTATTAATCATCCGTTGGAAAGTGGCAAGCGCATTTTTCAAGCCAAACGGCATCACGGTATAACAGAATAACTCCTGATCAGTGACGAAGGCCGTCTTCTCTTGATCTTTCTTCCACAGGGGTATCTGATGGAAGCCGGAGTAGGCATCCATAAAGCTTATTAAGGCGTGACCGGCTGTAGAGTCGACCAGACTGTCGATCTTTGGAAGCGGGTAACTGTCCTTTGGACAAGCCTTGTTAAGGTCTGTGTAATCAACACACATGCGCCAGGTCCCATTCGGTTTCTTAACAAGGACCACATTGGCCACCTAGTCGGGAAAATTACAAGGCCGGATGAACCTGGCGTCTAGCAGCTTTTTGACTTCGGCAGCTGCCGCCTGACTTCTTTCCTCACCGTGGTTTCTTTTCTTTTGCCGGATGGGCTTCTTTTTAGGATCCACGGCGAGCTTGTGGACAACAAGATCCGGGCTGACGCCTGACATCTCTTCCACTTCAAAGGCAAAAATGTCTTTGAATTCCTTCAACAAAAGGTGCAAGTCTGCACCCAAAGTAGCATGAGCAACCGTCCCAACCTTTACAGTACGTTCCGGACGGTTGTCATCCAGAACGAGGTCAATGCTTTCACCAGCCGGTTGGGGACGGAGCTCATCTGACCGTTCACCGGTCAGTGATTGTTATTTTTTCTCCTTCTTCACCTCCACCAGCAGAGGTGCCTTTCTTTTCTTTCCGGCTGCTGGTGGGGCGGGTGCTGGGTCAGCATCCTTGACATTGTCAAGGTCTATTGGTTCCTGGCCGCCTGGGGTTACAGTGTCTCTGACAGCTGAAAGATAGCACTCTCGAGCCGTCTTCTGATCCCCATTCAGGGAACCAACAGTGCCATCATCCCTCTCATACATGATGAGCATGAGAGATGGGATGATTACTGCCTTGGCTACGTTGAGGGTTGGTCTGCCAAGGATAATGTTGTAGGCGGTCAACTCCTCAACGACCAAGAATCTGACGACAATGTGTCGTCCTTGGCCCTTCTCTCCCAACCGGATGGGTAAGTCAATTCTTCCGGCTGGGTAGACCATCCCACCCCCAAAACCAACCAAGGGGTGGGTGACCGGATGCATGCTGCCGACATTGTATTTCAGCTTTTGCAGGCACCGGAGGCTGATGATGTCTGATGAGCTGCCGGTGTCAATAAGGATCCGTCCAACCAGCTGGTTGGAAACCTTACATTCAATGACAACCGGGTCATCTTGCGGACGGCAGACGTTGCCCGTATCCTTCTCAGTAATCAAGACGTCTGGGAAGGAGGTGCTTGCAGACGCCTGCTCATCATCATCCTTGTCCATCTTTCGAAGATGGCTCTTGGTGCCCCAGATGGTAGGGCCACCACAGGAGAACCCACCTGCTATTGTGTAGACCGGCTCCTTGTCGGTATCCGAGCTACTAGCAGGCTGGGGGTAGTCTTGGAGGACTAACCCTTGCTTTTCTTTTTTGCCCCGGCTGGGAACTTAGAAATGTAGGACTTCAACAGCCCTTTGTCAGCCAGGCGTTCGCCCGCTGAAGACTGAAGCAGTCGTTGGTATCATGGCCGACCTCCTCATGGAACTAACAGAATTTATTTTTGTTCCGTGACTGGACAGAACTCTTCATAGGATTCGGCTTCTCAATGGACAACTGGTCATTTACCTCCATGAGGATGGAGTTGTAGTCTTTGTTAAACTCATACTTGGGGATGTACGATTTAAACTCTTTCTTTTTCTTCTGGGACGGCTGGTCAGAGTCAGTAACCGCCCAGACTTCTTTTCTTTTCTTGCTCTTTTCTTTGTTTTTGACCGGCTGAGCAGACCGGCTGTCTTTCTGTTTGTCGGACTTCTTAGAGTCCGACTAGTTACCAGGCGAGCAGAGGTCGGTAGCTTTGATGTAGCTTTCTGCCTCCCTCAGGGCCGCCTGTAAGGTGAAAGCCCCTTTTCTGACTAGATCGAACTTAAAAGTCGACCCGTCTCTCAGACCCTTGAAGAAGTCTGTAAAAGCTACCTCGTCAGACAGTCCTTGAATCTGAATTCTGATCAGATTGAACCGCCTGACATAGGAGCGCAGCCCTTCTCTCTCTCCCTGCTTAACAGTGCTCAAATCAAGGCTTGTTTTCTTAGCAGGGATGCTCATTGAGAAGTTGGAAGCAAACAGGAAGGCGAGCTTCCTGAAGCTATCGATGGATCCGGCCGGCAAGTTGCCAAACCATTGTTGGGCAATGCCCTTCAATGTAGCCGGGAAGCACCGACACCAAGTGGCATCATCCAACCCCTGCAGATACATGAGGTTGGTGTAAGCCATAAGGTGGTCTTCCGGGTTGGTGGTACCATCATAGGTACCAACCAACACATTCTTAACCTTGGCCGGCTAGGCCGCCTCGGTTATCTCCCGGGTGAACGCAGAAGGCTGTTCACCCAGGCGCAGCAGACAAAGCTGTCAGTCCAATGGATGGACATTTGGATATGCCGCCTGACCTCCAAAGAGGGCCGGCTGCATGAAATGAGGGGGACACTGGCCGTAGACCTGAGTAGGCACATACGGTACAACTCCAATCATATGAGGGCCAGAATGGACGGTATTACCGCCTGTCTGACTCTCATGCAAGGAAGATGCATTCCCGGAAGAGGTATTGTTAAAGCTATCAGGAAAGTTCGACGTAGAAGCCGACTCAGACAGCTGCTGATTTCTCTTCCGGTTGATGATCTCCCGGGCATCAAGAGATGACTTCTTACTTCTCACCGGTTGTTGAGTCCGGCGGGAGTTATTGTTATTCCCCTTGGGAAGAAGAATTTTGGACCAATCAATGGTCCCGGCTGCCTTCTCCTTTGGATGAGGAGTGGGCTGCCGATCTTTGACTGACTTCCCCTTTTCCAGAGGAGTCTTCTTGGCCGACTGACCTCTACTTGGGCCAGCCCGGCTCTGGGTGATCAACTCTTTAATTTCACCCTTGAAACTTGTCATGAATCTCATGAGCTCGTCTCGGGTGACAGGCGCTGATCCAGCTGCCGTTTGGGTTTCCCCTTCCGGCTGCCCAGGGGGTCTACTTGCACCCGCCTGGGAGGCACCACGTGGTCATGGGTTCGATCCCCACAGACGGCGCCAAATGTTTTGGGTGTTTTTGTCCCTCGGGAGAGTTACAACACGAAGTCTGATCCGGCTAAGCTGTACCTGCAAAATAACGGAGACTCCGGGTGGTTGGAGCTCCGCCTCTGACGGTCAAGTTAGTAACTTGAAATGGAATAAAGAGAACGGAAATTTAGGTAGGTATCTGCTCGGATTCCAAGCTCAGGTGCTTCTCTGATGTGAGAGAATGCAAGTGTAATAAATGGAAAAATGTGCCCTCAGAAAGAGGGACATCTCCCTATTTATAGGGTCTTTGGGATTTGTGCCCCTGATTAGGTCACTGTACCCTAATCAGTGGTGGGTTGCGCCGTTTTGCGGCTTTCTCGGGATTTGGGCCCGAAGGCCGCCTTTTTCCCCTTATTTTCTGGAGTGACACGTGTAAAACAGAGATTGGTCCACATTGAGCCATCCTGAGGCTGACACGTGTCATCCTCTAATTGGACCACGTGGCGGGGTAAAATTACCCTAAACAAGACCTTTCCGACGATATATTATAAGCCCAATTCCGATGAATAATGAGGAAGTTATGGCCGAAATACTAAACTGGGCCCGGTTTGAGCCTTATATGCGGCCCAATGATCTAGAGGAGGGCCTAATATAGATTTATCATTCCTAATGCAATTAGGAATGGTTTTAGTCTTCTAGATTCTTCTAGAAAGTTCTTTTCATTCCTAATTCAATTAGCATTGATAAATTGACTTTTGTTGACTTTTCAGAGTTTTAATTAGAATCAAAGAGCATTTTTGAGGGAAAATACGATTTTATCCTCCTGTACGGAAATTTCTATCTGATTTTAAGAAAACGCTTGAGTTTCTGAATCAGCGCCAAACGCCAGCTGTGGCGCTTGGCGCCTGGCGCTAATGTTGGCGTCTGGCGCCAATAGCCAGCGTTGGCGCTAATTCAATTTTATTTGCGTCAGAACTCTATTTTTGATATTTTATCTTTTTGGCTGATTTTCTTTATAAATAACGTCGTAAAAACTCCGTTTTAATCATAAACATTCATCAATTCTCATCAATTCTTATTTTCACCAACTCTCATCAAGATTTTCTTGATTTTACTTTCTCTCTTTCTTTTCTAAACTAGCCTTTTCTCAAATACAAAATTCCGCATTCATTAGACTTAGATACACCTAGCCATATTCGAAGTTGCCTTCGCCCTAGACGGAAAGGTTTAATTTCTGAGGGTTTGGTCCAAAATCTCTCTTTTAATTATTATTTAATTTAATTGTTGTTTAATTATTATTTTCCTTGAAGTTACTAACGCGTGTATTTTGTTATTAGAAAGAGGTACGAGGCATCAAAGTAAGTACTTTAATGGTTTTTATTGATGTTATGATATAGAATCATGTTTAGGTTGTTATTATGATATTCCTAGTATCATGTCTAGGGTAATTTTAATATTAAGTATGATTAAAAGTATGATTCCTTTTATGTTCTTCCTAATATTTATGATTGTTAGTATCATGTTAGGGTTAAAGCTTTGATTTTTATTGCTTAGTGACATGCTAGGGTTTGTTATTAATCTTGTTAGTATCATGCCTAAGATCTTGCTATTATTATGCTTTAACATGAATATTATGATTATAATTGTTATGACGATGATGCATGATTATTTTTATAATTGTCATAATTATCCTTATTTTTATGATTATCAATTTATTTTTATTATGTTGCTTGATATTTATTTTTATTACTTGATCACACCCTTTTATGCATGTTTAAAGGGAATTTGTACTTGTAATCACGCTTTATAAGATATTTAATAATCTTGTTTAGGGTTAATCTGATTATAATTCAAGTGATCGCCAATAATAGATTTATTTGTGCATTAATATTCAATCAACATAGATTAAATAGGTTTAAGGTAAACCTATTGATTGCATGTTAGTCAGAAAGCGCACATGAATAAGATAAGAATAAATTAGAGGCCTATTATTAGGGCAGGTTCAATCTCTTTTAGGTTGGATTTGTACCTTCATCCCCGAACCCTATTTGGTTCAAGACCTTATGGAGTTGACGATCTCTTGGATCGTTAAGGGGTGTAACCTTCACCTCGTGAACGGTTTACAAGTTCCTAAAAAAACTTGTTGGCGATTCTTTTGCTTTATCTTCTTTCCCTTTAGACGCCACCGTACTTTAGTGTATGATCACAGTTGGGTTCAAGCTAGGGGTTAACGCTTGAAATATTCCCTACAGTTTTTGGCGACTCCACTGGGGAGGATTTCTATTTTTATTCCTGAAATTTATTTCGGCAATGATTTAGAATGAGTGGATGAGACTCGAAAAGTTCTAAGTATTTCATGTGCGTAATTTTGATTAACATTATTTTCATATGCATAAAAAAGATCTCATTGGAAAGACCATCCGTAATGAGTTAAAACATAGGATTTTACACGTAGGAAATTTGAGGAATATCTTTTACAACTAGGACCGAAATAACACTGCGCGAAACTGAAAAATTTTATCGAGCACAGAATGCTGCTGAGGCATGTAGGAATTAGCGTCAGCGAACATAAGATTAGCGCCAGGAATTTGACTGTAGCGCTAGACGACAGCTTTGTCGCCAGGCGCTACAGCCAAAATCCTGGCGCCAACCTCTGTTTGCTGGCGCCAAATTCTTCCAATACCGAGCTAGAAATATGCGTTCTAATTTTGACCAGTTTTTCGTATTGTTTGCTCGATCCTACTTCCTGATTGAGTTTTTTCTCACTTTTCTGAAACCCATATGTGTTCTACATATGGACATAACCCTCTAGGAATTCATGCTCCATCTACCTGATTGAACGCTCTGAGCAACAAAGGGTACATCCGAGAATGTTGAATTCACCAAACCACGGAAGCGAGTTTTTCTAAAACTCGCGGTGTCCCATCCACTCGCGCCAACCCTTCACGGTTAGGCTTCCGCGCGGTGCATCCGGACAATTAACCATGGACCCTCTATTGACTAAACCATATCCCGAACTTTAGAGAACTAGAGCCATGGTTAGGTTGCGAACTCATTGCATCATATTTTGCCTACTTGTCTAATTGTGCATTATTTGTTGTGCACATATATATGTTTTCTTAACAGTTTGTTTGACTTGTGTTGAGATTTAATGAACAAATGACTAAAAGAACTTTGCCTAATTAATTAATCAATTCGAGTAAATAAAGTCTAATATTTTAATCAGAATTGACCTAGTACGACTTTAGGCATACTCCTGTTGATTAATAACACCGAAAACAGTCTCAGATTGAAGCTCCAGCATTGGCGCCAAAATATGAGCTGTAGCGCCACTCTGTGGAGTGTGGCACCTGGCGACAGCTCTGTCGTCTGGCGCTACACTACACAGTGCGACGCCTGTCCTGTCGTTTTGCCGATAGTTCAGATTACTGATTGAGTCATCACCTAGTGTCTAATTAACCAGTTTGCTAATTCATTTGGTTAAATTTCGCTGTCAATAACACTTTGTTAAGTCATTAATTGAGTCTAATCACATAGTCTAGCCACATGGTCATGACACAAGTCTCAACATGTCACCTACACTCAGTAGTCTTAGCACGCACTTTGAGTACATATCACCATGACCATGTCTTAGGTTCATGCATGAGTCGGTTTTTTCCGTCATTTGAGTTGGGGTACATACTATTCCTAATTTTCCACATCCCTCTATCTACATCACCTTCCTTCACTTCCTCCATTCATTGCATGTTGAATAAAGTTTAAGTCAAATAATTAATAATAAGTATCCCCAAATTCCTTTTCCACAGTACTTGGTCGAGGAGAGAAGGGCGATTAATCAAGGACAACCTTTTTATTCGAGTCTCACTTTTTGATAAACCAATTCGTCAAAAGAGGAAGGCTAAAAAGATAATGGCAAGTCAAGAAGAGGTCAATGAACTTAGGAATCAATTGAATGACGTGACTAAGGTGTTAAAGGCTTTAACCCTAAAAATTGATGACCCTGTGAAGTAACAACAAATGAACCTCATGCAAGAAAGTTTGAGCAAGCTATCTAGTGACTATAAATTGCAAGGCATTAGTTCACAAGGGTCTCGCTGGACAAGGAACTTCTTCTGCATAAGTTCAATGCCACTGACATCCCTAATTTCAAGGCAACAGATAACCCTTACTTTCATCTAAGAGCTTTTGAAACTATAATGAGCATTAAGGGCATCGATAAGAAGGTTTTCCCCTCTCTGTTCCCACTATCTTTCGAGATTGTTTGCTAGCAATGGTTCTTTTCTCTCGAGAAAGAGAAAACCTCCACTTGGGAGTCCATAGCAAACGCTTTCATAGATAGATATAAGTGCAACATCCAAGACGAAACAGACCATAGACAACTCGAGATGTTAAAACAAAAAGAAAACGAAGGGTTCACCTCTTTCTTCAACAAATGGAGGGAAACTGATGTGAATTATTGATCCGAAAATCAACAAAACACAAGGGATATGTTTAAGTCTAATTCTATACAGGAAATCCACCAAGAATTAAACAAAAACTAAGATTAATCAATTAAGAATCCATCTAATTAATCAATCCAAACGAATGTTTTAACTAAAACAAGCAAAACAGCAATTGATCGCAATCAACCAAAACTCAAGTATGCAACTTAAGAAATAAATCTGAATATTAATCTATGTATATTTATTTGTGTGTTTACAGCCCTATTTATAAGACTTAGTTTACCTAGGAAGATTAGGACAAGTCCCTAATTCAATCCTAATTAAACTAGAATTCTAACTTGCTTGAAGAGCAAGCACCTTGGCGCACAAGCATACACCAAACTGATTTATTTTGCTAACTAACTGATTTTTAAAGCAACTAAATAAATAAATAAAATTTAAAGAATTAAATAAAGATTAAGGATCCTAATGCTTGAACCAAGAAAAACCCTTTCAAGTGAAAGGTAAAAACTTGTAAGCAAAATCTAAGTAAAGAAAATTCAAGAAAGTTCAAGAAAGTGAACTAGACTCCAAGAAAAGCCACTAAGCAAACCGTGGCTTTGCTTTGATATCCAAGAAAGTGTCCATGCAATGCTTGGCTTGAATCAATGTTTAGGGACAAATTATCTTGATGCATGATAAGCAAATCTTCGAAGTTCTCCATGCTTAGACTTGCATCATCCTCCTCTTCTTCGAAAGAATTTGTCCTCAAATCTCGAAGTTCTTCATCAGGAATATACTTAGCCAAATCGCCAACATTGAATGTAGCACTAACTCCATATTCTCCCGGAAGTTCTAACTTATAAGCATTGTCATTGATCTTCTCAATAATCTTGAAAGGACCTTCACTTCTAGGCATCAACTTATTCTTGCGTTTTCCTGGAAATCTTTCCTTTCTCAAATGTAACCATACCAAGTCTCCAACATTGTAACTTTGTTGCCGTCTATGCTTGTTTGCTCTAGCTTTGTACATGTCATTTACTTTCTCTATTCTTGTTCGAACTTGAGCATGTAATTTCAGCATACTCTTCAACTTAGACTCGGCATCTTTGTGAATTAACTCACCCTTAGGCAATGGAACAAGATCAATTGGAAGTTTCGGATTGACTCCATAAACTACCTCAAAGGGACTATGTTTGGTAGCATATGTAGGTGATCTATTATAAGCAAACTCCGCATGAGCTAACTTGATGTCCCAATCCTTTTGTGTCTTACTCACTAACCCACGCAATAGCGCACCAAGAGTACGATTAGTAACCTCGGTTTGTCCATCAGTTTGTGGATGGTAAGATGTACTAAAGAGCAATTTAGTTCCCACAAGCTTCCATAGAGACTTCCAAAAGAAACTCATGAACTTTGTATCTCGATCACTCACAATAGTTTTTGGAATTCCATGCAATCTAACAATCTCTTTGAAGTATAATTCCGCCACTTTCATAGCATCATCCACTTTGTGACAAGGAACAAAATGAGCCATCTTAGAGAACCTATCCACAACAACCATAATAGAGTCTTTCCCCCGTTTTGTTCTCGGCAATCCCACAATAAAATCCATAGAAAACAACTTTGAACCATGTAGTTCATCAAGTAGATCATCTAATCTTGGAATAGGAAATCGGTATTTGATAGTGATGTTATTCACACTCCTACTATCAATACACATGCGCCAACTCCCATCTTTCTTTGGGACAAGTAAAGTAGGCACGGCACAAGGGCTCATACTTTCCCTCACGTATCCTCTAGTCATAAGCTCTTCAATTTGCCTTTGCATCTCCTTTGTTTCTTCCGGATTACTTCTATAGGCTGCCTTATTAGGTAAGGGTGCTCCCGGAATCAAGTCAATTTGATGCTCTATCCCACGAATAGGAGGTAGTCCCGGAGGTAATTCCTTAGGAAAGACATCCTTGAATTCTTCTAAAACAGATTCCAATTCATACGGCCTCTTTGCTTGTTTATCTTGATCAATTCGAATCTCATTAGAAACAAGTATATATACCACATTGTTGCTGCAAATCTCTTTTTCTAATTCCCTCTCACTAATCAAATAAGAATTCTTCGAATTAGAGGTAACATTAGAAGACTTGTTGCATATTAAAGGTTTTAAAGCAACCGGTCTCTCTTTTTCTCCTTTTCTCACAACATACACATTAGTCCTTCCATCAAACTTCACAAATCTATCATATTGCCAAGGACGGCCTAATAGTATATGACAAGCATCCATAGGACAAACATCACACAAAACTTTATCATGAAATTTACCAATTGAAAAGGAGATTAAGGCTTGTTTAGTTACCTTAACATCACTCGAATTATTAAGCCAATGAAGCTTATAAGGGCTTGGATGTTCAGTAATTGGCCACTTCAATTTGTCTACCAAAGTAGTAGATACCACATTAGTGCAACTCCCCGTGTCTATGATCATGTCACACAACCTATCTTCTACCTTGCACCTTGTAAGAAAGATTTTCTCCCTTTGATTGTTTTCCATAGGTACGGTTTTAGAGTGTAGCGCCCTTCTTAGAACCAAACTTTGACCATGAGTCTCGGGATCAATTTCGTCAATATGCCCCTCCTCTTCTTCAAAGTTTTCCTCTTCGTTCTTT
Organism: Chenopodium album; assembly: GCF_948465745.1. Taxonomy (NCBI): domain Eukaryota; kingdom Viridiplantae; phylum Streptophyta; class Magnoliopsida; order Caryophyllales; family Amaranthaceae; genus Chenopodium; species Chenopodium album. The sequence continues at coordinate 39,849,753 of NC_137834.1, read as the reverse complement.
TCTTCATAGTCACTACCCTGCTCACACTTAGCTTGTTCTTGTTCCCACTCTTGAGCAGTCATTACTCTTTTTGATGGACAATTAGTTGCAATGTGACCAACACTACCACACTTGAAGCACTTCCTATCTTCAACAAGCTTTTTAGGAGCTTCAAATTTTGATTTAGTCTCCTTGTAGTTCGAACTAGAACCACTTTTCTCCAAGCTGTTCTTCTCAAAATGTTTAGTGAAACCTTTTACAAAGGGCTTAGTGTACGTCCCTTTCTTCCCCTTTATCTGTTTTTCAACTTTCAAAGCTACCTTGCAAACATCCTCAAAGGACCAATATTGTTGCAATTCAACTTTTTCAGCAATATTATCATTCAACCCCGAAATAAATCTAGCAATCTTATGCTCAACAATCTCTTCTAAGCCACATAGCATGCATAACTTTTCAAATTCACCAATATAATTCTCAACAGTCATAGAATTTTGTTTAAAAAGTTGCATCTTAAGATAAACATCTTGAATATAATCACTAGGTACGAACCTTTTTTTCATGTGCTTCTTGAGTTGTTCCCAAGTTGAGATTCTTGCACGCCCCTCCTTATGCCTCTTCTTCTTTAGATTATCATACCAAAGACTAGCATAACCGGTCAGTTTCAATTCAGCCAATTTGCATCTTTTCCTTTCATCATACTCCTTGTAATCAAATAGTGTCTCGGCCCTTCTAATCCACTCAAGGTATTTTTCAGGTTCATTCATACTCCCATTGAATTCGGGAAGATCTAATCTAAGGTTCCTATCATCATCCTTTGGTCGATCTTTCCTCCTAGGCCTTGGTGATTCATCACTTGAGGAATAATTATTTCGTGGCCTCCTTGGGTTCCTCCTTGGTTGTTCTTCCTCACTTGAACCAGAATTAGGGTTAGAATTCCCTTTCCTTGAAGAATCTCCAGCAAGAGTATCAAGCCTTTTTAATATCTCATCCATCCTTGCTGCCAACTCGTCAATTCGCCTATCTCTTCTAAGATTTTGAGCTTGTTCTAAGGTTAACCCCCTTGGAACTTGTGGAACCTCCTCGTCACTCATGATTCCTACACAAACCAAGTCAGTTTATGCAAAAATCTTGATTAAAAGATCGAATCTTGAAGGAAAACTAGGCAACACAAAAACCGGACTCCCATCCGCAAATCAGTGCACAAACACCAAAAGTTTGAGGCTGTGTAGAACGCGTTACTCAATTAAAAATTATGAAATTTTATATGGTGATAGCTGGACGTTTTTAGAGTTCAATGCAAAAAGAATCACGCAAAAATTCCACGCCAATTGTTCCCAGTTTAATTTTTGCCGAAGTTGCGCAAACCTGCTCTGATACCAAAGATGATGTGAATTATTGATCCGAAAATCAACAAAACACAAGGGATATGTTTAAGTCTAATTCTATACAGGAAATCCACCAAGAATTAAACAAAAACTAAGATTAATCAATTAAGAATCCACCTAATTAATCAATCCAAACGAATGTTTTAACTAAAACAAGCAAAACAGCAATTGATCGCAATCAACCAAAACTCAAGTATGCAACTTAAGAAATAAATCTGAATATTAATCTATGTATATTTATTTGTGTGTTTACAGCCCTATTTATAAGACTTAGTTTACCTAGGAAGATTAGGACAAGTCCCTAATTCAATCCTAATTAAACTAGAATTCTAACTTGCTTGAAGAGCAAGCACCTTGGCGCACAAGCATACACCAAACTGATTTATTTTGCTAACTAACTGATTTTTAAAGCAACTAAATAAATAAATAAAATTTAAAGAATTAAATAAAGATTAAGGATCCTAATGCTTGAACCAAGAAAAACCCTTTCAAGTGAAAGGTAAAAACTTGTAAGCAAAATCTAAGTAAAGAAAATTCAAGAAAGTTCAAGAAAGTGAACTAGACTCCAAGAAAAGCCACTAAGCAAACCGTGGCTTTGCTTTGATATCCAAGAAAGTGTCCATGCAATGCTTGGCTTGAATCAATGTTTAGGGACAAATTATCTTGATGCATGATAAGCAAATCTTCGAAGTTCTCCATGCTTAGACTTGCATCAGAAACTTCCGCTAATATGGTCAAGGCTCCTACCGAAAAAGAATCTGTGAGGATGTTTATCAAGAATCTCCAAGTGAAGTATTCAAAGTACTTAAAATACCAACACAACTTGAATACCTTCAAGGCTGTGTATAATATAGGCATTGACATTGAAGATGACCTTTTGAAAGATAATAGTGCGAGAGGAAAGAAGAACGACCATCCTTCTTCTTCTTCCTCTCCCATTAATGAGGTGCATGCCACGAACGCCTCTAAATCACGAATCCAAAGGTCAAAAAGAGTGTTCACTCCACTTGGTATGAGTTATGAAAAAACTTTCGAGAAGCTACATCACAAAGGACTAGTCATGCCCATAGGGCCTATCAAAGATCCAGTTCCAGAGGCCAGGCCACCCAAGTGGGACCCTAATAAGCACTGCAAATACCACCAAGGAAAGGGTCACGACACTAAGGAGTGTTGGAAACTCAAATAAGCTATTCAAGATTTGATCGATAACAATGAAACTTCCGAGATTCTAGCCATTGAAGAAGATCAAACATCCTTCGATCCATCACTTCTTATCACACCTGTAGGAGAGCCCATGATCGAGACAACTTATATAACCTCTCTCGATGAATTGGCCATGATTGGGGAGGATGAAAGTCTTTTCTTAGATAATACCAGGGAAGACTCGTCTCTGAAAGAGGACGTTCGAAAATTGCAAGATGTTATTGCCATGCTCTTGAATGTGGTAGAAGGACTAGCAAATCGGGTGATGGTCATCGAACAAAATTCTCGCCAAGGGTTTAATGAAGAACTCAATGCTCCTAAGCCACGGGCAAAACGGACCATTGAAGAATACACACTAATAAGAATGACTTACTGTTTCGGGGGTTTTTGTCCCTTAGGAGAGTTACAACACTGAGACTGGATTCAGCAAAGGACGCTGTAGGAAATAATTTTAAGCCTTTAAAATCCCACTAGCTTGAACCCCACTGTGATCATACACTAAAGTACGGTGGCGTCCAAAAGGGAAGAAGATAGAGCAAAAGAGTCGCCAACAAGTTTTTAAGGAACTTGTAAACCATCACGAGGTGAAGGTTACACCCCTTAACGATCCAAGAGATCGTCAACTCCATAAGGTCATGAACCAAATAAGGGTTCGGGGATGATGGTACAAATCCAACCTAAAAGAGATTGAACCTGCCCTAATAATAGGCCTCTACTTTATTCTGCTCGTATTCATGTGCGCTTTCTAACTAACATACAATCAATAGGATTAACCCTAAACCTGTTTAATCTATGTTGGTTGAATTTAATGCACAAATAAATCTATCATTGGCGATCACTTGAATTATAATCACAATTAACCTAACAAGATTATTAATATCTTATTAAGCGTGGTTGCAAATACCAATTCCCTTTAAACATGCAATAAAGGTGATCAAGCAATAACAATAAAAAAATATGATACATATCAAGCAACATAATAAATAAATAACATCATTAATAAAAATAATATCAATCATAATCATAATCATGTTAAAGCATAGCAAGATCCCAGGCATGATACTAACAAGATTAATAACAAACCCTAGCATGTCGCTAAGCAATAAAAATCAAATCTTTAACCCTAACATGATACTAACAATCATAAGTATTAGGAAGAATATAGGAAGCATCGTAGCAATCATACTTGATATTAAAATTACCCTAGACATGATACTAGGAATCATAATAACAATCTAAACATGATATCTACATCATAATATCAATTAATCAATTAAAGCACTTAAAGTACTTACTTGGATGCCTCGTACCTCTTTCTAATAACACAATACACGCGTTAGTAACTTCAAGGAAAATAATAATCAAAACAATTAAATTAAATAATTGAAAAAGAGATTTGGGACCAAACCCTCAGAAATTAAAACCTTTCACGTCTAGGGCGAAGGCAACTTCGAATATGGCTAGGTGTATCAAGATCTTGCGAATGCGGAATTTTGTATTCGAGAAAACAAAGTTTTAGAAAAGAAAGAATGAACGATTTTAAGAAGAGAATTGAAGATTCTTGGTGAATGAATATTGATAATTCCTCCATGAAAACGGAGTTTTTGATACGATATTTATAGAGAAAATCATCCAAAAAAGATAATTTATCAAAACAGAGTCTGAAGACCACAAAACCACTTTGGCGCCAGACCTGGCTCATTGGCGCCAGGACCAGTGGCTAGCGCCAGGCGCCAATGCTGGCGTCTGGCGCCAAGGCCTGGGGTTGGACGCCAAATCAGCTTTTAACACGTTTTCGAAAATCTGATAAACTTACCGTACTGGAAGATAAAATAATATAATTTCAGTCGAAAATGCTATTTGATCTAATTAAAACTCTGAAGAGTCCTGATTGAATTAAAAATAATAAGAACCTTCTAGAATGTTCTAGAAGACTAAAACCATTCCAAATTATATTAGGAATGATAAATTATATTAGGCCCTCCCCTAGATCATTAGGCCGTACTTAAAACTCAAACCGGGCCCAGTTTAGTAAATTGGCCATAAATTCCTCAATATTCATCGGAATTGGGCTTATAATATATCGTTGGAAAGGTCTTTGCAAGCCCCATCAAACTACACCACTATTGGACCCATATCATGGACCAACCAACTGGATTGGCTGTTTTCTTAAAATAAAGTTTTCAAAAACAGAGAGAAGAGAAAAAGAAATAAAACTTTCCGCAACACAAGACCTTTCCACACTTTCGTTTCATTCGATTATGATTTGACGTGAAAGACACTCATCACCGGGTTTGGTTTTGGGGAGACACAAATGGGTGTCTACAGAAGCCCCCACTTTGACTGAGTTTGGAGAAACGCAAGTTTCGAAAACGAAAGCCAAAGTAACGATAGGGACGGAGAATGATTCAGAACGTTCTGCGATCCTAAATCAATCTTGTAACGCCGATACCTGCAAAACTAGCATTAGTTAAACAGATAAAAGAGTTAAGAAACGCGTATCTTGCACCGTCGAGCACACGTCTCTGGAAATAACCGATTGTTGCTGCTGCTGTTGTTTTGATGACCTCCTGCAAGCTAGAGAATGTCATCCCGCTTGAAAACCGCTACGCCTTGTAACTGCTTCCAAATTAGAAGATTGCTTCGCCTGAAACTAACTTCCCGCTATGATAATATTCCACGTCCAAGGGAACATCATCGAAGATTGCTTCACTTGAAACAATCCTCAGTTGTTTGTGACAACTCTCCACAATCTAGGGAACGCCACCTTGCTGTTTCGATGTTCACTTGTCTCTAAACAAATAGCTTCTTTTTCCTGCTGTTTTAGTCTTCGAAAAGATCACTGCTTTTTAATATTTGCTATGCCAGTACGTCGGCGCTTTGCTGTTTGTGAACCAGTATGTCGGTGCTTTTGCTGTGATGACAATCCTCTTTTCTTTGGGAATAGTTGCCAACACAACTCTTGTATGATGTATGACAATCCGATTTAGGGAAATTTGTCAATGCCACGTAACAATCCATCCTTGGAAATGTTGTCACGATGAAGCGACAATCCGTACCTCGGAAAATTTGCCAAAATCCAATTTTTGGAAAAGTTGCCAATGCTTCGTAACAATCTTTCATAAGAACTTTGCTACGATCGACAATCCACATCTTGGAATATAACTCTTGAAAGCAATCCACCTTGGAAATTTGCCAACGCTATGCGACAATCCTTTTAAGAAAATATTGCCACTATTGACAATCCGCGTCTTGGAACATTTGCAAAAAAGAGTCGACCGACAATCCACTTCGGGAAAATTTGCCACTTACTGAAATGAATGACAATCCACGTTGAGGAACTTTTGCCGATATTTATGATGAATAGAAACCTACAACAATCCTTTGGGAAATTTTGCTATAGGGAACTGGATGTATGACAATCCAATCTCGAAAAACTTGCCAGCGATCTATGAATGTATGACAATCCGAACTTGGAAAAACTTGCCAAACAAAGAAGGAGCACGACAATCCACGCTTGGAAACTTTGCCAGAGATGACTATCCAATCTTGGAAAAATTGTCATTTAAGAAGAATGCGCGACAATCCATTTTTGGAAATATTGTCATTTGGGGATGACAATCCAATTTTTGGAAAACTTTGTCGTTTAATAAGAATGCGCGACAATCCATATTTGGAAATATTGTCGTTTAAGTGCTTGCTTTTGAACCGATTGTAATGAGCCAGTGTTTTAGGCGCTTAAGCTAAGTGAGACGATCTTTCGTCAGGTCGATCACTTATTGCAATTGTAATCAAACCGACTACTTAATCATGTCAAATTGCTTATAGGGGCTAACTGGCGTACCAAGGAACCCGAAATTGCTGTATGAGGTCGAAATCACCTTTCTGGGAGGCTTCGAGCTCTATCGTTGCTGAGATATCTTTGGCGCTAGGAATTGGAGTAGGGTCCTCCCTATTCTGCTGCACCTGTATTTATTTTTGACTATAGAACTTTGCCAATCTTTAATTATCTTAGGGTTGACCTAAGGTTTAATGTAGCTTGACTCATCGACTTGACACGACTCAAGGTATAAACTTGACTCGCTGATTGACTGACTCAAAGTGTTTGACACATGTATTAGACTCAAATCAAAGTGATATGACACGACATGACTTGTGTGTGCATTGTAATGTGATCGTGCGACTCGAAAACGCAGAAAAGCAAAAATTTTCCGTCAATTTTGTGGAGGGTACCGACTTTCTCCCGAAAAAGAAAGACGTGAAAAAGAAAATCAAAAGTTTGAAGATGCATGTTGAATGAGCTTAGTCAAATGTTGTTTGATACTATCTCTCAAGGTTCAAGGATTAATTCATCCTAGGCTATCTCAATGGTTGACTCAATGATGAAAGCATTTGGGTAACTTAGGCACGGAGGCTAAGCACTTCATACTTCGTGATGCAATGACAATTGTGATTGATTAGTGATGTTGATATATGATAAGGCATGCTTCAATGTTAAGATTTCATGACAAAGGGTTCCTAAGGGAAGTATATTTGGTCATGTATCTGTGATGTGTGTGATAGTGACACTAAAGTTAGGCCGCAAGAGCTAAGTGTGTGAAAAGATATTATTTATTAAAATAGTCAAATGGTGGTGACTCTTAAGCTAGATAAGCTAATGATGTAGGGATCAAGCCCCCAAGTCTAGCTCTAAGTGAATAGGGATGAGCACAGGGGATACCTTGATATGATCATGGTGTAAGTGTTTGAATGTGAATATGAATGCATGTTTATTGCGGCCGCACCTCGATGTGAGGTTGCCTACGTATCCGTTAGGAATCAGGCCGAACGTAGCTCTAGCCAAACCTCGCACAAGTGTGTATACCTCAAAAAGGTCTTTTCAAGGGTTGTAACGTGGTTAGGCTAAAGGTTTAAAGAAGAAGAGGATAAAGGCTCAAGACCCTAGATAAGCCCCCAAGGTGTGCAACTTCGCTTTTGAATCTTTGTATTTTCATGTTTGAATTTCTATTCTTTTTTAGCTCTTTTTGCTTTAGCATTTATTTTATTTTTATAAGTGTGGGCAATCCCGATCATGCGGTCTATCACTCACTTGGCATTCATGTTTCTCAGGCACGGTACCGAGCACTCGATAAGAGACGCAATCTGAGACGTATTCTTATCGAAGATATTTTCACATCAAAGACATTGGAACACTTACCCTTTTGTACACTTTTATTTATTTTTTGCTTATGCTTATTTTTGCTATTGCTTTCTTTTGAATTTTCTCAAGCTTTCTTTAGAATTGCATAAGTTGCACGCCATCCCATCCCAAGGTTAGGTAGATGTAGGTTGAAAAAAGAAGGGTCTATCGTTAGACGAGGCTCAAAGTGGTTTATGAAGAAAGGATTTGTAAATTAGAAAGGTGAAAGGAGATATGATGTGGCTACAAGGGTGCCTCAAATCATTGGTATACCTTATGCTTAATTCGACATTTTTTTTTTTTTTTTTTTTTTTTTTTTTTTTTTTTTGTGAAATGCAATGCGATGATCATACGCGAGGAAATAAATGCTCATTTTATTAAACGGGAAAAAATAAATAGAGAATCTACAAAAGTAATCTTAAGGGAAAAGAAAGGTGCCTATGCTAGACTTATTGGGGAAAGGAAAAAATGAAAAGAACTAGAAAAAAGAGGTCATGAAATCTTGTCATTGCAGCTTGCTTCTTGTCTTGTGTTGTTCGCTTCATCATCACCCAGTCTTCTCGCTAACTAGAGGCAATGGGACCTTGTTTGCTTCTATGAGGTCTTGAATGAGATTTTGAAACCTGTAGCATTCATCGGTGGTATGACCGTTTCCTCGATGGTACTTGCAACAGGAATTTGGATTCCATCTCGAAGATCGATTTTCTGGTGTTGGATCCTCGGTAGGGCCAATAGGTTTGATTAATCCTCGATCATAGAGACGATCGAAAGCAGCATCGTAGGTCATTCCAATGGGTGTGAACTCTCGCCTGGGTTTCCTTTTAGATCCTTGATTATCTATGGCTAAGACACCATTATGGTCAAAGGTACTAACATTATTACTAGAGTGGGCGTTTTCGGAAGAAGAAGGATTGTCGCTCTTCTTTCCTTTCCAGCCACCGTGGTTGCTATTATCGGTAGCTTTTTGCTTTGCGAGGTCATCTTCGATCTCGATACCTATGTCATAGACGGCCTTGAAAGTATTCAAGTTGTGTTGATATTTTAAGTGCTTTGAATACTTTTCTTGGAGATTTTTGATAAACATCCTCACGGATTCTTTTTCAATGGGGACCTCAATCATCTTGGCGGAAGTTTCCCTCCATTTATTAAAGAAAGAAGTAAAGCCTTCATTCTCTTTTTGTCTTAGCATCTCAAGTTGTCTATGATCGGTTTCAACTTGGATATTGCACTTGTACCTATCAACGAAAGTGTTTACTATTGATTCCCAAGTAGAGGTTTTCTCCTTGTCAAGGGAGAAGAACCATTGTTGGTAAACGGTTTCAAGAGATAGTGGGAACAGAGAGGGGAAAACCTTCTTATCGATACCCTTAATGTTCATTATAGTTTCAAAAGCTCTTATATTTGTCTGTTGCCTTGAATTTAGGGATGTCAGTGGCGTTGAACTTATGCGGAAGAAGTTCCTTGTCCAGCGAGACCCCTTGCGAACTCATGCCCTGAAATTTATAGTCGCTTGATAGCTTGCTCAAGCTTTCTTGCATGAGGTCCATCCGTTGTTGCTTCACAGGATCATCGACCTTAAGTGTGAGGAGCTTCAGTGTTTCAGTCATGGTAACCAATTGATTCCTAAGCTCATTGACTTCTTCTTGAGCTGCCATTATCTTCTTAGCCTTCCTCTTTTGACGAATCGGTTTATCAAAAAGCAAGACTTGAACAAAGGTGTTGTCTTTGATTAATCGCCCTTCCCTCCTCGACCAAGTACTGTGGAAAAGGAATTTGGGGATACTTATTGTAATTATTTGACTCAAACTTTATTCAACATGCAATGGATGGAGGAGGTGAAGAAAGATGGAAGAATGTGAAGAAAGATTTAGATGGAGGGATATGAAGAATTAGGAATAGAATGTACCCCCCAACTCAAATGACGGACAGACCGACTCATGCATGGACCTACGACATGGTCATGGTGATGTGTACTCAAAGTGTGTGCTAAGACTAGTGAGTGTAGGTGACATGTTAAGGCTCATGTCATGACCATGTGGCTAGACTATGTGACCAAGACTCGATTAATGACTCGACAAGGTGTTATTGACAGCGAAAATTAACCGAATTAATTAGCAAACTGGTTAATTAGGCCCTAGGTGATGACTTGACAAATAATCCGAACTGTCGGCCAAGCGACAGGACTGGCGTCACAATATGGTGCTTGGCGCTAGACTTTTTAGTAAATGTCTGGTGCTACACACCATACAGTGGCGCTACAGCTCAGATTTCGGCACCAATATTGGAGCCTTGGTCTGGGACTGTTTTCGGTATTATTAGTCAACTGGGGTATGCCTAAAGTCGTACTAGGTCAATTCCGATTAAAAGAAACAATTTTGTTGATTCAAATTAATTAATTAATTAGGCAAAGTTCTTTAAGTCATTAATTATAACCTCAACACAAATCAACAAACGGTTAAGAGGAGCATAGGATATATATGCACAACAAATAATGCACAATTAGTCAAGTAGGCACAACATGATGCAATGAGTTCGCAACCTAACCATGGCTCTAGTTCTCTAAAGTTCGGGATATGGTTTAGTCAAATAGGGTCCATGGTTAATTGTCCAGATGCACCGCGTAGAAGCCTAACCGTGAAGGGTTAACGCGTGTGGATAGAACACCGCGAGTTTTTAGAAAAAAAACTCACTTCCATGGTTTGGTGAATTCAACCTCTCAGATGTACCCTTTGTTGCCAGGAGCGTTCAATTAGGTAGATAGAGCATGAATTCCCAGAGGGTTATGTCCATATGTAGAACACATATGGGTTTCAGAAAAATGAGAAAAAATTCAATCAGGAAGTAGGATCGAGAAAACAATACGAAAAACCGGTCGAAATTAGAACGCATATTTCTGGCTCGGTATTGGGGGAAATTGGCGCCAGCAAACAGAGACTGGCGCCAACTTTTAACTGTAGCGCCTGGCGCCAATACTGGCGTCTGGCGCTACGGCTAGAATTTTGGCGCCAAGCTCTGGCCCCTGACGTTACTTCCCACATGCCTCAGCAGCTTTCTGTGCTCAATAAAATCATCCTGTTTTGCGCGGTGTTATTTCAGTCCTAGTTGTGAAAGACATTTCTCAAATTTCCTACGTGTAAAATCCTATGTTTTTTACTCATTACGGATGGTCTTTCCAATGAGAACCTTTTTATGCATATGCCACAATGTTAATCAAAATTATGCACATGAAATACTTAGAACTTTTCGAGTCTCATCCACTCATTCTAAATCATTGCCGAAACAAATTCAGGAATTAAAATAGAAATCCTCCCCAGCGGAGTTGCCAAAAACTATAGGAAATAATTTCAAGCCTTTAAAATCCCACTAGCTTGAACCCCACTGTGATCATACACTAAAGTACGGTGGCGTCCAAAAGGGAAGAAGATAGAGCAAAAGAGTCGCCAACAAGTTTTTAAGGAACTTGTAAACCATCACGAGGTGAAGGTTACACCCCTTAACGATCCAAGAGATCGTCAACTCCATAAGGTCATGAACCAAATAAGGGTTCGGGGATGATGGTACAAATCCAACCTAAAAGAGATTGAACCTGCCCTAATAATAGGCCTCTACTTTATTCTGCTCGTATTCATGTGCGCTTTCTGACTAACATACAATCAATAGGATTAACCCTAAACCTGTTTAATCTATGTTGGTTGAATTTAATGCACAAATAAATCTATCATTGGCGATCACTTGAATTATAATCACAATTAACCTAACAAGATTATTAATATCTTATTAAGCGTGGTTGCAAATACCAATTCCCTTTAAACATGCAATAAAGGTGATCAAGCAATAACAATAAAAAATATGATACATATCAAGCAACATAATAAATAAATAACATCATTAATAAAAATAATATCAATCATAATCATAATCATGTTAAAGCATAGCAAGATCCCAGACATGATACTAACAAGATTAATAACAAACCCTAGCATGTCACTAAGCAATAAAAATCAAATCTTTAACCTTAACATGATACTAACAATCATAAGTATTAGGAAGAATATAGGAAGCATCGTAGCAATCATACTTGATATTAAAATTACCCTAGACATGATACTAGGAATCATAATAACAATCTAAACATGATATCTACATCATAATATCAATTAATCAATTAAAGCACTTACTTGGATGCCTCGTACCTCTTTCTAATAACACAATACACGCGTTAGTAACTTCAAGGAAAATAATAATCAAAACAATTAAATTAAATAATTGAAAAAGAGATTTGGGACCAAACCCTCAGAAATTAAAACCTTACACGTCTAGGGCGAAGGCAACTTCGAATATGGCTAGGTGTATCAAGATCTTGCGAATGCGGAATTTTGTATTCGAGAAAACAAAGTTTTAGAAAAGAAAGAATGAACGATTTTAAGAAGAGAATTGAAGATTCTTGGTGAATGAATATTGATAATCCCTCCATGAAAACGGAGTTTTTGATACGATATTTATAGAGAAAATCATCCAAAAAAGATAATTTATCAAAACAGAGTCTGAAGACCACAAAACCACTTTGGCGCCAGACCTGGCTCATTGGCGTCAGGACCAGTGGCTAGCGCCAGGCGCCAATGCTGGCGTCTGGCGCCAAGGCCTGGGGTTGGACGCCAAATCAGCTTTTAACACGTTTTCGAAAATCTGATAAACTTACTGTTGTAGCCAAGCCTAACAACTTGGTTATGGACGTTTCTTTGGTCCAAGACGTAGCATCATGCATTGGTGCTATGCGTTCTATCTATGTGCAGCAAGATATTCAATCCTTTGAGTTTCTTGTTGTTCTTATTAACTAGTTCATTCTAGTTCTTTTATGCTTTGAATAAGTTGTAAACTTTAGTCTTATTTTAAGTTTGCAAATTAGTTACATTTTTCTTTAGTTCTTTTAGCTGATTATAGTTCGGAAATGTAATGTCACATTCACACAAAGTACAAGTGCAAGATACATCAAGAAGGCAGCCATTTAAGCTTGTGAAAGAAGCATAGAATCCGAAATTCTTTAAAAGGAATTTCAAGGCTTTAACTTGGGTGTTACAATCAGCTTCAATGAGGAGTTACAAGCTTTCAATTAAGCCTTCAAGTGGGCGTAGATTTCAGTCAGCAAATGAGCATCTAAAAGGCGTCCAAGTACACTCTTGTCTACATACATTCAAGCTTGATCCAAGGCTTGAATCAAGGAGGAGTTACACTTCTTTTTGCTGTTTGAATTGGGCGTGAATTAAGGGGCTGTTTTGCTTCTTACTTGCTGCTTTGTTGGGCGTGAATCAAGGGAGAGTTATGCTCTTTATTTCTGATTTTATGAAGCCTTAATGTGGAGGTTACAAACCGCCACTTTTTCCTTTGATGTATCTAGTTAAGCTTAGCTTCTTTTATTGATGTATCTAGACACAAAATCTGTTTTTGATGCTTAGCTTAGGCGTGTAACAAGTAAGCTGAAAGTCACTTAAGTTAGCTTGTACTTAAGGATGCTTGTTTACTATAAATAGCAAGCAAATGTGAATGAAAAATCAGATTATTCGAACAAACAAACTTTGTGTTTTACACTCGTTTCTTGGATTAGAAACAAACCAGAAATTCTTGGATTTGGAATTTCAATTCCTTTGCTTAGTTAACTAGCTTAGACTACTAGTTGGCTTGTGATCTTAGGAACCCATTTCGTTTCTTAGTGGTGTGACTGTAGCTAAGAAGCTATTTGGTTCATTAGTCTTACTTATCTTGGTTTATCCCTTGTATATTTCGGGTTGATACTCCAAATATACAACATTTGGCGCTAGAAGGAGGGGGTCTAGCAAAACAAATACCTAAACACATACCCCAAACACATACCCAAACACAAACCATGTCCAGCGTCCCACCCCCTAATTGGCAAGAATATGTCAATAAGGTTACACAAGAGAAAGAAGATATGGAGCAACGAATGAAATATATGCAAGATCAACTGAAAGATCTTACTAATAAGATGCGCCATAAAAGAGAGGGCTCACCCCTCCAAAGTGATGAAGAATTGAGTGAATCTAATTTCAATCACAATGATAGGCCTTCTCATGAAAGAGAAAGGTCACGGCCTATTAATGACATAAAAGCAGACATTCCGGAGTATGATGGCAAACTCGATGCCGATGAGTTTGTAGAATGGCTTAGAACAGTGGAGAGAGTGTTTGACTATAAGCAAACACCGGAAGAGAAAAAGGTGAAAATTGTGGCCTTGAAGCTACGAAAATATGCCTCAACTTGGTGGGCTAGTGTGTGCGCCAAGAGGGAACGGCAAGACAAAGAAAAAGTGAGATCATGGGTTAAGATGAAGAAATTGTTGAAACAAAAGTTTCTTCCCACATACTATGTGCAAGAAAACTTTTCAAAATTCCATACCCTTAAGCAAGGTACGAAATCTGTAGAGGAGTATGCTAGAGAGTTTGAAGGATTTGTTATGAAGTGTGGAGTAGAGGAAGATGAGCCTCAAACTTTGGTTCGGTTCCTAGGTGGACTTGACCCAAAAATAGCCAATGTGGCCGAACTACACCCTTACACCACCCTTGAAGAGCTCATTATCTTAGCACATAAGATTGAGCAGCAACAAAAAGCAAGAGGCAAAAGTGAATCATCACGTTTTGCATCTCAAACCTCATTTCCCCAAAGAAAGCAAACATCCAATTTCCCACCTTTCAAACCCACATCCAATCAGCCTACTTCTAAACCACCTTCACAAAACACCCAAAATTCCAACCCAAAACCAGCCCCAAGAAGATGCTTTAGGTGTCAAGGCCTTGGACATATGGCTAGTGATTGTCCAAATAAAAAAATTGTTACTTTGGTAGAGTATGAAGAGGAGAACGAATTAGAGGTTGAAGAGGACAGCAATCTTGAAGAGAATGATGAGTATGCGTGCCTAGGTCCGGATGAAGGAGAATGCTTGGTAGTTCGACGCACACTAAGCAATTTGTTGGACCAAGAAGGGAGCTTGCAACGTGAGGCAATCTTTCACACTCGTTGCACCATTGGTGGAAAGGTATGCACTTTGATTATTGATGGAGGTAGTTGTACCAATGTAGCTTCACAAGTAATGATAGACAAGCTGAAAATGAAAACTATCCCTCATCCTACACCATATAAAATTCAATGGTTAAGTCATAGTAAAGGGATTCATGTCACACAACAAGTCTTGTTATCATTTAGCATTGGTAAAACTTATGAGGAAAAATTATGGTGTGATGTTGTACCTATGGATGCATGTCATGTTTTACTTGGTAGACCTTGGTTATTTGATAGACGTGTGATGCATGATGGTTACAAAAACACCTACTCCTTTTCCAAGGATGGAAAGAAAATTGTCCTAACCCCTTTAATCCTCAAAAATGACCACCCCATATCCACGCCTCCCACTTCCCTCACCACTCTCATAAAATCTGAATTTCGTGAGTATAGGGCTCACAAACACTTCATTTTGAGCCAACTTGATACCCCCTCTCAACCGTCCAAAGAAGAAAACCACCCACTCCTCACCTCTCTTCTCCAAACCTATTCCCATGTTTTCCCCAAAGATATCCCTCACGGATTACCCCCAAAGCGTGACATCCAACACAAGATTGATCTTGTGCCCGGATCCATGCTCCCAAACAAACCAGCCTATAGAACCAATCCCAAAGAAACCGAGGAAATTAGAAGACAAGTGGAGGAATTGTTGTCAAAGGGTCTTATTCGTAAGTCTCTTAGTCCATGTGCTTGTCCTACCTTGATTGTGCCTAAGAAGAATGGAGAGTGGCGCATGTGTGTTGATAGTAGATCAATCAACAAGATCACTATCAAGTACCGGTTTCCTATTCCAAGGTTGAATGATTTACTTGATGATTTGCATGGTTCTAAAGTGTTCTCTAAAATTGATTTGAGAAGTGGCTATCATCAAATTCGAATTTTCGAAGGAGATGAATGGAAGACCGCTTTCAAGACAAAGGAGGGCCTCTATGAGTGGCTTGTGATGCCATTTGGTTTGTCTAATGCACCATCTACATTTATGCGCCTTATGAATCAGGTTATGCAACCTTTCATGGGTAAATTTGTTGTAGTCTATTTTGATGATATTTTGGTGTATAGTAGGGAAGAAGAAGAGCATGCTATGCATTTGCAACAGGTTTTTGAAGCCCTTGCTCGTGAGCAACTATATGGTAACTTAGAGAAGTGTCATTTTTTCACTTCCCAAGTTATTTTTCTTGGTTTCAAAGTTTCCTCTCAAGGCATAGAAGTTGATGAAAAGAAAGTTGCTGCAATTCGTGAGTGGCCCACGCCACAAACAATTCAACAAGTTCGTAGTTTTCATGGACTTGCTTCTTTCTATAGGAGATTTGTGCGAAATTTTAGTACTCTCATGGCACCTATCACCGAGCTAACTAAAAATCAGAAGTTAGTTTGGAATGATAAGGCTCAAAAGGCCTTTGATGAGGTAAAACATCAACTTACTAGTGCACCTATTCTTTCTTTACCTAACTTTGATGAAGTTTTTGAAGTAGAATGTGATGCTAGTGGAGTTGGTATTGGTGCTGTTTTGTCACAAGTTGGGCGTCCCCTTGCCTACTTTAGTGAAAAACTCAATGAAGCACAACGGAAGTATAGCACCTATGATAAGGAGTTCTTTGCTCTTGTTCGTGCTTTGGACCATTGGAGACATTACCTCATTTCCAAGGAGTTCATCCTTCATTCAGATCATGAAGCTCTCAAATATCTTCAAAGCCAACAAAAACTCCAACCACGCCATGCCAAATGGGTGGAGTATTTGCAAGCTTTTCATTTTGTGATCAAGCATAGGAGAGGCGCCATGAACAAAGGAGCTGATGCCCTTTCAAGGAGATACACACTCTTGAATTCTTTCAAGGCAAAAGTAATTAGTGTTGAAGATGTGAAAGCAAGTTACAAAAATGATCATGACTTTGGTGATTCATTTCTAAAATGTTCTAATCATGCTTACAAAGATTATTACATTTTAGATGGCTATTTGTTCAAAGGAAACAGGTTGTGCGTTCCAAGATCAAGCCTAAGAGAATCTCTTATCACAGAGTTTCATGAAGGAGGAATGGCGGGACACTTTGGCATAGAGAAGACTACTCTTCTTGTGCAAGAGTACTTTCATTGGCCTAGATTAGTTCGTGATGTGGAGTTTATTGTGAAAAGATGTGTGGTTTGTCAAAAGGCCAAGAGTCATAGTCTTCCACAAGGCTATCTTTTGCCCTTACCTATTCCGCAAGCTCCATGGGAAGATGTTAGTCTTGATTTCGTTGTGGGACTTCCTATGACCCAACGAAAGAAAGATTCCATTATGGTTGTTGTGGACCGTTTTTCTAAAATGGCTCATTTTATTTCTTGTCATACAACTTATGATGCTACTCATGTTGCTAACTTGTTTTTTAACGAGGTTGTGCGCTTACATGGTGTACCTAAGTCCATGGTGAGTGATCGTGATCCAAAATTCCTAAGTCATTTTTGGCTTACATTATGGAAGAAGATGGGCACAAAATTGAACTTTAGCACTTCAAGTCATCCTCAAACAGATGGTCAAACCGAAGTGACTAATAGAACTTTGGGAACTTTGTTGCGAACTTTGGCTACTAAACGTCCCAAGCAATGGGAAGAGATGCTCCCTCATGCGGAGTTTGCTTACAACAGAGTGCCTAGCAAGACAACCGGTTTGAGTCCTTTTGAAGTTGTGTATGGATTCAATCCTTGTACTCCTATTGATCTTGCTCCCATTCCCTCACCTAACAAGTTTAGTCATGATGCCGAGGTGCGTTCCAAAGAAATCAAGTCTATGCATGAGCAAGTTCGTTCTCGAATTGAACAAACTAATGCAAAGACTAAAGCCTACTATGACAAGAAGAGAAAGGAGGTCCGTTTTCAACCTGGTGATTTGGTTTGGATTCATCTACGAAAGGAAAGATTTCCTTCCAAGAGGCGTTCCAAGGTTAGTCCTCGTAGTGATGGTCCATTTGCTATTGTTGAAAAGGTGAATGATAATGCTTATAAGGTTGAATTGCCCGGAGACTATGGTGTTTCTAGCACCTTTAATGTGGCTGATTTATCACCTTACTATGATGAGTTTGAAGAGTTGCCGAGTTTGAGGGCAAACTCTTTTCAAGAAGGGGGGAATGTTGTAGCCAAGCCTAACAACTTGGTTATGGACGTTTCTTTGGTCCAAGACGTAGCATCATGCATTGGTGCTATGCGTTCTATCTATGTGCAGCAAGATATTCAATCCTTTGAGTTTCTTGTTGTTCTTATTAACTAGTTCATTCTAGTTCTTTTATGCTTTGAATAAGTTGTAAACTTTAGTCTTATTTTAAGTTTGCAAATTAGTTACATTTTTCTTTAGTTCTTTTAGCTGATTATAGTTCGGAAATGTAATGTCACATTCACACAAAGTACAAGTGCAAGATACATCAAGAAGGCAGCCATTTAAGCTTGTGAAAGAAGCATAGAATCCGAAATTCTTTAAAAGGAATTTCAAGGCTTTAACTTGGGTGTTACAATCAGCTTCAATGAGGAGTTACAAGCTTTCAATTAAGCCTTCAAGTGGGCGTAGATTTCAGTCAGCAAATGAGCATCTAAAAGGCGTCCAAGTACACTCTTGTCTACATACATTCAAGCTTGATCCAAGGCTTGAATCAAGGAGGAGTTACACTTCTTTTTGCTGTTTGAATTGGGCGTGAATTAAGGGGCTGTTTTGCTTCTTACTTGCTGCTTTGTTGGGCGTGAATCAAGGGAGAGTTATGCTCTTTATTTCTGATTTTATGAAGCCTTAATGTGGAGGTTACAAACCGCCACTTTTTCCTTTGATGTATCTAGTTAAGCTTAGCTTCTTTTATTGATGTATCTAGACACAAAATCTGTTTTTGATGCTTAGCTTAGGCGTGTAACAAGTAAGCTGAAAGTCACTTAAGTTAGCTTGTACTTAAGGATGCTTGTTTACTATAAATAGCAAGCAAATGTGAATGAAAAATCAGATTATTCGAACAAACAAACTTTGTGTTTTACACTCGTTTCTTGGATTAGAAACAAACCAGAAATTCTTGGATTTGGAATTTCAATTCCTTTGCTTAGTTAACTAGCTTAGACTACTAGTTGGCTTGTGATCTTAGGAACCCATTTCGTTTCTTAGTGGTGTGACTGTAGCTAAGAAGCTATTTGGTTCATTAGTCTTACTTATCTTGGTTTATCCCTTGTATATTTCGGGTTGATACTCCAAATATACAACACTTACCGTACTGGAAGATAAAATAATATAATTTCAGTCGAAAATGCTATTTGATCTAATTAAAACTCTGAAGAGTCCTGATTGAATTAAAAATGATAAGAACCTTCTAGAATGTTCTAGAAGACTAAAACCATTCCTAATTATATTAGGAATGATAAATTATATTAGGCCCTCCCCTAGATCATTAGGCCGTACTTAAAACTCAAACCGGGCCCAGTTTAGTAAATTGGCCATAAATTCCTCAATATTCATCGGAATTGGGCTTATAATATATCGTTGGAAAGGTCTTTGCAAGCCCCATCCAACTACACCACTATTGGACCCATATCATGGACCAACCAACTGGATTGGCTGTTTTCTTAAAATAAAGTTTTCAAAAACAGAGAGAAGAGAAAAAGAAATAAAACTTTCCGCAACACTAGACCTTTCCACACTTTCGTTTCATTCGATTATGATTCGACGTGAAAGGCACTCATCACCGGGTTTGGTTTTGGGGAGACACAAATGGGTGTCTACAGACTCCTGTACCTGCAAAGCAAACGGACCGCCGGATGGTCGGTGGTCCGCCTCCGAAGATTAACTTAGTAAGCGTTCGGTAATAAAACGTGCGGAAGTAAAGTTTATCTGCTCGGATTCCAAGCTCAGGTAAAGTGCCGTCTGTTCTTGAAAATGACAACTCTGTAATAAGTGACGTATTGTCTCGTATTGCGTGTATATCTGTCCCGTCATAAATGTAAGAATGTCTCTATTTATAGGGTCCTTTTGGAAAGTGTGCCCTCCCTAGGATCTGGTGACCTAGGAATTAGGTCACGCCGCAAAACGGTGCCTCGGGATTTGGGCCCTTGAAGGCCGCCATTCCAGAGGCAATGCCTGAGTGACACGTGTCACTGAGCCCAAAAGGCCTTTGGCATCTTTTTGGGTGACACGTGTCGCCGTCTGAATGGTCCATGCTGGATCATCAGTCTGTTTAGGACAGAAGAATGTCCGCCCTCCACGTGTCATCATCTCATAGGTCCAAATGGCACCTTTACTGAGGACACGTGGTGCTTTCTGATTGGGCCACCTGGCCGGGTAAAAATACCCAAATCATTTGCCCCTCAAAGGGGTCACGTGCATTGCACGTGGCGCCTGTGACAGATGTCATCATGTGACTGGGCGAATTTTCAAATTACATTTTTTGGGGAAAAATTAGGGTTTCCCCTTTTTATAAATAGGAAGGTTTGACTTCATTTTTGATTTCACACCTTTGCGAATCTTGGAGAATCTCTGGAATTTTGACTCTCAAAGACTCTTAAAGACCCTGACTTTTGTCAAGCATCCGACACTCGGGCTTTCCAACCGACTGCTTCAGCCAACAAGGCGTCTCAAATACCTTCTTCTAAGGTAACCACATGCTCTTTTCTTTTATTTTTTCTTGTGTTTTTCGTTTATTCAAATGGTTTCCCAAACGTACACAGCACGGACTAGGTTAGCGATCAGCCGGTCACCGGGGACGGCTGAATCTAGAACTAGGAGTGCCGAATGCTCGTTCGAGAACTTTCCTTTAAGTACATCTCCAAATCCGACAGTGTCTGTGCATCTGCAAGACACGATGGCTCGAACAAAGCAAACAACAAGGAGATATAGGCCGGATGGTACCTTTTACCATTCGGACAGTGAGACTCCAAATTCAGACGGCTCCATTAGGGGGCCAGTTAGTGAGATTTCTGAGCACCCCCCAAACCCCTCTTCTGACCTTCCCCCAACTCCAACTTATTATTCTCCCTCTTCTTCAAGTGGCACCCTAGTGATACTATACTGCGAGAAGTCGACAGTCAGTACTAGGCCAAGCCTTCAGAACAAGCGCCTGAGGAGAGTCTAGGGGAGGACCCTGCTGGCCCTAGCCGGAAGTCCCTTAGCTCTGGGGAAAGCTCTGATGACGATTCGGCCTTGTCATCTTCTGATAGCGCCTCTGTTGAGTCAGAGGAGGTCCGAGCAAAAATAGATACTGCAAGGGAGTCCTTGTCAGTAGAAAAGGGGGAAGGCTGAGCGGAGCCGAGTGCTTCCAGGCGCTTGGAGCGCGCCCCCTATTTTCACCATGTCCCGCAGAGCAAGCGGGCCTCCATGACATTCGGTCTTGCCAATTACAGGCGCAAGATCGTAATGGGGCGTGGCTTCTCCTTGTTTGTCCCCAACAAGGAGGATACTATAACCTGGCCCTCCCATGCCAGTTATAAGGACAAAGCCTTCGGCTGCTACGAGGCGGTCCTTCAGGCTGGCTTACGCTTCCCTCTCCATCCGGCCGTGGAGAGGATACTGGATGGATACCAATTGGGTATCTGGCAACTCGTCCCGAATTCATGGATAAATATAATCGGGTACGTTGCCGCATGTGAAATGTTGGAGGTGGATCCCAGCTTTGAGGCATTCGCCCGCATGCACTATCTCAGCCGAGCGCCTACCAAGGGCGGCGAAGGCTGGTACACCTTGACCACCTGCAAGGGGTACATGATGGCAGTCGGCAAAGAGAACAAATGGAAGGACTGGAGAACTAAGTTCTACATTGTCCATTCACCTGAAAGCCGACTGAACCAAAAATGCAATCGGTGGAACAAGGATCCGCCCCTCCTGGTTGGCAAGAGTGCCTTGCCCCTTCTCCCTAGGCGGGCCCAGGAGGAAATTTTTGACCGGGGTCTGTTTACAGTGTCCGTTCGGACAAACGAGCATGGGGAGAAAATAGTCGTCCCCCAGAGCTACATTCCCCTTTACAAGTGGCTAGAAGATGGGGTGTTCTTGGCCGCTTGTGGTCTAAGTTCTGAGATGCCGAGAGGTAGTCGGCCGTCTGTCTTTAAGTAAACTTAAAATTGTTTTCAGTGTATGCTTATAAAGCCTAATTCCCTCTTTTTTGTGCAGACAAAGCAATGGAAAAGCTCTCGGCAACGAAGAAGCCGGCTGCTGTCTCTGTAGCTAAGTACCGCACCAACGTCCTCAACAGGGCGAGTGATGAGCAAAAGGCAGCCGGTACCCCCAAGGTAGTAGTTTTATGATACTTGGTATATTTTTTCAGTAGAGGTTACATTTTGCCCGCTTGCTTTTCTGACGCCTTTCCTTTTACTCATGCAGAGCGTTTCTACCAGGCCTTCTCCCTCCAAGCAACCCCAACCCAAAATCCAAAAAACAGGGGCGGGTGATGTGAGTGCATCCGGCAAGAACCGGAAACACATCGCTCACAAGCCCAAAAGAGGGGACGACTCTACTCTCGAAGCTGACAGGGAGGTCAGCAAACCGGATGCCACTCAGGCATCAAAGGGTGGCTTTAAGCAACCCAGCACTGTTGTTGGCTCAGCATGAGAGAAGAGACGTCAGAGGAAGGAGAAGGAGGAGGAGGCCCAGCCGGACGGTATGGGCCGCATCTTTATTAAACTTCAATGCTTAATGTTGCTTCTTGGAACTTGACTAACTTATAATTTTGCAGCCCCCCCACAAAGGCTGACCGTCGTTCAGATGGCCAAGGAGATGCTACGGTCGATTGATTCTGAGGAGGACAAGGCGTCCGTAAGGGGAGGACAAGGCGTCCGTAAGGGGAGTCGGCACCCTTAACTTGGATGCCATCTTGGGGAACCTCTGCGAGGTAAAAGAGTTAGCTAAATTTCCCTTAACATTTAACACATTTCCGACTGGTTTTGACCATTCGGTCTTTTCTTATTTCCAGGCCATGTTGCGCGTCCAAGGGCTCAGACGGCCAATCCAGGAAAAATCAAAAGAGGTAACAGCCGCTAAAGCTCGGGCCGAGTCTGCCTTAGACCGAGCTCAATTTGAAATTGCTCAAAATGAGCTTCTGACCCTTGATATGATGTATTCCCAGGCGGACGCCAACCTGCAGGTGAAGAAGGACCTGGATTCGGCCCGCTCCAGAATCAATGATCTTAAGGCCAAAGTTAAAGGCCTTAAGGAAAAGCTTGAGCCTCTTCAAGAGGCCAAGAAAGAGGCCGAGAGGGCCAAGGAGCGGGTTAGCTGCCTGGAGGGGCGTCTGGCGAACCAGCAGGAGCAGCTAAAGGCCAAGTTCCAGTCTCGGGCTGAGGAGGAGAAGCAGGACCTTGTCAAACAAATGATGGAAGACTACGAATCCATCATGCAGGCGACATGGGAGGCGGTACAGCCGGGTGCTGATTTTTGCATCTGGAAATCCAAGTTTGATAAGGCAAACGAGGATTACAATGTTGAACTCCTTCGCCAGGCTGAAGAGCAGGATGCGGATGGTGAAGAGGCCGACTCCTCTTCAGGCTCCTCCGGGGACGAAGACGGGGAAGAGGATGGTGATGACAATGAAGAGCAGCCGGCAACTGATGATGCGGCTGCCAATGCTGACAATCCTCTGCCCCTTAAAGCTTTTAGTAGTTTTTCTGCGGCCGAATGGCCATTCATTTCATCTTCCGGCCTGCATGCCGAGTATTCATGTATCTTTACCGACCGAGGGGTCGGGTGATTTGACAATTCCTTTGGCTTTGCCAGCTAACAATCTTACCCAATCGTCTGATGGCGATTGGGCCTTTTTTAATTTGAAATCATTCGGCCATTTGGCTGAAGTTATTCATATTGTTGTTCTTTAAAATTTTTCATTGCATGTTTTTTGGCTAAGTATTATAAGCTGTATACCATGCGAATGTTCTTGCCCCTGGACGGATGTCGAGTGGTTTCGGTTGAGTGGATTGATTGACTTAGAAATTATTGATACTTAGAAGAGTATTCATGGTTTCTAAGTCAATCAATCACTATGGTGATTGCCCCAAACCACGCGACAGACGGCCATCGGGAGCGAATGAATAATTATTTTCATTCAGCCATTGGCTCAAGCGAAATACAATATTTTTGACTTAGCAAATTTTGCTAAAAAGAAATCCCTCCCCTGTTTTGTTCCAAGAACTAAAAGCAGGCGCATTCGGCCTTAGGCCTCGACGAGATAAGGTGCTTAGTTTTAACTTAGTCTTAATTTTACTTTTAGAATAATCTGCATGTCTTGCCCCAAGAGCAAAGAACAGGCGCATTCGACCCATAAGTCTCTTTTTAATTTGCTAAGTATTTTAGCTTGTTTTCTTGATACGTAATAGTCCGCCCGTCCTGTGTTTGGGCAAAAACAGGTGTATCTGGCCAAGGGCCTCATTAGTTGTCTTGTAAATCAGTAAAAAATTTCCGCCTGTCTTGCATTAGAACAAAAACAAGCGCATCCGGCCTAATTCCTCAATAGCCTCTACTTATGAAACAGTGACCCTTTTCCGACTGTGCTAGAACAGTGATGTGAATTATTGATCCGAAAATAAACAAAACACAAGGGATATGTTTAAGTCTAATTCTATACAGGAAATCCACCAAGAATTAAACAAAAACTAAGATTAATCAATTAAGAATCCACCTAATTAATCAATCCAAACGAATGTTTTAACTAAAACAAGCAAAACAGCAATTGATAGCAATCAACCAAAACTCAAGTATGCAACTTAAGAAATAAATCTGAATATTAATCTATGTATCTTTATTTGTGTGTTTACAGCCCTATTTATAAGACTTAGTTTACCTAGGAAGATTAGGACAAGTCCCTAATTCAATCCTAATTAAACTAGAATTCTAACTTGCTTGAAGAGCAAGCACCTTGGCGCACAAGCATACACCAAACTGATTTATTTTGCTAACTAACTGATTTTTAAAGCAACTAAATAAATAAATAAAAATTAAAGAATTAAATAAAGATTAAAGATCCTAATGCTTGAACCAAGAAAAACCCTTTCAAGTGAAAGGTAAAAACTTGTAAGCAAAATCTAAGTAAAGAAAATTCAAGAAAGTTCAAGAAAGTGAACTAGACTCCAAGAAAATCCACTAAGCAAACCGTGGCTTTGCTTTGATATCCAAGAAAGTGTCCATGCAATGCTTGGCTTGAATCAATGTTTAGGGACAAGTTATCTTGATGCATGATAAGCAAATCTTCGAAGTTCTCCATGCTTAGACTTGCATCATCCTCCTCTTCTTCGAAAGAATTTGTCCTCAAATCTCGAAGTTCTTCATCAGGAATATACTTAGCCAAATCGCCAACATTGAATGTAGCACTAACTCCATATTCTCTCGGAAGTTCTAACTTATAAGCATTGTCATTGATCTTCTCAACAATCTTGAAAGGACCTTCACTTCTAGGCATCAACTTATTCTTGCGTTTTCCTGGAAATCTTTCCTTTCTCAAATGTAACCATACCAAGTCTCCAACATTGTAACCTTGTTGCTTTCTATGCTTGTTTGCTCTAGCTTTGTACATGTCATTTACTTTCTCTATTCTTGTTCGAACTTGAGCATGAAATTTCAGCATACTCTTCAACTTAGACTCGACATCTTTGTGAATTAATTCACCCTTAGGCAATGGAACAAGATCAATTGGAAGTTTCGGATTGACTCCATAAACTACCTCAAAAGGACTATGTTTGGTAGCATATGTAGGTGATCTATTATAAGCAAACTCCGCATGAGCTAACTTGATGTCCCAATCCTTTTGTGTCTTACTCACTAACCCACGCAATAGCGCACCAAGAGTACGATTAGTAACCTCGGTTTGTCCATCAGTTTGTGGATGGTACGATGTACTAAAGAGCAATTTAGTTCCCACAAGCTTCCATAGAGACTTCCAAAAGAAACTCATGAACTTTGTATCTCGATCACTCACAATAGTTTTCGGAATTCCATGCAATCTAACAATCTCCTTGAAGTATAATTCCGCCACTTTCATAGCATCATCCACTTTGTGACAAGGAACAAAGTGAGCCATCTTAGAAAACCTATCCACAACAACCATAATAGAGTCTTTCCCCCGTTGTGTTCTCGGCAATCCCACAATAAAATCCATAGAAAACAACTTTGAACCATGTAGTTCATCAAGTAGATCATCTAATCTTGGAATAGGAAATCGGTATTTGATAGTGATGTTATTCACACTCCTACTATCAATACACATGCGCCAACTCCCATCTTTCTTTGGGACAAGTAAAGTAGGCACGGCACAAGGGCTCATACTTTCCCTCACGTATCCTCTAGTCATAAGCTCTTCAATTTGCCTTTGCATCTCCTTTGTTTCTTCCGGATTACTTCTATAGGCTGCCTTATTAGGTAAGGGTGCTCCCGGAATCAAGTCAATTTGATGCTCTATCCCACGAATAGGAGGTAGTCCCGGAGGTAATTCCTTAGGAAAGACATCCTTGAATTCTTCTAAAACAGATTCCAATTCATACGGCCTCTTTGCTTGTTTATCTTGATCAATTCGAATCTCATTAGAAACAAGTATATATACCACATTGTTGCTGCAAATCTCTTTTTCTAATTCCCTCTCACTAATCAAATAAGAATTCTTCGAATTAGAGGTAACATTAGAAGACTTGTTGCATATTAAAGGTTTTAAAGCAACCGGTCTCTCTTTTTCTCCTTTTCTCACAACATACACATTAGTCCTTCCATCAAACTTCAAAAATCTATCATATTGCCAAGGACGGCCTAATAGTATATGACAAGCATCCATAGGACAAACATCACACAAAACTTTATCATGAAATTTACCAATTGAAAAGGAGATTAAGGCTTGTTTAGTTACCTTAACATCACTCGAATTATTAAGCCAATGAAGCTTATAAGGGCTTGGATGTTCAGTAGTTGGCCACTTCAATTTGTCTACCAAAGTAGTAGATAACACATTAGTGCAACTCCCCGTGTCTATGATCATGTCACACAACCTATCTTCTACCTTGCACCTTGTAAGAAAGATTTTCTCCCTTTGATTGTTTTCCATAGGTACGGTTTTAGAGTGTAGCGCCCTTCTTAGAACCAAACTTTGACCATGAGTCTCGGGATTAATTTCGTCAATATGCCCCTCCTCTTCTTCAAAGTTTTCCTCTTCGTTCTTTTCTTCATAGTCACTACCCTGCTCACACTTAGCTTGTTCTTGTTCCCACTCTTGAGCAGTCATTACTCTTTTTGATGGACAATTAGTTGCAATGTGACCAACACTACCACACTTAAAGCACTTCCTATCTTCAACAAGCTTTTTAGGAGCTTCAAATTTTGATTTAGTCTCCTTGTAGTTCGAACTAGAACCACTTTTCTCCAAGCTGTTCTTCTCAAAAGGTTTAGCGAAACCCTTTACAAAGGACTTAGTGTACGTCCCTTTCTTCCCCTTTATCTGTTTTTCAACTTTCAAAGCTACCTTGCAAACATCCTCAAAGGACCAATATTGTTGCAATTCAACTTTTTCAGCAATATTATCATTCAACCCCGAAATAAATCTAGCAATCTTATGCTCAACAATCTCTTCTAAGCCACATAGCATGCATAACTTTTCAAATTCACCAATATAATTCTCAACAGTCATAGAATTTTGTTTAAAAAGTTGCATCTTAAGATAAACATCTTGAATATAATCACTAGGTACGAACCTTTTTTTCATGTGCTTCTTGAGTTGTTCCCAAGTTGAGATTCTTGCACGCCCCTCCTTATGCCTCTTCTTCTTTAGATTATCATACCAAAGACTAGCATAACCGGTCAGTTTTAATTCAGCCAATTTGCATCTTTTCCTTTCATCATACTCCTTGTAATCAAAGAGTGTCTCGGCCCTTCTAATCCACTCAAAGTATTTTTCAGGTTCATTCATACTCCCATTGAATTCGGGAAGATCTAATCTAAGGTTCCTATCATCATCCTTTGGTCGATCTCTCCTCCTAGGCCTTGGTGATTCATCACTTGAGGAATAATTATTTCGTGGCCTCCTTGGGTTCCTCCTTGGTTGTTCTTCCTCACTTGAACCAGAATTAGGGTTAGAATTCCCTTTCCTTGAAGAATCTCCAGCAAGAGTATCAAGCCTTTTTAATATCTCATCCATCCTTGCTGCCAACTCGTCAATTCGCCTGTCTCTTCTAAGATTTTGAGCCTGTTCTAAGGTTAATCCCCTTGGAACTTGTGGAACCTCCTCGTCACTCATGATTCCTACACAAACCAAGTCAGTTTATGCAAAAATCTTGATTAAAAGATCGAATCTTGAAGGAAAACTAGGCAACACAAAAACCGGACTCCCAACCGCAAATCAGTGCACAAACACCAAATGTTTGAGGCTGTGTAGAACGCGTTACTCAACAAAAAATTATGAAATTTTATATGGTGATAGCTGGACGTTTTTAAAGTTCAATGCAAAAGGAATCACGCAAAAATTCCTAGCCAATTGTTCCCAGTTTAATGTTTTCCGAAGTTGCGCAAACCTGCTCTGATACCAAAGATGATGTGAATTATTGATCCGAAAATCAACAAAACACAAGGGATATGTTTAAGTCTAATTCTATACAGGAAATCCACCAAGAATTAAACAAAAACTAAGATTAATCAATTAAGAATCCACCTAATTAATCAATCCAAACGAATGTTTTAACTAAAACAAGCAAAACAGCAATTGATAGCAATCAACCAAAACTCAAGTATGCAACTTAAGAAATAAATCTGAATATTAATCTATGTATCTTTATTTGTGTGTTTACAGCCCTATTTATAAGACTTAGTTTACCTAGGAAGATTAGGACAAGTCCCTAATTCAATCCTAATTAAACTAGAATTCTAACTTGCTTGAAGAGCAAGCACCTTGGCGCACAAGCATACACCAAACTGATTTATTTTGCTAACTAACTGATTTTTAAAGCAACTAAATAAATAAATAAAAATTAAAGAATTAAATAAAGATTAAAGATCCTAATGCTTGAACCAAGAAAAACCCTTTCAAGTGAAAGGTAAAAACTTGTAAGCAAAATCTAAGTAAAGAAAATTCAAGAAAGTTCAAGAAAGTGAACTAGACTCCAAGAAAAGCCACTAAGCAAACCGTGGCTTTGCTTTGATATCCAAGAAAGTGTCCATGCAATGCTTGGCTTGAATCAATGTTTAGGGACAAGTTATCTTGATGCATGATAAGCAAATCTTCGAAGTTCTCCATGCTTAGACTTGCATCAAACAGTTAGAAAATTTCTGGCCTTTTAGATTTCACTTTCGATTAAACCAAACGACTGCAAATGCTGCCTTAGCATTCGGTAGGGCCGCTTAGTGTATTTGTAGAGCAATGTGCCACCCAAATGGGAGATGCTTCTCCGCGACGAATTCGCCCGAATGGACGTCGTCGGTTATCTGACTCATGTTGGAGCAGACTGTGACCATTCGGCCTCTATGTGACTATGTGTTTTTCCTAATATCCGGCCATTGGCCTCAAAATGATCTTACCTGGCCTTAGGCCTTCTAAAGAGTTAAGCATATATTAGTTAAGTGTTGGCGTAAATTTAAAGAATTTCGTAGAAACGACTGCTTTAAAGCAATCGGCTTCTTTAGAGGGATTGGGACGTCTGCTGTTGGGACAGACGCCATCTAAATGCATTGGCTGTCTGTATTTTGCACAGGCGCCACTAATAATAAGAAAAGACAAGATGGAAATGAAGGCATATTCTCATTAAACAAAATTTTTAAATGACAAAATTTGAGGTATTTATATTCGTACTTAGAAGTAGTAGTTTTTCAAGTTATCTACATTCCAAGTCCTAGGCAGCTTCCTGCCGTCTGGTTCTTCCAAGCGGTAGGTGCCGTCTCTTACTTCCTCATATATTCGGTAAGGGCCTTCCCAATTTGGGGTTAACTTTCCCTGCTCAATCGCCCTACCGACTGCCTTCATTTTCCGTAGCACAAAGTCCCCCACTTTGAGAGGACGCTTGTGTACTCTCTTGTTGTAAGCTCGTGTCATTCTCAGACAGTAAATCTCATGGCTCAAGGCAGCATTGCCCATGCGCTCTGGAAGCGAGTCCAATGCCAGCCGCATGGCCTCCCAGTTAGCTTCCTCGTCATATAACATGACTCAAAGAGTCGGTTCATAGTGTTCAATGGGCAGGACAGCTTCTGCACCATACACCATGAGGAACGGGGTTTCTCCAGTTGCCCCTTTAGCAGTCGTTCTGATGGACCAGAGGACGTGTGGTAATTCATCCGCCCAAAGACCACCAGCCCGTTCAATTTTCTTTTTAATCCCGTCTGAGATTCACTTGTTGAAGGCTTCAACCTGGCCGTTTGCTTGGGGCCGGCCGACTGATGCAAAGAGGCTTGAGACCCTTTGCTCTCCTAGCTAAGTCTTGAGTTGAGGCGTCTCAAATTGAGGACCATTGTCAAAAACCATAGACATGGGCACCCCAAAGCGAGTGATAATGTTCCTCCAGATGAAGGAAATAACGTCTTTTGTCTTGATGTTTTTGACCGCCTCCGCCTCTACCCACTTGGTAAAGTAATCCACAGCTACCAATATGTAGCGCTTGCCGCCTGGGGCCGCGGTGTAAGGCCCAAGTATGTCCATGCCCCATTTGGCAAAGGGAATTTGGCTGTGGATGGCCGTCAGGTCTGTGGGCGGACGATGGATGAGCTTGCCAAAGTTTTGACACTTGTCACATTTTCTGACCATTTCCATGGCATCCGACTCAAGAGTAGGCCAGAAATAGAGCCGCTTGGCCTTGGCAGCTAGGGACCTGCCGCCTATATGGGAGGCGCAGAAACCCGCATGCAAATCTTCGAGGACTTCCTTACCTTTCTCTGGGGTAACACACTTCAACAGGGGTTTCAAGAAACCAGTTTTGAAGAGTTCTCCTTGTCTCAGCTCGAAGTTTGCCTCTTTCTTCTTCAGAACAGGCTCCTCCTGAGGTGAATCAGGGAGCGTACCGTCTGCAAGATAGGCCCGGATGTTGTCCATCTAGGTTGAGCTTTGGTCAAGAATTCCAATGGGGTCTTCATTAGATATACTTCTCTTTTCCATGACCTCCCAAAAAACTGACCGAGGCGTTTCACAGGAGGCGGATGATGCCAGTTTTGACAGAGCATCCGCCTGATTGTTTGAAGATCTGGGCACTTGAGTTAGATGGAATTCTTCAAGTGTCCCAACTTCACTCTTGACCGCCTGCAAATATTTTATCATGGCCGGATGAGTGGCCTCGTACGTTCCATTAACCTGGAGTACGACCACTTGAGAATCAGAGCAGGCGACTATCTTCTTTGCCCCACAGCCGTTCACAGTGGAGCTCCCATCCACATACACTTTCCAAACCTGGTCTGTATTGTCCGGTACAACCGGCCTTGTCTTTTCGACAATAAAGTCGGCGAATGCTTGCCCCTTTATTGCCTTCCTTGGTTCGTAAGTGATTTCTAATCCTTGCATTTTAATAGCCCATTTAAGCATTCGTCCAGAAGACTCCAGGGTTGTGAGTGGCCGTTTGATCGGTTGGTCAGTATAGACTTCTACCGCATGCGCCAAGAAGTAGGGTTTTAGCTTCTTGATGGCCATGTAAAGGGCAAGGCCGAATTTCTCAACCATGGGGTACCGAAGCTCCGCGTTTCTCATAACATGGCTAATGAAATACACCGGGAGCTGGATGCCGTCTCTTTCAGCTAAAAGAACGGCATTGAGGGCATGATCAGAGACGGCTAAGTACATGAAGAGCTTCTCTTTGGGCAAAGGGCTCACAAGCCTTGGAAAAGAGTGCAAATGAGTTTTCAGCTTTTGAAAGGCCGCCTCTGCATCATCCCCCCATTCAAAGTTGGTCTTCTTTTTTATTGCCTGGAAGAAGTAGAGCCACTCGTCGCCTGACCGACTGAGGAATCTCCCTAAGGCCGCCAGACAACCTGTTAGTTTTTGCACTTCCTTCACAGTACGGGGCGACTACATGTCGATTACCGCCTGTATTTTCTCAGGGTTGGCCTCTATTCCCCTTTGGTCAATCAAAAATCCGAGAAACTTCCCAGACTCAACACCAAAGACACACTTTTTTGGGTTTAGCATGACCTTGTGCCGCCTGAGTGTGGCGAATGTTTCTCGGAGATAAGCAAGATGATCCGCCTGTTGTTTAGATTTGACTATCATGTCATCAATGTACGCCTCTACATTCCTCCCGATTTGATTAATGAAGACTGTATTAATCATTTGTTGGAAAGATGATTAACGAAGTATGAAGTGCTTAGCCTCCACGCCTAAGTTACCCAAATACTTTCATCATTGAGTCAACAATTGAGATAGCCTAGGATGGGTTAATCCTTGCACCTTGAGAGATAGTATCAAATGACATTTGACTAAGCTCATTCAACATGCACCTTCAAAAAACTTCGCTTCTTTCTTTTTTGCGTCTTTCTTTTTCGGGAGAAAGTCGGTACCCTCCACAAAAATGACGGAAAATTTTTGCTTTTTTTTTTTGCATTTTCAAGTCACACGATCACATTGAATCAACACAATGCACACACGGGTCATGAGTCACATGTGTCATTTCACTTCGAGTCGAGTCAACCTCGAGTCAGTCAAACACATCGAGTCAAGTTTATACCTTGAGCCGTGTTAAGTCAATGAGTCAAGCGACATTAAACCTTAGGTCAACCCTAAAATAATTAAAGGAATTGGCAAAGTTCTATAGTAAAAAATAAAAACAGGTGCAGCAGAACAAGGAAGACTGTTGTATATTTGGAGTATCAACCCGAAATATACAAGGGATGAACCAAGATAAGTAAGACTAATGAACCAAATAGCTTCTTAGCTACAGTCACACCACTAAGAAACGAAATGGGTTCCTAAGATCACAAGCCAACTAGTAGTCTAAGCTAGTTAACTAAGCAAAGGAATTGAAATTCCAAATCCAAGAATTTCTGGTTTGTTTCTAATCCAAGAAACGAGTGTAAAACACAAAGTTTGTTTGTTCGAATAATCTGATTTTTTCATTCACATTTGCTTGCTATTTATAGTAAACAAGCATCCTTAAGTACAAGCTAATTTAAGTGGCTGTTTAGCTCACTTGTTACACGCCTAAGCTAAAGCTAAGTACAAATCAGCTTTTTGTTGTCTAGATACATTAATAAAAGAAGCCTTATTTAACTAGATACATCAAAGAGAAAATGGTGGCTTATAACCTCCAAATTAAGGCTGAAATAAAATCAGAATTAAGAGAGTGTAACTCCCCTTAATTCACGCCCATCCAAGCAGCAAGTTGGAGATGTATTTCCTCCAATATTCACGCCCAAATTCAAACAGCAAAGAAGTGTAACTCTTCCTTGGTTCAAGCCTTAAAATAAGCTTGAATGTATGTGGACAAGGGTGTACTTGGACGTCCTTTAGTTGCTCCAAAAGCTGACTGAATTAAACAGCCAATTGAAGGCTGAATTTAAGGCTTAAGATGCTCCAATGTTGACTGATATCAACGGCCACTTGAAGGCTGAAGTTAAGGCTTGTAATGGCTTGTAATTCCTCTTTGAAAACTGATTGTAACTCCCAAGTCAAAGCTTTGAAATTCCTTGTAAAAGAATTTCGGATTCCAAGCTTAAATGGCTGCCATTTTGATGTATCTTTTGCACTTGTACTTTTGTGTGAATGTGACAATATTTTTTGAACTAAAATCAGCTAAAAAGAACTAAGAAAAATATAACTAATTTGCAAACTTAAAATGACTAAAGTTTACAATTTATTCAAAGCATAAAAAGAACTAGAATAAACTAGTTAATAAGAACAACAAGAAATTCAAGGGATTGAATATCTTGCTGCCCATGGATAGAATGCATAGCACCAATACATGATGCTACGTCTTGAACCAAAGAAATGTCCATAACCAAGTTGTTAGGCTTGGCTACAACATTCCCCCCTTCTTGAAAAGAGTTTGCCCTCAAACTCGGCAACTCTTCAAACTCATCATAGTAAGGTGATAAATCAGCCACATTAAAGGTGCTAGAAACACCATAATCTCCGGGCAACTCAACTTTGTAAGCATTATCATTCACCTTTTCAACAATAGCAAATGGACCATCACTACGAGGACTAACCTTGGAACGCCTCTTGGAAGGAAATCTTTCCTTTCGAAGATGAATCCAAACCAAATCACCAGGTTGAAAACGGACCTCCTTTCTCTTCTTGTCATAGTAGGCTTTAGTCTTTGCATTAGTTTGTTCAATTCGAGAACGAACTTGCTCATGCATAGACTTGATTTCTTGCCCCGACCGGATGCTACGGCCGTGGGCTTGACGTCCGAGAGGTAACACTCTCGAGCTGTCTTTTGGTCCCCATTAAGGGAATCGACTGTTCCATCATCCGTCTCATACTTGAGTAGCATGAGTGCAAGGATGATGACGGCCTTGCACTCATTAAGAGTGGGACAGCCAAAGATGAGGTTCTAAGCTGTGAGCTCTTCAACCACTAAGAAACGGATGGTCATGTGCCGACCGTCTCCCCTGCTTCCCAGGTGGACAGGTAAGTCAAGTCGTCCGACTAGGTGCACAAGTCCTCCCCCAAACCCAACAAGGGTGTGGGAGACCTTCATCATGCTATCCGGTTTGTACTTGAGATTGGATAAGCATTTGAGGCTGATGAGGTCAGAGGAGCTTCCTGTGTCAATCAGAATTCGGCCAACCAACTGGTTGGCGACCTTGCATTCAATGACAACAGGGTCATCATGCGGCCGACGGACTTTGCCTCTGTCCTGCTCGGTGATGACAACTTTAGGGAAGGCGGATGTGTCTGCCGCATCCCCTTCCTCAACAGAGTTGACCATCTTTCTTAGATGGTCCTTGGTGCCCCGAATGGTCGGGCCACCACCGGCAAAGCTGCCTGCTATGGTGTATACCGGTTCTTCATCAGTTTCGGCACTCACAGCAGGCTGGTGAGTCTTTTTCTTGGACTGCCCTTGATTTGCCTTTGAAGTCACTTTGGACTTCACATAGGACTTCAGCTGTCCTTTGTCGGCCAGACGGTCGAGCTCCCGCTTGAGACTAAAGCAGTCGTTCGTGTCATGGCCAACATCCTCATGGAAATGGCAATGCTTGTTCTTCTTCCGATTTTCAACGAAACCTTTCATAAGAGTCGGCTTCTCAAGAGTCAGCCGATCCTTAATTTCCAAGAGGATGGAGCAGCAGTCCTTGTGGAATTCGTACCTTGGGACGTACGGTTTCCACTCTTTTTTCTTCTTCTGGACCGGTTGATCAGAGTTATCAATGGCCCAGACTTGCTTTTTCTTTTTGCTCTCTTCTTGCTTTGGAGCCGGCTGAGCAGGCCGACTCTCTTTCTGCCGGTCGGACTTCTTATGGTCCGACTGCTTATTGGAGGAGGAGAGTTCGGTCGCCTGTATATAGGCTTCCGCCTCTCGCAAGGCTCCTTGCAGAGTAAAGATTTGTTTGCGGACGAGTTCGTACTTAAAAGTAGACCCGTCCTTCAGACCCTTAAAGAAGTCTGTGAAAGCGACCTCATCAGATAGCCCATGAATTTGGATTCGGACCATATTGAACCGCCTGACATAGGAGCGCAAGCCTTCTCTATCTCCCTGCTGTACATTGCCCAAGTCAAGACTTGTCTTTTTGGCAGGGATGTTCATAGAGAAGTTTGAAGCAAACAAGAACACAAGCGTCTTGAAGCTATTTATGCTAACAGGTGGTCTTCCGGGTTGGAGGTCCCGTCATAGGCTCCAACCAGAACGTTTTTAACTTTAGCCTGCTGTACAGCCTCAGTTATTTCCCTGGAGAAAGTAGAGGGTTGATCTCCAAGGTGCTGCAACCTAAGCTGCCAGTCCATCGGCTGATAGCCGTATGCCGCCTGTCCTCCAAAGAGGGCAGGTTGCATGTAAGGTAAAACCGGCGCCTGGTACAATGGTTGTACCATGTACTAGGCCGACTGGATCATATGA
Source organism: Chenopodium album (assembly GCF_948465745.1). Taxonomy (NCBI): domain Eukaryota; kingdom Viridiplantae; phylum Streptophyta; class Magnoliopsida; order Caryophyllales; family Amaranthaceae; genus Chenopodium; species Chenopodium album. Next base: position 39,814,026 of record NC_137834.1, on the reverse strand, counting down.
GGACCAGACTGAACCCGTGGGCTACTTGCTGGAGTCTCATGTACAAACTGGGAACACCTCACATAGGTATTCCGAAAGCTATCATGATAAGTCGACGTTGAAGCCGATTCTGATAGCTGGGTCCTCTTCTGCTCAATGTATTGCCAAGCGTCAGAGAATGTTTTCTTGCTACCATCCGGCTGTATGTGCTGGATGGCTTTTCTTGTGCCCGTTTCTGGGAAACAGAGCCGAGTAAGGTCAAATTGGGGCCGGGCCTTCTCCGTAGGGGCAGGATGAGGAGTCGGCTGACGGTCCCTGACCGACTTCTGTTTGCCAGCTTGGGCTGGCTTCTTGGCCAACTGCTCCTTTCCAGGAGCAGGCAACTTCTTTGAGGCGAGTTGTTTGATTTCACCCCTGAGGCTGCTCAGGAGTGTCATTAGTTCATCTCGAGTGACGGGAGTTGATCCTGCCGCTTGGGAAGGATCAACCGGCCGCCCCGTGGGCTTCTTTGGCTGACCAGCAGTTTTGCTTGGCCCTGCCTGGTCATGGTGACGCTCCCGCCTCTCCTTACTGCGGATGCGTTTAGAGATGAGGGATCCATTTGGATCCACATAGGTTTCGACGTCAGCGTCGTCACCTGAGTCATGGTCCGTTTGGACCACTATGTCTTCTGGAGGCCGATTGGCCTCTGGATTCGGTACAGGTACTTGTGAAGCCATTTTAGAGGTACTCTCCCCACAGACGGCGCCAAATGTTTCTGGGGTTTTTGTCCCTTGGGAGAGTTACAACACTGAGACTGGATTCAGCAAAGGACGCCTGTACCTGCAAAGCAAACGGACCGCCGGATGGTCGGTGGTCCGCCTCCGAAGATTAAGTTAGTAAGCGTTCGGTAATAAAACGTGCGGAAGTAAAGTTTATCTGCTCGGATTCCAAGCTCAGGTAAAGTGTTGTCTGTTCTTGAAAATGACAACTCTGTAATAAGTGACGTATTGTCTCGTATTGCGTGTATATCTGTCCCGTCATAAATGTAAGAATGTCCCTATTTATAGGGTCCTTTTAGAAAGTGTGCCCTCCCTAGGATCTGGTGACCTAGGAATTAGGTCACGCCGCAAAACGGCGCCTCGAGATTTGGGCCCTTGAAGGCCGCCATTCCAGAGGCAATGCCTGAGCAACACGTGTCACTGAGCCCAAAAGGCCTTTGGGCACCTTTTTGGGTGACACGTGTCGCCGTCTGAATGGTCCATGCTGGATCATCAGTCTGTTTAGGACAGAAGAATGTCCGCCCTCCACGTGTCATCATCTCATAGGTCCAAATGGCACCTTTATTGAGGACACGTGGCGCTTTCTGATTGGGCCACCTGGCCGGGTAAAAATACCCAAATCACTTACAATGAAGCTTTTGACTGTCTTCACGATCAAGGTCTTATTCACTCCATTTGTCCCAGTCAAGACTCTCCACCTAAAAAACGTTTTCCCAATTGGGATCCAAACTCCTATTGTCAATACCATAGAGGTCGCGGTCACACTACCGAAAAGTGTCTCGCCCTCAAGGATTGTGTTCAAGACTTCATTGATTCAAATGTCCTTCATGTTCCTCCGCGTGACAAGAAGGCCAAGATTAGTAACGATAGTAACATTGGCTGTAAAGCGAAGAAGAACGACTATCCTTCTTCTTCCGAAAACACCTAATCTAGTAACAGTGTTGGTACTTTCTACCTTAATGAGATCTTAGCCATGGATAATCGAGGATTTAGAAAGCAACAAAAAAAGGATTTTACCCCTATTGGAATTGGCTACGATGATGCTTCGATCGACTCCATGCCAAGGGACTCATTACTCCTATTGGACCTCTTCAAGATCCCCCGCTTGAGAAGAGAGTGCCTAGTTGGAATCCAAATGTGCGCTGCAAGTACCATCAAGGTAGGGGTCATGCTACTGAGAGCTGTTGGAAGCTAAAGGAGGCTATCCAACATTTGATTGATAATAACAAGCTTCCCATGCCTCCAATTAGCTAGAAGAGCGAGTGATGATAAAGCAAACAACAAAAGACAAGAGGCGAGCTTCAACGACTAGATTTCATGACATCTTTTTTCTTTTTCTTTATTTATCCTTTCCCCAATAAGTCTAGCATAGGAACCTTTCTTTTCTCTTAGATTAATTTTGTAGATTCTTTCTTTCCCCTTTTAATAAAAATGAGTATTTATTCTTTTGCATATGATCATTTTATTATATTGCATTAAAAAAAAATCCATGTCAAACTAAGCACAAGGTATACCAATGATTTGAGCCACATCATATTACCTTTCACCCTTCAAATATACAATCTTTTCTTCATAAACCACTTTGAGCCTCGTCTAACGATAGACCTTTCATTTTTCAACCTACATCTACCTAACTTTGGGATGGGATGGTATGCAACTTATGCAATTTTCAATTTCATAAAAAGCTTGAATGACTTTTAAAAATTAAAATAGCAAAAAGGAGCAAAAGCAAAAATAAATAAATAAAGTGTACAAAAAGGGTAAGTGTTCCAATGTCTTTGATATGAAAGTATCTTTGATAAGAACACGTCTCAGATTGCGTCTCTTATCGAGTGCTCGGTACCGTGGCTGAGAAACATGAATGCCAAGTGAGTGATAGACCGCATGATCGGGATTGCCCACACTTATAAAAATGAAATAAATGCTAAAGCAAAAGAAAGAACTAAAAAAAAAAAAGTACAAAACCTCAAGCATGAAAATACAAATATTCAAAAGCAAGGTTGCACACCTTGGGGGCTTATCGAGGGTCTTAAGCCTTTATCCCCTTTTTCTTCAGCCTTTAGCTTAACCACGTTACAACCCTTAAAAAGACCTTTTTGAGGTATACACACACTTGTGCGAGGTTCGGCTAGAGCTACGTTCGGCCTGATTCCTAACGGATACGTAGGCAACCTCACATCGAGGTGCGGCCGTGATGTGAATTATTGATCCGAAAATCAACAAAACACAAGGGATATGTTTAAGTCTAATTCTATACAGGAAATCCACCAAGAATTAAACAAAAACTAAGATTAATCAATTAAGAATCCACCTAATTAATCAATCCAAACGAATGTTTTAACTAAAACAAGCAAAACAGCAATTGATCGCAATCAACCAAAACTCAAGTATGCAACTTAAGAAATAAATCTGAATATTAATCTATGTATATTTATTTGTGTGTTTACATCCCTATTTATAAGACTTAGTTTACCTAGGAAGATTAGGACAAGTCCCTAATTCAATCCTAATTAAACTAGAATTCTAACTTGCTTGAAGAGCAAGCACCTTGGCGCACAAGCATACACCAAACTGATTTATTTTGCTAACTAACTGATTTTTAAAGCAACTATAAATAAAAATTAAAGAATTAAATAAAGATTAAAGATCCTAATGCTTGAACCAAGAAAAACCCTTTCAAGTGAAAGGTAAAAACTTGTAAGCAAAATCTAAGTAAAGAAAATTCAAGAAAGTTCAAGAAAGTGAACTAGACTCCAAGAAAAGTCACTTAGCAAACCGTGGCTTTGCTTTGATATCCAAGAAAGTGTCCATGCAATGCTTGGCTTGAATCAATGTTTAGGGACAAGTTATCTTGATGCATGATAAGCAAATCTTCGAAGTTCTCCATGCTTAGACTTGCATCATCCTCCTCTTCTTCGAAAGAATTTGTCCTCAAATCTCGAAGTTCTTCATCAGGAATATACTTAGCCAAATCGCCAACATTGAATGTAGCACTAACTCCATATTCTCCCGGAAGTTCTAACTTATAAGCATTGTCATTGATCTTCTCAATAATCTTGAAAGGACCTTCACTTCTAGGCATCAACTTATTCTTGACAAATCTTCTATAGAATGAAGCTAGACCATGAAAAGACCTTACTTCACTCATATTAGTAGGAATAGGCCAAGTTTTAATAGCCTCTACTTTCAAATGATCAACTGAAACTCCATCTTTTGATACAACATAACCAAGAAAAGTAACACTAGGCACTAAGAAGTAGCATTTTTCAAGCTTAGCATAGAGTTTCTTCTCTCTTAACACTTCAAACACACTTGTTAGATGATTTAGATGATCATGCAAATTTTTAGAGTATATCAGAATATCATCTAAATAAACAACAACAAACTTGCAAAGGAAAGGTTTAAGTACCTCATGCATCAACCTCATGAAAGTGCTAGGTGCATTAGTGAGTCCAAACGGCATCACCAACCATTCATACAACCCTAACTTAGTCTTGAATGCTGTTTTCCACTCATCTCCTTCTCTCATTCGAATTTGATGATAACCACTCATAAGATCAATCTTAGAAAACAACTTTGAACCATGTAGTTCATCAAGTAGATCATCTAATCTTGGAATAGGAAATCGGTATTTGATAGTGATGTTATTCACACTCCTACTATCAATACACATGCGCCAACTCCCATCTTTCTTTGGGACAAGTAAAGTAGGCACGGCACAAGGGCTCATACTTTCCCTCACGTATCCTCTAGTCATAAGCTCTTCAATTTGCCTTTGCATCTCCTTTGTTTCTTCCGGATTACTTCTATAGGCGGCCTTATTAGGTAAGGGTACTCCCGGAATCAAGTCAATTTGATGCTCTATCCCACGAATAGGAGGTAGTCCCGGAGGTAATTCCTTAGGAAAGACATCCTTGAATTCTTCTAAAATAGATTCCAATTCATACGGCCTCTTTGCTTGTTTATCTTGATCAATTCGAATCTCATTAGAAACAAGTATATATACCACATTGTTGCTGCAAATCTCTTTTTCTAATTCCCTCTCACTAATCAAATAAGAATTCTTCGAATTAGAGGTAACATTAGAAGACTTGTTGCTTATCAAAGGTTTTAAAGCAACCGGTCTCTCTTTTTCTCCTTTTCTCACAACATACACATTAGTCCTTCCATCAAACTTCACAAATCTATCATATTGCCAAGGACGGCCTAATAGTATATGACAAGCATCCATAGGACAAACATCACACAAAACTTTATCATGAAATTTACCAATTGAAAAGGAGATTAAGGCTTGTTTAGTTACCTTAACATCACTCGAATTATTAAGCCAATGAAGCTTATAAGGGCTTGGATGTTCAGTAATTGGCCACTTCAATTTGTCTACCAAAGTAGTAGATACCACATTAGTGCAACTCCCCGTGTCTATGATCATGTCACACAACCTATCTTCTACCTTGCACCTTGTAAGAAAGATTTTCTCCCTTTGATTGTTTTCCATAGGTACAGTTTTAGAGTGTAGTGCCCTTCTTAGAACTAAACTTTTACCATGAGTCTCGGGATCAATTTCGTCAATATGCCCCTCCTCTTCTTCAAAGTTTTCCTCTTCGTTCTTTTCTTCATAGTCACTACCCTGCTCACACTTAGCTTGTTCTTGTTCCCACTCTTGAGCAGTCATTACTCTTTTTGATGGACAATTAGTTGCAATGTGACCAACACTACCACACTTGAATCACTTCCTATCTTCAACAAGCTTTTTAGGAGCTTCAAATTTTGATTTAGTCTCCTTGTAGTTCGAACAAGAACCACTTTTCTCCAAGCTGTTCTTCTCAAAAGGTTTAGTGAAACCCTTTACAAAGGACTTAGTGTACGTCCCTTTCTTCCCCTTTATCTGTTTTTCAACTTTCAAAGCTACCTTGCAAACATCCTCAAAGGACCAATATTGTTGCAATTCAACTTTTTCAGCAATATTATCATTCAACCCCGAAATAAATCTAGCAATCTTATGCTCAACAATCTCTTCTAAGCCACATAGCATGCATAACTTTTCAAATTCACCAATATAATTCTCAACAGTCATAGAATTTTGTTTAAAAAGTTGCATCTTAAGATAAACATCTTGAATATAATCACTAGGTACGAACCTTTTTTTCATGTGCTTCTTGAGTTGTTCCCAAGTTGAGATTCTTGCACGCCCCTCCTTATGCCTCTTCTTCTTTAGATTATCATACCAAAGACTAGCATAACCGGTCAGTTTTAATTCAGCCAATTTGCATCTTTTTCTTTCATCATACTCCTTGTAATCAAAGAGTGTCTCGGCCCTTCTAATCCACTCAAAGTATTTTTCAGGTTCATTCATACTCCCATTGAATTCGGGAAGATCTAATCTAAGGATCCTATCATCATCCTTTGGTCGATCTCTCCTCCTAGGCCTTGGTGATTCATCACTTGAGGAATAATTATTTCGTGGCCTCCTTGGGTTCCTCCTTGGTTGTTCTTCCTCACTTGAACCAGAATTAGGGTTAGAATTCCCCTTCCTTGAAGAATCTCCAGCAAGAGTATCAAGCCTTTTTAATATCTCATCCATCCTTGCTGCCAACTCGTCAATTCGCCTATCTCTTCTAAGATTTTGAGCCTGTTCTAAGGTTAATCCCCTTGGAACTTGTGGAACCTCCTCGTCACTCATGATTCCTACACAAACCAAGTCAGTTTATGCAAAAATCTTGATTAAAAGATCGAATCTTGAAGGAAAACTAGGCAACACAAAAACCGGACTCCCAACCGCAAATCAGTGCACAAACACCAAATGTTTGAGGCTGTGTAGAACGCGTTACTCAACAAAAAATTATGAAATTTTATATGGTGATAGCTGGACGTTTTTAGAGTTCAATGCAAAAAGAATCACGCAAAAATTCCCAGCCAATTGTTCCCAGTTTAATTTTTTCCGAAGTTGCGCAAACCTGCTCTGATACCAAAGATGATGTGAATTATTGATCCGAAAATCAACAAAACACAAGGGATATGTTTAAGTCTAATTCTATACAGGAAATCCACCAAGAATTAAACAAAAACTAAGATTAATCAATTAAGAATCCACCTAATTAATCAATCCAAACGAATGTTTTAACTAAAACAAGCAAAACAGCAATTGATCGCAATCAACCAAAACTCAAGTATGCAACTTAAGAAATAAATCTGAATATTAATCTATGTATATTTATTTGTGTGTTTACAGCCCTATTTATAAGACTTAGTTTACCTAGGAAGATTAGGACAAGTCCCTAATTCAATCCTAATTAAACTAGAATTCTAACTTGCTTGAAGAGCAAGCACCTTGGCGCACAAGCATACACCAAACTGATTTATTTTGCTAACTAACTGATTTTTAAAGCAACTAAATAAATAAATAAAAATTAAAGAATTAAATAAAGATTAAAGATCCTAATGCTTGAACCAAGAAAAACCCTTTCAAGTGAAAGGTAAAAACTTGTAAGCAAAATCTAAGTAAAGAAAATTCAAGAAAGTTCAAGAAAGTGAACTAGACTCCAAGAAAAGTCACTAAGCAAACCGTGGCTTTGCTTTGATATCCAAGAAAGTGTCCATGCAATGCTTGGCTTGAATCAATGTTTAGGGACAAGTTATCTTGATGCATGATAAGCAAATCTTCGAAGTTCTCCATGCTTAGACTTGCATCAGGCCGTAATAAAAATGCATTCATATTCAAATTCACACACTTACACCATGATCATATCAAGGGATCTCCTATGCTCATCCCTATTTACTTAAAGCTAGACTTGGGGGCTTGATCCTTACATCATTAACTTACCTAGCCTAAGAGTCACCATCATTTGACTCTTTTTTGAAATAATATCTTTTTCCACACAGGGCCTAACTTTAGTATCACTTTCACACACCGCACAGATGCATAACCAAATATACTTCCCTTAGGAACCCTTTGTCATGAAATCTTAACACAACGCTGAAGCATGCCTTGTCATATCAAAATCACTCATCAATCATAATTGTCATTGCATCACGAAGTATGAAGTGCTTAGCCTCCACGCCTAAGTTACCCAAATACTTTCATCATTGAGTCAACAATTGAGATAGGCTAGGATGGGTTAATCCTTGCACCTTGAGAGATAGTATCAAATGACATTTGACTAAGCTCATTCAACATGCACCTTCAAAAAACTTCGCTTCTTTCTTTTTTGCGTCTTTCTTTTTCGGGAGAAAGTCGGTACCCTCCACAAAAATGACGGAAAATTTTTGCTTTTTTTTTTTGCATTTTCAAGTCACACGATCACATTGAATCAACACAATGCACACACGGGTCATGAGTCACATGTGTCATTTCACTTCGAGTCGAGTCAACCTCGAGTCAGTCAAACACATCGAGTCAAGTTTATACCTTGAGCCGTGTTAAGTCAATGAGTCAAGCGACATTAAACCTTAGGTCAACCCTAAAATAATTAAAGGAATTGGCAAAGTTCTATAGTAAAAAATAAAAACAGGTGCAGCAGAACAAGGAAGACTGTTGTATATTTGGAGTATCAACCCGAAATATACAAGGGATGAACCAAGATAAGTAAGACTAATGAACCAAATAGCTTCTTAGCTACAGTCACACCACTAAGAAACGAAATGGGTTCCTAAGATCACAAGCCAACTAGTAGTCTAAGCTAGTTAACTAAGCAAAGGAATTGAAATTCCAAATCCAAGAATTTCTGGTTTGTTTCTAATCCAAGAAACGAGTGTAAAACACAAAGTTTGTTTGTTCGAATAATCTGATTTTTTCATTCACATTTGCTTGCTATTTATAGTAAACAAGCATCCTTAAGTACAAGCTAATTTAAGTGGCTGTTTAGCTCACTTGTTACACGCCTAAGCTAAAGCTAAGTACAAATCAGCTTTTTGTTGTCTAGATACATTAATAAAAGAAGCCTTATTTAACTAGATACATCAAAGAGAAAATGGTGGCTTATAACCTCCAAATTAAGGCTGAAATAAAATCAGAATTAAGAGAGTGTAACTCCCCTTAATTCACGCCCATCCAAGCAGCAAGTTGGAGATGTATTTCTTCCAATATTCACGCCCAAATTCAAACAGCAAAGAAGTGTAACTCTTCCTTGGTTCAAGCCTTAAAATAAGCTTGAATGTATGTGGACAAGGGTGTACTTGGACGTCCTTTAGTTGCTCCAAAAGCTGACTGAATTAAACAGCCAATTGAAGGCTGAATTTAAGGCTTAAGATGCTCCAATGTTGACTGATATCAACGGCCACTTGAAGGCTGAAGTTAAGGCTTGTAATGGCTTGTAATTCCTCTTTGAAAACTGATTGTAACTCCCAAGTCAAAGCTTTGAAATTCCTTGTAAAAGAATTTCGGATTCCAAGCTTAAATGGCTGCCATTTTGATGTATCTTTTGCACTTGTACTTTTGTGTGAATGTGACAATATTTTTTGAACTAAAATCAGCTAAAAAGAACTAAGAAAAATATAACTAATTTGCAAACTTAAAATGACTAAAGTTTACAATTTATTCAAAGCATAAAAAGAACTAGAATAAACTAGTTAATAAGAACAACAAGAAATTCAAGGGATTGAATATCTTGCTGCCCATGGATAGAATGCATAGCACCAATACATGATGCTACGTCTTGAACCAAAGAAATGTCCATAACCAAGTTGTTAGGCTTGGCTACAACATTCCCCCCTTCTTGAAAAGAGTTTGCCCTCAAACTCGGCAACTCTTCAAACTCATCATAGTAAGGTGATAAATCAGCCACATTAAAGGTGCTAGAAACACCATAATCTCCGGGCAACTCAACTTTGTAAGCATTATCATTCACCTTTTCAACAATAGCAAATGGACCATCACTACGAGGACTAACCTTGGAACGCCTCTTGGAAGGAAATCTTTCCTTTCGAAGATGAATCCAAACCAAATCACCAGGTTGAAAACGGACCTCCTTTCTCTTCTTGTCATAGTAGGCTTTAGTCTTTGCATTAGTTTGTTCAATTCGAGAACGAACTTGCTCATGCATAGACTTGATTTCTTGCCCCGACCGGATGCTACGGCCGTGGGCTTGACGTCCGAGAGGTAACACTCTCGAGCTGTCTTTTGGTCCCCATTAAGGGAATCGACTGTTCCATCATCCGTCTCATACTTGAGTAGCATGAGTGCAAGGATGATGACGGCCTTGCACTCATTAAGAGTGGGACAGCCAAAGATGAGGTTCTAAGCTGTGAGCTCTTCAACCACTAAGAAACGGATGGTCATGTGCCGACCGTCTCCCCTGCTTCCCAGGTGGACAGGTAAGTCAAGTCGTCCGACTAGGTGCACAAGTCCTCCCCCAAACCCAACAAGGGTGTGGGAGACCTTCATCATGCTATCCGGTTTGTACTTGAGATTGGATAAGCATTTGAGGCTGATGAGGTCAGAGGAGCTTCCTGTGTCAATCAGAATTCGGCCAACCAACTGGTTGGCGACCTTGCATTCAATGACAACAGGGTCATCATGCGGCCGACGGACTTTGCCTCTGTCCTGCTCGGTGATGACAACTTTAGGGAAGGCGGATGTGTCTGCCGCATCCCCTTCCTCAACAGAGTTGACCATCTTTCTTAGATGGTCCTTGGTGCCCCGAATGGTCGGGCCACCACCGGCAAAGCTGCCTGCTATGGTGTATACCGGTTCTTCATCAGTTTCGGCACTCACAGCAGGCTGGTGAGTCTTTTTCTTGGACTGCCCTTGATTTGCCTTTGAAGTCACTTTGGACTTCACATAGGACTTCAGCTGTCCTTTGTCGGCCAGACGGTCGAGCTCCCGCTTGAGACTAAAGCAGTCGTTCGTGTCATGGCCAACATCCTCATGGAAATGGCAATGCTTGTTCTTCTTCCGATTTTCAACGAAACCTTTCATAAGAGTCGGCTTCTCAAGAGTCAGCCGATCCTTAATTTCCAAGAGGATGGAGCAGCAGTCCTTGTGGAATTCGTACCTTGGGACGTACGGTTTCCACTCTTTTTTCTTCTTCTGGACCGGTTGATCAGAGTTATCAATGGCCCAGACTTGCTTTTTCTTTTTGCTCTCTTCTTGCTTTGGAGCCGGCTGAGCAGGCCGACTCTCTTTCTGTCGGTCGGACTTCTTATGGTCCGACTGCTTATTGGAGGAGGAGAGTTCGGTCGCCTGTATATAGGCTTCCGCCTCTCGCAAGGCTCCTTGCAGAGTAAAGATTTGTTTGCGGACGAGTTCGTACTTAAAAGTAGACCCGTCCTTCAGACCCTTAAAGAAGTCTGTGAAAGCGACCTCATCAGATAGCCCATGAATTTGGATTCGGACCATATTGAACCGCCTGACATAGGAGCGCAAGCCTTCTCTATCTCCCTGCTGTACATTGCCCAAGTCAAGACTTGTCTTTTTGGCAGGGATGTTCATAGAGAAGTTTGAAGCAAACAAGAACACAAGCGTCTTGAAGCTATTTATGCTAACAGGTGGTCTTCCGGGTTGGAGGTCCCGTCATAGGCTCCAACCAGAACGTTTTTAACTTTAGCCTGCTGTACAGCCTCAGTTATTTCCCTGGAGAAAGCAGAGGGTTGATCTCCAAGGTGCTGCAACCTAAGCTGCCAGTCCATCGGCTGATAGCCGTATGCCGCCTGTCCTCCAAAGAGGGCAGGTTGCATGTAAGGTAAAACCGGCGCCTGGTACAATGGTTGTACCATGTACTAGGCCGACTGGATCATATGAGGACCAGACTGAACCCGTGGGCTACTTGCTGGAGTCTCATGTACAAACTGGGAACACCTCACATAGGTATTCCGAAAGCTATCATGATAAGTCGACGTTGAAGCCGATTCTGATAGCTGGGTCCTCTTCTGCTCAATGTATTGCCAAGCGTCAGAGAATGTTTTCTTGCTACCATCCGGCTGTATGTGCCGGATGGCTTTTCTTGTGCCCGTTTCTGGGAAACAGAGCCGAGTAAGGTCAAATTGGGGCCGGGCCTTCTCCGTAGGGGCAGGATGAGGAGTCGGCTGACGGTCCCTGACCGACTTCTGTTTGCCAGCTTGGGCTGGCTTCTTGGCCAACTGCTCCTTTCCAGGAGCAGGCAACTTCTTTGAGGCGAGTTGTTTGATTTCACCCCTGAGGCTGCTCAGGAGTGTCATTAGTTCATCTCGAGTGACGGGAGTTGATCCTGCCGCTTGGGAAGGATCAACCGGCCGCCCCGTGGGCTTCTTTGGCTGACCAGCAGTTTTGCTTGGCCCTGCCTGGTCATGGTGACGCTCCCGCCTCTCCTTACTGCGGATGCGTTTAGAGATGAGGGATCCATTTGGATCCACATAGGTTTCGACGTCAGCGTCGTCACCTGAGTCATGGTCCGTTTGGACCACTATGTCTTCTGGAGGCCGATTGGCCTCTGGATTCGGTACAGGTACTTGTGAAGCCATTTTAGAGGTACTCTCCCCACAGACGGCGCCAAATGTTTCTGGGGTTTTTGTCCCTTGGGAGAGTTACAACACTGAGACTGGATTCAGCAAAGGACGCCTGTACCTGCAAAGCAAACGGACCGCCGGATGGTCGGTGGTCCGCCTCCGAAGATTAAGTTAGTAAGCGTTCGGTAATAAAACGTGCGGAAGTAAAGTTTATCTGCTCGGATTCCAAGCTCAGGTAAAGTGTTGTCTGTTCTTGAAAATGACAACTCTGTAATAAGTGACGTATTGTCTCGTATTGCGTGTATATCTGTCCCGTCATAAATGTAAGAATGTCCCTATTTATAGGGTCCTTTTAGAAAGTGTGCCCTCCCTAGGATCTGGTGACCTAGGAATTAGGTCACGCCGCAAAACGGCGCCTCGAGATTTGGGCCCTTGAAGGCCGCCATTCCAGAGGCAATGCCTGAGCAACACGTGTCACTGAGCCCAAAAGGCCTTTGGGCACCTTTTTGGGTGACACGTGTCGCCGTCTGAATGGTCCATGCTGGATCATCAGTCTGTTTAGGACAGAAGAATGTCCGCCCTCCACGTGTCATCATCTCATAGGTCCAAATGGCACCTTTATTGAGGACACGTGGCGCTTTCTGATTGGGCCACCTGGCCGGGTAAAAATACCCAAATCACTTACAATGAAGCTTTTGACTGTCTTCACGATCAAGGTCTTATTCACTCCATTTGTCCCAGTCAAGACTCTCCACCTAAAAAACGTTTTCCCAATTGGGATCCAAACTCCTATTGTCAATACCATAGAGGTCGCGGTCACACTACCGAAAAGTGTCTCGCCCTCAAGGATTGTGTTCAAGACTTCATTGATTCAAATGTCCTTCATGTTCCTCCGCGTGACAAGAAGGCCAAGATTAGTAACGATAGTAACATTGGCTGTAAAGCGAAGAAGAACGACTATCCTTCTTCTTCCGAAAACACCTAATCTAGTAACAGTGTTGGTACTTTCTACCTTAATGAGATCTTAGCCATGGATAATCGAGGATTTAGAAAGCAACAAAAAAAGGATTTTACCCCTATTGGAATTGGCTACGATGATGCTTCGATCGACTCCATGCCAAGGGACTCATTACTCCTATTGGACCTCTTCAAGATCCCCCGCTTGAGAAGAGAGTGCCTAGTTGGAATCCAAATGTGCGCTGCAAGTACCATCAAGGTAGGGGTCATGCTACTGAGAGCTGTTGGAAGCTAAAGGAGGCTATCCAACATTTGATTGATAATAACAAGCTTCCCATGCCTCCAATTAGCTAGAAGAGCGAGTGATGATAAAGCAAACAACAAAAGACAAGAGGCGAGCTTCAACGACTAGATTTCATGACATCTTTTTTCTTTTTCTTTATTTATCCTTTCCCCAATAAGTCTAGCATAGGAACCTTTCTTTTCTCTTAGATTAATTTTGTAGATTCTTTCTTTCCCCTTTTAATAAAAATGAGTATTTATTCTTTTGCATATGATCATTTTATTATATTGCATTAAAATAAAAATCCATGTCAAACTAAGCACAAGGTATACCAATGATTTGAGCCACATCATATTACCTTTCACCCTTCAAATATACAATCTTTTCTTCATAAACCACTTTGAGCCTCGTCTAACGATAGACCTTTCATTTTTCAACCTACATCTACCTAACTTTGGGATGGGATGGTATGCAACTTATGCAATTTTCAATTTCATAAAAAGCTTGAATGACTTTTAAAAATTAAAATAGCAAAAAGGAGCAAAAGCAAAAATAAATAAATAAAGTGTACAAAAAGGGTAAGTGTTCCAATGTCTTTGATATGAAAGTATCTTTGATAAGAACACGTCTCAGATTGCGTCTCTTATCGAGTGCTCGGTACCGTGGCTGAGAAACATGAATGCCAAGTGAGTGATAGACCGCATGATCGGGATTGCCCACACTTATAAAAATGAAATAAATGCTAAAGCAAAAGAAAGAACTAAAAAAAAAAAAGTACAAAACCTCAAGCATGAAAATACAAATATTCAAAAGCAAGGTTGCACACCTTGGGGGCTTATCGAGGGTCTTAAGCCTTTATCCCCTTTTTCTTCAGCCTTTAGCTTAACCACGTTACAACCCTTAAAAAGACCTTTTTGAGGTATACACACACTTGTGCGAGGTTCGGCTAGAGCTACGTTCGGCCTGATTCCTAACGGATACGTAGGCAACCTCACATCGAGGTGCGGCCGTAATAAAAATGCATTCATATTCAAATTCACACACTTACACCATGATCATATCAAGGGATCTCCTATGCTCATCCCTATTTACTTAAAGCTAGACTTGGGGGCTTGATCCTTACATCATTAGCTTACCTAGCCTAAGAGTCACCATCATTTGACTCTTTTTTGAAATAATATCTTTTTCCACACAGGGCCTAACTTTAGTATCACTTTCACACACCGCACAGATGCATAACCAAATATACTTCCCTTAGGAACCCTTTGTCATGAAATCTTAACACAACGCTGAAGCATGCCTTGTCATATCAAAATCACTCATCAATCATAATTGTCATTGCATCACGAAGTATGAAGTGCTTAGCCTCCACGCCTAAGTTACCCAAATACTTTCATCATTGAGTCAACAATTGAGATAGCCTAGGATGGGTTAATCCTTGCACCTTGAGAGATAGTATCAAATGACATTTGACTAAGCTCATTCAACATGCACCTTCAAAAAACTTCGCTTCTTTCTTTTTTGCGTCTTTCTTTTTCGGGAGAAAGTCGGTACCCTCCACAAAAATGACGGAAAATTTTTGCTTTTTTTTTTTGCATTTTCAAGTCACACGATCACATTGAATCAACACAATGCACACACGGGTCATGAGTCACATGTGTCATTTCACTTCGAGTCGAGTCAACCTCGAGTCAGTCAAACACATCGAGTCAAGTTTATACCTTGAGCCGTGTTAAGTCAATGAGTCAAGCGACATTAAACCTTAGGTCAACCCTAAAATAATTAAAGGAATTGGCAAAGTTCTATAGTAAAAAATAAAAACAGGTGCAGCAGAACAAGGAAGACTGTTGTATATTTGAAATATACAAGGGATGAACCAAGATAAGTAAGACTAATGAACCAAATAGCTTCTTAGCTACAGTCACACCACTAAGAAACGAAATGGGTTCCTAAGATCACAAGCCAACTAGTAGTCTAAGCTAGTTAACTAAGCAAAGGAATTGAAATTCCAAATCCAAGAATTTCTGGTTTGTTTCTAATCCAAGAAACGAGTGTAAAACACAAAGTTTGTTTGTTCGAATAATCTGATTTTTTCATTCACATTTGCTTGCTATTTATAGTAAACAAGCATCCTTAAGTACAAGCTAATTTAAGTGGCTGTTTAGCTCACTTGTTACACGCCTAAGCTAAAGCTAAGTACAAATCAGCTTTTTGTTGTCTAGATACATTAATAAAAGAAGCCTTATTTAACTAGATACATCAAAGAGAAAATGGTGGCTTATAACCTCCAAATTAAGGCTGAAATAAAATCAGAATTAAGAGAGTGTAACTCCCCTTAATTCACGCCCATCCAAGCAGCAAGTTGGAGATGTATTTCTTCCAATATTCACGCCCAAATTCAAACAGCAAAGAAGTGTAACTCTTCCTTGGTTCAAGCCTTAAAATAAGCTTGAATGTATGTGGACAAGGGTGTACTTGGACGTCCTTTAGTTGCTCCAAAAGCTGACTGAATTAAACAGCCAATTGAAGGCTGAATTTAAGGCTTAAGATGCTCCAATGTTGACTGATATCAACGGCCACTTGAAGGCTGAAGTTAAGGCTTGTAATGGCTTGTAATTCCTCTTTGAAAACTGATTGTAACTCCCAAGTCAAAGCTTTGAAATTCCTTGTAAAAGAATTTCGGATTCCAAGCTTAAATGGCTGCCATTTTGATGTATCTTTTGCACTTGTACTTTTGTGTGAATGTGACAATATTTTTTGAACTAAAATCAGCTAAAAAGAACTAAGAAAAATATAACTAATTTGCAAACTTAAAATGACTAAAGTTTACAATTTATTCAAAGCATAAAAAGAACTAGAATAAACTAGTTAATAAGAACAACAAGAAATTCAAGGGATTGAATATCTTGCTGCCCATGGATAGAATGCATAGCACCAATACATGATGCTACGTCTTGAACCAAAGAAATGTCCATAACCAAGTTGTTAGGCTTGGCTGCGACAAAGACCCTACTCCAGCGCCAGACGAACACATCTAGCGTCTGGCAACAGTTTTTAGCGCCTGGCGCTAAATCCCTGTGTCTGGCGACAGAGTCGATTCTTGGCGCCAGAGATATTTCAGCAGCGACAGAGCTCGAAGCCTCTCAAAAAGGTGATTTCGACCTCATACAGCGATTTCGGGTTCCTTGGTATGCCAGTTAGCCCCTATAAGCAATTTGACATGATTAAATAGTCGGTTTGATTACAGTCACAATAAGTGATCGACCTGACAAAAGATCATCTCACTTAGCTTAAAGCGCCTAAGCGTTGGCTTATCACGGACATAATGGTTCGCAAGTAGCAAACCGTCGACGTACTGGCATAGCAGAAGCAAAGTTCAAGCGAGCTTTAGAAATCGACAAGCGTTGGTCTTCGGAAGTTTTTCTTCAGAATATTATTGCAACAAACGTTCAAGTATTCAAGCTTTTTTGTTCAGAGACTCGTGGACAAGCTTTTTAAGCTCTTTTGTTCAGAGACGCGTGGACATATCATCAAGCTCTTTTGCTCCAGAGACGCGTGGGCATATCAATCAAAAGCTCTTTATTCAAAGACGCGTGGACAATCTTTTCAAGCTCTTTTGTTCAGAGACGCGTGGACATATCATCGAAGCTCTTTTGTTCAGAGACGCGTGGACATGTCATCGAAGCTCTTTTGCTCAGAGACGCGTGGGCATCCTATATTCAAGCTCTATTATTCAGAGACGCGTGACATATTAAAAAAAAGAAGCTCTTTATTCAGAGGCGCGTGAACATATCCAAAAAAAGAAGCTCTTTGTTCAGAGACGAGTGAACATCGAAACAGCAAGATGGCGTTCCATAGATTGTGGAGAGTTGTCACAAACAACTGAAGGTGATTTCAAGCGAAGTTGTCTTCGATCATGTTCCCTTAGACGTGGAAGATGGTCATAAAGCGGAAGAAGATTGTTTCAAGCGAAGCAATCTTCGATAGTGTTCCCTTGGACGTGGAATATTATCAAAGCAGAAGAGGATTGTTTCAAGCGAAGCAATCTTCGATAGTGTTCCCTTGGACATGGAATATTATCAAAGCAGAAGAGGATTGTTTCAAGCGAAGCAATCTTTGATAGTATTCCCTTGGATGTGGAATATTATCAAAGAGGAAGAGGATCGTTTCAAGCGAAGCCATCTTCAATATTTGAAGCAGTTACAAGCGTAGCGATTTTCAAGCGGGATGGCATTCTCTTGGCAGGAGGTCATCAAAACAGTAAAGCGGCAGCAAATAGGTTACTCTCCAGAGATGTGTGCTCGACGGTGCAAGATACGCGTTTCTTAACTCTAACTAACGCTAGTTTGCAGGTATCGGCGTTACAAGAGTGATTAAGGATCGCAGAACGATCTGAATCATTCTCCGTCCCTATCGATACTTGACTTTCGTTTTCGAAACGTGTGTTTCTCCAAACTCAGTCAAAGTTGGGGCTTCTGTAGACACCCATTTGTGTGTCCCCAAAACCAAACCCAGTGATGATTACCTTTCACGTCGAATCATAATGGAATGAAGTGAAAGTGTGGAAAGTTTAGTGTTGCGGATAGTTTTAATTTCTTTTCTCTTCTCTCTGTTTTTGAAAACTTATTTTAATAAAACAGCCAATCCAGTTTGGTTGGTTCATGATATGGGTCCAATAGTAGTATAGTTGGATGGGGCTTGATGAGACCTTTCCGATAATGAGGAAGTTATGGCCGAAATACTGAACTGGGCCCGGATTGAGCCTTATATGCGGCCCAATGATCTAGAGGAGGGCCTAATATAGATTTATCATTCCTAATGCAATTAGGAATGGTTTTAGTCTTCTAGATTCTTCTAGAAGGTTCTTTTCATTCCTAATTCAATTAGCATTGATAAATTTCACTTTTGTTGACTTTTCAGAGTTTTAATTAGAATCAAAGAGCATTTTTGAGGGAAAATACGATTTTATCCTCTTGTACGGCAATTTCTATCTGATTTTAAGAAAATGCGTGAGTTTCTGAATCAGCGCCAAACGCCAGCTGTAGCGCTTGGCGCTACGCTTGGCGCCTGGCGCTAGCATTGGCGTCTGGCGCTAATGTTGGCGTCTGGCGCCAATAGCCTGCGTTGGCGCTAATTCAATTTTATTTGCGTCAGAACTCTGTTTTTGATATTTTATCTTTTTGGCTGATTTTCTTTATAAATAACGTCGTAAAAACTCCGTTTTAATCATCAACAATTATCAATTCTCATCAATTCTTATTTTCACCAACTCTCATCAAGATTTTCTTGATTTTACTTTCTCTCTCTCTTTTCTAAACTAGCCTTTTCTCAAATACAAAATTCCGCATTCATTAGACTTAGATAAACCTAGCCATATTCGAAGTTGCCTTCGCCCTAGACGAAAAGGTTTAATTTCTGAGGGTTTGGTCCCAAATCTCTATTTTAATTATTATTTAATTTAATTGTTGTTTAATTATTATTTTCCTTGAAGTTACTAACGCGTGTATTTTGTTATTAGAAAGAGGTACGAGGCATCAAAGTAAGTACTTTAATGGTTTTTATTGATGTTATGATATAGAATCATGTTTAGGTTATTATGATATTCCTAGTATCATGTCTAGGGTAAATTTAATATTAAGTATGATTAAAAGTATGATTCCTTTTATGTTCTTCCTAATATTTATGATTGTTAGTATCATGTTAGGGTTAAAGCTTTGATTTTTATTGCTTAGTGACATGCTAGGGTTTCTTATTAATCTTGTTAGTATCATGCCTAGGATCTTGCTATTATTATGCTTAAACATGAATATTATGATTATAATTGTTATGATGATGATTCAAGATTATTTTTATAATTGTCATAATTATCCTTATTTTTATGATTATCAATTTATTTTTATTATGTTGCTTGATTTTTATTTTTATTACTTGATCACACCCTTTTATGCATGTTTAAAGGGAATTAGTACTTGTAATCACGCTTAATAAGATATTTAATAATCCTGTTTAGGGTTAATCTGATTATAATTCAAGTGATCGCCAATAATAGATTTATTTGTGCATTAATATTCAATCAACATAGATTAAACAGGTTTAGGGTAAACCTATTGATTGCATGTTAGACAGAAAGCGCACATGAATACGATCAGAATAAAGTAGAGGCCTATTATTAGGGTAGGTTCAATCTCTTTTAGGTTGGATTTGTGCCTTCATCCCCGAACCCTATTTGGTTCAAGACCTTATGGAGTTGACAATCTCTTGGATCGTTAAGGGGTGTAACCTTCACCTTGTGAACGGTTTACAAGTTCCTAAAAAAACTTGTTGGCGACTCTTTTGCTTTATCTTCTTTCCCTTCTGACGCCACTGTACTTTAGTGTATGATCACAGTGGGGTTCAAGCTAGGGGTTAACGGTTGAAATATTCCCTACAGTTTTTGGCGACTCTACTGGGGAGGATTTCTATTTTAATTCCTGAAATTTAGTTCGGCAATGATTTAGAATGAGTGGATGAGACTCTCCTTCAATGATACTAGGAATATCATAATAACAACCTAATTCTGGCTTAGGAGCCGGCTGAGCAGGCCGACTCTCCTTCTGTTGGTCGGACTTCTTAGGGTCCGACTGCTTATTGGAGGAGCAGAGTTCGATCGCCTGTATATAGGCTTCCGCCTCTCGTAATGCTCCTTGCAGAGTGAAAATTTGTTTGGGGACGAGTTCATACTTAAAAGTATACCCGTCCTTCAGACCTCTAAAGAAGTCTGTGAAGGCAACCTCATTAGATAGCCCATGAATCTGGATTCGTACTAGATTGAACCGCCTGACATAGGAACGCAGGTGTAGACACCCATTTGTGTGTCCCTAAAACCAAACCCAGTGATGAGTACCTTTCACGTCGATCATAACTGAATGAAGTGAAAGTGTGGAAAGTTTAGTGTTGCGGATAGTTTTAATTTCTTTTCTCTTCTCTCTGTTTTTGAAAACTTATTTTAAGAAAACAGCCAATCCAGTTTGGTTGGTTCATGATATGGGTCCAATAGTAGTATAGTTGGATGAGGCTTGACGAGACCTTTCCGACGATATATTATAAGCCCAATTCCGAGGAATAATAAGGAAGTTATGGCCGAAATACTGAACTGGGCCCGGTTTGAGCCTTATATGCGGCCCAATGATCTAGAGGAGGGCCTAATATAGATTTATCATTCCTAATGCAATTAGGAATGATTTTAGTGTTCTATATTCTTCTAGAAGGTTCTTTTCATTCCTAATTCAATTAGCATTGATAAATTGACTTTTGTTGACTTTTCAGAGTATTAATTAGAATCAAAGAGCATTTTTAAGGGAAAATACGATTTTATCCTCTTGTACGGCAATTTCTATCTGATTTTAAGAAAACGCGTGAATTTCTGAATCAGCGCCAAACGCCAGCTGTAGCGCCTGGCGCTAATGTTGGCATCTGGCGCCAATAGCCAGCGTTGGCGCTAATTCAATTTTATTTGCTTCAGAACTCTGTTTTTGATATTTTATATTTTTAGCTGATTTTCTTTATAAATAACGTCGTAAAAACTCCGTTTTAATCATCAACAATCATCAATTTTCATCAATTCTTATTTTCACCAACTCTCATCAAGATTTTCTTGATTTTACTCTCTCTCTCTCTTTTCTAAACTAGCCTTTTCTCAAATACAAAATTCCGCATTCATTAGACTTAGATATACCTAGCAATATTCGAAGTTGCCTTCGCCCTAGACGGAAAGGTTTAATTTCTAAGGGTTTGGTCCCAAATCTCTCTTTTAATTATTATTTAATTTAATTGTTGTTTAATTATTATTTTCCTTGAAGTTACTAACGCGTGTATTTTGTTATTAGAAAGAGGTACGAGGCATCAAAGTAAGTACTTTAATGTTTTTTATTGATGTTATGATATAGAATCATGTTTAGGTTGTTATTATGATATTCCTAGTATCATGTCTAGGGTAATTTTAATATTAAGTATGATTAAAAGTATGATTCCTTTTATATTCTTCCTAATATTTATGATTGTTAGTATCATGTTAGGGTTAAATCTTTGATTTTTATTGCTTAGTGACATGCTAGGGTTTGTTATTAATCTTGTTAGTATCATGCCTAGGATCTTGCTATTATTATACTTTAACATGAATATTATGATTATAATTGTTATGATGATGATTCATGATTATTTTTATAATTGTCATAATTATCCTTATTTTTATGATTATTAATTTATTTTTATTATGTTGCTTGATATTTATTTTTGTTACTTGATCACACCCTTTTATGCATGTTTAAAGAGAATTTGTACTTGTAATCACGCTTAATAAGATATTTAATAATCTTGTTTAGGGTTAATCTGATTATAATTCAAGTGATCGCCAATAATAGATTTATTTTTGCATTAATATTCAATCAACATAGATTAAACAGGTTTAGGGTAAACCTATTGATTGCATGTTAGTCAGAAAGCGCACATGAATACGATCAGAATAAAGTAGAGGCCTATTATTAGGGCAGGTTCAATCTCTTTTAGGTTGGATTTGTACCTTCATCCCCGAACCCTATTTGGTTCAGGACCTTATGGAGTTGACGATCTCTTGGATCGTTAAGGGGTGTAACCTTCACCTCGTGAACGGTTTACAAGTTCCTAAAAAAACTTGTTGGCGACTCTTTTGCTTTATATTCTTTCCCTTTGGACGCCACCGTACTTTAGTGTATGATCACAGTGGGGTTCAAGCTAGGGGTTAACGCTTGAAATATTCCCTACAGCAGGCCTTCTTTATCTCCCTGTTGTACATTGCCCAAATCAAGGCTTGTCTTTTTGGCAGGGATGTTCATAGAGAAGTTGGAAGCAAACAAGAACGCAAGCGTCTTGATGCTATTAATACAACCAGTCGGCAGATTGCCGAACCAATGTTGGGCTATCCCCTTCAGGGTGGCTGGAAAACAGCGATACCATGCGGCATCATCCAACCCTTGTAAATACATGAGGTGGGTGTATGCTAGCAGGTGGTCTCTTGGGTTGGAGGTCCCATCATAGGTTCAAACCAGAACATTTTTAACCTTGGCCGGCTGTTCGGCTTCGGTTATTTCCCTAGATAAGGCAGAGGGTTGATCTCCAAGGTGTTGCAGCCTAAGCTGCCAGTCCATCGGCTGATAGCCGTATGCCGCCTGGCCTCCAAAGAGAGCAGGCTGCATGTAAGGTAAAGCAGGTGACTGGTACAGTGGCGGAGCCATGTACTGGGCCGACTGGATCACATGAGGGCCAGACTGAACCCGTGGGCTGCTTGCTGGGGCCTCATGTACAGACTAGGAATGTCTCGCATAGGTATTCCGAAAGCTATCATGGTAGGTCGACGTTGAAGCCGACTCTGATAGCTGGGTTCTCTTCTGCTCAATGTAATGTCGAGCATCAGAGAATGTTTTCTTGCTACCATCCGGCTGTATGTGGCGGATGGCTTTTCTTGTACCCATTTCTGGGAAACGGAGCCTAGTGAGGTCAAATTGGGCCCGAGTCTTCTCCGTAGGGGCAGGATGAGGAGTTGGCTGGCGGTCCCTGACCGACTTCTGTTTTCCATCTTGAGCTGGCTTCTTGGCCGACTGCTCCTTTCTAGGAGTAGGCGACCTCTTGGAGGCAAGTTGTTTGATTTCACCCCTAAGACTGCTCAGGAGTTTCATGAGTTCATCTCGAGTAACGGGGGTTGATCCTGCCGCCTGGGAAGGATCCATCGTCCGCCCCGAGGGCTTCTTTGGCTGACCAGCAGTTTTGCTTGGCCCCGCTTGGTCAGGGTGACGCTCCCACTTTTCCTTACTGCGGATGCGTCTGGAGATGAGGGATCCGTTAGGATCCACATAGGTTTCGACGTCAGGGTCGTCCCCTGAGTCATGGTTCGTCTGGACCACTATGTTTTCTGGAGGCCGATTGGTCTCAGGATTCGGTACAGGGACTTGTGAAGCCATCTCAGAGGTACTCTCCCCACAGACGGCGCCAAATGTTTCGGGGGTTTTTGGTCCCTTGGGAGAGTTACAACACTAAGACTGGATTCAGCAAAGGGCGCCTGTACTTGCAAAGCAAACAGACCGCCGGATGGTCGGTGGTCCGCCTCCGAAGATTAATTTAGTAAAGTATTCGGAGTAAAACGTGTGGAAATAAAGTTATCTGCTCGGATTCCAAGCTCATGTAAGGTGCTGTCTGTTTCTTGAAAACGACAGCTCTGTAATAAATGTGGGCCCTTGAAGGCCGCCATTCCAGAAGCAATATCTGGGTGACACGTGTCACTGATCCCAAAAGGCTTTTGGGCGCCTCTTAGGGTGACGCGTGTCGCCCTCCTAATGGTCCATTCTGGATCATCAATCTTCCCAAAATGGAGGGATGGCTGCCTACCACGTGTCACCATCTCAAAGGTCTAGGTGGCACCTCTACCTATGACACGTGGCGGCTTCCGATTAAGCCACTTGGCCGGGTATAAAAATACCCAAATCAATAATCATAAGTTTATCATGGACCAGAAGTCTATTGAAATATGGATTTTTAAATCCACACTGTACAGTGTCTTGCATTATTTAGAGTCTTATGTATGTTCATATACATGTATGAGTCATAGGTTAATCACTAGTAGAAAAAATGAAAAAGGCACCCCTTAATTGCCACCGGTTCAGTCCAAATCGGTGGCAAAAATGGGCTAAAAAATTGTCGGGTTTATGAACCAGGAAAAAAGGCACCGGTTCAATTCAAACTGGTGGCAAAAAATAAAGCCCACCGGTTTGAACCGGTGCCGAGCCTTTTATTAAAAAAAATGCTTTTTCATTCTCCACACAAACCCTATTTCATTCTCCACTAAACCGCCGCTTCTCATTCTCTCTCTCATCCCTTTCTCTTTCATCCCTCTTTCTCTGATTTTTCATTCTCATTTCCCCTTTCTCTTGTTCTATTTCTCTGATCTATCAATCCCTTTCTCTTTCGTTCTTTCATCTCATCTTTCTCTCGTTATCCTTTTCTCTAATTTTTGGGTTTGATTATTTGAGGTTAGTGTTAAATGCCTTTTTTTTGGGTTTTATTGTTGTAATATTGTTCGAAATTTGGGTTTTATTGATTTTTATTTGTTTTTTCTGGGGTTAATTGATTTTTGAAATGTTTTGCGTTTATTTGATTTTTGAAACTTTTGGGTTTAATTGATTTTTCTGGGTTTATACGAAATTTTTTCTGATTAATTGATTTTCTGGGATGTATGTTAATTGATTTTTCTGGGTTTCTTCGAAATTTTTTTGGTTTAATCCACCAAGAACGCATGCATGAGCAAGATAGGGTTTAATCGATTTTTGTTTTTATTTTAATCGATTTTTTTTATTTTAATCGATTTTAATTCGATTTTTTTATTTTAATCGAATTTTTAAGTAATTTTTTTTTATTTTAATCGATTTAAATTCGTTTGTTTTTTAAATTTCTGGGTTTTTAACTGATTTTTGATTTTGGTTTGCTTTAATCGCTGTTTTAACTTATTTGAATTCTATTTTTTTTTCTGGGATTTTAAACTTATTTTAATTGTTTTTTTATTTTTTAATAGATTTTTTTTGTTATTTTAATTGATTTAAATTCATTTTTTTTTCTAGGTTTTTAACTGATTGTCGATTGTTTTTATATTAATCGATTTTTTTTTTCTTTTAATCGATTTTAATTCGATTCGATTTTTTTATTTTCTGGATTTTTTTTTTCGCAGCTAATTCAGTTTAATCGATTTATTTTGGATAGCTTAATTGGCGCAGGTATACTATTGCTTTGCAAGCTCAAAATAGTGCACATAATCGAAGAATCAAGAATAAAGAATATTGATTTAGATGTTGAATGAGGTTTTTTTTTTTTATTGTGATGTTGTTAATTTTTTTTTTTTTGATTTATTTTGTAATCGATCAATTTGATTATATACTGTAAAGTTTCGATTATATTGAATGATAGTTGATTTATATTTTGTTGTTCTTTATTTTAGTCAATATAATTTTTAAGTGAAAAAAGACAAAAAAAAAATATGGGATTTTTTTGGCACTGGTTAACCGGTGCCAAAAATGTTGAACATAATTTTTGTGGGCTTTTATGGCACCGGTTAACCGATACCAATTCTGATTTTTGCCACCGGTTCAAATCGGTGGCTTTTTCATCCACTAAATGGCACCCCCACATTGGCATCGGTTCAAACCGGTGGCATTGAGGGGTTTTGAACCGGTGTCAATTTCCTTTTTTCACCTAGTGAATGGATTATTCTTTGCGTATATTGAAAGTTGTTAGATGCATTATTCATTGTATATTTTGTTTTATATATCTCATATCGATGCATTAGTTCTATACAATAATTGTGGTATATGTGAATGTTTGTTCAAAATATATATAGTATGGCGTATTTGTAACTTTGAAGGAAATTACAAAGAAATATTTATATTCCAACGGGCTTATAGTTGTGATGAAATTATTGAAAACGTCGATATAATAATATGTTATGAATCATGTAAGAAGAGTCCTTGAAGAACTTATATACGACGTATTTAAATAACCAGCCCTACAAATTTTTATAATATTACAATTATCAAACTCTTGAAAATTTTATGTGACTACATCATTGACATCTCAACCTGAAGTTTGAGTATATAAGAGTTAGTGAGATTTACTATTTGTATTAGTAGAAAAATTATCGTGTAGTTAATTATGAAACTTCTAAAGAAACGGGATACTTATGCGTGAGACTGTTTCTTATGGTCCAGAAGAACCATGATTAATGTATATAATTGCATATGTTATATTATAATTCATATGAAATTGAAGAACGACATTAATAATGTCAAGTTTTGTCATCAAATGATTATTAATGAATGTTTGATCAAATAATAATTATCAACTTCTATTATTAATGACTTCCAAAAGAAGTCATAACCGCATAAGTTTAATTTTTAAATCAACAGAGATTTGAAATAATGATATTAGAGATAAACACATGTATGGTGAAATGAAGACACTTCACATGTTCACGTGAAGACTTGAAGGATTGAAGATGCAACTTAAGCTTAGGAGAGTCGAAGATCAACGAATGATACTTTACTTACTACATATGAGAAGATATCCAAACATATTGGATTCATCGTTGCGGCACTAGAAGATCTCAAGTTATGTATTCATCGGGGGGAGAAAATATGCTCTGCACTCTTTTTCCCTTGACCATGGTTTTGTCCCAAATTTGGTTTTCCTGGTAAGGTTTTTAATGAGGCAGCATCTCGAGCATATTACGAAGAATGATGTACTCTTTTCCTTCACTATGTTTTTATCCCACAGGGTTTTTCGTAGTAAGGTTTTAATGAGGCACAGTCTTCGATAATGGACATCCAAGGGGGAGTGTTATGAAATATTTGTGGATATCCATTATCCTCCTTTGTATAATTGCGGAACAATCTAGATCTAGGGTTTATATTCTTATCCAATCAAACCCTAATATATTGTATGTATATATACACCTTATCATATGGAATAATATACATAGATTTATTCTCTTTCAATCTCTCATCTTTCTTCTTATTTCACAACAGAAACCAAATTTATTTTATTTTAACTAGTTTTGTGCCATTCGATGTTCGGTTGCTTATTGAATTTTAAGATAAATTTTTAATCTATATGTCAGATTTTAAAATGTATTATGGATACAAAATTAGTTAGGAATTGATGTGTTTTTGTGATGATTTAATTATGTAGTAGGCATATAATGACTAATAATAATATTAATGAAAATGTTCGATTAAATATATTTAAAAAAAATAACAAAATAAGCATGAAATATAAGAAAATTCTAATAATTAGCAAAAATAAATTAAATAAAAATTGGTTATAAGTCCAATGGGTTGACCCGAACCCAAAACCTTGGGCTGAAGTTGAACATTTCTCGACCCGGAACCTGAAATAATGACCATGTCCAAAATGACTCTTGACACAACCCGATTGACAGGTCTACACACAGCAATAAAATTATATGAACTACGCTCCAAAAAATTTTATGATACCAATAATAAATTTATATGATAATTTATGAGAGTTATAATATAATTATTTTTTGAATAAAATTATAATTCAATTTGTACATATGAAATATTGGTACTTTATCGAAAATAAAACTCTAAATTAACAATTTTATTCAAAAATTCTATTCAAATTTGATTGAAAATAGAATTTTAAACTAACTTTTTTTATCCTACTAATTGAATTCTATATAACTCTATCCTACTTGGCGAGATACTTGGCAAAAAGTTGGAACGCAAATTGTATTCTATATAACTTTATCCTACGTGGCGAGACACTTGGCAAAAAGTTGGAACGCCAAGTGTCGCTTTCTCGTCGCCTAACTAAAAGTTTAGCTTTACATATTAGTTATATGATATGATAAGGATTTATTTGTATATAACCACTTCCCAAAGCGAGGATTGTATTATTGAAAAAAAAAAAACCAAATCATCATAATATCATAATTAATAGGAAAATTTGCCAATTACTACCGCAAGTTAATACTACTTTGTAAATTACTACCGCAAATTAAAAAAGTTGTGAATTACTACCGCAAAAAATTTTAAGATGTTGCGATTACTACCAAACTCCCATTAAACCCAACTATGACGTCATTATATCACTTTAACCCATGGTTAAAACCCTTAACCATGATGTCATTATATCCCTAATCCATTTTCTTTTTTTTTGGGTGGGTGGGGGGGGTGGGGGGTGGGGGGCTGGTTAAAGCCCTTAACCATGGTCAAGCACGGGTTAAAAGGATATAATGATGTCATAGTTGGGTTTAATGGAGGTTTGGTAGTAATCGCAACCTCTTAATATTTTTTGCGGTAGTATTTCACAACTTTTTTAATTTGCGGTAGTAATTTACAAAGTGGTATTAACTTGCGGTAGTAATTGGCAAATTATCCTAATTAATAATATAATAATTGTTTTGGGTAAAATTACCCTACCCACGTGGACCAATCAGAGAGGGCCACGTGTCTAGCCTAGGCAGGTCGATTTGGGCCGGTTGCCAGCTGACACGCGTCAGCCTCGGATGCTTTAATTTCCAAAATTGCGGCCTTCAAGGCCTAATTTCAAAGAACGCTGTAAAATGGCGCAGCCCACCAAATCTAGGTCAAATGACCTAAAAGGGGCACGTTTCTCTAATGACCCTATAAATAGGGAGAAATTCCCTAAATTTTGTGACACATTCAATCATTTATTACACCTATCCTACATTATCTCACATTAGAGAAACACCTGATCTCAGAATCCGAGAAGATCTCATTTCATTTTCCGCACCTTCTCCTACTCACATTCAAGTACTAACTTAATTGTCGGAGGCGGAGCTCCAAACACCCGGAGTCTCCGTTGTTTTGCAGGTACAGGCGCAGTCGGATCAGTCCTCGAGCTGTAACTCTCCTAAGGGACAAAAACACACAAAACATTTAGCGTCGTCTAGGGGTAAAGTACCTCAAGGATGGTTCAAGAGTCTGTACCGCCTCATGACCTCACGATTAACCAGCCAGAGGTCTTTACTGACCATGAGGATGAGGATCTTCAGGTTGAAACATACATATCCAAAGATGGCTCTCTAATCACCAAGCGCACCCATCCCAGAGACACTCTAGAACGGGGTGCAAGCCAGGTGGGTACAAGCAGGCCCACTGGTTAGCTGGAAGGGGAAACCCAAACGGAAAACGGATCCGCCCCAGACACCCGGGATAAACTCATAAAATTCATGACTAGTTTTAAGGGTGAAATCAAGGATCTAATCGCCAAGAGTAAGGCTGGCCCCAATAAGGGTCAGTCGGCAAAGAAGACTCCTCGGGAGAGGGGGAAGTCAATCAGGGACCGGCAGCTAACTCTGCATCCAAAGGACAGGGCAGTCGCAACCCTTGATTGGTCCAAGATCTTTCTGCCCCAAAAGGGTCCAAGAAACCCCCGCTGGGAGGAACAACCGGTGGGTAACAAAAAATCAACTCCTGACGCTCGGGAAATCATCCTCGTAGGAGAAATTAGCAGCTGTTTGAGTCAGCCTCTACCTCGAGCTTTCTAGACATCTTCAAGAACACATTAGTAGGGAATATTCAATTCTTGCATGAGAGCCATATAGGCGGTAATACCGTCCATTCTGGCCCTCTCATGATTGGGAATGCACCGTACATACCCCCTATGGTCTACGGTCCGTATTTTCCACACTTCATGCAATCGACCCTCTTTGGGGGTCATGCGACATATAACGTCTAACCTTTGGTCTGGCAGCTCCGTCTGCTCAAACTTAGTGAACAAACTTCTGCGTTCACCAAGGAGATAACCGAGGCCGCATAGCCGGCCGAGGTAAAGAATGTGTTAGTGGGTACTTATGATGGTACCACTAACCCGGAGGACCACCTCATGGACTACTCCAACCTCATTCACATGCAGGGGCTGGAGGATGCTATGTGGTGCCAGTGCTTCCCGGCTACATTGCAGGGCATTGCCCAACATTGGTTTGGCAACCTGCCAGCCGGATGTATCGACAGCTTCAGGAAGCTTGCCTTCCTGTTTGCCTCCAACTTCTCGATGAACATCCCTGCAAAAAAGACAAGTCTCGACTTGAGCACCATCCGGTAGGGAGATGGAGAAGGACTTCGCTCCTATGTCAGGCGGTTCAGCCTGGTGAGAATTCAAATCCAGGCTAGGGATGTCAGAAG
This sequence comes from Chenopodium album, assembly GCF_948465745.1. Taxonomy (NCBI): domain Eukaryota; kingdom Viridiplantae; phylum Streptophyta; class Magnoliopsida; order Caryophyllales; family Amaranthaceae; genus Chenopodium; species Chenopodium album. The sequence continues at coordinate 39,783,901 of NC_137834.1, read as the reverse complement.
AGGTATCTTATACAGACTTCTTTAAGAATATTAAGGACAGGTTAACCTTTAAGTTCGACCTAGTCCTGAAGAGGGTATTCACCTTTCAAGAGGCGTTGATAAAGGTGGAGAGCTTTATTCAGGCTACCGACCTTTGTTCGTCTAACCATCAGTCGGACTCCAAGAAGTCCGACAAGCAATAAGAGAGTCGGTCTGCTCAGCCGGCTCAGAAAGCTGAAGAGAGCAAAAAGAGAAAAGAAGTTTGGGCAGTTGAAGAACCTGACCAGCCGTCCAAAAAGAAAAAGAAAGGATTCAAACCGTATGTCTCACGGTATGAATTCAATAAAGACTGTTACACCATCTTTACAGAGGTAAAGGACCGACTGACTATTGAGAAGCCGAATCCTATGAAGAGTTTCATTCAGTCGCGGAGCAAGAATAAATTCTGCCTCTTCTATCAGGAGGTGGGCCATGACACCAACGACTGGTATAGTCTCAAGCGGACGTTGGACTGTCTAGCTGACAAGGCTTGCTGATGTCCTATGTCTTAAAATCCAAAGAAACTTCTAAGACGAATCTGGGGCAGTCGTCAAAAACTGTCCATCCTACTAGTAGTTCGGATACCGACAAGGATCTGGTCTACACTATAGCAGGTGGATTCGTAAGTGATCGCCCGACCATCTAGGGCACCAAGGATCATCTGAAGAGGATGATCCACTCAGTTGATGATGGACAAGCGTCCTCAAGTGGAACATTCCCAAACGTCCTCATTACTGAGAAGGACTAGGGAAAAGTTCGCCGACCGCATGACGACCCAGTCGTCATTGAATGCAAGGTCGCTAACCAGCTGGTTGGCCGGATCCTCATAGACACGGGTAGCTCCTCTGATTTCATCTGCTACAAGTGTCTGTCCTGGCTTAATTACAAGCGGGACAGCCTGCGCGACGTCTACCATCCATTAGTTGGCTTTGGGGGAGGGGTCGTGCACCTAGTCGGACAAATTAACATACCCATCCTGTTGGGGGAGAAGGGACAAGGGCGACACCTGGTCGTCCGGTTCCTGGTGGTTAAAGAGCTGACCACCTACAACATCATTTTTTGCCGACCCACTCTTAATGAGTGTAGGGCCGTCATCGTCCCAGCACTCATGCTTCGTATGAAAAGGATGATGGCACTATTGGCTCCCTCAACGGGGATCAGAATACGGCAAGGGAGTGTTATCTCTCATATGTCAACCCAACTGCTACTGCAGCCGGTCAGCCGAAGGAGCTAATAGAACTTGACGACGTTAAGGACCCTGATTCACCCCCTCCAGAAGGAGCTAATAATCTGTTAATCTCTAGAAAGAGATAAATATGAGTATGCACTACAGCTTAAGTTTCAGGCCTCAAACAATAAGGCAAAATATGAAGCCTTGCTAGCCGGTATTCGCATGTGTAAGGCGGTAAGGGAAAAAAAAATTGACGCCTGCTTTGATTCTCTGTTGGTCGTTAGCCAATACCATGGTGAGTACGAAGCCACCCATCCGACTATGATCAAGTATTTGCAGGCGGTCAAGGCTAAAGCGGGGACACTTGAATAATTTCATCTATGTCAAGTGCCCCTGTCTGAAAACAACCAAGCGGATGCTCTGTCAAAATTGGCATCCTCCACCTCCTGTAATACGCCTCGGTCAGTCTTTTGGGAAGTAATGGAAAAACAAAGTATATCTGATGATGAGCCCATTAGAATACTGGACCGAAGTTCTACTTGGATGGATGGCATCCGGGCGTACCTGACAGACGACACGCTCCCTGATTTGCCCCAGGAGGTGGCCATACTGAAGAAGCGTGCTGCAAACTTCGAGATGAGAGAAGGAGAACTCTTCAAGGAGGGGTTTCTAAAGCCCCTATTGAAGTGTGATTTCCCGGAAAAGGGGAGAGAAGTTCTCGAAGAGTTGCATGCGGGATATTGTGCCTCTCATGAAAGCGGCAGATCCTTAGCCGTTAGGGCCACGCGGCATTACTTCTAGCCCACTCTTGAGTCAGATGCCATGGAGTTTGCTAGAAAATGTGATAAGTGTCAAAGATTTGGCAAGATAATCCATCGCTCGGCTAATGACCTGACGGCAATCCACAACCCAGTCCCGTTTCCAAAATGGGGCATGTGTTGGGGTTTGGTGAGTCTAACTCACCGCGGAAACAAACCCAAAACCAAGACTGCACTCGCAATAAATAAAACCATAAACATAAATAAATTAATCGCAAGATTAAGACAAGATAATTACTTTTGGAGCGTGCTTCGCCCAAACGGAAGGGGCTCTTACTTCGAAAGCTAGCCTCGAAAATACGACGGCATCCAACGATGTCCACCCACAACTCGACCACCGAAAACGGTCCAATGCCTTGGATTTAGCAAGACTCGACCAAAACCCGAGTGATTAGTGAGTTCAAAGGTTTTCACAATGGTGATCCCTTTTTCAACTCTCACTCAAGTGATTTTCCCAATACCTCAACTTGGGTATTTATAGGAAAAATAAGAGAGTGAAAAGCTCTCCCATCAATGTGGGAGAATTTGATTTTTCCATTTTATTTTAAAGCTAATAATAAATCAACAAGTGGCAAGCTCATGTGAGAGGTTAGGTGAGGACCATTTGGAAGAGGGGGGGACCAAACTTGCTCCCCATTCTCACCCTCACCTTGCGCCACTTGGCAACTCCCACTTGGGCACCAAGGCACCCAAGTGGGCTTCCAATTTTGCTGCTGCCCTTCTCTCGGCCCAGCCATCCCCGCAACACAAATGCGGGCTGCTGCTCGCATTCTCTCGGCCAGCACCCATGCACTTGCATGCGGGCTGCTGCTGCTGCTAGCATGCCGCGCACCTAGTGCGGGCTGCTAGCTCGGCTATACCCCCTAGCACTCGGTGCTCCGGTGCTAGGGGTATTTTGGTCTTTGTTGATTTATTATTATTTTATGTCTCGTCTTTTACCATTTTTCGACTCGACTTCCGACGTTCGGTTTCGACGCTCTAAGCTCGAATTCTCGATGTCTAAATATTAATTACTCGGTTAACTTATTAATTAATTCATAATTAATTCGTCGCTTCGGTTCGTTAGTTGCTTGGGTGTGACCCGAAGGGTTCAGTCAAGATTAAGTTGTAATATTAATTATGCATTAATATTAATGATCGAAAGAGGCCTCCACCCAGGCATTCCGATCACTTGACCTTACTGAATATATTAGCTTTCTAATAATTCTGAACCCACTAACAGAATAGTACCCTTATTCGAAGGACACCATTCCTTTCAATTTCCCACTTGTCCTTCCGGACAAGTGCGCATTTAGTGTACAGCCTTTTTCCTATGTCGCTTAATGTCTCTTCATGAACTATAAGGTAAGATTATTTTGTCATCCTTATTACGTCCAGAAGTGTTTCTCGATTCCGAGTCCGACTGTCAATAAACAGATGATTTCTAAAATCCATCCGAGCACAACCATGCATTTTTACAATCTCACTCTACGAGAGGCCTTGTTTACAACAAAGACATCTTCCCTATTTTAGTAGGGGACATTCCTAGTCTTGTAATGTAGGTCCTCTTACTGAGAGGACCTAGCCGCCCGAGTATTGCCGTTATAATCCCTTATTACGGCAGACGTTTGACAACATCAAAGCGGACTAGTACTCAAATAAGAGAACTCACAATACCCATGGTCGAGGAAATAGGTTCCGATAGCCATAATGAGAAGTATACTTATGACGATTTTTAATCTCATAAAGTATTCTCATAGGTCGATCCAATATGGTTCTAAACCAATACCTGTGCAAATGATTTATGACATTCATGTCCTTGTAGCACAAGAAACGGTGCTATAAATCAGACTACACACTAATCTCAATTGGTCATTAATCGTCCATCGTTTAAATGACCTCGATCAGGGATAATTTTCGATTATAATATTCAACGCTCACTTAATAGGTGTTCACTGGTCTTGATAACCTATTTTGAATATTCCAAGAATCGAATGGACTCATTATTTAATTCTAAAGCACAATTAAATAGCAAACGGAGTGATAAAATTGCATGAAATTTTAAATTACTCCAAAACCTGAATGGTTCATCTTATGATAAATGGGTTTTCCGAATGTTTTAAGAGTATCACTCTTTATAAACACATTATAGAAATCACACCCATATCTAATATGTTTGATTTCTTTCATGCAATTGTGAATGTTGTCGTTCACTCATTGCATAGGTTTAGTTATAATTACTTTGTTAATCTTAGCATCTTCATTATTGATCACTTTTATAATAAGATGATAAAATTTGAGAGTGTCATGGATTTTATGTGATTTCGGATTTATTGTCCAAGTGATGGCTCCAACTCATTTTCATGACTGAGACCTTCAACTTGACGACCTACAATCATTAACGTTCAGCAACGAACTTCCCATAGAACATCTTCTTTATTATTGCAATTAAGGCAACAATATTCTCAACATATATTTTAGTAGACTTCCTGATGATGCTTTGCTTGGGTTTCATTCCAAACGGCTCACAATGATTTGGGATACCCTAATCACTTGTGATCATGGAAATTTTCCTTAAATTCCTGCACATTACACATGGATCCACGTCCATGTTACCATTCTCAAGCCACGACTTATTGTTAGCTCGTGCTTATAAACGTCTTCCTTGTTAAGGATCTAATCTTTGTTAATGTTTGTGCTTGCAACATCAATTCTCAAATCGTATTTGTTTCCACAAATCAAGAACTCATCCTGCTACTTATCCAAGTACTTTGGATGTTCTTGGCCATAATCTAACGATCTATTACATAGATTCAGGTTGATTGGTACTACATACATACTTCAGATGCTCTAAGCAAGTAAGTCGTGCGACGATTCCATATCACAGCACACATGATGGATTAAATTGCAGAGTAATTCTCAATCTTATTCCATCAAATTGTCATTTTAGCTTATGCAGTTTCACTGAGTCTTTGCTAAACAGTTTGCTGTGTGATATGGTTGAAAGTCTCTATTAGAGTCTTTCATGTTTGACTTAGTATTTATCCTAGCTTATACTTAGTTCAAACATTTACTTAGTTTTATACATACGGGTCAAAAGTCTTTCAAAGTCCTTCAATTCATGTTTAACACGGTAAAATCCTTTACACGTTCAAACATCTTATTAAGTCTATAAAATAGATCTTAATACAAATATGTACTAAGTATCGTCTTTTGCTTGGTCCATTGTCGAGAATACTTTCAAATCTAAGCATTTAGCATTTGATAGTTATTTAACAATAGAGTTATAAACTTTTCATTGGACCTTTATATAATTTACTTTTGCTCCCACTAAACTTCTTATTCATAAGAATTTTTATGTTTCTCCATAAGTCAATCCTGTTATTAACTTCATGAGAAAACATGTTCCAATTCCTATATGCAATGCTTCCATTAATCCCATGACGGATTCCTTGAGCTTGCTTTTAAATCTAGCATTTATTTAGATTTTCAAAACCCTTAGACTATTTTTGTAGTCACTTCCAAAATCCTATTTTATGAAGGCGGTATTGGTATCTATTTTGCCATATTTCATATGAGCAATTTTGCTAGAAAAATCACGAAAAGACTTTAGCATTCCGATTGGTGAATAGGTTTTTATTAAAAATCAACTCCGTGAATTTAATTGTATCCTTTTCAACCAATATAGCTATGTATGCATATACATTTCCACATTTGTAAGTTTTCTCCTTAAAAACTTATTTGCAATCGATGGGTGTTTCACCCCTTATGCAAATTAATCAAGTTTCAAACATGATTATCAAACATGGAGTCTATCTCGGATTTTTATGGCCTCTAACCATTATTCGAAATTTGGATTTGTCGTAGCTATCTTACAAGACATTATTCCTTTACTATCTAATAGTAAATAGTATGCTTGTAAGTCTTAGGTTTATTTCTAACTTAATAGAAAATTTATAGAATTCAACCCAAGCCTTTGGTGAATTCTATACCTATACGGGGTTATTGCATCAAACACTAAGTTTCAAAGTGCTTCCAAAGCCCTTTTATTATGTTGATCTTACTCTACATTTTTGATGTTTTGTTAGTAATGAATTATCTTTTAATGCACTTGTAAAGTCCTTTTAAGTATTCTTGATCAAGTATTCTCACGAAGCCCTTTTAAGGTCTTCCGAGATTCTCAGTTCTAGTTTGTTGCTAAGCTCGATGGTCATCAAGTTCATTTTCCTCTCACTTGTCGTTTTGGAAACGTGTTACTTTCCAGAAAGACACCACTTAGAGAAACAAACACTATGTTCTCAATTAGGTTGTGGAGGGAATGCCCATGGTCTCACTTGAATGCTTACAAAGAGACATGTATATTGTCTTTGGGTAAAAGTTCGTTGTGAAACAAATGGTTAGCTCCCACTTGAGCTATCTTAGCCTTTAATGAGCCATTAAACTTCAACTCAACCACCTGGTGAGCTCCCACTGAGTCACTTAGCTCCCACTGAGCCAATAAACTCCCACTGTGGCTAAGAGTTTTAGACATATACTTGAAAAGACATTTAGAAGATAATTCTATCCATAACTGAATATGGCGTCCTTTCTTAGCTCCGACATATTGTTTAGTGTAACATTAGTCCTTCGTGCAAATCTTAAGAACTTTATTGGAAGGGATGTGATCCATCATTGTTCGAGTCATTTTTAAATGGCATCGAGGTCTCCTTGAAGACACACTATGTTCTTTGTGGAGTTATTTATGAAAATTTCAATTTCATAACTTTGTGATGGTCACGCTTGGCTCAAGAAAACATCGCTCGATCTAATCTAGACGTTTTGATATCTTGCCAAGTCAATTCAGTACTTCACTGAACTCTTCAACTATTCAAGGTTAAGTTTTTTCACATTTGATGAATATAGCCATATTCTTTCAAATTCTTTGTGAGACGTTGAAGTAAATGCATCCTCTTTAGCTTTCGGAGTCAATTGTCTATACCAAGAACAATAGCTCTTTACTTTGTCGGTTTCAACAAGTAAGACTTGCTTGTCTTAGAACGATTCCGAATCGATTAACTATCAAGAGCCTATCTAATAGAGCCTTGAGTACGTTCTTGTCGATGTGACATTGCTAAAGATGTTCGGAATGCAAATCATGCCCATGACATTGAGCTTTTGCTAGTTTATCATGTTTTGTTTATAATCAAGCATTCTTGACTCATGGTTTAGACAACCATGCCATTCAAATAAATTTGCAACTATTGCTCATTGCTTTGAATGTGAGTCTTTCCGTGTGTAAACGGATCAATTGCTGATTATAGAACACAATAACTATTTATTTGTTCCAGCCTTAGCTCAAAGGTCTTTAAACAAAGCATACGACTTTACAACTGATGTAGCACCACTTGCTTCATTCTTAACTTGTAAGTCGATAACTTAGCTTATCTTCAATAGTTTGAGGTCACTTTCAAAGTGGAACACTCAAGCAGTATCCGATACTTGTGAAGATAACGAATTGCTAAGTTAACTACAATAATATTAACTCATGGTTTGAAATGGAATCTTATTCCTTTTCTTCGTTCCTCGTTTCCTATATTTCTTATCATACTTTATCTCATAATCTTTTAACCATTTCTTTAAGAGTCTTTGACTATTATACTTTGTTAGGCATAATTAACCATCTAATGCACCGTAAAACAAAGTTCCATCTTTTCCTTTAATTCACGCTTGAATTACTACATAATGAGTCCTACTCATCTATGTATTAAGCGAAAAGATATGTTGGTTGTCAATATTGACAATTTGAGTTTGCAACTCAATACTTCATGTTTTATCAAAACTACCAAGTATTTTGAATACATGATGTCCAACCGTCCATAAAAGTCATTTATGAGAATTGTATTTTAGAAATGCTGTATTTTCTTTGAGAACCATTCTCAAAGATTTCCTTTACCAATCATGGAAAGCAATACAGTTTGATTTGGAATTCTACAAATATAAGTGCAAAGTATAACCATTTATCAAGTAAATAACATAATAAGTTTGAAAATTAAAAGGTATTCATGCAAATCTTCAATCTTATTAAACGTCTTATCCACGCATTAAAATTGTCCTCATTTGGCGAGAATAAGTCGATTCCAAGATCCAAAGAAACAAAGAGTGGTTAAGCATGCTTTGGCTTGTCTTAAGACTCAATCTCATAAGGTAAGCAACGCTTTGCTAATGGCTCCAAGCCACTCTTGGTTGAATAAATCGTCGCATCTAATGCTCTTTCAACAATTTATTCACTTTGCCACGACATGTTAGGACTCCATCACTCATATTGTTGAGTACAACCAAAACCAACTTGCATACCCGGTATGCCTTATGTTGCTTGGAGAAGTAGTGATGCCTCGCTTTGGCGTAGCCCACCATTACCCTCGTTCGGTTGGTAAGTGTTGTTTTGGAATGGCAAGTTTTACTCAATAGTTAGGGACCTAGGGTTTCTATGTTGGTTGATTTAAGTGAACTTAATTAATCATCACAACATTCGAAATCCTAAACATGCATCTAATCGTATAATTCATATACATACATAGATATATTTATCGAAAAAACATAAATATAGATGCATTTGGCAACTAGCATGACCCCTTGAGATCTTCAAATCTTCAAAAGGTATTCATTTGCAACTTCATGGCTTCGTCTTCCAAGAACCTCCATCTTTAAGACTTGACCATAATTAAATGCAACTACTAGTATCTACGATTGGACTAATTTAAATATTAAGGTACAAAAATACACAACGGTACGCAGACCGTATTTAGATTTACAAAAATACATCACGGATCGCAGTCCATATTTTTTATCCTAATCGGGCCCCACTAGTTGCCATTTCATAAAACCTGAGAGAGAATATACATTCCATTCATCCATTCACTATTTGTGAATGGCCCATGCATTTTACAACGATAAACAAGTAACAATGCATAAACACGCGAGAACTAGTAACTAATCTAGGTGGTTAATCCAATTAACATGCCTAATTAAAACTAGTCAAAGTTGTTTAAACCGGTTATGTAAATAAGCGCAATTAATATTTGAAGCTCCCACTAAATTCTGCATCCAACTCAATTAGTCCAATTAATTAAGCCGGTAAAACCCAAAATTTGTCAAAATAAATTTTGCCAATGCCGCTCAAAACCCGAGGCCTAGCCTCCAAAATTTATTAAAATAATTAAAACCAAATTAGATTAATAAAATAATTAAAACGACAATTTAAGCAAAAATTACGTAGTCTAAAATGTCAAAGTGCCTAGCACTAAGACATGGAGTGCTCACATCCCGCACAACCGTTTGATGCTCAATGAACGTGGGAGTGGGCCTGATGTCGCTAAGCGTTACACCGCCCACATCAGCGAACTTTCACACATCAATAACGTGGCCCTTGATGGCCATGTTGTACGAACTCATTGCACTACATTACTTCGCAAGCAACGTCTACGCATATTCCCCTTTACACGACATATGCACCAACCCCAAGCACACCATGCTCATGCGCGCCACAGCAGCCCATACACGGCGCACCACAGCACGCACCATCAAGGCAGCGTGCTGTTGCTGTGATGATGCTGTTATGCGGTCGTGCGCACCTAGCCACGGCTTGGCTGCACGCACCCTCAAGGCAGCCCCTTGGCAGCCACATGCGGGCTGCTATGCAACCCGACTAGCCAAGGGTGCTTATGCCTTGATTTGCGTGCCATAGCCACGGGACTTTGATCCCAAAATTTTCCGTGACATTATAATTAATTCTAAATTAATTTTAAAACTAATTTGTTGAGAAAAATGAAAAATTTAAACAAGTCTAACTTAAAATAAAATTTTCAAAGTGCATCTAACCAAAATAATTCCCTAGAACCATTCTTTAATTAAATTAGTTTAACTTGGTGCAACAAAAATAAGATGGCAATTACTCACTATTAATTTAATTAGTTTTAATTAATCTTGAGTTTTTGACAAAATAAGAGAGAGTTGGAAAAATGAACATAAGTTTAATAAAGATTCCAACTTTAATACTTGTGAATCCTTGAAAAATTATATATTCCAATGTGAAGATAAACAATTTTCTATCACAAAGTTTCAAACTTTATGATTCCAATCAACTAAAAAATGATTAAATCAACAAAGTTTAACAAAAATTCATGGAATTTAGTAACATAAAGTTTCAATCACTTAATATAATTAAAGATTGAAACTTTAGTACTTGGAAGCCTCAAAGAACAACAATTTCACACTTAATGCAATTAGTTTGCAATTATGTGAAAAATAAAACCAAGCTTTCAAACACAAATTACCACCAAGTAATTATGCCTAAAGAGGTTTAAAATTGTATATAAAATATGTATTGAACCAATTACATAACCACCATAAATATGTTATTAATTTTCAAGGCTAGAAAGACTTAAAATTTTTCGTAAAAACAAAAAATCCCTCGAAATGTGCATTTCTGGTCGTTTTTTTTGGGCTAAAAACCGAGTTCTTAAAGGGTTAAACCATTTACAAAACGCCTTTTCCACCCAAAATTCACTATTTTTGGGTCGAAATCTGGGTTCGGGAGCTGAAGTCAGCTCTAATACGAGATTAAAATAGATAATACGAGCTACTAATCTAATTAGCAACTTAAACCAGAAAAAATTAAGCCATAAAAATATCTTGAAAAATATTATGATTTTAAAAATAAACGAGCGAGGCTGCGATACTGCTGTTGGGGTTTGGTGAGTCCAACTCACCGCGGAAATAAACCCAAAACCAAGACCGCACTTGCAATAAATAAAACCATAAACATAAATAAATTAATCGCAAGATTAAGACAAGATAATTACCTTTGGAGCGTGCTTCGCCCAAACGGAAGGGGCTCTTACTTCGAAAGCTAGCCTCGAAAATATGACGGCATCCAACGATAGTCCACCCACAACTCGACCACCGAAAACGGTCCAATGCCTTGGAGTTAGCAAGGCCCGACCAAAACCCGAGTGATTAGTGAGTTCAAAGGTTTTCACAATGGTGATCCCTTTTTCAACTCTCACTCAAGTGATTTTCTCAATACCCCAACTTGGGTATTTATAGGAAAAATAAGAGAGTGAAAAGCTCTCCCATTAATGTGGGAGAATTTGATTTTTCCATTTTATTTTAAAGCTAATAATAAATCAACAAGTGGCAAGCTCATGTGAGAGGTTAGGTGAGGACCATTTGGAGGAGGGGGGGACCAAACTTGCTCCCCACTCTCTCCCTCACCTTGCGCCACTTAGCAACTCCCACTTAGGCACCCAAGTGGGCTTCCAATTTTGCTGCTGCCCTTCTCTCGGCCCAACCTTCCCCGCAACACAAATGCGGGCTGCTGCTCGCATTCTCTCGGGCAACACCCATGCACTTGCGTGCGGGCTGATGCTGCCGAGAGCTACTACTAGCATGCCGCGCACCTAGTGCGGGCTGCTAGGTGCAGCATGCTAGCACGCCACGCACTAGGTGCGGGCTGCTAGCTCGGCTATACCCCCTAGTACTCGGTGCTCCGATGCTAGGTGTATTTTGGTTTTTGTTGATTCATTATTATTTCATGTCTCGTCTGTTACCATTTTTCGACTCGACTTCCGACATTCGGTTTCGACACTCTAAGCTCGAGTTCCCGACGTCTAAATATTAATTACTCGGTTGACTTATTAATTAATTCAAAATTAATTCGTCGCTTCTGTTCGTTAGTTGCTTGGGTATGACCCGAACGGTTCAGTCAAAATTCAGCTGTAATATTAATTATGCATTAATATTACTGATCGGAAGCGGCCTCCACCCAGGCATTCCGATCACTTGACCTTACTGAATATATTAGCTATCTAATAATTCTGAACCCACTAACGGAATAGTACACTTGTTCGAAGGACACTATTCCTTTCAGCATGGACATTCTAGTTCCGTAGACGCCTGCACAAGGTGGAAAGCGCTATATTCTTGTGGCTGTGGAGTAATTCACCAAGTGGGTCGAAGCAGAGGCGGTCAAAGGCATCAAGACAAAGGATGTCATCTCCTTCATTTGAAAGAACATTATCACCCGGTTTGGGGTGCCTATGTTTATGGTATTTGATAATGGACCTCAGTTTGAGACACCTCAACTTAAAACTTGGTTGGGAGATCAAGGGATCTCATAATGTTTTGCATCAGTCGGCCGACCCTAAGCAAACGACTAAGTTGAAGCCTTCAACAAACTCATCTCATACGGTATCAAAAAGAAAATTGAAAGAGCCGGTGGTTTATGGGCTGAAGAGTTAATTCATGTCATATGGACCATCCGGACAACTGAAAAAAGAGCAATCGGTGAAACCCCATTTCTTTTACGGTGTTGAAGTCACCTTGCCCATTGAGCATTATGAGCCGACTCTTCGAGTCATGCTATACGATGAAGAGGCAAACTAGGAGGCTATGCGGCTAGCATTGGAATCACTCCCGGAGCGCAGGGGCAATGTCGCCTTGCGTCATTAGATTTACCGTCTGAGAATGACTCATGCCTACAACAAGAGAGTGCATAAACAACCCTTAAAAGTTGGGGACTTTGTGTTACGAAAAATGGAGGCAACCGGTAGGGCCAATGAGCAAGGAAAGCTAACTCCTAATTGGGAAGGCCCTTACCGGATCTATGAAGAAGTAAGAAGCGGCACATACCGGCTGGAAACTCCAGACGGCAGGCGGCTGCCTGGAACTTGGAATGTAGATAACTTGAAAAAGCACTACTTCTAAGACTTGTAAATTTTTGTAAGTAAAAAGCATATCAATGCAAAAGTTGCTTTTCGTTTTCAATATAAATTTAATTGCTTTGTATATATACATGCGCAACAATATACTACCGCCTGTTGAAAAAACAGACGGTCTATTGAATAAATAAGCTAGGTTAAAAACTTAGCGGCTAACTTGATATTTGAATTGGTGAACCATCATATGTGCAATGCACAGACGACCCCTATAATGAATAAACTAAGCTAAGTTAAAAATCTTAGTGGCTAAAATGATATTTAAATCGAGGCCAATGGCCGGATGAAAACTTATTTTATAAATTCGTCTACTCCTATTTCAGTAAGGCGTCCAGCGACGCCCCTCCGGGTGTTATCGTCGCATAGGGCATTCTATCGTTTGCTCTACCAGCATATGCAGACAGCAAAGATTGAACGACCAAATTGGTCAACTCATAGTTGTCTGACCAAAATAGTCTAGAAGAATGATTAAGTTTAAAACCAGATGTCAAGTGACATCAGCCGGTTAATTACTGAAGTTATCTATTAGGCTATTCAACGAAATTGTACCAGTCACCCCAATGGGGCAGACGAACCAAGTGCAATGGATTGCAGGTATCCTAGACGGCCTTTAAGCTGTCTGGGGTCCATCAGACAGGCGGACAATATGTTCCTTGTTCCATTAACTGTCAGGCGACAATTTCCCGTCTGGCTCATAAAGAAGTTATATGCGAATACCCGATTGGGTAAACGGCTGTCGTTGACGGCTCTGTACTTGGTTTGGGGCAATCACTACTGTGATTGATTGACTTAGGAATATTCCATACTTTTCAAAGTATTAAACATTCCAAAATCAATCAATCAATGAAGTACTAAAACTAACCACACAATCGCCAAGGGCAAGAGTAGCCGGTATACTATCTGAATTGCCGCATGCTTTAAAAAGTTAGGAAAAAATTCAAAAATTGAAACAAAATAGCAAATTCATCAAATCGACTCAGTCAGCAAATTTCATTCAAAATCGGTTAAAACCGGATAATATTGTTAAGTAGATATACTTCTGGGATAAGAGAAAGTATAATTGTTACCCGACCCCTCAGTCAGTAAAACCACAGAAATACTCGGCACGCAGGCCGGAAAAAGACAGGTTGGCATACTGCCTCTGAAATAAAAAGGGAAGAAGCTGAATCACGGCTACTGGGTCTGCTCCGGCTGGTTCTGACCTGTTGGGAGGCTTGTTTTAATTTGAGCATCCGAAACCTGACCATCTTGGACTTGATCAGCTTGAGCTTCATTAGTTTGAATCTGACATCCTGGTCCACAATCGACTCCTCCTCTCCATCAGAAATCTCGTAGCCTTCTTCAAGGGCCCATGTCTTTAAGGGAGGCAGGGCCTGCTCGTTGAGTTGTTGTGCGTCATACACCTAAGTGGCGTAATCGTATTGAAGTTTAAGCACATCAAACTCAACCTTAGGATGGAGCAGACCCCATGTGATGCGCAGCCGGACTTCAGTGTCCCGCTCGTTCTCCGCAACCAGCCACTTCTGCTCTTGAGCAATCTCGTCCCTGTGTTTATTCCTTAGTTGGACGAGTTCGACCACCAGGCAGCTGACGTCTGCTTTCTGCTGGGTGTTCTTTGTGCCAGCTCCCTCTAAGGCCTTGAGGTTTGACTGGGCAGTCTTCAGCTCCTTCTCAAGTGGTGCGCTATTGTGTGGGTTAGTGAGTAAGACACAAAAGGATTGGGACATCAAGTTAGCTCATGCGGAGTTTGCTTATAATAGATCACCTACATATGCTACCAAACATAGTCCTTTTGAGGTAGTTTATGGAGTCAATCTGAAACTTCCAATTGATCTTGTTCCATTGTCTAAGGGTGAATTAATTCACAAAGATGCCGAGTCTAAGTTGAAGAGTATGCTGAAATTACATGCTCAAGTTCGAACAAGAATAGAGAAAGTAAATGACATGTACAAAGCTAGAGCAAACAAGCATAGACGGCAACAAAGTTACAATGTTGGAGACTTGGTATGGTTACATTTGAGAAAGGAAAGATTTCCAGGAAAACGCAAGAATAAGTTGATGCCTAGAAGTGAAGGTCCTTTCAAGATTGTTGAGAAGATCAATGACAATGCTTATAAGTTAGAACTTCCGGGAGAATATGGAGTTAGTGCTACATTCAATGTTGGCGATTTGGCTAAGTATATTCCTGATGAAGAACTTCGAGATTTGAGGACAAATTCTTTCGAAGAAGAGGAGGATGATGCAAGTCTAAGCATGGAGAACTTTGAAGATTTGCTTATCATGCATCAAGATAGCTTGTCCCTAAACATTGATTCAAGCCAAGCATTGCATGGACACTTTCTTGGATATCAAAGCAAAGCCACGGTTTGCTTAGTGGCTTTTCTTGGAGTCTAGTTCACTTTCTTGAACTTTCTTGAATTTTCTTTACTTAGATTTTTTGCTTACAAGTTTTTACCTTTCACTTGAAAGGGTTTTTCTTGGTTCAAGCATTAGGATCTTTAATCTTTATTTAGTTCTTTAATTTTTATTTATTTATTTAGTTGCTTTAAAAATCAGTTAGTTAGCAAAATAAATCAGTTTAGGCGTGTGCTTGTTCTCCAAGGAGTTTGGTGTATGCTTGTGCGCCAAGGTGCTTGCTCTTCAAGCAAGTTAGAATTCTAGTTTAATTAGGATTGAATTAGGGACTTGTCCTAATCTTCCTAGGTAAACTAAGTCTTATAAATAGGGCTGTAAACACACGAATAAAGATACATAGATTAATATTCAGATTTATTTCTTAAGTTGCATACTTGAGTTTTGGTTGATTGTGATCAATTGCTGTTTTGCTTGTTTTAGTTAAAACATTCGTTTGGATTGATTAATTAGGTGGATTCTTAATTGATTAATCTTAGTTTTTGTTTAATTCTTGGTGGATTTCCTGTATAGAATTAGACTTAAACATATCCCTTGTGTTTTGTTGATTTTCGGATCAATAATTCACGTCATCAAGCTTGGCCACCCGATCATTTGCGGTGTCATTAGCAACCGTCAAATTCTCTATCAGCTCCTCTTGTTTCAACTCTACTGCTTTAATTTCAACATCACATTGTATATTACTGTATTCAGCAGAGTTGAGAGTTTGAACGACCCTCTATTTAGCGTCTTTTACCTCTTCTCCATTCCGTCTGAAGGGGACCCTAAGCTCGTCTACCCTCAGCATTGCCTTAAAAGGTGGGATCAGACGGTTAATAAGGAGAGTTAAAATCTTTAAAAAGATGAGGTTCAAAGTAAAAATTACCTCCGCCAGCAGGCCCTGGATTCGCTTGAAGACCACGACCTGCACATCCGGCACAAAGTGTTTCTTTGTTCGAGTGAGTGTCCGCACCATCCTCTTAGCAAACACCTGCATGTCAGGCGAAGCTGAGGGAGTATCTGCACCAAAAAAAGTACTTAATGAGAAAATAGCATAGGCACCTGACTCATGTCGGCTGCTCATTGAACCTTCAAGCTGATTGACCTAAGTCTTGACTTGCATATAATCAATCGACCAGGGAAATTTGACTCATGCCTTACCTTGGATGCGGGGCTGAGGAGACTTCCCTTCAGCCGCTACAGCGCCGACTACAACAGTGAGTGGCTTGCCACTCTTTGATGCCGTAAAGACATCCTGCTGTTTCCCAGCAAATCGCCCTGAGCTTTCGTCGCAGGCGGGCTGATGCAAGTCTAAGCATGGAGAACTTCGAAGATTTGCTTATCATGCATCAAGATAATTTGTCCCTAAACATTGATTCAAGCCAAGCATTGCATGGACACTTTCTTGGATATCAAAGCAAAGCCACGGTTTGCTTAGTGGCTTTTCTTGGAGTCTAGTTCACTTTCTTGAACTTTCTTGAATTTTCTTTACTTAGATTTTGCTTACAAGTTTTTACCTTTCACTTGAAAGGGTTTTTCTTGGTTCAAGCATTAGGATCTTTAATCTTTATTTAATTCTTTAATTTTTATTTATTTATTTAGTTGCTTTAAAAATCAGTTAGTTAGCAAAATAAATCAGTTTGGTGTATGCTTGTGCTCCAAGGTGCTTGCTCTTCAAGCAAGTTAGAATTCTAGTTTAATTAGGATTGAATTAGGGACTTGTCCTAATCTTCCTAGGTAAACTAAGTCTTATAAATAGGGCTGTAAACACACGAATAAACATACATAGATTAATATTCAGATTTATTTCTTAAGTTGCATACTTGAGTTTTGGTTGATTGCGATCAATTGCTGTTTTGCTTGTTTTAGTTAAAACATTCGTTTGGATTGATTAATTAGGTGGATTCTTAATTGATTAATCTTAGTTTTTGTTTAATTCTTGGTGGATTTCCTGTATAGAATTAGACTTAAACATATCCCTTGTGTTTTGTTGATTTTCGGATCAATAATTCACATCATCTTTGGTATCAGAGCAGGTTTGCGCAACTTCGGAAAAAATTAAACTGGGAACAATTGGCGTGGAATTTTTGCGTGATTCTTTTTGCATTGAACTCTAAAAACGTCCAGCTATCACCATATAAAATTTCATAATTTTTAGTTGAGTAACGCGTTCTACACAGCCTCAAACTTTTGGTGTTTGTGCACTGATTTGCGGATGGGAGTCCGGTTTTTGTGTTGCCTAGTTTTCCTTCAAGATTCGATCTTTTAATCAAGATTTTTGCATAAACTGACTTGGTTTGTGTAGGAATCATGAGTGACGAGGAGGTTCCACAAGTTCCAAGGGGATTAACCTTGGAACAGGCTCAAAATCTTAGAAGAGACAGGCGAATTGACGAGTTGGCAGCAAGGATGGATGAGATATTAAAAAGGCTTGATACTCGTGCTGGAGATTCTTCAAGGAAAGGGAATTCTAACCCTAATTCTGGTTCAAGTGAGGAAGAACAACCAAGGAGGAACCCAAGGAGGCCACGAAATAATTATTCCTCAAGTGATGAATCACCAAGGCCTAGGAGGAGAGATCGACCAAAGGATGATGATAGGAACCTTAGATTAGATCTTCCCGAATTCAATGGGAGTATGAATGAACCTGAAAAATACTTTGAGTGGATTAGAAGGGCCGAGACACTCTTTGATTACAAGGAGTATGATGAAAGGAAAAGATGCAAATTGGCTGAATTAAAACTGACCGGTTATGCTAGTCTTTGGTATGATAATCTAAAGAAGAAGAGGCATAAGGAGGGGCGTGCAAGAATCTCAACTTGGGAACAACTCAAGAAGCACATGAAAAAAAGGTTCGTACCTAGTGATTATATTCAAGATGTTTATCTTAAGATGCAACTTTTTAAACAAAATTCTATGACTGTTGAGAATTATATTGGTGAATTTGAAAAGTTATGCATGCTATGTGGCTTAGAAGAGATTGTTGAGCATAAGATTGCTAGATTTATTTCGGGGTTGAATGATAATATTGCTGAAAAAGTTGAATTGCAACAATATTGGTCCTTTGAGGATGTTTGCAAGGTAGCTTTGAAAGTTGAAAAACAGATAAAGGGGAAGAAAGGGACGTACACTAAGTCCTTTGTAAAGGTTTTCACTAAACCTTTTGAGAAGAACAGCTTGGAGAAAAGTGGTTCTAGTTCGAACTACAAGGAGACTAAATCAAAATTTGAAGCTCCTAAAAAGCTTGTTGAAGATAGGAAGTGCTTCAAGTGTGGTAGTGTTGGTCACATTGCAACTAATTGTCCATCAAAAAGAGTAATGACTGCTCAAGAGTGGGAACAAGAACAAGCTAAGTGTGAGCAGGGTAGTGACTATGAAGAAAAGAACGAAGAGGAAAACTTTGAAGAAGAGGAGGGGCATATTGACGAAATTAATCCCGAGACTCATGGTCAAAGTTTGGTTCTAAGAAGGGCGCTACACTCTAAAACCGTACCTATGGAAAACAATCAAAGGGAGAAAATCTTTCTTACAAGGTGCAAGGTAGAAGATAGGTTGTGTGACATGATCATAGACACGGGGAGTTGCACTAATGTGTTATCTACTACTTTGGTAGACAAATTGAAGTGGCCAACTTTTGAACATCCAAGCCCTTATAAGCTTCATTGGCTTAATAATTCGAGTGATGTTAAGGTAACTAAACAAGCCTTAATCTCCTTTTCAATTGGTAAATTTCATGATAAAGTTTTGTGTGATGTTTGTCCTATGGATGCTTGTCATATACTATTAGGCCGTCCTTGGCAATATGATAGATTTTTGAAGTTTGATGGAAGGACTAATGTGTATGTTGTGAGAAAAGGAGAAAAAGAGAGACCGGTTGCTTTAAAACCTTTGATAAGCAACAAGTCTTCTAATGTTACCTCTAATTCGAAGAATTCTTATTTGATTAGTGAGAGGGAATTAGAAAAAGAAATTTGCAGCAACAATGTGGTATATATACTTGTTTCTAATGAGATTCGAATTGATCAAGATAAACAAGCAAAGAGGCCGTATGAATTGGAATCTGTTTTAGAAGAATTCAAGGATGTCTTTCCTAAGGAATTACCTCCGGGACTACCTCCTATTCGTGGGATAGAGCATCAAATTGACTTGATTCCGGGAGCACCCTTACCTAATAAGGCAGCCTATAGAAGTAATCCGGAAGAAACAAAGGAGATGCAAAGGCAAATTGAAGAGCTTATGACTAGAGGATACGTGAGGGAAAGTATGAGCCCTTGTGCCGTGCCTACTTTACTTGTCCCAAAGAAAGATGGGAGTTGGCGCATGTGTATTGATAGTAGGAGTGTGAATAACATCACTATCAAATACCAATTTCCTATTCCAAGATTAGATGATCTACTTGATGAACTACATGGTTCAAAGTTGTTTTCTATGGATTTTATTGTGGGATTGCCGAGAACACAACGGGGGAAAGACTCTATTATGGTTGTTGTGGATAGGTTTTCTAAGATGGCTCATTTTGTTCCTTGTCACAAAGTGGATGATGCTATGAAAGTGGCGGAATTATACTTCAAAGAGATTGTTAGATTGCATGGAATTCCGAAAACTATTGTGAGTGGTCGAGATACAAAGTTCATGAGTTTCTTTTGGAAGTCTCTATGGAAGCTTGTGGGAACTAAATTGCTCTTTAGTACATCTTACCATCCACAAACTGATGGACAAACCGAGGTTACTAATCGTACTCTTGGTGCGCTTTTGTGTGGGTTAGTGAGTAAGACACAAAAGGATTGGGACATCAAGTTAGCTCATGCGGAGTTTGCTTATAATAGATCACCTACATATGCTACCAAACATAGTCCTTTTGAGGTAGTCTATGGAGTCAATCCAAAACTTCTAATTGATCTTGTTCCATTGCCTAAGGGTGAGTTAATTCACAAAGATGCCGAGTCTAAGTTGAAGAGTATGCTGAAATTACATGCTCAAGTTCGAACAAGAATAGAGAAAGTAAATGACATGTACAAAGCTAGAGCAAACAAGCATAGACAGCAACAAGGTTACAATGTTGGAGACTTGGTATGGTTACATTTGAGAAAGGAAAGATTTCCAGGAAAACGCAAGAATAAGTTGATGCCTAGAAGTGAAGGTCCTTTCAAGATTATTGAGAAGATCAATGACAATGCTTATAAGTTAGAACTTCCGGGAGAATATGGAGTTAGTGCTACATTCAATGTTGGCGATTTGGCTAAGTATATTCCTGATGAAGAACTTCGAGATTTGAGGACAAATTCTTTCGAAGAAGAGGAGGATGATGCAAGTCTAAGCATGGAGAACTTCGAAGATTTGCTTATCATGCATCAAGATAATTTGTCCCTAAACATTGATTCAAGCCAAGCATTGCATGGACACTTTCTTGGATATCAAAGCAAAGCCACGGTTTGCTTAGTGGCTTTTCTTGGAGTCTAGTTCACTTTCTTGAAC
This sequence comes from Chenopodium album, assembly GCF_948465745.1. NCBI lineage: Eukaryota > Viridiplantae > Streptophyta > Magnoliopsida > Caryophyllales > Amaranthaceae > Chenopodium > Chenopodium album. The sequence continues at coordinate 39,763,295 of NC_137834.1, read as the reverse complement.
TTTCTTGAATTTTCTTTACTTAGATTTTGCTTACAAGTTTTTACCTTTCACTTGAAAGGGTTTTTCTTGGTTCAAGCATTAGGATCTTTAATCTTTATTTAATTCTTTAATTTTTATTTATTTATTTAGTTGCTTTAAAAATCAGTTAGTTAGCAAAATAAATCAGTTTGGTGTATGCTTGTGCTCCAAGGTGCTTGCTCTTCAAGCAAGTTAGAATTCTAGTTTAATTAGGATTGAATTAGGGACTTGTCCTAATCTTCCTAGGTAAACTAAGTCTTATAAATAGGGCTGTAAACACACGAATAAACATACATAGATTAATATTCAGATTTATTTCTTAAGTTGCATACTTGAGTTTTGGTTGATTGCGATCAATTGCTATTTTGCTTGTTTTAGTTAAAACATTCGTTTGGATTGATTAATTAGGTGGATTCTTAATTGATTAATCTTAGTTTTTGTTTAATTCTTGGTGGATTTCCTGTATAGAATTAGACTTAAACATATCCCTTGTGTTTTGTTGATTTTCGGATCAATAATTCACATCACGGGCTTTTACCCTCGGTTGTAGGACGATCTGGATTAGTTGAAGAGAAAGTAGAAGGATTTTTCTCCCCGTCTCAGACGGAGTTTTGGCCAGCTCTTCCCCCGACCGCTGAAAAATTTGGTGGTGAAGCGGGGGATTGACTTGCTTCCGCCCTGCAAATAACAAAAACGGAATTACAAATCGAAATTTATGAGTTGAATGAAAGGGGTACAGCCGGGAAAGTTTGAGTCTAGTAGGCGGCTCACCCCTCCCTTTTTGGCTTCCTTGGCTTCTAAGGATGCCTTCTTCTCTAGAAGCTGCTCTTTCCTCAGTTGGGCAACCGACTTGACAGACATCATTTCTTAAGGAACCATGTTCTCCCCTTCTGTTTTGGGGGTTTTTGTCCCTCGGGAGAGTTACAACACGAAGAATGATCCGGGATGAGCTGTACCTGCAAAACAAACGGAGACACCTGTTGGGTGGTGCTCCGCCTCCAACGATCAAGTTAGTAACTTGAAAAGCAATAAAGAGTACGGAAATTTAGGTGGGTATCTGCTCGGATTCCAAGCTCAGGTGTTTCTCTGATGTAAGAGAATGCATGTGTATTAAATGATAAAAACGTGCCTCTGAAATGAGGGACATCTCCCTATTTATAGGGTCATTGGGAATTGCCCCTGATTAGTTCACTAAACCCTAATCATTTGGTGGGCTGCGCCGTTTTCCGGCGTTCTCGGGATTTGGGCCTGAAGGCCGCCTTTTCCCCTTTATTTCTGGAATGACACGTGTCAAGCAGGGATTGGTCCATTTTGGACCAATCTGAGGCTGACACGAGTCACCCTCTGATTGGGCCACGTTGCAGGGTAAAAATACCCTAAACATTTGCCCCTCACAGATGTGACGTGGCATGCCACGTGGCATCTGTGACACATGTCACGCTTCGATAGGTGGTAATTTTACCGTTACAGAGTAACCGTTCACCTTCTAGGTAAATTACGGAAATGTCCCTGTATTTACCCTCTACATATAGCCGTTTTACCCTCATTATTTTGTACATTTTACAAAAATTTTCTAGAGAGAAAAACTTTGAGAGAGCAGAAGTCATCCGTTTGAGTCAGGCGCAAGCAAGAAACTTTGTTCTTCCGCAACCCAGCCGGACCCGCCTTCCTTCAGATACCAAATCCAAAGGTACCGTCTCTGTCTCTCTCAGCTCTTTTCTTTTTTCACCGCTTGTACATATTTCTTGCAATAAATGGATGCATCACCAACACACACGGCACAGCCTAGGTTAGAGTCCAGCCGGTCACCAGGGACGGCTGAGTCTAGGACTGGGAGTGCCGGCTCGGGGTGTTGGGACCACCCTTTGCCATGGATTCCGACCAGTTATGTGTCTGTGCAGGACACCATGGCTCGGACAATGCAGACGGCCAATGATCCAAATTACAGAAGCGAAGGCTCAGGCGGCCGAACGCCTGAGGGAGAAACGTCTGGTCAGGGAGACCAGACGGCTCTGGAGAGATCCCCTCCGCGCGCCCCTTCAACCCCTGCTGACTCTTTCTTGGACGAGTGTGACCAAGGCGGCGATGATGCCGCCTCTGCCCCCATGGACCAAAGTGAGAGGGAGTCGAAGAGTCACAGCTCCGCCTCTACCTCCGAGAGCAGCGATGACTTGCCCCCTCTTCCGGATAGCGAGGAGGAAGAAAGGAAAAAATGGAGTGAGAAGGACGATCCCTTCAGCATCCACGTCTCCTCCAAAGACCGGATCCAAATGGGGGAAAACTTAGAGAGCTTTAAGAAAATGCACCCGCTTGGAGACGAGTATAAGATCCGGGTGCCGCCTGAGCTGGGCACCATCGCTTGGGGGGATGATCAAGAGAACCAACAGCTATTTTGGCTGTTATGAGGCGGCGTTCAAAGCCGGCCTTCGCTTCCCCCTTCACCAGGCGGTGAAGGCAATTTTGAGAGGCTACGGCCTGGGGCTCTGGCAACTTACCCCCAACTCCTGGACCAACATTCTGGGGTATGTTGCCGCTTGCGAATTCCAAGGGCTCAACCCCGGCTGGGAGGCTTTTGCAAGCATGCATTACCTCAGCAGGAGCCCAGGCGGCTGGAGAGCGTGGTATACTCTAACCACGCAGCCGCAATATATGATGACCTTGGACAAGGTCTCCAAGTTCGATGGCTGGAAGCACAGGTTCTACCTGATGTCAGCCCCAACCAGACGGGAGAATTATGAATTCCGTCTGTACAATAAGAAGCCTGACTTGTTGGGCAGGAAGTGCGCTCTTCCCCGGATCCCAGAGGAAGACTTTGACAAAATAATTGAGGCAGACTTTTTCGGCCTCACAGACGCAACTCTGTCAACCGGGGAAACAATAAAAGTCCCTAAGAACTGGATTCCCAAGAGCGCCTGGTTCAGGGATGAATGCTTCTTAGCCGCCTGCGGGCTAGGGCACATGTTTAATAAACGTATGCACCTGAGTTCATACCGTCTGTAGTATTTTTCTATCGGTATTGATTTATGATTTTGACCAATCTCTTTCTTTTTGCAGAAGAAGCATTGAACATGCTGCAGACGGAGAAAACTCCCAAGCGGTCTTCTGCGGCCATCCGCAAAGAACTTGCGGAGAAAGCTGCGGCCGAGGTCAGGGCCAAGGTATTGAGCGCCTGTCCCTTTCTTAAGTTTATTTTATAGACTGTCTTGCCCGGATACTAACCTTTACTTGTTTATTTTCACAGGGGGGAGAAGTTGGGAAATCGTTTGAGAAGAATCTCAAACGGGCTAGAGAGGAGGCCCCAGCCGTTCTCAATAAAATAAAAAAGTCCGCCTCTACGTCAACTCCTGGCGCCTCAGCCGGGGCTAGGACGATGCGGATAGCGGGGCGACTCGAGAAGGTAGGCGGCAGCATGTGCCTTGATCTTGCCAACCCCTCAGCAGCCGCGGGGTTCACCACGCCCGCAAGCGTCTCCCGCTTGGTCGGCTCTGAAGGTAAGAACCCTTTTGAATCCCCGCTTGAGCTGGGGTGGCCTTTACGGGTGAAATCCCACTCCCAACAGACGTCATCCTCAGACGGTCGGCAACAAATAGGTGCTGCCTTAGTTTCGCACTCATCACCTATTGATTGTGGTGCAGATCAAACTCAATCTCCCCGCTGGCCAGACGTCCAGAAGCATGCCAAGGCCATACTGGAGGCCGTCCGGAAGAGGGATAAGGACGAAATCCCTGGGATAGAGACGTTCAACCTTGAACGCATTCTATCCCTTCTGGCTGAGGTAGGAAACTTGTCAATTCAATGTTATTTTTTCCAAGTGTTTTACCCCGCCTGTAATTCTTATACCGCCTGCCTTTTGCAGGCCATGCTGCGGGTAGACGGGCTCAAACGTCCTTATTCCCGCAAACGGGAAGAGGTAAAAAGGGCCAAGAAGTCTGCCATAGACGCTGATAATATTGCTTTGCATTCAACTATCGTAAATGAACTTGAAACTAAAGCAATAATTATGACACAGGCGTCCAAAATCCAAAAGCTGGAGCTAGATCTGAAGGCGGCCGACCAGCGGGCTGCTGATGCTGAGACGGCCAAGAAGGGGGCGGAGGAGGCCCAGAAAAAGGCAGACGAGAGCGCCAAGCAGGCTGATGAGGCGCTCAAGAAGGCCCAGGCAGACCTTGGCAAACTTAAGTCCAAGGTTGAGAGGCTAGAGAAGGACGCTGCGCAGGCTCAGAAGAACTTTGCAACAACCCTGGAGGCGGAGCAAAATCGCCTGGTTGCTGAGAGTGACGCTGACAACGACGCCCGTATGAAGATTGCCTGGGCTGCCTTGTACCCAGACACAGATTACCGCGTCTGGGCACTGGCGCACAGCTACGCCGAGTACGTGGTGTACTTGCGGGAGCAAGGCGAGCCAGAGCCTGCCTCCTTTGAAGCCTGGCTCAGCAACAATGAGCCGTTCGCGCCTGAGCTTCCTGGTCCTGGCGAAGCGCAGGAAATTCCCTCAGACAATGAGGAGAAGGGAGAGGACCCGGAGGCTCCGTCTGCAGCCCAGAAGTGACCCTTCAGCGGCAGTATGCCAATCTTTGCTTTTTTAATTTTTATTCAGCGGCTGTATGCCAAAACTTGCTTTTTCCGGCCTGCGTGCCGAGTATTTGTGTTTTTACCGGCTATGGAGCCGGGTTAATTAACAATTTCTTTCTCCCGGACGGGGTCCGGTTAACATTCGATCCATTACAACCGTTTGGTTGGATGGACTTTTATGAATTGCACCGACTAAGTCGGTTTTGATCATTTAGCATTTGAATTTTTTACCTAACTTATCAAAAGCATGCGGCGATTTCTTGCCTAACTAATCAGTAGTCCGGCTGTCTTTGCCCCTGGACGGCTGTGTGATTGGTTTCAATTGGAGCTGGTTGATTGACTTGGAAACGTCTGATGCTGCAAATAGCATGATATGTTTGTAAGTCAATCAATCACAGTAGTGATTGCCCCAAACCAAGTGCACAGCCGTACACCAACAGGCGTTTCAGTCACTACCCAGACGGCTTATGCCCGTCTTGGTAGAGACTTCATAGCCATTGAACTCTTGCCCCAATTGGGGTGAGGTGCAATTTTTAAATAAATGACCTAAGTGAGAACTTCAGCCGGTTACCGACTGATGCCTATGGGCATCCGGTATTTAGGAAATTTGTTCTTCATAGGTTATTTTAGTCAGACGGCTATGAGTTGACCAATTTGGTCGTTCAATTTTTGCCGTCTGCATGGATACGTAGAACCGACAGATAATCCGTTCTCTGCGACGATTGCACCCGGAGGGGTGTCGCCGGACGCCTTTGTCCATGTTGGGACAGGCGATTTTATAAAAATAGCAACCATCCGGCCATTTTAGCCTCTGGTCCTTTTTGAGACCGGTTGTGTAGCCACTAAACGTTTTTGTGCTTAGTTTCTTAATCAGTGTTGAATTTACACTAGGTATCGAACTTAGTTTTTTAAGCATACGAGTCTATCTGGGTAATATCCAGACGGACAGACAAATATTTGATCATACTAAGTATCAAACCTAGTTAGATAAATGGAGAATCCGTCTGAGTATTACCCAGGCGGATAGTATCATACTAAGTATCAAACTTAGTTAGATAAATGGAGAATCCGTCTGAGTATTACCCAGGCGGATAGTATCATACTAAGTATCAAACTTAGTTAGATAAATGGAGAATCCGTCTGAGTATTAGCCAGGCGGATAGTATCATACTAAGTATCAAACTTAGTTAGATAAATGGAGAATCCGTCTGAGTATTACCCAGGAGAATAGTCAAGCAATTGAATAAACAAAATCAAACTTAAATAAACAAGAGATCCGAGTATTACCCAGGCGGACTAACAAATGAAATCTTCACTAAGTATCGAACTTAGTTAGGTGAGGAATCCGCCTGGATATTACCCGGATGGATAATCAAACGATAATTTTGCAAACAAAGTCTGAATCTTCATTAACTGACACTGTTTACAAAAAGTTTACATTCTCAGAAGTAGTACTTTTTTAGATTGTCTACATTCCAAATTCTAGGCAGGCGCCTGCCGTCTGGAGTTTCCAGGCGGTAGGTGCCGTCCCTTACTTCTTCATAGATCCGGTAGGGGCCTTCCCAATTTGGGGTTAGCTTTCCCAACTCATTGGCCCTACCGGTTGCCTCCATTTTTCGTAACACTAAGTCGTCAACTTTCAAGGGACGCTTGTGTACTTTTTTGTTGTAGGCTCTCGTCATTCTCAGACGGTAAATCTCATGACGCAAGGCGGCATTGCCCCTGCGTTCTGGGAGTGAATCCAATGCCAGGCGCATTGCTTCCCAGTTTGCCTCCTCATCATATAGCATGACTCTGAGAGTCGGCTCGTAATGTTCGATGGGCAAGACGGCTTCAGCACCGTAAACCATGAGAAATGGGGTTTCACCGGTTGCCCCTTTCGTTGTTGTCCGGATGGCCCACAGGACATGAATTAATTCTTCTGCCCATAAGCCACCAGCTCTTTCTATTTTCTTTTTAATGCCGTCTGAGATGAGTTTGTTGAAAGCTTCAACTTGGCCGTTTGCTTGGGGCCGGCCAACAGATGCGAAATAGCTTGAGATCCCCTGATCTCCCAACCAAGTTTTTAGCTGAGTCGTTTCAAACTGAGGACCATTATAAAAAACCATAGACATGGGTACCCCGTACCGGGTGATAATGTTCTTCCAGATGAAGGAAATTACGTCTGAGGTCTTGATGTTTTTAACCGCCTCAGCCTCAACCCACTTGGTGAAGTAATCCACAGCCACTAAGATATAGCGCTTTCCGCCTGGAGCAGGCGTGTAAGGACCTAGAATGTCCATGCCCCATTTTGCAAACGGGATTGGGCTGTGGATGGCCGTCAGATCAGTAGCCGGACGGTGAATGAGTTTGCCAAATTTTTGGCACTTGTCACATTTCTTCACCAACTCCTTGGCGTCTGCCTCAAGAGTGGGCCAAAAGTAATGTCGTCTGGCTCTGACGGCTAGGGACCTGCCGCCTATGTGAGAGGCGCAGAATCCTGAGTGCAAGTCTTCGAGAACTTCTTTCCCCTTTTCTGGGGTGACACACTTCAACAAAGGCTTCAGAAACCCCGCCTTGAAGAGTTCTCCATTTTTTAACTCGAATCTTGCAGCTCGCATTTTCAGGACGGCTGCTTCCTGTGGCGAATCAGGAAGTGTGCCGTCTGAGAGATAGGCCCGGATGCCATCCATCCAGGTAGAGCTTCGGTCCAGAATTCCAACGGGATCCTCATAGATGCTTCTTTTTTCAAGAACTTCCCAGAAGACTGACCGAGGCGTATCATGGCAGGCGGAAGATGCCAGCTTTGACAATGCATCCGCCTGATTGTTTTCCGACCTAGGCACCTGATTCAGCCGGAATTCCTCAAGTGCCTTGGTCTCTTCTTTGACTGCCTGAAGATATTTAATCATAGCCGGATGAGTAGCCTCGTAGCTTCCCTCATACTGGCTAACAACCAATTGAGAATCAGAGTAGGCGTCAATTTTCATGGCCCCTGCCGCCTTACACATGCGAATGCCGGCTAGCAGGGCTTCATATTCCGCCTCATTGTTAGAGGCCTGAAATTTGAAGCGTAGTGCATACTCAAATCTGTCTCCTTCAGGAGACTCATAAATTACACCTGCACCACAGCCGTTCTTTGTAGAGCTCCCGTCTACGTACACTTTCCAAACCTGATCAAGATTATCCGGAGCCACCGGACGAGTCATTTCCACAATGAAGTCGGCAAACGCCTGACCTTTCACTGCCTTTCTTGGTTCGTAAGCGATTTCAAGGCTCTGCATTTCAATAGCCCATTTCAACATTCTCCCGGATGAGTCCAAGGTAGACATTGGCCGCTTGAGTGGCTGGTCCGTGTAAATCACCACCGGATGTGCCAAAAAGTAAGGCTTCAATTTTTTGAATGCCATATACAAAGCGAGGCCAAATTTTTCAACCATGGGGTACCGGAGTTCAGCATTTTTAAGAACATGGCTAATGAAGTAAACCGGGAGCTGCGCGCCGTCTCGCTCAGCAAGGAGAACGACACTGAGGGCATGGTCTGAGACGGCTAAATACATGTACAACGTCTCCCTAGGCAAAGGACTGACCAACCTAGGCAGAGAATGTAAATGCTCTTTCAACCTCTGGAACGCCGCCTCAGCATCATCCCCCCATTCAAATCTGGTCTTCTTCCTGATTGCTTGGAAGAAGTAGAGGCATTTGTCGCCTGACCGGCTGAGGAATCTTCCCAAGGCAGCCAGGCAACCGGTGAGTCTCTGGACTTCCTTGACAGAATGGGGTGACTGCATGTCAATCACCGCCTGTATCTTCTCAGGGTTAGCCTCTATCCCCCTTTGATCAATCAGGAACCCGAGAAACTTCCTAGACTCAACACCAAAGACGCATTTCTTAGGATTTAACATGACCTTATGCCGCCTAAGTGTGGTGAAGGTTTCTCGGAGATCAGCAAGGTGATCCGCCTGCTGCTTAGATTTGACTATCATGTCATCAATGTATGCCTCCACATTCCTCCCAATCTGATTAACAAAGACCGTATTAATCATTCGTTGGAAAGTGGCAGGCGCATTTTTCAAGCCAAACGGCATCACAGTATAACAGAATAACCCCTGATCAGTGACAAAGGTCGTCTTCTCTTGATCTTTTTTCCACAGGGGTATCTGATGGAAGCCGGAATAGGCATCCATAAAGCTCATCAAGGCGTGGCCGGCTGTAGAGTCGACCAAGCTGTCGATTTTTGGAAGCGGATAACTGTCCTTTGGACACGCCTTGTTGAGGTCTGTGTAATCAACACACATGCGCCAGGTCCCATTCGGCTTCTTAACAAGGACCACATTGGCCACCCAGTCGGGAAAACTACAAGGCCGAATGAACCTGGCATCTAGCAGCTTTTTGACTTCGGCAGCTGCCGCCTGACTTCTTTCCTCACCGTGGTTTCTTTTCTTTTGCCGGATGGGCTTCTTTTTGGGATCCACGGCAAGTTTGTGGACAGCGAGATCCGGGCTGACGCCTGGCACATCTCTTCCACTTCAAAGGCGAAGATGTCTTTGAATTCCTTCAGCAGAAGGTGTAGGCTTGCACCCAAGGTAGCATGCGCAACCGTCCCAACCTTAACAGTACGTTCTGGACTGCTGTTATCCAGAACGAGATCAATGCATTCGTCAGCCGGTTGGGGACGAAGCTCATCTGACCGCTCACCGGTCAGTGATTGCTATTTTTTCTTCTTCTTCACCTCCACCAACATAGGTGCCTTTCTTTTCTTACCGGCTGCTGGTGGGGCGGGAGCTGGGTCGGCATCCTTGACATTGTCAAGGTCTATTGGTTCTTGACCGCCTGGGGCCACGGTATCTCGAACGGCTGAGAGATAGCACTCTCGGGCCGTCTTCTGATCCCCATTCAAGGAAACAACAGAGCCGTCATCCCTCTCATACTTGATGAGCATGAGAGACGGGATGATTACTGCCTTGGCTACGTTAAGGGTTGGCCTGCCAAGGATGATGTTGTAGGCGGTCAACTCCTCAACGACCAAGAATCTGACGACAATGTGTCGTCCCTGGCCTTTCTCCCCCAGCCGGATGGGTAAGTCAATTCTTCCGGCTGGGTAGACCATCCCACCCCCAAAACCAACCAAGGGATGGGTGACCGGATGCATGCTGCTGACATTGTATTTCAGCTTTTGCAGGCACCGGAGGCTGATGATGTCTGATGAGCTGCCGGTGTCTATAAGGATCCGTCCAACCAGCTGGTTGGCAACCTTACATTCAATGACCACCGGGTCATCATGCGGGCGGCGGACGCTGCCCCTGTCCTTCTCAGTGATCAGGACGTCTGGGAAGGAGGAGCTGGCTTCCGCCTGCTCATCATCATCTTTGTCCATCTTTCGAAGATGGCTCTTGGTGCCCCGGATGGTAGGGCCACCACATGAGAACCCGCCCGCTATAGTGTAGACCGGCTCCTTGTCGGTATCCGAACTACTAGCAGGCTGGGGGGTAGTCTTGGAGGACTGACCCTTGTTTTTCTTTTTTGCCCCGGCTGGGGACTTAGAAATGTAGGACTTCAACAGCCCTTTGTCAGCCAGACGGTCCAACGCACGCTGAAGACTGAAGCAGTCGTTGGTGTCATGGCCAACTTCCTCATGGAACTGACAGAATTTATTCTTGTTCCGTGACTGGACAGAACTCTTCATAGGATTCGGCTTCTCAATGGACAGTCGGTCCTTTACCTCCATGAGGATGGAGTTGGAGTCTTTGTTAAACTCGTACTTGGGGACGTACGGTTTAAACTCTTTCTTTTTCTTCTGGGACGGCTGGTCAGAGTCACTAACCGCCCAGACTTCTTTTCTCTTCTTGCTCTCTTCTTTCTTTTTTGCCGGCTGAGCAGGCCGACTGTCTTTCTGTCTGTCAGACTTCTTAGAGTCCGACTGACTACCAGGCGAGCAGAGGTCGGTAGCTTGAATGTAGCTTTCCGCCTCCCTCAGGGCCGCCTGTAGGGTGAAAGCCCCTTTTCTGACGAGGTCGAACTTAAAGGTCGACCCGTCTCTCAGACCCTTAAAAAAGTCTGTAAAAGCTACCTCGTCCGACAGTCCTTGAATCTGAATTCTTATCAGATTGAACCACCTGACATATGAGCGCAGCCCTTCTCTCTCTCCCTGCTTAACAGTGCTCAGATCAAGGCTTGTTTTCTTAGCAGGGATGTTCATTGAGAAGTTAGAGGCAAACAGGAAGGCAAGCTTCCTGAAGCTGTCTATGGACCCGGCTGGCAGATTACCAAACCATTGTTGGGCAATGCCCTTCAATGTAGCCGGGAAGCATCGATACCAGGCGGCATCATCCAACCCCTGCAGATACATGAGGTTGGTGTAAGCCATGAGGTGATCTTCCGGGTTGGAGGTACCGTCATAGGTACCAACCAACACATTTTTAACCTTGGCCGGCTGAGCCGCCTCGGTTATCTCTCGAGTGAACGCAGAAGATTGTTCACCCAGGCGCAGCAAACGAAGCTGCCAGTCCAAAGGCTGGACATTTGGATATGCCGCCTGACTCCCAAAAAGGGCCGGTTGCATGAAGTGAGGAGGATATTGCCCGTAAGCCGGAGAAGGCATATACGGGACAGCTCCAATCATATGAGGGCCAGAATGGACGGTATTACCGCCTGTCTGACTCTCATGCAAGGAGAGTGCACTCCCTACAGAAACGTTGTTGAAACTGTCTGGAAAGTTCGACGTTGAAGCCGACTCAGACAGCGATTGATTTCTCTTCCGGTTAATAATTTCCCGGGCATTAGAAGTTGGTCTTTTACTTCTCACCGGCTGTTGGGGCCGGCGAGTGTTATTGGTGTTCCCCCCAGAAAGGAGAATTTTTAACCAATCGATGGTCCCGGCTGCCTTCTCCTTTGGGTGAGGAGTAGGCTGCCGGTTTCTGACTGACTTCCCCTTTTCTGGAGGAGTCTTCTTCACCGACTGACCTTTACTTGGGCCAGCCTGGTTTTTGGTGATCAGCTTTGTAATTTCACCCTTGAAACTCGTCATGAACCTCATGAGTTCGTCTCGGGTGACAAGGGCCGATCCAGCTGCCGTTTGGGTTGCCCCTTCCGGCTTCCCAGTAGGTCTGCTCGGACCCGCCTGGGAGGCGCCCCGCTCCAAAGTCTCTTTGGGCCGGATGCGCTTGACTCTGAGAGAGCCGTCCTCGGCTGTAGAGGTTTCGACCTGAGGATCCTCATCCTCCTCGTGGTCTGTAAAAACTTCTGGGTCTTCACCCAGACGGTTAGGGGGTGGTACAGACTCTTGAACCATCTTCGAGGTACTCTCCCCACAGACGGCGCCAAATGTTTTGGGGGTTTTTGTCCCTCGGGAGAGTTACAACACGAAGACTGATCCGGGATGAGCTGTACCTGCAAAACAAACGGAGACACCTGTTGGGTGGTGCTCCGCCTCCAACGATCAAGTTAGTAACTTAAAAGGAATAAAGAGTACGGAAATTTAGGTGGGTATCTGCTCGGATTCCAAGCTCAGGTGTTTCTCTGATGTAAGAGAATGCAGGTGTATTAAATGATAAAAACGTGCCTCTGAAATGAGGGACATCTCCCTATTTATAGGGTCATTGGGAATTGCCCCTGATTAGTTCACTAAACCCTAATCATTTGGTGGGCTGCGCCGTTTTCCGGCGTTCTCGGGATTTGGGCCTGAAGGCCGCCTTTTCCCCTTTATTTCTGGAATGACACGTGTCAAGCAGGGATTGGTCCATTTTGGACCAATCTGAGGCTGACACGTGTCACCCTCTGATTGGGACACGTGGTAGGGTAAAAATACCCTAAACACCTTCTTCTACAAAAATAAAGAAAACAGTTAGTCAAAAGATTAACAAAAGCAAGTAAAGCATCAATACGGACGGTAAATTGCTGAGTGTGTTATAATTATACTCAGCTTGAACATGGTACTAAGTCCACAAGCGGAGAGGAAGGCCTCGTTCTTAAAAAAGTCCGGGTTCTTAGGGACGATTATTTGAGTCCCATCCTCTAAGGGCGCAGTAGTTGTCTTAAAAAAGCCCGACTCCATAATCTGCTCGTAAGCCTTGGAAGACATCTGGGGCAGGGTGCACTTCTTCCCGAGCAGCGCTATATCTTGATTGTACCGGTGAAGGAACCGGTTGTGCCTTAGAGTTGGAAAGAAGATCATATGAAATCTATCCTTCCAACCCGACCATTTGGATGGTTTGTCCAAGGTCATTAAATATTACGGGTGTGTGGTTAGAGTGTACCATGCACCATACCCGTCTGGGGCCCGGCTCATATAATGCATATGGGAAAACACAGCAAAGCTAGGCTCTATGTTCTAAAACTCGCAAGCAGCAATATAGCCAAGAATGTTTAGCCACGAGTTTGGGGTAAGTTGTCAGACACCCAAGTCATACCCCTTCAAAATCCTTTTAATCCCTTCATGAAGGGGAAAGTGGAGGCCGGCTTTAATCACGGCTTCATAGCAGCCGAAATAGCTGTCGGCGTTCTCAATATCATCCTCCCAGGAAATCGTTGCCTCAGGCGGAGGAACCTCTATTCTCCATTCCTCTCCTACCTGATGCGCTTTTGCAAAAGCTCTAAAGTTGCTTTGCATAACAGCTAAGTCCCTAGGAAGCATTTTAATGGTTAAGGGATTTGGATGAGCCAGCCCTTTAGCCGGCTGCTAATACTCAGCCGCTATATCTTTTGGTCATAGACCGACGCCTCTGAGTCGGATCTCTCGACGGCTTCCTCGCTGCCTGATCCCTCTTCACCAGACCCTAAGGAAGAGGCATCGTCCTCGCCGTCTTCCCCTTCTAATATCGTGTCACTAGGGGTTAAAGGGGTGCCACCCGAAGAAGAACCCACCTGCTCTTGCTCTTCCTCCAAATTCTCATACTCCTTCTTTAGGGTAAAAATACCCTAGACATGTGGACCAATGAGAGAGGCCCACGTGTCAAGCCCTAGCAGGTCACCATAGGCCACTCACCAGCTGACACGTGGCAACCTCAGAGAATAATAAGAATTGCGGCCTTCAAAGGCCCAATTCCCGCAAAATTCGCACTTTACGGCACGGCCCCACAAAACCTAGGTCAGAGTGACCTAGGGAGGGGCACTTTTCCCAACGACCCTATAAATAGGGAGATATTCCCCCAATTAGGGGACACATTGAATCATTTATTACACCCATTTTTTCTCTCATCAGAGAACACCTAATCTCGGAATCCGAGAAGATCCCACCTAAATTTACGCACTTTTTTCTTTCATTCAAGTTCTAACTTGATCTTTGGAGGCGAGCTCCTACCACCCGGAGTCTCCGTTGATTTTGCAGGTACAACTTGAGCCAGACCAGTCTTTGTGCCGTAACTCTCCTAAGGGACAAAAACACCTAAAACATTTGGCGCCGGCTGTAGGGAGAGTACCTCAAGGATGGTTCAAGAGTCTGTACCACCTCCTGACCAGCCGGTTAACTAGCCAGAGGTCTTTACTGACCAAGAGGATGATGATCCTAGGTCGAAACCTACATAGCCAGAGATGGCTCTCTAATTACCAAGCGCATCCGTCTCAGAGACACTCTGGAACGGGGTGCAAGCCAGGCGGGTACAAGAAACCCCCTGGTCAGCTGGAAGGGGAAACCCATACGACAGACGGATCCGCTCTAGTCACCCGAGATGAACTCATGAAATTCATGACTAGTTTCAAGGGTGAAATCAAGGATCTGATCACTAAGAGCTGGTCTGGCCCAAGCAAGGGTCAGTCGGCAAGGATAACTCCTCCAGAAAGGAGAAAGCCAGTTAGGGACAGGCAGCCGACTCCACATCCAAAGGACAAGGCAGCCGGGACCTTTGACTGGTCCAAAATTCTTCTACCCCAGAGGAATACCAGAAGCACCCGTAGGAGTGAACAGCCGATGGGAAACAAAAAAATCAACTCCTGATGCTTGGGAAATCATCACCCGCAGGAGGAATTAACAATTGTCGGAGTCAGCCTCCACCTCGAGCTTTCCGGACAGCTTTAACAATACATATGCAGGGAATGCCCAATCCTTGCATGAGAGCCATATAGGCGGTAATACTTTCCACTCTGGCCCTCACATGATTGGGAATGCACTGTACGTACCGCCTATGGTCTACGGCCCGTATTCTCCTCACTTCATGAAGCCGACCCTCTTTAGAGGTCAGGCATCGTACAGCAATGTCCAGCCACTAGACTGGCAGCTTTGTCTGCTCCGCCTTGGTGAACAACCTTCTGCGTTCACTAGGGAAATAACTGAGGCGGCACAGCCTGCCAAGGTAAAAAACGTGTTGGTAGGTACTTTTGATGGTACCTCCAACCCGGAAGACCACCTCATGGCATACACCAACCTCATGTATTTACAGGGGTTGGACGATGCCACTTGGTGTCGATACTTCCCGGCTACATTAAAGGGCATTGCCCAATAATGGTTTGGCAACTTCCCAGCCAGTTCTATTGATAGCTTCAAGAAGCTTGCCTTCTTGTTTGCTTCCAACTTCTCGATGAACATCCCTGCGAAGAAAACAAGTCTTGACTTGAGCACTATTAAGCAGGGAGAGAGAAAAGGGTTACGCTCCTATGTCAGGCGGTTCAATCTAACAAGAATACAGCTTCAAGGACTGTCTGACGAGGTAGCTTTCACAGACTTCTTTAAGAATCTGAGAGACGGGTCAACTTTTAAGTTTGACCTTGTCAGAAAAGGGGCATTCACCTGGCAGGCGACCCTAAGGGAGGCGGAAAGCTACATTCAAGCAAACGATCTCTGTTCGCCTAGCAGCTAGTCAGACTCCAAGAAGTATGACAAACAGAAAGATAGCCGAACTGCTCAGCCGACAAAGAAAAAAGAAGAGAGCAAGAAGAGAAAAGAAGTCTTGGCGGTGGGCGATTAAGTCGTCCCAGAAGAAAAAGAAAGAGTTTAAACCGTACATCCCCAAGTACGAGTTTAACAAGGACTGCAACTCCATCCTCATGGAGATCTAGGACCGACTGTCTCTTAAGAAACCGAATCCAATGAAAAGTTCTAATCAATCAAGGAACAAAAATAAATTCTGCCAATACCATGAGGAAGTTGGCCATGACACCAACGACTGCTTAAGCCTTCAACGGGCGTTGGACCGTCTGGCTGACAAGGGGATGTTAAAGTCCTACATTTCTAAGTCCAAAGGGACTAACAATAAGAACCCGGGGCAGTTGTCTAAGACCCCCCAGCCTGATAGTAGCTCGAAAACTGACAAGTAGCCGGTCTACACTATAGCAGGCGGATTCTCATGCGGTGGCCCAATAATCCGGGGCACCAAGAGCCATATTCAAAAGATGGACAATGATGAAGATGAGCAGGCGTCAGCTTGCTCCACCTTCCCAGACGTTTTGATCACTGAGAAGGACAGGGGCAGCGTCCGTCGCCCGCATGATGACCCGGTTGTCATTGAATGTAAGGTCGCCAATCAGTTGGTTGGGCGAATCCTTATTGACATCGGCAGTTCATCGGACATCATTAGTTAGAGGTGCTTGTAGAAGCTAAAGTACAAGCCCAGCAGCATGCACCCGATAAACCACCCCCTGGTTGGCTTTGGAGGGGGATGGTGTACCCAGTTGGTAGGATTGATCTACCCATCCGGCTGGGAGAAAAAGGAGAAGGGCGACACCTGATCGTCAAGTTCTTGGTAGTTGAGGAACTGACCGGCTATAACATTATTTTAGGCCGTCCAACTCTCAACGAGGCCAAGGCGGTAATCATTCCTGTTTAGGGTATTTTTACCCTGCCACGTGGCCCAATCAGAGGGTGACACGTGTCAGCCTCAGATTGGTCCAAAATGGACCAATCCCTGCTTGACACGTGTCATTCCAGAAATAAAGGGGAAAAGGCGGCCTTCAGGCCCAAATCCCGAGAATGCCGGAAAACGGCGCAGCCCACCAAATGATTAGGGTTTAGTGAACTAATCAGGGGCAATTCCCAATGACCCTATAAATAGGGAGATGTCCCTCATTTCAGAGGCACGTTTTTATCATTTAATACACCTGCATTCTCTTACATCAGAGAAACACCTGAGCTTGGAATCCGAGCAGATACCCACCTAAATTTCCGTACTCTTTATTCCTTTTAAGTTACTAACTTGATCGTTGGAGGCGGAGCACCACCCAACAGGTGTCTCCGTTTGTTTTGCAGGTACAGCTCATCCTGGATCAGTCTTCGTGTTGTAACTCTCCCGAGGGACAAAAACCCCCAAAACATTTGGCGCCGTCTGTGGGGAGAGTACCTCGAAGATGGTTCAAGAGTCTGTACCACCCCCTAACCGTCTGGGTGAAGACCCAGAAGTTTTTACAGACCACGAGGAGGATGAGGATCCTCAGGTCGAAACCTCTACAGCCGAGGACGGCTCTCTCAGAGTCAAGCGCATCCGGCCCAAAGAGACTTTGGAGCGGGGCGCCTCCCAGGCGGGTCCGAGCAGACCTACTGGGCAGCCGGAAGGGGCAACCCAAACGGCAGCTGGATCGGCCCCTGTCACCCGAGACGAACTCATGAGGTTCATGACGAGTTTCAAGGGTGAAATTACAAAGCTGATCACCAAAAACCAGGCTGGCCCAAGTAAAGGTCAGTCGGTGAAGAAGACTCCTCCAGAAAAGGGGAAGTCAGTCAGAAACCGGCAGCCCACTCCTCACCCAAAGGAGAAGGCAGCCGGGACCATCGATTGGTCAAAATTCTCCTTTCTGGGGGGGAACACCAATAACACTCGCCGGCCCCAACAGCCGGTGAGAAGTAAAAGACCAACTTCTGATGCCCGGGAAATTATTAACCGGAAGAGAAATCAATCGTTGTCTGAGTCGGCTTCAACGTCGAACTTTCCAGACAGTTTCAACAAAGTTTCTGCAGGGAGTGCACTCTCCTTGCATGAGAGTCAGACAGGCGGTAATACCGTCCATTCTGGCCCTCATATGATTAGAGCTGTCCCGTATATGCCTTCTCCGGCTTACGGGCAATATCCTCCTCACTTCATGCAACCGGCCCTTTTTGGGAGTCAGGCGGCATATCCAAATGTCCAGCCTTTGGACTGGCAGCTTCGTTTGCTGCGCCTGGGTGAACAATCTTATGCGTTCACTCGAGAGATAACCGAGGCGGCTCAGCCGGCCAAGGTTAAAAATGTGTTGGTTGGTACCTATGACGGTACCTCCAACCCGGAAGATCACCTCATGGCTTACACCAACCTCATGTATCTGCAGGGGTTGGATGATGCCGCCTGGTGTCGATGCTTCCCGGCTACATTGAAGGGCATTGCCCAACAATGGTTTGGTAATCTGCCAGCCGGGTCCATAGACAGCTTCAGGAAGCTTGCCTTCCTATTTGCCTCTAACTTCTCAATGAACATCCCTGCTAAGAAAACAAGCCTTGATCTGAGCACTGTTAAGCAGGGAGAGAGAGAAGGGCTGCGCTCATATGTCAGGCGGTTCAATCTGATAAGAATTCAGATTCAAGGACTGTCGGACGAGGTAGCTTTTACAGACTTTTTTAAGGGTCTGAGAGACGGGTCGACCTTTAAGTTCGACCTCGTCAGAAAAGGGGCTTTCACCCTACAGGCGGCCCTGAGGGAGGAGGAAAGCTACATTCAAGCTACCGACCTCTGCTCGCCTGGCAGTCAGTCGGACTCTAAGAAGTCTGACAGACAGAAAGACAGCCGGCCTGCTCAGCCGGCAAAAAAGAAAGAAGAGAGCAAGAAGAGAAAAGAAGTCTGGGCGGTTAGTGACTCTGACCAGCCATCCCAGAAGAAAAAGAAAGAGTTTAAACCGTACGTCCCCAAGTACGAGTTTAACAAAGACTCCAACTCCATCCTCATGGAGGTAAAGGACCGGCTGTCCATTGAGAAGCCGAATCCTATGAAGAGTTCTGTCCAGTCACGGAACAAGAATAAATTCTGTCAGTTCCATGAGGAAGTTGGCCATGACACCAACGACTGCTTCAGTCTTCAGCGTGCGTTGGACCGTCTGGCTGACAAAGGGCTGTTGAAGTCCTACATTTCTAAGTCCCCAGCCGGGGCAAAAAAGAAAAACAAGGGTCAGTCCTCCAAGACTACCCCCCAGCCTGCTAGTAGTTCGGATACCGACAAGGAGCCGGTCTACACTATAGCGGGCGGGTTCTCATGTGGTGGCCCTACCATCCGGGGCACCAAGAGCCATCTTCGAAAGATGGACAAAGATGATGATGAGCAGGCGGAAGCCAGCTCCTCCTTCCCAGACGTCCTGATCACTGAGAAGGACAGGGGCAGCGTCCGCCGCCCGCATGATGACCCGGTGGTCATTGAATGTAAGGTTGCCAACCAGCTGGTTGGACGGATCCTTATAGACACCGGCAGCTCATCAGACATCATCAGCCTCCGGTGCCTGCAAAAGCTGAAATACAATGTCAGCAGCATGCATCCGGTCACCCATCCCTTGGTTGGTTTTGGGGGTGGGATGGTCTACCCAGCCGGAAGAATTGACTTACCCATCCGGCTGGGGGAGAAAGGCCAGGGACGACACATTGTCGTCAGATTCTTGGTCGTTGAGGAGTTGACCGCCTACAACATCATCCTTGGCAGGCCAACCCTTAACGTAGCCAAGGCAGTAATCATCCCGTCTCTCATGCTCATCAAGTATGAGAGGGATGACGGCTCTGTTGTTTCCTTGAATGGGGATCAGAAGACGGCCCGAGAGTGCTATCTCTCAGCCGTTCGAGATACCGTGGCCCCAGGCGGTCAAGAACCAATAGACCTTGACAATGTCAAGGATGCCGATCCAGCTCCTGCCCCACCAGCAGCCGGTAAGAAAAGAAAGGCACCTATGTTGGTGGAGGTGAAGAAGGAGAAAAAATAGCAATCACTGACCGGTGAGCGGTCAGATGAGCTTCGTCCCCAACCGGCTGACGAATGCATTGATCTCGTTCTGGATAACAGCAGTCCCGAACGTACTGTTAAGGTTGGGACGGTTGCGCATGCTACCTTGGGTGCAAGCCTACACCTTCTGCTGAAGGAATTCAAAGACATCTTCGCCTTTGAAGTGGAAGAGATGTGCCAGGCGTCAGCCCGGATCTCGCTGTCCACAAACTTGCCGTGGATCCCAAAAAGAAGCCCATCCGGCAAAAGAAAAGAAACCACGGTGAGGAAAGAAGTCAGGCGGCAGCTGCCGAAGTCAAAAAGCTGCTAGATGCCAGGTTCATTCGGCCTTGTAGTTTTCCCGACTGGGTGGCCAATGTGGTCCTTGTTAAGAAGCCGAATGGGACCTGGCGCATGTGTGTTGATTACACAGACCTCAACAAGGCGTGTCCAAAGGACAGTTATCCGCTTCCAAAAATCGACAGCTTGGTCGACTCTACAGCCGGCCACGCCTTGATGAGCTTTATGGATGCCTATTCCGGCTTCCATCAGATACCCCTGTGGAAAAAAGATCAAGAGAAGACGACCTTTGTCACTGATCAGGGGTTATTCTGTTATACTGTGATGCCGTTTGGCTTGAAAAATGCGCCTGCCACTTTCCAACGAATGATTAATACGGTCTTTGTTAATCAGATTGGGAGGAATGTGGAGGCATACATTGATGACATGATAGTCAAATCTAAGCAGCAGGCGGATCACCTTGCTGATCTCCGAGAAACCTTCACCACACTCAGGCGGCATAAGGTCATGTTAAATCCTAAGAAATGCGTCTTTGGTGTTGAGTCTGGGAAGTTTCTCGGGTTCCTGATTGATCAAAGGGGGATAGAGGCTAACCCTGAGAAGATACAGGCGGTGATTGACATGCAGTCACCCCATTCTGTCAAGGAAGTCCAGAGACTCACCGGTTGCCTGGCTGCCTTGGGAAGATTCCTCAGCCGGTCAGGCGACAAATGCCTCTACTTCTTCCAAGCAATCAGGAAGAAGACCAGATTTGAATGGGGGGATGATGCTGAGGCGGCGTTCCAGAGGTTGAAAGAGCATTTACATTCTCTGCCTAGGTTGGTCAGTCCTTTGCCTAGGGAGACGTTGTACATGTATTTAGCCGTCTCAGACCATGCCCTCAGTGCCGTTCTCCTTGCTGAGCGAGACGGCGCGCAGCTCCCGGTTTACTTCATTAGCCATGTTCTTAAAAATGCTGAACTCCGGTACCCCATGGTTGAAAAATTTGGCCTCGCTTTGTATATGGCATTCAAAAAATTGAAGCCTTACTTTTTGGCACATCCGGTGGTGATTTACACGGACCAGCCACTCAAGCGGCCAATGTCTACCTTGGACTCATCCGGGAGAATGTTGAAATGGGCTATTGAAATGCAGAGCCTTGAAATCGCTTACGAACCAAGAAAGGCAGTGAAAGGTCAGGCGTTTGCCGACTTCATTGTGGAAATGACTCGTCCGGTGGCTCCGGATAATCTTGATCAGGTTTGGAAAGTGTACGTAGACGAGAGCTCTACAAAGAACGGCTGTGGTGCAGGTGTAATTTATGAGTCTCCTGAAGGAGATAGATTTGAGTATGCACTACGCTTCAAATTTCAGGCCTCTAACAATGAGGCGGAATATGAAGCCCTGCTAGCCGGCATTCGCATGTGTAAGGCGGCAGGGGCCATGAAAATTGACGCCTACTCTGATTCTCAATTGGTTGTTAGCCAGTATGAGGGAAGCTACGAGGCTACTCATCCGGCTATGATTAAATATCTTCAGGCAGTCAAAGAAGAGACCAAGGCACTTGAGGAATTCCGGCTGAATCAGGTGCCTAGGTCGGAAAACAATCAGGCGGATGCATTGTCAAAGCTGGCATCTTCCGCCTGCCATGATACGCCTCGGTCAGTCTTCTGGGAAGTTCTTGAAAAAAGAAGCATCTATGAGGATCCCGTTGGAATTCTGGACCGAAGCTCTACCTAGATGGATGGCATCCGGGCCTATCTCTCAGACGGCACACTTCCTGATTCGCCACAGGAAGCAGCCGTCCTGAAAAAGCGAGCTGCAAGATTCGAGTTAAAAAATGGAGAACTCTTCAAGGCGGGGTTTCTGAAGCCTTTGTTGAAGTGTGTCACCCCAGAAAAGGGGAAAGAAGTTCTCGAAGACTTGCACTCAGGATTCTACGCCTCTCACATAGGCGGCAGGTCCCTAGCCGTCAGAGCCAGACGACATTACTTTTGGCCCACTCTTGAGGCAGACGCCAAGGAGTTGGTGAAGAAATGTGACAAGTGCCAAAAATTTGGCAAACTCATTCACCGTCCGGCTACTGATCTGACGGCCATCCACAGCCCAATCCCGTTTGCAAAATGGGGCATGGACATTCTAGGTCCTTACACGCCTGCTCCAGGCGGAAAGCGCTATATCTTAGTGGCTGTGGATTACTTCACCAAGTGGGTTGAGGCTGAGGCGGTTAAAAACATCAAGACCTCAGACGTAATTTCCTTCATCTGGAAGAACATTATCACCCGGTACGGGGTACCCATGTCTATGGTTTTTTATAATGGTCCTCAGTTTGAGACGACTCAGCTAAAAACTTGGTTGGGAGATTAGGGGATCTCAAGCTATTTCGCATCTGTTGGCCGGCCCCAAGCAAACGGCCAAGTTGAAGCTTTCAACAAACTCATCTCAGACGGCATTAAAAAGAAAATAGAAAGAGCTGGTGGCTTATGGGCAGAAGAATTAATTCATGTCCTGTGGGCCATCCGGACAACAACGAAAGGGGCAACCGGTGAAACCCCATTTCTCATGGTTTACGGTGCTGAAGCCGTCTTGCCCATCGAACATTACGAGCCGACTCTCAGAGTCATGCTATATGATGAGGAGGCAAACTGGGAAGCAATGCGCCTGGCATTGGATTCACTCCCAGAACGCAGGGGCAATGCCGCCTTGCGTCATGAGATTTACCGTCTGAGAATGACGAGAGCCTACAACAAAAAAGTACACAAGCGTCCCTTGAAAGTTGACGACTTAGTGTTACGAAAAATGGAGGCAACCGGTAGGGCCAATGAGTTGGGAAAGCTAACCCCAAATTGGGAAGGCCCCTACCGGATCTATGAAGAAGTAAGGGACGGCACCTACCGCCTGGAAACTCCAGACGGCAGGCGCCTGCCTAGAACTTGGAATGTAGACAATCTAAAAAAGTACTACTTCTGAGAATGTAAACTTTTTGTAAACAGTGTCAGTTAATGAAGATTCAGACTTTGTTTGCAAAATTATCGTTTGATTATCCATCCGGGTAATATCCAGGCGGATTCCTCACCTAACTAAGTTCGATACTTAGTGAAGATTTCATTTGTTAGTCCGCCTGGGTAATACTCGGATCTCTTGTTTATTTAAGTTTGATTTTGTTTATTCAATTGCTTGACTATTCTCCTGGGTAATACTCAGACGGATTCTCCATTTATCTAACTAAGTTTGATACTTAGTATGATACTATCCGCCTGGGTAATACTCAGACGGATTCTCCATTTATCTAACTAAGTTTGATACTTAGTATGATACTATCCGCCTGGGTAATACTCAGACGGATTCTCCATTTATCTAACTAAGTTTGATACTTAGTATGATACTATCCGCCTGGGTAATACTCAGACGGATTCTCCATTTATCTAACTAGGTTTGATACTTAGTATGATCAAATATTTGTCTGTCCGTCTGGATATTACCCAGATAGACTCGTATGCTTAAAAAACTAAGTTCGATACCTAGTGTAAATTCAACACTGATTAAGAAACTAAGCACAAAAACGTTTAGTGGCTACACAACCGGTCTCAAAAAGGACCAGAGGCTAAAATGGCCGGATGGTTGCTATTTTTATAAAATCGCCTGTCCCAACATGGACAAAGGCGTCCGGCGACACCCCTCCGGGTGCAATCGTCGCAGAGAATGGATTATCTGTCGGTTCTACGTATCCATGCAGACGGCAAAAATTGAACGACCAAATTGGTCAACTCATAGCCGTCTGACTAAAATAACCTATGAAGAACAAATTTCCTAAATACCGGATGCCCATAGGCATCAGTCGGTAATCGGCTGAAGTTCTCACTTAGGTCATTTATTTAAAAATTGCACCTCACCCCAATTGGGGCAAGAGTTCAATGGCTATGAAGTCTCTACCAAGACGGGCATAAGCCGTCTGGGTAGTGACTGAAACGCCTGTTGGTGTACGGCTGTGCACTTGGTTTGGGGCAATCACTACTGTGATTGATTGACTTACAAACATATCATGCTATTTGCAGCATCAGACGTTTCCAAGTCAATCAACCAGCTCCAATTGAAACCAATCACACAGCCGTCCAGGGGCAAAGACAGCCGGACTACTGATTAGTTAAGCAAGAAATCGCCGCATGCTTTTGATAAGTTAGGCAAAAAATTCAAATGCTAAATGATCAAAACCGACTTAGTCGGTGCAATTCATAAAAGTCCATCCAACCAAACGGTTGTAATGGATTGAATGTTAACCGGACCCCGTCCGGGAGAAAGAAATTGTTAATTAACCCGGCTCCATAGCCGGTAAAAACACAAATACTCGGCACGCAGGCCGGAAAAAGCAATTTTTGGCATACAGCCGCTGAATAAAAATTAAAAAAGCAAAGATTGGCATACTGCCGCTGAAGGGTCACTTCTGGGCTGCAGACGGAGCCTCCGGGTCCTCTCCCTTCTCCTCATTGTCTGAGGGAATTTCCTGCGCTTCGCCAGGACCAGGAAGCTCAGGCGCGGACGGCTCATTGTTGCTGAGCCAGGCTTCAAAGGAGGAAGGCTCTGGCTCGCCTTGCTCCCGCAAGTACACCACGTACTCGGCGTAGCTGTGCGCCAGTGCCCAGACGCGGTAATCTGTGTCTGGGTACAAGGCAGCCCAGGCAATCTTCATACGGGCGTCGTTGTCAGCGTCACTCTCAGCAACCAGGCGATTTTGCTCCGCCTCCAGGGTTGTTGCAAAGTTCTTCTGAGCCTGCGCAGCGTCCTTCTCTAGCCTCTCAACCTTGGACTTAAGTTTGCCAAGGTCCGCCTGGGCCTTCTTGAGCGCCTCTCGTCTGCCTTTTTCTGGGCCTCCTCCGCCCCCTTCTTGGCCGTCTCAGCATCAGCAGCCCGCTGGTCGGCCGCCTTCAGATCTAGCTCCAGGTTTTGGATTTTGGACGCCTGTGTCATAATTATTGCTTTAGTTTCATGTTCATTTACGATAGTTGAATGCAAAGCAATATTATCAGCGTCTATGGCAGACTTCTTGGCCCTTTTTACCTCTTCCCGTTTGCGGGAATAAGGACGTTTGAGCCCGTCTACCCGCAGCATGGCCTGCAAAAGGCAGGCGGTATAAGAATTACAGGCGGGGTAAAACACTTGGAAAAAATAACATTGAATTGACAAGTTTCCTACCTCAGCCAGAAGGGATAGAATGCGTTCAAGGTTGAACGTCTCTATCCCAGGGATTTCGTCCTTATCCCTCTTCCGGACGGCCTCCAGCATGGCCTTGGCATGCTTCTGGACGTCTGGCCAGCGGGGAGATTGAGTTTGATCTGCACCACAATCAATAGGTGATGAGTGCGAAACTAAGGCAGCACCTATTTGTTGCCGACCGTCTGAGGATGACGTCTGTTGGGAGTGGGATTTCACCCGTAAAGGCCACCCCAGCTCAAGCGGGGATTCAAAAGGGTTCTTACCTTCAGAGCCGACCAAGCGGGAGACGCTTGCGGGCGTGGTGAACCCCGCGGCTGCTGAGGGGTTGGCAAGATCAAGGCACACGCTGCCGCCTACCTTCTCGAGTCGCCCCGCTATCCGCATCGTCCTAGCCCCGGCTGAGGCGCCAGGAGTTGACGTAGAGGCGGACTTTTTTATTTTATTGAGAACGGCTGGGGCCTCCTCTCTAGCCCGTTTGAGATTCTTCTCAAACGATTTCCCAACTTCTCCCCCCTGTGAAAATAAACAAGTAAAGGTTAGTATCCGGGCAAGACAGTCTATAAAATAAACTTAAGAAAGGGAGAGGCGCTCAATACCTTGGCCCTGACCTCGGCCGCAGCTTTCTCCGCAAGTTCTTTGCGGATGGCCGCAGAAGACCGCTTGGGAGTTTTCTCCGTCTGCAGCATGTTCAATGCTTCTTCTGCAAAAAGAAAGAGATTGGTCAAAATCATAAATCAATACCGATAGAAAAATACTACAGACGGTATGAACTCAGGTGCATACGTTTATTAAACATGTGCCCTAGCCTGCAGGCGGCTAAGAAGCATTCATCCCTGAACCAGGCGCTCTTTGGAATCCAGTTCTTAGGGACTTTTATTGTTTCCTGATGCAAGTCTAAGCATGGAGAACTTCGAACATTTGCTTATCATGCATCAAGATAGCTTGTCCCTAAACATTGATTCAAGCCAAGCATTGCATGGACACTTTCTTGGATATCAAAGCAAAGCCACGGTTTGCTTAGTGGCTTTTCTTGGAGTCTAGTTCACTTTCTTGAACTTTCTTGAATTTTCTTTACTTAGATTTTTCTTATAAGTTTTTACCTTTCACTTGAAAGGGTTTTTCTTGGTTCAAGCATTAGGATCTTTAATCTTTATTTAGTTCTTTAATTTTTATTTATTTATTTAGTTGCTTAAAAAATCAGTTAGTTAGCAAAATAAATCAGCTTGGTGTATGCTTGTGCGCCAAGGTGCTTGCTCTTCAAGCAAGTTAGAATTCTAGTTTAATTAGGATTGAATTAGGGACTTGTCCTAATCTTCCTAGGTAAACTAAGTCTTATAAATAGGGCTGTAAACACACGAATAAAGATACATAGATTAATATTCAGATTTATTTCTTAAGTTGCATACTTGAGTTTTGGTTGATTGCGATCAATTGCTGTTTTGCTTGTTTTAGTTAAAACATTCGTTTGGATTGATTAATTAGGTGGATTCTTAATTGATTAATCTTAGTTTTTGTTTAATTCTTGGTGGATTTCCTGTATAGAATTAGACTTAAACATATCCCTTGTGTTTTGTTGATTTTCGGATCAATAATTCACATCATTTCCCCGGTTGACAGAGTTGCGTCTGTGAGGCCGAAAAAGTCTGCCTCAATTATTTTGTCAAAGTCTTCCTCTGGGATCCGGGGAAGAGCGCACTTCCTGCCCAACAAGTCAGGCTTCTTATTGTACAGACGGAATTCATAATTCTCCCGTCTGGTTGGGGCTGACATCAGGTAGAACCTGTGCTTCCAGCCATCGAACTTGGAGACCTTGTCCAAGGTCATCATATATTGCGGCTGCGTGGTTAGAGTATACCACGCTCTCCAGCCGCCTGGGCTCCTGCTGAGGTAATGCATGCTTGCAAAAGCCTCCCAGCCGGGGTTGAGCCCTTGGAATTCGCAAGCGGCAACATACCCCAGAATGTTGGTCCAGGAGTTGGGGGTAAGTTGCCAGAGCCCCAGGCCGTAGCCTCTCAAAATTGCCTTCACCGCCTGGTGAAGGGGGAAGCGAAGGCCGGCTTTGAACGCCGCCTCATAACAGCAAAAATAGCTGTTGGTTCTCTTGATCATCCCCCCAAGCGATGGTGCCCAGCTCAGGCGGCACCCGGATCTTATACCCGTCTCCAAGCGGGTGCATTTTCTTAAAGCTCTCTAAGTTTTCCCCCATTTGGATCCGGTCTTTGGAGGAGACGTGGATGCTGAAGGGATCGTCCTTCTCACTCCATTTTTTCCTTTCTTCCTCCTCGCTATCCGGAAGAGGGGGCAAGTCATCGCTGCTCTCGGAGGTAGAGGCGGAGCTGTGACTCTTCGACTCCCTCTCACTTTGGTCCATGGGGGCAGAGGCGGCATCATCGCCGCCTTGGTCACACTCGTCCAAGAAAGAGTCAGCAGGGGTTGAAGGGGCGCGCGGAGGGGATCTCTCCAGAGCCGTCTGGTCTCCCTGACCAGACGTTTCTCCCTCAGGCGTTCGGCCGCCTGAGCCTTCGCTTCTGTAATTTGGATCATTGGCCGTCTGCATTGTCCGAGCCATGGTGTCCTGCACAGACACATAACTGGTCGGAATCCATGGCAAAGGGTGGTCCCAACACCCCGAGCCGGCACTCCCAGTCCTAGACTCAGCCGTCCCTGGTGACCGGCTGGACTCTAACCTAGGCTGTGCCGTGTGTGTTGGTGATGCATCCATTTATTGCAAGAAATATGTACAAGCGGTGAAAAAAGAAAAGAGCTGAGAGAGACAGAGACGGTACCTTTGGATTTGGTATCTGAAGGAAGGCGGGTCCGGCTGGGTTGCGGAAGAACAAAGTTTCTTGCTTGCGCCTAACTCAAACGGATGACTTCTGCTCTCTCAAAGTTTTTCTCTCTAGAAAATTTTTGTAAAATGTACAAAATAATGAGGGTAAAACGGCTATATGTAGAGGGTAAATACAGGGACATTTCCGTAATTTACCTAGAAGGTGAACGGTTACTCTGTAACGGTAAAATTACCACCTATCGAAGCGTGACATGTGTCACAGATGCCACGTGGCATGCCACGTCACATCTGTGAGGGGCAAATGTTTAGGGTATTTTTACCCTGCCACGTGGCCCAATCAGAGGGTGACACGTGTCAGCCTCAGATTGGTCCAAAATGGACCAATCCCTGCTTGACACGTGTCATTCCAGAAATAAAGGGGAAAAGGCGGCCTTCAGGCCCAAATCCCGAGAACGCCGGAAAACGGCGCAGCCCACCAAATGATTAGGGTTTAGTGAACTAATCAGGGGCAATTCCCAATGACCCTATAAATAGGGAGATGTCCCTCATTTCAGAGGCACGTTTTTATCATTTAATACACCTGCATTCTCTTACATCAGAGAAACACCTGAGCTTGGAATCCGAGCAGATACCCACCTAAATTTCCGTACTCTTTATTCCTTTTCAAGTTACTAACTTGATCGTTGGAGGCGGAGCACCACCCAACAGGTGTCTCCGTTTGTTTTGCAGGTACAGCTCATCCCGGATCAGTCTTCGTGTTGTAACTCTCCCGAGGGACAAAAACCCCCAAAACAATAGTCAAATCCAAGCAGCAGGTGGATCACCTTGCTGATCTCCGAGAAACCTTCACCACACTCAGGCGGCATAAGGTCATGTTAAATCCTAAGAAATGCGTCTTTGGTGTTGAGTCTGGGAAGTTTCTCGGATTCCTGATAGATCAAAGGGGGATAGAGGCTAACCCTGAGAAGATACAGGCGGTAATTGACATGAAGTCACCTCGCACTGTTAAGAGAGTACATAGACTAACCGGTTGCCTGTCGACACTAGGGAGGTTCCTCAGTCGGTCAGGTGACAAATGCCTTTACTTCTTCCAAGCAATCAGGAAGAAGACCAGATTTGAAAGGGGGGATGATGCTGAGGCGGCTTTTCAAAAGCTGAAAGAGCACTTGCAGTCTTTTCCAAGGCTTGTTAGCCCTCTGCCCAAAGAGACGTTATACATGTACCTAGCCGTCCCAGATCATGCCCTCAGTGCTGTTCTCCTTGCTGAGAGAGACAACATCCAGCTCTTGGTCTATTTCATTAGCCATGTGCTAAAAAATGCTGAACTCCGGTAACTCATGGTTGAAAATTTTGGCCTTGCTTTATATATGGCATTCAAGAAATTAAAACCATACTTTTTGGCACATCGGGTTATAATTTACACCGATCAGCCCCTCAAGCGGCCAATGTCTACCTTGGAGTCATCCGGCAGAATGCTGAAATGGGCTATTGAAATGCAAAGTCTTGAAATCACTTTTGAACCCAGAAAGGCAGTGAAGGGTCAGGAATTTGCCAACTTCATTGTTGAAATGACACGACCAGTAGCACCGGATAACATTGATCAGGTTTGGAAAGTGTATGTAGACAGGAGCTCGATGAAGAACGGCTGCGGTGCAGGAATTATATATGAGTCACCTGAGGGGGATAGATTTGAATATGCACTGCGGTTTAAGTTCCAAGCCTCGAATAATGAGGCGGAATACGAAGCCTTGCTAGCCGAAATCCGCATGTGTAAGGCAGCAAGGGCAAAAAAAATTGACGCCTACTCTGATTCACAGTTGGTCGTAAGCCAGTATGAGGGAAAATATGAGGCAACTCATCCGGCTATGATCAAGTATCTTCAGGCAGTCAAAGAAGAGGCTAGTGCACTTGAAGAATTCCATCAGAGTCAAGTGCCCAGGTCAGATAACAACCAGGCGGATGCATTGTCCAAGCTGGCATCCTCCGCCTGCTGTGATACGCCTCGATCAGTCTTTTGGGAAGTTTTGCAAAAAAGAAGTATATATGAAGAACCCATTAGAATCCTAGACCAAAGCTCTACCTAGATGGATGGCATCCGGGCATATTTAGCAGACGGCACGCTTCTTGACTCACCACAAGAGGCAGCCGTCATGATAAACGAGCAGCAAATTTCGAGATGAGAAATAGAGAGCTCTTCAAAACGGGTTTCCTTAAACCTTTATTGAAGTGTGTTACCCCAGAAAAGGGTAAAGAAGTTCTTGAAGAATCGCATGCGGGATACTACGCCTCTCATGTAGGCGGCAGGTCCCTAGCCATCAGAGCCAGGCGGCATTATTTTTGGCCTACTCTTGAAGAAGATGCTAAAGAGTTGGTGAAGAGGTGTGACAAATGCCAGAGGTTTGACAAGCTTATCCACCGACCGGCTACTTATCTGACGGCAATCCACAACCCAGTCCCGTTTGCTAAGTGGAGCATGGATATCTTGGGTCCTTATACGCCTACGCCAGGCGGAAAGCGTTATATTTTGGTGGCTATGGATTACTTCACCAAATGGATAGAGGCTGAGCCAGTGAAGAACATCTAGACAAAGGATGTCATCTCTTTTATTTGGAAGAACGTCATCACCCGGTTTGGGGTACCTATATTTATGGTATTCGATAATGGCCCTCAGTTTGAAACGCCTCACCTTAAGACTTGGTTGGGAGATCTGGGAATCTCGCATTGTTTTGCATCAGTCGGTCGACCCCAAGCAAACGACCAAGTTGAAGCCTTTAACAAGCTTATCTCAAACGGAATAAAAAAGAAAATTGAAAGAGCCGGTGGCTAATGGGCAGAAGAGCTGATTCATGTCCTATGGACCATCTGGATAACTACCAAAGGAGCAACCGGTGAAACCCCATTTCTCATGGTGTACGGTGCTGAAGTCGTCTTGCCTATTGAGCATTACGAGCCGACTCTTAGAGTCATGCTTTATGATGAAGAGGCAAATTGGGAGGCCATGCGGCTGGCATTGGACTCCCTCCCGGAACGCAGGGGCAATGCTTCCTTGCGTCATGAGATATACCGTCTGAGAATGATGAGAGCCTATAACAAGAAAGTACACAAGCGCCCTTTAAAAGCTGACGACTTTGTGTTACGAAAAATGGAGGCAACCGGTAGGGCCAATGAGCTTGGAAAGCAAACTCCCAATTGGGAAGGCCCCTACCGGATCTATGAAGAAGTCAGGGATGGAACCTACCGTCTAGAAACCCCTGACGGCAGACGCCTACCTAGAACTTGGAATGTAGATAACTTAAAAAAGTACTACTTATGGGAATTGTAAATTTTTGTAAACAAAAGAGTCTATTAATGAGAAATCAGGCTTTGTTTTCAAAATTGTGTTACTATTACTTATCCACCTGGGTAATACTCAGACGGACTATCTGCTTAACCAACTAAGTTCGATACTTAGTGTAAATTCAATGTTAAAATAACACGCGACCAATGGCCAGATTGAAAAACTAGGCACAAAAACGCTTAGTAGCTATACAACCGGTCTCCAACAAGACCAAAGGCCGGATGGTTGCTTAATTTACAAAATCGCCTATCCCGACATGGACAATGGCGTCCAGCGATACTCCAACGGGTGAAATTGTCGCAGAGAGCAGACTCTTTGTCATCTCTACGTACCTATGCAGACGGCAAAGATTGAACGACCAAATTGGTCAACTCATAGCCGTTTGACCAGAATAGTTTACAAGAACAATCAAGTTTCCAAATACCGGATGCCCCGAGGCATCAGTCGGTTACCGGCTAAAGTTCTTACATAGATTATTTATTCCAAAATTGCACTCTCTCTCCCAATTGGGGCAAAAGAGTTTGTGTAATGGCTATGCAATGATCCTAGAAGGAATATTACTGCCTGGGTAAGAGGCTCGAAGCACCCGTTCTAATGGTCGGTTGTACACTTGGTGTGGGGCAATCACCATTGTGATTGATTGGCCTTAAAACACCTCATACTTCTCCAAGTATCAAGTGTTTTCAAGCCAATCAATCAATATTGAAATGAAACCAACCACACAGCCGTCCAGGGGCAAAAGCAGCCAGATTGCAAATTGCCGCATGCTTTTCTAAGTTAGGCAAAATATTAAAGAATTGCAGTATATACGCAAAATTCAAATTAAAAAAATTCAAACACAAATATGTATAAACGACCGACTGAGTCGGAATACTTTATATTAATATTAAAAATGACACTTAAGCCATAATAATTGTTAACCGGAATCACATCCGGTGAAGAAGAAACGAAATGATTGTTAACCCAACTCCACAGTTGGTAAAAATAAAACATACTCTGCTTACAAGCCGGAAAAGAAAGAAACTTGGCATACTGCCGCTGAATATGGTGAAGTTGGCCTAAGGCTGAGGTGGAAGCTGTTGATTTGGAGGGTTTTTGATTGGTTATCAGCTGCTTGAGGCTGCTGCCTTCATTCTTCTTATCCTCCTCCAACTCCTCATCATTATCTGAGACATCATATCCAAGCTCTGCAGCCCAATCCTTGAAACAAGCGGAGCTGCCTCTTCCAGCAATTGGGCATCATACACCGCAGTGGCGTAATCATACCTAAGTTTATAGACTTCAAAGTCTATATCCGAAAAGAGGAGACCCCAAGTGATCTTCAGGCGGGCTACATTGTCCCGCTCATTCTCTTCCATCAGACGCTTCTGCTCCTTGGAAATTTCATCTGCATGCTGATTCCGCAGGTTGATATTTTCCAGCCCAACCGGGTGACGTTTACTCGGAGCTTTGTGTTCTCCTTGTCAGCGTCTTCTAATGCCTTAAGTTCAGCCTTAGCATCCTTCAGTTTTTGATCAAGGTCATTAGCCCGGCTGGTAGCTTCATCGTTCGCAGTCGTCAAGCTCCGGATCAGCTCCTCCTGTTTCAACTCTACTGCTTTAATCTCTAAATCACACATATAATTAGCATATTCAGCAGAGTTGAGGTTTTCAAGGACCCTCCGTTTTGCGTCATTTACCTCTTCTTGCTTCCGCCTGAAGGGGCCCCGGAGCCCACCCACCCTCGGCATTACCTAAGAAAAGGGTAGCCGAATTATAAAATACTTGGTAAAAATGAACGAAGAAAAAATAATAGAATTGAGTTGAAAATTCTTTTACCTCAGCCAGTTGGCCCATTATCCGGTCAAAATCCACCACCTATAGATCAAGTATGAAATTCTTCTCAGACCGGCTCGTCGGATGTAAGATCTGCACCAAAAGAAGTACTTGGTGAGAGGGATGCAGCCTAGTTGGCATTCATTCGCTGTCGGCTGCTAACTGAACCTCCTGAAGGGTCAACCTTAGTCTTAACTCTCATAAAGTCAAGTGGCCAAGGTAGTTCAATCTTGTTCTTACCTTGGGTTTTCGAATGGGGCTTGGGAGTATTCTCCTCCCCATTTGTTGTCGCACCGGCTGCAACATTAGGTGGCTCGCCACCCTATGATGTCGTAAAGGCATTCAACGCTTTCTTCCCCGATCTTTCTGAGCTTTCACTTAGAATTTTCAAGGCGGAAGGAGATTTGCCTCCGGTCGTGGGACGATCGGGGTTGGAGTAGAAGTTGACTTGGAGGGGTTCTTCCTGGCGGTCTTGGCAGCCGGAGTTTTTTCCAGCTCCTCCCCTTGCCTTTTGAAAAGCTTGGAGATGGAGCGTGGAACACGTTTAGTGGCATCCTGCAAATCAAGAACAAAATTTTACCAGCCGACAAAAACCTTTGCAAGAAATTTAAAGAAAAAACTAAAGTCATGCGATCTTACCCCGCCTTTTTTGGCCTCCTTGGCCTCAACAGCTGCTCTCCTAGAGAGCGCGCTTTCCTTGCGCAGTTGCACTGCTGACTTAGCCGGAGTCTTAGCCGGGTCAACCATTTTCAAGGCGTCGGCTGCAAGGAGAAAACAAAAAGTTAGAGAAAATTATAAAAAGTTTGAAGTACAAAATAAAAACTACAGACAAGCCGGATGCAAGTGGAACTACCCTTGGGAAACATGGGGCTTAATCCACAGGCGGACAGAAAGCATTCATCTTTAAAATAGTCCGGGTGGGGGATCCAGTTTTTTGGAAAAATGATGTGAGTCCCATCCCCCAAGGGCTCAGTAGTGGTTTCGTTGAATCCCGGCCCCATTATTTGCTCCCGGGCCCTAGTAGAGAGCGCCGAGAGAGGGCATTTCCTGCCAAGAAGAACCGGTTCCTGATAGTACCGGTGCAGTGTCCAGTTGTGTCTTAGAGTTGGTAAGGAGACAGTAACTTCAACCATGTTAGTACAAATCTCCCTGAAGTTGCGCGAGGCAGCAAAAGTGGAGGACACCTTCACCTAGAAAACCTTGCCAGTCCAGTCCCTAAAGCGACCAAGCTTTGGGTAAGACAAAACCCTGCCCTCCTTAGGAGCAACATAGTACCACCCAGACTCAATCCTAGAAGGAGACCTCTTCAGGCTCATTAAGGACTCGATCAGGTGTAGAGACTCAGGGTACCTCCGAAACCGCAGGAACCATAGCAGGCAAATCAAAGTATGAAGTGAAGCCGGATGTAGCAAGGATATGCAAATATTGAAGGCATGGAACATTTTCTCCAGGGTAGGGTCAAGGGGAAACCTCAGACCTAAATCAAGCTAAGACGCAAATACGGCAATATGCCTATCAGGGGGAGCAGATAGCTTTGCACCATCAGCGGGCAAGACCAACTCATAGCCCTCACCAAAACTGAAAAACTTCTGCCTAACAGAAGCAAGGTTCAACTTTATGGCGTCCTTACGCTAGCTGGAATCCAGCACGCATTTCTTGAGCCCATAACACTTGTCATCCAGAAAGAACTCAGTCTTGCCTTCCTCTACAGGCTCCGCAACATAAGTAGGCTGTCAATCGAGAAGAGAGCGATCACCTGGTGACTCAGTCATCCTGCCCGATTGGAGAGCTGGAGAGGGAGAGGGTGATGAAGTCTCAACACTGCCACCCCGCACTACATAATGGTCAAAGCGATTCATATCAGCCATGTCATCAAGCCAAGCAAAACTTTTTAAGGGCTGAACATGGGGAATAGGGCTAACAAGAGACACTTCAGGGGGATTAGCCTTAATGGAATCAGCTAACATCTTATGGCGCATTGCGCGCAGCCTTAAACGGGTGAGGTGGGACAAAGAAATCCCATCCTTAACAAGCACCTGCTCGTAGTAGGGATCAAAGAAATTAGGACGAGGCTTGCGCTGAAAAGGGCAAAAGGCACTACCCTCAGCGAGACAACTACTACCTGACCCACATGCATCGGTAGGTGTCGCAGCAGTACCCGTCCCGCTCGCAGCGTAGGGACAGTCAAAGGCATAACAATTTGTACAGGAATGGGGGAAGAAGAACGAGAAACAGGAGGAGTATGCGCAAGGCGCTCACCTTAAAGAGGTGATCGGGATGGAGAATCCGATTCAGTGGCCACTTGAGGCTCACTTATGTTTTGACTATCAGAAATGTCGGACATTATGAAATCTACAAAGACAAAAAGCCCACAAAGAAAAGAAAAATAATGGGGCACCGAAAATCAAAGATCGGTTTAGGGAGACAAGAACAATGAAAGAATAAAGAGGAAAGAACCAAGAACGCAACTACAACAACAAAAAAAGGGGGAAAATGGGGCAATGACAATTAGGGCGAATCAAAAGATACAATCTTGGGAAGAAAAACGCAAAAAGAGGCGAAATTGGGAAAATACATACAACAAAAAGGTACATACATAGTAAGTACCTTTAAGAGAAAAAGTTGCAGAAGCAACAGAGTACAACAACAATGGCGGATGTAAGAACTTGAACATAATAAAGTTCGAAACTGCAGTAAAAAAAGAATGAAGAAAAAGCAAATTAGTAAGGAAGTAAGTGCAAAAAAGAGAAAAATGAGTATGGCAGAAAACTGAGGCAAAAACAATGGCGAAGAAAGCAGAAACTTACCACAACAATGGAAGAACACATACGTCTGAGGAAGGAAACGAAGAGTGAAATCTTTGAAATGAAAGTAGAAAGAGAGGAAGATGAAAAAAACAAAGAAGGTAAAAAGAAGTGGGGGACAAAGAAATTAAATACGGAATTAATGGGTGGTTAGGCATGGAGTAAAACCAAATCGCCATGTCATTTCGGTAAAATTCAAACTGCAGGATTGGATGACCGACACGTGTCCCATTCATGCGAATTTTATTCACACCAAAAAAAAACTCTCTTCAGCGGGAGTGGCCGAAAATCCTCTCAGCATAATCGTCATTTCTCAGACTTCAGCGGGAGTGATCGAAAATCCTCTCAGCATGATCGTCATTTCTCAAACTTCAGCGGGAGTGATCGCAATTCCTCACCGCAGAATCGTCATTTCTCAGACTTCAGGGGGAGTGATCGAAATTCCTCTCCACAGAATCGTCATTTCTCAGACTTTAGCGGGAGTGATCAAAATCTCCCCCAGCAGGCAGAAACAAAGCTACCTTTAAGCACTCAGTACTACGATAGAGTCCTCTCCAAGATTTTGACATGACAACTCAAGTCTCTAGATCGTGTCCCCAACCCAGAGACTGGAGGGGCTAGGAGTGTGTAGGGTAATTTGGCTGGACGACCTGTTAAGCCATGGCCAATAAAGCTAAACGCTTAGAACAGCTGGCATGAATTACCTCATACCACCTCTTGAGGGGCTGGTTGTAGGGGATAGCTCCTGCTGAGTTATTCCTTCCAGCTGGGCTCAAGATTGGAAAGTTGCGCCATGAAAAGAAGAGTCGGCATGAGTGACCTCATACCACCTCTTGAAGGGCTAGTTGTATAGGATAGCTCCCGCTGAACTATTGCCCAGTCCTCGGGGTGCGCACTCATTGTCGAGAGACCAACTGTGAAGGGCACACCAGCCTGAAGGAGTCAGCTCGCAGAGCTGACCATGCTGAACTCTCCACGAAGGAGACTGTACACCTATAAATAGAGGGCAAAGTACAACGGAAAAGAGGTTAAACACATAAGTTATTACGCTCTCTACATCTATCTAAGTACACTTTCTCTCTCTTAACACTCTCTAACTTAAGCATCGGAGGGGGGTTTCCTCGAGCCCCCCCTGAGGGCAGTTTACGTGTGTTGCCTTGTATAGGTTGTCAACGGGGCCCAGTTCACCTAGTAGAACCCTTAGATCCACACCTGGAACAACAGCTAATCCATTCTCATGGAGATAAATGATTGACTGACTCCTATGAAAGGTTCTGCTAAACATCAAAACAAGAACAAGCATTGTCACTATCACGAGGACGTTAGCCATGACACGAACGACTGCTTCAGCCTTAAGCGGACGCTTGATTGTCTGGCCGACAAAGGAGCGCTGAAATCCTATGTGAAGTCCAAAGTGAATTCAAAATCGAATCTGGGGCAGCCAAGCAAAAAGACTCCCCAGCCTGCTATCAGTTTTAAAACGGGTGAAGATCCGGTCTATACGATAGCAGGTGAATTCGCCGAAGGTGGCCCAACCATCTGGGGGAACAAAGACCATCTGAGAAAGATGGTCCATTCTATTGATGAGGGACAGGCGGCCACGCATCCGCCTTCCCTAAGGTCATCATCACCGAGAAGGACAGAGGCAAAGTCTGCCGGTCGCATGATGACCCTATTGTCATACAATGTAAAGTGGCCAACTAGTTGGTTGGTCGCATCTTGATTGACACAGGAAGCTCCTCATACATCATCAGCCGCAAATGTCTATCCAACCTCAAGTACAAGCCGGATAGCATGATAGATGTCTCCCATACCCTTCTGGGCTTTGGGGGAGGAGTCGTGCATCCATTCATACGCATTGATCTGCCCATCCGATTGGGGCAAAAAGTTAGCGATCGACACATGACCATCCAATTCCTTGTGGTCGAAGAGCTGACCGGCCACAATCTTATCCTTGGCCGACCCCCACTTAACGAGTGCAAGGCTGTCATCATTCCTGCTTTCATGCTTGTCAAGTATGAGAAGGATGATGGATCTATTGGCTCCCTAAACGGGGAGTAGAAGATGACTCGAGAAAGCTATCTCTCGGACATTAAGCCTGCGGCAGCTGCAGCTGGTCAGGGCAAAGAGCCAATAGACCTTGATGATATCAAGGATGATCATCCGACCCCACCAGCCGCCAAGAAGAGAAAAAATGATCAGCTGGTGGCGATCAAGAAAGAAAAGCAATAGCAATCACTAACAAGGGAGCGGTCAGACAACCTCCGTACCAAGCTGGCTAGAGAAAACATTGATATTCCTCTAGACGACAGTCGGCCAATGTGAGCTGTTAAGGTGGGGTTGGTTGCTTTTGCTAAGTTGGGTGCAAGCTTGCACCAACTGCTAAAAGAATTCAAAGACATATTTGCCTTTTAAGTGGAAGAGATGCCAGACATCATCCCGGATCTTGCTGTCCATAAACTCGCTGTGGATCCTAAAAAGAAGCCCAGCGTTAAAAGAAAATAAACCATGGCGAGGAGAAAAGTCAGGCGACAACCGCTGAAGTAAAAAAGCTATTAGACGCTGGGTTCATTCGGCCTTGTAACTTCCCTGATTGGGTTGCAATTGTTGTGCTTGTGAAGAAGCCGAATGGTACCTGGCGCATGTGTGTGGATTACATTGACTTAAACAGAGCATGTTCGAAGGATAGCTATCCACTTCCAAAGATTGACAGTCTGGTTGACTCTATAGCCAGACATGCCCTAATGAGCTTCATGTGTTGTAGCCAAGCCTAACAACTTGGTTATGGACATTTCTTTGGTTCAAGACGTAGCATCATGTATTGGTGCTATGCATTCTATCCATGGGCAGCAAGATATTCAATCCCTTGAATTTCTTGTTGTTCTTATTAACTAGTTTATTCTAGTTCTTTTTATGCTTTGAATAAATTGTAAACTTTAGTCATTTTAAGTTTGCAAATTAGTTATATTTTTCTTAGTTCTTTTTAGCTGATTTTAGTTCAAAAAATATTGTCACATTCACACAAAAGTACAAGTGCAAAAGATACATCAAAATGGCAGCCATTTAAGCTTGGAATCCGAAATTCTTTTACAAGGAATTTCAAAGCTTTGACTTGGGAGTTACAATCAGTTTTCAAAGAGGAATTACAAGCCATTACAAGCCTTAACTTCAGCCTTCAAGTGGCCGTTGATATCAGTCAACATTGGAGCATCTTAAGCCTTAATTTCAGCCTTCAATTGGCTGTTTAATTCAGTCAGCTTTTGGAGCAACTAAAGGACGTCCAAGTACACCCTTGTCCACATACATTCAAGCTTATTTCAAGGCTTGAACCAAGGAAGATTTACACTTCTTTGCTGTTTGAATTTGGGCGTGAATATTGGAGGAAATACATCTCCAACTTGCTGCTTGGATGGGCGTGAATTAAGGGGAGTTACACTCTCTTAATTCTGATTTTATTTCAGCCTTAATTTGGAGGTTATAAGCCACCATTTTCTCTTTGATGTATCTAGTTAAATAAGGCTTCTTTTATTAATGTATCTAGACAACAAAAAGCTGATTTGTACTTAGCTTTAGCTTAGGCGTGTAACAAGTGAGCTAAACAGCCACTTAAATTAGCTTGTACTTAAGGATGCTTGTTTACTATAAATAGCAAGCAAATGTGAATGAAAAAAGCAGATTATTCGAACAAACAAACTTTGTGCTTTACACTCGTTTCTTGGATTAGAAACAAACCAGAAATTCTTGGATTTGGAATTTCAATTCCTTTGCTTAGTTAACTAGCTTAGACTACTAGTTGGCTTGTGATCTTAGGAACCCATTTCGTTTCTTAGTGGTGTGACTGTAGCTAAGAAGCTATTTGGTTCATTAGTCTTACTTATCTTGGTTTATCCCTTGTATATTTCGGGTTGATACTCCAAATATACAACATTTGGCGCTAGAAGGAGGGGGATCTAGCAAAACAAATACCCAAACACATACCCCAAACACATACCCAAACACAAACCATGTCCGACATCCCACCCCCTAATTGGCAAGAATATGTCAATAAGGTTGCACAAGAGAAAGAAGATATGGAGCAACGAATGCAATATTTGCAAGATCAGTTAAAAGATCTTTCTACTAAGTTGCGCCATCAAAAAGAGGGCTCACCCAATCATAGTGATGAAGAATTGAGTGAATCTAATTTCAATCACAATGATAGACCTTCTCATGAAAGAGAACGGTCACGGCCTAATAATGACATAAAAGCAGACATTCCTGAATATGATGGCAAACTCGATGCTGATGAGTTTGTAGAATGGTTAAGAACGGTGGAGAGAGTGTTTGACTATAAGCAAACACCGGAAGAGAAAAAGGTGAAAATTGTGGCCTTGAAGCTACGAAAATATGCCTCAACTTGGTGGGCTAGTGTGTGCGCCAAGAGGGAAAGGCAAGACAAAGAAAAAGTGAGATCATGGGTTAAGATGAAGAAATTGTTGAAACAAAAGTTTCTTCCCACATACTATGTGCAAGAAAACTTTTCAAAATTCCATAACCTGAAGCAAGGTACGAAATCAGTAGAGGAATATGCTAGGGAGTTTGAAGGATTTGTTATGAAGTGTGGAGTAGAGGAAGATGAGCCTCAAACTTTGGTTCGGTTCCTAGGTGGACTTGACCCAAAAATAGCCAATGTGGCCGAACTACACCCTTACACCACCCTTGAAGAGCTCATTATCTTAGCACATAAGATTGAGCAGCAACAAAAAGCAAGAGGCAAAAGTGAATCATCACGTTTTGCATCTCAAACCTCATTTCCCCAAAGAAAGCAAACATCCAATTTCCCACCTTTCAAACCCACATCCAATCAGCCTACTTCTAAACCACCTTCACAAAACACCCAAAATTCCAACCCAAAACCAGCCCCAAGAAGATGCTTTAGGTGTCAAGGCCTTGGACATATGGCTAGTGATTGTCCAAATAAAAAAATTGTTACTTTGGTAGAGTATGAAGAGGAGAACGAATTAGAGGTTGAAGAGGACAGCAATCTTGAAGAGAATGATGAGTATGCGTGCCTAGGTCCGGATGAAGGAGAATGCTTGGTGGTTCGACGTACGCTTAGCAATATGTTGGACCAAGAAGGGAGCTTGCAACGTGAGGCAATCTTTCACACTCGTTGCACCATTGGTGGAAAGGTATGCACTTTGATTATTGATGGAGGTAGTTGTACCAATGTAGCTTCACAAGTAATGATAGACAAGCTGAAAATGAAAACTATCCCTCATCCTAAACCATATAAAATTCAATGGTTAAGTCATAGTAAAGGGATTCATGTCACACAACAAGTCTTGTTATCATTTAGCATTGGTAAAACTTATGAGGAAGAATTATGGTGTGATGTTGTGCCTATGGATGCATGTCATGTTTTACTTGGTAGACCTTGGTTATTTGATAGGCGTGTGATGCATGATGGTTACAAAAACACCTACTCCTTTTCTAAGGATGGAAAGAAAATTGTCCTTACCCCTTTAATCCTCAAAAATGATCACCCCATATCCACGCCTCCCACTTCCCTCACCACTCTCATAAAATCTGAATTCCATGAATATAGAGTTCACAAACACTTCATTTTGAGCCAACTTGATACCCCCTCTCAACCGTCCAAAGAAGAAAACCACCCACTCCTCACCTCTCTTCTCAAAACCTATTCCCATGTTTTCCCCAAAGATATCCCTCACGGATTACCCCCAAAGCGTGACATCCAACACAAGATTGATCTTGTACCCGGATCCATGCTCCCAAACAAACCAGCCTATAGAACCAATCCCAAAGAAACCGAGGAAATTAGAAGACAAGTGGAGGAATTGTTATCAAAGGGTCTTATTCGTAAGTCTCTTAGTCCATGTGCTTGTCCTACTTTGATTGTACCTGAGAAAAATGGAGAATGGAGAATGTGTGTTGATAGTAGGTTAATCAATAAAATCACTATCAAGTACCGGTTTCCTATTCCAAGGTTGAATGATTTACTTGATGATTTGCATGGTTCTAAAGTTTTCTCTAAAATTGATTTGAGAAGTGGCTATCATCAAATTCGAATTTTCGAAGGAGATGAATGGAAGACCGCTTTCAAGACAAAGGAGGGCCTCTATGAGTGGCTTGTGATGCCATTTGGTTTGTCTAATGCACCATCTACATTTATGCGCCTTATGAATCAGGTTATGCAACCTTTCATGGGTAAATTTGTTGTAGTCTATTTTGATGATATTTTGGTGTATAGTAGGGAAGAAGAAGAGCATGCTATGCATTTGCAACAGGTTTTTGAAGCCCTTGCTCGTGAGCAACTATATGGTAACTTAGAGAAGTGTCATTTTTTCACTTCCCAAGTTATTTTTCTTGGTTTCAAAGTTTCCTCTCAAGGCATAGAAGTTGATGAAAAGAAAGTTGCTGCAATTCGTGAGTGGCCCACGCCACAAACAATTCAACAAGTTCGTAGTTTTCATGGACTTGCTTCTTTCTATAGGAGATTTGTGCGAAATTTTAGTACTCTCATGGCACCTATCACCGAGCTAACTAAAAATCAGAAGTTAGTTTGGAATGATAAGGCTCAAAAGGCCTTTGATGAGGTAAAACATCAACTTACTAGTGCACCTATTCTTTCTTTACCTAACTTTGATGAAGTTTTTGAAGTAGAATGTGATGCTAGTGGAGTTGGTATTGGTGCTGTTTTGTCACAAGTTGGGCGTCCCCTTGCCTACTTTAGTGAAAAACTCAATGAAGCACAACGGAAGTATAGCACCTATGATAAGGAGTTCTTTGCTCTTGTTCGTGCTTTGGACCATTGGAGACATTACCTCATTTCCAAGGAGTTCATCCTTCATTCAGATCATGAAGCTCTCAAATATCTTCAAAGCCAACAAAAACTCCAACCACGCCATGCCAAATGGGTGGAGTATTTGCAAGCTTTTCATTTTGTGATCAAGCATAGGAGAGGCGCCATGAACAAAGGAGCTGATGCACTTTCAAGGAGATACACACTCTTGAATTCTTTCAAGGCAAAAGTGATTAGTGTTGAAGATGTGAAAGCAAGTTACAAAAATGATCATGACTTTGGTGATTTATTTCTAAAATGTTCTAATCATGCTTACAAAGATTATTACATTTTAGATGGCTATTTGTTCAAAGGAAACAGGTTGTGCATTCCAAGATCAAGCCTAAGAGAATCTCTTATCAAAGAGTTTCATGAAGGAGGAATGGCGGGACACTTTGGCATAGAGAAGACTACTCTTCTTGTGCAAGAGTACTTTCATTGGCCTAGATTGGTTCGTGATGTGGAGTTTATTGTGAAAAGATGCGTGGTTTGTCAAAAGGCCAAGAGTCATAGTCTTCCACAAGGCTATCTTTTGCCCTTACCTATTCCGCAAGCTCCATGGGAAGATGTTAGTCTTGATTTCGTTGTGGGACTTCCTATGACCCAACGAAAGAAAGATTCCATTATGGTTGTTGTGGACCGTTTTTCTAAAATGGCTCATTTTATTTCTTGTCATACAACTTATGATGCTACTCATGTTGCTAACTTGTTCTTCAATGAGATTGTTCGTTTGCATGGTGTACCTAAATCCATGGTGAGTGATCGTGATCTAAAATTTCTAAGTCATTTTTGGCTTACATTATGGAGAAAGATGGGCACGAAATTGAACTTTAGCACTTCAAGTCATCCTCAAACAGATGGTCAAACCGAAGTGACTAATAGAACTTTGGGATCCTTGTTGCGGTCTTTGGCTACTAAACGTCCCAAGCAATGGGAAGAGATGCTTCCTCATGCGGAGTTTGCTTACAACAAAGTGCCTAGCAAGACAACCGGTTTGAGTCCTTTTGAAGTTGTGTATGGATTCAATCCTTGTACTCCTATTGATCTTGCTCCCATTCCCTCACCTAACAAGTTTAGTCATGATGCCGAGGTGCGTGCCAAAGAAATCAAGTCTATGCATGAGCAAGTTCGTTCTCGAATTGAACAAACTAATGCAAAGACTAAAGCCTACTATGACAAGAAGAGAAAGGAGGTCCGTTTTCAACCTGG
Organism: Chenopodium album; assembly: GCF_948465745.1. Lineage (NCBI taxonomy): Eukaryota > Viridiplantae > Streptophyta > Magnoliopsida > Caryophyllales > Amaranthaceae > Chenopodium > Chenopodium album. The sequence goes on along the minus strand of NC_137834.1, from coordinate 39,719,585 downwards.
TGATTTGGTTTGGATTCATCTTCGAAAGGAAAGATTTCCTTCCAAGAGGCGTTCCAAGGTTAGTCCTCGTAGTGATGGTCCATTTGCTATTGTTGAAAAGGTGAATGATAATGCTTACAAAGTTGAGTTGCCCGGAGATTATGGTGTTTCTAGCACCTTTAATGTGGCTGATTTATCACCTTACTATGATGAGTTTGAAGAGTTGCCAAGTTTGAGGGCAAACTCTTTTCAAGAAGGGGGGAATGTTGTAGCCAAGCCTAACAACTTGGTTATGGACATTTCTTTGGTTCAAGACGTAGCATCATGTATTGGTGCTATGCATTCTATCCATGGGCAGCAAGATATTCAATCCCTTGAATTTCTTGTTGTTCTTATTAACTAGTTTATTCTAGTTCTTTTTATGCTTTGAATAAATTGTAAACTTTAGTCATTTTAAGTTTGCAAATTAGTTATATTTTTCTTAGTTCTTTTTAGCTGATTTTAGTTCAAAAAATATTGTCACATTCACACAAAAGTACAAGTGCAAAAGATACATCAAAATGGCAGCCATTTAAGCTTGGAATCCGAAATTCTTTTACAAGGAATTTCAAAGCTTTGACTTGGGAGTTACAATCAGTTTTCAAAGAGGAATTACAAGCCATTACAAGCCTTAACTTCAGCCTTCAAGTGGCCGTTGATATCAGTCAACATTGGAGCATCTTAAGCCTTAATTTCAGCCTTCAATTGGCTGTTTAATTCAGTCAGCTTTTGGAGCAACTAAAGGACGTCCAAGTACACCCTTGTCCACATACATTCAAGCTTATTTCAAGGCTTGAACCAAGGAAGATTTACACTTCTTTGCTGTTTGAATTTGGGCGTGAATATTGGAGGAAATACATCTCCAACTTGCTGCTTGGATGGGCGTGAATTAAGGGGAGTTACACTCTCTTAATTCTGATTTTATTTCAGCCTTAATTTGGAGGTTATAAGCCACCATTTTCTCTTTGATGTATCTAGTTAAATAAGGCTTCTTTTATTAATGTATCTAGACAACAAAAAGCTGATTTGTACTTAGCTTTAGCTTAGGCGTGTAACAAGTGAGCTAAACAGCCACTTAAATTAGCTTGTACTTAAGGATGCTTGTTTACTATAAATAGCAAGCAAATGTGAATGAAAAAAGCAGATTATTCGAACAAACAAACTTTGTGCTTTACACTCGTTTCTTGGATTAGAAACAAACCAGAAATTCTTGGATTTGGAATTTCAATTCCTTTGCTTAGTTAACTAGCTTAGACTACTAGTTGGCTTGTGATCTTAGGAACCCATTTCGTTTCTTAGTGGTGTGACTGTAGCTAAGAAGCTATTTGGTTCATTAGTCTTACTTATCTTGGTTTATCCCTTGTATATTTCGGGTTGATACTCCAAATATACAACAAAGCCGAATGGTACCTGGCGCATGTGTGTGGATTACATTGACTTAAACAGAGCATGTTCGAAGGATAGCTATCCACTTCCAAAGATTGACAGTCTGGTTGACTCTATAGCCAGACATGCCCTAATGAGCTTCATGGATGCCTATTCAGGCTTCCATCAGATTCCCCTGTGGAAAAAAGATCAAGAAAAGACGACATTCTTCACTGATCAAGGGTTATTCTATTACAATGTGATGTCGTTTCGTTTGAAAAATGCGACTGCTACTTTCCAACGCGGGATTAATATAGTCTTCATTAATCAAGTTAGGAGGAATGTAGAGGCGCATATTGATGACATGATAGTCAAATCAGAACATTAGGCGGATCACCTTGCTAATCTCCGAGAAACATTTGCCACACTCAGGCGGCACAAGGTCATGATTGATTTTAAAAAGTGTGTCTTTGGTGTTGAGTTTGGGAAGTTTCTCGGATTCCTGATTGACCAAAGGGGGATAGAGGCAAATCCTGAAAAAATACAGGCGGTAATTGACATGCAGTCGCCCCGTACTGTGAAAAAGTCCAAAAATTAACCGGTTGTCTAGCCGCTCTGGAAAGATTTCTAAGTCGGTCAGGTGACAAGTGCCTCTACTTCTTCCAGGCGATCATGAAGAAGACTAGATTTGAATGGGGGGATGATGCTGAAGCTGCCTTCCAAAAGCTGAAAATGCATTTGCACTCTTTGCCAAGGATGGTGTCAAGGATGAACATCTGACCCCACCAACCTCCAAGAAAAAAAAACCTAATCTGCTGGTGGTGGTCAAAAAAGAAAAGCAATAGCAATCACTAACCAGGGAGCGGTCAGACGACCGTCGTCCCCAGCCTGCTGGTGAACATATTGATATTTGGCTATGGACGACAGTCGGCCAGAGCGAACTGTTAAGGTGGGGACGACTTCTTTTGCTAAGTTGGGCGCAAGCTTAAAAGAAGCCCATTCAGCAAAAGAAAAAAAAACATGGCGAGGAAAGAAGTCAGGCGGCAGCCACTGAAGTTACTTCCTGAATGGGTTGAAAATGTTATGCTTGTAAAGAAGCCGAATGGTACCTGTTTTGGGTATTTTATACCCGGCCAAGTGGCCCAACGGAGCCTGACATGTGTTACTAGAAGGGGCGCCACCTTGGACCTTCCAGATGGTGACACGTGTCAGGCAGATACTGCCCTTAATTTGGGGTATTTGATGATCCGAAATGGACCAATAAGAGAGCAACATGTGTCGCCCTATAAGACTCCTAAATGGCTTCTCAGGATGAGCGACACGTGTCACTCAAATATCGCTTCTGAAATGGCGGCCTTCAAAGGCCTAAACTTTGAGGCGCCGTTTTGCGGCGTGCCCTAATCCCTAGGTCATCAAGCCCTAGGGAGGGCACACTTCCTCAAATGACCCTATAAATAGGGACAGTTCCCTCATTTATGGGGACAAGTTACATTAATTATTGCAATTAATAATGAGTTGTCGTTCTCAAGAAACAGACAGCACCCGAGTTTGGAATCCGAGCAGATACCTTAATTTTCGCATGTTTTACTCCGAACCGTATACTAGCTTAATCTTCGGAGGCGGACCACCGACTATCCGGTGGTCCATTTGTTTTGCAGGTACAGGCGACCTTGTGAATCCAGTCTTGAGCTGTAACTCTCCCAAGTTACACAAAAAACTCCGAAACATTTGGCGCCGTCTGTGGGGAGAGTACCTCTAATATGGCTTCTCAAGATAATCCTGTGCCGCCTTTAGAGATCACCCGGTTCTGGAAGAAGTACATGTCCAGACGGACCAATATTCTGGTGACGACGTTGATGTCGAAACCTATGTGGTCCCTGATGGGCACTTATCTCTAAGCGCCTCCGCCAGAAAGACAGGCGGGATCAGCCCTAGTAACTCGTGATGAGCTCATCAAATTCATGAGTAACCTCAGGGGTGAAATCAAAGGACTAATCAACAAGCGGACGGCTGCCCTAGAAAGGAACAGTCGGCCACAAAGTCTGCCAAGTCTGGGCAACAGAAGTCGGTTCGAGACCGACAGTTGACTCCTCATCCGGAGAAGGCAGGGCCTCATCCTTTGTTCGACTTATCAAGACTCCATTTCCCTAAAACGGTGAAAAGAAAAGCCATCCGGCATGTTCAGCCGGATGGTAGCAAATAAACATTTCCTTATGCTCGTCAGTACATCGACCAGCTAAGGAATCAGCAGATGTCAGAGTCGGCTTCAACATCGACTTATCATGACAGTTTTCAGAACACCCCGGTGAGGAATTCTCCTTCCGGGCCGAGGACTCCTTCAAGCGGCCCCTTTATACAATCGGGGCCTCACATAATCATTTCGGCGTAGTATGTGACACAGCCACCATACAGACCGCCTGCTTTACCTTACATCCAGCCTGCCTTCTTTAGAGGACAGGCGACATACAATTATCAACCCTTAGACTGGCAGCTTCAGTTACAAAACCTTGGGGAGCAGCCCTCTGCGTTCTCCAGGGAAATAGCAGAGGCCGAGCAGCCGGCCAAGGTTAAAAATGTCATGGTTGGGACCTATGATGGTACATCAAACCTTGAAGACCATCTCTGGGCATACACCCAACTCATGTACTTACAGGGGTTGGATGATGGCGCCTAGTGTCGATGCTTCCCAGCTACCATGAAGGGCATACCCCAGCAGTGGTTTGGCAATTTGCCGGTTGGTTGCATAAACAGCTTCAAGATGCTGGCGTTCTTATTTGCTTCTAACTTCTTTATGAACATTGCTGCAAAGAAAACGAGCCTTGATTTAGGCCATGTGCAGTAGAGAGATAGAGAAGGGTTGTGCTCATACGTCAGGCGGTTCAATCTGGTGAGAACCCATATACAAGGATTGTCTGACGAAGTGGCTTTCATAGACTTTTCAAAGGTCTGAAGGACGGGTCGACTTTAAAGTTTGAACTCGTCCGGAAGAAAATCTTCACCCTCCAAGGAGCTCTGATGGAGGCGGACGCTTATATACAGGCGATCGAGCTCTGCTCCTCTAATAAGAAGTTGGACTCTAAGAAGTCTGACCGACAGAAGGAGAGTCGGCCCGCTCAGCCGTCTCTAAAGCTAGAAGAGACCAAAAAGAAAAAACAAAACTGGGCGGTTGATAACTCCGATTAGCCAGCCTAGAAGAAAAAGAAAGAGTGGAAACACTACGTTCCAAGGTACGAGTTCCACAAGGACAGCTACTCCATCCTCATGTAGATTAAGGATCGGCTGACTCTTGAGAAGCCGACTCCTATGAAAGGTTTCGCTGAAAATCGGAACAAAAACAAACGATGTCACTACCATGAGGATGTCGGCCATGACACCAACGACTGCTTCAGCCTCAATCAGGAGCTTGACTGTCTGGCCGACAAAGGAGCGCTAAAATCCTATGTGAAGTCCAAAGTGGCGTCCAAATCAAATCCTGGAAAGTCAAGTAAAAAGACTCCCCAGCCTGTGTAGGCGTCGCTCGAAGTGCGCCTACGTTAAAGCATGTTGTGAATATGCTTGGCACTCATAGGAAGTAGGAATTGACATTACGATTAGGGACAACGATTAGGGACAAATAAAGTAGGGAGCCGCCAACAAGTTTTTAAGGAACTTGTAAACCGTTCACGGATCATAAAAGACAACCACGATAAGGGACAACGATAGGCAACAACGATTGACCCGTGAAGGTTACACCCCATTCATAATCCATGAGATTATTAACTCCATATGGTTCGGAACCACGAAAGGAGGATCGGGGATGATGGTACGAAGTGAGTCATGGAGTCACATTCGCCCGTATTGGCCTCTACTCGATTCTTATATTGAAAAGCATTCCTGTGACCTCAAAGGCATACAAACAATAATTCAATTCGCTCCAAACTATTATTTAACTAAATTGGTTCAAAATTAATGCACACATAATTCTAAAAATTTGGTGATCACTTTAATTAATAACAAGATTAAAAGGATCCTAAACCGGTTGTCCAAATTATCTTATTAGTCGTGATTTTCAATTACATATTCCCTTTAAACATGCAATATGGTGATCAAAATAAATAATAGAATCAATATTAATATAAAAACCAATTTAATCACAATTCCAACAACATATAAAAATCGTTAGAAAAACAATAATAATAAAAAGAGCATGATCCTTACTTTGAATCTGTTTGTTTGCAACTACAAAATAATAAACGAGTTAGTAACTTCAAGGAAATAATAAAACAACAATTAAATTAAATCAAATAAAATATGGTTGATTTTGGGGCCAAAGCCTCAAACGATTCTACCTTTCACGCCTTGGCTTAAGGACAGAACCTCGAGTAAAATATGGACTCCTTTGAGTGCTTGAAGAAGGAATTTTGAAGTGAAAAGGGTAGGCTAGTGTTTAGGTTGAGAGCATAGAAGAGAGAAAATAAGAATAATCCAATTCTCGTTGCCCCGTACATCAGAAATGAGGGGGTATTTATAGGGAAATGTGCTGAGGGAGCACACGGAACCCTAAAATGATAAAGACCCTAAAAAAGTATCCCGTGACACGGTCAGACTGTACCGTGAAACGGTTAGACAGTACCGTCAGACGGTACATATTCCCGTGACACGGTACAGTTTTGGAGTGACGCGGGAAATTTTCAGAAAACGGAACGGAAAACGCGTTAAGGGTTTACGCGGAAAGGACACGGAACTTCCCGTGTCACGACAGACCTCCCGTGTCACGGGAAGTCCCACCGTCAGACGGGAAGGGTTCCCGTGACACGGTCAGGCTGTACCGTGACACGGTCAGTTCCAGTCCATTTTTCCGTCTAAATTCATTTTTAACCCTAATTTCTTCGGCTTTTTAAGTGCCGATTGATAATTTCGGGCTTTTTTCTGACTTTTATTATTCGGGCTAAAATAAGAAAATAATAAAATAAAAATAAATAAAATGTTTGGGCCAAAAATAAATAATAAAATAATAAAATAAAAAAGGTTTGGGCTTAAAATTAATTAATAAGCTTGGGCTGAAATTAAAACTATGCTTTTACCAAACATCGAGACTGATCCATGGACCTTTTAAAAATATGAATTTAATAAAATACGATTTTTTAAGCACTCTCGGGATTAAATACTAAACCCGACCAACAGTGGCGGTGAAAGGTTATTTATCATCGGGTTTGGTTTTGGGGAGACATTTTTAGGTGTCTACAGAAGCCCCCACTTTGACTGAGTTTGTAGAAACGTCAGTTTCGAAAACGATAGTCAAAGTAGCCGATAGGGACGGAGAATGATTTAAGACGTTCTGCGATCCTAAATCATTCTTTATACGTCGATACCTGCAGAAAAATGTTAATTCTACAGGTAAAAGGAGTAAAGGGATAGAATACGTATCTGACACCTGTGTATCGGTGACAAATGAGTTTGGTATTTTCCTATGCTTGAAGGAATCCACCGGATGACGTTTGTTGAAATGTTTTCCATGCTTGAGGAAAGCCGACTGAAGAGTTTGGTAGCTTTTTAAGCCTGAAGAAAGCTATCGGATAATACTTTCCATGCCTGAGGAAAGTCGATGAACGAATTTGGTGTCATTCTATGCTTGAAGAATTCCACCGATAATGCCTTCCATACTTGAGGAAAGTCGACAAAGGAATTTTGTGGTTTTCTATACTTGAAGAAAAATCCACTGATGATGCTTTCCATGCCCGAGGAAAGCCGACTTGGCGGTTTTCTATACTTGAAGAAAAATCCACCGATAACGCTTTCCAAGCTTGAGGAAAGCCGACTTGGCGGTTTTCCATACTTGAAGAAAAATCCACCGATAACGCTTTCCAAGCCTGAGGAAAGCCGACTTGGCGGTTTTCTATACTTGAAGAAAAATCCACCGATAACGCTTTCCAAGCCTGAGGAAAGTCGACTTGGCGGTTTTCTATACTTGAAGAAAAATCCACCGATAACGCTTTCCAAGCCTGAGGAAAGCCGACTATTGCTGAAAATTGATAAGTGTATGGTGGTTCGATTATCCCCGAACGTGGGCCGCAGATGATTCACAATTTTAAGCCGATTATCCGACCATATTAAATGCTTAAAATGCCGAAAAATAGGCTTTGACGCTTGCCAGGGGTAAAATGGTAATTTTAACCCCCCCTTAAATATCAGTTAGGATTTTCCGCGTAACTGTATCGAAAAATAATCGCCCAATAAACTCGGAAAGTCAGCCAAACTGGTCAAAAAGCCAAGAATATTCCCTGACCAAGCTCAGTTTTGTCGCGCCACGTCATCAGGTTCCCGTGACACGGTCAGGGGTTCCCGTCAGACGGGACAAGTATCCCGTGTCACGGGACCCCTTTTTTTTTCTTTTTCTTTTTTTTCTTTTCGCTGTTTGAATCAGTAAACAACGGTCACTTTTTCTCTTTTTTGTCCTTTTCTGTCTTTAAATCCGCGTGCTTGTTTTCACCATTTCACCATTTTACACTTCTTCTTCACACTTGCTTTCACACTTCACCATTTTTTTGCTCCTTTCTTACCAAAAACTGCCGCGCCACGCCTAAGGGTAACCGCCGGTCGTCGAAGTTTGCCGTGACACGGTAACGGCGACCGTGACACGGTTAGTCTCATTTTTTTTTCTTCTCCCCTTTTTTTGTTTTGCTGCGGTTTTTTTGGCTATTGTACTATGCTGCTGCTGTTTCCGTTGCTGCTTCTGTTTCTGTCCCGAAGCTGCCGCCCAGATTGTCGGAGCTCCGTCAGGCTTGAAGGTCGTCGTGACACGGTTAGTCTTGACCGTGACACGGTTAGTCTTGCCCGTGTCGCGGCAGCTGCGCTGGTGGCCGGAACACATTTTTGAGTTTTGGAGTTCGAATTTCACCAATTTTGTTGTAACTTCTCGATCTTCTCCTCATTTTCGACCCTTTGCAAACATTCATGTAAGCTCCCTTTGATTTTTTCTTTGAATTTGCTTCACATTAACAATTTCATGACAAACCCTAAAAAATCAATTTGGGGGTTTTTGATTTTGAAGCTTTATGTTGAAATTCTTGCCATGATTTTACTTGTATATGTGTACATGTGTGTTTGTGAGAAATTTGAGACAAAAATTGCATGATTTGATGGAGAATTGAGCAAATCACCATTTTTGGGTGCTACTTTGTGAAATAATGTTCATGTTTCGAAATGGTGAAAAAATAGTGGTGAATTTTGTGAAATGATGTGTTGATTCATATTTTGCATATGTACTATATTGTCATGGAGAACATAGTATCATGCGGCTAGGAGAACTGTAGTATTAGTTTGTCATGGAGAAACTAAATACCATAATTTTTGCCAATTTTTAGCCTTGAGGTAAAAATTTAGCGTATAATTCAATAAACAACTAAATAACTTAGGAAATGATGCTAAGTATTCATATTATTATTTTAAATATGCGACTTGAATTAAATGTTTAGGAAATGATGTTAAACATTTAAATATGCAACTTGAATTAAATGTTTAGGAAATGATGCTAAACATTTAGATTTTAATAAAATTTAGCATATAATTCAATAAACAACTAAATAGCTTAGGAAATGATGCTAAGTATTTAGATATTTATTTTTCATTATAAATATGCAACTTAAAAATGTTTAGGAAATGATGCTAAACATTTAGATTTTTATAATAGCATGCCTAGACGACGAGATTGCGACCTTTCTACCCGCGGCCGGCGTCGGGCTTTTCGGGAGGACACTCCCACTGTCCCTGAGGGCGTGGACGACGACGTCTTGGAGTCCGAGCCTCGGACTTCTACGAGTAGGGGGAGGTGGGTTCCACCTCCGTGGAACCCAGACCAGTTGGTTTTCTGCCGTGAAAACCACGTTTCTCACCGCGCACTCTCCGGCATAGTCGATGGCACACTTCGCCAGCATGGTTCCGGGGTCGGTGATTTGATCCCTCGACTTCACCAGGTCATTACGGGGGATCCTGCTACGAGCGCCCTATGGGAGTCGTCTGGCTTGGTCGATTTCTACGCGGCGGTTGTAGGGTTTCGCAGCCCCCGGGGTTGCGGCGCGACGGTTGTTCGCGCATTGTTGGAGTATTTCTGGGATACTACCAACACGTTTCACTTTGCTTGGGGGGAGATGACGGTGACCCCCTTAGACTTCAGCATGATCAGCGGGCTGCGCTTTACTGACCGGGCAGTAGGCCAGATGTCTGATCTATCCTGGACATCGGCTGAGGTAGCTGATTTGTTGGGTCCGATCGTTCAGCACATCAGGACTCGACCGGTGTCACGAGGTGGTCCTAGGAGTGGACGATCGGAGTCGGCTTCAGTTCTTGCTTGTGGCTTCGATATGGAGGATACGACGGCCGAGCAGCGGGTGCAGATCTTCATCTTGATCCTGATCTCTATGACCCTCTCTCCCGATAGGAGTTCACGCGTGCTCCTCTGCTACCTCCCCTCTTTGGCTAGGATCCCCGAGATAGGATCCTACAGCTGGGCCAGTCTTGGGTACGCGGATCTTCTTCTATCTCTGCGTCATGGCTGCCATCAGCTGAATGACGAGTCCCCTGTCACCGTTTACGGCCTGTGGAGAGTCGTAGAGGTGATAATCTTTTCCCCTTTTTTGTTTCATTTTAGCTTGTTCGACTCGTGTACTAAGTATTACTTTGTTGCAGATATGGTTCTACGAGTACTTCCCAGGCTTGGCTCCTCGCCGGCGTCGGGGAGTGGTCCACGACTTTCCTGTCGGGGCCAGCTGGCGCGACCGAGGAGAGTCGCGGGTGGAGTCTGTTCCGGCGCTTCGTGGGCTACTACGCCGTGGCACCTCTTCCGTTGGCGTAAGGATTAGTTTCGTTGCGTTCTTTCCTTCTAATGTTGTTTCCGTTGTTCACGCCTAACTTTTTATGGTTTCCAGGTCCCCATCGATGTCCAGTACCGTCCTTGGGCCGGGATGACTGATCTACCCGAGGCCCTACGTCTTTCAGCGTATCGTACCATCTTGGTTGGTACCGGGCGCTTCGTCTGGTATTTAGGGGAGCGAGTCGTCCGCCAGCATAGCGGCGATCGCTTTGTGGTGCCTTCATCCCCGCCAGAGTCGATGCTGGACTCCCGCTTGATGAGAGGGTTGATCAACAGGGGAGAGCGCTACACTCTTCCGTGGCGGGAGCTCGTTCATATGGAGAGTGACTACGCACGGGATTTGCTTCCTTCTCTGGCTCCTCCACCCCGTCTTCCCGAGGTATGATTTCTTTCGAGAATCTTCTTTGCTAGTCTCTGTTTTATATAGTCGAATAACTTGATTATTCGATTATATTTTCAGACAACCATCCACCCTGTGGGGAGGATTCAGATTCCTCCTCAGTCTGTCCGCTACCCTGGGCCGATCGGTATCACGGAGGACCATATTGCCGACGCGCCGGAGGGTTATAGACAGGCGCAGGAGTCAGTGCCCGAGGTTTTTGAGCCGGTGAGTTTTCTTCGACGCATTATCCACTCTTTTAATGTTGTTTATTACTGATTTTTCTTTGTTTTATCCTCAGCCTAACCGTCCGGAGGTGATGGGAATCATGAAGCTGGTGGACGCGCTGAAGTATTGCATCATCAAGCTTCGGCGTGGTGCGAGTTGTCGGAGCTCTAGCGACGTCCTTGAGGTATCACTTATTTTTTTCATTTCTACCATTTGTTTTTGATTTTGATTTTGTGGTGGACACCTTTTGATTTTGTGTTTTTCAGGAGCGACGGAGGTCCCGCTCGCGCTCGAGGCCCAGAGGCTCGGACGAGGAGGAGCTTGGTCGTGGTAGACGATCTCCTGAGGTTCACCGGCGTTCTCAGCGAGAGCCTCAGACTACTCAGCCATTCCAGGAGGCTCAGTGGCAGCAGGGTCAGTCTTCTCAGCGTCCGTCATTTTCACAGCCTCCAGTTCCCGAGTTTGGGTCTCCTTTGGATCCTGGTTCATTCTCGACTCCATTATCCGGGGTTCCTCCACCGCTGTCGGGCTTGTTCTCGGTTCCGATGTATGGGACGATGCCTTCGCCGACGATTCCAGTATCTTTGGGCCAGTCTACTCCGTTCTCCAGCTGGACGGGTCCTGCTTTGAGCTTGGCTACTACTGGGCCTACGAGGACTAGTAGGGACGCTACTCCCCGTACTCGGATGGTCGAGGGACTCTTCGGTTCGCCGTTCCCATACACACAGGGTGGCCCACATGCACAGGGTCGAGATGAGACTGATTCTGATTCTAGAGATTTTTGACCGAGGGTTTTTTGTACATGTTATGACGGCACTTGACACATTTATGTATTACGACTCTTTGTACATTATTTACAGTTTATATATTTGTTATTGTGTATGTTAGTGTGTGTTTGAGACTCTTTGTGTGTGATTGTGTACTTATTAACGACACGACGAAAAAAAACATAAGTGGAGTAATGGAGGGTACCGACCTTCCCCAAAAGAAAAGAAATAAAAAAAAGACACTCAAAATAAAATTACATTCCCCAGAAGAAAAGAAAAGAAAAGAAATAAAATGATGAAGAAATAAATATAAAAAAAAATCTACCCCAAAATAAAACAAAAAACAAAAGAAATAAAATCTTAAAATAAAATAAAGATAAAAATAAAAATAAAAAAAGTGAGAATTTTATGAGAAATAAAACTCTCAGAAAAGACTGAAAAATAAACGTTAAAGATAAAAAATATAAAAAATCCGGATAGATACGGAAAAGATGAAAAAAAGAAAACGCGTAAAGTGTCGTGACACGGCACTGTTCACCGTGTCACGGCAAAACCTGCCGTGTCACGGCAAAGGTTCCCGTGACACGGTGGAATTTCCCATGTCACGGGAAGCGTATTATCAGCGGTTTGTTTTACGCGTGTGAAAAGATGAATTCTGGGCAGTTTCGAGCGCTTTTTCTATAAAATAAGACCAGATTATTCATGATATGCATAATTACGAAACACAAAATAATTTAGAATTTCATATTTCAATAATCATGTCTCAGAATTTTGATAATACATTGCGCGACTGGTCTTATTCTTTGACCAATGCTGAAAAAAGAGAGTTAGAACTATTTCATGTCAGGGGTTTGCTAGCCCTGCGACATGTAGCTATTGAACATGATTTTCTTAGAGCAGCATTAGATTATTGGAGTCCAGAAACGCACTGTTTCAAATTTGATTATGATGAAATTTGTCCTCTGCCGAAGGAATTTGGTGCAATCTTTGGATTTCCTGCTAGGAATCTTATAGCCATGCCTACCTTGCGTGAATATTATTACCAAGACTTTGAACGCCATCTGAATCTAACAGATCCAGATTTAAATAGAATTGTTTGTGGTAATGAAGTAGACTTAGAAAAACTTGCTAACTTATATTTTAATTGCCCCATCTCTGAGTCTTATCATGTATATCGTAGAAGGGCATATATTTTTTGCATGTTTAGCAAGCTACTATTTGCAAACGGTAGGGTAGGACATGCTTGTCTAGCATCTGTACTTGAGCATGTAGAATCCGGAAGATCTCCTATGCCAACGTGCCTTGGAGAAACATTTCGTGGCCTTGACGAGGCAAAAGATGACCGGAAAGCCATCAGGAAGGGCTCTCTGGTACTATTACAGGTAAAATACGCTCCGAATAGCCCCCGTGACACAAAACAGGCACCGTGTCACGGTTGGGGTCTGCCGTGACACGGTTAAAGCTGCCGTGTCACGGGAATCTGCAGTACCTCTTTTTTTTTCGATATCTCGATTTTGATTAATATTCTTTTTTCTTTTTTGCAGATTTGGTTGATGGAGCGTTTGGAATTATTTGAAGCCCCCGACGATATTGAAAAATATGGCCCTAACGACTTAGTCCGTAGGAAGAAGAATTACTCTGCGAACATGTCGTATGAAGATTGGAAAAATTTCTTTGCAAAGAGGGAATTTTCCATTCGTTGGGTGGTGCCTTGGTGGAGGCTTACTAGGATGGTTGGCACGAATGAAACTCCATATTGCCGTGTTCCCAGTATCTCCAAACTGACCTTTTACTGTCCCTCTCGACTGATGCGGCAATATGGACTTGAACAAGTAATTCCACGCTATAACGATAGTCCTCGTGAAGTATCGTTGCATGAAAGTAACGTTCACAAGTACGAGGCTTATTGGATTGGAAGACCTTTGTGGACCGTTTCTGCAAGTGACCAAGCTCCTCCTCCCTTATCTAGTGCATACAAGGCATGGTTGAACCCTAGAAGTAGGAGGGAACGATTCGGATCACGCAAGTCTGATGTAAAGAGTCGTCTTGGAGATAAGAAAGCTCCTCTTAAAGATCGCCTAGGTCCGAGAACACAAGGAATTGAGTTTAAGACTCCTAAGATGCCAAGAAAGAAGACCTATGTGAAAGGAAAGGGTAAAGAAAAGATGGTGTATAGGGAGAAACAACCGAAAAAGTTCAAGAAAGGTGAAAGGGGTGAAAGTTCGACTAGGGGTGTGACGGTTCGGGCTACAAAAGACACACTAATGGTGAAGGCCGACCTGACTGAGCAAGAAAGGGATGTTCCTAAAGAGAAGAGAGATTAGATCAATAGTGCTTTGCATTTTATTATTTATAATTTTTATTTAAAATAAGGCATATGATGCCAATACTTGTAGTCGCATTCATTTTAATAATAGCACATTTATTTCAGCCTTTAAAATAAAAATTACAATGACTTTTATTAATTATCCGAGTCAAGGAGTCGGACGCAATGGAAGAACGAAAACAAAAACTCGAACAATAAATTCGCAACGAATGCGCCAATAAATAAAACGGGAAACTGAAAATCTGTCGTGTCACGGTCAAATGGTCCCGTGACACGGTTCAAATTCCCGCGTCACGGCAAATTTTTTTTTTTTTTTTTGACAGACAGGGGTGACGTGGCACGGAACAATTCTCCCGTCAGACGGGAAAAAATCCCGTGTCACGGGAGTCACAATGTCCTTTTTGCCGTTCAGAGGTTGCCGTGACACGGGAATTTCTCCCGTCAAACGGGAAGAAATCCCGTGTCGCGGCATTTTTCCCCTTTTTTTTTCATTTTTTTTTTGGCGTGATGCAATGCTGAACCGACGCGCATATTAGATCAACGGAGGTTAGATCAACGGAGGGAGGATTTTTTTATTTTAAAGTGGCCGGGCCCCCTTGAGGGGTTGCCTACGTATCCTAAAAGGAATCAGGCCAGACGTAGCTCTATTGGGTCATGAACCCATGCGACTAGGCGTAGAATTTCTTGAGTTGATCCAAGTTGGTTAAATTATGGAAAACGTTACCGTCCATGTCTACCAATTGTGCCGCTCCGCCAGACAGGATGGCTTTAACAATGTACGGGCCTGACCAGTTCGGTCTAAATTTTCCTCTTGGATCTAACACATTTTTGCGAAGTGTCTTAAGCACTAGGTCACCCTCTTTGATGTTCCTGGTCTTGACTTTTTTATTAAAATGTCGTGCCATACGCTGTTGGTAGGTTTGGACATGATGCAAAGCTGCCAAGCGTTTTTGGTGAAGTAGTCGATTGCTACGAGAATGAATTCATGCCCCCCTTGTCCTGGTGGTGTGATTTTTCCAATGATGTCAATGCCCCAAGTGGAGAAAGGCCATGGAGAAGTATACGTGTAGAGAAGCGAAGGTGGAACATGCTGTAAGTTTGCGTAGATTTGACACTTCATACATTTCTTGACGTACTCGTGACAATCTCGCTCCATAGTAGTCCAATAGTAACCTTGTCGTTGAATCTTTTGGACTAACATCTTTGCATTCATGTGAGTTCCACATACACCAGCATGAAGGTTTTCCATGGTTTTATGTGCTTCTTTCTTGGCTATACATAAGAGATTCCTTCCCGTTACGGTTCTCTTGTGGAGTTCTCCCCTGATGAGCACATACTGTGAGGCCAGGAGCCTCAAAGCACGACGTGCCCTTTTATCAGTATTAGGAGGATATTCTGCTCTTGTCACATAATTAAGGATGTCTGTATACCATGGCTCTTCATCTTCCTCCTGTGGTTCTTGTTCATCATCAAGTGCATGAACATAAGCTGGTTCATATCTTCTCTCTATGGTCAGTGGCATTCTGATCGTGTCAGCTGGAATTCGCACCATTGATGCTAACTTAGCTAGTGCGTCGGCGAACTGGTTTTCTTCTCTTGGCAAATACGTATATTCCACTTCATCTAGTTGCTCCGTGAGAGTTTCCAGATGAGCTTGATACGTAGCGAGACTTTCACTCCTCACTTTCCATCTCTTAGAGATTTGGTTAATGATTAGTGAAGAGTCACCGTAGATTATGAGTTTCTTGATTCCCAAGGCGACAACTGTTTCTAATCCCAAAATGCATGCTTCATATTCTGCGGCATTGTTGGTGACATCAAAGTCGAGCTTCATGGAAATTGGGATGTGTTCTTCATTAGGCGATACGAGCAAGACTCCCACACCACATCCTTTTTGGTTTGAAGCTCCATCGAAATAGAGCGTCCAACTATCGTCTTCGGTCATGAGTAAATCTTCGTCAGGGAAATCGTACTCATCTTCTTCTTTTTCAGTCTAACGGGAAGTCTGCTAAGAAGTCAGAAACTGCGAAACCTTTGATGGCTTTTTGTGGCACAAATCTCAAGTCAAATTGAGCCAGATTGACTATCCACCTTGATAATCTGCCGTTGAGTGTTGTTTTCTCGAACAGGTATTTGAGAAGATCCATCTTAGACACGACATGCACCGTATGAGTGAGCATGTAATGTCTTAGTTTCTGTGCGGCCCATACAAGTGCGAGACACAACTTCTCGAGAGGCGTGTATCACGTCTCATATCCTTGGAGTTTCTTGCTCAGGTAATAAATTGCATTCTCCTTGCTTTCGATCTCTTGTGCTAGCATTGCCCCCATCGTTTCTCTTGTGACCGTAAGGTAGAGTCGAAGAGGAAAGTCAGGTATTGCTGGCGCTAGCACGGGTGGGTTTTCCAAATACTCTTTGATTTTGTCGAAAACCTTTTGGCAGTCGTCATCCCATGTGACTGGGACATTCTTCTTGAGCTTCTTAAATATAGGTTCACATATCGCTGTGAGCTTTGATATGAACCTGCTTATGTACTGCAACCTTCCAATGAAGCCTCGAATCTCCTTCTCGTTTTTGGGTGGTGGCATGGCCATGATTGCTTTTACTTTTGAAGGATCTATTTCAATTCCTCGAGAACTGATCACATATCCAAGTAATTTGCCTGACGTGACTCCGAATGCACATTTTGCTGGATTTAATCTCATGTTGTACTTACGGAGTCTTTCAAAAAACTTGCGAAGTGTGACGATATGGCCTGGGCGATCCTTAGACTTGACAATCATATCATCGACATAGACCTCCACTTCTTTGTACATCATGTCATGTAAGAGTGCTGTAGCTGCTCTTTGGTAGGTGGCACCCGCGTTTTTCAACCTGAATGGCATTACCGTATAGCAATATGTACCCCACTGTGTGATGAATGTGGTTTTCTCCATGTCTTCTTCGGCCATCAATACCTGATTATATCCGGCGTAACCATCCATGAATGACAGGAGTGCATGGTTTGATGCATTATCGACCAGAATGTCAATGTGAGGTAGAGGGAACCCATCTTTTGGGCTTGCTTTATTGAGATCCCTGTAATCAACACACATTCTGACCCTTCCATCCTTCTTTGGAACTGGAACCACATTTGCTATCCATTTCGGATACTTGGATACTCTGATGAAACCTGCGGCCAATTGCTTCCTGATTTCTTCCTTGATTTTGAGAGCAACATCTGGTTTCATTCGGCGCAGCTTTTGTTTGACAGGCTTCATACCTGGAATGAGTGGTATCGTATGCTGAGCTATATCCCTGTCAATTCCTGGCATATCTTGGTATGACCAAGCAAATACGTCAACAAATTCACTAAGCAAGTTAATTAGCTCTTTGCGTTCATCTTAACTTAGTGTTAATCCAATTTTTACTTCTTTAACAGTCGTATCATTGGAAATGTTAATTGTTTCTGTATCTTCAATAACTGCTGTTTTATTTTCGTGTTCTTTGATGCAAGTCTAAGCATGGAGAACTTCGAAGATTTGCTTATCATGCATCAAGATAGTTTATCCCTAAACATTGATTCAAGCCAAGCATTGCATGGACACTTTCTTGGATATCAAAGCAAAGCCACGGTTTGCTTAGTGGTTTTTCTTGGAGTCTAGTTCCCTTTCTTGAACTTTCTTGAATTTTCTTTACTTAGATTTTGCTTACAAGTTTTTACCTTTCACTTGAAAGGGTTTTTCTTGGTTCAAGCATTAGGATCTTTAATATTTATTTAGTTCTTTAATTTTTATTTATTTATTTAGTTGTTTTAAAAATCAGTTAGTTAGCAAAATAAATCAGTTTAGGCGTGTGCTTGTTCTCCAAGGAGTTTGGTGTATGCTTGTGCGCCAAGGTGCTTGCTCTTCAAGCAAGTTAGAATTCTAGTTTAATTAGGATTGAATTAGGGACTTGTCCTAATCTTCCTAGGTAAACTAAGTCTTATAAATAGGGCTGTAAACACACGAATAAACATACAGAGATTAATATTCAGATTTATTTTCTTAAGTTGCATACTTGAGTTTTGGTTGATTGCGATCAATTGCTGTTTTGCTTGTTTTAGTTAAAACATTCGTTTGGATTGATTAATTAGGTGGATTCTTAATTGATTAATCTTAGTTTTTGTTTAATTCTTGGTGGATTTCCTGTATAGAATTAGACTTAAACATATCCCTTGTGTTTTGTTGATTTTCGGATCAATAATTCACATCATCTTTGGTATCAGAGCAGGTTTGCGCAACTTCGACAAAATTTAAACTGGGAACAATTGGCTGGGAATTTTTGCGTGATTCTTTTTGCATTGAACTCTAAAAACGTCCAGCTATCACCATATAAAATTTCATAAATTTTAGTTGAGTTACGCGTTCTACACAGCCTCAAACATTTGGTGTTTGTGCACTGATTTGCGGATGGGAGTCCGGTTTTTGTGTTGCCTAGTTTTCCTTCAAGGTTCGATCTTTTAATCAAGATTTTTGCATAAACTGACTTGGTTTGTGTAGGAATCATGAGTGACGAAGAGGTCCCACAAGTTCCAAGGGGATTA
The DNA here is from genome assembly GCF_948465745.1 of Chenopodium album. Taxonomy (NCBI): domain Eukaryota; kingdom Viridiplantae; phylum Streptophyta; class Magnoliopsida; order Caryophyllales; family Amaranthaceae; genus Chenopodium; species Chenopodium album. The sequence continues at coordinate 39,701,090 of NC_137834.1, read as the reverse complement.
ACCTTAGAACAAGCTCAAAATCTTAGAAGAGATAGGCGAATTGACGAGTTGGCAGCAAGGATGGATGAGATATTAAAAAGGCTTGATACTCGTGCTGGAGATTCTTCAAGGAAAGGGAATTCTAACCCTAATTCTGGTTCAAGTGAGGAAGAACAACCAAGGAGGAACCCAAGGAGGCCACGAAATAATTATTCCTCAAGTGATGAATCACCAAGGCCTAGGAGAAGAGATAGACCAAAGGATGATGATAGGAACCTTCGATTAGATCTTCCCGAATTCAATGGGAGTATGAATGAACCTGAAAAATACTTTAAGTGGATTAGAAGGGCCGAGACACTCTTTGATTACAAGGAGTATGATGAAAGGAAAAGATGCAAATTGGCTGAATTAAAACTGACCGGTTATGCTAGTCTTTGGTATGATAATCTAAAGAAGAAGAGGCATAAGGAGGGGCGTGCAAGAATCTCAACTTGGGAACAACTCAAGAAGCACATGAAAAAAAGGTTCGTACCTAGTGATTATATTCAAGATGTTTATCTTAAGATGCAACTTTTTAAACAATATTCTATGACTGTTGAGAATTATATTGGTGAATTTGAAAAGTTATGCATGCTATGTGGCTTAGAAGAGATTGTTGAGCATAAGATTGCTAGATTTATTTCGGGGTTGAATGATAAAATTGCTGAAAAAGTTGAATTGCAACAATATTGGTCCTTTGAGGATGTTTGTAAGGTAGCTTTGAAAGTTGAAAAACAAATAAAGGGGAAGAAAGGGACGTACACTAAGTCCTTTGTAAAGGGTTTCACTAAACCTTTTGAGAAGAACAGCTTGGAGAAAAGTGGTTCTAGTTCGAACTACAAGGAGACTAAATAAAAATTTGAAGCTCCTAAAAAGCTTGTTGAAGATAGGAAATGCTTCAAGTGTGGTAGTGTTGGTCACATTGCAACTAATTGTCCATCAAAAAGAGTAATGACTGCTCAAGAGTGGGAACAAGAACAAGCTAAGTGTGAGCAGGGTAGTGACTATGAAGAAAAGAACGAAGAGGAAAACTTAGAAGAAGAGGAGGGGCATATTGACGAAATTGATCCCGAGACTCATGGTCAAAGTTTGGTTCTAAGAAGGGCGCTACACTCTAAAACCGTACCTATGGAAAACAATCAAAGGGAGAAAATCTTTCTTACAAGGTGCAAGGTAGAAGATAGGTTGTGTGACATGATCATAGACACGGGGAGTTGCATTAATGTGGTATCTACTACTTTGGTAGACAAATTGAAGTGGCCAACTACTGAACATCCAAGCCCTTATAAGCTTCATTGGCTTAACAATTCGAGTGATGTTAAGGTAACTAAACAAGCCTTAATCTCCTTTTCAATTGGTAAATTTCATGATAAAGTTTTGTGTGATGTTTGTCCTATGGATGCTTGTCATATACTATTAGGCCGTCCTTGGCAATATGATAGATTTGTGAAGTTTGATGGAAGGACTAATGTGTATGTTGTGAGAAAAGGAGAAAAAGAGAGACTGGTTGCTTTAAAACCTTTGATAAGCAACAAGTCTTCTAGTGTTACCTCTAATTCGAAGAGTTCTTATTTGATTAGTGAGAGGGAATTAGAAAAAGAGATTTGCAGCAACAATGTGGTATATATACTTGTTTCTAATGAGATTCGAATTGATCAAGATAAACAAGCAAAGAGGCCGTATGAATTGGAATCTGTTTTAGAAGAATTCAAGGATGTCTTTCCTAAGGAATTACCTCCGGGACTACCTCCTATTCGTGGGATAGAGCATCAAATTGACTTGATTCCGGGAGCACCATTACCTAATAAGGCAGCCTATAGAAGTAATCCGGAAGAAACAAAGGAGATGCAAAGGCAAATTAGAGAGCTTATGACTAGAGGATACGTGAGGGAAAGTATGAGCCCTTGTGCCGTGCCTACTTTACTTGTCCCAAAGAAAGATGGGAGTTGGCGCATGTGTATTGATAGTAGGAGTGTGAATAACATCACTATCAAATACCGATTTCCTATTCCAAGATTAGATGATCTACTTGATGAACTACACGGTTCAAAGTTGTTTTCTAAGATTGATCTTATGAGTGGTTATCATCAAATTCGAATGAGAGAAGGAGATGAGTGGAAGACAGCATTCAAGACTAAGTTAGGGTTGTATGAATGGTTGGTGATGCCGTTTGGACTCACTAATGCACCTAGCACTTTCATGAGGTTGATGCATGAGGTACTTAAACCTTTCCTTGGCAAGTTTGTTGTTGTTTATTTAGATGATATTCTGATATACTCTAAAAATTTGCATGATCATCTAAATCATCTAACAAGTGTGTTTGAAGTGTTAAGAGAGAAGAAACTCTATGCTAAGCTTGAAAAATGCTACTTCTTAGTGCCTAATGTTACTTTTCTTGGTTATGTTGTATCAAAAGATGGAGTTTCAGTTGATCATTTGAAAGTAGAGGCTATTAAAACTTGGCCTATTCCTACTAATATGAGTGAAGTAAGGTCTTTTCATGGTCTAGCTTCATTCTATAGAAGATTTGTCAAGAATAAGTTGATGCCTAGAAGTGAAGGTCCTTTCAAGATTATTGAGAAGATCAATGACAATACTTATAAGTTAGAACTTCCGGGAGAATATGGAGTTAGTGCTACATTCAATGTTGGCGATTTGGCTAAGTATATTCCTGATGAAAAACTTCGAGATTTGAGGACAAATTCTTTCGAAGAAGAGGAGGATGATGCAAGTCTAAGCATGGAGAACATCGAAGATTTGCTTATCATGCATCAAGATAGTTTATCCCTAAACATTGATTCAAGCCAAGCATTGCATGGACACTTTCTTGGATATCAAAGCAAAGCCACGGTTTGCTTAGTGGTTTTTCTTGGAGTCTAGTTCACTTTCTTGAACTTTCTTGAATTTTCTTTACTTAGATTTTGCTTACAAGTTTTTACCTTTCACTTGAAAGGGTTTTTCTTGGTTCAAGCATTAGGATCTTTAATATTTATTTAGTTCTTTAATTTTTATTTATTTATTTAGTTGTTTTAAAAATCAGTTAGTTAGCAAAATAAATCAGTTTAGGCGTGTGCTTGTTCTCCAAGGAGTTTGGTGTATGCTTGTGCGCCAAGGTGCTTGCTCTTCAAGCAAGTTAGAATTCTAGTTTAATTAGGATTGAATTAGGGACTTGTCCTAATCTTCCTAGGTAAACTAAGTCTTATAAATAGGGCTGTAAACACACGAATAAACATACAGAGATTAATATTCAGATTTATTTTCTTAAGTTGCATACTTGAGTTTTGGTTGATTGCGATCAATTGCTGTTTTGCTTGTTTTAGTTAAAACATTCGTTTGGATTGATTAATTAGGTGGATTCTTAATTGATTAATCTTAGTTTTTGTTTAATTCTTGGTGGATTTCCTGTATAGAATTAGACTTAAACATATCCCTTGTGTTTTGTTGATTTTCGGATCAATAATTCACATCATTCTTCCATTGCCTTTATTATTTCTTTGTCATTTTTATCATTAGCAAAGCAATATTGATCAGGGCTAGGGGAATGGCACGCATCGTAAGCAAAGGTATTCATTTCATTGAATTCACTGGTTAATACATCAAGAGAGGCAAGGTCAGCTGCGACCTCACCAGACTTATTAGGACTAGAAGGATAGGGCTCAACAAGAGACTCAGGGTTGAACTCTATAGCAGAAAGAGGGTCAGCCTCGGACTCTAAGGACTCATCTACAGAATTAGACTCAGACTCGGACTCGGACCCAGACGATTCAGACTCATCAAACATAGGACCCTCGCCAGCGATTATTTCCAACTTCTCTCCACTCGGCATAGTGATCCTCAATGTCTTGCGCCATCCCCTTGAAATGTTGTCAGCTTGGACGATTAACTCGGAGGGGTCGAAATCCTCGTTCGCTATGACGGCTTGAACGAGCTCGGAGTTATCATTGCAGACCGGCTTGGATTCATTCTTCTCCATTCCAAAAAGAAGGTTGATTCCCAGATCATCAGAGTTCAGGCTAGCTGACTTCTGGACTGTGGAGAGCTCTTCATCGATGAAGTCACAATCGAGGAACACCTCGAATCCCGGTTCACGGATCCCATCATGGACAAATGGTTCGGGGAATTCATAGCATGGGAAGTCTTCCCTTTCTTTGATGTACTGGTCGTTGAGAGTGAACGGATATGGATCCATGGTCATTTCCGTTTTCGTGATTCGAGCATTGTTGCGAGCCTTCATTTTCAACGCAGCTTGTTTCAGATCTTCCTTTGTCGGCTCGAATCCTAAGCCGAAAGTATCCTTCTTGATCGCACCAGGATGGCCCCAAGATTTAGCCATTTTCTTCTTGAGCCCAAGGGTCATTCCAGGAAAGTGACCTTGCTTCTTAAAAATGGCGTTGATACTGGTGTTTGAATAAGGATCGAAGTCGAGATGACACTTTTCCTCTTCTTCGATCGCAAGAACATCATCTAAAGAAAACCCCCACAGATCTTCATCTTCCTCGTCATGTTCAACATGGACGATAGGAGTATCAATAACTTGAATGCGCATAGAAGAAGCATCGATGGTAATCGGAACCCCTCCAACTATGGCTTTCACTTTCTGATGAAGCGATGATGGAATCGCCTTTAGCTCATGAAGCCAAGGGCGTCCTAATAACAGATTGAAAGAGGTCTTAATGTCCACCACCTGAAATTTGGTGCGACGTTCAATAGCCCCAGTAGTTATATTTAGTACGATAGTACCCACGGCTTGTTGGCGAGTATTATCGTAAGCTCGAATCCCTTGAGTGGAGGGAGTCAACTCTTCATTCTTTATACCCAACTTCCTTGCAGTACGGAGTGGGCACACATTGATTGCAGAGCCATTATCAACCAGGCTCATAGGAACATTCATCTGCCTACAAACTACAGTGAGGTGTAAGGCCTTATTATGTTGGTCCCCTTCCGGGGGTAGATCCTTATCAGAAAAGGAGATCAGATTGCTAGTACTCGGCAGCTCAGTAGTGAGAAAGTTGACCAATCCTTGAGGAGTCATGTCATCATCAACTCCTATCTTCACCAGAGCATTCATTACAGCCTTTCGATGCTCGTGGGAAGTGGCCAAAAGCTTCCATACATTCATCTCCACCTTGGTCTTTTGCAGCTGTTTGACCACATCGTTATTCACAGGGTCGACGGGATCAACTATCGGATTTGATTGTGGTGGAGGTGGAGGTGGGTTAGGTTGTTGCAACCGTCCACTTCTGGTGAGAACCTTGACCTCAAGGTCCCCCCAAACATTTTCACTGGTGCCAAGAGATGAACAGGCTATGTCTTTGAGATAGACGTCTTCATCATCACTATCCCAAATCCCATTCACTTCTTCAGTGCTTGAGATAAATACAACTTCCGACAGAGGTTTATTTATAGGTTGAATGAGTATTGACGGATCAAAGGAGACTTCATCTCCCATGATAGCCAAAGCATCAAAAAGAGGACCTGTTTGAATGTTAGGCTTCTTGCCCCCTGGAGGGACAGGAAGTTGGTTATCATCAATCAGGTCTTGGATTGCGTCTTTCAGCCTCCAACACTTCTCAGTGTTATGACCCTTGCCTTGATGATACTTGCAATAAGCATTGGGGTCATAGTTAGCGGTCCTATTCTCAGGTCGAGGTTCTGAAAATGGTCCGATTGGCATAATCAGTCCCTGACCATGAAGACGGTCATAAGCAGCATCATAAGTCATTCCCAAAGGCGTATAAACCCTCCTTTGCCTTTGGAATCTTTGAGGAGGAGCATTAAGGGCCAGCACATCATTGATGTTGATATTGTTGGTAGCATTATTGGGCTTAGAAGACGAAGAAGAAGGAGTGTCGTTCTTCTTGTTTTTCCAAGTGCTGTTGTTATTGTTGCTACCAACAGACTTCATCAGTTCGTCTTCGATATTGATTCCAATATCGTATACAGCATCAAAGGTACTTAGAGGCAGAAACTTCAGGTGTTGCTTGTACTTATGAGTCAGGTTGGCAATGAACAAGCGAACCATTTCCTTCTCCTTGGGAGGATCCACCAAGAGCGCAGCTGTTTCTCTCCACCTGCTTAGGTAAGTGGTGAAGCCTTCATTCTCTTTCTGTTTGAGAATGGAGAGTTCACGTTCAGAAGTCTTGGCTTGGATGTTACACTTGTACCGATTCATAAAGCTTTCAGTAACATCCTCCCAGGTCGCGACATGCTTGGATTCCAGAGAATAGAACCACTGTTGACAGGCATGCTCTAAGGAAAGAGGAAACACCGTAGGGAAGAGTGTCACATCTACTCCCTTAAGAGCCATAGTTGCAGAAAAAGCCTTCAAATGGAAAAGCGGGTTATCAGTAGGCTTGAATTTGGGAATATCAGCAGTGGAAAACTTCTCAGGAAGCTTCTCTCTTATAGACGAGGAGGTGATAGGCTGTTCCACATAAGTGAACTCTTCGGAAATCTTGCTCATTTGTTCCTTGATCTTGTCCATCGCAGCAGTAGTGACACTGTTTTGCTTGTCTTGCTCTACAGTGCTGACTCTAGTAGTGAGTATCTGCATCATGTCAGACAATCTTTCGATTGTCCTGTTGAGGTTCTCGATGTCTTCCTTAGTGGCCATTGGTTGAAAGTAGACTGGAGACGGATCTTGTGGAGATGACTGAGGTGGTTTCCTTGTACGCCTCTTTGGTATAAGAGGTTGTTGAGGTATGGACTCGAACCGTAACAATCTACCCTTGCTTCTTGCCCAAGTGCTGTGACACCGAAACAAACACACCTTTAATGACCAAACTTGACCTTAACCTATCCGGATTAAAAAAACAAGAATTTTTTTTTATTATTATTGAAGCTCTACTTATTAAAAAAAACATGGGAGGATACCATCCGACTTACTCCGAAAAAAAAAGACACAAAAAAACGAAACTTCCCTAAAATACGGTCAAAAGTGGTGCATGACGAAAAAAAAGTGTGTGGACATAATATGTGAGTGATTAGGTGAGGTTATAGACGCGTGTTTTGACCGTATAGCTAGACACGACTCAATACTGGACGCAAAAAACGAGAAAAAAGACTGACGGGACACATTCCTGGGCACCGTGTCACGGTGAAGACTGTCGTGACACGGTGCAGTCTACCATCAGACGGTAGACATTCCCGTGTCACGGCACTGTTCACCGTGACACGACAGAACATGCCGTGACACGGTGCGCAGTTCCAGGTCAGTTTTTGTGATTTTTCAGATTTTAATCGATTTTAAGTCCGTACTAATTACTATGTGAGAATAAAAACCCTTGGTCATGGGTTAAACAAAAAGAGCAAACACGTGAGGGTTAGCACCAAAATAACACATAGCATTTAGGCACGATGATGCAAAAAAGTTCGCAACCTAAAGTCAAGATCTATGTTCAACTATTGGTCAAGCTTTGGGTGTCAAAAGGGTACCATGGTTAAGAGTTTGGACGCGTTAGCAAGGCAGCCTCCCTTGAGGGTGTATGCCAACGGGCGGCTTCGCGAGTTCGTGATGAAATCGAACTCGACTCCATGGTTTGGGTGGATTTAATGACTCGGATGAACCCTTATTGCCATGAGCGTTTTTGGGTTGATAGAGCTTAAATCCCCCGGGGCTAAGACGCATGTAGAACACATACGTTTTTTCAGAAAAATCGAAGGAAGTCGACTGTGAGAAAAGAAAATAGGCCACCGGATTGATTTTAGGACTGCCGTGACACGGCAGAAATTCCCGTGTCACGGTACAGTGTACTGTCAGACGGTACACTGTACCGTGACACGGCAGACTCTGCCGTGACACAGCAGTCAGAAAATCTGACAGGTGCCCTGTTTACGGGACAGACCTGAATGCGACGTTAAAACGTCTATGCAGATGCAAAAATGCCAAATTAATCACAGGAATATTTTTTCAAGAATCTTTCAAGTCTCATCCACTCATCTTAATTAAATACCGATCACTCAAATCGATAAATAATTAAGAATCCTCCCAAGTGGAGTCGCCAAATTGTAGGCGTCGCTCGAAGTGCGCCTACGTTAAAAGCATGTGGTGAATATGCTTGGCACTCATAGGAAGTGGGAATTGACATTACGATTAAGGACAACGATTAGGGACAAATAAATTAGGGAGCCGCCAACAAGTTTTTAAGGAACTTGTAAACCGTTCACGGATCATAAAAGGCAACCACGATAAGGGACAACGATAGGCAACAACGATTGACCCGTGAAGGTTACACCCCATTCATAATCCATGAGATTATTAACTCCATATGGTTCGGAACCACGAAAGGAGGATCGGGGATGATGGTACGAAGTGAGTCATAGAGTCACATTCGCCCGTATTGGCCTCTACTCGATTCTTATATTGAAAAGCATTCATGTGACCTCAAAGGCATCCAAACAATAATTCAATTCGCTCCAAACTATTATTTAACTAAATTGGTTCAAAATTAATGCACACATAATTCTAAAATTTGGTGATCACTTCAATTAATAACAAGATTAAAAGGATCCTAAATCGGTTGTCCAAATTATCTTATTAGTCGTGACTTTCAATTACATATTCCCTTTAAACATGCAATATGGTGATCAAAATAAATAATAGAATCAATATTAATATAAAAACCAATTTAATCACAATTCCAACAACATATAAAAATCGTTAGAAAAATAATAATAATAATAAAAAGAGCATGATCCTTACTTTGAATCTGTTTGTTTGCAACTACAAAATAATAAACGAGTTAGTATGATGCAAGTCTAAGCATGGAGAACTTCGAAGATTTGCTTATCATGCATCAAGATAGCTTGTCCCTAAACATTGATTCAAGCCAAGCATTGCATGGACACTTTCTTGGATATCAAAGCAAAGCCACGGTTTGCTTAGTGACTTTTCTTGGAGTCTAGTTCACTTTCTTGAACTTTCTTGAATTTTCTTTACTTAGATTTTGCTTACAAGTTTTTACCTTTCATGTTGTATATTTGGAGTATCAACCCGAAATATACAAGGGATAAACCAAGATAAGTAAGACTAATGAACCAAATAGCTTCTTAGCTACAGTCACACCACTAAGAAACGAAATGGGTTCCTAAGATCACAAGCCAACTAGTAGTCTAAGCTAGTTAACTAAGCAAAGGAATTTAAATTCCAAATCCAAGAATTTCTGGTTTGTTTCTAATCCAAGAAACGAGTGTAAAACACAAAGTTTGTTTGTTCGAATAATCTGATTTTTCATTCACATTTGCTTGCTATTTATAGTAAACAAGCATCCTTAAGTACAAGCTAACTTAAGTGACTTTCAGCTTACTTGTTACACGCCTAAGCTAAGCATCAAAAACAGATTTTGTGTCTAGATACATCAATAAAAGAAGCTAAGCTTAACTAGATACATCAAAGGAAAAAGTGGCGGTTTGTAACCTCCACATTAAGGCTTCATAAAATCAGAAATAAAGAGCATAACTCTCCCTTGATTCACGCCCAACAAAGCAGCAAGTAAGAAGCAAAACAGCCCCTTAATTCACGCCCAATTCAAACAGCAAAAAGAAGTGTAACTCCTCCTTGATTCAAGCCTTGGATCAAGCTTGAATGTATGTAGACAAGAGTGTACTTGGACGCCTTTTAGATGCTCATTTGCTGACTGAAATCTACGCCCACTTGAAGGCTTAATTGAAAGCTTGTAACTCCTCATTGAAGCTGATTGTAACACCCAAGTTAAAGCCTTGAAATTCCTTTTAAAGAATTTCGAATTCTATGCTTCTTTCACAAGCTTAAATGGCTGCCTTCTTGATGTATCTTGCACTTGTACTTTGTGTGAATGTGACATTACATTTCCGAACTATAATCAGCTAAAAGAACTAAAGAAAAATGTAACTAATTTGCAAACTTAAAATAAGACTAAAGTTTACAACTTATTCAAAGCATAAAAGAACTAGAATGAACTAGTTAATAAGAACAACAAGAAACTCAAAGGATTGAATATCTTGCTGCACATAGATAGAACGCATAGCACCAATGCATGATGCTACGTCTTGGACCAAAGAAACGTCCATAACCAAGTTGTTAGGCTTGGCTACAACATTCCCCCCTTCTTGAAAAGAGTTTGCCCTCAAACTCGGCAACTCTTCAAACTCATCATAGTAAGGTGATAAATCAGCCACATTAAAGGTGCTAGAAACACCATAGTCTCCGGGCAATTCAACCTTATAAGCATTATCATTCACCTTTTCAACAATAGCAAATGGACCATCACTACGAGGACTAACCTTGGAACGCCTCTTGGAAGGAAATCTTTCCTTTCGTAGATGAATCCAAACCAAATCACCAGGTTGAAAACGGACCTCCTTTCTCTTCTTGTCATAGTAGGCTTTAGTCTTTGCATTAGTTTGTTCAATTCGAGAACGAACTTGCTCATGCATAGACTTGATTTCTTTGGAACGCACCTCGGCATCATGACTAAACTTGTTAGGTGAGGGAATGGGAGCAAGATCAATAGGAGTACAAGGATTGAATCCATACACAACTTCAAAAGGACTCAAACCGGTTGTCTTGCTAGGCACTCTGTTGTAAGCAAACTCCGCATGAGGGAGCATCTCTTCCCATTGCTTGGGACGTTTAGTAGCCAAAGTTCGCAACAAAGTTCCCAAAGTTCTATTAGTCACTTCGGTTTGACCATCTGTTTGAGGATGACTTGAAGTGCTAAAGTTCAATTTTGTGCCCATCTTCTTCCATAATGTAAGCCAAAAATGACTTAGGAATTTTGGATCACGATCACTCACCATGGACTTAGGTACACCATGTAAGCGCACAACCTCGTTAAAAAACAAGTTAGCAACATGAGTAGCATCATAAGTTGTATGACAAGAAATAAAATGAGCCATTTTAGAAAAACGGTCCACAACAACCATAATGGAATCTTTCTTTCGTTGGGTCATAGGAAGTCCCACAACGAAATCAAGACTAACATCTTCCCATGGAGCTTGCGGAATAGGTAAGGGCAAAAGATAGCCTTGTGGAAGACTATGACTCTTGGCCTTTTGACAAACCACGCATCTTTTCACAATAAACTCCACATCACGAACCAATCTAGGCCAATGAAAGTACTCTTGCACAAGAAGAGTAGTCTTCTCTATGCCAAAGTGTCCCGCCATTCCTCCTTCATGAAACTCTTTGATAAGAGATTCTCTTAGGCTTGATCTTGGAACGCACAACCTGTTTCCTTTGAACAAATAGCCATCTAAAATGTAATAATCTTTGTAAGCATGATTAGAACATTTTAGAAATGAATCACCAAAGTCATGATCATTTTTGTAACTTGCTTTCACATCTTCAACACTAATTACTTTTGCCTTGAAAGAATTCAAGAGTGTGTATCTCCTTGAAAGGGCATCAGCTCCTTTGTTCATGGCGCCTCTCCTATGCTTGATCACAAAATGAAAAGCTTGCAAATACTCCACCCATTTGGCATGGCGTGGTTGGAGTTTTTGTTGGCTTTGAAGATATTTGAGAGCTTCATGATCTGAATGAAGGATGAACTCCTTGGAAATGAGGTAATGTCTCCAATGGTCCAAAGCACGAACAAGAGCAAAGAACTCCTTATCATAGGTGCTATACTTCCGTTGTGCTTCATTGAGTTTTTCACTAAAGTAGGCAAGGGGACGCCCAACTTGTGACAAAACAGCACCAATACCAACTCCACTAGCATCACATTCTACTTCAAAAACTTCATCAAAGTTAGGTAAAGAAAGAATAGGTGCACTAGTAAGTTGATGTTTTACCTCATCAAAGGCCTTTTGAGCCTTATCATTCCAAACTAACTTCTGATTTTTAGTTAGCTCGGTGATAGGTGCCATGAGAGTACTAAAATTTCGCACAAATCTCCTATAGAAAGAAGCAAGTCCATGAAAACTACGAACTTGTTGAATTGTTTGTGGCGTGGGCCACTCACGAATTGCAGCAACTTTCTTTTCATCAACTTCTATGCCTTGAGAGGAAACTTTGAAACCAAGAAAAATAACTTGGGAAGTGAAAAAATGACACTTCTCTAAGTTACCATATAGTTGCTCACGAGCAAGGGCTTCAAAAACCTGTTACAAATGCATAGCATGCTCTTCTTCTTCCCTACTATACACCAAAATATCATCAAAATAGACTACAACAAATTTACCCATGAAAGGTTGCATAACCTGATTCATAAGGCGCATAAATGTAGATGGTGCATTAGACAAACCAAATGGCATCACAAGCCACTCATAGAGGCCCTCCTTTGTCTTGAAAGCGGTCTTCCATTCATCTCCTTTGAAAATTCGAATTTGATGATAGCCACTTCTCAAATCAATTTTAGAGAACACTTTAGAACCATGCAAATCATCAAGTAAATCATTCAACCTTGGAATAGGAAACCGGTACTTGATAGTGATCTTGTTGATTGATCTACTATCAACACACATGCGCCACTCTCCATTCTTCTTAGGCACAATCAAGGTAGGACAAGCACATGGACTAAGAGACTTACGAATAAGACCCTTTGACAACAATTCCTCCACTTGTCTTCTAATTTCCTCGGTTTCTTTGGGATTGGTTCTATAGGCTGGTTTGTTTGGGAGCATGGATCCGGGCACAAGATCAATCTTGTGTTGGATGTCACGCTTTGGGGGTAATCCGTGAGGGATATCTTTGGGGAAAACATGGGAATAGGTTTGGAGAAGAGAGGTGAGGAGTGGGTGGTTTTCTTCTTTGGACGGTTGAGAGGGGGTATCAAGTTGGCTCAAAATGAAGTGTTTGTGAGCCCTATACTCACGAAATTCAGATTTTATGAGAGTGGTGAGGGAAGTGGGAGGCGTGGATATGGGGTGGTCATTTTTGAGGATTAAAGGGGTTAGGACAATTTTCTTTCCATCCTTGGAAAAGGAGTAGGTGTTTTTGTAACCATCATGCATCACACGTCTATCAAATAACCAAGGTCTACCAAGTAAAACATGACATGCATCCATAGGTACAACATCACACCATAATTTTTCCTCATAAGTTTTACCAATGCTAAATGATAACAAGACTTGTTGTGTGACATGAATCCCTTTACTATGACTTAACCATTGAATTTTATATGGTGTAGGATGAGGGATAGTTTTCATTTTCAGCTTGTCTATCATTACTTGTGAAGCTACATTGGTACAACTACCTCCATCAATAATCAAAGTGCATACCTTTCCACCAATGGTGCAACGAGTGTGAAAGATTGCCTCACGTTGCAAGCTCCCTTCTTGGTCCAACAAATTGCTTAGTGTGCGTCGAACTACCAAGCATTCTCCTTCATCCGGACCTAGGCACGCATACTCATCATTCTCTTCAAGATTGCTGTCCTCTTCAACCTCTAATTCGTTCTCCTTTTCATACTCTACCAAAGTAACAATTTTTTTATTTGGACAATCACTAGCCATATGTCCAAGGCCTTGACACCTAAAGCATCTTCTTGGGGCTGGTTTTGGGTTGGAATTTTGGGTGTTTTGTGAAGGTGGTTTAGAAGTAGGCTGATTGGATGTGGGTTTGAAAGGTGGGAAATTGGATGTTTGCTTTCTTTGGGGAAATGAGGTTTGAGATGCAAAACGTGATGATTCACTTTTGCCTCTTGCTTTTTGTTGCTGCTCAATCTTATGTGCTAAGATAATGAGCTCTTCAAGGGTGGTGTAAGGGTGTAGTTCGGCCACATTGGCTATTTTTGGGTCAAGTCCACCTAGGAACCGAACCAAAGTTTGAGGCTCATCTTCCTCTACTCCACACTTCATAACAAATCCTTCAAACTCTCTAGCATACTCCTCTACAGATTTCGTACCTTGCTTAAGGGTATGGAATTTTGAAAAGTTTTCTTGCACATAGTATGTGGGAAGAAACTTTTGTTTCAACAATTTCTTCATCTTAACCCATGATCTCACTTTTTCTTTGTCTTGTCGTTCCCTCTTGGCGCACACACTAGCCCACCAAGTTGAGGCATATTTTCGTAGCTTCAAGGCCACAATTTTCACCTTTTTCTCTTCCGGTGTTTGCTTATAGTCAAACACTCTCTCCACTGTTCTAAGCCATTCTACAAACTCATCGGCATCGAGTTTGCCATCATACTCCGGAATGTCTGCTTTTATGTCATTAATAGGCCGTGACCTTTCTCTTTCATGAGAAGGCCTATCATTGTGATTGAAATTAGATTCACTCAATTCTTCATCACTTTGGAGGGGTGAGCCCTCTCTCTTATGGCGCATCTTATTAGTAAGATCTTTCAGTTGATCTTGCATATATTTCATTCGTTGCTCCATATCTTCTTTCTCTTGTGTAACCTTATTGACATATTCTTGCCAATTAGGGGGTGGGACGCTGGACATGGTTTGTGTTTGGGTATGTGTTTGGGGTATGTGTTTAGGTATTTGTTTTGCTAGACCCCCTCCTTCTAGCGCCAAATGTTGTATATTTGGAGTATCAACCCGAAATATACAAGGGATAAACCAAGATAAGTAAGACTAATGAACCAAATAGCTTCTTAGCTACAGTCACACCACTAAGAAACGAAATGGGTTCCTAAGATCACAAGCCAACTAGTAGTCTAAGCTAGTTAACTAAGCAAAGGAATTGAAATTCCAAATCCAAGAATTTCTGGTTTGTTTCTAATCCAAGAAACGAGTGTAAAACACAAAGTTTGTTTGTTCGAATAATCTGATTTTTCATTCACATTTGCTTGCTATTTATAGTAAACAAGCATCCTTAAGTACAAGCTAACTTAAGTGACTTTCAGCTTACTTGTTACACGCCTAAGCTAAGCATCAAAAACAGATTTTGTGTCTAGATACATCAATAAAAGAAGCTAAGCTTAACTAGATACATCAAAGGAAAAAGTGGCGGTTTGTAACCTCCACATTAAGGCTTCATAAAATCAGAAATAAAGAGCATAACTCTCCCTTGATTCACGCCCAACAAAGCAGCAAGTAAGAAGCAAAACAACCCCTTAATTCACGCCCAATTCAAACAGCAAAAAGAAGTGTAACTCCTCCTTGATTCAAGCCTTGGATCAAGCTTGAATGTATGTAGACAAGAGTGTACTTGGACGCCTTTTAGATGCTCATTTGCTGACTGAAATCTACGCCCACTTGAAGGCTTAATTGAAAGCTTGTAACTCCTCATTGAAGCTGATTGTAACACCCAAGTTAAAGCCTTGAAATTCCTTTTAAAGAATTTCGGATTCTATGCTTCTTTCACAAGCTTAAATGGCTGCCTTCTTGATGTATCTTGCACTTGTACTTTGTGTGAATGTGACATTACATTTCCGAACTATAATCAGCTAAAAGAACTAAAGAAAAATGTAACTAATTTGCAAACTTAAAATAAGACTAAAGTTTACAACTTATTCAAAGCATAAAAGAACTAGAATGAACTAGTTAATAAGAACAACAAGAAACTCAAAGGATTGAATATCTTGCTGCACATAGATAGAACGCATAGCACCAATGCATGATGCTACGTCTTGGACCAAAGAAACGTCCATAACCAAGTTGTTAGGCTTGGCTACAACATTCCCCCCTTCTTGAAAAGAGTTTGCCCTCAAACTCGGCAACTCTTCAAACTCATCATAGTAAGGTGATAAATCAGCCACATTAAAGGTGCTAGAAACACCATAGTCTCCGGGCAATTCAACCTTATAAGCATTATCATTCACCTTTTCAACAATAGCAAATGGACCATCACTACGAGGACTAACCTTGGAACGTCTCTTGGAAGGAAATCTTTCCTTTCGTAGATGAATCCAAACCAAATCACCAGGTTGAAAACGGACCTCCTTTCTCTTCTTGTCATAGTAGGCTTTAGTCTTTGCATTAGTTTGTTCAATTCGAGAACGAACTTGCTCATGCATAGACTTGATTTCTTTGGAACGCACCTCGGCATCATGACTAAACTTGTTAGGTGAGGGAATGGGAGCAAGATCAATAGGAGTACAAGGATTGAATCCATACACAACTTCAAAAGGACTCAAACCGGTTGTCTTGCTAGGCACTCTGTTGTAAGCAAACTCCGCATGAGGGAGCATCTCTTCCCATTGCTTGGGACGTTTAGTAGCCAAAGTTCGCAACAAAGTTCCCAAAGTTCTATTAGTCACTTCGGTTTGACCATCTGTTTGAGGATGACTTGAAGTGCTAAAGTTCAATTTTGTGCCCATCTTCTTCCATAATGTAAGCCAAAAATGACTTAGGAATTTTGGATCACGATCACTCACCATGGACTTAGGTACACCATGTAAGCGCACAACCTCGTTAAAAAACAAGTTAGCAACATGAGTAGCATCATAAGTTGTATGACAAGAAATAAAATGAGCCATTTTAGAAAAACGGTCCACAACAACCATAATGGAATCTTTCTTTCGTTGGGTCATAGGAAGTCCCACAACGAAATCAAGACTAACATCTTCCCATGGAGCTTGCGGAATAGGTAAGGGCAAAAGATAGCCTTGTGGAAGACTATGACTCTTGGCCTTTTGACAAACCACGCATCTTTTCACAATAAACTCCACATCACGAACCAATCTAGGCCAATGAAAGTACTCTTGCACAAGAAGAGTAGTCTTCTCTATGCCAAAGTGTCCCGCCATTCCTCCTTCATGAAACTCTTTGATAAGAGATTCTCTTAGGCTTGATCTTGGAACGCACAACCTGTTTCCTTTGAACAAATAGCCATCTAAAATGTAATAATCTTTGTAAGCATGATTAGAACATTTTAGAAATGAATCACCAAAGTCATGATCATTTTTGTAACTTGCTTTCACATCTTCAACACTAATTACTTTTGCCTTGAAAGAATTCAAGAGTGTGTATCTCCTTGAAAGGGCATCAGCTCCTTTGTTCATGGCGCCTCTCCTATGCTTGATCACAAAATGAAAAGCTTGCAAATACTCCACCCATTTGGCATGGCGTGGTTGGAGTTTTTGTTGGCTTTGAAGATATTTGAGAGCTTCATGATCTGAATGAAGGATGAACTCCTTGGAAATGAGGTAATGTCTCCAATGGTCCAAAGCACGAACAAGAGCAAAGAACTCCTTATCATAGGTGCTATACTTCCGTTGTGCTTCATTGAGTTTTTCACTAAAGTAGGCAAGGGGACGCCCAACTTGTGACAAAACAGCACCAATACCAACTCCACTAGCATCACATTCTACTTCAAAAACTTCATCAAAGTTAGGTAAAGAAAGAATAGGTGCACTAGTAAGTTGATGTTTTACCTCATCAAAGGCCTTTTGAGCCTTATCATTCCAAACTAACTTCTGATTTTTAGTTAGCTCGGTGATAGGTGCCATGAGAGTACTAAAATTTCGCACAAATCTCCTATAGAAAGAAGCAAGTCCATGAAAACTACGAACTTGTTGAATTGTTTGTGGCGTGGGCCACTCACGAATTGCAGCAACTTTCTTTTCATCAACTTCTATGCCTTGAGAGGAAACTTTGAAACCAAGAAAAATAACTTGGGAAGTGAAAAAATGACACTTCTCTAAGTTACCATATAGTTGCTCACGAGCAAGGGCTTCAAAAACCTGTTGCAAATGCATAGCATGCTCTTCTTCTTCCCTACTATACACCAAAATATCATCAAAATAGACTATAACAAATTTACCCATGAAAGGTTGCATAACCTGATTCATAAGGCGCATAAATGTAGATGGTGCATTAGACAAACCAAATGGCATCACAAGCCACTCATAGAGGCCCTCCTTTGTCTTGAAAGCGGTCTTCCATTCATCTCCTTCGAAAATTCGAATTTGATGATAGCCACTTCTCAAATCAATTTTAGAGAACACTTTAGAACCATGCAAATCATCAAGTAAATCATTCAACCTTGGAATAGGAAACCGGTACTTGATAGTGATCTTGTTGATTGATCTACTATCAACACACATGCGCCACTCTCCATTCTTCTTAGGCACAATCAAGGTAGGACAAGCACATGGACTAAGAGACTTACGAATAAGACCCTTTGACAACAATTCCTCCACTTGTCTTCTAATTTCCTCGGTTTCTTTGGGATTGGTTCTATAGGCTGGTTTGTTTGGGAGCATGGATCCGGGCACAAGATCAATCTTGTGTTGGATGTCACGCTTTGGGGGTAATCCGTGAGGGATATCTTTGGGGAAAACATGGGAATAGGTTTGGAGAAGAGAGGTGAGGAGTGGGTGGTTTTCTTCTTTGGACGGTTGAGAGGGGGTATCAAGTTGGCTCAAAATGAAGTGTTTGTGAGCCCTATACTCACGAAATTCAGATTTTATGAGAGTGGTGAGGGAAGTGGGAGGCGTGGATATGGGGTGGTCATTTTTGAGGATTAAAGGGGTTAGGACAATTTTCTTTCCATCCTTGGAAAAGGAGTAGGTGTTTTTGTAACCATCATGCATCACACGTCTATCAAATAACCAAGGTCTACCAAGTAAAACATGACATGCATCCATAGGTACAACATCACACCATAATTTTTCCTCATAAGTTTTACCAATGCTAAATGATAACAAGACTTGTTGTGTGACATGAATCCCTTTACTATGACTTAACCATTGAATTTTATATGGTGTAGGATGAGGGATAGTTTTCATTTTCAGCTTGTCTATCATTACTTGTGAAGCTACATTGGTACAACTACCTCCATCAATAATCAAAGTGCATACCTTTCCACCAATGGTGCAACGAGTGTGAAAGATTGCCTCACGTTGCAAGCTCCCTTCTTGGTCCAACAAATTGCTTAGTGTGCGTCGAACTACCAAGCATTCTCCTTCATCCGGACCTAGGCACGCATACTCATCATTCTCTTCAAGATTGCTGTCCTCTTCAACCTCTAATT
Source organism: Chenopodium album (assembly GCF_948465745.1). Lineage (NCBI taxonomy): Eukaryota > Viridiplantae > Streptophyta > Magnoliopsida > Caryophyllales > Amaranthaceae > Chenopodium > Chenopodium album. Next base: position 39,682,225 of record NC_137834.1, on the reverse strand, counting down.
CGTTCTCCTCTTCATACTCTACCAAAGTAACAATTTTTTTATTTGGACAATCACTAGCCATATGTCCAAGGCCTTGACACCTAAAGCATCTTCTTGGGGCTGGTTTTGGGTTGGAATTTTGGGTGTTTTGTGAAGGTGGTTTAGAAGTAGGCTGATTGGATGTGGGTTTGAAAGGTGGGAAATTGGATGTTTGCTTTCTTTGGGGAAATGAGGTTTGAGATGCAAAACGTGATGATTCACTTTTGCCTCTTGCTTTTTGTTGCTGCTCAATCTTATGTGCTAAGATAATGAGCTCTTCAAGGGTGGTGTAAGGGTGTAGTTCGGCCACATTGGCTATTTTTGGGTCAAGTCCACCTAGGAACCGAACCAAAGTTTGAGGCTCATCTTCCTCTACTCCACACTTCATAACAAATCCTTCAAACTCTCTAGCATACTCCTCTACAGATTTCGTACCTTGCTTAAGGGTATGGAATTTTGAAAAGTTTTCTTGCACATAGTATGTGGGAAGAAACTTTTGTTTCAACAATTTCTTCATCTTAACCCATGATCTCACTTTTTCTTTGTCTTGTCGTTCCCTCTTGGCGCACACACTAGCCCACCAAGTTGAGGCATATTTTCGTAGCTTCAAGGCCACAATTTTCACCTTTTTCTCTTCCGGTGTTTGCTTATAGTCAAACACTCTCTCCACTGTTCTAAGCCATTCTACAAACTCATCGGCATCGAGTTTGCCATCATACTCCGGAATGTCTGCTTTTATGTCATTAATAGGCCGTGACCTTTCTCTTTCATGAGAAGGCCTATCATTGTGATTGAAATTAGATTCACTCAATTCTTCATCACTTTGGAGGGGTGAGCCCTCTCTCTTATGGCGCATCTTATTAGTAAGATCTTTCAGTTGATCTTGCATATATTTCATTCGTTGCTCCATATCTTCTTTCTCTTGTGTAACCTTATTGACATATTCTTGCCAATTAGGGGGTGGGACGCTGGACATGGTTTGTGTTTGGGTATGTGTTTGGGGTATGTGTTTAGGTATTTGTTTTGCTAGACCCCCTCCTTCTAGCGCCAAATGTTGTATATTTGGAGTATCAACCCGAAATATACAAGGGATAAACCAAGATAAGTAAGACTAATGAACCAAATAGCTTCTTAGCTACAGTCACACCACTAAGAAACGAAATGGGTTCCTAAGATCACAAGCCAACTAGTAGTCTAAGCTAGTTAACTAAGCAAAGGAATTGAAATTCCAAATCCAAGAATTTCTGGTTTGTTTCTAATCCAAGAAACGAGTGTAAAACACAAAGTTTGTTTGTTCGAATAATCTGATTTTTCATTCACATTTGCTTGCTATTTATAGTAAACAAGCATCCTTAAGTACAAGCTAACTTAAGTGACTTTCAGCTTACTTGTTACACGCCTAAGCTAAGCATCAAAAACAGATTTTGTGTCTAGATACATCAATAAAAGAAGCTAAGCTTAACTAGATACATCAAAGGAAAAAGTGGCGGTTTGTAACCTCCACATTAAGGCTTCATAAAATCAGAAATAAAGAGCATAACTCTCCCTTGATTCACGCCCAACAAAGCAGCAAGTAAGAAGCAAAACAGCCCCTTAATTCACGCCCAATTCAAACAGCAAAAAGAAGTGTAACTCCTCCTTGATTCAAGCCTTGGATCAAGCTTGAATGTATGTAGACAAGAGTGTACTTGGACGCCTTTTAGATGCTCATTTGCTGACTGAAATCTACGCCCACTTGAAGGCTTAATTGAAAGCTTGTAACTCCTCATTGAAGCTGATTGTAACACCCAAGTTAAAGCCTTGAAATTCCTTTTAAAGAATTTCGGATTCTATGCTTCTTTCACAAGCTTAAATGGCTGCCTTCTTGATGTATCTTGCACTTGTACTTTGTGTGAATGTGACATTACATTTCCGAACTATAATCAGCTAAAAGAACTAAAGAAAAATGTAACTAATTTGCAAACTTAAAATAAGACTAAAGTTTACAACTTATTCAAAGCATAAAAGAACTAGAATGAACTAGTTAATAAGAACAACAAGAAACTCAAAGGATTGAATATCTTGCTGCACATAGATAGAACGCATAGCACCAATGCATGATGCTACGTCTTGGACCAAAGAAACGTCCATAACCAAGTTGTTAGGCTTGGCTACAACATTTCACTTGAAAGGGTTTTTCTTGGTTCAAGCATTAGGATCTTTAATCTTTATTTAGTTGCTTTTAAAATCAGTTAGTTAGCAAAATAAATCAGTTTAGGCGTGTGCTTGTTCTCCAAGGAGATTGGCATATGCTTGTGCTCCAAGGTGCTTGCTCTTCAAGCAAGTTAGAATTCTAGTTTAATTAGGATTGAATTAGGGACTTGTCCTAATCTTCCTAGGTAAACTAAGTCTTATAAATAGGGCTGTAAACACACGAATAAACATACATAGATTAATATTCAGATTTATTTCTTAAGTTGCATACTTGAGTTTTGGTTGATTGCGATCAATTGCTGTTTTGCTTGTTTTAGTTAAAACATTCGTTTAGATTGATTAATTAGGTGGATTCTTAATTGATTAATCTTAGTTTTTGTTTAATTCTTGGTGGATTTCCTGTATAGAATTAGACTTAAACATATCCCTTGTGTTTTGTTGATTTTCGGATCAATAATTCACATCATAGTAACTTCAAGGAAATAATAAAACAACAATTAAATTAAATCAAATAAAATATGGTTGATTTTGGGGCCAAACCCTCAAACGATTCTACCTTTCACGCCTTGGCTTAAGGACAAGACCTCGAGTAAAATATGGACTCCTTTGAGTGCTTGAAGAAGGAATTTTGAAGTGAAAAGGGTAGGCTAGTGTTTAGGTTGAGAGCATAGAAGAGAGAAAATAAGAATAATCCAATTCTCGTTGCCCCGTACATCAGAAATGAGGGGGTATTTATAGGGAAATGTGCTGAGGGAGCACACGGAACCCTAAAATGATAAAAACCCTAAAAAAGTATCCCGTGACACGGTCAGACTGTACCGTGACACGGTTAGACAGTACTGTCAGACGGTACATATTCCCGTGACACGGTACAGTTTTGGAGTGACGCGGGAAATTTTCAGAAAACGGAACGGAAAACGCGTTAAGGGTTTATGCGGAAAGGACACGGAACTTCCCGTGTCACGACAGACCTCCCGTGTCACGGGAAGTCCCACCATCAGACGGGAAGGGTTCCCGTGACACGGTCAGGCTGTACCGTGACACGATCAGTTCCAGTCCATTTTTCCGTCTAAATTCATTTTTAACCCTAATTTCTTTCGGCTTTTTAAGTGCCGATTGATAATTTCGGGCTTTTTTCTGACTTTTATTATTCGGGCTAAAATAAGAAAATAATAAAATAAAAATAAATAAAATGTTTGGGCCAAAAATAAATAATAAAATAATAAAATAAAAAAGGTTTGGGCTTAAAATTAATTAATAAGCTTGGGCTAAAATTAGAACTATGCTTTTACCAAACATCGAGACTGATCCATGGACCTTTCAAAAAATATGAATTTAATAAAATACGATTTTTTAAGCACTCTCGGGATTAAATACTAAACCCGACCAACAGTGGCGGTGAAAGGTTATTTATCATCGGGTTTGGTTTTGGGGAGACATTTTTAGGTGTCTACAGCCTGCTATCAGCTCTGAAACGGATGAGGAACCCGTCTATATGATAGTAGGCGGATTCGTCGGAGGTGGTCCAACCATCCGGGGAAATAAGGACCATTTGAGAAAGATGGTCCATTCTGTTGATGAGGGACAGGCGGCTAGCACATCCGCCTTCCCCGAAGTCATCATCACCAAAAAGGACAGAGGCAAAGTCCGTCGGCCGCATGATGACCTTGTGGTCATAGAATGCAAACTGGCCAACCAATTGGTTGGTCGCATGTTGATTGACACAGGAAGCTCCTCAGACATCATTAGCTACAAATGTCTATCCAACCTAAAATACAGGCCGGATAGCATGATGGATGTCTCCCATCCCCTAGTGGATTTTGGGGGAGGAGTTGTGCATCCAGTCGGATGCATTGATTTGCCCATCCAACTAGGAGAAAAAGGTAGGGGTCGGCACATGACCATCCGGTTCTTTGTGGTCGAGGAGCTGACCGCCTACAACCTTATCCTTGGCCGACCTACTCTTAACGAGTGCAAGGTCGTCATCATTCCATCTCTTATGCTAGTCAAGTATGAGAGAGAGGATGGGACTGTTGGCTCCCTGAACGGGGACCTGAAGACAGCTCAAGAATGCTATCTCTTGGAAATCAAGCCTGCGGCAGATGTAGCCGTACAAGGCAAAGAGCTAATTGACCTTGATGAGGTCAAGGATGACCATCCGGCCCTTTAAAAAGCGAAAGCCTAATCCGCTGGTGGAGGTCAAAAAAGAAAAGCTATAGCAATCACTAACCGGGGAGCGGTCAGATGACCTCCGTCCCTAGCCGGCTAGTGAGCATACTAATATTCCTTTGGACGACAGTCGTCCAGAGCGAACTGTTAAGATGGGGACGGCTGCTTTTGCCCAGTTGGGCGTAAGTCTGCACCAACTCTTGAAAGAATTCAAAGACATTTTTGCCTTTGAAGTGGAAAAGATGCCAGGCATCAGCCCGGATCTTGCTGTCCACAAACTCGTTGTGGATCCTAAAAAGAAGCCCATTTGGCAAAAGAAAAGAAACCATGGCGAGGAAAGAAGTGATGCAAGTCTAAGCATGGAGAACTTCGAAGATTTGCTTATCATGCATCAAGATAGCTTGTCCCTAAACATTGATTCAAGCCAAGCATTGCATGGACACTTTCTTGGATATCAAAGCAAAGCCACGGTTTGCTTAGTGACTTTTCTTGGAGTCTAGTTCACTTTCTTGAACTTTCTTGAATTTTCTTTACTTAGATTTTGCTTACAAGTTTTTACCTTTCACTTGAAAGGGTTTTTCTTGGTTCAAGCATTAGGATCTTTAATCTTTATTTAGTTGCTTTTAAAATCAGTTAGTTAGCAAAATAAATCAGTTTAGGCGTGTGCTTGTTCTCCAAGGAGATTGGCATATGCTTGTGCTCCAAGGTGCTTGCTCTTCAAGCAAGTTAGAATTCTAGTTTAATTAGGATTGAATTAGGGACTTGTCCTAATCTTCCTAGGTAAACTAAGTCTTATAAATAGGGCTGTAAACACACAAATAAAGGATACATAGATTAATATTCAGATTTATTTCTTAAGTTGCATACTTGAGTTTTGGTTGATTGCGATCAATTGCTGTTTTGCTTGTTTTAGTTAAAACATTCGTTTGGATTGATTAATTAGGTGGATTCTTAATTGATTAATCTTAGTTTTTGTTTAATTCTTGGTGGATTTCCTGTATAGAATTAGACTTAAACATATCCCTTGTGTTTTGTTGATTTTCGGATCAATAATTCACATCATCTTTGGTATCAGAGCAGGTTTGCGCAACTTCGTCAAAAATTAAACTGGGAACAATTGGCTGGGAATTTTTGCGTGATTTTTTTTGCATTGAACTCTAAAAACGTCCAGCTATCACCATATAAAATTTCATAATTTTTAGTTGAGTAACGCGTTCTACACAGCCTCAAACTTTTGGTGTTTGTGCACTGATTTGCGGATGGGAGTCCGGTTTTTGTGTTGCCTAGTTTTCCTTCAAGATTCGATCTTTTAATCAAGATTTTTGCATAAACTGACTTGGTTTGTGTAGGAATCATGAGTGACGAGGAGGTTCCACAAGTTCCAAGGGGATTAACCTTAGAACAGGCTCAAAATCTTAGAAGAGATAGGCGAATTGACGAGTTGGCAGCAAGGATGGATGAGATATTAAAAAGGCTTGATACTCGTGCTGGAGATTCTTCAAGGAAAGGGAATTCTAACCCTAATTCTGGTTCAAGTGAGGAAGAACAACCAAGGAGGAACCCAAGGAGGCCACGAAATAATTATTCCTCAAGTGATGAATCACCAAGGCCTAGGAGGAGAGATCGACCAAAGGATGATGATAGGAACCTTAGATTAGATCTTCCCGAATTCAATGGGAGTATGAATGAACCTGAAAAATACCTTGAGTGGATTAGAAGGGCCGAGACACTATTTGATTACAAGGAGTATGATGAAAGGAAAAGATGCAAATTGGCTGAATTGAAACTGACCGGTTATGCTAGTCTTTGGTATGATAATCTAAAGAAGAAGAGGCATAAGGAGGGGCGTGCAAGAATCTCAACTTGGGAACAACTCAAGAAGCACATGAAAAAAAGGTTCGTACCTAGTGATTATATTCAAGATGTTTATCTTAAGATGCAACTTTTTAAACAAAATTCTATGACTGTTGAGAATTATATTGGTGAATTTGAAAAGTTATGCATGCTATGTGGCTTAGAAGAGATTGTTGAGCATAAGATTGCTAGATTTATTTCGGGGTTGAATGATAATATTGCTGAAAAAGTTGAATTGCAACAATATTGGTCCTTTGAGGATGTTTGCAAGGTAGCTTTGAAAGTTGAAAAACAGATAAAGGGGAAAAAAGGGACGTACACTAAGTCCTTTGTAAAGGGTTTCACTAAACCTTTTGAGAAGAACAGCTTGGAGAAAAGTGGTTCTAGTTCGAACTACAAGGAGACTAAATCAAAATTTGAAGCTCCTAAAAAGCTTGTTGAAGATAGGAAGTGCTTCAAGTGTGGTAGTGTTGGTCACATTGCAACTAATTGTCCATCAAAAAGAGTAATGACTGCTCAAGAGTGGGAACAAGAACAAGCTAAGTGTGAGCAGGGTAGTGACTATGAAGAAAAGAACGAAGAGGAAAACTTTGAAGAAGAGGAGGGTCATATTGACAAAATTGATCCCGAGACTCATGGTCAAAGTTTGGTTCTAAGAAGGGCGCTACACTCTAAAACCGTACCTATGGAAAACAATCAAAGGGAGAAAATCTTTCTTACAAGGTGCAAGGTGGAAGATAGGTTGTGTGACATGATCATAGACACGGGGAGTTGCACTAATGTGGTATCTACTACTTTGGTAGACAAATTGAAGTGGCCAACTACTGAACATCCAAGCCCTTATAAGCTTCATTGGCTTAATAATTCGAGTGATGTTAAGGTAACTAAACAAGCCTTAATCTCCTTTTCAATTGGTAAATTTCATGATAAAGTTTTGTGGGATGTTTGTCCTATGGATGCTTGTCATATACTATTAGGCCGTCCTTGGCAATATGATAGATTTGTGAAGTTTGATGGAAGGACTAATGTGTATGTTGTGAGAAAAGGAGAAAAAGAGAGACTGGTTGCTTTAAAACCTTTGATAAGCAACAAGTCTTCTAGTGTTACCTCTAATTCGAAGAGTTCTTATTTGATTAGTGAGAGGGAATTAGAAAAAGAGATTTGCAGCAACAATGTGGTATATATACTTGTTTCTAATGAGATTCGAATTGATCAAGATAAACAAGCAAAGAGGCCGTATGAATTGGAATTTGTTTTAGAAGAATTCAAGGATGTCTTTCCTAAGGAATTACCTCCGGGACTACCTCCTATTCGTGGGATAGAGCATCAAATTGACTTGATTCCGGGAGCACCCTTACCTAATAAGGCAGCCTATAGAAGTAATCCGGAAGAAACAAAGGAGATGCAAAGGCAAATTGAAGAGCTTATGACTAGAGGATACGTGAGGGAAAGTATGAGCCCTTGTGCCGTGCCTACTTTACTTGTCCCAAAGAAAGATGGGAGTTGGCGCATGTGTATTGATAGTAGGAGTGTGAATAACATCACTATCAAATACCGATTTCCTATTCCAAGATTAGATGATCTACTTGATGAACTACATGGTTCAAAGTTGTTTTCTAAGATTGATCTTATGAGTGGTTATCATCAAATTCGAATGAGAGAAGGAGATGAGTGGAAAACAGCATTCAAGACTAAGTTAGGGTTGTATGAATGGTTGGTGATGCCGTTTGGACTCACTAATGCACCTAGCACTTTCATGAGGTTGATGCATGAGGTACTTAAACCTTTCCTTGGCAAGTTTGTTGTTGTTTATTTAGATGATATTCTGATATACTCTAAAAATTTGCATGATCATCTAAATCATCTAACAAGTGTGTTTGAAGTGTTAAGAGAGAAGAAACTCTATGCTAAGCTTGAAAAATGCTACTTCTTAGTGCCTAGTGTTACTTTTCTTGGTTATGTTGTATCAAAGGATGGAGTTTCAGTTGATCATTCAAAAGTAGAGGCTATTAAAACTTGTCCTATTCCTACTAATATGAGTGAAGTAAGGTCTTTTCATGGTCTAGCTTCGTTCTATAGAAGATTTGTCAAGAATTTCTCAAGTATTGTGGCGCCTATGACCGAATGTTTGAAGAAGGACAAGGGTAAATTCGAATGGACTAAAGAAGCTCAAAGTGCGTTTGAGTTGGTAAAAAAGAAGCTATGTGAAGCACCTATACTTGCGTTACCAGATTTCTCAAGTCCTTTTGAAGTTGAAACCGATGCTAGTGGAGTTGGAATTGGAGCAGTTTTACTCCAAAAGAAGAGGCCTATTGCATATTTCAGTGAGAAATTGGGAGGAGCTCGATTGAACTATTCTACTTATGATAAAGAGTTCTATGCCATTGTTAGAGCTTTAGATCATTGGAGTCATTATCTCCGACCTAATCACTTTGTGTTGCATTCTGATCATGAAGCATTGAAGTACATACATGGACAACAAAAGCTCAATCCTAGACATGCTACATGGGTTGAATTTTTACAATCATTTAATTTTTCTTCAAGGTACAAAGAAGGGAAATCGAATGTTGTGGCTGATGCATTATCTAGAAGATACACTTTGATTGGAATTCTAAATAGCAAGCTACTTGGTTTTGAATTGATCAAAGAATACTACAAAGGTGATGATGATTTTGCTACATTGATTGAAGAGTGTTCTAAAGGAGCCGTGGGTTCTTATTTGCTGCAAGATGGTTTTCTTTTCAAAGGAAATCGACTTTGTCTTCCTAAGTGTTCTATTAGAGAGCTAGTTGTTAGAGAAGCTCATGGGGGAGGAATTGCTGGTCACTTTGGCATTACAAAGACCTTGAGTATGTTACAAGAACACTTCTATTGGCCTAAGATGCTCACGGATGTGCAACTAGTTATTTCTAGGTGTGCAACTTGTCAAAAAGCGAAGGCTACTTTTCATCAAGGCTTGTATACTCCTTTACCTGTTCCAGATTCACCTTGGGAAGATATTTCTATGGATTTTATTGTGGGATTGCCGAGAACACAACGGGGGAAAGACTCTATTATGGTTGTTGTGGATAGGTTCTCTAAGATGGCTCATTTTGTTCCTTGTCACAAAGTGGATGATGCTATGAAAGTGGCGGAATTATACTTCAAAGAGATTGTTAGATTGCATGGAATTCCAAAAACTATTGTGAGTGATCGAGATACAAAGTTCATGAGTTTCTTTTGGAAGTCTCTATGGAAGCTTGTGGGAACTAAATTGCTCTTTAGTACATCTTACCATCCACAAACTGATGGACAAACCGAGGTTACTAATCGTACTCTTGGTGCGCTTTTGCGTGGGTTAGTGAGTAAGACACAAAAGGATTGGGACATCAAGTTAGCTCATGCGGAGTTTGCTTATAATAGATCACCTACATATGCTACCAAACATAGTCCCTTTGAGGTAGTTTATGGAGTCAATCCGAAACTTCCAATTGATCTTGTTCCATTGCCTAAGGGTGAGTTAATTCACAAAGATGCCGAGTCTAAATTGAAGAGTATGCTGAAATTACATGCTCAAGTTCGAACAAGAATAGAGAAAGTAAATGACATGTACAAAGCTAGAGCAAACAAGCATAGACGGCAACAAAGTTACAATGTTGGAGACTTGGTATGGTTACATTTGAGAAAGGAAAGATTTCCAGGAAAACGCAAGAATAAGTTGATGCCTAGAAGTGAAGGTCCTTTCAAGATTGTTGAGAAGATCAATGACAATGCTTATAAGTTAGAACTTCCGGGAGAATATAGAGTTAGTGCTACATTCAATGTTGGCGATTTGGCTAAGTATATTCCTGATGAAGAACTTCGAGATTTGAGGACAAATTCTTTCGAAGAAGAGGAGGATGATGCAAGTCTAAGCATGGAGAACTTCGAAGATTTGCTTATCATGCATCAAGATAGCTTGTCCCTAAACATTGATTCAAGCCAAGCATTGCATGGACACTTTCTTGGATATCAAAGCAAAGCCACGGTTTGCTTAGTGACTTTTCTTGGAGTCTAGTTCACTTTCTTGAACTTTCTTGAATTTTCTTTACTTAGATTTTTCTTACAAGTTTTTACCTTTCACTTGAAAGGGTTTTTCTTGGTTCAAGCATTAGGATCTTTAATCTTTATTTAGTTGCTTTTAAAATCAGTTAGTTAGCAAAATAAATCAGTTTAGGCGTGTGCTTGTTCTCCAAGGAGATTGGCATATGCTTGTGCTCCAAGGTGCTTGCTCTTCAAGCAAGTTAGAATTCTAGTTTAATTAGGATTGAATTAGGGACTTGTCCTAATCTTCCTAGGTAAACTAAGTCTTATAAATAGGGCTGTAAACACACAAATAAAGGATACATAGATTAATATTCAGATTTATTTCTTAAGTTGCATACTTGAGTTTTGGTTGATTGCGATCAATTGCTGTTTTGCTTGTTTTAGTTAAAACATTCGTTTGGATTGATTAATTAGGTGGATTCTTAATTGATTAATCTTAGTTTTTGTTTAATTCTTGGTGGATTTCCTGTATAGAATTAGACTTAAACATATCCCTTGTGTTTTGTTGATTTTCGGATCAATAATTCACATCAAGAAGTCAGGCGCCAGCCGCCGAAGTAAAAAAGCTGTTAGACGCTGGGTTCATTCGGCCATGTAGCTTCTCTGACTGGGTTGCGAATGTTGTGCTTGTAAAGAAGCCGAATGGTACCTGGCGCATGTGCGTCGATTACACTGAATTGAAAAGAGCATATCTGAAGGATAGTTATCCACTTCCAAAGATCGACAGTCTAGTCGACTCTACAGCCGGACATGCCCTGATGAGTTTTATGGACGCCATTCAGGCCTCTATCAAATACCCTTGTGGAAGAAGGATCAAGAAAAGACGACATTCATCACTGATTAGGGGTTATTCTGTTACAATGTGATGTCGTTTGGTTTGAACAATACGCCTGCTACCTTCCAACGAATGATTAATACAGTCTTCGTTAATCAAATTGGGAGGAATGTAGAGGGATACATTGATGATATGATAGTCAAATCCAAACAATAAGCGAATCACCTGTCTAACCTTAGAGAAACATTCGCCACACTCAGGCGGCACAAGGTCATGCTTAATCCAAAAAATTATGTCTTTGGTGTTGAGTCTGGGAAGTTTCTCGGATTCTTGATTGACCAAAGGGGGATTGAGGCCAACCCTGAAAAAATACAAGTGGTAATTGACATGCAGTCACCCCGTTCTGTAAAGGAAGTTCAAAAACTAACTGGTTGTTTGGCAGCTCTAGGAAGATTTCTCAGTCAGTCAGGTGACAAGTGCCTCTATTTCTTCCAGGTGATTAGGAAGAAGACTAGATTTGAATGGGGGAAGGATGCTGAAACCGCCTTCCAAAAGTTGGAAACGCATCTGCACTCTTTGCCAAGGTTGGTCAGTCCCTTGCCCAAAGAAGTGCTCTATATGTATTTGGCAGTTTCAGATCATGCCCTCAGTGATGTACTCTTAGCTGAAAGAGACAACATCGAGCTTTTAGCCACGTTCTTAGAAATGCAGATCTTCGGTACTCCATGGTTGAAAATTTTGGTCTCGCCCTTTACATTGCTGTCAAGAAGTTGAAACCATACTTCTTGGCACATCCGGTTACGGTTTATACTGATCAACCGATCAAGCGGCAACCGACAACCCTAGAGTCTTGTGGTCGAATGCTCAAATGGGCTATTGAACTACAGGGATTGGAAATCGCTTTCGAACCAAGGAAGGCAATAAAGGGGCAAGCATTCACTGACTTTATTGTTGAAATGACAAGGCCGGCTGAGCCGAATCATATCAATCAGGTTTGGAAAGTGTGTGTGGACGGAAGCTCCACGATGAACGGCTGTGGTGCAGGCGTAATTTGTCAGTCTCCTGAGGGGGACAAATATGAATATGCACTACGGTTCAAGTTCCAGGCCTCAAATAATGAGGCCGAGTATGAAGCCTTGTTAGCCGGCATTCGAATGTGCAAGGTGGCAGGGGCAACAAGAATTGTCGCCTACTCTAACTCTCAATTGGTCGTAAGCCAATACAATTTTGTCTATGAAGCCACCCATCCGGTTATGATTAAATCCTTGCAGGCGGTCAAGGCTGAAGCTAGGACACTTGAAGATTTTAAGTTAAGTCAAGTACCCAGATCACAGAATAATCAGGCGGATGCTCTGTCCAAGCTGGCCTCATCCGCCTCCTGTGAAATGCCTCGGTCAATCTAGGGCCAGGCGACATTACTTCTGGCCGATCCTTGAGTCGGATGCTATGGAGATGGTAAAAAAAGTGTTAAAAGTTTGGCACGCTGATCCATCGTCCGGCCACTAACCTGACGGCCATCCATAGTCCTGTGTCGTTTGCTAAATGGGGCATGGACATCTTGGGTCTATATACGACTGCACCAGGCGGCAGGCGCTAAATCTTAGTGGCTGTGGATTACTTTACCAAATGGGTAGAGGAAGAGGCGGTCAAAAACATTAAGACAAAGGATGTGATCTTCTTCATCTATTAGAATATCATCAGTCTTTTCAGGGTGCCTATGTCGATGGTTTTTGACAATGGTCCTCAGTTTGAGACTCCTCATTTGATGACATGGTTAGGAGATCAGGGGATCTACAATTACTTTGCATCAGTCGGCCGACCCCAAGCAAACGGCCAAGTTGAAGCCTTCAACAAATTAATCTCAGACGACATTAAAAAGAAAGTTGAGAGAGCTAGCGGCCTATGAGCGGATGAATTACAACACATCCTATGGGCCATCAGAACAACCGCAAAAGGGGTGATTGGAGAGACCCCATTCCTCATGGCATACGGGGCAGAAGCTGTTTTGCCTATCGAACACTATGAGCCGACTCTTCGGAATATGCTATATGATGAAGAGGAAAAATGGGAGGCCATGCGCCTGGCATTGGATTCACTCCCAGAACGCAGGGGCAATGCTTCCTTACGCCATGAAATCTACCGTTTGAGAATGACTCCTGTTTCGAGGGTTTTTGTCCCTTGGGAGAGTTACAACACTGAGACTGGATTCAGCAAAGAACATCTATACCTGCAAATCAAACGAACCGCCGGATGGTCAGTGGTCAGCCTCCGAAGATTACGTTAGTAATTATTCGGAGTAAAACGTGCGAAAATAAAGTTATCTGCTCGGATTCCAAGCTCAGGTAAGGTGCTGTCTGTTTCTTGAAAACGACAGCTCTGTATTAAATGTGAAAGTGACGTGTTGTCTCGTATTCCCCTGTCATAAATGTAGGAACTGTCCCTATTTATAGGGTCTTTTTGAAAAGCGTGCCCTCCCTAGGATCTGGTGACCTAGGGATTAGGTCACGCCGCAAAACAGCGCCTCAAGGTTTGGGCCCTTGAAGGCCGCCATTCGAGAGGCAATGCCTGAGTGACACGTGTCACTGAGCCCAAAAGGCTTTTGGGCATCTTTTAGGGCGACACGCGTCGCCCTCTTAATGGTCCATGCTGGATCATCAATCATTTTAGAATAGAAGAATGTCCGCCTACCACGTGTCACCATCTCAAAGGCCCAGATGGAACCTTTATCAATGACACATGGCGAATTCTGGTTGGGCCATCTGGCCGGCAAAAATACCCAAATCATTTTCCCCTCACAGGGGTCACGTGCATTGCACATGGCACCTGTGACAGGTGTCATCATCCGACTGGCCGAATTTTCAAATTACATTTTGGGGGGAAAAATTAGGGTTTGCCCTTTCTATAAATAGGGGGGTTTGACTCCCCTTTTGTTTTCACACCTTTGCGAATCTTGGAGAATCTCTGGACTTTTGACTTTCAAAGACTCTTAAAGACCTAAACTTGTCAAGCATCCGACGCTCGGCTTTCTGTCCGTCAGTTTCAGCCAACCAGGCGTCTCGTAATACTTTCTTCTAAGGTAACCGCCTGCTCTCTTCTTTTACTTATTCATTTTTGCATTTTTCATTTATCAAATGGTTTCCCAAACGTACACGGCACGGCCTAGGTTAGCAATCAGCCGGTCACCGGGGACGGCTGAATCTAGAACTAGGAGTGCCGAATGCTCGTTCGAGAACTTTCCTTTAAGTACATCTCCAAATCCGACAGTGTCTGTGCATCTGCAGGACACGATGGCCTGAACAAAGCAGACAACGAGGATATATAGGCCGAATGGTTCCTTTTACCATTCGGACAATGAGACTTTCAACTATGACGGCTCCATTAGGGTGCCTGCTAGTAAAATTTTCTGAGCACCCCCCAAACCCTTCTTCTGACCTTCCCCAAACTCCAACTTATTACTCTTCCCCTTCTTCAAGCGACACCCCCAGTGATACTATACTGCGGGCAGCCGACAGTCAATACCAGGCCGAGCCTTCGGAATAGGCGTCGGAGGAGAGTCTAGGGGAGGAACCTGCTGGCCCTAGCCGGCAGTCCCCTAGCTCTGGGGAGAGCTCTGATGACGATTCGGCCTCGTCATCTTCTGAAAATGCCTCTGTTACTTCAGAGGAGGCCCGAGCAAAGATAAGCATTGCAAGGGAATCCTTGTCAGTGGAAAAGGGGGAAGGCTAGGCGGAGACGAGTGCTTCTAGGCGCTTGGAACGCGCCCCCTACTATCACCATGTCCCGCAAAGCAAGCGGACTTCTATGACATTCGGTCTTGCCAATTTCAAGCGCAAGACTGTAATGGGTCATGACTTTTCCTTGTCTGTTCCCAACAAGGATGATACGATAACCTGGCCGACCTTGGCAAGTTATAAGGACCAAGCATTCGGCTGCTACGAGGCGGTCCTTCAGGCTGGTCTACGCTTCCCTCTCCATCCGGCCGTGGAGAGGATACTAGACGGATACCTACTGGGTATCTGGCAACTTGTCCCGAATTCATGGATTAATATCATCGGGTACGTTACCGCATGTGAAATGCTGGAGGTGGATCCCAACTTTGAGGCATTCGCCAACATGCATTATCTCAGTCGAGCGCCTGCTAAGGGCGGCGAAGGCTGGTACACCTTGTCCACCTACAAGGGGTACATGATGGCAGTCGGCAAGGAGAACAAGTGGAAGGACTGGAGAACAAAGTTCTACATAGTCCATTCCTCTGATAGCCGACTGAAACAAAAATACAATAGGTTGAACAAGGATCCGCCCCTCCTGGCTGGCAAGAGTGCCTTGCTCCTCTCCCTAGGCGGGCCCAGGAGGAAATTTTTGACCAGGGTTTGTTCAAAGTGTCCGTTCGGACAAATGAGCAGGGGGAGAAAATAGTCGTCCCCCAGAGCTACATTCCCCTTTACAAGTCGCTGGAAGATGGGGTGTTCTTGGCCGCTTGTGGGCTAAGCTCTGAGATGCCGAGAGGTAGTCGGCTGTCTGATTTTATGCAACCTTTAAATTGCTTTTCAATGTTTGTTTATAAAGTCTAACTCCTTCTTTTGGTGCAGACAAAGATATGGAAAAAGTCTCGGCAACAAGGAAACCGGCTGCCGTCTCTGCAGCAAAATATCGCTCGAACGTCCTTAATCAGGCGAGTGACGGCCAGAAAACAGTCGGGACTCCCAAGGTATTTATTTATGACACTTGGTATATTTTTCAACAAAGGTTAAATTTTGCCCGCCTGTTTTTCTGACGCCTTTCTTTTGCTCATGCAGAGTGGTTCCACCAGCCCCTCTCCCTCCAAGCAATCCCAACCCAAGATTCAAAAAACTAGGGCTGGTGATGTGAGTGCATCCGGTAAGAACCGGAAGCACATTGCTCACAAGCCCAAGAGAGGGGACAACTCTACTCTCGAAGCTGACAGGGAGGTCAGCAAACCGGATGCTACTCAGGCATCGAAGGGTGGCTTTAAGCAACCCAGCACTACTGTTGGCTCAGCAGGAGAGAAGAGGCGTCACGGGAAGGAGGAGGAGGTTCAGCCGGACGGTATAAACCGCGCCTTCACTGAATTTCTACATCAAGATAGTTTCTTAGAACTTCTTTGACTAACTTTAATTTTGCAGCTCTTGTGCAAAGGCCGACTGTCGTCCAGATGGCCAAGGAGATGCTGAGGGGGCTTGACCCAGAGGACAAGGCGTCCGTAATAGGAGTCGACACCCTTAACTTGGATGCCATCTTGGGGAACCTCTGTGAGGTAAAAAGTAAGCTTAATTTTCTTAGTATTTAAGCACATATCCGACTGGTCTTGACCATTCGGCTCTTTTCTCATTTTCAGGCTATGTTGCGCATCCAGGGGCGAAGAAGGCCAATCCTGGAGAAGTCTAAAGAGGTAAAAGCCGCTAAAGCTCGAGCCGAGTCCGCCTTAGACCGAGCTCAATTTGAAATTGCTCAAAATGAGCTTCTGGCCCATGATATGATGTATTCCCAGGCGGATGCCAACCTGCAGGTAAAGAAGGACTTGGATTCGGCTCGCTCCAAAATCAATGACCTTAAGGCCGAAATTAAAGGTCTTAAGGAAAAGCTTGAGCCTCTTCAAGAGGCCAAGAAAGAGGCCGAGAGTGCCAAGGAGCAGGTTGGTCGCCTGGAGGTGTGCATGTCGAACTAGGAGAAGCAGTTGAAGGCCAAGTTCCAGTCCCGAGCCGAGGAGGAGAAGGAGGCCCTTGTCAAACAAATGATGGAAGACTATGAGGCCATCATGCGAATGGCATGGGAGGCGATACAGCCGGGTGCTGATTTTAGCATCTGGAAATCCAAGTTTGATCAAGCAAACGAGGATTTCAAAGCTGAACTTCTTCGCCAATCTGAAGAGGAGGCAAACAAGGCTAATGCTGAGGGCAAAGAGGCCAGCTCCTCATCAGGCTCTTCTGGGGACGAGGAGGGGGACGAGGAGAATGATGAAAATATAGAGCAGTCGGCAGGTGGTGATGCGACTGCCAATGTTGATAACTCCCCCGCCCCTTAAGGTTCTTATAAGTTCTTTCTGCGGCCGAATTGCCATTTATCTCATCTTCCGGCCTGCGTGCCGAGTAAATGTGTATCTTTACCGACCGAGGGGTCGGGTAAATTAACAATTTCTCTGGCTTTGCCAGCAAACACTATTACCCAGTCGTCTGGTGACGATTGGGCTTTTTAATTTGAAATCATTCGGCCGTTTGGCAGAAGTTATTCATATTGTTGTTCTTTAAATTTTTTCATTGCATGTTTTTTGGCTAAGTATTATAAACTGTATACCATGCGAATGTTCTTGTCCCTGGACGGATGTCGAGTGGTTTCGGTTGAGTGGATTGATTGACTTAGAAATTATTGATACTTAGAAGAGTATGCATGGTTTCTAAGTCAATCAATCACTATGGTGATTGCTCCAAACCACGCGACAGACGGGCACTCGGAGCTAATGAATGATTGTTTTTATTCGGCCATTGGCACAAACGAAATACAAAATTCTTGACTTAGCAAATTTGCTAAAAAGAAAACCTTCGCCTGTTTTGTCCCAAGAGCTAAAAGCAGGCGCGTCCGGCCATAGGCCTTGTCGAGATAAGATGCTAAGTTTTAACTTAGTCTTAATTTTACTTAAGAATAATAATCCGCCTGTCTTGCCCCAAGAGCAAAGAACAGGCACATCCGACCCACAGGTCTCTTTTTCAATCTGCTAAGTATTTTAGCTCATTAACTTTATTTTATTTTTTTTTAGTAATAGTCCGCCTGTCCTGCGTTTGGGCAGAAACAGACGTATCTGGCCAAAGGCCACATAAGTTAACTTAACTTGCAGATAAGTAAAAATTTTCCGCCTGTATTGCCCAGAGAAAAAACAGGCGCATCCAGCCTAATGCCTCAATAGCCTCTACTTACGAAACAGCGACCCTTTTCCGACTGTGCTAGAATAGTTAGAAAATTCTGGCCTTTTAGATTTCACTTTCGATTAAATCAATCGACTGCGAATGCTGCCTTAGCATTCGGTAGGGCCGCTTGATGTATTTGTAGAGCAATGTGCCACCCAAATGGGAGATGCTTCTCCTCGACAAATTCGCCCGAATGGACGTCGCCGGTTATCTGACTCACGTTGGAGCAGATGGTCATACTCATGTTGGAGCAGACTGTGACCATTCGGCCTCTATTTGTTTTTTAATATCCGGCCATTAGCCTCAAAATAATTTTATCTGACCTTAGGCCTTTTTAAGCAAATATTCGTTAAGTGTTAGCATAAACTTAAAGAATTTCGTAGGAACGACTACTTTAAAACAGTCGGCTCCTTTAGAGAGATTGGGACGTCTGCTGTTGGGGCAGACGCTTTCCAAATACGTTGGCCGTCTGTATTTTGTACGGGCGACACTAATAAAAAAGACAAGTTGGGAAATGAAGGCATATTCTCATTAGCAAAATTTGAAATGACAAAATTTGAGGTATTTACATTCGTACTTAGAAATAGTACTTTTTCAAGTTGTCTACATTCCAAGTTCTAGGCAGCTTCCTGCCGTCTGGCTCTTCCAGGCGGTAGGTGCCGTCTCTTACTTCCTCATATATTCGGTAGGGGCCTTCCCAATTTGGGGTTAGTTTTCCCTGTTCATTCGCCCTACCGACTGCCTCCATTTTCCGTAGCACAAAGTCCCCCACTTTGAGAGGACGCTTGTGTACTCTTTTGTTGTAAGCCCGTGTCATTCTCAGACGGTAAATCTCATGGCGCAAGGCATCATTCCCCTGCGCTCTGGAAGCGAGTCCAATGCCAGCCGCAATGCCTCCCAGTTAACTCCTTCGTCATATAACATGACTCGAAGAGTCGGCTCATAGTGTTCAATGGGCAGGACAGCTTCTGCACCATACACCATGAGGAACGGGGTTTCTCTAGTCACCCCTTTAGCAGTCGTTCTGATGGACCAGAGGACGTGTGGTAATTCATCCGCCCAAAGACCACCAGCCCGTTCAATTTTCTTTTTAATCCCGTCTGAGATTAGCTTGTTGAAGGCTTTGACCTGGCCGTTTGCTTGAGGCTGGCCGACTGATGCAAAGAAGCTTGAAACCCCTTGGTCTCCCAGCCAAGTCTTGAGTTGAGGCGTCTCAATTTGAGGACCATTGTCAAAAACCATAGACATGGGCACTTCGAAACGAGTGATAATATTCCTCCAGATGAAGGAAATGACATGTTTTGTCTTGATGTTTTTGACCGCCTCCGCCTCTACCCACTTGGTAAAGTAATCCACAGCTACCAATATGTAGCGCTTGCCGCCGGGTGCCGCTGTGTAAGGCCCAAGTATGTCCATGCCCCATTTGGCAAAGGGTATTGGGTTGTGGATGGCCGTCAGGTATGTGGGCGGACGATGGATGAGCTAGCCAAACTTTTGGCACTTGTCACATTTTATGACCATTTCCATGGCATCCTTTTCCAGAGTAGGCCAGAAATAGAGCCGCCTATATGGAAGTCGCAGAAACCCGCATGCAAATCTTCGAGGACCTCTTTACCCTTCTCTGGGGTAACACACTTCAACGGGGGTTTCAAGAAACCAGTTTTGAAGAGTTCTCCTTGCCTCAACTCGAAGTTTTCCGCTTTCTTCTTCAGAACAGCCGCCTCTTGGGGTGAATCAGGGAGCGTGCCGTCTGCAAGATAAGCCCGGATGCTGTCCATCCAAGTAAAGCTTCGGTCGAGGATTCCAATGGGGTCTTCATTAGATATACTTCTCTTTTCCATGACCTCCCAGAAGACCGACCGAGGCGTTTCACAGGAGGCGGATGATGCTAGTTTTGACAGAGCATCCGCCTGATTGTTTGAAGATCTGGGCACCTGAGTTAGATGGAACTCCTCAAGTGTCCCAACTTCACTTTTGACCGCCTGCAAATATTTTATCATGGCTGGGTGAGTGGCCTCGTACGTTCCATTGACCTGGAGTACGACTAGTTAAGAATCAGAGCAGGCGTCAATCTTCTTTGCCCCTGCCGCCTTGCAATACCGAATGTCGGCTAGCAGGGCTTCATACTCGGTGTCATTGTTAGAGACCTGGAACTTGAACCGTAGTGCATATTCGTACTTATCTCTCTCACGAGATTGACAGATAATCCCTGCACCACAGCCGTTCGTAGTGGAGCTCCCGTCCATGTACACTTTCCAAACCTAGTCAGTATTGTCCGGTGCAACCGGCCTTGTCATTTCGACAATAAAGTCGGCGAATGCTTGCCCCTTTTATTGCCTTCCTTGGTTCGTAAGTGATTTCTAATCCTTGCATTTCAATCGCCCATTTAAGCATTCGTCCAGAAGACTCCAAGGTTGTGAGTGGCTGCTTGATCGGTTGGTCAGTATAGACCTCTACCGCATGCGCCAAAAAGTAGGGTTTTAGCTTCTTGATGGCCATGTAAAGGGCAAGGCCAAATTTTTCAACCATGGGGTACCGAAGCTCTACCTTCCTTAGCACATGGCTAATGAAATACACCGGGAGCTGGATGCCGTCTCTTTCAGCTAAGAGAACGGCACTGAGGGCATGATCAAAGACGGCTAAATACATGAAGATCTTCTCTTTGGGCAAAGGGCTAACAAGCCTCGGCAAAGAATGCAGATGAGTTTTCAGCTTTTAAAAGGCCGCCTCTACATCATCCCCCCATTCAAAGTTGGTCTTCTTTTTTATTGCATGGAAGAAGTAGAGACACTTGTCGCCTTACCGACTGAGGAATCTCCCCAAGGCCGCCAGGCAACCTGTTAACTTTTGCAGTTCCTTCACAGTACGGGGCGACTGCATGTCGATTACCGCCTGTATTTTCTCAAGGTTGGCCTCTATTCCCCTTTCGTCAATCAAAAATCCGAGAAACTTCCCAGACTCAACGCCAAAGACACACTTTTTTGGGTTTAGCATGACCTTGTGCCGCCTGAGTGTGGCGAATGTTTCTCGGAGATCAGCAAGATGATCCACCTGTTGTTTAGATTTGACTATCATGTCATCAATGTACGCCTCTACATTCCTTCCGAGTTGATTAATGAAGACCGTATTAATCATTTGTTGAAAAGTAGCAGGCGCATTCTTCAAACCAAACGGCATCACCGTATAACAGAATAACCCCTGATCAGTGACGAATGTCGTCTTTTCTTGATCTTTTTTCCACAAGGGGATCTGATGGAAACCTGAATAGGCGTCCATAAAACTCATCAGGGCATGTCCGGCTGTTGAATCGACCAAACTGTCGATCTTAGGTAGTGGATAGCTATCCTTTGGACATGCCTTGTTGAGGTCTATGTAATCAACACACATGCGCCAAGTTCCATTCGGCTTTTTTACTAACACAACGTTAGCTTCCCACTCAGGGAAATTGCACGGCCGAATGAACTTGGCATCTAGCATCTTTTTAACTTCAGAGACTGCCGCCTGACTTCTTTCCTCGCCATGGTTTCTTTTCTTTTGCCGGATGGGCTTCTTTTTAGGATCCATGACGAGTTTGTGGACAGCGAGATCCGGGCTGATGCTTGGCATCTCTTCCACTTCAAAGGCAAAGATGTCTTTGGATTCACTCAACAGCTGGTGCAGGCTCTCACCCAACTTTGCAAATGCAACCGTCCCCACCTTAACCGTCCGCTCTAGGCGGCTGTCATCCAGAGGGATATCAATGTGTTTGCCAGCAAGTTGGGGACTGAGATCATCCGACCGTTCCCCGGTCAGTGATTGCTATTGTTTTTCTTTTTTGACCACCACCAGCTGATTAGTCTTTCTTTTCTTTCCAGCTGGTGGAGCCGACTGTTCTTCCTCGACATCGTCCAGGTCGATCATTTGCTTGCCCCGGCCGAATGCTGCGGCCACAGTCTTGACGTCCGAGAGATAACACTCTCGAGCCGTCTTTTGGTCCCCATTGAGGGAATCGACTGTTCCATCATCCTTCTCATACTTGAGCAACATGAGAGCAGGGATGATGACGGCCTTACACTCATTTAGAGTGGGGCGGCCAAAGATGAGGTTGTAAGCTGTGAGCTCTTCAACCACTAGGAAACGGATGGTCATGTGCCGACCGTCTCCCCTGCTTCCCAGGCGGACAAGTAAGTCAATTCGTCCGACTGGGTGCACAAGTCCTCCCCCAAACCCAACAAGGGTGTGGGAGACCTCCATCATGCTATCCGGTTTGTACTTGAGATTAAATAAGCATTTGAGGCTGATGAGGTCCGAGGAGCTTCCTGTGTCAATCAAAATTCGACCAACCAGCTGGTTGGCCACCTTGCATTCAATGACCACAGGGTCATCATGCGGCCGACGGACTTTGCCTCTGTCCTACTCGGTGATGACAACTTTAGGGAAGGCGGATGTGCCTGCCGCCTCTCCTTCCTCAACAGAGTTGACTATCTTTCTCAGATGGTCCTTGGTGCCCCGAATGGTCGGGCCACCCCCGGCAAATCCGCCTGCTATTGTGTATACCGGATCTTCATCAATTTTGGCACTCACAGCAGGCTGGGGAGTCTTTTTCTTGGACTGCCCCGAATTTACCTTTGAAGCCACTTTGGACTTCACATAGGACTTCAGCTGTCCTTTGTCGGCCAGACGGTCAAGCTCCCGCTTGAGACTGAAGCAGTCGTTCGTGTCATGGCCGACATCCTCATGGAAATGGCAATGCTTGTTTTTGTTCCGATTTTCAGCGGAACCTTTCATAGGAGTCGGCTTCTCAAGGGTCAACCGATCCTTAATTTCCAAGAGGATGGAGCAGCAGTCCTTGTGGAACTCGTACCTTGGGACGTACGGTTTCCACTCTTTTTTCTTCTTCTGGGCCGGTTGATCAGAGTTATCAATGGCCCAGATTTGTTTTTTCTTTTTGCTCTCTTCTAGCTTAGGAGCCGGCTGAGCTGGCCGACTCTCCTTCTGTCGGTCGAACTTCTTAGGGCCCGACTGCTTATTGGAGGAGCAGAGCTCGGTCGCCTGTATATAGGCTTCCGCCTCTTGTAAGGCTCCTTGCAGAGTGAAAATTTGTTTGCGGACGAGTTCATACTTAAAAGTAGACCTGTCCTTCAGACCTTAAAGAAGTCTGTGAAGGCGACCTCATCAGACAGCCCATGAATCTGGATTCGTACCAGATTGAACCACCTGATATAGGAACGCAGGCCTTCTCTATCTCCCAGATGTACATTGCCCAAATCAAGGCTTGTCTTTTTGGCAGGGATGTTCATAGAGAAGTTTGAAGCGAACAAGAACGCAAGCGTCTTGAAGATATTATACAACCAGCCGGCAGATTGCCTAACCACTGTTGGGCTATGCCCTTCAGGGTAGCTGGAAAACAACGACACCATGCGGCATCATCAAACCCTTGTAAATACAAGAGGTGGGTGTATGCTAGCAGGTGGTCTTCTGGGTTGGAGGTCCCGTCATAGGTTCCAACCAGAACATTTTTAACCTTGGCCGGTTGTTCGGCTTTGTTTATTTCCTTAGAGAAGGCAGAGGGTTGATCTCCAAGGTGTTGCAGCCTGAGCTTCCAGTCCATCGGCTGATAGCCGTATGCCGCCTGTCCTCCAAAGAGGGCAGGCTGCATGTAAGGAAAAGCCGACGATTGGTACAATGGTGAAGCCATGTACTGGGCCGACTGGATCATATAAGGGCCAGACTGAACCCGTGGGCTGCTTGCTGGGGTCTCATGTACAGACTGGGAATACCTCACAGAGGTATTCCGAAAGCTATCATGGTAGGTCGACGTTGAAGCCGACTCTAATAGCTGGGTCTTCTTCTGCTAAATGTATTGTCGAGCATCAGAGAATTTTTTCTTGCTACCATCCGGCTGTATGTGCCGGAAGGCTTTTCTTGTGCCCGTTTCTGGGAAACGGAACCTGGTGAGGTAAAATTGGGGCTGAGCCTTCTCCGTAGGGGCAGGATGAGGAGTCGGCTGGCGGTCCCTGATCGACTTCTGTTTGCCAGCTTGGGCTGGCTTCTTGGCCAACTGCTCCTTTCTAGGAGTAGGCGACTTCTTAGAGGCGAGTTGTTTGATTTCACCCCTGAGACTGCTCAGGAGTTTCATGAGTTCATCTCAAGCGGCGGGAGTCGATCCTGCCGCCTGGGAAGGATCACCTGTCCGCACCGAGGTCTTTTTTGGCTGACCAGCAGTTTTGCTTGGCCCTGCCTGATCAGCGTGACGCTCTCGCTTTTCCTTACTGCGGATGCGTTTTGAGATGAGGGACCCGTTACGATCCACATAGGTTTCGACGTCAGCGTCGTCCCCTGAGTCATGGTCCGTCTGGACCACTATGTCTTCTGGAGGCCGATTGGTCTTAGGATTCGGTACAGGGACTTGTGAAGCCATCTCAGAGGTACTCTCCCCACAGACGGCGCCAAATGTTTCAGGGGTTTTTGTCCCTTTTGAGAGTTACAACACTGAGACTCGATTCAGCAAAGGGCGCCTGTACTTGCAAATCAAACGGACCGCCGGATGGTCGGTGGTCCGCCTCCGAAGATTAAGTTAGTATGTATTCGGAGTAAAACGTGCGGAAATAAAGTTATCTGCTCGGATTCCAAGCTCAGGTAAGGTGATGTCTGTTTCTTGAAAACGACAGCTCTGTAATAAATGTGAAAGTGATGTGTTGTCTCGTATTGCGTGTATTCCCCTGTCATAAATGTAGGAATTGTCCCTATTTATGGGGTCTTTTTGAAAAGCGTGCCCTCCCTAGGATCTGGTGACCTAGGGATTAGGTCACGCCGCAAAACGGCGCCTCAAGGTTTTGGCCCTTGAAGCCCGCCATTCCAGAGGCAATGCCTGAGTGACACGTGTCACTGAGCCCAAAAGGCTTTTGGGCATCTTTTAGGGTGACACGCGTCGCCCTCTTAATGGTCCATGCTGGGCCATCAATCATTTTAGAACAGAAGAATGTCCGCCTACCATGTGTCACCATCTCAAAGGCCCAGATGGCACCTTTATCAATGACGCATGGCGGTTTCTGGTTGGGCCACCTGGCCGAACAAAAATACACTAATCAGCTCGAGCGTACAACAAAAGAGTACACAAGCGCCCTTTAAAAGTTGGGGACTTTGTGTTACGAAAGATGGAGGCAGTTGGTAGGGCGAATGAGCAAGGGAAGCTAACCCCAAATTGGGAAGCCCTTACCGAATCTATGAAGAAGTAAGAGGCGGCACCTACTGTTTAGGGTAAAAATACCTTAGACATGTGGACCAATGAGAGGAGGCCACGTGGCGAGTTCAGGATGGCCCAGAGACACTCTAGAGCGGGGTGCCAGCTAGGCGGGTACAAAACGATCCTCTAGACAGCCGGAAGGGGAAACCCATACGGCCAGCGGATCAGCTCTCGTCACTCGAGATGAACTCATGTAGTTCATGACATGTTTCAAGGGTGAAATTAAAGATCTGATCACGAAGAGTCGGGCTCGCCCAAGTAGGGGTCAGTCGGCAAAAAAGACTCATCTGGAGAAGGGGAAGTCAGTTAAAGATCGGCAGCCAACTCCTCATCAACAGGAGAAGGCAGTCGGGACCATTGATTGGTCCAAGATTCTTCTGCCTAAGAGGAATATCAACAATCCTCGCCGGACTCAACAGCCGGTGGGAAACAAAAAATCAACTCTGGACGCCCGGGAGATCATCACCCGCAAGAGAAATAATCAGTTGTCTGAGTCGGCTTCTACATCGAGCTTTCCAGACAGGTTCAAGAACACATCTACAGGGAATGTACCTTCCTTGCATGAGAGCCATACAAGCAGTAATACCGTCCATTACGGTCCTCGGATGATTGGGACTGCACTGTATGTACCGTCTCTGGTCTACAGTCCGTATTCTCCCTATTTCATGAAGCCAGCCCTCTTCGGAGGTCAAGCGACATACAACAATGTCCAGCCACTGGACTGGCAGCTTCGTTTGCTCCGCCTAGGTGAACAACCTTCTGCGTTCACCCGGGAGATAACCTAGGCGGCACAGCCGACCAAGGTTAATGATGTGTTGGTAGGCACCTATGACGGTACCTCCAACCCGGAAGATCACCTCATGGCTTATACCAACCTCATGTACTTACAGGGGTTGGATGATGCCACTTGGTGTCGATGTTTCCCGGCTACATTGAAGGGCATTGCCCAACAATGGTTTGGCAACTTGCCAGCCGGGTCCATTGATAGTTTCAGGAAGCTTGCCTTTCTGTTTGCTTCCAACTTCTCGATGAACATCCCTGCGAAGAAAACAGGTCTTGACTTGAGCACCATTAAGCAGGGAGAGAGAGAGAAGGATTGCGCTCCTATGTCAAGCGGTTCAATCTGATCAGAATTCAGATTCGAGGACTGTCCGATGAGGTAGCTTTTACAGACTTTTTCAAGGGTTTGAGAGACGGGTCGACTTTTAAGTTCGACCTAGTAAGAAAAAGGGGCTTTCACTCTACAAGCGGCCCTGAGGAAGGCATAAAGCTATATTCAAGCAACCGACCTCTGCTCGCCTGGTAACCAGTCGGACTCTAAGAAGTTTGACAGGCAGAAAGACAGCCGACCTGCTAAGCCAGCCATGAAAAAAGAATGGAGCAAGAAGAGAAAAGAAGTCTGGGCAGTTATTGATTCTGACCAGCCGTCTCAGAAGAAGAAGAAAGAATTTAAACCATACGTTCCTAGGTAAGAGTTTAACAAGGACTGCAACTCCATCCTCATGGAGATAAAGGACCGGTTGTCTCTAGAGAAGCCGAATCCAATGAAAAGTTCCATTCAATTAAGGAACAAAAATAAATTCTGCCAATACCATGAGGAAGTTGGCCATGACACCAACGACTGCTTCAGCCTTCAACGGGCGTTGGACCGTCTGGATGACAAGGGGATGTCAAAGTCCTATATCTCTAAGTCCAAAGGGACTAATAAGAAGAACCCGGGGCAGTCGTCTAAGACACCCTAGCCTGCTAGTAGTTCGGACACTGATAAGGAGTCGGTCTACACCATAGCAGGCGGGTTCTCATGCGGTGTCCCTACCATCTGGGGCACCAAGAGCCATCTTCAAAAGATGGACAATGATGAGGATGATGATCAGGCATGGAGCTCCTCCTTCCCAGACGTCCTGATAAGGACAGGGGCACTGTCCGAAGTCCGCATGATGACCTGGTACCCCATGGTTGAAAAATTTGGCCTTGCTCTATATATGGCCTTCAAGAAATTGAAGCCGTACTTTTTGGCTCATTCGGTGGTAATTTACACCGATCAGCCCCTCAAGCGGCCAATGTCCACCTTGGAGTCATCCGGCAGAATGCTGAAATGGGCTATTGAAATGCAAAGTCTTGAAATCACTTTTGAACCTAGAAAGGCAGTGAAAGGTCAGGCGTTTGCCGACTTCATTGTTGAAATGACACGACCGGTCCTACCGGATAACATTGATCAGGTTTGGAAAGTGTATGTAGACGGGAGCTCGACGAAGAACGTCTGCGGTGCAGGAATTATATATGAGTCCCCTGAGGGAGACAGATTTGAATATGCGCTGCGGTTCAAGTTTCAAGCCTCAAATAACGAGGTGGAATATGAAGCCCTGCTAGCCGGAATTCGCATGTGTAAGGCAACAGGAGCTACAAAAATTGACGCCTACTCTAATTCACAGTTGGTCGTAAGCAAGTTTGAGGGAAAATATGAGGCAACTCATCCGGCTATGATCAAGTATCTTCAGGCAGTAAAAGAAGAGGACGGGACACTTGAGAAATTCCGGCTGAGTTAAGTACCCAGGTCAGATAACAATCAGGCGGATGCGTTGTATAAATTGGTATCTTCTGCCTGCTGTGATACGCCTCGGTTAGTCTTTTAGGAAGTTCTTGAAAAGAGAAGTATATATGAAGAGCCCATTGGGATCCTGGACCGAAGCGCTACCTGGATGGATGGCATCCGGGCATATTTAACACACGACACACTTCCTGAATCACCACCAGTTGCAGTCGTCATGAAGAATCGAGCAGCAAACTTCGAGATGAGAAACAGAGAGCTCTTCAAGGCGGGTTTCCTTAAACCTCCATTGAAGTGTGTTACCCCAGAAAAGGGGAAAGAAGTTTTTGAAGAATTGCATGCTGAATACTGCGCCTCTCATATAGACGGCAGGTCCCTAGCTGTCTGAGCCAGGCGGCATTACTTTTGGCCTACTCTTGAAGCATATGCTAAAGAGTTGGTGAAGAGGTGTGACAAATGTCAGAGGTTTGGCAAGTTTATTCACCGCCCGCCTACTGATCTGACGGCAATCCACTGCCCAGTCCCGTTTGCTAAGTGGGGCATGGATACCCTGGGTCCTTATACGCCTGCTCCAGGCGGAAAATGTTATATTTTGGTGGCTGTGGATTATTTTACCAAATGGGTAGAGGCTGAGCCGGTCAAGAACATTAAGACAAAGGATGTCATTTCTTTCATTTGGAAGAACATCATCACCTGGTTTGGGGTACCTATGTCTATGGTGTTTGATAATGGCCCTCAGTTTGAAACGCCTCACCTTAAGACTTGGTTGGGAGATCAGGGTATCTCACATTGTTTTGCATCAGTCGGCCGACCCCAAGTAAACGGCCAAGTTGAAGCCTTCAACAAGCTCATCTTAGACGACATAAAAAAGAAAATTGAAAGAGCCGGTGGCTTATGGGCAGAAGAGCTTATTCATGTCCTATGGGCCATGTCCTATGGGCCATCTAGACAACTGCCAAAGGGGCAACCGGTGAAACCCCATTTCTTATGGTATACGGTGCTGAAGCTGTCTTGCCCATTGAACATTACGAGCCGACTCTTAGAGTCATGTTTTATGAAGAAGAGGCAAATTGGGAGGACATGCGGCTAGCATTGGACTCCCTCCCGGAACGCAGGGGCAATGCTGTCCTGTACCATGAGATATATCGTCTGAGAATGACGAGAGCCTACAACAAGAAAGTACATAAGCACCCTTTGAAAGTTAGCGACTTTGTGTTACGAAAAATGGAAGCAACCGGTAGGGCCAATGAGTCTGGAAAGTGTTTTGGGTGTTTTTGTCCCTCGGGAGAGTTACGACACGAAGACTGATCCGGTGCGGCCTGTACCTGCAAAACAAACGAAGACACCGGTTGGGTGGTGCTCCGCCTCCGACGAACAAGTTAGTAACTTGAAGGGAGAGAAAAAGGTGCGGAAGTTTAGGTGGGTATCTGCTCGGATTCCAAGCTCTGATGTCTCTATCACAGCGACAGTTTGTAATAAATGGTAAAACGTGCCCTCCAAAAGAGGAGAATCTCCCTATTTATAGGATCCTTGGGATTTGTGCCCCTGATTAGGTCACTGAACCCTAATCATTGGTAGGCTGCGCCGCATTGCGGCTTTCTCGGGATTTGGGCCTGAAGGCCACCATTCCTCCCAGGTTTCTGGAGTGACATGTGTCAAGCAGGGGTAGGTCCACCTTGGGCCATCCTGGGGCTGACACGCGTCACGCTCCGATTGGTGGTAATTTTACCGCCAAAGAGTAACTGTTCACCTTCTGAGTAAATTACGGGAATGCCCCCGCATTTACCCTCTATGTATAGCCGTTTACCCTCATAATTTTGTACGTTTACAAAAATTTTCAAGAGAGACAACTTTGAGAGAGCAGAAGTCATTCGTTTGAGTCAAGCGCAAGCAAGAAAACTCGTTCTTCGTCAACCCAGCCAGACCCGTCTATCTTCAGATATCAAATCTAAAGGTACCGTCTCTGCCTCTCTCAGCTCTTTTTCTTGTTTCACCGCTTGTACATATTTCTTGTAATAAATGGATGCATCACGAACACACACGGCACAACCTAGGTTAGAGTCCAGCCGGTCACCAGGGACGGCTGAGTGTAGGACTGGGAGTGCCGTCTCGGGGTGTTGGGACCACCCTTTTGCTTGGATTCTGACCATTTATGTGTCTGTGTAGGACATAATGGCTCGGACTATGCAGACGGCCCCCGATCCGGACTACAGAAGCGAGGGATCAGGCGGTCAAACGCCTGAGGGAGAAGCGTCTGGTCAGAGAAACCAGACGGCTCTGGAGAGATCCCCTCCGTGTGCCCCTTTAACTCCCGCAGATTCCTTTTTGGAAGAATACGACCAAGACGGCGATGAAGCCGTCTCAGCTCCTTTGCTACAAAATGAGAAGGAGACGGAGAGCGACAACTCCGCCTCCACTTCTGAGAGCAGTGACGACTTGCCACCGCTTGAAGATAGTGAGGAGGAGGAGAGGAAGAAGTGGAGTGAGAAGGACGACCCCTTCAAAATCCACGTCTTAGCCAAAGACAGGAGTCACATGGAGGAGAACTTAAAAAGATTTAAACAAATGCACCCGTTAGGAGACGGGTACAAGATCAGAGTGCCACCTGAGGACGGCACCATCGCCTGGGAAGACGATCAACATAACGCCAACAGCTACTTCGGCTGTTATGAGGTGGCGTTCAAGGTCGGTCTTCGCTTTCCCCTTCACCAGTCGGTGAAGGCAATCTTGAGAGGCTACGGCCTCGGAGTCTGGCAACTTACCCCCAATTCTTGGGCAAACATCTAGGGGTATATTGCCGCCTACGAACTCTAGGGGCTCCATCCCAGCTGGGAAGCTTTTGCTAAGATGCATTATCTTAGCCGAAGCACAGGCGGCTAGAGGGCGTGGTACACTTTAACCACGTATCCCCAATACAAGGTCTCCAAATTTGACGGCTAGAAGCACAGGTTCTACCTGCTGTCGGCTCCCAACAGGCGGGAGAACTACGAGTTCCGCCAATACAATAAGAAGCCCGAACTGATGGGCCGGAAGTGCGCTCTTCCCCGGATCCCAGATGAGGACTTCGACAAAATAATTGAGGCAGATTTTTCGGCCTCACAGACGCAATCTTGTCAACCGGGGAGACAATAAAATTCCCCAAGAACTGGATCCCTACGCCTAGTTTAGGGACGAGTGTTTCTTAGTCGCCTGCAGGCTAGAAAACATGTTTACCAAACGTATGCGCCTGAGTTCACATCCGCCTGGAGTACTTCTGTATCACAATTGCTTGATGATGTATTAATCAACTTTTTTTTTTGTAGAAGAAGCTTTAAGCATGTTGCAGACGGAGAAGACACCCAAGCGGTCCTCTGCAACCATCCGCAAGGAGCTTACGGAAAAACAGGCGGCCGCAGTCAGGGCCAAGGTAAAAAACTCTTGACTCTTCCTTAGATTGGCCTCAAAGTTTATTATATCCGGATGTTAACTTTAACTTGGTTATTTTCACAGGGGAGGAGAGGTAGGAAAGACGTTTGAGAAAGATCTCAAATAGGCTAGGGAGGAATCCGCCTACACCCCTAACAAGCCCAAAAAGTCCGCCTCCGCCTTAATTCCTGGCGCCTCAGCCAGGAACCAACTGATGCGGATAGGGGGGTGAAATGAGATGATAGGCAGCAGTCTGTGCCTCGACCTCGTCAACCCCCTATTAGCAACCGGGGGGTTCACCACGCCTGCAAGCGGCTCTCGCTTGGCCGGCTCTGAAGGTAAGAACCCATTTGAATCCCCGCCTGAGCTGGGGTGGCCTTTGCGAGTGAAATCCCACTCCCAACAGGCGTCATCCTCAGACGGTCGGCAACAGATAGGTGCTGCCTTAATTTCGCACTCATCACCTGTTGATTATGGTGCAGATCAATCTCCTCGCTGGCCATACGTCTAGAGGCATGCTAAGGCCATGCTGGAGGCGGTGAGCAGGAAGGACAAGAACTATATCCCTGGGATAGAGACGTTCAACCTGGAACGAATCCTGTCCTTGGGATAGATACTTAACAACTTTTTCCAAGTGCTTTACTTCTCCTGCAATACTAACTTGATTTATTTTTGCAGGCTCTGCTGTGGGTAAACGGGCTCAAGCATCCTTATTCCCGCAAACGGGAAGAGGTAAAAAGGGCCAAGAAGTCCGCCACAGATGCTGATAATGTTGCTTTATACTCCACTATCGTAAATGAACTTGAAACTAAAGCAATCACAATGACACAGGCGTCGAAAATCCAGCAGCTGGAGGCGGATCTGAAGACGGCCAGCCAGCGGGTGAGCGACGCTGAGACGCTCAGAAGAAGGCGAAGGAGGCCTAGAAAAAGGCAGATGAGGGCCTCAAGAAGGCTAACGAGGCGCTCAAGAAGGCCCCAGCGGACCTTGGCACACTCCAAGGTGTTTCTAAAGAGAACACCAACCTGAAAGCCAAGGTTGAGAAGCTGGAGAAGGAGGCTGCCCAGGCTCAGATAAACTTTGCAGCAACTCTGGAGGTGGAGCAAAACCGCCTGGTTGCTGAAAGCGATGCTGACAACGACGCCCGCATGAAGATCGCCTGGGCTGCCTTATACCCAGACAAGGATTATGGCATCTGGGCACTGGCCACAGGTACGTCGAGGACGTGGTGTACTTGAGAGAGAAAGGTGAGCCAGAGCTTGAGTCCTTCGACGCCTGGGCTAACGCCAACACTGAGCTTCCCGCGCCTGAGCTACCTTGTCCTGGTGAAGCGCATGAGATTCCCTCAGATGATGAGGAAGAGAAGGAGGACCAGGAGGAGCCGCCTGTGGGCCAGAAGTGATTTTCACCGGCAGTATGCCAACTCTTCTTTTATTATTTTTTCATTAATCTGAGGCAGTATGCCAAAAACTTGCTTTTTCAGCCTGCGTGCCGAGTATTCTTGTATTTACCAGCTATAGAGCCGGGTAATCAACAATTTCTATCTTCTCCCGGACGGGGTCCGGTTAACATTTGATCCACTACAACCGTTTGGTTGGGTGGACTTTTTATGAATGCACCGACTGAGTCGGTTTTGATCATTTTTCATTTATGTTTGGATTTCAATTTTTGCATTTGTGCGTATATGCCTGATTTTTGTCAAACTTATGAAAAGCATGCGGCGATTTTTTGCCTAACTTATTAAAAGCCGACTGTCCTTGCCCCTGGACGGCTGTGTGGTTGGTTTCAAATTGAGTTGGTTAATTGACTTGGGAACGTCTGATGCTGCAAAGAGCATGATACGTTTGTAAGTCAATCAATCACAATAGTGATTGCCCCAAACCAAGTGCACAGCCGTACACCAACAGGCGTTCCAGTCTCTAACCAAACGGTTTTTCTCCGTCTTGGTAGAGATTGCATAGCCATTGCACAATTATTTTGCCCCAATTGGGATAGAAAGTGCAACTTTGGAATAAATAACCTAAGTGAGAACTTCAGCCGCTGGCCGACTGATGCCTAGGGGCATCCGGTATTCGGTAACTTGATCGTTCTTCACAGATCATTCTAGTCAGACGGCTATGAGTTGACCGATTTGGTCGTTCAATTTTTGCCGTCTGCATAGGTACGTAGAACTGACAAATAGTATGTTCTCTACGACGATTGCATCCGAAGGGGTGTTGCCGGACGCCTTTGTCCAAGTTGGGACAGGCGGTTTTATAAAATAAGCAACTATCCGGCCGTTTTAGCCTTTGATCTTGTTTAGGACCGGTTGTATAGCCACTAAGCGTTTTTGTGCTTAGTTTTTAATCGGAGCATTGGCCGAGCGTTATTACAACATTGAATTTACACTAAGTGTCGAACTTAGTTGGTTAAACAAAAAAGCCCGTCTGGGTATTACCCAGACGGACAGGCAATTATTAAATCATACCAAGTATCAAACTTAGTTAAATAAACAAAGGATCCATCTGAGTATTACCCAGGCGGTCAAACAAATGTAACCTTTACTAAGTATCAAACTTAGTTAGGTAAATGAAGAATACGTCTGAGTATTACCTAGGCGAATAATCAAAAAACAACAAAACAATTTTGCAAATAAAGTCTGAATTCTCATTAATTGACTCACTGTTTACAAAAAAATTTACATTCTCAGAAGTAGTACTTTTTCAAATTGTCTACATTCCAAGTTCTAGGCAGGCGTCTACCGTCTAGAGTTTCCAGGCGGTAGGTGTCGTCTCTTACTTCTTTATAAATCCGGTAGGGACCTTCCCAATTTGGAGTTAGCTTTCCCAGATCATTGGCCCTACCGGTTGCCTCCATTTTCCGTAAAACTAAGTCGTCAACCTTTAAGGGACGCTTGTGTACTCTCTTGTTGTAAGCTCTGGTCATTCTCAGACGGTAAATCTCATGATGCAAGGCGGCATTGCCCCTGCGTTCTGGGAGTGAATCCAATGCCAGGCACATTGCTTCCCAGTTTGCCTCTTCATCATATAGCATGACTTTGAGAGTCGGCTCGTAATGTTCAATGGGCAAGACGACTTCAGCACCGTAAACCATGAGAAATGGGGTTTCACCGGTTGCCCCCTTTGCTGTTGTCCGGATGACCCATAGGACATGGATTAACTCTTCTGCCCACAAGCCACCGGCTCTTTCAATTTTCTTCTTACTGCCGTCTGAGATTAGTTTGTTGAAGGCTTCAACTTGGCCGTTTGCTTGGGGTCGGCCGACTGATGCAAAACAGCTTGAGATCCCTTGATCTCCCAACCAAGTTTTGAGTTGAGGCGTCTCAAACTGAGGACCATTATTGAACACCATAGACATAGGCACCCCATACCGGGTGATAATGTTCTTCCAGATGAAGGAAATTACATCTGAGGTCTTGATGTTCTTATCCGCCTCAACCTCCACCCACTTGGTGAAATAATCCACAGCCACCAAGATGTAGTGCTTTCCGTCTAGAGCAGGCGTGTAAGGACCTAAGATGTCCATGCCCCATTTTGCAAACGGGATTGGGTTGTGGATGGCCGTCAGATCAGTAGCCGGACGGTGAATAAGTTTGTCGAATTTTTGGCACTTGTCACATTTCTTCACCAACTCCTTGGCGTCTGCCTCAAGAGTAGGCCAAAAATAATGTCTTCTGGCTCTGACGGCTAGGGACCTGCCGCCTATGTGGGAGGCGCAGAATCCCGAGTGCAAGTCTTCGAGAACTTATTTCCCCTTTTCCGGGGTGACACAGTTCAACAAAGGCTTCAGAAAACCCGCCTTGAAGAGTTCTCCATTCTTAACTTGAAGCTTACAGCTCGCTTCTTCAGGACAGCTGCCTCCTGTGGCGAATCAGGAAGTGTACCGTCTGAAAGGTAGTCCCGGATGCCATCCATCCAGGTAGAGCTTCGGTCAAGAATTCCAATGGGTTCTTCATAGATGCTTCTTTTTTCAAGTTCTTCCCAGAAGACTGACCGAGGCGTATCATGGCAGGTGGAAGATGCCAGTTTTGACAATGCATCCGCCTTGTTGTTGTCCGACCTAGTCACTTGATTCAGACGGAATTCCTTAAGTGCCCTAGCCTCTTCTTTGACTGCTTGAAGGTATTTGATCATAGCCGGACGAGTTGCCTCATATTTTCCCTCATACTAGCTAACGACCAACTGTGAATCAGAGTAGGCGTCAATTTTCATTCCCCCTGCCGCCTTACACATACGGATACCGGCTAGCAGGGCTTCATATTCCGCCTCATTGTTAGAGACATGAAACTTGAACCGTAGTGCATACTCATATCTGTCCCCTTCAGGAGACTCGTAGATTACACCTGCACCACAACCGTTCTTTGTAGAGCTCCCGTCTACATACTGTTTCCAAACCTGATCAAGATTATCCGGAGCCACCGGACGGGTCATTTCAACAATGAAGTCGGCAAACGCCTGACCTTTCACTGCCTTTCTTGGTTCGTAAGTGATTTCAAGACTTTGCATTTCAATAGCCCATTTCAACATTCTCCCGGATGACTCCAAGGTGGACATTGGCCGCTTGAGTGGCTGGTCGGTGTAAATCACCACAGGATGTGCCAGAAAGTAAGGCTTCAGCTTTTTGAATGCCATATACAAAGCAAGGCCAAATTTTTCAACCATGGGGTACCGGAGTTCAGCATGTTTGAGAACATGGCTAATGAAGTAAACCGAGAGCTGAACGTCGTCCCGCTCAGCAAGGAGAACGGCACTGAGAGCATGATCTGAGACGGCTAAATACATGTACAACGTCTCCCTAGGCAAGGGACTAACCATCCTAGGTAGAGAATGCAAATGTTCTGTTAACTTCTGGAATGCCGTCTCAGCATCGTCCCCCATTCAAACCTGGTCTTCTTCCTGATTGCTTGAAAGAAGTAAAGGCATTTGTCGCCTGACCGGCTGAGGAACCTCCCCAAGGCGGCCAG
The DNA here is from genome assembly GCF_948465745.1 of Chenopodium album. Taxonomy (NCBI): domain Eukaryota; kingdom Viridiplantae; phylum Streptophyta; class Magnoliopsida; order Caryophyllales; family Amaranthaceae; genus Chenopodium; species Chenopodium album. Next base: position 39,646,090 of record NC_137834.1, on the reverse strand, counting down.
GCAACCGGTGAGTCTCTGAACTTCCTTGACAGAACGGGGTGACTTCATGTCAATCACCGCCTGTATCTTTTCGGGGTTAGCCTCTATCCCCCTTTGATCAATCAGGAATCCGAGAAACTTCCCAGACTCAACACCAAAGACGCATTTCTTGGGGTTTAACATGACCTTATGCCGCCTGAGGGTGGTGAACGTTTCTCGGAGATCAGCAAGGTGATCCGCCTATTGCTTGGATTTGACTATCATGTCATCAATATACGTGCTGTAGCCAAGCCTAACAACTTGGTTATGGACATTTCTTTGGTTCAAGATGTAGCATCATGTATTGGTGCTATGCATTCTATCCTTGGGCAGCAAGATATTCAACCCCTTGAATTTCTTGTTGTTCTTATTAACTAGTTTATTCTAGTTCATTTTATGCTTTGAATAAATTGTAAACTTTAGTCATATTTTAAGTTTGCAAATTAGTTATATTTTTCTTAGTTCTTTTTAGCTGATTTTAGTTCGAAAAATATTGTCACATTCACACAAAAGTACAAGTGCAAAGATACATCAAAATGGCAGCCATTTAAGCTTGGAATCCGAAATTCCTTTACAAGGAATTTCAAAGCTTTGACTTGGGAGTTACAATCAGTTTTCAAAGAGGAATTACAAGCCTTAACTTACGCCTTCAAGTGGCCGTTGATATCAGTCAACATTGGAGCATCTAAAGCCTTAATTTCAGCCTTCAATTGGCTGTTTAATTCAGTCAGTTTTGGAGCAACTAAAGGGCGTCCAAGTACACCCTTGTCCACATACATTCAAGCTAATTTCAAGGCTTGAACCAAGGAGGAGTTACATGATGCAAGTCTAAGCATGGAGAACTTCGAAGATTTGCTTATCATGCATCAAGATAGCTTGTCCCTAAACATTGATTCAAGCCAAGCATTGCATGGACACTTTCTTGGATATCAAAGCAAAGTCACGGTTTTCTTAGTGACTTTTCTTGGAGTCTAGTTCACTTTCTTGAACTTTCTTGAATTTTCTTTACTTAGATTTTGCTTACAAGTTTTTACCTTTCACTTGAAAGGGTTTTTCTTGGTTCAAGCATTAGGATCTTTAATCTTTATTTAGTTGCTTTTAAAATCAGTTAGTTAGCAAAATAAATCAGTTTAGGCGTGTGCTTGTTCTCCAAGGAGATTGGCATATGCTTGTGCTCCAAGGTGCTTGCTCTTCAAGCAAGTTAGAATTCTAGTTTAATTAGGATTGAATTAGGGACTTGTCCTAATCTTCCTAGGTAAACTAAGTCTTATAAATAGGGCTGTAAACACACGAATAAACATACATAGATTAATATTCAGATTTATTTCTTAAGTTGCATACTTGAGTTTTGGTTGATTGCGATCAATTGCTGTTTTGCTTGTTTTAGTTAAAACATTCGTTTGGATTGATTAATTAGGTGGATTCTTAATTGATTAATCTTAGTTTTTGTTTAATTCTTGGTGGATTTCCAGTATAGAATTAGACTTAAACATATCCCTTAGGTTTGTTGATTTTCGGATCAATAATTCACATCATCTTTGGTATCAGAGCAGGTTTGCGCAACTTCGGCAAAAATTAGACTGGGAACAATTGGCTGGGAATTTTTGCGTGATTCTTTTTGCATTGGACTCTAAAAACGTCCAGATATCACCATATAAAATTTCATAATTTTTTGTTGAGTAACGCGTTCTACACAGCCTCAAACATTTGGTGTTTGTGCACTGATTTGCGGTTGGGAGTCCGGTTTTTGTGTTGCCTAGTTTTCCTTCATGATTCGATCTTTTAATCAAGATTTTTGCATAAACTGACTTGGTTTGTGTAGGAATCATTATTGACGAGGAGGTTCCACAAGTTCTAAGGGGATTAACCTTAGAACAGGCTCAAAATCTTAGAAGAGACAGGCGAATTGACGAGTTGGCAGCAAGGATGGATGAGATATTAAAAAGGCTTGATACTCTTGCTGGAGATTCTTCAAGGAAAGGGAATTCTAACCCTAATTCTGGTTCAAGTGAGGAAGAACAACCAAGGAGGAACCCAAGGAGGCCACGAAATAATTATTCCTCAAGTGATGAATCACCAAGGCCTAGGAGGAGAGATCGACCAAAGGATGATGATAGGAACCTTAGATTAGATCTTCCCGAATTCAATGGGAGTATGAATGAACCTGAAAAATACTTTGAGTGGATTAGAAGGGCCGAGACACTCTTTGATTACAAGGAGTATGATGAAAGGAAAAGATGCAAATTGGCTGAATTAAAACTGCCCGGTTATGCTAGTCTTTGGTATGATAATCTAAAGAAGAAGAGGCATAAGGAGGGGCGTGCAAGAATCTCAACTTGGGAACAACTCAAGAAGCACATGAAAAAAAGGTTCGTACCTAGTGATTATATTCAAGATGTTTATCTTAAGATGCAACTTTTTAAACAAAATTCTATGACTGTTGAGAATTATATTGGTGAATTTGAAAAGTTATGCATGCTATGTGGCTTAGAAGAGATTGTTGATCATAAGATTGCTAGATTTATTTCGGGGTTGAATGATAATATTGCTGAAAAAGTTGAATTGCAACAATATTGGTCCTTTGAGGATGTTTGCAAGGTAGCTTTGAAAGTTGAAAAACAGATAAAGGGGAAGAAAGGGACGTACACTAAGTCCTTTGTAAAGGGTTTCGCTAAACCTTTTGAGAAGAACAGCTTGGAGAAAAGTGGTTCTAGTTCAAACTACAAGGAGACTAAATCAAAATTTGAAGCTCCTAAAAAGCTTGTTGAAGATAGGAAGTGCTTCAAGTGTGGTAGTGTTGGTCACATTGCAACTAATTGTCCATCAAAAAGAGTAATGACTGCTCAAGAGTGGGAACAAGAACAAGCTAAGTGTGAGCAGGGTAGTGACTATGAAGAAAAGAACGAAGAGGAAAACTTTGAAGAAGAGGAGGGGCATATTGACGAAATTGATCCCGAGACTCATGGTCAAAGTTTGGTTCTAAGAAGGGCGCTACACTCTAAAACCGTATCTATGGAAAACAATCAAAGGGAGAAAATCTTTCTTACAAGGTGCAAGGTAGAAGATAGGTTGTGTGACATGATCATAGACACGGGGAGTTGCACTAATGTGGTATCTACTACTTTGGTAGACAAATTGAAGTGGCCAACTACTGAACATCCAAGCCCTTATAAGCTTCATTGGCTTAATAATTCGAGTGATGTTAAGGTAACTAAACAAGCCTTAATCTCCTTTTCAATTGGTAAATTTCATGATAAAGTTTTGTGTGATGTTTGTCCTATGGATGCTTGTCATATACTATTAGGCCGTTGTTGTATATTTGGAGTAACACTCGAAATACACAAGGGATAAACCAAGGGATAGATAAGGCTAAAGAACCAAAGGTTTCTTAGATAAAGTCACACCACTAAGAAACGTTTTGGGTTCCTAAGATCACAAGCCAACTAGTAGCCTAAACTAGCTAACTAAGCAAAGGAAACGAAATTCCAAATCCAAGAATTTCAGGTTTTGTTTCTAATCCAAGAAACGAATGTAAGACAAGTTTTTTTTATGCAAGACATTTGCTTGTTATTTATAGTAAACAAGCATCCTAAATACAAGCTAAATCAAGTGACTTTTCAGCTCACTTGTACACGCCTAAACTAAGCATCAAAGTCAGCTTTAGTGTCTAGATACATCAATTAAAGGAAGCCTTGTTTAACTAGATACATAAGCTTATAAAGTGGCGGCCATAACCTCCTCAATTAAGCCTCATCAAATCTGAAATAAAGGAGTGTAACTCCCCTAGAATCACGTCCAATAAGGCAGCAAGTAAGAGCATAACCTTCCCTAGAATCACGCCTCAACCAAGCAGCAAGTAAGAAGCAAAACAGCCCCTTAATTCACGACCAATTCAAACAGCAAAAAGAAGTGTAACTCCTCCTTGATTCAAGCCTTGGATCAAGCTTGAATGTATGTAGACAAGAGTGTATTTGGACGCCTTTTGATGCTCAAATGCTGACTGAAATGACGCCCACTTGAAGGCTCAATTGATAGCTTGCAACTCCTCATTGAAGCTGATTGTAACACCCAAGTTAAAGCCTTTGAAACTCCTCCAAAAGGAATTTTCGGATTCTATGTTTTTCCCAAGCTAAACGGCTGCCTTCTTGTTGTATCTTGTACTTGTACTTCATGTGAATGTGACACTACATTTTCGAACTTTAACAAGCTAAAGAAAACTAAAGAAAATGAAACTAATTTGCAAACTTAAAATAAGACTAAAGTTTACAATTTATTCAAAGCATAAAATGAACTAGATTGAACTAGTTAATAAGAACAACAAGAAACTCAAAGGATTGAATATCTTGCTGCACATGGATAGAACGCATAGCACCAATGCATGATGCTACGTCTTGAACTAAAGAAACGTCCATAACCAAGTTGTTAGACTTGGCTACAACATTCCCCCCTTCTTGAAAAGAGTTTGCCCTCAAGCTCGGCAACTCTTCAAACTCATCATAGTAAGGTGATAAATCAGCCACATTAAAGGTGCTAGAAACACCATAGTCTCCGGGCAATTCAACTTTGTAAGCATTATCATTCACCTTTTCAACAATAGCAAATGGACCATCACTACGAGGACTAACCTTGGACCGTCTTTTGGAAGGAAATCTTTCCTTTCGAAGATGAATCCAAACTAAGTCACCGGGCTGAAACTGGACCTCCTTTCTTTTCTTGTCATAGTATGCCTTTGTCTTTGCATTAGCTTGTTCAATTTTGGAACGAACTTGCTCATGCATAGACTTGATTTCTTTTGCACGCACCTCGGCATCATTGCTGAACTTGTTTGGTGAGGGAATGGGAGTGAGATCAATAGGAGTGCACGGATTGAATCCATACACCACTTCAAAAGGACTCAAACCTGTTGTCTTGCTAGGTACACGATTGTAAGCAAACTCCGCATGAGGAAGCATCTCTTCCCATTGCTTGGGACGTTTAGTAGCCAAAGACCGCAACAAGGATCCCAAAGTTCTATTAGTCACTTCGGTTTGACCATCTGTTTGAGGATGACTTGAAGTGCTAAAGTTCAATTTTGTGCCCATCTTCCTCCATAATGTAAGCCAAAAATGACTTAGAAATTTTGGATCACGATCACTCACCATGGATTTAGGTACACCATGCAAACGAACAATCTCATTGAAGAACAAATTAGCAACATGAGTAGCATCATAAGTTGTATGACAAGAAATAAAATGAGCCATTTTAGAAAAACGGTCCACAACAACCATAATGGAATCTTTCTTTCGTTGGGTCATAGGAAGTCCCACAACGAAATCAAGACTAACATCTTCCCATGGAGCTTGCGGAATAGGTAAGGGCAAAAGATAGCCTTGTGGAAGACTATGACTCTTGGCCTTTTGACATATCACACATCTCTTCACAATGAACTCCACATCACGAACCAATTTAGGCCAATGAAAGTACTCTTGGACAAGAAGAGTAGTCTTCTCTATGCCAAAGTGTCCTGCCATTCCTCCTTCATGAAACTCTTTGATAAGAGATTCTCTTAGGCTTGATCTTGGAATGCACAACCTGTTTCCTTTGAACAAATAGCCATCTAAAATGTAATAATCTTTGTAAGCATGATTAGAACATTTTAGAAATAAATCACCAAAGTCATGATCATTTTTGTAACTTGCTTTCACATCTTCAACACTAATCACTCTTGCCTTGAAAGAATTCAAGAGTGTGTATCTCCTTGAAAGTGCATCAGCTCCTTTGTTCATGGCGCCTCTCCTATGCTTGATCACAAAATGAAAAGCTTGCAAATACTCTACCCATTTGGCATGGCGTGGTTGGAGTTTTTGTTGGCTTTGAAGATATTTGAGAGCTTCATGATCTGAATGAAGGATGAACTCCTTGGAAATGAGGTAATGTCTCCAATGGTCCAAAGCACGAACAAGAGCAAAGAACTCCTTATCATAGGTGCTATACTTCTGTTGTGCTTCATTGAGTTTTTCACTAAAGTAGGCAAGGGGACGCCCAACTTGTGACAAAACAGCACCAATACCAACTCCACTAGCATCACATTCAACTTCAAAAACTTCATCAAAGTTAGGTAAAGAAAGAATAGGTGCACTAGTAAGTTGATGTTTTACCTCATCAAAGGCCTTTTGAGCCTTATCATTCCAAACTAACTTCTGATTTTTAGTTAGCTCGGTGATAGGTGCCATGAGAGTACTAAAATTTCGCACAAATCTCCTATAGAAAGAAGCAAGTCCATGAAAACTACGAACTTGTTGAATTGTTTGTGGCGTGGGCCACTCACGAATTGCAGCAACTTTCTTTTCATCAACCTCTATGCCTTGAGATGAAACTTTGAAACCAAGAAAAATAACTTGGGCCGTATGAATTGATCAAGATAAACATGCAAAGAGGCCGTATGAATTGGAATCTGTTTTAGAAGAATTCAAGGATGTCTTTCCTAAGGAATTACCTCCGGGACTACCTCCTATTCGTGGGATAGAGCATCAAATTGACTTGATTCCGGGAGCACCATTACCTAAAAAGGCAGCCTATAGAAGTAATCCGGAAGAAACAAAGGAGATGCAAAGGCAAATTGAAGAGCTTATGACTAGAGGATACGTGAGGGAAAGTATGAGCCCTTGTGCCGTGCCTACTTTACTTGTCCCAAAGAAAGATGGGAGTTGGCGCATGTGTATTGATAGTAGGAGTGTGAATAACATCACTATCAAATACCGATTTCCTATTCCAAGGTTAGATGATCTACTTGATGAACTACATGGTTCAAAGTTGTTTTCTAAGATTGATCTTATGAGTGGTTATCATCAAATTCGAATGAGAGAAGGAGATGAGTGGAAGACAGCATTCAAGACTAAGTTAGGGTTGTATGAATGGTTGGTGATGCCGTTTGGACTCACTAATGCACCTAGCACTTTCATGAGGTTGATGCATGAGGTACTTAAACCTTTCCTTGGCAAGTTTGTTGTTGTTTATTTAGATGATATTCTGATATACTCTAAAAATTTGCATGATCATCTAAATCATCTGACAAGTGTGTTTGAAGTGTTAAGAGAGAAGAAACTCTATGCTAAGCTTGAAAAATGCTACTTCTTAGTGCCTAGTGTTACTTTTCTTGGTTATGTTGTATCAAAAGATGGAGTTTCAGTTGATCATTTGAAAGTAGAGGCTATTAAAACTTGGCCTATTCCTACTAATATGAGTGAAGTAAGGTCTTTTCATGGTCTAGCTTCGTTCTATAGAAGATTTGTCAAGAATTTCTCAAGTATTGTGGCGCTTATGACCGAATGTTTGAAGAAGGACAAGGGTAAATTCGAATGGACTAAAGAAGCTCAAAGTGCGTTTGAGTTGGTTAAAAAGAAGCTATGTGAAGCACCTATACTTGCGTTACCAGATTTCTCAAGTCCTTTTGAAGTTGAAACCGATGCTAGTGGAGTTGGAATTGGAGCAGTTTTACTCCAAAAGAAGAGGCCTATTGCATATTTCAGTGAGAAATTGGGAGGAGCTCGATTGAACTATTCTACTTATGATAAAGAGTTCTATGCCATTGTTAGAGCTTTAGATCATTGGAGTCATTATCTCCGACCTAATCACTTTGTGTTGCATTCTGATCATGAAGCATTGAAGTACATACATGGACAACAAAAGCTCAATCCTAGACATGCTACGTGGGTTGAATTTGTACAATCATTTAATTTTTCTTCAAGGTACAAAGAAGGGAAATCGAATGTTGTGGCTGATGCATTATCTAGAAGATACACTTTGATTGGAATTCTAAATAGCAAGCTACTTAGTTTTGAATTGATCAAAGAATACTACAAAGGTGATGATGATTTTGCTACATTGATTGAAGAGTGTTCTAAAGGAGCCGTGGGTTCTTATTTGCTGCAAGATGGTTTTCTTTTCAAGGGAAATCGACTTTGTCTTCCTAAGTGTTCTATTAGAGAGCTAGTTGTTAGAGAAGCTCATGGGGGAGGAATTGCTGGTCACTTTGGCATTACAAAGACCTTGAGTATGTTACAAGAACACTTCTATTGGCCTAAGATGCTCACGGATGTGCAACTAGTTATTTCTAGGTGTGCAACTTGTCAAAAAGCGAAGGCTACTTTTCATCAAGGCTTGTATACTCCTTTACCTGTTCCAGACTCACCTTGGGAAGATATTTCTATGGATTTTATTGTGGGATTGCCGAGAACACAACGGGGGAAAGACTCTATTATGGTTGTTGTGGATAGGTTATTTCTAAATTGCTCTTTAGTACATCTTACCCATCCACAAACTAATGGACAAACCGAGGTTACTAATCGTACTCTTGGTGCGCTTTTGCGTGGGTTAGTGAGTAAGACACAAAAGGATTGGGACATCAAGTTAGCTCATGCGGAGTTTGCTTATAATAGATCACCTACATATGCTACCAAACATAGTCCTTTTGAGGTAGTCTATGGAGTCAATCCGAAACTTCCAATTGATCTTGTTCCATTGCCTAAGGGTGAGTTAATTCACAAAGATGCCGAGTCTAAGTTGAAGAGTATGCTGAAATTACGCTCAAGTTCGAACAAGAATAGAGAAAGTAAATGACATGTACAAAGCTAGAGCAAACAAGCATAGAAAGCAACAAAGTTACAATGTTGGAGACTTGGTATGGTTACATTTGAGAAAGGAAAGATTTCCAGGAAAACGCAAGAATAAGTTGATGCCTAGAAGTGAAGGTCCTTTCAAGATTGTTGAGAAGATCAATGACAATGCTTATAAGTTAGAACTTCCGGGAGAATATGGAGTTAGTGCTACATTCAATGTTGGCGATTTGGCAGAGATTGCTCATTAATTGAAGATGAAGGTCTACAAAGGATTGAACAAACTCCTTCTTCAAAATCCAAGTTCATCAATGAAGAAAACCACACTTTCTCTCTCTACCTATGAAGACTAATAGTGTTTCTCTCTCTAAATTAAGCTAAAAGTGCCGAAAATTAAAACTAAGTTAATCTAATTACATCAAAACATTCTAAGATGGGACTTATATAGTCCGTACAGAGCCATCTGAGAAAAGGAGTGGTCCGACCGAACAATGCGAAGGTTCGGCCGGACTACAGGGTAGGTTCGGCCGAACCATGGGTAGGTTCGGTCGAACCTCCCTGATCCTGGTCTGGTCGAACTTCTGTGGTTCGACCACTCTTGCAAAATTGCCAAATTGCATCTTGTCCCTGCCTCGACGTTCGGTCGAACCACTGAGCAGGTGATGTGAATTATTGATCCGAAAATCAACAAAACACAAGGGATATGTTTAAGTCTAATTCTATACAGGAAATCCACCAAGAATTAAACAAAAATTAAGATTAATCAATTAAGAATCCACCTAATTAATCAATCCAAACGAATGTTTTAACTAAAACAAGCAAAACAGCAATTGATCGCAATCAACCAAAACTCAAGTATGCAACTTAAGAAATAAATCTGAATATTAATCTATGTATATTTATTCGTGTGTTTACAGCCCTATTTATAAGACTTAGTTTACCTAGGAAGATTAGGACAAGTCCCTAATTCAATCCTAATTAAACTAGAATTCTAACTTGCTTGAAGAGCAAGCACCTTGGCGCACAAGCATACACCAAACTGATTTATTTTGCTAACTAACTGATTTTTAAAGCAACTAAATAAATAAATAAAAATTAAAGAACTAAATAAAGATTAAAGATCCTAATGCTTGAACCAAGAAAAACCCTTTCAAGTGAAAGGTAAAAACTTGTAAGCAAAAATCTAAGTAAAGAAAATTCAAGAAAGTTCAAGAAAGTGGAACTAGACTCCAAGAAAAACCACTAAGCAAACCGTGGCTTTGCTTTGATATCCAAGAAAGTGTCCATGCAATGCTTGGCTTGAATCAATGTATAGGGACAAGCTATCTTGATGCATGATAAGCAAATCTTCGAAGTTCTCCATGCTTAGACTTGCATCATCCTCCTCTTCTTCGAAAGAATTTGTCCTCAAATCTCGAAGTTCTTCATCAGGAATATACTTAGCCAAATCGCCAACATTGAATGTAGCACTAACTCCATATTCTCCCGGAAGTTCTAACTTATAAGCATTGTCATTGATCTTCTCAATAATCTTGAAAGGACCTTCACTTCTAGGCATCAACTTATTCTTGACAAATCTTCTATAGAATGAAGCTAGACCATGAAAAGACCTTACTTCACTCATATTAGTAGGAATAGGCCAAGTTTTAATAGCCTCTACTTTCGAATGATCAACTGGAACTCCATCTTTTGATACAACATAACCAAGAAAAGTAACACTAGGCACTAAGAAGTAGCATTTTTCAAGCTTAGCATAGAGTTTCTTCTCTCTTAACACTTCAAACACACTTGTCAGATGATTTAGATGATCATGCAAATTTTTAGAGTATATCAGAATATCATCTAAATAAACAACAACAAACTTGCCAAGGAAAGGTTTAAGTACCTCATGCATCAACCTCATGAAAGTGCTAGGTGCATTAGTGAGTCCAAACGGCATCACCAACCATTCAAACAACCCTAACTTAGTCTTGAATGCTGTCTTCCACTCATCTCCTTCTCTCATTCGAATTTGATGATAACCACTCATAAGATCAATCTTAGAAAACAACTTTGAACCATGTAGTTCATCAAGTAGATCATCTAACCTCGGAATAGGAAATCGGTATTTGATAGTGATGTTATTCACACTCCTACTATCAATACACATGCGCCAACTCCCATCTTTCTTTGGGACAAGTAAAGTAGGCACGGCACAAGGGCTCATACTTTCCCTCACATATCCTCTAGCCATAAGCTCTTCAATTTGCCTTTGCATCTCCTTTGTTTCTTCCGGATTACTTCTATAGGCTGCCTTATTAGGTTATGGAGCTCCGGAATCAAGTCAATTTGATGCTCTATCCCACGAATAGGAGGTAGTCCCGGAGGTAATTCCTTAGGAAAGACATCCTTGAATTCTTCTAAAACAGATTCCAATTCATACGGCCTCTTTGCTTGTTTATCTTAATCAATTCGAATCTCACTAGAAACAAGTATATATACCACATTGTTGCTGCAAATCTCTTTTTCTAATTCCCTCTCACTAATCAAATAAGAATTCTTCGAATTAGAGGTAACATTAGAAGACTTGTTTCTTATCAAAGGTTTTAAAGCAACCGGTCTCTCTTTTTCTCCTTTTCTCACAACATACACATTAGTCCTTCCATCAAACTTCACAAATCTATCATATTGTCAAGGACGGCCTAATAGTATATGACAAGCATCCATAGGACAAACATCACACAAAACTTTATCATGAAATTTACCAATTGAAAAGGAGATTAAGGCTTGTTTAGTTACCTTAACATCACTCGAATTATTAAGCCGATGAAGCTTATAAGGGCTTGGATGTTCATTAGTGCAATTCCCCGTGTCTATGATCATGTCACACAACCTATCTTCTACCTTGCACCTTGTAAGAAAGATTTTCTCCCTTTGATTGTTTTCCATAGGTACGGTTTTAGAGTGTAGCGCCCTTCTTAGAACCAAACTTTGCCATGAGTCTCGGGATCAATTTCGTCAATATGCCCCTCCTCTTCTTCAAAGTTTTCCTCTTCGTTCTTTTCTTCATAGTCACTACCCTGCTCACACTTAGCTTGTTCTTGTTCCCACTCTTGAGCAGTCATTACTCTTTTTGATGGACAATTAGTTGCAATGTGACCAACACTACCACACTTGAAGCACTTCCTATCTTCAACAAGCTTTTTAGGAGCTTCAAATTTTGATTTAGTCTCCTTTTAGTTCGAACTAGAACCACTTTTCTCCAAGCTGTTCTTCTCAAAAGGTTTAGCGAAACCCTTTACAAAGGACTTAGTGTACGTCCCTTTCTTCCCCTTTATCTGTTTTTCAACTTTCAAAGCTACCTTGCAAACATCCTCAAAGGACCAATATTGTTGCAATTCAACTTTTTCAGCAATATTATCATTCAACCCCGAAATAAATCTAGCAATCTTATGCTCAACAATCTCTTCTAAGCCACATAGCATGCATAACTTTTCAAATTCACCAATATAATTCTCAACAGTCATAGAATTTTGTTTAAAAAGTTGCATCTTAAGATAAACATCTTGAATATAATCACTACGTACGAACCTTTTTTTCATGTGCTTCTTGAGTTGTTCCCAAGTTGAGATTCTTGCACGCCCCTCCTTATGCCTCTTCTTCTTTAGATTATCATACCAAAGACTAGCATAACCGGTCAGTTTCAATTCAGCCAATTTGCATCTTTTCCTTTCATCATACTCCTTGTAATCAAAGAGTGTCTCGGCCCTTCTAATCCACTCAAAGTATTTTTCAGGTTCATTCATACTCCCATTGAATTCGGGAAGATCTAATCGAAGGTTCCTATCATCATCCTTTGGTCTATCTCTTCTCCTAGGCCTTGGTGATTCATCACTTGAGGAATAATTATTTCGTGGCCTCCTTGGGTTCCTCCTTGGTTGTTCTTCCTTATTTGAACCAGAATTAGGGTTAGAATTCCCTTTCCTTGAAGAATCTCCAACACGAGTATCAAGCCTTTTTAATATCTCATCCATCCTTGCTGCCAACTCGTCAATTCGCCTATCTCTTCTAAGATTTTGAGCCTGTTCTAAGGTTAATCCCCTTGGAACCTGTGGAACCTCCTTGTCACTCATGATTCCTACATAAACCAAGTCAGTTTATGCAAAAATCTTGATTAAAAGATCGAATCTTGAAGGAAAACTAGGCAACACAAAAACCGGACTCCCATCCGCAAATCAGTGCACAAACACCAAAAGTTTGAGGCTGTGTAGAACGCGTTACTCAACTAAAAATTCTCAAATTTTATATGGTGATAGCTGGACGTTTTTAGAGTTTAATGCAAAAAGAATCACGCAAAAATTCCCAGCCAATTGTTCCCAGTTTAATTTTTGCCGAAGTTGCGCAAACCTGCTCTGATACCAAAGATGATGTGAATTATTGATCCGAAAATCAACAAAACACAAGGGATATGTTTAAGTATAATTCTATACAGGAAATCCACCAAGAATTAAACAAAAACTAAGATTAATCAATTAAGAATCCACATAATTAATCAATCCAAACGAATGTTTTAACTAAAACAAGCAAAACAGCAATTGATCGCAATCAACCAAAACTCAAGTATGCAACTTAAGAAATAAATCTGAATATTAATCTATGTATATTTATTCGTGTGTTTACAGCCCTATTTATAAGACTTAGTTTACCTAGGAAGATTAGGACAAGTCCCTAATTCAATCCTAATTAAACTAGAATTCTAACTTGCTTGAAGAGCAAGCACCTTGGCGCACAAGCATACACCAAACTGATTTTTTTTGCTAACTAACTGAGTTTTAAAGCAACTAAATAAATAAATAAAAATTAAAGAACTAAATAAAGATTAAAGATCCTAATGCTTGAACCAAGAAAAACCCTTTCAAGTGAAAGGTAAAAACTTGTAAGCAAAAATCTAAGTAAAGAAAATTCAAGAAAGTTCAAGAAAGTGAACTAGACTCCAAGAAAAACCACTAAGCAAACCGTGGCTTTGCTTTGATATCCAAGAAAGTGTCCATGCAATGCTTGGCTTGAATCAATGTTTAGGGACAAGCTATCTTGATGCATGATAAGCAAATCTTCGAAGTTCTCCATGCTTAGACTTGCATCAGCAGGTTCAGCCACACCTTCAGGAAGTTCTGTCGAACCTCTCCTGAATCATACTTCCTCCAGCTTCCCTTGAGCTTAGCTTCCTCCTCTTGAAAATCCCGATGGTTCCTACAAAGCATAAGCATGAAAATCACAATAAAAACAAAGCGAGAAGACTAAGAAAAGAGAAGATAAAGGAGAAAGAAAAGAGGAAGCAAAACTAAGTAAAAATGCTTAGAAAAAGGGCTAAACAAGTGAAAATGAGGGGAGAATCCTTAGAGAAAAAGGATAAAAGAGTGGCATAAATGCCACTCATCAAAAATCAAGATCCGGTGCTGCTCGGGAAAAAGTGCTCCTTGCCCCGGATGTCTTTTAAGGAAATACGAGCAGATTATGGAGCCGGGCTTTTTCGAGACAACAATTTAGCCCTTAGAGGATGGGACTCAAATAATCGTTCCAAAGAATTGGATACCCCATCCGGATTTCTTTAAGAACGATGCCTTCCTCTCCGCCTGTGGGCTTAGCACCATGTTCACGCAAGGTAGACTTTATAACACACCCGACAATTTGCCGTCTGTATTGACTTACTATACTGAGGAAGGAGCAGATTCTAGAGAAGAAGGCAGCCTTGGAAGCCAAAAAAGGAGAGGTGAGTCTCCTACTAGACTCAAACTCTCCGGCTGTACCCCTTTCATTCAACTTATAAATTTCCGTTTGTAATTCCCCATTTTGTTAATTGTAGGGCAGAAGCAAGTCAATTTCCCGCTCCATCACCAAGCTATTTAAGCGGTCGGGGGATGAGCTGGCCAAAACTCAGTTAAAGACGAGGAGAAAAAATAATTCTACCTCCTCTTCAGCCAACCTAGATCGACCTACGACCAGGGGCAAAGGCCCGGCTGTGATGAAAGCTCTAGGCGAAAACTTAGGGCGATCTGCTGGGAAACAGCTGAATGTCTCTACGGCATCGAAGAGGGTGGCGAGCCACTCACTGCTGCAATCGGTGCTGCAACGGCTGAAGGGGAATCTCCTCAGCCACGCGTCCAAGGTAAGACACGAGTCGACCTCCCCTGGCCGGTTGACTATATGCGAGTCAAGACTCGGGTCAATTCGCCTGAAGGTTCGATGAGCAGCCGGCATGAGTCGAGTGTTGCCTATGCTGCTTTCTCACCAAGTACTTCTTTTGGTGCAGATACTCTTTTACAACCACCTAACATGCAGGCGTATGCTAAGAGGATGGTGCGGACACTCACCCGGATAGAGAAACACTCTGTACCGGATGTGCAGGTTGTAGACTTTGACCGAATCCAAGGCCTGCTGGCTGAGGTAATTTTTACTTTGCTTTTTCTCAACTTTCCGAGTTTTCACTTTATTCAATGTCCTCGCCTCTTTTAACTATGGACAGCTTTTACAACTTTGCAATTGAATGTAACTTTGGACGGCTTTTTCATTTATTCATTTGCCATTATTCACAAAATATACAAAGTACAAGCTTGCTTACAAATAAGAACCAATATCCAAACTCATATACCACAATCTCCAAGAACATGACCATTTGCTTCAAAAAACACCAAAAATGGAACAAAAAGAAACTAAAGGCTCAAAGATCTAAAGACGTGGCTAGAAAAGAAGGGAAAAAGGCTCAAATGGTTAGCAAGTAGGCAAATGTGAACCCAAGAACTAAAAATAAAGAAGATTAACCTTGAAAAAAAATTTAACACCCCGAAAAGATGCAATTGTCCTTCCTAGATGGCTCGGTCACATGTTTGAGAATTATGAGTCAAGTTTCAGGATTAGGTCCGCAATAGTAAAGGATCCATGCTGCTCATACAAGTAATTAAAGAAGGCATGAAAACTAAGAAACTTCACAAGGTTGTGGCAAAAACTCACTAAAAGCATCAAAATTATCAAAGGGGAACAATTGCAAGTTTTCAAAAATAAGAGAATCCGGTTTCAAGGTCCCAATAGTTCTAGACAACTACCATAGCACATTCTATATTAGAGTCAACCAAAGATACTCTCAAACCGTGCAAACCATTGTACTTAGGAAGAATAATAGCCAATGTGCAAGCTCAAGTGGTACTAAGTCCAAAGTAAAAGAAAAATTATTAAGAAAGAAAAGCAATGCCTTAAAAAACATTTTATTCATATTTACAAAACTTTATATTTTTTATAATTTTTTTTATAATTTTTTTTTTTCAAAGGAAAGAAAAGTTTTAAAAAATCAAAACATATGAAAGCAAAATACAAAAAGGAATGTAGAAGAAAAGAGAAAAAGGAAACAAAAAAGAAATGTAAAACCATAAGAAATAGAAAATGAAGAAAAGATATGAAGTGAAAAATAGAAAAGCAAAGGAGAAGTAGAAATGCAACAAGGAAGTAATGCTAACACACATAAGTCCCAATCAATAAACAAGTGAACATACGGCCACAACGCCAATGTTTCCAAACACAATAAGGTGTTAAGAAGCATACATCCTCGAAATGTTCAACTTCTCCTAATCTTAACATAAACTAAACATTCGAGAAAAGAAAAATAAAAAGAAGAAAAATAGAAGGATTTCACCGGGCGTCGAAGCTAAGCTACATCAAACAAAGTGAAAGAGAAACTTGATGAATCTTCGAAAACCAAAGCATAAGCGTTAAGGTGAGAAAGAAAAAGACTATATACAAAGAAAACAGTTAGTAACAAGAAAAGAAGAATATAAAAGATAAAATGTATGCAAATAAAGAAAAGGCAATATATGATAGCATCAAGAATAGGGTCAAGTAATGAAATCAGGAGGCAAAATCATCATACAGAAGTAGAGTTAGGAGACAAGATATCAAACAATCATCATCAGGGATCATAATCATAAAGAAGCAGAGATACACAGCAGACATCGATCTGTGAAACAAACAACAAAACCAAAAACTAGACAGAGAAATCAGCAGAAGTAAATCATCATGATAGAGGCAAGAGATACATAATGATCAATACCAGAATCATAAGAGACCAATAGTGAACTACAAAAGCGAGGGGGGAAACGGTGAAGCTCACAAACAACATAAATCAAAGGCCCGACTGTGATGAAAGCTCTGAGCGAAAATGATAAGTCTATTTTATATATATTTTTATTCCCCATCCCACGGTCATATTTGTGCTTATTTGAGCTCTGCGGAGCTATTTTTATTACTAATATACGTTTTCTAGTGTTTTGGTAGAGTTGGTATTATTTTGTAGGAATTTGCAGATTTATGACGATTCCCGAACTTATTGAGCCACTACGAAGATATTAAAGTTTAATCGTATTTTATGACCATATATTTAAAGCCCAAGATCGAGTTAAAGGAATTTAATTCGGTGATTAAGAGCTCGATTAGTAAAGAAGTCCAATTATAAGCTACTATTACGGACCAAGTAATGAGGCCACAAAACATATGACAAATAATAAAGGACCAAGAGTAAACAAGAAGGTCCAAGGAAGAAGCCCATATAATATCACATCAGGTCTGCTGGGCACAAAATGGCGGGCCCGATCGGGCGGCCCAATGACCGATCGGGTGAGATGTCCTCCAGCGAAGATCTCGTTATTTCTAAGTATTTGGGCTTTGTTGTTTGGGCTTTGTTGTTTTGCTCCAAATTCACGCAGCCTTTCTTTTGTTTGTGGGATTAGAAGTTGAGTGGAGATCAAACTTCCTTTACTTTTCCTATTTAAGTGGAGTAGTAGTACGTAGGATGGAGGTAGGCAATTTCTTAGGTCTTATTAGCTTAGTTTTAATTCTTTTATTAGTATTAGTTTTAGTTTTAGTTTTAGTTTTAGTTTTAATTTGAGTTTTAGTTTTAGTTTTCTTCTCTTTTTCTCTCTCTAACTTTTCTCTCTCTCCCTTAATTAAACTCTTAGTATTATTTTCTCTCTTGTTTCTCTCTCTACAACTCTTTGTTTAATCTCAGTTATTTATTTTATTTCTTCTATCATGTCTTGTTTAATTGCTTTGTTTAGTTTATATTTAATTATGTGTGAGTAGTTTAATTTCTAGGGTTTATGGGGATCTAATAAATAATATGAAGGGGTAATTTGTTGTTGTTGATTATCAATGTTAGATTAATTTCCTATTGATTGATTTAATGCTCTGTGACTAGATTAGGCCTATCTTTTATGCATGAGTTTGACAATATTGATTCAAGAATCGAGAGATGAGAATTAATGTTTAGGTCTAGTTTCAATAGGCAAGTTAATTTATAAATGGTTAAGTCAAGATTCGAGAGATGAGATTTAATACCGATAGATTAATTGTGTGATTGTAATAAGTAGCGAGAGCCCTTTACAATCTGGTTAATTGATGATTGACTATTATTGATTGTTGGTATTGCATGATAATTTCTTATTGGATTGTTTTAATGTTTTACAATTGCGGCTTGTAAAAGTATAGCAATATTAAATTGATGAATCGAGCAGATGTTAATTTGATATTAAAGGCTATTTTCAATAAGAATTTAGATCTAGTAAATTGCGAGAGCCTGTTAGATCTATGTTGATTAATAAATTGCGAGAGCCTGTTGATCATGTTATCTATGCCTTGTCAATGATTGATTACCCTATTTTACCCCGGAGTATTATTTATTGGTGAACCTATGCCCTAGATCCTTTATATATTATTTTCTCCCTATTCCTACTCTTTTTAGTTTAGTTTCTTATTCAACTATAAATTTTGGTTACTTAAATAGTTTAGATTATAATAATAAATTAGGAGTAAAAAGACTAGTTTCTCTGTGGAGATCGACCCTACTTCCCTATCTACTTTAGTCAGTGATTTAGGTAATTATTTTTGATTGGGGGATACGACTTTACCCTGTCAAAATTTGGCGCCGTTGCCGGGGAAACGGTTTTATTTTTATTTCTAATTATTATTAGAGTCTAGATTATTTTTATTTTTTTTATGAGTTGAAAATATCCATGCTTATGTCACTACAAGAATTATATAATTTTTATGCAGCACCTAACTACTGTAGTTGTCAACGTCTTTGTCATGAAAATCCTGAATGCCCTTATAGTGAGTTTTTTGTCCGTGCTCCGGATGATTTTAGAGTCTTTCCATATACATATGATCATAGTCGGAAATGATTAGTTGCTAATGAAAGTTATTGGAAGGCTCTTGATGAAAAAGTTTACGGACACTATAATAATACAAATGTTATTGAGGATGAAGAACCATCGGTTATAGAATTTGTGGTTGAAAAATCATTGGTTGACGAATCGGTGATTGAAAAATCATTAGTTGTAGAAACGGTGGTTGATAATTCCTTTGTTGATGATGAGGTTATTTGTGAGGGTAAAATTTTAAAGTCATTATTGGATGATAAAGACAATGACTACCTCCATGTTCGTTCTATTAATTCTAAATTTTTAGCGGAGGAAGTAGAAGGTTGTGGTGTATTTTCATCTCCCTCTTTTGATTTTTCTTTCTACCTTGAGTTCTCTTTATGTGCTCCTAAATTTTTCTTTGTAGGGATAAATGTGCTTGCTATTAAGCCCTATATAGTGCTTAATGAAATGTTTGTAGGAGCGTTTGATAAGTTACTCAAGGCATTGAATTCTTCCGATTGAGAGAAGGAGTATGGTCAAGCGGGACCTTGATAAACTAGCGCTTTGCGGGAGGCAACCCGTATTTTGTTGCTTTTTGATTATTTTTTTTTATTTGTTTGTGTGTTTTCTTTTTGTTTTGTTTTAGAGAGGTAGAGGAGAGTATATCCTATACTTGTGGGAGTGTGATTTTGTGCACAAATACTAGAAAAGTTGAGAAAATATCGAAGGGCTAAAGGAATCCCGGGGCAATTAGCAGCAGCAAGCTGCCCCGTCAAATCAGTAGCACGGGCCCGATCGGGCAGAGCTCGCCCGATCGGGCGCGCGTACGCGTCAGCAAACTACGTCAAATTCGACAAGCCATAACTTTTGCGTTTCTTATTCGATTTTTGCGTGTGACCTGTCGTTGGAAAGCTCCTCAAGTCTAGTTTCCAATGCAATTAGAATCACTGTATTATCATTTATACATCAAAAGTTATAATCAGAATAGTGCACCTGACTCAAATTTGAACTTTTTCCCACTAACACTTTGTTTCTTTCTTGCCCAATTTTGTTCCAAAGAGATGCATTGCAATTCTCGAGGCTTTGGTGTAGATACTCCTTCACCTCCGCCTAACATGCAAGCGTATGCTAAGAGGACGGTGCGGACACTCACCCGGACAGAGAAACACTCTGTAATGTATGTGCAGGTCGTGGACTTTGACTGAATCCAGGGCCTGCTGGTTGAGGTAATTTTTACTAAGAACCTCATCTTTTTAAGCTTTTAACTCTCCTTGTTAACCGTCTGACCCCAACTTTTCAGGCGATGCTGAGGGTAGACGGGCTTAGGGTTCCCTTTAGACGCAAGGGAGAAGAGTAAATAAATTTAAATATAGGGTTGTTCAAGCTCTCAACTCTACTGAATACAGTAAAATACAATGTGATGTTAAAATTAAAGCAGTAGAGTTGGAGAAGAGTAAATAAATTTAAATATAGGGTTGTTCAAGCTCTCAACTCTGCTGAATACAGTAAAATACAATGTGATGTTAAAATTAAAGCAGTAGAGTTGAAACAGGAGAGCTAATAAAGAAATTGACGGCTGCAAGTGACGTCGCTAATGAGCGGGTGGCCAAGCTTGAGGAGGAGCTGAAGACTGCCCAATCGAATCTCAAGGCCTTGAAAGGAGCTGACACGGAGAATGCCTAGCTGAGAGCAGACGTCAGCCGCCTGGGGGTCGACCTCGTCCAATTATGGAATAAACACAAGGACGGGATTGCCCAACAGCAAAAGCGGCTGGTTGCTGTGAACGAAAGGGATATTAAGGCCTGGTTGTGTATTGCATGGGGTCTGCCCCATCCTAAGGTTGAGTTTGATGTGCTTAGGCTTCGATACGATTACGCCACTTAGGTGTATAACGCACAGCAGCTCAACGAGCAAACCCCTTCTCCCTTCAAGGCATGGGCCCTTGTACAAGGCTACGAGGTTTCTGATGGCGAGGAGGAGCCGGCTGTGGACCCTGATTTGGGGTATTTAATACCCCCAAGTGGACCAATGAGAGAGTGACACGTGTCCCTCTAGGAGGCGTCAAAATGGACTCTCTAGATGTGTGAAACGTGTCACTTAGATATTCCCCCTTGGAAATGGCGGCCTTCAAGGCCAAAACTCCAAGGGCGCTGTAAAATGGCGTAGCCCTAATCCCTAGGTCATCAAACCCTAGGGTAGGGCATGTTTTCCTAGCGTCCTATAAATAGAGAGATTCCCCCAATTATTGGGACAGTCTTTTGACACCTCGAACTTTACGTCTTAATCATTAAGGCATTTATTGCTCTCTAAAACAGAGAACACTTGAGCTTGGAATCCGAGAAGATACCTTACTTTCCGCACGTTTTCACTCCGATTCCGTACTAACTTAATCTACTGAGGCGGAACTCCAACCATTCGGAGCTCCGTTTGTTTTGTAGGTACAAGCGTCCTTGTCGAATTCAGTCTTGAGCTGTAACTCTCCCAAGGGACACAAAAAACCCCGAAACATTTGGCTCCGTCTATTTTGGGTATTTTATACCCTGCCAAGTGGTCCAATCAGAATTTAACATGTGTCATTAGAAGGGGCGCCAGCTTGGACCTTTTAGATGGTGACACGTGTGAAATAGTATAGCTCCTGATTAGGGATATTTAACGATCCCAAGTGGACCAATGAGAGAGCAACACGTGTCGCCCTTGGAGGCGCCCAAATGGCCTCTCCAGATGCGTGACACGTGTCACTCAGATATCCCTTTTGAAAAGACGGTCTTCAAGGCCCAAATTTTAAGGCGCCGCAAAACGGCGTGCACTAATCCCTAGGTCATCAAACCCTAGGGAGGGCACACTTCCCAAGGACCCTATAAATAGGGACATTCCCCTCATTTATGGGGACACGTTACGTTGCATTAATTATTGTAATCATTACAGAGCTGTCGTTCTCGAGAAACAGACAGCACCTGAGCTTGGAATCCGAGCAGATAACTTAATTTCCACACGTTTTATTCCGAATACCGTACTAACTTAATCTTTGGAGGCAGTCCACCGACCATTCGGTGCTCCGTTTGCTTTGCAGGTAGAAGCGTCCTTTCTGAATCCAGTCTAGAGCTGTAACTCTCCCGAGGGACACAAAAAACCTCGAAACATTTGCCGCCGTCAGTGGGGAGAGTACCTCTAAGATGGATTCTCAAGAACAACCTGTGCCGCCTGTAGAGACCACTCGGCCTCTGGAAGAAATAGAGGCCTAGACGGACCATGACTTAGGTGACGATGGAGACGTCGAAACCTATGTGGCTCAAGACGGGTCACTTATCTCTAAGCGCCTCCGTCACAAAGACATACGGGAGCGCAATGCTAACCTGGCGGGTCCTAACAAGCCCCCTAAACCCTCAAATAAGCCCTCACGGCAGCCGACTGATGCTTCCCAGGTGACAAGATCAGCCCCAGTCACTCGTGATGAGCTCATGAAGTTCATGAGTAGCCTCAAGGGTGAAATTAAGGGACTAATTAACAAGCGGACTGCTGCTCTTAGAAAGGAGCAGTCGGTCACCAAGCCTGCCAAATCTAGACAGGGATGATGACGGCCTTACACTCATTTAGAGTGGGTCGGCCAAAGATGATGTTGTAAGCTATGAGCTCTTCAACCACTAGGAAACGAATGGTCATGTGCCGACCGTCTCCCCTGTTCCCCAGGCGGACAGGTAAGTCAATTCGTCCGACTAGGTGCACAAGTCCTCCCCCAAACCCAAAAAGGGTGTGGGAGACCTTAATCATGCTATCCGGTTTGTATTTGAGATTGGATAAGCATTTGAGGCTAATGAGGTTCGAGGAGCTTCCTGTGTCAATCAAAATTCGACCAACCAGCTGGTTGGCCACCTTGCATTCAATGACCACAGGGTCATCATGCGGCCGAAGGACTTTGCCTCTGTCTTGCTCGGTGATGACAACTTTAGGGAAGGTGGATGTGCTTGCCGCCTCTCCTTCTTCAACAGAGTTGACCATCTTTCTCATATGGTCCTTGGTGCCTCGAATGGTCGGGCCACCACCGGCAAATCCGCTTGCTATGGTGTATACCGGATCTTCATCAGTTTCGGCACTCAAAGCGGGCTGGGGAGTCTTTTTCTTGGACTGCCCCGGATTTGCCTTTGAAGTCACTTTGGACTTCACATAGGACTTCAGTTGTCCTTTGTCGGCCAGACGGTCGAGCTCCTGCTTGAGACTGAAGCAGTCGTTCGTGTCATGGCCGACATCCTCATGGAAATGGCAATGCTTGTTTTTGTTTCGATTTTCAGCGGAACCGTTCATAGGGGTCGGCTTCTCAAGAGTCAGCCGATACTTAATTTCCAAGAGGATGGAGAAGCAGTCCTTGTGGAACTCGTACCTTGGAACGTCCGGTTTCCACTCTTTTTTCTTCTTCTAGACCGGTTGATCAGAGTTATCAATAGCCCAGATTTGTTTTTTCTTTTTGCTCTCTTTTGGCTTAGGAGCCGGCTGAGCAGGCCGACTCTCCTTCTGTCGGTCGGACTTCTTAGGGTCCGACTGTTTATTGGAGGAGTAGAGCTCGGTCGCCTGTATATAGGCTTCCGCCTCTGGTAAGGCTCCTTGCAGAGTGAAAATTTGTTTGCGGACGAGTTCATACTTAACAATAGACCCTTCCTTCAGACCCTTAAAGAAGTCTGTGAAGGCGACCTCATCAGACAGCCCATGAATCTGGATTCGTACCAGATTGAACCGCTTGACATAGGAACGCAGGCCTTCTCTATCTCCCTATTGTACATTGCCCAAATCAAGGCTTGTCTTTTTTGCAGGGATGTTCATAGAGAAGTTTGAAGCGAACAAGAACGCAAGCGTCTTGAAGCTATTAATACAACCAGCCGGTAGATTACCGAACCACTGTTGGGCTATGCCCTTCAGGGTGGCCGGAAAACAACGACACCATGCGTCATCATCCAACCCTTGTAAATACATGAGGTGGGTGTATGCTAGCAGGTGGTCTTCTGGGTTGGAGGTCCTGTCATAGGTTCCAACCATAACATTTTTAACCTTGGCCGACTGTTCGACTTCGGTTATTTCCCTGGAGAAGGCAGAGGGTTGATCTCCAAGGTGTTGCAGCCTGAGCTGCCAGTCCATCGGCTGATAGTCGTATGCCGCCTGTCCTCCAAAGAGGGCAGGCTGCATGTAAGGTAAAGCCGGCGACTGGTACAATGGCGAAGCTATGTACTGGGCCGACTGGATCATATGAGGGCCAGACTGAACCCGTGGGCTGCTTGCTGGGGTCTCATGTACAGACTAGGAATACCTCACAGAGGTATTCCGAAAGCTATCATGGTAGGTCGACGTTGAAGCCAACTCTGATAGCTGGGTCTTCTTCTGCTCAATGTATTGTCGAGCATCAGAGAATGTTTTTTTGCTACCATCCGGTTGTATATGCCGGATGGCTTTTCTTGTGCTCGTTTCTGGGAAACGGAGCCTGGTGAGGTCTAATTGGGGCCGAGCCTTCTCCGTAGGGGCAGGATAAGGAGTCGGCTGGCGGTCCCTGACCGACTTCTGTTTTCCAACTTGGGCTGGCTTCTTGGCCGTCTGCTCCTTTCTGGGAGTAGGCGACTTCTGTTGGGGTTTGGTAAGTCCGACTCACCGCAGAAACAACCCTGACCCAAGGAACCACTCGTAATTAATAAAACCATAAAGCATAAATAAATAAACACAAGAAAAGGTAGAACGAATCATACCATTGAAGCGAGCTTCGCCCTCTCAAGACGGGCTCTTACTTGAAAGCCTTGAGCACCGCAAATGCCGTGCCTCCAACGGTATCCACCCACAAAGGACGAACACGACTTTTTAGGTCCGCTATCTTGGAGTTAGCAAGGTCCGACCAAAACCCAAGTGTTAATGGAGTTTAAGAGTTTTTCCAAAATATGGAATGCTCTTTCTAACTCCCACTCAAGCACTTTACTCCAAATCCCAAGGTTGGTATTTATAGAGGAAAGTATAAGTGGGAATTTCTATCCCATTAATGTGGGATCATGAAATTCCACAAATTAATTTAAAGCTAAATTAAATTAAAATTGCAAACTAATAATAAATCTACAAGTGGCATTACCATGTGAAATGAGTTGGTGAGGACCACATGGAGAGTTGGGGACCATACTTGCTCCCCACTCAATACTCTCCTTGTGCCACATGTCCTTACCCACTTGCTCCCATATTCCTCAAGCTTCCCCATAATGACCGGCCCTATGGCCCAGCCAAGAGCCCAGCCCCGCACCAAGATGCGGGTTGCTGCTGTGCGCGCAAGCCACGCACTTGGTTCGGGCTTGTTGCTGTGCGTGGCTGCTAGTGCGTGCGCCGCTAGCACGCCTAGCTTGCTGCAGCTAGCTGCTGCACGCACCACGTGCACGCGGCTGCTAGCTGCTGCTGTGCGTGGCTGCTAGCACGCACCTACCCAGCCATGCTAGGCTCGGCTTGGTGCGCTTGCTAGCCACCTATGCTTGGACATTTTTGCCCCTAGTATTCGGATGCTCGGGGCATTCCGATGCTAGGGGTATTTTGGGAATATGGTCGATTTATTATTATTTTGCGCGTCTCGTCTTTTTATTATTTTTGACTCGACTTCCGACTATCGGTTTCGACGCTCCAAGCTCGAATTACCGACGTCTAAATATTTAACACTCGGGCGACGAATTAATTTCTTCCGAATTAATTCGTCGAGTTGGTTCGTATATTTTGCTTGGGTGTGACCCGAAGGGTTCAGTCAAGATTAAGCTGTAATATTAATTATATTAATATTACTGATCGGAAGCGGCCTCCACCCAAGCATTCCGATCACTTGACCTTACTGAATATATTAGCTTTCTAATAATTCTGAACCCGCTATCAGAATAATACACTTGTTCGAAGGACACCATTCCTTTCAATCTCCCACTTGTCCTTTCGGACAAGTGTGCATTTAGTGTATAGCCCCTTTCCTATGTCTCTTCATGTCTCTTCATGAACTACAGAGTAAGATTACTCGTCATCTCTGTTACGTCCAGAAGTGTTTCTCGAAATCCGAGTTTGACTGTCAATAAGCAGATGATTTCTAAAATCCATCTGAGCACGGCCATGCATTTTCACAGTCTCGCTCTTCGAGAGGCCTTGTAAACAACAAGACAAGTTCCTTATTGTTAGTAGGGGGACATTTCCAGTCTTGTAATGTAGCTTCTCTTACTAAGAGGACCTAGCCGCCCGATATCTGTCGTTATAATCCCCAGTTACGGCAGACGTTTGGGGGATACCAAAGCGGACTAGTACTCAAACAAGAGACCTCCCACTACTCATGGTCAAGGAAAAGAGTTCCGATAGTAATAATGAGAAAAATACTTATGACGATTTTTGAATCTCTTAAAGTATTCTCATAGTTTGATCCAGTATGGTTCTAAACCAATACCTGTGCAAATGATTTATATCCTCATAGCACAAGAAACGGTGCTATAAATCATACTACACACTAATTTCTAATGGTCATTAATCGTCCACAAAAATATGACTTTGATTAGGGGTAATTTTCGATTAAAATATTCAATGTTCACTTAATAGGCATTTCTATATCCGAGCCATTGACTTGATACCCTATTTTGAATATTTATTAAAATTGAATGGAATCATTATTTAATTCTAAACCACAATTAAATAGAGACGGAGTGAATTAAATTGCATGAAAAATTTTAATTACTCCAAAAACTGAATGGTTCATCATAGTACTTTACATTAACATTGTCCAAAATTTAATTAAAACACTATAATATGGAAATCAAAGCCAGTTTGCGACATGCTTGATTCCCATTGCCTCAATGTGTTTGTTGTGCTTCACTTGAGACAAGGGTTTAGTAAGTGGATCGGCTACATTGTCATCCGTTCCCACTTTGCAAATTCTGATTTCACCCTCTGTCTTCCATTCTCGAATCATGTGAAATCGCCTCTTGACATGTTTGACCTTCTGATGTTCTCGTGGCTCTCTAGCCTGAGCAATAGCTCCATTGTTGTCACAATGGAGGTCTATTGGACCCTTGATGGAGGGTACAACACCAAGTTCATCAATAAACTTGCAAATCCAAACTGCCTCCTTGGCTGCCTCAGACGCTGCCAAGTACTCGGCTTCAGTTGTAGAATCAGCGGTTGTGCTTTGCTTTGCACTCTTCCAACTAAACGCTCCTCCATTGAGACAGAATATGTATCCGGATTGTGACTTGG
This sequence comes from Chenopodium album, assembly GCF_948465745.1. NCBI lineage: Eukaryota > Viridiplantae > Streptophyta > Magnoliopsida > Caryophyllales > Amaranthaceae > Chenopodium > Chenopodium album. Next base: position 39,619,092 of record NC_137834.1, on the reverse strand, counting down.
AGTCGTCTCTGTCTGTCTGTAAGCTTGCGTCGGTATATCCCTCAACAACCAATTCATCTTTACCGCCATAGACCAGGAATTTATCCTTGTTCCTTTTCAGGTACTTCAGAATATTCTTGGCCGTAGTCCAATGCGCCTCTCTTGGGTCTGATTGGTATCGGCTCGTAGCACTCAAGGCATACGATACATCCGACCTAGTACATATCATGGCATATATGATCGATCTAATAAGCGAAGCATATGGAGTACGACTCATCCTTTCTCGCTCATCAGGTGTCTTTGGACACTGCTTCTTGCTTAAGGTTATGCCATGTGACATGGGTAGGTGCCCTCTCTTGGCTCCTTCCATTTGGAATCGAGCTAGTACCATATCGATGTAAGTACTATGACTCATTCCTATCATCCTCTTTGATCTATCCCTATAGATCTTGATGCCTAGTATGTACTGAGCCTCTCCCAAGTCTTTCATTGAAAAACATTTCCCGAGCCAAGCCTTTACAGACTCTAACAACGGAATGCTATTTCCAATGAGCAAAATGTCATCGACATATAAGACTAGGAAGGCGATGTCACTCCCACTGACCTTCTTGTAAACACAAGACTCATCTGCATTCTTGATAAAACCAAACTTACTGATGGCTTCATCAAATCGCAGATTCCAACTTCTGCTTGCTTGCTTTAATCCATAAATGGACTTCTTAAGCTTGCATACCTTCTTAGGATTGTTCTGGTCGACAAAACCTTTAGGCTGTGTCATGTACACAGTTTCTTCCAAAATTCCATTGAGGAAGACGATTTTGACGTCCATCTGCCATATTTCATAATTGTAATATGCAGCAATCGCTAGAAGAATTCGAACGGACTTAAGCATAGCTACTGGAGAAAAGGTTTCATCATAATCAACGCCGTGAATTTGCCTGTAACCTTTTGCTACCAGCCTTGCTTTGTAAATGAATACATTTCCATCTTTGTCGGTTTTCATCTTGAAAATCCATTTACATCCGATAGGTGTGTAACCTACGGGTAAATCAACCAAGTCCCATACTTGATTTTCAAAAATGGATTCCATTTCGGATTTCATGGCCTCTTACCATTTTGCAGAGTCGGGGCTCGTCATAGCTTGCTTGTAGGTTGCCGGCTCATCTCCATCTACTACTAGGATGTCCTAATCTTCGGTTAATACAACACCGAGATATCTGTCAGGTTGAGATCTTGGCCGAGTTGACCTACGTAGGGTGATGGACTGAGCATTTGCATTGTCGGTTTGACTTTGCATATTTTGACTTTGACCAATGTCAACAGATGCTTCGTGAGCACTTTGATTGTCAACTTGTCCTTGTTGCTCGTCCTCTCGAACTTCGTCGAGTTCGATTTTCCTCCCACTTGTCATTTTGGAGAGATGCTCCTTCTCCAAAAAGACACCATCACGAGCAACAAACACTTTGTTCTCGGATTTGTTGTAGAAGTAATACCCTTTGGTTTCTATTGGATAACCCACAAAGTAAACCTTGTCAGATTTCGCATGAAGTTTGTAAGAAATGAGTTTCTTGACATATGCTTCGTATCCCCAAATCTTGAGAAAAGACAACCTTGGAGGTTTATTTGTCCATAATTCATATGGAGTCTTTTCCACTGCCTTTGACGGAGTACGATTCAGTGTAAGTGCCGCAGTTAAAAGTGCATGACCCCAGAAAGAGATTGGAAGTTCACTAAGACCCATAGTCGATTGGACCATGTCTAACAGGGTTCGATTCCTCCTTTCAGATACTCCATTCCATTGAGGAGTTCCCAGAGGTGTCAATTCTGAAAGTATTCCATGTTCTTTCAGATGGTCATCGAATTCTTGGCTCAAATATTCGCCACCTCGATCCGATCGTAGCGCTTTGATTTTCTTGCCGAGTTGGTTTACAACTTCGTCTTGAAATTCCTTGAATTTATCAAACAATTCAGATTTGTGCAACATTAGATAGACATAATCATATCTACTATAGTCGTCTGTGAAGGTTATGAAATACCGATAACCACTTCTTGCGGGTGTACTCATTGGCCCACATACATCGGTGTGTATTAGTCCCAACAAGTCACCGACCCTTTCTCCCAACTTGGAGAATGGTTGCTTTATCATCTTGCCTAATAAACATCCTTCGCAATTCTCAAAGGATTCTAAATCAAATGAGTCAAGAATACCTTCTTGAAGAAGCTTCTTGATGCGTTTGATGTTAATGTGGCCAAGACGACAGTGCCACAAGTAAGTTTGACTAGACGGTGTAGTCTTAGCTTTCTTTGCATTGGTATCAAACATTTTGTCTAAAAACACGTGAAAGTGTCATTCCATAAATATTCAAGACATCAAAACAAAAGTCTTGGTTGATGAAAACGATGTCTAACGTCGGAAATACATCAAAAGTATGGTGCATAAAACTAAATAAGTTCTACTTCTTTAGACAAAACATGAGATTACAAGTTTTCTTGGATAGATCACCTTCATCCTACTTGTGTACTCATTTCCACATGAAAAAGCACCACTCACTTGGTTCCTGAAAAAGGAGTGTATTGTGAGTCAATTTTCCAGTATCTAATACCTTTTAAAATTGCTTATATTCAAGTGTTTAAGATGATACCTGAGGTTGAGGTTACTTTTCCTTTCGCCTCATCATCCTGATACTTGCTGCATTCTCTTTTGTAGTGTCCGGGGTTACCACAATAGAAGCAGCGCATCTTCCTCTTGTCTTTGAACTCCTTCTTCCTTGGTCTAAGGGCAAAGTTAGCCTTCTTGCAAGAATAGGTCTTTTGGAGCTCTTGGATGACTTCCCTTAAGGACAGTGTATCCCTATTGGCGGTGAGACGCATTTTGAGCCCCACATATCCCGAGTGAAGAGAGCTAAGAAGCATGTGAGCCGCTTGCTTGTCTTCAACTGGTTTGCCAATTAGCTCCAGATGGTTGAATAACCTTGTCATGTTAATTACATGAGCTTGAAGTGGCATTTCGGGCCTAAGTCTCGCATTATAGACTTTTCCCCACACCTCTTGTCTTTCTTTTGAGAGACAACCATCTTGTGGTGGCTTGATCCTCATTTTGGAGAGTGACCTAGTCACATCCTCCACGTGACCATCATAATTGCCCCTAGCACTTTTGGTGACCCTCAAATTGACTACATCCTCAAGAGCTTTGAGCATCATGTTCAGAAAATAGCCGGAGAAAATCTCTTTCCATTGAACCGGGATGGAGTTTGCCATGACTTTCGAAACTCTCTTGCAATCCATGCTCCATTCTTCATGAGCTTCATCACTCATGATCCCTTTCGAGTAGAAACTGGGGATCGGAGTGTCCAAGATATGCTCTAGGTAGCAATTTGTGAGTGTCTTTCGGAGTTCATCTTCCCATTCCTTAAAGTTCACCAAATTGAGCAAAAATGGTAACTTTTCGGGAAGTTCCGGGTACATAAGGTCGTTGTCATTAGTTGAAGACATGATTCTACAATTGAAAGAATTTTAATGAAAAACCATTCAAAATTACTTAAATAAGATTGAATTTTATTCATGCAAATTTTCAATACTTATTTAGCGTCTTATTTACACGTAAAATTGTCCCTATTTTGTGAAAATAAGGCGATTCCAAGATCCGAAGAAACAAAGAGTGGTTAAGCATGCTTTGGCTTGTCTTAACACTCAATCTTCTAGGGTAAGCATTGCCTTGCTAATGGCTCTAAGCCACTCTTGGTTAGACAATCGTCGCATCTAATGCATCTTTGACGATGTATCTCTTTTGCCACGGTATGTTAGGACTCCTCACTCATACCGATGAGTTAAACCAAAACCAACGTGCACACCCGGTGTGCCTTATGAGCCTTGGAGAAGTGATGGCACCTCACTTTGGCGTATCCTACCATCACCCTCGTTTGGTTGGTAAGTGTTGTTTTGGAAAGGAAAGTTCGACTCAATATTATTAGGGACCTAGGAATTCTATGTTGGTTGATTTAAGTGAACTTAACTAATCATCGCAACATAAAGAAAACCTAAACATGCATCTAACGAATAATTCACATGTAAATAAGCATAAAATATAAAGCGAAATTATAGATGCATATTGGCAACTAGCATGACCCCTTGAATTCTTCAAATCTTCAAAAGGTCTTCATTTGCAATTCAAGGCTTTGTCTTCCAAGATACGCCGTCTTCAAGACTTAACCAAACTATGCAAATACTAGTGTCTACGACTAGGAATAATCTAAATATTAAGGTACAAAAATACTTAACGGTGCGTGCGTAGACCGTATTTAGATTTACAAAAATACATAACGGCACATAGTCCGTATTTTCTATCCTAATCGGGTCCCACTAGTTGCCATTTCATAAAACCTGTGAGAGAGAATATATATTACATTCATCCATTCACTATTTGTGAATAGCCCATGCAATTTACAATATCAAACAAGTAAAATGCATTTAAACAACGCGCGCACTAGTAACTAATCTAGGTGGTTAATCCGATTAACACGCCTAATTAAAACTAGTCAAAGTTGTTTAACCGATTATGTAATTGACATCATTAATAATTGAAGCTCCCACTAAATTCCGCATTTCCCTTAATTAATCCAATTATTTAAGTCGGTAGCACCCAAACTTGTCAAAATAAAATTTTGCCAATGCCGCTAAAAACCGAGGCCTAGCCTCCCAAAATTTTAATTAAAATAAACAAAATTAATTAAAATAAAAAAACGGCAAAATAAGCAATATTAAGCCAACCGCATTTCAAGTGGCTTTCGCTTTAAGCGTTTTGCCAAGGAAACTCGAATAATCGCGGCTCATGCAAACCAAGCATACTACGGCTATTCACCTCACCGCACCAAGCATATGCACACACAAAAAACTCCGCACACACGGCCCGCGGCAAGCAGCCATGGGCTGCTGCCACTGCCGCACGCACGCGCACGCACAACCATGGCTGCTGGTGCGTGGCTGCTGCGGCCGTGTGCTGCTGCCACGCGTGTGGCCGCACGCAAGCGGGGCAGCCACCTTGGCAGCCACATGCGGGCTGCTATGCAGCCCGGATAGCCAAGGGTGGTTTTTTGCCTCGTTTTGCGTGCCATGGCCTCGGGATTTGATCCCATTTCGCGAGACATAATTAATTAATTCTAAAATAATTTTAGAACTAACTTAATGAGCAAAACATAAAAATTTTAAACAAGTCTAACTTAATAAAATTTCAAAGTGCAAATAACCAAAATAATTCCAAGAACCATTCTTAATTAAATTGGTTTAGCTTGGTGCAATAACAAAGTTGAGGCAATTTCTCACTTTTAATTTAATCAATTTAAATTAAACTTGAGAATTTGACAAAGTAAGGGGAAGTTGGAAAAATATAAACTTTAATGTTCAAATGAAAATTCCAACATCTAAAATTTTGTGAATCCTTGAAAATTATATCTTCCAACATAAAGATAACCAAATTTCTATCACAAAAATTGAAACTTTATGTTTTTAATCAACTGAAAATGATTAAAACAACAAAGTTTAACACAAAATAACATGGAATTTAGTGGTTTTTAAAGTTTCAATCACTTATCACAAATAAAGATTGAATCTTTAACACTTAGGAAGCCTCAAAACAAAAATTTTCACACTAAAAAGCAATTAGTTTGCAATTATGTGAAAATAAATCAACCTTTAAGCATCAAATACTACCAAGTAAGTGTGCTTTAAGGGGACTTAAAAATGCAGAAAATAATGCAAATAATCAACCACATAATCAACAAGTTATGCCATTAATTTCAAGGTTAGAAAAGACTTAAAATTTTTCGTCAAAAACAAAAAATCCCTCGAAAAAGGCATTTCTAGTCAGAATTTGGCTAAACTCACAGTCCCAAAGGGATAAAAACCTTTCCAGAACACCTTTTCCACCCAAAATTTACTTTTTTTGGGCGAAAATCTGTGTTCTGGGCCAAATTCGACATTAAAAACGGGATTAAAATAAATAAAACCAAGCTACTAATCTAATTAGCAACTTAAACCAGAAAAATAAGCCAAAATAAACCTTGAAAAACATGATTATAAAATAAACGAGCGGGGCTCCGATACCGCCTTTGGGGTTTGGTGAGTCTGACTCACCGTGGAAACAACCCCGACCCAAGGAACCACTCGTAATTAATAAAACCATAAAACATAAATAAATAAACACAAGAAAAGGAAGAACGAATCATACCCTTGAAGCGAGCTTCGCCCTCTCAAAACAGGCTATTACTTGAAAGCCTTGAGCACCGCAAATGCCGTGCCTCCAACGGTATCCACCCACAAAGGACGAACACGACTTTTTAGGTCCGCTACCTTGGAAGTTAGCAAGGTCCGACCAAAACACAAGTGTTAATGGAGTTTAAGAGTTTTTCCAAAATATGGAATGCTCTTTCTAACTCCCACTCAAGCACTTTACTCCAAATCCCAAGGGTGGTATTTATAGAGGAAAGTATGAGTGGGAATTTCTATCCCATCAATGTGGGATCATGAAATTCCACAAATTAGTTTAAAGCTAAATTAAATTAAAATTGCAAACTAATAATAAATCTACAAGTGGCATTACCATGTGGAATGGGTTAGTGAGGACCACATGGAGAGTAGGGGACCATACTTGCTCCCCACTCAATACTCTCCTTGTGCCACATGTCCTTACCCACTTGCTCCCATATTCCTCTAGCTTCCCCATAGTGACCGGCCCTATGGCCCAGTCACGAGCCAAGCCCGAGCCCAGCCCCGCACCAAGATGCGGGCTGCTGCAGTGCGCGCAAGCCACGCACTTGGTGCGGGCTTGCTGCTATGTGTGGCTGCTAGTACGTGCGCTGCTAGCACGCCTAGCTTGCGGCAGCTAGCTGCTGCACGCACCACGTGCACGCGGCTGCTAGCTGCTGCTGTGCGTGGCTGCTAGCACGGTGCGCTAGCACGCACCTAGCCAGCCATGCTAGGCTCGGCTTGGTGCGCTTGCTAGCCACCTATGCTTGAACATTTTTGCCCCTAGCATTCGGATGCTCGGGGCATTCCGATACTAGGGGTATTTTTGTAATATGGTCGATTTATTATTATTTTGCGCGTCTCGTCTTTTTATTATTTTTGACTCGACTTCCGACGATTGGTTTTGACGCTCCAAGCTCGAATTACCGACGTCTAATTATTTAACACTCGGGCGACGAATTAATTTCTTCCGAATTAATTCGTCGAGTCGGTTCGTATATTTTGCTTGGGTGTGACCCAAAAGGTTCAGTCAAGATTAAGCTGTAATATTAATTATATCAATTTTACTGATCGGAAGCGGCCTCCACCCATTCATTCCGATCAGTTGACCTTACTGAATATATTAGCTTGCTAATAATTCTGAATCCGCTATCAAAATAATACACTTGTTCGAAGGACACCATTCCTTTCAACTTCTTGGAGGCGAGTTGTTTGATTTCACCCTTGAGACTGCTCAGGAGTTTCATGAGTTCATCTCGAGTGACGGGAGTCGATCTTGCCGCCTGGGAAGGATTACCCGTCCGCACCGAGGTCTTTTTTGGCTGACCAGCAGTTTTGCTTGGCCTTGCCTGATCAGTGTGACGCTCCCGCTTTTCCCTACAGCGGATACGTCTTGAGATGAGGGACCCGTTAGGATCCACATAGGTTTCGACGTCAGCGTCATCCCCTGAGTCATGGTCCGTCTGGACCACTATGTCTTCTGGAGGCCGATTGGTCTCAAGATTCGGTACAGGGACTTGTGAAGCCATCTCAGAGGTACTCTCCCCATAGACGGCGCCAAATGTTTCGGGGGTTTTTGTCCCTTGGGAGAGTTACAACACTAAGACTGGATTCAGCAAAGGGCGCCTGTACCTGCAAAGCAAACGGACCGCCGGATGGTCGGTGGTCCACCTCCGAAGATTAAGTTAGTAAGTATTCGGAGTAAAACGTGCGGAAATAAAGTTATCTGCTCAGATTCCAAGCTCAGGTAAGGTGCTGTCTGTTTCTTGAAAACGACAGCTCTGTAATAAATGTGAAAGTGACGTGTTGTCGCGTATTCAGTATATTCCCTTCATAAATGTAGGAACTGTCCCTATTTATAGGGTATTTTTGAAAAGTGTTCCCTCCCTAGGATATGGTGACATAGGGATTAGGTCACGCTGTAAAACGGTGCCTCAAGGTTTTGGCCCTTGAAGGCCGCCATTCCATAAGTAGTGGCGAGCCACCTAACGTTGCAGTCGGTGCGGCAACAACTGGGGAGGAGAATACTCCCAAGCCCCATCCGGAAACCCAAGGTAAGAACAAGATTAAACTACCTTGGCCACTTGACTTTATGAGAGTCAAGACTAAGGTTGACCCTTCAGGGGGTTCAGTCAGCAGTCGGCAACGAATGAATGCCAACTATGCTGCATCCCTCTCACCAAGTACTTCTTTTGGTGCAGATCTTACATCCGACAAGCCGGATCTTCCTGGGTTTGCCAAACGGATGGTGAGGACCCTCACCCGGTCTGAGAAGAATTCCATACCTGATCTATAGGTGGTGGATTTTAACCGGATAATGGGCTAACTGGCTGAGGTAAAAGAATCTTCAACTTAATTCTGATTTTTCTTTGTTCATTTTTACCAAGTATTTCATAATCCGGCTGCCCTTTTCTCAGGTAATGCTAAGGGTGGATGGGCTCCAAGGCCCCTTCAGGCAGAAGCAAGAAGAGGTAAATGACGCCAAACGGAGGGCCCTTGAAAACCTCAACTCTGTTGAATATGATAATTATATGTGTGATTTAGAGATTAAAGCAATAGAGTTGAAACAGGAGGAGCTGATCCGGAACTTGACGGCTGCGAACGATGAAGCTACCAGCCGGGCTAATGACCTTGATAAAAAGCTGAAGGATGCTAAGGCTGAACTCAAGGCATTAAAAGACGCTGACAAGGAGAACACGAAGCTCCGGGCAGACGTCACCAGGTTGGGGCTTGAAATTATCAACCTGTGGAAACAGCATGCAGATGAAATTTCCAAGAAGCAGAAGCGGCTGATGGAAGAGAATGAGCGGGACAATGTAGCCCGCCTAAAGATCACTTGGGGTCTCCTCTATCCGGATATAGACTTTGAAGTCTATATACTTAGGTATGATTACACCACTGCGGTGTATGATGCCCAAGTTCTGGGAGAGGCAGCTCTGCCTCGTTTCAAGGACTGGGCTGAAGAGCTCTGATATGATGTCTCAGATAATGAGAAGGAGCCGGCAGAGGATGAGAAGAATAAAGGCAGTGCCTCAAGCAGCTGATAACCAATCAGAAACCCTCCCAACCGGTCAGAACCAGCCGGATCAACAGCTTCCACCTCAGCCTTAGGCCAGCTTCACCAAATTTAGTGGCATTTCCCCAAACCAAGTGCACAGCCGACCATTAGAACGAGTGCTTCGAGCCTCTTACCTAGACGGTAATATTTCGTCTGGATCATTGCATAGCCATTACACAAACTCTTTTTCCCCAATTGGGAGAGAGGGTGCAATTTTGGAATAAATAATCGAAGTAAGAACTTCAGCCGGTAACCGACTGATGCCTCAGGGCATCCGGTACTCGAAAACTTGATCGTTCTTGTAGACTATTCTGGTCAGACGGTTATGAGTTGACCAATTTTGTCGTTCACTCTTTGCCGTCTACATAGGTACGTAGAGCTGACAAAGAGTTTTCTCTCTGTGATGATTGCACTCGGAGGGGTGTCGCTGGACACCATTGTCCATGTCGGGACAGGCGGTTATGTAAATTAAGCAACCATCCGGCCATTGGCCTTTGGTCTTGTTTGAGACCGGTTGTATAACTACTAAGCGTTTTTGTGCCTAGTTTTTCAATCTGGCCATTGGCCGCGTGTTTTTTTAACATTGAATTTACACTAAGTATCGAACTTAGTTGGTTAAGCAGATAGTCCGTTTGAGTATTAACTAGGCAGATAAGTAATAACAAAACAATTTTGAAAATAAAACCTGATTTCTCATTAATAGACTCTTTTGTTTACAAAAATTTACAATTCTCAGAAGTAGTACTTTTTTAAGTTATCTACATTCCAAGTTCTAGGTAGGCGTCTACCGTCAGGGGTTTCCAGACGGTAGGTACCATCCCCGACTTCTTCATAGATCCGGTAGGGGCCTTCCCAATTGGGGGTTAGCTTTCCAAGCTCATTAGCTCAACCAGTTGCCTCCATTTTTGTAACACAAAGTCGCCAGCTTTCAAAGGGCGCTTGTGTACTTTCTTGTTGTAGGCTCTCGTCATTCTCAAAACGTATATCTCATGATGCATGGCAGCATTGCCCCAGCGTTCCGGGAGGGAGTCCAATGCCAGCCGCATGGCCTCCCAATTTACCTCTTCATCATAAAGCATGACTCTAAGAGTCGGCTCGTAATGCTCAATAGGCAAGATGGCTTCAACACCGTACACAATGAGAAATGGGGTTTCACCGGTTTCTCCTTTGGCAGTTGTCCGGATGGCCCATAGGACATGAATCAGCTCTTCTGCCCATAAGCCACCGACTCTTTCAATTTTCTTTTTTATGCCGTCTGAGATAAGCTTGTTGAAGGCTTCAACTTGGCTGTTTGCTTGGGGTCGGATGACTGATGCAAAACAATGCGAGACTCCCTAATCTCCCAACAAAGTCTTAAGGTGAGGAGTTTCAAACCGAGGGCCATTATCGATCACCATAGACATAGGTATTCCAAACTGGGTGATGATGTTCTACCAAATGAAAGATCTGGCATCCTTTGTCCTGATGCTCTTCACCGGCTCAGCCTCTACCCATTTGGTGAAGTAATCCACAGCCACCAAAATATAACGCTTTCCGCCTGGCGCAGGCGTATAAGGACCCAAGATATCCAAAATATAACGCTGTGAATAGCCGTCAGATTAGTAGCCGGTCGGTGGATAAGCTTGCCAAACCTATAGCATTTGTCACACCTCTTCACCAACTCTTTAGCATCTGCTTCAAGAGTAGGCAAAAAATAATGCCGCCTATATGAGAGGCACAATATCCTGCATGCAATTCATCAAGAACTTCTTTACCCTTTTCTGGGGTAACACACTTCAATAAAAGGTTTAAGCAAACCCGCCTTAAAGAGCTCTCCATTTCTCATCTCGAAATTTGCTGCTCGTTTCTTTATTACGGCTGCCTCCTGTGGTGAGTCAAGAAGCGTGTCATCTGTTAAATATGCCCGGATGCCATCCATCTAGGTAGAGTTTCGGTCTAGGATTCTAATCAGTTCTTCATATATACTTCTTTTTTCCAGAACTTCCCAAAAGACTGACCGAGGCGCATCACAGCAGGCGGAGGATGCCACCTTGGACAATGCATCCGCCTAGTTGTTATCTGACCTGGGCACTTGACTCAAACAAAATTCTTCAAGTGCCCCAGCCTCTTCTTTTACTTCCTGAAGATACTTGATCATAGCCGGATGAGTTGCCTCATATTTTCCCTCATACTGACTTACGACCAACTGTGAATTAGAGTAGGCGTCAATTTTTGTTGCCCCTGCTGCCTTACACATGCGGATTCCGGCTAGCAGGGCTTCGTATTCCGCCTCATTATTTGAGGCTTGGAACTTAAACCAAAGTGCATATTCAAATATGTCCCCCTCAAGGGACTCATATATAATTCCTGCTCCGCAGCCGTTCTTCGTCGAGCTCCCGTCTACATAAACTTTCAAGACTTTGCATTTCAATAGCCCATTTCAGCATTCTGTCGGATGACTCCAAGGTAGACATTGGCCGCTTGAAGGGCTGATAGGTGTAAGTTACAACCGGATGTACCAAAAAGTACGGTTTCAAATTCTTGAATGCCATATGTAGAGCAAGGCCAAAATTTTCAACCATGGGGTACCGGAGTTCAACATTTTTTAGCACATGGCTAATGAAATAGACCGGGAGCTGGATGCCGTCTCTCTTAGCAAGGAGAACAGCACTAAGGGCATGATCTGAGACGGCTTGGTACATGTATAACTTCTCTTTGAGCAGAGGGCTAACAAGCCTTGGCAAAGAGTGCAAGTGCTCTTTCAGCTTTTGAAAAGCCACCTCAACATCATCTCCCCATTCAAATCTGGTCTTCTTCCTGATTGCTTGGAAGAAGTAAAGGCATTTGTCACCTGACCGGCTGAGGAACCTCCCCAATGCCGCTAGGCAACCGGTTAGTCTTTGTACTTCCTTAACAGTGCGGGGTGACTTCATGTCAATTACGACCTGTATCTTCTCAGGGTTAGCCTCTATCCCCCTTTGATCAATCAGGAATCCGAGAAACTTCCCAGACTCAACACTAAAGACGCATTTCTTAGGATTTAACATGACCTTATGCCGCCTGAGTGTGGTGAAGGTTTCTCGGAGATCAGCAAGGTGATCCACCTGCTGCATGGATTTGACTATCATGTCATCAATGTATGCCTCCACATTCCTCCCAATTTGATTAATGAAGACCGTATTAATCATCCGTTGGAATGTAGCCGGCGCATTTTTCAAGCCAAACGGCATCACAGTGTAACAAAATACCCTGATCTCCCAACCAAGTCTTGAGCTGGGGGGTCTCAAACTGAGGGCCATTATCAAACACCATAGACATAGGTACCCCAAACCGGGTGATGATGTTCTTCCAAATGAAAGAGATGACATCCTTTGTCTTAATGTTCTTAACCGGCTCGGCTTCTACCCACTTGGTGAAATAATCCACAGCAACCAAAATGTAGCGCTTTCCGCCTGGAGCAGGCGTATAAGGACCCAAGATATCCATGCCCCATTTAGCGAATGGGACTGGGCTGTGGATTGCCGTTAGATCAGTAGCCGGACGGTGAATAAGTTGGCCAAACCTCTGGCATTTGTCACATCTCTTCACCAACTCTTTAGCGTCTGCTTCAAGAGTAGGCCAAAAGTAATGCCGCCTGGCTCTAACGGCTAGGGACCTACCGCCTATATGAGAGGCACAGTACCCAGCATGCAATTTTTCGAGAACTTCGTTCCCCTTTTCTGGGGTAACACACTGCAATAGAGGTTTAAGGAAACCCGCCTTGAAGAGGTCTCCGTTTCTTAACTCGAAGTTTGCTGCTCGTTTTTTCATGACGGCTGCCTCCTGTGGTGAATCAGGAAGTTTGCCGTCTGCTAAGTATGCCCGGATGCCATCCATCCAGGTAGAGCTTCTGTCTAAGATTCCAATGGGCTCTTCATGTATGCTTCTCTTTTCAAGAACTTCCCAAAAGATCGACCGAGGCGTATCACAGCAGGCGGATGAAGCCAATTTGGACAACGCATCTGCCTGGTTGTTATCTGACCTAGGCACTTGATTCAGACGGAATTCCTCAAGTGCCCTAGCCTCTTCTTTGACTGCCTGAAGATATTTAATCATAGCCGGATGAGTTGCCTCATATTTTCCCTCATACTGGCTAACAACCAACTGTGAATCGGAATAGGAGTCAATTTTAGTTGCCCCTGCTGCCTTACACATGCGGATTCCGGCTAGTAGGGCTTCATACTCCGCCTCGTTATTTGAGGCTTGAAATTTAACCCGCAGTGCATATTCAAATCTGTCCCCCTCAGGGGACTCATATAAAATTCCTGCACCGCAGCCTTCTTCGTTGAGCTCCCGTCTATATACACTTTCCAAACCTGGTCAATGTTGTCCGGTTGCACCGGCCGTGTCATTTCAACAATGAAGTCGGCAAACGCCTGACCTTTCACTGCCTTTCTAGGTTCAAAAGTGATTTTAAGACTTTGCATTTCAATAGCCCATTTCAGGATTCTGTCAGATGATTCCAAGGTAGACATTGGCCGCTTGAGGGGCTGGTCGGTGTAAATTACCACCGGATGGGCCAGAAAATACGACTTCAATTTCTTGAAGGCCATATATGAGCAAGGCAAAATTTTTCTACCATGGGGTACCGGAGCTCAGCATTTTTTAGGACATGGCTAATGAAATAGACCGGGAGCTGAACGCCGTCTCTCTCAGCAAGGAGAACGACACTGAGGGCATGATCTGAGACGGCTAGGTACATGTATAGCATCTCTTTAGGCAGTGGACTAACAAGCCTTGGCAAAGAGTGCAAGTGTTCTTTCAGCCGTTGAAAGGCCGCCTCAGCATCATCCCCCCATTCAAATCTGGTCTTCTTCCTGATTGCTTGGAAGAAGTAAAGGCATTTGTCACCTAACCGGCTGAGGAATCTCCCCAAAGCCGCCAGGCAACCGGTTAGTCTCTATGCTTCCTTGACAGTGTGGGGTGACTTCATGTCAATTACCGCCTGTATCTTCTTGGGGTTAGCCTCTATCCCCCTTTGATCAATCAGGAATCCGAGAAACTTCCCAGACTAAACACCAAAGACGCATTTCTTAGGATTTAACATAACCCTATGCCGCCTGAGTGTGGTGAAGGTTTCTCAGAGATCAGCAAGGTGATCCGCTTGCTGCTTGGATTTGACTATCATGTCATCAATGTACGCCTCCACATTCCTCTCAACTTGATTAATGAAGACCGTATTAATCATCCGTTAGAATGTAGCCGACGCATTTTTCAAGCCAAACGGCATCACAGTATAAAAGAATAACCCGCGATCAGTGACGTAGGCTGTCCGGCTGTCGAATCGACCAGACTGTCAATCTTAGGAAGCGGATAATTGTCCTTGGGACATGCCTTGTTGAGATCTGTGTAATCAACACACATACGCCAGGTACCATTCGGCTTCTTTACAAGCACAACATTCGCCACCTAGTCGGGGAAATTGCATGGCCGAATGAACCTAGCGTCTAACAGTTTTTTAACTTCGGCAGCTGCCGCCTAACTTCTTTCCTCGCCATGATTTCTTTTCTTTTGCCGGATGGGCTTCTTTTTAGGATCCACGGCGAGTTTGTGGACAGCAAGATCCGGGCTGACGCCTGGCATCTCTTCCACTTCAAAGGCAAAAATGTCTTTGAATTCTTTCAGCAGAAGGCACCCAACTTAGCAAAAGCAACCGTCACAACCTTCACCCTACGCTCCGGACGGCTGTCGTCCAGAGGTATATCAATATGTTCACCAGCCGGTTGGGGACGGAGCTCATCTGACCGTTCACCGGTCAGTGATTGCTATTTTTTCTCTTTCTTCACCTCCACCAGCAGAGGTGCCTTTCTTTTCTTTCCGGCTGCTGGTGGGGCTGATATTGGGTCGGCATCTTTGACATTGTCAAGGTCTGTTAGTTCCTGGCCGTCTGGGGCCACAATATCTTTGACGGCTGAGAGATAGCACTCTCGGGCCGTCTTCTGATCCCCATTCAAGGAACCAATAGAGCCATCATCCCTCTCATACATGATGAGCATGAGGGAGGGGATGATTACAGCCTTGGCTTCGTTGAGGGTTGGCCGGCCCAAAATAATGTTATAGATGGTCAACTCCTCAACGACCAAGAACTTGACGACCAGATGTCGCCCTTTTCCTTTCTCACCCAGCCGGATTGGTAAATCAACCCTTCCGACTGGGTAAACCATTCCACCCCCAAAACCAACTAAGGCGTGGGTAACCGGATGCATGCTGCTGTCATTATATTTTAGCTTTTGCAGGCACCGGAGGCTGATGATGTCTGATGAGCTGTCGGTGTCAATAAGGATCCGTACAACCAGCTGGTTGGCAACCTTACATTCAATGACGACCGGGTCATCAAGCGGACGGCGGACGCTGCCCCTGTCCTTCTCAGTGATCAGGACGTCTGGGAAGGAGGAGCATGCAGACGCTTGTTAATCATCATCTTTGTCCATCTTTCGAAGATGGCTCTTGGTGCCCGGATGGTAGGGCCACCACATGAGAACCCGCCTGCTATTGTGTAGACCGACTCCTTGTCAGTATCCGAGCTACTAGCAGGCTGGGGGGTAGTCTTGGAGGACTGATCTTTGTTCTTCTTCTTTGGCCCAGCTGGGGACTTAGAAATGTAGGACTTTAACATCCCCTTGTCAGCCAGACGGTCGATTGCCCGTTGAAGGCTAAAGCAGTCGTTGGTGTCATGGCCAACTTCCTCATGGTATTGGCAGAATTTGTTTTTTTTTCCTGGATTAAATGGAACTTTTCATTGGATTCGGCTTCTCTAGGGACAGCTGGTCCTTAATTTCAGTCCTTGTTAAACTCGTACTTAGGGACGTACGGTTTAAATTCTTTCTTCTTCTTCTGCGACGGCTGGTCAGAGTCACTAACCGCCCAGACTTCTTTTCTTTTCTTGCTCTCTTCTTTCTTTTTGGCCGGCTGAGCAGACCGGCTGTCTTTCTGCTTATCAGACTTCTTGGAGTCCGACTGGTTACCAGACGAGCAAAGGTCGGTTGCTTGAATGTAGCTTTCCGCCTCCCTCAGGGCCGCCTGTAAAGTGAAAGCCCCTTTTCTGACTAGGTCGAACATAAAGGTCGACCCGTCTCTCAATCCCTTAAAAAAGTCTGTAAAAGCTACCTCATCAGACAGTCCTTGAATCTGAATTATGATCAGATTGAACCGCCTGACATAGGAGCGCAACCCTTCTCTCTCTCCTTGCTTAATGGTGCTCAAGTCAAGACTTGTTTTCTTAGCAGGGATGTTCATTGAGAAGTTGGAAGAAAACAGGAAGGCAAGCTTCCTGAAACTATCATTGGACCCGGCTGGCAAGTTGCCAAACCATTGCTGGGCAATGCCCTTCAATGTAGCTGGGAAGCATCGACACCAAGTGGCATCATCCAACCCTTGTAAGTACATAAGGTTGGTGTATGCCATGAGGTGATCTTCCGGGTTGGTGGTACCATCATAGGTACCTACCAACACATTTTTAACCTTGGCCGGCTGTGCCGCCTCGGTTATCTCCCGGGTGAATGCAGAAGATTATTCACCCAGGCGGAGCAAACGGAGCTGCCAGTCTAGTGGCTGGACATTGTAATATGCCGCCTGACCTCCGAAGAAGGTAGGCTGCATTAAGTGAGGGGGATATCGACCGTAGACCTGAGTAGGTACATACGGTACATTTTAAATCATCTGAGGGCCAGAATGGACGGTATTGCCGCCTGTTTGGCTCTCATGCAGGGAAAGTGCATGCCCTACAGAAGTGTTGTTGAAGCTGTCAGGAAAGTTTGACGTGGAAGCCGACTCAGACAACTGTTGATTTCTCTTCCGGTTGATGATTTCCCGAGCATCAAGAGTTGATTTTTTACTTCTCACCGGCTGTTGAGTCCGGCGGGTATTGTTGGTATTCCTCTTAGGAAGAAGAATTTTGGACCAATCAATGGTCCCGGCTGCCTTTTCCTTTTCCAGAGGAGTCTTTTTGGCCGACTGACCCCTACTTGGGCCAGCCCACCTCTGAGTGATCAGCTCTTTAATTTCACCCTTGAAACTTGTCATGAATCTCATGAGTTCATCTCGGGTGACTGGTGCTGATCCAGCTGCCGTATGGGTTTCCCCTTCCAGCTGCCCAGGGGGTCGGTTTGTACCCGCCTGGGAGGCACCCTGATTTGGGTATTTTATACCCGGCCAGGTGGCCCAATCAGAAAGCGCCACGTGTCCTCCATATAGGTGCCATTTGGACCTATGGAATGATGACACGTGGAGGGTGGACTCTTCTCCGTCCTACGTGGACTGAAGGTCCAGCAGGGACCATTCAGGTTGCGGCACGTGTCGCCCAAAAGGTGCTTCAGAATCCTTTTGGGCACAGTGACACGTGTCACTCAGGCAATTGGCCCGGGGATGGCAGCCTTCTAAAGGCCCGAATCCCGAGGCGCCGCAAAACGGCGTGACCTAATTCCTAGGTCACCAAGATCCTAGGAGGGGCACACTTTTGAAAAGGACCCTATAAATAGGGATATTCTGGCATTTATGACAGACACAACAACACAACAGAAAAAAGGAGTGAGAATATTCACACAATACGAGACAACACGTCACTTACCACAGAGCTGTCGTTTTCAAGGAACACACAGCACTTTACCTGAGCTTGGAATCCAAGCAGATAAACTTTACTTCCGCACGTTTTATTTCTGAACGTTTACTAACTTAATCTTCAGAGGCGGACCACCGACCATCTGGCGGTCCGTTTGCTTTGCAGGTACAGGCATCCTCAGTCGAATCCAGTTTCAGTGTTGTAACTCTCCCAAGGGACAAAAACCCCCGAAACATTTGGCGCCGTCTATGGGTAGAGTACCTCTGAAATGGCTTCACAAGAACCTGTACCCAATCTAGAGGCCATTCGGCCTCCAGATGATATACTGGTCCAAACGGACTATGACTTAGGGGACGACGCTGATGTCAAAACCTATGTGGATCCAAATGGATCCCTCATCTCTAAGCGCATCCGCAGTAAGGAGAGGCGGGAGCACCACCATGACCAGGCAGGGCCAAGCAAAACTGCTGGTCAGCCAAAGAAGCCCTCGGGGTGGCCAGTTGATCCTTCCCAGGCGGCAGGATCAACTCCCGTCATTCGGGATGAGCTAATGTCACTCCTGAGCAGCCTCAGGGGTGAAATCAAGGAGCTCGCCTCGAAGAAGTCGCCTGCTCCTAGAAAGGAGCAGTCGGCTAAGAAGCCAGCCCAAGCTGGCAAACAGAAGTCGGTCAGGGACCGTTAGCCGACTCCTCATCCTGCTCCTAAGGAGAAGGCCAGGCCCCAATTTGACCTTTCTCGGCTCCGTTTCCCAGAAACGGGCGCAAGAAAACCCATCCGGCACATACAGCCGGATGGTAGCAAGAAAACGTTCTCTAACGCTCGGCAATACATTGAGGAGAGGAGAACCCAACAATCAGAGTCGGCTTCAACGTCGACTTATCATGATAGCTTTCGGAATACCTCTGTGAGGTGTTCCCAGTCGGTACATGAGACCCCAGCAAGCAGCCAACGGGTTCAGTCTGGGCCTTATATGATTCAGTCCGCCCAGTACATGGCACAACCATTGTACCAGGCGCCAGTTTTACCTTACATGCAACCTACCCTCTATGGAGGACAGGCGGCATACGGCTATCAGCCGATGGACTGGCAGCTTAGGCTGCAACACCTTGGAGATCAACCCTCTGCTTTCTCCAGGGGAATAACTGATGTCGTACAGCCGACTAAAGTTAAAAACGTTCTGGTTGGAGCCTATGACGGGACCTCCAACCTAGAAGACCACCTGCTAGCATACACCCACCTCATGTATTTACAGGGGTTGGATGATGCCGCATGGTGTCGTTGCTTTCCAGCCACCCTGAAGGGCATAGCCCAGCAGTGGTTTGGCAATCTGCCGGCTGGTTGCATAAATAGCTTCAAGACGCTTGCGTTCTTGTTTGCATCAAACTTCTCTATGAACATCCCTGCCAAAAAGACAAGTCTTGACTTGGGCAATGTACAGCAGAGAGATAGAGAAGGTTTGCGTTCCTACGTCAGGCGGTTCAATCTGGTCCGAATCCAGATTCATGGGCTGTCTGATGAGGTCGCCTTCACAGACTTCTTCAAGGGTCTGAAGGACGGGTCTACTTTTAAGTACGAACTCGTCCGCAAACAAATCTTTACTCTGCAAGGAGCCTTGCGAGAGGCGGAAGCCTATATACAGGCGACCGAACTCTGCTCCTCCAATAAGCAGTCGGACCATAATAAGTCAGACCGACAGAAAGAGAGTCGGCCTGCTCAGTCGGCCCCTAAGCCAGAAGAGAGCAAAAAGAAAAAGCAAGTCTGGGCCATTGATAACTCTGATCAACCGGCCAGAAGAAGAAAAAGGAATGGAAACCGTACGTCCCAAGGTACGAATTCCACAAGGATTGCTGCTCCATCCTCTTGGAAATTAAGGATCGGCTAACTGTTGAAAAGCCGACTCCTATGAAAGGTTCAGCTGAAAATCGGAACAAGAACAAGCATTGCCATTTCCATGAGGATGTTGGCCATGACACGAACGACTGCTTTAGTCTCAAGCGGGAGCTCGACCGTCTAGCCGACAAAGGACAGCTGAAGTCCAAAGTGACTTCAAAAGCAAATCCGGGGCAGTCCAAGAAGAAGACTCCCCAGCCTTATGTGAGTGCCGAAACTGATGAAGAGCCGATGTACACCATAGCAGGCGGATTTGCCGGTGGTGGCCCGACCATTCGGGGTACCAAGGACCATATGAGAAAGATGGTCAATTCTGTTGAGGAGGGGGATGCATCAAGCGCATCCACCTTCCCTAAAGTTGTCATCACCGAGCAGGACAGAGGCAAAGTCTGTCGGCATCATGATGACCCTTTGTCATTGAGTGCAAGGTCGCCAACCAGCTGGTGGGCCGAATTCTGATTGACACAGGAAGCTCCTCTGACCTCATCAGCCTCAAATGCTTATCCAATCTCAAGTACAAACCGGATAGCACGATGGAGGTCACCCACACCCTTGTTGGGTTTGGGGGAGGACTTGTGCACCCAGTCGGACGAATTGACCTACCTGTCCGCCTGGGAAGCAGGGGAGACGGTCGGAACATGACCATCCGTTTCCTAGTGGTTGAAGAGCTCACGGCTTACAACCTCATCTTTGGCCGTCCCACTCTTAATAAGTGTAAGGCCGTCATCATCCCTGCTCTCATGCTACTCAAGTATGAGAAGGATGATGGAACAGTCGGTTCCCTTAATGGGGACCAAAAGACGGCCCGAGAATGTTACCTCTCGGACGTCAAGCCCGCGGCCGTAGCATCCGGTCGGGGCAAGCAAACAATCAACCTCGACGATGTCGAGGAAGAACAGTCGGCCCCACCTGCCGGAAAGAAAAGAAAGACTGATCAGCTGGTGGTGGTCAAAAAAGAAAAGCAATAGCAATCACTAACCGGGGAACGGTCGGATGATCTTCGTCCCCAGCCTGCTGGTGAACACATTGATATCCCTCTAGATGACAGCCGTCCAGAGCGGACTGTTAAGGTGGGGACGATTGCTTTTGCAAAGCTGGGTGAAAGCCTTCACCAGCTGCTGAGGGAATTCAAAGACATCTTTGCCTTTGAAGTGGAAGAGATGCCAGGCATCAGCCCGGATCTCGCTGTCCACAAGCTTGCCGTGGATCCTAAAAAGAAGCCCATCCGGCAAAAGAAAAGAAACCACGGCGAAGAAAGAAGTCAGGCGGCAGCTGCCGAAGTAAAAAAGCTGTTAGATGCCAAGTTCATTCGGCCGTGCAATTTCCCTGAGTGGGTAGCTAACGTTGTGTTAGTAAAAAAGCCGAATGGAACTTGGCGGATGTGTGTTGACTACACAGACCTCAACAAGGCATGTCCAAAGGATAGCTATCCATTGCCTAAGATCGACAGTCTGGTCGACTCAACAGCCGGACATGCCCTGATGAGTTTCATGGACGCCTATTCAGGTTTCCATCAGATCCCCCTGTGGAAAAAAGATCAAGAAAAGACGGCATTCGTCACTGATCAGGGGTTGTTCAGTTATACGGTGATGCCGTTTGGTTTGAAGAATGCGCCTGCTACCTTCCAACGAATGATAAATACGGTCTTCATCAATCAAATCGGAAGGAATGTAGAGGCGTACATCGATGCCATGATAGTCAAATCCAAACAACAGGCGGATCACCTTGCTGATCTCCGAGAAACATTCGCCACACTCAGGCGGCACAAGGTCATGCTTAACCCAAAAAAGTGTGTCTTTGGTGTTGAGTCTGGGAAGTTTCTCGGATTTTTGATTGACCAAAGGGGAATAGATGCCAACCCTGAGAAAATACAGGCGGTGATCGACATGCAGTCGCCCCGTACTGTGAAGGAAGCGCAAAAACTAACAGGTTGCCTGGCGGCCTTGGGGAGATTCTTCAGTCGGCCAGGCGACATGTGCCTCTACTTTTTCCAGGCAATCAAAAAGAAGACAAACTTTGAATGGGGGGATGACGCAGAGGCGGCCTTTCAAAAGTTAAAAACTCATTTGCACTCTTTGCTGAGGCTTGTTAGCCCTCTGTCCAAAGAGACGCTCTTCATGTACTTGGCCGTCTCCGATCATGCCCTCAGCGCTGTTCTCTTAGCTGAAAGAGACGACACTCAGCTCCCGGTCTATTTCATCAGCCATGTTCTCAGGAACGCTGAGCTTCGGTACCCCATGGTTGAAAATTTTGGTCTCGCTCTTTACATGGCCATCAAGAAATTGAAACCCTACTTCTTGGCACATGCGGTAGTGGTCTATACTGATGATGTGAATTATTGATCCGAAAATCAACAAAACACAAGGGATATGTTTAAGTCTAATTCTATACAGGAAATCCACCAAGAATTAAACAAAAACTAAGATTAATCAATTAAGAATCCACCTAATTAATCAATCCAAACGAATGTTTTAACTAAAACAAGCAAAACAGCAATTGATCGCAATCAACCAAAACTCAAGTATGCAACTTAAGAAATAAATCTGAATATTAATCTATGTATATTTATTTGTGTGTTTACAGCCCTATTTATAAGACTTAGTTTACCTAGGAAGATTAGGACAAGTCCCTAATTCAATCCTAATTAAACTAGAATTCTAACTTGCTTGAAGAGCAAGCACCTTGGCGCACAAGCATACACCAAACTGATTTATTTTGCTAACTAACTGATTTTTAAAGCAACTAAATAAATAAATAAAAATTAAAGAATTAAATAAAGATTAAAGATCCTAATGCTTGAACCAAGAAAAACCCTTTCAAGTGAAAGGTAAAAACTTGTAAGCAAAATCTAAGTAAAGAAAATTCAAGAAAGTTCAAGAAAGTGAACTAGACTCCAAGAAAAGCCACTAAGCAAACCGTGGCTTTGCTTTGATATCCAAGAAAGTGTCCATGCAATGCTTGGCTTGAATCAATGTTTAGGGACAAGCTATCTTGATGCATGATAAGCAAATCTTCGAAGTTCTCCATGCTTAGACTTGCATCATCCTCCTCTTCTTCGAAAGAATTTGTCCTCAAATCTCGAAGTTCTTCATCAGGAATATACTTAGCCAAATCGCCAACATTGAATGTAGCACTAACTCCATATTCTCCCGGAAGTTCTAACTTATAAGCATTGTCATTGATCTTCTCAATAATCTTGAAAGGACCTTCACTTCTAGGCATCAACTTATTCTTGCGTTTTCCTGGAAATCTTTCCTTTCTCAAATGTAACCATACCAAGTCTCCAACATTGTAACCTTGTTGCTTTCTATGCTTGTTTGCTCTAGCTTTGTACATGTCATTTACTTTCTCTATTCTTTTTCGAACTTGAGCATGTAATTTCAGCATACTCTTCAACTTAGACTCGGCATCTTTGTGAATTAATTCACCCTTAGGCAATGGAACAAGATCAATTGGAAGTTTCGGATTGACTCCATAGACTACCTCAAAAGGACTATGTTTGGTAGCATATGTAGGTGATCTATTATAAGCAAACTCCGCATGAGCTAACTTGATGTCCCAATCCTTTTGTGTCTTACTCACTAACCCACGCAAAAGCGCACCAAGAGTACGATTAGTAACCTCGGTTTGTCCATCAGTTTGTGGATGGTAAGATGTACTAAAGAGCAATTTAGTTCCCACAAGCTTCCATAGAGACTTCCAAAAGAAACTCATGAACTTTGTATCTCGATCACTCACAATAGTTTTCGGAATTCCATGCAATCTAACAATCTCTTTGAAGTATAATTCCGCCACTTTCATAGCATCATCCACTTTGTGACAAGGAACAAAGTGAGCCATCTTAGAAAACCTATCCACAACAACCATAATAGAGTCTTTCCCCCGTTGTGTTCTCGGCAATCCCACAATAAAATCCATAGAAAACAACTTTGAACCATGTAGTTCATCAAGTAGATCATCTAATCTTGGAATAGGAAATCGGTATTTGATAGTGATGTTATTCACACTCCTACTATCAATACACATGCGCCAACTCTCATCTTTCTTTAGGACAAGTAAAGTAGGCACGGCACAAGGGCTCATACTTTCCCTCACGTATCCTCTAGTCATAAGCTCTTCAATTTGCCTTTGCATCTCCTTTGTTTCTTCCGGATTACTTCTATAGGCTGCCTTATTAGGTAATGGTGCTCCCGGAATCAAGTCAATTTGATGCTCTATCCCACGAATAGGAGGTAGTCCCGGAGGTAATTCCTTAGGAAAGACATCCTTGAATTCTTCTAAAACAGATTCCAATTCATACGGCCTCTTTGCTTGTCTATTTTGATCAATTCGAATCTCATTAGAAACAAGTATATATACCACATTGTTGCTGCAAATTTCTTTTTCTATTTCCCTCTCACTAATCAAATAAGAATTCTTCGAATTAGAGGTAACATTAGAAGACTTGTTGCTTATCAAAGGTTTTAAAGCAACCGGTCTCTCTTTTTCTCCTTTTCTCACAACATACACATTAGTCCTTCCATCAAACTTCACAAATCTATCATATTGCCAAGGACGGCCTAATAGTATATGACAAGCATCCATAGGACAAACATCACACAAAACTTTATCATGAAATTTACCAATTGAAAAGGAGATTAAGGCTTGTTTAGTTACCTTAACATCACTCGAATTATTAAGCCAATGAAGCTTATAAGGGCTTGGATGTTCAGTAGTTGGCCACTTCAATTTGTCTACCAAAGTAGTAGATACCACATTAGTGCAACTCCCCGTGTCTATGATCATGTCACACAACCTTTCTTCTACCTTGCACCTTGTAAGAAAGATTTTCTCCCTTTGATTGTTTTCCATAGGTACGGTTTTAGAGTGTAGCGCCCTTCTTAGAACCAAACTTTGACCATGAGTCTCGGGATCAATTTCGTCAACATGCCCCTCCTCTTCTTCAAAGTTTTCCTCTTCGTTCTTTTCTTCATAGTCACTACCCTGCTCACACTTAGCTTGTTCTTGTTCCCACTCTTGAGCAGTCATTACTCTTTTTGATGGACAATTAGTTGCAATGTGACCAACACTACCACACTTGAAGCACTTCCTATCTTCAACAAGCTTTTTAGGAGCTTCAAATTTTGATTTAGTCTCCTTGTAGTTCGAACTAGAACCACTTTTCTCCAAGCTGTTCTTCTCAAAAGGTTTAGTGAAACCTTTTACAAAGGGCTTAGTGTACGTCCCTTTCTTCCCCTTTATCTGTTTTTCAACTTTCAAAGCTACCTTGCAAACATCCTCAAAGGACCAATATTGTTGCAATTCAACTTTTTCAGCAATATTATCATTCAACCCCGAAATAAATCTAGCAATCTTATGCTCAACAATCTCTTCTAAGCCACATAGCATGCATAACTTTTCAAATTCACCAATATAATTCTCAACAGTCATAGAATATTGTTTAAAAAGTTGCATCTTAAGATAAACATCTTGAATATAATCACTAGGTACGAACCTTTTTTTCATGTGCTTCTTGAGTTGTTCCCAAGTTGAGATTCTAGCACGCCCCTCCTTGTGCCTCTTCTTCTTTAGATTATCATACCAAAGACTAGCATAACCGGTCAGTTTTAATTCAGCCAATTTGCATCTTTTCCTTTCATCATACTCCTTGTAATCAAAGAGTGTCTCGGCCCTTCTAATCCACTCAAAGTATTTTTCAGGTTCATTCATACTCCCATTGAATTCGGGAAGATCTAATCTAAGGTTCCTATCATCATCCTTTGGTCGATCTCTCCTCCTAGGCCTTGGTGATTCATCACTTGAGGAATAATTATTTCGTGGCCTCCTTGGGTTCCTCCTTGGTTGTTCTTCCTCACTTGAACCAGAATTAGGGTTAGAATTCCCTTTCCTTGAAGAATCTCCAGCAAGAGTATCAAGCCTTTTTAATATCTCATCCATCCTTGCTGCCAACTCGTCAATTCGGTTATCTCTTCTAAGATTTTGAGCCTGTTCTAAGGTTAATCCCCTTGGAACCTGTGGAACCTCCTCGTCACTCATGATTCCTACACAAACCAAGTCAGTTTATGCAAAAATCTTGATTAAAAGATCGAATCTTGAAGGAAAACTAGGCAATACAAAAACCGGACTCCCATCCGCAAATCAGTGCACAAACACCAAATATTTGAGGCTGTGTAGAACGCGTTACTCAACTAAAAATTATGAAATTTTATATCGTGATAGCTGGACGTTTTTAGAGTTTAATTCAAAAAAAATCACGTAAAAATTCCCAGCCAATTGTTCCCAGTTTAATTTTTACCGAAGTTGCGCAAACCTGCTCTGATACCAAAGATGATGTGAATTATAGATCCGAAAATCAACAAAACACAAGGGATATGTTTAAGTCTAATTCTATACAGGAAATCCACCAAGAATTAAACAAAAACTAAGATTAATCAATTAAGAATCCACCTAATTAATCAATCCAAACGAATGTTTTAACTAAAACAAGCAAAACAGCAATTGATCGCAATCAACCAAAACTCAAGTATGCAACTTAAGAAATAAATCTGAATATTAATCTATGTATATTTATTTGTGTGTTTACAGCCCTATTTATAAGACTTAGTTTACCTAGGAAGATTAGGACAAGTCCCTAATTCAATCCTAATTAAACTAGAATTCTAACTTGCTTGAAGAGCAAGCACCTTGGCGCACAAGCATACACCAAACTGATTTATTTTGCTAACTAACTGATTTTTAAAGCAACTAAATAAATAAATAAAAATTAAAGAATTAAATAAAGATTAAAGATCCTAATGCTTGAACCAAGAAAAACCCTTTCAAGTGAAAGGTAAAAACTTGTAAGCAAAATCTAAGTAAAGAAAATTCAAGAAAGTTCAAGAAAGTGAACTAGACTCCAAGAAAAGCCACTAAGCAAACCGTGGCTTTGCTTTGATATCCAAGAAAGTGTCCATGCAATGCTTGGCTTGAATCAATGTTTAGGGACAAGCTATCTTGATGCATGATAAGCAAATCTTCGAAGTTCTCCATGCTTAGACTTGCATCAACTGACCAGCCGATCAAGCGGCCACTCACAACCTTGGAGTCTTCTAGACGAATGCTCAAATGGGCGATTGAAATGCAAGGATTGGAAATCACTTACGAGCCCAGGAAAGCAATAAAGGGGAAACCATTCGCCGACTTTATTGTGGAAATGACAAGGCCGGCTGTTCCAGACAATACAGACCAGGTTTGGAAAGTATATGTGGATGGGAGCTCCACTGTGAACGGCTGTGGTGCAGGGATTATCTGTTAGTCTCCTGAAGGAGATAAGTACGAATATGCACTACGGTTCAAGTTCCAGGTCTCTAACAATGAGGCCGAGTATGAGGCCCTGCTAGCCGGCATTCGGTACTGCAAGGCGGCAGGGGCAAAGAAGATAGCCGCCTGCTCTGATTCTCAAGTGGTCGTACTCCAGGTTAATGGAACGTACGAGGCCACTCATCCGGCCATGATAAAATATTTGCAGGCGGTCAAGAGTGAAGTTGGGTCACTTGAAGAATTTCATCTAACTCAAGTGCCCAGGTCTTCAAACAATCAGGCGGATGCTCTGTCCAAGCTGGCATCATCCGCCTCCTGTGAAACGCCTCGGTCAGTTTTCTGGGAGGTCATGGAAAAAAGAAGTATATCTGAGGAAGACCCCATTGGAATTCTTGACCGAAGCTCAACCTGGATGGACAACATCCGGGCTTATCTTGCAGACGGCACGCTCCCTAACTCACAACAGGAGGCGGCTGTTCTGAAAAAGCGAGCAGCTAACTTCGAGTTGCGACAAGGAGAACTCTTCAGGGCTGGCTTTTTGAAACCCCTGTTGAAGTGTGTTACCCCTGAAAAGGGGAAGGAAGTCCTCGAAGAGTTGCATTCGGGATTCTGCGCCTCCCATATAGGCGGCAGAGCCCTCGCGGCCAAGGCCAGGCGGCTTTACTTCTGGCCAACCCTAGAGTCGGATGCCATGGAAATGGTGAAAAAATGTGACAAGTGCCAAAAGTTTGGCAAGCTCATCCATCGACCGACTACAGACCTGACGGCCATCCACAGCCCAATACCCTTTGTCAAATGGGGCATGGACATTCTTGGGCCATATACGACTGCACAAGGCGGCAAGCGCTATATATTGGTAGCTGTGGATTACTTTACCAAGTGGGTAGAGGCGGAGGCAGTAAAAAACATCAAGACTAAAGACGTCATTTCCTTCATCTGGAGGAATATAATCACTCGTTTCGGGGTGCCCATGTCTATGGTTTTTGACAATGGTCCTCAATTTGAGACGCCTCAACTCAAGACTTGGCTAGGAGACCAGGGGGTCTCAAGTTTCTTTGCATCAGTCGGCCGGCCGCAAGCAAACGGCCAGGTCGAAGCCTTCAACAAGTTAATCTCAGACGGGATTAAAAAGAAAATTGAGCGGGCTGGTGGCCTTTAAGCGTATGAATTACCACACGTCCTCTGGTCCATCAGAACGACTGTTAAAGGGGCAACTGGAGAAACCCCATTCCTTATGGTGTATGGAGCAGAAGTTGTTCTGCCCATTAAGCATTATGAGTCGACTCTTCGAATCATGTTGTATGATGAAGAGGCGAACTGGGAGGCCATGCGCCTAGCATTGGACTCACTACTAGAGCGCAGGGGCAATGCTGCCTTGTGCCATGAGATATACCGTCTGAGAATGACTCGGGCTTACAACAAAAGAGTACACAAATGTCCTCTCAAAGTGGGGGACTTTGTGCTACGGAAAATGGAAGCAGTCGGTAGGGCGAATGAACAGGGAAAGCTAACCCCAAATTGGGAAGGCCCCTACCGAATCTATGAGGAAGTAAGAGACGGCACCTACCGCCTGGAAGACCCAGACGGCAGGCAGCTGCCTAGAACTTGGAATGTAGACAACTTGAAAAAGTACTACTTCTAAGTACGAATGAAAAGACCTCAATTTTGTAATCTCAAGTTTTGTTAATGAGTATGCCTTCATTTCCCAACTTGTCTTTTTATCTAAGTTACTTAGTGTCGCCTGTATACAAAATAGACGGCCAATATGTTTGGAAAGCGTCCGTCCCAACAGCAGACGCCCCAATTTCTCTGAAGGAGCCGATTGTTTCAGAACAGTCGTTCCTACGAAATTCATGAAGTTTATACCAACACTTGACAAATATTTACTTGATCATTTAAGAGGCCTAAGGCCAGATAAAATCATGATGAGGCCCATGGCCGGATGTTAATAAACAAAAAGAGACCGAATGGTCACAGTCTGCTCCAACATGAGTATGACCGTCTGCTCCAACATGAGTCAGATAACCGGCGACGTCCATTCGGGCGAATTCGTCGAGGAGAAGCATCTCCCATTTGGGTGGCACATTGCTCTACGAATATATCAAGCGGCCCTACCGAATGCTAAGGCAGCATTCGCAGTCGTTTGTTTTAATCGAAAGTGAAATCTAAAAGACCCGAATTTTCTGTCTGTTCTAGCGCAGTTCAGAAATGGTCATTGTTTCACAAGTAGAGGCTAAGCGAAGCATGAAGCCGAATGCGCCTGTTATTGCTCAAGGGCAAAACAGGCGGAATATTTGATTAATATACGAGTTAAGTTAACTACTTAGCACTTATTGAGGCTATTGGCCGGATGACGCCTGACCCTTGCCTATGGGGCAAGACAGACGGACAATTATTTTTAAAGAAAATTGGTTAAGTTACAAACTTAGCATTTAATCTCAAAGAGGCCTATGGCCGAAGGCGCCTGTTTTTGGTTATGGGGCAAAACAGGCGAAGATTTCCCCTTAGCAAATTAGCTAAGTTGGAAATTTGAGTTTAGTTCGAGCCAATGGCCGAATGAACACTTATGTTTGCCAATTCTGGATGGACGTCTGCCGCGTGGTTTGGGGCAATCACCATAGTGATTGATTGACTTAGAAACCATAAATACTCTTTTAAGTATCAACAATTTCTAAGTCAATCAATCCAATAAACCAAAATCACTCGACATCCGTCCAGGTGCAAGAACATTCGCATGCTATACAGGTTATAATACTTAGCCAAAAACATGCAATGAAAAATTCAAAGGACACAATATGGATAACTTCAGCCAAATGGCCGAATGATTCAAATTAAAAAAGACCAATCGTCACCAGACGATTGGTTAAGATTGTTATCTGGCAAATCAAGAAAGATTGTCAAATTACCCGACCCCTCAGTCGGTAAAGATACAAATACTCGGCACGCAGGCAGGAAAAACAAAGTACTTGGCCATTCGGCCGCAGAAACAGAAAAAAAAAAAAGCTTAAGTGATCAGGGGAGAGCCTCTTCATTGGCAGCCGGCCTGTTGTCCTTCGGCTGCTCTTCATCATTTTTCTCTTGCTCCTCCGCCTGATCTTCCTCCTCACCACCAGAGGACGACTCCCCAGAAGAGTCGGACCCAGAGCTTTCCTCGGTCGCAGCATTCTCAGCCTCTTCAATAAGACGAGCGTCGAATGCTTTGCTGGCTTCATCAAACTTGGATTTCCAAGTCTGATAGTCTGAGTCCGGCTGCACAGCCGCCCAAGTGTCCCGCATGATGGCATCATAATCGCTCATCATTTGCTTAACAAGAGCCTCTCTCTCTTGCTCAGCCACGGACTCAAACTTGGACTTCAGCTGGTGCTCCTGGTTGCTGAGGCGCTGCTCCAGGCGGCCCACCTTCTGCTTGGCTCTCTCGGCCTCTTCTTTGGCATCTTGAAGAGGCTCGAGCTTCTCCTTAAGATTTGTAATTTCTTTCTTAAGGGAAGTGATGCGCAGGCGGGCCGAGTCCAGGTCCTTCTTCACCTGCATGTTGGCTTCCGCCTGCAAATACATCATATCAATCGTCAGATACTCATTCTGAGCAATATCAAATTGAGCTCGATCCAAGGCGGACTCGGCCAGAGCTTTAGCGACTGTTACCTTTTTGGATTTCTCCTTGAGGGGTTGCCTGAGCCCTTGGACGCGCAGCATGGCCTGCAAAAATAGCCGAATGGTTAAAACCAGGTTTGCTGATCTCCTTTTCAGCTTCGAGAGAAGAGGCGTCTGGGCCCTTCTTGGGCTTATGAGCAACGTGCTTCCGGCCGCCCTTGCCGGATGCGCTCACGTCACCCGCCCTAGTCTTTTGGATTTTAGGGTGGGATGGTTTTGAAGGAGATTTGGAAGGCGCACCCTACATCAATACAAGACAAACGCAAGTTAGAAATCATTCGGGCAAGTTAAATATTGGCCAAGAATGAAAGTATAACAATTTCCTACCTTGGAGGTGCCGCTAGTTCTCTGCTCATCCACTTTGGTGTGAGTGGTTGCTTCTGCCCTGTTTAGGACATTCGACCTGTATCGAGCAGCAGATACAGCCGGCTTCCTTGTGGCAGAGAGCTTCTCCATTGCTTTATCTGCAAAAATGAACAAGTATTAGCATCATTAAACAAGTACTGAAAAGCAAAAGTAAATTGCATATAAAACAGACGGCCGACTACCTCTCGGCATTTCAGAACTTAGCCCACAGGCGGCTAAGAATGTTCCTTCTTCAAACCACTTGTACAAAGGGAGATAGCATTGAGGGGTGACCTCCTTGTCCCCCTCATCATTCGTCCACACGGACACGGTAAAAAACCCCGCGTCCATGATCTACTCCTTTGCCCGCCTGGGAATAGGCGGCAATGCGCTCCTGCCTGCTAGGAGAGGTGGATCCTTATTCCACCTGTTATACTTTTGGTTCAGGCGGCTGTCGGCAGACTTGACTATATAAAACTTAGTCCTCCAGTCTTTCCACTTGTTCTCTTTGCCAACAGCCATCATGTACCCCTTGCAAGTGGTCAAAGTGTACCAGCCCTCACCGCCCCTAGCAGGCGCCCTGCTCAGATAGTGTATGTGGGCAAACGCTTCAAAGCTCGCCTCCACCTGCAGCATCTCACAGGCGGCAACGTACCCCAGAATATTGATCCAGGAGTTGGGTACAAGTTGTTAGATACCCAGTTGGTATCCGTCCAAGATCCTCTCCACGGCCGGATGAAGAGGGAAGTGGAGGCCAGCCTGGAAGGCCGCTTCATAGCAGCCGAATGCTTTGTCCTGATAGCTGGCCAGACTCGGCCAGGTTATGGTGTCGCCCTCGTTAGGGACCGACAAAGTGTAGCCATAGCCTAGGACGACCTTGCGCCTAAAATTGGCAAGGCCGGATGCCATGGCGCTCCGCCTGCCTGGCGGAACATGCTGATAGTAGGGGGCTCTCTCCAAGCGCCTGGAAGCGCTCGGGTTGGCCCAACTTTCCCCCCTATCCACTGCCAGAGACTCTCTGGCAGAATCTATATTTGATCTAGCCTCCTTTGAAGTTACGGAGGCATTCTCTGAAGAAGATGACAAGGCCGACTCGTCACCAGAGCTCTCATCAGAGCTAGGGGACCGCCGACTGGTGCCAGCGGGGTCCTCCCCTAGACTCTCTTCCGGCGCCTGTCCAGAAGGCCCGGGTTGATATTCTTCATCCGCTTCCCCCAGGATTCCATCACTGGGAGTTCCACTAGATGATGCAAGTCTAAGCATGGAGAACTTCGAAGATTTGCTTATCATGCATCAAGATAACTTGTCCCTAAACATTGATTCAAGCCAAGCATTGCATGGACACTTTCTTGGATATCAAAGCAAAGCCACGGTTTGCTTAGTGGCTTTTCTTGGAGTCTAGTTCACTTTCTTGAACTTTCTTGAATTTTCTTTACTTAGATTTTGCTTACAAGTTTTTACCTTTCACTTGAAAGGGTTTTTCTTGGTTCAAGCATTAGGATCTTTAATCTTTATTTAATTCTTTAATTTTTATTTATTTATTTAGTTGCTTTAAAAATCAGTTAGTTAGCAAAATAAATCAGTTTGGTGTATGCTTGTGCGCCAAGGTGCTTGCTCTTCAAGCAAGTTAGAATTCTAGTTTAATTAGGATTGAATTAGGGACTTGTCCTAATCTTCCTAGGTAAACTAAGTCTTATAAATAGGGCTGTAAACACACAAATAAATATACATAGATTAATATTCAGATTTATTTCTTAAGTTGCATACTTGAGTTTTGGTTGATTGCGATCAATTGCTGTTTTGCTTGTTTTAGTTAAAACATTCGTTTGGATTGATTAATTAGGTGGATTCTTAATTGATTAATCTTAGTTTTTGTTTAATTCTTGGTGGATTTCCTGTATAGAATTAGACTTAAACATATCCCTTGTGTTTTGTTGATTTTCGGATCAATAATTCACATCATCAAGCTTGGCCACCCGATCATTTGCGGTGTCATTAGCAACCGTCAAATTCTCTATCAGCTCCTCTTGTTTCAACTCTACTGCTTTAATTTCAACATCACATTGTATATTACTGTATTCAGCAGAGTTGAGAGTTTGAACGACCCTCTATTTAGCGTCTTTTACCTCTTCTCCATTCCGTCTGAAGGGGACCCTAAGCTCGTCTACCCTCAGCATTGCCTTAAAAGGTGGGATCAGACGGTTAATAAGGAGAGTTAAAATCTTTAAAAAGATGAGGTTCAAAGTAAAAATTACCTCCGCCAGCAGGCCCTGGATTCGCTTGAAGACCACGACCTGCACATCCGGCACAAAGTGTTTCTTTGTTCGAGTGAGTGTCCGCACCATCCTCTTAGCAAACACCTGCATGTCAGGCGAAGCTGAGGGAGTATCTGCACCAAAAAAAGTACTTAATGAGAAAATAGCATAGGCACCTGACTCATGCCGGCTGCTCATTGAACCTTCAAGCTGATTGACCTAAGTCTTGACTTGCATATAATCAATCGACCAGGGAAATTTGACTCATGCCTTACCTTGGATGCGGGGCTGAGGAGACTTCCCTTCAGCCGCTACAGCGCCGACTACAACAGTGAGTGGCTTGCCACTCTTTGATGCCGTAAAGACATCCTGCTGTTTCCCAGCAAATCGCCCTGAGCTTTCGTCGCAGGCGGGCTTTTACCCTCGGTTGTAGGACGATCTGGATTAGTTGAAGAGAAAGTAGAAGGATTTTTTCTCCCCGTCTCAGACGGAGTTTTGGCCAGCTCTTCCCCCGACCGCTGAAAAATTTGGTGGTGAAGCGGGGGATTGACTTGCTTCCGCCCTGCAAATAACAAAAACGGAATTACAAATCGAAATTTATGAGTTGAATGAAAGGGGTACAGCCGGGAAAGTTTGAGTCTAGTAGGCGGCTCACCCCTCCCTTTTTGGCTTCCTTGGCTTCTAAGGATGCCTTCTTCTCTAGAAGCTGCTCTTTCCTCAGTTGGGCAACCGACTTGACAGACATCATTTCTTAAGGAACCATGTTCTCCCCTTCTGTTTTGGGGGTTTTTGTCCCTCGGGAGAGTTACAACACGAAGACTGATCCGGGATGAGCTGTACCTGCAAAACAAACGGAGACACCTGTTGGGTGGTGCTCCGCCTCCAACGATCAAGTTAGTAACTTGAAAAGCAATAAAGAGTACGGAAATTTAGGTGGGTATCTGCTCGGATTCCAAGCTCAGGTGTTTCTCTGATGTAAGAGAATGCATGTGTATTAAATGATAAAAACGTGCCTCTGAAATGAGGGACATCTCCCTATTTATAGGGTCATTGGGAATTGCCCCTGATTAGTTCACTAAACCCTAATCATTTGGTGGGCTGCGCCGTTTTCCGGCGTTCTCGGGATTTGGGCCTGAAGGCCGCCTTTTCCCCTTTATTTCTGGAATGACACGTGTCAAGCAGGGATTGGTCCATTTTGGACCAATCTGAGGCTGACACGAGTCACCCTCTGATTGGGCCACGTGGCAGGGTAAAAATACCCTAAACATTTGCCCCTCACAGATGTGACGTGGCATGCCACGTGGCATCTGTGACACATGTCACGCTTCGATAGGTGGTAATTTTACCGTTACAGAGTAACCGTTCACCTTCTAGGTAAATTACGGAAATGTCCCTGTATTTACCCTCTACATATAGCCGTTTTACCCTCATTATTTTGTACATTTTACAAAAATTTTCTAGAGAGAAAAACTTTGAGAGAGCAGAAGTCATCCGTTTGAGTCAGGCGCAAGCAAGAAACTTTGTTCTTCCGCAACCCAGCCGGACCCGCCTTCCTTCAGATACCAAATCCAAAGGTACCGTCTCTGTCTCTCTCAGCTCTTTTCTTTTTTCACCGCTTGTACATATTTCTTGCAATAAATGGATGCATCACCAACACACACGGCACAGCCTAGGTTAGAGTCCAGCCGGTCACCAGGGACGGCTGAGTCTAGGACTGGGAGTGCCGGCTCGGGGTGTTGGGACCACCCTTTGCCATGGATTCCGACCAGTTATGTGTCTGTGCAGGACACCATGGCTCGGACAATGCAGACGGCCAATGATCCAAATTACAGAAGCGAAGGCTCAGGCGGCCGAACGCCTGAGGGAGAAACGTCTGGTCAGGGAGACCAGACGGCTCTGGAGAGATCCCCTCCGCGCGCCCCTTCAACCCCTGCTGACTCTTTCTTGGACGAGTGTGACCAAGGCGGCGATGATGCCGCCTCTGCCCCCATGGACCAAAGTGAGAGGGAGTCGAAGAGTCACAGCTCCGCCTCTACCTCCGAGAGCAGCGATGACTTGCCCCCTCTTCCGGATAGCGAGGAGGAAGAAAGGAAAAAATGGAGTGAGAAGGACGATCCCTTCAGCATCCACGTCTCCTCCAAAGACCGGATCCAAATGGGGGAAAACTTAGAGAGCTTTAAGAAAATGCACCCGCTTGGAGACGAGTATAAGATCCGGGTGCCGCCTGAGCTGGGCACCATCGCTTGGGGGGATGATCAAGAGAACCAACAGCTATTTTGGCTGTTATGAGGCGGCGTTCAAAGCCGGCCTTCGCTTCCCCCTTCACCAGGCGGTGAAGGCAATTTTGAGAGGCTACGGCCTGGGGCTCTGGCAACTTACCCCCAACTCCTGGACCAACATTCTGGGGTATGTTGCCGCTTGCGAATTCCAAGGGCTCAACCCCGGCTGGGAGGCTTTTGCAAGCATGCATTACCTCAGCAGGAGCCCAGGCGGCTGGAGAGCGTGGTATACTCTAACCACGCAGCCGCAATATATGATGACCTTGGACAAGGTCTCCAAGTTCGATGGCTGGAAGCACAGGTTCTACCTGATGTCAGCCCCAACCAGACGGGAGAATTATGAATTCCGTCTGTACAATAAGAAGCCTGACTTGTTGGGCAGGAAGTGCGCTCTTCCCCGGATCCCAGAGGAAGACTTTGACAAAATAATTGAGGCAGACTTTTTCGGCCTCACAGACGCAACTCTGTCAACCGGGGAAACAATAAAAGTCCCTAAGAACTGGATTCCCAAGAGCGCCTGGTTCAGGGATGAATGCTTCTTAGCCGCCTACGGGCTAGGGCACATGTTTAATAAACGTATGCACCTGAGTTCATACCGTCTGTAGTATTTTTCTATCGGTATTGATTTATGATTTTGACCAATCTCTTTCTTTTTGCAGAAGAAGCATTGAACATGCTGCAGACGGAGAAAACTCCCAAGCGGTCTTCTGCGGCCATCCGCAAAGAACTTGCGGAGAAAGCTGCGGCCGAGGTCAGGGCCAAGGTATTGAGCGCCTGTCCCTTTCTTAAGTTTATTTTATAGACTGTCTTGCCCGGATACTAACCTTTACTTGTTTATTTTCACAGGGGGGAGAAGTTGGGAAATCGTTTGAGAAGAATCTCAAACGGGCTAGAGAGGAGGCCCCAGCCGTTCTCAATAAAATAAAAAAGTCCGCCTCTACGTCAACTCCTGGCGCCTCAGCCGGGGCTAGGACGATGCGGATAGCGGGGCGACTCGAGAAGGTAGGCGGCAGCGTGTGCCTTGATCTTGCCAACCCCTCAGCAGCCGCGGGGTTCACCACGCCCGCAAGCGTCTCCCGCTTGGTCGGCTCTGAAGGTAAGAACCCTTTTGAATCCCCGCTTGAGCTGGGGTGGCCTTTACGGGTGAAATCCCACTCCCAACAGACGTCATCCTCAGACGGTCGGCAACAAATAGGTGCTGCCTTAGTTTCGCACTCATCACCTATTGATTGTGGTGCAGATCAAACTCAATCTCCCCGCTGGCCAGACGTCCAGAAGCATGCCAAGGCCATGCTGGAGGCCGTCCGGAAGAGGGATAAGGACGAAATCCCTGGGATAGAGACGTTCAACCTTGAACGCATTCTATCCCTTCTGGCTGAGGTAGGAAACTTGTCAATTCAATGTTATTTTTTCCAAGTGTTTTACCCCGCCTGTAATTCTTATACCGCCTGCCTTTTGCAGGCCATGCTGCGGGTAGACGGGCTCAAACGTCCTTATTCC
The DNA here is from genome assembly GCF_948465745.1 of Chenopodium album. Classification (NCBI taxonomy): domain Eukaryota; kingdom Viridiplantae; phylum Streptophyta; class Magnoliopsida; order Caryophyllales; family Amaranthaceae; genus Chenopodium; species Chenopodium album. Next base: position 39,582,021 of record NC_137834.1, on the reverse strand, counting down.
CGCAAACGGGAAGAGGTAAAAAGGGCCAAGAAGTCTGCCATAGACGCTGATAATATTGCTTTGCATTCAACTATCGTAAATGAACTTGAAACTATAGCAATAATTATGACACAGGCGTCCAAAATCCAAAAGCTGGAGCTAGATCTGAAGGCGGCCGACCAGCGGGCTGCTGATGCTGAGACGGCCAAGAAGGGGGCGGAGGAGGCCCAGAAAAAGGCAGACGAGAGCGCCAAGCAGGCTGATGAGGCGCTCAAGAAGGCCCAGGCAGACCTTGGCAAACTTAAGTCCAAGGTTGAGAGGCTAGAGAAGGACGCTGCGCAGGCTCAGAAGAACTTTGCAACAACCCTGGAGGCGGAGCAAAATCGCCTGGTTGCTGAGAGTGACGCTGACAACGACGCCCGTATGAAGATTGCCTGGGCTGCCTTGTACCCAGACACAGATTACCGCGTCTGGGCACTGGCGCACAGCTACGCCGAGTACGTGGTGTACTTGCGGGAGCAAGGCGAGCCAGAGCCTGCCTCCTTTGAAGCCTGGCTCAGCAACAATGAGCCGTCCGCGCCTGAGCTTCCTGGTCCTGGCGAAGCGCAGGAAATTCCCTCAGACAATGAGGAGAAGGGAGAGGACCCGGAGGCTCCGTCTGCAGCCCAGAAGTGACCCTTCAGCGGCAGTATGCCAATCTTTGCTTTTTTAATTTTTATTCAGCGGCTGTATGCCAAAACTTGCTTTTTCCGGCCTGCGTGCCGAGTATTTGTGTTTTTACCGGCTATGGAGCCGGGTTAATTAACAATTTCTTTCTCCCGGACGGGGTCCGGTTAACATTCGATCCATTACAACCGTTTGGTTGGATGGACTTTTATGAATTGCACCGACTAAGTCGGTTTTGATCATTTAGCATTTGAATTTTTTACCTAACTTATCAAAAGCATGCGGCGATTTCTTGCCTAACTAATCAGTAGTCCGGCTGTCTTTGCCCCTGGACGGCTGTGTGATTGGTTTCAATTGGAGCTGGTTGATTGACTTGGAAACGTCTGATGCTGCAAATAGCATGATATGTTTGTAAGTCAATCAATCACAGTAGTGATTGCCCCAAACCAAGTGCACAGCCGTACACCAACAGGCGTTTCAGTCACTACCCAGACGGCTTATGCCCGTCTTGGTAGAGACTTCATAGCCATTGAACTCTTGCCCCAATTGGGGTGAGGTGCAATTTTTAAATAAATGACCTAAGTGAGAACTTCAGCCGGTTACCGACTGATGCCTATGGACATCCGGTATTTAGGAAATTTGTTCTTCATAGGTTATTTTAGTCAGACGGCTATGAGTTGACCAATTTGGTCGTTCAATTTTTGCCGTCTGCATGGATACGTAGAACCGACAGATAATCCGTTCTCTGCGACGATTGCACCCGGAGGGGTGTCGCCGGACGCCTTTGTCCATGTTGGGACAGGCGATTTTATAAAAATAGCAACCATCCGGCCATTTTAGCCTCTGGTCCTTTTTGAGACCGGTTGTGTAGCCACTAAACGTTTTTGTGCTTAGTTTCTTAATCAGTGTTGAATTTACACTAGGTATCGAACTTAGTTTTTTAAGCATACGAGTCTATCTGGGTAATATCCAGACGGACAGACAAATATTTGATCATACTAAGTATCAAACCTAGTTAGATAAATGGAGAATCCGTCTGAGTATTACCCAGGCGGATAGTATCATACTAAGTATCAAACTTAGTTAGATAAATGGAGAATCCGTCTGAGTATTACCCAGGCGGATAGTATCATACTAAGTATCAAACTTAGTTAGATAAATGGAGAATCCGTCTGAGTATTAGCCAGGCGGATAGTATCATACTAAGTATCAAACTTAGTTAGATAAATGGAGAATCCGTCTGAGTATTACCCAGGAGAATAGTCAAGCAATTGAATAAACAAAATCAAACTTAAATAAACAAGAGATCCGAGTATTACCCAGGCGGACTAACAAATGAAATCTTCACTAAGTATCGAACTTAGTTAGGTGAGGAATCCGCCTGGATATTACCCGGATGGATAATCAAACGATAATTTTGCAAACAAAGTCTGAATCTTCATTAACTGACACTGTTTACAAAAAGTTTACATTCTCAGAAGTAGTACTTTTTTAGATTGTCTACATTCCAAATTCTAGGCAGGCGCCTGCCGTCTAGAGTTTCCAGGCGGTAGGTGCCGTCCCTTACTTCTTCATAGATCCGGTAGGGGCCTTCCCAATTTGGGGTTAGCTTTCCCAACTCATTGGCCCTACCGGTTGCCTCCATTTTTCGTAACACTAAGTCGTCAACTTTCAAGGGACGCTTGTGTACTTTTTTGTTGTAGGCTCTCGTCATTCTCAGACGGTAAATCTCATGACGCAAGGCGGCATTGCCCCTGCGTTCTGGGAGTGAATCCAATGCCAGGCGCATTGCTTCCCAGTTTGCCTCCTCATCATATAGCATGACTCTGAGAGTCGGCTCGTAATGTTCGATGGGCAAGACGGCTTCAGCACCGTAAACCATGAGAAATGGGGTTTCACCGGTTGCCCCTTTCGTTGTTGTCCGGATGGCCCACAGGACATGAATTAATTCTTCTGCCCATAAGCCACCAGCTCTTTCTATTTTCTTTTTAATGCCGTCTGAGATGAGTTTGTTGAAAGCTTCAACTTGGCCGTTTGCTTGGGGCCGGCCAACAGATGCGAAATAGCTTGAGATCCCCTGATCTCCCAACCAAGTTTTTAGCTGAGTCGTTTCAAACTGAGGACCATTATAAAAAACCATAGACATGGGTACCCCGTACCGGGTGATAATGTTCTTCCAGATGAAGGAAATTACGTCCGAGGTCTTGATGTTTTTAACCGCCTCAGCCTCAACCCACTTGGTGAAGTAATCCACAGCCACTAAGATATAGCGCTTTCCGCCTGGAGCAGGCGTGTAAGGACCTAGAATGTCCATGCCCCATTTTGCAAACGGGATTGGGCTGTGGATGGCCGTCAGATCAGTAGCCGGACGGTGAATGAGTTTGCCAAATTTTTGGCACTTGTCACATTTCTTCACCAACTCCTTGGCGTCTGCCTCAAGAGTGGGCCAAAAGTAATGTCGTCTGGCTCTGACGGCTAGGGACCTGCCGCCTATGTGAGAGGCGCAGAATCCTGAGTGCAAGTCTTCGAGAACTTCTTTCCCCTTTTCTGGGGTGACACACTTCAACAAAGGCTTCAGAAACCCCGCCTTGAAGAGTTCTCCATTTTTTAACTCGAATCTTGCAGCTCGCTTTTTCAGGACGGCTGCTTCCTGTGGCGAATCAGGAAGTGTGCCGTCTGAGAGATAGGCCCGGATGCCATCCATCCAGGTAGAGCTTCGGTCCAGAATTCCAACGGGATCCTCATAGATGCTTCTTTTTTCAAGAACTTCCCAGAAGACTGACCGAGGCGTATCATGGCAGGCGGAAGATGCCAGCTTTGACAATGCATCCGCCTGATTGTTTTCCGACCTAGGCACCTGATTCAGCCGGAATTCCTCAAGTGCCTTGGTCTCTTCTTTGACTGCCTGAAGATATTTAATCATAGCCGGATGAGTAGCCTCGTAGCTTCCCTCATACTGGCTAACAACCAATTGAGAATCAGAGTAGGCGTCAATTTTCATGGCCCCTGCCGCCTTACACATGCGAATGCCGGCTAGCAGGGCTTCATATTCCGCCTCATTGTTAGAGGCCTGAAATTTGAAGCGTAGTGCATACTCAAATCTGTCTCCTTCAGGAGACTCATAAATTACACCTGCACCACAGCCGTTCTTTGTAGAGCTCCCGTCTACGTACACTTTCCAAACCTGATCAAGATTATCCGGAGCCACCGGACGAGTCATTTCCACAATGAAGTCGGCAAACGCCTGACCTTTCACTGCCTTTCTTGGTTCGTAAGCGATTTCAAGGCTCTGCATTTCAATAGCCCATTTCAACATTCTCCCGGATGAGTCCAAGGTAGACATTGGCCGCTTGAGTGGCTGGTCCGTGTAAATCACCACCGGATGTGCCAAAAAGTAAGGCTTCAATTTTTTGAATGCCATATACAAAGCGAGGCCAAATTTTTCAACCATGGGGTACCGGAGTTCAGCATTTTTAAGAACATGGCTAATGAAGTAAACCGGGAGCTGCGCGCCGTCTCGCTCAGCAAGGAGAACGACACTGAGGGCATGGTCTGAGACGGCTAAATACATGTACAACGTCTCCCTAGGCAAAGGACTGACCAACCTAGGCAGAGAATGTAAATGCTCTTTCAACCTCTGGAACGCCGCCTCAGCATCATCCCCCCATTCAAATCTGGTCTTCTTCCTGATTGCTTGGAAGAAGTAGAGGCATTTGTCGCCTGACCGGCTGAGGAATCTTCCCAAGGCAGCCAGGCAACCGGTGAGTCTCTGGACTTCCTTGACAGAATGGGGTGACTGCATGTCAATCACCGCCTGTATCTTCTCAGGGTTAGCCTCTATCCCCCTTTGATCAATCAGGAACCCGAGAAACTTCCTAGACTCAACACCAAAGACGCATTTCTTAGGATTTAACATGACCTTATGCCGCCTGAGTGTGGTGAAGGTTTCTCGGAGATCAGCAAGGTGATCCGCCTGCTACTTAGATTTGACTATCATGTCATCAATGTATGCCTCCACATTCCTCCCAATCTGATTAACAAAGACCGTATTAATCATTCGTTGGAAAGTGGCAGGCGCATTTTTCAAGCCAAACGGCATCACAGTATAACAGAATAACCCCTGATCAGTGACAAAGGTCGTCTTCTCTTGATCTTTTTTCCACAGGGGTATCTGATGGAAGCCGGAATAGGCATCCATAAAGCTCATCAATGCGTGGCCGGCTGTAGAGTCGACCAAGCTGTCGATTTTTGGAAGCGGATAACTGTCCTTTGGACACGCCTTGTTGAGGTATGTGTAATCAACACACATGCGCCAGGTCCCATTCGGCTTCTTAACAAGGACCACATTGGCCACCCAGTCGGGAAAACTACAAGGCCGAATGAACCTGGCATCTAGCAGCTTTTTGACTTCGGCAGCTGCCGCCTGACTTCTTTCCTCACCGTGGTTTCTTTTCTTTTGCCGGATGGGCTTCTTTTTGGGATCCACGGCAAGTTTGTGGACAGTGAGATCCGGGCTGACGCCTGGCACATCTCTTCCACTTCAAAGGCGAAGATGTCTTTGAATTCCTTCAGCAGAAGGTGTAGGCTTGCACCCAAGGTAGCATGCGCAACCGTCCCAACCTTAACAGTACGTTCGGGACTGCTGTTATCCAGAACGAGATCAATGCATTCGTCAGCCGGTTGGGGACGAAGCTCATCTGACCGCTCACCGGTCAGTGATTGCTATTTTTTCTTCTTCTTCACCTCCACCAACATAGGTGCCTTTCTTTTCTTACCGGCTGCTGGTGGGGCGGGAGCTGGGTCGGCATCCTTGACATTGTCAAGGTCTATTGGTTCTTGACCGCCTGGGGCCACGGTATCTCGAACGGCTGAGAGATAGCACTCTCGGGCCGTCTTCTGATCCCCATTCAAGGAAACAACAGAGCCGTCATCCCTCTCATACTTGATGAGCATGAGAGACGGGATGATTACTGCCTTGGCTACGTTAAGGGTTGGCCTGCCAAGGATGATGTTGTAGGCGGTCAACTCCTCAACGACCAAGAATCTGACGACAATGTGTCGTCCCTGGCCTTTCTCCCCCAGCCGGATGGGTAAGTCAATTCTTCCGGCTGGGTAGACCATCCCACCCCCAAAACCAACCAAGGGATGGGTGACCGGATGCATGCTGCTGACATTGTATTTCAGCTTTTGCAGGCACCGGAGGCTGATGATGTCTGATGAGCTGCCGGTGTCTATAAGGATCCGTCCAACCAGCTGGTTGGCAACCTTACATTCAATGACCACCGGGTCATCATGCGGGCGGCGGACGCTGCCCCTGTCCTTCTCAGTGATCAGGACGTCTGGGAAGGAGGAGCTGGCTTCCGCCTGCTCATCATCATCTTTGTCCATCTTTCGAAGATGGCTCTTGGTGCCCCGGATGGTAGGGCCACCACATGAGAACCCGCCCGCTATAGTGTAGACCGGCTCCTTGTCGGTATCCGAACTACTAGCAGGCTGGGGGGTAGTCTTGGAGGACTGACCCTTGTTTTTCTTTTTTGCCCCGGCTGGGGACTTAGAAATGTAGGACTTCAACAGCCCTTTGTCAGCCAGACGGTCCAACGCACGCTGAAGACTGAAGCAGTCGTTGGTGTCATGGCCAACTTCCTCATGGAACTGACAGAATTTATTCTTGTTCCGTGACTGGACAGAACTCTTCATAGGATTCGGCTTCTCAATGGACAGCCGGTCCTTTACCTCCATGAGGATGGAGTTGGAGTCTTTGTTAAACTCGTACTTGGGGACGTACGGTTTAAACTCTTTCTTTTTCTTCTAGGACGGCTGGTCAGAGTCACTAACCGCCCAGACTTCTTTTCTCTTCTTGCTCTCTTCTTTCTTTTTTGCCGGCTGAGCAGGCCGACTGTCTTTCTGTCTGTCAGACTTCTTAGAGTCCGACTGACTACCAGGCGAGCAGAGGTCGGTAGCTTGAATGTAGCTTTCCGCCTCCCTCAGGGCCGCCTGTAGGGTGAAAGCCCCTTTTCTGACGAGGTCGAACTTAAAGGTCGACCCGTCTCTCAGACCCTTAAAAAAGTCTGTAAAAGCTACCTCGTCCGACAGTCCTTGAATCTGAATTCTTATCAGATTGAACCGCCTGACATATGAGCGCAGCCCTTCTCTCTCTCCCTGCTTAACAGTGCTCAGATCAAGGCTTGTTTTCTTAGCAGGGATGTTCATTGAGAAGTTAGAGGCAAACAGGAAGGCAAGCTTCCTGAAGCTGTCTATGGACCCGGCTGGCAGATTACCAAACCATTGTTGGGCAATGCCCTTCAATGTAGCCGGGAAGCATCGATACCAGGCGGCATCATCCAACCCCTGCAGATACATGAGGTTGGTGTAAGCCATGAGGTGATCTTCCGGGTTGGAGGTACCGTCATAGGTACCAACCAACACATTTTTAACCTTGGCCGGCTGAGCCGCCTCGGTTATCTCTCGAGTGAACGCAGAAGATTGTTCACCCAGGCGCAGCAAACGAAGCTGCCAGTCCAAAGGCTGGACATTTGGATATGCCGCCTGACTCCCAAAAAGGGCCGGTTGCATGAAGTGAGGAGGATATTGCCCGTAAGCCGGAGAAGGCATATACGGGACAGCTCCAATCATATGAGGGCCAGAATGGACGGTATTACCGCCTGTCTGACTCTCATGCAAGGAGAGTGCACTCCCTGCAGAAACGTTGTTGAAACTGTCTGGAAAGTTCGACGTTGAAGCCGACTCAGACAGCGATTGATTTCTCTTCCGGTTAATAATTTCCCGGGCATCAGAAGTTGGTCTTTTACTTCTCACCGGCTGTTGGGGCCGGCGAGTGTTATTGGTGTTCCCCCCAGAAAGGAGAATTTTTAACCAATCGATGGTCCCGGCTGCCTTCTCCTTTGGGTGAGGAGTAGGCTGCCGGTTTCTGACTGACTTCCCCTTTTCTGGAGGAGTCTTCTTCACCGACTGACCTTTACTTGGGCCAGCCTGGTTTTTGGTGATCAGCTTTGTAATTTCACCCTTGAAACTCGTCATGAACCTCATGAGTTCGTCTCGGGTGACAAGGGCCGATCCAGCTGCCGTTTGGGTTGCCCCTTCCGGCTTCCCAGTAGGTCTGCTCGGACCCGCCTGGGAGGCGCCCCGCTCCAAAGTCTCTTTGGGCCGGATGCGCTTGACTCTGAGAGAGCCGTCCTCGGCTGTAGAGGTTTCGACCTGAGGATCCTCATCCTCCTCGTGGTCTGTAAAAACTTCTGGGTCTTCACCCAGACGGTTAGGGGGTGGTACAGACTCTTGAACCATCTTCGAGGTACTCTCCCCACAGACGGCGCCAAATGTTTTGGGGGTTTTTGTCCCTCGGGAGAGTTACAACACGAAGACTGATCCGGGATGAGCTGTACCTGCAAAACAAACGGAGACACCTGTTGGGTGGTGCTCCGCCTCCAACGATCAAGTTAGTAACTTAAAAGGAATAAAGAGTACGGAAATTTAGGTGGGTATCTGCTCGGATTCCAAGCTCAGGTGTTTCTCTGATGTAAGAGAATGCAGGTGTATTAAATGATAAAAACGTGCCTCTGAAATGAGGGACATCTCCCTATTTATAGGGTCATTGGGAATTGCCCCTGATTAGTTCACTAAACCCTAATCATTTGGTGGGCTGCGCCGTTTTCCGGCGTTCTCGGGATTTGGGCCTGAAGGCCGCCTTTTCCCCTTTATTTCTGGAATGACACGTGTCAAGCAGGGATTGGTCCATTTTGGACCAATCTGAGGCTGACACGTGTCACCCTCTGATTGGGACACGTGGTAGGGTAAAAATACCCTAAACACCTTCTTCTACAAAAATAAAGAAAACAGTTAGTCAAAAGATTAACAAAAGCAAGTAAAGCATCAATACGGACGGTAAATTGCTGAGTGTGTTATAATTATACTCAGCTTGAACATGGTACTAAGTCCACAAGCGGAGAGGAAGGCCTCGTTCTTAAAAAAGTCCGGGTTCTTAGGGACGATTATTTGAGTCCCATCCTCTAAGGGCGCAGTAGTTGTCTTAAAAAAGCCCGACTCCATAATCTGCTCGTAAGCCTTGGAAGACATCTGGGGCAGGGTGCACTTCTTCCCGAGCAGCGCTATATCTTGATTGTACCGGTGAAGGAACCGGTTGTGCCTTATAGTTGGAAAGAAGATCATATGAAATCTATCCTTCCAACCCGACCATTTGGATGGTTTGTCCAAGGTCATTAAATATTACGGGTGTGTGGTTAGAGTGTACCATGCACCATACCCGTCTGGGGCCCGGCTCATATAATGCATATGGGAAAACACAGCAAAGCTAGGCTCTATGTTCTAAAACTCGCAAGCAGCAATATAGCCAAGAATGTTTAGCCACGAGTTTGGGGTAAGTTGTCAGACACCCAAGTCATACCCCTTCAAAATCCTTTTAATCCCTTCATGAAGGGGAAAGTGGAGGCCGGCTTTAATCACGGCTTCATAGCAGCCGAAATAGCTGTCGGCGTTCTCAATATCATCCTCCCAGGAAATCGTTGCCTCAGGCGGAGGAACCTCTATTCTCCATTCCTCTCCTACCTGATGCGCTTTTGCAAAAGCTCTAAAGTTGCTTTGCATAACAGCTAAGTCCCTAGGAAGCATTTTAATGGTTAAGGGATTTGGATGAGCCAGCCCTTTAGCCGGCTGCTAATACTCAGCCGCTATATCTTTTGGTCATAGACCGACGCCTCTGAGTCGGATCTCTCGACGGCTTCCTCGCTGCCTGATCCCTCTTCACCAGACCCTAAGGAAGAGGCATCGTCCTCGCCGTCTTCCCCTTCTAATATCGTGTCACTAGGGGTTAAAGGGGTGCCACCCGAAGAAGAACCCACCTGCTCTTGCTCTTCCTCCAAATTCTCATACTCCTTCTTTAGGGTAAAAATACCCTAGACATGTGGACCAATGAGAGAGGCCCACGTGTCAAGCCCTAGCAGGTCACCATAGGCCACTCACCAGCTGACACGTGGCAACCTCAGAGAATAATAAGAATTGCGGCCTTCAAAGGCCCAATTCCCGCAAAATTCGCACTTTACGGCACGGCCCCACAAAACCTAGTTCAGAGTGACCTAGGGAGGGGCACTTTTCCCAACGACCCTATAAATAGGGAGATATTCCCCCAATTAGGGGACACATTGAATCATTTATTACACCCATTTTTTCTCTCATCAGAGAACACCTAATCTCGGAATCCGAGAAGATCCCACCTAAATTTCCGCACTTTTTTCTTTCATTCAAGTTCTAACTTGATCTTTGGAGGCGAGCTCCTACCACCCGGAGTCTCCGTTGATTTTGCAGGTACAACTTGAGCCAGACCAGTCTTTGTGCCGTAACTCTCCTAAGGGACAAAAACACCTAAAACATTTGGCGCCGGCGGTAGGGAGAGTACCTCAAGGATGGTTCAAGAGTCTGTACCACCTCCTGACCAGCCGGTTAACTAGCCAGAGGTCTTTACTGACCAAGAGGATGATGATCCTAGGTCGAAACCTACATAGCCAGAGATGGCTCTCTAATTACCAAGCGCATCCGTCTCAGAGACACTCTGGAACGGGGTGCAAGCCAGGCGGGTACAAGAAACCCCCTGGTCAGCTGGAAGGGGAAACCCATACGACAGACGGATCCGCTCTAGTCACCCGAGATGAACTCATGAAATTCATGACTAGTTTCAAGGGTGAAATCAAGGATCTGATCACTAAGAGCTGGTCTGGCCCAAGCAAGGGTCAGTCGGCAAGGATAACTCCTCCAGAAAGGAGAAAGCCAGTTAGGGACAGGCAGCCGACTCCACATCCAAAGGACAAGGCAGCCGGGACCTTTGACTGGTCCAAAATTCTTCTACCCCAGAGGAATACCAGAAGCACCCGTAGGAGTGAACAGCCGATGGGAAACAAAAAAATCAACTCCTGATGCTTGGGAAATCATCACCCGCAGGAGGAATTAACAATTGTCGGAGTCAGCCTCCACCTCGAGCTTTCCGGACAGCTTTAACAATACATATGCAGGGAATGCCCAATCCTTGCATGAGAGCCATATAGGCGGTAATACTTTCCACTCTGGCCCTCACATGATTGGGAATGCACTGTACGTACCGCCTATGGTCTACGGCCCGTATTCTCCTCACTTCATGAAGCCGACCCTCTTTAGAGGTCAGGCAGCGTACAGCAATGTCCAGCCACTAGACTGGCAGCTTTGTCTGCTCCGCCTTGGTGAACAACCTTCTGCGTTCACTAGGGAAATAACTGAGGCGGCACAGCCTGCCAAGGTAAAAAACGTGTTGGTAGGTACTTTTGATGGTACCTCCAACCCGGAAGACCACCTCATGGCATACACCAACCTCATGTATTTACAGGGGTTGGACGATGCCACTTGGTGTCGATACTTCCCGGCTACATTAAAGGGCATTGCCCAATAATGGTTTGGCAACTTCCCAGCCAGTTCTATTGATAGCTTCAAGAAGCTTGCCTTCTTGTTTGCTTCCAACTTCTCGATGAACATCCCTGCGAAGAAAACAAGTCTTGACTTGAGCACTATTAAGCAGGGAGAGAGAAAAGGGTTACGCTCCTATGTCAGGCGGTTCAATCTAACAAGAATACAGCTTCAAGGACTGTCTGATGAGGTAGCTTTCACAGACTTCTTTAAGAATCTGAGAGACGGGTCAACTTTTAAGTTTGACCTTGTCAGAAAAGGGGCATTCACCCGGCAGGCGACCCTAAGGGAGGCGGAAAGCTACATTCAAGCAAACGATCTCTGTTCGCCTAGCAGCCAGTCAGACTCCAAGAAGTATGACAAACAGAAAGATAGCCGAACTGCTCAGCCGACAAAGAAAAAAGAAGAGAGCAAGAAGAGAAAAGAAGTCTTGGCGGTGGGCGATTAAGTCGTCCCAGAAGAAAAAGAAAGAGTTTAAACCGTACATCCCCAAGTACGAGTTTAACAAGGACTGCAACTCCATCCTCATGGAGATCTAGGACCGACTGTCTCTTAAGAAACCGAATCCAATGAAAAGTTCTAATCAATCAAGGAACAAAAATAAATTCTGCCAATACCATGAGGAAGTTGGCCATGACACCAACGACTGCTTAAGCCTTCAACGGGCGTTGGACCGTCTGGCTGACAAGGGGATGTTAAAGTCCTACATTTCTAAGTCCAAAGGGACTAACAATAAGAACCCGGGGCAGTTGTCTAAGACCCCCAGCCTGATAGTAGCTCGAAAACTGACAAGTAGCCGGTCTACACTATAGCAGGCGGATTCTCATGCGGTGGCCCAATAATCCGGGGCACCAAGAGCCATATTCAAAAGATGGACAATGATGAAGATGAGCAGGCGTCAGCTTGCTCCACCTTCCCAGACGTTTTGATCACTGAGAAGGACAGGGGCAGCGTCCGTCGCCCGCATGATGACCCGGTTGTCATTGAATGTAAGGTCGCCAATCAGTTGGTTGGGCGAATCCTTATTGACATCGGCAGTTCATCGGACATCATTAGTTAGAGGTGCTTGTAGAAGCTAAAGTACAAGCCCAGCAGCATGCACCCGGTAAACCACCCCCTGGTTGGCTTTGGAGGGGGATGGTGTACCCAGTTGGTAGGATTGATCTACCCATCCGGCTGGGAGAAAAAGGAGAAGGGCGACACCTGATCGTCAAGTTCTTGGTAGTTGAGGAACTGACCGGCTATAACATTATTTTAGGCCGTCCAACTCTCAACGAGGCCAAGGCGGTAATCATTCCTGTTTAGGGTATTTTTACCCTGCCACGTGGCCCAATCAGAGGGTGACACGTGTCAGCCTCAGATTGGTCCAAAATGGACCAATCCCTGCTTGACACGTGTCATTCCAGAAATAAAGGGGAAAAGGCGGCCTTCAGGCCCAAATCCCGAGAATGCCGGAAAACGGCGCAGCCCACCAAATGATTAGGGTTTAGTGAACTAATCAGGGGCAATTCCCAATGACCCTATAAATAGGGAGATGTCCCTCATTTCAGAGGCACGTTTTTATCATTTAATACACCTGCATTCTCTTACATCAGAGAAACACCTGAGCTTGGAATCCGAGCAGATACCCACCTAAATTTCCGTACTCTTTATTCCTTTTAAGTTACTAACTTGATCGTTGGAGGCGGAGCACCACCCAACAGGTGTCTCCGTTTGTTTTGCAGGTACAGCTCATCCTGGATCAGTCTTCGTGTTGTAACTCTCCCGAGGGACAAAAACCCCCAAAACATTTGGCGCCGTCTGTGGGGAGAGTACCTCGAAGATGGTTCAAGAGTCTGTACCACCCCCTAACCGTCTGGGTGAAGACCCAGAAGTTTTTACAGACCACGAGGAGGATGAGGATCCTCAGGTCGAAACCTCTACAGCCGAGGACGGCTCTCTCAGAGTCAAGCGCATCCGGCCCAAAGAGACTTTGGAGCGGGGCGCCTCCCAGGCGGGTCCGAGCAGACCTACTGGGCAGCCGGAAGGGGCAACCCAAACGGCAGCTGGATCGGCCCCTGTCACCCGAGACGAACTCATGAGGTTCATGACGAGTTTCAAGGGTGAAATTACAAAGCTGATCACCAAAAACCAGGCTGGCCCAAGTAAAGGTCAGTCGGTGAAGAAGACTCCTCCAGAAAAGGGGAAGTCAGTCAGAAACCGGCAGCCCACTCCTCACCCAAAGGAGAAGGCAGCCGGGACCATCGATTGGTCAAAATTCTCCTTTCTGGGGGGAACACCAATAACACTCGCCGGCCCCAACAGCCGGTGAGAAGTAAAAGACCAACTTCTGATGCCCGGGAAATTATTAACCGGAAGAGAAATCAATCGCTGTCTGAGTCGGCTTCAACGTCGAACTTTCCAGACAGTTTCAACAAAGTTTCTGCAGGGAGTGCACTCTCCTTGCATGAGAGTCAGACAGGCGGTAATACCGTCCATTCTGGCCCTCATATGATTGGAGCTGTCCCGTATATGCCTTCTCCGGCTTACGGGCAATATCCTCCTCACTTCATGCAACCGGCCCTTTTTGGGAGTCAGGCGGCATATCCAAATGTCCAGCCTTTGGACTGGCAGCTTCGTTTGCTGCGCCTGGGTGAACAATCTTATGCGTTCACTCGAGAGATAACCGAGGCGGCTCAGCCGGCCAAGGTTAAAAATGTGTTGGTTGGTACCTATGACGGTACCTCCAACCCGGAAGATCACCTCATGGCTTACACCAACCTCATGTATCTGCAGGGGTTGGATGATGCCGCCTGGTGTCGATGCTTCCCGGCTACATTGAAGGGCATTGCCCAACAATGGTTTGGTAATCTGCCAGCCGGGTCCATAGACAGCTTCAGGAAGCTTGCCTTCCTATTTGCCTCTAACTTCTCAATGAACATCCCTGCTAAGAAAACAAGCCTTGATCTGAGCACTGTTAAGCAGGGAGAGAGAGAAGGGCTGCGCTCATATGTCAGGCGGTTCAATCTGATAAGAATTCAGATTCAAGGACTGTCGGACGAGGTAGCTTTTACAGACTTTTTTAAGGGTCTGAGAGACGGGTCGACCTTTAAGTTCGACCTCGTCAGAAAAGGGGCTTTCACCCTACAGGCGGCCCTGAGGGAGGCGGAAAGCTACATTCAAGCTACCGACCTCTGCTCGCCTGGCAGTCAGTCGGACTCTAAGAAGTCTGACAGACAGAAAGACAGCCGGCCTGCTCAGCCGGCAAAAAAGAAAGAAGAGAGCAAGAAGAGAAAAGAAGTCTGGGCGGTTAGTGACTCTGACCAGCCATCCCAGAAGAAAAAGAAAGAGTTTAAACCGTACGTCCCCAAGTACGAGTTTAACAAAGACTCCAACTCCATCCTCATGGAGGTAAAGGACCGGCTGTCCATTGAGAAGCCGAATCCTATGAAGAGTTCTGTCCAGTCACGGAACAAGAATAAATTCTGTCAGTTCCATGAGGAAGTTGGCCATGACACCAACGACTGCTTCAGTCTTCAGCGTGCGTTGGACCGTCTGGCTGACAAAGGGCTGTTGAAGTCCTACATTTCTAAGTCCCCAGCCGGGGCAAAAAAGAAAAACAAGGGTCAGTCCTCCAAGACTACCCCCCAGCCTGCTAGTAGTTCGGATACCGACAAGGAGCCGGTCTACACTATAGCGGGCGGGTTCTCATGTGGTGGCCCTACCATCCGGGGCACCAAGAGCCATCTTCGAAAGATGGACAAAGATGATGATGAGCAGGCGGAAGCCAGCTCCTCCTTCCCAGACGTCCTGATCACTGAGAAGGACAGGGGCAGCGTCCGCCGCCCGCATGATGACCCGGTGGTCATTGAATGTAAGGTTGCCAACCAGCTGGTTGGACGGATCCTTATAGACACCGGCAGCTCATCAGACATCATCAGCCTCCGGTGCCTGCAAAAGCTGAAATACAATGTCAGCAGCATGCATCCGGTCACCCATCCCTTGGTTGGTTTTGGGGGTGGGATGGTCTACCCAGCCGGAAGAATTGACTTACCCATCCGGCTGGGGGAGAAAGGCCAGGGACGACACATTGTCGTCAGATTCTTGGTCGTTGAGGAGTTGACCGCCTACAACATCATCCTTGGCAGGCCAACCCTTAACGTAGCCAAGGCAGTAATCATCCCGTCTCTCATGCTCATCAAGTATGAGAGGGATGACGGCTCTGTTGTTTCCTTGAATGGGGATCAGAAGACGGCCCGAGAGTGCTATCTCTCAGCCGTTCGAGATACCGTGGCCCCAGGCGGTCAAGAACCAATAGACCTTGACAATGTCAAGGATGCCGATCCAGCTCCCGCCCCACCAGCAGCCGGTAAGAAAAGAAAGGCACCTATGTTGGTGGAGGTGAAGAAGGAGAAAAAATAGCAATCACTGACCGGTGAGCGGTCAGATGAGCTTCGTCCCCAACCGGCTGACGAATGCATTGATCTCGTTCTGGATAACAGCAGTCCCGAACGTACTGTTAAGGTTGGGACGGTTGCGCATGCTACCTTGGGTGCAAGCCTACACCTTCTGCTGAAGGAATTCAAAGACATCTTCGCCTTTGAAGTGGAAGAGATGTGCCAGGCGTCAGCCCGGATCTCGCTGTCCACAAACTTGCCGTGGATCCCAAAAAGAAGCCCATCCGGCAAAAGAAAAGAAACCACGGTGAGGAAAGAAGTCAGGCGGCAGCTGCCGAAGTCAAAAAGCTGCTAGATGCCAGGTTCATTCGGCCTTGTAGTTTTCCCGACTGGGTGGCCAATGTGGTCCTTGTTAAGAAGCCGAATGGGACCTGGCGCATGTGTGTTGATTACACAGACCTCAACAAGGCGTGTCCAAAGGACAGTTATCCGCTTCCAAAAATCGACAGCTTGGTCGACTCTACAGCCGGCCACGCCTTGATGAGCTTTATGGATGCCTATTCCGGCTTCCATCAGATACCCCTGTGGAAAAAAGATCAAGAGAAGACGACCTTTGTCACTGATCAGGGGTTATTTCTGTTATACTGTGATGCCGTTTGGCTTGAAAAATGCGCCTGCCACTTTCCAACGAATGATTAATACGGTCTTTGTTAATCAGATTGGGAGGAATGTGGAGGCATACATTGATGACATGATAGTCAAATCTAAGCAGCAGGCGGATCACCTTGCTGATCTCCGAGAAACCTTCACCACACTCAGGCGGCATAAGGTCATGTTAAATCCTAAGAAATGCGTCTTTGGTGTTGAGTCTGGGAAGTTTCTCGGGTTCCTGATTGATCAAAGGGGGATAGAGGCTAACCCTGAGAAGATACAGGCGGTGATTGACATGCAGTCACCCCATTCTGTCAAGGAAGTCCAGAGACTCACCGGTTGCCTGGCTGCCTTGGGAAGATTCCTCAGCCGGTCAGGCGACAAATGCCTCTACTTCTTCCAAGCAATCAGGAAGAAGACCAGATTTGAATGGGGGGATGATGCTGAGGCGGCGTTCCAGAGGTTGAAAGAGCATTTACATTCTCTGCCTAGGTTGGTCAGTCCTTTGCCTAGGGAGACGTTGTACATGTATTTAGCCGTCTCAGACCATGCCCTCAGTGCCGTTCTCCTTGCTGAGCGAGACGGCGCGCAGCTCCCGGTTTACTTCATTAGCCATGTTCTTAAAAATGCTGAACTCCGGTACCCCATGGTTGAAAAATTTGGCCTCGCTTTGTATATGGCATTCAAAAAATTGAAGCCTTACTTTTTGGCACATCCGGTGGTGATTTACACGGACCAGCCACTCAAGCGGCCAATGTCTACCTTGGACTCATCCGGGAGAATGTTGAAATGGGCTATTGAAATGCAGAGCCTTGAAATCGCTTACGAACCAAGAAAGGCAGTGAAAGGTCAGGCGTTTGCCGACTTCATTGTGGAAATGACTCGTCCGGTGGCTCCGGATAATCTTGATCAGGTTTGGAAAGTGTACGTAGACGAGAGCTCTACAAAGAACGGCTGTGGTGCAGGTGTAATTTATGAGTCTCCTGAAGGAGATAGATTTGAGTATGCACTACGCTTCAAATTTCAGGCCTCTAACAATGAGGCGGAATATGAAGCCCTGCTAGCCGGCATTCGCATGTGTAAGGCGGCAGGGGCCATGAAAATTGACGCCTACTCTGATTCTCAATTGGTTGTTAGCCAGTATGAGGGAAGCTACGAGGCTACTCATCCGGCTATGATTAAATATCTTCAGGCAGTCAAAGAAGAGACCAAGGCACTTGAGGAATTCCGGCTGAATCAGGTGCCTAGGTCGGAAAACAATCAGGCGGATGCATTGTCAAAGCTGGCATCTTCCGCTTGCCATGATACGCCTCGGTCAGTCTTCTGGGAAGTTCTTGAAAAAAGAAGCATCTATGAGGATCCCGTTGGAATTCTGGACCGAAGCTCTACCTAGATGGATGGCATCCGGGCCTATCTCTCAGACGGCACACTTCCTGATTCGCCACAGGAAGCAGCCGTCCTGAAAAAGCGAGCTGCAAGATTCGAGTTAAAAAATGGAGAACTCTTCAAGGCGGGGTTTCTGAAGCCTTTGTTGAAGTGTGTCACCCCAGAAAAGGGGAAAGAAGTTCTCGAAGACTTGCACTCAGGATTCTGCGCCTCTCACATAGGCGGCAGGTCCCTAGCCGTCAGAGCCAGACGACATTACTTTTGGCCCACTCTTGAGGCAGACGCCAAGGAGTTGGTGAAGAAATGTGACAAGTGCCAAAAATTTGGCAAACTCATTCACCGTCCGGCTACTGATCTGACGGCCATCCACAGCCCAATCCCGTTTGCAAAATGGGGCATGGACATTCTAGGTCCTTACACGCCTGCTCCAGGCGGAAAGCGCTATATCTTAGTGGCTGTGGATTACTTCACCAAGTGGGTTGAGGCTGAGGCGGTTAAAAACATCAAGACCTCAGACGTAATTTCCTTCATCTGGAAGAACATTATCACCCGGTACGGGGTACCCATGTCTATGGTTTTTTATAATGGTCCTCAGTTTGAGACGACTCAGCTAAAAACTTGGTTGGGAGATCAGGGGATCTCAAGCTATTTCGCATCTGTTGGCCGGCCCCAAGCAAACGGCCAAGTTGAAGCTTTCAACAAACTCATCTCAGACGGCATTAAAAAGAAAATAGAAAGAGCTGGTGGCTTATGGGCAGAAGAATTAATTCATGTCCTGTGGGCCATCCGGACAACAACGAAAGGGGCAACCGGTGAAACCCCATTTCTCATGGTTTACGGTGCTGAAGCCGTCTTGCCCATCGAACATTACGAGCCGACTCTCAGAGTCATGAGGCTATCATGTGCAAAGGCTTTGGAGCCACATTATCAGGTCCAGCTCTAACCTGGTTCATTAATTTAGATAATGGGACTATTCAATCTTTTGCAGGAATGGTGAACCTATTCAAGGTCCAATTTGCCAGCAGCAGGAAAATCGAAAAACAATCTTCAGATCTGTACCGCGTTGTGCAGAGACATGGTGAATCCTTGAGAGATTATCTTAACAGGTTCAACAGGGAGAAGATTGGAATACATAAGTGTGATGCTCCCACAACAATCGAAGCGTTCAGAAGAGGATTGCTAGACCATAGCGAGCTCTACAAGGAGTTGACTAAATATCCCTGTACAACCTTTAAAGATGTGTAAGCCAAAGCTATGGCTCAAGAACAGGGAAAATTGCAGCATTGAACAGGTTCATCTCGAAATCTTCAGACAAGAATAGAGCCTTTTACGAAGTACTGAAGAAGAATAAGGAATTCAAGTGGGAACAAGAGCACGACGAAGCATTCCAGAAGCTGAAAGAATACTTAGCCAACCCGTTGATTCTCTCCAAACCCAAAGAAGGGGAGCCGCTTCAGTTGTACCTCGTAGTGTCTAAAGGGACAGTTAGCGCAGTTCTCACAAGAGAGGAAGACAAAAAACAGTTCCCACTCTACTACGTAAGCAAAACCCTACTCAGTGCAGAAATGAGGTACGCATCATTAGAGAAAATCATTTTAGCCTTATTCATTGCTTCAGTGAAACTACGCCCATACTTTGAAAGCCACTCCATACGAGTACGTACCAACTATCCCATCAAAGCTATCATGAGAAAGCCAGAGATGTCAGGAAGGATGGAGAAATGGGCCTTACACTTGAGCAGATATGATATAAAATACGAACCCAGGACGACAGTCAAATCACAAGCCTTGGCAGACTTCGTAGCAGACTTCAACCCTACCCTTGAAGAAGAAGCACAGAAGGAAGTACTGGCGCTACAAGAACCAAAAGCTACACAGAAATGGATACTCCACACAGATGGCGCAGCAAACATACATGGAGTGGGCTTGGGAGTAGTACTGACGTCACCCCAAGGAGACAAGATAGCACAGACAATAAGGTGCAACTTCAAAGCAACCAATAATGAAGCTGAATATGAAGCACTAATCACAGGATTAACCGTTGCAAAGGACATGAAGATACAACATCTAGAGGTAATTTCAGACTCCTTGCTCATGGTAAACCAAATCAACGGAGAGTATGCAGCAAAGGACGCCAGAATGATAGCTTACCTGGAAGTCGCAAAGAAGCTCATTAAAGAGTTCAAGGAATTCAAAATAGAACAAGTACCCAGAAACTTGAACACTGAAGCAGACGCCCTGGCAAACTTGGGATCAAACATCAACCCAGAGGAATTTGGAACTATCCCTCTAGTGCACGTACTCTTTCCAGCCATAGAGAAAGAATCAACAATGAGTATTTACGAAGTTCAAACAAACCTTACAGAAGAGGAAGACAACAGCTGGACAACACCATTGAAAGAATACCTCTTGGGCAAGACAAAACCAACAGGGAAAGTAGCAGCTCAAGCGTTTGCTCAGAAAGCCTCCAAGTACTGTCTGATCAGCAATGTACTCTTCAAGAAATCTGCAGCAGGACCTTTCTTACGATGCCTAGAAGAAAAAGAAGCTCAGCAAGTCCTACAAGCCTTACACAGCGGAGAATGTGGAAACCATTCCGGAGGAAGGAACCTAGCCAACAGAGCACTCAGAATGGGATACTACTAGCCCAGCATGAGAAAGGACGCAACAGAGTTCGCCAAGAAATGCTTAGCATGCCAAAAGCACGCACCCTTGACACACAAGCCATCAGAAGAGTTACATCCAACATTGACGCCTTGGCCATTTATGAAGTGGGGAATGGATATAGTAAAGCTACCTCCATCATCAGGACAGAGAATATACTTCTTAGCAATGACAGACTACTTTTCGAAATGGATCGAAGCAGAAGCATACAAGGAAATCAAGGATAAGCATGTCATCTCGTTTATAAAAAGAAACATTCTAAGTAGATTCGGAGTACCAGCAGAGATCATTACAAACAATGGATCCCAATTCATCAGTAATAAGACCACCAAATTCTATAAGGAATGGAACATCTCCCTCATCACATCTACACCTAGGTACCCACAAGCAAATGGACAGGCAGAATCAAGCAACAAAGTCCTTATAGGCAACATGAAGAAAAGGCTAGAAGGAGCCAAAGGGAAATGGGCAGACGAACTACCCAACATACTGTGGGCAGATAGAACAACTCCAAAAGGCGCTACAGGCCACACTCCATTCTCATTGGTGTACGGATGTGAAGCAGTGATCCCAACAGAGGTAGAAGTCCCCACAGCAAGGTATGGGTTAATGACAGAAGAAAGGAACCAAGCAGAATTAATCCACAACCTAGATACAGTAGAAGAACTTAGAGAAGATGCACAAATGAGGATGGCAGCATACCAGCAAGAAGTAGCAAGATCTTTTAATAAGAATGTTAGAACAAAAGTCTTCAAACTAGGAGATTGGGTTCTCAGAAAAGTATACGAAAACACCAAGGAAGTAAACGCAGGGAAGCTAGCACCCAACTGGGAAGGACCCTACGAGATCATTAAGGTAGTAGGTAACGGAGCTTACAGACTCAGAAATGCAGAAGGAAAAGAAGTACAGCGAAGCTGGAATGCAACACACTTAAAGCTATATCATTTCTGAAGAAGCGAAGGTATGTAGTTATCATTTCAATTTTGTCTTTTTTTACCAAAAACAAAAAAAAAAGAAGAAAAATACAAAAACACAAAAATCTCTAACAGCCAAAATCAGCACGAAAGGTACTCCTCTTTACTCACACTTTGTCAATTCAATTTATGATCATTACGAGTACTGACTTTGGCATCGGAGGGCCGTTGGGGAAACCCACGGCCACCCCTCACCTTATTCTGTTTTGCAAGGAACATTACCTACACTACTAGGCAAAAGCACAACAGACCATCACAGAACAAAGGTTAACCATCCCTGCAAGGAACAAACCAACTATCCTCGCAGAGCAAGCAAACACATGTAAGCAACATTACATTCATATTACAACCGTAATACAACTGTAATACAACTGCAATACGACTGCAATACGATTATAAGACAACAATGATACAACAAGAAACGTAAATACAGATCAACATAACAAAAAGGAGACAGAAATACTTAGTTGCAGAGCAACAAAACAAACAAATTATCCAGCTACAGAAATGTAGCACAAAGACAAAACAAATTATCCAACTGCACTAAGGCAGTAAAAACAAACATCCTCCAAATCTAACAAATTTTTAAAGGTGACACAGCACCACTGAAACTAATTCTCATCCATGTTGTCAGCAGGGACCACTTCCTCAGCGACAGGCTTTGTACTCTCTGGGACATCCCTAACCTCGGTGTTGTGAGGAGAATTCACTTCCTCATCAGCATAGCTCAGCAACAACGTGCCAGGAGCAGCAGTCCCTGCAGGAAACGCCACCTCAAAAGCAGCCTTGTCAGCCTCATAATCCCAGGCCTCATGTTTTCCTTGCTGAAATTCCTCCATCATTTCAAGACGAGCTTTGCCAAAGTAATACGCTGCAGCATCAACAGCCTTGTTCCCAGCCTCCTTCAAGGTCCTCTTCAGTCCATCACGTTCAGCAATGCAATCCCTGTGCCTAGCACGTTCAACCTTCAAAGCCTCAGTAGCAGCCTTGTACTTATTAGAAAGAGCATCACGCTCCTTCTTCATAGACTCATACGCTCGAGTAAACTCAGATACTTTGCCTAGTACGCCCAAGCAAGACTGCAGGCTCTGCAGAACACGGAATCAAGTAAGGAATGCACAATCCGGTTTTAACCATGTTTATTAAATTTTTTCTGATTTTTTTTTTCGGAGTATACCATACCTGGAAAGATTGCACATCAGCCTCTTGAGAAAGATCAGCAAAGGTCTGCGAAGATTAAAGATCCTTGAAGGACGGAAACAGTAAGGTGTCCACATGTGGAGCCAAGGAATCAAAAGAGAAATCAGCAGCGTCAACATCAATAGGCACCCCCAGCTTCCTCTTAAGGCCAGTACGAGGTGGAGGCGGAGGAGCCCCGCTCTTTGGAGCCACCGTATTGAGAGGAACAACCTTAGTAGTTGGAGGAGAAGAGCGATGTTTAAGGCGGCCCAGAAGGGAAGATGAGCTAAGAAGGTCATGAGACCTTAGTGACCTCGAAGTATCTACAAGAAACATGGCAGAACACAAAAGGGGATGTAACAGGGAACATGACAAACGCATACAACAAGGAGCACAACAAACATACTCAACAAAATACATCAGAAAGGATAAACAAATTAAGAGCTAAGTAAATCTTTAACAAAGGCAAAACAAATTTGCAACAGGACACATCCACAGGGAACAACACAACAAAAAACCACAAACAGAAAAGGAAAAAAGAAGAACATACCTTGAGACATAGTTGGGGAAACTTTCTGCTCAAAATCAGAATCGTCCAAAGACTTGATCTGGATAACCGCCTCTGATTGCGTCAACTTGATGAAAGATCTCTCGTCTACACTCAACTCGTACAACTTGTCTACCAAGGACGGAGATTGAGAACGCTGCTTCAATTTACTAACATAAAGTTTCAATCACTTAACATAATTAAAGATTGAATCTTTAGTACTTGGAAGCCTCAAAGAACAACAATTTCACACTTAATGCAATTAGTTTGCAATTATGTGAAAAATTAAACCAAGCTTTCAAACACAAATTACCACCAAGTAATCATGCCAAAAGAGGTTTAAAATTGCATATAAAATATGTATTGAACCAATTACATAACCACCATAAATATGCAATTAATTTTCAAGGTTAGAAAGACTTAAAAATTTTCGTCAAAAGAAAAATCCCTCGAAAAGTGCATTTCTGGTCGTTTTTTTGGCTAAAAACCGAGTCCAAAAAGGGTAAAATCATTTCCAGAACGTCTTTTCCACCCGAAATTCATTATTTTTGGGTCGAAATCTGGGTCGGGGCTAAAGTCAGCTTTAATACGAGGTCAAAATAGATAATACGAGCTACTAATCTAATCAGCAACTTAAACCAGAAAAATTAAGCCATAAAATCACCTTGAAAAAATATTATGATTTTAAAAATAAATGAGCGAGGCTCCGATACCGCTGTTGGGGGTTTGGTGAGTCCGACTCACCGTGGAAACAACCCCGACCCAAAGAACCACTCGCAATTAATAACACCATAAAGCATAACAAATAAACATAAAAGGATAAAATCGGAATTTACCTTTGAAGCGTGCTTCGCCCGACCAAATGGGAACCATCAAGCAAATAAGCCCAAATCAACAAAGAAGGAGAGCAGAACATAGGAGAATAAGAAAACAAAATACCTTCAGCCTCAACAGTGTCAATAAAAAAATCACAATCACCACCCAACGAGTCAATCCTCACAAAGAAGAACTTGTGATACCACTTCTTATCAAACGCCTTCTCCAAGTCAGTCACCAAAGGACCAACACCATCCTTCAAACGAAGACCAACCCGACCCTTACCACTGGTGATTTGGGTATTTTATACCCGGCCAAGTGGCCCAATCAGAAAGTGCCACGTGTCCTCCATATAGGTGCCATTTGGACCTACGGAATGATGACACGTGGAGGGAGGACTCTTCTCCGTCCTACGTGGACTGAAGGTCCAGCAGGGACCATTCAGTCGGTGACACGTGTCACCCAAAAGGTGCTTCAGAATCCTTTTGGGCACAGTGACACGTGTCACTCAGGTATTGGCCCTGGGATGGCGGCCTTCTAAGGCCCAAATCCCGAGGCGCCGCAAAACGGCGTGACCTAACTCCTAGGTACCGAGATCCTAGGAGGGCACACTCTTCCCTATAAATAGGGACATTGCGTCATTTATGACGATACACGAAAAAAGAGAGAATTTTTGACACACAATACGAGACAATACGTCACTTACCACAGAGCTGTCGTTTTCAAGGAACACACAGCACTTTACCTGAGCTTGGAATCCAAGCAGATAACTTTACTTCCGCACGTTTTATCTCCGAATATTTACTGACTTAATCTTCGGAGGCGGACCACCGACCATCCGGCGGTCCGTTTGCTTTGCAGGTACAGGCATCTTCAGTTGGATCCAGTTTCAGTGTTGTAACTCTCCCGAGGGACAAAAACCCCCGAAACATTTGGCGCCGTCTGTGGGGAGAGTACCTCTGAAATGGCTTCACAAGAGCTTGTACCAAATTCGGAGACCATTCGGCCTCCAAATGATGTACTGGTCCAAACGGACCATGACTTAGGTGACGACGCTGATGTCGAAACCTATGTGGATCCAAATGGATCCCTCATCTCTAAACGCATCCGCAGTAAGGAACGGCGAGAGCGTCCCCATGTTCAGGCAGGACCAAGCAAAACTGCTGGCCAGCCAAAGAAGCCCTCGGGGCGGCCGGTTGATCCTTCCCAGGCGGCAGGATCAACTCCCGTCACTCGGGATGAGCTAATGTCACTCCTGAGCAGCCTCAGGGGTGAAATCAAGCAGCTCGCCTCAAAGAAGTCGCCTACTCCTAGAAAGGAGCAGTCGGCCAAGAAGCCAGCCCAAGCTGGCAAACAGAAGTCGGTCAGGGACCGTCAGCCGACTCCTCATCCTGCTCCTAAGGAGAAGGCCAGGCCCCAATTTGACCTTAATCGGCTCCGTTTCCCAGAAATGGGCGCAAGAAAACCCATCCGGCACATACAGCCGGATGGTAGCAAAAAAACGTTCTCTGACGCTCGGCAATACATTGAGGAGAGGAGAACCCAGCAATCAGAGTCGGCTTCAACGTCGACTTATCATGATAGCTTTTGGAATACCTCTGTGAGGTGTTCCCAGTCTGTACATGAGACCCCAGCAAGCAGCCAAAGGGTTCAGTCTGGGCCGCATGTGATTCAGCCCGCCCAGTACATGGCACAGCCATTGTACCAGGCGCCAGTTGTACCTTACATGCAACCTACCCTCTATGGAGGACAGGCGGCATACGGCTATCAGCCGATGGATTGGCAGCTTAGGCTGCAACACCTTGGAAATCAACCCTCTGCTTTCTCCAGGGAAATAACTGAAGCCGTACAGCCGGCCAAAGTTAAAAACATTCTGGTTGGAGCCTATGACGGGACCTCCAACCCAGAAGACCACCTGCTAGCATACACCCACCTCATGTATTTACAAGGGTTGGATGATGCCGCATGGTGTCGTTGCTTTCCAGCCACCCTGAAGGGCATAGCCCAGCAGTGGTTTGGCAACCTGCCGGCTGGCTGCATAAATAGCTTCAAGACGCTTGCGTTCTTGTTTGCATCAAACTTCTCTATGAACATCCCTGCCAAAAAGACAAGTCTTGACTTGGGCAATGTACAGCAGGGA
The DNA here is from genome assembly GCF_948465745.1 of Chenopodium album. Classification (NCBI taxonomy): domain Eukaryota; kingdom Viridiplantae; phylum Streptophyta; class Magnoliopsida; order Caryophyllales; family Amaranthaceae; genus Chenopodium; species Chenopodium album. Next base: position 39,556,183 of record NC_137834.1, on the reverse strand, counting down.
GATAGAGAAGGTTTGCGATCCTACGTCAGGCGGTTCAATCTGGTCCGAATCCAGATTCATGGGCTGTCTGATGAGGTCGCCTTCACAGACTTCTTTAAGGGTCTGAAGGACGGGTCTACTTTTAAGTACGAACTCGTCCGCAAACAAATCTTTACTCTGCAAGGAGCCTTGCGAGAGGCGGAAGCCTACATACAGGCGACCGAACTCTGCTCCTCCAATAAGCAGTCGGACCATAAGAAGTCCGACCGGCAGAAAGAGACTCGGTCTGCTCAGCCGGCTCCTAAGCCAGAAGAGAGCAAAAAGAAAAAGCAAGTCTGGGCCATTGATAACTCTGATCAACCGGCCCAGAAGAAGAAAAAAGAATGGAAACCGTACGTCCCAAGGTACGAATTCAACAAGGACTGCTGCTCCATCCTTTTGGAAATTAAGGATCGGCTAACTCTTGAAAAGCCGACTGCTATGAAAGGTTCCGCTGAAAATAGGAACAAAAACAAGCATTGCCATTTCCATGAGGATGTTGGCCATGACACGAACGACTGCTTTAGTCTCAAGCGGGAGCTCGATCGTCTGGCCGACAAAGGACAGCTTAAGTCCTATGTGAAGTCCAAAGTGACTTCAAAAGCAAATCTGGGGCAGTCCAAGAAAAAGACTCCCCAGCCTGCTGTGAGTGCCGAAACTGATGAAGAACCGGTGTACACCATAGCAGGCGGATTTGCCGGTGGTGGCCCGACCATTCGGGGTACCAAGGACCATCTAAGAAAGATGGTCAATTCTGTTGAGGAGGGGGATACATCTAGCACATCCACCTTCCCTAAAGTTGTCATCACCGAACAGGACAGAGGCAAAGTCCGTCGGCCGCATGATGACCCTGTTGTCATTGAGTGTAAAGTCGCCAACCAGCTGGTTGGCCGAATTCTGATTGACACAGGAAGTTCCTCTGACCTCATCAGCCTCAAATGCTTGTCCAATCTCAAGTACAAACCGGATAGCATGATGGAGGTCACCCACACCTTAGTTGGGTTTGGAGGAGGACTTGTGCACCCAGTCGGACGAATCGACCTACCTGTCCGCCTGGGAAGCAGGGGAGACGGTCGACACATGACCATCCGTCTCCTAGTTGTTGAAGAGCTCACGGCTTACAACCTCATCTTTGGCCGACCCACTCTTAATGAGTGTAAGGCCGTCATCATCCCTGCTCTCATGCTACTCAAGTATGAGAAGGATGATGGAACAGTTGGTTCCCTTAATGGGGACCAAAAGACGGCTCGAGAGTGTTATCTCTCGGACGTCAAGCCTGCGGCCGCAGCATTCGGCCGGGGCAAGCAAATGATTGACCTCGACGATGTCGAGGAAGAACAGTCGGCCCCACCAGCCGGAAAGAAAAGAAAGACTGATCAGCTGGTGGTGGTCAAAAAAGAAAAGCAATAGCAATCACTGACCGGGGAAAGGCCGGATGATCTTCGTCCCCAGCCTACTGGAGAGCACATTGATATCCCTCTGGATGATAGCCGTCCAGAGCGAACTGTTAAGGTGGGGACGATTGCCTTTGCAAAGTTGGGTGAAAACCTTCACCAGCTGCTCAAGGATTTCAAAGACATCTTTGCCTTTGATGTGGAAGAGATGCCAGGCATCAGCCCGGATCTCGCTGTCCACAAACTCGCCGTGGATCCACAAAAGAAGCCCATCCGGCAAAAGAAAAGAAACCACGGCGAAGAAAGAAGTCAGGCGGCAGCTGCCGAAGTAAAAAAGCTGTTAGATGCCAAGTTCATTCGCCCGTGCAACTTCCCTGAGTGGGTGGCTAACGTTGTGTTAGTAAAAAAGCCGAATGGAACTTGGCGGATGTGTGTTGATTACACAGACCTCAACAAGGCATGTCCAAAGGATAGCTATCCACTGCCTAAGATCGACAGTCTGGTCGACTCAACAGCCGGACATGCCCTGATGAGTTTCATGGACGCCTATTCAAGTTTCCATCAGATCCCCCTGTGGAAAAAAGATCAAGAAAAGACGGCATTCGTCACTGATCAGGGTTTGTTCTGTTATACTATGATGCCGTTTGATTTGAAGAATGCGCCTGCTACCTTCCAACGAATGATTAATACGGTCTTCATTAATCAAATCGGAAGGAATGTAGAGGCGTACATTGACGATATGATAGTCAAATCCAAACAGCAGGCGGATCACCTTGCTGATCTCCGAGAAACATTCGCCACACTCAGGCGGCACAAGGTCATGCTTAACCCAAAAAAGTGTGTCTTTGGTGTTGAGTCTGGGAAGTTTCTCGGATTTTTGATTGACCAAAGAGGAATAGAGGCCAACCCTGAGAAAATACAGGCGGTAATCGACATGCAGTCGCCCCGTACTGTGAAGGAAGTGCAAAAACTAACAGGTTGTCTGGCGGCCCTGGGGAGATTCCTCAGCCGTTCAGGCAACAAGTGTCTCTACTTTTTTCAGGCAATCAAAAAGAAGACAAACTTTGAATGGGAAGATGATGCAGAGGCGGCCTTTCAAAGGCTAAAAACTCATCTGCACTCTTTGCCGAGGCTTGTCAGCCCTTTGCCTAAAGAGAAGCTCTTCATGTACTTAGTCGTCTCTGATCATGCCCTCAGTGCTGTCCTCTTAGCTGAAAGAGACGGCATCCAGCTCCCGGTGTATTTCATAAGCCATGTTTTGAGAAATGCGGAGCTTCGGTACCCCATGGTTGAGAAATTCGGCCTTGCCCTTTACATGGCCATCAAGAAGCTTAAACCTTACTTCTTGGCGCATGCGGTAGAGGTCTATACTGACCAACCGATCAAACGGCCACTCACAACCTTGGAGTCTTCTGGACGAATGCTCAAATGGGCAATTGAAATACAAGGATTAGAAATCACTTATGAATCAAGGAAGGCAATAAAGGGACAAGCATTCGCTGACTTTATTGTCGAAATGACAAGGCCGGTTGTTCCGGACAATACGGACCAGGTCTGGAAAGTATATGTGGATGGGAGCTCCACTGTGAACGGCTGTGGTGCGGGGATTATCTGTCAATCTCCTGAAGGAGATAAGTACGAATACGCACTACGGTTCAAGTATCAGGTCTCTAATAATGAGGCCGAGTATGAGGCCCTGCTGGCCGGCATCCGGTATTGCAAGGCGGCAGGGGCGAAGAAGGTATCCGCCTGCTCTGATTCTCAACTGGTCGTACTCCAGGTTAATGGAACGTACGAGGCCACTCATCCGGCCATGATAAAGTATTTGCAGGCGGTCAAGAGTGAAGTTGGGTCACTTGAAGAATTTCATCTAACTCAGGTGCCCAGGTCTTCAAACAATCAGGCGGATGCTCTGTCCAAGTTGGCATCATCCGCCTCCTGTGAAACGCCTCGGTCAGTCTTCTGGGAGGTCATGGAAAAAAGAAGTATATCAGAGGAAGACCCCATTGGAATTCTTGACCGAAGCTCAACCTGGATGGACAGCATCCGGACCTATCTTACAGACGGCACGCTCCCTGACTCACCACGGGAGGCGGCTGTTCTGAAAAAACGAGCAGCTAACTTCGAGTTACGGCAAGGAGAGCTCTTCAGGGCTGGCTTTTTGAAACCCCTGTTGAAGTGTGTTACCCCTGAAAAGGGGAAGGAAGTTCTCGAAGAGTTGCATTCGGGATTCTGCGCCTCCCATATAGGCGGCAGATCCCTCGCGGCCAAGGCCAGGCGGCTTTACTTTTGGCCAACTCTGGAGTCGGATGCCATGGAAATAGTGAAAAAATGTGACAAGTGCCAAAAGTTTGGCAAGCTCATCCATCGTCCGGCTACAGACCTGACGGCCATCCACAGCCCAATACCCTTTGCCAAATGGGGCATGGACATTTTGGGGCCATAAACAACTGCACCAGGCGGCAAGCGCTATATATTGGTGGCTGTGGATTACTTTACCAAGTGGGTAGAGGCTGAGGCAGTCAAAAACATCAAGACTAAAGACGTCATTTCCTTTATCTGGAGGAACATAATCACTCGTTTCGGGGTGCCTATGTCTATGGTTTTTGACAATGGTCCTCAATTTGAGACGCCCCAACTCAAGACTTGGCTGGGAGATCAGGGGGTCTCAAGCTTTTTCGCATCAGTCGGCCGGCCGCAAGCAAACGGCCAGGTCGAAGCCTTCAACAAGTTAATCTCAGACGGGATTAAAAAGAAGATTGAGCGGGCTGGTGGCCTTTGGGCGGATGAATTACCACACGTCCTTTGGTCCATCAGAACGACTGCTAAAGGGGCAACGGGAGAAACCCCGTTCCTAATGGCGTATGGTGCAGAAGCTGTTCTGCCCATCGAGCACTATGAGCCTACCCTTCGAATCATGTTGTATGATGAAGAGGCAAATTGGGAGGCCATGCGCCTAGCATTGGACTCACTTCCAGAACGCAGGGGCAATGCTGCCTTGCGTCATGAGATATACCGTCTGAGAATGACTCGGGCTTATAACAAAAGAGTACACAAGCGTCCTCTCAAAGTGGGGGACTTTGTGCTACGGAAAATGGAGGCAGTCGGTAGGGCGAATGAACAGGGAAAGCTAACCCCAAATTGGGAAGGCCCCTACCGAATTTATGAGGAGATAAGAGACGGCACCTACCGCCTGGAAGAACCAGACGGCAGGCAGCTGCCCAGAACTTGGAATGTAGACAACTTGAAAAAGTACTACTTCTAAGTACGAATGTAAAGACCTCAATATTGTAAATCTCACGTATAGTTAATGAGAATATGCCTTCATTTCCCAATTTATCTTTATATTTAAGTTTTTTAAGTGCCGCCTGTACCAAATACAGACGGCCAATGTGTCTGGAAAACGTCTGTCCCAACAGCAGACGCCCCAATCCCTCTGAAGGAGCCGATTGTTTTAGAACAGTCGTCCCTACGAAATTCATCAAGTTTACACCAACACTTGATGAATATTTACTTGATCATTTAAGAGGCCTAAGGCCAGATAAAAACATGATGAGGCCTATGGCCGGATGTTAATAAACAAAAAGAGACCGAATGGTCACAGTCTGCTCCAACATGAGCATGACCGTCTGCTCCAACATGAGTCAGATAACCGGCGACGTCCATTTGGGCGAATTCGTCGAGGAGAAGCATCTCCCATTTGGGTGGCACATTGCTCTACGAATATATCAAGCGGCCCTACCGAATGCTAAGGCAGCATTCGCAGTCGTTTGTTTTAATCGAAAGTGAAATCTAAAAGACCTGAATTTTCTATTTAACGCAATCGTCACTGTTTCATGAGTAGAGGCTAATTGAGGCATAAAGCCGGATGCGCCTGTTATTGCTCAGGGGCAAAACAGGCGGAATATTTTATACAAGTTAAGTTAACTACTTAGCAATTATTGAGGCTATTGGCCGGATGACGTCTGATCCTTGCCTATGGGGCAAGACAGGCGGACAATTATTTTTAAAGAAAATTGGTTAAGTTACAAACTTAGCATTTTATCTCAAAGAGGCCTATGGCCGGAGGCGCTTGTTTTTGCTTATGGGGCAGAACAAGCGGAGGTTTACCCTTAGCAAATTAGCTAAGTTGAAAATTTGAGTTAGTTCGAGCCAATGGCCGAATGAACACTTATGTTTGCCAATTCTGGATGGACGTCTGCCGCGTGGGTTGGGGCAATCACCATAGTGATTGATTGACTTAGAAACCATGCATACTCTTCTAAGTATCAAAAATTTCTAAGTCAATCAATCCAATAAACCGAAACCACCCGACATCCGTCCAGGGGCAAGAACATTCGCATAGAACATTCGCATGGTATACAGGTTATAATACTTAGCCAAAAACATGCAATGAAAAATTCAAAATGCAAAGGACAACAACAATATGGATAACTTCAGCCAAATAGCCGAAGGATTTAAATTAAAAAAGACCAATCGTCACCAGACGATTGGTTAAGATTGTTACCTGGCAAAGCCAGAAAGATTGTCAAATTACCCGACCCCTCGGTCGGTAAAAATACAAATACTCGGCACGCAGGCCGGAAAAACAAAGTACTTGGCCATTCGGCCACAGAAACAGAAAAAATAAAAAGCTTAAGTGATCAGGGGAGAGCCTCTTCAGTGGCAGCCGGCTTGTCGTCCTTCGGCTGCTCTTCCTCCTTTTTCTCTGGCTCCTCCGCCTGATCCTCCTCCTCGCCACCAGAGGACGACTCCCCAGAAGAGTCGGACCCAGAACTTTCCTCGGCCTCAGCATTCTCAGCCTCTTCAATAAGGCGAGCGTCGAATGCTTTGCTGGCTTCGTCAAATTTGGATTTCCAAATCTGATAGTCCGAGTCCGGCTGAACAGCCGCCCAAGTGTCCCGCATGATGGCTTCATAATCGCTCATCATTTGCTTAACAAGAGCCTCTCTCTCTTGATCAGCCACGGACTCAAACTTGGACTTCAGCTGATGCTCCTGGTTGCTAAGGCGCTGCTCCAGGCGGCCCACCTTCTGCTTGGCTCTCTCGGCCTCTTCTTTGGCATCTTGAAGAGGCTCGAGCTTCTCCTTAAGAGTTGTAATCTCTTTCTTAAGGGAAGTGATGCGCAGGCGGGCCGAGTCCAGGTCCTTCTTCACCTGCATATTGGCTTCCGCCTGCGAATACATCATATCAAGCGTCAGATACTCATTCTGAGCAATATCAAATTGAGCTCGATCCAAGGCGGACTCGGCCTGAGCTTTAGCGACTGTTACCTCTTTGGATTTCTCCTTGAGGGGTTGCCTGAGCCCTTGGACGCGCAGCATGGCCTGCAAAAGAACCGAATGGTTAAAACCAGGCGGAAAAAGGAATAATGCTTAAAAAAAAAAAAAAAAAAGAGAGAGTTGCTTGAGCTAACTCATACCTCGCAGAGGTTCCCCAAGATGCCATCCAAGTCAAGGGTGCCGACTCCTCTGACAGACGCCTTGTCGTCAGGATCGACCGCCCTCAGCATGGACTTGGCCATCTGGACTACAGTCGGCCTCTGCACCGGAACTGAGAAGGAGAGAAAGTTAGAGAAAATAACTAAAGTACATCTATATGGGAGAACAAGGGGGGCGAATGAATTTTACCGTCGTCCTTCTGTTCCTCCTCTCTCCCCAGGCTTCTCTTCTCTCCTGCTGAGCCGACAGCAGTGGTGGGTTGCTTAAAGCCACCCTTCGATGCCCTCTGGGCATCCGGTTTGCTGATCTCCTTTTCAGCTTCGAGAGGAGAGGCGTCTGGGCCCTTCTTGGGCTTATGAGCAACGTGCTTCCGGCCGCCCTTGTCGGATGCGCTCACATCACCCGCCCTAGTCTTTTGGATTTTAGGGTCGGATGGTTTTGAAGGAGATTTGGAAGGCGCACCCTACATCAACACAAGATAAACGCAAGTTAGAAATCATTCGGGCAAATTTAATATTGGTCAGAAATGAAAGAGCAATTTTCTACCTTGGAGGTGCCGCCAGTTTTCTGTTCATCCACTTTGGTGTGAGTGGTTACTTCTGCCCTGTTTAAAACGTTCGACCTATATCGAGCAGCAGATACAGCCGGCTTCCTTGTGGCCGAGAGCTTTTCCATTGCTTTATCTGCAAAAATGAACAAGTGATTAGCATCATTAAACAAGTACTGAAAAGCGGAAGTAAATTGCATATAAAACAGACGGCCGACTACCTCTCGGCATCTCAGAACTTAGCCCACAGGCGGCTAAGAATGTCCCTTCTTCAAACCACTTGTACAAAGGGAGATAGCATTGAGGGGTGACCTCCTTGTCCCCCTCATCATTCGTCCACACGGACACGGTAAACAACCCCGCGTCCATGATCTCCTCCTTTGCCCGCCTGGGAATAGGCGGCAATGCGCTCCTGCCTGCTAGGAGAGGTGGATCCTTATTCCACCTGTTATACTTTTGGTTCAGGCGGCTGTCGGCAGACTTGACTATATAAAACTTAGTCCTCCAGTCTTTCCACTTGTTCTCTTTGCCAACAGCCATCATGTACCCCTTGCAAGTGGTCAAGGTGTACCAGCCTTCACCGCCCCTAGCAGGTGCCCTGCTCAGATAGTGCATATGGGCGAACGCTTCAAAGCTCGCCTCCACCTGCAGCATCTCACAGGCGGCAACATACCCCAGAATATTGATCCAGGAGTTGGGTACAAGTTGCCAGATACCTAGTTGGTATCCGTCCAAGATCCTCTCCACGGCCGGATGGAGAGGGAAGCGGAGGCCAGCCTGGAAGGCCGCTTCATAGCAGCCGAATGCTTTGTCTTGATAGCTGGCCAGGCTCGTCCAGGTTATGGTGTCGCCCTCGTTAGGGACCGACAAAGTGTAGCCATAGCCTAGGACGACCTTGCGCCTAAAATTGGCAAGGCCGGATGCCATGGCACTCCGCCTGCCTGGCGGAACATGCTGATAGTAGGGGGCTCTCTCCAAGCGCCTGGAAGCACTCGGCTCGGCCCAGCTTTCCCCTCTATCCACTGCCAGGGACTCTCTGGCAGAATCTATGTTTGATCTAGCCTCCTCTGATTTTACGGAGGCATTCTCTGAAGAAGATGACGAGGCCGACTCGTCATCAGAGCTCTCATTAGAGCTAGGGGACCGCCGACTGGTGCCAGCGGGGTCCTCCCCTAGACTCTCTTCCGGCGCCTGTCCAGAAGGCCCGGGTTGATATTCTTCATCCGCCTCCCCTAGGATTCCATCACTGGGAGTTCCACTAGATGTGGGCGAATGGTAATAAGTGGGGGTAGGAGGAAGATAGGAAGGGCTGTCAGGGTGTTCCGACAGCTCACTTCGAGGCACTCTTATTGAGCCGTCTGAAAAAACAGTCGACCCATCCGAATGGTAGAAAACTCCATCGGAGCTACACTGTCTTGCTGTTCTTTTGATTCTGGCCATAGTGTCCTGCACAGACACGGAAACAGTCGGATTCGGAGAAGTTCGCAAAGCAGGGTCTTTGGCCAAGCATTCGGCACTGCTAGTTCTAGACTCAGCCGTCCCCGGTGACCGGCTGATCACTATCCTACGCCGTGCCGCATGCAATTGGGGAACCATTTTTTCGAAAACAAAGAAAAAATGAAGAGTAAAAAGAAAATACAGGCGTTACCTTTAGAAGAAGGGAGAAAGACGCCTGGTTGACTAAAGAACAGTCGAACTGGTAGCCGAGTGTCGGATGCTTGAAAAACGCTTAGGGAATTTTGAGATTCTTTAAGTCAAAAAGTCCAAGATTCTCCAGAGATTCGCCAAGGTGTGAATCCAAGAGGGGGTCAAACCTTACTATTTATAGGGGGGTAAAAACCCTAATTTTTCCCTCCAGTAATTTTTGAATCTGACCACTCAGATACTGACACCTGTCACAGGAGTCGCGTGCAATGCACGTGTCCCCTGTGAGGGGAAAATGATTTGGGTATTTTATACCCGGCCAAGTGGCCCAATCAGAAAGTGCCACGTGTCCTCCATATATGTGCCATTTGGACCTACGGAATGATGACACGTGGAGGGAGGACTCTTCTCCGTCCTACGTGGACTGAAGGTCCAGCAGGGACCATTCAGTCGGCGACACGTGTCACCCAAAAGGTGCTTCAGAATCCTTTTGGGCACAGTGACACGTGTCACTCAGGTATTGGCCCTGGGATGGCGGCCTTCTAAGGCCCAAATCCCGAGGCGCCGCAAAACGGCGTGACCTAACTCCTAGGTCACGAGATCCTAGGAGGGCACACTCTTCCCTATAAATAGGGACATTGCGTCATTTATGACGATACACGAAAAAAGAGAGAATTTTTGACACACAATACGAGACAATACGTCACTTACCACAGAGCTGTCGTTTTCAAGGAACACACAGCACTTTACCTGAGCTTGGAATCCAAGCAGATAACTTTACTTCCGCACGTTTTATCTCTGAATATTTACTGACTTAATCTTCGGAGGCGGACCACCGACCATCCGGCGGTCCGTTTGCTTTGCAGGTACAGGCATCTTCAGTTGGATCCAGTTTCAGTGTTGTAACTCTCCCGAGGGACAAAAACCCCCGAAACAACTGGTCCTAATAGTGTAAGGATAACACAAGTCCCTTACATCAAGCTCTATACCCAATTTTGCACTTAGCAAATCCAAAATTCGCAAAACCCTCCAAGTTTGGGGCAATAACTGACAAGGTGAAACCCTAACCCTAGAAAGAAATTGACGAACAAGAGCAGAAAAAGGGAAAGTATGCCCAATTACAAAGGGATACTCGAAGAAACACACCCAACCAGGGGCAGTCCAATCAACCCTCTCCCTAGAAGATGGGATTTTCACCACAACCCCATCAAGGAATCGCGCAATAGCAGCGATGTTCTGAACTTCCTCTTTCGTGATGGTAGAAGGATAGACATCCTTAGCAGGGAAGACGTTCTGCGCCACCAAGTTAGGCTTTTTCACACCCAATAAATACCAAAAAGAAATAAACCGCCACGAACGGTTATCGAGGAAATTGCCTTAAAACTGCCATCACGTTTCCTATTTTGCTAACCGTTGAAGTAATTTCTGAAAAATTCAAAATCCTCCCCGACGGCTTTTTAAGTAATTTTCACTTCCAAATACTTGAAAATAAAAATTAGGGGCAATTGTTGGGCCCGTATTATCACACGACCCATTACATCTAGGGCATCAATCCAAGACCAATAAGTCAGCAAGAATATGCAAAACGGCTTGATTAAAGTAAACAAGGAAAGCAACATCGTGCATAACAATCAAGGAGATACTTGCCAAAGATACACCTACAGAACATGGAAGAAGATAAATCAAGAAGATCTTCCCCATTTCAAATATATTCTGAAGATATTTGTAAACCCTAGAGATCCCTAGGTATAAATAAGCATAATTAGACAATTTTAGCATTCATGTACACACGCATACACTTAAATATAACAAAATTACTCTACTTTTATCTACGGAGCGACATCCCTACTGAAGAAGGAGGCTTGTCCTTACTCAGTATTGTGTCTCTGAACTCACCCTCTTTATATCATTGAATATTTATTACTCACTTGTTGCTTATTTATTGCTTTATCAATTGTTCTTAGTTAATTTATATGCTTTTGGTAGTATGATTGTTATTACCCCTCAAACCTAGTAGATTCTCGTATGTCCTTATTGAGATTTGCCTAAACAGCCGGGATCGATAATTTCATTCTTATCTCAATCTTTTAAGATACCATCACTAGTATTCGTATCAGTATCAGTAGTACGAGTAGTAATCACCGTTATCTATTGGGATGTAGCAATACAATTGTTTCGGGTGAAAACAATGGGACCTTGCCGAAAGCCTTGAGAGGTGGTTGAAGACTGGGCTCGGTCCAAGCAATGCTGGGCTGAGGGTTTCCTGCATAGCAAACACACGTAAACTGGCCTAGGGGGTTGTGCCAAGGAAGGCCCCTCCGATGCCGAAGTCAAACAGTGCTTAGAGAGAGAAAGTTATGCAAGAGAATTTAATGCTTGAGGCAATATGTGAATGGATGATGAGTGGTACAATTGAAGGCTTTTATACCTTAGCATGATGAGGAGAAATGGGCTTGGAGCCAAGTGGGCTGACCACATTGGCTGAGCCGTCGACTTGACTTGGCATGATTGGAGACTGGGACCTTGACCTTAGGCTTTGATTGAATCATTTATGGACCAGGCTCAATTAGACATAATTGGACCCAAACAATTTGCCCCACAGACCCAATTTGGAAGGATGACGGGTCGAGTTTGGAGTTAATAAAAAATGGAGGGAAGTAAATGATTTAATTAAATAAAAAAGATTTAAATTTTTAAACAGTCATTAATGAAATAATTGTAATTTGGATAATAATTGAGGTAGTTGAACGGATAATGGGCAGTTAACTGGAGGAACGTGCGTTTAACGATTACTTAATGAGTGATTAAAGAGAGATTAGAGCGCGAACTCCTAGAATTCCCATTTCTGGAAAAATAACCGGCACTGCACGCTCTCTCTCCTCATTTCTTCACCAATTCGCATTCTCACTCGAGCAAAAACCCTTTGATTCCGACTTGAAACTTCTCTTAAACCCCGAGATTAAGGCTTTAACACTGAAATCCGTTGCTCCAAACTCTTAGATCGGCGAATTCCGCGTCTGATAAAGGTAATTTTCTTCGAATTTAGTTTGGTTTTCTTTAATTTTCGAAGTTCCCTTCGCTTTTGCAACTTTTCTTCCATTTTCCAGCGACCCGTAACCATGGTTAGAGGCAGAGCACGCGGAGGCCGATTACCCAGGCAACCCCACCCAAGGGACCGATTTAGGAATACTCAGGGTATGGGGAACCCACGACAAGTCCCCAGGGGGATCTGTGCAGTGCCGCTTTCTACGGCGCCGCCTCGTGGTGAAGAGCCCACGAGCACCTCCGGGGCAGGAGGATGAAGTCGTCGTACTTTGGGACCTACCCCAGTGGGCTGCTGAATGGGAGAACGCCGAGGCCATCTCGGCTATGGTTCGAAACCCTCCTTATTCTTGGTGGGTCAGGAAAGCTGAGGCCTACCAATTTTCCAAACACATTGAACTCTATTACGACATTCTGAAGCAGAACGGGTGTAGACACCTAAAAATGTCTCCCCAAAACCAAACCCGATGATGAACAACCTTTCACCGCCATTATTGGTCGGGTTGAGTATTTAATCTTTGAGTGCTTAAATCCATATTTCCATTTCATAAAATCAACCCAAAACCTATCCCATTTCCCCAAACCATAACTTATTTTCCTCTTTTCGTGCCTTTAAACCCAAAATAATTCAATTCGTGTCCTTTAAAATCATTCATTTCGTGTCCTATTTATAAAAACGTTTAGTCCAGTTTATTTTGGTCCATTATCTGGGTTCAATGATTGAATAGTTGGATGGGGATTTAAAATAGCTTTCCAACGATATATTATAAGACAAAATCCGAGTTATAATGAATAAATTATGGCCAAAATATTAAATTGAGCCCAAACCGAACCTAAGCCCACCTTACCTACGACCCAATGATCATGTGGAGGGTCCAAAAGCTTTAATCCCATCCCTAAACCAATTAGGATTAATTAGAAGCTTCTATAAGTTTCTAAAAGATCTTAATTATCCTTTTTGAAAAGATAAGATTAAATAGTTTGAAATTGAATAAAACTCCTCTTTTTGAAAGTCCTAATTCTATTCAAATTGAAAGATGTTCAAAGATAGCCAGATATTATTTTTGTGCCTCATATTTTATCCAAATTTTATATGGCTGGATAGCTCTCGAAATTATCTTTCCAATGATATATTATATTATCAATTCCGAGCTATAACGAAAAAGATATGAATGAAATATCAAACTCTATCCAAAACTGATACCGTCTCACTATTTTTATTCTACAAAATATTTTAATCTAATTTCAATTAGGTTAAAAAGTAGACTTCAAAATATTTACAACGATATCTTATTTATCTTATTCCGATTTATGGATCAAAAGATATGATAAAAACAAAAACTGCAGTCTATCGAGTTTTATTCCGATTTAATTCGAATCTTATCTTGTTTTTTCGACCCTTCTTTTTTCTCTATAAATAGAGTTCATATCTCCCCCTTTTCAAGGATCAATAAGCTTTATCACAAAATAATTCTCTTCTCCCTATTTAGCCTAAATTTTAGCCACCCTATTCTCTCACCATTCTTCCCTTAAGCACTCCAAGGAGTCCATACAATACCCGAAGTTCTATACTTAAACCAAGGCGTGAAAGTTATAATTAAATGAGGGTTTGGACCGAATCAACTTTAATTTTTATTTAATTTAATTGTTTCAATTTGATCTATATTTTTATTGAAGTTACTAACAGTTTATTCATGATGTAGCAATTTAAAGGAATGCGCGGAATGTGAGTAATTAATTAATTTAATTACTCTTCTTTTATTTTAATATTGCTAGTATCATGATTAGGTTATTTTATATTTGATTTGACTCTCATTATTATTGTCAAATTGCTTCCAATATTAATGATTATTCTATTATTATTTTTATTGATCACCATATTGCATGTTAAAGGGAATATGTAATTGAAAATCACGCCTAATAAGATAATTTGGACAACCGGCTTATGTTCCTTTTTATTCTTGTTGTTAAATCAAGTGATCACTAATATTTTATAATTATATGTTGCATTAATATTCAACCAATTTAGCTTAATAATAGATTGGAGCGAATTGAATCTTTGTTTGTATGCCTTTAAGATCGCAAGAATCACTTTTCACTGTAAGAATCGAGTAGAGGCCAATACGGGCAAATGTGACTCCATGACTCACTTCGTACCATCATCCCCGATCCTCCTTTCGTGGTTCCGAACCATATGGAGTTAGTAATCTCATGGATTATGAATGGGGTGTAACCTTCACGGGTCAATCGTTGTTGCCTATCGTTGTCGCCTATCGTTGTCCCTTTCTCATGGTTGCCTTTTATGATTCGTGAACGGTTTACAAGTTCCTCAAAAACTTGTTGGCGGCTCCCTACTTTGCTTTGTCCCTAATCGTATACGTCAATTCCTACTTCCTATGAGTGCCAAGCATATTCACACATGCTTTAACGTAGGCGCACTTCGAACGACGCCTACAATTTGGCAACTCCACTGGGGAGGATTATGGGTTATTTATCGATTTGAGTGATCGGTATTTAATTGAGATGAGTGGATGAGACTTGAAAGATTGTTGAATTGTATTCCTGCGATTTAATTGGCATTGTCACATATGCATATGCATTTTAGGTCACCTATTTTGCCACAATAGTACGTGTTCTACTTATGTGGCTAGCTCGGGGGATTTAAGCTTTATCAACCCAAAAACACTCATGGCGATAAGGGTTCATCCGAGTTTTTTAGTCCACCCAAACCATGGAGTCGAGTTCGATTTCATCACGAACTCGCGGAGCCGCCCGTTGGCATACACCCTCAAGGGAGGCTGCCTTGCTAATGCGTCCAAACTCTTAACCATGGTACCCTTTGACACCCAAATAAGCTTGACCATAGTCGAACATAGAGCTTGGCTTTAGGTTGCGAACTTCATTGCATCATTCGTTACAATGTGCTTATATGTGCATTTTTTGACTTTTTTTTTAATTATTTATTTTCTCTTATCAAACCCTATTAGAGTCGAGCCATAGATTTATTTTTTTTAATTTTTGAGTTACTAGGATTTTTATTCCCGTATATTGCACAAGAGTCAACTTGTTTTGGTCATAGCCGGAGTTCTAGAAAGAGTTACGTGTCGTGAAACCTATGGATCTGTAGTTCCGAGTTTTATCTTTCATTTGGAGCTGGTTTGGTCCTAATCAGATTCACAGATAAAAAGTTATAACCGATATACTAAGCCTGTCCAGTTTAGGTGTCTTTTTAGCGTCAAATTTTTTTTTTTTTTTAAAATTTTTTTTTATATTTTTTTGTGTCAAGCTAGTCTTAGAAAAGTCCTTTAATCCGTGTCAACGAACTCATATAACATAGGATTATAGTTTTTTTATTTTTATCTATTTATTTTTTATACCCATGAGTCCTAACTCTTCTAGAATTCTAGTCCTCTTCCTAGTTTCTTGTGATTTTTTGTGCTAACCTTCACATGTGTTCTTTGTCTTTGATTGTGGTTGATCTTATTTATGTCTAATGATTGCCAATGGACCCTTTTCACCTAGTAAATATCACAAACATTAAAATTGGACAAAATTAATCAAGTTAGTTTGTCTTTTAGTCTTCCGTGCTATTTGGTCATTAAGTCCTTTGTTTTTCACAACGTCCTCATATCTAGCCATGCGATCATACCACAAGTCTTATAAACTCACCTAATCACACATATTGAGTTGCACACACTTTGTCTTTGAGTAATGCACTATATTCTTTATGATCATATTCTAGGACCACGTATGCATCGTTTTCCGGCATAATAGGAATGAGTGGAGTATTTACCATCAGTTTTCAAAATCTTTTCATACACTATTCCTTTTCAATCCGAGTATTGAGTGAATGCATTAAGTGAGTTCTTCCTTACACAGTACTTGAGTCTAAAATAACTAGGCAATAGTTGGAAGAATAAGGGGAACGTCACTCCTTCCTTCTTTCCTTCCAATCAAAGCATCAACAACAAGAAACTATTTTCCTCAGCAGGCAGCTAGAAGTAACTCATAAACAACCATGAAGACAAAGCACAATGCAAGGTTCTCACCAAGATTTCATGTTTTCTTGTTCTTTTGTTTCAAACCCTTCCCCCTAAAAAGTCTAGCATAAGTTCTCCTTATCCATGTGTCTATGTGTCACATTTCTTACCTTCTTCATAAACGAGCATCTCTTTCTTACATTCGATCATGTGATTAACAAAAAAAAAAAAAAAACCATTCCCATACCGAAAACAAGGCATACCAATGATTCGAGGTACCTTTGCAACCCAATCATTCCCCATTAACCACTCAATCACAGATCCATTTCTTCATCAACCACTTTAAGCCTCGTCTAATGATTGACCTTTTTTTATTCAACCCACATTCACTTAACCCTAGGATGGGAAGGTGTGTATTTGTATAACATACAAAAAGCAAGTAAAAAAAAAGTATCAAAGCAACAATAAAACAATGTCTAAGGGCAAGTGCTCCAATGTCTTTGATATGAACACGTCTCAAATTGCGTCTCTCATCGAGTGCTTGGTACCGTGCCTGAGAAACAAGAATGCTAAGTGAGTGATGGACCACATGATCTGAGATTGCCCGCATTGATTCAAAAGAATGGAAAAAAAAAACGAAAAGCAAAAAAAAAAAAAAAAAAAAAGGAAAAAAAAAACTTGCAAAATTCAAAATTTTCAAATTCACAATTACACATCTTGGGGATTTTCTCGGGTCTTTAGCCTTTTACCCTTTTCTTCTTTAAAGCATCAACTTAACCCTATTACAACCCTTGAAAGACCTGTTTGAGGTGTACATACACTTGTGCAAAGTCCGGTTAGAGCTACGTTCGGCCTGATTCCTAACGAATATGTAGGCAACCTCACATCGAGGTGCGACCACATTCATATTCACATTTATATTCATATCCATGCTTAATCGATTTAAAGAATATCCAACGATTACCCCTATCCATCTAGAGCTAGACTTGGGGGCTTGAACCTACATCATTTATCCTACCCAGCCTAAAAAGTCATTATCTTCGACTCTTCTCACATATATTTCCATCACCATAACCTTTGCATTTAGCCTTAGTATCACATTCGCACACTTAACTCACACTTCCATATCCATATCATCCTTCCCTTTAAGAACCCTTTATCATGTAATCTTGTTTCAACATTGTGCATGTTTCATCGTCTTTCATGACAACATTCATTAGAAGTGACAAGGGAATAAACGCGTCGTCAATTGTCTATCCCTAGATCAAATACAATTTATACAACCTAAACAAACCTAATACGAGTATAAGGCAAGCATAGGGGTCGAACCACAGAGAACGGTAAACACCACCAAATGTTATCGACAATTAAGCTAGTCCGGAATAGGAGATAAATAAACTAAAGTCTAAAGATGCTAAAACAAGAAATAAAACATTAAGGGAAATGGTTTAGGTATAGCATTCACTTGAACATAAACAAAGGCATAGAAATTGAATTAATTATGAACTAAACATGCTCGAATATCGAAATTAAGAATCCAATCTAGCCGCCTTCCGGGGTCAATTGGCTTCTCCTAACATAGCCTCTATGTTTCCACATTAGAACCATATACTAGGAGGTACTATTAAATAACAATCGATAGTAATGAACCTTAACTAAGTCAACTTCCGTTTCTTGTTAGCAAAGATTCACCTTTAATCAACCAACAATGTGCACTTGCAAGAAGATTAAAGAATATCAAGCATATAAAGACTTTAATCACAAATAAATCAATTCTAAACCCTAGAACATGCTCAAGGTCCAACTACACCACAACCATCCCCTTAATGGGGAAATTACTCACTAATCATGATAATAACAAGATTAACCAACAAATAATCAAGAATCAACATGATCAACAAGCAATACCAACAACTAAAATAATAATCAAAATAAACAAATAAAAATAGAGGAGAGAGAGTAAGAAATTGCTCATTAATTGAAGATGAAGGTCTACAAAGGATTGAACAAGCTCCTTCTTCAAAATCCAAGTTCATTAATGAAGAAAACCTCACTTTCTCTCTCTACCAAAGAAGACTAATCCTAATCTACCTAAAACTAAAACTAACTAGAGAGAGGAATAGATAGTTATTGAATTCCTCCTAATTACCCCAAAAAAATGGGTATTTATACTAACTTAATAAAACTAGGAAAAATAGAAAAAGAAAATAAAATAAAATAAATTAAAAGGAAAAGTAAAAAATAAAATCAGAAACTAAAAAAAATAAAAATAAAAGAAAAGAAAGAAAATAAGAAAAGGGAAAAAAAAAAGAAATAAAAATAAAACAAATCAATTCCCCCCAAAACAATCAGCTACCCCCTTTCCCCTTCTTCGAATTTGGCTGCTTCAATATCAACACCAAACAACCATCATCAATGGCTCAAAATCATCACCGACATCTTCATCAACCAACAATCAATCAAGGCCGTTCAATTTTCATTAAAACTCGCGTGAGAAGCTCGTGGAATGGTTCGATCGAACCGGTGGTGGGTTCGACCGAACTACGGGGTTGGTTCGGTCGAACCAAGGGTATGTTCGACTACTCCCCTTCGAATAACAAAGCCCCCAAAGTCTCTGAATCGACGTTCGACCGAACTTCTTAATGGGTTTGCTCGAACTTGATTAATTTGCAATTTGTTCTGATTTGCTTAATTGAGGGCCGAATTGCTTGTGCGAATTGGTTGCTTAATTGTTGCTGGTTTAGGTGCGGCTGATTGCGGGTGTAAAGCAGGCTGTTGTGAGGTGAATTGCGGGCTGCTGTAAAAGCTTGAGGGAGGTTGATTGCGGTGGCTGGGTTACGTTGGTGTTGGGGATTGCGTGGCTGCTGCGGGGTTGCAGTTGGTGGTCAGATGGTTGGTTTGAGTAGTTGCGGGTCAGGTGTGAAATTGGTGGTGTATTGGTTGATGTGGCTGCGCATTTGGTTGAGCAGGGGATGGTTTGTGTTGTGGTGGTGATGCGGGGTGAAGCAGGGGATGTGCGGTGCTAGGTGGCTGGGAGTGAGGCAGGGGCAGCGAAATGCTTGTGTCGTTGTTGGTGTTGGTTGAGCAGGTGTGTGTGGTGGCAGGTGAGCTGTTGTGACTGGTGGTTTGCGTGGTCAGGTTGTGTTGCTGTTGGTGGAGCAGGGGATGTTGCTGTGTTTTGGTGTGGTGTAGGATAATGAAGGAGATGGGGTGAAGGATAGGAGGCAGCAGCTTGGGTTGGCTCAAGTTTTGCGCCTCGAACCTTGGACCTCCGAACACGAACATGACCTTGAAACCCGGGACACCTACAACCAAAAACACGAGGGTATTACTAAGAGATAAAATAAAATAAAATAAAATAAAGTAAAATAAAGTAAAATAAAATAAGATAAATAACACTAAACTAATAAAAATTAAATAAAACTATACAAGTAAAGAAAGTGAAATAAAATAGACTCAAAACCAATTAAAATAAATAAAAGTAAATTAGAATACTTTCAAGGGAAAAATAAAGAACGAAATATAACAAATCAAAAGCAAATAAAATACGAAAATAAACTAAAAACTACGAAAAGAATTAAAACACGACAAAATTACCAAAATAAACTAGAAACTTTATTAAAGAGAAAACAAGAGAAAGAAATGAAAATAAGATAAAATAAATACGAAAATGACTCTAAAACTACTCCCTAAGAGTGACATAAATGTCACTCATCAAGAAGAAACACTGTATACTTTCTTAGCTTCCGGACCTGAGCAATGTTCATTGTTTCATGCATCGCATAATGTGCTGAGCAACATTTATATATCAATGATTTTTAATCATACAAAGCATATCATGCTTAGTTCCTTGACCTAAGCAACATTCATTATCCAATAATCACTTCATCTATATACGTTCTTAGCTTCTAGACCTACGTGGCGTTTAAGATCGTTTCTTTACACCATATATGATGCTTAGCTCCATGACCTAAGTTCATTCATCTATCGTGTCACATGATGTAATTGTCCTTAGCCTCCTAGCCTAAGAACATGCATCATGCATAAACTATTTTCAAGACAAGCAATTCAACCCATATGATTCATTTCGTCTTGCTCAAGGAGGAAGTTCAAAACTTCTTCCCCTTTTTCATTTCTTTTGGAAAAGTTCAAAAACTTTTTCAAATTTTTTATCGAGGGAAGTTCGAAAAAAAAACTTCATTTTTTACGTCTTTCTTTTTCGGGAGAAAGTCAGTACCTTCCACTCGTCTCATGACAAAAATGACGGAAAATTTTTGCTTTTGCATTTTCTGTTGCTTATGTGTGCACACACACTCAAACTATACACACACAACCACAAGCTATACACATGTCATGTCGTGTTAAGTCAAAGCTTGGTCAAGTCAGTTGGTTAAGTCAATCATAGTCTATAAGAGTCCCTTGGCAAATTTCATTTTGCAGGTCTCAATTACAGCCCACGTCCGGGGACAAGCGGACCATCTGCAGACCACGTCCGGGGACAAGCGGACCATCTACAGCCCACGTCCGGGGACAAGCAGACCATCTAAAGCCCACGTCCGGGGACAAGCGGACCATCTACAGACCACGTTCGGGGACAAGCGGACCATCTACAGCCCACGTTCGAGGATAAGCGAACCATCTACATCCCACGTTCGGGGACAAGCGAACCAATTACATCCCACATTCGGGGACAAGCGGACCATCAACAACCACGTTCAGGGACAATCGAACCACTATCATTTCATGGCGCAAGGTTCTCGATACACAGAGACTTGCAATCTTATTTTACAAGTTTTTCCTCAAGCATGAAAATTATTATCCGGTAGATTTCTTCAAGTATAGAAAGCTGCCAAAATCATCTGTCAACTTTCCTCGAGCATGGAAAGTGTCATCCGATGAGTTTCTTCAAGTATAGAAAGCTACCAAGTTCATTTGTCGACTTTCCTCAAGCATGGAAAGTATTTCAATAAACGTCATCAGGTGGATTCCTTCGAGCATAGGAAGCTACCAAACTCATTTGTCAACGATACACTGGTGTGAGATACGTATTTTATCCCTTTACTCTTTTATTTGTAGAACTAACATTTTTCTGCAGGTATCGGTGTATAAAGAGTGATTTAGGATCGCAGAAGGTCTTAAATCATTCTCCGTCCCTATCGACTACTTTGACTATCGTTTTCGAAACTGACGTTTCTACAAACTCAGTAAAAGTTGGGGCTTCTATAGACACCTAAAAATGTCTCCCAAAACCAAACCCGATGATGAACAACCTTTCACCGCCATTATTGGTCGGGTTGAGTATTTAATCTTTGAGTGCTTAAATCCATATTTCCATTTCATAAAACCAACCCAAATCCTATCCCATTTCCCCTAACCATAACTTATTTTCCTCTTTTCGTGCCTTTAAACCCAAAATAATTCATTTCGTGTCCTTTAAAATCATTCATTTCATGTCCTTTTTATAAAAACATTTTGTCCAGTTTATTTTGGTCCATTATCTGGGTTCAATGATTGAATAGTTGGATGGGGCTTTAAAATATCTTTCCAACGATATATTATAAGCCCAAATCCTAGTTATAACGAATAAGTTATGGCCAAAATATTAAATTGAGCCCAAACTGAACCTAAGCCCACCTTACCTACGACCCAATGATCATGTGGAGGGTCCAAAAGCTTTAATCCCATCCCTAAACCAATTAGGATTAATTAGAAGCTTCTATAATTTTTTAAAAGATCTTAATTATCGTTTTAAAAAGATAAGATTAAATAGTTTGAAATTGAATAAAACTCCTCTTTTTGAAAGTCCTAATTCTATTCAAATTGAAAGATGTTAAAAGATAGTCAGATATTATTTTTGTGCATCATATTTTAAATCCAAATTTTATATGTTTGGATAGCCCTCGAAATTATCTTTCCAATGATATATTATAATATCAATTTCGAGCTATAACGGAAAAGATATGAATGAAATATCAAACTCTATCAAAAAATGACACCGTCTCACTATTTTAATTCTAAAAAATATTTTCATCTGATTTCAATTGGGTTAAAAGTAGACTTCAAGAGCTTTCCAACTATATCTTATTTATCTTATTTCGATTTCCTAAAGATATGATAAAAACAAAAACCGCAAAAACTGCAGTCTATCGAGTTTTATTTCGATTTAATTCGGATCTTATCTTGTTTTTTCGACCCTTTTTTTTTCTATAAATAGAGGTCATATCTCCCCTTTTTCAAGGATCAATAAACTTGATCACAAAATAATTCTCTTCTCCCTATTTAGCCTAAATTCTAGCCACCCTATTCTCTCATCATTCTTCCCTTAAGCACTCCAAGGAGTCCATACAATACCCGAAGTTCTATACTTAAACCAAGGCGTGAAAGTTATAATTAACTGAGGGTTTGGAACGAATCAACTCTAATTTTTATTTAATTTAATTATTTCAATTTGATTTATATTTTTATTGAAGTTACTAACAGTTTATTCATGATGTAGCAATTTAAAGGAACGCGCGGAATGTGAGTAATTAATTAATTTAATTACTCTTCTTTTATTTTAATATTGCTAGTATCATGATTAGGTTATTTTATATTTGATTTGACTCGCATTATTATTGTCAAATTGCTTCCAATATTAATAATTATTCTATTATTATTTTTACTGATCACCATATTGCATGTTAAAGGGAATAGGTAATTAAAAATCACGCCTAATAAGATAATTTGGATAACCGGCTTGGGTTCCTTTTTAATCTTGTTGTTAAATCAAGTGATCACTAATATTTTAGAATTATATGTTGCATTAATATTCAACCAATTTAGCTTAATAATAGATTGGAGCAAATTGAATCTTTGTTTGTATGCCTTTGAGATCGCAGGAATCACTTTTCACTATAAGAATCGAGTAGAAGCCAATACGGGCGAATGTGACTCCATGACTCACTTCGTACCATCATCCTCGATCCTCTTTTTGTGGTTCCGAACCATATAAAGTTAGTATTCTCATGGATTATGAATGGGGTGTAACCTTCACGGGCCAATCGTTGTTGCCTATCGTTGTCCCTTTCTCGTGGTTGCCTTTCATGATCCGTGAACGGTTTACAAGTTCCTTAAAAACTTATTGGCGGCTCCCTACTTTGCTTTGTCC
This sequence comes from Chenopodium album, assembly GCF_948465745.1. Taxonomy (NCBI): domain Eukaryota; kingdom Viridiplantae; phylum Streptophyta; class Magnoliopsida; order Caryophyllales; family Amaranthaceae; genus Chenopodium; species Chenopodium album. The sequence continues at coordinate 39,532,970 of NC_137834.1, read as the reverse complement.
CTAATAGTAATGTCAATTCCCACTTCCTATGAGTGCCAAGCATATTCACACATGCTTTAACGTAGGTGCACTTCGAACGACGCCTACAACGAGTATTGGTGCCGAATGCCCTCAGCAACTGATAGAATCCATCGTCCACCCCCGAGATATGTGGGGGTGTACACTCGGCAGTTGCAATATGGGCTTTAGTTCCCTCTTCATCCCTTCTTCAGGGATATATAATAAAGTATAGGATCTCCCTGTGCCAATTGATGCCCGTCAGCATCCGAAGGGTGATGTCGTATCTCTGGCTGTGTCGGTGTTTTTGACTTGAACTGAAACTATAATGTTTCAAAAAGTTGCACAAGCTTGTGCCAAACACCGAGAGCAGGTATGGTCAGCATGGCTCTGGCTGGTGGCGGATTGAGAGTCATCCGCAATATTTAACAATGTAGCTGAACGACTCTTCGGGTAAAGACTAGAGAGGCTAGTGGATCTGGGTTAGGGCGCCTTCGGATCCTGATCACCCCTACTTCTTTGGCGCTCCCCGCCACCTTTCTGAGCCTGGACCAGATATGCTGGACCTAGGTCCTGAAGACCCTGATGCTGCCAGTCATCCCAGCTACGAGCAAGTTTTCCTCTTCGGGAAGCAGGAAAATCCTTGAGGGACTGGCCGGCTGAAGCATATTCCAAAGAACTGGCTTCCGGACTCCTACTATGCATTCCTGGAGAATATGCTAGCTGCTGTCGGCCTCAGCCGAAAGTCTCGAGATGATAAGGGACTTCGGCTTGGGCCGAGAACTTGCATCTTTTTATTTCGCAATTACATTAGAGCTTTTTAGTGTTTGTTTCATTGAGCTAATTCATTTGTCTTTAATTTTAAGAGCTGAACGAGGCCAATTCGGGGATTGACTACGAACGCCTGGGGGTGAACGCTGAAAGAGTTATACTAGATCGCGCCCCTACGATCACTGATCCCAAGATGCGCCCCCTGCATTTGCACTCAACTCAGCTTCAAATTGAGGCTGCTGCTGACTATCTGAAGCAGAAGCCTTGGTGGGATAAGCGGGATCCTTTGAGGCGCTTGTCCCTTGAGGAAGAGCAGGTTGCCCGAACTGCAGAGGAGGTAGCCAAAGTTGCTGAGCTCCTTCGAGGAGGTGAAGGAACCTCTCGAGCTGTCGAAGAGGAAGAAACAAATGAGGCTCAGCTGAGGACCTTGGTGAGTTCTCTATACTTAGCATTTTTTTCTTCTTTTTTTCTTTTTTCTTTTTTTTTTCACTCACACCTTTCCTGCCCCCCCCCCCCCACTTTCTGTAGTCTGAAGAAGAGAACAGAAAGAGAAGAGAGGGGAAAGCTCCTGCTCGTCCCGAAGACCTTTCAAAGCCTGATTCTCCGGACTCTGAGGATATGGATGAGCAACCTCTCCTCCGAAAGAGAAGGAGGACGAGCCCTGCTGTAATGGGGCCGAACGATTTTGAAGTGAGACCGATGCCCGGCCTCACCATAAGGGAGCCCACTGAGGGCAGAGGCAGGGTTCCCAAAGTTCCCCGGGTTCCTGCCCCACCAGTCAAGCCACCCGAGGACCCCTTCGCCACCTCCTAAAACTCAAGAGATGGAGGTGGATCAGCGCACTCCCGATCCGAAGGAGGGGATCCAGGAGGAAGAGCCCAACAAAGAGATCTCTGCTAAGCCCTTTGCTGATGAGGCTGTCACTGGGACAGTTGATGAACCTATTGCAACTAAAGAAGTTGATGAAACTGCAACTGCTGAAGGGTTCCCCGCTGAGATTCAGAGAGAGACTGACGCTCTGCTGAACCAGCAGGAAGTTGAAGAGGAGGTTGAGGTAATCGACCTGGAAGGAGACCAGCTGGGCTCCCATGAAGAGACGAAGGATCAGCCTACTGAGGATCCTTCCCCATCACTTCCTTCCTTCCAGACCTTCAGGTCTGAAGAAATGGGGTTCCATGCCCCCCTTATTTCCGTACCCTCCAGCGTCAGAGAGATTATCTTCGGAAGGCATCGGGAGGAGGCTGCGGCCTTCTTTGGTGACTTCTCTGGCCTTTCCAAGGTGGAGCGGGCAAGAGAGTGGTCACTTAAGGCCACTGCTGGAATGGGAGAGTCCAGCCGAAGGGTCCCTGACCCTACAGTAGACAACCAGCGACTGCTGATGCAGGTATTCCTTTGCCTTTTATACAATTTCAACTCTTCAGTTAGTTAGTTTTTTTTTTTTTTTTTTTTTTTTTTTTTTTTTTTTTTTTTTTTTTGCTGACTTGTGCCCTGACTGACAGGTCGTGCACAATCAGACACTCATTGTAGAGCTGATAGATACGCTCCAGACAAAGCTGGAGATTGCCAATGTTGAGGCAAAGCTGGCCGAAACGAAGGCCAAGGCAGCTGAGGTGAAGCAGGCCGAGGCTGAAAAATACGAGAAGCAGGCTGCTGAGGCTCTCAAGACCTTCTACGATGCTATGCAAAATGAGATCTTCCCCACCATAGCTGAAGGCGAGAAGTTCATCAGCGAGTATGGGGCAGTTGAAATACCCAGCTTCAGGGCCGACATTGAACGCCAAATTACTGAGGAAGTCAACGCTAGGGTATCTAGCCAGACTTAAGAGATGCAGCAAAGAATAGAAGAGCTAGAGACTCAGGCAAAGATTGCTGATGAGGCTATAAAGGCTAAGGATGCCCAGATGAGGCTAAGGTTGCTGCTGAGACTCAAGGTCAAAGGCTGAAGAGCTCTCTGACCAATTGGAAGCCAAAGAAAACGACCTGTCTCAAGCTGAGACTGATATTGGCCTAGTCCGGGATCAGATGAACGATCGAAATGCAGAGGCCAACATGATTCAGCTGTAGTTGGACGAAGCCAGGGAGAAACTGAAAGAACAGCAAGAGGCTTCCTAGAAGAATCTGGAGGAGGTCCAGAAGAATCTTGCCGATGCTGAGGCCCAGCTGACTGTCCAGATCTCCACCAAGGAAGAGTACGCGAAAGCGTACACCAATGGGTACAAGGTGCCCCGAAAACTGGCTCTCCATGTTGCGCTGGACTTGGATTGGTATTAGTGTGAGATATGGGCTGAAAATCCCAAAGATCCTCACATGCAGTTTGCCAGTCAAGCTGATATTATGTTGGGGTTTGATAAGTCCAACTTACCGCGGAAACAACCCCGACCCAAAGAACCACTCGCAATTAATAAAACCATAAAGTATAACAAATAACCATAAAAGGATAAAATCGGAATTACCTTTGTAGCGTGCTTCGCCCTCAAAGTCGGGCTCTTACTTGAAAGCTTTAAGCTCCGAAAAATACGCGAGCCTCCTACGGAAGTCCACTCGCAACAACTACTAGTGACTTTTAGATCCGTTACCTCAAGGTTAGCGAGGTCCGACCAAAACCCAAGTATTATGTGAGTTTAAGAGTTTTTGCTAATGCAATGCTCTATTGAACTCCTACTCAAGCACTCTTCCCAAAAACCCAAGATGGGTATTTATAGGCAAGTGGGAGAGTGGGAATTTCTATCCCATCAATGTGGGAGTCATGAAATTCCACAATTTATTTTAAAGCAAAATTAAAATAAATAAGCAAACTTATAATAAATCTACAAGTGTCACTATTATATGTAAAGGGAAGTGAGGACCACTTGGAGAGTAGGGGACCATACTCGCTCCCCACTCCATACTCTCCTTGTGACACATGTCCCTCACCTTTAACCCTCTCTTTACTTGCTTCCCCTTATGCACACGACCCACCACCCGCACCTAGGTGATGCGGGCTGCTGCTGCTCATAGCTAGCAAGCCATGCACGCTCGTGCGGGCTGTTGCTGCTTGCGGCCAACAAGCCACGCACACCTTGTGCGGGCTGCTGCTATTGCTTGCGGCCGTGGCTGCCTTTGGCTGCTAGCGTTGGTGCGCTAGCATGCCCCAGCAAGCCTAGGCTTGGCTTGGTGCGTATGCTAGCCACCAATGCTTAGCACATTATGCCCCTAGCACTCGGATGCTCGGGGCATTCCGATGCTAGGGGTATTTTGGGAAATATTGTCGATTTATTCTTATTTGCGTGCCTCGTCATTTACTATTTTTGACTCGACTTCCGACGCTCGGTTTCGACACTCTAAGCTCGAATTTCCGACGTCTAAATATTTAATACTCGGGCGACGAATTAATTTCTTTCGAATTAATTCGTCCAGTCGGTTCCTTTACTGCTAAGGGTGTGACCCGAAGGGTTCAATCAAGATTAAGCTGTAATATTAATAATGCATTGGTATTACTGATCGGAAGCGGCCTCCACCTAGGAATTCCGATCACTTGACCTTACTGAATATATTAGCTCTCTAATAATTTTGAACCCACTAACGGAATAGTACACTTTTTCGAAGGACACCATTCCTTTCAATCTCCCACTTGTCCTTCCGGACAAGTGCACATTTAGTGTACAACCTTTTTCCTATGTCGCTTAATGTCTCTTCATGAACTATAAGTTAAGATTATTTTGTCATCCTTATTACGTCCAAAAGTGTTTCTCGATTCCGCGTCCGATTGTCAATAAATAGATGATTTCTAAAATCCATCCGAGCATGGCCATGCATTTTCACAGTCTCGTTCTAGGAGAGGCCTTGTATACAACAAAGACATCTTCCCTATTTTAGTAGGGGGACATTCTCAGTCTTGTAATGTAGTTCCTCTTACTGAGAGAACCTAGCCGCCCAAGTGTTGCCGTTATAATCCCCTATTACGGTAGACGTTTGATAACATCAAAGCGAACTAGTACTCAAACAAGAGAACTCACAATACTCATGGTCGAGGAAATAGGTTCCGATATCCATAATGAGAAGTATACTTATGACGTTTAAATCTCTTAAAGTATTCTCATAGGTCGATCCAGTATGGTTCTAAACCAATACCTGTGCAAATGATTTATGACATTCATGTCCTCGTAGCACAAGAAACGGTGCTATAAATCAGACTACACACTAATCTCAATTGGTCATTAATTGTCCATCGTTTAAATGACCTCGATTAGGGATGATTTTTTATTATAATATTAAACGTTCACTTAATAGGTGTTTCCTTACCAAGACTGGTCTTGATACCCTATTTTGAATATTCCAATAATCGAATGGACTCATTATTTAATCCTAAACCACAATTAAATAGAAAACTGAGTGATAAAATATTGCATGAAATTTATTTTACTCCAAAACTTGAATGGTTTTTCTTAGTGTCTTACATTAAATATTCAAAATTTTAACTAAAACACTAAACAAGGAAATCAAAGCCAGTCTCCTACATGCTTGATTCCCATTGCCTCAACGTGCTTGTTGTGCTTCACTTGAGGCAAAGGTTAGTAAGTGGATCGGCTACATTGTCATCCGTTCCAACTTTGCAAATTCTGATTTCGCCTTCTGATTTCCATTCTCGAATCGTGTGAAACCGTCGTTTGACATGTTTGACTTTCTGATGTTCCCTTGGCTCTCTGGCCTAAGCAATAGCTCCATTGTTGTCACAATAGAGGGCTATTAGACCCTTTATGGAGGGTACAACATCAAGTTCGCCAACGAACTTACGAATCCAAACAGCCTCCTTAGCCGCTTCAGCAGCTGCTTATTACTCGGCTTTAGTTATAGAATCTTCAATTGTACTCTTCTTGGCACTCTTCCAACTGAACGCTCCTCCATTCAGACAGAACACATATACATATTGCGATTTGATATCGTCTTTGTTTATCTGGAAGCTTGCGTCGGTATAACCTTCCACAAATAATTCCTCTGAACCACAATACACTAGGAATTTATCCTTGTTCCTTTTCAGGTACTTTAGGATATTCTTGGTCGCAGTCCAATGGGCCTCTCCTGGATCTAATTGGTAATGGCTTGTAGCACTCAAGGCATACGATACATCTGGCCTAGTACATATCATGGCATACATGATCAATCCAATAAGCGAAGCATATGGAATCTGATTCATTCTTACCCGCTCATCAGGTGTCTGTGGACACTGCTTCTTTCTTAGGGTTATGCCATATGACATTGGTAGGTGACCTCTCTTGGCCTCTTCCATGCCAAATCGAGCAAGTACCTTATCAATATAAGTACTTTGACTCAATCCAATCATCCTTTTTGATATATCCCTATAGATCTTGATGCCTAGTATTTACTAAGCCTCTCCTAAGTCTTTTATTGAGAAGCATTTTTCAAGCCAGGCCTTTATAGACTCTAATAACGAAATGATGTTTCCAATGAGCAATATGTCATCGACATATAAGACTAGGAAGGCGATGTCACTCCCACTGACCTTCTTGTAAACACAAGATTCATCTGGATTCTTGATAAAACAAAAATTATCGATGGCTTCATCGAATTGCATATTCCAACTTCTGCTTGCTTGCTTTAGTCCATAAATGGACTTCTTAAGCTTACAAACTTTCCCAGCATTGTTTTGGTCGACAAAACCTTCAGGCTGTGTCATATACACAATTTCTTCCGAAATACCATTAAGGAAGGCGGTTTTGACGTCCATCTGCCATATTTCATAATTGTAATATGCAGCAATCGCTAGGAGGATGTGAACGGATTTAAGCATTGTGACTGGTGAAAAGTTTTCATCGTAATTAATACCATGAACTTGTTTATAACCTTTTGCCACCAATCTAGCTTTGTAAATGAATACATTTCCATCTTTGTTGGTTTTCATCTTGAAAATCCACTTACAACCGATAGGTGTATAACCTTCGGGTAAGTCAACCAAGTCCCAGACTTGATTTTCAAACATGGAATCCATTTCAGATCTCATGGCCTCTTGCCATTTAGCAGAGTTGGTGCTTGCCATCGCTTACTTGTAGGTTGCCGGTTCATCTCCATCCATGATCAGGATGTCCTGATTCTTGGTTAATACTAAACCAAGATATCTATCAGGTTGAAATCTCGGCCTCTGAGACCTACGTAGAGTAATGGATTGAGCATTTGCATTGTCGGTTTGACTTTGCACATTTTGATCATTTTGACCTGTGTCAACAGATGCTGTTTGAGCACTTTGACTGTTATTCTGATTTTGTTGCTCATCCTCGCGAACTTCGTCGAGTTCGATTTTCCTCCCACTTGTCATTTTGGAAAGGTGTTCCTTTTCCAAAAATACACCATTGCGAGCAACAAACACTTTGTTCTCCGGTTTGTTGTAGAAGTAATACCCTTTAGTTTCTTTTGGGTAGGCCACAAAGTAAACCTTGTCAGATTTGGGATGAAGTTTGTCAGAAATCAATTTCTTGACATATGCTTCGCATCCCCATATCTTTAGAAAAGACAACCTAGGAGGTTTCTTTGTCCATAATTCATATGGAGTCTTTTCTACAGCTTTTGATGGTGCACGGTTCAGTGTTAGTGCCGCAGTTAGAAGTGCATGTCCCCAGAAAGAGATAGGAAGATCACTAAGGCCCATTGTTGATCGTACCATGTCTAACAAGGTCCGATTTCTCCTTTCGGATACTCCGTTCCATTGTGAAGTTCCTGGAGGTGTCAATTCCGAAAGTATACCCTTTTCTTTCAGATGGTCATCGTTTTTTTGGCTCAAGTATTCACCACCTCGATCCGATCGAAGGGCTTTGATTTTATTGCCAAGATGATTTTCAACTTCACTCTAAAATTCTTTGAACTTTTCAAACGATTCCGATTTATGCGACATTAGGTAGACATAACCATATCCACTATAGTCATCTGTGAAGATGATAAAATATCGGTGTCCATTTCTTGTGGGGGAGCTCATTGGTCCACATACATCGGTGTGTACTAGACCTAATAAGTCTCCTGCCCTTTCTCCCAACTTGGAGAATGGATATTTAATCATCTTGCCTAATAAACATCCCTCGCAATTCTCAAACGATTTTAAATCGAAAGAGTAAAGAACACCTTCCTGTAGAAGTCTCTTGATGCGTTTGATGTTAATGTGGCCAAGACGACAATGCCACAAGTAAGATTGGTTTGACTCCATGGTCTTAGCTCTTTTGTTAGTATTATTCACATTATAAACTTGTTTGTCTAAATCAAGCACATAAAGACCATTTTCAGAATTTGCAATACCATATAAAACATTATCGAGATAAAACGAACATTCATTGACTTTTAATCGAAATTCAAAACCCTTGGCGTCCAACGTCTAAATTGAAATGATGTTTTTGGTAATGTTAGGAACATAATAAACATTATCTAGTTCCAAAACTAGCCCGGTGGGCAAAGACAAACTAAGAGTTCCTACGGATACGACACTAATTCTGGCTTCATTGCCGACCCGGAGTTCAACCTCTCCCTTCTCTAGCCTTCTAGCGTTCCTTAGTCCCTGTGAATTGGAACAAAGGTCTGAGCCACATCCGGTATCTAATACCCATGATGCTAAGCCAGTGAAGTTAAAGTTTATAACGAATATATGTGATTCAGAAGTAACAATTTCGTTCTTCTTACTTTCCTTGAACTTGAGGAAATCCTCTAACAATGTCCCTTCTTCTTACAGTAGAAACATTCGGAATAAGATTTTGAAGACGCTACCTTCTTTTCTTTGTTATCCTTGGTAGCTTTAGACTTAAGCAGAAAGGCTTAGGTTTTCTTTTTGCCCTTCCTCTTAAAGCCTTTCTTCTTCATGCCTGAGAATTTGAATGACTTGTCCTTTTTAATCATGAGCATATCATGCTTCCCCTCATCCTTGAGCGTTTTCTCTGCTTGCTTCAATATACCATGAAGCTTGGTGAGGGTTTTCTCCAAGCTGTGCATGTTATAGTTCATCTTGAACTGATCATAGCCTTTGTGCAGCGAGTGGAGAATGATGTCAATTGCCATCTCGGTTGAATACCCCGCATCAAGCCTTCCCATGTTCTCAAACAATCCTATCATTTTGAGTACATGTGGGCTGACTGGCTCTCCTTTCCTGAGCTTGCTCTCAAGGATCTGCCTGTGGGTTTAAATCTTTCAGTTCAGGCCTACTCTTGAAACATATTCTGCAGTTCAGAAATGATCTCAAAAGCTGTCTCCTTCTCAAAGAAAGTCTTTTGAAGCTTAGGAGACATTGTGGCCAACATGATGCATTTGACATCTCGATTGGCACTTTGCCATCAATTTAGGGAAGCCTGAGTCACCTCCTCATTGGGAGCCTCGGGCATTTCCTCATCAAGGACATATTCCTTTTGCTCTTTAATGAGAACAATTTGCAAATTCCTTTGCCAATCAAGAAAATTTGGCCCACTCAACTTCTCCTTGTCGAGAATTGAGCGTAACGAGAATTGGTCGTTTGAGTTATTTGAAGACATGATTCTACAATTGAAAGAATTTGAAATGAAAAATCATTCATAATATTTAAATAAGATTGAATTCATGCATTATAAAACTTATTTAAAACGTCTTATTCACACATTTAAAGTTGTCCCCAAATTGGTGAGAATAAATCGATTCCAAGATCCGAAGAAACAAAGAGTGGTTAAGCATGCTTTGGCTTGTCTTAACACTTAATATCCTAAGGTAAGCAACGCCTTGCTAATGGCTCCAAGCCACTCTTGGTTGAATAAATCGTCGCATCTAATGCTCTCTCAACAATTTATTCACTTTGCCACGACATGTTAGGACTCCATCACTCATATCGTTGAGTACAACCAAAACCAACTTGCATACCCGGTATGCCTTAAGCTCCTTGGAGAGGTAGTGATGCCTCGCTTTGGCGTAGCCCACCACTACCCTCGTTCGGGTTGTAAGTGTTGTTTTGGAATGACAAGTTTTACTCAATATTTAGGGACCTAGGGTTTCTATGTTGGTTGATTTAAATGAACTTAATTAATCATCACAACATTTGAAATCCTAAACATGCATCTAGAATACTATTCGTATCATAAACATATATATATTTATTGAAAAACATAAATATAGATGCATTTTGCAACTAGCATGACCCCTTGAGATCTTCAAATCTTCAAAAGGTCTTTATTTGCAACTTCATGGCTACGTCTTCCAAGAACCTCCATCTTCAAGACTTGACCATAATCAAATGCAACTACTAGTATCTACGATTAGGAATAATCTAAATATTAAGGTACAAAAATACTTAACGGTACGCAGACCGTATTTAGATTTACAAAAATACATCACGGATCGCAATCCGTATTTTCTATCCTAATCGGGCCCCACTAGTTGCCATTTCATAAAACCTGTGAGAGAATATATATTCCATTCATCCATTCACTATCTGTGACTGGCCCATGCATTTTAGAACGATAAACAAGTAACAATGCATAAACACGCGTGAACTAGTAACTAATCTAGGTGGTTAATCCAATTAACACTCCTAATCAAAACTAGTCAAAGTTTTTTTAACCAGTTATGTAAATGAGCACAATTAACATTTGAAGCTCCCACTAAATTCCGCATCCAACTTAATTAATCCAATTAATTAAGCTGGTAAAACCCAAAATTTGTCAAAATAAATTTTGCCAATGCCGCTTAAAACCGAGGCCTAGCCTCCAAAATTTATTAAAATAATTAAAACAATTAGATTAATAAAATAATTAAAACAATAATTTAAGCAAAAAATTACGTAGTCCAAAATGTCTAAGTGCGTAGCACTAAAACATGCAGTGCTCACATTCCGCACAATCGTTTGATGCCCAATGAACGTGGGAGTGGGCCCGATATCGCTAAGCGTTACACCGCCCACATCAGCGAACTTTCACACATCAATAATGTGGCCCTTGATGGCCATGTTGTAAGAACTCATTGCACTACATTGCTTCGCAAGCAACGTCTATGCATATTCTTTATTACACGACTGACAGGGTAAAGTCTTATCCCCTAATCAAAAGTAAATACCTAGGTCCTTTAACTAAAGTAGATAGGGAAGTAGGGTCGAACTTCATAGGGAAACAAGTCTTTTTACTCCTAATTAAGTATTATAATCTAAATTATCTTAGTAACCAATATTTTTGGGAACAAATTCTATACTACGAAGAATAAGTTTAGGGAGGAAAACAATAATAAGAAGGCCTGGGGTCACAGTTTCACCAATAATTAATATTCCGGGATAAAACATAATAATTAATAATTAACATTGCACAAATAACATGATTAACAGGCTCTCGCAATTTATTAATCAACATAGATCTAACAGGCTCTCGCAATTTACTAGATCTAAGTTCCTATTAAAGATAGCTTTTGATATTAAATTAACATTTGCTCGATTCATCAATTCAATATTGCTAAACATTCACAATCAAATTACATCTGCTCGATTCATAATCTAATTGCAAAAAATTAAAACAATTCAATAAGAAATTATCATGCAATACCAATAATCAATAATAACAAATTATCCCTTCATTTTAATTATGGATCCCCATAAACCCTAGAATTAAACTACTCAGACATAATCATAACTAAACTAATCAAATAAATAAAACAAAACATAATCAAAGAAGTAAATGAAATAGATGAAATTAAGAGAAGAAATTGTTACCAAAAGAAATATGGATTAATGAAAGTAATTAAGAACAAAAGTTGAGAGAGAAAGAAATTCTAAGAGAACAATTAAGAGAGTAAAGAAAGAGTAAGAAGAGAGAGAGAGAGAGAGAGAGAGAGAGAGAGCCTAAAATCGTATTACAGAGGAGTATTTATACTCCGTACAAATCCTAAACGAAAACAAACTAAAACGACACTAATCATCTCCTAATAATTACACGCGCCCGATCGGGCGCGCCTTTTTGCTCGTCAGTACCAATCTCGCGCCCGGCCGGGCGCGTCACCGGGCGCCGACCTTAGCTTCTCCTGCCCGGCCGGGCGCGCCTCCGGGCGCCAGCCTCTTTGGCCGGGCGGTTCTCTTGGGCCACTATTTGGACTACGATTGGGCTCTAATTCTTCGGGCCAATCTGGGTTTCCTCTTCGGGTCTTGAATACTTGGTTCAAATGCCCCGGTATCACCTATACCGAGCCCTTAATCACCGGTTCGATGACTCTAACCGGCCCTGGGCTATAAAATCTGGTCGTGCTTCTCCAATGTTCGTGATTGCTCCAAAATATCTCGGGAAAATACTCTAAAAGTGTAAATCCCTGCAAAAGTCAACCAAATCTACGAAAACACTAGAAAACACCAATTAGTAATAAAAGTGGCTCTAAAGAGCAAAAAAAACTACTAATTATGACCAAGGGACGGGGGTAAAATACTATATAAAATAGACACATCAAACTCCCCCAAGCCAAAGCTTTGCTTGTCCCTAAGTAAAGATCTCATCAATGAATCAATAAATATGCTTCACCCCAAAAAATAAAAATCAAGCACAAACGATTCAGGGTAAATCAAATAAACATGCTTCAAAATCAACCAATCGAATCCATCTAATTACTAATCTTCCCTAACAATTGTCAAATAGAGCAAACCACAAGAGCATATAGAATTCAAGACTAGTGCTCACACACTCAACTCTCATTTTTGTGGCGAGTAAAAGATGTACTCGATCGCTCTCCATCCAACCCCTTTATGTGAATAATGCCCTCCCAACTCACACTCTCGTGTGTATAAAACAATGAACGCTCAATCCTACTAGTCGACTCGAATTATGTCATATCATAACTTGCATTGATAAACAACACTTTCACATTCATACAATTCTATGCACAAAGGTCGGAAGGTCTTTAAAGCTTGTAATGTAAGGCTAGGGTAAAGGGTAGGAATCATTTGGGAACAAGTGAGAGAAAAGCTATGCTTAAGGGAGCAAATCCTAATAAAGCCCATGATCAAAATAAATAATGGTCAACATCTCCTACATAACCAACTCTAACATCAACCAAATATACTCCAATCATAATAAACAATCCCAACACTTACATATCACTCATAAAAATATAATAATGAATAAGTGGAATGAATAAACAAACTTTATTTCCAAACTTGAATTTTTCATTGAAGCTCTTATTTTTTTCTTCTTTTGAATCAACCTCTAACTAGAACATTTGAACATTTAACATTTTTTTTCTTTTCTTTTGAAGTTCACTTATTTTTTTACATTTTTTTTGAACTTCTTTTTTTTTTTTTTTTTCATAACATCATGCTTTATTTTATCAAGAAGATATAACTCTCAAACTCATCAAAACAAACATGATAAAAAAAAAAAACAACTTCTCAAAAACCCACCCAAATTGTGCAAATAATAAGCACACTACAAACTCCCTCACCTCACTCACTAATAGCTCCCCCAAGCCAAGCTTGGGACTAGTAACCAATGGGGCAAAAAAAAGCTTGTAATGTGGCTAATAAAACAACAAAAAGTCAAGGCAACAACATGGGTAGCAAGAAGGGAACAAATGTATCTACAATCATCTGGAGGATACCTAAAAGAATGAACGCCTTCGTCCTCCTCAATGTGCATAATAATGAATCATACAAATATTACTTATAGTTGCAAACCAATACTCAAATTCATTGACATACCAGGAACTATCACACATTCCTAACCAAATCAACTAGTCAAGCACTATATTCACAAGTAGTTGGGCAAAATTGATGCATGTTAAGGTTTCAAGGCAATCAAACATCAAATCATGATCAACTAATCCACAATGCTTATCATCAAATACCAGGAATCAAAACAATTTTCTCAAGTAAGGGGCACAGGGAAGCATATTTTACAATTCATTGGAACGTATTTTTGGATTTTTTTTATTTTTCAATTTTTTTTTTTGTATTTTTCAAATATAAGAAAGCAATAAAACTAACCTAGAAAGCAATAAATCTACCCTAAGAAAACACACCAAAAATAAAAGAAAAGAGAAAAAGAAAGATACCAAATCCAAAATCTCCCCCAAGCCAGAATCAGTGAACTCATTGGCTCGGGAACTAGCCCAGCATAGCTAGTCCTGATCATCCTCATCCATCGAGCCGAAACCTACACCTCCACTGCCACCTGCACCACCTGCACCAGAAGAGCTACCACCAAAATAGTCAGCATGAAAACTCCCCCCCGCCGGTCCCCCGAAAGGAATGTCCTGGCCGTACCCATGGAAGGAAGAATAATCAGTGTAAATACCATGGGCAGAGGGATCCCTATCGTATCCATGGGGTGGAGGCTGAAACCAGTCAGGGTAAATAGCATCGTCGGGAATGTTTCCCTGACGAGCATAATCATTGTACATAAGGTAGAGAGCTCTACCTTGGTTCCTCTCTAGGTACCCTAACCTCTGGTATATGGAGCCTACCATCCTCCTAAGGTCAGTATGGGAATGCTCGATACGTCCTAAGGCCTGACCTATACTCTGAAGGTCCCAAACTGGGTCAGAGTTAACATGAGGGATGGAGTGAGACATGCGAGGTGGAGAAAATGTCACCTCGGGCTGAGGCTGAGGTGGTTGAACTGGTGGTGGTGGTGCTTCCCCCCTAGCGTTGGCAACTAAAAAATCGTATGTGTAAGTGTAGGGAATAAATTTCAAGCGTTAACCCCTAGCTTGAACCCCACTGTGATCATACACTAAAGTACGGTGGCGTCCAAAAGGGAAGAAGATAGAGCAAAAGAGTCGCCAACAAGTTTTATGAACTTGTAAACCGTTCACAGGGTGAAGGTTACACCCCTTGATCCAAGAGATCGTCAACTCCATAAGGTCTAGAACCAAATAAGGGTTCGGGGATGAAGGTACAAATCCAACCTAAAAGAGATTGAACCTGCCCTAATAATAGGCCTCTACTTTATTCTGATCGTATTCATGTGCGTTTTTTAATTAACATGCAATCAATAGGATTAACCCTAAACCTGTTTATCTATGTTGGTTGAATTTAATGCACAAATAAACTATTATTGGCGATCACTTGAAATCATAATCATATTAACCCTAAATAATATTATTAATTATCTTATTAAGCGTGATTACAAGTACCAATTCCCTTTAAACATGCATAAAAGGTGTGATCAAGCAATAAATATAAATAAGCATCAAGCAACATAATAAATAATCAATAAATCAATAATCATAACAATAATAATAACCATCATTATAAAATTATAATCATAATCAAAACAATAATAATCATAAATAAAATAATCATCATAAAAAATAATAATAATAATAATAATAATATTCATAATCATCATAAATTATAACAATTATAATCATAATCATGTTCATGTTAATATTAAAGCATAATAATAGCAAGATCCTAGGCATGATACTAACAAGATTAATAACAAACCCTAGCATGTCACTAAGCAATAAAAATCAAATCTTTAACTCTAACATGATACTAACAATCATAAATATTAGGAAGAACATAGGAAGCATCGTAACAATCATATTAAGCATATTTGGTATTATAACCTTTTCCCTAAACATGATACTAGGAATATCATAATAACAATTTAAACATGATTTCTACATCATAACATCAATTAAAACCATTAAAGCACTTACTTTGATGCCTCGTACCTCTTTCTAATAACAAAATACACACGTTAGTAACTTCAAGGAAAATAATAAACAAACAATTAAATTAAATAATTGAAAGAGAGATTTGGGACCAAACCCTCAGAAATTAAACCTTTCACGTCTAGGGCGAAGGCAACTTCGAATATGGCTAGGTGTTTCTAGATCTTGTGAATGCGGAATTTTGTAAAAAGCAAATTTTAGAAGAGAGAGAGAGAGAGAGAGAGAGAGAGAGAGAGAGAGATGAAGTAATCAAGAAAACTTGATGAGGATTGGTGAATGATTAAGAGAGAATTAGAGAATTAATGATTGCGAATGAAACTGATTGTAGGTCCATGAAAACGGAGTTTTTAATACATTATTTATAGAGAAAATCAGCCAAAAAGATAAAATATCAAAACAGAGCACTTGGAGCACGCAAAACGAGATTAGCGCACGCAAAACAGAGCTGGCGCTAGCACCAGCTAATTGGCGCCAGGCGCCAATGGATAGCACCAGGCGCCAATGGATAGCACCAGGCGCCAGGCGCCAGGCCTTGTTCCAGGCGCCAATGCCTGGAGTTAGGCGCTAGGCCTGTTTTTTACGCGTTTTCGAAAATCAGATAAGTTTGCCGTACTGGAGGATAAAATCGTATCTTTTCCTTGAAAATCCTTTTTGATTTTAATTAAAACTCTAAAAAGTCAACAAAAGTCAATTTATCAATGCTAATTGAATTAGGAATGAAAAAAACCTTCTAGAAGAATCTAGAAGACTAAAACCATTCCTAATTGCATTAGGAATGATAAATCATATTAGGTCCTCCTCAAGATCATTGGGCCGTATATAAAGCTCAAACCGGGCCCAGTTTAGTAAATTGGCCATAACTTCCTCAATATTCATCGGAATTGGGCTTATAATATATCATTGGAAAGGTCTTTGCAAGCCCCATCCAACTACACTACTATTGGACCCATATCATGGACCAACCAAACTGGATTGTCTGTTTTCTTAAAATAAGTTTTCAAAAACAGAGAGAAGAGAAAAGAAATTAAAACTATCCACAACACTAAACTTTCCACACTTTCACTTCATTCGATTATGATTCGACGTGAAAGGTACTCATCACCGGGTTTGGTTTTGGGGAGACACATTTGGGTGTCTACAGTAAGATGGTTGCCCTGGGGGAAAGGCGGTCAAGTCAGGACTGGGTAGGGGAAAGATAGGCAAAGGCTGCTCGCTCCCAGTCCTAATACACCAGTGAGGTGTCTGCTCACCATCCGATCGTACCCAACCCAGTACCTCGAGGTAACTAATGGTCTTGTAGGTGTCTGGTCCACAATTGGTCATCTGGTGGGGTCTAGCCTCTACAAAACCGGCCTTCTTAATAGCTATCCTAGTAATGTGGCCACCTAGACGGATGGGGGTAGTAGCGGTGTTACTAGCCGTAGCATGCCTTGCTAAGTGATAGATGATATACCTAGCTATGTTAAGCTTCCCGAATTAGAACACATAATGACCAATAACAGCAAGTTCATTGGTCTGACAGTTATGGGGCTTGTTCCTACCAAAAAAGCTGACACCAGCAAATTTTTGCCATACTTTAGGAACAGGGTGATGGATTGGTTTAGCAGTAGCATGTTGGGCGTTAGTCGCCGACAAACTAGTCAAGGCAGTATAAATGTCATCCATTTTATATTCAGCATGCCATTGGTGAGGCAAATCAGGTTCCAAATCAAATAATTTACAAAAATCAACAAAAGTTAAAGTAATATTTTTATTATTTAACCTAAACATTAATTTTGGCCCCATTGTATGGCTATAAACATGCAAAGAGGAAAGAAATTCACAGGTTAATTCACGATAAGTGGCATAATGCATATCAAAGAATTTCCTCATACCAATATTGTTAAAAAATCTCCTAACATAATCATGTAAACCTAATGCTTCTAGAGTAGGGCGGTGTAACCACTGTGAAGGAATTACCTCACGCCCGTAGAGTTGCTCAAGCTTTTCCTTTTGTTTCGGGGTTGCTATTTTGATCGTCGGCCAATGCGGTAGTTGCAATGCCGGGTCATATTGCTGACTTGAGCTTGAGCTTCCCCTTAAAAGTGTTCTTACCCTCTTTGCCGCCATTGTTGAGATTTTTTTGAAATGGGTCTAAAAATTATTTGATTGGAACTTGAAGATTTTGGTGTAGGAATGTACAGGATGAGGAGGGGATCAAAAATATGTAAAAAGTTTTGGATTTGGGTGAGAAATGAAGGAGAAATCTTAGAGAGAAGGTAGAGAGAATTTGAGTTTTAGAGAGAGAAAGTAATGGAGGAAAGAAAAAATGAAGGAAAAATGAGGAAGAATGAAGGAAAAGACGCGGAATATAGGCGCGCTCGGTCGGGCGGATCCTCGCCCAGTCGGGCAATTTGGGCTTTCGACATAACTTGTTCTCGCGCCCGGTCAGGCGCCATACCGCCCGGTCGGGCGATCTGATTAGTAAATTTTGCTATGCCCTCGCGCCCGGTCGGGCGGCATTCGCTCGATCGGGCGATCTAAATGCCCGATTTGCGTCAATTCTCGCGCCCGGTCAGGCGCCCTTTGCTCGGTCGGGTGATCTATCGCTCCAAATTGTTGCCACTTCTCGCGCCCGGTCGGGCGAGGCCTGCCCGATCGGGCGGACAATGTAGTCCGTATACGACGAATTTTGCGCCCGATCGGGCGCCCATCGCCCGGTCGGGCGAAAATACTTAATTTTGAAGACTAGCTCTCGCGCCCGGTCGAGCGCCCTTCGCCTGGTCGAACCCGAGGCTAATTATCAGCTTTCGTATTTTCTTATTTTCTTCAAAATTTGGCTAACTCTTTTCCTTCAAACCTGTATAAACACTCATAAAAACTCATTAAATTCCCTCATCTCTCCTCTCATAAGAAAAAGGAAAGAAAAACTAGTGTAAAAAAGCATTAAAAATACGGGTTACCTCCCGCAAAGCGCTGGTTTATCTAGGTCCCGCACGACCTTCTTACCTAGTACAATGACTAGGATCCTTGGCCTAACGCTTGATCGGGCGGTTTCTCACCCGGTCTAGCGGTGTTTCGGCTGCGACGCGGCTTCATGACATGCCTTGTGGGGCGCCAATTGACTTTGTCTGGTGGATCCTCCTTGACTTGGATTGGGGGTTCTTCAATGCTACGCACCAGAGATCCTTCTTTGATCGAAGGTTGCTTCAAATTGTCATTGCATTCAACACTTGCAACTCGATCAGGCGGAATACTTATCGTAGGCTCAAATCGCACAACTGTCTTGATTGATTCCACCTTTTCGTCCTCAAAACCAAGACCAACATTGTAGAGTGCTCTTTCTATTGCATCGACCTCCTTCTGCCATTTGTCTATCTCATCTGAAAGGGATGCAACACAAGATACCGCCTCCAAGGGATCTTTTTTAAGAGCTTGGGGCTTGTTAGAATAATTCTCAACCACATTAACACTAAAACATTTTTCCTCAGTCATTGAGCTTTTAGGGGTATTATTAAGATTGAAAATAACTTTATCATCCCCTACTAATAGTGTTAACTTACCACTTCTCACATCTATGATTGCTCCTGCAGTGTTAAGGAATGGTCTACCCAAAATAATTGGGGTTTGCATATCATCAGCCATATCAAGAACAACAAAATCCACAGGTATATAAAATTTACCTACTCTAACGGGGACATCCTCTAAAACACCTAAGGGGTATTTGAAAGAACGATCGGCCATTTGTAGAGTTATATTGGTAGCTTTTAATTTACCCATATTTAACTTGGAACACACAGATATTGGCATGACACTAACGCTAGCACCCAAATCACACAATGCATTATCAATCATTAGATTGCCTATATGACAAGGGATATAAAAACTACCCAGATCTTTTAATTTAGGTGGAGACTTATTTTGAAGTACGGCACTACACTCTGCAGTGAAAGCTACTGCCTCTACCTCACTAATAGACCTTTTTCTTGTCAATATTTCTTTCATAAATTTTTCATACGAAGGAATTTGTGTGATTAATTCAGTGAAAGGAACTGTTACCTTCAAATCTTTCACCATCTCCAGGAACTTACCATACTGCTTATCCAAGTTTGTCTTCAATTGACGATTGGGGAATGGAAGTTTGATAATTGGCTTTGGAGCATTATTTCTCTTGTCTGGAGTAGCCACCTTCTCTGGAGTTGTACCCTGCAATGTAGAATTAGATGTGTTAGTATTATTCTTTAGCCCTGCAGGGCTATTAACTACATTATCAGGTTTAACGGAATCAAGATTAGCATTATTTAATAAAACAGGTTCATCAACTCTAGGCATAGGGGGCCCTTCATAGTTTGAACTACTCCTTAGAGTAATTGCATATGCTTGATCCGTAGGCCTGGTCGGCTGTGCCAGCAGAGCTCCATGTTGGCGGGCTTGTAGAGTAGCAGAGAGTTGCGCATTTGATTATCTACAATTTTATTATGTGCTAGAATTTGATCAATTGTCGCATCTCTACTCTCCATGTGCTTTTGCATATTAACCAACATTGCTCTAATTTCCACCAAAGAAGGGTCGGAAGATGAGGAGGGTTGTTGTGGTTGGTTCTTCTAGCCAGCATTGGGATGGTAATATTTCTGCTGCTGTTGCTGTGGCGCCTGTGGTTCTTGTGGTGGTGGATTTTGAACATTAGTACTTCGGTAGGAAAGGTACGGATGGTTCCGATACCCATGATTGTAGGTGTTGGAGTATGGGTTATTCTGCCTATAAGCTTGAAAAGCATTAACTTGCTCCACGGAACTCCTGCAATCTTGTTCCCAATGACCTAAAATTCCACAATTTTCACAGAAAGCCTCATTAGAATTATTATTAATCGCAGAAACATTAGCTACATTGGCAGTGCTAAGATTATCTAATTTTTGGCATATGGAGGTCAGTTGAGCTTGCAAAAAGGATACAGATTCAACACTATGTTTCCCCTTGTAAGCAAATCCTCTAGGATTCCCATATTGGGAATTGTGTATCGCCATATCTTCAATAACCTGACCTGCATCATCAACATTAAGATTCATAAATCTCCCACTAGCAGCAAAATCTAAAATTATTCTAGAAGAATTTCCAATGCCATTATAAAAGGCTTGGATTAACTGCCATTGTGCTAAATTATGATGAGGGCATTCTCTTTGTAGGTCCTTGAACCTCTCCCAAGCCTCATATAAGGATTCCTCGGCTTCTTGGGGAAAGTTCTGAATCGCACTCCGTAGTACGGCTGTTCTCTCTACAGGATAATACTTGTTATAAAAATTCAAAACAAGAGTTTCCCAGTCAGTTATACCAAGTGCAGTTCTATTTAAGCCATTAAACCACAATTTAGCTTTTCCAGTTAAAGAAAAGGGAAAAAAAATCTCCCTGATTTGGTCTTGAGTGACCCCGACTTGCCTGATGGTATTGCAATATTGACAATAGTCGGCAATGTGAAGATTTGGGTCTTCACCCTTTGCTCCACTGAATTGCTTCCTCTCTATCATCGTTATAAATTGAGGTTTAATTTCGAATTGTACCCCATCAAGAGCCGGAGTTGGGGTGAGATGTGGAAAATCTGTAAGCTTTGGTTGTGAGTAATCACTAAGCTTCTTTGGAACCGCCATCTCTGATTCTGCATCTGATGATACCTCTGAATCGCTAGAACCAGTTGGAGGGTCTCGCTGATTATTATTATCACTAGAATCCGCCAGGATTAGCTTGTAGAGATTTTTCTGTCTATGGAAGAAGCGCTCGATCTCAGGATAGAATGGGATGTACCCAGATTTGGAACACCTGGGCATAAACAAAAACTAGAAGCAAATGTGAGATTTGTCTCAAAGAACTAACGTTCTCTAAGACAAAAAGAAAATAACCTAGACTACAAAAATAATCAGAAATAAAAATAAAACCGTTTCCCCGGCAACGACGCCAAATTTTGACAGGGTAAAGTCGTATCCCCTAATCAAAAGTAAATACCTAAGTCCTCTAACTAAAGTAGATAGGGAAGTAGGGTCGAACTCCACAGGGAAACAAGTCTTTTTACTCCTAATTAATTATTATAATCTAAATTATCAAAGTAACCAATATTTTTGGGAATAAATTCTATACTACGAAGAATATGTTTAGGGAGGAAAACAATAATAAGAAGGCCTAGGGTCACAGGTTCACCAATAATTAATATTCCAGGATAAAACATAATAATTAATAATTAACATTGCACAAATAACATGATTAACGGGCTCTCGCAATTTATTAATCAACATAGATCTAACAGGCTCTCGCAAATTACTAGATCTAAGTTCCTATTAAAGATAGCCTTTAATATTAAATTAACATCTGCTCGATTCATCAATTCAATATTGCTAAACATTCACAATCAAATTACATCTGCTCGATTCATAATCTAATTGCAAAGAATTAAAACAATTCAATAAGAAATTATCATGCAATACCAATAATCAATAATAACAAATTATCCCTTCATATTAATTATGGATCCCCATAAACCCTAGAATTAAACTACTCAGGCATAATCATAACTAAACTAATCAAATAAATAAAACAAAACATAATCAAAAAAGCAAATGAAATAGCTGAAATTAAGAGAAGAAATTGTTACCAAAAGAAATCTGGATTAATGAAAGTAATTAAGAACAAAAGTTGAGAGAGAAAGAAATTCTAAGAGAACAATTAAGAGAGTAAAGAAAGAGTCAGAAGAGAGAGAGAGAGAGAGAGAGCCTAAAATTGTATTACGGAGGAGTATTTATACTCCGTACAAATCTTAAACGAAAATAAACTAAAACGACACTAATCATCTCCTAATAATTACACGCGCCCGATCGGGCGCGCCTTTTTGCTCGTCAGTACCAATCTCGCGCCCGGCCGAGCGCGTCACCGGGCGCCGACCTTAGCTTCTCCTGCCCGGCCGGGCGCGCCTCCGGGCGCCAGCCTTTTTGGCCGGGTGGCTCTCTTGGGCCACTATTTGGACTACGATTGGGCTCCAATTCTTCGGGCCAATCTGGGTTTCCTCTTCGGGTCTTGAATACTCGGTCCAAATGCCCCGATATCACCTATACCGAGCCCTTATTCACCGGTTCGATGACTCTAACCGGCCCTGGGCTATAAAATCTGGTCGTGCTTCTCCAATGTTCGTGATTGTTCCAAAATATCTCGGGAAAATACTCCAAAAGTGTAAATCCCTGCAAAAGTCAGCCAAATCTACGAAAACACCAATTAGTAATTAAAGTGGCTCTAAAGAGCCAAAAACACTACTAATTATGACCAAGGGACAGGGGTAAAATACTATATAAAATAGACACATCAACGACGCATGCACCAATTCCAAGTACACTATGCTCGTGCCATCACGCCCGAGCCACAACAGCCCCATGCACCACGCAAAATAGCACGCACACACACACGCACAAGGAAGCGTGCTGATGCTGTCATGCTACAGTGTTGTTTCTTGCAGCCGTGTGCACCAGCCACGGCTTGGCTGCACGCACACACATGGCAGCCCCTTGGCAGCCACATGCAGGCTGCTATGCAGCCCGGCTAGCCAAGGGTGCTTATGCCTTGATTTGCGTGCCATAGCCTCGAGACTTTGATCCCAAATTTTCCGTGACATTTTAATTAATTCTAAATTAATTTTAGAAATAATTTATTGAGCAAAATGAAAAATTTAAACAAGTCTAACTTAAAATGAAATTTTCAAAGTGCATGTTATTTAGGGTAAAAATACCCTAGATACGTGGACCATTGAGAGGAGGCCACGTGTCGAGTTCAGGATGACCCACGTGGCTTAATATCGTCTTGACACATGGCCCCCTTGGATACATCTCTGAAATGGCGGCCTTCAAGGGCCCAAATCCCAAGAAGCGCCGTAAAACGGCGCAACCCACTAAAATCTAGGTCAAGTGACCTAGATGGGGGCACATTCTCCAATGACCCTATAAATAGGGCGATATTCCCCCATTTTGGAGACACATTCAATCATTTATTACACACACACTCTCTCTCATTAGACAAAGACCTGAGCTTGGAATCCAAGTAGATCCCCACCTAAATTTTCGCATTCTTTATTCCCTTTCAAGTTACTAACTTGATCGTCGGAGATGGAGCTCCAACCACCCGGAGTCTCCGTTGTTTTGCAGGTACAACTCAGCCGGACCAGACTTCGTGACGTAACTCTCCCGAGGGACAAAAACACCCAAAACATTTGGCGCTTTCTGTGGGGAGAGTACCTCGAAGATGGTTCAAGAGTCAGTACCATCCCCTAAGCATCTGGGCGATGACCCGAAAGTTTTTACAGACCATGAGGATGAGGATCCTCAGGTTGAAACCTATACAGCCAATGATGGCTCTCTAATAACCAAGCGCATCCGGCACTGAGACACTCTGGAGCGGGGTGCCACCCAGGCGGGTACAAATCGACCTCCTGGGCAGCCGGAAGGGGAAACCCACACGGTAGTTCGATCAGCTCCTGTCACCCGAGACGAACTCATGAGGTTCATGACAAGTTTCAAGGGTAAAATCAAAGATCTGATCACTAAGAGCCGGGCTGGCCCAAGTAGGGGTCAGTCGGCCAAGAAGACTCCTCTGGAAAAGGGGAAGTCAGTTAGAGATCGGCAGCCAACCCCTCATCCAAAGGAGAAGGCAGCAGGGACCATTGATTGGTCCAAAATTCTTCTTCCTAAGAGGAATACCAACAACACCCGCCGGACTCAATAGCCGGTGGGAAGCAAAAAATCAACTCTTGATGCACGGGAGATCATTACCCGCAAGAGGAATCAGCAGTTGTATGAGTCGGCTTCTACGTTGAACTTTCCAGACAGCTTCAACAACACCTCTGCAGGGAATGCACTTTCCCTGCATGAGAGCCAGACAGGCGGTAATACCGTCCATTCTGGCCCTCAGATGATTAGGACTGTACCGTATGTACCTTCTCAGGTCTACGGTCAGTATCCTCCTCATTTCATGCAGCCGACCTTCTTCGGAGGTCAGGCGGCATACAACACAGTCCAGCCACTAGACTAGCAGCTCCGTCTGCTCCGCCTGGGTGAACAACCTTCTGCGTTCACCCGGGAGATAACCGAGGCGGCACAGCCGGCTGATGAGTGACATTTATGTCACTCCTAAGGAGTAGTTTTAGAGTCTTTTCCGTGTTTATTTTCCCTTATTTTCCTTTTATTCTCTTGTTTTCTCTTTAATAAAGTTTATAGTTTATTTTGGTAATTTTGGAGTGTTTTGGTTTAGTTTCTTTATTTTATTAGTTTTAGTCTATTTTCGTGTTTTATTTTATTTTATTTTCTTGCGTAGCTTTAATTATTTTTAGTTTAGTTTTATGTCTCTTATTTTCTATTTTATTTTATTTATTTTATTTTATTTGTCTTGGTTTTGTTTTATTTCGTCTTTTATTTATTTTTATTTTATTTTATTCTTTTTCTTTGTCCCAATCCTTTCTCGGTTTTGTGTGTAGGAGTTCGGGTTTCAATTTGAGTCAAACGCCAAGCCCCATTTCATGAGCATGCTGCCAGCTCCACTGCCGCAAGAACCAACCTGCTGCCTCTTATCCATCACCCCACCTTCCTAACCTCCACCACACCAATTCCCCTGCTCCCTCTCCTTCACTCACGCATCAAGCCATAAATCACCACCAGCTCCTCCAATCACAGCCACCATTACCCCCTGCTCTCACCACCTCACACGACCACAACCAGACCCCCCTCAAATCCACGCACCAGCCTCAGCAACCCACCACCAATTTCAACCACCAGCTGCTGCCACCAACACCACCACACAGCAGCCGTAACAATCACACGCACATCTCCACCTTTAGCCACCAAAATCGACACACACACCAGCACCAACCACAGCCGTAACCACCTGCTGCCACCCAATCCACGCACCAGCTCTCAGCGCAACTCTAATTCACTCACCTGCTGCCACCCTCACAGCACCACCAGCCGCAACAGTGCACACCAAGGACCACAACTCACCTCCATTTCCCCTGCTCCAATTCGCACCAACACC
The DNA here is from genome assembly GCF_948465745.1 of Chenopodium album. Classification (NCBI taxonomy): domain Eukaryota; kingdom Viridiplantae; phylum Streptophyta; class Magnoliopsida; order Caryophyllales; family Amaranthaceae; genus Chenopodium; species Chenopodium album. The sequence goes on along the minus strand of NC_137834.1, from coordinate 39,507,539 downwards.
CCGTAACAGCCACCATCACAACCCCTGCTCCGCCACCACAATCAACCACAGCAGCCACCAATCACCAACTCACCTGCGAACAGCCGCACCACCATTCTCACGCACCTAAACCAGCAATCAGCCGCACCATCACTATCGTCAACAACCAGCAACAATTAAGCAACCAAATCGACCCAAAAATCAGAGCAAATCACAAATTCTCAAGGTTCGAGCAAACCGTTGAGGGTTCGGTCGAAGTACGAGTCAGAGACTTTTGAAGTTGTCCAAATTGAATAGGTGTGGTCGAACACACCCATGGTTCGACCGAACCAACCCCGTAGTTCGGCCGCACCAACCCATGGTTCGACCGAACCACTTCACAAGCCTCGCACATGATTTTAATGAGGATCGAACGATTGAAGCTTGGTGATGGCCGTTGATCTTTGATTTGCGATGATGATGTGCAGTGATGATGGATTTTGATGAATGGTGAAGATGATAATTGAAGCAGCCAATTTCGAAGAGGAGGCTGGTTGTGTTTTGTGGGAATTGATTTTGGTTTTATTTTGTTTTTCTTTTCCCTTTTCTTATTTTCTTTCTTTTATTTTTATTTTAGTTTCTTATTTTTACTTTTCCTTTTTAATTTATTTTATTTTATTTTATTTTCTTTTTCTATTTTTCCTAGCTTAGTATATATACCCATTTTGGGGGTAATTAGAAAAATATTCAAGAACTATCTATTCTACTCTCTAATTAGTTTTAGGTTAGGATTAGTCTTCATTGGTAGAGAGAAAAAGTGTGGTTTTCTTCATTAATGAACTTGGATTTTGAAGAAGGAGCTTGTTCAATCCTTTGTAGACCTTCATCTTCAATTAATGAGCAATCTCTTACTCTTTCTCCTTACCTTTGTTTTTGATTTTGCTTATTTGCTTTTATTTTTCTTCTTTGCTTATTAATCATGTTGATGCTTATTGATTTGATGATTGATATTGTTTTCAATATGATTTGTGAGTAGTCACCTAGCCAAGGGTGTGGGGATGGTGTAGTTGCTAATTGTTCATGCTTTTAATGTTGGGGTTATGTTAATGGTGATTAAAGTCTTTGCATGCTTGATATTCTTTGGTCTTTCTTGCAAGTGCACATTGTTAGTTGATCAAAGATGAGTCTTTACTAACAAGTAACAGAAGTTGACTTAGTTGAGATTCATTACTATCGATTGTTATTTAATAGTACCTCCTAGTATATGGTTCTAATGTGGAAACATAGAGGCTATGTTAGGAGAAGCCAATTGACCTCGGAAGGCGGTTAGATTGGACCCCTTTACTTCGATATTCATGCATGTTTAGTTTACCATTGATATGCTACTTTGTTATTGCATGATCAAGCGTCAACTTCACCTAACCATTTCCCTTGATGCCTTAATGTTTTATTTCTTGTTTTAGCATCTTTAGACTTTAGTTTATTTATCTCCTATTCCGGACTAGCTTAATTGTCGATAACATTTGGCGGTGTTTACCGTTCTCTGTAGTTCGACCCCTATGCTTGCCTTATACTCGTATTAGGTTTGTTTAGGTTGTATAAATTGTATTTGATCTAGGGATAGACAATTGACGACGCTTTTATTCCCTTGTCACCTGCCAAGGTTAAAAATGTGTTGGTAGGTACCTATGACGGTACCACCAACCCGGAAGATCACCTCATGGCATACACCAACCTCATGTACTTACAAGGGTTGATTGATGCTACTTGGTGTCGATGCTTCTCGGCTACATTTAAGGGCATTGCTCAACAATGGTTTGGCAACCTGCTAGCCAGGTCCATCGATAGTTTTAGGAAGCTTGCCTTCCTGTTTGCTACCAACTTCTCAATGAACATCCCTGCTAAGAAAACAAGTTTTGACTTGAGCACCATTAAGCAGAGGGAGAGAGAAGGGTTGTGCTCCTATGTCAGGTGGTTCAATCTGATTAGAATTCAGATCCAAGGACTGTCTGATGAGGTAGCTTTTACAGACTTTTTCAAGGGTCTGAGAGACGGGTCGACTTTTAAGTTCGACCTAGTCAGAAAAGAGGCTTTCACTTTACAGGCGGCCCCGAGGGAGGCAGAAAGCTACATTCAAGCAACCGACCTCTGCTCGCCTGGTAACCAGTCGGACTCCAAGAAGTCCGACAAGCAGAAAGACAGCCGGCCAAAAAGAAAGAAGTAAGAGAGCAAGAAAAGAAAAGAAATATGGGCGGTTAGTGACTCTGACCAGCCGTCCCAGAAGAAGAAGAAGGAATTTAAACTGTACGTTCCTAAGTACGAGTTTAACAAGGACTGCAACTCCATCCTCATGGAAATTAAGGACCGGCTGTCCCTAGAGAAGCTAAACCCAATGAAGAGTTCCATTCAATCAAGGAACAAAAACAAATTCTGCCAATACCATGAGGAAGTTGGCCATGACACCAACGACTGCTTCAGCCTTCAACGGGCGTTGGACCGTCTGGCTGAGAAGGGCATGTTAAAGTCCTACATTTCTAAGTCCAAAGGGACTAATAACTAGAATCCGGGGCAGTCGTCTAAGACACCCCAGCCTGCTAGTAGTTCGGACACTGACAAGGAGCCGGTCTACACAATAGCAGGCGGGTTCTCATGCGATAGCCCAACCATCCGGGGCACCAAGAGCCATCTTCAAAAGATGTACAAAGATTATGATGAGCAGGCGTTTGCTAGCTCCACCTTCCCAGACGTCCTGATCATTGAGAAGGACGAGGGCAGCGTCCGCCGTCCGCATGATGACCCGGTTGTCATTGAATGTAAGGTTGCCAACCAGCTGGTTGGATGGATCCTTATTGACACCGGCAGCTCATCAGACATCATCAGCCTCTGGTGCCTGCAAAACATGAAATACAATGTCAGCAGCATGCATCCGGTTACCCACCCCTTGGTTGGCTTTGGGGGTGGAATGGTTTACCCAGTCGGAAGGGTTGATTTACCAATCCGGCTGGGTGAGAAAGGAAAAGGGCGACACCTGGTCGTCAAGTTCTTGGTCGTTGAGGAGCTGACCGCCTACAACATTATTCTGGGCCGGCCAACCCTCAACGAAGCCAAGGCTGTAATCATCCCTTCCCTCATGCTCATCAAGTATGAGAGGGATGACGGCTCTGTTGGTTCCTTGAATGGGGATTAGAAGACGGCTCTGGAGTGCTATCTCTCAGCCGTCAAAGATACTTTGGCCCCTGACGGCCAGGAACCAATAGACCTTGACAATGTCAAGGATGCCGACCCAGCCCCAGCCCCACCAGCAGCCGGAAAGAAAAGAAAGGCACCTCTGCTGGTGGAGGTGAAGAAAGAGAAAAAATAGCAATCATTGACCGGTGAACGGTCAGATGAGTTCCGTCCCCAACTGGCTGGAGAACATGTTGATATACCTCTGGACGACAACCGTCCAGAGCGTACTGTAAAGGTTGGGACAGTTATGCTAAGTTGGGTGCAGACTTGCACCTTTTGCTGAAAGAATTCAAAGACATTTTTGTCTTTGAAGTGGAAGAGATGTCAGGCGTCAGCCCGGATCTTGCTGTCCATAAACTCGCCGTGGATCCTAAAAAGAAGCCCATCCGGCAAAAGAAAAGAAATCATGGCGAGGAAAGAAGTCAGGCGGCAACTGCTGAAGTAAAAAAGTTGTTGGACGCTGGGTTCATTCGGCCATGTAATTTTCCCGACTGGGTGGCAAATGTTGTGCTTGTAAAGAAGCCGAATGGTACCTGGCGTATGTGTGTTGATTACACAGACCTCAACAAGGCATGCCCTAAGGATAGTTATCCGCATCCTAAGATCGACAGTCTGGTCGATTCAATAGCCAGGCATGCCTTGATGAGTTTCATGGATTCCTAATCCGGCTTCCATCAGATACCCCTGTGGAAAAAAGATCAAGAAAAGACAGTCTTCGTCACTGATCAGGGGTTATTCTATTACACTGTGATGCCGTTTGGCTTGAAAAATGCGCCGGCTACATTCCAACGGATGATTAATACGGTCTTCATTAATCAAATTGGGAGGAATGTGGAGGCGTACATTGATGACATGATAGTCAAATCCAAGCAGCAGGCGGATCACCTTGCTGATCTCTGAGAAACCTTCACCACACTCAGGCGGCATAAGGTTATGTTAAATCCTAAGAAATTCGTCTTTGCTGTTGAGTCTGGGAAGTTTCTCGGATTCCTGATTGATCAAAGGGGGATAGAGGCTAACCCCGAGAAGATACAAGCGGTAATTTACATGAAGTCACCCCGCACTGTCAAGGAAGCACAGAGATTAAGCGGTTGCCTGGCGGCCTCGGGGAGGTTGCTCAGCCGGTCAGGTGACAAATGCCTTTACTTCTTCCAAGCAATCAGGAAGAAGACCAGATTTGAATGGGGGGATGATGCTGAGACCGCCTTTCAACGGCTGAAAGAACACCTGCACTATTTGCCAAGGCTTGTTAGTCCAGTGCCTAAAGAGGTGTTATACATGTACCTAGCCATCTAAGATCATGCCCTCAGTGCTGTTCTCCTTGCTGAGAGAGACGGCGTTCAGCTCCCGGTCTATTTCATTAGCCATGTTCTAAAAAATGTTGAGCTCTGGTATCCCATGGTAGAAAAATTTGGCCTTGCCTTGTATATGGCTTTCAAGAAGTTGAAATCGTATTTTCTGGCCCGTCCGGTGGTAATTTACACCGACCAGCCCCTCAAGCGGCCAATGTCTACCTTGGAATCATCCGGCAGAATGTTGAAATGGGCTATTGAAATGCAAAGTCTTGAAATCACTTTTGAACCTAGAAAGGCAGTGAAAGGTCAGGCGTTTGCCGACTTCATTGTTGAAATGACACGACCGGTGCAACCGGATAACATTGACCAGGTTTGGAAAGTGTATGTAGACGGGAGCTCAACGAAGAACGGCTGTGGTGCAGGAATTTTATATGAGTCCCCTGAGTGGGACAAATTTGAATATGCACTGCGGTTTAAATTTCAAGCCTCAAATAACGAGGCGGAGTATGAAGCCCTGCTAGCCGGAATCCGCATGTGTAAGGCAGCAGGGGCAACTAAAATTGACGCCTACTCTTATTCACAGTTGGTCATTAGCCAGTATGAGGGAAAATTTGAGGCAACTCATCCGGCTATGATCAAATACCTTCAGGAAGTCAAAGAAGAGGCTGGGGCACTTGAGGAATTCCGTCTGAATCAAGTGCCAAGGTCGGATAACAATCAGGCGGATGCGTTGTCCAAATTGGCTTCATCCGCCTACTGTGATACGCCTCAGTCGATCTTTTGGGAAATTCTTGAAAAGAGAAGCATATATGAAGAGCCCATTGGAATTCTGGACCGAAGCTCTACCTAGATGGATGGCATCCGGACATATTTAGCAGACGGCACACTTCCTGATTCACCACAGGAAGCAGCCGTCATGAAGAAGCGAGCAGCAAACTTCGAGTTGAGAAACGGAGAGCTCTTCAAGGCGGGTTTCCTTAAACCTCTATTGAAGTGTGATACCCCAGAAAAGGGGAAAGAAGTTCTCAAAGAATTGCATGTTGGGTACTACGCCTGGTGGCAGGTCCCTAGCCGTCAGAGCCAGGCGACATTACTTTTGGCCTACTCTTGAAGCAGACGCTAAAAAGTTGGTGAAGAGATGTGACAAATGCCAGAGGTTTGGCAAACTTATCCACCGCCCGACTATTGACCTGATGCACTACTAGAAAAGGGCCAATTTCCGACCGAGTTATGCCGACAGACCCGATTTTCCGTCGCAAATCCTTTCATCAACGACGGATTTAAGTTTGTCGTTAAATTCCGTCGAAAAATACCCTTTTCGACGGAAAATTCCTCGCAAATTCTCCGACGGAATTAATTTCGGTCGGAAAATATAATTTCCGACCGAATATTCCGTCGTAAATAAATTTACGACGGAATATTCCGTCGGAAACTATATTTTCCGACCGAAATTAATTCTGTCGGAAAATTAGGTAGACAAAGTCAAGGGTTTGGAATTTTGAATCCATTTGCTACGAAAGGAAAAAAAGGGGAAGAGAGAGGAAGAAAGAAAGAAACGGAGATCCGCCCTTCGCCGCCGTCGAAGAGGAAACGTTGCCCAGCTCTTCGCCGCAGCCGGAGATCCGCCTTTCTGTTGGTCGACCCGCCCTTCCGTTGGTCGGCCGTCGGTAAGTGTAGGTTTGGTTTTGTTTAATTTTTTTTAATTATAAAAACGCCTCCATTCACCACCGTTTGCTGTGAATAGCCACCACTGCGCCGGTCAGAGGTCCCACGTCGCCCAACCACGCAGTTCTCCACCGCCGGTAAGTGTTGTTTTGTGTTTTTTTTTTCTTTTTAAAATTTTAGTTAAAAAATGCAACCTTTGCTTTGTACAGCCACCACCGCCGGCGGTATCAAGTCGGCGCCTTTACAATCAGCCACCACCCCCGGTATCTTTTGCTTTTTATTTTTTTTTTAAAAATTTCTGGTTATTTATTTATTATTTAAATTTTTTTTTTATAAAACCCTAACCACCACCACCCATTTTGGACAGGTTCCTCCTCCAATATTGTCCTCGCTCCGACCAGAACCACCACCATCTTCACCACCCGCCGTTCTACAGCCGGTAATTGTACATTTATTATATATATATTTTATTTTAAAAAAAATAATTGTACCTTTATTTTATATATATATATATATATTTGAATAAAAATTGACATATTAATTTTTACTATTTGTAGGATTTGAACATTTACTTGCTTTGAATCTCAATAAATAGTGCAGATCTTGAGGTTAGTGACATTATAATTTTAAAAATTCTTAGTTTAGTTTATTTTGTGATAATTTTAAGTTACTTTAGTTTGGTTTATTTTATTATAATAATGGTTGATATGTTAGTTTAATTTGGTTTATCATAATAATGTAAGACATGACATGTGAAATTGCTTTGATTTAGTATAATAATGTATGACATGATATGTTAGTTTAGGTTGATATTTTATTATAATAATGAACGGGATTATATGTTAGTTTATATTGGTTTTGTTTAGTATAATGATGTATGTTAGCTTAGTTTAATTTGTCATAATTTTATAATGTATATTAGTTTTGTTTTATTTAATGTAATGTTCACTAGTTTTGTTTTGTTAATGTAATGATTAATAATTTTTTGTATCAATTTAATTATGAATATTAATTGTTTATATATGATTATTTATATTAATTAAATGATGATTATGATATATTTGGTTTACTTATAATTATTAATTTAATTTAATTAATTGTGTTCTTTACTTTATAATGGTTGTGTCATTTGCTTGACATATTTTAAAATGAGCGTGTTATAATGATGGATGTGTTATAATGAATGTGTTATAACAATGGATGTGTTTTTGGCTTTATATACTTTTGAATGAATCATTTGCATAATCATTTGCCTAGATTCCCGTTCAAGTCATACTCATTAGGAGTATGTCTTGAATAGTCCCCGGTTGGGACTGTCCTTAGACGTTTATTCTCACTTAGGTGGTGAATGTATGCCTTGTTATTGATTATAGGGATTATCCTGCTTTGTCATTTCTCTACAATGTTCTCTGGGTACATATGACGGGTTATCTAATAGCCTTGATCGTGTACTTGGAGAACTTAAGGGAAATGCTACCGGATTTTCCATAGAATTGAAAACCTGGCATACATTCGCTAGTGAGATTAAATGTCCATGGATGGGTTAGGTTGGAGTGATAAGGACCTTTGGACATCATTTACAATCTTATTTGCATATTCATAACATTTTTATGGATAATGAATATTCAATACGCATTGTGACTAATGTAATTATACATATTCGTGAGTTGTGTAGAAGTTGTAATCATGAAACGAACAGAACGTAGCTGGATGTATGAAAGGAAGGTTGGACATTCTATTAATCCGGATTTTGTGAAAGGGGTAGATGAATTCCTTAAATACGTGGAAGATCATCCCGAGAGAAGCAAACCGAATGAAGTTAGGTGTCCATGTTTAAATGTAAGAACAAGCGGCTGTGGGATGCATAAACGGTTAAAATTCATTTGTACCGCAAGGGTTTTGTGCCTAATTACTATGAGTGGATGTGTCATGGGGAAGGGTTTCCGGGAGTTCCTGAAGGGCCGTCAAATGAATACCGTGAAATGGTTTTCGATGCTTTTGGTCATAATGAAGATCAAGGGCATTCTGAAGAGGCAGAGGAGGAGCCTAATGCACAAGCTAAGCATTTCTTGGATTTGTTAAAAGCTTCCGAACAACCATTATACAAAGGGAGTTCGTTGTCTGTCTTAGAGATGGCTGCCCGAATTACTAGTCTTAAGTGCGAGTATAATTTGCCCCATAGATGTGTTGATGGGTTTGCTTCTTTGGTCAATGAGGCTATTCCTAACAACAACCATATGGCCGAAACATTCTATGAGGTGAAGAAGATTGTAAAGGGGTTGGAGTTGCCTCATGAAAAGATTCATGCATGCCCGAAAGGATGTATGCTATTTTGGAAGGATGATGTTCAGCGATCTACATGTCGGGTGTGTGGTAGCGACCGATACAAGAAGAATTCCAAAGGTAGCTTAGTGCCTTTGAATGTTTTAATTTACTTTCCGATCACACCGAGATTGCAAAGGCTCTATGCAACCAAGAACATTTCGGAGGAAATGACATGGCATACGAAAAATCCTCAAGTTCAAGGCACAATGGCGCACCCTAGTGATAGTGAAGCTTGGAAACACCTCGACAATTGCTTCCCATAATTTTCCAATGACCCTCGTAATGTTCGACTTGGCTTGTGTACAGATGGTTTTGCTCCTCATGGTAAGTTTGGGGGACAATATTCTTGTTGGCCTGTCATATTGACCCCTTATAACTTGCCTCCCTCAATGTGTATGAAAAGACAATTCATGTTTCTTTCATTGATCGTTCCTGGTCCTAAGAACCCTAAGGGCAATTTGGATGTGTATATGCAACCGTTGGTAGAAGAGTTGAAGCATTTATGGGAAGTTGGCGCAAATATTTATGACATTTCAAGGAAACAAAATTTTAATCTTCGAGCAGCCATCCTGTTGACCATTAGTGACTTCCCAGCTTACGGTATGTTGTCTGGTTGGACCACAACGGGTAAGAAGGCTTGTCCTTATTGTATGGATAAAAGCAAAGCATTTTGGCTTGAACATGGTGGCAAAGTTTCTTGGTTTGATTGCCATCGCCAATTCCTTCCAACAGAACACCCTTTTCGAAAAAGCAAAACTGCATTTTATAAAAACAAAGTCGAAAAAGGTTCACCGCCACACATCATGTCAGGTGAGGAATTGTGGGAATGTGTGAGACACCTTCCAAAGGCAACTGATGGACCAGAGGCATTGAAACACCTACAAAAAGCAAAATAAGGGTGGTTCAAGCAAAGCTCGTTGTGGGAACTTCCTTATTGGAAGCATTTGCTCATCCGTCACAACTTGGATGTCATGCACATTGAAAAGAACTTCTTTGATCAGCTAATCCACACCATAATGGATGTGAAAAATCATACATGTGACACGCCATCGGCTCGAAATGACATTGCCAAATATTGTAAACGGCCACAACTTCATATGGATGAAGATGACAGAGGAAAAGAGTTTATGCCAAAAGCCCCATTCGCTCTTGACAAGGCTCAAAGAAAAGTGTTGTGTGAATGGGTTAAACAGTTGCGTTTTTCAGATGGATATGCCTCCAATTTGAGCAGATGTGTAGATTTACAAGCCTGTAAGCTTCATGGAATGAAAAGCCACGACTGTCACGTGTTCATGGAGAGGTTGTTGCCCACTGCTTTGAGGGAATTACTCCCTACCCATATTTGGAATGCAGTTACAGAGATCAGTCAATTCTTCCGTGATTTGTGTTGTTACACAATCACAGTTAGTGACATGGAGCGATTAGAGAAAAACATAGTTGAAATCCTTTGCAAGCTTGAGAAGGTTTTCCCTCCTGCATTCTTCAACTCTATGGAGCATTTACCTATTCATTTGCCATATGAGGGCAAGTTATGTGGTCCTGTTCAATATAGATGGATGTATCCCTTCGAAAGGTAAATCAAAGTCCCATTAATTTCTTTCATACAAACCCTTCATAGTCATGACCTATTTACGCAATTAATTATACTATTTTAAATGCAGGTTCCTTAATCACTTGAAACGTAAAATTGGGAACAAGGCACGAGTTGAAGGTTCAATATGCAATGCTTATCTCACCGAAGAGATAGCAAACTTTTGCTCAAATTACTTCCAGGCGTCAGTTGACACAAAAACTCGGGATCTTGGTCGAAATGTGAATGTAGACGTGGAATCCACATTGGACAACGCTGACTTACTGGAGTTGTTCTCGGAGGATAGCGGCCGTGTCTCATCTGAGGGTAAAACTCGGTACTTAGATGAAAAGGAACTCGAGTGTGCTCATTTGTTCGTTTTACAAAACTGTGGCATTCTTGGTGAATACGAAAGGTATACGTGGTCAGGATTGAATTTTTTTCATAGTTTTGAAGAATTAAATCGGTTGAAGTTTGAGGACTACGTTCTTAGTACCCGACCTTTTTTGCGTAGAGAGGAAGTCATGGAGAAATGTGACGTCGAATTCTTTGATTGGTTTCACCATAAGGTGATAGAATTGTTCTACCTGTTCTTTAAATATGACTTTAAGATATTGCAATTCTCTTTAATTAATTCTTCTATTATGACGTAAATAGGTGGTTGAAGAGAAACCAAATTCGGATGTCCTCCAAGCTTTGTGCATGCGTCCTTTCAAGCGTGTTAAAACTTGGAGGCGGATTTTTGTTGGTGGATTTAATTTTCATACACATTCCTATGGTAAACACAAGTCTACGATGAATTACGGTGTTTGTGTGTCTAGTGAGGACGGTGGAGAGTACTTTGGCATTCTAAACGATATAATTGAACTTGTCTACACTGGTCCAATTAAAGAGTATAAGACTATACTCTTTAAGTGTAGTTAGATGGATTGTGGTAGGGGTATGAACATACATGAACAGTATAAGCTTGTCGAAGTGAATCATACTAAGAAATACCCCAAGTATGATCCCTTCGTATTATCTTATCGAGTGACCCAAGTGTACTACACATCCTACCCTATCCTAAAATGGGATCGAGTTCAATGGTGGTCTGTGTTTAAAACACAAGCAAGGTCAGTGGTTGATGCTCCAGTAGACCTTGAATTTTTGTAGGCACCGTCCCCAGAAGTATATGCAACACTTTGTCCACCGAATGACATTCCTGACTACGACCCAGTTGAGGATGACGACGAAGATGATGATGACGACTTAATAATCTCAAGTGAATTAGATGATGAATCCAGCGTCGACTCTAGTGACAGTGACGAGGATGAAGACATCGATGTGTTTTTAGATGATAGTAGTGATAATACCAGTAGTGATAGTAGCGATGAAAGCCACGAGTAGGAAAATGTGGTTGTTATTGTAAAATAAATAGGATGTATTTGCTTGTACTTTGAATGTAATTATCGGTTTAATTTGATTGTTATTGTAAAAGAAATTATAGTGTTGGTCGTTCTATTTTATTACTTTTACATCTCATTGTACTACTAATTTTTGTAATGTTAATAATATCATAGCATGTTACTAACGTTTTTTTCAGGTTGCAATGGTGGGAGGGAAAAAAGGAGAAACGTTGAAGAGTAGAAAGGGAAAGGAGAAAAGACATGTTTTGATATATGATGATGATAAGGAAATGGAGGACGTGGAGGACGCGGAATATTTGGGTGACGACGAGGATCCTCAAACACAGATGCAGATTGAGCATCATGAGCAACAGCTTCAGGCGCAACAGCTTCAGGGGCAACATGCCTCCCAGTCTTCTCAGAGGGTGGTAATAGACCCTGCCACGCGCTGGTATATATTTAGTTGTTATTTCAATCCCTTTGTATCCATATTTTATATCATGACCTATGGATTACTCTAACATGAACTACTTATTTTCTTTTTGATCTTGATGTACGTTAAAATAGGTTTGATGATAAAGCCGTGGTAAAGGCCATCTCCGGTACCCTAACAGGCTACTATCGAAAGCTTTGGAGGAATTACGGTGAAGTTGATGCTAAAACAAAGGAGCATTGGTGGAACTTGTTTTTTGTATGTCATTTTATACTTACAACTATGTATTACTAATTGCGAAGTTTGAGATTTGGTTGTTAACTTTAAATGTTTGTCAATTGCAGAAGCAATGCACATGGGCACCCGAGTTGGAGGACCATGTGAAGAGAACCTTCGAATCCAAGTTCGCATATCGGCTGAAGGACATGTTTCACACAATCACACACAAGATGAAAGGTGAGAAGCCGAGCTGGCTTATCGATGAAGTCCACCAGAAGATGATGAACATTGTTGCCAATGATGATGCGTACAAGAAACAGTCCGAACAAAACAAGAAGAATAGAAGAGGCGGATCGATGGACAATGTGGTTGAACCAACCCACTACCAGGGTTCAATTTCAGCTGTACAACATGCAAAAAGAATGGTTAGTTTCTTTATAAGGCATGTAAATAGGTAACAATCGTGGTTCACATTGAAATGACAAGTTTTATTTGTTTATGTGCATGTACATTCAAAGGCGGCGAAAAACAAAGGGCAGTTACCTACTGCACATGAGCTTTTCATGAAGACGCACTTCAAGGAGGTCCCTGGGAAAGGAATGGTGCCTGCCAATGCCAAATCCAAAAACATAGCGGTATCAACTTTAATATAATTTTGTATGGTTTACTTGTTATGTTGGCTTAAACTTAGAAATATGCTTCTTTATTGTGATTTAAACCCATAATATGTTATAAGTATGTAAATATGAGATGGTTTGACAAAGAATGAGTTAAAAAGTTAAGAAATGTAGAAAATAGGCATGTAACAAGCCATAAAGGCTTGAAATGGCTTCATTTTGAGGATATAGAGGCTTAAACTTAAAAATATGCTTCTTTTATGTGATTTAAACCCATAATATGTTATAACTATGTAAATATGAGATGGTTTGACAAAGAATGAGTTAAAAAGTTAAGAAATGTAGAAAATAGGCATGTAACAAGCCATAAAGGCTTGAAATGGCTTCATTTTGAGGATATAGACCCTTAAACTTAGAAATATGCTTCTTTTTTTGTTATTTGAATCCATATTCACTTATATGTTTATTGCTTTACTTGTAACTGATGTTGTTGGTAAATTATTAAAACCATATATAATTGTATAATGTATTTCTTGTAGGAGTCCTACCAGAAGAAGGTTGAAGAAGCCACCACCCAAGGGATTAAAAAGAGTCCCAATGAGTTGTATTGGGAGACTGTGGGTGGTCGCAACAAGAAGGGTCGAGTGGGGGGACTTGGCGAAAGCGCAGAGCTGTACTATGGCGAACGGATGGGTCGGGTGTCTAGGTCTTCACAACAGTACACACCATCCGTTGTTTCTCAGATGCGGGATCAGATGGAGCATAGGGTCGAGGCTCTTCGTAGTGAGATCCGCAGTGAACTCCGGAGTGAAATACGGAGTGAACTTCGGAGTGAAATGGAATTTGAGATGCAAACTCAAATTCGAGCTGGAATAAAATGGAATTAAAAAATTGATAAGATAAAAATATAATATATGAAAACGACAAGTTACCATAAGGAAAATTGGTTAGATAAAAAAAGAACATATGAAACTATCAAAAGCTACCCATAAGCTATAAAAAATTGCCCATAATTCTTTCTTTTTTTCGAGCTCAAATTCGAGATGCAAGCTCAAATTCGAGCTGAAGTGGCCCAAATGGAGAGGAGAGCCGAGGAGAGGTGGAATGACTTCATGAGACGATTCGGGAAAAACACCGACACATGTTCCACCATTCATCCTCAGCGTCGAGACCCTAGGGATGATCCGGGTAGTGGAGGAGCAAGCCAGGGTACCCCTGCAGTTTTTTAGCCTAGCTTAGGTTTGTGTAGTATGGACATGCACTTAATTTGATTTTATGTAGCGTTTGATTATGTTCCCGCTTTTGTAGAACTTACTATATATTATGTAGCTTTTGGATATGTTCTACTTAAGCATATAGCTTTTGTGAAAATAATATTTATTAATATTTTCGCAATTCGATAATAGTTTTAATTATCACAGGTATTTGGTGCAGGAACATACGTAATTATAATAATATTTTTTATTATTGATATCTAATGGATTTTGTTCGAAAGGAAAAACAATTTGCGACGGAATTATATTGGTCGAAAGAACTACATTTGCGACGGAAAACTAGAGTAAAGTCCGTCGGAAGTCACCACCATTTCCGACGGAATATATATCCGTCGCTAGGCTAACGACCGAATGTTCCGTCGTAAGCCAGCGACGGAATTTTTTTCGTCGCAACATACACAACCAGCGACGGAAATATTCGGTCGGAATATTCTTTTTGCGACGAAAAATTTCGGTCGGAAATGTTCTGTTGCGACGGAATTTTTTGTCGTTGATGACCATCCACCGACGGAAAATTCCGTCGTAAATTAGCGACGGAATAACCCCAAAAGTCAATATGTTCAGCGACGGATTAAATGCGGTCGGAAAATCCGTCGGAATACACCTTTCCGACGGAATTTTCCTCGAAAAATCATGAATTTCCTACCAAAGGTTTTTCGACGGAATACAACGACGGAATTCCGTCGCAAGCTTGATTTGCGACGGATTTAGAGCCTTCAGCGACGGAAAATTTCGGTCGGAAACTGGCCATTTTCTTGTTGGGATGGCAATCCACAACCCAGTCCCGTTTGCTAAATGGGGCATGGATATCTTGGGTCCTTATACGCCTGCTCTAGGCGGAAAGCGCTACATTTTGGTGGCTGTGGATTATTTCACCAAATGGGTAGAAGCTGAGCCGGTTAATAATATCAAGACAAAGGATGACATCTCTTTCATTTGGAAGAACATCGTCACCCGGTTTGGGGTACCTATGTCTATGGTTTTTTATAATGGCCCTCAGTTTGAAACTCCTCATCTTAAGACTTGGTTGGGAGATCAGGGCATCTCACATTGTTTTGCATCAGTCGGCCGACCCCAAGCAAACGGCCAAGTTGAAGCCTTCAACAAACTCATCTCAAACGACATAAAAAAGAAAATCGAAAGAGCCGGTGGCTTATGGGCAGAAGAACTAATTCATGACCTATGGGCCATCCGGACTACTGCCAAAGGGGCAACCGGTGAAACCCCATTCCTCATTGTATACGGTGCTGAAGCCGTCTTGCCCATTGAACATTACGAGCTGACTCTACGAGTCATGCTTTATGATGAAGAGGCAAATTGGGAGGCCATGCGGCTAGCATTGGACTCCCTCCCGGAACGCAGGGGCAACGCTTCCCTGCACCATGAGATATACCGTCTGAGAATGACCAGAGCCTACAACAAGAAAGTACACAGGCGTCCTTTGAAAGTTGACGACTTTGTGTTACGAAAAATGGAGGCAACCGGTAGGGCCAATGAGGCTGGAAAGCTAACCCCTAATTGGGAAGGCCCCTACCGGATTTATGAAGAAGTCAGGGACGACACCTACTGTCTGGAAACCCCAAACGGCCGGCATCTGCCTAGAACTTGGAATGTAGATAACCTAAAAAAGTACTACTTCTTAGAAATGTAAATTTTTTGTAAACAGTGAGTCAATTAATGAGAATTCAGACTTTGTTTGCAGAATTGTTTTGTTATTTTTGCTTATCCGCCTGGGTAATACTCAGACGAATTCTTTGTTTAACTAACTAAGTTTGATACTTAGTGTAATTTAATGTTATAATTGCTTGTCCACCTGGATAATACTCAGACAGACTCTTTGTTTAACTAATTAAGTTTGATACTAAGTGTAATTTAATAATTGCTTGCCCGCCTGGGTAATACTCTGACGGACTCTTTGTTTAACTAACTAAGTTTGATACTTAGTGTAATTTAATAATTGCTTGTCCGCCGGGGTAATACTCAAACGGACTATTCGTTCAACCAACTAAGTTCGACATTTAGTGGAAAATCAATGTTGTAATAACGCTCGACCAATGGTCCGATTAAAAACTAAGCACAAAAACGCTTAGTGGCTATACAACCGGTCTCAAACAAGACCAAAGGCCAAAATGGCCGGATGGTTGCTTATTTTATAAAACCGCCTGTCCCAACATGGACAAAGGCGTCCGGCGACACCCCTCCGGGTGCAATCGTCGCAGAGAACAGACTGTTCGTCGGTTCTACGTATCTATGCAGACGACGAAAATTGAACGACCGAATTGGTAAACTCATAGTCGTCTGACCAGAATAATCTATGAAGAACGATTAAGTTACCGAATACCAGATGCCCTGAGGCATCAGTCGGTCACCGGCTGAAGTTCTCACTTAGGTTATTTATTCCAAAGTTGCACTCTCTCTCCCTATTGGGACAAAAGATTTTGTGTAATGGCTATGTGATAACCCCAGACGGAATATAACCGCCTGGGTTAGAAGCTCAAAGCACCTGCTCTAATGGCCAACTGTGCACTTGGTTTGGGGCAATCACCATTGTGATTGATTGGCCTAAAAACACTCCATACTTCTCTTATTATCAAGTGTTTTCAAGCCAATCAATCAATTTGAAACAAAACCAACCACACAGCCGTCCAGGGGCAAGAGCACTCGGATTGCAAATTGCCGCATGCTTTTTTAAGTTAGGCAAAATATTAAAGAATTGCAAACATACGCAAAATTCAAATTGAAAAATTCAAACACAAACATATATAAACGCTGACTGAGTCGGAATACTTCATTAAAATTTAAATGGCACAAAGGCCAGAATAAGTGTTAACCGGACACATCCGGTGAAGAAAGAAAGAAATAAAGTGTTAACCCAACTCCATAGTTGGTAAATATACAACAGTGCACGACATACAAGCCGGTAAAGAAACAAAATGGCATACTGCCGCAGAAAGTGGGGAGCCCCGCCTAAGGCTGAGGTGGATGCTGCTGCTCCGGCTGATTTTGGCTGGTTTGGCCTTCATTTTACTCATCCTCCGCCGACTCCTCGTTATCAAAGACTTCATATCCCTGCTCGGCAGCCCAATCTTTGAAGCGAGGCGGAGGAGCCTCACCCAGTACTTGGGCATCATACACCTCAATGGCGTAATCATACCTCAGTTTATAGACCTCAAAGTCTATATCTGGGTAGAGGAGGCTCCAAGTGATCTTCAGCCGGGCAAGATTATCACGCTCATTCTCCTCCATCAGTCGTTTTTTCTCTTGGGCGAGCTCGTCTGACTGCTTGTTTCGCAGAGTGACAAGCTCAACCCCCAGGCGGGAAACGTCTGCTCGGAGTTGAGTGTTTTCTTGATCAGCATCTTCTAATGCCTTGAGCTCAAATTTGGCATCCTTCAGTTTTTGCTAAAGGCCATCAGCCCGGCTGTTAGCTTCATCGTTCACAGCCGTCAAGCTCCGGATCAGCTCCTCCTGTTTCAACTCTACTGCTTTAATCTTTAAATCACACATATAATTAGCATATTCAGTAGAGTTAAGGTTTTCAAGGGCCCTCCGTTTGGCGTCATTTACCTCTTCTTGTTTCCGCCTGAAGGGGCCCCGGAGGCCATCCACTCTCAGCATTACCTGAGAAAAGGGCGGCAGGATTATGATATGCTTAGTTAAAATAAAGGAAAAGTATTGGGGTTGTGGGATTTTTTTACCTCAGCCAGTTGGCCCATTATCCGGTCGAAGACCACCACCTGCAGGTCAGGTATGGAGTTCTTCTCCGACCGGGTGAGGGTCCTCACCATTCGTTTTGCGAAGCCCACAAGATTCGGCTCGTCGGATGTCAGATCTGCACCAAAAGTAGTACTCTGTGAGTAAGAGGCAGCATAGTTGGCACTCATTCATTGCCGGCTGCTGAATGAACTCCCAGAGGGGTCTACCTTAGTCTTGACTCTCATAAAGTCAAGTGGCCAAGGTATCTCAATTCCTCCCTTACCTTGGGTATCCGGATGGGGCGCAGGCTTTTGCTCCTCCCCAATTGTTACCGCACCGGCTGCTACATTAGGTGGCTCGCCACCCTTCGATGCCGTAGAGGCATTCGGCGCTTTCTACTGAGAGCGTTCTAAGTTCTCGCTCAAAATCTTCATCGCAGCAGGAGATTTGCCTTCGGTCGTTGGACGATCGAATTTAGCAGCAGAATGTGTCTGGGGAGGGGGTTGGTCTGCATTATCAATATCATCATTCCAGGCCATTATAGCGTCAGCCGGCGGAACGATGATGTCCCAGCCCCTTCCAAAGGGGTGCTTTTCTTTAAAAGCCCTAAAGCCGCTCTTAAGTAGGGTAATGTTACCCGGAAGCATCCTAGTTCGTTTGGGGTTGGGGTTGTCGAAGACCTTAGGAGGCTGCTGATAGTCAGCCGCAAAATTATCTTGGTCAGAGCCGGAAGATTTGGCCCTTGACCCTTCGCCGGCCTCAGCATCGCCGGCTTTATTAGAGGAGGCAGCTCCCTCGCCGCCTACCTCTCGTACCCCAGAGCTCCTGGAAGTAGAGGGAGCCTCTTCATCAGACCTGCTCTCCTCCAAATCCCTGTGTTCCCCGTCTGGGACAACCTCATCGGCTGGCACTGATATAGTGCGCCGGCTCCTAGACCTTCTGGCCGTCTGTTTCGTTCTAGCCATTGTGTCCTGCACAGACACAGAGAGGGAGGAATTCGGGGATGAGCACATCGGTTCTGACAGTCCAGAAAAGGCACCCCCTGTTCTAGACTCAGCCGTCCCAGGGGACCGGCTGAGTGTCCTAGGCAGTGCCGAGTGTGTGGATTGAGAACTCATTTATATTTTCTAGAACTATGTATACAGGTGGAGAAAGAATTGTATACAAGTTGAAAAAGAGAAAAGCTAAAATGGTACAGGCGGTTACCTTACTTTAACTCTAAAAAATCTGAAAACCGCTTCAACCGGTAAACCAGGTGTTGAACTGCTAGCACACGGAAACTCGAAAATGCTCTGACGCAGACGGAGGCAGAGAATCTCTCTCTAAAAGCTCTCTCTTTCTCTCTTTAAAAAGTCAAATGAACGTAAGGTGAGAGAAAAAGGAGCGTAAACTTCTATTTATAGAAGGTGAAAACGGGGGGAAAATTTTTGTTTGAAATTTAAATTTACTATCCGTTACTGTTCACCTCTGATAGGTGGACACGTGTCACAGGCCCCACGTGATACGCACGTGAGCCCTGTGAGGGGCAAATGTTTAGGGTAAAAATACCCTAGATACGTGGACCAATGAGAAGAGGCCACGTGTCGAGTTCTGGATGGCCCACGTGGCTTAATATCCTCTTGGCACTGACGATAGGAAAAGTAGGTCGTTATCTAATATTCCCTCGGTAAAACTAAATCTATAAACACTTAACAAACCTAAATACGGGTATAGAGGCAAGTCAAGGGTCGAACCCAAAGGAACGGTAATGTTCAAGCACTTTCAATTATGCGCCTAAGCTAGGTCGAAGACGAAGGTAAGAGAGAATACTAACAACTAACAAAACAAGTAACCAAGGAAATAAAACACTAGGAACGGGGATCAACAAGTAATCATGTCAATTTCAACAACATGGGAAGAGCATGCCAATCAAAGGTTGTGAGGACTAATGATAAGAGCAATCAATAGGAATCAAAGAGCTATCTCCTAATTGTTATGCTAGGGTTCACTATGAATAACAAACTAAGAGAATCACAATCAAAACCAATTGATAATTGCAATTCCTAAATCAACTGTTCATGTCATTAGCAATTACAATGCAATCTAGTATAATTCTCAAGGCCAAATTGAATTACACACATGCAAACCTTCACTAATCACTTTAATCTCAACAATCAATCAACACAATCCCCAAATTAATCACAATTAATCAATCATACAAGTTTCACCCAATTCCTAGCCAAACAACTTTTCAAGAATCATCATCTATCAACTAACAACTATGGAAATAAAAAATCAACAAAATACCAAGAACAATTACACTAATCAAGCATCAAACATCAAAATTGAACCAAACAAACATGAAATTAAACAAAGAAATAAGGTGAGATAGAGTTAAGAATGCTCATTGATAATAGAGAAGATCTTGAACACAATTTTCACACTTGCATCTTCAATCTCTCAATCACCATTGAAATTCCTCACTTTCTCTCTCTAAAACTACTCCTAATCTAGCCTAATCTAGAGAGAGAAGCTCTCAACCTAAGAGAGAGAAAACTATTCTAAAACTAAAGAAATACATGAATGAAGAATAAAGGAAACCAAAAACTATATAAACAAAAGGAGAAAAGAAGCTTAAAATCGTAAAAGACCCAGAAACCCGCGCCTGCGGAGAAATCGGCCGCGCCCGCGGAGGGGAACGGACACCCCGATAGCCGCGCCCGCGGCCCAAGCCCGCGCCCTCGGGGAGCCCTCGGGACAACCGCGGGTGCTTACTGCCCAAATACGGCAGTTTTGGAGCTGCAGCAACCCCGCGCCCGCGGGTACTGTAGCCCGCGCCCGCGGCAGTTTTCAAGGGCCAACTTCAGAAGGCTGTAACTTCCGATATAAGAATTGTATGAAGGCGTGCGACCTATCATTGGAAAGCTCTTCAAGTCTAGTTTCCAACCCAACTTGAATCACTCTAATCCGATCTGTAGAACTTGAGATATGACTAAAACAATTCACAATGGTCCTATTTGATACTTTGCAATCCTTCGTTTTCCTTTGTTTCAAACTCAAATTCAATTCCGAAAAGTGCATATTGATCCTAGTGGGTGCTATTTTCAATTCCTATGGATATAGACCACGACATACCTACAAAACAAGACAAAGAAACGGAGAAGCAAGAGAAATAGCCGAGAAATGAATAAAATGATAAGAAAGCCATTAAAAGCATGCATTTCTCTAAACAAAAACAAAAACACGCGAATTGAGCATTATTCTCTAAAAACGCGACATAAACGACTACAAAGGAGCATAGAAATATAAAGAAAACATAGCCTAAAGGTGCCATAAATGGCACGGATCAAATTCCCCCAAGCTAAACTTTTGCTCGTCCTCGAGCAAAACAAAATCCAACCCAAGGGAAAAATGATGACATTATTCAAGCAAAGAAAGAAACGAGAAAATTAGAGAAGATGGGAATAAACACTAACTCACTTTCGTAGGAATCACGGTAAATTTTAGCAACTAAAGACAAGCCATTTAAACCCCTAGATCGCCCTAGAGGACGAGTGATGCTCTCGTAAGGGTATCCTAAGAGTTTACCCATAACTCTCATAATAATACAAACAAGGCAAAGCATGAAAAAGAAACAAAATAAAAGAAAAGGAAACAAATGTTCATGAAAGGACTTTTGCAAATGTACAAGCACAATGAATGCAAATCTTTCTAAACAAGTAAGGGAGTGCACGCTATAAGATACCTAAGGTTGATTGAAACATAAAAATGCTAAGCATAGGAACTAGTTATCACACTCCACTTTCATCCCAAACGGTCTTACCGCGTTCCCCCTACTAATCTCATATCTCCCCATAGTGAGCATCTCATAGATTTCGCGAAGGAACCGGAAAAAAGATCAAATTTTTGGGCTACTCGACATCTTGACTTCGCATCCCCTTTCCTTAGGCAATGACCCATGATTCCCTCCCCCGAATAGTGACTCAACTTTCTAGGTCGAAAGGTCTTTCCCCAAGGTTGTAACATAAGGCATAAAGGGTGAAGGTAGGCTAAAATTTAAAATTTGGAGGTTTTCCTAAAAAGTGAAGCAAAAGGGTGATCAATCCTTAACAACACGATCAAGAAATCACCAAGCAAAAGCAACACCCCCAAGCTTATTTGAAGCTATACTCACAAGAAATATATACAAAAAGCGTAAACGCTTCTCCCCCAAGCTTAAATGAAGCATTGTCCTCAATGCTTAGAAGGAGAAAAGAATACATCAAAATATTTTTGAATTTTCACTTTTTTCAAATTTTTCTTTTTGTTTTTTTTTTTATTTTTTTTAATTTTATTTTTTTACTTAAACTTGCAATGTCCTCGCCTTTTGCTAAATTCGGACGACTTTTTCTATAATGAAATTTATTAGTCCATGCCTTTTATGATTAAGGACGGCTTTTACTCAAACACTTGCCATTATTCACAAAGAAGACTTAATCACAAACTAGCACTCATAAAAACCAAATTTCCAACTTATCCACCACAAACTCCATCATACGTGATCAATTTGCTTCACAAAAAACCAAGAATAGAAAGAAAATGAAACAAAAGGCCAAAGAACTAAAGATGTGGCTTGAAAAGAAGGTATAAGGCTCAAATGGTTGCAAGAAGGAAAATGGAAACCCAAAAACAAATATGAATCAAACTAACCTAAAAATGAAAAATACCACCCCGAAAAAGGTGCCTTTGTCCTCCCTAGATAGCTCGGTCTCGGGTTTAAGAATCATACATCAAGATTTATAGATTAGGCTTGCAAAGTCAAGGACCCCATGCCGCTCATGCAAGATTATGATGAAAGCTTGAACAAATATAAATCTCACATGGTTGTAGCAAAAACTCACTAAGGTTGTCAAATCGAAGATAGGGAGAAACTACCAAACATGCCACAAACAAGTAGAATCCGGCTTCATGATCCCCCTAGTTCTAGACAACTACCTTAGCATGCTTTATCCTTGAATCAACCAAACGTAATCTCAAACCGTGCACACCACTACCATTTAGGAAGAAAAGCATTCAATTTTACAAGTCCAAATGTTATTATGTCCAAAGCAAGAACAAAACAAAACACATTGCAAATTTGCCTTGATAGAAACAAAAATCTTTTTGGAGTTTTTCAAAATATAAGAACATGGAAAAGCATATACAAAGGTGCATAGCATATATGAATCAACATCCCATCAAACATGATAGAATACCCTCCCCCAAGCTTGAATGAGACTATACACTCAAACATAAATCAAATAATCCATGGGAGGGGAAAACAAGGAGATCAATCCAACCAACCAACATATGTCCAACATGGCATCAACCATTAGAGAAAGAGCAAGGAAGGATATTACCGGATTTTAGGTGGGTGTAAATACCCGCAAATGACCCAATTTTAACCTTTCAAAGCTAACAACCTCTAATATTGAATCTTGCCTTCTATTTGTTAGCAAAAATAGGAGTCAACCTTCCTTGATTCTTGATCCATATTGAAGCACCAAAGTATATCAAGTCATGTACCTAGCAAAAGGCACACAAACATTTCCATGAGATAAAATCTATTCTAAAAAGAAAAGAAAATGAAAGAAATAAAACACGGGTTACTTCCCGAGAAAGGCTTGCTTAAGGTCCAAGCTTGACCGCTCTAGAAAATAATAATTCAATGCGCGCAAGAGCTTGTCAAATGCACTACTACACATTTCATATGATAGAAGGTAGGCAAATGACGGGATAAGAACGTGCAACAAGATCGTTGCACACAAGTGAGAAGGGAGATGCCAAAAGAAAGAAGAAGAGGGATCAAAAGGAAAAACAAGAAAAAAAGAAGAAGAAGGGGGAATAAAAGAATGGAAAGAAAAAGAAAAAGGCAAATCCTCCTCACTAAAATATTTTTGGGTGACAACATCACCCTTTTCCTCAACAATAGACGAATGAGGGACATTATGATCATCATAGACAAGGGAGTCCCCAATAGGCTTATCAACAAAGGAAGGGAGAAAAATAGGGCAATAGGGGATGTGGTCAAACCTTTGAGAAAAAGGGGTATGAGAAATAGGCAAAGGGTTCGCGACTCCCTCAACACAAGGTCTCACATCGCCAATGAGGGCATGAAAATCAATCATAGAGTCCTCAAATGAAGTCCTCTCACAATCGACATCTCCCTCAAGCTCAAAAACTCCAATGGAATCAACCTCATCCTTCTTTGCACCACAATAAACAACCTTTCCTTCCACAAACTCAAAACCCAAGGCCTCAAAACCGTGCATGAATGGATGCAAATATAGCTCAAAATCATCTCTCTCCCATGAAGCATCATCAATGACCTCACTTAGAAGGCTATGGGTTTTCATTTGACTCTCAATAAACACATTGGACATAACCTCAAACAAGTCCAAACACTCATGGATAGAAGAGTCGCATTCATACACTTGAGACTCATCATAATCAACCAAGGAAGAGGAGTTTAGATTCACAAAATCATCATAATCATCATCACTCTCAACTCCCTTTCCTTCACTCCTTTGCTCAACAATAGGATCCTTACACACTCTTGGTTGTTCAAAATGATGATCATCATCATCCTCAACACACACATCAAATTGAGATTTTTCACAAACAAGCATCAAGGATGACAATTGGCTTTCTAACTCATTTTTTCTTCTCTTTCCCTCCTCAAGACGCTCCTCATTCTTTTTCATTATCTCTAATTGACCTCTCATAGATTGAAGAATCATCTCCTTACTAGTCCCAAGATCATCATTAAGCTCAATGTGCCTAATTTGAGACTCAAATATATCAACAAGAGATTCAAAAGATGTAGAAGGTTGAGGCTCAACAAGAGGAGAAGAATACAACCAAGATTGGAAGAATTAACATTAAAATCATGAGCATATTCATCACAATGGGGAGTAGGGGCACAATCAAGGGCATGAGATTCATCATCAAGGGAACGAAGCACATCACAAGAAGGCATGGTAAATAATGAAGAATATTGAAACACACCATTAGCATCAACTTGAGCATGTACTTCATCGTCATGAACAAAAGGGGAAATGGAGTTGAAATCATGTGTTCTAGGTTCACTAATGGGATCATGTGACAAATCATGGGAAATCATGCTAACATTAGAAGAATCAAGGCATTGCACATCAATATTATGAACATGATTATCCCTATTATAAACATCCCTAGCAAACCAAACATAGAAATCCCAAGCATCATCAATTGACAATGCTCTAAATTCACCATTATGCATACATTCAACTTCATCCCTAGTTTGCTCATTCAAACCAAAATAACAAATCTCACAACCCTCACAAATATTACAACAATTATAGTCCAAAAATCCCTCAAGTCTATTGAAATATTCACAAAAAGGCTCATTGTCAAATTGAGGAAACGAGAAATATGCCATTTTTATACAAAACAAACAAAAATCAAATAAAAGAAAAGTATATACAAAGACCTAGACTCAAGCAATCAAAAACACTCAAACATAGACACCGTTCCCCGGCAACGACGCCATTTTGACGAGGGGAAAACTAGGTCGTTATCTAATATTCCCTTGGTAAAACTAAATTTATAAACACTTAACAAACCTAAATACGGGTATAGAGGCAAGTCAAGGGTCGAACCCAAAGGAACGGTAATGTTCAAGCACTTTCAATTATGCGCCTAAGCTAGGTCGAAGACGAAGGTAAGAGAGAATACTAACAACTAACAAAACAAGTAACCAAGGAAATAAAACACTAGGAACGGGGATCAACAAGTAATCATGTCAATTGCAACAACATGGGAAGAGCATGCCAATCAAAGGTTGTGAAGACTAATGATAAGAGCAATCAATAGGAATCAAAGAGCTATCTCCTAATTGTTAAGCTAGGGTTCACTATGAATAACAAACTAAGAGAATCACAATCAAAACCAATTGATAATTGCAATTCCTAAATCAATTGTTCATGTCATTAGCAATTACAATGCAATCTAGCATAATTCTCAAGGCCAAATTGAATTAGACACATGCAAACCTTCACTAATCACTTTAATCTCAACAATCAATCAACACAATCCCCAAATTAATCACAATTAATCAATCATACAAGTTTCACCCAATTCCTAGCCAAACAACTATTCAAAAATCATCATCTATCAACTAACAACTATGGAAATCAAAAATCAACAAAATACCAAGAACAATTACACTAATCAAGCATCAAACATCAAAATTAAACCAAACAAACATGAAATTAAACAAAGAAATAAGGTGAGATAGAGTTAAGAATGCTCATTGATAATAGAGAAGATCTTGAACACAATTGTCACACTTGCATCTTCAATCTCTCAATCACCATTGAAATTCCTCACTTTCTCTCTCTAAAACTACTCCTAATCTAGCCTAATCTAGAGAGAGAAGCTCTCAACCTAAGAGAGAGAAAACTATTCTAAAACTAAAGAAATACATGAATGAAGAATAAAGGAAACCAAAAAAAATATAAACAAAAGGAGAAAGGAAGCTTAAAATCGTAAAAGACCCAGAAACCCACGCCCGCAGAGAAATCGGCCACGCCCACGGAGGGGAACGGACACCCCGATAGCCGCGCCCGCGGGGCCAAGGCCCAAGCCCTCGGGGAGCCCTCGGGACAACCGCGGGTGCTTACTGCCCAAATACGGCAGTTTTGGAGCTGCAGCAACCCCGCGCCCGCGGGTACTGTAGCCCGCGCCCGCGATAATTTTCCAAGGCCAACTTCAGAAGGCTGTAACTTCTGATCTAAGAATTGTATGAAGGCGTGCGACCTATCATTGGAAAGCTCTTCAAGTCTAGTTTCCAACCCAACTTGAATCACCCTAATCCGATCTGTAGAACTTGAGATATGACTAAAACAATGCACAAATTTCCTATTTGATACTTTGCAATCCTTCGTTTTCCTTTGTTTCAAACTCAAATTCAATTCCGAAAAGTGCATATTGATCCTAGTGGGTGCTATTTTCAATTCCCATGGATATAGACCGCGAAGTACCTAAAAAACAAGACAAAGAAACGGAGAAGCAAGAGAAATAGCCGAGAAATGAATAAAATGATAAGAAAGCCATTAAAAGCATGCATTTCTCTAAACAAAAACAAAAACACACGAATCGAGCATTATTCTCAAAAAAACGACATAAACGACTACAAAGGAGCATAGAAATATAAAGAAAACATATCCTAAAGGTGCCATAAATGGCACGGATCAGGCACATGGCCCCCTTGGATACATCTCTGAAATGGCGGCCTTCAAGGGCCCAAATCCCAAGAAGTGCCATAAAATGGCGCAGCCCACTAAAATCTTGGTCAAGTGACCTAGATGAGGGCACATTCTCCAATGACCCTATAAATAGGTAGATATTCCCCCATTTTGGGGACACATTCAATCATTTATTACACACACACTCTCTCTCATCAAAGAAAGACCCAAGCTTGGAATCCAAGCAGATCCCCACCTAAATTTCCGCATTCTTTATTCCCTTTCAAGTTACTAACTTTATTGTCGGAGGCGGAGCTCTAACCCCCCGGAGTCTCCGTTGTTTTGCAGGTACAACTCAGCCGGACCAGACTTCGTGACGTAACTCTCCCGAGGGACAAAAATACCCAAAACACATGTAACCAAAATAATTCCCAAGAACCATTCTTTAATTAAATTGGTTTAACTTGGTGCAACAAAAATAAGAGGGAAATTACTCACTATTAATTTAATTAATTTAAATTAATCTTGAGTGTTTGACAAAATAAGAGGGAGTTGGTAAAAATGAACATAAGTTCAATTAAAGATTCCAACTTTAATACTTGTGAATCCTTAAAAAATTATATCTTCCAATATAAAGATAAACAATTTTCTATCACAAAGTTTCAAATTTATGATTCCAATAAACCAAAAATGATTAAATCAACAAAGTTTAACAAAAAATCATGGAATTTATTAACTTAAAGTTTCAATCACTTAACATAATTAAAGATTGAATCTTTAGTACTTGGAAGCCTGAAAGAACAACAATTTCACACTTAATGCAATTAGTTTGCAATTATGTGAAAAATAAAACCAAGCTTTCAAGCACAAATTACTACCAAGTAATCATGCCTAAAGAGGTTTAAAATTGCATATAAAATATGTATTGAACCAATTACATAACCACCATAAATATGCAATTAATTTTCAAGGTTAGAAAGACTTAAAATTTTTCGTAAAAATGAAAAATTCCTCTAAAAGTGCATTTCTGGTCATTTTTTGGCTAAAAACCGTTCCCTTGAAGAATAAAACCATTTCAAGAACACATTTTCCACCCAAAATTCACTATTTTTTTGGTCAAAATCTGGGTTCGGGGCTGAAGATAGCTTAAATACGAGGTTAAAATAAATAAAACGAGTTACTAATCTAATTAGCACTTCAAGACCGGAAAATAAAGCCATAAAAAACACCTTGAAAAAATATTATGATTTTAAAAATAAACGAGCGTGGCTCCGATACCGCTGTTGGGGTTTGGTAAGTCCAACTTACCGCGGAAACAACCCCGACCCAAAGAACCACTCGCAATTAATAAAACCATAAAGCAAAACAAATAAACATAAAAGGATAAAATCGGAATTTACCTTTGTAGCGTGCTTCGCCCTCAAAGTCGGGCTCTTACTTGAAAGCTTTAAGCTCCGAAAATACGCGAGCCTCCTACGGAAGTCCACCCACAAAAACTACTAGTGACTTTTTGGTCCGTTACCTCGAGGTTAGCTAAGTCCAACCAAAACCCGAGTATTATGTGAGTTTAAGAGTTTTTGCTAATACAATGCTCTATTGAACTCCTACTCAAGCACTCTTCCCAAAAACCGAAGATGAGTATTTATAGGCAAGAGGGAGAGTGGGAATTTCTATCCCATCAATGTGGGAGTCATGAAATTCCACAATTTATTTTAAAGCTAAATTAAAATAAATAAGCAAACTAATAATAAATCTACAAGTGTTACTATTATATGTAAAGGGAAGTGAGGACCACTTGGAGAGTAAGGGACCATACTTGCTCCCCACTCCATACTCTCCTTGTGACACATGTCCCTCACCTTAAACCCTCCCTTTACTTGCTTCCCCTTATGCACACAGCCCACCACCCGCACCTAGATGATGCGGGCTGCTACTGCTGCTTGCGGCCAGCAAGCCACGCACACCTTGTGCGGGCTGCTGCTGTTGCTTACGGCCGTGGATGCCTTTGGCTGCTAGCATGCCCCAGCAAGCCTAGGCTTGTCTTGGTGCGCATGCAAGCCACCAATGCTTAGCACATTATGCCCCTAGCACTCGGATGCTCGGGGCATTCCGATGCTAGGGGTATTTGGGAAAATATTGTCGATTTATTATTATTTACGTGTCTCGTCATTTACTATTTTGACTCGACTTCTGACGCTCGGTTTCAACGCTCTAAGCTCAAATTTCCGACGTCTAAATATTTAATACTTAGCGGACGAATTAATTTCTTTTGAATTAATTCGTCGAGTCGGTTCGTTTACTGCTAAGGGTGTGACCCGAAGGGTTTAGTCAAGATTAAGCTGTAATATTAATTATGCATTAATAATACTGATCGGAAGCGGCTTCCACCTAGGAATTTCGATCACTTAACATTACTGAATATATTAGCTTTCTAATAATTCTGAACCCACTAACGGAATATTAAACTTGTTCGAAGGACACCATTCCTTTCAATCTCCCACTTGTCCTTCCGGACAAGTGCGCATTTAGTGTTCAGCCTTTTTCCTATGTCACTTAATGTCTCTTCATGAACTATAAGGTAAGATTATTTTTTCATCCTTATTACGTCCAGAAGTGTTTCTCGATTCCGAGTCCGACTGTCAATAAAAAGATGATTTCTAAAATCCATCCGAGCACGGCCATGCATTTTTTTACAGTCTCGCTCTACGAGAGGCCTTGTATACAAACAAAGACATCTTCCCTATTTTAGTAGGGGGACATTCACAGTCTTGTAATGTAGCTCCTCTTACTGAGAGGACCTAGCCGCCCGAGTGTTGCCGTTATAATCCCCTATTACGGCAGACGTTTGAAAACATCAAAGCGGACTAGTACTCAAACAAGAGAACTCACAATACTCATGGTCGAGGAAATAGGTTCCTATAGCCATAATGAGAAGTATACTTATGACGATTTTTAATCTCTTAAAGTATTCTCTTATGTCGATCCAGTATGGTTCTAAACCAATACCTGTGCAAATGATTTATGACAATCATGTCCTCGTAGCACAAGAAACGGTGCTATAAATCAAACTACACACTAATCTCAATTGGTCATTAATCGTCCATCGTTTAAATGACCTTATTAGGGATAATTTTCGATTATAATATTCAACGTTCACTTAATAGGTGTTTCCTTACCAAGACTGGTCTTGATACCCTATTTTGAATATTCCAAGAATCGAATGGACTCATTATTTAATCCTAAACCACAATTAAATAGCAAATGGAGTGATATAATATTGCATGAAATTTATATTACTCCAAAACTTGAATGATTTTTCTTAGTGTCTTACATTAAATGTTTAAAATTTAACTAAAACACTAAACAAGGAACTCAAAGCTAGTCTCCTCCATGCATGATTCCCATTGCCTCAACGTGCTTGTTGCGCTTCACTTGAGGAAAAGGTTTAGTAAGTGGATCGGCTACATTGTCATCCGTTCCAACTTTGCAAATTCTGATTTCACCTTTTGATTTCCATTTTCGAATCATGTGAAACCGCCGTTTGACATGTTTGACTTTCTGATGTTCCCTTGGCTTTCTGGCCTGAGCAATAGCTCCATTGTTGTCACAATAGAGGGCTATTGGACCCTTTATGGAGGGTACAACATCAAGTTCACCAATGAACTTACGAATCCAAATAGCCTCCTTAGCTGCCTCAACAGCTTCTAAGTACTCGGCTTTAGTTGTAGAATCTGCAGTTGTACTCTGCTTGGCACTCTTCCAACTGAACGCTCCTCCATTTAGACAGAACACATATCCAGATTGCGATTTGAAATCGTCTCTGTCTGTCTGGAAGCTTGCGTTGGTATAACCTTCAACAACTAATTCCTCTAAACCACCATACACCAGGAATTTATCCTTGTTCCTTTTCAGGTACTTTCAGATATTCTTGGCCGCAGTCCAATGGGCCTCTCCTAGATCTGATTGGTAACGGCTCGTAGCACTCAAGGCATACGATAAATCTATCCTAGTACATATCATGGTATACATGATCGATCCAATAAGTGAATTATATGGAATCAGATTCATTCTTTCCCGCTCATCAGGTGTCTGTGGACACTGCTTCTTGCTCAGGGTTATGCCATGTGACATTGGCAGGTGATCTCTCTTGGCCTCCTCCATGCTAAATTGAGCAAGTACCTTATCAATATAAGTACTTTGACTCAATCCAATCATCCTTTTTGATCTATCCCTATAGATCTTGATGCCTAGTATGTACTGAGCCTCTCCTAAGTCTTTCATTGAGAAGCATTTTCCAATCCAGGCCTTCACAGACTCCAATGAGCAATATGTCATCGACATATAAGACTAAGAAGACGATGTCACTCCCATTGACCTTCTTGTAAACACAAGATTCATCTGGATTCTTGATAAAACCAAACTTCCCGATGGCTTCATCGAATCGCAGATTCCAACTTCTGCTAGCTTGCTTTAGTCCATAAATGGACTTCTTAAGCTTACAAACCTTCCCAGCATTGTTTTGGTCGACAAAACCTTCAGGCTGTGTCATGTACACAGTTTCTTCCAAAATACCATTTAAGAAGGCGGTTTTAACGCCCATCTACCATATTTCATAGTTATAATATGCAGCAATCGCTAGGAGGATCCGAATGGATTTAAGCATTGTGACTAGTGAAAAGGTTTCATCGTAATCATTACCATGAACTTGTCTGTAACCTTTTGCCACCAATATAGCTTTTTAAATAAATACATTTAATCATGAAAATCCACTTACATCCGATAGGTGTATAACCTTCTGGTAAGTCAACCAAGTCCCAGAATTGATTTTCAAACATGGAATCCATTTCAGATCTCATGGCCTCATGCCATTTAGCAGATTCGGTGCTTGCCATCGCTTGCTTGTAGGTTACCGGTTCATCTCTATCCATAATCAGGATGTCCTCTGAAATCTCGGTTAATACTAAACAAAGATATCTATCATGTTTAGATATCGGCCTCTGAGACCTACGTAGGGTAATAGATTGAGCATTTGCATTGTCAGTTTGACTTTGCAAATTTTGATCTTTTTGACCTGCATCAACATATGCTATTTGAGCACTTTGACTGTCATTCTTATTTTATTGCTCATCCTCACGAACTTTGTCGAGTTCGATTTTCCTCCCACTTGTCATTTTGGAAAGGTGTTCCTTCTCCAAAAAGGCACCATCGCGAGCAACAAACACTTTGTTTTCCAATTTGTTGTAGAAGTAATACCCTTTGGTTTCTTTTGGGTAGGCCACAAAGTAAACCTTGTCAGATTTGGAATGAAGTTTGTGAGAAATCAATTTCTTGACATATGCTTCGCATCCCCATATCTTTTGAAAAGACAACCTAGGAGGTTTCTTTGTCCATTATTCATATGGAGTCTTTTCCACAGCTTTTGATGGTGCACGGTTCAGTGTTAGTGCCGCAGTTAGAAGTGCGTGTCCCCAGAAAAAGATATGAAGATCACTAAGGCCCATTGTTGATCGTACTATGTCTAACAAGGTCCGATTTCTCCTTTCGGATACTCTGTTCCATTGTGAAGTTCCTGGAGGTGTCAATTCTGAAAGTATACCCTTTTCTTTCAGATGGTCATCGAATTTTTAGCTCAAGTATTCACCACCTTGATCCGATCGAAGGGATTTGATTTTCTTGCCAAGTTGATTTTCAACTTCACTCTGAAATTCTTTGAACTTTTCAAACGATTCAAATTTATGCGACATTAGGTAGACATAACCATATCCACTATAGTCATCTGTGAGGATTGATGAGTGACATTTATGTCACTCTTAGGGAGTAGTTTTAGAGTCATTTTCGTGTTTATTTTATCTTATTTTCCCTTTCTTTCTCTTGTTTTCTTTTTAATAAAGTTTCTTGTTTATTCGGTAATTTTGGAGCGTTTTAGTTTATTTTCTTTATTTTATTAGCTTTAGTTTATTTTCGTATTTTATTTTACTTTGTTTGCTTGTATAATTTTTGTTTTATTTTTATTAGTTTAGTTTTATGTCCCTTATTTTCTATTTTATTTTTTTTATCTCTATTTTATTTATTTTATTTTTATTTTGTCTTTTGATAATGCCCTCGTGTTTTTTTTGTAGGTCGAGTTTGGTGTTTTGGGTTTTAAAGTCGTGTTCGAGTTCAAAGTCCGGGATTCGAGGTGCAAATTTGTTCTAAAGCTGCTGCCCTGTTGCTACCAGCTTAAACTACACTACCCTTCATTATCCTACACCACACCATCAGCAACAACAACAATTCCCCTGCTCCTCTTTCCCATCCAATCAGCCAACAACAATTACCACCAACCCATTTACCATCACCAACAGCCACCACGTACTTCACCCCGCAGCACCAGCCACCACCAAACCACCTGACCACATCACAACCAACACACACGAGCCGCAGCAGCACCAACACAAACAAACCGCAACCCAGCCTCACAACAGCCCGCATCACCCCGCAACGCCTCCAGTCCAACCTTCAACCACCAATTCACTCACCCGCTGCAACCCCTCACACCACTCACCACCAGTCCAACTTCCAACCGCTAGCCAACAACCACCTGACCGCCACAGCAACCACAATCACCCACCAATTCACGCGCCCACTGCACCAGCCACCTAGCACCGCACATCCCCTGCTTCACCCCGTAACAACACCAACGCAATCCGCAACAACACCAACGCAATCCCCAACACCACCAACACCAACGCAATCAGCCGCACCTAAACCAGCAACATTAATCCACCAATTCACACAAGCATTTCGGCCCCTTAATTAAGCAAAAATCAGATTAAATTTTGATTTTAATCAAGTTCGAGCATACCGTTTGTGGTTCGATCGAAGTTCGAGTCAGAGACTTTGTGAGTTTCGTTAATCGAAGAGGAGTGGTCGAACATACCCATGGTTCGACCGAACCAACCCCGTAGTTCGGCCGCACCAACCCATGGTTCGACCGAACCGCTTCA
Source organism: Chenopodium album (assembly GCF_948465745.1). Lineage (NCBI taxonomy): Eukaryota > Viridiplantae > Streptophyta > Magnoliopsida > Caryophyllales > Amaranthaceae > Chenopodium > Chenopodium album. The sequence continues at coordinate 39,473,664 of NC_137834.1, read as the reverse complement.
CGAGCTATGCACGCGAGTTTTAATGAAAATTGGACGGCCACGATCTTGGATGCTTGATGAAGATGATGATGATAAGCGGTGATGATTGATTATTTTGATGCGTGGTGATGGTGATGAATGGAAATCGGGGAGCTGATGTTTGGATGGTTTTGGTTTCCTTTTTCTTTTTCTTTTATTTTTACTTTCTTTTCCTTTTTCCTTTTCTTATTTTCTTTTCTCTTTTATTTTCTTTTTCTATTTTTATTTTCTTTTTATTTTCCTTTTCTTTCTTTATTTTATTTCCTTTTTTTTTTTTATTTTCTTTTCCTAGTTTTATTAGCTTAGTATAAATACCCAATTTTGGGGTAATTAGAGAGACAATTGAACAACTATCTATTCCTCTCTCTAGTTAGTTTTAGTTTTAGGTTAGGTTAGGATTAGTCTTCTTTGGTAGAGAGAGAAAGTGAGGTTTTCTTCATTAATGAACTTGGATTTTGAAGAAGGAGCTTGTTCAATCCTTTGTAGACCTTCATCTTCAATTAATGAGCAATTTCTTACTCTCTCTCCTCTATTTTTATTTGTTTATTTTGATTATTATTTTAGTTTTTGGTATTGCTTGTTGATCATGTTTATCCTTGATTGTTTGTTAATTAATCTTGTTATCAACATGATTAGTGAGTAATTTCCCCATTAAGGGGATGGTTGTGGTGTAGTTGGACCTTGAGCATGTTCTAGGGTTTGGAATTGATTTATTTTTGATTAAAGTCTTTATATGCTTGATATTCTTTAATCTTCTTGCAAGTGCACGTTGTTGGTTGATTAAAGGTGAATCTTTGCTAACAAGAAACGGAAGTTGACTTAGTTAAGGTGCATTACTATCGATAGTTCATTGATTGCACCTTCTAATATATGGTTCTAGTGTGGAAACATAGAGGCTATGTTAGGAGAAGCCAATTGACCCCGGAAGGCGGCTAGATTGGATCCTTTATTTCGATATTCGAGCATGTTTAGTTCATAATTAATTCAATTTTTGTGCCTTTGTTTATGTTCAAGTGAATGTTATACCTAAACCATTTCCCTTAATGTTTTATTTCTTGTTTTAGCATTTTTTAGGCTTTAGTTTATTTATCTCCTATTCCGGAGAAGCTTGATTGTCGATAACATTTGGTGGTGTTTAATCGTTCTCTGTGGTTCGACCCCTATGCTTGCCTTATACTCGTATTAGGTTTGTTTAGGTTGTATAAATTGTATTTGATCTAGGGATAGACAATTGACGACGCGTTTATTCCCTTGTCAAGGATGATAAAATATCGGTGTCCATTTCTTGTGGTGGAGCTCATTCGTCCACATACATCGGTGTGTACTAGACCTAATAAGTCTCCTGCCCTTTCTCCAAACTTGGAGAATGGCTATTTAATCATCTTGCCTAATAAACATCCCTCGCAATTCTCAAACGATTCTAAATCGAAAGAGTCAAGAACACCTTCATGTAGAAGTCTCTTGATGCGTTTGATGTTAATGTGGCCAAGACTACTATGCCACAAGTAATATTGGTTTGACTCCATGGTCTTAGCTCTTTTGTTAGTATTATTCACATTATAAACTTGTTTGTCTAAATCAAGAACATAAAGACCATTTTCAAATGTGCAATACCATATAAAACATTATGCAGATAAAACGAATATTCATTGACTTTTAATCGAAATTCAAAACCCTTGGCGTCCAACGCCGAAATTGAAATGATGTTTTTAGTAATGTTAGGAACATAATAAACATTATCTAGTTCCAAAACTAGCCCGGTGGGCAAAGACAAACTGAGAGTTCCTACGGATACGACACTAATTCTGGCTCTATTGACGACTCGGAGTTTAACCTCTCCCTTCTCTAGTCTTCTAGCGTTCCTTAGTCCCTGTGAATTGGAACAAAGGTGTGAGCCACATCCAGTATCTAATACCCATGATGCTAAGCTAGTGAAGTTAAAGTCTATAACGAATATACCTGATTTAGAAGTAACGGTTCCGTTCTTCTTATCTTCCTTGAACATGAGGAAATCTCTCTTCCAATGTCCCTTCTTCTTACAGTAGAAACATTCGGAAACAGATTTAGAAGATGCTACCTTCTTTTCTTTGTTATGCTTGGTAGCTTTAGAATTAGGCGGAAAGGTTTTCATCTTGCCCTTCCCCTTAAAGCCTTTCTTCTTCTTGCCTGAGAATTTGAATGGCTTGCCCTGTTTAATCATGAACATATCATGCTTCCTCTCATCCTTGAGCATTTTCTCTGCTTGCTTCAACATACCATGAAGCTCAGTGAGGGTTTTCTCTATGCTGTGCATGTTATAGTTCATCTTAAACTGATCATAGCCTTTGTGCAGCGAGTGGAGAATGATGTCAATTTCCATCTCGGTTGAATACCCCGCATCAAGCCTTCCCATGTTCTTAAACAATCCTATCATTTTGAGTACATGTGGGTTGACTGGCTCTCCTTTCTTGAGCTTGCTCTCAAGGATCTACCTGTGGATTTCAAACCTTTCAGTTCGGGCCTGCTCTTGAAACATATTCTGTAGTTCCGAAATGATCTCAAAAGTTGTCTCCTTCTCAAAGAAAGTCTTTTGAAGCTCAGGAGACATTGTGGCCAACATGATGCATTTGACATCTCGATTGGCACTTTGCCATCGATTTAGGGCAGTCTGAGTCACATCCTCATTGGGAGCCTCGGGCATTTCCTCATCAAGGACATATTCCTTTTGCACTTGCATGAGAACAATTCGCAAATTCCTTTTCCAATCAAGAAAATTTGGCCCACTCAACTTCTCCTTGTCGAGAATTGAGCGTAACGAGAATTCGTTGTTTGAGTTATTTGAAGACATGATTCTACAATTGAAAGAATGTTGAAATGAAAAACCATTCATGATATTTAAATAAGATTGAATTCATGCATTTTTAATCAAACTTATTTAAAACGTCTTATCCACAAATTTAAAGTTGTCCCCAATTTGGTGAGAATAAGTCGATTCCAAGATCTGAAGAAACAAAGAGTGGTTAAGCATGCTTTAGCTTGTCTTAACACTCCATCTCCTAAGGTAAGAAACGCTTTGCTAATGGCTCCAAGCCACTCTTGGTTGAATAAATCGTCGCATCTAATGCTCTCTCAACAATTTATTCACTTTGCCACGACATGTTAGGACTCCATCACTCATATCGTTGAGTATAATTAAAACTAACTTGCATACCCGGTATGCCTTACGCTCCTAGGAGAGGTAGTGATGCCTCGCTTTGGCGTAGCCCACCACTACCCTCGTTCGGTTGGTAAGTGTTGTTTTGGAATGACAAGTTTTAGGAAATTTTGTCAATAACTACCAATTAAAGCACGTGTTTTGAAAACAACTACCTATTAAATTTTTTTTTTAAAAGAATTACCGCAAAGATATAAAAAGTTTAACTAGCACTACCACTTTTACAATTTTGGCTAAAATCTCCGGTATTTGGGTCTCACTGTTTATCACTTTTTACCTTTATGAAGGGTAATTTAGTTAATTTAGATGATGATTTTATGAGTTAAAGGTAAAAAGTAGAACCTACATGCCGAATATTCTAGTTGGAATTATTTAAGTGGTAGTGCTACTTAAACTTTTTACAACTTTGTGGTAGTTCTTTTAAAAAAAAAATTTAATAGGTAGTTGTTTTCAAAACACGCACTTTAATTGGTAGTTTTTGACAAAATTTCTCAAGTTTTACTCAATATTTAGGGACCTAGGGTTTCTATGTTGGTTGATTTAAGTGAACTTAATTAATCATCACAACATTCGAAATCCTAAACATGCATCTAACATATAATTCATATACATAAACATATATATATATCGAAAAACATAAATATAGATGCATTTGGCAACTAGCATGACCCCTTGAGATCTTCAAATTTTCAAAAGGTCTTCATTTGCAACTTCATGGCTACGTTTTCCAAGAACCTCCATCTTCAAGACTTGACCATAATTAAATGCAACTACTAGTATCTACGATTAGGAATAATCTAAATATTAAGGTACAAAAATACTCAATGGTTCGCAGACCATATTTAGATTTACAAAAATACATCACGGTTCGCAGTCCGTATTTTCTATCCTAATTGGGCCCCACTAGTTGCCATTTCATAAAACCAGTGAGAGAATATACATTCCATTCATCCATTCACTATTTGTGAATAGCCCATGCATTTTACAACGATAAACAAGTAATAATGCATAAACACGCATGGACTAGTAACTAATCTAGGTGGTTAATCCAATTAACACTCCTAATATAAACTAGTCAAAGTTGTTTTAACCGGTTATGTAAATAAGCGCAATTAACATTTGAAGCTCCTACTAAATTCCACATCCAACTTAATTATTCCAATTAATTAAGCCGGTAAAACCCAAAATTTGTCAAAATTAAATTTTGCCAATGCCGCTCAAAACTGAGGCCTAGCCTCCAAGATTTATTAAAATAATTAAAACAAATTAGATTAAAAAAATAATTAAAACGACAATTTAAGCAAAAATTACGTAGTCCAAAATGTCTAAGTGCCTAACACTAAGACATGGAGTGCTCACATTTTGCACAACCGTTTGATGCTCAATGAACGTGGGAGTGGGCCCGATGTCGCTAAGCGTTACACTGCCCACTTCAGCGAACTTTCACACATCAATAACGTGGCCCTTGATGGCCATGTTGTATGAACTCATTGCACTACATTGCTTCGTAAGAAACATCTATGTATATCCCTAATTACACGACGCATGCACCAAGTCCCAAGCCATGCACCATAAGCTTGTGCTTACACCAGTCGTGGCCAGTCACGCAAGGCAGCACGCACACTGCGCACAGCACCAAGCTGCTGCAGCACCGTGCTGCTGCTTGGTGCTTGCTGGCGCGCCATGCTACTGGCAGCAAGCATCAGCCACGCATGGGCTTGCGCGCAAGCACAGGGCACCATCCTTGGCAGCCACATGCGGACTGCTATGCAGCCCGGCTAGCCAAGTGATGTGTTGCCTCGTTTTGCGTGCCATAGCCTCGGGATTTTGATCCCAATTTTGCGTGACATAATTATTAATTCTAAATAAATTTTAGAACTAATTCATTGAGCAAAATAAAAAATTTAAACAAGTCTAACTTAAATAAAATTTTAAAAGTGCATGTAACCAAAATAATTCCCAAGAACCATTCTTTAATTAGATTAGTTTAACTTGGTGCAACAAAAAAAAAAGAGGGCAATTACCCACTATTAATTTAATTAATTTAAATTAACCTTGAGTTTTTGACAAAATAAGAGGAAGTTGGAAAAATGAACATAAGTTCAATAAAGATTCCAACTTTAATACTTGTGAATCCTTGAAAAATTATATCTTCCAATGTGAAGATAAACAGTTTTCTATCACAAAGTTTCAAACTTTATGATTCCAATCAACTAAAAAATGATTAAATCAACAAAGTTTAACAAAAATTCATGGAATTTAGTAATATAAAGTTTCAATGACTTAACATAATTAAAGATTGAATCTTTAATACTTGGAAGCCTAAAAGAACAACAATTTCACACTTAATGCAATTAGTTTGCAATTATGTGAAAAAAAAAACAAGCTTTCAAGCACGAGTTACTACCAAGTAATCATGCCTAAAAAGGTTTAAAATTGCATATAAAATATGTATTGAACCAATTACATAACCACCATAAATATGCAATTAATTTTCAAGGTTAGAAAGACTTACATTTTTTTGTAAAAACGAAAAAAAAACCCTCGAAGATAGCATTTCTGGTCGTTTTTTGGCTTAAAACCGTTTCCTGGAAAGATAAAACCATTTCCAGAACACATTTTCCACCCAAAGTTCACTATTTTTGGGTCGAAATCTGGGTTCGGGGCTGAAGGTAGCTTAAATACGAGGTTAAAATAAATAAAACGAGTTACTAATCTAATTAGCACTTCAAGACCAGAAAATTAAGCCATAAAAATCACCTTCAAAAAATATTATTGTTTTAAAAATAAACGAGCGTGGCTCTGATACTGCTGTTGGGGTTTGGTAAGTCCAACTTACCGCGGAAACGACCCCGACCCAAAGAACCACTCGCAATTAATAAAACCATAAAGCATAAATAAATTAATCACAAGATTAAGACAAGATAATTACCTTTGGAGCGTGCTTCGCCCAAACGGAACGGGCTTTTACTTCGAAAGCAAGCCTCAAAAATACGACGGCCTCCTACGATAGTCCACCCACAACCCGACCACCAAAAATGGTCCAATGCCTTGGAGTTAGCAAGGCCCGACCAAAAACACGAGTGATTAAATGAGTTCAAAGGTTTTCACAATGGTGATGCCTTTTTCAACTCTCACTCAAGTCATTTTCCCAATACCCCAACTTAGGTATTTATAGGGAAAAAAAGAGAGTGAAAAAGCTCTCCCATCAATGTGGGAGAATTTTATTTTCCCATTTTATTTTAAAGCTAAAATAAAATTAATAATCAAACTAGTAATAAATCAACAAGTGGCAAGATCATGTGAGAGGTTAGGTGAGGACCATTTGGAGGAGGGGGGACCAAACTTGCTCCCCACTCCCTCTCCCAAAACTGGCCAACACACCTCTCCAACCTCCTCTAAAATCGCGCCACGTGGCACCCAAGGTGGGCTACCTTGCGCGGCTGCCCAGCGGGCCCAGCACGCTAGCTTGCGCGCAATGGCTGCTAGCATGCCTTGTCATGTCAAAATCGTCTTGTTGCGGCATGGCTACTAGCCAATGCGCGCACAAGGCAGCACTAGCAGCACTAGCACGCACTAGGCTGTGCCTAGTCTTGCAATGCTAGCCTTGGTGTGCTAGCACACACCAGCCAGCCTAGGCTCGGCTTGGTGCGCATGCTAGCCACCATGGTAGGTCAAATGCCCCTAGCACTCGGTTTTCCTTGGGGCATCCCGATGCTAGGGGTATTTTGGTCTTTGTTGATTTATTATTATTTTCATGTCTTGGCTTTTACTATTTTTCGACTCGACTTCCGACGTTCGTTTTCGATGCTATAAGCTCAAATTCTTGACGTCTAAATATTAATTATTCGGTTTACTTATTAATTAATTCATAACTAAATAGTTGCTTCGGTTTGTTAGTTGCTTGGGTGTGACCCGAAGGGTTCAGTCAAGATTAAGCTGTAATATTAATTATGCATTAATATTACTGATCGGAAGCGGCCTCCACCCAGGCATTCCGATCACTTGACCTTACTGAATATATTAGCTTTTTAATAATTCTGAACCCACTAACGGAATATTACACTTGTTCGAAGGACACCATTCCTTTCAAGCCTTTGCGGCCTAACTTTAGTATCACTTTCACACACCGCACAGATACATGACCAAATATACTTTCCCTTAGGAACCCTTTGTCATGAAATCTTCACATAACGTTTAAGCATGCCTTGTCATGTCAAAATCGCTCATCAATCATCATTGCATCACAAGCCTCCGCGCCTAAGTTACCTAAATACTTTCATTATCGATTCAACTAGGATAGTCTAAGACGTTACGATCCTTGTATTATGAGAGACAACGTTAATGGGTTAAGCTCATTCAACATGCACCTTCAAAAACTTCGCTTCTTTCGTTTTTCACGTCTTTCTTTTTCGGGAGAAAGTCGGTACCCTCCCCAAAAATGACGGAAATTTTTTGCATTTTCGAGTCGCACGATCACATTACAATGCACACACGGGTCATGAGTCACACGTGTCAAGTCATTTAGTCACGTTGAGTCAACCTCAAGTCAGTCAATCACCTTAGGTTAACCCTAAGAAAAAAGATCAAGCCTTAGGTCAACCCTAAGAAAAGCACCATCAAAGTCTTTTGGCAATCTTTTCATTTTTACAGGATACAACCATTCAGCAAAGCTCCTGTTCTCAACCAACCGAACGATCGCAACAAACATTCAAATATCAAAGATCTTTTGTTCAGAGACGCGTGGACATATAATCCAAGCTCTTTTGTTTTGAGACGCGTGGATGACGAGGGGTGAACTAGGTCGTTGGACTAATCCTCCCTAAGCCAAACAAAATTTATAAACATTTAACTAACCTAAATACAAGTATAGAGGTAAGTCAAGGGTCTAACCCAAAGGAACGGTAATGTCTAAGTGCTTTCAATTATGTGCCTAAGCTAGGTTGAAGTCTAAGGATAAAAGGTGACACTAACAACTACTTAAAAGAAGAAACCAAACAAAAAGGAATCAATATAATGAAACACTAGCATTTAGGATCCACATATAAAAGCAATGACCATAGCAAATTGGGATAGGAAGTTGACTAAGTCGAGTGATGCGAGGGAAGGTCGATTATGCAATCAAAAGAGCATATCAAGCTATTTTCCTAGAGGTCTAACTAGCGTCAACTACGAGAAACTCTAGCTAGGAACGTCACAAGACACCTCAATCAACAAATGCAAGCCACAAATCAATTGTCCGTATCAATGTGAACCTACAATGCAATCTAGCATGATTAACTAGGTTGATCACTCCTACTTAAACATACACATGCACATAATCAATCAACCAATTTAATTACATCATCAACTCCATAAATTTTCCCCAATTTACATCAATCCATCACATCATATAAGCTTCACCATCACCCTAGCAAAGAAACTACTCTAACAACATCATCAAATCAACAAACAACTATTGAAAACAAGAATCAATAATCTAAGAAGAACAATTACACTAATCAAAGATCAAACAACAAAATCAAACCAAAATCAAATCAACCAAACATGAATATTAAACAAAACAATAAATGAGATAGAGTTTAGAAATGCTCATTGATAATAGAGAAGATCTCCAATACAAATGTCACCATTGAATCTTCAATCTCTCAATCACCATTGAACTTCCTCACTTTCTCTCTCTAAAATCTACTCCTAAAACTAACCCTAAAACTAGAGAGAGAAGCTCTCAACTAAGCTAAGAATATGATCAAAATGTGATATGAAACTTTGCTTACAAAAATTGGGTTCCAAAAGGTATTTATAGAGGTGCGAAACAAAGAAGAGCAAAGACGGAAACCCGCAGAGGAGCGCCCGCGCCATACTGGGATTCTTCGATCTTCTCGCGGCTTTGTGCGTTCGCTAAGGTCTTCATGACTATGATGATGATGAACACTAGGAGTGGCAGTAGCTAATGCTCTTGATTAGTGGGTTCACCACTTCTTCATGGTAGCACGACATGAGAGCGCAAGAGCTAAGACTTGGAATTTCCACTTCCTTGCATCTTGAGTTTTCCAATTGCCATGAGCTTGCTCCAAAAGCTTCCTCCACCTTAGTAAATCACCAATATCAAGACCCAAACCTCGTACAATACCTACAACCACGGAAATAGAGCAAATAAAGGAGAAAATACTAGAAAACCAACGAAATGCACAAAAGCTACAAAATAAGAGAGGAAAGGTAAAATTAAGCAACAAAGCATAAATCTAAGCATTTATTAAGAAAGAAAGCTATGAAAAGAGGATAAAAATAACCTAAATAATCATCAAATGGGTGCCATTTATGACACCCATCAAATTCCCCCAAGCTTATCTTTTGCTCGTCCTCGAGCAAAACATAACCAAGGGATGGAAAATGATGAGCTTATTCAAACAAACTAAAGAAGAAACGAGATGAGAATATACACTAACTCACTTTCGTAGGAATCACGGTCAATTTTAGCAACTAAAGACAAGCCATTTAAACCCCTAGATCACCCTAGAGGACGAGTGATGCTCTCGTAAGAGTTTCCTAAGAGATTAACCCATAACTCTCATAAAAATACAAACAAGGCAAAGCATGAAAAGAAATCAAGAGAAAAGCAAAACAAACACATGTTCATGAAAGGGTTTTTCCAAATGTACAAGCGCAAATGAATGCAAATCTTTCTAAACAAGTAAGGGAGTGCACGTTCCAAGATACCCAAGGTTGATTGAAATATAAATATGCTAAGCATAGGACCTAGCTTTCACAATCCACTTTCATCCAAAACGATCTTACCACGTTCTTCCTACTAGTCTCGTATCAACCCCTAGTGAGCATCCCAATGATTTCTCGAAGGAACCGGAAAAAGAGAATTTTTAGGCTACTCGACATCTTGACTATGCATCCCTTCTCCTTAGGCTAAAACTCACATTTCTCTCCCCCGAAGAATATTTCAATCACTTAGGTCAAAAGGTCTTTCCCCAAGGTTGTAACGTAAGGACACAAGGTGAGGGTAGGCTAAAATTTAAAATTTGGTGGTTTTCCTAATAGTGAAGCAAATATTGGCCAAATCTTAACACCAAAATCAAGTAATCACCAAAGAAAAACAAACTAACACCCCCAAGCTTATTCAAAGCTATACTCACAAACGTATACACAAAAAGCGTGAGAACGCTTCCCCCCAAGCTTAAATGGAGCATTGTCCTCAATGCTAAAAAAGGAAGAATACTCACATCAAAAATTTTTTGCATTTTTTCATTTTTTACTTTTTTTTCTTTTTTTTCTTTAATAGTGCTTTGTCCTCGCCTCTTTTAACTTTGGACAGCTTTTTCATTTATTCACTTGCCATTATTCACAAAATATTCACAACGCAAGCTTGCTTACAAATATGAACCAATATCCAAACTTATATACCACAATCTCCAAAATATGACCATTTGCTTCACAAAAACAAAAAATGGAACAAAAAGAAACAAAAAGCTCAAAATTCTAAAGATGTGGCTTGAAAAGAAGGGAAAAGGCTCAAATGGTTAGCAAGTAGGCAAATGTAAACCCAAAAAGGACAAAATTAAAGAAAACTATCCTAGAAAAAGAAATATTACCACCCCGAAAAGATGCCTTTGTCCTCCCTAAATGGTTCGGTCTTGGTCTTAAGAAATATGAGTCAAGATTCTAGATTAGGTCCGCAATAGTCAAGGATCCATGTCGCTCATGTAAATATATGTTGAAGGCTTAAAAAACAATTAACCTCACACGGATGTAGCAAAAACTCACTATTGCTGTCAAATCGACTATAGAAAGCAACTACCAAACATGCCACAAACAAGTAGAATCCGGCTTTATGGTCCCACTAGTTCTAACCAACTACCTTAGCATGCTTTATCCTAGAATCAACCAAGCATACTCTCAAACCGTGCACATCGTTACCATTTAAGAAGAATAGCATTCAATTATACAAGTCCAAATGTTATTATGTCCAAAGCAAGAACAAAACAAAACACATTGCAAATTTGCCTTAATAGAAACAAAAATCTTTTTGGAGTTTTTCAAAATATAAGAAACATGGAAAAGCATAGACAAGGGTGCATAGCATATATGAATCAACATCCCACCAAACATGATAGAATACCCTCCCCCAAGCTTGAATGAGACAATATACTCAAATCATAAATCAAATAATCCATGGGAAGGGAAAACAAGGAGAACAATCCAACAAACCAACATATGTCCAACAAGTCATCACCCACTAGAGAAAAAGCAAGGAAGGATATTACCGGATATTAGGTGGGTGTAAATCCCCGCAAATGACCAAATTAAACGTTTCAAAGCTAATTTTCCAAGAATTGAACCTTGTTTCCATATGCTAGCAAAAATAGGAGTCAACCTTCCTTGATTCTTGATCCAAATCGAAGCACCAAAGTATATCAACTCATGCACCTAGCAAAAGGCACACAAGCATTTCCATGAGAGAAAATCTATTCTAAAAACAAAGGAAAATCCAAGCTTGACCGCTCTAGTAAATAATATTGCAACGAACGCAAAAGCTTGTCAAATGCACTACTAATCATTTCATATGAATGCAAGTATGCACGTGACAAAATGAAGGCATGCAAAAAGCTTAGTGCACGCCTATGATGTTGAGAAGAGGAATGCCAAGAAGAAGAAGGATAGAAGGGAAAAACAAGAATATAAGAAAAAGGAAGGAAAATAAAAGAAAAAGAAGAAGGCATACTCTTCTCAACAAAATATTTTTGGTTGGAAATCCCACCATTATCCTCAAAAGTCATCAAATGAGGCACTTGGGGGACTAAAGGCTCTTCAAGAGGAGGGGATATGAGAAAAGAAGGTAATGACATGGGATAGGAGGGAACAAGATCAAGCTTTCTTGAAAATAAGGTGTAAGGTGAAGAAATGGGAATTGGTTGCTCACTTACACCACTATCAATTGAAACACAAGCTCTCTCATCCAATGAACTCACATCCAAAGGGCTCTTTTCTAACTCATCATCATTCAAATCAAGATCATTCTCAATCACATCCTCCTTATAAACTTCACACCCTAAGTGAGCTCTCAAAAGCTTAAAATCATGATCAAGGTTCAAAGGAAGCTCATCAAAGGGTTGAGGGTCAAACTTGGGAGGTAGCTCAAAATAATCATGAGAAGTACAATCTCCCTCTTAAAAGGCCTCATCCATCTCGATGGTGGAAAATGTAGAAGAGAAAGGGTCATCAAAGGTGAAAGAGGAAGGCAATGGTTGAAAATTTGAGATAGGAGTTGGAGACTCAACCTCACCAAACACTTCACTCTCATCTTCATAATCATCAAAAGTAAGCTCTACCTCCTCAACCTTATCATATGTAACCTCTTCTTCATCAAAATCATCTAAGCTCAAGGCCTCACCCTCGAAGCAACCATGGTCATCATACAAAGGAGATGGGGTGGAAGAAGATTGGTCTTCAAAATTAAGGAATGGGGAAATGAAATTGCAATCAAGGGAGGTGGGTGGGGGAATTGACTCGTCAATTGGTTTTTCAACACTCAAAACCTCTTGGTCCTCATCACCCTCAAACATCCAATCTCCCATGGAAACTACCTCATCCTTCTCATCCTCACTCTCTTCCCTCACAACTTCTTCACGCTTCAAAAATTGAAATGTCCCATCCTTCATAACTTGAATTAATGTTTCCTCAAAATTAAGAGAAGCCAACCATTTTAGTTTCTCTTCAACTCCATCTAAAGGGTCAATGGAAGGAAATTCAAATTGGGAAGGAGGTTCAAAGTGCAAACTCTCTCTTGGAACATCCATCTCTACACCCTTTTCCTCATTCATAGGCTCTCTAACGTCCTCCTCACACACCTTGGGGCTCTCAAAAAAATCATCATCATCATCTTCCATATCTACCAATGTGGTAGAAACTTCATTTATATTCAACATCGATGACAATTCATTTCTCATCTCCTCATTTCTACTAAGAATGTCCTCACTTTTCTCTCCCATCCTTTTCAACAATTCCAATTGGCTTCTCATATTCTCCGAATATCTCATCTTACTTGGCTTTAAATTAAAATTCATCTCCAATTCTTTCAATGAACCACTAATTTGATTATGAGGAGACTCAAAGCTAGACTCCAAAGTTTTCAAAGATGAAGAGAGTTTAGGAGCATAATGGGGAAAGGAATTATGTGCAAGCATGCGAGGATCAACACTAGAGATATGAGTGGCATCATCGATATGGGGAATAGGGGCACAAGAAGGCATGCAAGATTCATTATTTATGGAACATGGACCATAGCAATCATCAATAGAAGCATTTGAACAACCATGACCACGATTATAACTATCTCTAGCAAACCATACATAAAAGTTCCAAGCATCATCGATTGACAATGCCCGAAATCTACCATCAAACATGCTTTCAACAATGTCTCTAATTTGCTTATTCAAACTATGATAACAAATCCCGTAAGCCTCCCAAAGATCATAACCATGGTAACTAATGAAGTTCTCTAGTCTGTTAAAGTACAACCAAAATGGCTCATTCTTAAATTGAGGAAACGAGGTATTTCCCATTTTTATACAAGACAAACAAAAATCTAAAAGAAAAGTATAAACAAAGACCTAGACTCAAGCAATCAAAAACACTCAAACATAGACACTGTTCCACGGCAACGGCGCCATTTTGACGAGGGGTGAACTAGGTCGTTGGACTAATCCTCCCTAAGCTAAACAAAATTTATAAACACTTAACTAACCAAAATACAAGTTTAGAGGTAAGTCAAGGGTCAAACCCAAAGGAACGGTAAGGTCTAAGTGCTTTCAATTATGTGCGTAAGCTAGGTCGAAGTCTAAGGATAAAAGGTGACACTAACAACTACTTAAAAGAAGAAACCAAACAAAAAGGAATTAATATAATGAAACACTAGGGTTTAGGATCCACATATAAAAGCAATGACCATAGAAAATTGGGATAGGAAGTTGACTAAGTCGAGTGATGCGAGGGAAGGTCGATTATGCAATCAAAAGAGCATATCAAGCTATTTTACTAGAGGTCTAACTAGCGTCAACTACGAGAAACTCTAGCTAGGAACGTCACAAGACACCTAAATCGACAAATGAAAGCCACAAATCAATTGTTCGTATCAATGTGAACCTACAGTGCAATCTAGCATGATTAACTAGGTTGATCACTCCTACTTAAACATACACATGCATATAATCAATCAACCAATTTAATTACATCATCAACTCCATCAATTTCCCCCAATTTACATCAATCCATCACATCATATAAGCTTCACCATCACCCTAGCAAAGAAACTACTCTAACAACATCATCAAATCAACAAACAACTATTAAAAACAAGAATCAACAATCTAAGAAGAACAATTACACTAATCAAAGATCAAACAACCAAATAAAACCAAAATCAAATCAACCAAACATGAATATTAAACAAAACAATAAATGAGATAGAGTTTAGAAATTCTCATTGATAATAAAGAAGATCTCCAATACAATTGTCACCATTGAATCTTCAATCTCTCAATCACTATTGAAATTCCTCACTTTCTCTCTCTAAGATCTACTCCTAAAACTAACCCTAAAACTAGAGAGAGGAGCTCTCAACTAAGCTAAGAATATGATCAAAATGTAATATGAAACTTTGCTTACAAAAATTGGGTTCCAAAAGGTATTAGAGGCGCGAAACGAAGAAGAGCAAAGACGGAAACCCGCAGAGGAGCGCCCGCGCAGCAGTGCTGCGCGCCCGCGCTGCAGGGCAGCGCGCTCGCGCCGTTCTAGGATTCTTCGAACTTCTCGCGGCTTTGTGCTTTCGCTAAGGTCTTCATGACTATGATGATGATGAAAACTAGGAGTGGCAGTAGCTAATGCTCTTGATTAGTGGGTTCACCACTTCTTCATGGTAGCACGGCATGAGAGCGCAAAAGCTAAGACTTGGAATTTCCACTTCCTTACATCTTTAGCTTTCCAATTGCCAAGAGCTTGCTCCAAAAGCTTCCTCCACCTTATTAAATCACCAATATCAGGACCCGAACCTCGTACAATACCTACAACCACAGAAATAGAGCAAATAAAGGAGAAAATACTAGAAAACCAACAAAATGCACAAAAGCTACAAAATAAGAGAGGAAAGGTAAAACTAAGCAACAAAGCATAAAACTAAGCATTTATTAAGAATGAAAGCTATGAAAGGAGGATGAAAAAAACCTATATACTCATCAAATGGGTGCCATACATGACACCCATAAGTGGACATATAATTAAAAGCTCTTTGTTCAGAGACGCGTGGACATATCATCAAAGTTATTTTGCTCAGAGACGCGTGGGCATATTATTCAGAAGCTCTTATGTTCAAAAACGCGTGGACATGTATTTCAAGCTCTATTGTTCAGAGACGCTTGGACATATCATCAAAGCTCTTTTTCTCAAAGACGCGTGGGCATATCATATAAAGCTCTTTTGTTCGGAGACGAGTGAACAATCCTCAAAAAGAAGCTCTTTGTTCAAAGACGCGTGAACATATCTAGAAAACCTCTATTTTTCAGAGACGAGTGAACATTAAAACAGCAAGATGGCGTTCCGGAAGGTTGTCACAATAGCCAATGCAACAAATCAATTACCTCTAGAGACGTGTGCTCGACGGTGCAAGATACGCGTTTCTTAACTCTCTTATCTGTTTAACTAATGCTAGTTTTGCAGGTATCGGCATTACAAGAATGATTTAGGATCGCAGAACGTTCTGAATCATTCTCCGTCCCTATCGATACTTTGACTTTTGTTATCGAAACTTGCGTTTCTCCAAACTCAGTCAAAGTGGGGGATTCTGTAGACACCCATTAGTGTCTCCCCAAAAACCAAACCCAGTGATGAGTACCTTTGACGTTGAATCATAATCGAATGAAGTGAAAGTGTGGAAGGTCTAGTGTTGCGGCTAGTTTTTAATTCTTTTCCTTCTCTCTGCTTTTGAAAACCTATTTTAAGAAAACAGACAATCAAGTTTGGTTTGGTCCATGGAAAGGGTCCAATAATAGTGTAGTAAAAAAGTGTAGACACCTAAAAATGTCTCCCCAAAACCAAACCCGATGATGAACAACTTTTCGTCGCCATTATGAGGCGGGTTGAGTATTTAATCTTTGGAGTGATTAAATCCATGTTTCCATTTCATAAAAAAACCAATTACTAGCCTCCCCAAACCATAACTTATTTTCCTTTTTTCGTGCCTTTAAACCGAAAATAATTCATTTCGTGTCCTAAAATCATTCATTTCGTGTCCTTTATATAAAAAATGTTTAGTCCAGTTTAGTTTAGTCCATAATATGGGTCCAATTATTGAATATTTGGATGGGGCTTGAAAATAGCTTTCTAACGATATATTATAAGCCCAAATCCGAGTTAAAACGAATAAGTTATGGTCAAGGTACTAAACTGAGCCTAAACCGAACCTAAGCCCACCTTACCTACAACCCAATGATCATATGGAGGGTCCAAAGGATTTAATCCCATTCCTAAATCAATTAGGATTAATTGGAAGCTTCTATAAGTTTCTAAAAGATCTTAATTATCCTTTTTGAAAAGATAAGATTAAATAGTTTGAAATTGAATAAAACTCCTTTTTTTTAAAGTCCTAATTCTATTCGAATTGAAAGACGTTCAAAGATAGGAAGATAATATTTTTGTGCCTCACAGTTTTTATCCAAATTTTATATGGTTGTATATCCCTTGAAATTATCTTTCCAATTAAATATTATAATATCAATTCCAAGCTATAATGGAAAAGATATGAATAAAATATCAAACTCTATCCAAAACTGACACCGTCTCACTATTTTGGCCATATCTTTTATTCTTAAAAATATTTTAATCTGATTCTAATTGGTTTAGAAAGTACAATTCAATATCTTTCCAAAAATATCTTATTTATTGTATTCCAATTTTTGTATCAAAAGATATGATAAAAATAAAAAGCGCAAAAACTGCAGTCTATCGAGTTTTATTCCGATTTAATTCGGATCTTATCTTATTTTTTCGACCCTTCTTTTTTCTCTATAAATAGAGGTCATATCTCCCTTTTTTCAATCATCAATAAGCTTGATCACAAAATAATTCTCTTCTCCCTATTTAGCCTAAATTCTAGCAACCCTATTCTCTCATAATACTTCTCCTAAGCACTCCAAGGAGTCCATACAATAACCGAAGTTATATACTTAAACCAAGGCATGAAAGTTATAATTAACTGAGGGTTTGGACCAAATAAACTCTAATTTTTATTTAATTTAATTGTTTCAATTTGATTTATATTTTTATTGAAGTTATTAACAGTTTATTCATGATGTAGCAATTCAAGGAAAGGCGGAAAGTGGGTAACTAATCACTTAATTACTCTTATTTTTATTCTTATTGCTAGTAACATGATTAGGTTTATTTATATTTGATTTGACTAACGCTATTATTTTTGAATTGCTTCCAATATTAATGATAATTCTATTATATTTTTTATGATCACCATTTTGCATGTTTAAAGGGAATATGTAATTGAAAATCACGCCTAATAAGATAATTTGGACAACCGATTTAGGTTCCTTTTTAATCTTGTGGTTTAATCAAGTGATCATTTATATTTGAGAATCATGTGTCGCATTAATATTCAACCAATTTAGCTTAATAATAGTTTGGAGCAAATTGAATCTTTGTGTGTATGCCTTTGAGATCGCAGGAATCACTTTTCACTATAAGAATCGAGTAGAAGCCAATACGGGCGAATGTGACTCCATGACTCACTTCGTACCATCATCCTCGATCCTCCTTTCGTGGTTCCGAACCATATGAAGTTTGTAATCTTATGGTTTATGAATGGGGTGTAACCTACACGGGTCAATCGTTGTTGCCTATTGTTGTCCCTTTATCGTGGTTGCCTTTTATAATCCGTGAACGGTTTACAAGTTCCTTAAAAACTTGTTGGCGGCTCCCTACTTTCCTTGTCCCTAATCGTATATGTCAATTCCCACTTCCTAAGAGTGCCAAGCATATTCACCACATGCTTTTACGTAGGCGCACGTTGAACGACGCCTACAATTTGGCAACTCCACTGGGGAGGATTCTTGGTTATTTGTCGATTTGAGTGATCGGTATTTAATTGAGATGAGTGGATGAGACTTTAATGATTCTTGAAAAGTATTCTTGTGATTTAATTGGAATTGTCACATATGCATATGCATTTTAGCTTACCTATTTTGCCACAATAGTACGTGTTCTACGTATGTGGCTAGCCCGGGGGATTTATGCTCTATCAACCCGAAAACGCTCATGGCAATAAGGGTTCATCTGAGTTTTTAAATCCACCCAAACCATGGAGTCGAGTTTGATTTCATCATGAAATCGCGAAGCCGCCCGTTGGCATACACCCTCAAGGGAGGCTGCCTTGCTAACGAGTCCAAACTCTTAACCATAGTACCCTTTGACACCCGGCCCAAAAGCTTGACTATAGTCGAACATAGAACTTGACTTAAGGTTGCGAAATTCATTGCATCATGCGTGACAATATGCTTATATGTGCATTTTTTTAATTGAAATTTTTTATTTTTTTTATTTTTCTTATCAAACCTTTTCATTTTTTTTAGAGTCGAGTCATAGATTTTTTTTTAAATTGAGTTAACCCGGATTTTTATTCTCGTATCCTGCACAAGAGTCAACTTGTTTTGGTCATAGCCGAAGTTCTAGAAAGAGTTACGTGTCGTGCCACATATGGATCTGTAGCCCCGAGTTTTATCTTTGATTTAGAGTTGGTTTTGTCCAAATCAGAGTGACATATCAAAAGTTATAACTTATGTACTACAGCCTGTCCTGTTTAGCTGTCTTTTTAGCTTCAATTTTCTTTCTTTTAATTTTTTTTATATCTTTTAGTGTCAAGCTAGTCTTACCAAGTCCTTTAATCCGTATCAACTATGTATAACATAGGATTATAGATTTTTATTTTATTTTATTTTTTTATATACCCATGAGTCATAACTCTTCTAGAATTCTAGTCCTCTTCCTAGTTTCTTGTGATTGAGTTTTTGTGCTAACCTTAACATGTGTTCTTTGTCTTTGATTGTGGTTGATCTTATTTGTGACTAATGATTTCCAATGGACCGTTTTCACCTAGTAAATAGCATAAACATTAAAATTGGACAAAATTAATCAAGTTAGTTTGTCTTTTAGTCTTCCGTGTTATATGGTCATTGGGTCCTTTGTTTTTCACAACGCCCTCATGTCTAGCCATGCGATCATACCATAAGTCTTAATACACTCACCTAATCACACACGTTGAGTCATTGCACACACTTTGTCTTCGAGTAATGCACTATATTGTTTATGATCGTATACTAGGACCATGCATGCATCGTTTTCTGTTGTAATAGGAATGAGTGGAGTATTTCCCATCAGTTTTTAAAATCGTTTCATACACTCTTCCTTTTCAATCCGAGTATTGAGTGAATGCATTAAGTGAGTTCTTCCTTACACAGTACTTGAGTCTAAAATCACTAGGCAATAGTTGGAAGAATAATGGGAACGTCACTCCTTCCTTCTTTCTTTCCAATCAAAGCATCAACAACAAGAAACTTTTTTCCTCAGCAGGCGGCAAGAAGTAACTCATAAACATCCATGAAGACAAAGTACGATGCAAGGTTCTCACCAAGATTTCATGTTTTCCTCTTCTTTTGTTTCAAACCCTTCCCCCTAAAAATTCTAGCATAGGTTCTCCTTATCCATGTGTCTATGTGTCACATTTCTTACCTTCTTCATAAATGAGCATCTCTTTCTTACATTCGATCATCTGATTAGCAAAAAACAAAATCAATTGCCGAACCGAACAAAAGGTATACCAATGATTTGAGGTACCTTTGCAACCCATTCATTCCCCATTAACCGTTCAATCACATTCCATTTCTTCATCAACCACTTTGAGCCTCATCTAACGTTTGGCCTTCATTTCTTCGACCCACATTCACTTAACCCTGGGATTGGAAGATGTGTAATTGTAAAACATTCAAAAAGCAAGTAAAAAAAAAAGCAGGAAAGCAACAATAAACACAATGTCTAAAGGCAAGTGTTCCAATGTTTTTGATACAAACACGTCTCGAATTGCGTCTCTTATCGAGTTCTTGGTACCGTGCCTGAGAAACATGAATGCTAAGTGAGTGATGGACCGCATGATCTGAGATTGCCTACATTGATTCAAAGGAATGAAAAAAAATACGAAAAGCCAAAAAATAAATAAATAAATAAAATTGCAAAATTCAAAATTTTCAAATTCACAATTACACATCTTGGGGATTCTCTCGGGTCTTGATCCTTGTACCCTTTTCTTCTTTAAACCATCAACTTAATAATATTACAACCCTTGAAAGACCTCTTTGAGGTGTACATACACTTGTGCAAAGTTCGGTTAGAGCTATGTTCGGCTTGATTCCTAACGGATACGTAGGCAACCTCACATCGAGGTGCAGCCACATTCATATGCATGATCGAGTCAATGAATATCCAATGCTTATCCCTACCCATTTAGAGATAGACTTGGGGGCTTCAACCCACATCACTTAGCTTACCTAGCCTAAAAAGTCACCATCTCCACTCTCCTCACATTTATTTCCATCACCATAACCCTTGCAGCCAACCTTAGTATCACTTTCACACTCTTCTTTCACACATCATGTAGGGAATATTTCAAGCATTACCCCAAGCTTGACCCCACTGTGATCATACACTAAAGTACGGTGGCGTCCAAAGGGAAAGAAGATAGAGAAAAAGAGTCACCAACAAGTTTTAGGAACTTGTAAACCGTTCACGAGGTGAAGGTTACACCCCTTAACGATCCAGGAGATCGTCAAGTCCAATAGCTCTGGAACCATGATTGGTAGTTCGGGGATAAAGGTACAAATCCAACTTAAAAGAGATTGAACCTGCCCTAATAATAGGCCTCTACTTTATTCTTCTCGTATTCATGTGTGCTTTCTAACTAACATGCAATCAATAGGATTAACCTAAACCTGTTTATCTATGTTGGTTGAATATTAATGCACAAATAAATCTATTATTGGCGATCACTTGAATTATAATCATATTAACCCTAGACAAGATTATTAATTCTCTTATTAAGAGTGATTACAAGTACCAATTCCCTTTAAACATACATAAAAGGTATGATCAAGCAATAACAATAAATATAATCAAGCAACATAATAATCATCATAATAATTATAACAATAATTATAATAATCATGTTAAAGCATAATAATAGCAAGATCCTAGGCATGATACTAACAAGATTAATAACAAACCCTAGCATGTCACTAAACAATAAAAATCAAAGCTTTAGCCCTAACATGATACTAACATGAATATTAGAAAGAAAATAGGAAAGCATCGCAGGAATCACAATTGTCATATTTGATATTAGAAATTATAGTTGTTACCCTAAACATAATACTAGGAAGATCAAAACACCCTAACATGACATTAGGAATCATAATAACGATCTAGACATGATTTCTATATCATAATAACAATAAATCAATTAAAGCACTTACTTGGATGCCTCGTATCTCTTTCTAATAACAAAATACACGCGTTAGTAACTTCAAGGAAAATAATAATTAAACAATTAAATTAAATAATTGAAAGAGAGATTTGGGACCAAACCCTCAGAAATATCAAACCTTTCACATCTAGGGCGAAGGCAACTTCGAACATGGCTAGGTGTGTCTAGATCTTGTGAATGCGGAGTTTTGTATGCAAAAGGGTTGGTTTAGAAAAGAGAGAAAAAGAATAAGCTTAGAGAGAGAAGAGAATTAAAGAGTTGTTGAGAATTAGAGAGAATTGGTGATAATTGATGAAAATTGATGATTGTTGAGAATTGATGATTGTCGAGAATTGATAGTGTTGAAAAACGGAAATTTTAGGAGGCTATTTATAGAGAAAATCAGCCAAAAAGATAGAAAAACAAATCATAGTTTCGACGAGGAAAAAAGAAGTTAGCGCCAGGCGCTAATGTCTGTCGTTTGGCGCTAATTAATTTTTTTACGCGTTTTCTAAATTCAAATAAAATTTGGCCGTACAGAAGGACAAAATCGTATTTTCCTTAAAGACACTCTTTTATTCTGATTAAAACTCTAAAAAGTCAACAAAAGTCAAATTAACAATGCTATTTGAATTAGGAATGAAAAGAACCTTCTAGAAGAATCTAGAAGACTAAAACCAATCCTAATTGCATTAGGAATGATAAATCCATATTAGGCCCTCCTCTAGATCATTGGGCTGCATATAAGGCTCAAACCGGGCCCAGTTTAGTAATTTGGCCATAACTTCCTCATTATTCATCAGAATTGGGCTTATAATATATCGTTGGAAATCTCTTTTCAAGCCCCATACAACTACACCATTTTTGGACCCATACTATGTACCAACAAAACTGGATTGGTTGTTTTCTTAAAATAGGTGTTCAAAAACAGAGAGAAAAGAAAAGAAATTAAAACTATCCGCAACACTAGACTTTCCACACTTTCACTTCATTCGATTATGATTCGACGTGAAAGGTACTCATCACCTGGTTTGGTTTTTGTTTTGGGTGTTTTTGTCCCTCGGGAGAGTTACAACACGAAGTCTGATCCGGCTGAGCTGTACCTGCAAAATAACGGAGACTCTGGGTGGTTGGAGCTCCGCCTCCGACGGTCAAGTTAGTAACTTGAAATGGAATAAAGAGAACGGAAATTTAGGTGGGTATCTGCTCGGATTCCAAGCTCAGGTGCTTCTCTAATGTGAGAGAATGCAAGTGTAATAAATGGAAAAATGTGTCCTCAAAATGAGGGACATCTCCCTATTTATAGGGTCTTTGGGATTTGTGCCCCTGATTAGGTCACTGAACCCTAATCAGTGGTGGGCCGCGCCGTTTTGCGGCTTTCTCGGGATTTGGGCCTGAAGGCCACCTTTTTCCCTTAATTTCTGGAGTGACACGTGTCAAGCAGGGATTGGTCCACTTTGGGCCATCCTGAGGCTGACACGTGTCATCCACTGATTGGACCACGTGGCGGGGTAAAATTACCCTAAACATTTGCCCCTCACAGATGTGACGTGGCACGCCACGTGGCATCTCTGACACATGTCACGCTCCGGTTGGCGGTAATTTTACCGTTTAAAGAGTAATCGTTCACCTTCTGAGTAAATTACGGAAATGCCCCCGTATTTACCCTCTATATATAACCGTTTTACCCTCATAATTTTGTACGTTTACAAAAACTTTCTAGAGAAAAAACTTTGAGAGAGCAGAAGTCATCCGTCTGAGTCAGGCGCAAGGAAGAGAGCTCGTTTTCCACCGACCCAGCCGGATCCGCCTAGTCAGATTTCATTTCAAAAGGTACCGTCTCTGCCTCTCTCAGCTCTTTTTCTTTTTTCACCGCTTGTATGTATTTCTTGCAATAAATGGATGCATGACAGGGTAAAGTCGTATCCCCTAATCAAAAGTAAATACCTAAATCCTCTAACTAAAGTAGATAGGGAAGTAGGGTCGATCTCCACAGGGAAACAAGTCTTTTTACTCCTAATTAATTATTATAATCTAAATTATCTAAGTAACCAATATTTATGTTTGAGTATGAAACTAAACTAAAAATAATAGGAATAGGGAGAAACAATATATAAAAGGATCTAGGGCATAGGTTCACCAATAAATAATACTACAAGGTAAAACATAGTAATCAATCATTGACATTGCATAAATAACACGATTAACAGGCTCTCGCAATTTATTAATCAACATAGATCTAACAGGCTCTCGCAATTTACTAGATCTAAGTTCTTATTGAAAATAGCCTTTAATATCAAATTAACATCTGCTCGATTCATCAATTTAATATTGCTATACTTTTACAAGCCGCAATTGTAAAACGTTAAAACAATTCAATAAAAAATTATCATGCAATACCAACAATCAATAATAGTCAATCATCAATGCATCAATTAACCAGATTGTAAAGGGCTTTCGCTACGTATTACAATCACACAATTAATTTATCGGTATTAAATCTCATCTCTCGAATCTCGACTTAACCATTTATAAATTAACCTGCCTATTGAAACTAGACCTAAACATCAATTCTCATCTCTCGCATCTTGAATCAATATTGTCAAACTCATGCATAAAAGATAGGCCTAATCTAGTCACAGAGCATTAAATCAATCAATAGGAAATTAATCTAGCATTGATAATTAACAACAATAATTTACCCCTTCATATTACTTATTAGATCCCCATAAATCCTAGAAATAAAACTACTCACACATAATAGAAACTAAACAAATCAAAGCAATAAAATAAATCATGATGAAAGGAATAAAATAAACAACTAAAATTAAGGGAAGAGAAATCGTTACCAAAAAGTAATCTGGAATTAAGAGTAGATTAAGAATAAAGGTTTAGAGAGAGAATTCTAAGAGAATAATTAAGAGAGTAAAGAAAGAGTAAAGAGGATAAGAAGAAGAGGATCTCCTAAAATCGTATTACGGAGGAGTATTTATACTCCGTACAAAAAATCCTAAACTAAAACAAATTAAAACGACGTTAAGCGTCTCCTAACAATAACACGCGCCCGATCAGGCGAGGCACCGCCCGATCAGGCGCGCCTTTTTTGCTCATTACTACTAATCTCGCGCCCGACCGGGCGCGTCACCGGGCGCCAACCTAAGCTTCTCCCACCCGGCCGGGCGCGCCTTCGGGCGCCAGCCTTTTTGGCCGGGCGGCTCATTTGGGCCACTATTTGGACTTCGATTAGGCTCCAATTCTTCGGGCCAATCTGGGTTTCCTCTTTGGGTCTTGAATACTCGATCCAAATGCCCCGGTATCACCTATACCGAGCCCTTAATCACCTGTTCGATAGCTCTAACCAGCCCTGGGCTATAAACTCTGGTCGTGCTTCTCCAATGTTCGTGATTGCTCCAAAATATCTCGGGAAAATACTCCAAAAGCATAAATCCCTGCAAAAGTCAACCAAATCTACGAAAACACTAGAAAACACCAATTAGTAATAAAAGTGGCTCTAAAGAGCCAAAAACACTACTAATTATGACCAAGGGACGGGGGTAAAATACTATCTAAAATAGACACATCAAACTCCCCCAAGCCAAACCTTTGCTTGTCCCTAAGCAAAGATCTCATCCATGAATCAATAAATATGCTTCACCCCAAAAAGTAAAAATCAAGCACAAACGATCCAGGGTAAATCAAATAAACATGATTCAAAGTCAACCAATCAAATCCATCCAATTACTTTTCTTCCCTAACAATTGTCAAATAGAGAAAACCACAAGAGCATATAGAATTCAAGACTAGTGCTCACACACTCGACTCTCATTTATGTGGCGAGTAAAAGATGTACTCGATCGCTCTCCATCCAACCCCTTTATGTGAACAATGCCCTCCCAACTCACACTCTCGTGTGTATAAAACAATGAACGCTCAACCTACTAGTCGACTCGAAATATGTCAAATCATAACTTGCATTGATAAACAACACTTTCACATTCATACAATTCTATGCACAAAGGTTGGAAGGTCTTTAAAGCTTGTAATATAAGGCTAGGGTAAAGGGTAGGAATCATTTGGGAACAAGTGAGAGTAAAGCTATGCTTAAGGAAGAAAATCCTAATAAAGCCCATGATCAAAATAAATAATGATCAACATCTCCTACATAACCAACTCTAACATCAACGAAATATACTCCAATCATAATAAATAATCTCAACTCTTACAATTTCACTCCTAAAAATATAATAATGAAGAAGTGGAGTGAATAATCAAACTTTATTTCCAAACTTGAGTTTTTCATTGAAGCTCAATTTTTTTTTCTTTTGATCGACCTCCAACTAGAACATTTGAACATTGAACACTTTCTTTCGAAGTTCACTTATTTTTTTCACATTTTTTTTTCTTGAACTTCTTTTTTTTTCAAAATATCATGCTTTATTTTTTTCAAGAAAAAATATAACTCTCAAACGCATCAAAAATAAACATGAATAACAACAAAACAACTTCTCAAAGTCCCACCCAAGTTGTGCAAATAATAAGTACACTACAAACTCCCTCACCTCACTCACTAATAGCTCCTCCAAGCCAAGCTTGGGACTAGTAACCAATGGGGCAAAATAGGCTTGTAATATGGCTGATAAACAACAAAAAGTCAAGGCAACAACATGGGTAGGAAGAAGGGAACAAATGTATTTACAATATCTGGAGGCTACCTAAAAGAACAAATGCCTTCGTCCTCTACAATGTGCATAATAATGAATCATATAAATATTACTAATAGTTGCAAACCAATACTCAAATTCATTGACATACCAGGAATTATGGAACTATCACACATTCCTTACCAAATCAACTAGTCAAGCACTATATTCACAAGTAGTTGGACAAAATTGACGCATGTAAAGGTTTCAAGGCAATCAAACATCAAATCATGATCAACTAATCCACAATGCCTATCATCAAATACCAAGAATCAAAACAATTTTTCTCAAGTAAGGGGCACTGATGAGTGACATTTATGTCACTCTTAGGGAGTAGTTTTAGAGTCATTTTCGTGTTTATTTTATCTTATTTTCTTTTCTTTCTCTTGTTTTCTCTTTAATAAAGCTTCTTGTTTATTTTGGTAATTTTGTCGTGTTTTAGTTCTTTTCGCAGTTTTTATTAGAATTAGTCTATTTTTCGTATTTTATTTGCTTTTGATTTGTTATATTTCGTTCTTTATTTTGATGAGTGGCATTTATGCCACTCTTTTATCCTTTTTCTCTAAGGATTCTCCCCTCGTTTGCACTTGTTTGGCCCTCTTTCTAAGCATTTTTACTTAGCTTTGCTTTCTCTTTTCTTTCTCCTTTATCCTCCCTTTTCTTAGTCTTCCCGCTTTGTTCTTATTGTGCTTTTCATGCTTATGCTTTGTAGGAACCACCGAGATTTTCAAGAGGAGGAAGCTAAGCTCAAAGGAAGCTAGAGGAAGCATGATTCAGAAGAGGTTCGGCCGAACCTCCTGATGGTGTGGCCGAACCAAGGTGTGGCCGAACCTGCTCAGTGGTTCGGCCGAACTTCGAGGCAGGGGCAAGATGAAAATTGGCAGTTTTGCAGGAGTTCGACCAGACCAGGATCAGGGAGGTTCGACCGAACCTACCCATGGTTCGGCCGAACCTACCCATGGTTCGACCGAACCTACCCATGGTCCGGCCGAACCTACCCTGTAGTCCGGCCGAACCTTCCCATTTGTTCGGTCGGACCTCTCCTTTTCTCAGCTGACTCTATACGGACTATATAAGTCCCTTTTTTTAGAACGTTTTGGGGGGGGGGATGGAATAACTATCTATTCCTCTCTCTAATTAGTTTTTAGTTTTAGGTTAGGTTAGGGTTAGTCTTCTTTGGTAGAGAGAGAAAGTGAGGTTTTCTTCATTAATGAACTTGGATTTTGAAGAAGGAGCTTGTTCAATCCTTTGTAGACCTTCATCTTCAATTAATGAGCAATTTCTTACTTTCTCTCCTCTATTTTTATTTGTTTATTTTGATTATTATTTTAGTTGTTGGTATTGCTTGTTGATCATGTTGATTCTTGATTATTTGTTGGTTAATCTTGTTATTATCATGATTAGTGAGTAATTTCCCCATTAAGGGGATGGTTGTGGTGTAGTTGGACCTTGAGCATGTTCTAGGGTTTAGAATTGATTTATTTGTGATTAAAGTCTTTATATGCTTGATATTCTTTAATCTTCTTGCAAGTGCACATTGTTGGTTGATTAAAGGTGAATCTTTGCTAACAAGAAACGGAAGTTGACTTAGTTAAGGTTCATTACTATCGATTGTTATTTAATAGTACCTCCTAGTATATGGTTCTAATGTGGAAACATAGAGGCTATGTTAGGAGAAGACAATTGACCCCGGAAGGCGGCTAGATTGGATTCTTAATTTCGATATTCGAGCATGTTTAGTTCATAATTAATTCAATTTCTATGCCATTGTTTATGTTTAAGTGAATGCTATACCTAAACCATTTCCCTTAATGTTTTATTTCTTGTTTTAGCATCTTTAGACTTTAGTTTATTTATCTCCTATTCCGAACTAGCTTAATTGTCGATAACATTTGGCGGTGTTTACCGTTCTCTGTGGTTCGACCCCTATGCTTGCCTTATACTCGTATTAGGTTTGTTTAGGTTGTATAAATTGTATTTGATCTAGGGATAGACAATTGACGACGCGTTTATTCCCCTGTCAAATTGGCGCCGTTGCCGGGGAACGGCTTCCATTACCGTTATGTTATCTTATTGAGACTAGTCCATTGTATATATTTCTTTTGATTTATTTTTGTTCTCTTTGCTTTGATTTTGAAAAATGACACATCTTTCTTTTCCTCAATATGATGATGAGCCTTTTTATGTCTACTTCCATAGACTTGTGGGGTTTTTGAACTATAATGGTTGTAATCCTTGTGAAGCTTGTGAGATTTGTTACTATGGCATGAACGAACAAACGAGATATGAAGTTGAAAGTAGGTTTAATGGCGAATTTCAAGCATTATCGGTTCATAGTGCTTGGAGCTTTTTTGTACGGTTTGCTAAGGAAGTACGCAATAGGGCATGTAATGTTGCTAATTTTGATTCTCAATGTGATAATGGTTTTATTAGTGGCATGCATCCCCATGATTTGTCTTGTGATCCTATTTGTGAACCTAGTACAAGTGATTTCAACTCTTTTTCTCGTATTGTTAATGATGAATCTCGTTTGCTTGATTATGCCCCCTCTCCCCAATATGATGATGCTCATGTCTATAATGTGAATGATCCCTCCTCCTCATCTTCTTGTTCTTACATGGCTTCAAATTATTTCCCTTATGCTTCTAATGAGTCCTTTTATGAGGGTAATTCTATGGAAAGTTTGAAGGAAGAGAAGATAATGAGGATAATGGAGATGATGGAGAAGTATAACGAGATGAGGGAAGTTGAGAATAGGGAGACGGAAGCTAGAATGAAGATGCTTGAGAGCCAAATTCTCCAACTAGCCAACTCTCAAGAAAATGCCCTTCCTTCTTCTTCTCTTCCCCATATGAGTGAGGATCCCATTAGAGAGCATTCGAGTGATGGTGAAGGAGTTGAAAATGAAAAGAGTGTTGATTTTGAAAATCCTAATCCTTCTTCCCATCTTGATGAGTCTCAAGTGTATGTTTGTGACCCTTCAATCTATGAGTATATAGACTCTTTTAAGGTAATGTCCCACATATTTTTCGAGAGTCATATGAGGACTTATAGATTATTGGATGATTTCATCGAGAACGCTTCTTGGGACTTAGATGAGTTTGAGATGAATCTACCTCCATTCATGCACGATTTTGGGACCTTGGGTTTCGAGATAGTTGAAGGAAAGGTTGTCTATTGTGGTGAAAAGGAGGATAAGGTTGACTCCCTTGGAGTTTTTGAGCTTGAGGGAGGTGTAGATCGTGAGTGCCCTTCATTTGAGGATGCTATGATTGATTTTCATGCTCTCATTGGCGATGTGAGACCTTGTGGTAAGGGAGTAGCTACCCCTTTTCCCGTTTCTCATACCCCTTTTTTTCTAAGGTTCGACCACATCCTTCCTTACCCTACTTCTCTCCCTTCCTATCTCAAACAACCTATTGGGAAGCCGCCCTCTATGGATGATTTTCACGCCTCTCATTCCATCATCATTGAGGAAGAGAGGAATTTTGTCAACAAAAAATTATGTGATGAGGATTTGCCTTTGTCCTTTTCTTTCCACTATTCTTTTCCTTCTTCTACTTCTTACTTTCTTGAGTTTCCTTTCGATCCTTCTTCTTCTTTCTTTTGGCATCTCCCTCTTCACTTGCGTGCAATGATTTTGTTGCACGTTCTTATTCCGTCATTTTCCTATTTACACCCCCATGAAATGTGTAGTAGTGCATTTGACAAGCTCTTGCATGCGTTGAATTTTTATTTCCTAGAGCGGTCTCTCTTGGACGTTAAACAAGCCTTTGCGGGAAGTAACCCGTGTTTTATTGCTTTCATTTTCTTTTGTTTTTAGATTAGATTTTCTCACATGGACGTGTTTGTGTTCCTTGCTAGGTACACAACTTGATATACTCTTGCGCATTGGTGATGATCAAGAATCAAGGAAATGTGCCTCAACTTACCTATCATGTGGAATTCAAGCCTTATTTGTAGAGATTATGGCTCATATGAGGTTATTTCGGGTTTTTTGTGTGATTTTTTTTTGCATTTATCCCATATCCGGTAATATCCTTCTTTTCCCTCTCTCTCTTACTTATTGTGACTTGAAGATCATGTGTTGGAAATGTTGGATTAATTTTTCCTTGTATTCCCCTCCTTGGTTTCATTGTTTATGATTTGAAAGCTTGGTTTCATTCAAGCTTGGGGGAGGGTATTCTATCATGTTTGGTGGGATGTTGATTCATATATGCCATGCACGTGAGTATATGCATTTCCATGTTTTTCATGCTTTTGGAAAATCCAAAAAGATTTTTGTTTACTTCTAGGCAAGTTTAGCAAAATTGTGTTTTGTTTGTTCTTAATTGGACATTATATCTTTTGAATTTGTTTACTCTTGAATGCCTTTCTTCCTAAGTGGTTAATATGTGCACGATTTGAGAGTGTCATTGGTTGACTCTAGGATATTACATGCTAAGGTAGCCGGGTTGAGAACTTTTAGGAATCCATGAAGCCCTAGTTCACGGGTATGTGGTAAGATGGTGTTTCTCTCTATAGTGGATTTGGCACCCTTAGTTGGTATTTGCTTAGTTATAATCCCGTGTGAGGTAACATTGTTCTAGCCTTCATCACTTTGTTGTGTGGCGCATTTGGATCCTTAGCTATGCATGTCTTGATCCTTGTTTCGACTTATAGCTCCCAAGATCGTGACCGAAGCACTCTAGGGGAGGAAAAGGGCACTTCTTTCTCATTTTTTTCTTTATCTTCTTTTTGTTTTGTTACAAATTTGATTTTCTATTTTGCATAAACCTACTTGCTAACCAATTTGAGCCTTATGTTTCCCGCTCTTGTTTAAACCACATTACAAACCTAATGGCCTATGTTAACCAACCCTTATAGTTAGTGAAGCATTGACATGTGAGGTTTGAGTTTTGAGAATGTTGATCATAAACAAGAAGCACTTTGAGATTTGGTTAGAGTTGAGCTTGTAAAGAAATATGCAAATTTATGAAAATCAAGTGAAGTTTGAAGAAAAAAAGCCGTCCAAAATTAAAAAAAAAAGGCAAGGACAATGAATAAAGTTAAAAAAAAAAAGAGAAAAAAATTGGAAAAGAAACAAATACAACAAAAATATTTTCGATGGTTTTGTTTTCTTCCCTAGTTTAAGCATTGAGGACAATTCTTTGTTCAAGCTTGGGGGATCGTTCCTTCATTTTGTATATTTTGTGTGTTTGTGTTGAATAAATTTGGGGGAATGGCATTAGTGGTATTTTTGCTTGATATTTAGTGAATTCTTGAGTTATTTTTGAGTGTCGGCCGCACTTTTTGCTTCACTCAAGAATTATCACCAAATTTTAAATTTTTAACCCGCCTTAACCCTTAGCCTTACGTTACAACCAATAAAAAGACCCTTAGACTCTAGTGGTTTGGGTCAAAAGAACGGTGGAGGGAGATAGACTTCAAACCTATGGAAAGAGTATGCATAGTTGAGACGTCGAGATTACCTTCTCAAAGTTTTTCATTTCTTTATCTTTTTTCGGTTCCTTCGTGGAATCTTGAGAAGCTAGTTTAAGGGTTGATTTGAAGCTAGTGGAGAGAACGCGGCCCAATTGGTTGGGGCTAGGGTGGATTGAGTCCTAAGTAGTTCTCTATGCTTAGCATGTGTTATGTTTCAATCAACCATTGACATCTTGGAACGTGCATACATTTGTCCATTTAGAAAGGTTTGCATTCATTAGTACTCGTCCTTATTTCTTGTCCATACGTGAGCTTGTGTTTCGTTTTTTTTTTTTTTTTTTTTTTTCTTAGTGTTCCTTTTCCTTTTTCCTTTTTCCTTTTGTTGCCTTGCCTTGGTTTTTGTCGAGAGTTGTGGGTTAAATCTCTTAGGAAACCCTCACGAGAGCTTACTCGTCCTCTTTGGCGACATAGGGGTTTAAAGGGCTTGATGCATACGCTAAATGCACCCGTGATTCCTACGACAGTGAGTTAGTGTACATTCTTTCTCTTTGTTTCTTTTGCTTTAAATAATTCCATCTTGTTCTCTTTTGCCTTAGCTTTGCTCGAGGACGAGCAAAGGTTTAGCTTGGGGGAATTTGATGAGTGACATTTATGTCACACTTAGGGAGTAGTTTTAGAGTCATTTTCGTGTTTATTTTATCTTATTTTCTTTTCTTTCTCTTGTTTTCTCTTTAATAAAGCTTCTTGTTTATTTTGGTAATTTTGTCGTGTTTTAGTTCTTTTCGTAGTTTTTATTAGAATTAGTCTATTTTTCGTATTTTATTTGCTTTTGATTTGTTATATTTCGTTCTTTATTTTGATGAGTGGCATTTATGCCACTCTTTTATCCTTTTTCTCTAAGGATTCTCCCCTCGTTTGCACTTGTTTGGCCCTCTTTCTAAGCATTTTTACTTAGCTTTGCTTTCTCTTTTCTTTCTCCTTTATCCTCCCTTTTCTTAGTCTTCCCGCTTTGTTCTTATTGTGCTTTTCATGCTTATGCTTTGTAGGAACCACCGAGATTTTCAAGAGGAGGAAGCTAAGCTCAAAGGAAGCTAGAGGAAGCATGATTCAGAAGAGGTTCGGCCGAACCTCCTGATGGTGTGGCCGAACCTGCTCAGTGGTTCGGCCGAACTTCGAGGCAGGGGCAAGATGAAAATTGGCATTTTTGCAGGAGTGGCCGAACCACAGAAGTTCGACCAGACCAAGATCAGGGAGGTTCGACCGAACCTACCCATGGTTCGGCCGAACCTACCCATGGTTCGGCCGAACCTACCCTGTAGTCCGGCCGAACCTACCCTGTAGTCCGGCCGAACCTTCCCATTTGTTCGGTCGGACCTCTCCTTTTCTCAGCTGACTCTATACAGACTATATAAGTCCCTTTTTTTAGAACGTTTTGGGGGGGGGGATGGAATAACTATCTATTCCTCTCTCTAATTAGTTTTTAGTTTTAGGTTAGGTTAGGGTTAGTCTTCTTTGGTAGAGAGAGAAAGTGAGGTTTTCTTCATTAATGAACTTGGATTTTGAAGAAGGAGCTTGTTCAATCCTTTGTAGACCTTCATCTTCAATTAATGAGCAATTTCTTACTCTCTCTCCTCTATTTTTATTTGTTTATTTTGATTATTATTTTAGTTGTTGGTATTGCATGTTGATCATGTTGATTCTTGATTATTTGTTGGTTAATCTTGTTATTATCATGATTAGTGAGTAATTTCCCCATTAAGGGGATGGTTGTGGTGTAGTTGGACCTTGAGCATGTTCTAGGGTTTAGAATTGATTTATTTGTGATTAAAGTCTTTATATGCTTGATATTCTTTAATCTTCTTGCAAGTGCACATTGTTGGTTGATTAAAGGTGAATCTTTGCTAACAAGAAACGGAAGTTGACTTAGTTAAGGTTCATTACTATCGATTGTTATTTAATAGTACCTCCTAGTATATGGTTCTAATGTGGAAACATAGAGGCTATGTTAGGAGAAGCCAATTGACCCCGGAAGGCGGCTAGATTGGATTCTTAATTTCGATATTCGAGCATGTTTAGTTCATAATTAATTCAATTTCTATGCCTTTGTTTATGTTCAAGTGAATGCTATACCTAAACCATTTCCCTTAATGTTTTATTTCTTGTTTTAGCATCTTTAGACTTTAGTTTATTTATCTCCTATTCCGAACTAGCTTAATTGTCGATAACATTTGGTGGTGTTTACCGTTCTCTGTGGTTCGACCCCTATGCTTGCCTTATACTCGTATTAGGTTTGTTTAGGTTGTATAAATTGTATTTGATCTAGGGATAGACAATTGACGACGCGTTTATTCCCCTGTCAGGCACAGGGAAGCATAATTTATAATTCATTGGAACAAAACTAACCTAAGAAAGTAATAAAATCTATACTAAGAAAAATAAAAATAAAAAGAGAAGAGAGAGAGAGAAAGATGTACCATACGAACACGAGAACCTCCCCCCAAGCTAAATCAGACAATGTCCTCATTGTCTTAAAGGGAAGCTAGTAGTCAAGGTGACTACTCTTCATCATCACCACATCAATGTCACCAAAGCCTCGAGGATTGCAATGCATCTCTTTGGAACAAAATTGGGCAAGAAAGAAACAAAGTGTTAGTGGGAAAAAGTTCAAATTTGAGTCAGGTGCACTATTCTGATCATAACTTTTGATGTATAAATGATAATACAGTGATTCTAATTTCATTGGAAACTAGACTTGAATAGCTTTCCAACGACAGGTCACACGCTAAAATCGGATGAGAAACGCAAAAGTTATGGCATGTCGAAGTTGACAAAGTTTGCTGACGCGTACGCGCGCCCGATCGGGCGAGATCTGCCCGATCGGGCCCGTGCTACTGATTTGACGGGGCAGCTTGCTGCTGCTAATTGCCCCGGGATTCCTTTAGCCCCTCGATCTTTTCTCGACTTTTCTAGTATCTCTGCACAAAATCACACTCCCACAAATATAAGATATACTCTCCTCTACCTCTCTAAACAAAACAAAAAGAAAACACACAAACAAATAAAAAAAAAAAAAAAACTTAATAAAAAGCAACAAAATATGGGTTGCCTCCCGCAAAGCACTAGTTTATCAAGGTCCTGCTCGACCATACTCCTTCTCTCAATCGGAAGAATTCAAGGCCTTGAGTAACTTATCAAACGCTCCTGCAAACATTTCATTAAGCACTATATAGGGCTTAATAGCAAGCACATTTATCCCTACAAAGAAAAAGTTAGGAGCACATAAAGAGAACTCAAGGTAGAAAGAAAAATCAAAAGAGGGAGATGAAAATACACTACAACCTTCTACTTCCTCCGCTAAAATTGTAGAATTAATAGAACGAACATGGAGGTAGTCATTGTCTTTATCATCCAATAATGACTTGAAACTTCCACCCTTACGAATAACCTCATTATCAACAAAGGAATTTTCAACCACCGTTTCTACAACTAATGATTTTTCAATCACCGATTCGTCAACCAATGATTTTTCAACCACAAATTCTATAACGGGTTCTTCATCCTCAATAACATTCGTATTATTATAGTGTCCGTAAACTTTTTCATCAAGAGCCTTCCAATAACTTTCATTAGCAACTAATCGTTTCCGAATATGATCATATGTATATGGAAAGACTCTAAAATCATCCGGAGCACGCACAAAAAACTCACTATAAGGGCATTCAGGATTTTCATGACAAAGACGTTGACAACTACAGTAGTCAGGTGCTGCATAAAAATTATATAATTCTTGTAGTGACGTAAGCATGGATATTTTCAACTCATAAAAATAAATAAATAAATAAATAAATAAAATAAAACAAAATAATCTAGACTCTAATAATAATTAGAAATAAAAATAAAACCGTTTCCCCGGCAACGACGCCAAATTTTGACAGGGTAAAGTCGTATCCCCTAATCAAAAGTAAATACCTAAATCCTCTAACTAAAGTAGATAGGGAAGTAGGGTCGATCTCCACAGGGAAACAAGTCTTTTTACTCCTAATTAATTATTATAATCTAAATTATCTAAGTAACCAATATTTATGTTTGAGTATGAAACTAAACTAAAAAGAATAGGAATAGGGAGAAACAATATATAAAAGGATCTAGGGCATAGGTTCACCAATAAATAATACTACAGGGTAAAACATAGTAATCAATCATTGACATTGCATAAATAACACGATTAACAGGCTCTCGCAATTTATTAATCAACATAGATCTAACAGGCTCTCGCAATTTACTAGATCTAAGTTCTTATTGAAAATAGGCTTTAATATCAAATTAACATCTGCTCGATTCATCAATTTAATATTGCTATACTTTTACAAGCCGCAATTGTAAAACGTTAAAACAATTCAATAAGAAATTATCATGCAATACCAACAATCAATAATAGTCAATCATCAATGCATCAATTAAACAGATTGTAAAGGGCTTTCGCTACGTATTACAATCACACAATTATTTTATCGGTATTAAATCTCATCTCTCGAATCTCGACTTAACCATTTATAAATTAACCTGCCTATTGAAACTAGACCTAAACATCAATTCTCATCTCTCGCATCTTGAATCAATATTGTCAAACTCATGCATAAAAGATAGGCCTAATCTAGTCACAGAGCATTAAATCAATCAATAGGAAATTAATCTAGCATTGATAATTAACAACAATAATTTACCCCTTCATATTATTTATTAGATCCCCATAAACCCTAGAAATAAAACTATTCACACATAATAGAAACTAAACAAATCAAAGCAATAAAATAAATCATGATGAAAGGAATAAAATAAACAACTAAAATTAAGGGAAGAGAAATCGTTACCAAAAAGTAATCTGGAATTAAGAGTAGATTAAAAACAAAGGTTTAGAGAGAGAATTCTAAGAGAATAATTAAGAGAGTAAAGAAAGAGTAAAGAGGAGAAGAAGAAGAGGATCTCCTAAAATCGTATTACGGAGGAGTATTTATACTCCGTACAAAAAATCCTAAACTAAAACAAATTAAAACGACGTTAAGCGTCTCCTAACAATAACACGCGCTCGATCGGGCGAGGCACCGCCCGATCGGGCGCGCCTTTTTTGCTCATTACTACTAATCTCGCACCCGACCGGGTGCGTCACCGGGCGCCAGCCTAAGCTTCTCCCGCCCGGCCGGTCGCGCCTCCGGGCGCCAGCCTTTTTGGCTGGGCGGCTCATTTGGGCCACTATTTGGACTTCGATTAGGCTTCAATTCTTCGGGCCAATCTGGGTTTCCTCTTTGGGTCTTGAATACTCGGTCCAAATGCCCCGGTATCACCTATACCGAGCCCTTAATCACCGGTTCGATGGCTCTAACCGGCCCTGGGCTATAAACTCTGGTCGTGCTTCTCCAATGTTCGTGATTGCTCCAAAATATCTCGGGAAAATACTCCAAAAGCATAAATCCCTGCAAAAGTCAACCAAATCTACGAAAACACTAGAAAACACCAATTAGTAATAAAAGTGGCTCTAAAGAGCCAAAAACACTACTAATTATGACCAAGGGACGGGGGTAAAATACTATATAAAATAGACACATCAATGCATCACCAACACACACGGCACAACCTAGGTTAGAGTCCAGCCGGTCACTAGGGACGACTGAGTCTAGGACTGGGAGTGCCGTCTCGGGGTGTTGGGACCACCCTTTGCCTTTGATTCGGACCAGTTATGTGTCTGTGCAGGACACCATGGCTCGGACAATGCAGACGACGACTGATCCAAATTACAAGAGCGAAGGCTCAGGAGGCCAAACGCCTGAGGGAGAAACGTCCGGTCAGGGTGACCAGACGGCTCTGGAGAGATCCCCTCCCACGCCCCTTCAACCCCTGCTGACTCTTTTTTGGAAGAGTGCGACCAAGGCGGCGACGAGGCCGTCTCTGCCCCCTTGGGTCAAAGTGAGGAGGAGACGGAGAGCGACAGCTCCGCCTCTACCTCTGAGAGTAGTGACGATTTACCCCCGCTTCCGGATAGCGAGGAGGAAGAAAGGAAAAAGTGGAACGAGAAGGATGATCCCTTCAGCATCCACGTCTCCTCCAAGGACCGGATCCAAATGGAGGAGAACTTGAAGAATTTCACTAAAATGCACCCGCTTGGAGACGGGTATAGGATCCGGGTGCCGCTTGAGAATGGCACCGTTGCCTGGGAGGACGATCAGGAGAACGCCAACAGCTACTTCGGCTGTTATGAGGCGGCGTTCAAGGCTGGTCTCCGCTTTCCCCTTCACTAGGCGGTGAAGGCAATTTTGAGAGGCTACGGCCTCAGAGTCTGGCAACTTACCCCCAACTCTTGGACAAACATTCTGGGGTATGTTGCCGCCTGTGAGTTTCAAGGGCTTAACCCCGGCTGGGAGGCTTTTGCTAGCATGCATTATCTTAGCAGAAGCCCAGGCGGCTGGAGGGCGTGGTACACTCTAACCACGCAGCCCCAATATATGATGACCTTGGACAAGGTCTCGAAATTCGATGGCTGGAAGCACAGGTTCTACCTGATGTCAGCTCCAACCAGACGGGAGAATTATGAATTCCGTCTGTACAATAAGAAGCCCGACTTGCTGGGCCGGAAGTGCGCTCTTCCCCGGATCCTAGAGGAAGACTTTGACAAGATTATTGAGGCAGACTTTTTTGGCCTAACAGACGCGACCTTATCAACCGGGGAAACAATAAAGGTCCCCAAGAACTGGATCCCCAAGAGCGCCTGGTTCAGGGACAAGTGCTTCCTAGCCGCCTGCGGGCTACGGCACATGTTTACCAAACATATGCGCCTGAGTTTATATCCGCCTGTAGTAGCTTTTTACTAGAATTGATTTATGATTGTGACCAATTTCCTTCTTTTTGCAGAAGAAGCATTAAGCATGTTGCAGACGGAGAAAACCCCAAAGCGATCCTCTGCTGTCATCCGCAAGGCGCTTGCGGAAAAGGCTGCGGCTGAGGTCAAAGCCAAGGTAACAAACGCCTGACCCTTTCATAAGTTGATCTTTTAAAATCATTTTTCTCGGATGCTAACCTTAACTTTGGTTATTTTTGCAGGGAGGAGAGGTTGGAAAGTCGTTTGAGAAACAACTCAAACGGGCTAGGGAGGAGACCCCTGCCGTTCTCAACAAAATAAAAAAATCCACCTCTGCGTCAACTCTAGGCGCCTCAGCCGGTCATCAGCAGATGCAGATAGCGGGGCGTAACGAGAAGGTAGGCGGCAGCCTGGGCCTCAGCCTCGTTAACCCCATAACAGCGACCGGGGGGTTCTCCACGCCTGCAAGCGGTTCCCGCTTGGCTGGCTCTCAAGGTAAGAACCCTTTGAATCCCCGCTTGAGCTGGGGTGGCCTTTGCGGGTGAAATCCCACTCTCAACAGACGCCATCTTCAGACGGCCGGCAACAAATAGGTGCTGCCTTAGTTTCGCACTCATCACGTATTGATTGTGGTGCAGATCAATCTCCCCGCTGGTCAGACGTCCAGAAGCACGCCAAGGCCATGTTGGAAGCCGTCCGGAAGACGGATAAAGACAGTATCCCTGGGATAGAGACGTTCAATCTTGAACGCATTCTATCCCTTCTGGCTGAGGTAAGAAACTTGTCAATTCAATTTTATTTTTTCCAAGTGTTTTATCCCGCCTACGATACTCACACCGCTTGCTTTTCTGCAGGCTATGCTGCGGGTGGACGGGCTCAAACGTCCTTATTCCCGCAAACGGGAAGAGGTAAAAAGGGCCAAGAAGTCCGCCATAGATGCTGACAATATTGCTTTACACTCAACTATCGTAAATGAACTTGAAACTAAAGCAATCATTAAGACACAGGCGTCTAGAATCCAGTAGCCGGAGTCAGATCTAGAGGCGGCCAAGCAGCGGGCGACTGATGTTGAGATGGCCCGGAAGGAGGCGGAGGAGGCCCAGAAGAAGGCTGCTGAGAGTGCCAAAAAGGCTGATGAGGCGCTGAAGAAGGCCTAGACGGACCTTGGCAATCTTCAGGGTGTTTCCGAAGAGAACACCAATCTGAAGACCAAGGTTCAAAAACCTTGAGAAGGAGGCTGCTCAGGCTCAGATAAACTTTGCAGCAACCCTGGAGGCGGAGCAAAACCGTCTAGTTGCTGAGAGTGCCGCTGATAATGACGCCCGGATGAAGATCGCCTGGGCTGCCCTGTACCCGGACGCGGATTATGGCGTCTGGGCACTGGCTCACAGGTACGCCGAGGACGTGGTGTACCTGAGAGAGAAGGGTGATCAAGAGCCTGAGTCCTTCGTCGCCTGGGTTAATGCCAACAATGAGCCCCTCGTACCTCAGCTACCTGGTCCGGGTGAAGCGCAGGATATACCCTCAGATGATAAGGAGGAGGACCAGGAGGAGCCGCTTGCAGGCCAGAAGTGACTTTTCAGCGGCAGTATGCCAATCTCTGTTTTTTGTCTTTTTCTTTTATTCAGCTGCAGTATGCCAAAACTTGTTTTTCCGGCCTGCGTGCCGAGTAAATTTGTATTTACCGGCTGAGGAGCCGGGTCAATTAACAATTTCTTTTTCTCCCGGACGGGGTCCGGTTAACATTTTAATCCACTACACCCGTTTGGTTGGGTGGTCTTTATGAAATGCGTCGACTGAGTCGGTTTTGATCAATTTTTATTTTTCATTTTTTCCTAACTTATCAAAAGCATGCGGCGATTTTTCATTTTTGCCTAACTAATCAATAGTCCGGCTGTCCTTGCCCCTGGATGGCTGTGTGGTTGGTTTCAAGTGGAGTTGGTTGATTGACTTGAAAACGTCTGATGCTGTAAAGAGCATGATATGTTTGCTAGTCAATCAATTACAATAGTGATTGCCCCAAACCAAGTGCACAGCCGTACACCAACAGGCGTTCCAGTTACTACCCAGACGGTGCTTATCCGTCTTGGTAGAGATTTCATAGCCATTGCACGACTCCTTTGCCCCAATTGAGGTAGGAATTGCAATTTTAGAATAAATAACCTAAGTGAGTTCTTCAGCCGGTGACCGACTGATGCCCCAGGGCATCCGGTATTCGGCAACTTGATCATTCTTTACAGGTCATTTTGGTCATAGAGCTATGAGTTGACCAATTTGGTCGTTCAATTTTTGCCGTCTGCATGGGTACGTAGAACCGACAAATAGTCTGTTCTCTGCGACGATTGCACTCGGAGGGGTGTCGCCGGACGCCTTTGTTCATGTTGGGACAGGCGATTTTATAAAATGAGCAACCATCCGGCCATTTTAGCCTCTGGTCTTGTTTGAGACCGGTTGTATAGCCACTAAACGTTTTTGTGCTTAGTTTTTAGTCGAAGTATTGAATTTACACTAAGTATCGAACTTAGTTGTTTAAACAAACGAGTCTGTCTGGGTATTACCAAGACGGACAGGCAATTATTTAATCTTACCAGGTATCAAACTTGGTTAGGTAAAAGAAAAATCCGTCTGAGTATTACCCAGGCGGATAATCAAACTTAGTTAAATGAACAAAGTATCAAACTTAAATAAACAAGAGATCCGAATATCCGAGTATTACCTAGGCGGTCAAACAAATGTAACCTTTACTAAGTATCGAACTTAGTTAGGTAAATGAAGAGTCCGTCTGGGTATTACCCGGATGGATAATCAGACAATAACTCAATTTTGCAAACAGAGTCTGAATCTTCATTAATTGACTTACTGTTTACAAAAAGTTTACAATTACAATCTCAGAAGTAGTACTTTTTTAGATTATCTACATTCCAAAATCTAGGCAGACGCCTGCCGTCTGGAGTTTCCAGGCGGTAGGTGCCATCCCTTACTTCTTCATAGATCCGGTAGGGGCCTTCCCAATTTGGGGTTAGCTTCCCCAACTCATTGGCCCTACCGGTTGCCTCCATTTTTCGTAACACTAAGTCGCCAACTTTCAAAGGACGCTTGTATACTTTTTTGTTGTAGGCTCTCGTCATTCTCGACGGTAAATCTCATGACGCAAGGCGACATTGCCCCTGCGTTCTGGGAGTGAATCCAATGCCAGGCACATTGCTTCCCAATATGCCTCTTCATCATATAGCATGACTCTGAGAGTCGGCTCGTAATGTTCGATGGGCAAGACGGCTTCAGCACCGTAAACCATGAGAAATGGGGTTTCACCGGTTGCCCCTTTTGCTGTTGTCCGGATGGCCCATAGGACATGGATTAGTTCTTCTGCCCATAAGCCACCGGCTCTTTCTATTTTCTTCTTAATGCCGTCTGAGATGAGTTTATTGAAGGCTTCAACTTGGTCGTTTGCTTGGGGCCGGCCAACAGATGCAAAATAGCTTGAGATCCCCTGATCTCCCAACCAAGTTTTTAGCTGAGGCGTCTCAAACTGAGGACCATTATCAAACACCATAGACATAGGTACACCATACCGGGTGATAATGTTTTTCCAGATGAAGGAAATCACGTCTGAGGTTTTGATGTTTTTAACCGCCTCAGCTTCTACCCACTTGGTGAAATAATCCACAGCCACCAAGATGTAGCGCTTTCCGCCTGGAGCAGGCGTGTAAGGACCTAAAATGTCCATGCCCCATTTTGCAAACGGGATTGGGCTGTGGATGGCCGTCAGATCAGTAGCCGGACGGTGAATGAGTTTGCCAAATTTTTGGCACTTGTCACATTTCTTTACCAACTCCTTGGCGTCTGCCTCAAGAGTGGGCCAAAAATAATGTCGTCTGGCTCTGACGGCTAGGGACCTGCCGCCTATATGAGAGGCGCAGAATCCCGAGTGCAAGTCTTCGAGAACTTCTTTCCCCTTTTCTGGGGTGACACACTTCAACAAAGGCTTCAGAAACCCCGCCTTGAAGAGTTCTCCATTTTTCAACTCGAATCTTGCAGCTCGTTTTTTCAGGACGGCTGCCTCCTGTGGCGAATCAGGAAGTGTGCCGTCTGAAAGGTAGGCCCGGATGCCATCCATCCAGGTAGAGATTCGGTCCAGAATTCCAATGGGATCCTCATAGATGCTTTTCTTTTCAAGAACTTCCCAGAAGACTGACCGAGGCGTATCATGGCAGGCGGAAGATGCCAGCTTTGACAATGCATCCGCCTGGTTTCTTTCCGACCTAGGCACTTGACTCAGCCGGAATTCCTCAAGTGTCTTGGTCTCTTCTTTGACTGCCTGAAGATATTTAATCATAGCCGGATGAGTATCCTCGTAGCTTCCCTCATACTAGCTAACAACCAATTGAGAATCAGAGTAGGCGTCAATTTTCATGGCCCCTGCCGCCTTACACATGCGAATGCCGGCTAGCAGGGCTTCATATTCCGCCTTAATGTTAGAGGCTTGAAATTTGAAGCGTAGTGCATACTCAAATCTGTCCCCTTCAGGAGACTCGTAAATTACACCTGCACCACAACCGTTCTTAGTAGAGCTCCCGTCTACATACACTTTCCAAACCTGATCAAGATTATCCGGAGCCACCGGACGGGTCATTTCAACAATGAAGTCGGCAAACGCCTGGCCTTTCACTGCCTTTCTTGGTTCGTAAGTGATTTCAAGACTTTGCATTTCAATAGCCCATTTCAACATTCTCCCGGATGAGTCCAAGGTAGACATTGGCCGCTTGAGTGGCTGGTCGGTGTAAATCACCACCGGGTGTGCCAGAAAGTAGGGCTTCAATTTTTTGAAAGCCATATACAGAGCCAGGCCAAATTTTTCTACCATGGAATACCGAAGTTCAGCATTTTTAAGAACATGGCTAATGAAGTAAACCGGGAGCTGCACGCCGTCTCGCTCAGCAAGGAGAACGACACTGAGGGCATGATCTGAGACGGCTAAGTACATGTACAACGTCTCCCTAGGTAAAGGACTGACCAACCTAGGTAGAGAATGTAAATGCTCTTTCAACCTCTGGAATG
Organism: Chenopodium album; assembly: GCF_948465745.1. Classification (NCBI taxonomy): domain Eukaryota; kingdom Viridiplantae; phylum Streptophyta; class Magnoliopsida; order Caryophyllales; family Amaranthaceae; genus Chenopodium; species Chenopodium album. The sequence continues at coordinate 39,429,841 of NC_137834.1, read as the reverse complement.
CCGCCTCAGCATCCTCCCCCCATTCAAATCTGGTCTTCTTCCTGATTGCTTGGAAGAAGTAGAGGCACTTGTCGCCTGACTGACTGAGGAATCTTCCCAAGGCAGCCAGACAGCCGGTGAGCCTCTGCACTTCCTTGACAGAACGGGGTGACTTCATGTCTATCACCGCCTGTATCTTTTCAGGGTTAGCCTCTATCCCCCTTTGATCAATCAGGAATCCGAGAAACTTCCCAGACTCAACACCAAAGACGCATTTCTTAGGATTTAACATAACCTTGTGCCGCCTGAGGGTGGTGAATGTTTCTCGGAGATCAACAAGGTGATCCGTCTATAGCTTGGATTTGACTATCATGTCATCAATGTACGCCTCCTCATTCCTCCCAATCTGATTAATGAAGACCGTATTAATCATCCGTTAGAAAGTGGCAGGCGCATTTTTCAAGCTAAACGGCATCACAGTATAACAAAATAACCCCTGATCAGTGACGAAGGCCGTCTTCTCTTAATCTTTCTTCCACAGGGGTATCTGATGGAAGCCGGAGTAGGAATCCATAAAGCTTATTAAGGCGTGACCGGCTATAGAGTCGACCAGACTGTCGATCTTTGGAAGCGGGTAACTGTCCTTTGGACACGCCTTGTTGAGGTCTGTGTAATCAACACACATGCGCCAGGTCCCATTCGGTTTCTTAACAAGGACCACATTGGCCACCCAGTCGGGAAAATTACAAGGCCGGATGAACCTGGCGTCTAGCAGCTTTTTTACTTCGGCAGCTGCCGCCTAACTTCTTTCCTCACCGTGGTTTCTTTTCTTTTGCCGGATGGGCTTCTTTTTAGGATCCACGACGAGCTTGTGGACAGCAAGATCCGGGCTGACACCTGGCATCTCTTCCACTTCAAAGGCAAAAATGTCTTTGAATTCCTTCAACAGAAGGTGCAAGTCTACACCCAAAGTAGCATGAGCAACCGTCCCAACCTTTACGGTACGTTCCGGACGGCTGTCATCCAGAACGAGATCAATGCTATCACCAGCCGGTTGGGGACGGAGCTCATCTGACCATTCACCGGTCAGTGATTGCTAGTTTTTCTCCTTCTTCACCTCCACCAGCAGAGGTGCCTTTCTTTTCTTTCCGGCTGCTGGTGGGGCGGGTGCTGGGTCAGCATCCTTGACATTGTCAAGGTCTATTGGTTCCTGGCCGCCTGGGATTACAGTGTCTCTGACGGCTGAAAGATAGCACTCTCAAGCCGTCTTCTGATCCCCATTCAGGGAACCAACAGTGACATCATCCCTCTCATACTTGTTGAGCATGAGAGATGGGATGATTATTGCCTTGGCTACGTTGAGGGTTGGCCTGCCAAGGATAATGTTGTAGGCGGTCAACTCCTCAACGACCAAGAATCTGACGACAATGTGTCGTCCTTGGCCCTTCTCTCCCAGCCGGATGGGTAAGTCAATTCTTCCGGCTGGGTAGACCATCCCACCCCCAAAACCAACCAAGGGGTGGGTGACCGGATGCATGATGCTGACATTGTATTTCAGCTTTTGCAGGCACCGGAGGCTGATGATGTCTGATGAGCTGCCGGTGTCAATAAGGATCCGTCCAGCCAGCTGGTTGGCAACCTTACATTCAATGACAACCGGGTCATCATAAGGACGGCGGAAGCTGCCCCTATCCTTCTTAGTAATCAAGACGTCTGGGAAGGAGGTGCTTGCAGACGCCTGCTCATCATCATCCTTGTCCATCTTTCGAAGATGGCTCTTGGTGCCCCGGATGGTAGGGCCACCACAGGAGAACCCGCGTGCTATTGTGTAGACCGGCTCCTTGTCGGTATCCGAGCTACTAGTAGGCTGGGGGGTAGTCTTGGAGGACTGACCCTTGCTTCTCTTTTTTTCCCCGGTTGGGGACTTAAAAATGTAGGACTTCAACAGCCCTTTGTCAGCCAGACGGTCCAACGCCCGCTAAAGACTGAAGCAGTCGTTGGTATCATGGCCGACCTCCTCTTGGAGCTGACAGAATTTATTTTTGTTCCGTGACTACACAGAGCTCTTCATAGGATTCGGCTTCTCAATGGACAGCCGGTCCTTTACCTCCATGAGGATGAATTTGCAGTCTTTGTTAAACTCGTACTTGGGGATGTACGGTTTAAACTCTTTCTTTTTCTTCTGGGACGGCTGGTCAGAGTCAGTAACCGCCCAGACTTCTTTTCTTTTCTTGCTCTCTTCTTTGTTTTTGACCGGCTGTCTTTCTGTTTGTCGGACTTCTTAGAGTCCGACTGGTTACCAGGCGAGCAGAGGTCGGTAGCTTAGATGTAGCTTTCCGCCTCCCTCAGGGCCGCCTGTAAGGTGAAAGCCCCTTTTCTGACTAGGTCGAACTTAAAAGTCGACCCGTCTCTCAGACCCTTGAAGAAGTCTGTAAAAACTACCTCGTCAGACAGTCCTTGAATCTGAATTCTGATCAGATTGAACCGCCTGACATAGGAGCGCAGCCCTTCTCTCTCTCCCTGCTTAACAGTGCTCAAATCAAGGCTTGTTTTCTTAGCAGGGATGTTCATTGAGAAGTTGGAAGCAAACAGGAAGGCGAGCTTCCTGAAGCTATCGATGGATCCGGCCGGCAAGTTGCCAAACCATTGTTGGGCAATGCCCTTCAATGTAGCCGGGAAGCACCGACACCAAGTGGCATCATCCAACCCCTGCAGATACATGAGGTTGGTGTAAGCCATAAGGTGGTCTTCCGGGTTGGTGGTACCATCATAGGTACCAACTAACACATTCTTAACCTTGGCCGGTTGGGCCGCCTTGGTTATCTCCCGGGTGAACGCAGAAGGCTGTTCACTCAGGCGCAGCAGACGAAGCTGCCAGTCCAATGGCTGGACATTTGGATATGCCGCCTGACCTCCAAAGAGGGTCGGCTGCATGAAATGAGGGGGATATTGGCCGTAGACCTGAGTAGGCACATACGGTACAGCTCCAATCATATGAGGGCCAGAATGGACGGTATTACCGCCTGTCTGACTCTCATGCAAGGAAGATGCATTCCCGGCAGAGGTATTGTTAAAGCTGTCAGGAAAGTTCGACGTAGAAGCCGACTCAGACAGCTGCTGATTTCTCTTCCAGTTGATTATCTCCCGGGCATCAAGAGATGACTTCTTACTTCTCACCGGCTGTTGAGTCCAGCGGGAGTTATTGTTATTCCCCTTGGGAAGAAGAATTTTGGACCAATCAATGGTCCCGGCTGCCTTCTCCTTTGGATGAGGAGTGGGCTGCCGATCTTTGACTGACTTCCCCTTTTCCAGAGGAGTCTTCTTGGCCGACTGACCTCTACTTGGGCCAGCCCCGCTCTGGGTGATCAGCTCTTTAATTTCACCCTTGAAACTTGTCATGAATCTCATGAGCTCGTCTCGGGTGACAGGCGCTGATCCAGTTGCCGTTTGGGTTTCCCCTTCCGGCTGCCCAGGGGGTCTACTTGCACCCGCCTGGGACGCACCCCGCTCCAGAGTCTCTCTGGGCCGGATGCGCTTGATTCTGAGAGAGCCGTCTTCGGCTGTAAAGGTTTCGACCTGAGGATCTTCATCCTCCTTGTCTGTACAGACCTCTGGGTCTTCGCCCAGATGGTTAGGAGGTGGTACAGACTCTTGAACCATCTTCGAGGTACTCTCCCCACAAACGGCGCCAAATGTTTTGGGTGTTTTTGTCCCTCGGGAGAGTTACAACACGAAGTCTGATCCGGCTGAGCTGTACCTGCAAAATAACGGAGACTCCGGGTGGTTGGAGCTCCGCCTCCGACGGTCAAGTTAGTAACTTGAAATGGAATAAAGAGAACGGAAATTTAGGTGGGTATCTGCTCGGATTCCAAGCTCAGGTGCTTCTCTGATGTGAGAGAATGCAAGTGTAATAAATGGAAAAACGTGTCCTTAAAATGAGGGACATCTCCCTATTTATAGGGTCTTTGGGATTTGTGCCCCTAATTAGGTCACTGAACCCTAATCATTGGTGGGTCGCGCCGTTTTGCGGCTTTCTCGGGATTTGGGCCTGAAGGCCGCCTTTTTCCCTTAATTTCTGGAGTGACACGTGTCAAGCAAGGATTGGTCCACTTTGGGCCATCCTGAGGCTGACACGTGTCATCCTCTGATTGGACCACGTGGCGGGGTAAAATTACCCTAAACAGTTTTTGGGAGACACAAATGGGTGTCTACAAAAGCCCCCACTTTGATTGAGTTTGGAGAAACGCAAGTTTCGAAAACAAAAGTCAAAGTATCAATAGGGACGGAGAATGATTCAGAACGTTCTGCGATCCTAAATCATTCTTGTAACGCCGATACCTGCAAACTAGCGTTAGTTACAATATATAAGACAGTTAAGAAACGCGTATCTTGCATCGTCGAAAACACGTCTCTAGAGGTAACCGATTTGTTGCTGCATTTGCTGTTGTGACAACTTTCCACAATCTAGGGAACGCCATTCTGCTGTTTTGTTGTTCACTCACCTCTGAACAATAGAGTTTTTTTGGATATATTCACACGTCTCTGAACAAAGAGCTTCTTTTAATGATATGCCCACGCGTCTTTGGAGCAAAAGAGCTTGAAAGAAATGTCCACCATCTCTGAACAAAAGAGCTTGAAAGAAATGTCCACTCGTCTCTAAACAAAAGAGCTTGATGATATGAATGTTTGTTGTGATAATATTTCGAAGAAAACTTCTGAAGACCAACGCTTGTCGATCTTTAAAGCTCACTTGAATTGTGCTCCCGTTATGCCAGTACGTCGGCGCTTTTGCTGCTTTTGAACCATTATGTCGGTGCCTCTGCTGTTTATGAACCAGTATGTCGGTGTCTCTGCTGTTTATGAACCAGTAAGTCGGTGTCTTGCAATGAGCCAATGCTTAGGCGCTTTAAGCTAAGTGAGACAATCTTTCATTAGGTCGATCACTTATTGCAATTGTAATCAAGCCGACTACTTAATCATGTCAAATTGCTTATAGGGGCTAACTGGCGTACCAAGGAACCTGAAATTGCTGAAAGAGGTTGAATAACTACTCTGAATGGTTGAGCGTTCTGTCGCCGCTGCAATGCCTCTGGCGCCGCGATTTGGCTCTGTCTCCAGACGCTGGGATCTAGCGCCAGGCGCTGAAATCTGTAGCCAGACGCTAGATGTTGTCGTCTGGTGCTGGAGTCGGGTCTTCCCTATTCTGCTCTTGCTGCCGCAGGGATGCACTTGTATTTATCTTTGACTATAGGACTTTGCTAATCTCTTTAAATATTTTAGGGTTGACCTAAGGTTTAATGTCGCTTGACTCATTGACTTGACACAACTCAAGGAATAAACTTGACTCGCTATGATTGACTCGAGGTTGACTCGACTCGAAGTGAAATGACACGTGTGACTCATGACCCGTGTGTGCATTGTATTGTGATCGTGCGACTCGAAAATGCAAAAAAGCAAAAAATTTCCGTCATTTTTGTGGAGGGTACCGACTTTCTCTCGAAAAAGAAAGAAGCGAAGTTTTTTGAAGATGCATTTTGAATGAGCTTAGTGAAATGTTGTCTCTCACAGGACAAGGATTGTAACATCTTAGACTATCCTAGTTGACTCGATAATGAAAGTATTTAGGTAACTTAGGCGCGGAGGCTAAGCACTTCATGCTTCGATGCAATGATGATTATGATTGATGAGTGATTTTGACATGACAAGGCATGCTTCAGCGTTATGTTAAGATTTCATGACAATGGGTTCCTAAGAGAAGTATATTTGGTCATGTATCTGTGCGGTGTGTGAAAGTGATACTAAAGTTAGGCCGCAAGGGCTTAGTGTGTGGAAAGATATTATTTTTAGAAGAGTCAAATAATGGTGACTCTTAGGCTGGGTACGCTAATAATGTAAGGATCAAGCCCCTTAAGTCTAGCTCTAAATGAATAGGGATGAGCACAGGGGATCCCTTGATATTATCATGGTGTGAGTGTGTGAATGTGAATATGAAAGCATTTTTATTACAACCGCACCTCGATGTGAGGTTGCCTACGTATCCGTTAGGAATCAGGCCGAACATAGCTCTAGCCAAACCTCACACAAGTGTGTGTATACCTCAAAAAGGTCTTCTTAAGGGTTGGAACGTGGTTAGGCTAAAGGTTGAAGAAGGGGATAAAAGGATCAAGACCCTCGATAAGCCCCCAAGGTGTGCAACCTTGCTTTTGAATCTTTATATTTTTATGCATGAGGCTTTTGACTCTTTTTTAGCTCTCTTTTATCTTTTGCTTTAGCATTTATTTTTATTTTTATAAGTGTGGGAAATCCCGATCATGCGGTCTATCATTCACTTGGCATTCATGTTTCTCGGGCACGGTACCGAGCACTCGATAAGAAACTCTATCTGAGACGTGTTCATATCAAAGACATTGGAACACTTGCCCTTTTGTACACTTTTATTTCACTACAAGAAATTTGATTTTTGGCAACGAGAAAAATTGTAGCTAAAAATATTTTTGGAAACAAAATTGGGTTGTTATGGCAGATGTCATTACTAAAGATATCTGCAACGACTTTTTTTTGTTGCGAGAAATGGAATATTGGCAATAACAAATTTGTTTCCAAATATATGTTGTTGCCATATCTAAATGTCAGAATAATGTAGAAACTTATTATTAGCAACAATAAAAATTGTTATGAAAAATATATATTTAGCAACGAAAGTTTTCGTGGCGAAAAACAAATTTTCGCAACAAGCGTTTTTGATACCAAAAACACTTTTTGGAGTAGTGAACTGTTTAACAGTCATTTATTTACACAATATTCCTGCTCGCACTTATATAGTTGTGCATGGTAAAACAAAACTTGTATTTTTTTTCTTGAATTGTAAAAATATAAAACAAAATATTTAACTACACATAATTAGTACCAAAATAATTGACATACATATACAAATTTGAAAGTATTGTCCTTACAATACCCATCAACTTTAATAATAATGACAATAATCCATATCTACATTGTCCAAAATATATGTAGATGCTAAAAAGTGATGAGTGAAAGTTTGTGACAAAAAAGTTAGAAGGTGTTGTACTCAAATTTGTCTTCAACAAATTCTCCTCACTGCATGTCCAAAATATATGTAGATGGCAAAAGTGATGGGTAGAGTTTTTGACCAAAAAGTTAGAAGGTGCTCAACAAGTTCTCTTTTTACTTGACTTTTCATTCACAATTATAATCTTCATGACATCCATTACTGAAAACAGATTAAAAAGAATTAGTGAACAAAAATGAACAAATAAACCTAAGAAATATATTCCATTACACATAAATAGCCATAATAGTTAACCATTCTAGTTATTAATGAAAAAAATACATAACTTAGGCGACCAATTACCTATGCATGCATCACCATAGTTAACCATTTAACACAATGATGTTTGGAGAAATTATATAAGCTTTTTTCCTATAACTTAATTAAAAGCATATTATACATATTTTTTTAAAGCTAGAAGTGTATAATAAGTAGTTTTTATTGACAATTTATTTAAAATTATATCAATAGTTTAACAATAAGTCATCGTATGTACCTGGTCAAGTTATTTATCATCTGCATAAATCGCTTCTCCATGTCTGCCACAATGCGTTTTTGCTCTTCTTTATATTCATCCATGTCCTTCTTATTCTCCTCCAACTCACTTTGTAGATGAGTTATCTGTTCTTGTTGTTTGCGCATAATTTGTTGTTCTTCTTCTTGTAATCTCGCTTTGGCTGAACCTCCATATCCATTGCCTTTGCCTCGAGTGTACCCAGATTTGGGGCCAAGTACATGAATCAACATTTTTTCTTGTGTTTGAGGACGTGGTTGGTCTCCTTCAGGTTCTTTGTCTTTGTCTTGCACAAGCTGATGGAGTTGTGCCTACAAATATAATAGTTGCAATAATCACAAAATTAAATATTATCGTATTTCACCAATACTTAGGCAAGAAAACAAACATATCAAAGATAAATAAGCATCCATTTTTATTTTGTTAGATTAGTAGGTTAAAACATAAACTATGATCAGTTTGGTGTCATGGTAGGCATCAAATTTCTTTTCATCGCTATAAAGTTTTTAATTTATTTTTCAAACAATATGTATGACAATAACATTGTATACTTTTGGCAGCCTATGCCCCTATAGTTTGCAAAAGAAAATACTCACATGTACTTCTTTAGAGCGATTATCATTAACCCATTGCAATATTCCTCCTTCATTTGTTGTTGTGTGTTGAGCGAGCCATACTACATCCGCAGTAGGTAGCACTCCATCGTTCTTTTCAGTCTATGATCATCATTATTTAGTATTAGATTAAATTCTATAAAAAAAATTGACACTACACTAGTCACAAGTATCAACCTTACCAATATATATTCTGTTTAAGGGAACGATAAGTTTCCGGTAGAGTGTTTAATCTATTTGTCAGATCTTCGATTCTTGCTATTTTGGATGCTTCTTTTCTAAATTTTAATATTAAAGAGATTAATTAAAAAAAAAACTAACATGCTTTCCAAGTTTCTATGAGAATTAAAACTTAGAAGTATATAAGAATATAACTTAAACACATCATAATAAAAAGTCTCACAACACGCTTTCCAACTTTCTATCGGAAAATCAGAAGGAGGATTTTGTAAGCGTTCCTCATGTGTACTTCCACATTCTTTGTAATAAGCATGTAAGCGTGCCTTCCAAAATCGATACAGTCGTTACATTGCATCAGCTACAAAAGCTTGCAGTCGAGGTAGTTGTGTGTTGGATTCTTTAATGTTGAATTTATTCTGTTATTTTTATATTTTATAGCAAACGTTATAACAACACACTTTATTCAAAACAAAGTATATTTATTATATAATTTACAACATTAAACTAGAAGAATTTTACCTTAACTTGCAACCACATTGAAGAACCATGTTTAGCAAAAATAGTAGGCCAATTTCCTGCATCCATAATGGTTGTAGTTCTAACAACATAGCCACAAAAGTTCACCAATGGTCGGGCATTTTCTCCAACAGCTTGAAGAACGAATGGAGGTATTTCAATATCTAGCTTGCACTGACCACCATTAGTCTTTTTTTCAAGAGATAAGTTTCTATACTTGCCTCTTTGACCTCTTTTCCGTTTAGCACTCGTAGTAGAGGCTGCAATTACAACATACCATAAATCAAATGTAAGCTACAAAATCTAGATAATTAAAAATTTACAGTACTTATAATGATTTGAATTACTTACCTTGGCTGCTATTAGGATCATTATGTTGGCCTTCGTAAATCACTTGTCTATTTTCATGCATATACTTAGTTCTGAACTTTGTGGGGGGATTTTCTGTTTCCTTATATCCTTCTTTTAGAATAGGATCTTCTGCCTCATGAGCACTTAATACCACATTAAGTCTGCTAGCAAAAGATATCTCACAGGACCAGCAATTTTTGCTTCTGCCACCAAGTGAGTGACTAAGTGTAGCATGACGGAAAAGAAGGATGGTGGAAAAATCATTTCCAATTTGCACATTGTATAAGGGATTTTCTTTTCAAGCCTATCAAGATCCTTCATGGTCAAAGTCTTAGAGCACAAGTTCTTAAAAAACGAGCTTAATTCAATAAGCGGCTCACAAACATTCTTTGGAAGGATTCCCCGAATGGCAATCAGAAGTAATTGTTCCGTGAATATGTGGTCATGGATTTTCATGCATGAAATTTTTTGTCCATTATCCTTTACACATCGAGAGATATTTGAACAATATCCATCTGGTGTCTTCAAATTTTTCATCACCTCACAAAATTCAGATTTCTGATTTTCTCTCATTGTATAGCATGCAACAGGTATGCTCACTTTATCTTCATCAACTATGGGATGGAGGTCCTGCCTTATATCCATTTTTACCAAATCCAATCGAGCCTTAATAGTATCTTTAGTCTTATCCTTTATATTCATCAATGTTCCTAAAATGTTCTCAGAAATGTTCTTTTCTATGTGCATGACGTCTAAATTATGACGTAATTTTAATTTTCTCTAATAAGGTAACTGAAAAAATATGCTCTGTTTTCTCCATCCGTACAAGCTATTTGTCTCATCCCATTTCCTCTTTGTACCAACCTTGCCAAAGGGAACTTGAGTAAATTGACTACACTGCATCAATACATCATCACCAGACAATGGGACACGGACATGTCCTTTTTCCACGGTTTTATCAAAGGCTTCTTGTAGTTTTCTCCACTTATGATTAAGTGGCAACCCACGTCTATTTCTCATATAAGATGTCCTATTATTAATCGGACGTGATGAATGGTCTTTATGACAAGAAGGACAAGCAAACACTCCTTTGGTACACCAACCAGACAAATCAGCATATGCTGGAAAATCACTAATAGTCCACAAAAGACTTGCACGCATTGAGAAATTCTATTTAGTGAATGCATCATAAGTTTCTGAACCAACCTCCCACAATTCTTTCAACTCTTCGATCAAAGGCTGAAGGTAGACATCCAAATCCAATTCAGGAGATTTGGAACCATCAATAAGTAAGGAAAGCATGATATATGGAGGCTTCATGCACATCCATGGAGGCAGATTATATGGAACCAGAACAATTGGCCAAATACTATGACTAGATCCTCCAAAATTGTTGAAAGGTTGGAAGCCATCAGCAGCTAAACCAAGCCTTACATTTCTAGGATTAGTTGCAAATGACTTGAATTCGTTGTCAAATGACTTCAAGCTGGTGAATCTGCCGGATGTCTCATTACCTCGTCATTCACTCTTTCATCTTTGTGCCAACGCATGTCTTTTGCGGTCTTGGATGACATAAACAATCGTTGTAATCTAGGTTTTATGGGGAAATAGCGTAACACCTTATGAGGTATATTTTTCCCCTCCGTCTTCCACCTAGATGTTCCGCATGTTGGACACTCTTTCACATCAGCATATTCTCTCCAATAGATTATACAATCATTTGGACAAGCATCAATTTTTATATAATCAAGACCCAAGTCACTAATAATCTTGCGACATGCGTCATATGAATCAGGTAGGTTGCAGCCCAGTGTCTCATTTTGAAATTTCAACAGCTGAGTAAAAGAGGTATCAGTCCAATGATTCAAGCACTTCAGATGTAACAATTTCATAATGTAGACTAACTTTGAGATTTTTGAACCACCAATGACCAACGGTTCTTTGTAGTCATCTAATAAGCGATAAAATCTGGCTGCTTCTTTTGTAGGCTTAGAAGACTCTGCTTCCTGAATATTAGTATCCTCATCTCTGTGATCATTTACAAGTAATCCCATTCCAACTACCCCACATCCTACTTGTAGCATATCTATCATATCTTCATCATCAGCAAAAGAAGCCTCACTCTCATCAGATAATTCACTCTGTTTTTCACCATGTTTATCCCATAATGTGTAGCTTTGTAAGAAGCCATTTTTTAACAAATCAAATCGAATCTCACTTCTTGTTTTATAATTCACAATAGCACATTTGCAACAGGGGCACTTAATAGTTGCATCCCCACCACCACCCTCATATGCCCTTGAATTGTTAAATGCAAAATCTAGAAAAAAGTCTATCCCTTTTAGATATTCAGTGGCACCTCGGTCTTTTATTTTTATCCATTCCTTATCCATAGGGATATCTTAACAGATAAAAAACCTAATAATTCAAAAACTTATCTTGAGTTGACAAAAAAAGTAGTAATAAGACTATATCTAGAGTCAATTAACCAAAACCTTACCAAAATATTCACAAGTACTTCGCTAAATTCATATATCTTTAAAGAGCAGCAAAAAAATAAAAAAAATAAAAAAATAAAAAGATAAAAAAATTTGAATTGTTTTAAAGAGAGCTAACAAATACAATTGAAATATAAAGGTGTTATGCAAACGTGACACATACTAGTCTAGTGGTCTCTACACCCATACACTATTTTATTAAGTTAAGATAGCTGATAGAAATCATAGCTTGTACAATTTTGGCGAACAAACAACCAATGCAATCATTTTATAAATCATCTAACACACAAAATTGAGAATTAAAGTAGAGTGTACTATAATGTTTAGTTTGAATACGGGATATAGTAATAACTTACAATTTTAAGCATGTACATGATGATATTATATTAACTTGTTAGAATGAATGACTTATACAAACTAAAACCATTTCTATATAATTACCCTGCTCAATAGAAATATACTAGAAGCTACTACACCTTATTCCTAAAATCTTCTTAGTTATAGAGGACTTGATAAAATGAGTGGACTAAGTACGAGAAGTCGAACATTATTAAAGTTGTAGACATCTAATACATGCTTTGCACTTAAATATCAAAATTAACAAAATTTGCATTTAGGTAGATCAACAATGACAGAGTCACAGAGCTAACCAAACCCCCACTTTCTTAATGCCCAACCACATCCCCTTAAACACCCTCACAGAGTAAATGACTACCAACATTATAAGAAACAAAGAAATAACTAGCAATATGTCTTCCCTTTAAAAATCCACAATTTGATTGTTACATCATATCATCAAATAAACATGATAGACTCTTAAAAATTCACTAATAATCATACATAGCACTTTTTAATGCAAAGAATAATTACATGATCAATACAATTCCAAATCAAGAAATAACAAAGTTAAAGAAACAAAACCCAGAACTATACAAATATAAAAATAGAAAATTTTATAAATGGGTGAATTTAGAAAAATAGAGTAGACTTTCATCAAATTTTCATTAACCCATGACTATATCCAAGACACTATTACTCAAGCTATAAAAAATCCTATCAAAGAATGTAGCAGGAACAGAAACAATTGTCAATCCCAATTTAGATTTTTATAGAAAACAAAGCCCAGTAGCTTTGTATGCTTTGAGCATATATAGTAGATGTTGAAGAACAGGATGCAAAAATAAAACAAGCTTCAACTAAAAACTAAATTGAGTTAAGCCCCACCAAATTAATAATGGATTTTTAACCTTCATACTTTCATTATTATAGTTAATATTTCAATAATTCCAAGTTTAAAATTGACATGCATGAACCCATGGCTATAATTTGTACATCATCAATTGAAAAGCTAAAGAAATTTAATTACATACCTAAAATACAAATGCTCAATAATGCCAAAATCTAGCTTCCACTAGCTTCTCAAGCCCAATTATGCATTCATCAACCTGAATTTATTCACCCAATTGTACGAATTACAAAATAATTTTGAAATTGAAAAAAAAAAAAGGAAAACCTAGAAATTATCTTTTCTCAACATACCCATAAATATAACTTTGAACGGAGATTATAAGCGGCGGCAAGGCTGAAATTTCATAGTAAAGACGAGGAGGTAAGTATCAAACGAAGTAATTATAAAGAAGTGATGGGTTTTTGCTTAAGCCGATTACGAAGTGAAGGAATTACGGTAATTAAGCTGATTTGTAGACTTAAATCAACAACAAAAAATCAAAAAACTTACTTTTGATACGCCGGAAAATTGTAAAAGCTGGTTGAAATTCTCAGAGATGAAATGGCGGGTACGAAGGAGGTCACTATTTGCAGAGAGGTTTGAGTTGAGAAGTGAGAAATGATGAGTGAGAAATAAAACAAACCCTATCAAAAAAAATTTGTTTAATTTGATTTTTTTTACTATAATAAAATTTGTTTAGGCAATGACATGTGTTGTAGATAAAATATTTTTTTTAACATAACGAAAATGTTTTCGAAGCTATAAAAATTTTATTTACCACAACAAGTTATTTTTGTAGCTGTAAATTTAACGATTTTCCGCAACAAAACTTTTTGTAGCCAAAAACGAAAGTTTTATTTCATGGATCCCGCTCAATGAAAAGTGGGGCGGGAAAGTGAAATCAAACTTTTAGCTACAATGTTTCGTCACGACTCAAGTCTGTTGTTACTAAAGATTTTTTTTAGCAACAAATATATTTTTTTGTAGCCAAAACTTGTAGCCAAAAATCAAATTTCTTGTAGTGTTTATTATTATTTTTTATTGCTTATTTATTTATTTTGATCTTTTGAAATCACTCAAGTTTTTTTAAAAAACTGCATAAGTTGCACACTGCCCCATCCCAATGTTAGGTAGATATGGGTTGAAAAATGAAAGGTCTATCGTTAGACGAGGCTCAAAGTGGTTTATGAAAAAAGGATTGTAAATTAGAAGGGTGAAAGGCAATATGATGTGGCTACAAGGGGTGCCTTAAATCATTGGTATACCTTGTGCTTAGTTGGACATGGATTTTTTATTTTTTTTAATGCAATGCAATGCGATGATCATATGTGAGGAAATAAATGTTCATTTTATTAAAGGAAAAGAAATAATGATCCAATAAAATTAATCTAAGGGGAGAAAGGTGCCTATGCTAGACTTATTGGGGAAAGGAAAAAAATAAATAAATAAAATCGAAAAAATATCATGAAATCTTGTCGTTGAAGCTTGCCTCTTGTCCCTTAGCTTATCATCACTTGGTTTTCTTGCCGACTGGAGGTATTGGAAGCCCGTTATTGTCGATTAAATATTGGATTGCTTCCTTTAGCTTCCAACAGCTCTCAGTAGTATGACCCCTACCTTGATGGTACTTGCAGCGTACATTTGGGTTCTAACTAAGAAATCTCTTCTCAATTGGGGGATCTTGAATGGGTCTAATAGGAGTAATGAGTTTCTTTGCATGGATTCGATCGAAAGTATCATCGTAGCTAATTCCAATAGGGGTGAAATCCTTTCTTAGTTGCTTTCTAAATCCTTGATTATCCATGGCTAAGATTTCATTAAGGTCAAAATACCAACACTGTTACTAGAGTAAGTGTTTTCGGAAGAAGAAGTATAGTCATTATTCTTTCCTTTATAGCCACTGTTGTTATCGTTACTAATCTTGGCCTTTTTGTTGCTTGGAGGAACATGGAGGAGATTTGAATTAATGAGGTCTTGAACTAACGATCTTTGAGAGCGAGACATACTTCGGTGGTGTGACCACGACCTCTATGATATCGGCAATAAGAATTTGGATCCCAATTGGGAAACCGTTTTTCAGGCGGAGGGTCTTGACTAGGACCAATGGGGTGAATCAGACCTTGATCGTGAAGACAGTCAAAAGCTTCATTGTAAGTCATTCCTATTGGTGTGTATTCTTCAATGGTCCGTTTCGCCTGTGGCTTAGGAGCATTGAGTTCTTCATTAAATCCTTGGTGAGAATTTTGTTCAATAACCATCACCCGATTTGCTAATCCTTCTACCACATTCAAGAGCTTGGCAACGACATCTTGCAGTTTTCGAACGTCCTCTTTTAGACTTGACGAGTCTTCCCTGGTATTATCTAAGAAAATACTTTCATCCTCCTCAATCATGGCCACTTCATCAAGAGAGGTTATATAAGTTGTCTCGATCATGGGCTCACCTACAGGTGTGATAAGGAGTGAAGGATCAAAGGATGTTTGATTCTGCGATGGCTAGAATCTCGGAAGTTTTATTGTCATCAATCAGATCTTGAATAGCTTCTTTGAGTTTCCAACACTCCTCGGTCTCGTGACCCTTTCCTTGGTGATATTTGCAGTGCTTATTAGGATCCCACTTGGGTGGCTTGGCTTCTGGAACTGGATCTTTGATAGGCCCTTTGGGCATGACTAGTCCTTTATGGTGTAGCTTTTCGAAAGCTGCTTCATAACTTATGCCAAGTGGAGTGAACACTCTTTTCGACCTTTGGATTCGTGGTTTAGAGGCATTCGTAGCATGTACTTCATTAATGGGAGAGGAAGAAGAAGGATGGTCGTTCTTCTTTCCTCTCGCACTATTATATTTCCGGAGGTCATCTTCAATGTCAATGCCTATATTATACACAGCCTTGAAAGTATTCAAGTTGTGTTGATATTTTAAGTGCTTTGCATATTTTTCTTGAAGGTTTTTGATGAACATCCTCACAGAATCTTTTTCGGTAGGAACCTTAACCATATTAGTAGAAGTTTCCCTCCATTTGTTGAAGAAAGAAGTGAACCCTTCGTTTTCTTTTTGTTTTAACATCTCAAGTTGTCTGTGGTCTGTTTTGTCTTGAATGTCGCACTTATATCTATCTATGAAAGCATTTGTTATGGAATCCCAAGAAGAGGTTTTCTCTTTTTCAAGGGAAAAGAACCATTGTTGACAAACGGTCTCAAGAGATAAAGAAAACAAGGAATGAAAGACTTTCTTATCAATCCCCTTAATGTTCTTTATAGTTTCAAAAGCTCTTAGATGAAAGTAAGGGTTATCTTTTGCCTTGAATTTTGGGATGTCGTTGGCATTGAACTTATGCGGAAGAAGTTCTTTGTCCAGCGAGACCCCTTGTGAACTAATGCCCTGAAATTTATAGTCACTAGATAGCTTGCTCAAGCTTTCTTGCATAAGGTTCATTTATTGTTGCTTCACATGGTCATCAATTTTGAGGGTTAAAGCCTTCAATGCTTCATTAACGGTAATCAATTGATTCCTAAGTTCGTTGACTTCTTCTATATTTGCCATTATCTTCTTAGCTTTCCTCTTTTGACGAATCAGTTTATCAAAAAGTAAGACTTGAACAAAGGTGTTGTCTTTGATTAATCGCCCTTTTCTCCTTGACCAAGTACTGTGGAAAGTAAAATTAGGGATATCGACTGTTAATTATTTGACTCAAACTCTATTCAACATGCAATGGATAGAAGAAGGTAGAAAAATGAGGGTGGTGATATGGAGAAAGCATGTAGATGGAGAGATGTGGAAAATTAGGAATAGAATGTACCCCCAACTCAAATGACGGAAAAAACCGACTCATGCATGAACCTAAGACATGGTCATGGTGATATATACTCAAAGTGTTTTCTAATACTAGTGAGTGTATGTGACATGTTAAGACTTGTGTCATGACCATGGGGCTAGACTATGTGACTTGACTCAAGTAAAGACTAAGTTAAGACTTCATGTATATGCATTAAACTGGACAGGTTGTGGTATTTTAGTCATAACTTTTGATCTGTGACTCTGATTGGGATGAAATCAACGCCAAATTAAAGATAAAACTCGGGGCTGCAGAGCAATAGGTTATACGACTCGTAGTTCTTCCTAGAACTCCGACTATGACCAAAACAAGTTGACGTTTGTGCAGTATACGGGAATAAAATTCCGGGTTGAGTTAAAGGGACTATGACTCGATTTTAGACATATTTATTAGCTCAAATTAATTAATTAATTAAGAAAAGTCCTTTAGTCATTAATTGTTTTAATTAGTTTTAACACAAGTCAAACAAACGGTTAGGAAAAACACATAGAGTATGCACAACCAATAATGCACAATTAGTGAAGTAGGCACGATATGATGCAATGAGTTTGCAACCTAACCATGGCTCTAGTTCTCTAAAGTTCAGGATATGGGTTAGTCAATATAGGGTCCATGGTTAATTGTCCGGATGCACCGCGCAGAAGCCTAACCGTGAAGGGTTGGCGCGAGTGGATGGGACACCGCGAGTTAAGAAAAACTCGCTTCCATGGTTTGGTGAATTCAACATTCTCGGATGTACCCTTTGTTGCTCAGAGCGTTCAATCAGGTAGATGGATCATGAATTCCTAGAGGGTTATGTCCATATGTAGAACACATATGGGTTTCAGAAAAGTGAGAAAAACTCAATCACGAAGTAGGATCGAGCAAACAGTGCTAAAAACTGGTCAAAATTAGAACGCATATTTCTAGCTCGGTATTGGGGGCTTGAACATCCAATTCTTATCCCTACCCATTTAGAGCTAGACTTGGGGGCTTGAACCCACATCACTTAGCTTACCCAGCCTAAAAAGTCACCATCTCAACTCTTCTCACATTTCTTTCCATCACCATAACCCTTGCAGCCAGCCTTAGTATCACTTTCACACTCTTCTTTCACACATCCTGTAGGGAATATTTCAAGCATTACCCCAAGCTTGACCCCACTGTGATCATACACTAAAGTACGGTGGCGTCCAAAGGGAAAGAAGATAGAGCAAAAGAGTCGCCAACAAATTTTAAGAACTTGTAAACCGTTCACGAGGTGAAGGTTACACCTCTTAACGATCCAGGAGATCGTCAACTCCAATAGGTCTGGAATCATGACTGGTAGTTCGGGGATGAAGGTACAAATCCAACTTAAAAGAGATTGAACCTGCCCTAATAATAGGCCTCTACTTTATTCTTCTCGTATTCATGTGTGCTTTCTGACTAACATGCAATCAATAGGATTAACCTAAACCTGTTTATCTATGTTGGTTGAATATTAATGCACAAATAAATTTATTATTGGCGATCACTTGAATTATAATCATATTAACCCTAAACAAGATTATTAATTCTCTTATTAAGCGTGATTACAAGTACCAATTCCCTTTAAACATACATAAAAGGTATGATCACACCTTTTATGCATGTTTAAAGGGAATTTTGGTACTTGTAATCTCGCTTAATAAGAGAATTAATAATCTTGTTTAGGGTTAATATGATTATAATTCAAGTGATCGCCAATAATAGTTTTGTTTGTGCATTAATATTTAACCAACATAGATAAACAGGTTTAGGGCTAATTCTATTGATTACATGTTAGTCAGAAAGCGCACATGAATACGATCAGAATAAAGTAGAGGCCTATTATTAGGGCAGGTTTAATCTCTTTTATGTTGGATTCTTACCTTCATCCCCGAACTACCAGTCATGGTTCCAGACCTATTGGAGTTGACGATCTCCTGAATCGTTAAGGGTTGTAACCTTCACCTCGTGAATGGTTTACAAGTTCCTAAAACTTGTTGGCGACTCTTTTGCTCTATCTTCTTTC
Organism: Chenopodium album; assembly: GCF_948465745.1. Classification (NCBI taxonomy): domain Eukaryota; kingdom Viridiplantae; phylum Streptophyta; class Magnoliopsida; order Caryophyllales; family Amaranthaceae; genus Chenopodium; species Chenopodium album. Next base: position 39,411,043 of record NC_137834.1, on the reverse strand, counting down.
CCTTTGGACGCCACCGTACTTTAGTAAATGATCACAGTGGGGTTCAAGTTTAAGGTAATGCTTGAAATATTCCCTATAATTTTTGGCGACTCCACTGTGGAGGATTTCTATTTTAATTCCTGAAATTTATTTCGGCAATGATTAGAATAAGTGGATGAGACTCGAAAAGTTCTAAGTATTTCATGTGCGTAATTTTAATTAACATTATTGTCATTTACTGAAAAAATATCTCATTGGAAAGACCATCCGTAATGAGTTAAAAACATAGGATTTTTACACGTAGGAAATTTGAGGAATATCTTTCACAACTAGGATCGAAATAATGCTGCGCGAAACTGGAAAATTTTATCGAGCACAGAAAGCTGCTGAGGCATGTAGGAACTAGCGTCAGGGAACAAAGTCTAGCGCCAATTAGTTGACATTAGCGCCACGCGACAGCTACTATCACCAGGCGCTAAAGCCAAATTATGGCGCTGGCCTCTGTTTGCTGGCGCCAAGTTCTTCCAATACCGAGCCAGAAATATGCGTTCTAATTTCGACCAGTTTTTAGCACTGTTTGCTCGATCCTACTTCCTGGTTGAGTTTTTCTCACTTTTCTGAAACCCATATGTGTTCTACATATGGGCATAACCCTCCGGGAATTCATGCTTCATCTACCTGATTGAACGCTCTGAGCAACAAAGGGTACATCCGAGAATGTTGAATTCACCAAACCATGGAAGCGAGTTTTTAACTCGCGGTGTCCCATCCACTCGCGCCAACCCTTCACGGTTAGGCTTCCGCGCGGTGCATGCGGACAATTAACCATGGACCCTCTTTTGACTAACCCATATCCCTAACTTTAGAGAACTTGAGCCATGTTGTGCCTACTTGACTAATTATGCATTATTGGTTGTGCATACTCAATGTGTTTTTCCTAACCGTTTGTTTAACTTGTGTTAAGATTAAGTAAATTGATTTATGACTAAAAGAACTTTGCCTAATTAATTAATTTGAGTAATTAAAGTCTAATAATTTAATTAGAGTTGACTTAGTACGACTTTAGGCATACTCTGTAGAGTAATAATACCGAAAGCAGTTCCAGATCGACGTTCCAGCAATGGCGCCAAGATTAAAACTGCAGCGCCACTCTGTGGAGCGTAGAGCCTGGAGACAGTTCTGTCGTCTGGCGCTACACTACAAAGAGAGGCGCCAGTCCTTTCGTTTTGGCGACAGTTCGGTTTATTGCTTGAGTCATCACCTTATGTCTTATTGAACAGTTTGCTAGTCAATTCAGTTAATTTTTACTGGTAATAATACCGTGTCAAGTCATTAATCGAGTCTAAGCACTAAGTCCCATGGTCTTACACAAGAGTCAAAGCATGTCACTTACACTCACCACATAAAGCACACACTAATGCACACTTTGACCATGTCTAAGAGAGTCTTGTATGCGCGTATTTTCCGTCATTTTTTTAGGGGGGTTAAGTCGGATATTAATCCTCCAATTAAACCACTTGTTTGAACCCTATACTTAATCCCCAAAAATGTACACCTTATTTTTTCCAAAAATATGCACCCTAATATGCACCCTATTTCTGCTTTTTTCTTTTCAAAACCCATAAAGTCAAAGTCAATTTGAGTCAAGTCATTCAAACAAAAATTGTTTAATTTACAGCGCGTGGTCAAGAAAGGAAGGGCGTTTGATCAAAGACAACCTTTTTATTCAAGTTCAACTTTTCGACAAACTAACCGCTCGTAAAAGGAAAGCTAAGACAATAATGAGCTCAGGAACCAATTGATTACTGTGACTGAGGCGTTAAAGGTTTTAACCCTCAAAATCGATGATCCTGTGAAGCAACAACAGATGGACCTCATGCAAGAAAGTATGAGAAAAATGTCTAGTGACTATAAGTTTCAAGGAATTAGCTCACAAGGGGTCTCTGTGGACAAGGATCTTCTTCCGCAGAAGTTCAATGCCAACGACATCCCGAAATTCAAAGCGACTAACAACCCTTATTTTCACCTAAGAGCCTTCGAAACAATAATGAGCATTATGGGTATTGATAAGAAGGTGTTTCCCTCTTTTTTCTCTCTATCTCTTAAAACCGTTTGCCAACAATGATTCTTCTCTATTGAGAAAGAAAGAACCTCTACTTGGGAGTCTTTAGTAAACGCTTTCATTGATAGGTACAAGTGCAACATTCAAGTTGAAACTGACTTTAGGGAACTGGAAATTCTCAAGCAGAAGGGGGATGAAGGTTTCACTTCTTTCTTCAACAAATGGAGAGAAACCTCTACTAAGATGATTGAAGTACCAAGCGAAAAAGAAATTGTGAGGTTATTCATCAAAAACCTTCAAGACAAGTACTCCAAGCATCTCAAATACCAGAATAATCTTCATACCTTCAAGGTCGTCTATGACATTGGAATTAATATTGAAGATAACCTGGCTAAGCTGAAGGATGCTAATAGTAACTTTAACAGTGGCTGGAAAGGCAAGAAGAACGACAATCCTTCTTCTTCCAAAACCACCCACTCAAATAATGTTAGTACCTTTAACTTAAGTGAAGTCCTTGCTATGAATAATCAAGGACAAAAGAAACCATTTAGGAGGAACTTTACTCCTATAGGCATGAGTTATGACACCGCATTTGATCGACTAAATGCAAAAGGTCTTATAACTCCTATTGGACCATTTGGGGACCCACCGGTCGAGAAGAGGACAGCTAACTGGAACCCCAATGCACATTGCAAATATCACCAAGGTAGGGGCCATCATACCAAAAATTGTTGGAAGCTTAAGGAAGTTATCCAAGATTTAATCGATAACAACAAACTGCCATTGCCTCCTGCCAGTAAGAAGCCGGGCATTGACAATGCACCTCACGCGCACTCCTTGGCCATCTCTAATGAAGAAAACGAGGTTGATCCCTCATCTCTCATCAAGCCTATCAAAGAAATCCATGCTATCAAAGAAGAGGAGGAGATCTTTTTCGATGCCATGGATGACTTTCCAGAACTAGCAAGTAAAGAGGATGTACGGTTGCTTACATTGTCCATGTTGGAGGGATCAAACTTGTTACGTGAAGCTCTTGAAGTCGCGAAGAAACAATTAGAGGAGCTTCAGAAAAAGTGTGACAAGGTTCCACCCACTAAGAAGAAACCCTTCTCTCTACGAGTAATTGACAGACCCAAGAAAAGTAATAGAGTCTATACTCCAATTGGGACTTCATACGCTAAAATGTTCAACATGCTCTCCGAGCGTGGCAACGCCAAACCTCTCGAACCGAGACCATTTGAATCGCTAAAAAGGACAGATAGATTCTACTATCAATACCATCAATCAGGAGGTCACACCATTGAAAACTGTTTTAAATTTAAAGATTTAATTCAGAAAATGATTGATGACAGTCCGAATTCCACAAGAGGAAGACATAAGCATTAATGGAGTTTGGGATAGTGATGAAGAAGATGTCTACTTAAAAGACATGGAAGGACCTCCACCTTCAGTGTCATATTCCATGGATGATTTCTAGTTTGAAGAGGATTCATCTACAGACGTTCTCACGAGATCTGGGAGAATGCAACCTCCCATTTCAACACAACCTAAACCAACTACGCAGCAAGTTCCCATACCTATCATAGAAGACAATGATATTGTCAAACAGTTCAACAAAACCAAGGTTGAAATGAATGTATGGAAGCTTCTAGCAACATCTCAAGAGCATAGGTTGGCAGTGATGAATGCCTTGGATAAGATAGGGATAGATTCTGACACCACTCCTGAGGGGTTGGATAACTTCCTTACGAGTGATCTCCCTAGTCCTATCAACTTGATCACCTTTTCCGACAAGGACTTACCTCCAGAAGGTGACAAGCATTATAAGGCACTAAACCTTACAGTAGTTTGCAAGAGAATGAACGTCCTTATGACTCTTGAAGACAATGGATCGGCCATTAATGTCTGTCCACATAGAACTGCAAGGATGCTAGGCATAAGGGATGAAGACTTAACCCCGTCAACACAAGGAATAAGAGCCTATGATAACATTCGTCGTTAAGCTCTTGGCAAGATTACCATGAATATAACGGCAGGAGCGATAGAACACGCTACTACATTTCAAGTGGTAGATATAAAAGCCTCATTCAACTTAATGTTGGGACGCCCTTGGCTTCATGACCTAAAGGTCGTCCCTTCATCGCTCCACCAACAGGTAAAGGCCATAGTTGGAGGAATTCTCATCACGATCGATGCTTCACCCATGAGGATTAAAGCTATAGAATATCCCATCATTAACGTGGAGCACGATGAAAACGATGAAGACTTGTGGGGCTTTAACGAAGAGGTCTCCTTAATCAAGGAAAATGAAAGGACCCCTCTCTGTCATGACCCCCACTCCAATATGATAGTGAATGCTATTTTGAATAAGCAAGGACATTTTCCTGAGATGACTCTAGGAAAGAAGAAAGGAATAGAAAAATCGCTGGAATCACCTGGCCTCCCTAAATTAGACACTTTCGGACTTGGTTTCGAACCGACACGGGAAGATCTCAAGTGAGCCCAGGAAAAGTCAAAGGCGCGTAGGAACGCTTGCATCCAAAAGAAAGTCATCCCAATGGATCAGTATCCTCTTACTCTCAATGGACAATTCATAAAGGAAGGAGAGGACTATCCATGCTTTGAATTTCCCGAACCTTTTGTCGTAAATGGCATAAGGAAACCGGGATTCGAAATTTTCCTAGATTGCTGTTTTCTAGATGAAATCCCAACTCCTATCCTCAAGGAGAAAGCACCCCCATGATTTGACTTTAATGTCATGGGTTTACTATTTGGGCGAGAAAAAGATGAGCCGACGTACATAGAGGATAACTCCTCGCTCATCCAAACGGTCCTACAAAGCGAAAGCTTTGACCCCTCAAAGCTCATCACTCCAGCGGAAGGATCACTACAAGGGTGGCGCAAGACAGTCAAGGTGACTACTTCAAGTGAAAGGAGAATCTCCATTACGACGGGGCAAGGACCGATGTTCGAAGAGTCGTCTGAGTCAGAGTTAGAGTCAGAGTCTTTTCCTGTAGAGTCATCTAAGTCCTTAGTTGTAGCACCCCCTTCTTCTATCTCTTCCCCTAGGATAGTAAGCAATCAAGTCCCTGAGGACATATCTCTTTTCGATGTAATGATTTCTGAGTTTAATAATATGACTTATTCTTCTTACTCCTCGTGCTTTTCTTTAACCCAAGATGACGAGCATTGCTTAACTAACAATGAAAATGAAAAAGAACTTATTAAAGCAATGGAAACACTTGAAAAGAAAACGCCGATAATTGAGAAAACCGAGACGGTTGATATCTCAAATGATTCAACCAATAAAAGAGAAGTTAAAATCGGATTAACACTTAATGAACAAGAAAGAACTGATTTAATCAATCTACTTAAAGAATTCATCGATGTATTTGCTTGGTCATATGAAGATATGCCAGGCATTAATAGAGAAATAGCTCAACACACCATACCGCTTATTCCAAGAGTGAAACCTGTAAAACAAAAGTTGCGTCAAATGAAACCCGACGTAGCTCTTAAAATAAAAGAAGAAGTTCAAAAACAAATAACTGCAGGTTTTATTAGGGTATCTAAATACCCCGAATGGGTCGCCAACGTCGTCCCAGTTCCGAAAAAGGATGGAAGGGTAAGAATGTGTGTCGACTATCGAGATCTAAATAAGGCAAGCCCAAAGGACGACTTCCCTTTATCACACATCGATGTTCTGGTAGATAATACAGCGAATCATTCACTTCTCTCGTTCATGGATGGATACGTGGGGTACAATAAAATTCTCATGGCAGAAGAAGACATGGAGAAAACAACCTTCATAACACCATGGGGTACTTATTGCTACACGGTAATGCCATTCGGGTTCAAAAACACGGGTGCTACTTACCAACGAGCAGCGACTGCCTTGCTCCATGACATGATGCACAAAGAAGTTGAAGTATATGTGGACGATATGATTGTGAAGTCAAAAGATCGCCCAGGCCATCAAATAGCCTTGAGAAAATTCTTCGAAAGGCTAAGAAAATACAACATGAGGTTGAACCCATCCAAGTGTGCTTTTGGAGTCACCTCAGGCAAGCTTTTGGGTTATGTCATAAGCTCTAGAGGAATAGAGATAGACCCAACCAAGATCAAGGCAATCATGTCAATGCCACCGCCTAAAACCGAGAAGCAAATTCGAGGATTTATTGGCCGGTTGCAATACATAAGCAGGTTCATATCAAAATTGACAACAATATGTGAACCAATATTCAAAAATATTAAAAGGATGTACCAGTAATATGGGATGACGAGTGTCAAAAAGCCTTTGAAAAGATCAAAGCCTACCTCGCAAATCCTCCCGTATTGGCACCAGCACTTCCAGGAATACCTCTTAGGTTATACTTAACAGTCACCAAAGAAACAATGGGAGCCATGCTCGAACAAGAAGTAGAAGGCAAAGAAAATGCAATCTACTATCTAAGTAAAAAGATGCTCGAGTATGAGGTATGCTATACACCACTTGAGAAATTGTGCCTCGCATTGGTGTGGGCCACAACCAAGTTAAGACATTACATGCTCGTGCATACAATCTTTGTAGTTTCTCGATTGGATCCACACAAGTATTTATTCGAGAAGACTACACTCAATGGGCGCATATCAAGATGGATAGTCAACTTAGCCCAACTCGATGTAAGATTCATGCCTCAAAAATCTATCAAAGGATCTGTGGTTTCAGATTTTCTAGAGGACTTTCCAATAGAAGATTCAACAATACACGACAATGAATTTCTAGACGAAGACTTGATGGTCACAGAAGATGATACTTGGACCTTATATTTCTAGTATCACCTAAAGAAGATGGAGCCTCAAACTAAAAAGGATGTGGCGTTGGAGTATTACTAGTATCACCTAAAGAAGAGCATGTTCCAATCTCCATAAAGCTAGATTTCGACGTTACCAACAACGCTGCTGAATACCAAGCATGCGTGGTAGGCCTTGAAACAGCTTTTCCATTGGGAGTGAATAAATTACGAATATTCGGGGACTCTTCATTGATCATCAATCAGATCTCTAAGAGATGGAAAGTAAGGAGCGAAAGTCTAGCCCCTTACCAAACTTATCTGGAAACTCTCACCAATCAGTTAGAGAAGGTATAATACACGTATCTACCTAGAGAGGAAAATCAATTTGTTGATGCCTTAGCAAGACTAGCCTTAATGGTTAGGATTCCTACGGAAATCAAGAAAATGCCTTTAACTATATAAAAAAGGCATAAACCAGCATATATTCAAGCTATAGAAGATGATGAAGTGCTCCAAGATAAAGAAGAAGAACCGTGGTATACGGATATACTTAATTATGTCACCAAAGGAGAATACCCTCCCCATGCTGACAAAAGAGCAAAACGAGCATTAAGACTCTTGGCTTCCCAATATGTACTCATAGACAACGAGTTACATAAAAGGGTACCTAAGGGTCGAGCTCTCTTATGTGTAGGTAAAAAGGATGCCCAAAAAGCAATGAGGATAGTCCACGAAGGAGTTTGTGGAACTCATGTGAATGGCAAAATGCTAGTCCAAAAGATAATGCGAGAAGGATACTATTGGACTACCATGAATAGGGATTGTCATCAATACGTAAAAAGATGCCCTAAGTGCCAAAATTATGCCAATTTACAACATATTCCTCCATCTCTACTATACACCTACACTTCACCATGACCATTCTCTACATGGGGAATTGACATTATTGGTAAAATCACTCCCCCATGAACAGGAGATCGCGAATATATCCTAGTAGCAATTGATTACTTCACAAAGTGGGTCGAAGCACAATCATACGCTAAACTCACTGCAAAACATGTAGCACTCTTTATCGAAAGAAATATTATTTGTCGAAATGGAGTCCCACATGAAATGATAAGTGACAATGGAACTCACTTTCAAGCTGAGTGTGAAGAATTGTTACAAAAATATGGCATTCAACACTATCATTCTTCTCCTTATAGACCTCAGGAAAACAGAGCAGTCGAAGCGGCTAATAAAAATTTAAAGACTATCATCAAGAAAATGACATAAAAATACAAGGATTGGCCTGACAAACTCCACTTCGCACTGTGGGGTTATCGCACGTCAATTCGCACATCAACAGGAAATACGCCATTTTCCTTGGTTTATGGAATGGATGTCGTACAACCTGTAGAGCTAGAGATACCATCTCTACGCATTGCATTAGAAAGAAAACTCGATGAAGTTGAATGGACTACGGCGAGATATGAGGAGCTAATTCTACTTGATGAAAAACGACTAGAAGCTCTACATCATACTCAATTCTATCAAACTCGTATGGCTAGGCATTTTAATAAGAAGGTCAAGACAATAAACATCAAAGTAGGAGACTTGGTGTTAAAAGCATTAAGAAAGAATGTTTTATATCCAAGGGGGAAATTTAGGCCTAATTGGTCTGGACCCTATATTGTCAAAACATTCCTATCAGGAGGTGCAGCAAAATTAATTGATATGGATGGCAATGAGTTCTCGAACATGACAAACCTTGACAAACTTAAAAAGTACTACCCATAATTACTTGAGTAGGATACTCAAGAGAGCTACGTTTGGCCTGATTCCTTAAGAAAGGATACGTAGGCAACTCTTTACGGGTGCGACCACTTTAGTTTTTTGCAAACATCGCATCCCAGACTTAAAAATAAATTAAACAAAAATTCGACGAAGCATCGGCGTCACGGAAAAAATCTCGTCGCCAGCCGATTAACTCTAGCGTCAGACGACAGTGTATGTCGCCTGACGCCAGACTGTCGCAACTGGCGCCAGTCATAAAAGGGCGGCGCTATTTTTCTGGGAGTACCTGGAAATATTTCGGTGATTTTTGGAAAATTTTTGAGTTCCGTACTCGAAAAAATTTCTGGAAAATTAAATTTTCAGTTTTCATTGCTTTAATAAATTAAATTTAAAGAAGATGATTTAATTAAAAAGCTGAAATTTCATTAATAAAATAAACTAACAATTACATTATTGATGGAATTTAAATAAAGCTTAAACAAATTAACTTTAAATTTAAAACTAAGTCTAATAATTGAAAGTTAAGCAATGCTTTAATCTTTTTTCTCTTTCTTTGCTCTCTTCCAATTTTTGTCTGTATCCTCTTCATCATCCATAACTTTAGCTAGTAGGCATCCTTTAGAGGACCTACATTCAATTTTGGAGTCACTAGTTTCTCCCTTAGCTAGGACTCCATATTTCTTCTCTACCCAAGCCTTTTACTGAAGTGTCAACTTTTCTCTTCCCTTTATCCTTCGTAGAGCTCTTCTTCCTAGGCATTGTAGGTGTTTTGAACTCGACCTTTTTCACCCAAGCGTTCCTTAACGGGAATCACTTTGTCACCTAGACGACTCTTCACATCAGTTTTGCTCTGATTTTTCTTCATGTCCTTTGAAGGGTTCTTCAGAAGCCACCTCTTCACATCATTAGGCAAGGAAGGAGGAACCTTTTGGGTAATCACTTCCCATAAAGGTCTAGCGCTCCAATAAGCATCAAATTTGTCTACTTCTTGAGAGACAGGAAATTCATAGGGACGACGAAGATCCCCAGAAGGAATTGTTTGAAGTAGGTCGTACTGTCTTTTTATCCTGCAAGGATAATAAAAAGTCATCCTGGATAAACTTGGTAGACGGCATAAGGGTTGCTTGTTAACACCAACCATCTTTTCTATTTTCCACCAAGGGATGACCCACTTGATGGTAAAGTTGCAAGAGGCAAAGACCTTCTTCCATTCATGGCGCCCCATCTTAGAGAGGCGTTTCTTCCTTCTCACAAAGCAATTTGGAGTGTACTTTTCAACGTTGTCGGGAGAACTAATTAATTCTAGTCTCTCCATTAGCCACATCTGTAAAAAAAAAAAATCAATATTAATACACAAAAATATGTTTTTAATTTCTATAATTAAAAATATTATTTTTCTACCTGTAATAAAATTGGATAGCCTCGAAAAGGTGCTTTTGGATTTTTTTTCAATTCATCAAGACTAAGCATAGTCTCTCCAATGATTAGTGGCATTGGATTTCTCCCAGATTCAATCTGCTCCAAAACAGTTGATATAACTGCTTGACCCTCGTTAGTTCTACCACTAGTGAGAAGATATTGGTTAAGCATGCAAAAAAGAAAAGCCCTTCTTCTATAAACATAAAAAGACTCAGAATAAGGTCTATCAAAATAATGGCGAGCAAATTCTTTCAAATTAACTATGCTACCACCTATTGTATTTGTTAGATCTTTGTCTTTTAAATTAAAGAAGCGCTCAAAATCCTTGTAATAATATTCATTTATTCTAGGGATTACCGCAAGATCTAATGCAGGGAAGCCTAAGATAGCACCGAATTCTTCTGGCAAAGGGCTAATTTCATCACACCCTAGTCTAAAACAATGAGTATCCACATCCCAATATTCCAAGGCGGTATGAATAAAGTCTACATCAAGATCTACCCACTTGACACCATAAATACCCCCCCATATGAAAAAAGTCTAATTCATTTCTCTCCCTGGCAGTTAGAGACCGACACCATTCATGAGTGAAGTTGGTAAAACTCTTAGAGATTAAAGACATGATTATTATTTTTTCAAAAGCTAAGATTATATTTAATCTGCTGAAATTATGAAGAAAATCGGCTGAGCAGGCGGCTATTTATACACAAAATCGGCACAGTTCCAATCCGGAAAGGATTCGGAGTCAGCGCTCATCAACGCCTGACGCCAGAGCCTGGCACCAAGCGCTAAGAATCAGCGTTTGGCGCTAACGCAAAACGCGTGGCGCCAGATGGCGCTGACATGTCTTATCATACTAGCTTTTAAAAAATCGCGTTTTTTACCTGATTCGAGTCTGAACAATGACTTTACGATCTTTATTATTTTTATACCCCTTTTTCTTAATTAATATATCAATTATATTAATTATATTATTTTTGAATTTTATTTAGACTTAATTTTTAAGTTTTTGTAAATCCAATATTTTTATTTTTTCATTTTTCTTTTTTTTTTAAGGGAGAAAGTCGGATACCCTCCATCAATAATAAAAATGACGGAATTTTTGCGCAAAATTATTAATTATCACAATTCTTTGCACATACAAACATGCATATAAAAAAATAAATAAACTCATAGTGGTATGAACATACAAATATGTCTAATAAATGAGTCTAATAAAGGAAAAGTTCTATACAAAGTCAAAATAAAAAAGCACAAGAATAAACTACGGCGCTGGAGGACGTAGATGATGAGAGACGCCCATCATGTCATAAAACTGCGCAGTACGAGGAGTAACCTCTCCACCAGCTCCAGCTCCAACTCCACTCTCCTCGGGAGGTGGAAAACTCAGCTCAGGACCCGTCCACCTAAGATCAACCTGAGGCTGAGGCTGCGGAGGCTGCTGCGATGACGAGCCGACCTCGTACATCCCACTACCTCTAAGAGCCGAGGTAGCCTCTCCCTGGCCTACCGGCGCAGCGCGTGCACCCTCAGATGAAGAGCCCGAGCCCTCCACCGCCTCGGTCCGAACAGCCTCAGAACGACCACCCCGACCGCCAGAGCCAGTACGGCGACGTCTCAAGCTAGACCTCGCCGGGTCTCTCCGCACCTCATGTCTCGTCCGGGTACGAGAAGGAATGGGATGACCCTACAAGAAGAAACTAATTCAGAAACAATCAAAATAGAAGCAGTAATGCAAAAATAAGAAGGGAAACTACCTCCTGAACGGCGTCGTCGTGACGACATGTAGCTACATTCCTCATCCGAACGAGCTGGCTTCGGAAGGCATCTATACACCGTGCCATCGCCGTGACCACCTCGCGCGAGAAATGTCAAGGAAATAAAGTCAGTAATGATGCATAACATACATGAAAAAAAATTGTAAATAAATAAAGCTTACCCGAGTCTAGCGACGAGGAATCGACCGCTCCACGAAGCGCTCAAGCTTAGGAGCCGGAGGAATCATCTCCTCGATCGGCCCGTATGTCCCCTGATAATGGATGGACAAACGAGGTGGCACGAACTCAGTAGGTCCAGCCTGACGAAAGCAAATCAAAATCAGTAAAATATTACTTGGGGCTACTTAACAGAAGGTAAAAGATGAAAATCATACCGCCACCTCCTCAGCCAGTACAGGGACTTGAGCTAACAACGGTAGCAACTCCTCCTCATAACACCGCCCAGGGATCGTATAAGATCGCCAAGGGGTACCAGCTCTCTCTGACATGCTCACCAACCTCGCGCCATTAAACATGTGACGCGGCGGAGGAGCAGGAACGACAAAAGTTTCTAAGGAATGCTGAATAGCAACCCTCTCTCCAAGATATGCAACTGCTCCATATGTCCCTAAGAAATAGCGACGCTCAACGGTATACTGCGCAGCTAACCCAGGGACAACCAAGCCGATCCACGGCCGGTACTGCACGTTAGGCTCCTGCGAAGAACGCCTATCAGATAAGAATCTACCAAAGGTAATACGAAAGTGTTCAACTATACAAAGAACCATACCGAGATAATCTGATCACGGACATAAGCAGTAGACATCCTAGCGCGGCGGCCTCCCCAACAGGCACTTAATGGAAACCTCCGCGGTGACGGTCTCGCCGGCGCAACTGAGGGAAAGTACTCGTAGAACCAGATCTGCAAAAGGCAAAAAGTATCTGCAAGTGCTAACCAAAGCTTAGAACTAAACTTTATGGGAGATAAAGTATACCTCTACTACTCTCTAAAATCCGGACATAGCGACGTTTCCCGTGAAGGACCGGTGTCGACACGAGTCTCGTAACGCTCGAACGAAGTCAGCATAGGCCAAGCTGGCCCAGTCATAAGTCCCAATCAAGTGTAGATCACGGACCACAGGAAGGTAGTAAAGCAGCACTCTACTACCCTTGTCAGGGGAAAACGTCCCTGACAGCAAGATAAGCACAAAGATGCGCACCCGCTACTCTCGGGTGGTCGCATCATCCTTAAAAGCTTCCGCCAGAGTTGATGTGTCTATTTTATATAGTATTTTACCCCCGTCCCTTAGTCATAATTAGTAGTGTTTTTTGGCTCTTTAGAGCCACTTTTATTACTAATTAGTGCTTTCTAGTGTTTTTGTAGTTTTGGTTGAGTTTTGCAGGAAATTGCACTTTTGGAGCATTTTCCCGGGTTTTCATGGATCAACTACGGAAATTAGAGGAGCACGACCATCTTTGAAGCCCAAGGCCGGTTAGAGCCATCGAACCGGTGATTAAGGGCTCGGTATATGTGATACCGGGGCATTTGGACCGAGTATTCAAGACCCGAAGAGGAAATCCAGGTTGGCCCAAAGAATTGAAGACCAATCGAATTCCAAATAGTGGCCCAAGAGTGTCGCCCGGCCAAAGAGGCTGGCGCCCGGACTCGCGCCCGGCCGGGCGCGAAATTCATACTTGGAGGAAAAAGGCGCGCCCGATCGGGCGCGTGTTATTATTAGATGTTAATTATTCGACGTTTAAGTTTATTTGAATTTAGGATTCTTGCTTAGTATAAATACTTTTCCGTAAAACAAGTTTAGTACCTTTTTTACCTTCTTTTTACTCTTTCTTAATTATTTCTTAGATTTTCTCTCTCTACTTAGCTTTTAGATTAGTTTTCTCTCTCTTATACTTTGTTCTCAACTTTATTCTTAATTCCAGATTTATTTGGTAACGATTTCTCTTCTCTTAATCTTAGTTGTTTATTTTATTCCTTTGATCATGGCTTGTTTTATTACTTTGATTTGCTTAGATTTAATTATGTGTGAGTAGTTCTATTTCTAGGGTTTATGGGGATCCATAAATAATATGAAGGGGTAATTTATTGTTGTTGATTGTCAATGCTAGGTTAATTTCCTATTGATTGATTTAATGCTCTGTGACTAGATTTGCGCAGATCTTTTATGCATGAGTTTAACATTATTAATTCGAGATTCGACAGATGAGAATTGATGTTTAGGTCTAGTTTCAATAGGCATGTTAATTTATAAATGGTTGAGTCGAGATTCGAAAGATGAGATTTAATACCGGTAAATTAATTGTGTGATTGTAATACGTAGCGAAAGCCCTTTATGATCTGATTAATGTATGCATTGATGATTGATTATTATGTTTTACCCTGGAATATTATTTATTGGTGAATTTATGTCCTAGATCCTTTTATATATTGTTTTCTCCTTATTCTTAATCTTCGTAGTTTAGTTTTCTTCGATCATTATATTGTGGTTACTTTATAATCTAGATTATATCAATTAATTAGGAATAAAAAGACTCGTTTCTCTGTGGATTCGACCCTACTTCCCTATCTGCATTAGTTAGAGGACTTAGGTAATACTTTTTATTAGGGGATACGACTTTACCCTATCAAGAGTCGATCGGCAAATTCCTTTGGCGCTAAACTCGGTCGACTCTACCTCAGCACGAACCTGGACAGCAATTGGACCCAACAGCTCCTCAACCTCAGGAGAAAAGACGTTGATCTCGTTGTCGAACGGCAGCGCAGCAGAATTAAACTCCAGTCCCGTAATAAGACTGAAGTCGGTTGGGGTGACCATCATCTCACCCCAGGGGAAGTGGAAAGTGTTGGTGGTGTCCCAAAAGAACTCCACCAGGGCACAAGCCACGTGCTGACCCCCGCTAGAGGCAATCATGGCCTCCGAGGTCTCAAACAGTGTAGTCAACCCGCAAGACTCCCAGAGAAGTCTCACCTCTCCATCGACACTGATATACATCTTGTACAGGTCGCCTAGTGTGTCGCAACCTGATCCGTGGTAGCGCGTCCTACCAACCGTGATCCCACGTCGCACCCTCTCAGAAATATGGTGGACGAGGGAGAAGTATAGAGTCCGCTCATCCCACTCAGGTAGGGGACCAAGAGAAGTGGACGGGTCGGCGTCCTCCTCCATGGGCTCATGCTCCCGTCGCGTGTCTCGGGATCGTGAACCCGAACCTCGCTGTCTAGCCATGCTACATTGTGCAAAATCATCATAAATTAAGGTTTTATAGTATGTTCGCAAAAATAGAGTACGTAGTACTAAAACAGAGCACAATTTCAAATTGAGCATACACGACATTTTTCAAGCATCCAAACAATTTCTTGCAATACTATGGTAATTATTGTGACAAATTGGACAAGAATTGCTAGCAAGAACACCAAGAACAAGCTACATTGTCTTCCCGACCTTAAGAGGTCCAATAATGGTGATTTGTTCGTTTCTTCACCAAATTAAGTCAAACCAGTCTCAAATTACTCCCAAGGCAATATATAAACATAATCAAGCAATTTCATGGCATAAAATTTAATAAACAAAGTGAATTAAGCATTTCAAGTTACAAATTTTCAAGTAATTCGTGAACAAACATGTGCAAAATTCATCAAAACCGGAGTGAGTTTGGAGAAAACTTACATAGATCGGGAAAATGGATGAAATAATCTTTGATTTGTAACAAATTTGAGCGAATTTGGTTGAGAAACGAGCAAGAACGAGTGAATTGAGTTCAGCGGTGATTTCTCGAGCAAAATGAGCAGCAGCAGCGAAAATGACCAAGAAAGGGATATATACAGAAATCCCGACTCTAGCGCCAAGTGACAGGCTTTGGCGCCAGACGATAAGTTTTAGCGCCTAGCGCTAGTTCCAACGCCTGGCGCTAGAGCCAAATATGTGGCGCCAGCAAAATTTCAGCGGCGATAGAATTTTCAGCCACTCAGTGCGGGTATTTCGACCCCTTACAACATTTTGGGTTCTTTGGTACGCCAGTTAGCCCCTCTAAGCAATTTGACATGATTTAGTAATTGGTTCGATTACAATTGCATAAAGTGATTGACCTGATGAAGGATCGTCTCACTTAGCTTAAAGAGCCTATGCATTGGCTCATCGCAAGACACCGACATACTGGTTCGTAATTCAGAAGGCACCGACATACAGGTTCAAAAGCAGCAAAAGCGTCGACGTACTGGCATAGCGGAAGCAAAGTTCAAGCGAGCTTTTAAAGATCGACAAGCATTGGTCTTCGGTAATTTTCCTCGGAATATTATCGCAACAAATGAGGATAGCTTTAGGCGAGGATATCTTCGGCAGCGTTCCCTAGCTTGCGGAGAGTTGTCACAAACAACTGGAGGTGATTTCAAGCGAAGTTGTCTTCGATCGTGTTCCCTGGCTTGCGGAAGATGGTCACAAAGTGCTAGAAGGTGGTTTCAAGCGAAGCAATCTTCGATGGGGTTCTCTAGCTTGCAGAAGTCTATCATGGCAGAATTGGAGGCAATTACAAGCGTAGCAGTCTTCAGGCGGCATTCTCTAGCTTGCAGGAGGTCGTCAAAACAAACAGCGGGATAGCGTTCCCTGACTTGCGAAAGGTTATCAAAAATACAGCAATACAGCAAATGCAGCAACAAATCAGTTACTTTCAGAGACGTGTGCTCGACGGTGCAAGATACACGTTTCTTAACTCTTTTATTTGTTTAACTAACGCTAGTTTTGCAGGTATTGGCGTTACAAGAATGATTTAGGATCACAAAACGTTCTGAATCATTCTCCGTCCCTGTCGATACTTTGACTTTTGCTTTCGAAACTTGCGTTTCTCCAAACTCAGTCAAAGTGGGGGCTTCTGTAAACACCCATTTGTGTCTCCCCAAAACCAAACCCGGTGATGAGTACCATTCGCGTTGAATCATAATCGAATGAAGTGAAAATGTGGAAAGTCTAGTGTTGCGGATAGTTTTAATTTCTTGTCTCCTCTCTCTGTTTTTGAAAACCTATTTTAAGAAAACAGCAAATCAAGTTTGGTTTGGTCCATATCAAGGGTCCAATAATAGTGTAGTTGGATGGGTCTTGAAAAGAGCTTTCCAACGATATATTATAAGCCCAATTCCGATGAATAATGAGGAAGTTATGGCCAAATTACTAAACTGGGCTCGGTTTGATACTTATATGCAGCCCAATGATCTAGAGGAGGGCCTAATATGGATTTATCATTCCTAATGAAATTATAACTGATTTTAGTTTTCTAGATTCTTCTAGAAGGTTCTTTTCATTCCTAATTCGATTAGCATTGATAAATTGACTTTGGTTGACTTTTTAGAGTTTTAATCAGAATAAAAGAGTGTTTTTAAGGAAAATGCAATTTTGTCCTTCTGTACGGCTAAATTTTATCAAAATTAAGAAAACGCGTGAAAATAATTTCTAGCGCCTGACGACAAGGATTAGTGCCTGGCACTAATACTTGGCGCCTGGCGCTTGCCTTAGCGCCTGGCGCTAATGTTCAGCGTCTGGTGCTAACCTGTTTTATCCTCGTCGAAACTCTGATTTGTTTTTCTATCCGTTTGGCTAATTTTCTCTATAAATAGCCTCCTAAAACCTCCGTTTTCAATCATCAAATATCATCAACTCTCTAGTTTTCTAATTCTCTTCTCTCTCTAAGCTTATTCTCTTTTTTTTCTAAACCAATCCTTTTGCATACAAAATTCCGCATTCACAAGACCAAGAAGCACCTAGCCAAATTCAAATTTGCCTTCGCCCTAGACGTGAAAGGTTTAATTTCTGAGGGTTTGGTCCCAAATCTCTATTTCGATTATTTAATTTAATTATATTGTTTATTATTTTCCTTGAAGTTACTATCGTGTGTATTTTGTTATTAGAAAGAGATACGAGGCATCCAAGTAAGTGCTTTAATTGATTTATTGTTCTTTATGATTTAGAAATCATGTCTAGGTTGTTATTATAATTCCTAGCGTCATGTTAGGGCGTTTTGATCTTCCTAGTATTATGTTTAGGGTAACAAATATATTTTCTATTATCAAATATGACAATTATGATTCATGCGATGCTTCCTATGTTCTTTCCTAATATCCATGTTAGTATCATGTTAGGGCTTAAACTTTGATTTTTGTTGTTTAGTGACATGCTAGGGTTTGTTATTAATCTTGTTAGTATCATGCCTAGGATCTTGCTATTATTATGTTTAACATGATTATTTTATGTTGATTATTATGATTATTTTCATGATTTATGATTATAATTGTTATAATTGATTGTTATTATTATTATATATGTTGCTTGATATTTATTGTTATTGCTTGATCACAACTTTTATGCATGTTTAAAGGGAATTTTGGTACTTGTAATCACACTTAATAAGATAATTAATAATCTTGTTTAGGATTAATTTGATTATAATTCAAGTGATCGCCAATAATAGTTTTGTTTGTGCATTAATATTCAACCAACATAGATAAAAAGGTTTAGGGTTAAACCTATTAATTGCATGTTAGTCAGAAAGCGCACATGAATACGATCAGAATAAAGTAGAGGCCTATTATTAGGGCAGGTTCAATCTCTTTTAGGTTTGATTTGTACCTTCATCCCCGAACTACCAGTCATGGTTCCAGACTTATTGGAGTTGACGATCTCCTGGATCGTTAAGGGGTGAAAACTTCACCTCGTGAACGGTTTACAAGTTCCTAAAACTTGTTAGCGACTCTTTTGCTCTATCTTCTTTCCCTTTGGACGCCACCGTACTTTAGTGTATGATCACAGTGGGGTTCAAGTTTGGGGTAATGCTTGAAATATTCCCTACAGTAACTAATCACTTATTTATTGCTAGTATCATGATTAGGTTTATTTATATTTGATTTGACTAACGCTATTATTGTTGAATTGCTTCCAATATTAATGATAATTCTATTATATTATTTATGATCACCACTTTGCATGTTTAAAGGGAATATGTAATTGAAAATCACACCTAATAAGATAATTTTTACAACCGGTTTAGGTTTCTTTTTAATCTTGTTGTTTAATCAAGTGATCATTTATATTTTAGAATCATGTGTCGCATTAATATTCAACCTATTTAGCTTAATAATAGTTTGGAGCAAATTGATTCTTTGTTTGTATGCCTTTGAGATCGCAGGAATCACTTTTCACTATAAGAATCGAGTAGAGGCCAATACGGGCGAATGTGACTCCATGACTCACTTCGTACCATCATCCCCGATCCTCCTTTCGTGGTTCTGAACCCTATGGAGTTAGTTATCTCTTGGATTATGAATGGGGTGTAACCTTCACGGGTCAATCGTTGTTGCCTATTGTTGTCCCTTTATCGTGGTTGTCTTTTATGATCCGTGAACGGTTTACAAGTTCCTTAAAAACTTGTTGGCAGCTCCCTACTTTCCTTGTCCCTAATCGTATATGTCAATTCCCACTTCCTAAGAGTGCCAAGCATATTCACCACATTCTTTTACGTAGGCTCACTTTAAACAACGCCTACAGATAGGGTTCGAAAAGAGCTTTCCAACGATATATTATAAGCCCAATTCCGATGAATAATCAGGAAGTTATGACCAAATTACTAAACTGGGCCCAGTTTGATATTTATATGCGGCCCAATGATCTAGAGGTGGGCCTTGATTTATCATTCCTAATGCAATTAGAATTGGTTATAGTTTTCTAGATTCTTCTAGAAGGTTCTTTTCATTCCTAATTCAATTATCATTGATAAATTGACTTTAGTTGACCTTTTAGAGTTTTAATCAGAATAAAAGAAGTGTTTTTAAGGAAAATACGATTTTTCCTTTCTGTACGGCTAAATTTTATCAAATTAAGAAAACGCGTGAAACTGATTTCCAGCGCCTGACGACAGAATTAGCGCCTGGCGCTAATGCTTGGCGTCTGGCGCTAATGTCTGGCGTCTGGCGCTAAGTCGTTTTATTCTCTTCGGAACTATGATTTGTTTTTCTGTCCATCCGACTGATTTTCTCTATAAATATCCTCCTTAAACCTCCGTTTTCAATCAACAATTCTTATCAACAACAATCAATTTTCTTATTCTCTCTAGTTTTCAAGATTCTCTTGATATCCTCTCTTTCTCTCTCTCTCTCTCTCTCTCTCTCTCTCTCTCTCTCTCTCTCTCTCTCTCTCTCTCTCTCTCTCTTTTAAACTAGCTTTTGCATACAAAATTCCGCATTAACAAGATCTAGAAACACCTAGCATTGTTCGAAGTTGCCTTCGCCCTAGACGTGAAAGGTTTTAATTTCTTAGGGTTTGGTCCCAAATCTCTCTTTCAATTATTTAATTTAATTGTTTGATTATTATTTTTCCTTGAAGTTACTAACGTGTGTATTTTGTTATTAGAAAGAGGTACGAGGCATCCAAGTAAGTGTTTTAATTGTTGCATTGATATTATGGTATAGAAATCATGTATAGGTTATTATTATGATTCCTAGTATCATGTTTAGGGTAACAACTATAATTTCTAATATCAAATATGCTTATTATGATTCCCCTAGTATCATGTTTAGGGTAACAACTATAATTTCTAATATCAAATATGCTTATTATGATTCCTGCGATGCTTCCTATTTCTTTCCTAATATTCATGTTAGTATCTTGTTAGGGTTAAAGCTTTGATTTTTATTGTTTAGTGACATGCTAGGGTTTGTTATTAATCTTGTTAGTATCATGCCTAGGATTTTGTTATTATTATTGTGCTTTAACATGATTATAATTATGATTATGATTATTTTTATAATTATTATTATTATGATTATTGTTGTGATTATGTTGCTTGATATATTTATTGTTATTGCTTTATCACACCTTTTATGCATGTTTAAAGGAAATTTGTACTTGTAATCACGCTTAATAAGATAATTAATAATCTTGTTTAGGGTTAACTTGATTATAATTCAAGTGATCGCCAATAATAGGTTTATTTGTGCATTAATTTTCAACCAACATCGGCGATCACTTGAATTATAATCAAATTAACCCTAACAAGATTATTAATATCTTATTAAACGTGATTACAAGTACAAATTCCCTTTAAACATGCATAAAGGCGTGATCAAGCAATAAAAATAAATATCAAGCAACATAATAACAATAAATAATAATGAATCATAAAAAAAAATAATAATAATAATAATAATTATAATCATAAATCATGTTAAAGCATAATAATAATATCAAGATCCTAGGCATGATACTAACAAGATTAATAACAAACCCTAGCATGTCACTAAGCAATAAAAATCAAATATTTAACCCTAACATGATACTAACAAGCATAAATATTAGGAAGAAAATAGAAGGCATCATAACAATCATATTTGATATTAAAATTACCCTAGACATGATACTAGGAATTATAATAACATCCTAAACATGATTTCTACATCATAACATTAATAAAACCATTAAAATACTTACTTTGATGCCTCGTACCTCTTTCTAATAACAAAATACACGCGTTAGTAACTTCAAGGAAAATAATAATTAAAACAATTAAATTAAATTAAATAATTGAAAGAGAGATTTGGGACCAAACCCTCAGAAATTAAACCTTTCACTCTAGAGCGAAGGCAACTTTGAATATGGCTAGGTGTATCTAGATCTAATGAATGCGGAATTTTGTATTTGAGAGAAGCTAGTTTAGAAAAAAGAGAGAGAGAAAAAATGATATATTGTAGATGATTGTGGATGAAAACTGATGATAGTTGATGAATCAAAACGGAGTTTTTACGACGTTATTTAAAAAGAAAATCAGCCAAAAAGATAAAATATCAAAACAGAGTTCTGGCGCAGATAAAATTGGATTAGCGCCAACGCTGGCTATTGGCGCCAGGCGCCAATGCTAGCGCCAGGCGCTACAGCTGGCGTTTGGCGCTGATTCAGAAATTCACGCGTTTTCTTAAAATCAGATAAAAATTGTCGTACAGGAGGATAAAATCGTATTTTCCTCAAAATATGTTCTTTGATTTTAATTAAAACTCTGAAAAGTCAACAAAAGTCAATTTATCAATGCTAATTGAATTAGGAATGAAAAGAACCTTCTAGAAGAATCTTGAAGACTAAAATCATTCCTAATTGCATTAGGAATGATAAATCCATATTAGGCCCTCCCCTAGATCATTGGGCCGCATATAAGGCTCAAACCGGGCCCAATTCAGTAAATTGGTCATAACTTCCTCAATATTCATCGGAATTGGGCTTATAATATATCGTTGGAAAGCTTTTGTCAAGCCCCATCCAACTACACTCCTATTGGACCCATATCATGGACCAACTAAACTGGATTGGCTGTTTTCTCAAAATAAGTTTTCAAAAACAGAGAGAAGAGAAAAGAAATTAAAACTTTCCGCAACACTAAACTTTCCACACTTTCGCTTCATTCGATTATGATTCGACGTGAAAGGTACTCATCACTGGGTTTGGTTTTGGGGAGACACAAATGGGTGTCTACAGTAGCTGATGCTGAACTCAGTGATCTTGAAAACCCACTTTGCCAACCTACTAGATTTTTCTACTTTGCCGAGGACTTTTTCCAGCGGCTGATCAGTTAAGACCGCTATCTGATGGCAAACAAAATAGGGCCTCAACTTTCGAGCGGCTACCACTACTACATAAGCAACTTTTTGAAGTAAGGGGTAGCGAGTCTCGGCATTTGTCAGAGTGTGACTGACAAAATAGATTGGCTGCTGAACTTTTTCTTCTTCCCTCAGCAGCACTGCACTAATGGTGGCTGGGCTGACAGCCACGTATAAGTACAGGGTTTCCCCTTCAGCAGGACGAGCCAGCGTAGGAAGTTGAGCAAGATGCTCCCGAAGCTGCTTGAAAGCTTCTTTTTGCTCGTCTTCCCAGATGAGCTCCTTTATTTTTGGAAGTTTCAGGGCTTTGAAGAAGGGTAACCCCTTGTCCGAGGCTCTTGAGATGAACCTTGACAGGGCTGCCATTCTTCCGGTGAGCCGCTGAACATCCCTCTTTGTTTTCGGCTCGGGAAGATCAAGCATTGCTTGCACCTTGGCGGGATTGGAGTCAATCCCTCTCTTGCAGACCATGAAGCCTAGGAACTTCCCAGACTTCACGCCAAAGACACACTTCTTCGGATTCAGCTTCATTTGGTGCTTTCTTAAGGTGGCGAAGGTTTCAGCCAGGTCCTTGACATGGTCTTTATCTTCTTTGCTTATGACGATAGAAACGTCAACATAGACTTCCATGTTTCGGCCTTTTTGCTCGGCGAAAACTTGATCCACCAGCCTTTGATATGTTGCCCCCGCATTTTTCAATCCGAAGGGCATCATTTTGTAATTGTACACCCCGGCGTTCGTGATGAAAGTCGTCTTGGCTCGATCGTCGGGATGCATGAAGATTTGATGACACCCCGAGAATGCGTCCATGAAACTAAGAAGGGCATGCCAACTTGTCGAGTCGACTAGCTGATCGATTCTCGGCAAGGGATAGAAGTCCTTCGGACAAGCCCTATTTAGGTCCGTGAAGTCAATGCACATTCTCCAGGTGTCATTTGCCTTCTAAACCATCACCACATTTGCCAGCCATTCTTGATACTGGCAGGGTTCGATGAAGCCTGCATCCAACAACTTTTTGACTTCGGTTGCGATGTCTCGGTTCTTATTTGCGGAGTAGTTCCATTCCTTTTGCTTAACTGGTCGACACGTGGGGTCAATATTAAGTTTATGAGAGATGAGATTCGGATCAATCCCAAGCATGTCAGCTGCCGAGAAAGCGAACACATCTCGATTGTCCCGAAGGAGTTGGATGATTTCAACGCGGACATTTGGATCAAGGTCCATTCCGATTGTAACACATTTTTCAGCGTCTTCCTCGGTCAATTCGACCGTCTCAGTCTGCTGATCCAGCTCCATGGATTTGGGGCCGGATTCTTCACTATCTGGCCTGCCGTCAATATCAACAGGCGTCCCAGACTTTTTCTTCGGCTGGCTCTCTGAGTCGTTCGGCTTAGATGAAGAACCGGCCTTTTCTTTCTCTGACCATTTTTCTTTGGCCAGAGAACCTTGGGCCGAAGCACTTAGGCCTTTCGGCTTCTTCGTATTTGGCTCTTTTTCTTTTTCTTTTTCCTCCTCATCCTCATCGTCGCCGTCTTTCGAACGACTAGTGGATGGGTTGAGGTAGTTGCACCATCGGGCCTCCTTTTGGCTGCCCTCAATTCTTTCGAGGTAACCGGCGTCTGAAACGTATATCATCATCTGATGGTAAGTTGAGACTACCCCTTGAATTTCGTGAATCATAGGTCTCCCCGTGATCACATTGTAAACTGAAGGAGCGTCAATGACAAAGAATTCGTCCATGACGTTCCAAGCTGCTTCAGCGCGGCCGATGGTGACAGGAAGGAGGACCTTCCCGTCAGGAAAAGTTGAAGCTCCAATGAATCCAGATACCGGGTAGGGTACTTGCGTGAGGTGTTTGGGCTTCAGCTTGATTTGATTGTAGGCCTTTCGGAACAAAATATTTGCTCCGCTGCCTACATCCACGAGAGTCCTGGAGACATCATGGTTGGCAATTGTTGCAACAATCACCAAGGGATCCACGTGAGGGAATGTCACCCCCTGACAGTCAGCGGCTGAGAACGTCATGTTCGGCGCCGGTGACTGAGGAGGTTGGACATCAGCATTGTTCACCTGGTGGGTCAGAGCCCTAAGGTGACGCTTATGCTCCCTTCGAAAACATGTCCCTCCGGAAATAACATGTATCGGGGCAAATTTTTCCTCCGAAGATTTGTTGTTGATCTTCCGGGGGAAGTCCTGCTCCTGCCGAGAGTCTTCTCAGACTTCCCAACCTCTTTTTTTTCGCCGTGATCCGCGATATATTTTTTCAAGTATCCCTTCCGGACCACATCCTCAATTTGGTCCTTCAGCTGGATACACTCTTCGGTGTTGTGTCCCGTGATTCATGGAACTTACACCAAAGATTTTTATTTTTCTGCTGATACCACTGGGGAAGTGGTCTCGGCTTTCGGTAACTCTGCTCTCCCTTCGTCACGCTGTAGATCTTAGCGCATGAGAGGGCGAGCGGAGTGTAGGATTCATATCTGCCCAGGTAAGGTGCAGATTTCTCCTTCTTCGGCTCGTTGACCGAAGCTTGTTTCGAGGCTTTCGCCTTTCCTTTCGACTTCTGGCCTTGGCCTTCGGTCGATTGTTGTTTTTGTTTCCCGCCCCCAGTTTGAGGTTGGGTTTTTGTTTTGTTCCACTCCTCGGATCGGATGAATTTATCCGAAGCACTCAGAGCCTCCTCCAAGGTCTGGGGTAAATTCATGACCATGAAGTCGGAGAACGGTCAAGTCTGAAGGCCGTGCTGAAGAGCAAAAACGGCCAACCCTTGATCCAGCCGAGAAATGCTGGATGACTCGTTGCTGAAGCGAGTCAGGTAGTCGCGAAGGCTTTCGGCTTCCCTTTGCTGTAGGCCCATGAGCTCTGCAGTTGTTTTCTCTCATCGGTTTGCCGTAGAAAACTTACTTTTAAACTTGGCGGACAAATTGTCCCACCCAATTATGGAACCCTTCTTTATTCCCTTGGAGATCCATGCTTGCGCGACCCCCTTGAGAGTGGTGGGAAAGTATTTACACCAGGTGGCTTCAGACCTGGGGCACAGGTGCATATTCCCCTCGTAAGAGGCAATGTGGTCCTTCGGATCCGAAGTCCCATCGTAGGTAATGTGCGATGGGATTTTTACCGTCGGCACATGCTCTTCCAAAATCCATTGCTCGAATAGAGAATTGGTGGGAAGCATCACGGCCTTGCCCTTGCTCCTGGCCGAAGGAACTGCTCTCTGCCCTCTAAGAGAGGTAGAAGTGGTTTTCGTTCCTTGGTCGCAAGGTCGGGCTTCGGTCCTTGGGAAGGAGAGGCGACTGTACAAGCTCGGCTCCCTGTGACCGAGACGGTCGAGGACGCTTCGGCGAGCAGATTATGGCCGAGAGGCAGAACTGCTGCTTTTGTGAGTTTTGCTCGAAGTGAGCTGAGTAGAAGGTTCCTTGAAGAAATGCGAGTTTCTTTGTCTTTCTCGCTCGGTTCTCCAAGTATCCTCCTCCCAATTTTCCTCCAACTTTTTGAAGGATTGGGGCCTCTCCCCCTCTTGTCTGGTTCTCCTCCGCTGATGCCTGGTTTACGGAGGTGATCGGTCACGAGGCGGTGGCATCATTCCAGCCTTCATGGCCTCCATGAAGACTGCCATAGCTCTCGCAATCTCCTTGGTGGAGGATCCCGTTTGAGGGGCCCCTCTATAAGTTAGAGGGCGAGAATGGATGCCCAAAGGCGGGCTCCGAGCGTTGGAACGAGTCCTTGGATTGGACTGAGCTTCAGCGTTGGACCGAGGAGGACTCGTCCTGTGCTGCGAGCGAATAGAAGGAGACTGAGAACACTCCCTTGATGGCCCTCCCGAGCTGTCCTCCCCGGAGGAACGTCTACTCGGAGAAGGTGGAGGAGACGGGGACGGTGAAGTAGGATCCAAGGGCCTCTTCCCCTCCGTCATCATTATGCGGCTCTTCTTCGATGAAGAAGGACCACTTTCGGATTTCTTGTTCTTGCGGTTCTTAGCCATTAATACTAAGATGAGAGCAAGATTGAGATTGGCTTAAAGATTTTTTGAAAGTCTTCCCCACAAACGGTGCCAAATTATTTCGGGTTAAAACAATGGGACCTTGCCGAAGGCTCTGAGAGGTGGTTGAAGACTGGGCTCGGTCCAAGTAATGTTGGGCCGAGGGTTTCTTGCACAGCAAACACACGTAAACTGGCCTCGGGGGTTGTGCCGAGGAAGGCCCCTCCGATGTCGAAGTCAAACAGTGCTTAGAGAGAGAAAGCTATGCAAGAGAATTTAATGCTTGAGGCAATATGTGAATGGATGATATGTGGTACAATTGAAGGCTTTTATACCTTAGCATGATGAGGAGAAATGGGCTTGGAGCCAAGTGGGCTGACCACATTGGTTGGGCCGTTGACTTGACTTGGCATGATTGGAGACTGGGACCTTGACCTTGGGCTTTGATTGAATCATTTATGGACCAGGCCCAATTAGGCTTAATTGGACCCAAACAACAATGATCATGGATTTTGGTGGATCATGAATTATAAGTTTATAACCCTCTTGTAGCTGTGGTTCGAGCAATGAAGGTAAGGGTGGCGCCAAGGTCACAGCAAGATAACAGAAATGGCATTCACAGCCTTCTGGAGGTGGTGGCGGCATCGGCGCTTGATATGTCCATTTTATATAGTAATTTACCCCCGTCCCTTAGTCATAATTAGTAGTGTTTTTGGCTCTTTCAAGCCATTTTTATTACTAATTTGTGTTTTCTAGTGTTTTCGTAGTCTTTGTTGAGTTTTGTAGGAAATTGCGCCTTTGGAGAATTTTCTCGGGTTTTTCATGAAGCGACTACGGAATTAGAAGTGCACGACCATCTTTGAAGCTCAAGGCCGGTTAGAGTCATCGAGCCGGTGATTAAGGGCTCGGTAATTGGGATCCCGAGGTATTTGGACCGAGTATTCAAGACCCGAAGAGGAAATCCGGATTGGGCCGAGAAATCAAGCCCAATCGAAGTCCGAGCCTCAAAGTGAAGCAAGGGCCCGATCGGGCAAGGTCTAGCACGATCGGGCGCGGCGTTGCTTGGTGTTGTGCGTGGCTTATAGCGCGCCCGATCGTGCGAGCGTCTAGCATGATCGGGCGATGCTGCTGAGAAGGAACGCGAAGAAAAAGGAGGGCCCGATCGGGCGGCCCTTCGCTCAATCGGGCGCGTGTTTTTATGGAGCCTGATTAGTTTAGTTTTATTTTTTGTTTTAGGAAACGTTTAAGTACGAGATTTGTACGGAATTTTGATTACCTTCTTTCTTAGACTTTCTCTCTCTACTTAGAATATTTCTCTCTCTTAAATTCTCTCTCAACTTTTGTTCTTAATTTTTCCATTAATTCCAGATTTCTTTTTGGTAACAATTTCTTCTCTTTTAATTTCAGCTATTTTACTTACTTCTTTGATTATGCTTTTATTTATTTATTTGATTAGTTTAGTTATGATTATGCGTGAGTAGTTTTATTTCTAGGGTTTATGAGGATCTAATAAATGATATGAAGGGGTAATTTTGTGATTGTTAATTATCAATGCTTGGTTGATTTCCTATTGATTGATTTAATGCTATGCAATTAGGTTTGACCAGATTTAATTGTATGAGTTTAGAAATATTAATTCGAGATTCGACAGATGAGAATTGATGTTTAGGCTTAGTTTCAATAGGCGGATTAATTTATAAGTGGTTAAGTCGAGATTCGACAGATGAGATTTAATACCGGTAAATTAACTCTGTGATTATAATACGTAGTGAAAGCCCTTTATAATCTGATTAACCAATGCTTGATGATTTCTTATTATGATTTGCCCTAGAATATTGTTTATTAGTGAACCTATGCCCTAGGCCTTTTAATATTTGATTTTCTCCCTACTTTATTCCTTTCGACCTTATTCTCCGTAGTTTAGATTTTATTCACAAAAATATTGGTTACTTAGATAATTTAGACCATAATAATTAATTAGGAATCGAAAGACCTGTTTCCCTGTGGAGTTCGACCCTACTTCCTTATCTACTTTAGTTAGAGGATTTAGGTAGTTATTTTTTATTAGGGGATACGACTTTACCCTGTCAAAATTTGGCGCCGTTGCCGGGGAAACGGTTCTATTTTTGTTTTCTGATTTTATTTTTGTAGTCTAGATTATCCCCTTTTGCCTCTGAGAACGTTAGTTCTTTGAGGCAACTCTCATATTTGTCTTTTAGTTCTTTGTTTATGCCCAGGTGTTCCAGATCAGGTTACATCCCATTCGACCCTGAGATCGAGCGCTCTTTTCATAGGCAAAGGAAACTCTATAGACAAATTCTGGCGGGTTCTGAGGAGGACAACAGTCGAAGAGATCCTCCCTCTGATTCTAGTGACACAGATATTCCTTTAGATTCAGAATCAGAGATGACGGCCCAGAAGAAACTCAGTGACTACTCGCAACCGAAGCTCACAGATTTCCCGCACCTTACTCCCACTCCGGCTTTAGATGGAGTTCAATTTGAGATCAAGCCCCAATTTATCACTATGATAGAGAGGAAGCAATTCAGTGGAGCTAAGGGTGAAGATCCTAATCTTCACATCGCAGATTTCTGCCAATATTGTAACACCATTAGACAAGCCGGGGTCACGCAAGACCAAATCAGGGAGATTCTTTTTCCTTTTTCATTATGTGGCAAAGCTAAATTATGGTTTAATGGTTTGAATAGAACTGCACTTGGTATTACTAACTGGGAAACTCTTGCTTTGAATTTCTATAATAAATAATATCCTGCAAAGAGAACAACGGTGCTAAGGAGTGCTATTCAGAACTTCACTCAAGAAGCTGACGAAACGTTATATGAGGCTTGGGAGAGGTTCAAGGATCTACAGAGAGAGTGCCCTCACCAAAATCTAGCACAATGGCAATTGATCCAAGCATTCTATAATGGACTTGGAAATTCTTCTAGATCAGTGCTAGATTCTGCAGGTAGTGGGAGGTTCATGAATTTAAATGTGGACGACGCAGGACAGGTTATCGAAAACATGGCAATACACAATTCTCAATATGGGAATCCGAGATGGTTTGCAAATAAAGGAAAACATAATGTCGATTCCGTATCCTTTTTGCAAGCTCAATTAACGTCTATTTGTCAAAAATTAGATAATCTTACTGCTGCTCCTAACTCTGTAGCTAATGTTTCTGCTGTTGCTAACAATGAAGCTTTTTGTGAAAATTGTGGAATTGTAGGTCATTGGGAGCAAGATTGTAGGAGCTCTATGGAACAAGTTAATGCCTTTCAAACTTATAGGCAGAATAACCCCTATTCCAATTCCTACAATGCTGGTTATAAATATCACCCAATCTTTCATACCGGAGCACCTCCACAGCAATCACAACAGCAAACCCCACCACAGCAATCACAACAGCAAACCCCACCACAGCAATCACAACAGCAAACCCCACCACAGCAAAAATATTATCATCCCAATTCCGGCCAGAAAAGACAAGCATCACCCTCATCATCTTCCAACCCTGCCATGACAGAAATTAGAGCAATACTTGCCAATATGCAAAAGCACATGGAGAGTAGGGACGCGCAAATTGATTCTATCCTAGCCCATAATAAAATCATGGACAATCAAATTGCACAACTTTCATCTACCCTACAATCCCGTCAGCAGGGAGCTCTACCATCACAACCTATCCATCCTACAGATCATGTCAATGCAATCACTCTAAGAAGTGGTTCACATTATGATGGACCTCCTATGCCAAAGGAAGATAGACCAGTTCCTGATCTAGATTCCTCTATACCAAACGCTAATCTTGCTAGCCCTGCAGGGCTACAAATAGATACTAACTCTACTAATGTTTCTGTGCATGGTAAATCGCAGGATAAGGGAGGAGATGTGCATAGCCCGGTTATCAAACTTCCATTCCCTAATAGACAATTGAAGAGTAAGTTTGATAAATAATTCGGTAAGTTTTTAGAGGTTGTGAAAAACCTGCAGGTAATTGTTCCTTTTACTGACTTAATCACTCAAGTTCCTGCTTATGCTAAATTTATGAAAGACATTCTGACTAAGAAAAGGGCCTTTAATGAAATAGAAACTGTAGCTTTCACAGAGGAGTGTAGCGCTTTATTGCAAAACAAATCCCCTCCTAAATTAAAGGATCCCGGTAGTTTTTCTATCCTTTGTCATATTGGGAATGTTTTTATTGATAAAGCTTTATGTGATTCGGGTGCTAGTGTCAGTGTCATGCCATCGTCTGTCTGCGCTAAACTTAATATGGGAGAATTAAAAGTTACTAATATAACTTTGCAAATGGCAGATCGTTCGGTAAAATACCCCTTAGGTATTTTAGAGGACGTACCTGTCAGAGTTGGTAAATTTTTTATTCCTGTTGATTTTGTTGTTTTAGACATGGCAGAGGACACACAAATACCCATTATATTAGGTAGGTCTTTTCTCCATACTGCAGGAGCAATCATTGATGTTAAAAATGGTAAACTAACCCTTTCTGTAGGTGACGATAATGTTACTTTCAATTTAGGGAAGGTTTTGAAAGGGCCTATGTTAGAGGAAAATTGTTGCTACATTGATATAATTGATATAATGGATGATATTTGTGATGATAGCTTGCCACAGGTGCTTGCGAAGGATCCCCTGTTGGGGTTTGGTGAGTCCGACTCACCGCGGAAACAACCCCGACCCAAGGAACCACTCGCAATTAATAAAACCATAAAGCATAAATAAATAATCACAAGAAAGGAAGAACGAATTTTACCCTCGAAGCGAGCTTCGCCCTTACAAAAACGGGCTCTTACTTGAAAGCTTCGAGCACCGCAAGCGTCGTGCCTCCAACGGTATCCACCCACAAAGGACGAACACGACTTTAAGGTCCGCTACCTTGGAGTTAGCAAGGTCCGACCAAAACCCGAGTGTTATTAGAGTTTAAGAGTTTTCCCAAAAATATGGAATGCTCTTTCTAACTCCCACTCAAGCAAAGAATTCTCAAGCCATGCCATGACTATTTATAAGGAAGTATGCCTTGTGAATTTCACTCATCTTTCAATGTGGGACTTTTCACAAAAAGATCCCACATGGAAAGATTGGTGAATTTAACCCTTAGTTAAATAAACAAAGGAACAAGTAACAAGTGTCACATGGTTAGGTGTGGACCACTTTCTCACTTGGTCCCCAAGGCATTTCACATGCAATGTGAACTAACCATGTGTCACCCAACCTTGAGCCCCAAGTTGGGTTCGGTTGGCCCATTTTATTTTGGCCCGTGTCCATGACCCATCAACCCGGGTCCACGGCCATTGCCACATGTGTCGCCACCGTGGCGCGCCGCCACCATGGCGCTGCCACGTGGCACGCTGCCAACGTGGTGGCTGCCACTAGGCGGCTACCAACGTGGCGGCCACGTGAGCTGCCACGTGTGCTGCCACATGGCGTTTTGCCATGTGTGCTGCCACGTGACATGCTCCTATTGGGCATGCATTCCTAGCCTTTTGCGTGGCTAGAATTTTACTTGTTACTTGATGCATTTTCCCGTCTCGCCAAATCCTAAATTTTGGCTCGACATTTGAGATTCTCCGACGCTCGGTTTCGACGCTCCAAGCTCGAATTTCCGACGTCTAAATGTTTAACACTCGGGCGACGAATTAATTTCTTCCGAATTAATTCGTCGAGTCAGTTCGTATATTTTGCTTGGGTGTGACCCGAAGGGTTCAGTCAAGATTAAGCTGTAATATTAATTATATTAATATTACTGATCGGAAGCGGCCTCCACCCAGGCATTCCGATCACTTGACCTTGCTGAATATATTAGCTTTCTAATAATTCTTAACCCGCTATCAGAATAATACACTTGTTCGAAGGACACCATTCCTTTCAATCTCCCACTTGTCCTTCCGGACAAGTGTGCATTTAGTGTATAGCCCCTTTCCTATGTCTCTTCATGAACTACAGAGTAAGATTACTCGTCATCTCTGTTACGTCCAGAAGTGTTTCTCGAAATCCGAGTTTGACTGTCGATAAGCAGATGATTTCTAAAATCCATCTGAGCACGGCCATGCATTTTCACAGTCTCGCTCTTCGAGAGGCCTTGTAAACAACAAGACATGTTCCCTATTGTTAGTAGGGGGACATTTCCAGTCTTGTAATGTAGCTTCTCTTACTAAGAGGACTCACCCGCCTGATATCTGTCTTTATAATCCCCAGTTACGGCAGACGTTTGGCGGATACCAAAGCGGACCAGTACTCAAACAAGAGATCTCCCACTACTCATGGTCAAAGGAAAGAGTTCCGATAGTAATAATGAGAAAATACTTATGACGATTTTTAAATCTCTTAAAGTATCCTCATAGGTCGATCCAGTATGGTTCTAAACCAATACCTGTGCAAATGATTTATATCCTCATAGCACAATAAACGGTGCTATAAATCATACTACACACTAATCTCTGATGGTCATCAATCGTCCACAAAATATGACCTTGATTAGGGATAATTTTCGATTAAAATATTCAATGTTCACTTAATAGGTGTTTCTTTATCCAAGCCATTGACTTGATACCCTATTTTGAATATTTATTAAAATCGAATGGACTCATTATTTAATTCTAAACCACAATTAAATAGTTTTGTGGAATATTTAGAAATATTTTATTCCACTATGAAACTTCACAATGTTTCATCTTATGATAAATGTTTTTTCCCAAATGTTTTAAGAGTAGTACTCTTCATAAAACATTCATAAAAATCACACTCATATTTGATATGCTTGATTTCTTTCATGAAATTATGAATGTTGTCGTTCACTTATTGCATAGGTTTAGTTATAATTACTTTGCAAACCTTAGCATCTTCATTATCCACCATTTCCATAATAAGATGATAAAATTTCAAATCTAAACATTTAGCATTTGATGGTTGTTTCACAATAGAGTTCGTAAACTTCTTGTTGGACCATTACTTTTGCTCCCACTAAACTTCTTGTTCATCAGAATTTCTATGTTTCTCCATAAGTCAATCCTCTTATTAACTTTATGAGAAAACACGTTCCAATTCCTTCATGCAATGCTTCCTTTAATCCTATGACGGATTCCATGTGCTTGCTTTCAAATCTAGCATTATTTAGATTTTCAAAACCCTTAGACTATTCCATAGTCACTTCCAAAATCCTATTTTGGGTAGGCGGTTTTTGTATCTATTTTGCCATATTTCATATGTGCAATTTTGCTAGATCAATCACGAAAAGACTTGAGCATTCCGATTGGTGAATGGGATTTTATTAAAATCAACTCCTTGATATTAATTATATCCTTTACAACCAATCTAGCTATGTATGCATATACATTTCCACATTTGTTAGTTTTCTCCTTGAAAACTTATTTGCAATCGATGGGTCTTTCACCTTTCATGCAAATTAATCAAGTTTCAAACATGATTTTCAAACATGGAGTCTATTTCGGATTTTCATGGTCTTTAACCATTATTCGGAATTTGGATTTGTCGTAGCTATCTTACAAGACATTAATCCTTTACTATCTAATAGTAAATAGTATGCTTGTAAGTCTTAGTTTTGTTTCTAACTTAATAGAAAATTTATGGGATTCAATCCAAGCCTTTGGTGAATTCTATACCTATACGGGGCAATTGCATCAAACACTGAGTTTTAAGGCGCTTTCAAAGCCCTTTTATTATGTTGATCTTACTCCAACATTTTTAATGTTTTGTGAGTAATGAATTCTCTTTTAAGGCACTTGTAAAGTCCTTTTGAGTATTCTTGATCAAGCATTCTCATGAAGTCCTTTAAGGTCTTCCGAGATTCTCAGTTCTAGTTTGTTGCTAAGTTCGATGGTCATCGAGTTTATTTGTCTCCCACTTGTCGTTTTGGAAACGTGTTACTTTCCAGAAAGACACTACTTAGAGCAACAAACAATTTTTGTTCTCAATTAGGATGTGGAGGTAATACCCGTAGTCTCACTTGAATGCTTACAAAGAGACATGTATATTGTCTTTGGGTAAAAGTTCGTTGTGAAACAAACAGTTAGCTCCTACTTGAGCTATCTTAGTCTTTATTGAGCCATTCAGCTCCCACTGAGTCACCTAGCTCCCACTGAGCTAGTGAACTCCCACTAAGACTAAGAGCCTTAGACATATACTTGAAAAGACTTTTAGAAGTTATTTCTATCCATAACTGAATATGGCATCCTTTCTTAGCTTCGACACATTGTTTAGTGTAACATTAGTCATTTGTGCAAATCTTTAAGAACTTTATAGGAAGGGTTGTGAACCATCATTGTTTGAGTCATTTTCAAATGACACCGAGGTCTCCATGAAGACACACTATGTTTTTTGTGGAGTTATTTATGAAAATCTCCATTCATAACTTTGAGATAGTCACGCTTGGCTCAAGCAAACATCGCTCGATCTAATCTAGACGTTTTGATATCTTGCCAAGTCGATTCTGTACTTCACTGAACTCTTGAGCTACTCAAGTCAAGTTTGTTCACATTTGATGAATATAGCCATATCCTTTCAAATTCTTTGTGAAACGTTGAAGTAATTGAATCCTCTTTAGCCTTCGGAGTCAACTGTCTATACCAAGAACAATAGCTCTCTGTTTTGTCGGTTTCAACAAGTAAGACTTGCTTGTCTTAGAACGATTCCAAATCGAGCAACTATCAAGAGTCTATCTAATAGAGCCTTTGAGTACGTTCTTGTCGTGTGACATTGCTAAAGATGTTCGGAATGCAAATCAAGCCCATGACTTGAACTTAGTGAGTTTATCATGTTTAGGGAAATGTTTGTTTATAATCAGGCATTCTTGACTCAATGCTTGGATAACCATGCCATTCAAATAAATCTCGCAACTATTGCTCATTACTTTGAATGTGAGTCTTTCCGTGTGTAAACGGATCAATTGCTGATTATGGGACATAATAACCATTACTTGTTCCAGCCTTTGGCTTAAAAGGTCTTTAAACAAAACATACGACCTTACAACTGATGTAGCTCTTCTTGCTTCATTCTAAGCTTGTAAGTCGATAACTTAGCTTAACTTCAATAGTTTGAGGTCACTATCATAGTGGAACACTCAAGCAGTATCCGATACTTGTGAAGATAACGAATTGCTAAGTTAACTACAATAACATGAACTTATGAGTTGAAATGAAATCTAATTCCTTTTCTTCGTTCCTTCTTTCCTATATTTCTTATCATACAATATCTCATAATCTTACTTTAAGAATCATTTCTTTAAGTACCTTGACTCTTATACTTTGTTAGGCATAATCAAGCACCTAGTGCGCCGTAAAACAAAGTTCCATCTTTTCCATTAATTCTTACTCGAATTACTACATCAATGAGTCCTACTCAATTATGTATGATGCGAAAGGATACGTTGGTTGTCAATCTTGAGATTGCAACTCAATTCCTCATGTTTTATCAAAACTACCTAGTATTTTGAATACATGATGTCCAACCGTCCTTTCGGACTTAGTTATAAAAGTCATTTATGAGAATTGTATTTTAGAAATGCTTTTCCTGTCTTTGAGATCTATTCTCAAGGATTTCCTTTACCAATCATGGAAACAATATTATTTGATTTAGAATACTATAAATATAAGTGCTAAGTATAACCATTTATCAAGAACATAATAAGTTTGAAATTTAATAGCATTCATGCAAACTTCAATCTTATTAAACGTCTTATTTACGCATAATAATTGTCCCTATTTGGCGAAAATAAGGCGATTCCAAGATCCGAAGAAACAAAGAGTGGTTAAGCATGCTTTGGCTTGTCTTAAACACTCAATCTTCTAGAGTAAGCATTGCCTTGCTAATGGCTCTAAGCCACTTTTGGTTAGACAATCATCGCATCTAATGCATCTTTGACGATGTATCTCTTTTGCCACGGTATGTGAGGACTCCTCACTCATACCGATGAGTTAAACCAAAACCAACGTGCACACCCGGTGTGCCTTACGCGCCTTGGAGAAGTGATGGCACCTCGCTTTGGCGTAGCCTACCATCATCCTCGTCCGGTCAATAAGTGTCGTTTTGGAAAGGCAAGTTTGACTCAATATTATTAGGGACCTAGGATTTCTATGTTGGTTGATTTAAGTGAACTTAACTAATCATCGCAACATCAAGAAAACCTAAACATGCATCTAACGAATAATTCACATATATATAAGCATAAAATATAAAGCGAAATTATAGATGCATATTGGCAACTAGCATGACCCCTTGAATTCTTCAAATCTTCAAAAGGTCTTCATTTGCAATTCAAGGCTTTGTCTTCCAAGATACGTCGTCTTCAAGACTTAACCAAACTATGCAAAATTACTAGTGTCTACGACTAGGAATAATCTAAATATAAAGGTGCAAAAATACTTAACGGTGCGTAGACCGTATTTAGATTTACAAAAATACATAACGGCACGTAGTCCGTATTTTCTATCCTAGTCGGGTCCCACTAGTTGCCATTTCATAAAACCTGTGAGAGAGAATATACATTCCATTCATCCATTCACTATTTGTGAATGGCCCATGCAATTTACAAAATCAAACAAGTAAAATGCATTTAAACAACGCGCGCACTAGTAACTAATCTAGGTGGTTAATCCGATTAACACGCCTAATTAAAACTAGTCAAAGTTGTTTAACCGATTATGTAATTGACGTCATTAATAATTGAAGCGCTCCCACTAAATTCCGCATTTCCCTTAATTAATCTAATTAATTAAGTCGGTAGCACCCAAACTTGACAAAATAAAATTTTGCCAATGCCGCTCAAAACCGAGGCCTAGCCTCCCAAAATTTTAATTAAAATGAACAAAATTAATTAAAATAAATAAAACGGCAAAATAAGCAATATTACGGCTAGTCACCTCACCGCACCAAGCATACGCACACACCCAAAAAAAACCGCACACACGGCCCACGGCACGCGGCCACATGCTGCTGCCACGGCACGCCCGCGTGTGGCTGCTGCAGCCCGTGTGCTACTGCCGCGCGTGTGGCCGCACGCAAGGTGGGGCAGCCACCTTGGCAGCCACATGCGGGCTGCTGTGCAGCCCGGCTCGCCAAGGTGGTTCTTTGCCTCGTTTTGCGTGCCATGGCCTCGGGATTTGATCCCTTTTCGCGAGACAAAATTAATTAATTCTAAATTAATTTTAGAACTAATTTAATGAGCAAAATAAAAAAAAAATTAAACAAGTCTACCTTAATAAAATTTTCAAAGTGCAAATAACCAAAATAATTCCAAGAACCATTCTTAATTAAATTGGTTTAGCTTGGTGCAAAATTAAATTGAGGCAATTTCTCACTTTCAATTTAATCAATTTAAATTAAACTTGAGAATTTGACAAAGTAAGGG
The DNA here is from genome assembly GCF_948465745.1 of Chenopodium album. Lineage (NCBI taxonomy): Eukaryota > Viridiplantae > Streptophyta > Magnoliopsida > Caryophyllales > Amaranthaceae > Chenopodium > Chenopodium album. The sequence goes on along the minus strand of NC_137834.1, from coordinate 39,373,271 downwards.
GAAGTTGGAAAAATATGAACTTTAATGTTCAAATGAAAATTCCAACATCTAAATTTTGTGAATCCTTGAAATTATATCTTCCAACATGAAGATAACCAAATTTCTATCACAAAAATTGAAACTTTATGTTTCCAATCAACTCAAAATGATTAAAACAACAAAGTTTAACATAAAATAACATGGAATTTAGTGGTTTTTAAAGTTTCAATCACTTATCACAAATAAAGATTGAATCTTTAACACTTAGGAAGCCTCAAAAATAAAATTTTCACACTAAAAAGCAATTAGTTTGCAATTATGTGAAAATAAATCAACCTTTAAGCATCAAATACTAGCAAGTAAGTGTGCTTTAAGGGGACTTAAAAATGCAGAAAATAATGCAAATAATCAACCACATAATCAACAAGTTATGACATTAATTTCAAGGTTAGAAAAGACTTAAAATTTTTCGTCAAAAACGAAAAACCCCTCGAAAAAAGCATTTCTAGTCAGAATTTGGCTAAAATCACAGTCCCTTTGGAACAAAACCTTTCCAGAACACGTTTTCCACCCAAAATTCACTAGTCTTGGGCGAAAATCTGGGTTCTGGGCCAAACTCGACATTAAAAACGGGATTAAAATAAATAAAACCGAGCTACTAATCTAATTAGCAACTTAAACCAGAAAATTAAGCCAAAATAAGCCTTGAAAAACATGGTTATAAAAATAAACGAGCGGGGCTCCGATACCGCTGTTGGGGTTTGGTGAGTCCGACTCACCGCGGAAACAACCCCGACCCAAGGAACCACTCGCAATTAATAAAACCATAAAGCATAAATAAATAATCTCAAGAAAGGAAGAACGAATCTTACCCTCGAAGCGAGCTTCGCCCTTACAAAAACGGGCTCTTACTTGAAAGCTTCGAGCACCGCAAGCGTCGTGCCTCCAACGGTATCCACCCACAAAGGACGAACACGACTTTAAGGTCCGCTACCTTGGAGTTAGCAAGATCCGACCAAAACTCGAGTGTTATTAGAGTTTAAGAGTTTTCCCAAAAATATGGAATGCTCTTTCTAACTCCCACTCAAGCAAAGAATTCTCAAGCCATGCCATGACTATTTATAAGGAAGTATGCCTTGTGAATTTCACTCATCTTTCAATGTGGGACTTTTCACAAAAAGATCCCACATGGAAAGATTGGTGAATTCAACCCTTAGTTAAATAAACAAAGGAACAAGTAACAAGTGTCACATGGTTAGGTGTGGACCACTTTCTCACTTGGTCCCCAAGGCATTTCACATGCAATGTGAACTAACCATGTGTCACCCAACCTTGAGCCCCAAGTTGGGTTCGGTTGGCCCATTTTATTTTGGCCCGTGTCCATGACCCATCAACCCGGGTCCACGGCCATTGCCACATGTGTCGCCACCGTGGTGCGCCGCCACCATGGCGCTGCCACGTGGCACGCTGCCAACGTGGCACGCTGCCACGTGGTGGCTGCCACTAGGTGGCTGTCACTAGGTGGCTGCCAATGTGGCGGCTGCCAACGTGGCGGCCACGTGTGCTGCCACATGGTGTTTTGCCATGTGTGCTGCCACGTGGCATGCTCCTATTGGGCATGCATTCCTAGCCTTTTGCGTGGCTAGGATTTTACTTGTTACTTGATGCATTTTCCCGTCTCGCCAAATCCTAAATTTTGGCTCGACATTTGAGATTCTCCGACGCTCGGTTTCGACGCTCCAAGCTCGAATTTCCGACGTCTAAATGTTTAACACTCGGGCGACGAATTAATTTCTTCCGAATTAATTCGTCGAGTCAGTTCGTATATTTTGCTTGGGTGTGACCCGAAGGGTTCAGTCAAGATTAAGCTGTAATATTAATTATATTAATATTACTGATCGGAAGCGGCCTCCACCCAGGCATTTTGATCACTTGACCTTGCTGAATATATTAGCTTTCTAATAATTCTGAAGCCGCTATCAGAATAATACACTTGTTCGAAGGACACCATTCCTTTCATCCCCTAGAAGAAGTTCTCTGCGGGAATTTATCTAGAGACAATGCAAGCGTTTGGGGTAATGAGGTACAAGATATTGAAAAAGCTCTTTCCTTAAAAGAGTTAAGCCCCAAGGAAACAATGAAGGTGGTAAATTTCGTTCATGAATCAAAACCTGCAGAGGTCAAGAAACCTGAGCTAAAACCTCTCCCTTCTCATTTAAAATATATTTTTCTGGATGAACAGGAACTACACCCCGTGATCATCAGTACTGCACTTACTGACCTACAAACTTCCCAACTTCTAGGGGTTCTCAAAACCCATAAGAAGGCTATTGGGTACAGTATTGATGATCTCAAGGGTATTAGCCCTGACTTTTGTATGCACAGGATACATCTAGATGATTTAGGTAGTTATTTTTTATTAGGGGATACGACTTTACCCTGTCAACGTTGACGGTGGTGGTGATTGAGGAGGAGGAGAATGATAAATGTATGGGTAGAAGTCATATTTTGGAGGTAGTTTGTGGTAACACTCGTAATAAGTATCCTTTTTCTTTGTCTTCTTGCTTCACCAGAATTTGAGCTTCTTCTTCATTGCTTTCTTCAACTTCATTAAAATGAGATTTCTGATTGTTGTGAGTTGTGTTTTCTTTTAGTTGAAAAATCTAATACTACGTATATAAATGAATATGAATGAATTAAACTTTTCAAGCTTACTTACTGTTGAGCTTTTGAAACTTTTGGTGACCTACGATCCCGTGCACCCACCCAAAAGAGTATTAGTTCAAGCTTTGAGAGTGTGAACGTGAGTATACAAGTCTGGTTTAGTAATTACTGATACTAGAGTGAATCCGTGCTAATGCACAGTATATACGTAGTATGTATATTTACAAAGAAAACAATCGGGAGACGTGGAAGTTATTTAAAAAAAATATAAATAAAATAGAAATTATTTATTTGGTGGTTAAAAAAAAAAAAAAAAAAAAAAAAAAAAAAAAAAAAAAAACATTGCATAAGATTTGAGAATTGGATTTTGAAGGGTTGTGGTTAACTTACTCTTAAATTGTATAAAAGACTACTAATTAATTATGTTACTAATTAATTATGTATAAAAAGATTACTAATAAACCCCTCTCCCTTTTTTTATAAAAATAAATCACTTCTTTTATTTGAGAAAATAAAAGTTAAATTGGTACGATTCTAATAAGTGGGTTTGCTTAATTTTATATACAAACACCTGTCAAAGTGATGTATGTACCAATGCAAAAGTCAAATTGAAGCACTTATAAAAGTGAAGACAGATATAAGATGTTTTGTTACATATTGTTAAATTAATTATGAATAACTCTTGTAAAATAAACTGATTATGAATACCTTTCTTTTTCCTCCTTTCTCTCTCCTCCTTTCTCTCTCCAAAACCCTAGCCTCCATTGTTGAATTTTGAAGGGGCTTCCATCGATTTTAATCGGTGGAAAGCCCTAATCCTTGTTTCTTTATTGTTTTTTTAGGTTTATATTAATACTTCCTCCTTTTGGGAGGTTCTTTTCTCCCTCGAAAGAAAGGGTTTTCGATTTCCTTCGAAAGACAAGGGTTTTTCGACCTCCTTCGAAAGACAAGGTTTATATCAGAAGGAAATCATCCTCACGGCTACAAAGGATCGTAGATTGTCTCTCCAACAATGCTGTAATTTTCAGCGATATAAGGGGGAGATGCTCCGCAGTGCAAGATCTACTCGACGATCGTAGTTTTTATGAAAGGAAATTCTATTTGATTCAATATCTTATGTATTTGTTAACGTTGAATCTCTATTGTAGATGTCGTATGACTTTTAAATTAATGAAATATTTTTGCTATTCAAAAAAAATAAAAAAAAATAAAAAAACTGATTACGAATACCTTATAAGAAGTATAAAATAAAAAAGAGAGAATATAAAACACCAAACCCAACTATAAATAGACATATTTTTATATACAAAAGGAAGGTATTATCTGGTCATACAACAGGAAGAGGGAAGATACAAAGGGGCAAACTAAATAGTCAGCTCTCATCATGTATGGACACATGAAGTAGAGGAGACCAGCTTCCTTAGCCTATTTAACCTATTTAATTTCTTGAGGAGGAAAGTAACAGAGACCCTCCATGACAAAACATAAGCTGTAAAACAAAACTAAACTACAACAGACAGCAGAGAGTCGGTAATTCCCCTTTATATGCTGCCTACTAGCTTCATCCATATTCCATACCATATCACAACTGCTTACTATCAACTTTTCCCCTCTTCCTTGATTCCCTCTTTTCTTTACTGCAGTTTGGTTGTCTATTTTCTATCATTATTTTGACTTGAGCTAGGGTGATTTTTCAATTTCCTCTCAAGATTGCAGGATAGCGAAAGCTAGCAACTTGGTCCCACAGCAGATGACTGCTCCTCTGAGGCAGCAGGCATTTCAGCATCAGTATAGCCTGGTTTTGCTTCCTCTTCAACACTAATTTTACTCTTAGGTGAGAGACGCTTGACTTCTTCAGATGTGTAGATGAAGATTTTTCTGACCATGCTGCAAAACTCCCTGAAAACAAAAAGACTATCAAGTCAGAAGCAAATGTTTATAATAACACAACTAACACACCAAATATTCAAATTGTTGGCTGATAAATTCTACTTAGGCCAAGGCTTTTTATTTATTCCATTTTGTCAATGATTGGTATGTCCATATGGGATTGGGGAATCTGCATCAGGAAATATTCTTATCTAACTTACTGCCATGGATCGTCTCCAACCATCATCATGTCATCCTCATCATCTGTGTAGACAACCTGCCATTTCCCTGATGAACAACAAAGCTCCCCTTTAATATCAAACAGCTGCTCCAGTTTCTTAAGGAGGTCATTATAACAGTCAAAGCGAGTCAGATCTACTGCCCTCCCAACAGCCACACCTTGCATATGAACCTGATATAATACCATTAACAGCAATATTAAATACATTTCAATATATCTGAAAAAGCTAGTGGAGATGTAAAGTCTCCATGTTCCACCTTTGTTTCCCCCTTCTTTTAGGACAACGTAAACAATTAATGGGCAAAAGGCTTACCATCTTAAATTCTTGGTTTATAATGGCAAATAGCTTACCAAAAAAAAAACAAATAACAAGTTTCTCTTGGAAAAAATACAAAAATAAGATTAATGGTTCTATAATTCTAAGAATTCAGAATTGAATATTTTAATGCAAAAGTACAAACTATGTTAAAAGTGCCTCGCAGTATCAGAAGCTCATACACTATGATCAACAGAAATCTGGCTTACAATGGCCTTGTAATCAGACAAATTTTGATACTTTGGACCTTTGGTCATGGAATCATCATCATAGTTACTACTACATAGTATTTCAATATTAAACATTCCTTATCCTAATGACCAAAACTCTTTCACCCAATATTAAACAAGATTCCAAATAAACAACACCAAGGTAAAACAAAAGCTAACTTCACAATAAACAACAAAAAGAAATCAAATAGCAAAAAGCCCAAGGTATAACAGGGAACCATAAAAACAAACAGACCACCTCACAAATAATCTAAACAGTGCACATTTGACTGCAACCCATGCATCTCTAACTAGCACAGAAAGAGAGCTATACTTCAAGGAGTGTCAAATTAGAATTTACAAGGTTCAGTTTAGCCCCATCACACTCTGAAATGTTGTCTTTTTAACCACTTTCAAATTCAATAAGAGGAGGCTCAGTAAAACGGCAAAACAAGGACACTAATGAACTATTATCATATTTATCAATGAGAAAACAGTTACCTTTGTGCATGTACGGCTTGGCTTATTCAGAGAAGTTTTGTCAGGATCACAACTCAGGGAAGGTACATCAGGTCGATTAACATTGGATCTATCAGATTCAGCTTCCAGAGATGGAACAGGTTGATCCTCACCACCCCTAGTAGAAGTTTCATACAAATTGGAATGATCAAAAAGCTGAATTCCAAATAAACGGCAGCCAGCTCCACTACTCTTTCTCTTTTCGCCAGATTCTTTGTTTACAACTGAACCAAGCGACTCTGATGCATTTTCTGCTATATGGGACCAATAAATGGAATGGCTGGATAGCGCAGGAAGGGAACTGTTTGCTGTGAAACCTACTGAACCAGCCTTTGTCACAGAAGAAAATTGATCACGGGTACGGTCGACTTCAGCACATGCAGCAGCAGGAGATTCAACCGGAGACTTCCAGATTCCTAACAGAACAAGAAGAATAAAGATAAATAGAACACTGTATGTAAAAACATTGACCCAAGCAAAAAAAAAAAAGAAATATACCCAGTGCAGACAAATCTGTCGCTGACGATGGCATCACCGCAGGTCGTGGCCGCTTATTCCTTTGAGTAGGCTGGGAGTTGCTAGAATTATTTGCTACTAGCGGTTCCAATTCCCAAGGGGAAACTCTCTCTGGGCGCATAATTGATGAAGGTTCATCCCATTGAACCTGCCAAGGGATGCATCAGATATAATGTAGCACTTTATGACACTCGAAACAACTCAGTCAACCTTGAAAACAAGTAATATTTGGTACTAGTAAACTCCTCTCACTAGCCTCAAGTTAAAATTGATGTGTATGTGTAGCAGGAGAATATCTCACACTTTTACATGACTGCAAAATTATTTAAACAGCACTATATGTGTTATTCTCAGGAAAGACCTATACCTTCAAAGATCTCCATTCAGAGTTGGCCCAACTTGATGATGAAGTATCATTGACACCAACAATTGTGCCACTGAACCTGTCAGATTACAGAAGCAAGCAGATAAGCAAGTAGATATAGTAAAATATAAGGCAAGGCCCAGCACGATATATACCTTCTCTCAGGAACTTCATCACCTTCGAATCTCATTTTGAACCTCATCCCAACAGAAAGCTTGTGGCTCTTGGCCTCAAGGTACTTGTTCACACTCACAAGGAACTCAGACCTACTAGTTCTGTCACAATAAAGCCTCTGTCAGAAATTTATGTAAACGGAAACAAAGAACTATGGAGTCCAATGATCAAATAATACACTTCATCCTTTTCACAAAATTGCAACACTTTCAAGATGCACAATGTTTTGAGTAACAAGAGAGAATGTATAAGGGTTGTTAACCAATAAAAATATAGAATAAGTATAGTTTAAATGTTATAATTTAAGTGATGGACAAAGTGCAAAATACATGCACTATGAGACCCCTACAAACAAAAAAACAAACAAAACAAAACAAAAAGAGAGAGAGAGAGAGAGAGAGAGAGAGGTAAATCCCAATTAGTTTAAAAATTTATCTCTGCTTATCCATAAAAAACAAGTATGAAGTAATACAGGTTAATGACTGCTTCATTTTTTATAAAAAAAAAAATGAAAAATAAATATAAAGAGAAGCGGTTTTTGTATCCAATACTGTTCATACTGTATAAGATGTCTGATTTATTTTTAAAAATGTAACCAGAGCAACTAGCATGCTGCACCAAGTTAGAGAGCTACAAACACCAACAAATAGTGATTTTTGCTCTGTTGGAGTGTAGGAGTTAAGTGCCTAACAGCTATCTATATGCAGCATCACAAACATATAAAGGATCAAAAGTGAAGAAGGAAAAAAGTTAAACTAACACAAACAAAAAAGAATGATAACATCACCTAACAATATTAAAGGCAAAATGATCAAATAGGTGGCATCCAGACATAAGCAGCCATCAACAGAGAAGCTATCCTAGTTTCTAGACTCAATTACCAAGGAGTGGGTCCATTATGTATTCCTAATAGATGTCAGCTAATGATTTCACACATAACATAAACCTTTATTTAAAACTGCAACAAAATGGATGGGCATGCTATGACTAGAAACTAGGATGTACAAAATTAAATTAAAATTTCATGAACCTTGGCTTGTAGAAAACTGAAAATAAGGTTCCAGTTTGAATTGCATGGGCTGCTGTGGCAAGGACACCAAGGTGCATGCTATGACTAGAAATAACAGAAGACGGCATATTGTTCAACTGCCTCATTACCCTCCTTACTCCAACACGCAGTTCTCCATTTTCACCTCTGTCAATAAGTAAATAGGACAGATAAATTTGGTATTAGAAAGTCAAGTAGAAGGCATTAATATATCTACTTTTTAATTCTAATATTTAATTCCAAATATGGTGTTTGGGAATAACTAGAATTTAAATTTTAGAATCAATTCATCGTGTTGTTTGGATAGACTAGGATTTTACTTTCACATTTGGATTTTTCAATTGGAAAAAAAAAAAAGTAAAATGCCAATAACAGTCGTCGTCCTTCCGAACATTGCGAACTCCAATTGCTCAACAATGGCGATGCAACACTGAGAACTCCAAGATAAGTTCAACAATGGCGATAAAGTGTCGAGAACTCCAATGGCGCCGAGAAAAAAGCAGCAATATCGCCTTGTACCTGATCGTGGTCTTCTCGTTAAACATTGCCGTTTTCTTCGATGAAATTAACTAATTAAGGTTAAAATTCATCATCACTAGTTCATCGGAAAGTGAACACCCTACTTTCTTCCAACGACTAAGGTTGAAGCGGTGGAGCCAGGAGGAAGAACATTTATATAGCAGAAGAGAGGAGAGAGAAAATGTGAGTAGCTTTCATGTAAAATTAGAGAGAGAAAATGTGAATAAATTTCCTGGAAGTTGAAGGTGAATAGATAGTACATCACTTGGAATTGAAATAACATGGTTTTAAGATGGATTTCAAATTCTTTGGTTAGAGCTACTTTTGATAAGGCTGTGGAATTGAGCCAAATTCAATTCCAAATGCTTTGAGTTTCCAAACAGCTAAATTGGGACAAATCCAGCATTTGAAATGAAATGACAATTCCCAAACAAACCATTAGAGATTTTACCTCAAAAATATAAATGCGTCCCCAGCAACTAGCTTCTTGGAACTGACAAAAACACTCCATCCCGTAGTCAGTAGATGGCGTCTTGGTTGCCCTGCATAATATCCTTAAAGATAAGCAACTTTTGCAGATTCATAACTTGGAATCCCATGAAAGCCAAGAGCAGCAAAACTGATTATAGACCAACAAATAAACGATCACTCTGGTATATGCAGACTGTACAAAAGCATTAAGAACAACTGTGGTACCCATCAATACCTAAAGGAAGTAAAATCATGGTAACACATCATTTTCAGCCATACATGTCTAGAAACCTACTAGCAGTAGAAATTTTAATCTGTGTGATACTACGGCATCTTGGTTCATCGAATTGCCAAGTTGAAACTCATGTAATAGCACCATAATAACACAAAGATCAGGTAAGTAATCCAGCACATCATATTAAGGTGATACAGATGAGAAGCGGAATTTTGAGTTTGTCAAAAGGATTTCATTCCTATTAAGCAGCTTCTCAAGCTTAGCTTCAGGGCTATCAAGTTCTTCCTAGCAGAGCTTCTACTTTAGAAAGGACTGCCAATACTTCTGATCAGTGTATAGGCAAAAGGTGACATGCACCTTTTTCTTCCAGATAAAGGCAATTTTTATGTTGTGCACAAATTGTTTTTCACCAAATTTTGTTCTTTTTATTTATTGCATTTCACTTCAATGAGGCACACCAAAGGCACAGACCTTTCTATACATTTCTTCTGATGTTCCAGGCATTTCCCTTGGTCTTTGTTAAAGAAAGTATCAACTAACATACTTCCCAAAAGAAGTATCAACTAACATACTTCTTTTTATTCATTGCGCCTCACTTCAATGAGGCGCACCAAAGGCACAGACCTTTCTATACATTTCTTCTGATGTTCCAGGCTTTTCCCTTGGTCTTTGTTAAAGAAAGTATCAACTAACATACTTCCCAAAAGAACAACTAGGTACAAAAACACATTGTCAGAAAATACAGGTGTGCTCACCTCGAAAAATGTGACGGAAATGCCACTCACTACCATGGAGATCTGTAGCCACAAGCTCTTGCCAAGGTGGTTGCTGAGACATATCCTGCAGAGTGAAGAAGTTCAGCATCAAAAGAACAGAATAAAGGAAAAGGTATTATAAGCACCAAATTGTCCATCTTCCCCTTAGAAAGATGTTAATACTGTTTTTTTTACTAAGCAAACTAACAGCAAGATATAGACATTCATATGCACCTTTACTTAATATCGTCAAGAGAACCTACTTTCCTATAACTTTTTTCATTAAACAACGGGGTCCTGAAAATTACTAGATTGAACAGAAAAGACTAACCAGGGGTGGTAAGCAATCATCTGCATGCCTCCGAAGCACAGAGAATCCACCATGTGTGCTAGTATCAGAAGCTGTTAATGTCTTGCAAAATGAATGCACATTGCACCTTGGAGGATCTGCCACTGGTTCATCAGGCGTTGTAATCTCACTTTGCTGGGAAACAGGATGACATTTAATTTTAGATAAACATTGATAATTTTGATAAGATAAACATCAATACTCACATAGCTGAAACAGACTAAGGTTATATAGCCCAAAATAAGCAGCAAAATAAACTTGCAAATCAAATTCCTATTGCTATCACAAGATGTAGATGACCTGTGAATCTTGTCTATATATTGTGAGAGTGAGAGATAATTCAAAGAGAAAGGAGTTGAAATAGAGACTCACATCTCTTTCAGGAACCAGAGTTATCTGAGCATAAACTTCATCTGTTTCAGGTTCAGCCTATACAACAAACATCAAACCAATTTCATCACACACAAATCAAAGAAGCCTTAACAAAAGGGGAGAAGTGTATAGACAAAAGCATCCACCAATCACAGTGATGGTAACAATACAAACCCGAAGTTCAATATGAGCCACTTTGCAAAGTATTTTAGATGGCAAATTAAATGAAGGCATCTGCTGTTCCAATCCCTGATGTGTTGATGCTTCAAGCTGTAGATTGAAAAGGGTTATTCACATCAGCAGAATAAAAATGTATAAATCTTATTTGACCCTATATATATATATATATATATATATATATATATGTTGCAATCAAAAATTCTGATATATCCTTATCAACAATGTAAAATCAGTTACAACACAATTTTGCCCATCAGTATCTCACTTTTTCACCCATATAACTTTCACCCTCATGTCTCTATTCTTGTGCTCTAAAATAGAAGCCATGGTTTCATTACCCTCTTTATCCCTGACATTCTCTCTCTACCCTCCTGAATTTTCTATCTCCACTAGGAAGGCCACTTCCAACAAACCAGATCTAAAATATGACTACCACAAATGGAAAAAAATATGAGTTGTATATCATCGCAACAAAATTTAGAGACCAAACACCTGAACTAAATTTGTCGCTGCATTTTGATGCTTGTGGCTATTGATCTAATTCCTCCCACTGACACAACTACTTCACCGATTAATAAGACTTGATTGCTAACAGAGGTGGTGGGGGAGGTTATCCTGAGTGCTACATGCAGGGAAGGTGTCTGGCAGAGTAGGAATAAAAGCCGAGAAGACTTTGTTTTCTTCAATGTTAAAATGTAATCTGAAAATTTATATTTAGTGGCTTGATGTTTTACATTTCTTTCTTCCCAAAACACAGCGTCATTTGTTATTTTTCAACAAAAAGGTGAACATTTTTTTTTACAAAAACTACAAAACTAAATGATGCCGAACACCCCCCTCCAAAAAATACATGTAACCAGTAAAAGTAGTCGGTAGTAATCATCACATCAGTTGTAAAATTGTAATCAATAAAAATCAGTTGTATAAATACAATAAGTAAACTCATGCAAAAATAACACTAGTGAATAGGAGTGTACAGATTAAGACCATACTTGAATTCAATCGATGTCACTATCTTTGGTAATAATTTCCTATGAATTCATTAGTTTGGTATTGAATAAAATGTTAGTTGTCATAACTTTTTTTTTTAAAAAAATTTATGATTTAGAGACATAATTTGTCTCCAGCCATTCTAAGTTTCAAGTAGCAAACCTTATCAAAGACTCATACACAATTATTTGTCTGCCTCTCTAAACTTCAGCATGCAAACAAGTTAAAATAAGCCCTCCCCTCAGCCACCCCCCCCCCCCCCCCTTCTCTCTTTTCTCCCCAGCCCAAAATTAAAAGACAGATTTAAAGTTACTTCATGAATGAACAATAAAAATAAAAATAAAAAAAAAAGACATTCAATTATATTTTTAATTAAAGAGTAGCTTAAAAGAGCATGAATTCATATTTGAATTGTTCTTAAAACTGAGGGAGAGTACATAAATTGTACAGAAAGTTCATCAATGCAGCAAGAAATCCAGAGTTTTGAACAATAAATTAGAATTAAAAAAAAAAAAAAATAGATCCACCTACCTGCTCCATGTGACCTTGAGGAAAGTAGTAAACACGCTCCCCTTGGCGGGGAACATTTACAAGGGGTCCAGCACAGGCATACCAGAGTTCCTTGTACAAAGCATCTGTACAAGATTTGGCATGAAATTAAAGACAGGAGGGAAAAATAAACGTGATTTATCAGGCAATCACAAGAAACTAGACAGCAGCATTAAAAGTATCCAAGCTGCTTCCAGAACTTGAAAAGCAGAGCCAATTTTTCCAACAATAAATCAAAACGTGGACAGAGTAGGATAGAAATTTTGGACCCAAAGAAATTTTGACAATCAAATGCACCAACCAAGCCCATGTAACTAGTGTTCAACCTGATATTACAGAATTAGACACCAATGCCACGATTATCCACCAATAAACCACCCACTAGGCACCAAAATTTCAGATGAAAAAAATCACAAAGTTGCTTTTCCACATAGCACAAAATAATTTATGGTTAGAATGTGATAATAAAAACTGGTATCAAAAAAGCATATTTATAGATGATTTAGTAAGTATTATGATAAACAAATAAAAAAAGTACATGATTTATTTGTATTAGATATAACATAAATCAATGTCAAAAACCAGACCAAAAAAATACATCTTATCTATCTTTTTGGTCTTGGTACCAGATGAACTTCAGGGGATTTCTATCCAAAAGAACCCTTTATGATAATTACAGAGTCACCCAAACCGGAAACACACATTATACACCATAAATGCTCTATCTAGTATGGTTTTAAATAAGATCTAAAAACTTGATATCGGATCTGTATACAAGTAAACAACCAAATCTTTGTTTTAAACATTAGAAACATTAAACTGATACAGGTCGTTGACAGTATCACACAAACTTGACAAGTAAAACTCTAAATTAGAAAGAAGACAAAGGGAGGTGGTTGACTGTAACACAGAAACTTGACAAGTAAAACTCTAAATTAGAAAGAAGACAAAGGGAAATGGTAAGAAATATTTTCATTAATGCACAATCCAACATCATAGACATAAGTCTAAACCGAATTCAGAAAAATGAACTATTCAAAAATAAGATGAGCTAAAACTTCCATATACAAATTTCACACGTATAAAAGCATATATTGAGAATTAAATTAAATATCTTGAGTGCCTTTCTCACAGACAATTTGCCTAAAGTGGCTAAAACATCAATTGTGCTTATTCATGTACCCTATAGGATAAGCAAAATTCATAGTACACAGACTGAAAAAAAAAAACAAATCAAACCTTGCTCTGCCTGTCCAGCAGACTGATGAATGCCTTGGAGCGCCATGAGAAGCTACCGAGAGTCACACCAGATCACCCTATTTATAATAAGAATTCCTTCCTGAGGTTGCGTAATGTACAACTTGTTACTGCAAAACGTGTAAGTGACACTGTGAAATGTAGAATAGGTCACTCTGACATATTAAACATGAGTACAGCCAACAGGTATTCTAGTAGAGTATTAGACAAGTGTTCTCGGATCACACTTACTAATCAAATTGTGAGTGATTAACAGTAGTTAATTATTACTATACTTTTGACACATGGCACAATTAAGATGATAGATATATTGCAGGGATTAGACTAGGAAATTAACATATTAGACAACATTGTATCCTTCTAGATTTACGGAATTAATCACAATTGGCACCATTGATCCAATTCAAGTCTAACAAGCAATGCAGTTTAACATTTAAAGATCAGTAAGCTTTACCGGGGATCCAGAATCAAACTTCTGTCACATGCTTTGTATTTCCATCCTCTTCCCCCCCCCCCCCCCCCACCCGTTACTCAAAACAACTTCCCTGACTTTGAGGCCTTGAATGGCCCAAAGGAAGTAATAATTACAACTGGCTATTATACCAGGGTAGCAAATAATTCGAGAAGAACTATTCCAACTGAATATATTCTTCAAGACTCCTCCGATATTAACTACACACAAAACTAAATTGAGATATACACTACCTCCAATTCAAAATAATAGGCAAAGCCATTTTTATTGTCACGTTTTCTCTATAACACCTAGTAGTTCATAAAAATCCCCGCCCACCATCACTGAGCTTTATATCATTTGTGGCCATTGTTTATATATAAGTATGCTTTAACTAGACAAAAATGAGTTTTCACTCCATACTATATATAGGTCTTGTTTGGCAAAAGTAGCGGTAGCGGGTAGCTTTTAAGGTAGCGAGTAGCGGTTAATTAGTAATGGGTAGAGGTTAGCTGTCAAAGTAACGGTTAATAGCATGAGTGTTTGGCAAAAGTAGCGGTTGCAATACCAAAATATATCAAAATTCATATAAATATTGTTTTAAAAGTAAAAAAAAATTCCAAACGCTACTCGCTACTTCTAAACGCTACTATTTTTAACGTTTGAGAAAAGTTACCTAAACGCTATCTCTATCGCTAACCGCTACTAGAATCGCTACCTTGCCAAACAATCTTAATTTTTTTTCTAATAGTGTTTTGAGTGGTCAAAACGCTAACCGCTACCTCAAACGCTAGCACCAAGGGCCATAGTCATATTCTTTAAGGAAATGCATGAGAATTACACAAGCAAACAGATAAAAAACACACTGGTTTGAACAATACAGAATGTGCAAATTCAATAACCTATAAAAGACAACATACATCGCTCAAACACGGGTGAATGGAGCCCATCAATTCGAACACGTAAAATCATGACATATATATCAACCATACATTGTTTATAAAAACCCCTTGTAATATCACAAACAACTACTTAGATCAACAATAAAAGTTCACTTTGACATTTGCAACTTTCATCAAGTAAGGTTAACATCAAATCCCAGTAAATTTCATCATACCCCAGTAAAATCCCATAAACACCCATTTCCCAAATACTTTTAAAATAAATAAATAAAAAATAAAACCAAAATTCAGCACTAAATTCAACTTAAAAATAATGCTACAGATTCTAATGAAATTAATTGCTACAACTAAGCTAAAAGATCATAAACTACATACCTCAACAAAAGGAGGACCGATCTGAATTAAAATTAGATCAAAATGACCCATAAATCAAGCTCCAATTTTAATAAAATATTAAAAAAAAAAAAAAAAAAAAAAATAGGATACAAGTACTAAAATCAGCTATATATCTCAGATATTCAACTAAATAAGCAAAAAATATATATAAATTTGAGGGAATATAAAACTTACGGGAAATTAGGTAGAAAAAAAAAATAGGGTTTTGAGAAAGAAAAAAAAATAGAGGACAGAGAAAATGAATGAAAAAAGAAGTGGGTATGGGGGGAATTGGGAGGTAAAAGGGTTGTCTGCAGGAAAGAGATGTGGATTTGGATCGTCTTTGCCTGGTCGAAGCCGACAGCTCCTTCCCCTCCCTTCAATTATTAATTTATTTTACTATACCAGTCAATTATTACCTTTTTTTTTTTTTTTTTTTTTGCATAGGTTTTTTTTAAAAAAAAAATTGTTAAATATAAAAATTGTACAAAGTAATCCATACCACAATAGTAAAATCAACGATAATTATATTTATTTGAGTTTTCAATGAATCTAAGCCTCTAAGGTGTGTTATATGGGTAGTCTGAATTATTTTGCGAATTTAAAATTAGACTATTTGAATAAATGTGTGATTTTTTTAGTATTAGAAAGAAAGATTTTTTTTTTTTTACTTCTTTATCTTCGTTCAATGTGTTATATGTGAAAAGGTTTAAATGTTCGGAGTAAGTTAACAATTCGAACCGACATGTTTTTTCGAATGAACAATGTATTAATGAGGTTTGAATATTTTTAAATGGTAGGAACGAAGAGTGATTATCATGCAATGCGTGATGTGTTGGCCAGTTTTTAGAGAGGGAGTGGGGTGCAAGTTTGGTCCCCCCCCCCCCTACTCCAAATGTCCTCACCTAACCTCTCATGTGAGTTTGACACTTGTTGATTTATTAGTAGATTGATTAATTTTTTTATTTTAGATTTAAAATAAAATGGAAAATCAAATCTCCCACATGGAAAGATGATGGGAATTTTGGTGAGCCTTTGCCTATTAATACCAACCTTGGGAGTTGGGATTCTTCACTTGAGTAAGTGTTGAAAAAGGCATCACATTGTGTAACCTTTGAACACAAATACTCGGGTTTTGGTCGGGTCTTGCTATTTCCAAGGCAATAAACCGAGTTTGGTGCTCGCGTTGCGGGTGGACTTCGTAGGAGGTCTCCGTGTGAGTGGAGCTAAGGGACTTCCGAAGTAAGAGCTTAATTAAGTGAGCAAAGCAAGCTACAAAGGTAATAATCTCTTGCTTAGTCTTGTGTTTATGTTAATTATGCTTTATGGTTATAATTATTATGTGTTTGGTTTTGGGTCGGGTTTCTTTTTGCGGTGTGTCAGACTCACTGAAACCCAACACAACTCACACCAAACGAATCCACCTTCGCAACCCACAATAGAGCAGCCGTCACCGCTGCTTCCTTCTCCCTCGCTAACCCTCGATCAACCGCCAGCAGCCCACCTCACACACCAATCCACAGTCCAACTTTCCGCTACCAATCACAAACAAAGCCACCCGCAACTCCACCAAACACCCACAAAACAATTGCAGTCCCTTAATCTCCACGCTGCTAGTTTGCAGCCATAATCCGCATCATTTATATATCATTCGCCCACTCCCATGCTCCTATTTCCGCCAATCGAAAACAACAATTTCAACTATTTTTTCCTAAAATCAAAGAAAATCCAACTTCAATCGGGTTTTGGCAAACTTTTGAAAAGTTCGGTTAAAGTGCCTAAAAATGTCAAAACAGTCAGAATCATTCAAAGTTTTCTAATTTGAAGAGGAGTGGCGAGACACACCCATGGTTTGACCGAACACACCCATAGTTTGGACACACCAACCTTCGGTTTGATTGAAAATTTCACGAGCTCTATGTGTGATTGTTAATGAAGATCGAATGGTTTTGAACTGTTGATTTGATGCTCGATGATAGACGATGAGGATGAGCGGTAGCGATTTGATGATGGTGATTGATGATGAAGTTTGGCGGTGATTGTATCACGAGATTAAATCCCCATTTAGAGCAGCCACAATAGAAGAAGAAAATGGTCTGTTATTTAGGGGAAAATTATAGGTTTATTATTTTCCTTTTTCCTTTTATTTTATTTCTCTTTTCTTATTTCCTTTTCTTTTCTTAATTTATTTCCTTTTCTTATTTCTATTTTCTTTCTTTTTTATTTATCTTCTCCTTTTCTTTTATTCTTTTATTTTTCTTATTTTTCCTAGCTTTGTATAAATGCCCATTTTTGGGGTAATTAGAATAACTATTTTTTTTCTTAATTAGTTTTAGGAGAGCTCTCTCTCTCTCTTGGTTTAGATTAGGATTAGAGTAATTTAGAGAGAGAAAGTGAGGGTTTCTCCATTGTTGATCTTGGATTTTGAAGAAGAAGCTTAATTAACCTCTTTGTAGACCTTCAACTTTAATTAATGAGAACCTCCTTACTCTTTTCTCTTTATTTTGCTATTTAATTAATGTTTTAGTTGTTAGTATTGCTTGTTAATCATGTTGATGCTTGGTTAAATTAATTGTTAATTAATCTTGTTGTCAGCATAATTAGTGAGTTTTTTCCCCATTAAGGGGATGGTTGTTGTATAATTGGATCTTGAGCATATTTTAGGGTTTGGAGTTGATTTGTTTATGATTAAAGTCTTTATATGCTTGATGTTCTTCAATCTACTTGCACAATGCATGTTGTTAGTTGATTGAGGGTGAATTATTGCTTAATGATGCGATAGAGAACCTAGCAAAATTCATTTGTGTCAACTATTATTTGATTGACCTCCTAGTATATGGTTCTGATGTGACAACATAGAGGCTATGTTAGAAGAAGCAATTGACCCCGATAGTTGGCTAGATTGGACCTTACTTCGATATTCAAGCATGTTTAGTTCATGATTAATTCAAATTATATGCCCTTTGCTATGCTTGAGTGGATGCTATGCCTAAACTGTTTCCCCTAGTGTTCTATTTCTTGTTTTAGCATATTTAGAATTTAGTTTACTTATCTCCTATTTTGGAATAGCTTAGTTGTTGATAACATTTGGTGGTGTTCATTCATTCCCTGTGGTTCGACCCCTATGCTTGCCTTATACGTACTCGTATTAGGTTTGTTTAGGTTGTATAAGTTTTATTTGATTTATGGATAGCCATTTGACGACGTGTTTATTCCCTTATCAATCTAATATTTATACAGGTTAGTCTTTGTTTTGATTTTCCTTATAACTTTAGTAGTAATAGTTGAAGTGCAGCAATGTTAATATAAAGATGCAAGATGAAATGCATTGTAACGTATCATGGTTGTTTAAGCAAAATGAAGGAATTTGATCTACTTATGCTGTAGTTCAGCTAATTAGAGGTGTATTCTAGCCTCAATTTATCGGTTTTGTTTAAGCGAAAAAACCCGAGGAAAGCATATCTGTAACACCCCAATAGTTCTCTCTTAAAAACCTGTGAATAACCTGAACAATTCCAAGAGAATTACTGGCGTGCTACCCCCACGTGTTCAAACGTTAAGGCTTTTTCATAAAATAGCAGCGGAAAAACTAAAATAAATATATATAAGTTTCAAAACCAATAACCAAAACCAAATTAAATCTTACAACTTGGAACCCTTAATGCCCTTATTCAAAACTGAAACCAATAGAAATAGTATAAAAGCAAATAAAGTTGAATTTAAATAACTTTAATTGTAAATAGTAAATAAAATAAGAAAAGCAACCAACTCTTCACTCAAGATCCCACCATCTAGAAATAGATGTTGCATGTGTAAGAACATGTGGTTAATCTGCTCCCCAATATTACAAGTGTAAAAATTGGATCGTCACAGGGTTATTGAAAGGCGAAGGCCATGACCAAAGAAAGACACACACAAAAGCACGCAATCAGCAAAGCTGAGTACATACAAGCTGCGAAATAAATTAAGAAAATACCTAACATGCTACTAATAATCAAGCATAAGCATCATTAAATACAGACTCAACACATGACTCAATTATCAAATTTATTAAGACCTCACTAGTTAATATTAACTAACTCATTTATTTATTTCATTGGATTTAGCAATAGACAAGGTTGTCCAACCCATGTCCCATTTGGAACATCAATAAAAGAAAAACCCCATGCCTCCTTTCGGAAACATCAATAAACATCCAACGACCACGGGCGCGACTCCGTGACCATAGTTAGTATGAGATCTCACCTAACTCCTAATTTTAGAAAAATAATATTTGAAATAGGAGACTCGTAGATCAGACGACCTCGATAAAAGTACACGGCTAATACCCCATGTACCCTAACCCCTGATTGTCATTACTCCAGATGTGCACCATTCCAGAGTTTTATTGCTCATCCATCTTGCACTTTACGTGATTTACAGGTTTAGACTTGGTGACGACTCATATACATTACAATACAAACATTCCAAACACAATTCAAACAAACATGGCAAATTCTCAATTTAAATTCTTGATTTATTAGTGACAAACAACATTTATTAGTTATTCCTTTACTACCTCGGTGTATAAACACCTTGAGTGCATAAGGCACCCCAAAACCTTAACCTAGTCTTATAAGACTTAAATCCTTCCTTTACTCATCCTGTTTGCATAATCATGAATGAGTAATAAATTAATCTTTACACCAATCACATACCTTTGCCTCTAAGCGCACCTTGCATAATTAGAGCACAAATAATACTTGCAATATAAAGTAGTGCACATCATTTGAAATTCACAATGTATAACCAAACAATTTAACCCAGTCAATCCTATACATGATACTAAGTTCTCGATCCGTCCTTAAACATGCACCTACAAGCAAGGTTTCGTAACTTGTACGTACCTTGTGTAAACAATTCGGTTGGCCACTTAAAAACTAGAAATCACCTTCAATAAACTCCTCTCCTAAACCAAATAATAACATCTCAATCAATACCCAATCAATCAAATTTACAGCAACACTAACTTACTTTAAAACCTTCAAAATCCAAATCAAACAACACTTTAAAACCTTCTCTTTAGTTAAAATTAAAGGCTTATATATAGTTCTTTAAATTTTCTTCATAAAAATCTTAAAAGACACTCTTATACATGAAATTAAAGCAAGTTCAAAGTCTAATAAAAATCTGAAAATTATTTAAAAACCCCTAATAATCTCCCTTTTTAATGGGTGATTAAACCCTCTTTATAAAACATCAAAAGTAATACTTAGAAACTATTTCCAACACTTAAAACTTCAATAAAACATATATTTATGCTTAATTAACTTTAAACATAATTAATTTTATTAATCAAACTCAAGGATAATATTTTAAGTATAAAAAAACTTCGTTAAAATAAAAAACTGCCCGAAAATAATATTTAGAGGCTAAATTCGGCCACGAGAGGGTAGTACTCACTACCAAAGGTAGTAAGTCTTTCTTAAAACATTGTTTTCACGTGGAAAACACTACCTTTTCATCAAAATCGGATGAGTTAAGAATCTGATCGGGATTAAAACGGGATTAATATTAACGAACGGAAATCTGAAAATTAAAACACGAATTTACATGTTCAAAATAATCTGGAATTAAGTTAAGCTAATCATTAGTTATAATCACCAAAATTTCAAAACATCATTACTATAAAATCCCTAAATCAATTGTTCATAAAAACCCTAAAATCATGATTTTCAATAATTAAAAACCCTAGGTTACAAAATTTACAAAATCTGAAAATTATGACATTTATAAAATCTGAAATTATAAAGTTTAATCATCAAAATACATTTTGAGACTAATTAAATTAATTTCAAACAATAAAATCAAAACCCATAAATCTATATTTATAATTACACAAATTAATAAAACAAAGGAGAAAATAAGACTAACCTTTTTGTGTGGGAAAATTTTGGGGATTAATGGGGTATTTATAGGAGAGAACGTTGTAGGGTAAATAGAAAGATTGTGCCTCATAAAATTAATGGGTCAATTAAGTAAACAAATGGGTTAGGATTGTTTGATTGGACATAAATTATAGAATAAAGGTGTATAAAATAATTTGTTCAAATAATTTTCGACCCAGATTAATAATTTGAAACTTTTGGAATTTAAATTTCAGAAAATAACAAATTAATATTATAAATAAAATAAAATTTCATTTATAAAGTATTTAAAAAATACGGGGGATTACAATATCATTATTACGCTGTTAAACTTAGAGTTTTGAATTTGTAGTTGTTCGAAGAATAGGGGATATTGTACTTCATTACATTTTTTATTGTTTGCTTCATTACATTTAACTCTAAATCACTCTTAAAAGAATTTTTAATTGAATATCCTTTGATATTTCTAAAATTCAGTAACATTGCCAGGTCATTAGAGTTTTTAAAATCTTAAAAGGAATGACCATTTCATTAGCAAGATTAAACAATGGGTTAATAACAATGCATGAAAGCAGAAGTAATAGTCATACACTAGTACATAACTAACATCAAGTAACACCCAAAAAGTGTTACATAACGTTGTAAAAGTGTTATTATAGATAATAGGTAACACTTTAGTGGGTGATACATCCGCCTATGTTACCTAAGGTTTTATATAACACTTTGGGTAATATATGGTAACACTTTTAAAAGTGTTACTATAAATCTTCTTATGTACCAATTTTTTATATTATTATTATCAGTTTTAAAGTGCTACTTTGTATTTCTTAGGTAACACTTACTTATCTGTAATAACATTTTTCAATCATATGATAATTCTGTATCCGACATTCTATATCACTTTTAATCTGCAAACTAATGTAACACCTTGTTAATTATCCTATTTTTATACAAATTTTGTACCATCCATGCTTCACGGGTTGTTTGTGTTTTTGATGTAATGTAGCTATTTTTAGCACTATATATGGATGTGATCACGCATGAGTGAACAAGGAGAAGGAAAAGCTTGGTTGATAGAGCAATGGAGGAAGAAGAATGAGTGCCTAAAAGAGAAATGAAAAGCTTTTGGAAAGCCTTGAAGGGTTGTTTGCACAAGGGTCAACTTCAACTGACCATAACTTTTGTTTCACTCAACATTTTTAAGTGATTAAAATTGGAGATTAAATTTCATTTCAAGAGCTTTCCAACGACTGGTCACATGCCTCATTCCAATGAGTAACGAAGAAGTTATGACCTTCCAAAAATAAGTTGTTTCGCCAGAAAAGGACTGCACGTCCGTGCCAATAAGTGGCACGTCCGTGCAAGTCCCTGCACGTCCGTGCCAAAATGAAGTACGTCCGTGCAATGTAAGGCAGTAGGTGTTTAGGGCAAAAATGCCCTAGACAGGTGGACCAATGAGAGGAGGCCACGTGGTGAGCTAGGATGGCCCAAGTGGCCCAATATCCTCTTGACACGTGGCCCCCTTAGATAAGCCTTTGAAATGGCGGCCTTCAAGGGCCCAAATCCCTAGAAGCGCCGTAAAACGGCGCAGCCTACTAAAATCTAGGTCAAGTGACCTAGATAGGGGCACATTCTCCAACGACCCTATAAATAGGGAGATATTTCCCCATTTTGGGGACACATTGAATCATTTATTACACCTACATTCTCTCTCATCAGAGAAACACCTGAGCTTGGAATCCAAGAAGATCCCCACCTAAATTTCCGTACTCTTTATTCTCTTTCAAGTTACTAACTTAATCTTCGGAGGCGGAGCTCCAACCACTCGGAGTCTCCGTTGTTTTTGCAGGTACAGCTCAGCCGGACCAATCTTTGTGACGTAACTCTCCCGAGGGACAAAAAACACCCAAAACATTTGGCGCCGTCTATGGGGAGAGTACCTCGAAGATGGTTCAAGAGTCTGTACCACCTCCTAAGCGTCTGGGCGATGACCCGAAAGTTTTCACAGACCAAGAGGATAAAGATCCTCAGGTTGAAACTTATATAGCCAATGATGGCTCTTTGATAACCAAGCGCATCCGGCCCAGAGACACTCTGGAGCGGGGTGCCAGCCAGGCGGGTACAAATCGAC
This sequence comes from Chenopodium album, assembly GCF_948465745.1. Lineage (NCBI taxonomy): Eukaryota > Viridiplantae > Streptophyta > Magnoliopsida > Caryophyllales > Amaranthaceae > Chenopodium > Chenopodium album. The sequence goes on along the minus strand of NC_137834.1, from coordinate 39,349,930 downwards.
CCCCTGGGCAGCCAGAAGGGGAAACCTATACGGCCAGTGGATCAGCTCCCATCACCCGAGACGAACTCATGAAGTTCATGACAAGTTTCAAGGGTGAAATTAAAGATCTAATCTCTAAGAGCCGGTGTAACGCCCCGTATTTTTGAACCACTATTTTGTGTGCATTTCAACTTATTAAACCTAAATTCTAGTTTGAAACTCTATTTTTTCTAAATTAAAATGCTAATAATTTAATTATTAAAATCGTTTTTTGATTTAAGGGTCATCTTAAGCTTTTAAGACCCTAATTATAATATTTTGACAAAATGTTTGAAAGGTATTATGTTGTATATTTGAGTTTTAATCATTTCAAACTGTATTTGACTTGTCTAAATTGAGATTAGCTTTAAAGGGTGATTCCTTAAGTTTAAGTGTCAATTAAGATATTTAACCTATTAAAATTGATACAGGTCATCATGGGTGATTCCTTGACTACAGTGTCAATTCTATATGTATAAAATGATTTTAGGGTTTTTAAGACGTTTTACGTTCAATTGTATCAATATCGATATGTAAAGTGGTATTGGGTGATTCCGTCAACTCGTTTATCGAATTGATATTGTTTATAAACTATTATTTATTTTATATTTATAAAACTCATTATAATGTCCTTTAATTATTTAGGTCATTATAAATGAATAATATTATTGGTTTCGCATTTCGTCTTTTATGTCGCTCTTTGGTACATATGAACTATATATAAATGTTTCCTGTATTGTGATTTAAATTGTTATTTTCATTATTATTATTATTGATATTATTATTGAGATATCAATAATATAATCTATATTATCGTTTTTGAACACGTTTTAAAATGCCTCCCGTTACATTCCTTTCCTAGTCTAGTTTCGGGCCAACTAGACCTTGTTTATTAGTTGGGTTTCGCCTTACAACTTCCATGACTAAATAGATTAAGATATGCTTGTTTATTAGCTTCCTTATCCCATTCTAACGCGTAAATTAATTATTCAGTCAAGCCCAAAAGAGAAGCCTTGAATCCTAGCTTTGTGTGGCCTTTTTGTGAGCCTCATTTGAGCCCATTCTAGGCTGTTTTACACAACATCTTTGAGGGTTTAGAAGCTTCCCATATTCCACCTATGTAACCCCCCATATTCAATTTCATTAATTCTAATAAAACCTATTAATTTGCTGCCCAAACCCTATCTCTTCCTTTTCTCATTTCACGTACAAAGAAGGCAAAAATACATCAGTTTTTTTTTCTCCACCAAAAGATGCAGCAAATCACTCCTCTTCTCCCCATCTTTTTCGTGGAATTCAAGGTGGGAATCAAGGGGAAATCAAAGCTTAACTTGCTGCCAGAATCGTTGCCAAAATCGTGCTCTATCTCTCCTCTAGAACAAGCAAAAACGAGGCAAGGGAACAAGACTGTTTGGGTGGGTGTTGTGCGTGTGGTTGCTGCTGTTTGTGTGCGGTGTTGCTTTCCTTTTCTTTGGGTTTTGGTGGCCTATATATCAAGGTAACTAGCCTTTCTTCCCTTAGATTAGAAATGCTAGGTTTTAGGGTTGAATTGATGGGTAGAAATCATGTTAGGGTTAGGAATGGTTTCAATTTTCGTATGTAGTGAGTATGTCTGGTTTCGGAATGGATTTGGTCTTATTTTATGTGTTTAACACATGAATTTCATGCCTATTTTGATTTACTATCAATCCCTAATTGTTTTATGATGTTTTTGATGTGTTTTAATCAAGTTATAACATGATTTTGGGGCTTACAAGTATGATGTACGTGACTGATGTGTGTGTGTGAGACTGCTGTTTCTGTAGTTCTTTTTGGTCGTGGTTAAGACTTAATTTCAATGACTATATTTCATATTATTGTACAGGATTGTTTTACGATTGATTTGATATATTATGGGTAAAATTCGGAGGTGTTTAAGGCCTCCAAATGACTGATTTTGTGAGACAAGTTGTGCTGCCAACGTGAATTAAGAACGTGATGTTAGATTGAGTTTATGAGCATGTATATATCTTATATTTGTGACCAATTGAATATATATTCCAGTTTGTCATGTTAGGATTATTTAGGAATTTATATCATAGCGAAATTCCATGTTTATAGGCAAAATTCTATCTTTTAATGAGCATGTATGTTCTAAAATCTTGGACTGCTGGCACGCAGCATGTTTAATATGTCTTATTAGGTCTTAAATTAATTATCTTGATGGATTTTATTGCCTAATTTGAATTAGCATCATGTTAGGATATTCCCTAAATTGATTTGGCATGATTTTATATAATTTAAGATAGTTTAAAGTGCCTAAATTAGTGCAACATAGCTGCTGCCCCTAACCTGCTAGGCGTGTGAAAGATGGTGATTTTCAATAGTGTATTCCTTGATTTCTATGAGCAAATGCATGTTTAGCATGGCCTATTATGTTTTGAGAGTGTGTGCTAAAATGGGCTAAACTTAGTTTCATGTTTAAGGTTGGTTTTTGGGAGATTTGGTGTGATTGGTGCTGCTGCATATTAGTGTAGGGGCTGCTGTAAACATGATTTTATTTTGGCATGTTCTCTCTTGAATTTCAAGTCCAGAATGGTTTTATATGATGCCTAATGAGTGTATGTATATGCCCTAATTTTTATTTTGCATTTGAAGCATGTTTGGTTGGGTTTTTATGATGATTATTGGACTTGTATGTTGCTGTCCCGTTTTGGTTGTTTTATGAAATGATAGTTTGGATATTTGGTTTAATTAAATGATTTTATGTAATTTTTTTTATTGTAAGTATTATAACTTATTTGAGATTATATTTTAAATAGGTGATGATTGAATTTTTGGGTATTATAAATCCCTAAAGTAAAATATTTCTATGTGTGTTTGAATATGTGCGGGTTGTAATTGTATTGTCGACGTCGTAATGCTTTAGAGAAGGATAACACTGTCTTTAGCATCACTTCGACAAGAGTTGTGAATGCACTTAATTGTTGAATTTTGATAATTAATTATATTCCCAAACTCAGACGATACCTTTGTGATTTATTAAGTTGAAGTGCCTTTTGAAATGGAGTTTCAATTAAATTTAAGAAATATGATTTTCTTATGCAGTTTGAATTGAGTATAAGACTATTTTTGGCTTCTCTGCAGATTTCTGAGTGAAATATATTGTATTATCTATTTTAAGTGATTTTTGAATTGTGTGTGGGGCCATAGTCGGGTGTGAGGCCGAGTTGCTTCCCGATGGTTAATGAACATGCTAACTACCTAGATTGCGAGTCTTAGGTAGCTCAACCTGGGTTAATTGTTGTCGTCCGGGGGTGTGTAAGACCTTATAGGCATCTACCCATAACCGGGAGTTGGCCAATCTTAGACACGGTCTTTGCGAGATGACCGGGGGTTCGTCCTGACAAACCTTAGGAAGTGGATTGCGAGGCCACTAGCGTTCCCTCCATGCCAGTTCTACTGTTTTGAAGGTTTTGGGTTTGAAATATTTATATTATTAAATTATTACTTATTTGAAGTCTATATATTAATATGATTGAAATTGAGTGATTTAATACCGATAAATTTGTTTTAAGTTTATTTTGAAATATTTCATTGTTTGTATGGTTTAATGGTTTTAAGTGATTTCATTTGAGTTTTCAAGTTGATTGTGGTTATGGTTTCTTTCTGTTAATTTAAGTCTAAGATCTTCTATTTTTGATTTGAGGGAGAACTGCTAGTTGCTCCCCACTGATTGTGGAACGTTGTTATAATTTGCAGGTTTCATTTGTTTATTTGATATATGTGACGATGGGATGGGGATTGAGAGTTTAGAACCTAACTTTTAGGCTTGTATGTCTTTGTTGTTAGTTTACTGTTTAATTACTTTGAATTTAGTCCAGTTTGGCCGATAAGGGTTGTTCTGCCCTTGGCTTTTTTAATGTAATTGATTTGTCCATGTTAAAGTTTGTTTGCTATTTTATTTTGTTCACATAGTTTGCGCTTAGCTTAAACAACTTAATTTGGTTGTGTGAATGAGTTAAATTTGTCCTTTGGACATAGGTTAAGCTTGACTTTGCCAATCGAAGTTAAGTAGCCTCCCGTTCAAGCGTAATTCCGCTAACGCTTCCAGTTCCAAAAGGACGGGGTGTTACAGCCGGGCTGGCCCAAGTAGGGGTCAGTCGGCAAAAAAGACTCCTCTGGAGAAGGGGAAGTCAGTCAGAGATCGGCAGCCAACTCCTCATCCAAAGGAGAAGGTAGTCGGGACCATTAATTGGTCCAAAATTCTTCTGCCTAAGAGGAATGCCAACAATCCTCGCCGGACTCAACAGTCGGTGGAAAGCAAAAAATCAACTCTTGACGACCGGGAGATAATCACCCGTAGGAGAAATCAGCAGTTGTCTGAGTCGGCTTCTACTTCGAACTTTCCAGACAGCTTCAACAACACTTCTGCAGGGAATGCACCTTCCTTGCATGAGAGCCAAACAGGCGGTAATACCGTCCATTCTGGTCCTCAGATGATTGGGACTGCGCCGTATGTACCTTCTTAGGTCTACGGTCAGTATTCTCCCTATTTCATGCAGCCGACCCTCTTTGGAGGCCAGGCGGCATACAACAACGTCCAACCTCTGGACTGGCAGCTTTGTCTGCTCCGCCTGGGTGAACAACCTTCTGCGTTCGCCCGGGAGATAACCGAGGCGGCACAGCCGGCCAAGGTTAAAAATGTGTTGGTAGGCACCTATGACGGTACCTCCAACCTGGAAGATCACCTCATGGCTTACACCAACCTCATGTACTTACAAGGGTTGGATGATGCCACTTGGTGTCGATGCTTCCCGGCCACATTGAAGGGCATTGCCCAACAATGGTTTGGCAACCTGCCAGCCAGGTCCATTGATAGTTTCAGGAAGCTCGCCTTCCTGTTTGTTTCCAACTTCTCGATGAACATCCCTGCGAAGAAAACAAGTCTTGACTTGAGCACCATTAAGCAGGGGGAGAGAGAATGATTGCGCTCCTATGTCAGGCGGTTCAATCTGATCAGAATTCAGATTCAAGGACTGTCTTTTACAGACTTTTTCAAGGGTCTGAGAGACGGGTCGACTTTTAAGTTCGACCTAGTCAGAAAAGGGGCTTTCACTTTACAGGCGACCCTGAGGGAGGCGGAAAGTTATATTCAAGCGACCGACCTCTGCTCGCTTGGTAACCAGTCGGACTCCAAGAAGTCTGACAAACAGAAAGACAGCCGGCCTGCTCAGCCGGCGAAGAAGAAAGAAGAGAGCAAGAAAAGAAAAGAAGTCTGGGCGGTTAGTGATTCTGACCAGCCGTCTCAGAAGAAGAAGAAAGAATTTAAACCGTACGTTCCTAAGTACGAGTTTAAAAAGGACTGCAACTTCATCCTCATGGAGATCAAGGACCGGCTGTCCCTAGAGAAGCCGAATCCAATGAAAAGTTCCATTCAATTAAGGAACAAAAATAAATTCTGCCAATACCATGAGGAAGTTGGCCATGACACCAACGACTGCTTCAGCCTTCAACGGGCGTTGGACCGTCTGGCTGACAAAGGGATGTTAAAGTCCTATATCTCCAAGTCCAAAGGGACTAATAAGAAGAATCCGGGGCAGTCGTCTGAGACACTCCATCCTGCTAGTAGTTCGGACACTGATAAGGAGCCGGTCTACACCATAACAGGCGGGTTCTCATGCGGTGGCCCTACCACCCGGGGCACCAAGAGCCATCTTTAAAAGATGGACAAAGATGATGATGAGCAAGCGTCTGCTAGCTCCTCCTTCCCAAACGTTCTGATCACTGAGAAGGACAGGGGCAGCGTTCTCCGTCCGTATGACGACCCGATTGTCATTGAATGTAAGGTTGCCAACCAGCTGGTTGGACGAATCCTTATTGACACCGGCAGCTCATCGGACATCATCAGTCTCCGGTGCCTGCAAAAGCTGAAATACAACGTCAGCAACATGCATCCGGTTACCCACCCCTTGGTTGGCTTTGGGGGTGGAATGGTTTACCCAGTCGAAAGGGTTGATTTACCGATCCGGCTGGGTGAGAAAGGAAAAGGACGACACCTGGTCGTTAAGTTCTTGGTCGTTGAGGAGCTGACCGCCTATAACATTATTCTGGGCCGGCCCACCCTCAACGAAGCCAAGGCTGTAATCATCCCTTCTCTCATGCTCATCAAGTATGAGAGGGATGACGGCTCTGTTGGTTCCTTGAATAGGGATCAGAAGACGGCCCGGGAGTGCTACCTCTCAGCCGTCAAGGATATTGTGGCTCCAGACAGCCAAGGGCAGGAACCAATAGACCTTGACAATGTCAAGGATGCCGCCCCAGCCCCACCAGCAGCCGGGAAGAAAAGAAAGGCCCCGTTGCTGGTGGAGGTGAAGAAAGAGAAAAAATAGCAATCACTGACCGGAGAGCGGTCAGCTGAGCTCCGTCCCCAACCGGCTGGCGACCATATTGATTTACCTCTGGACGAAAGCCGTCCGGAGCGTACTGTTAAGGTTGGGATGGCTGCTCATGCTAAATTGGGTGCAGATATGCACCTCCTGCTGAAAGAATTCAAAGACATTTTTGCCTTTGAAGTGGAGTAGATGCCAGGCGTTAGCCCGGATCTTGCTGTACACAAACTCGCCGTGGATCCTAAAAAGAAGCCCATCCGGCAAAAGAAAAGAAATCACGGCGAGGAGAGAAGTCAGGCGGCAGCCGCCGAAGTAAAAAAGCTGTTGGACGCTGGGTTCATTCGGCCATGTAATTTTCCCGACTAGGTGGCGAATGTTGTGCTTGTAAAGAAGCCGAATGGTACCTGGCGTATGTGTGTTGATTACACAGACCTCAACAAGGCATGTCCTAAGGACAGTTACCCACTTCTAAAGATCGACAGTCTTGTCGATTCGACAGCCGGGCATGCCTTGATGAGTTTCATGGATGCCTACTCTGGCTTCCATCAGATACCCCTGTGGAAAAAAGATCAAGAGAAGACGGCCTTCGTCACTGATCAGGGGTTATTCTGTTACACTGTGATGCCGTTTGGCTTGAAAAATGCGCCGGCTACATTCCACGGATGATTAATACGGTCTTCATTAATCAAATTGGGAGGAATGTGGAGACGTACATTGATGACATGATAGTCAAATCCAAGCAGTAGGTGGATCACCTTGCTGATCTTCGATAAACCTTCACACTACTATAAAAAGAGTATTTTCTCGAAGCTGGACCCTCGACGCTGGGCAAGGAGAGTCAACTATTAAATATACTATGCACATTATCTCGACGCTTTTTTGGGTCGAAATTAATTTTCGGCGCTATAAAGCGTCGAGAAACAGTAACACGTACCCTACACGTGACTGTAAAACCCACTATTGTAAAATTTTGGGAAAATGAAACCGCCGAACACAAACAAAAAAACCTCTAGTCTTACTGCTCAGTTGTAAACCTAAATATTCTTTTCTCTTTCAATCCTAATTCTACAAAGACACTTATGGAACTGTTGATTCCAAACTCAGATCTTTGTTTTTCTCGCAGCAATTTTAAAATGAGAACTATCATTTTGTAAATCAGATTTTTGCTCCTCTTTGAAGTTATTTCGAATTGAGGTACATCAATTTCATATTCAGATCTTTGTTCTTATCAGGTTCAAATTCGAATTCAGGTACATCATTTCAAAATTCAGATCTTTGTCTCTCTTTGAATTAATTGTTAGATCTTGACCCAAGATTGTAATTTATGTCGTCTTCTCAGTGCCGATCGATAATATAAAGATACATACTTTCTTTTTGGGATTCAAATTTTTTTCCAAATTGAATCTTGTAATTTGTTGTTTAATTTTTATTTTTCAATAATCTCACGAATTATGCTTAGGTATGGGTTAGCTTCATGAGTAATTAATGGGATTTTAGGGTTCTATATTGTTATGTTTCATTTTGTGCTCCTGTTTATTTCAATTTTGAAAATTATCCTTTTGTTTTCATTGTTTGAATGAGCATAATCACATTGTTTTTCGTCTCATAATTCTATCACAAATTGCAGTGTTAGTTTTTCGAAGGAGCTGTTGTGAGTGCTGACTTTGTTGGACTCTTTCTACTTCGTTAGAGAAGCTTTTTAGGTGATTTTTTTTTAATCTGGGTATTTTTATGTCTTCTTTCTGCCTTTAAAATTTCAGAATTTTTGGAGTTACTTTGCTATAAAAATGGGCTGTTTTATTTGGACTGCTCTGTTTTAGTTCGAATTTGTTTATTATTGCTGTTTGGCTGCGATTTTAATAGGGTTGTTCTATAATTTTTTTCTAGGGAGTTCCCGTGTCATTTAGGCTATATTGAGAGTGTTTGAAATTATTATTGCACTCTTTATTGCCCATGTGTTTCTTCCTTCTACTGTTTTTCTTGTTTGTTTATTTTTTACTTGTTTGTGAATACTAGGTAGATGAATTGCTAAATAAAATAACTTGTGGATGATTTCCATTAGAAAAGTGAGTAACTTTATTAGAGAACAAAGCAACTAAATAGTCAGTCGAGGCTTTCTCTAAACTAATACTTGACAACATAAAGAAGAAGAAAAAAAAAGAGGATAGTGACGACGATTCTTCAAGTGACGATGAGGGTCAAAGCACTCTAATCTCGATAATAAGGATATAAACTTGTTCCCAATTTTGCATAGAGATGGCCATATTACATGAGGATGCTATTTAAATTTCTAGAAAATTATCTAAATGCTTCCTTTTCTCTATATGAATTAGTGGTGCATTGTATGTTGCCTATGTTTTTGTTGCCTAACAAAATTAAAGCAGGAATGCTTTAGTAATGTTGAAGTCAATGGCTAGAAGAAAATCATTGAACCAGCTTTTATAGCTTTCTTTAACTTTGGAATATCATGAATGTCATTCTATGTTAGGCAATCATACACAAATAAGTTAGGTATTTATCTTAAATTGAAATTTTTCTACCATTCATTGTTACTTAGTTAGCGGGACTGCCATTTTAAGCTTCAATATAGTTAAAGAACCACCGATAAAGTTCTGTTTATTTTCTTATTTATATACCAGGCATTGATGCATCTGTTCCTCTACCTTGTTTTGGTGTAGGATTCTAAATTGTTTTACAAGTGCGTGTGAGCTTTAAAATCCTTTACTTCATTTCATTATAAAGAAACTATTGCAGGAAAGGTGGGTCTAGGGTCACATGCTGCTAGTGGTGTCAAGGAATACATGGGAGAAATATGTTTAATACTCTATCAACTGCCATAGAAACATCCTTTAATAATACACTATGGGGTGCAATAATTGATTATATATACTTTGATTACATAGAAATTTACTACTACATACATTTTGGTATTTAGTATATCTTCCTATTGACATTTTATCTCCCGGCCTTTATAGAGTGTATGTTTTTGCTAGTAAATGTGTTCCTCCGAAATCTATTAGGTAGTCTGTTTTTTTTTTTTTTTTTTTTGGGCATATTGATTAGGATTTTCCCTCTTCATGTGATATGCGACTCTACGAGTTTGCATTGGATTTGAGAAAAGCAAAGCCAAGATTTAATGTTTATGGTGTAAAGTCGGACATGTTGACAAAGCCCACTTTCTTGGAGAGTGGGTAAATCTCATTGCACACTCTTTTTTGTTTAGTTAAGAACTGAGTTGAAGACTACTTATTATCAACTTCAAAGAAATACTTCATGCACACAATCAATTATTTAGTGGCTTTAAATTTTTTTGTTCACGAGGTTATATTTATTTAGCTAGTAATTGAAAATTCTAGTGTAAGAACCAAAACCTTAATTAGGTCTTAATCCCTAACTCTTTGCAATATGACACCCCTTTGTGTAATCAAAGAGATCTTTCATGTTTGTCAGAGATAATTAGGAAGAGTTTAATTTTTTTTATTATTTGATTTCAATTGAATCCTCTATCTTAATATCAAGGAATTAATTTTGTAAACTAATTCCATTTTTCGAGATTTAATAGGGACTGTGATTAAGAGGGTGTGAAGAAGATTTTTCTACACTTACTGCTTTTTTGCTAATTTGGTGCCTACAGCCTACCTGATCTCCCTACTGCTCTTGTCTTGCTGACATAGCAGCCACATTGGCAACCTCATGGCAAGTGACTAGGCAAAAGGTTGGGAGTTGCAGGTACGTATGTATTGTTTCTTCTGTTATTAATTATTACTTATCTGAGCTGATTCGTAGCATTGGTATTCCCAGGCAGGGCAAAATAATATAGAGAGTAAAAGGGGAGCAAATAGTATTTGTTTGTTGTAGAAATGCTCCTAGCAGCATGATGTTTAGAGCTAATTTGATGCTTAGTTCAGGTTTTGGTTTGTAAAGTGCATGTTTTGGTACATATCATCCTTATTTCATGCTTGTTGCTGGTTTGAGTGTTTTATTTTTGCTGCTGGCCTCATCTCTGCCATCACGATCTTTCTCGGGTGTTTAATTTAGCTCTGGTTTTCATGCTGATTTAGACTATATGTTCCTTGGGACTTCAATTTTTCTTAAAAGATAAAATTACCAGGGTATTGGAGGAGGAGTCCTGCCGCTCTCCTTCAACTGAGATGTCATACATTTTTTATCTTATCGAGTCATAAATGCTGGCAAAATGATGTCTTAGCTTGCATACAGATCAAATGGTTGAGGATGCTAATGCATTGATACTCACTTTTGGATGTTGTCGTCTAGGGGCAAGAAATCAAAGATTTTATGCTTTGGTGAAACCATTTTTAGATTGCTGCTATTGATTAATATCTGTCTGGTGAATCTGCATTTGAGGAGATTGATTATGCATTGTTGATTAAAACTCAAGTTATAGATTCTTGAAGTTTTCTTTGTCTAGTTTTTCTGATACTTCTTTTCAGAGATTTTTGATGTCGTTTAATGCGATAACTGATGGTTTCATAGTTTTTTTTATGTGTCTTGTTTTGGTTTGCTATGCTGATTTATGGTATCAGTTTCTTGTTGTGATTTATTGAAGTATGGTTTCAGAAAGGAGTTATTTTTGTATGACTTATATTCTGACATAAATACTAATTGGTTTTTTTTCAATTCGAAACTTATCCTTTGCATGCCTTATACAGGTGAGTGGTCCCGGAGCTGATATAGATGCTTTATGTGTGGGTCCATCATATATTAACCGAGATGTAAGTGGTGGTCTTAATTTGTGCGATTTGTTCAATTTCATTGAATTTGCTCCGGGTTTTAGCTTCTAATTGTTTTTCTACCTTGTGCTCAATAGGAGGATTTCTTTTACATTTTCCATGATATTCTAGCACAATTGGTGGAAGTGACCGAGCTTCAACCAATTCCTGATGCGCATATACTTGTGATGAAATTTAAGTTTGATGGGATCTCTATTGATCTTCTTTATACTAGTGTTTCCATCTTGGTTGTTCCTGAAGTAAGTAGTACTTTGATTTTTTCACACTATAATTGGTTTAATTTTCTGTGGACTTTACATGGCTCTTATTGTGAAGTATATTTTTTCTATCCTTTTTAGTTGTCCTCATGCTTTTGCTTAAGGAGTTAAAAATGATGAGGTAGTGCTTGTTTTGATGCCATCCCCCTTATTTTGTAGTCAGCACTATTGAAGTTTGTAGCATGTAATTTCATAATATCTTGCGGGACTGCATTTTTTTTGGCAAAGGGCAGGTGCAGTGTCTCTTTTGGGGTAGTTAGTTACAGACCTTACAGTATCCTATTCCAATACTAGGTGCATCTTCTTTCTTCTAGTAACATTTGATCTTCTATTGTGTACTTAGAGGATCTATTATATATATTGCTGGAGAATTGTACATTGATAATGTTGTGATTGTTTTCTTTTCCTGTAAGTTATTATTATTAATAGTGTGACTCCAACATGATAATTAAAATGAGCATTGTTGCAGGACTGGGATATGTTTCGGTTCTATACAATGTTGACGAAGTTGTTGTCTTCCAGAATTAATTCTACGCTACATGCAGGTAAGTGTGTTATGGTACTGATAGCCACTCAAATTTTCTGTCATTTGAATGTGAAGGGCTAAATGTGCCTATTGTTTGTAATCAGTAGATCCTGAACTCCACTTGTAACTATGTTTGCAGGTGTCTGTTTCATTAGTGGAGTTGTTTGAGATTCTGTCATTTAGATTCACTTGTTGATGTATTGATCGATGCATATGCTTTAATGTGTTGCAGGGTCAAAAGATTATGTAGACATCCATGTATGAATGCCGAGAAACGGTAGAAAAAGGCTGACAACTAACACTGCAATATTTCAAGGACGGAAGAAAGATATATTTAAGCTCTTTAAAGATTTCAATTAGTGATTCGGAATTTGTTACACTACAACTAGTCACGAATGAATTCTAAGTTTCAATTATAATAGTTGATATAGAAACTCATTACTATGAGATATTGTATATATGCTATAATATATTTATATATGCAATATAAAATTTTTGGTATAATTTTGTTGTACTTCTTAATTTTTTTTGGTAATATATATTAGTATACTCGAAATCATTGTCAGAGAATGAAATATTTTATTTTATTATTTTTGATATTTTTTTAAAAAGAATATGGACAAGATAAAGCGTCCCCAAATTAGAAAACGTGGACAGGAAAAGCGTCGCCAAAATGTTAGATAACAAATGTATGAAAATCTGGACATAGAACAGCGTCACCAATCCTAAAATTATTGACTACAAAAAACGTCGCCAAAGTTAAGAAAGCGCGCCAGCTGTTGCAAGTTGGGACGCTTCGTATAAAAATTTAGACACAATAAAGCGTCAAGATTCGCGACGCTTTTTGATGTCCAACAAAATTTTTGACTCACAAGAAGCGTCGAGAGAAAATTTTGCGACGCTTTTTAGTGTCGAAAATAAGGCTAAAAAGCGTCTAAAAAGCACGCCTTTTGTAGTAGTGTCACCACACTCAGGCGGCATAAGGTTATGTTAAATCCTAAGAAATGCGTCTTTGGTGTTGAGTCTGAGAAGTTTCTCGGATTCCTGATTGATCAAAGGGGGATAGAGGCTAACCCTGAGAAGATACAAGTGGTAATTGACATGAAGTCACCCCGCACTGTCAAGGAAGCACAGAGACTAACCGGTTGCCTGGCGGCTTTGGGGAGGTTCCTCAGCCGGTCAGGTGACAAATGCATTTACTTTTTCCAAGCAATCAGGAAGAAGACCAGATTTGAATGGGGGAATGATGCTGAGGCGGCCTTCCAAAAGCTAAAATAGCACTTGCACTCTTTGCCAAGGCTTGTTAGCCCTCTGCCCAAAGAGTCATTATATATGTACCTAGCTGTCTCGGATCATGCTCTCAGTGCTGTTCTCCTTGCTGAGAGAGACAACATTCAACTCCCGGTCTATTCATTAGCCATGTTTTGAAAAATGCTGAGCTCCGGTATCCCATGGTCGAAAAATTTGGCCTTGCCCTGTATATGGCCTTCAAGAAATTGAAGCCGTATTTTCTGGCCCATCCGGTGGTAATTTACACCGATCAACCCCTCAAGCGGCCAATGTCTACCTTGGAATCATCCGGCAGAATGCTGAAATGGGATATTGAAATGCAAAGTCTTGAAATCACTTTTGAACCTAGAAAGGCAGTGAAAGGTCAGGTGTTTGCCGACTTCATTGTTGAAATGACACGACCGGTTCAACTGGATGGATCAGGTTTAGAAAGTGTATGTAGACGGGAGCTCGACGAAGAACGGCTGCGGTGTAGGAATCATATATGAGTCCCCTGAGGGGGACAGATTTGAATATGCACTGCGGTTTAAGTTTCAAGCCTCAAATAACGAGGCAGAATATGAAGCCCTGCTAGCCGGAATTCGCATGTGTAAGGCAGCAGGGGCAACTAAAATTGATGCCTACTCTGATTCACAGTTGGTCGTTAGCTAGTATGAGGGAAAATATGAGGCAACTCATCCGGCTATGATCAAATACCTTCAGGCAGTCAAAGAAGAGGTCGGGGCACTTGAGGAATTCCGTCTGAGTCAAGTGCCCAGGTCAGATAACAACCAGGCGGATGCGTTGTCCAAATTGGCTTCGCCGCCTGCTGTGATACGCCTCGGTCAGTCTTTTGGGAAGTTCTTGAAAAGAGAAGTATATATGAAGAGCCCATTGGAATCCTGGACCGAAGCTCTACCTGAATGGATGGCATCCGGGCATATTTAGCAGACGACATACTTCCTGATTCACCACATGAAGTAGTCGTCATGAAGAAGCGAGCAACAAACTTCGAGTTGAGAAACGGAGAGCTCTTCAAGGCGGGTTTCCTTAAACCTCTATTGAAGTGTGTTACCCTAGAAAAGGGGAGAGAAGTTCTTGAAGAATTGCATGCTGGATACTGTGCCTCTCATATAGGCGGCAGGTCCCTAGCCGTCAGAGCCAGGCGGCATTACTTTTGGCCCACTCTTGAAGCGGATGCTAAAGAGTTGGTGAAGAGATGTGACAAATGCCAGAGGTTTGGCAAGCTTATTCACCGCCCGACTACTGATCTGACGACAATCCACAGCCTAGTCCCGTTTGCTAAATGGGGCATGGATATCCTGGGTCCTTATACGCTTGCTCTAGGCGGAAAACGCTACATTTTGGTGGCTGTGGATTATTTCACCAAATGGGTAGAAGCTGAGCCGGTCAAGAACATCAAGACAAAGGATGTCATCTCTTTAATTTGGAAGAACATCATCACCCGGTTCGGGGTACCTATGTCTATGGTGTTTGATAATGGCCCTCAGTTTGAAATACCTCATCTTAAGACTTGGTTGGGAGATCAGGGTATCTCACATTGTTTTGTATCAGTCGGCCGACCCCAAGAAAACGGTCAAGTTGAAGCCTTCAACAAACTCATCTCAGACGGCATAAAAAAGAAAATTGAAAGAGCCGATGGCTTATGGGCAGAAGAGCTAATTCATGTCCTATGGGCCATCCGGACTACTGCCAAAGGGGCAACCGGTAAAACCCCATTTCTTATGGTATACGGTGCTGAGGCCGTCTTGCCCATTGAACATTACGATCCGACTCTCAGAGTCATGCTTTATGATGAAGAGGCAAACTGGGAGGCCATGCGGCTAGCATTGGACTTCCTCCCGGAACGCTGGGGCAATGCTGCCCTGCGCCAATAGATATACCGTATGAGAATGACCAGAGCCTACAACAAGAAAGTGCGCAAGCGTCCTTTGAAAGTTGACGACTTTGTGTTACGTAAAATGGAGGCAACCGGTAGGGCCAATGAAGCTGGAAAGCTACCTCCTAATTGGGAAGGCCCCTACCGGATTTATGATGAAGTCAGGGATGGCACTTACCGTCTGGAAACTCCAGACGGTCGGCGTCTACCTAGAACTTGGAATGTAGATAACTTAAAAAAGTACTACTTCTGAGAAATGTAATTTTTTTTTTTGTAAACAGTGAGTCAATCAATGAGAAATCAGGCTTTGTTTGCAAAATTGTTTTGCTATCTTTATAATTACTTATCCGCCTGGGTTGTCCTCAGACGAAACTTATGTTTGATCGTCTAAGTTTGACACTTGGTGTAGATTCAATGATATAATTATTTATCCGCCTAGGTAATACTTAGACGGATTACTAGTTTAATCAACTAAGTTTGATACTTAGTGTAATTTAATGTTATACTTACCCTTCCGCCTGGGTAATACCCAGACGGACAAACTGCTTAACCAACTAAATTGACATTTAATGTAAATATGATATCGCGTGGCCAATGGCCAGCTTGAAAAAACTAAGTACAAAAACGCTTAGTGGCTATACAACCGGTCTCAAACAAGACCAAAGGCCAAATGGCCGGCCGCCGGGTCGCACGACAGAAGAACACCCAACATAAAGATGCACACTCCCCCATGTGAAATATTCAGATGGTTGCTTATTTTATAAAACCGCCTGTCCCAACATGGACAATGGCGTCCGGCGACACCCCTCCGGGTGCAATCGTCGCAGAGAATAAACTCTTCGTCAGTTCTACGTACCTATGCAGACGACAAAATTGAACGACCAAATTGGTCAACTCATAGCCGTCTGACCAGAATAGTCTACGAGAAACGGTTAAGTTACCGAATACCGGATGCCCCGAGGCATCAGTCGGTTGCCGACAGAAGTTTCCACTTAGATTATTTATTCCAAAGTTGCACTCTCTCTCCCAATTGGAGCAAAAGATTTTGTGTAATGGCTATGTAATAATCCTAGATGAAATATTACCGTCTAGGTAAGTGACTCGAAGCACCCGTTCTAATGGCCGACTGTGCACTTGGTTTGGGGCAATCAGCATTGTGATTGATTGGCCTAAAACACCTCAAACTTCTGATAGGTTGTCGTACATCTGTCAAAAATAAATTCCTAACAAAACCAACTAACAATGTAGTAGGGTAAGTAGGGTCGAATCCACAGAGAGATGGTTATTCAATCTAACTTTTAAGGTATGAAGAAACTAAACTATGTCACGAAATTGGGATAGAAAAATAGTCTAAATTAAAAGAGGGATAAAATAATTAATAAAAAGACCTAGGGTTATGGTTCACCATGTTTATAGTTCTTAATCTATCAAATATCAATAACAATTCAATCAATCAATAATCTAGAGCAATTGCTAAGCCTACGGTCGGGTCTTAACGCTCTCAATTCAACATATGTAGTTCGGTCGCTAACACAATCAGAATTGCTAATTGTAGGGAAGCCTCTAAAAGTAAGATCTTTCGATTTAAACTCTTATTAACATGAATTAATCAAACAATTGATCAGGTTGCAAGATTAACAATAAAACACTATCAATTAGAGAAATTAATAATCAAAATATTAAAAACATCAATCAAGATTCATTATATAAACATAGATTCCCAAACCCTAGAAATAAACTACTCTAGCATGAAATAAATGATAAAAACTAAATCTAATGAAGAAATCATAATTAAAAGCAAGAAAATAGAAGTAAAATACCTCAATAAATTGAAATTATAAACCCAAGAATCATCCATGGAAGATTCCATGGAGATGCCATGAGAAACTAGGGTTCAAGAGAAAACTCAAAAGAACGTAAAAATAAAAAGTATAAAAAAGCATAAGGGAAAAATAATATCCCTTGAGTATTTATATTATCCTAAAACTAATCTAAAAATAATTAAAGAAAAGAAGTAAGAAAATATAAATTACATAAGTTGTAATGTAATTGGATGATAGATTATGACGTGGCATGAATAAGATCGATAAATCAAGGGACGAGTGAAGATGTGTAGCGATGAAGCCTCGTGGGATGCCTTGGCTGCTCGGCAGAACCTGCGGCCGCAGGGTGGTGGCCGCGCCCTGGCAGTAGCAGCAGCGAGCATCGGTTGGGCGCGGGGTATGCTCGCAGGCTACAAGCTTGGATTGAAACGGCCTTAACTTCTGTTCTAGAAGGCCCCTTGGGGCGTGTGACCTATCATTGGAAAGATATTTAAGTCTAGTTTCCAATGCAACTTGAATCACTTAAATCCAATCTGTAAAACTCAAGTTATGATCAAAAGAGTGGACAAAGGTCAGTTTTGCCACTTTGTAAAATATCGTTTTTCTTCGTTTCTAACTCAAATTCAATTCCGAAAAGTGCACAACAACCCTTTTGGATGCTATATTCATTACTCACGCATATTAATCTCATACTAAGCTTCCACAAACACATATCCTTCATTGAGCGACCTCGATTCATCGACGTTTTTATCTTTTCATTGTCTGATTCTTCCAAAATCACTCCGAAAGCGTCCAAATAGCTATAGAAACTATCTGAAACATTAAGAAAACACAAACAAAGCGTAATAGAGCACAAAAAGGACAACTTATGCAATTTCAATCCAAAAGGGACTAAAAGACCTAAAATGCTACTATAAAAATAGCATAAACGTGCCTATAAAACCTATATAAATATGATTCATCAACTTCCCCAAGTATAAAGTGTTTTCAAGCCAATAAATCAATTTGAAATGAAACCAACCACACAGCCATCTAGGGGCAAGAGCACCCGGATTGCAAATTTCCACATGCTTTTTTAAGTTAGGCAAAATATTAAAGAATTGCAAATATACGCAAAAGTCAAATTGAAAAATTCAAACAAACACAAATATATATAAATAACCGACTGAGTTGGAATACTTCATATAAATGGCACAAAGGCCAGAATAATTGTTAGCCGGAATAACATCCGGAGAAGAAGCAAAAGAAAATGATTGTTACCCAACTCCACAGTTGGTAAAAATACAACATTACTCGGCATACAAGCCGGAAAAGAAAGAAATTGGCATACTGCCGGTGAATTTGGGGAGGCTCGCCTAAGGCTGAGGTGGAAGCTGCTGCTCCGACTGGTCGTGGCCGGTTGGGAGGGCTTCATATTGGTCATCAGCTACTTGAGGCTGATTACCTTCGTTTTGCTCTGCCTCCGCCGGCTCCTCATTGTCCGACACTTCATACCCTTGCTTGGCAACCCAGTCTTGGAAGCGAGGCGGAGGAGCCTCACCCAGCACTTGGGCATCATACACCTTAGTGGCGTAATAATACCTAAGTTTATAGACTTCAAAGTCTATATCTGGGTAGAGGAGGCTCCAAGTGATCTTCAGGCGGGCGGCATTGTCCCGCTCATTTTCCTCCATCAGCCGCTTTTGCTCCTGAGCAATCTCGTCCGACTGCTTGTTCCGCAGAGTGACGATCTCGACCCCCAGTCGGGAGAAATCTGCCCGGAGTTTGGTATTTTCTTTGTCATCATCTTCTAATGCCTTGAGTTCAGATTGAGCATCTTTCAGTTTTTTCTCAAGGTCATTAGCCCGGCTGGTGGCCTCATCGTTTGCAGCAGTCAAGCTCCGGAGCAATTACTCTGATTGGGTGAGGGTCCTCACCATCCGTTTTGCAAAACCAGCAAGATCCGGCTCGTCGGATGTAAGATCTGCACCAAAAGTAGAATTACTCTGTGAGAAGGAAGCAGCATAGTTGGCATTCATCTGTTGTTGGCTGCTGACTTAACCCCCGGAGGGGTCTACCTTAGTCTTGACTCTCATGAAGTCAAGTGGCCAAGGTATTTCAATCTTTCCCTTACCTTGGGTATCCGGATGGGGCGTAGGCGTCTCTTTCCCCCCGGTTGTTGCCGCACCAGCTGCAACATTAGGTGGCGGGCCACCCTTCGATTCTGTGGAGGCATCCAGCGCTTTCTGCTGCAAACACTCTGAGCCTTCGCTCAGAATCTTCATTGCAGCAGGAGATTTGCCACCGGTCGTGGGACGATCGGTTTTGACAGAAGAGTTTGACCGGGGAGGGTCCTTTCTAGCGGCCTTCGCAGCCAGAACCTTTTCTAGATCTTCTCCTTGCCTTTTGAAAAGCTTGGAGAAGGATCGTGGCACACGTTTTACAGAGTCCTGCAAAATCTAAAAGGTTAAATATACCCAATCGGCAAACTGCCTTTGTAAAAAAAAAATTAATATATATATATATATATATATATATATATATATATTAATACTAAGACAGGCGGTCTTACCCCGCCCTTCTTGGACTCTTTTGCTTCAACGGTTGCTTTCCTTGCAATAGCAGCCTCCTTGTGCAGCAGCGCCGCCGACTTAGCCGGAGTTTTGGCCGGATCAACCATCTTCAAGGCGTCGGCTGCATGAATAGAATAAAAGTTTGAAGAAATTATGGAAAGTTTGTAATGAAAGAATAAAATCACAAACACTCCAAATGCAAGTGGATCTACTCTTGGGAAACATGGGACTTAACCTACAGGCGGAAAAGAAACATTCGTCCTTGAAGTAGTTCGGGTGGGGGATCCAGTTTTTTGGAACTATAATATGAGTCCCATCCCCCCATGGGCTCAATAGTGGTTTCAAAGAAACCCGGCTCCATTATTTGCTCCCTGGCCTTAGTAGATAGCTCCGGGAGAGGGCATTTCCTGCCCAGAAGAGCCGGTTCCGTGTTGTACCGGCGCAGTGTCCGGTTGTGTCTCAGAGTTGGAGAAGAAATCAAATAAAACTTATCTTTCCACCCGGACCATTTGGACACCTTGTCCAAACTCATCAAATACTGGAGCTAGGTGGAAAGAGTGTACCATGCCCCATGACCGCCTGGTTCCTTGCTCAAGTAATGCATATGAGCGAAGGCGGAGAAGTTGGGAGTTATATTCTGGAGCTCGCAGGCGGCGATGTAACTTAAAATGTTCACCCACGAGTTGGGGGTGAGCTGCCAAACTCCTAGATCATACCCCTTCAGGATTTTCCTAATCCCGGTATGGAGGGGGAACCGGAGGCCGGTGTAATACCCCAATAATTCTTCCTTTTCCAAACCACTTGCTTTAAATAAAAACAGAGGAGAACCATTGGCATGTTACCGCCACGTGTTAAAACGTTAAGGCTTTATCAAAGTATTGCAGCGGAAATCCAACTTAAATATTAAAATAATATAATTTAGAAAACCAATAAGTCAAAGCTTACAAATTGGAACCATAAAGGCCCTTATTAAAACCAAACCAAGAATCAAAGTCCCAAAACATAATTAAAGTAGTAAAACATAAATAAGTTCAACACAAAGAACGAATACTCTCAATCACACCAATCCCTTGACAATGCGTATGTCAAATCCCCGAACTTCACATCATCAAGCTAACCTGTGCAATACTGCTCCTCAATAATACAAGTGTAATAATTAGATCATCACAGGGTCATTGAAAGGCGAAGTCCATGACCAAAAGAAAACACACAAAAGCACGCAATCAGCAAAGCTGAGTACATACAAGCTACAACGTACCAAACCTAGCATGCTAAACTAATTAAAGTAAATAAACATACAACACGAATTCATTAATCAAGACTCCACACTTAAACAATTCAATCGACTCAACATACTTGCTAATCAATTCTAAACACTTGACTCTTTATATTTAATTTAATTAATTTAATTTGGAGTAAGCAATAGACGAGGTTGTCCAATCCATCAAATCATTTTGGTCCCAAATGACCATTTAAAATAAAAGTTTAGCGTGATGCAAGAATGGGCGCGACTCCATTCTCACAAAGTTAGTCTAGGATCCCATCTAACTTTCATTATAAAATAAAATGTAAATACCAAAAGAAAAGAGGACATGTTGATCAAACAAGCCTCGGAAAGCCACGGGCTACCACCGTGTACCCCAACCCATAATTGTCAATACTCTAAAAGTGCACGCTTTCTAGAGTTTTATTGCTCATCCATGTTTCACTTTACGTGATTACAATTTTAATTAATAGCCGACTCATTCAAGAAGACCATACATAACAATCATACATCAATTCACTTTTAATCTTATTTAGGACAATGGTGATCACATCACAAATTGACCTTTAATTTCATTAAACTTCCAAATTATCCAAATTGTTGAACATAGTCAACCCACCTAGCCATTTCGGCTTAATCCACTTTTACTCAACATGCTAACAAGTCATGATTGATTAATAAATAAAATAAATAACAACCTTGTGGAATAATTAATAAATTCATTCCACTTAAACCATTCAATTCCAATCCTTTAATAATCCAAATGTGGTTAACAAACCAATCCAATAAAAATATGCTTGTATCAACATTCCATACAAATAATTAATCCAATATAATTCAACATGTTTGCATCCATAATCCCATACAAACATAATCAATTCACCAAAACATGTCTCATAAACATAAGCACATGAATTAATTAAATGTATAACCAAACAATTTTCATCCAAGTGTTCTCTAATCATGAAACTAAGTTCTTTTCTTTGGTACCTAAACATGATACTACTTACAACGAAGTAGACATGTACGTACCTCGTATAAACAATCCTTTGTGCCACTTTTAATCACTTAAAAGTCTCCTAAGAAATAATCACTTCCTAGAAAACAAGCAACACAATAAATTAATACTTAACCAAATTTCCAGCAATATAATTTAGATTAAAACTCCTTAAAACTTCATTAAAAACATGTTTTTATATAGAGGGTTGACTTTTTCTTGACTTTTCTCTCTCCCATGGCGATTTTCTGAGCTGGTTTTCTTCACTCGGTGATTGGTTTTGGCTAAGAAGAAGAAGCAGGCAACTCCAACTCCTCAACCCTCAAACTTAGCATCTTTGACTTTAGTGAATTCTGGCTTGAATCAACTCAATGCTGATGGTTTTTCTGCAAGCATTTCTTCGATCCCTGAGGAGTCTAATATGGATGAACTGGTTACGCCACCTCCTCATCTGGTGAATCCTTCTGCTGTTGGTAAGATTACTAGAACTGAACTTAGAGCTCTTGAATTGAATCATCAGTCTGTTTTACCTAATTTTCTGCAGAAATCCAATGAAACAGTAACGAGGGTTTCTCGGGTTACTGTTCCATTGGATCCTGGAGCTATTAACGGAGATCCAGCTCAATTGAAGGGTATTGGCAACAATTCTGATGTTCCTAATGCTGGTCTCAGTTTTGGAGATATTGCTCCAGATCTAACTCGATCAGTTACTAGAGCTCCTAGAGTTACTGTTTCATTGAATACTGGAGCTGACTCTACTACTGATGGCATGGGTGTGCCTGAGACTGATAGTGCTTCTGTGGGTGCTGAGGTGCCTTAGGAAGCTAATCCAAGATCTAATCCCAAACTCACTGCTAAAGGAGCTTCCCTGGCTTTTATTGCTCCTGTTCTTAAAAATGGAAAGTCTATTGCTCAGTTGCAGAGTGATGAATTGCAAGCAGGTAACCTCAAATGGAAATACTTTGTTATTTTCTATGTTATTGGTTATTACCCTACAATTGCTGCTGTGCATAGATACATCTCTGAAAATTGGAATTCCATTGCTAAACCTGATATATTTTGGCACGATGATGGTTACTTCTTGATTAAGATGCAAAATGACTATGATATGCATACTTTTATGAATGCTGGTCCACATATGTTCTATGGCAGAGCAGCTATTGTTAAACCTTGGAATGATAAGTTTGACTTTCATTCTGAGGTTCTCAGAACTGTTCCTCTTTGGGTGAGACTTCCTAATCTTCCTCTCAATTGCTGGGGGGTTGATACCTTGAGTAGAATTGGAAGTGTTATTAGGGTGCCTCTATATGCCGATGACTGTACTTCTAAGCAATTAAGGGTTACTTTTGCTAGATTGCTTGTTGAAGTTGATATTACTAAACCTTTACCTAAGAGTATTTGGGTTGAGAATCCAGATGGCAACCTCATTGAACAGAAGCTTATATTTGAGTGGTCTCCACCTTTTTGCAAGAAGTGTAATAAGGTTGGTCATGACTATAATGCTCCAACTAAAAAGACTCAGGCTCAGAAAAAACAACCTGGTACTAAGGAGCAAGCTAAGGAACAAGCTAAGGTTTGGGTTCCTAGGCAGCCTAATCCTGCTACTGCTACTGTTCCTGTATCTAATTTTGTGAATGAAACAGTCCATGGTGCTGCTGTTATTACTCTAGCTCCTACTACACACAAAGCTAACTCTGATTATGATTGGAGAATAGTTGGCAGGAAGAATAGAAGTTTCAGTGTTTCTCATCCTGTACCAGATTTGTCTAGCTCTAATCCTTATTCTTCTTTGTTTGAAGATACTTACACTGATCCTATCGGGGGTGATGGTAATCCCCCTCTGGGAGGATGATTGTTATCTCTTGGAATATTAGGGGTCTTAATGACCCTAATAAAGTAGCTTCTGTCAAGAAGTTACTCTCTGAGCAGTTTGTTGATGTAATTGGTATCCTGGAAACCAAGATGAAACTGAAGAATTGTGTCAAATTACAGAAGAAGTTTGGCAAAGCTTGGTCTTGGTTCTGCAATTATGACCATTCTTATAAAGGAAGAATTTGGGTTGGTTGGTTACAGGACAAAGTGAATGTGACTGTTCTTTCTTCTCATGAGCAGTTTGTTCATACTGATATTTGTTCTAAAGGCTTACAACATCATTTCTTAGTTACTTTTGTGTATGGTCTTCACTCTATTCATGATAGGGTTCCTCTTTGGACTGGTATTAACAACATTTCAGTGTTTTCTGATCCTTGGCTTCTCATTGGTGATTTTAATTTTGTTCTTCATGATGGTGATAGGTTTAATGGTGCTCCTATTACTGATTATGAGGTGAAACACTTCAAAGAGTGTATTGAGACCATGGACTTTTGTGAAATCAAGAGTAAGGGTTCTTTCTTTTCTTGGAATAATAAAGGGCATGGTGATGATAGGATTGCTACTAGAATTGATAGGGGTCTTGTTAATCAAGCCTGGATGTCTGTTTACAGTTCTGTTGAAGCTATCTTTCTCCCTCCCTTACTTTCTGATCACTGTCCTATTTTGGTTGAGGTTTGTTCTCATAATCTTGGGAAGGGAAGGCCTTTCAGATTTTTGAATTGCCTTGCTGATCACAAAGATTTTTGCTCTATTGTTGAAGCTGGCTGGATTAAGGTGTCTAAGAACACTGCTATGTCTGATGTTTGGCAGAATTTGAAAACTGTTAAACAAGGTCTTAAAAGCTTAAACACCAAATATTTTGCAAATATTGATGAAAGAGTTGATCAAGCAAATGCTGCTTTAATTCAAATCCAAGGAAAGCTTGCTGATGATATTACCAATGTAAACTTACAGCTTCAGGAGGCTGCTGCTATTGAGCAAACTAAGCATTGGTTGAGTATTCAGGAGCACATATACAAACAGAAAGCTAGAGTGGATTGGATCAAATTAGGAGATTCTAATTCTCACTATTTCTTTTCTGTTATGGAGCAAAGACAAAGTAGGAATAGAATTGATTCTATTTTTACTGATCTTGATGTGTTGCTGAAGGATCCTATTCAAGTGGAACAGGAGATTGTGGGTTTCTATAAGGTTCTTCTGGGTACTAGAGCTTCTTCTTTGCCTGCTGTTGATATTCAAACTATGAGAGCTGGTAAACAGCTAGACCAAACTGCTATAGATATCCTGTCTGCAGATGTTGCTTATTCTGAGATTGATGCTGCTTTGGCTAGTATTGGCAATGACAAGGCTCCTGGTATTGATGGCTTTAATGCTGTCTTTTTCAAGAAGGCTTGGCACATTATTAAACATGACATCTATACTGCTGTTACTCAGTTCTTTCAAACTGGTATTATTTCTAAGCAATGGAGTTGCACCACAGTTACTTTAGTTCCTAAAGTCTCTCATCCTTCTTATGTTAAAGAATACAAACCCATTGCTTATTGTACTACGGTCTATAAATTAATCTCTAAAGTGCTTACTCATAGAATTGCTCAGGTTGTGGGATATGTTGTTAGTGATTCTCAATCTGGCTTTATTCCTGGGAAGCATATTGGGGATAATATTCTTTTAGCTACTAAGCTCATTAAGGGTTACACTCACAAATATATCACTCCCAGATGTATGCTCAAGATTGATTTGAGGAAAGCTTATGATTCTGTTGAATGGAGCTTTCTTAAGACTGTGCTTGAGGAGAATGGCTTTCCTCAAAAGGTGGTTAATTGGATTATGCCCTGTGTCTCTTCTGTTTCTTATTCTATAATGGTGAATGGTTTTCCTTCTAAGCCTTTCCCAGCTCAAAAAGGGTTGAGACAAGGTGATCATATGTCTCCTTTCCTGTTTGCTCTTTGTATGGAGTATTTGTCTAGGTGTTTGAAAGAGATGACTCATGATCCTAATTTCAATTTTCACCCTAGATGTGAGAAACTTAGTATTACTCATATGATGTTTGCTGATGACTTATTGCTCTTTGCTAGAGCTGATGCTGGTTCTATTCAGCTTCTTTTGAATGCTTTTCAGAAGTTTTCTAGTGCCTCTGGTTTGTCTGCTAACCTTAACAAAAGTGAGGTGTATTTTGGTGGTTTACTTGAAGCTGAAAAAGATAACTCACAGACTATTCTTGGGATGAGTAGGGGTACCCTTCCTTTCAAGTATCTTGGTGTTCCTCTTTCTTCTAAGAAGTTGACCATCTCTCAGTGCAGGCCTTTGATTGAGAAAATTACTGCTAGAATTGATAACTGGTTTGCTAGACATCTCTCTTATGCAGGAAGGTTACAACTCATTAAAAGTGTTCTCTTTGGCATTCAAGCTTATTAGGCTCAGATCTTCATTCTTCCCAAAAAGGTTCTTAGGGAAATCGAGTCCAGATTTAGGGTGTTTCTTTGGACTGGCAAAAATGTTTATTATAAGAAATCTCCTATCTCTTGGAATCATATGACCCTCTCTAAAGTTTGTGGTGGTTGGAATATCACTTTACTGAGTGATTGGAACAAAGTTGCTGTTTGCAAGATTCTATGGGATTTAGCTCATAAATCTTATAATTTATGGGTTAAATGGGTCCATATATACTATTTCAGCAACAAGGATCTTTGGTCTGCTGCTATTCCTAAAAAGTGCACTTGGGTTTTAAAGAAAATTCTAGGGTGCAGGGAAGTTATTGACAGCATTGGTGGTTGGCCTGCAGTTACTCATAATGGAAACCTTAACATCACTCGAATTATTAAGCCAATGAAGCTTATAAGGGCTTGGATGTTCAGTAGTTGGCCACTTCAATTTGTCTACCAAAGTAGTAGATACCACATTAGTGCAACTCGCCGTGTCTATGATCATGTCACACAACCTATCTTCTACCTTGCACCTTGTAAGAAAGATTTTCTCCCTTTGATTGTTTTCCATAGGTACGGTTTTAGAGTGTAGCGCCCTTCTTAGAACCAAACTTTGACCATGAGTCTCGGGATCAATTTCGTCAACATGCCCCTCCTCTTCTTCAAAGTTTTCCTCTTCGTTCTTTTCTTCATAGTCACTACCCTGCTCACACTTAGCTTGTTCTTGTTCCCACTCTTGAGCAGTCATTACTCTTTTTGATGGACAATTAGTTGCAATGTGACCAACACTACCACACTTGAAGCACTTCCTATCTTCAACAAGCTTTTTAGGAGCTTCAAATTTTGATTTAGTCTCCTTGTAGTTCGAACTAGAACCACTTTTCTCCAAGCTGTTCTTCTCAAAAGGTTTAGTGAAACCCTTTACAAAGGACTTAGTGTACGTCCCTTTCTTCCCCTTTATCTGTTTTTCAACTTTCAAAGCTACCTTGCAAACATCCTCAAAGGACCAATATTGTTGCAATTCAACTTTTTCAGCAATATTATCATTCAACCCCGAAATAAATCTAGCAATCTTATGCTCAACAATCTCTTCTAAGCCACATAGCATGCATAACTTTTCAAATTCACCAATATAATTCTCAACAGTCATAGAATTTTGTTTAAAAAGTTGCATCTTAAGATAAACATCTTGAATATAATCACTAGGTACGAACCTTTTTTTCATGTGCTTCTTGAGTTGTTCCCAAGTTGAGATTCTTGCACGCCCCTCCTTATGCCTCTTCTTCTTTAGATTATCATACCAAAGACTAGCATAACCGGTCAGTTTCAATTCAGCCAATTTGCATCTTTTCCTTTCATCATACTCCTTGTAATCAAATAGTGTCTCGGCCCTTCTAATCCACTCAAGGTATTTTTCAGATTCATTCATACTCCCATTGAATTCGGGAAGATCTAATCTAAGGTTCCTATCATCATCCTTTGGTCGATCTTTCCTCCTAGGCCTTGGTGATTCATCACTTGAGGAATAATTATTTCGTGGCCTCCTTGGGTTCCTCCTTGGTTGTTCTTCCTCACTTGAACCAGAATTAGGGTTAGAATTCCCTTTCCTTGAAGAATCTCCAGCAAGAGTATCAAGCCTTTTTAATATCTCATCCATCCTTGCTGCCAACTCGTCAATTCGCCTGTCTCTTCTAAGATTTTGAGCCTGTTCTAAGGTTAATCCCCTTGGAACTTGTGGAACCTCCTCGTCACTCATGATTCCTACACAAACCAAGTCAGTTTATGCAAAAATCTTGATTAAAAGATCGAATCTTGAAGGAAAACTAGGCAACACAAAAACCGGACTCCCAACCGCAAATCAGTGCACAAACACCAAATGTTTGAGGCTGTGTAGAACGCGTTACTCAACAAAAAATTATGAAATTTTATATGGTGATAGCTGGACGTTTTTAGAGTTCAATGCAAAAAGAATCACGCAAAAATTCCCAGCCAATTGTTCCCAGTTTAATTTTTTCCGAAGTTGCGCAAACCTGCTCTGATACCAAAGATGATGTGAATTATTGATCCGAAAATCAACAAAACACAAGGGATATGTTTAAGTCTAATTCTATACAGGAAATCCACCAAGAATTAAACAAAAACTAAGATTAATCAATTAAGAATCCACCTAATTAATCAATCCAAACGAATGTTTTAACTAAAACAAGCAAAACAGCAATTGATCGCAATCAACCAAAACTCAAGTATGCAACTTAAGAAATAAATCTGAATATTAATCTATCTATATTTATTTGTGTGTTTACAGCCCTATTTATAAGACTTAGTTTACCTAGGAAGATTAGGACAAGTCCCTAATTCAATCCTAATTAAACTAGAATTCTAACTTGCTTGAAGAGCAAGCACCTTGGCGCACAAGCATACACCAAACTGATTTATTTTGCTAACTAACTGATTTTTAAAGCAACTAAATAAATAAATAAAAATTAAAGAATTAAATAAAGATTAAAGATCCTAATGCTTGAACCAAGAAAAACCCTTTCAAGTGAAAGGTAAAAACTTGTAAGCAAAATTCTAAGTAAAGAAAATTCAAGAAAGTTCAAGAAAGTGAACTAGACTCCAAGAAAAGCCACTAAGCAAACCGTGGCTTTGCTTTGATATCCAAGAAAGTGTCCATGCAATGCTTGGCTTGAATCAATGTTTAGGGACAAGTTATCTTGATGCATGATAAGCAAATCTTCGAAGTTCTCCATGCTTAGACTTGCATCACTTTGATTGAGAAAATTACTGCTAGAATTGATAACTGGTTTGCTAGACATCTCTCTTATGCAGGAAGGTTACAACTCATTAAAAGTGTTCTCTTTGGCATTCAAGCTTATTAGGCTCAGATCTTCATTCTTCCCAAAAAGGTTCTTAGGGAAATCGAGTCCAGATTTAGGGTGTTTCTTTGGACTGGCAAAAATGTTTATTATAAGAAATCTCCTATCTCTTGGAATCATATGACCCTCTCTAAAGTTTGTGGTGGTTGGAATATCACTTTACTGAGTGATTGGAACAAAGTTGCTGTTTGCAAGATTCTATGGGATTTAGCTCATAAATCTGATAATTTATGGGTTAAATGGGTCCATATATACTATTTCAGCAACAAGGATCTTTGGTCTGCTGCTATTCCTAAAAAGTGCACTTGGGTTTTAAAGAAAATTCTAGGGTGCAGGGAAGTTATTGACAGCATTGGTGGTTGGCCTGCAGTTACTCATAATGGAAAAATGAGTATCTCTAGAGTGTACTCTAAAATAAGACCTCAAGCTGATAAAGTGAGCTGGAAGAGACTTGTTTGTAACAATCAAGCTTCTCCTAAGAGCATTTTTATAACTTGGATGGCTCTGAAGAATAGAATGGTGACTAAGGATAGGCTTATTCAATGGCATATTAACTGTGATCCTTTGTGCTTCTTTTGTCAGAACTGTGATGAAAGTGTTTCTCATTTATTCTTTACATGCTCTTATTCTAGAGAAATTTGGCAGAAAATTCTTGATTTGCTGAATATTCAGAAGACAGTGCAATGTTTTGAGCTTGAACAACAATGGGCTACAAGGTTTTGCAGGAAAGCTAACAGGAAGGGTAGGCTCTATTTGATGTTCTTTGCTGAAACTATTCATAGCATTTGGCTTCAGAGGAACAGTTTAATGTTCACTGGTAGCTGTCAGCCTACTGAGGTGATCTTCAGAGAAATTGTATATAGGGTTGCTGTTAGGTGTTCTGAGTCTGACAGGAAATTCCTGTACTTTTGAGTTTTTGGCAGTTGGCTTTTGTTGGACTGCTGGTGCTACTCTGTTGTTTGTCTGTGTTGCTGTGCTTGCTTGCTGCTGCTGTTCTGTTTCAGCTGTTATATCTGTTGCTATTCTGTGTGTTGCTGCTGCTTGCTGTTGCTGTTTCTGTTCTTTGCAGCTGTTTGCTGCTGCTGTTGTCTGCTTCAGCTGCTGTGCTACTGCTTGTTGTTGCTGTCTGTTCTGTGCAGTTGCTGCTGCTGTTTTCTGCAGGTGGTGCAGTTTTTGGTTCTGTTCTTGTTGCTGTTTGCTTGCTCCTGGTGGCAGCTAGTCTGGTGCTTGCTAGGTGCTGTTGGTTTCAAGCTTGCAGTTTGCTTTTAGATGCCTTGTCTTTAATAGAATTCCTTTGTGTATTTAGGCTTTTGTTGTGTTGGTGGTTTCTAAGTTGTTTGCCTTGTAGTTTGTTGCTTGTGTTGTTCTGGTCCTGGTTTCCAGAACCCTTCCTAGAAGGTGGCTGGAAATCTGAGCCCAGTTTGTTCTAGGCCCTTCCTAGAAGGTGGCTAAGTAGGATCTAGAACTGGTTTTGGGGGGTTGGCCTGTTATACAGGTCTTGTGGTGTTCTGGTGGTAGTTATAATTTAGCTTTTGTAAGTTGTAACTTTCTCTCTTTGGTAATAAAATTTTATTTACCAAAAAAAAAAAACATGTTTTTATGCTTAATTAATCCATAGAAATTCAATAGGAACAAAAGCCCCAATTTAATTAGTCATAAGAACCCTAAAATCCCAATTTAAATAAATTGAAACCTTAGGTTTTAAAATTATAAAATCTGAAAATTATAACAACAATTATAATATGAAATTATTAGTTTAAAACATTAAAAACATGATTTTGATACTAAAAATATAAACTTTATACTATAAAATCAAAACCCAAAACTAATTATATGAACATTAAGCAAAATTAAGAAAACAAAGGAAGAAGAAGGGGGAGAAGGTGGTGCGGTGGCAGGCGCCGGCTGGGTGGTCGCCGACGACCAGGTGGCGGCGGCAGGGGGTGCGCCGGAGGTGGCTGGGCGGCAGCAAGGAAGAATGGTGAGCCATTCTCACGTAGGAAAGGAGAAAAGGAAAAAAAAAAAGAAAAAAAAAAGAAAAAGAAAAAGAAAGGAAAATAAAGAAAAATAAAAGAGAAGGGAAAAATAATACTAACCTTTTTTGTGTGGGAAAAATTTGGGGATGTATGGGGTATTTATAGGAGAGAGAGTGGTGTAGGGTAAGTTGTAAGATTGGGCCTCAAAAATTAATGGGCCAATCAAGTAAGTAAAGTGAGTTTGATTTTGTTTATTTGGACATGAATTATAGAATGAAGGTATGTATAAAAATTTGTACCAAAATAATTTTTGACCCAAAATTAAAAATTGAAACTTTTGAAATTAAATTCCGGAAAAATACAAATAAATATTATAAATAATATATAATTTCATTTATAATATATTTTAAAAATATGGGGGATTACAGCCGACTTCTATGACCGCCTCGTAGCAGACAAAGTAATGGTCTGCATTATCAATGTCATCGTCCCATGCCATTACTGCTTCAGCAGGCGGGACGATAATATCCCACCCCTTTCCAAAGGGGTACTTCTCTTTGAAAGCCCTAAAGCCGCTCTTTTACAGGGAAATGTCACCCGACAGCATTCTAATCCTTTTAGGGTTAGGGTTGTCAGCGACTTTAGGCTGCTGCTGATAGTCAGCCGCAAAGTTATCCTGGTCAGAGCCAGAAGATTCGACCCTTGACCCTTCACCGGCCTCATCATCGCCGGATCCATTAGAGGAGGCGGCTTCCTCACCGCCTTCCTCCCGTACGCCTGAGCTCCCGGAAGTAGAGGGAGCCTCTTCATCAGAACCGCTCTCCTCCAAATCCTCATGTTCCCCATCCGGAACAACCTCATTGGATGACACTGACATAGTGCGCCGGATCCTAGACCTTCTGGCCGTCTGTTTCATTCTGGCCATTGTGTCCTACACAGACACAGAGAGGGAGGAATTCGGAGATGAGCACATCGATTCTGACAGTCCAGAAAAGGCACCCCCTGTTCTAGACTCAGCCGTTCCGGGGGATCGGCTGAGTGTCCTAGGCAGTGCCGAGTGTGTGGATTGAGAACTCATTTTTATTTCTAAACTATGTATACAGGCGGAGAAAGAATGTATACATGTTGAAAAAGAGAAAAGTTAAAGATGGTACATGTGGTTACCTTACTTTAGCTCTGATAAATCTGAAAACAGCTACAGACGGTGAACCGGGTGTTGCAACGTTAGCACGCGGAAATCTGAAAAACTTTGACGTAGACTGAGGCATAGAATCTCTCTCTAAAAATCTCTCTTTCTCTCTCTAGAAAGTCAAATGAAAATGACGTGAGAGAAAAAGGGGGAGGTAAACTTCTATTTATAGAAGGTGAAAACGGGGGCATTCCCGTTTGAAATTTAAATTTTACTATCCGTTGTTACTGTTCACCTCTGATAGGTGGACACGTGTCACAGGCCCCACGAGACATGCACGTGACCCCTGTGAGGGGCAAATGTTTAGGGCAAAAATGCCCTAGACAGGTGGACCAATGAGAGGAGGCCACGTGGTGAGCTCAGGATGGCCCAAGTGGCCCAATATCCTCTTGACACGTGGCCCCCTTAGATAAGCCTCTGAAATGGTGGCCTTCAAGGGCCCAAATCCCTAGAAGCGCCGTAAAACGGCGCAGCCCACTAAAATCTAGGTCAAGTGACCTAGATAGGGGCACATTCTCCAACGACCATATAAATAGGGAGATATTTCCCCATTTTGGGGACACATTAAATCATTTATTACACCTAAATTCTCTCTCATCAGAGAAAAACCCGAGCTTGGAATCCAAGCAGATCCCCACCTAAATTTCCGTACTCTTTATTCTCTTTCAAGTTACTAACTTGATCTTCGGAGGCGGAGCTCCAACCACCTGGAGTCTCCGTTGTTTTTGCAGGTACAGCTCAGCCGGACCAATCTTTGTGACGTAACTCTCCCGAGGGACAAAAAACACCCAAAACAGTAGGGACTGCTCGTATTTTAACAAGTCTGCACGTCTGTGCAACCTTTGGCACGTCCGTGCCGACCTGTAGACGGGTCGTTTCCTCGTGTTCTCCGTCGATTTACTTGGGGGTTATATAATACCCCTTTGGCTTCATTTGTAGAGGGGAGAGCTTCTTAGTGTAGTTTTAGCTTAGGTTAGGGTTTTTAGAGAGAGAAAATATAATTTTCTAGAGAGAGAAAGTGGGAAAAACTTGTTGAAAGCTTGGAATATGAAGAATTGAAAGAAGGAGACTTGAAGATTTGATTATTTCTTGCATAATCAATGAGAATTTCTTACTCTCTCTCTTATTTTATTGCTTTAATTGCTTATTTTTGTATCTTTTCTAGTTTTATTACTTGTTTACGTTAAATTAGTGTTTGATTTCATGTTCTTAGTTGTTAATTATTCCTTTAGTTTTCCAGTTTATTATGATTTGTGAGTAGTTCTTTTATTTGGGATGGTTGAAACGATTGATGAATTCACAAATACTTGTTTGCATGTGTTGATTTAGCTAATGTGGGATGTTAATTAGTTGAGCTTAAGTGGTTTCATTGTTAGTTCTTGTAAGTGGCCATTGCTAGAACTATTTATCTAAGCTTTCTCAACGAAGGATCGAGAAATGAACTTGAGTTAGCTCCCTTATGCTTAATTGACTTGAAATGCCATGAGAATAGGAATTTCCAGTCAAGGGAATGTTTATGTCATCGTGATTATGATTTAACACTTGTTTTAAGCTTTGTAACCACGAGAGTTGGTTGTATTAATGACTTAAGTAATCCCTCTAGCTTGAGAGAGTAGTTGGGTGCCTTAGATGACTTCCCCTAATTTATCCACAAATTGCTATGTTTTGTATATTAAATTATAGTTTGTGAATGACTTAATTGGTGGATACCTTCCCAAGATCCTTTTTATTATTGTTTGTAGTATTTCTTTATAACTCAAAACCCAAAAAGACTTGACTTAACTTATCACAAATCGATACTTGTTAGTGCTCCCATTAGTCCTTGTGGGATCGACCCTTACTTGCCCTTTCTACCCATTAGAGAGACCAAGTTAGGTTTTTATCTTTGGTAGGCTTGACGACGGCCTATCAAATTTTGGCGCCGTTGTCTGGGACTTCGGTTGACATTGGCTAAGTATTTATTAGATGAGTCTAGGTTATTGTACATATTTTTTCTCTTTTTATTTAATTTCATTTTGAGGTTTCTTCCATTGAAATAAATGGCAATTTTTTCCCTTCCCCAATATGAGGATGAAACATTTTGGAGATAATACCATAGGGTTAATGAATATATTGGTTATAATTATGGTGATAGTCTTTTAAAGGTGGAAATTTGTGAAGTACTTTTTGAAGGTTTAAATGATGAAATGCGAGTTGTTGTTGAATCTATGTCTGAAGGTCAATTTATGTCTAATACCATTAATGAGAATTGGAGTATGTTTGAGAGGCTAGCTAAAGATACCTATGATTGGAAGATGGCTAATCACGAGACATATGACCATTTTAATGATACAAACTCATTTGAAGAATGTGATGATAATGATTTGGATTCTAATGTTTCGAGTTTTGGTGATGCAAATTGTCAAAATTCTCCAAATTTTTTCTTGGATTCCAATTTTATGTCATGTACTCCTTATGATGTGGCTAATGTGCATAATGTTGATACCTCTTCCCAAAGTGATTTTTGAAATTTCTCCAATCCTAAAAAAACCTGGTCTTCTTTAGATCTTGCTCTAGAACGTTTTTTGGAGGGTTTTGAAGAGATTAGGAATCCAATGGACATAAACAACACTTGTACATACATGAATAATTATAGTGAAGCTTCTAGGGTTCAAATGAATGAAAATGAAAATTTTGAGAAGCCTCTTCTTGAGACACCTTTACTTGATGACCCTATTTTCCAAATATCATCAATTTGCATAATGAGCCTAATGTACCATTAATTATGAATGATGACAAAGTTGATGATTGTTTTTTGAATTCCACTAATGATATAGGTCTACTAAAGTCCAAATGTAATGTTGATGGTATTCTACAATTTGATTATATTGATGATTATTCAAGAGATGTTGAGGATAACTATTAGTTTGGAAAGAGTAGCCTAGATATTCATGATGAATTTTGGGAAAGAAAGGATAAAAGGGTTAAAGTGGAGAAAAAATCTCGCTTTTGATGAGGACCATAGAGTTGAGAGTGAGGTAATTGTTGAGTCTTTACCAATTGAACATTCTTTTTTTTGAGCCTCATGTCCCTTTCTAAAAAACTCTTGATATTATTGTCTCATTTCCAAACCTTTGTCCCCTCTGCTTCTTAAGTTCACTTCACATGAGTCACTGTATACTTCATTCTATAAATTGCATGACCATTTTCTAACCAATGATACCCAATTTGGTGAATTTGATGTAGATATGGTTTTTGATTTACCAAATGAATCTCCAAAGTGTTGTATTGATAGTTATACTTTTATTTTTCCTTCTTATTTTCAATCTAGGACCTTTTTTAGATCTTTTCATTTTTAGTTTAGAAAGCTTTGTGAATTAATGTATATCCTTTTCTTCTTATTATTAAATTTTCTTCTTACTTTTTGGTTTTAATTTATGAAATGTGCTAAAGTGCATATGATAAGCTCCTTAGGAGTTTGTCAAATTACTTACTAGCTAAGGTTTAGCCAAAGACCGAAAAGAAAGACAAATTTTCTTCCCCTTTTTTTTTTATTTGTTTATTTTTGAATAATGATGTGCATGAATTTTAATTGTATGTTGATTTGAACTAACGCGCTTTATGAAATGATTCTCAATTAGGTACTCTCTATGATCTCTCCACTCCAAATTACATCTCATAGTCTCAAATTCCCAAGAATTTTGGAGTTTTTGCTACATTGGAAAGACACAACATACTCTACCAAGTTTTGAAGAATTTAAGAAGAAATTTACATCAAATTGTGTAATATCTCATTCTCACTTCATCCCTTCTCAAGCTATTGATTTTATAATTATTTTTGCCATTCATTGGTTGCTTGTTAAAGAGTTTGGCTAGGGGCTAGATTTTATTGTATGTTGTGGCTTTTCATTGTTGTTATGGATGTTTGATTAGATGTACTTGTTGAGATTTATTGTGTTCCCTTCCCTCCCCCCCTGATTATCTCTTCAAAGCATTGAGGACAATGCTTTGTCTAAGCTTAGGGGGGGGGGGGGTAGTTTCACGCTTTCATGAAGGGGGATTGATTGTTAGCTTGATGCTTAAATTTGTTCATAGTTGTACAGTTGGATATTCATGCCTTTTATTTTTATTTTTTTCCCTTTCTTTATTATAACTTATAAAAAATTGAAAAAAAATAAAAAAATTGAAAAAATGCCCAAGGATGAGACTCAAATGAAGATGCTTATATGTTATGCTTGCTTGACTCTTGAATGATGAGTACTAGTTCTTTAGAAGGGTGTATGCTAGAGTTGGGGTCATTTAGAGGCTTATTAATCTTGATTGCATTAGAGTATATGAAATGAAAACAGATGAATGCTCAATTGCACGTCTAGCATAGGATATTGTCAAATTTGACCAAAGTAGGACATGTTTGAATCGAATTGCGGTCCTTTGTGCCCTTGATATTCCTCCCCTCCTCCCCAAAATGAGACTCTATTAGCGAATTGGTTCTACTTATATCTTGTGTTATAAGTGGCATAATAAGCCACATGTCTCGAATAAAAGAAAGAGCCCCTCACAGTTAAAAGAGGCGAGGGCAATGAATGTTGAAGAAAAAAAAAGAAAAAAAAAGAGAAACCAAAAGAAAAAAAATATAGAAAAAGAAAGGGAGATAAAAAACTCCTTCAAAATTCTCAAAATTTTCAATTTTTCTTATTTAGAGGTTAACTTGTGGACGCCTCCCACACATTGTCTAGTTTGATGTTTATTGTGTAAATTCCCGAGTTAGGGTTTAATTAAAGGGGCTTGGGAGTGCATTTTGGGAGGTGGACTTGCTATTTGAGATTTTATAATCGAAAGAGGGCTTGTTGCAACTTTAGAATATCTAAATGTGCTCTAATGAACTAGTAAAAGGTCTAAAGAAGTATCTTAGTGCAACTTTGCTTAGTTTTCCTCTTTACCCTTAACTCATGTGTATATTTGTATGATTATTAATTCTTGAAAGTTTCTTACTTGTCTTGCTTGTGTCTCATATCTCGATGAGTTGACTTGGGCAAAAAAAAAATACATTGAAATTGTATGCATGATTTTTGATGATGTGTTGTGGTTTGTGTGAGTTGTGGGTTAAGCTAAATGGAAACCTTCACGAGATAAAAACTCGTCCTCTTAGGCGACTTAGGGGTTTAAATTGCTTTTCACTTGTGCTAAAAGTGTTTATGGTTGTTACCATGCGGATTTGTGTTTTTGTGTTTCCTCTTTATTACCTCTCCTTGGTTTGATCATTAGCAAGTTATCTTCCTTCTTGATTTGAGATGTTTGTTTTGCTCGAGGACTAGAAAAAGCTTAGCTTGGGGTGATTTGATAAGTTTTTATTTGGTATGATTTTAGGGTACTTTTTGAACCTTGTTTTCGTGATTATTTGACATCAAAGTTCATTATTTATCCTATTTTTATACAAATTTTGTATCATCCATGCTTCACGGGTTGTTTGTGTTTTTGATGTAATGTAGCTATTTTTAGCACTATATATGGACGTGATCAAGCATGAGTGAACAAGGAGAAGGAAAATCTTGGTTGATAAATGTAGACACCCATTTGTGTCTCCCCAAAACCAAACCCAGTGATGAGTACCTTTCACGTTGAATCATAATCGAATGAAGTGAAAGTGTGGGAAGTCTAGTGTTGCGGTTAGTTTTTATTTCTTTTCTTTCTCTCTGTTTTTAAAAACCTATTTTAAGAAAACAGCCAATCCAGTTTGGTTTGGTCCATAGCAAGGGTCCAATAATAGTGTAGTTGGGTCAGGTTCGAAAGGAGATTTTCAACGATATATTATAAGCCCAATTCCGATGAATAATGAGGAAGTTATGGCCAAATTACTAAACTAGGCCCGATTGATATTTATATGCGGCCCAATGATCTAGAGGAGGGCCTAATATTGATTTATCATTCCTAATGCAATTAGAATTGATTATAGTCTTCTAGATTCTTCTAGAAGGTTCTTTTCATTCCTAATTTAATTAGTATTGATAAATTGACTTTAGTTGACTTTTAAGAGTTTTAATCAGAATAAAAGAAGTGTTTTTATGGAAAATACGATTTTGCTCTCTCGTACGGCTAAATTTTATCAAAGTAAAAAACGCATGGAAATTTATTTCCAGCGTCTGACGACAGGACCAGTGCCTGGCGCCATACCTGGCGTCAGGCGCTAGAGTCCAGCGTTGGCGCCACACGCCTGTTTGGCGTTGTGGTCGTGTTTTATTCTTTTCGAAAATCTGATTCATTTTTTATCACATCCGGCTGATTATCTCTATATATAGCCTCCTAAAACCTCCGTTTTCAATTTTCATCAATTCTTTTCATCAGTTCTCTCTATCACCAACTCTCATCAAGAATCTCTTGATTACTCTCTCTCTCTCTTATCTAAACTAGATTTTCTCATACAAAATTCCGCATTCACAAGATCAAGAAACACCTAGCCATGTTCGAAGTTGCCTTTGCCCTAGACGTGAAAGGTTTGATTTCTGAGGGTTTGGTCCTAAATCTCTATTTCAATTATTTAATTTAATTGTTTGTTTATTATTTTCCTTGAAGTTACTAACATGTGTATTTTGTTATTAGAAAGAGGTACGAGGCATCCAAGTAAGTGCTTTAACTGATATAGTGATATTA
The DNA here is from genome assembly GCF_948465745.1 of Chenopodium album. Taxonomy (NCBI): domain Eukaryota; kingdom Viridiplantae; phylum Streptophyta; class Magnoliopsida; order Caryophyllales; family Amaranthaceae; genus Chenopodium; species Chenopodium album. Next base: position 39,311,239 of record NC_137834.1, on the reverse strand, counting down.
TGATATAGAAATCATGTCTAGATTGTTATTTTGATCCCTAGTATCATGTTAGTATGTTTTGATTTTCCTAGCATCATGTTTAGGGTAATAACTATAATTTCTAATATCAAATATGAAAATTGTGATTTCTGCGATGCTTCATATTTTCTTTCCTATATTCATGTTAGTATCATGTTAGGGTTAAAGCTTTGATTTTTAATTTTTAGTGACATGCTAGGGTTTGTTATTAATCTTGTTAGTATCATGCCTAGGATCTTGCTATTATGCTTTAACGTGATTATTTTTATTATGATTATGATTGTTATAATTTATGATTATTATTATGTTGCTTGATATATTTTATTGTTATTGCTTGATCACACCTTTTACGCATGTTTAAAGGGAATTTGTACTTGTAATCACGCTTAATAAGATAATTAATAATCTTGTTTAGGTTAATATGATTATAATTCAGGTGATCGCCAATAATAGTTTTATTTGTGCATTAATATTCAACCAACATAGATAAACAAGTTTAGGGTAATCCTATTGATTGCATGTTAGTCAGAAAGCGCGCATGAATACGAGCAAAATAAAGTAGAGGCCTATTATTAGGGCAGGTTCAATCTCTTTTAGGTTGGATTTGTACCTTCATCCCCAAACTACCAGTCATGGTTCCAGACCTATTGGAGTTAACGATCTCTTGGATCGTTAAGGGGTGTAACCTTCACCATGTGAACGGTTTACAAGTTCCTAAAACTTGTTGGCGACTCTTTTGCTCTAGCTTCCTTCCCTTTGGACGCCACCGTACTTTAGTGTATGATCACAGTGGGGTTCAAGTTTGGGGTAATGCTTGAAATATTCCCTACAGTAGAGCAATGGAGGAAGAAGGATGAGTGCCTTAAAGAGAAATGAAAAGCTTTTGGAAAGCCTTGAAGGGTTGTTCGCACAAGGGTCAACTTCAACTGACCATAACTTTTGTGCCACTCAACACTTTAAAGTGATTCAAATGGGAGATTAAAGTTTATCTCTAGTGCTTTCCAACGACTTGTCACATGTATTATTCCGATGAGTAACGAAGAAGTTTTGACCTTTCGAAAATAAGTTGTTTCGCTAGAAAAGGGCTGCACGTCTGTGCCAATAAGAGGCACATCCGTGCAAGTCCCTTCACGTCCGTGCCAAATGAAGCACATCCGTGCAATGTCAGGCAGTAGGTACTGCTCGTATTTTGATAGGTCTGCACGTCCGTGCAACCTTTGGCACGCCCGTGCCGACCTGTAGACGGGTCGTTTCCTCGTGTTCTCCGTCCTTTTATTTGGGGGTTATATAATACCCCTTTGGCTTCATTTGTAGAGGGGGGAGCTTCTTAGTGTAGTTTTAGCTTAGGTTAGGGTTTCTAGAGAGAGAAACTCTCATTTTCTAGAGACAGAATGTGGGAAAAACTTGTTGAAAGCTTGGAATTTGAAGAATTGAAGGAAGGAGACTTGAAGATTTGAATATTTCTTGCATTATCAATGAGAATTTCTTACTCTCTCTCTTATTTTATTTCTTTAATTTCTTATTTTTGTATCATTTCTAGTTTTATTACCTGTTAATGTTAAATTAGTGTTTGATTTTATGTTCTTTGTTGTTAATTATTACTTTAGTTTTGCAATTTATTATGATTTGTTAGTTGTTCTTTTACTTGGGATGGTTGAAACAATTGATGAATTGACAAATACTTGTTTGCATGTGTTGATTTAGCTAATGTGGGATGTTAATTAGTTGAGCTTTAGTTGTTTCATTGTTAGTTCTTGTAAGTGGCCATTGCTAGAACTATTTATCTAAGCTTTCGCAACGAAGGATCGAGAAATGAACTTGAGTTAGCTCCCTTATGCTTAATTAACTTGAAATGCCATGAGAATAGGAATTTCCAGTCAAGGGAATGTTTATGTCATCGTGATTATGCTTTAACACTTGTTTTATGCTTTGTAACCACGAAAGTAGGTTGTATGCATGACTCAAGTAATCCCTCTAGATTGAGAGAGTAGTTGGGTGCCTTAGATGACTTCCCCTAATTTATCCCCAAATTTCTATGTTTTGTATGTTAAATTGTAGTTTGTGAATGACTTAATTTGTGGATACCTTCCCAAGATCCTATTTATTATTTTGTGTAGTTTTCTTTATAATTCAAAACCCAAAAAGACTTGACTTAGCTTATCGCAAATCGATACTTGTTAGTGCTCCCCTTAGTCCTTGTGGGATCAACCCTAACTTGCCCTTTCGATCCATTAGAGAAACCAAGTTAGGTTTTTATCTTTGGTAAACCTGACAACGGCCTATCAACAAGCAAGAACGGGAGAATATCCAGGGTGGCGTTGAAAGAATTGGGGATTCCTGGTGCATATAGATTTGAGTGTGGGATTGCTCCACCTACAACACTGACAAATGATTTTGAAATAAGGCCGACAATTATCACTTTGATAGAGAGGCTACAATTTAGTGGGGCCAAGCATGAAAGCCCACTAAACCATCTCAAGGAATTCGATAAATATTATAATACTACCAAGGTGAACGGAATTTCCCAAGAATTCATCCGCCTCAAGCTCTTTCCCTTTTCCCTCATAGGGCGTTGTAGGCGTCGTTCGAAGTGCGCCTACATTAAAGCATGTGTGAATATGCTTGGCACTCATAGGAAGTGAGAATTGACAAAATACGATTAGGGAAAAATAAAGTAGGGAGCCGCCAACAAGTTTTTAAGGAACTTGTAAACCGTTCACGGATCATAAAAAGGCAACCACGATAAGGGACAACGATAAACAACAACGATTGACCCGTGAAGGTTACACCACATTCATAATCCATGAGATTACTAACTCCATATGGTTCGGAACCAAGAAAGGAGGATCGAGGATGATGGTACGAAGTGAGTCATGGAGTCACATTCGCCCGTATTGGCCTTTACTCGATTCTTATAGTGAAAAGTGATTCATGCGATCTTAAAGGCATACAAACAGAGATTCAATTTGCTCCAAACTATTATTATGCTAAATTGGTTGAATATTAATGCAACATATAATTCTATAATATTTGTGATCACTTGAATTAAATAACAAGATTAAAAAGGAACCTAAACCGGTTGTCCAAATTATCTTATTAGGCATGATTTTCAATTACATATTCCCTTTAAACATGCAATATGGTGATTATAATAAATTATAATAGAATAAACATTAATATTGGAAGCAATTTAACAATAATTCCAACAATATAAAATCGTTAGAAAAATAATAGAAATAAAAGGAACATAATTCTTACTTTGATTCTGTTTGCTAGCTTGCAACTATACAATAATAAACGAGTTAGTAACTTCAAGGAAATAATAATAAAACAATAATTAAATTAAATAGAGTTGATTTGGGGCCAAACCCTCAAACATTCAACCTTTCCCGCCTTGGCTTAAGGACAAAACCACGAGTAAAGTATGGACTCCTTGGATTGCTTGAAGAAGGAATTTTGAAAGAAGAAGGGTAGACTAGTGTTTAGGCTAGAGCATAGAAGAGAGAAAAAACAGAGAATTAATTGATGCCCTGTACATTAGAAATGAGGGGGTATTTATAGAAAAAATGTGCTGAGGGAACACACAAAACCCTAAAAAGATAAAAACCCTAAAAAAGTATACCGCGACACGGCAAAGTGTACTGTGACACGGGAAACCCCAGCGTTAGACGGGAAACATTCCCATGACACGGTGGACTGCTGCGTGACGCGGGAAATATTTAGTGAACGGGAAACAAAACGCGTTAAGGGTTTACGCGGAAAGGACACGGAAACCCCCGTGTCACAGCAGGTGCCCTGTGTCACGGGGTGTTCCACCGTTAAGCGGGAAACATTCCCGTGACACGGTGGAGTGTACCGTGACGCGGGAGCCTACAGTCCATTTTTCCGTCTAAATTCATTTTTAACCCTAATTTTGTTTAGCATTTTTAAGTGCCGATTGATAATTTCGGGCTATTTCTGATTTATTATTATTATTTGGGCTAATAAAAGAAAAAAAGTAAATAAAATAAATAAAAGGTTTGGGCTGAAATTAAAAAAACTATGCTTTGACCAAACATCAAGACTGATCCATGGACTATTCAAAAATTGAATTTAATTAAATACGATTTTCTTAAGCACTCTCGGGATTAAATACTGAACCCGACCAATAGTGGCGGTGAAAGGCTGTTCATCGTCGGGTTTGGTTTTGGGGAGACATTTTTAGGTGTCTACAGAAGCCCCCACTTTGACCGAGTTTGTAGAAACGTCAGTTTCGAAAACGATAGTCAAAGTAGCCGATATGGACGAAGAATGATTTAAGACGTTCTGCGATCCTAAATCACTCTGTATGCGTCGATACCTGCAGAAAAATGTTAATTCCACAGATAAAAGAGTAAAAGGATAGAATACGTATCTGGCACCAGTGTATCGGTGACAAATGAGTTTGGCAGCTTCCTATGCTTGAAGGAATCCACCGGATGACGTTCGTTGAAACGCTTTCCATGCCTGAGAAAAGCCGACTGATGAATTTGGTATCATTCTATGCTTGAAGAATTCCACCAATAATGCCTTCCATGCTTGAGGAAAGCCGACTTGGCGGTTTTCTATACTTGAAGAAAAATCCACCGATAACGCTTTCTATGCTTGAGGAAAGCCAACTTGGCGGTTTTCTATACTTGAAAAAAAATCCATCGATAACGCTTTCCCTGCTTGAGGAAAGCCGAGTTGGCGGTTTTCTATACTTGAAGAAAAATCCACCGATAATGTTTTCCATGCTTGAGGGAAACCGACAACTGATATAATCGCTGAAATTTGCAAGTGTATGATGGTTCGATTATCCCCGAACGTGGGCCGCAGATGATTAACACCTTCAAGTATACTATCCGACCATATTAGGTGTTTAAAATGTCGACAAATTGACACTTGCTAGGGGTAAAACGGTAATTTTGATACCCTTTAAATGTCAGTTAGAATTTACCGCGTAATTTTACTGAAAAACTAACTGTCCAATTTGTGCGGAAAATCGTGCAATTTTGGTCAAAATGCCAGGAATATTGGATGACAGCTTCAAGGAGCGTGCAGGTCACGCGCGAGGCCACCGTGTCACGAAGAGAAACTTCTGTGACACGTCAGCTATCCCGTGACGCGGTATAAAATCCCGTGACGCGGGATTTTTGTGGTTGCAAAACTGGTCAAATGCTCGATTTTAGCGTTTATGACCAGCTAAAATACACGTGTGCCACATCAGTTCTATGACGTTACACGGTAACAGTCACCGTGGCACGGGAAACGGGGGTGTATAATGGGGATGCTCTTCTCTTTAAATTTGAGCTTCCATTTGCCATTTCATGCTACCCTTTCACCATTTTCATCTCCCTGTTCTTCTTTCTCCTTAAATTTTTTATTTTTAATTCCAAGAACTACCGTGCCACGTCAGCTCGGCACCGGCGCACGTCTGTGTTCACCGTGTCACGTTTTCAGTCACCGTGACACGACAGTTTTGCTGCTGTGTTCTCTTTTTTTTTTTTTTTTTTTTTTAATAATTTTTCTCCGCTACTGCTCGCCGCTGCTGCTGTTCCGGTGCTCACCGTCTTCGTCAGAAGGTCACCGCGACATGGGTAAGTGTACCATGCCACGGCTGGGTTCACCGTGCCGCGGTATTTGGCTGCTGCGTTCCGCACTTTTTCTCGAGCATTTTCGAGCTTTCCGAGCTTGTTTCTTCACCAAATCCACTCAAATTTTTGGCTATCTTACTTATTTTCGAATTCCTACGAAGATCCATGTAAGTTTTCTTGCTTTTTGTCTCGAATTTTGCTTCAAGTGAGTGATTTCATGTAAAAACCCTTGAAAAATCAATTTGGGGGTTTTTTGATTTTGAGGTTTTATGTTGAAATTCTTGTCATGAATTAGCTTGTATATGTATGTATGTGTGTTTGTGAGCGATTTGAGATAAAAATTGCATGATTTGGTGAAGAATTGAGCAAATCCCCCTTTTTTGGTACTACTTTTGTGAAATGATGTTCTTGTTATTTTTGTCGTTCCTTTGCACTTGTATTGATGATATATTGGTTGTAGATCTTGTAAAATATGTCATGATGTGTCGATCTATTATTTTTGTGTAATTTTGAAACATGTTTTGTTTTGTGTATAACTACATTGTCATGTAGAACATAATATCATGCAATTAGGAGAACATAGTATTAGTTCGTCATGGAGAAACTAAATACTAGAAATAATTCCATTATTTTGCTAAATTTTAGCCTTGAGGTAAAAATTTAGCGTATAATAGAAAATGCAACTTGAAATAACCGTTAAGCTTTTTGGAATGAATAACTAAATAACTTAGAAAATGATGCTAAGCATTTAGATTTTTATTTTTGTAATAGCATGCCTAGACAACGGGATCGCGATCTTTCCACTCGTGGCCGACATCAGGCTTTTCGGGAGGACACTCCCACAGTTCCTGAGGGCATAGACGACAATGCCCTATAGACCGAGCCTCGTCCTTCTTCTAGTAGGGGCAGGTGGGTTCCACCTCCGTGGTCGCCAGATGAATTGGTTTTCAGCCGTGAGAACTACGTTCACCGTCCACTTGCCGACATAGTCGATGGCACGCTTCGCCATCACGGTTCCGGAGCTGGAGATTTGATTCCTCGACTTTATGGGATTATCACGACGGATCCTGTTACGAACGCCTTGTTGGAATCTACTGGTTTAGTAGATTTTATTCGGCGATCGTAGGATTTCGCAGCCCTCGGGGTTGTGGCGCGACAGTCGTTCGCGCTTTCTTGGAGTATTTTTGGGATACTACCAACACTTTTCACTTTGCTTGTGGGGAGATGACAGTGACCCCTCTGGATTTTAGCATGATTAGTGGTCTACGCTTCACTGACCGGGTCGTACAACAAATGTCTGATCTTTCTTAGGGGGTGGCCGAGGTAGCCGATTTGTAAGGTCCGTTCGTTTAGCACATCTAGACTCAGCCGGTGTCTCGAGGTGGTCCTAGGAGCGGGCGATCAGAGTTGGCTTCTGTTCTGGCCTGTGGTTTTGACATGGATGAGACATCACCTGAGCAGCGAGTGCGGATCTTCATTTTGATTCTCATTACCATGACTCTTTCTCCTGATAAGAGTTCGCGTGCGCTCGTTTGCTACCTTCCTTCTTTGCTCAGGATCAGTGAGATAGGATCCTTTAGCTAGGCCATCCTTGGATATGCCGATCTTCTCTTGTCGTTACGTCATGGCTGTAGGCAAATGAATGACCAGGCCCCTGTCACTGTCTACGGTTTATGGAGAGTCGTAGAAGTGATGATCTTCCTCTTCTTGTTTAGTTTTAATTTGTTCGACTCATATGCTCAAAGATTACTTTTTATTGCAGCTATGGTTCTATGAGTACTTTCCAGGATTGGCCCTCGACGGCTTCGTGGAGTGGTTCATGACTTCCCTGTCGGAGCCAGCTGGCGTGAACGAGGCGAGTCACGAGTGGAGTCTGTCCCTGCGCTACGCGAGCTGCTACGCCATGGCACCTCTTCTGTTGGTGTAAGAATTACTTTTGTAGCCCGTTATTTTCTACTCTGACGTTATTTTCGGCGTTTCATTGCAACTTTTTATGGTTTTCAGGCTGCTATTGATATCCAGTATCGGCCTTGGGCTGGGATGACTAATCATCCCGAGGCCTTGCAGCTTTCGGCGCACCGCACTATTTTTGTTGGTACTGGACGCTTTGTCTGGTATCTGGGGGAGCGTGTCGTTCGTCAGCATAGTGGTGATCGCTTTGTGGTGCCCTTGTTTCCACCGGAGTCGATGCTGGACTCTCGCTTGCTTAGGGAGTTGATAAATAAGGGAGAGCGCTACACTTTTCCTTGGCAGGAGCTTGTGCGTATGGAGGGTGATTATGTGCAGGACTTGCTTCCCTCCTTGGCTCCTCCACCCCGTCTTCCTGAGGTATGATTTCTTTTGAGAATTTTGTTGCTAGTCTCTGTTTAAACCGTCGAATAACCTGATTATTCGATTGTATTTTCAGACGACTGTTTGCCGTGTGGGGAAGATTGAGATCCCGCCTCAATCCGTCCGCTACCCGGGGCCGATCGGTATTACTGAGGACCATATTGCTGACGCGCCCGAGGGTTTCAGACAGGCGCAGGAGTCTTTGCCTGATGTTTTTGAGCCGGTAAGGTTTTTGATACATTATTCATCCCTTTTAATACCGCTTGTTACTGAATTTTTTTGCTTTGTTCTCAGCCTACCCGCCCGGAGATGATGGGATTCATGAAGCTGGTTGACGCTTTTAAGTACTGCATCATCAAGCTTCGGCGTGGTACGAGTTGTCGGGGCGGTTCTAGCGATGTTCTTGAGGTATGTTCACTTTTTCTTATTTTTACCATTTGTTCTATTTCGCACTAATGACATCTTCTGATTTTGTGTCTTTCAGGAGCGATGGAGGTCCCGCTAGCGCTCGAGGCATAGAGGCTCGGACGAGGGGGAGCCTAGTCGTGGCAGACGATCTCCTGAGGTTCGTTGGCATTCTCAGTCTCGGCGGGAGCCTCAGCTTTCTCAGCCGTTTCAGGAGGCTCAGTGGCAGCAACCTCAGTCTTCCCAGTCGTTCCAGCACTTTCAGGGTCAGTGGCAGTGACAGTCGTTTTTACAGTCTTCACAGCCTGAGTTCAGGCCAGTTATCACTCTTGTGGATCAGGGCCTATACTCACCTCCATTGACTGGGGCGCTTCCTCCACCAATGCCAGGCTTGTTTTCAATTCTAGTGTATTAGACGACGCCTCCACCGACGCTTCCTACCTCTTGGAGTCAGTCTACACCGTTTGCCAATTGGACGGGTCTTGCTTTGAGTTTGACTGCTACTGGAGTTACAGGGACTAGCAGGGATACTACTCCTCCTACCCGGATGATGGCGGGACTCTTTGGCTCACCGCTCCCGTATTCACAGGCTGGAGATGACACTGATCCTCACTCTTCTAATTGTATAGATTTTTGACCGAGGGTCTTTATTTGTACTTTAGTTGGTGACACTTGACAATGCTTATGCATCATGACTCATTTTGTACATTATTCACAGTTTATGTATTTATTAGTGTGTGTTAGTGTGTGTTTGAAACTCATTGTGTGTGATTGTGTATTTATTAATGACGCGAAAAAAAAACGTAAGTGGAGGGTACCGACCTTCCCCAAAAGAAAAAAGAAATAAAAAGAAAAGAATAAAAGGGATAAGTTTCACAACTCCTCCAAAATAAATAAGTATGGAAATGGGACAAGGTTTACAACTTCCCCAAAGAAAGAAAAAAAAATAATAATAATAGAAATAAGAGTAAATAATAAAATAAAATAATAAAGATGAATAGAAATAAGAATAAAGTAATAAAATAAAATAATAAAGAAAAAAATAACGTTAAAAAAAATTGAGAATTTTATTATGAATGAAACTCTCCAAAAACAGAATTATAAGATAAATAGTGAAGATAAAACAATAAAAATCCGGATAAATATAGGAAAAGGATAAAAAAAGAAAACGCGTGGGCACCGCGACACGACACTGTACATCGTGTCACGGCAAAAGCTGCCGTGTCGCGGCATAAATTCCTGTGACACGGTGGTAAATCCCGTGTCACGGTGCGCGTATTCTGCAACGGTGTGGTTTACGCGTATAGAAAGATAGATTCTGAGTATTTCCGAGCGTTTTTGCTATAAAATAGGACCAGTATATTCGTGATATGCATAATTACGAAACATAAAATAATTAGAATTTCATATTTCAATATGTCTCAGAATTTTGATAATACATTGCGCGACTGGTCTTATTCTTTGACCAATGCTGACAAAAGAGAGTTGGAATTGTTTCATGTCAGGGGTTTATTAGCCCTGAGACATGTAGCTATTGAACATGATTTTCTTAGGGCAGCATTAGACTATTGGAGTCCAGAAACACATTGTTTTAAATTTGATTACGATGAAATCTGTCCCCTGCCGGAGGAATTCGTGCCATCTTTGGGTTTCCTGCCAGAAATCTTATTGCCATGCCTACCCTACGTGAGTATTATTACCAAGACTTTGAACGCCATCTGAATCTGACAGATCCAGATTTAAATAGAATTGTGTGTGGTAATGAGGTAGACTTAGAAAAACTTGCAAATTTATATTTCAATCACCCTGTCTCTGAGTCTTATCATGTATACCATAGAAGGGATTATATTTTTTGCATGTTTAGCAAGCTTTTATTTGAAAACGGTAGGGTTGGACATGCTTGTCTAGCGTCTGTGCTTGAACATGTTGAATTTGGGAGATCTCCTATGCCTACGTGTCTAGGAGAAACTTTGCGCGGCCTTGACAAAGCAAAAGCTGACCGAAAAGCCGTCAGGAAGGGCTCTCTAATACTGCTGCAGGTAAAAAAGCGCTCTGAGTAGCCCCCGTGACACAAAATAGGCACCGTGTCACGATGCACTTCTGCCGTGACACGGTGCATTCTGCCGTGTCACGGTGGATCCTGCAAAATTTTTTTTTCGACTGTTTTTTTTTTTTTTTTTTTTTTTTTTTTTTTTTTTTGCAGTTTTGGTTGATGGAGCGTTTAGAACTTTTTGAAGCCCCCGACGATATTGAAAAATATGGTCCCAACGATCTAGTCCGCAGGAAGAAGAATTACTTTGTGAACATGTCGTATGAAGATTGGAAGAATTTCTTTGCAAAGAGAGAATTTTCCATTCGTTGGGTGGTGCCTTGGTGGAGGCTTACTAGGATGGTTGGTACGAATGATACCCCGTATTGTCGTGTTCCTAGTATCTCAAGCCTGACTTTTTATTTTCCTTCTCGATTGATGCGACAATATAGACTTGAACAAATAGTTCCATGCTATAACGATAGTCCTCGTGAAGTATCGTTGCATGAAAGTAACGTTCACAAGTACGAGGCTTATTGGTTTGGAAGACCTTTGTGGACCGTTTCTACAAGTAACCAAGCTCCTCCTCCCTTATCTAGTGCATACAAGGCATGGTTGAATCCTAGAAGTAGAAGGGATCGAGTCGGATCACACAACTTTGATGTGAAGGGCCGTCTTGGAAGTAAGAAAGCGCCTCCTAAAGGTCGTCTAGGTCCGAGAACACAAGGGATTGAGTTTAAGACTCCTATAATGCCTAAAAGGAAGAATTATGTGAAAGGGAAGGGTAAGGAGAAGATGGTTTATAGAGAGAAGCAACCAAAGAATTCTAAGAAAGGTGAAAGGGGTAAAAGTTCGACTAGGGGTGTGACGGTTCGGGCCACAAAAGACACATTAATGGTGAAGGCCGACCTAGTTGAAAAAGAGAAGGAGGTTCCTAAAGTGAAGAAGGATTAGATCAATATTGCTTTGCTTATATGATTTATAATTTTTAAAATAAGGCGCATGATGCCAATAATTGTAGTCACATTTATTTCAATAATAATATCATATTTATTTTCGCCTTAAATAAAAATTACAATGACTTTTTTTTTTTTTTTTTTTTATATATATATCCGAGTCAAGAAGTCGGACACAATGGAAGAATGAAAATTGAAAAACGTCGAACAAATAACAGAATTCGCAAAGTCTGCGTCACTAAAAAAAATCGAAAAGTCTGAGATTCCTCCGTGCCACGGTGGAAACTGTCGCGACACGGTGGAGATTCCCGTGGCGCGACAATTTTTTTTTTTTTGTTGGACTTCCACCGTGCCACGGTGGAGATTCCCGTGGAGCGGCAAATTTATTTTTTTATTTTTGGGATATTCTCAATGGTATTCTTAAGGTTTTATTTTTTCTCAATGGTAAACACTACAAAAAAAAAATTATCAATGGTAATCTATAATTTGTAAAACTAATTCAGTGGTCACAATAATGACATTAATCAATAATTATTAGCCTAACCCTAGTTAACTAATGGCATAATGACCAATATACCCCAATTAATTAAATAAAAAAATTATAAAAAAAACCCCAACTCCCTGTCCCACTACTAGCCCCCTCCACTACTGCCACCGGCGGTCGGCGACCCTCTCTTCCCTTGGCGACGGCCGCCCTTTTCCTCCCTTCCCCTATCACCGGCGACACTCTCCTTCCCCGAGTTACTCTACTTTCCCCAATTGCCAGCCAGCCAGCCACCACCCTTTTCACAAAATTTTCTCTCTCTCTAATTTGCAGACCACTCTCTCTCTTCGAATTTCCGTCGCATTTTATGGAGGATGAAACTCTGAAATTTCACCCAAACCAAACTACACCACCAACACAAATATCGAAGAGAGAGATAACCCCTCAAATTACCTTCAATGGCGGTTTTCGATGATGTAACACCGATTTCTGGTCGTTGAGATACACCTACCGAATTGACCCAATTCGTTGAGCCGAAAATCCATAGCCCGGTTGGATCTTCGTCGAAACCTAGGGCTGTTGTTAATGGTGAAAATGATGATGATGATTGTGGGTTTTCGTTAATGGTGAAAATGATGGTGATGACGATGACGATGGTGGTGGTGGTGGTAATGGGAGTCGCGAAAGAGAGAGGGAAAGGATGGTGGTGGTGGGCTTCGACGACGAGGTCGTGGGAAGTCTGGGGTTGGGGGAGGGGAGAAGAAGTGGGTGGGTGGGATTTTTTTTATTCGAGGGTATTTAAGACATTTCTCTTTTCCCTCCCCTTAAAACATCAACCATAATTAATATTTTCTTAAAATGATTAACTAAAGTTACCACTGAATTAGTTTTACAAATTATAGATTACCATTGATAATATATATTTTTAGTGTTTACCATTGAGAAAAAATAAAACCTTAAGAGTACCATTGAGAATTTCCCTTTATTTTTTTGCTGCAATTCCACCGTGCTGAATCGACAAATTTTTTTATTTTAGCTCCATTTTGTCGTGACGCAATGCTGAACTAGCGCGTGTAGTTGATCGACGAAGGAAGGATTTTATTTTTTAAAAGTGGCCGGGCCCCCTTGAGGGGTTGCCTACGTATCCTCAAAAAGGAATCAGGCCAAACGTAGCTCTATTGGGTCATGAACCCATGCAACTAGGCATAGAATTTCTTGAGTTGATCCGAGTTGGTTAAATTGTGGAAACCGTTACCGTCCATTTCTACCAATTGTGCCGGTCCGCCAGACCAGATGGATTTAACAATGTACGGGCCTTACCAATTTGGTCTGAATTTTCCTCTTGGATCCAACACATTTTTGCGAAGTGCCTTAAGCACTAGGTCACCTTCTTTGATGTTCCTAGTCTTGACTTTTTTATTGAAATGTCGCGCCATACGCTGTTGGTAGGTTTGGACATGATGCAAAGCTGCCAAGCGTTTTTCGTCTAGTAAGACTAATTCATCATATCTTGCTCTAATCCAGTAGACTTCATCTAGTTGGCTTTCCAACGCGATTCGGAGAGAAGGGATTTCGAGCTCTATTGGTTGTACATCTTCAACTCCATAGACCAAAGAGAAAGGGGTAGCCCCCGTTGATGTACGAACAGAGGTTCGATAACCCCAAAGGGCGAAATGTAGCTTACTTGGCCAATCTTTGTAATTTTCCGTCATCTTTTCGATGATAGTTTTCACATTTTTGTTGGCCGATTTGACCGCACCATTTGTTTGTGGCCTGTAGGGTGATGATATGTGATGCTTGATATGATATTTCTGTAATAATTCCGCGCATTTGGCTTGGAAATGCGTTCCATTATCACTGATCATCTCATGAGGTACCCCATAGCGGCATATGATATTTTTCTCAATGAATTGAGCTACGTGTTTTGCCGTTAACTTAACATATGAGGCAGCTTCGACCCATTTGGTGAAATAGTCGATTGCTACGAGGATGAATTCATGCCCCCCTTGTCCTGGTGGCGTTATCTTTCCAATGATGTCGATACCCCAAGTAGAGAAAGGCCATGGAGAGGTATATGTGTAGAGAAGCGAAGGTGGAAGGTGCTGTAAATTTGTATAGACTTGACATTTCATACATTTCTTGACGTATTCATGAAAATCTCTCTCCATGGTAGTCCAATAATAACCTTGTTGTTGAATCTTCTGGACTAACATCTTAGCATTCATATGCGTTCCACATATGCCAGCATGAAGATTTTCCATGGTTTTGTGTGCTTCTTTCTTGGCTATGCATAAGAGATCTCTCCCTAGTGCATTCCTTTTGTGGAGTTCTCCCCTGATGAGCACATACTATGAGGCCAGGAGCCTTAAAGCACGACATGCCCTTTTATTAGTATTAGGAGGGTATTCTCCTTTTGTCACGTAGTTAAGGATATCTGTATACCATGGCTCTTCATCTTCTTCTTGTGATTCTTGTTCATCATCAAGTGCGTGAACATAAGGCGGCTCATATCTTCTTTCTATGGTCCATGGGATTCTGATTGTATCTGTTGGTATTCGCACCGTTGATGCTAATTTAGCCAGTGCGTCGGCAAACTGGTTTTCTTCTCTAGGCAAGTACGTATATTCCACTTCATCTAGTTGCTCTGTGAGAGTTTCCAGATGAGCTTGATACGTAGCGAGACTTTCACTTCTCACCTTCCATCTCTTGGAGTTCTGGTTAATGATTAGTGATGAACCACCGTAGATTCTGAGCCTCTTAATTTCCAAGGCCACAACTGTTTCTCATCCCAAACTGCATGCCTCGTACTCTGCGGCATTGTTGGTGACATTAAAGTCGAGCTTCATGGAAATTGGGATATGCTCTTCATTGGGTTATATGAGCAAGACTCCTACACCACAACCTTTTTAGTTTGAAGCTCCGTCGAAATAGAGCGTCCAGCTATCATCTTCGGTCAAGAGTAAATCTTCGTCAGGGAAACCGTATGCATCTTCTTTTTTCTCAACTTCTTCTAGCGGAAAATCTGCTAAGAAGTCAGAAACCGCTGAACCTTTGATGGCTTTTTGTGGTACAAATTTCAAGTCAAATTGAGCAAGGTTGACTATCCACCTTGGTAATCTGCCATGAGTGTTGCTTTTTCGAACAAGTACTTGAGAGGATCCATCTTGGACACGACATGCACTGTATTAGTGAGCATGTAATGTCTTAGTTTCTGTGCGGCCCACACAAGTGCGAGACACAACTTTTCAAGCGGTGTGTATTGTGTCTCATATCCTTGAAGGTTCTTGCTCAAATAGTAAATTGCATTCTCCTTGCTTTCGATCTCTTGTGCTAGCATTGCTCCCATCGTTTCTCTTGTGACCGTAAGGTAGAGTCGAAGAGTAAAGTTAGGCATTGCTGGCGCTAGCACGGGTGGGTTTGCCAGGTACTCTTTGATTTTGTCGAAAGCTTTTTGGCAATCATCATCCCATGTGACTGGGAAATTTTTCTTAAGCTTCTTGAATATAGGTTCACATATCGCCGTGAGTTTTGATATGAACCTACTTATACATTGCAGCCTTCCAATGAAGCCTTGAATTTCTTTCTCATTCTTGGGTGCTGACATGAGCATGATCGCTTTGACTTTTGTGGGATCAATTTCAATCCCTCGAGAACTGATCACATAACCAAGTAGTTTGCATGACGTGACCCCAAATGCACACTTTTCCGGATTTAATCTCATGTTGTACTTGCGGAGTCTTTAAAAGAACTTGCGAAGTGCAATGATGTGGCCTGGGCGATCTTTTGACTTAACGATCATATCATCGACATAGACCTCCACCTATTTGTTCATCATATCATGTAACAATGCTATAGCTGCTCTTTTGTAGGTGGCGCCCGCGTTTTTCAACCCGAATGGCATTACCATATAGCAATATGTACCCCATTGTGTGATGAATGTGGTTTTCTCCATATCTTCCTCGGCCATTAATACTTGATTATATCCGGCGTAGCCGTCCATGAACGATAGGAGTGCATGGTTTGCTGTGTTATCGACCAGAGTGTCAATGTCAGGTAGAGGGAACCCATCTTTCGGGCTTGCCTTATTGAGGTCCCTTTAATCAACACACATTCTGACCCTTCCATCCTTCTTTGGAACTGGAACCACATTCGCTATCTACTATGGATACTTGGATACTTTGATGAAACCTGCGGCCAGTTGCTTTCTGGTTTCTTCTTTGATTTTGAGAGCCACATCTGGTTTCATACGGCGCAACTTTTGTTTGACAGGCTTCATACCCGGAATGAGTGGTATCGTATGCTGAGCTATATCCCTGTCAATTCCTGGCATATCTTGGTATGACCAAGCAAATACAACAATAAATTCACTAAGCAAGTTAATTAGCTCTTTGCGTTCATCTTGACTTAGTGTTAATCCAATTTTTACTTCTTTGATAGTCGTATAATTGGAAATAATAACTGTTTCTGTATCTTCAATAATTGTTGTTTTATTTTCGTGTACTTCCATTGCTTATTATTTCTTTGTCATTTTTATCATTAGCAAAGAAATATTGATCAGGGTTAGGGGAATGACACGCATCGTAAGCAAAGGTATTCATTTTATTGAATTCATTGATCATTACATCAAGGGGGGCAAGGTCAGCTGCGACCTCACCGGAATTATTTGGGACAAAAAGAGAAGGCTCAACAAGAGACTCAGGATTGGATTCTATAGCATAAAGAGTGTCGGCCTCAGACCCTAAGGACTCGTCTACAGACTTAGACTCAGACTCGGACTCGGATCTAGACAACTCAGACTCATCAAACATAGGACCTTCGCCAGCGGTTATTTCCAACTTCTCTCCGCTTGGCGTAGTGATCTTCACTGTCTTACGCCATCCCTTTGAAATATTATAAGCCTGGACGATTAACTCGGAGGGGTCAAAATCCTTGCTTGATATAACAGCTTGAATGAGCTCGGAATCATCATTGCAGACAGGCTTGGATTCATTCTTTTCTAGTCCAAAAAAAAGGTTAATGTTTAGATCATCCGAGCTTGGACTAGCTGATTTCTCAATTGTGAAGAGTTCTTCGCCTTCATAGACGAAGTCACAATCAAGGAACATCTCGAACCCTGGCTCGCGCCTCCCATCGTGGACGAAAGGCTTAGGGAATTCATAACATGGGAGTCTTCCCCTTCTTTAATATATTGGCCATTGAGGGTGAATGGATATGGATCCATGGCCATTTCCGTCTTCATGATTCGAGCATTATTGCGAGCCTTCATTTTCAAGAGGGATTGTTTCACATCTTCTTTTGTTGGCTTGAATCCCAAGCCAAAGGTATCTTTCTTGAGTGCGCTAGGATGGCCCCAAAGTTCAGCCATTTTCTTTTTGAGTCCGAGGGTCATTCCAGGGAAATGCCCTTGCTTCTTCATAATGGCATTAACATTGGTATTTGAATAAGGATAGAAGTCGAGATGACACTTCTCCTTTTCTTCGATCATGAGAACATCACCGAGCGAAAACTCCCCAGAGATCTTCATCTTCTTTGTCATGTTCGACATGGACGATGGGAGTATCGATAACTTGAATGCGCATGGGGGAGGCATCAATGGTAATTGGAACCCCTCCAACTATGGCTTTCACTTTCTGGTGCAACGACGATGGGATCGCCTTTAGCTTATGAATCCAAGGAC
The DNA here is from genome assembly GCF_948465745.1 of Chenopodium album. Taxonomy (NCBI): domain Eukaryota; kingdom Viridiplantae; phylum Streptophyta; class Magnoliopsida; order Caryophyllales; family Amaranthaceae; genus Chenopodium; species Chenopodium album. Next base: position 39,293,745 of record NC_137834.1, on the reverse strand, counting down.
GTCCTAACAACAGATTAAAAGAAGCCTTAATGTCCACCACCTAAAACTTGGTGCGGCGTTCAATGGCTCCAGTAGTTATGTTTAGCATGATAGTACCCACGGCTTGACGGCGAGTATTATCATAAGCGCGATCCCTTGAGTAGAGGGAGTCAATTCTTCAATTTTTATGCCCAACTTCTTTGCAGTGCGGAGTGGGCATACATTGATTGCAGAGCCATTATCAACCAGGCTCATAGGAACATTCATCTGCCTACACACCACAGTGAGGTGTAAGGCCTTGTTATGTTGGTCCCCTTTCGGGGAAAGATCTTTATCAGAGAAGGAAATCAAGTTGTTAGTACTTGGCAATTCAGTAGTGAGAAAGTTGACCAGTCCTTTAGGAGTCATATCATCATCAACTCCTATTTTCACCAGAGCATTCATCACAGCCTTTCGATTCTCATGAGATGTGGCCAAAATCTTCCATACATTCATTTCCACCTTGGTCTTTTGTAATTGTTTGACCACATCGTTGTTCATAGGGTCGATGGGATCAACTATTGGTTTTGATTGCGGTGGAGGTGGAGGTGGACTAGGCTGTTGCAACCGTCCACTTCTGGTGAGAACCTTGACCTCAAGGTCTCCCCAAACATCTTCACTTGTGCCAAGAGACGAACAGGCTATATCCTTGAGATAGACGTCTTCATCGTCACTAGCCCAAATTCCATTCACTTCTTCACAGCTCGAGACAAATACAACTTCCGGCAAAGGTTCATTTACAGGTTGAATGAGTATTGACGGATCAAAGGAAACCTCATCTCCCATGATAGCCAAAGCATCAGAAAGAGGACCTGCTTGAATGTTAGGCTTCTTGCCCCCTGGAGGGACAGGAAGTTGATTAGCATCAATTAGGTCTTGGATCGCATCCTTCAACCTCCAACACTTCTCAGTATTATGACCCTTGCCTTGATGAAACTTGCAATGAGCATTGGGGTCATAGCTAGCGGTTTTGTTCTCTTGTCGAGGTTCTGGAAACGGTTCAATTGGCATAATCAGTCCTTGACTATGCAAGCGATCAAAAGTAGCATCATAAGTCATTCCCAAAGGCGTGTAAACCCTCCTTTGCCTTTGGAATCTTTAAGGAGGAGCATTAAGGGCCAGCACATTATTGATATTGATATTGTTGGTAGCATTATTGAGCTTGGAAGACGAAGAAGAAGGAGTGTCGTTCTTCTTGTTTTTCCAAGTGCTGTTGTTATTATTGTTGCTACCAGAAGTCTTCATTAGTTCATCTTCGATATTGATTCCAATATCGTATACAGCTTCAAAGGTAATCAAATGCAGAAACTTCAAGTGTTGCTTGTACTTATGAGTCAAATTGGCAATAAACAAGCGAACCATCTCTTTTCCTTGGGGGGATCCACCAAGAGTACAGCTGTTTCCCTCCACCTGCTTAAGTAAGTGGTGAAGCCTTCATTCTCTTTCTGTTTGAAAATGGAGAGTTCACGTTCAGAAGTCTTGGCCTGGATGTTACACTTGTAACGATTCATGAAGCTTTCAGCGACATCCTCCCAGGTCGCAACATGTTTGGATTCCAGAGAGTAGAACCATTGTTGACATGCATGCTCTAAGGAAAGAGGGAACACAGTAGGGAAGAGTGTCACATCTACTCCCTTAAGAGCCATGGTCGCAGAAAAAGCCTTCAAGTGGAAAACTGGATTATTAGTAGGCTTGAACTTGGGAATGTCAACAGTGGAAAACTTCTCAAGAAGCTTGTCCCTTATGGATGAAGAGGTGACAGGTTGCTCCACATAAGTGAACTCTTCAGAGATCTTACTGATCTGTTCCTTAATCTTGTCCATTGCAGCGGCAGTGACATTGTTCTGATTGTCTTGCTCTACCGTGTTGACTATAGTGGTGAGTGTTTGCATCATGTTAGACAACATCTCAATTGTCTTGTTGATGTTCTCGATATCTTCCTTAGTAGCCATTGGTTGAAAGTAGACTGGAGATGGATCTTGTGGAGATGATTGTGGTGGTTTCCTTGTACGCCTCTTTGGTATAAGAGGTTGTTGAGGTATTAACTCGAACCGTAACAATATACCCCTACTTCTTGACCAAGTGTTGTGACACCGAAACAAACACACCTTTAATGACCAAACTTAACCTTAACCCATCCAGAAAAATTTATTTATTTTGAAATTTGAAATTCTCTTTATTTTTTTTATTTAAAAAAAGAATATGGGAGGATACCATCCGACTTACTCCGAAAAAAAAATGACACAAGACTACCCTAAAATACAGTCATGAAATGGTGCGCGACTAATGGAATAAGTGTGTGAACACGACATGTGAGTGATTAAGTGAAGGTTATGGACACGTGTTATGACCGTACAGCTAGACGAGACACCAAACCAGACATACGAATCACATAAGCATGCACGAAGACCAAAAAAGCTGACTGGACGAACCTCCTGGGCACCGTGTCACGGTGCTGACTGTCGTGACATGGTACAAAGCACTTTTAGACAGGGAAATGTACCGTGCCACGACATTGTACACCGTGGCGCGGCAGACCTGCCGTGACACGGTGCGCAATTCCAGGCCTAAATTTGCTTATTTTCTAGATTTTAATTAGTTTTAGTCCGTACTAATTACTACGTGGAAATAAAAACCCTCGGTCATGGGTTAAACAAAAAGAGCAACACACATGAGGGTTAGCACCAAACAAACCATGTAGCATTTAGTCACGATGATGTAAAAAAAGAGTTCGCAACCTAAGGTCAAGATTTATGTTCAACTATTTGTCAAGCTTTGGGTGTTAAAAGGGTACCATGGTTACGAGTTTGGACGCTTTAGCAAGGCAGCCTCCCTTGAGGGTGTATGCCAACGGGCGGCTCCGCGAGTTCGTGATGAAATCGAACTCGACCCCATGGTTTTGGTGGATTTAATAACTCTGATGAACCCTTATTGCCATGAGCATTTTTGGGTTGATAGAGCTTAAATCCCCCGGGGCTAAGACGTATGTAGAACACACACGTTTTTTCAGAAAAATCGAAGGAAGTTGATTGTGAAAAGGGAAAACAAACCGCCAGACTAATTTTACGACTGTCGTGACACGGTGCAGCCCACCGTCAAACGGTGAACTGCACCGTGACACGGCAAATTCTGCCGTGGCACGGCAGTCAGAAGATCTGACTGTTGCCCTATTTTCCTTCGTACGGAATCAAGTTATTCCATTTTTCCTACGGTACAGACCTAAATACGACATTAAAACGTCTATGCTTATGCAAAAATGCCAAATTAATCACAGGAATATTTTTCAAGAATCTTTCAAGTCTCATCAACTCATCTTAATTAAATATCGATCACTCAAATCGATAAATAATCAAGAATCATCCCCAGTGGAGTCGCCAAATTGTAGGCGTCGTTCGAAGTGCGCCTACGTTAAAGCATGTGTGAATATGCTTGGCACTCATAGGAAGTGGGAATTGACATAATACGATTAGGGACAAATAAAGTACGGAGCCGCCAACAAGTTTTTGAGGAACTTGTAAACCGTTCACGGATCATAAAAAGGCAACAAGGTTAAGGGACAACGATAGGCAACAACGGTTGACCCGTGAAGGTTACACCCCATTCATAATCCATGAGATTACTATTTTCATATGGTTCGAAACAATGAAAGGAGGATCGGGGATGATGGTATGAAGTGAGTCATGAAGTCACATTCGCCTGTATTGGCCTCTACTCGATTCTTATAGTGAAAAGTGATTCCTGCGATCTCAAAGGCATACAAACAGAGATTCAATTTGCACAAAACTATTATTATGCTAAATTGGTTGAATATTAATGCAGCATACAATTCTAAAATATTTGTGATCACTTGAATTAAATAACAAGATTAAAAAGGAACCTAAACCGGTTGTCCAAATTATCTTATTAGGCGTGATTTTCTATTACATATTCCCTTTAAACATGCAAAATGGTGATCATAAAAAATATAATAGAATTATCATTAATATTGGAAGCAATTCAAAAATAATAGCGTTAGTCAAATCAAATATAAATAATAAACGGTTTAGTAACTTCAAGGAAATAATAATAAACAATAATTAAATTAAATTAAATTAATAGAGTTGATTTGGGGCAAAAGCCTCAAACAGTTCTACCTTTCACGCCTTGGCTTAAGGACAGAAAAACGAGTAAAGTATGGACTCCTTAGAGTGCTTGAAGAAGGAATTTTGAAAGAAGAAGGGTAGGCTAGTGTTTAGGCTAGAGCATAGAAGAGAGAAAAAACAGAGAATTAATTGATGCCTCGTACATCATAAATGAGGGGGTATTTGTAGAAAATATGTGTTGAGGGAACACACGGAACCTTAAAAAGATAAAAACCCTAAAAAAGTATACCGCGACACGGCAAAGTGTACCGTGACACAGGAAACCCCACCGTCAGACGAGAAACATTCCCATGACACGGTGGACTGCTACGTGACGCGGGAAATATTTAATGAATGGGAAACAAAACACGTTAAGGGTTTACGCGGAAAGGACATAGAAACCCCCGTGTCACAGCAGGTGCCCCGTGTCATGGGGTGTTCCACCGTTAGGTGGGAAACATTCCCGTGACACGGCGGACTGTATCGTGATCCAGGAGCCTACAGTCCATTTTTCCGTCTAAATTCATTTTTAACCCTAATTTCGTTCAGCATTTTTAAGTGCCGATTGATAATTTTGGGCTATTTTTGATTTATTATTATTATTTGGGCTAAAAAAAAGAAAATAAGTATATAAAATAAAAAAAAAAGGTTTGGGCTGAAATTAAAAAAACTATGCTTTGACCAAACATCAAGATTGATCCATGGACTATTCAAAAATTGAATTTAATTAAATACGATTTTCTTAAGCACTGTCAGGATTAAATACTGAACCCGACCAATAGTGGCGGTGAAAGGTTGTTCATCATCGGGTTTGGTTTTGGGGAGACATTTTTAGGTGTCTAAAGGCTTGCTTTGGAATGGCTAGACAAGGAGGTCAAGCCGAATTCTGTAAGGACATGGGTTGAGGTTACCAAGGAATTTCTATCCCGTTTTTATCCACAAAAGAAAACGGCGGAAGCTAGAACTTTGATTCAAGGTTTCAAATAAAAGTCATGTGAGAGCCTCTATGAAGCATGGGAGAGATACAAAGAGTATCAAAGTGAATGTCCTCACCACAGAATTCCTACTTACCAATTTATTAAAATTTTCTATGGAGGCCTTAGTCATCAAGGGAAGTCGTGTTTAGATGGAGGAGCCGAAGGTCCCATCATGAATAAAACGAAAGAGGAAGTGGTAGACATTATTAAAGACATAGTGAGATACTATATAGAGATTGGTAAGATGGAGAGAGAGAGAGTCAACAAGCAAGAGTAGCTCTTTGGTGTACTCGGTTGATCATCTAAATGCAATAAACAATATCTCCTCACAAATGACAAGCTTGGGAAAGGAAATGTCCGCTATCAAGGCAAAGTTGAATAATGTGCTAAAATTGTTTTTAGATGAAGGTGAATTGCATTTTGTTAGCTCTTTATGCTTAAAATGCCCTATGTTTCAATCAACACTCGATATCTTAGAACGTGCTTACCATTGTTGTTTTAGAAAGTTTGATATCCTTTCGTGTTTTGATCATGTGCAAAAGTCCATTGTATTAGCATTTCTTTTCTTTTCAAGGATGTAAACTTTCTCTTTTCTTTTCTTATGTTTGCCTCCTTTTAATAAAAGATTTATAGGTTAACCTCTTTGGAAACCTTTACGAGAGCATCACTCGTCCTCTAGGGCGATCTAGGGGTTTAAATGGCTTGTCTTTAGTTGCTAAAATTGACCGTGATTCCTACGAAAGTGAGTTAGTGTACATTCTTATTTTCCCTTGTTTTTCTTGTTTCTTGTTTACCTAAATAATGTCATCATTTTCCTTGTAAGTTTGATTTTTGTTTTTGCTCGAGGATGAGCAAAAGGTAGCTTGGGGGAATTTGATGAGTGTCATTTATGACAGTATTAGGCTAGGTTTTCTCTATAGTTTTGTGCTTGTTTTTAGTCCTTTATGTTGAATTTTTAGGGAAAAATGCTTGATTTTCATGTTTGTGTGTTAGTTTAGAGAAACTCGTGCTTTTAATGGTTTTCTTTCTATTTTATTCATTTCTCGGCTATTTCTCTCGCCTTTTCGTTTCTTTGACTTGTTTTGTAGGTGTGTCGAGTTTCCCGAGATTTAATTATCAAGGAGGATGCTCGAGTTAATTCCAGGAGTTTTTTAGAGCAAAGGTCGGGAATCCAAACATGAAATTCAAACTAGCTCCGCAAGCATAAGTACCTTGGAAGCAACGCTTTAGCTTGGGGTGTTCGAGTGCTTGGAATTTTAGGAGCTGCCCTTCTCAAGAGCATCACCTCGAGTGCACCAATGATAGGGATGCTCGGGAGCACGGAGTTTGATCAAGCAAGCGAAGGAGCCAAGGCCTCGTGCACCACACAGGGGTGCGCGCGTGGTACAGGGGTGCGTGCGCGTAGACCCAACAATGCGCGCGCACGGCAGTTTGGTGCGTGCGCACGGTCCTGTGGATCCACCTTCGTTTATTTTTCTATTTATAGCTTTTGACTTTCTGTTTTTGGGACGACTGAATATTTGAACTTGAGAGATTATTTTTCCAGAAATAGTAGAGAGAGATAGTGGAGAGAGAAGCTTAGGATTTACTTGATTTGTACTTGAATTTGATCTTAGATTTCAATTGGATCTTGAAATTCTTTCTTCAATTCAATGAAAATTTGTAAGAATTCTTTCCTTTGATTTCCTTTCAATACAATTCCTTCTAGTTTCTTTAATTTTGATTGAGATTACATTCTTTGTTCTAGAATTTGTTGATTGATTGATTTTCCTTTTTATTTAGCTTGAAATGAATATGATTTTGAGAGAATTTGTTTTGTTTCTATATTTCACTATAATCAGTGAGTAGATTAGTTCTAGGGAGAAGGGGAAGCATGCTTGATGGATGATTTTTCCTAGTTGATGGTACTAAATTGATTGAATTGTTGCAATTAAATTGGTTGACATAGGTGTGCATGTGATTAATTAGACTAGAAGTGATAAACCTATAAGATTAATCTAGATTGCATTGCAAATTTCAATGACATGAACCCTTGATTTGAGAATTCCTTTAATTGATTGAATTAGATTGTGATTTTTCCTAGTTAGCCAGTCATAGTGAACCCTAGCTTGGCTTATAGGAGATAGCTTTTAGATTCCTTTGATTGCAACTATTGTTTGTCCTTTGTGATGTTAAATCGATTGAGTGATCTATCAATTAGCATAATCATTGAGCTTGCATGTGGAACCTATATCCCTAGTGTTTAGCATATTGAATTTCTCGATTTGTCTAGTTTCTTGATACTTTAGTTACCAACCATTACCATCTACATTCTTCGAACTTGCTTGACATAGGCTATAGCTTGCACCTACTCATTCCTTTGGGTTCGACCCTTGACTTACCATATACTCGTATTAGGTTGGTCGTGTGTTTACATATTTAGTTTGGCTCTAGGAAGGGATAGATAGCGACCTACATTTTCCTCTTGTCAAAAAAGGATACAAAGTCCACACTATGTTTCCCTTTGTTAGCAAAGCCTCTAGGATTCCCATATTGGGAATTGTGGATTGCCATATCTTCGATAACTTGACCTTCATCATCAACATTAAGGCTCATAAACCTCCCACTAGTTGCAGAATCTAATATCGTTCAAGATGGATTTCCAATCCCATGATAAAAGGCTTGGATCAACTGCCACTATGCTAAATTATGGTGGGGACACTCCCTCTGTAGATCCTTGAATCTTTCCCAAGCCTCATACAAAGTTTCATCTGGCTCTTGGGCAAAGTTTTATATTATGCATCTTAGCGAAGTTGTCCTCTTTGCAGGGTAATATTTGTTATAGAAATTTAAAACAAGAGTCTCGAAGTTAGTTATTCCAAGTGCATTTCTATTTAATCCATTATACCATGATTTAGCTTTTCTACATAAATAAAAAGGAAAGAGAATCTCCCTGATTTGGTCCTATGTGACCTCTGATTGCCTGATGGTATTACAATATTGACAGTAGTCTGCAATATGAAGATTTGGGTCTTCACCCTTAGCTCCACTGAATTGCTTCCTTTCTATCAACGTGATAAATTGGGGTTTAATCTCAAATTGCACTCCATCAAGAGCCAGAGTGGAAAATATGACAGTAAGGTGTGGAAAATCTGTCAGCGTCGGCTGCGAATAATCGCTGAGCTTCCTAGGTGCCGACATCTCTAATTCTGAATCTGAAGGAACTTCTGAATCACTAGAATCAGTTGGAGGGTCTCTGCGATTATTGTCATCCCTAAAACCCGCCAGGATTTGCCTTTAAAGATTCTTTTTTCTATGAAAAGAGAGTTCGATCTCAAGGTCTAATGGGACATAACCTGATCTGGAACAACTGAGCATAAACAATGAACTAAAAAGAAAATATGAGACTTTCCTCACAGAACTAACGTTCTCTGAGATAAGAGTAAATAACCTAGACTACAGGAAACAATCAGAAATAAAAATAAAATCATTTCCCCAGCAACGACGTTAAATTTTAACAGGCTAAAGTCGTAATCACCTAATAAAAAATAATTGCTTAGTCCTCTAACTATGCAGATAGGGAAGAAGGGTCGAACCACAGGGAAACAAGTCAATTTATTCCTAATTAATTAAGAGTAATCTAAATTATCAAGTAACCAGTTTTGTTGTTGTAAAAAGGAATTATACTACGGAGATCAAGATTAGGAGAAAATCAATAATAAGGAAGCCTAGGGTGACAGGTTCACCAGTAATTAATAATTTGGGATAAAACATTGTTGATCTTAAGTTTTGATGATGACTCAAGGAACCTAAGCAAACCATAAGGGCTTTAACTTTTGTCTATAAGCTTTGATGTACTTGACAGGTTTTATATGCAACGAAGTTCTAGAGTTAGAATGGAGCGTGGAACAAGTCTAAAGGATGAGCTATGGACAAGCATAGAAGACAATCAGTAGCCAAGTTCCTTGGGTGAGGAACTGAAGCTCCAGAGTCGAAGCTTCATTGTGTTCCAAGGAGTCTATTGTATCTTTAATATTTATTTTAGACTTCTTGTTTATATGTTAAGTACGTGGCAAATTGATAGAATTTAAGTGGATTTAATTTCATGTTTTAAAGATTTTATTTTCCTTGTTTTAAACAAGATTTAATCTTATTTCTGAAAACTATTTTTTAAGTGAAAAATATCTTATTTATTTAAAAGATTTTCTGTTTTTATTTTATCCTAATCTTTTGGAAAATCTGACTTGGTAAAACTATTTTGAAAAACGGCTTTTTACTTAGTCAAGGAAGTTGAGAAAATAAAGGAACCACTTCCTTTTGTGCGCTTTAGCTTGCTGCCCAAGCATCCACGAATTGCACTTCCTTATTTCATGGAAGTTGTGGTGTAGTGGGAGTTAAGGTAAACGTAAGGTCTCAACTGGTTTCCTCTTATATAAATAGGATCAGTTTTCTGTTTTAAAAAGTACACTTGAGCATTACAATTCTTAGTTTTTCGAAAAGAGTAAAAAATCCACTTAAGTCCTTGAGTGTCCTTGTACTTAGCATCTTAGGAGTTTTTGTCTTGAGTTGTATTGGGGAAGAGTTTGGGTAAACTCTAGAGTGTGTTATTGCTTTGAGTGAAACAAGGAGAAAGAGAGAGATTCGAGAGCTTAACTGATTGAGGGATCAGTTAAGGGGGAACTTAAGTTCATTGAGGAACTTGAGTTTAGAGTCTTAATTTGTAATTGGTTGTTTGCCCTATTATTATTATTAAGAGTTGAGTTTAAAATCCTTTGTGGTCGTGGTTTTTCTTCTTGATTAGGGCCAAGAAGTTTTCCACGTAAAATCTCTCTTGCACTTTAAAGTTTTTGTTTAAGTTCCTTTAAGAATTTCGCAAAAATTACCCTAGTTCCTCCACAATACAATTCACCCCCCCTCTTGTATTGTTCATTCGAGTCAACAATTGGTATCAGAGCTGGTTCCTCGGAGAAATCAGGAAACCCTGACGAGTCAAGTTCTTGGAATCAAGATGAACAATCACGAGAAACTGGAAGAAGGTTACTCTACGCAGCGTCCTCCTATGTTCAATGGGAAATTCTACACCTATTGGAAGAACAGGATGGAGATTTTTATCAAAGCCGACAACTACCAGGTTTGGAGAGTGATCGAAGTTGGTGATTTTGAAATTACCAAAACTACTAGTGAAAATGAGGTAGTACCTAAACCCATGTCTGAATTTGATAAGGAAGATTTTGAGAAAATGGAAATTAATGCACTTGCTGTTAAATTACTTCATTGTGGTCTTGGACCCCATGAACACAATCATGTTATGGGTTGTAAAAATGCTAAAGAAATTTGGGATTTACTTCAAGTTACTCATGAAGGAACTAACGAAGTGAAACGCTCTAAAATTGACCTGCTTATGTCAAAATATGAACGGTTTGAAATGCAACCAAAAGAATCAATTCAGGAAATGTTAACTAGATTTACTAACATTATTAATGAGCTTGTTTCTCTTGGAAAGCAAATCCCTATTGATGAGCAGGTCAGAAAAGTTCTAAGAAGCCTCCCTCAAGATGAGAGATGGAGAGCCAAGGTAACGGCCTTACAAGAAATAAAGGACTTCACAAAGTTCAATATTGAGCAACTTGCTGGTTCCCTCATGACTCATGAGTTGCACCTAGGAACAAGCAACAGTGAAGGAAACCGAGGAAAAGGCTTAGCTCTCAAAGCTGGAGATCAAGAAGACTCTGAAGTCGATGAAGAAGAGGCTGCCATGTTGGTGAGAAGGTTCAAAAGAATGTTCAATCGAAACAACAAGTCAAGGAACTTCACCAAGAAACCCTCTACTTCAAAAGCTGACTCTGGTTGTCACAAATGTGGATCTCTAGAACACTTTATTCGTGAGTGTCCACTTTGGGATACAGAGAAAGTCAAAGGGAAGGCAAAGGAACAAAGTAAGAGCAACTACAACAAAGCTCCTTTCAACAAAACAGACATTAGGAAGGCTATGATTGCTGCATGGGGAGATTCTGAAAGTGAAGATGAAGAGGAACAACCTGAAGAAGAAATAGCTCATTTGTGTCTGATGGCCAAACGTGATGAAAAGGCTTACAATGATGAGCTTGCTAAAGAGGTATTCCTTGATCCTAATGTGCTTAAGACTTATACTAAAGATGCTCTCATTGATTTAGTATTTGAATTGGAAGATGACTGGACTCATACTAGTATTCGTCTAGGTGAATGTCAAAGAGCTCTCAAAGTCTGCAAGGAACACAGTACGTGGATTGAAAATCAACGAACTGATGTTCAGAGTAGATTTTTTGAACTTTTTGACAAGAATCTTCTCTTAAAAGAAATGAATGAGAAACTCAAGTTTGAAGATATCATGGTTAATGTAGAACTGACTCAATACAAACTTTCTAGTGCAGAGGTATCTCCAAGTTCCTCCTCTGAATCTTTGCCTAAATTCAATGAGGATTTTGAAAAATTAAAATATAATCTTGACGAGTTAAGAATTGAAAAGGCAAAATTGGAGAAGGAACTGGAGCTTCGAAAAGAAAGAAGCATTAGTCAGTTTGGAATTCCTAAGTGGATTGAGAATGCTCAAACCAAAAGAACTGAAGGTCTAGGATTCATACGTTCTAAGCATAAGGGCAAGAAAAAATATGTAGACTTGCCTAGTTATAAAGTATGTACCTTCTGTGGTAAGACTAGTCATCTTGTTACTACTTGCAACAAGAAGGAACAGTCTGTTAGCAAGAATGTTAGGCAAGTTTGGGTAAAGAAATCTGATATTGCTTCAACGTCCAAGGAACCCAAGGAAACCCGGGTTCCTGAATCTAACCATTAAGTTCTTTTGCAGGTCCTAGTGAGGGGGAACAATACGTGGTACCTCGACAGTGGTTGTTTAAAGCATATGACAGGAGATAAATAAAAGTTTCTCTCACTAGAGGCCTATCAAGGAGGAACTGTGACCTTTGGAGACAACAAAAAAGGTGAAGTAATTGCTAAAGGAAAAGTAGGAAGGTCCAGTTCTCACTCAATAGAAAATGTACTTTTGGTCGAGGGTTTGATGCACAATTTGCTGAGCATATCACAATTTTGTGATAAAGGAAACTCTGTTAGTTTTACCTCTGATTCATGTAACATCATTAATGATAAAACAGGAAGGGTTGTTCTTGAAGGAACTAGAAAAGGGAACACATACATTGTGGATCTAAATTCTGTTCCAAGGAACAACCTTACCTGCTTAAGTGTCATTAATGATGATCCTTTATTATGGCATAAACGTTTTGGACATGCTAGCTTTTCACTCATGAATAAGCTTAGAGCAAGGAACTTGGTTGTAGGGCTTCCCTCAGTCAAGTTCCTCATACAACACATCTGTGATGCATGTGTGAGAGGCAAGCAAGTCAGGTCTTCTTTTAAAAGCAAAAACATGGTCAGCACCACAAAACCATTGGAGCTAATTCACATGGATTTGTGTGGTCCCATGCGTGTTCAAAGTAGAAGTGGAAAGAAATATGTTTTAGTTATTATTGATGATTTTTCTAGATTTACTTGGGTGATTTTTCTGTCTAGCAAAGATGAAACTTTTGATGAATTTGTGTCCTTTGCCAAAAGAGTACAAAAGACAAGTGGAAATCAAATTATCCACATTCGATCAGATCATGGAACAGAGTTTGAGAATTTAAGATTCGATGACTTTTGTAGAGAAAATGGCATGGATCATAACTTTTCAGCCCCAAGAACTCCTCAACAGAACGGAGTTGTTGAAAGGAAGAACAGGACTCTAGAAGACATGGCAAGAACTATGCTCATAGCTAGTGGTCTTCCAAGGAACTTCTAGGCTGAAGCTATTAATACTGCATGCTATATCATTAACAGAGTTATGATGAGACCAATCATCAATAAGACTCCTTATGAACTGTTTAAGGGCAGAAAACCCAATATTTCTCACTTTCAAGCTTTTGGATGCAGGTGCTTTGTTCATAATAATGGGAAAAGGAACATAGGAAAATTTGATGAAAGAAGTGATGAAGTTGTGTTCCTTGGCTATGCATCAAATAGCAAAGCTTACAGAGTTTATAATAAAAATACATTGTGCGTAGAAGAAAGCATTCATGTGATATTTGATGAATCTAATATGTTTATGAATGTGCAGGAACAAGACAATATTGATTATGAAATTGGTATGATTAAAGACAGGGAAGAAGAGGAAGAAACCTCCAAGCAAACCAAGGAAGTAAGTGAGGAACCAGAGCAAGAACATCAAGAAAATGCTGAAGTTCCTAATCAAGAAACCCCGGAGGAACAAGATCATGGAGAATCTTGCATCGAGGAAAATGCAGAAGAAGCTGAAGAAGAAGTGCCTCAAATAGGAGTTCCTGCCAGAGAGTTTCAACCAAAGCCATTCAAATACCAAGGCTCTCATCCAATAGACCTTATTATAGGTGATATTGGTAGAGGAACTCAGACCAGATCACAGATGAGGAACTTCTGTGCCTTTCAAGCCTTCCTATCCATCATTGAGCCAAGAAATCATGAAGAAGCTCTAAAGGATGCTGACTGGATAATTGCCATGCAAGATGAACTCAATGAGTTTGAGAGGAACAAGGTCTGACATCTTGAAGAAAAGCTTAAGCACAAAAAGGTTATAGGGCTCAAGTGGGTATTCAGGAACAAGCTGGATGAATATGGAACAATTGTAAGAAACAAGGCAAGACTTGTTGTGAAGGGCTATAATCAGCAAGAAGGTATTGACTTTGAAGAAACTTTTGCTCCTGTTGCTAGATTAGAAGCTATTAGAATGTTAATTGCTTTTGCCTCTTTTATGGGTTTCAAACTGTATCAAATGGATGTTAAGTGTGCTTTCTTAAATGACTTTCTTGAAGAGGAGGTGTTCGTGGAACAACCTCCAGGTTTTGAAAATCCCCAATTTCCTAATCATGTCTTTAAGCTTGATAAAGCTCTTTATGGGCTGAAACAAGCACACCTAGAGCTTGGTATGAAAGGCTCTCTAAGTTCCTTGTTCAAAATGATTTTAAAAGAGGTAAAGTAGATAAAACTTTGTTTTTAAAATCTGAAGGAACTGATTTACTAGTTGTTCAAATATATGTTGATGATATTATTTTTGGAGCAACTAACGAAAACTTGTGCAAGTACTTTGCTGAGCTAATGAGTGGTGAATTTGAGATGAGCATGATGGGGGAACTCAACTTCTTTCTTGGACTACAAATCAAACAAACAGAAAGAGGTATTGCAATTCACCAACAAAAGTATGTCAAGGAACTACTGAAGAAATATAACCTTGACCAAGCAAAGACCAACCATACACCAATGGGAACAGGCACAAGATTAGATGAAGATCTACAAGGAACTAGCGTAGATCAAACCAAATACAGAGGTATGATTGGATCCCTTTTATACTTAACTGTTAGTAGACCTGATATTGCATTTAGTGTTGGCTTATGTGCAAGGTTTCAATCTAAACCTAAGGAGTCACATCTTACAGCAGTAAAAAGGATCCTACGATATCTCAAAGGAACTGACCATCTTTGTCTCTTCTATCCTAGAAGTGATACTTTTGATTTAAAGGTTTTGCAGATGCTGACTATGCAGGAGATTTGGTGAATAGGAAGAGTACTTCAGGAATGGTTCAGTTTCTTGGGCCATGCCTAGTTTCTTGGGGATCCAAGAAACAGAACACAGTGGCCTTGTCAACTGCTGAAGCTGAATATGTGGCAGCTGCAGCCTGTTGTTCTCAAGTACTTTGGATAAAACAACAACTAAGAGATTATGGTATGAAATATAATTGCATTCCTATCTATTGTGATAATACTAGTGCCATATGAATTTCAAAAGATCCAGTTCATCATTCTCGTGTGAAACATATTCACATAAGGCATCATTTCCTTAAGGATAATGTGGAAAAAGGCTTAATTAAGTTAGATTTTTGCGAAAATGAAAATCAAATTGCTGACATTCTTACTAACCCTTTGAGCAGGGGCAAATTTGAAAAGATGCGCATGGAACTTGGTATGATACAATTGAGTTAAGAAGACCTCAAGTTCCCCCAAGGTATAAGTCAGTCATGCATGCATTATATGTATCTTACACAATATGAATATGTGAAAACATAGTCCTACGCATTAGAGTGTATGGCAATGCATATGGGATTGTGGCTGTATGTGAAGAAATCAAATTGCATTAGGCATGTCTGTGTTATTACAAACTATGTTGATTTGTTCCTAGTTCCTCCGAAATAATCTATAAGATTTTATTCTATCTTTTTGTGAATTAATTAACTAGTCAGTTGATTAATTTTATCTACTTAAAATCTTATCTTTTGAATTATTCTTCATTGCTTATCGTTTAAAATTCAAAATCGTTCCTTGAAATTGTTGATTAAATACCCGTGACCTTTTGCATTCAATTCAAAGTTCCTGATCAAAATTTATCTTCAATTAATCTAAACCCTTCATGTCAAATCAAATTAAAATCTGACCAAGTGAAAAGTTTTGTGCCATCCTTCATCAATCGACACCTACCCCATTCAATTAACCTTCTACACCATTCCACCGACCAAACTCACCCCTCTAAATTCCACCACTATATAATGAAGCTAAACCCTAACCACTGTTCCTCACCACCTCACTCAGTGAAATACAAACTCATATTTAGTGACAACTCTCCAATTCCCATGGAAATCTCACCCAAAATTCAAAACTCTCCTCAAAAGGAATCACCCATGGAAATAGAAACTGAAACTTCAAACAAAACTGTTGCTGAAAAACCCCAAAACAAACCCATGGCTCGCAGTGATTCGAAAAAGAGGAAGATCGAGGAATTAGACTATGAGGAACTGGGTGAAGCAATTCAGGGGGAAAAGTCGAAGTCCGCTGCTGTCAAAAGGCTTGAAGCCAGCTCTGAGCGGTTCATTCCTGGGTTTTGTATAAATCTAAAGTGGTGCGAATCGAGTAAGTACTCTGAACTTCTTGATATTCTTGAAGCACAAAATTGGATTAAGCTGTTTAGTGAATGTTATGACAATGTGATTGCACATGCACCTTTAAAGGAATTTTGTGCGAATTTTAAGAATGTGAATGGTGTTTGTGTTAGTAAAGTCAAAAACAAGAAAATTAGTTTTGACGCTGATGATTTAGCTGCTGTGTTTGGAACCCCTAATGAGGGATTTGATGAGTATTTTAAGGGAGAAACTGAATTAATTGTTGAGGGTGTTTCTATTGAAAAGATTGTTGAATCAATTGGTGGTAAGGCATCCAAAGTTCGAACCAATCATAACCTGTTTTCACCTATTCAAAAGCTGCTGTTTATTTTTGTTCATCTAGCTATCATTCCAAGAACCTAGCATAGGCATGAGGCAAACCATCTTGATGTCGTGCTTATGTATTGCCTTGAAAACAAAATACAGATAAATTTTCCTTCTTTGATGATCCAGCACCTCACTCATTGTCTTGCCTATCACTTAAAGGTTGGGTATGCCAATTTGATAATTACTCTTCTGGAAAGTTGTGGAATCTCCATGACTAACTATGAATCCCTTAAGCTTAAAACCAACCATTATGTCCAACCCAAAACACTTGAAGCCCGAAACCTAACTGTTGTTGAGGGAACTACTCAATTTCTCTCAAAATCCCTTTCTAAACCTAAACAGGATGAGAGTGGTTTGAAGAAAAAGGAGGATGAAGAGTTGGATAAATGGTTAGAGGAAGAGGGCAGTGAGAAAGAAGGTGAACAGGAAAGGAAAGAGGTGATTGTGATGTCAAATCCAAAGGGTACTCAAAGCTCTGGGAAGAGAAAGAGTACTAGGTTGACTATAAGGTCAAAAGGGAAGGACAAGGCTGAGTCTGCTGCAGTGGTTGATCTTAGTGAAGAGAGAAACAGTGCTCCAAGGGATCAAGGGATCCTTGAAGAGAAAACCGGTTCTCAGGGGGAACAGGGCATTCTTCAAGCTTCTGTTGAAAAAACATTTTTTACAGGTTCAGGTTTTGCTGGCTTTAGTACAGTGAGTTCCACCTTGGAACTTAAGGCTCTCAAAGAGACAGTGCAAAAACTAGTTGATACTCAACCAGGGTTGATTCAAAGGATTGAAGCTCTTGAGAAGGTAGTATCAGACTTGGTGAAAGCTTCCACAAAGCTCACCTCAGCAATGCACCAGAACACATCAACCCTCTCCAAAGGGTAGGCTAATCTTTTGAAAAAATTGGAGGACTTGGTCATTGAGGAGGTGCCAGAGAATGATGCTGAAGAAGAGACCTAGTCCTCTGCCCCTAAAGCTTGATGTTTTCTTTCTGACCTAGCTCTAAAACTTTATGAACTTGCTCTACTTTGAACTTGTTTCTTTTTGCTTCTTTTGGGTTGTAAACACTTAAAACAGGGTATTTTCTTTTGTTTTTGTTGTTCTGGAGGAACATCAATTTGTTTATATGGATGTTGCTTGCTTGCTTTATGACTATTTGCATACTATTTCTGCCTATATGTGCTTTGCTCTATGCTTTGGACACAAACCATTACAATGGTGCTGTGTTTAGATATGTGTATTTGTGTGCATTAATTTTGATGAACGCCAAAAGGGGGAAAGAAGGCAAAACTCAATTGTTGACAAGCTCTCCATCTATCTAAAAATAGAAGGTATAACTTTCATTTAGTTCTTTGTTTAATTGTAGCTAGTTCATTCTGATTTTTAGTTTTTCTTTGATTGTTCTTCAATTTTTTTTATGAGTTTGCTTAGGTTTGTCATTCATCAAAAAGGGGGAATATTTTTGATTTTAAGTTTTGATGATGACTCAAGGAACCTAAGCAAACCATAAGGGCTTTAACTTTTGTCTATTAGCTTTGATGTACTTGACAGGTTTTATATGCAACGAAGTTCTAGAGTTAGAATGGATCATGGAACAAGTCTAAAGGATGAGCTATGGACAAGCATAGAAGACAATCAGTAGCCAAGTTCCTTGGGTGAGGAACTGAAGCTCCAGAGTCGAAGCTTCATTGTGTTCCAAGGAGTCTATTGTATCATTATTATTTATTTTAGACTTCTTGTATATTTGTTAAGTACGTGACAAATTGATAGAATTTAAGTGGATTTAATTTCATGTTTTAAAGATTTTATTTTCCTTGTTTTAAACAAGATTTAATCTTATTTCTGAAAACTATTTTTTAAGTGAAAAATATCTTATTTATTTAAAAGATTTTCTGTTTTTATTTTATCCTAATCTTTTGGAAAATCTGACTTGGTAAAACTATTTTGAAAAACGGCTTTTTAGTTAGTCAAGGAAGTTGAGAAAATAAAGGAACCACTTCCTTTTGTGCGCTTCAGCTTGCTGCCCAAGCATCCACGAATTGCACTTCCTTATTTCATGGAAGTTGTGGTGTAGTGGGAGTTAAGGTAAACGTAAGGTCTCAACTGGTTTCCTCTTATATAAATAGGATCAGTTTTCTATTTTAAAAAGTACACTTGAGCATTACAATTCTTAGTTTTTCGAAAAGAGTCAAAAATCTACTTAAGTCCTTGAGTGTCCTTGTACTTAGCATCTTAGGAGTTTTTGTCTTGAGTTGTATTGGGGAAGAGTTTGGGTAAACTCTAGAGTGTGTTATTGCTTTTTGTGAAGAAAGGAGAAAGAGAGAGATTCGAGAGCTTAACTGATTGAGGGATCAGTTAAGGGGGAACTCAAGTTCATTGAGGAACTTGAGTTTAGAGTCTTAATTTGTAATAGGTTGTTTGCCCTATTATTATTAAGAGTTGAGTTTAAAATCCCTTGTGGTCGTGGTTTTTCTTCTTGATTAGGGCCAAGAAGTTTTCCATGTAAAATCTCTCTTGCACTTTAAAGTTTTTGTTTAAGTTCCTTTAAGAATTTCGCAAAAATTACCCTAGTTCCTCCACAATACAATTCACCCCCCCCCCTCTTGTATTGTTCATTCGAGTCAACAAATATAACAATCAATAATTAACATTGCACATATAACATGATTAACAGGCTCTCGCAATTTATTAATCAACATAGATGTAACAGGCTCTCTCAATTTACTAGATCTAAGTTCCTATTAAAAATTGCCTTTAATATCAAATTAACATCTGCTCGATTATTCATCAATTCAATATTGCTATACTTTTACAGTAAAATCACATCTGCTCGATTCATAATCTAATTGTAACGAATTAAAATAATTCAATTAGAAATTATCATGCAATTTCAATAATCAACAATAATAAATTATCCCTTCATATTAATTATGGATTCCCCAAAACCCTAGAATTAAACTACTCACACGTAATTAAATTTAAACTAAACAAATTAATAAAAGAAGTCAAGATAAAATAAAGAAATAAAATTGCTGTGATTAATAGAGACGAAATCGTTACCAAAATTAACGGAAATAAAGAGTTGAATCAAGAACAAGAGTGAAGTTGTAGAGAGAAAATAAGAGAGAGAAAATAACTAAGTAGAGAGAGAAAGCCTAAGAGAAGAGGTAATCAAAACTATAAAAACTAAATCGTATTTATACCAAACACTTAATTACTCCTAATTAAAACTATGAAACTCGCCGTAATCAACTCCTCAGAAACAAGAGCCCGGTCGGGCGTCACACCGCTTGATCAGGCCTGCTTTTTTTCGATCAGGTACGTTTCTCGCGCCCGGCTTGGCGCGAGCTCGGGCAAAGGGGTGCTGAATTCTTCTTTTGCCCCGCCCGGCCGGGTGCGACTTAAGGCGAAGCCATGTACGACCGGGCGAAGCTCTTGGGCTATCTTGGACTTCTTGATTGGGCTCCGATCCTTCAGCCCAATCAAGATTTCCTCTTTCGGGTCTTGAATACTCGGTCCAAATGCCTCGGTATCACAATGTTGAGCCCTTAATCACCGGTTTGATAACTCTAACCGGCCCTACGCTACGAAAACTGGTCGTGCTCCTCTAATGCTCGTAGTTGCTCCATTAAAATCCCAGAAAAATACTCCAAAGGTACAAATCCCTACAAAACTCAACCAAAACTACGAAAACACTAGAAAACACCAATTTATAATAAAAGTGGCTCTAAAGATCCAAAAACACTACCAATTATGACCAAGGGACGGGGGTAAAATTCTATATAAAATGGATATATCACTTATTCTCTCAAAATACCTTCCTTAAGCACTCCAAGGAGTCCGTACTTTATCTGAGGTTCTGTCCTTAAACCAAGGCGTGAAAGGTAGAACTGTTTGAGGGTTTGGCCCTAAATCAATTCTCTTTAATTTAATTTTGTTGTTGTTTTTTTTTATTTCCTTGAAGTTACTAACTCGTTTATTGTTTATAGTTGCAAGCAAGCAAAATCAAAGTAAGTAAAAATGTTCCTTTTATTTCTATTATTTTTGTAACGATTTTATATTGTTGGATTTATTCTTATAGTGAAAAGTGATTCCTGCGATCTCAAAGGCATACAAACAGAGATTCAATTTTCTCTAAACTATTATTATGCTAAATTGGTTGAATATTAATGCAGCATATAATTCTAAAATATTTGTGATCACTTGAATTAAATAACAAGATTAAAAAGGAACCTAAACCGGTTGTCCAAATTATCTTATTAGGCGTGATTTTCAATTACATAGTCCCTTTAAACATGCAATATGGTGATCATAATAAATTATAATTGAATAAACATTAATATTGAAAGCAATTTAACAATAATTCCAACAATATAAAATCGTTAGAAAAATAATAGAAATAAAAGGAACATAATTCTTACTTTGATTCTGTTTTCTTGCAACTATAAAACAATAAACGAGTTAGTAACTTCAAGGAAATAATAATAAACAATAATTAAATTAAATTAAATTAATAGAGTTGATTTGGGGCAAAACCCTCAAACAGTTCTACCTTTCACGCCTTGGCTTAAGGACAGAACAACGAGTAAAGTATGGACTCCTTAGAGTGCTTGAAGAAGGAATTTTGAAAGAAGAAGGGTAGGCTAGTGTTTAGGCTAGAGCATAGAATGGAGAAAAAACAGAGAATTAATTGATGCCCCGTACATAAGAAATGAGGGGGTATTTGTAGAAAATATGTGTTGAGGTAACACACGGAACCTTAAGAAGATAAAAACCCTAAAAAAGTATACTGCGACACGGCAAAGTGTACCGTGACACGGGAAACCCCACCGTCAGACGGGAAACATTCCCATGACACGGTGGACTGCTGCGTGACGCGGGAAATATTTAGTGAATGGGAAACAAAACACGTTAAGGGTTTACGCGGAAAGGACACGGAAACCCTCGTGTCACAGCAGGTGCCCCGTGTCATGGGGTGTTCCAACGTAAGGCGGGAAACATTCCCGTGACACGGCGGACTGTATCGTGACGCGGGAGCGTACAATCCATTTTTCCGTCTAAATTCATTTTTAACCCTAATTTCGTTCAGCATTTTTAAGTGCCGATTGATAATTTTGGGCTATTTCTGATTTATTATTATTATTTGGGCTAAAAAAAGAATTGAATTTAAAAAAACTATGCTTTGACCAAACATCAAGATTGATCCATGGACTATTCAAAAATTGAATTTAATTAAATACAATTTTCTTAAGCACTCTCGGGATTAAATAATGAACCCGACCAATAGTGGCGGTGAAAGGTTGTTCATCATCGGGTTTGGTTTTGGGGAGACATTTTTAGGTTTTTATAGGCGTGCTTTGGAATGGCTAGACAAGGAGGTCAAGCCGAATTCCGTAAGGACATGTGTTTAGGGTAATTTCACCCTGCCACGTGGCCCAATCAGAGGGTGACACGTGTCAGCCCCAAATTGGTCCAAGATGGACCAATTCCTGCTCGACACGTGTCATTCCAGAAATCAAGGGAAAAAGTGGCCTTCAGGCCCAAATCCCGAGAATGCCGCAAAACGGCGCAGCACACCAATGATTAGGGTTCAGTGACCTAATTAGGGGCACAATTCCCAATGACCCTATAAATAGGGAGATGTCCCTCATTTTGAGGGCACGTTTTACCATTTATTACACCTGCTTTCTCTTACATTAGAGAAATATCTGAGCTTGGAATCCAAGCAGATCCCCACCTAAATTTCCGTACTCTTTATTCCTTTTCAAGTTACTAACTTGATCGTTGGAGGCGGAACACCACCCAACGGGTGTCTCCGTTATTTTGCAGGTACAGACCGGCCAGACCAGACTTCGTGACGTAACTCTCCCGAGGGTACCTCGAAGATGGTTCAAGAGTTTGTACCACCCCCTAACCGTCTGGGTGAAGACCCAGAAGTTTTTACAGACCATGAGGAGGATGGGGATCCTCAGGTCGAAACCTCTACAGCCGAAGACGGCTCCCTTAGAGTCAAGCGCATCCGGCCTAGAGAGACTCTGGAGCGGGGCGCCTCCCAGGCGGGTGCGAGCAGACCCCCTGGGCAGCCGGAAGGGGCAACCCAAACGGCAGCTGGATCAGCCCCCGTCACCCGAGACGAACTCATGAGGTTCATGACGAGTTTCAAGGGTGAAATTAAAGAGCTGATCACCAAAAGCAGGGCTGGTCCAAGTAAAGGCCAGTCGGCGAAGAAGACTCCTCCAGAGAAGGGGAAGTCAGTCAGAAACCGGCATCCCACTCCACATCCAAAGGAGAAGGCAGCCGGGACCATTGATTGGTCAAAAATTCTCCTTCCTGGGGGGAACACCAATAACACTCGCCGGCCTCAGCAGCCGGTGAGAAGTAAAAAATCAACTCTTGATGCCCGGGAAATCATCAACCGGAAGAGAAATCCATCGCTGTCTGAGTCGGCTTCAACGTCGAATTTCCCAGACAGCTTCAACAACATTTCTGCAGGAAGTGCACCTTCCTTGCATAAGAGTCAGACGGGCGGTAATACCGTCCATACTGGCCCTCATATGATCGGAGCTGTCCCGTATGTGCCTACTCAGGCCTACGGGCAGTATCCTCTTCACTTCATGCAGCCGACCTTCTTTGGGGGTCAGGCGGCATACCCAAACTTCCAACCATTGGACTGGCAGCTTCACCTGCTGCGCCTGGGTGAACAACCTTCAGCGTTCACTCGGGAGATAACCGAGGCGGCTCAGCCGGCCAAGGTTAAGAATGTGTTGGTTGGTACCTATGACGGTACCTCCAACCCGGAAGACCACCTCATGGCGTACACCAACCTCATGTATTTCCAGGGGCTGGATGATGCCACGTGGTGTCGGTGTTTCCTGGCTACATTGAAGGGCATTGCCTAACAATGGTTTGGCAATCTGCCAGCCGGATCCATCGATAGCTTCAGGAAGCTTGCCTTCCTGTTTGCTTCCAACTTCTCAATGAACATCCCTGCTAATAAAACGAGCCTTGATTTGAGCACTGTTAAGCAGGGAGAGAGAGAAGGGTTGCGCTCATATGTCAGGCAGTTCAATCTGATAAGAATCCAGATTCAAGGACTGTCTGACGAGGTAGCTTTTAAAGACTTTTTTAAGGGTCTGAGAGACGGGTCGACCTTTAAGTTCGACCTCGTCAGAAAAGGGGCTTTCACCTTACAGGCGGCCTTGAGGGAGGTGGAAAGCTATATTCAAGCTACCGACCTCTGCTCGCCTGGTAGCCAGTCGGACTCTAAGAAGTCTGACAAGCAGAAAGACAACCGGCCTGCTCAGCCGGCAAAAAAGAAAGAAGAGAGCAAGAAAAGAAAAGAAGTCTGGGCGGTTAGTGACTCTGACCAGCCGTCCCAGAAGAAAAAGAAAGAGTTTAAACCGTACGTCCCCAAGTACGAGTTTAACAAAGACTCCAACTCCATCCTCATGGAGGTAAAGGACCGGCTGTCCATTGAGAAGCCGAATCCTATGAAGAGTTCTGTCCAGTCACGGAACAAGAATAAATTCTACCAGTTCCATGAGGAAGTTGGCCATGACACCAACGACTGCTTCAGTCTTCAGCGTGCGTTGGACCGTCTGGCTGACAAAGGGCTGTTGAAGTCCTACATTTCTAAGTCCACAGCCGGGGCAAAAAAGAAAAACAAGGGTTAGTCCTCCAAGACTACCCCCCAGCCTGCTAGTAGTTCGGATACCGACAAGGAGCCGGTCTACACTATAGCAGGCGGGTTCTCATGTGGTGGCCCTACCATCCGGGGCACCAAGAGCCATCTTCGAAAGATGGACAAAGATGATGATGAGCAGGCGGAAGCCAGATCCTCCTTCCCAGACGTCCTGATCACTAAGAAGGACAGGGGCAGCGTCCGCCGCCCGCATGATGACCCGGTGGTCATTGAATGTAAGGTTGCCAACCAGCTGGTTGGACGGATCCTTATAGACACCGGCAGCTCATCAGACATCATCAGCCTCCGGTGCCTGCAAAAGCTGAAATACAATGTCAGCAGCATGCATCCGGTCACCCACCCCTTGGTTGGTTTTGGGGGTGGGATGGTCTACCCACCCGGGAGAATTGACTTACCCATCCGGCTGGGGGAGAAAGGCCAGGGACGACACATTGTCGTCAGATTCTTGGTTGTTGAGGAGTTGACCGCCTATAAAATCATTCTTGGCAGGCCAACCCTCAACGTAGCCAAGGCGGTAATCATCCCTTCCCTCATGCTCATCAAGTATGAGAGGGATAACGGCTCTGTTGGTTCCTTGAATGGGGATCAGAAGACGGCCCGAGAGTGCTATCTCTCAGCCGTTCGAGATACCGTGGCCCCAGGCGGTCAGGAACCAATAGACCTTGACAATGTCAAGGATGCCGACCCAGCTCCCGCCCCACCAGCAGCCGGTAAGAAAAGAAAGGCACCTCTGCTGGTGGAGGTGAAGAAGGAGAAAAAATAGCAATCACTGACCGGTGAGCGGTCAGATGAGCTCCGTCCCCAACCGGCTGGCGAATGCATTGATCTCGTTCTGGATGACAGCCGTCCAGAACGTACTGTTAAGGTTGGGACGGTTGCGCATCCTACTTTGGGTGCAAGCTTGCATCTTCTGCTGAAAGAATTCAAAGACATTTTTGCCTTTGAAGTGGAAGAGATGCCAGGCGTCAGCCCGGATCTCGCTGTCCACAAACTCGCCGTGGATCCCAAAAAGAAGCCCATCCGGCAAAAGAAAAGAAACCACGGCGAGGAAAGAAGTCAGGCGGCAGCTGCCGAAGTCAAAAAGCTGCTAGATGCCAGGTTCATTCGGCCTTGTAATTTTCCCGACTGGGTGGCCAATGTGGTCCTTGTTAAGAAACCGAATGGGACCTGGCGCATGTGTGTTGATTACACAGACCTCAGCAAGGCGTGTCCAAAGGACAGTTATCCGCTTCCAAAGATCGACAGTCTGGTCGACTCTACAGCCGGCCACGCCTTGATGAGTTTTATGGATGCCTATTCCGGCTTCCATCAGATACCCCTGTGGAAAAAAGATCAAGAGAAGACGGCCTTCGTCACTGATCAGGGGTTATTCTGTTATACTGTGATGCCGTTTGGCTTGAAAAACGCGCCTGCCACTTTCCAACGGATGATTAATACGGTCTTTGTTAATCAGATTGGGAGGAATGTGGAGGCGTACATTGATGACATGATAGTCAAATCCAAGCAGCAGGCGGATCACCTTGCTGATCTCCGAGAAACCTTCACCACACTCAGGCGACATAAGGTTATGTTAAATCCTAAGAAATGCGTCTTTGGTGTTGAGTCTGGGAAGTTTCTCGGATTGTTGATTGATCAAAGGGGGATAGAGGCTAACCCTGAGAAGATACAGGCGGTGATAGACATGAAGTCACCCCGTTCTGTCAAGGAAGTCCAGAGACTCACCGGTTGCCTGGCCGCCTTGGGAAGATTCCTCAGCCGGTCAGGCGACAAATGCCTCTACTTCTTCCAAGCAATCAGGAAGAAGACCAGATTTGAATGGGGGGATGATGCTGAGACGGCGTTCCAGAGGTTGAAAGAGCATTTACACTCTCTACCTAGGTTGGTCAGCCCTTTGCCTAGGGAGACGTTGTACATGTACTTAGCCATCTCAGACCATGCCCTCAGTGCCGTTCTCCTTGCTGAGCGAGACGGCGTGCAGCTCCCGGTTTACTTCATTAGCCATGTTCTTAAAAATGCTGAACTCCGGTACCCCATGGTTGAAAAATTTGGTCTTGCTTTGTATATGGCTTTTAAAAAATTAAAGCTTTACTTTTTGGCACATCCGGTGGTGATCTACACGGACCAGCCACTCAAGCGGCCAATGTCTACCTTGGACTCATCCGGGAGAATGTTGAAATTGGCTATTGAAATGCAAAGTCTTGAAATCACTTAAGAACCAAGAAAGGCAGTGAAGGGTCAGGCGTTTGCCGACTTCATTGTAGAAATGACTCGTCCGGTGGCTCCGGATAATCTTGATCAGGTTAGGAAAGTGTATGTAGACGGGAGCTCTACAAAGAACGGCTGTGGTGCAGGCGTAATTTATGAGTCTCCTGAAGGAGACAGATTTGAGTATGCACTACGCTTCAAGTTTCAGGCCTCTAACAATGAGGCGGAATATGAAGCCCTGCTAGCCGGCATGCGTATGTGTAAGGCGGCGGGGGCCATGAAAATTGACGCCTACTCTGATTCTCAATTGGTTGTTAGCCAGTATGAGGGAAGTTATGAGGCTACCCATCCGGCTATGATCAAATATCTTCAGGCAGTCAAAGAGGAGGCCGGGGCACTTGAGGAATTTCGACTGAACCAAGTGCCTAGGTCTGAAAATAACCAGGCGGATGCGTTGTCAAAACTGGCATCTTCCGCCTGCCATGATACGCCTCGGTCTGTCTTTTAGGAAGTTCTGGAAAAGAGAAGCATCAATGAAGATCCCATTGGAGTTTTGGACCGAAGCTCTACCTGGATGGATGGCATCCGGGCTTATCTCTCAGACGGCACACTTTCTGATTCGCCACAGGAAGCAGCCGTCCTGAAGAAGCGAGCTGCAAGCTTCGAGTTGAAAAATGGAGAACTCTTCAAGGCGGGGTTTCTGAAGCCTTTGTTGAAGTGTGTCACCCCAGAAAAAGGGAAAGAAGTTCTCGAAGACTTGCACTCGGGATTCTGCGCCTCCCACATAGGCGACAGGTCCCTAGCCGTTAGAGCCAGACGACATTACTTTTGGCCTACTCTTGAGGCAGACGCCAAGGAATTGGTGAAAAAATGTGACAAGTGCCAAAAGTTTGGAAAAATTATTCATCGTCCGGCTACTGATCTGACGGCCATCCACAGTCCAATCCCGTTTGCAAAGTGGGGTATGGACATTCTGGGTCCCTACACGCCTGCTTCAGGCGGAAAGCGCTATATCTTAGTGGCTGTGGATTATTTCACCAAGTGGGTTGAGGCTGAGGCGGTTAAAAACATCAAGACCTCAGACGTCATTTCCTTCATCTGGAAGAATGTTATCACCCGGTACGGGGTACCCATGTCTATGGTGTTTGATAATGGTCCTCAGTTTGAGACGCCTCAGCTAAAAACTTGGTTGGGAGATCAGGGGATCTCAAGTTGTTTTGCATCTGTTGGCTGGCCCCAAGCAAACGGCCAAGTTGAAGCTTTTAACAAACATATCTCAGACGGCATTAAAAAGAACATAGAAAGAGCCGGTGGCTTATGGGCAGAAGAATTAATCCATGTCCTATGGGCCATCCGGACAAAAGCGAAAGGGGCAACCGGTGAAACCCCATTTCTCATGGTTTACGGTGCTGAGGCTGTCTTGCCCATCGAACACTACGAGCCGACTCTCAGAGTCATGCTGTATGATGAAGAGGCAAATTGGGAAGCAATGCGCCTGGCATTGGATTCACTCCCAGAGCGCCGGGGCAATGCCGCCTTGCGTCATGAGATTTACCGTCTGAGAATGACTAGAGCCTACAACAAAAAAGTACACAAGCGTCCTTTGAAAGTTGACGACTTAGTGTTACGAAAAATGGAGGCAACCGGTAGGGCCAATGAGTTGGGAAAGCTAACTCCAAATTGGGAAGGTCCCTACCGGATCTATGAAGAAGTAAGGGACGGCACCTACCGCCTGGAAACTCCAGACGGCAGGTGCCTGCCTAGAACTTGGAATGTAGACAATCTAAAAAAGTATTACTTCTGAGAATGTAAACTTTTTGTAAACAGTGAGTCAGTTAATGAAGATTCAGACTTTGTTTGCAAAATTATTGTTTGATTATCCATCCGGCAGATTCCCCATCTACCTAACTAAGTTTGATACTTAGTAAAGGTTACATTTGTTTATCCACCTGGGTAATGCTCGGATCCCTTGTTTATTTAAGTTGGATACTTTGTTTATTCAACTGCTTCACTATCCGCCTGGGTAATACTCAGACGGACTCTTCATTTATCTAACTAAGTTTGATACTTAGCATGATCAAGTATTTGCCCGTCCGTCTGGGTAATACCCAGACAGACTCGTTTGCTTAAAAAACCAAGTTCGATACTTAGTTTAAATTCAACACTGATTAAGAAACTAAGCACAAAAACGTTTAGTGGCTACACAACCGGTCTCAAACAAGACCAGAGGCTAAAATGGCCGGATGGTTGCTCTTTTTATAAAATCGCCTGTCCCAAAATGGACAAAGGCGTCCGGCGACACCCCTCCGGGTGCAATCGTCGCAGAGAACAGATTATCTGTCGGTTCTACGTATCCATGCAGACGACAAAAATTGAACGACCAAATTGGTCAACTCATAGCCGTCTGACCGAAATAACCTACGAAGAACGAATAAGTTCCTAAATACCGGATGCCCATAGGCATCAGTCGGTCACCGACTGAAGTTCTCACTTAGGTTATTTATTCCAAAAATTGCATCTCACCCCAATTGGGGCAAGAGTTCAATGGCTATGAAATCTCTACCAAGACTGGCATAAGCCGTCTGGGTAGTGACTGAAACGCCTGTTGGTGTACGGCTGTGCACTTGGTTTGGGGCAATCACTACTGTGATTGATTGACTTACAAACATATCAAGCTCTTTGCAGCATCAGACGTTTTCAAGTCAATCAACCAGCTCCAATTGAAACCAATCACACAGCCGTCCAGGGGCAAGGACAGCCAGACTATTGACTAGTTAGGTAAGAAATTGCCGCATGCTTTTCATAAGTTAGGCAAAAATAAAAAATAAAAAATTAAAATGCAAAATGATCAAAACCGACTTAGTCGGTGCATTTCATAAAAGTCCATTCAACCAAACGGTTGCAATGGATCAAATGTTAACCGGACCCCGTCCGGGAGAAAGTAATTGTTAATTAACCCGGCTCCACAGCCGGTAAATACAAGGATACTCGGCACGCAGGCCGGAAAAAGTAAGTTTTGGCATACAGCCGCTGAATAAAAAGAAAATTAAAGGAAAGCAAAGATTGGCATACTGCCGCTGAAGGGTCACTTCTGGCCTGCAGACGGAGCCTCCTGGTCCTCTCCCTCCTCCTCATTGTCTGAGGGAATTTCCTGCGCTTCACCAGGACTAGGAAGCTCAGGCGCGGACGGCTCATTGTTGTTGAGCCAGGCTTCAAAGGAGGCAGGCTCTGGCTCGCCTTGCTCTCTCAAGTACACCACGTACTCGGCATAACTGTGCGCCATTGTCCAGATGCTATAATCAGCGTCTGGATACAAGGCAGCCCAAGAAATCTTCATACGGGCGTCGTTGTCAGCATCACTCTCAACAACAAGGCGGTTTTGCTCCGCCTCTAGGGTTGCTGCAAAGTTTTTCTGAGCTTGAGCAGCATCCTTCTCCAGCCTCTCAACCTTGGATTTCAGTTTGCCATGGTCCGCCTGGGTCTTCTTGAGCGCCTCTTCAGCCTGTTTGGCGCTCTCGTCTGCTTTCTTCTGGGCCTCCTCCGCCCCCTTCTTGGCCGTCTCAGCATCCGTTACCCGCTGGTCGGCCGCCTTCAGATCTAGCTCCAGCTGCTGGATTCTAGACGCCTGTGTCATAATTATTGCTTTAGTTTCAAGTTCATTTACGATAGTTGAGTGGAAAGCAATATTATCAGCGTCTATGGCGGACTTCTTGGCCCTTTTTACCTCTTCCCGTTTGCCGGAATAAGGACGTTTGAGCCCGTCCACCAGGTGCATGGCCTGCAAAAAGCAGGCGGTATAAGAATTACCGGCGGGGTGAAACACTTAGAAAAAAAAGTAACATTGAATTGACAAGTTTCTTACCTCAGCCAGAAGGGACAGAATGCGTTCAAGGTTGAACGTCTCTATCCCAGGGATATTGTCCTTATCCCTCTTCCGGACGGCCTCCAGCATGGCCTTGGCATGCTTCTGGACGTCTGGCCAGCGGGGAGATTGATCTGCACCACAATCAATACGTGATGAGTGCAAAACTAAGGCAGCACCTGTTTGTTGCCGACCGTCTGAGGATGACGTCTGTTGGGAGTGGGATTTCACCCGTAAAGGCCATCCCAGCTCAAGCGGGGATTCAAAAGGGTTCTTACCTTCAGAGCCGGCCAAGCGGGAGACGCTTGCGGGCGTGGTGAACCCCGCGGCTGCTGAGGGGTTGGCAAGATCAAGGCACACGCTGCCGCCTACCTTCTCGAGTCGCCCCGATATCCGCATTGTCTTAGCCCCGGCTGAGGCACCAGGAGTTGACCCAGAGGCAGATTTCTTTATCTTGTTAAGGGCGGCTGGGGCCTCCTCTCTAGCCCGTTTGAGGTTCTTCTCAAACGATTTTCCAACTTCTCCCCCCTGTGAAAATAAACAAGTCAAGGTTAGTATCCTGGCAAGACAGTTTATAGAATAAACTTAAGAAAGGGTCAGGCGCTCAATACCTTGGCCCTGAGCTCGGCCGCAGCTTTCTCCGCAAGCTCTTTGCGGATGGCCGCAGAAGACCGCTTGGGGGTTTTCTCCGTCTGCAGCATGTTCAATGCTTCTTCTGCAAAAAGAAAGAAATTGGTCAAAATCATAAATCAATTCCGATAGAAGAATACTACAGACGGTATGAACTCAGGTGCATACGTTTATTAAACATGTGTCCTAGCCCACAGGCGGCAAAGAAACATTCATCCCTGAACCAGGCGCTCTTGGGAATCCAGTTCTTTGGGACTTTTTATTGTTTCCCCGGTTGACAGAGTTGCGTCTGTGAGGCCGAAAAAGTCTGCCTCGATTATTTTGTCAAAGTCTTCCTCTGGGATCCGGGGAAGAGCGCACTTCCTGCCCAACAGGTCGGGCTTCTTATTGTACAGACAAAATTCATAGTTTTCCCGTCTGGTTGGGGCTGACATCAGGTAGAACCTGTGCTTCCAGCCATCGAATTTGGAGTCCTTGTCCAAGGTCATCATGTATTGCGGCTGTGTGGTTAGAGTATACCACGCCCTCCAGCCGCCTGGGCTCCTACTGAGGTAGTGCATGCTGGCAAAAGCCTTCCAGCCGGGGTTAAGCCCTTGGAACTCGCAGGCGGCAACATACCCCAGAATGTTTGTCCAGGAGTTGGGGGTAATTTGCCAGAGCCCGAGGCCGTAGCCTCTCAAAATTGCCTTCACCGCCTGGTGAAGGGGGAAGCGAAGACCAGCTTTGAACGCCGCCTCGTAACAGCCAAAATAGCTGTTGGCGTTCTCTTGATCATCCCCCCAGGCGATGGTGCCCAGCTCAGGCGGCACCCGGATCTTATACCCGTCTCCAAGCGGGTGCATTTTCTTGAATTTCTCTAAGCTCTCCCCCATATGGATTCGGTCCTTGGAGGAGATGTGGATTCTGAAGGGATCGTCCTTCTCACCCCACTTTTTCCTTTCTTCCTCCTCACTATCCGGAAGAGGGGGCAAGTCATCGCTGTTCTCGGAGGTAGAGGCGGAGCTGTCGCTCTTCGTCTCATCCTCGCTTTGGTCTATGGGGGCAGAGGCGGCCTCATCGCCGCCTTGGTCGCACTCTTCCAAGAAAGAGTCAGCAGGGGTTGAAGGGGCGCGCGGAGGGGATCTCTCCAGAGCCGTCTGGTCTCCCTGACCAGACGTTTCTCCCTCAGGCGCTTGGCCGCCTGAGCCTTCGCCTCTGTAATTTTGATCAGTGGCCGTCTGCATTGTCCGAGCCATGGTGTCCTGCACAGACACATAACTGGTCGAAATCCATGGCAAAGGGTGGTCCCAACACCCCGAGCCGGCACTCCCAGTCCTAGACTCAGCCGTCCCTGGTGACCGGCTGGACTCTAACCTAGGCTGTGCCGTGTGTGTTGGTGATGCATCCATTTATTGCAAGAAATATGTACAAGCGGTGAAAAAAGAAAAGAGCTGAGAGAGACAGAGACGGTACCTTTGGATTTGATATCTGAAGGAAGGCGGGTCCGGCTGGGTTGCGGAAGAACAAAGTTTCTTGCTCGCACCTGACTCAAACGGATGACTTCTGCTCTCTCAAAGTTTCTCTCTAGAAAATTTTTGTAAACGTACAAAATTATGAGGGTAAAACGGCTATATATAGAGGGTAAATATGGGGGCATTTCCGTAATTTACCCGGAAGGGGAACGGTTACTCTGTAAGCGGTAAAATTACCACCAACCGAAGCGTGACATGTGTCACAAATGCCACGTGGCGTGCCACGTCACATCTGTGAGGGGCAAATGTTTAGGGTAATTTCACCCTGCCACGTGGCCCAATCAGAGGGTGACACGTGTCAGCCCCAAATTGGTCCAAGATGGACCAATTCCTGCTCGACACGTGTCATTCCAGAAATCAACGGAAAAGGCGGCCTTCAGGCCTAAATCCCGAGAATGCCGCAAAACGGCGCAGCCCACCAATGATTAGGGTTCAGTGACCTAATCAGTGGGCACAATTCCCAATGACCCTATAAATAGGGAGATGTCCCTCATTTTGAGGGCACGTTTTAACATTTATTACACCTGCTTTCTCTTACATCAGAGAAATATCTGAGCTTGGAATCCAAGCAGATCCCCACCTAAATTTCCGTACTCTTTATTCCTTTTCAGGTTACTAACTTGATCGTTGGAGGCGGAACACCACCCAACGGGTGTCTCCGTTATTTTGCAGGTACATACCGGCCAGACCAGACTTCGTGATGTAACTCTCCCGAGGGACAAAAACACCCAAAACAACATGGGTTGAGGTTACCAAGGAATTTCTATCCCGTTTTTATCCACAAAAGAAAACGGCGGAAGCTAGAGCTTTGATTCAAGGTTTCAAATAAAAGTCAAGTGAGAGCCTCTATGAAGCATGGGAGAGATACAAAGAGTATCAAAATGAATGTCCTCACCACAGAATTCCTACTTACCAATTTATTAAAATTTTCTATGGAGGCCTTAGTCATCAAGGGAAGTCGTGTTTAGATGGAGTAGCCGAAGGTCCCATCATGAATAAAACGAAAGAGGAAGTGGTAGACATTATTAAAGACATAGTGAGATACTATACAGAGATTGGTAACATGGAGAGAGAGAGTCAACTAGCAAGAGTAGATCTTTGGTGTACTCGGTTGATCATCTAAATGCAATAAACAATATCTCCTCACAAATGACAAGCTTGGGAAAGGAAATGTCCGCTATCAAGGCAAAGTTGGAAAATGTGCTAAAATTGTTTTTAGATGAAGGTGAATTGCATTTTGTTAGCTCTTTATACTTAGAATACCCTATGTTTCAATCAACACTCGATATCTTAGAACGTGCTTACCATTGTTGTTTTAGAAAGTTTGATATCCTTTCGTGTTTTGATCATGTGCAAAAGTCCATTGTATTAGAATTTCTTTTCTTTTCAAGGATGTAAACTTTCTCTTTTCTTTTCTTATGCTTGCCTCCTTTTAATAAAAGATTTATAGGTTAACCTCTTTGGAAACCTTTACGAGAGCATCACTCGTCCTCTAGGGCGATCTAGGGGTTTAAATGGCTTGTCTTTAGTTGCTAAAATTGATCGTGATTCCTACGAAAGTGAGTTAGTGTACATTCTTATTTTCCCTTGTTTTTCTTGTTTCTTGTTTACCTAAATAATGTCATCATTTTCCTTGTAAGTTTGATTTTTTTTTTTGCTCGAGGATGAGCAAAAGTCTAGCTTGGGGGAATTTGATGAGTGTCATTTATGACAGTATTAGGCTAGGTTTTCTCTATAGTTTTGTGCTTGTTTTTAGTCCTTTATGTCAAATTTTTAGGGAAAAATGCTTGATTTTCATGTTTGTGTGTTAGTTTAGAGAAACTCGTGCTTTTAATGGTTTTCTTTCTATTTTATTCATTTCTCGGCTATTTCTCTCGCCTTTTCGTTTCTTTGACTTGTTTTGTAGGTGTGTCGAGTTTCTCGAGATTTAATTATCAAGGAGGATGCTCGAGTGCATTCAAGGAGTTTTTTAGAGCAAAGTTCGGGAATCCAAACATAAAATTCAAACTAGCTCCGCAAGCATAAGTACCTTGGAAGCAACGCTTTAGCTTGGGGTGTTCGAGTGCTTGGAAGTTTAGGAGCTGCCCTTCTCACGAGCATCACCTCGAGTGCACCAATGATAGGGATTCTCGGGAGCACGGAGTTTGATCAAGCAAGCGAAGGAGCCAAGGCCTCGTGCACCACACAGGGGTGCCACGTGGCACAGGGGTGCGTGCGCGTAGACCCAACAATGCGCGCGCACGGCAGTTTGGTGCGTGCGCACGGTCCTGTGGATCCACCTTCGTTCGTTTTTCTATTTATAGCTTTTGACTTTCTGTTTTTGGGACGACTGAATATTTGAACTTGAGAGATTATTTTTCCAGAAATAGTAGAGAGAGAAAGTAGAGAGAGAAGCTTAGGATTTACTTGATTTGTACTTGAATTTGATCTTAGATTTCAATTGGATCTTGAAATTCTTTCTTCAATTCAATGAAAATTTGTAAGAATTCTTTCCTTTGATTTCCTTTCAATGAAATTCCTTCTAGTTTCTTTAATTTTGATTGAGATTACATTCTTTGTTCTAGAATTTGTTGATTGATTGATTTTCCTTTTTATTTAGCTTGAAATGAATATGATTTTGAGAGAATTTGTTTTGTTTCTATATTTCACTATAATCAGTGAGTAGATTAGTTCTAGGGAGAAGGGGAAGCATGCTTGATGGATGATTTTTCCTAGTTGATGGTACTAAATTGATTGAGTTGTTGCAATTAAATTGGTTGACATAGTTGTGCATGTGATTAATTAGACTAGAAGTGATAAACCTATAAGATTAATCTAGATTGCATTGCAAATTTCAATGACATGAACCCTTGATTTGAGAATTCCTTTAATTGATTGAATTAGATTGTGATTTTTCCTAGTTAGCCATTCATAGTGAACCCTAGCTTGGCTTATAGGAGATAGCTTTTAGATTCCTTTGATTGCAACTATTGTTTGTCCTTTGTGATGTTGAATCGATTGAGTGATCTATCAATTAGCATAATCATTGAGCTTGCATGTGGAACCTATATCCCTAGTGTTTAGCATATTAAATTTCTCGATTTGTCTAGTTTCTTGATACTTTAGTTACCAACCATTACCATCTACATTCTTCGAACTAGCTTGACATAGGCTATAGCTTGCACCTACTCATTCCTTTGGGTTCGACCCTTGGCTTACCATATACTCGTATTAGGTTTGTCGTGTGTTTACAAATTTAGTTTGGCTCTAGGATGGGAGATAGCGACCTACATTTTCCTCTTGTCAAAAAAGGATACAGAGTCTACACTATGTTTCCCTTTGTTAGCAAAGCCTCTAGGATTCCCATATTGGGAATTGTGGATTGCCATATCTTCGATAACTTGACCTTCATCATCAACATTAAGGCTCATAAACCTCCCACTTGTTGCAGAATCTAATATCGTTCAAGATGGATTTCCAATCCCATTATAGAAGGCTTGGATCAACTGCCACTACGCTAAATTATGGTGGGGACACTCCCTCTATAGATCCTTGAATCTTTCCCAAGCCTCATACAAAGTTTCATCTAGCTCTTGGGCAAAGTTTTAAATTGCGCTTCTTAGCAAAGTTGTCCTCTTTGCAGGGTAATATTTATTATAGAAATTTAAAACAAGAGTCTCGAAGTTAGTTATTCCAAGTGCAATTCTATTTAATCCATTATACCATGATTTAGCTTTTCTACATAAATAAAAAGGAAAGAGAATCTCCCTGATTTTGTCCTATGTGACCCCTGATTGCCTGATGGTATTACAATATTGACAGTAGTCTGCAATATGAAGATTTGGGTCTTCACCCTTAGCTCCACTGAATTGCTTCCTTTCTATCATCGTGATAAATTGGGGTTTAATCTCAAATTGCACTCCATCATGAGCCAAAGTGGAAAATATGATAGTAAGGTGTGGAAAATCTGTCAGCGTCGGCTGCGAATAATCGCTGAGCTTCCTAGGTGCCGACATCTCTGAGTCTGAAGGAACTTCTGAATCACTAGAATTAGTTGGAGGGTCTCGGCGATGATAAAATTAAGAAATAAAATTGCTGAGATTAATAGAGACAAAATCGTTACCAAAATTAACGGAAATAAAGAGTTGAATCAAGAACAAGAGTGAAGTTGTAGAGAGAAATTAAGAGAGAGAAAATAACTAAGTAGAGAGAGAAAGCCTAAGAGAAGAGGTAATCAAAACTATAAAAACTAAATCGTATTTATACCAAACACTTAATTACTCCTAATTAAAACTATGAAACTCGCCGTAATCAACTCCTCAGAAACACGAGCCCGGTCGAGCGTCACACCGCTTGATCGGGCCTGCTTTTTTTCGATCAGGTACGTTTCTCGCGCCTGGCTTGGCGCGAGCTCGGGCAAAGGGATGCTTAATTCTTCTTTTGCCCCGCCCGGCCGGGTGCGACTTAAGGCGGAGCCATGTACGGCCGGGCGAAGCTCTTGGGCTATCTTCGACTTCTTGATTGGGCTCCGATCCTTCGGCCTAATCCGGATTTCCTCTTTCGAGTCTTGAATACTCGGTCCAAATGCCTCGGTATCACAATGTTGAGCCCTTAATCACCGGTTTGATAACTCTAACCGGCCCTGGGCTACAAAAACTGGTCGTGCTCCTCCAATGCTCGTAGTTGCTCCATAAAAATCCCAGAAAAATACTCTAAAGGTACAAATCCCTACAAAACTCAACCAAAACTACGAAAACACTAGAAAACACCAATTTATAATAAAAGTGGCTCTAAAGATCCAAAAACACTACCAATTATGACCAAGGGATGGGGGTAAAATTCTATATAA
The DNA here is from genome assembly GCF_948465745.1 of Chenopodium album. Taxonomy (NCBI): domain Eukaryota; kingdom Viridiplantae; phylum Streptophyta; class Magnoliopsida; order Caryophyllales; family Amaranthaceae; genus Chenopodium; species Chenopodium album. The sequence goes on along the minus strand of NC_137834.1, from coordinate 39,256,607 downwards.
AATGGATATATCACTCATTCTCTCAAAATACCTTCCTTAAGCACTTCAAGGAGTCCGTACTTTATTCGAGGTTCTTTCCTTAAACCAAGGCGTGAAAGGTAGAACTATTTGAGGGTTTGGCCCTAAATCAATTCTATTTAATTTAATTTTGTTATTGTTTTATTTATTTCCTTGAAGTTACTAACTCGTTTATTGTTTATAGTTGCAAGAAAGCAAAATCAAAGTAAGTAAAAATGTTCCTTTTATTTCTATTATTTTTGTAACGATTTTATATTGTTGGATTTATTGTTAAATTGCTTCAAATATTAATGATTATTCTATTATTATTTATGATAACCATATTGCATGTTTAAAGGAAATATGTAATTGAAAATCACGCCTAATAAGATAACTTGGACGACCGGTTTAGGTTCCTTTTTAATCTTGTTATTTAATTCAAGTGATCACCAATATTCTAGAATTCTGTGTTGCATTAATATTCAACAAATTTGGCATAATAATAGTTTGGAGCGAATTGAATATTTTGTTTGCATGCCTTTGACATCGCTTGAATCACTTTTCACAATAAGAATCGAGTAGAGGCCAATACGGGCGAAAGTGACTCCATGACTCACTTCGTACCCCCAATCCTCCTTTCGTGGTTCCGAACCATATGGAGTTAGTAATCTCATTGATTTTAATGGGGTGTAACCTTCACGGGTCAATCATTGTTGTCTTTCAGTTGTCCCTTTATCGTGGTTGCCTTAAATGATCCGTGAACGGTTTACAAGTTCCTTAAAAACTTGTTGGCAGCTCCTTACTTTCCTTGTCCCTAATCGTATAATGTCAATTCCCACTTCCTATGAGTGCTAAGCATATTCACACATGCTTAACGTAGGCGCACTTCGGACAACACCTACAATTTTCTGTAGACACCTAAAAATGTCTTCCTTAAACCAAACCCGATGATGAACAACCTTTCATCGCTATTATTGGTCGGGTTGAGTATTTAATCCCGAAAGTGCTTAAAATTCATATTCAATCAAACTCAGTCAACGAATCAGTCCTAATGTTTAGTCAAAACATAGTCAAATTTATATTATGGCCTAAAACTTTTTATTCATTTCATATCATTTATTATTTTGGCCCAAACCTTTTTATTCATTTCATATTATTTATTATTTTGGCCCAATTAATAATTAATAAACCTAATTAACCCGAAATTATGAAACGACACTTAAAAATGTTGAGCGTAATTAGGGTTAAAGTGAATCTGGACGTAAACATGGGAATAAAACCCACCGTGTCACGTAAACAAATGTCGCGGCACGAGAAACCTTGCCGCCTCACAGCATATTTTACCGTGTCACAGTGCTCATGCCGTGACATGGGAAATTCCTGTGTTTTCCCCGTGTGTCGGACTTCACGCGCTTAATCCTTTGTAGGTCAAATCTGTCCCACGTCACACCAAAGTCCCCCGCGTCACACAATAGTGTACCATTTCATGGCATATTCTGCCGTGTTGCGGCATTATTTTTTAGCGTTTTTATCTTTTTAGGGTTTTGTGTGTTCCCTCTACTCATTTTCCCTATAAATACCCCTTCATTTCTATTTTTTGGGGCATTAATTAGAATCCTCTTCTCTCTTCTATGCTCTCGCCTAAACACTAGCCTACCTTATTCTCTCAAAATACCATCCTTCAGCACTCCAAAAAGTCCGTACTTTACCCGAGGTTTTGTCCTTAAACCAAGGCGTGATAGGTAGAATTGTTTGAGGGTTTGGCCCCACATCAACTCTATTTAATTTAATTTTAATTATTGTTTTATTTATCTCCTTGAAGTAACTCGTTTATTGTTTTGTAGTTTCAAGTAAGCAAAATAAAAGTAAGGAATCATGTTCCTTTTATTTCTATTATTTTTCTAACAATTTTATATTGTTGGATTTATTGTTAAATTAATTCCATTATTAATATTTACTCTATTATTATTTATGATCACCATATTACTTCTTTAAAAGGAATATGTAATTGAAAATCACGCCTAAGAAGATAATTAGGACGACCGGTTTAGGTTCCTTTTTAATCTTATGGTTTAATTCAAGTGATCACTAATATTATAGAATTATGTGTTGAAGTAATATTCAACCAATTTAGCATAATAATAGTTTGGAGCGAATTGAATATTTTGTTTGTATACCTTTTAAATCGTAGGAATCACTTTTCACAATAAGAATCGAGTAGAGGCCAATACGGGCGAATGTGACTCCATGACTCACTTCGTACCATCATCCTCGATCCTCTTTTCGTGGTTCTGAACCATATGGAGGTAGTATCTCAAGGATTATGAATGGGGTGTAACCTTAACGGGTCAATCGTTACTGCCTTTTGTTGTCCCTTTATCGTGGTTGCCTTAAATGATCCGCGAACCGTTTACAAGTTCCTTAAAAACTTGTTGGCGGATCCCTAATTTCCTTGTCCCAAATCGTATAATGTCAATTTCCACTTCCTATGAGTGCCAAGCATATTCACACATGATTAACGTAGGTGCACTTCTAACGACACCTACAACTTGGCTTTTCCACTAGAGAGGATTCTTGATTATTTATCGATTTGAGTGATTGGTATTTAATTAAGATGAGTGGATGAGACTTGAAAGATTCTTGAAAAGTATTCTTTTGATTAATTTGGCATTTTTGCATAAGCATAGACTTTTTAATGTCGCATTCAGGTCTGTCCGGTAGGAAAAATTGAATTACCTGATTGCGAACAAAGAAAAAAAAGGCACCAGTCAAATTTCCTGACAGCCGCCCCACGGCAGATCTTGACGTGTCACGGCGTTGGGCACCATTACGCAGTGTTCAGCACCATGATAGGGTACATTCTGCCGTGTCGCGTGATGAGTGGCATTTATGCCACTCTTTTATCCTTTTTCTCTAAGGATTCTCCCCTCATTTGCACTTGTTTGGGCCTTTTATAAGCATTTTACCTTAGTTTTTGTTTTCTCGTATCTCTTCTCGTGTTTCCCTTCCTTTTTCCCCTTTTTCTTTGGTTCTCTTAGTGTTTCTTCGTTGTTTTGTAGGTTGTTGGCCCTTTTGAACCTATGGATGCATGTTGAGCTATGAAAGGGAAATGAGATGTTCAAGGAGTGTTTTATGGACATGCTGGAGTCGCGGGCGCGACGCTTTTTGCTGAAAAACGACCAGGAACTCGGAGATGTCGTGCCGCGCCCTAGAAGAGGTCTCTCCTCCTTGGCCCGTGGGCACGGCACCTAGAGCCACGGGCGCAGCTTATCGAGGCACCTTCTTTTCCCCTGATCCCAGACCGTGGCCTCTCCTTAGCAGAAGAGGCCTCTCTTACTTTCAGCCGCGGGCGCGGGTTACTGGGTTAAGCAACTCCGTACCCAGATTAGAGAAAGCACGGCTGCGTGCTACAGAGCTCTCCTTTGTGTTTTAATTATGTCTTTTGTGATGCATATAAATAGCTCCTTATTCAAGTTTGTAATCATCTTTTATCTTATCAACATTTAGCCCTAATCTTAGAGAGAGAAAGTGGATTATTACTCAAGTTTCTGTTATTGTATTCAACTTTGGTCAAGTTTAATCTTAAATCAAGCAACACTTCAAGTTTTCATCTTTCATTAATCCTCTCTTTAGTAATCTCTAATCCTTTCTTTTGGCTTTATTTATTTGCTTTATTGTTGCTTATTTTCATTAATCTTATTAGTTCATCTAGTTATTATTGATTTCATTGTTCTTAATGATGTTTTCTTTTGTGTTTCTTGAGTTTATTTCTAGTTTTGATATTATGTTTAATCTCCCTTCTCTAGGCTAATTTCTTAGCTAGGGGAAGGGGGTGGAAAATATGTGTTGATATTAGATGAATGATGATGGTTGAATTGAACTCATGCAATAAATTGATGAAAGACATGATTTTTGATAGTTTATGATTATTGTAGCACTTTATTTGATGTTTTCTAGTTTAAATGCATGAAAGTGATTTAAACTAGATTATGATCATCTCTATTTTAATGATTGCATGAGAATGAGTTATTAAAGTGGAGTTTTATGGATTGTGCTTCTTTATTCTCTTGATTTAATTATATCTAATTTGATGCATGAGAATGATCCTAATTATTAGAGACCTTTTTCATTGATTTGCATAGAATATTGCATGGGAATGAATTGTTTAGGTAGAAACATGTGTTCTTTGGCATGTTCATCATGATAATCATTATTGTTCCCCTCTTTCTAAACATGTCTGACACCCCGTATCCCTAGCGTCGCTCTCTCTTGATTTTAATCATCATTGTCTTTGCTTATTTGTAGTTTTAGTGCTCTTTATTCAAAAACCAACAAAAACACTCCCCTTTTTACTCTTGCATTAGTGAAAATTGATGTTAAATGAGTGAGCTTCCATAGTGGTTCGACCCTTTACATGCCCCTATACTTGTATTAGGGTGTAGACATCTTCTTTTGGCCTCTTGTCCCGACAGGAAGTGCAATGACGATAAATAAAGCCATCTTCACGTTGGATCAAAGTGAAGAATACTTATGGATAACTGGTTAAGCCACAAAACACAAAAGACTAGCCCGAATAAAAGAACAAGACCAATACAAGGTCCAATTAACTTAACCCGATCATAATTAGGCTTAAGCCCGTGCTTAAAACCCAATAATGACGGATTTAGGAGCGTCTAGGTTAAAATTTAAGCTGCCGCAAAAAATGTCGCGCGTATCTCACAAAGTCGCGCTCAACTGTCGCGCGCAGCACTCTGCACAACTTCTGTAGATGCGCTTGCGAAAGATTCAGAATATCAAAATATTGGAAAATCGATTCTTTCCATAGAGCTGCGTGCAAGACAAATAACTGCGCGCATCATCCGCACGCGACTTATTCACTTGCGCGTGACTGTCGCGCGCAACTTATCCAGTTGCGCGCAACACCTGTTGCGGCAGAATGCTCTTAACCCTAGACCTAATCATTCCCTATAAATAATACCCTAATCCGAGGCTTAAACACACGGAAAATAACCTAAAACGCTGGCAGCATACTTGTGAACTTGTGCTTGATGAGTGACATTTATGTCACTCTTAGGGAGTAGTTTTAGAGTCATTTTCGTGTTTATTTTATCTTATTTCCCCTTTCTTTCTCTTGTTTTCTTTTTAATAAAGTTTCTTGTTTATTCGGTAATTTTGGAGCGTTTTAGTTTATTTTCTTTATTTTATTAGCTTTAGTTTATTTTCGTATTTTATTTTTACTTTATTTGCTTGTATAGTTTTTATTAGTTTTAAGTTTATTTTGTTATTTATTTGATTTTATTTACTTGTATAGTTTTATTTAATTTTTATTAGTTTAGTGTTATTTCTCTTTTTCTATTTTACTTTATTTTATTCCTAATTTATTTATTTCATTCCTTTTTGTCTTGATTTCTCCTCGGTTTTGTGTGTAGGGGTTCGGGTTTTATGTCAAGTGGGTTCGAGTTCCAAGTTGAGTCAAACGCCAAACAAACCTGCTGCCCCTTATCCATCACCGCACCCTCCATTATCCTACACCACCCCAAGCAACAGCACTCTTCCCCTGCTGCCACCAATCAACCACCACCAACCCGCAATTGCCCAAAACAGCCACACAACAACACTCACCACCAGTTAACCCCTTATCCTACACCACCCCAAGCAACAACACTCTTCCCCTGCTGCCACCAATCAACCACCACCAACCCGCAATTGCCCAAAACAGCCACACAACACCACTCACCACCAGTTAACCCCTTATTCTCACACCAGCAGCAACAACAACCGTACTCACTTGCTGCCACCAACAAACACCACCAATCACCCCCGTACCAATCCGTGCAGCCACATCAACCAACCCATTAGCCCCGAATTCACCAGCACCAGCCACCACCTTCACGCACAGCAGCCGCACCACCACAACCCAAACCAAACCAAAACCACCGCGCAACACAGCAGCCGCACCACCACAACCCAAACCAAACCAAAACCACCGCGCAACAGAGCAGCCACCACCAGCATCAATTACAACAACAATTAAGCAACCAATTCACACAAGCAATTCGGCCCTCAATTAAGCAAATCAGAACAAATTGCAAATTAATCAAGTTCGAGCAAACCCATTAAGAAGTTCGGCCGAAGTTCGAGTCAGAGACTTTGTGGGTTTCGTTAATCGAAGAGGAGTGGTCGAACATACCCATGGTTCGACCGAACCAACCCCGTAGTTCGACCGAACCAACCCATGGTTCGACCGAACCGCTTCACGAGCTATGCACGCGAGTTTTAAAGAAAATTGGACGGCCACGATCTTGGATGCTTGATGAAGATGATGATGATAAGCGGTGATGATTGATTACTTTGATGCGTGATGATGGTGGTAGGAGAATCGAATCAGAGCAGCCAAGAAGAAAGAAAAAAAAACGTTTGATGGTGATGAATGGAAATCGGGGGTAGCTGATAGTTTTGGGGGTTTTGGTTTTCTTTTTTCTTTTTTCTTTTATTTTTTTATTTCCTTTTTCTTTTAACTTATTCTTATTTTCTTTCCTTTATTTTTATTTTAGTTTTCTTATTTTATTTTCCTTTTTATTTTTATTTTCTTTTCCTAGTTTTATTAGCTTAGTATAAATACCCAATTTTTGGGGTAATTAAGGAGGACATTCAATAACTATCTATTCCTCTCTCTAGTTAGTTTTAGTTTTAGGTTAGATTAGGATTAGTCTTCTTTGATAGAGAGAGAAAGTGAGGTTTTCTTCATTAATGAACTTGGATTTTGAAGAAGGAGCTTGTTCAATCCTTTGTAGACCTTCATCTTCAATTAATGAGCAATTTCTTACTCTCTCTCCTCTATTTTTATTTGTTTATTTTGATTATTATTTTAGTTGTTGGTATTGCTTATTGATCATGTTGATTCTTTATTATTTGTTGATTAATCTTGTTATTATCATGATTAGTGAGTAATTTCCCCATTAAGGGGATGGTTGTGGTGTAGTTGGACCTTGAGCATGTTCTAGGGTTTAGAATTGATTTATTTGTGATTAAAGTCTTTATATGCTTGATATTCTTTAATCTTCTTGCAAGTGCACATTGTTGGTTGATTAAAGGTGAATCTTTGCTAACAAGAAACGGAAGTTGACTTAGTTAAGGTTAATTACTATCGATTGTTATTTAATAGTACCTCCTAGTATATGGTTCTAATGTGGAAACATAGAGGCTATGTTAGGAGAAGCCAATTGACCCCGGAAGGCGGCTAGATTGGATTCTTAATTTCGATATTCGAGCATGTTTAGTTCATAATTAATTCAATTTCTATGCCTTTGTTTATGTTCAAGTGAATGCTATACCTAAATTATTTCCCTTAATGTTTTATTTCTTGTTTTAGCATTTTTAGACTTTAGTTTATTTATCCCCTATTCCGGACTAGCTTAATTGTTGATAACATTTGGTGGTGTTTACCGTTCTCTGTGGTTCGACCCCTATGCTTGCCTTATACTCGTATTAGGTTTGTTTAGGTTGTATAAATTGTATTTGATCTAGGGATAGACAATTGACGACGCGTTTATTCCCTTGTCAAATTGGCGCCGTTGCCGGGGAACGGCTTCCATTACCGTCATGTTATCTTATTGAGACTAGTCCATTGTTTATATTTTCTTTTGATTTGTTTTTGTTCTCTTTGTTTTGTTTGAGAAAAAAATGGCTTATATTTCTATTCCTCAATTTGATAATGAACCGTTTTGGGTGTATTTCAATAGACTTGAGGATTTCCTAGATGGTGTTAAAGGTTTAACCAAGGGTGATTATTGTGAAATCATCAATTTGGGATTAAATGAGAATTTTAGAGGAGTAGTTGATAATATGTTAAATGGTAAATTTCAAGACATGTCTTTGGATGAAGCTTGGGATTTCTATTCATGGTTAGCTAGGGATAATTATGATTGGGAGAGGGCCAATCATGAGACTTATGTTCGGGATTCTCATGCTTTTAATGTTGATGCTAATTGTCATGATTTGTCTAATATGAATTCCCATGATGTGCTTGATGCTCCCCATAGTGACCATGTAATGCATGATTTCAACTCCCCTCCCTCTATAGCTCAATGTAATGAGGTACATTCTAATGATGATGAAGTGCATGTTCTTTCTCATATTGCATCCGATTTTTGCATGAATTCTAAAGGTGTGTCCCATAGTCCCCTAGATGATTCCAATGAGCAAGCTTTTGACTCGTCTATCCATGATGATTTGGACTCATTTGAGATTATGGCCCAAATATTTCTTGAGTTTCAAACGGTAGCCCATAACCTTATGAGTGAGTTCATTGATCCGGCTTCATTAGAAAGAGATGAGTTTGAGAGAAATTTGCCCCCATTCACTCTTGATTTTGAGAAATTTAAGGGAGATGCTGTTCAAGGTTGTGAAGAGGAGGTTGAGATTGAATCATTTGGAGTTTTTGAGCTTGAGGGAGATGTAGAACATGAGGGTTCTTCATTTGAGGATTCCATGATTGATTTTCATTCCCTCATTAGTGATGTGAGATCTTGTGATGAGGGATTAGCTACCCCTTTTTGCCTTTCTCATACACCTTTATCCCAAAGGTTTAACCATATCTCTTACTATCCCTTGTTCCTCCCTTCTTTTCTCAAAGAACCTCTTAGGGATCCTCTTCCTTTTCAAGCTTCCAAAGCCCCTAACCCTTTCATTGTTGATGAGGAAAAGAGTTATAATGCCAAACAAAAATATTTTTGTGAGGAATTTTCTTTTTCTTCTTCTACTTTTTCTTCTTATTTTCTTTATTTTTCTTTTGATTCTTTTACTTTTTCTTTTCTCCCTTCTCTCAAGCATAAAGTCTCCTTGTACTTTATGTTTGCTTGTCATATGAGCATCGCGTATGCTCTATTTCTTGATATGTTTGCCGGTGCATATGACAAGCTATTGCGTTCCTTGTCGGGTTATTTACTAGATTGGTCATGCTTGGACGTTAAGCAAGCCTTTGCGGGAAGTAACCCGTGTTTTATTGCTTTCTTTTTCTTTCTTTTTGTTTCTCATTTTTGTTTACTCTCTTGTCTATGTGTATAGGTACTCGATGCATATACTCATGTGCAAGGATTTTGGATTGAGCTCCTTGAGAAGAAGCACACCAATGATTGCTTGCATTTGGAAAAGCAACGAAGACGAGGAATTAGATGAAATTGTGGACAATGTGCTCAATTGCGGGTTTCAACACCCACCTCACATTTGGTTTACTCTTTCCTTCTTCCCTCATCTTGGATTTGCTTTCTTAATTGCATTTGGATTGTATGATTATGAATTGTTGTGTGAATGAGTTTTCTTCCTTCCCCTCCCACCCACCCTTTGTGCCTTTATTTTGAGCATTGAGGACAATGCTCCATTCTAGCTTGGGGGAGTAGCTATTCGCTAGCTTGGGGGGGTTATCTATATCTCTTGGTGGTTTCTTAATCCATAGTCTCATGATTGCTTGATTTATTTCTCTCATACTTGCCAAAGTCTATTATTGAGATTGGTTTTCTATGTTTGGATGGCCATGAGCGCCTTATTGAGTTGACTTTTGGTATATGTAGTTTTGATTGATCATGCTTTCATATTGCACTATTGTATATGCATTCTTGAGTATTGTTGGTTTTGTGAATATTTGTGTGTATAGTGTCTTTCCATGGCATTCAAGGCAAGTTTCAAAATGTTTTGTTTTAAACTTGGACATAATTGGGCTTTAGCACCTAGAATACCCTCTTTGCTAGTTGTTAGAGGTTTTCATGCACTTGAATGTCGAGGTTGGTTCACACATATAACATTGCCAAGGTAGTAGAACTTAAGGGCTATGAGACCTTAGCTCACTTGGTTTGTGGTAAGATGGTTGCCGCTCTCTAGCTAGTTGAAGCTTTAAAGGTGATTTTTGCTACTCCACTACCGTCATTTTTGTGAGGATGTGTCTATTTTGTTCTAGCCTTCTACATTTCTTGCATGTGTGGCGTTTGGATCCTTGGCATTGCTAGCTTATATCGAGAATTTGGCTTAATCTACCCAAGATCGAGACCGAACCAACCTAGGGGAAGACGAAGGCAATTAGGATTTTTGTTTTGTTTTATTATTTTCTTTTCCTTTATTTTTCTTTTGCATTTGCTCATTTAGTAACCCAATTTGAGCCATTTTCCCTTCTTTGGCATAACCACATTACAAACCAATGGACCTTTGCTTTATTTTCACCTTTATTAGTTTTTGTGAAGCATTCTTGGGACTTGATTTGTATTTTTGGTTAATGAAAGTGAGAAAAAAGAATGAAAAAGAAGTGAAAAAAACTCAAATTTTGGTACTTGTGTTTATATTTGTTATGTTGAATGGGTTGAGTAAATGAGAAGAAAATAAAGGAAATGAAAGAAAAAGCCGCTCAAAGTTAAAAGAGGCGAGAGCAAAGAATAAAAAGAAATGAAAAAAAAAAAGAAGAAAATATTGAGAAAATACAAAAATATTTGTTGTTTGGTTGAAAAAGAATAAGCTTGGGGGAGGTGTTGCTAGAATTTTTTATTTGAAAGTTGGTAGTTTATTGAATTTGAATTGAGGAATGATCAACCTTGCTTCACTTCTAAGTTTACCACCAATTTCCAAATTTATTTCCACACCCTTTACCCTAGCCTAAACGTTTCAACCCTTTTTAAGACCTTTTGACCTTAGTGAGGTTTAGTTACTACCGATGGAGGGTAATCAAGCCAAGCCTATTGAGCGAGCTATCAATGCCAAGATGTCGGGTAGCCTAAATGTTTTTCATTGATTATTTCTTCCGATTCCTTCGAGGAATCTCGAGATATCACCTTAAAAGTGGATGCAAAACTAGTGAGGATGCAGGAGTTTGGTTGGAGATAAGGAGGAGTGTAAGTCCCTCTAAGTTCTCTACCCTTTGCATGCTTTATGTGTGTACCAACCTTAACTATTCTTTTGCTTGGCTACCTTTAATGTCTAGAAAGGTTTGTATTCTTGTGCATTTAACCCATTGTTTGTGTTTGGTTTGAAATATCAAAACTCGAGTTTTCTTGATTTCACCTTTGCCTTGAATGTTATGTTTTGTCGAGAGTTGTGGGTTAAACCTCTTAGGAAACCCTCACGAGAGCTTACTCGTCCTCTTTGGCGACATAGGGGTTTAAAGGGCTTGATGCATACGCTAAATGCATCCGTGATTCCTACGACAGTGAGTTAGTGTACATTCTTTCTCTTTGTTTCTATTTTGTTTCTTTTGCTTTAAATAATTCCATCTTGTTCTCTTTTGCCTTAGCTTTGCTCGAGGACGAGCAAAGGTTTAGCTTGGGGGAATTTGATGAGTGACATTTATGTCACTCTTAGGGAGTAGTTTTAGAGTCATTTTCGTGTTTATTTTATCTTATTTCCCCTTTCTTTCTCTTGTTTTCTTTTTAATAAAGTTTCTTGTTTATTCGGTAATTTTGGAGCATTTTAGTTTATTTTCTTTATTTTATTAGCTTTAGTTTATTTTCGTATTTTATTTTTACTTTATTTGCTTGTATAGTTTTTGTTTAATTTTTATTAGTTTTAAGTTTATTTTGTTATTTATTTGATTTTATTTACTTGTATAGTTTTATTTAATTTTTATTAGTTTAGTGTTATTTCTCTTTTTCTATTTTACTTTATTTTATTCCTAATTTATTTATTTCATTCCTTTTTGTCTTGATTTCTCCTCGGTTTTGTGTGTAGGGGTTCGGGTTTTATGTCAAGTGGGTTCGGGTTCCAAGTTGAGTCAAACGCCAAACAAACCTGCTGCCCCTTATCCATCACCGCACCCTCCATTATCCTACACCACCCCAAGCAACAGCACTCTTCCCCTGCTGCCACCAATCAACCACCACCAACTCGCAATTGCCCAAAACAGCCACACAACACCACTCACCACCAGTTAACCCCTTATCCTACACCACCCCAAGCAACAACACTCTTCCCCTGCTGCCACCAATCAACCACCACCAACCCGCAATTGCCCAAAACAGCCACACAACACCACTCACCACCAGTTAACCCCTTATTCTCACACCAGCAGCAACAACAACCGTACTCACCTGCTGCCACCAACAAACACCACCAATCACCCCCGTACCAATCCGTGCAGCCACATCAACCAACCCATTAGCCCCGAATTCACCAGCACCAGCCACCACCTTCACGCACAGCAGCCGCACCACCACAACCCAAACCAAACCAAAACCACCGCGCAACACAGCAGCCGCACCACCACAACCCAAACCAAACCAAAACCACCGCGCAACAGAGCAGCCACCACCAGCATCAATTACAACAACAATTAAGCAACCAATTCGCACAAGCAATTCGACCCTCAATTAAGCAAATCAGAACAAATTGCAAATTAATCAAGTTCGAGCAAACCCATTAAGAAGTTCGGCCGAAGTTCGAGTCAGAGACTTTGTGGGTTTCGTTAATCGAAGAGGAGTGGTCGAACATACCCATGGTTCGACCGAACCAACCCCGTAGTTCGACCGAACCAACCCATGGTTCGACCGAACCGCTTCACGAGCTATGCACGCGAGTTTTAAAGAAAATTGGACGGCCACGATCTTGGATGCTTGATGAAGATGATGATGATAAGCGGTGATGATTGATTACTTTGATGCGTGATGATGGTGGTAGGAGAATCGAATCAGAGCAGCCAAGAAGAAAGAAAAAAAAACGTTTGATGGTGATGAATGGAAATCGGGGGTAGCTGATAGTTTTGGGGGTTTTGGTTTTCTTTTTTCTTTTTCTTTTATTTTTTTATTTCCTTTTTCTTTTAACTTTTTCTTATTTTCTTTCCTTTATTTTTATTTTAGTTTTCTTATTTTATTTTCCTTTTTATTTTTATTTTCTTTTCCTAGTTTTATTAGCTTAGTATAAATACCCAATTTTTGGGGTAATTAAGGAGGACATTCAATAACTATCTATTCCTCTCTCTAGTTAGTTTTAGTTTTAGGTTAGATTAGGATTAGTCTTCTTTGATAGAGAGAGAAAGTGAGGTTTTCTTCATTAATGAACTTGGATTTTGAAGAAGGAGCTTGTTCAATCCTTTGTAGACCTTCATCTTCAATTAATGAGCAATTTCTTACTCTCTCTCCTCTATTTTTATTTGTTTATTTTGATTATTATTTTAGTTGTTGCTATTGCTTGTTGATCATGTTGATTCTTTATTATTTGTTGATTAATCTTGTTATTATCATGATTAGTGAGTAATTTCCCCATTAAGGGGATGGTTGTGGTGTAGTTGGACCTTGAGCATGTTCTAGGGTTTAGAATTGATTTATTTGTGATTAAAGTCTTTATATGCTTGATATTCTTTAATCTTCTTGCAAGTGCACATTGTTGGTTGATTAAAGGTGAATCTTTGCTAACAAGAAACGGAAGTTGACTTAGTTAAGGTTAATTACTATCGATTGTTATTTAATAGTACCTCCTAGTATATGGTTCTAATGTGGAAACATAGAGGCTATGTTAGGAGAAGCCAATTGACCCCGGAAGGCGGCTAGATTGGATTCTTAATTTCGATATTCGAGCATGTTTAGTTCATAATTAATTCAATTTCTATGCCTTTGTTTATGTTCAAGTGAATGCTATACCTAAATTATTTCCCTTAATGTTTTATTTCTTGTTTTAGCATTTTTAGACTTTAGTTTATTTATCCCCTATTCCGGACTAGCTTAATTGTTGATAACATTTGGTGGTGTTTACCGTTCTCTATGGTTCGACCCCTATGCTTGCCTTATACTCGTATTAGGTTTGTTTAGGTTGTATAAATTGTATTTGATCTAGGGATAGACAATTGACGACGCGTTTATTCCCTTGTCAGTGCTTCCTAACCCTCTTGTCCTAAACACTCACCCCTTTGATACTTTGTTACTACGGTGGAGGTTCCCCAACAAGAAGGAATCCATAAGTGTTCTAAATGGAGATCTAGCAAAGAGAAGTGGTAAATTCCCGAGCACTTAGTTAAATCACATTTATTTTCTTGTTTAAAAGAATCTTAATTAATTAATTAGTGTTGTTTGATCACCTTTAAAATATTTAATTAGTCAATTCCATATAGTATCTTTCGTTAAATAAAGATTAGAATTGAATAAAATAATTGTTGGTTGATCACTTAAGCCAGGGCGAATATTGTTTATTTTCTTGTTCTTTTCACGAATTTAATTAAATAAGAATAACGACCTTACGATGTAATTTCTACGTGAATTGATGTGTGTAAATAAAATCAACTAGCATAGTTTTAGGTATCACGTTGCATATATTGTTTGGTGATGAAATTGTGCAAAGGAAGAGCTAGTAGAGGCCGCACTCGGGCTAGGATCGTGATTCCCCTCTAAAGGGAACGTTATCTTAGTACCCTCGCTCCCGAACTCATTTCTGGTTTATGTAGACCAATTTGGGCATGGGTAAACTTATGATTCATGCTAAATATCCCTTGAACTCTACTTGGGAGGAAGGCATGAACGAGGTTTATGGGTTTTCCTAAAACTCATTGGCGACTCCTACTTGTTCCTTACAAAAAAGCGTGTATGATAGAATCATTTCTAATTCAAGGTCCCCCAAACAGTCAAGAATTCAAATCCTAATACACCCTAACAAGTGTAAAGTCCTAGGCTTTTAAAGGGCCATGGGCATTTAAGGAGAGTATCCCTTAGACGGGTTCACCCTCCTTAAAGTGGCTTCTCCACTGGGGACTTAGAGGTTACATGACTAGTTCGTAGTTATGGTCCAAGGTTTCTAACACCAGGTTGCCTATGGGTTGTAACGAGAACTAACTTGGATAATCTCTAGTTAGAGAGCGAGACTTGAACGCATAATATCTTCCTTTTGCACAAAAGTAAAAACCAAACAAGCAACATTGCATCATGCATAAGTATAACACACTTAAACATTGGGGATTGGCTCATTGACTAGGGGTTGCCAACACTAGGCTTCTATCCCAAAATCAATAACAATCATCCCACCCATATCACCAACAAAATGTTGGGAGGACGATGTCATAGGTCAAATCGTTGAGTGATTGATTTGTGCGTCGTTTCTTAAGATATGGTACCTTGAACACCAAAGCCTTTTTCGACCTTAGAATTGCAATACGTGAATCTTGACTTGTGGCATGCTTATGTTAGGATAGTCTTCTTTTTTTTTTGGTCTAGGTTCCCAATTACAAAGTCGTCTCTTGGTGATTTAGAGTCATATTCGAAGGGTAACATAAAAAAAAAACAAAAAGAACAATGCAAAAAAAAGGGAAAATTAAAAAAAGCGCTCAAATTAAAAAAAATCATATGAGCAGGTGGCACGCGCAACTCATTTCGTTGCGCGACCCCTCCCAGCGCAAGTCATTTCGTTGCGCTCGACATCCGCGCACAATTGAATCACTTGCGCGCACCCACTGTACGAATCAATTTTGATTTTCCAAAAAACAAATTGACTTGTCAAAATGATATCTTTATTCAAGAATTGTTAAGGGCGATGTTATCCGTTCGAATATATCTTGCGTCATTTTCTTTTTCTTTCTTCCCCTTCTAAACAAGCGTATCGGTTTACTTAATCTTTGGTACTTTTTTTAGGGTCGGTTTCCAATCTTGGGAAAGAAGACTCCCGGGCACTCGCCTTCTACGTTTACCATCCAAAGATCAATCCCTTTCAAACCATTTTTCTTTGACAACTAGTCCTAGTCCAACAACAATGTCAACCATTGAAGAACTTCAAGAGGAGATTCTTCGTTTGAGAGAGGAAAAGGCTTAAGAAGCCGAGGAGAAAAGAATTAAGAAAATTGAAAAGGCTAATAAGAAAAATGTTGAAGCCTTAGCCTTGCAAGAAAAGATGGAATAATAATCCATCAAAGAAAAGTCGTTGGAGAAGCTAGTTCTTCGTTCTACAATGGGGAACAAGTACTTCGACGCAGGAAAGTTTGCTCCTCCCGCAGGACTTGCTTTACCAAAAAATTTCATAGCTATGGACTTGCAAATATTTAAGGTGACCAATAATCCACAAAATCATTTAATGTGTTTTACTGGCACCATGGTATTAAAGGGAGTTGATCCTAAGCTTTATGCTTTGACTTTCCCTTTATCTCTAGACCCAACCGCAAGAGAGTGGTACTATGGGCTAGATCCAAAATTCAAGGCAACATGGGAAGATGTAGTTTCGGCTTTCATTACCCAATATGAGAGTAACGTAGAGTTCAAATCCACTCTACGTGAACTCGAAATGCTAAAGCAAGGCGACGATGAAGGTTTCCTTGATTTCTATGGTAGATGGCGAGAAAAGGCGGCCGACCTTGCCCAAAGGCCACCCGAACTCGAATTAGTACAAAAATTCATTGACAACTGTCATGAAAAGTACAACAAACATCTACGTTACCTTGGTTTAGACACTTTTCAAAAGGTCTATTAAGTGGCTACTAGGATTGAAGATGATCTTGCTAAAGAAAAAACAAATAAACCCCATCATCATC
The DNA here is from genome assembly GCF_948465745.1 of Chenopodium album. Taxonomy (NCBI): domain Eukaryota; kingdom Viridiplantae; phylum Streptophyta; class Magnoliopsida; order Caryophyllales; family Amaranthaceae; genus Chenopodium; species Chenopodium album. Next base: position 39,240,136 of record NC_137834.1, on the reverse strand, counting down.
ATCAACCTAAAAATATCTACAAGAAGGGGAATGATAGCACATCATCCTTTATTGACGTATTTGCGCCTCCACGTAATACAATAACACGAATCAATATAATGATCCTAGGAAAAGATGGACAAGAGAAAGAAAATTTACTTCATTTCCTGTGAGCTATAAAGAATTGCTAGAGAAATTAAATGAAAAAGGTTTACTTGCACCAACAGGACCAACACCACCCACTCCACCAGAAAGAAGATTTACTAATTAGGATGGTAATGCTTATTGCGCTTATCATAGAGGCAATGGACACGATACTGAACGTTGCATAAAATACAAGATTTGGTAGACGATGGGAGAATTCCCACGCCTAAACCTAATAATAATGCATCCCCCTTAGGGGTGTTTCACATCAATGAGGACCATATGGGAAGTGATATGTTCAATCCTTTGAACTATATCACACCTATAGGAGAACCTCTATCCATAATACTCATAGGGGCAACTAATGAAGTATGTGGACTATGGGACGACGACTTTTAAGACTTATATGTCTCTAAGTATGCCGCCGTCCCACCTCCATCTTGTTTACAAAATGGTACAAATGGAGCTCTTGATTGGGATCATTTCTTGGGGAAGTCACAAGACTTATCAAATCTCTCCATGGATGAACAATGGCATCAAGCTCAACTCATGGAACATCTTGAAATGGAGGCACGCTCAAAGCCTCTAGAAGAAAGTTGGTTTATGAGTCCTACAACTAATCCAAGCGAGATAGATCATCTAACTCGTTCTGGGCGAGTTTACCAAGCACCACCACCAAATGGATCTTCGACCACACAAAATCAAACCCAAAGTCAAATGTAAAATACAATACCACCTCCACTTGTGGTGGAAGATCCATTGGTCAAACAACTTCGCCAATCTAAGGCGAATGTTAGCATTTGAGAACTCCTAAGTACTTCTAAAGAACATAGGAATTCTCTTATGAATGCTCTAACGGATTTGTCTGTAAGCACAGACACAAACCATCAAGATCTCGTTAGCTTGCTTACTAGCGAGAAATCTGACAAATCAATCATTTTCACTAATGATGATTTGCCTTCAAAAGACACTATCCACAATAATGCATTATATTTAACTGTGGGGGGCAAGGGATACAACATCCCTCTAACTTTGGTAGACAATGGGTCAGATGTAAATGTATGCCCATTGCAAACTGCAAAATATTTAGGCCTTAATCCAGAAAAAGATTTTCAATCAACAACACAAAGCATTAGGGCCTATGACAATTCGAGAAGATCGGTGTGTGGAACTGTTAAGCTACCAATTACCACAAGTCCAATACAAAAGATGGTTGAATTCCACGTTATGGACATAAAACCTACATTCAACCTTCTACTTGGACGTCCTTGGATACATGAGCTTGGTGCGATACCATCCTCACTTCATCAAATGATTAGGTTGAACTATTAAGGGCTTCCTATGACTATACATGCTTCTCCACTTAAAATAGCAATAAATGATCAATCACTCTTAGAAATAAACCACGATAATGATGAAGAGGACATGTGGGGATTTGCCGCGGAGCCAATCTACACAATAGAAATGGAAGAAGACTTGGAAGAACCTTTCAAGCTTGATCCATATTCCACCCATATAGTAAACAACATCTTACTCAAGAGTAGTTACTTTCCTAGGATGCCTTTAGGAATAGGAATGAAGAAATCTTTCTTACTTCCTATCCCAAAGAAAAGCTTCTCCTTTGGATTGGGATATAAACCAACCAGAGAAGAATTGAAGTCTCACGATGCGAAAAACAAAGCACGTAGAGACAACAACAAGAAAGGGATAGTCACTTTACTCCCATCCTACCAACAAACCCTTAATGGACAATTCATTAGGGAGGGAGAAGACTACCCATGCTATTACTTTCCAGAACCACTAGTTTTGGAAGGAATCAAGAAGCCTGGATTCGAAATATTGCATGATTGCTACTTTTTGGATGACAATTTTAGTATCGTTAAATCAAAATACCCAATTCCAGGGTGCTATGATAGACAAGCATTTAAGTTGCTATTTGGACTAGAACAAAATCATGTCGCTGCGATGACCAATCAAAATGCCATCCAAGATGAAGCTTTTGATCCAACTTCATTGATCACCCCTTCTAATGAAACCTTGGAGCATGGGTGGAGGTTCAAGTGGACCAATCACAAAGGCGATAATCTGGAAATCGTCACAGGCGAAGGGAAGATGTTTGAAGAATCGGACGACGAATCTATTATAGACTCTAGGGAAGCTGAGAATCTAGGCCTTATGGCCATTACCGAGTCTTTATTTTCTAGTTCTAAGGACGAAGATCCCAAAAAGGATTCTTCTCTTAATGTACTTTCTTTTGATTCTAATAATATGAGCTCTATTTTCTGAGTATATGCTTTCTATTGAATCTTTCGAATGCTATAACAATCAATCTAATGAAGATATTAATAAGTTGGTTGAAGTAATGAATGAACGAGAACAAAAGAACCCTATCATTGAAGAAACTGAAACAATCAATATAGGAACTAATGAAAACAAAAGAGAAGTCAAAATTGGCTTAACTCTAAATCTGGAAGAGCGATCGACCCTCATATCGACACTCAAAGAATTCGAAGACGTGTTCTCTTGGTCATACAAGGACATGCCTGGAATAGATAGGGAAATTGCGGAACATACCATTCCCTTGAACCCTATCTCTAAACCAGTAAAACAAAAAATTTGACGAATGAAACCTGACGTCGCGTTAAAAATAAAAGAAGAAGTACAAAAAAAATTGGACGCATGTTTCATTCGCTAATGTAATTATCCATAATAGGTAGCAAACATCGTCCCAGTCCCTAAAAAGGATGGACGAGTTCGCATGTGTGTCGACTTTAGGGACCTTAATAAGGCTAGCCCTAAAGACGATTTTCCTCTACCACATATTGATATATTGGTAGATAACATGGCTGAACATGCAATGTTATCCTTTATGGATGGATACGCAAGTTACTACCAAATTTAATGGCAAAAGAAGACGAAGAAAAGACATGTTTTATCACCCCTTGGGGTACGTATTGTTATACAGTCATGCTATTTGGTTTAAAAAAATGCAGGAGCTACGTACCAAAGAACGGCTACAACTCTCTTGCATGATATGATGCATAAAGAAATAGAAGTGTATGTGGATGATATGATTGTAAAGACCAAAGATAGAATGGGACATATAAAAGCTTGACGCAAGTTTTTCACTCGCATAAAAAAATACAACATGCGATTAAATCCACAAAAATGCGCCTTCGGAGTAACTTTCGGCAAGTTACTCGGATACGTAGTAAGCACTCGCGGTATTGAGATCGATCCCTCTAAAATAAAGGCAATTGTTTACATGCCTCCTCCTCAAACACAAAAAGAAATTAGGGTGTTCCTTGTTAAACTGCAATACATTAGTTGATTTATCAACAAATTGACTATGACTTGTGAGCCAATATTTAAAAAATTGAAAAAAGAGGAAAAACATGAATGAGACGATCAATGCCAAAAGGCCTTTGAGAAAATCAAAGATTATCTCAAAAGTCCAACGATTTTAGCACCACCAGTACCCAAACTACCTCTTAGGCTATACATTATAGTTACAGACACGACCACAGGCGCCATGTTAGCACAAGAGGTAGAAAAAGTTGAGCGTGCAATATATTACATAAGCAAAAAATTCATCCAATATGAAACGAAATATAGCACCTTAGAAAAGACAAGTTTAGCATTAGTGTGGGCAACTAAAAAATTACGACATTATATGCTACCACACACTACTCATGTGATTTCTCAACAAAATCCGATAAAGTATTTGTTTGAACAACCACCTATACAAGGAAGAATATCCAAATGGTTGGTGATGTTGGCCGAATTTGAGTTAAAATATATTCCAGAAAACTCAATGAAGGGAAAAGTAATTTCCGACTTTTCGGCCCAACATCCAATTCAAACAAGTCATGCATAAACTACTCATCTTCCCGATGAAGAGATTCTCATGACACAAGATGACAAATGGGTAATGTACTTCGACGGTGCATCCAATAAAAAGGGATGTGGTGTAGGAGTGTTACTCATAAGTCAAGAGGGAGCACATACTTTAATCTCTGTCAAACTAGACTTTGATAGCATAGGTGTGCAAAAATTAGAGGTTATTAATAATGTCGCTGAATGTGAAGCGTGCATTATTGGATTAGAAGCAACAGCTAGCATAGGTGTGCAAAAATTAGAGGTATATGGAGATTCCAGTTTGATTATAAATCATATACTGAAAAAATGGAAAATAATGAACTCCACAATGATATTATACCAAGCACACCTAGAGCAACTCGTCGAGCACTTTGAACATATTGACTTTAAATATCTCCCAAGGGATGATAATCAATTTGCCGATGCGCTAGCAAAATTAGCCTCAATGATCAACATTCCAGATCACTTGAATATGATGCCATTATGCGTTGATAGAAGAGAAGAACCATCATATTGCAACGCAATAGAGGAAATAAATGACATCGAAGAGAACAATCCTTTGTATGATCATATCCTCCAATATATTACTCATGGCACATATCCCGAAAATACTTCATCGAAAGATCAACGAGCCTTACGAACACTTGCGGCTCAATACGGTCTATTAAATGGTCAATTATGCAAAAAAGGACCTAATGGTCAAAGTTTAGTGTGTATAGACCAACCCGAAACCACACGCCTTATGGAGAATACTCACATAGGTGTTTGTGGACCTCACATGAATGGTAAAATGCTTGAAAAAATAATTTCGCGACAAGGGTACTATTGGTCCACTATGGAACATGATTGCATACAATATGTCAAAAAATGTCCAGAGTGCCAAATGTTTGCTAATTTACAACACCTTCCACCATCCGAACTATATAATCTCACTTCCCCTTGGCCCTTTTTAACTTGGGGAATTGACATAATTGGAAAAGTCTCTCCAACAGGAGCAGGAGGGCACGAGTACGTATTGGTAGCCATCGATTACTTCACTAAGTGGATTGAGGTTGCTTCTTACGTGAATATTACTTCTAAACATGTCGCAAAGTTTCTCGAACGAAACATATTTTGTAGATATGGAGTTCCACACGAACTAATTAGTGATCAGAGATCTCAATTCAAAGCTGAAGTCGAGACCCTCTTAACTTGTTATAAAGTAAAACATCATCACTCATCCCCATACAGACCTCAAATGAATGGAGCTGTAGAATTGGCAAAAAAAATATAACAGTCATCATTAAGAAAATGGCAGAAAATTATAAAGACTGGCCGAATAAACTACACTTCGTACTATGAGGTTATAGAATGTCTATACGAACATTAATAGGAGTAACTCCATACTCCTTAGTTTTCGGAATGGACGCAGTTCAACCGGCCGAACTGGAAATACCATCCCTACACATCGTACTCAAAAGTAAGCTACCGGAAGCTGAATGGGTAAGAGCGAGGTATGAGGAGCCTTTATTGCTCGATGAACGACGATTAAGAGCTTTGCATCATGTACAAGTCTACCTAAGGCGCATTGCGCGTCATTTAAATAAAAGAGTAAAACCCAGAAATATTAAAGAAGGTGACTTTGTACTAAAAGAGGTTAGGGGTCCACCTACCGATCCAAGAGGGAAATTCAAACCTAATTGGATAGGTCCCTACCGCGTAATTGAAATCCTATCAGGAGGAGCTATTAGATTAATGGACATTGGAGGAGATGAAATTCGCCAATTAATAAACGTTGATCGACTTAAGAAATATTACATATGAAATCCGGATTAACTCGTTCATTCATATAACTAACTTTAATTAGCATTCAATTGAAAGATTCTAAGTGTTATGTATTTTAACGAATGACACGTTAAAATACATAACACTTAGGGGGGGGGGAATTTAGAAATAATAAACCGTTCTAAGTGTTCAGATTTTTTTATTGAACTTCACGAAAAAAATCTTCACACTTGGGGGGTAATAGCACAGAAATAAATTTTTTTTCGAAACACTCGTAGTACAGGTGTCGCGCGGATGTCACGCGCAACTCATGCAGTTGCGCGCGATAGGTTCGCGCAACCTTAGATGTTGCGCGCGCCACCTGATCATAAAACTGCGAACCCAAAATTTTTTGTTTGAATGAAGTTGCAACTTCAACTTACGATAAAAGGAGGGCGTTTCGTGAATTTAAACATGCACTCGGAAAGTATAAAAATTAAACTTTGATTTAATTCCTTTTAAACAAAGTTTGATTAATTTTTTCATTTATTTTCTACTTAAGGAGTTAAAGAAAATATATATACACATAATAAAAGAATTAGAACTATGCAATGACCTGATTTCGTGATACGAATACGTAGGCAATCTATATGATTCGGTCATATCAAAATATCAAAACATAAAGCTCATTTTTATTTCATTCAAATTCAAAAACAAAGGAGACATTGTTGAACTAGATCATAAATAAAGAAAAGGGGCATAGTATTGATTAGTTTATATTCAAAAAAAAAAAAAAAAAAAAAAAGAGAGAGAGAACACAACAAAATTATGTAACACTATAAGGCTTCACTATATCTTCAATTGTCACGGATGATGGAGGAGTAGTTTCCATCGCAGTATTTTCAGAAACCTTATCGCTTTCTCCTACAATCTTCTTCTTGACCCATACATTGTTCTTCAATTTAGGAATAGGAGCTTTTTCAACCCTTTTTCCCTTTTCCGAAGCTTTTGTTAGAGTCCTTTTTCGAGTTTGTTGCGAAGGTTCCTTGATTATCACACCTTTTTGTGCGGGTTTGGAGGGAGCTTTCCTTTTGGATTCCTTCGAATGCGCCTTAGGAGATGAGAAGTCCAATTTTCTTCTCACTCCTTTGTTTTGGCCACTAGGAGGGGTAGTGGTGGCCGAATGCATTAAAGGCTTAGGCGGATTGCGAGCCGTGGCAGTTTGATATTGAGATCGGGCCTTGTTTAATTCGCCCTTATTCGCCGCATTCATCGAAGCTTTATAAAAGGAAGATAATACAATACTCGCAGCAGGATTTTGTACTACCCACCTGGGAAGACTTGACCAATACTCTATCCAACGAAAAATTCGCTCGGGTCTAAAATTCACATCTTTGGGTGCATCACAGTCTTGCGGGGGAATAATCTGTTTCATCCCGTATTGTCTCATTACCATGCAAGGAAAAATGTAAGTAGCACTAGATAGTCCTAAAAGCCTAACGTAAGGGCAATTGAGACTACTCCCAACCATACTATTTATGTTCCACCAAGGAATCACAAAACGTATGTAAGGAACCTCGTGACAGAAAAACGACGTCTATTCCTCTTCATTCTTGTGCTTGTAAAGGATTCGACGTCAAGGGAATGTCCGTACTCCATTAGCCTCGATATTTTGTGGCTGATACTCTATTCGCAAACGCTCCATGAGCCAAATCAAAAAAAAAAAATAGTTTTTACACGAGCAGGTGGCGCGCCATCAGAATAAGTTGCGCACGCCATCCGTGCGCAGCGCAGAAGATTGCGTTGGACATACTAGCACAACTTCATGGCTTGCGCTATAAAAACGACAAAAAAAAACTTATGTGTAATAGGAGTGGACTTCCCGTGAAACCATTTTCGTTAGGGTCTCCTTTAAGGCGATTCAAGCATAAAAAGGTTTCTGCCAAAGCCAAAGGAGCAGGTGAATGAAATCCCTCTATTTGCTCTACTACGGACACCATGGAATAATCTTCATATTCTTTGCCTGTCCTAAGTAAACAATTGACAACAAGAAAATAGCATAAAGCACGAATTTTAAAGCGTTGTTTAGTCATGTTGTCACGAGGGGCGACGAAATGTTCAATAAATTGAATCAAATTCACGCCTTCTTCAGTTCCAATATTGGTCATATCATTGTCGGACAAGCCGAAAAATCTTTGGAATATATTTTTGGGATCCGACAATGGGGGCGAATAAGTCACAGGGAGAGTATTTGTAGGGAAGCCTAGCAAGGCCTCGAACTCACCAGGAAGGGGAATAATTTCTTCCCCTTTAAATAAAAAGAGATGGTGGTTGGAGTCCTAATGGTTAGCTGCGGCATGAAGGAAATCAAAATTAATCACTAATTGCATATAATTCAATAGAGGGTCTAGGTGATAAATTTTGAAAGCAAGTTTGTCCTCGTTTGAAAGGGAGGTAACCCATTGCTTGAAATGCTGTTCAAAGGTCTTCACCATTGTTCAAAATAAAAAAAAGGGGAGAGTAAGAATTTAGAGAGATTTTTCTTTTTAGTTCTTATAATATTACTAAGCGAATGAATGCGAGATGATAAAAAAACCTACACGAAACCGTGCTTAAATAGACCCAAGAGGGGCATATTTTCGGCAATTTTCGCCCAAAGGAAAGTTCACAAACAGGTGGCGCGCGCAACTACATTGCATGCGCGCAACAGCCGCGCGCAACTCATCCAGTTGCGCGCGTCTTCTCTGTCGCGACATGTGGTTTATGTTTGTTTCCGTATTTTGGCTTACATAATGACGAAATCTTAAGACTAATCATACGCTTGCCTTTTGTTAACTCTTGTGTCCCTTTTCTTTACGTCTTATTTGTTTTCTTTTTTATTTTATTATTTTCTTGTTCTTTTTTCCTTCATCCTTTTTTCCCCTATTTTCATTTTTCTATTTTCCTTATTTCCTTTTTAGTCTCTTTTTTCCTATTTTCCTTTCTTTTGTTTTTTTTTTGAGGGGGGTAAGCCGGGAACCCTTTCCCGCCCTCGGAATTTTTTTTGCTTTTTTCTTTTATATGTGTACACATGGAAACAAAAAATAATAATAATATAAATGACATATACAAAAAAAAGAGTGTCATATGTACAACAAAACAAAATAATATGTACATTTGTTTCCTAAAAATATAACAAAATGTGTACAAAAGGATCAGGGTGCTCTGTGACTGCTAGACGGTAGCTGTACATCCTGCAAAATCCCAAAACGAAGATTAATACATGAAATGTAATAACTTCGTCGAAAAAGAAAAGAAATGAAACTTACCGCAATCATCCGATGATCACGGCATGACAAAGTCACGAGGGCTCTCCGATAAGCAGCTCGGAAAGCACATATAGTCCTCACCATGCCGTTCACGGTCTCTCGCAGAACCTGTTCCAAGAATACAAGGACAGTTAGTAAATAAATGTATATGAAGCAAAAAATAGAAATATTTTAAGTACATATACAAAAAAGGACATACCGACTCAACCGTCTCAGGAATGAACGGTATCCCCTCATCATCCTCCGCTGCTGGAAGGATCTCACGAATTACCAACCCGACAGCACCAGTATACGTGATCTCCGTTGTAGGAGGCACCCAACCGCCTAGAATCTCCTCAGCGTCGACAAATGGAGGCGAATCCATGCTATGATAGACAAGATTTCTCTATTAGTTCATTTTTTCCTAAACTAATAATCGTGTTCTAGATCCATTTTGGCAGCATAACGGCTGCCGATAGGACAAAACACAAAAATCGAAGGCCACCCATACTTGGGGGCTACGATACCTGCAGTCAAACTCAGTAAATGGGGGCTTTTAACACCCACAAAAGCCATCCTATACCAGTTGTAACTAAGCATTCAAGGGATTATGTTTCAAAATCTCAAAGAATCAACTATTCTAAGACGAATAATAGTAACACCAACACAATTAGCGTCTACCAAACAATCTTGAAATTCAAATATGGCAAAAACAAGCAAAGTATACACTTCGCTCCATTTTTTCAATTTCAAAATTTGCAAAATGTGAATTATGAAAGTAATACTAGTTCTAATACTACAATCTACATACTTCATAATCAACAAGTATAACCAAAATGTGCAATAAAAGCAATAGATTCAAGCAAAATTCGAGCAAAAAGAGCAAGAACGAACTTAAACAAAGAAATGCTCATACAAGGTTCAATACTTAACCATTTTTCATGAAATTTGTTGCAAAACACTCCTTAAACATAGCATAACGACATGGAACAAATAATTTCAAGAATAATGGACCGAAAAAAAATCCCCAAATTCAAAATTTGGTGTTTTACGATTCGAAAAACGCTCAAATGCCAGCCAAGAATGAACGAATTTAAGCAAAAAACTTACATTGGATTATGGCAAATGTGAATTAAGAGCGAGATTTTCTTCCTTCAGCTTCAAAAATCGCAAAAAATGGAGCTCTTTAGAGTGAAAAAGGAGGAAGGAAGAAGAGAGAGAGAGCGAAATGAAAAATCGCATTCGCGATTTTCTTTTTGCTGAACTAAGTGTCGCGCGCAACTCCAGAAGTTGCGCTTGACATAGCAGCGCAACTCCGAACGATGCGCGTGCCTGGCCTGCGCGACCCACTGAGTTGCGCACGAATACTGGTCACTAAAATGACCTGTATCCGGATTTTGATTAGTTTGATCATTTTTTCAACGGTTTTTGCTCGTTATTAGACGCAATGGCGCGCAAATTATCAAAATCCTTTTAATTGCTTTGCATTTGTAGTTTTATTTCTTTGATAGTTTTTTGCATCATTTTGCATGCACCCCGTGCTTTATGCCTTCCCCAAGCATACGTTTTGAACTTTTTTCGTAAGTGTGCCTTAAGACGTTCCGTGGTGGTGCTTTACATAAAATCACCCATAGATAGGTTTGTCATTTAACTGTACTGACGTCATAAGTGTCCGGGTTTTCTTCTTTTTCACGTGCTAAGCAAAAGGAAGGCGTTTTCATGCAGCGTAAAAATGCAAATGGCGTAGCGTACATCGTAAAATTATACGGCGTAGGTGTTGCGTAAAATTTCACCTAAGCGCAAGCTTTGTGAGATCTACCTCTCGGAACTAAAAGGTAGACTATTAACTGTATGCGTTAGCTCACGAGTTGATAGGCGCGCCGAACCTTTAGGAACATGCACTTCTTGAATGGAATCAAATACGGTAGTTAGTGAGCTTACTAACTTGCCGGACAGTTAGGGTGTCCGTCCACCCCCTGTATAAAGAGCGACGAGACAGTGTCGCACCCATGTAGTCACGTGCCCCCAGTCCTGAGACACGTGTACTCATCTTGTGGACAAAACTGTTGAGAGAGTTGCTGACTTTCTTCTCTCTCACTGGATTAGGATATATGCCTCCAGTCCTGAGACATGTATTTCTATCTTGTGGACATCCGGCTCGAATACCGGACCCGGCTCGAATGCTGGACCCTTTTCGGTTCGAATATCAAAAGCCCCTCTTTATTCTTTTTACTTTGTTAAAGTCAGGCTAAAGTTCCAATGACATATCGAGGGACTTTAGACCAACGATGACATGATTGAGAGGAAATCATCCCATTTTATTCTTTTTAAAACCGATTTCTTATCATGACTTGACATCACCCAGAATACATTTACTTGTAAAAGTATTCTACAATTGCAATGGATCAATCTAGATTCTTTAGCGCATTAAGACTTGGGAAAACTTTCTCTAGCCTTAATAGCTACTTGTTTCAAACACTTAGCAAACCGAGAACTTTGCAGAATGAGTCTCGGATTTTTTCTAGACTACTTTGATCATCGTCTATCCTAGACTCAATCAAAAAGGGGACTAACTGTAGACATCTACTTATGGCCTCCTGTCCCGACAAGAAGTGCAATGACGATAAATAAAGCCATCTTCGCGTTGGATCAAAGTGAAGAATACTTATGGATAACTGGTTAAGCCACAAAACACAAAAGACTAGCCCGAATAAAAGAACAAGACCAATACAAGGTCTAATTAACTAAACCCGATCATATTTAGGCTTCAGCCTGTGCTTAAAACCCAATAATGACGGATTTAGGAGCGTCTAGGTTAAAATTTAAGCTGCCGCAGAAAATGTCGCGCGTATCTCACAAAGTCGCGCTCAGCTGTCGCGTGCAACTTATTCCATTGCGCGCAGCACTCCGCGCAACTTCTGTAGATGCGCTCGCGAAAGATTCAGAATATCAAAATATTGGAAAATCGATTGTTACCACATAGATGCGCGCAAGACAAATAACTGAGCGCATCATCCGCGCGCAACTTATTCACTTGCGCGTGACTGCCGCGCGTAACTTATCCAGTTGCGCGCGACACCTGTTGCGGCAGAATGTTCTTAACCCTAAACCTAATCATTCCCTATAAATAAGACCCTAATCCGAGGCTTAAAGACACGGAAAATAACCTAAAACGCTGGCAGAATACTTGTGAACTTGTGCTTCCTAACCCTCTTGTCCTAAACACACCCCTTTGATACTTTGTTACTACAGTGGAGGTTCCTCAACAAGAAGGAATCCATAAGTGTTCTAAATGGAGATCTAGCAAATAGAAGTGGTAAATTCCCGAGCACTTAGTTAAATCACATTTATTTTCTTGTTTAAAAGAATCTTAATTAATTAATTAGTGTTGTTTGATCACCTTTAAAATATTAAATTAATCAATTCCATATAGTATCTTTCGTTAAATAAAGATTAGAATTGTATAAAATAATTGTTGGTTGATCACTTAAGCCAAGGCGAATATTGTTTATTTTCTTGTTCTTTTCACGAATTTAATTAAATAAGAATAACGACCTTACGATGTAATTCCTACGTGAATTGATGTGTGTAAATAAAATCAACTAACATAGTTTAAGGTATCACGTTGCATATATTGTTTGGTGATGAAAATGTGCAAAGGAAGAGCTAGTAGAGGCCGCACTAGGGCTAGGATCGCGATTCCCCTCAAAGGGAACGCTATCTTAGTACCCTCGCTCCCGAACTCATTTCTGGTTTATGTAGACCAATTTTAGCATGGGTAAACTTATGATTCATGCTAAATACCCCTTGAACTCTACTTGGGAGAAAGGCATGAACGAGCTTTATGGGTTTTCCTAAAACTCATTGGCGACTCCTACTTGTTCCTTACAAAAAAGCATGTATGATAGAATCATTTCTAATTCAAGGCCCCCCAAAAAATCAGGAATTCAAATCCTAATACACCCTAACAAGTGTAAAGTCCTAGGCTTTGAAAGGGCCATGGGCATTTAAGGAGAGTACCCCTTAGACGGGATCACCCTCCTTACATAGGGTAGTTGTAGACACCCATTTGTGTCTCCCCAAAACCAAACCCGGTGATGAGTACTTTCACGTCGAATCATAATCGAATGAAGTGAAAGTGTGGAAAGTCTAGTGTTGCGGATAATTTTAATTTCTTTTCTTTTCTCTCTGTTTTTGAAAACCTATTTTTAGAAAACAGCCAATCCAGTTTGGTTGGTCTATAGTAAGGGTCCAATAATGGTGTAGTGGGATGGGGCATGAAAAGACCTTTCCAACGATATATTATAAGCCCAATTCCGATGAATAATGAGGAAGTTATGACCAAATTACTAAACTTGGCCCGGTTTGAGCCTTATATGCGGCCCAATGATCTAGAGGAGGGCCTAATATGGATTTATCATTCCTAATGCAATTAGGAGTGGTTTTAGTCTTCTAGAAGGTTCTTTTCATTCCTAATTCAATTAGCATTGATAAATTGATTTTTGTTGACTCTTTGGAATTTTAATCAGAATAAAAGAGTGTTTTTGAGGAAAATACAGTTTTATCCTCCTGTACGGTTAAATTTTATCTTAATTTAGAAAACGCGTAAAAAAATTGATTAGCGCCTAACGCCAGACATTAGCGCCTGGCGCTAGCGTTAGCGTCTGGCGCTAATGTCAGCGTCTGGCGCTAACTTCGTTTTTTCACGTCAAAACTCTGGTTTGTTTTTCTATCTTTTTTGCTGATTTTCTCTATAAATAGCCTCCTAAAATCTCCGTTTTGAATCATCAACAATTATCATCAATTCTCAAGAGTTCTCTAATTCTCTTCTCTCTCAAAGCTAAAGCTTTCTTTTTCTTTTTTTCTAAATCAACCCTTTTGCATACAAAATTCTGCATTCACAAGACCTAGAAACACCAAACATTGTTCTAAGTTGCCTTCGCCCTAGACGTGAAAGGTTTTTAATTTCTGAGGGTTTGGTCCCAAATTATTATTTCAATTATTTAATTTAATTGCTTTGTTTAATATTTTCCCTGAAGTTACTAACGTGTGTATTTTGTTATTAGAAAGATATACGAGGCGTCCAAGTGAGTGCTTTAATGGTTTTTATTGATATTTTGATATAGAAATCATGTCTAGGTTGTTATTATGATTCCTAATGTCATGTTAGGGTGTTTTGATCTTCCTAGTATCATGTTTAGGGTAATTTATAATATCAAATATGACAATTGTGTTTCCTGCGGTGCTTCCTATTCTTTTCCTAATATTCATGTTAGTATCATTTTAGGGCTAAAGCTTTGATTTTTATTGTTTAGTGACATGCTAGGGTTTGTTATTAATCTTGTTAGTATCATGCCTAGGATCTTATGAACATGTTTATTTTTATGATGATTATTATTATTATGAACATGTTTAATTTTATGATGATTATTATTATTATGATTTATTTTTATAATTATTATTTATGATGATTATTATGTTTCTTGATGATATATATTTATTGTTATTGCTTGATCACACCTTTTATGCATGTATGAAGGGAATTGGTACTTGTAATCACGCTTAATAAGATAATTAATAATCTTGTTTAGGGTGAATTTGATTATAATTCAAGTGATCGCCAATAATAGTTTTGTTTGTGCATTAATATTCAACCAACATAGATTAAATAGGTTTAGGGTAAACCTATTGATTGCATGTTAGTCAGAAAGCGCACATGAATACGATCAGAATAAAGTAGAGGCCTATTATTAGGGCAGGTTCAATCTCTTTTAGGTTGGATTTGTACCTTCATCCCCGAACTACCAGTCATGGTTTCGGACTTATTGGAGTTGACGATCTCCTAGATCGTTAAGGGGTGTAACCTTCACCTCGTGAACGGTTTACAAGCTCCTAAAACTTGTTGGCGACTCTTTTGCTCTATCTTCTTTCCCTTTGGTCGCCACTGTACTTAAGTGTATGATCAAAGTGGGGTTCAAGCTAGGGGTAATGCTTGAAATATTCCCTACAGTAGTTTAGGATTATAAATGATTAATTTGATTAGGGTATTGTTTAACGACCTATCTCACCCTCGATCAAATTTTGGCGCCGTTGCTGGGGAAGCGGCTTGTTTAGCGTCTACTTTTGCTTTTGTTAGAGTCATTTTTCTTGCTTTTCTTTTTATTTTGTTTGTTTCATCATCCTTGTCATTGATAATTGTTTTCTTAGCTTTGTTGAATGCTTAGGAGGTCTCAAGGACCACCCACACATCAAATTGACCACGAGATTGACCAAACTTTGTGACAAGTCCGTAGGCTTTATCAAGAAGAGGGAAGAGGTCTTGGTGCCATAGTTGATAGTGAGAGTGATTCTTACTCTTCAAGTTCGCAAAGCAGATCAATGGTGGGACAAGAAGATGATGTTTTGTTTTGTAAGTTCGAAAATCCGGAAGATTATGAGCTCACGGGAGGGATTTTGCTACCCGTCACAGAAACCAACTTCTCAATCCATCCCCAATATACTAGAATGGTCCAATCGGAGCAATTTTTCGGAAGTGCAAGTGAGAACCCCATTGAATATTTGGACCAATTCCTTGAGTTGTGCGCGATGATGTAAACCAATGAAGTGAGCCAAGACTACATTCACATGCATCTCTTCTAGCAATATCTCATCGGAAGAGCAAAGAAATGGCTAATGCAAGTAAAGCCTAACTCTCTCACAACATGGAGGGAGATGGTAAAGGCGTTCTTGAAGCGATTCATCTCCGAGGAGAAGACCGCCGAAATGAGAAGGAAGATCGCATCATTTAAGCAAGAAGCCGATGAAAGTCTTGTTAAAGCTTGGGAGAGATTCAAAGAGTTGGTGCAAGCGTGTCCTCACTATGAGTACAATCAAGGGTTGCTCATGCGGTTTTTCTACGACGGATTGGAGCCCATGTCAAGAGCTAACTTGGATGCGGGGGTGGATGGTCAATTAATCAAAATCCCCCTAAATCAAGTTGAAGCAACAATAAAAGAGGTAGCAAAGAAATAATCTTGGGGGGGGGGGCGAAGAAGGAATGCTCCAAAAAGAGGTGGTATTTACGAATTGGAGAAGGTTGATCAATTGCAACATCAAATTGATCAACTAACAAAAGGGCTTTCCAAGTTGAACAAGAGTGTGAACGCAAGTGCAAGTGGTGGAGCAAGCTCCTCTCATGTTAACTCTTTCTCTAGTCAAAATTGTGGAGGAACGAACCATGATACATCTTATTGTGGAGGTTTGAGCCCTGAGCATGTAGTGGCATACAACACAATGCAAGAAGGATTTAGAGGAAGCGGCGGTGGAGTATCTTGGAGACAACCATCACCCGGGTTTGCATCTCAACCTCAACAATGGAACCAACAAGCTTAACCTTGCTACAATTCCAACCCTCAATATCAAAATCCACCTCAATATCAACACCAAAACCCAAGAGGAAGCTACCTAAAGAACAACCAATACGACAATCAAACCTAAGCACCTCAAAGAAATCAAGAACAAGCACCTTAAGAGGAGCTAACACAAACTCAACTCCTTAAAGCCATGCATGCACAAATGAAAACTTTTGGGCAACAAATGCAAGAAATAAGAGCTCACAACAAGATGGTTGATTCACAACTAGCTCAATTGGCCGAGAGAACCCCTTTCAATTCACCATCCACTCTACCCGGACAACCACAACCTAACCCTTCTCATAACTCAAAGCCCGATACATGCAAGGCGATTACATTGAGGTCGGGAACTTCCTATGAAGGGCCAAATGAGGGGGGTAATGAGGAAAGGAAGGGAGAAGAAGAGAGTGTGAATGAAAAAAAGAGAGTTGAGAAAGAAAATGTTGATGAGATAGAAGGAGGTTCGGAGAAGAAGAAGCTTGACAATGAGAAGACAACTTCAATTCCTAGTGAGGCTAGGAATCTTGATGGACCGATTCCTTTTCTAGGTCGATTTTCGGAGAGGAAGTTGAATGACAAGTTTGCAAAATTCCTTAGTGTGATGAAGAATTTGCACATCAACCTCAAAGATATTCTCACCAACAAGAGGAAGCTCAATGATGAGCTTATCAACCTTCAACATCAAGTGAGTGCTCTTGTCCAAAATAAGATGCCCAAGAAGGAAAAAGACCCGGGAAGCTTCACTTTGCCGGTGAAAATCGGGAACATGGAAGCGAGGGGCGCCTTAGCCGATCTTGGAGCTAGTGTTAGTTTAATCCCTCTATTCATTACTCAGAAACTAAATGCAGAGATGATCCCAACAAGGAAGACAATTCAATTGGCTGGTAGGTCGGTGAAATCACCTTGTGGAGAGCTTGAGGATGTTCCAATACAAGTGGGACACATCTACGTGCCTTGTGACTTTGTAGTTATGGATATGGAGGAAGATGTCAACACCCCTTTGATCTTGGAACGTGAAGCTCTTAAAACTTTGGGGCGGTCATCAATTGCAAGAACAACCTCATCACATGTGAGGTGGCTGATGAGAAGATTGTCTTTGAGTATTCTAAGTTGCTCAAGACCCCCATGGTTGAAAAATGCTATAGAGTCGATGTTGTGAATGAGGAGTTAGATCGCTCGGGGAGGGTCATGATGAAGCCTCAAGATCTAATGGTAAAAGCTCTTACATGCAAGGAAGAGTTCCACTCTTAGGAGGCAAGAGAATTTGTCATGGCAATGGAGGAATCCTCAAAGGAGGAGGTTGAAAAACAAGTTGAGATCGAGCTTGAGTCCAAGAAGGAGAAATTTGAGGAGAGTTCTAAGCCTCCTCCCAAGGTAGAACTCAAGCCTCTTCCCCCTTCTTTGAAATATGCTTATCTTGATAAAGAGGGAAAATACCCTATTATAGTCAATGCTACCCTAGATGGTCTTAATTTGTAAAAACTACTTGATGTTTTGAGAAAATATAAGGATATGATAGGGTATAGCATTGATGATATCAAAGGTATTAGCCCTTCTTTATACATGCATCATATTCATCTTGAAGATGATCATTCCACCTCTATTGAACCTCAAAAGAGGTTGAACCCCAACTTCTAAGAGGTTGTCAATTAAGAAAGAAATTTTGAAACTACGTGAGGCGGGCATTGTTTAGGGTAATTTCACCCTGCCACGTGGCCCAATCAGAGGGTGACACGTGTCAGCCCCAAATTGGTCCAAGATGGACCAATTCCTGCTCGACACGTGTCATTCAAGAAATCAAGGGAAAAGGCGGCCTTCAGGCCCAAATCCTGAGAATGCCGCAAAACGGCGCAGCCCACCAATGATTAGGGTTCAGTGACCTAATCAGGGGCACAATTCCCAATTGTTTCGGGGGTTTTTGTCCCTCGGGAGAGTTACAACACTGAAACTGGATCCAACTGAAGATGCCTGTACCTGCAAAGCAAACGGACCGCCGGATGGTCGGTGGTCCGCCTCCGAAGACTAAGTCAGTAAATATTCGGAGATAAAATGTGCGGAAGTAAAGTTATCTGCTTGGATTCCAAGCTCAGGTAAAGTGCTGTGTGTTCCCTGAAAACGACAGCTCTGTGGTAAGTGACGTATTGTCTCGTATTGTGTGTCAAAAATTCTCTCTTTTTTCGTCCCCCGTCATAAATGACGTAATGTCCCTATTTATAGAGTAGAGTGTGCCCTCCTAGGATCTCGTGACCTAGGAGTTAGGTCACGCCGTTTTGCGGCGCCTTGGGATTTGGGCCTTAGAAGGCCGCCATCCCAGGGCCAATACCTGAGTGACACGTGTCTCTGTGCCCAAAAGGATTCTAAAGCACCTTTTGGGTGACACGTGTCGCCGACTGAAGAGTCCCTGCTGGACCTTCAGTCCACGTAGGACGGAGAAGAGTCCTCCCTCCACGTGTCATCATTCCGTAGGTCCAAATGGCACCTACATGGAGGACACGTGGCACTTTCTGATTGGGCCACTTGGCCGGGTATAAAATACCCAAATCATTTGCCCCTCACAGGGGACACGTGCATTGCACGCGACTCCTGTGACAGGTGTTAGTATCTGAGTGGTCAGATTCAAAAATTACTGGAGGGAAAAATTAGGGTTTTTACCCCCCTATAAATAGTAAGGTTTGACCCCCCTCTTGGATTCACACCTTGGCGAATCTCTGGAGAATCTTGGACTTTTTGACTTAAAGAATCTCAAAATTCCCTAAGCGTTTTTCAAGCATCCGACACTCGGCTACCAGTTCGACTGTTCTTTAGTCAACCAGGCGTCTTTCTCCCTTCTTCTAAAGGTAACGCCTGTATTTTCTTTTTACTCTTCATTTTTTCTTTGTTTTCGAAAAAATGGTTCCCCAATTGCATGCGGCACGGCGTAGGATAGTGATCAGCCGGTCACCGGGGACGGCTGAATCTAGAACTAGCAGTGCCGAATGCTTGGCCAAAGACCCTGCTTTGCGAACTTCTCCGAATCCGACCGTTTCCGTGTCTGTGCAGGACACTATGGCCAGAATCAAAAGAACAGCAAGGCAGTGTAGCTCTGATGGAGTTTTCTACCATTCAGATGGGTCGACTGTTTTTTCTGACGGCTCAATAAGAGTGCCTCGAAGTGAGCTGTCGGAACACCCTGACAGCCCCTCCTATCTTCCTCCTACCCCCACTTATTACCATTCGCCCACATCCAGTGGAACTCCCAGTGATGGAATCCTGAGGGAGGCGGATGAAGAATATCAACCCGGGCCTTCTGGACAGGCGCCGGAAGAGAGTCTAGGGGAGGACCCCGCTGGCACCAGTCGGCGGTCCCCTAGCTCTGATGAGAGTTCTGATGACGAGTCGGCCTCGTCATCTTCTTCAGAGAATGCCTCCGTAACTTCAGAGGAGGCTAGATCAAACATAGATTCTGCTAGAGAGTCCCTGGCAGTGGATAGGGGGGAAAGCTGGGCCGAGCCGATTGCTTCCAGGCGCTTGGAAAGAGCCCCCTACTTTCAGCATGTTCCGCCAGGCAGGCGGAGTGCCATGGCATCCGGCCTTGCCAATTTTAGGCGCAAGGTCGTCCTAGGCTATGGCTACTCTTTGTCGGTCCCTAACGAGGGCGACACCATAACCTGGCCGAGCCTGGCCAGCTATCAAGACAAAGCATTCGGCTGCTATGAAGCGGCCTTCCAGGCTGGCCTCCGCTTCCCTCTCCATCCGGCCGTGGAGAGGATCTTGGACGGATACCAACTGGGTATCTGGCAACTTGTACCCAACTCCTGGATCAATATTCTGGGGTACGTTGCCGCCTGTGAGATGCTGCAAGTGGAGGCGAGTTTTGAAGCGTTCGCCCACATGCACTATCTAAGCAGGGCGCCTGCTAGGGGCGGTGAAGGCTGGTACACCTTGACCACTTGCAAGGGGTACATGATGGCTGTTGGCAAAGAGAACAAGTGGAAAGACTGGAGGACTAAGTTTTACATAGTCAAGTCTTCCGATAGCCGCCTGAACCAAAAGTATAACAGGTGGAATAAGGATCCACCTCTCCTTGCAGGCAGGAGCGCATTGCCGCCTATTCCCAGGCGGGCAAAGGAGGAGATCATGGACGCGGGGTTGTTTACCGTGTCCGTGTGGACGAATGATGAGGGGGACAAGGAGGTCACCCCTCAATGCTATCTCCCTTTGTACAAGTGGTTTGAAGAAGGGACATTCTTAGCCGCCTGTGGGCTAAGTTCTGAGATGCCGAGAGGTAGTCGGCCGTCTGTTTTATATGCCATTTACCTTTGCTTTTCAGTACTTGTTTAATGATGCTAATCACTTGTTCATTTTTGCAGACAAAGCAATGGAAAAGCTCTCGGCCACAAGGAAGCCGGCTGTATCTGCTGCTCGATACAGGTCGAATGTCCTAAACAGGGCAGAAGTAACCACTCACACCAAAGTGGACGAGCAGAAAACTGGCGGCACCTCCAAGGTAGAAAATTGTTATTCATTTCTGACCAATATTAAATTTGCCCGAATGATTTCTAACGAGCGTTTAACTGGTGTTGATGTAGGGTGCGCCTTCCAAATCTCCTTCAAAACCATCCGACCCTAAAATCCAAAAGACTAGGGCGGGTGATGTGAGCGCATCCGGCAAGGGCGGCCGGAAGCACATTGCTCATAGGCCCAAGAAGGGCCCAGACGCCTCTTCTCTCGAAGCTGAAAAGGAGATCAGCAAACCGGATGCCCAGAGGGCATCGAAGGGTGGCTTTAAGCAACCCACCACTGCTGTCGGCTCAGCAGGAGAGAAGAGGAGCCTAGGGAGAGAGGAGGAACAGAAGGACGACGGTAAAATCCATTCGCCTTTATTGTTCTTTCATTTAGAGGTGCTTGAGTTATTTTTTCTAACTTTCTCTCCTTCTCAGTTCCTGTGCAGAGGCCGACTGTTGTCCAGATGGCCAAGTCCATGCTGAGGGCGGTTGATCCTGACGACAAGGCGTCTGTTAGAGGAGTCGGCACCCTTGACTTGGATGACATCTTGGGGAACCTCTGCGAGGTTTGAGTTTTAGCTCAAGCAATTTTTTTTATTAAGCATTATTGCTTTTTCCGCCTGGTTTTAATCATTCGGCTCTTTTGCAGGCCATGCTGCGCGTCCATGGGCTTAGGCAACCCCTCAAGGAGAAATCCAAAGAGGTAACAGTCGCTAAAGCTCGGGCCGAGTCTGCCTTGGATCGAGCTCAATTTGATATTGCTCAGAATGAGTATCTGACGCTTGATATGATGTATTCGCAGGCGGAAGCCAATATGCAGGTGAAGAAGGACCTGGATTCGGCCCGCCTGCGCATCATTTCCCTTAAGAAAGAGATTACAACTCTTAAGGAGAAGCTCGAGCCTCTTCAAGATGCCAAAGAAGAGGCCGAGAGAGCCAAGCAGAAGGTGGGCCGCCTGGAGCAGCGCCTCAGCAACCAGGAGCATCAGCTGAAGTCCAAGTTTGAGTCCGTGGCTGATCAAGAGAGAGAGGATCTTGTTAAGAAAATGATGAGCGATTATGAAGCCATCATGCGGGACACTTGGGCGGCTGTACAGCCGGATTCGGACTATCAGATTTGGAAATCCAAATTTGACGAAGCCAGCAAAGCGTTCGACGCTCGCCTTATTGAAGAGGCTGAGAATGCTGAGGCCGAGGAAAGTTCTGGGTCCGACTCTTCTGGGGAGTCGTCCTCTGGTGGCGAGGAGGAGGATCAGGCGGAGGAGCCAGAGAAAAAGGAGGAAGAGCAGCCGAAGGACGACAAGCCGGCTGCCACTGAAGAGGCTCTCCCCTGATCACTTAAGCTTTTATGTTTTTCTGCGGCCAAATGGCCATGTACTTTTCTTTTCCGGCCTGTGTGCCGAGTATTTGTATCTTTACCGACCGAGGGGTCGGGTAATTTGACAATCTTTCTGGCTTTGCCAGATAACACTCTTAACCAATCGTCTGGTGACGATTGGTCTTTTTTAATTTAAATCCTTCGGCTATTTGGCTGAAGTTATCCATATTGTTGTTGTCCTTTGCATTTTGAATTTTTCATTGCATGTTTTTGGCTAAGTATTATAACCTGTATACCATGCGAATGTTCTTGCCCCTGGACAGATGTCGGGTGGTTTCGGTTTATTGGATTGATTGACTTAGAAATTTTTGATTCTTAGAAGAGTATGCATGGTTTCTAAGTCAATCAATCACTATGGTGATTGCCCCAAACCACGCGGCAGACGTCCATCCAGAATTGGCAAACATAAGTGTTCATTCGGCCATTGGCTCGAACTAAATCAAATTTTCAACTTAGCTAATTTGCCAAGGGTAAACCTCCGCTTGTTCTGCCCCATAAGCAAAAACAAGCGCCTCCGGCCATAGGCCTCTTTGAGATAAAATGCTAAGTTTGTAACTTAACCAATTTTCTTTAAAAATAATTGTCCGCCTGTCTTGCCCCATAGGCAAGGATCAGACGTCATCCGGCCAATAGCCTCAATAATTGCTAAGTAGTTAACTTAACTTGTACAAAATATTCCGCCTGTTTTGCCCCTGAGCAATAACAGGCGCATCCGGCTTTATGCCTCAATTAGCCTCTACTCATGAAACAGTGACGACTGCGTTAAATAGAAAATTCAGGTCTTTTAGATTTCACTTTCGATTAAAACAAACGACTTCGAATGCTGCCTTAGCATTCGGTAGGGCCGCTTGATATGTTCGTAGAGCAATGTGCCACCCAAATGGGAGATGCTTCTCCTCGACGAATTCGCCCAAATGGACGTCGCCGGTTATCTGACTCATGTTGGAGCAGACGGTCATGCTCATGTTGGAGCAGACTGTGACCATGTGGTCTCTTTTTGTTTATTAACATCCGGCCATAGGCCTCATCATGTTTTTATCTGGCCTTAGGCCTCTTAAATGATCAAGTAAATATTCATCAAGTGTTGGTGTAAACTTGATGAATTTCGTAGGGACGACTGTTCTAAAACAATCGGCTCCTTCAGAGGGATTGGGGCGTCTGCTGTTGGGACAGACGTTTTCCAGACATATTGGCCGTCTGTATTTGATACAGGCGGCACTTAAAAAACTTAAATAAAAAGACAAGTTGGGAAATGAAGGCATATTCTCATTAACTATACGTGAGATTTACAAAATTGAGGTCTTTACATTCGTACTTAGAAGTAGTACTTTTTCAAGTTGTCTACATTCCAAGTTCTGGGCAGCTGCCTGCCGTCTGGTTCTTCCAGGCGGTAGGTGCCGTCTCTTATCTCCTCATAAATTCGGTAGGGGCCTTCCCAATTTGGGGTTAGCTTTCCCTGTTCATTCGCCCTACCGACTGCCTCCATTTTCCGTAGCACAAAGTCCCCCACTTTGAGAGGACGCTTGTGTACTCTTTTGTTATAAGCCCGAGTCATTCTCAGACGGTATATCTCATGACGCAAGGCAGCATTGCCCCTGCGTTCTGGAAGTGAGTCCAATGCTAGGCGCATGGCCTCCCAATTTGCCTCTTCATCATACAACATGATTCGAAGGGTAGGCTCATAGTGCTCGATGGGCAGAACAGCTTCTGCACCATACGCCATTAGGAACGGGGTTTCTCCCGTTGCCCCTTTAGCAGTCGTTCTGATGGACCAAAGGACGTGTGGTAATTCATCCGCCCAAAGGCCACCAGCCCGCTCAATCTTCTTTTTAATCCCGTCTGAGATTAACTTGTTGAAGGCTTCGACCTGGCCGTTTGCTTGCGGCCGGCCGACTGATGCGAAAAAGCTTGAGACCCCCTGATCTCCCAGCCAAGTCTTGAGTTGGGGCGTCTCAAATTGAGGACCATTGTCAAAAACCATAGACATAGGTACCCCGAAACGAGTGATTATGTTCCTCCAGATAAAGGAAATGACGTCTTTAGTCTTGATGTTTTTGACTGCCTCAGCCTCTACCCACTTGGTAAAGTAATCCACAGCCACCAATATATAGCGCTTGCCGCCTGGTGCAGTTGTATATGGCCCCAGAATGTCCATGCCCCATTTGGCAAAGGGTATTGGGCTGTGGATGGCCGTCAGGTCTGTAGCCGGACGATGGATGAGCTTGCCAAACTTTTGGCACTTGTCACATTTTTTCACCATTTCCATGGCATCCGACTCCAGAGTTGGCCAAAAGTAAAGCCGCCTGGCCTTGGCCGCGAGGGATCTGCCGCCTATATGGGAGGCGCAGAATCCCGAATGCAACTCTTCGAGAACTTCCTTCCCCTTTTTCAGGGGTAACAGGGGTTTCAAAAAGCCAGCCCTGAAGAGCTCTCCTTGCCGCAACTCAAAGTTAGCTGCTCGTTTTTTAAGAACAGCCGCCTCCCGTGGTGAGTCAGGGAGCGTGCCGTCTGCAAGGTAGGTCAGGATGCTGTCCATCCAAGTTGAGCTTCGGTCAAGGATTCCAATGGGGTCTTCCTCAGATATACTTCTTTTTTCCATGACCTCCCAAAAGACTAACCGAGGCGTTTCACAGGAGGCGGATGACGCCAGTTTGGACAGAGCATCCGCCTGATTGTTTGAAGACCTGGGCACTTGAGTTAGATGAAATTCTTCAAGTGACCCAACTTCACTCTTGACCGCCTGCAAATATTTTATCATGGCCGGATGAGTGGCCTCGTACGTTCCATTAACCTGGAGTACGACCAGTTGAGAATCAGAGCAGGCGGATATCTTCTTCGCCCCTGCCGCCTTGCAATACCGGATGCCGGCCAGCAGGGCCTCATACTCGGCCTCATTATTAGACACCTGAAACTTGAACCGTAGTGCGTATTCGTACTTATCTCCTTCAGGAGATTGACAGATAATCCCCGCACCACAGCCGTTCACAGTGGAGCTCCCATCCACATACACTTTCCAAACCTGGTCTGTATTGTCCGGAACAACCAGCCTTGTCATTTCGACAATAAAGTCAGCTAACGCTTGTCCCTTTATTGCCTTCCTTGGTTCGTAAGTGATTTCTAATCCTTGCATTTCAATCGCCCATTTGAGCATTCGTCCAGAAGACTCCAAGGTTGTGAGTGGCCGTTTGATCGGTTGGTCAGTATAGACCTCTACCGCATGCGCCAAGAAGTAAGGTTTAAGCTTCTTGATGGCCATGTAAAGGGCAAGGCCGAATTTCTCAACCATGGGGTACCGAAGCTCCGCGTTTCTTAGAACATGGCTTATGAAATACACCGGGAGCTGGATGCCGTCTCTTTCAGCTAAGAGGACAGCACTGAGGGCATGATCAGAGACGGCTAAGTACATGAAGAGCTTCTCTTTAGGCAAAGGGCTGACAAGCCTCGGCAAAGAGTGCAGATGAGTTTTTAGCTTTTGAAAGGTCGCCTCTGCATCATCCCCCCATTCAAAGTTTATCTTCTTTTTGATTGCCTGGAAAAAGTAGAGACACTTGTCGCCTGAACGGCTGAGGAATCTCCCCAGGGCCGCCAGACAACCTGTTAGTTTTTGCACTTCCTTCACAGTACGGGGCGACTGCATGTCAATTACCGCCTGTATTTTCTCAGGGTTGGCCTCTATTCCTCTTTGGTCAATCAAAAATCCGAGAAACTTCCCAGACTCAACACCAAAGACACACTTTTTTGGGTTAAGCATGACCTTGTGCCGCCTGAGTGTGGCGAATGTTTCTCGGAGATCAGCAAGGTGATCCGCCTGCTGTTTGGATTTGACTATCATATCATCAATGTACGCCTCTACATTCCTTCCGATTTGGTTAACGAAGACAGTATTAATCATTCGTTGAAAGGTAGCAGGCGCATTCTTCAAACCAAACGGCATCACCGTATAACAGAACAAACCTTGATCAGTGACGAATGCCGTCTTTTCTTGATCTTTTTTCCAGAGGGGGATCTGATGGAAACCTGAATAGGCGTCCATGAAACTCATCAGGGCATGTCCGGCTGTTGAGTCAACCAGACTGTCGATCTTAGGCAATGGATAGCTATCCTTTGGACAGGCCTTGTTGAGGTCCGTGTAATCAACACACATCCGCCAAGTTCCATTCGGCTTTTTTACTAACACAACGTTAGCTACCCACTCAGGGAAGTTGCACGGCCGGATGAACTTGGCATCTAACAACTTTTTTACTTCGGCAGCTGCCGCCTGACTTCTTTCTTCGCCGTGGTTTCTTTTCTTTTGCCGGATGGGCTTCTTTTTAGGATCCACGGCGAGTTTGTGGACAGCGAGATCCGGGCTGATGCCTGGCATCTCTTCCACATCAAAGGCAAAGATGTCTTTGAAATCCTTGAGCAGCTGGTGAAGGTTTTCACCCAACTTTGCAAAGGCAATCGTCCCCACCTTAACAGTTCGCTCTGGACGGCTATCATCCAGAGGGATATCAATGTGCTCTCCAGTAGGCTGGGGACGAAGATCATCCGGCCTTTCCCCGGTCAGTGATTGCTATTGCTTTTCTTTTTTGACCTCCACCAGCTGATCAGTCTTTCTTTTCTTTCCGGCTGGTGGGGCCGACTGTTCTTCCTTGACATCGTCAAGGTCAATCATTTGCTTGCCCCGGCCGGATGCTGCGGCCGCAGGCTTGACGTCCGAGAGATAACACTCTCGAGCCGTCTTTTGGTCCCCATTAAGGGAACCAACTGTTCCATCATCCTTCTCATACTTGAGTAGCATGAGAGCAGGGATGATGACGGCCTTACACTCATTAAGAGTGGGTCGGCCAAAGATGAGGTTGTAAGCCGTGAGCTCTTCAACCACTAGGAGACGGATGGTCATGTGTCGACCGTCTCCCCTGCTTCCCAGGCAGACAGGTAGGTCGATTCGTCCGACTGGGTGCACAAGTCCTCCTCCAAACCCAACTAAGGTGTGGGTGACCTCCATCATGCTATCCGGTTTGTACTTGAGATTGGACAAGCATTTGAGGCTGATGAGGTCAGAGGAACTTCCTGTGTCAATCAGAATTCGGCCAACCAGCTGGTTGGCGACTTTACATTCAATGACAACAGGGTCATCATGCGGCCGACGGACTTTGCCTCTGTCCTGTTCGGTGATGACAACTTTAGGGAAGGTGGATGTGCTAGATGTTTCCCCCTCCTCAACAGAATTGACCATCTTTCTTAGATGGTCCTTGGTACCCCGAATGGTCGGGCCACCACCGGCAAATCCGCCTGCTATCGTGTACACCGGTTCTTCATCAGTTTCGGCACTCACAGCAGGCTAGGGAGTCTTTTTCTTGGACTGCCCCAGATTTGCTTTTGAAGTCACTTTGGACTTCACATAGGACTTAAGCTGTCCTTTGTCGGCCAGTCGGTCGAGCTCCCGCTTGAGACTAAAGCAGTCGTTCGTGTCATGGCCAACATCCTCATGGAAATGGCAATGCTTGTTTTTGTTCCTATTTTCAGCGGAACCTTTCATAGCAGTCGGCTTTTCAAGAGTTAGCCGATCCTTAATTTCCAAAAGGATGGAGCAGCAGTCCTTGTGAAATTCGTACCTTGGGACGTACGATTTCCACTCTTTTTTCTTCTTCTGGGCCGGTTGATCAAAGTTATCAATGGCCCAGACTTGCTTTTTCTTTTTGCTCTCTTCTGGCTTAGGAGCCGGCTGAGCAGACCGAGTCTCTTTCTGCCGGTCGGACTTCTTATGGTCCGACTGCTTATTGGAGGAGCAGAGTTCGGTCGCCTGTATGTAGGCTTCCGCCTCTCGCAAGGCTCCTTGCAGAGTAAAGATTTGTTTGCGGACGAGTTCGTACTTAAAAGTAGACCCGTCCTTCAGACCCTTAAAGAAGTCTGTGAAGGCGACCTCATCAGACAGCCCATGAATCTGGATTCGGACCAGATTGAACCGCCTGACGTAGGATCGCAAACCTTCTCTATCTCCCTGCTGTACATTGCCCAAGTCAAGACTTGTCTTTTTGGCAGGGATGTTCATAGAGAAGTTTGATGCAAACAAGAACGCAAGCGTCTTGAAGCTATTTATGCAGCCAGCCGGCAGGTTGCCAAACCACTGCTGGGCTATGCCCTTCAGGGTGGCTGGAAAGCAACGACACCATGCGGCATCATCCAACCCTTGTAAATACATGAGGTGGGTGTATGCTAGCAGGTGGTCTTCTGGGTTGGAGGTCCCGTCATAGGCTCCAACCAGAATGTTTTTAACTTTGGCCGGCTGTACGGCTTCAGTTATTTCCCTGGAGAAAGCAGAGGGTTGATTTCCAAGGTGTTGCAGCCTAAGCTGCCAGTCCATCGGCTGATAGCCGTATGCCGCCTGTCCTCCATAGAGGGTAGGTTGCATGTAAGGTACAACTGGCGCCTGGTACAATGGCTGTGCCATGTACTGGGCGGGCTGAATCACATGTGGCCCAGACTGAACCCTTTGGCTGCTTGCTGGGGTCTCATGTACAGACTGGGAACACCTCACAGAGGTATTCCGAAAGCTATCATGATAAGTCGACGTTGAAGCCGACTCTGATTGCTGGGTTCTCCTCTCCTCAATGTATTGCCGAGCGTCAGAGAACGTTTTTTTGCTACCATCCGGCTGTATGTGCCGGATGGGTTTTCTTGCGCCCATTTCTGGGAAACGGAGCCGATTAAGGTCAAATTGGGGCCTGGCCTTCTCCTTAGGAGCAGGATGAGGAGTCGGCTGACGGTCCCTGACCGACTTCTGTTTGCCAGCTTGGGCTGGCTTCTTGGCCGACTACTCCTTTCTAGGAGTAGGCGACTTCTTTGAGGCGAGCTGCTTGATTTCACCCCTGAGGCTGCTCAGGAGTGACATTAGCTCATCCCGAGTGACGGGAGTTGATCCTGCCGCCTGGGAAGGATCAACCGGCCGCCCCGAAGGCTTCTTTGGCTGGCCAGCAGTTCTGCTTGGTCCTGCCTGAACATGGGGACGCTCTCGCCGTTCCTTACTGCGGATGCGTTTAGAGATGAGGGATCCATTTGGATCCACATAGGTTTCGACATCAGCGTCGTCACCTGAGTCATGGTCCGTTTGGACCAGTACATGATTTGGAGGCCGAATGGTCTCCGAATTTGGTACAAGCTCTTGTGCAGCCATTTCAGAGGTACTCTCCCCACAGACGGCGCCAAATGTTTTGGGGGTTTTTGTCCCTCGGGAGAGTTACAACACTGAAACTGGATCCAACTGAAGATGCCTGTACCTGCAAAGCAAACGGACCGCCGGATGGTCGGTGGTCCGCCTCCGAAGACTAAGTCAGTAAATATTCGGAGATAAAATGTGCGGAAGTAAAGTTATCTGCTTGGATTCCAAGCTCAGGTAAAGTGCTGTGTGTTCCCTGAAAACGACAGCTCTGTGGTAAGTGACGTATTGTCTCGTATTGTGTGTCAAAAATTCTCTCTTTTTTCGTCCCCCGTCATAAATGACGTAATGTCCCTATTTATAGAGTAGAGTGTGCCCTCCTAGGATCTCGTGACCTAGGAATAAGGTCACGCCGTTTTGCGGCGCCTTGGGATTTGGGCCTTAGAAGGCCGCCATCCCAGGGCCAATACCTGAGTGACACGTGTCTCTGTGCCCAAAAGGATTCTGAAGCACCTTTTGGGTGACACGTGTCGCCGACTGAAGGGTCCCTGCTGGACCTTCAGTCCACGTAGGACGGAGAAGAGTCCTCCCTCCACGTGTCATCATTCCGTAGGTCCAAATGGCACCTACATGGAGGACACGTGGCACTTTCTGATTGGGCCACTTGGCCGGGTATAAAATACCCAAATCACCAATGACCCTATAAATAGGGAGATGTCCCTCATTTTGAGGGCACGTTTTACCATTTATTACACCTGCTTTCTCTTACATCAGAGAAATATCTGAGCTCGGAATCCAGGCAGATCCCCACCTAAATTTCCGTACTCTTTATTCCTTTTCAAGTTACTAACTTGATCGTTGGAGGCGGAACACCACCCAACGGGTGTCTCCGTTATTTTGCAGGTACAGACCGGCCAGACCAGACTTCGTGACGTAAATCTCCCGAGGGACAAAAACACCCAAAACATTTGGCGCCGTCTGTGGGGAGAGTACCTCGAAGATGGTTCAAGAGTCTGTACCACCCCCTAACCGTCTGGGTGAAGACCTAGAAGTTTTTACAGACCATGAGGAGAATGGGGATCCTCAGGTCGAAACCTCTACAGCCGAAGACGACTCCCTTAGAGTCAAGCGCATCCGGCCCAGAGAGACTCTGGAGCGGGGCGCCTCCCAGGCGGGTCCGAGCAGACCCCCTGGGCAGCCGGAAGGGGCAACCCAAACGGCAGCTGGATCAGCCCCCGTCACCCGAGACGAACTCATGAGGTTCATGTCCAAGTAAAGGCCAGTCGGCGAAGAAGACTCCTCTAGAGAAGGGGAAGTCAGTCAGAAACCGGCAGCCCACTCCCCATCCAAAGGAGAAGGCAGCCGGGACCATTGATTGGTCAAAAATTCTCCTTCCTGGGGGGAACACCAATAACACTCGTCGGCCTCAACAGCCGGTGAGAAGTAAAAAATCAACTCTTGATGCCCGGGAAATCATCAACCGGAAGAGAAATCCATCGCTGTTTGAGTCGGCTTCAACGTCGAATTTCCCAGACAGCTTCAACAACATTTCTGCAGGAAGTGCACCTTCCTTGCATGAGAGTTAGACGGGCGGTAATACCATCCATACTGGCCCTCATATGATCGGAGTTGTCCCGTATGTGCCTACTCAGGCCTACGGGCAGTATCCTCCTCACTTCATGCAGCCGGCCTTCTTTGGGGGTCAGGCGGCATACCCAAACGTCCAACCATTGGACTGGCAGCTTCGCCTGCTGCGCCTGGGTGAACAACCTTCAGCGTTCACTCGGGAGATAACCGAGGCGGCTCAGCCGGCCAAGGTTAAGAATGTGTTGGTTGGTACCTATGACGGTACCTCCAACCCGGAAGACCACCTCATGGCGTACACCAACCTCATGTATTTGCAGGGGTTGGATGATGCCACATGGTGTCGGTGTTTCCCGGCTACATTGAAGGGCATTGCCCAACAATGGTTTGGCAATCTGCCAGCCGGATCCATCGATAGCTTCAAGAAGCTTGCCTTCCTGTTTGCTTCCAACTTCTCAATGAACATCCCTGCTAAGAAAACGAGCCTTGATTTGAGCATTGTTAAGCAGGGAGAGAAAGAAGGGCTGCGCTCATATGTCAGACGGTTCAATCTGATAAGAATCCAGATTCAAGGACTGTCTGACGAGGTAGCTTTTACAGACTTTTTTAAGGGTCTGAGAGACGGGTCGACCTTTAAGTTCGACCTCGTCAGAAAAGGGGCTTTCACCTTACAGGCGGCCCTGAGGGAGGCGGAAAGTTATATTCAAGCTACCGACCTCTGCTCGCCTGGTAGCCAGTCGGACTCTAAGAAGTCTGACAAGCAGAAAGACAACCGGCCTGCTCAGCCGGCAAAAAAGAAAGAAGAGAGCAAGAAGAGAAAAGAAGTCTGGGCGGTTAGTGACTCTGACCAGCCGTCCCAGAAGAAAAAGAAAGAGTTTAAACCGTACGTCCCCAAGTATGAGTTTAACAAAGACTCCAACTCCATCCTCATGGAGGTAAAGGACCGGCTGTCCATTGAGAAGCCGAATCCTATGAAGAGTTCTGTCCAGTCACGGAACAAGAATAAATTCTGCCAGTTCCATGAGGAAGTTGGCCATGACACCAACGACTGCTTCAGTCTTCAGCGTGCGTTGGACCGTCTGGCTAACAAAGGGCTGTTGAAGTCCTACATTTCTAAGTCCCCAGCCGGAGCAAAAAAGAAAAACAAGGGTCAGTCCTCCAAGACTACCTCCCAGCTTGCTAGTAGTTCGGATACCGACAAGGAGCCGGTCTACACTATAGCAGGCGGGTTCTCATGTGGTGGCCCTACCATTCGGGGCACCAAGAGCCATCTTCGAAAGATGGACAAAGATGATGATGAGCAGGCGGAAGCCAGCTCCTCCTTCCCAGACGTCCTGATCACTGAGAAGGACAGGGGCAGCGTCCGCCGCCCGCATGATGACCCGGTGGTCATTGAATGTAAGGTTGCCAACCAGCTGGTTGGACGGATCCTTATAGACACCGGCAGCTCATCAGACATCATCAGCCTCCGGTGCCTGCAAAAGCTGAAATACAATGTCAGCAACATGCATCCGGTCACCCACCCCTTGGTGTGTTTTGGAGGTGGGATGGTCTACCCAGCCGGGAGAATTGACTTACCCATCCGGCTGGGGGAGAAAGGCCAGGGACGACACATTGTCGTCAGATTCTTGGTCGTTGAGGAGTTGACCGCCTATAATATCATTCTTGGCAGGCCAACCCTCAACGTAGCCAAGGCGGTAATCATCCCTTCCCTCATGCTCATCAAGTATGAGAGGGATGACGGCTCTGTTGGTTCCTTGAATGGGGATCAGAAGACGGCCCGAGAGTGCTATCTCTCAGCCGTTCGAGATACCATGGCCCAGGCGGTCAGGAACCAATAGACCTTGACAATGTCAAGGATGCCGACCCAACTCCCGCCCCACCAGCAGCCGATAAGAAAAGAAAGGCACCTCTGCTGGTGGAGGTGAAGAAGGAGAAAAAATAGCAATCACTGACCGGTGAGCGGTCAGATGAGCTCCGTCCCCAACCGGCTGGCGAATGCATTGATCTCGTTCTGGATGACAGCCGTCCAGAACGTACTGTTAAGGTTGGGACGGTTGCGCATGCTACTTTGGGTGCAAGCTTGCACCTTCTACTGAAAGAATTCAAAGACATTTTTGCCTTTGAAGTGGAAGAGATGCCAGGCGTCAGCCCGGATCTCGCTGTCCACAAACTCGCCGTGGATCCCAAAAATAAGCCCATCCGGCAAAAGAAAAGAAACCACGGCGAGGAAAGAAGTCAGGCGACAGCTGCCGAAGTCAAAAAGCTGCTAGATGCCAGGTTCATTCGGCCTTGTAATTTTCCCAACTGGGTGGCCAATGTGGTCCTTGTTAAGAAACCGAATGGGACCTGGCGCATGTGTGTTGATTAAACAGACCTCAACAAGGCGTGTCCAAAGGACAGTTATCCGCTTCCAAAGATCGACAGTCTGGTCGACTCTACAGCCGGCCACGCCTTGATGAGTTTTATGAATTCCTATTCCGACTTCCATCAGATACCCCTGTGGAAAAAAGATCAAGAGAAGACGGCCTTCGTCACTGATCAGGGGTTATTTTGTTATACTGTGATGCCGTTTGGCTTGAAAAACGCGCCTGCCACTTTCCAACGGATGATTAATACGGTCTTTGTTAATCAGATTGGGAGGAATGTGGAGGCGTACAATGATGACATGATAGTCAAATCCAAGCAGCAGGCGGATCACCTTGCTGATCTCCGAGAAACCTTCACCACACTCAGACGACATAAGGTTATGTTAAATCCTAAGAATTGCGTCTTTGGTGTTGAGTCTGGGAAGTTTCTCGGATTCCTGATTGATCAAAGGGGGATAGAGGCTAACCCTGAGAAGATACAGGCGGTGATAGACATGAAGTCACCCCGTTCTGTCAAGGAAGTCCAGAGACTCACCGGTTGACTGGCCGCCTTGGGAAGATTCCTCAGCCGGTCAGGCGACAAATGCCTCTACTTCTTCCAAGCAATCAGGAAGAAGACCAGATTTGAATGGGGGGATGATGCTGAGACGGCGTTCCAAAGGTTGAAAGAGCATTTACACTCTCTACCTAGGTTGGTCAGCCCTTTGCCTAGGGAGACGTTGTACATGTACTTAGCCGTCTCAGACCATGCCCTCAGTGCCGTTCTCCTTGCTGAGCGAGACGGCGTTCAGCTCCCGGTTTACTTTATTAGCCATGTTCTTAAAAATGCTGAACTCCGGTACCCCATGGTTGAAAAATTTGGTCTTGCTTTGTATATGGAATTTAAAAAATTAAAGCCTTACTTTTTGGCACATCCGGTGGTGATCTACACGGACCAGCCACTCAAGCGGCCAATGTCTACCTTG
Source organism: Chenopodium album (assembly GCF_948465745.1). NCBI lineage: Eukaryota > Viridiplantae > Streptophyta > Magnoliopsida > Caryophyllales > Amaranthaceae > Chenopodium > Chenopodium album. The sequence goes on along the minus strand of NC_137834.1, from coordinate 39,205,793 downwards.
GACTCATCCGGGAGAATGTTGAAATGGGCTATTGAAATGCAAAGTCTTGAAATCACTTACGAACCAAGAAAGGCAGTGAAGGGTCAGGCGTTTGCCGACTTCATTGTAGAAATGACTCGTCCGGTGGCTCCGGATAATCTTGATCAGGTTTGGAAAGTGTATGTAGACGGGAGCTCTACAAAGAACGGTTGTGGTGCAGGCGTAATTTATGAGTCTCCTGAAGGAGACAGATTTGAGTATGCACTACGCTTCAAGTTTCAGGCCTCTAACAATGAGGCGGAATATGAAGCCCTGCTAGCCGGCATGCGTATGTGTAAGGCGGCGGGGGCCATGAAAATTGACGCCTACTCTGATTCTCAATTGGTTGTTAGCCAGTATGAGGGAAGTTATGAGGCTACCCATCCGGCTATGATCAAATATCTTCAGGCAGTCAAAGAGGAGGCCGGGGCACTTGAGGAATTTCGACTGAACCAAGTGCCTAGGTCTGAAAATAACCAGGCGGATGCGTTGTCAAAACTGGCATCTTCCGCCTGCCATGATACGCCTCGGTCTGTCTTTTGGGAAGTTCTGGAAAAGAGAAGCATCAATGAAGATCCCATTGGAGTTTTGGACCGAAGCTCTACCTGGATGGATGGCATCCGGGCTTATCTCTCAGACGGCACACTTTCTGATTCGCCACAGGAAGCAGCCGTCCTGAAGAAGCGAGCTGCAAGCTTCGAGTTGAAAAATGGAGAACTCTTCAAGGCGGGGTTTCTGAAGCCTTTGTTGAAGTGTGTCACCCCAGAAAAAGGGAAAGAAGTTCTCGAAGACTTGCACTCGGGATTCTTCGCCTCCCACATAGGCGGCAGGTCCCTAGCCGTCAGAGCCAGACGACATTACTTTTGGCCCACTCTTGAGGCAAACGCCAAGGAATTGGTGAAAAAATGTGACAAGTGCCAAAAGTTTGGAAAACTTATTCATCGTCCGGCTACTGATCTGACGGCCATCCACAGTCCAATCCCGTTTGCAAAGTGGGGTATGGACATTCTGGGTCCCTACACGCCTGCTCCAAGCGGAAAGCGCTATATCTTAGTGGCTGTGGATTATTTCACCAAGTGGGTTGAGGCTGAGGCGGTTAAAAACATCAAGACCTCAGACGTCATTTCCTTCATCTGGAAGAATGTTATCACCCGGTACGGGGTACCCATGTCTATGGTGTTTGATAATGGTCCTTAGTTTGAGACGCCTCAGCTAAAAACTTGGTTGGGAGATCAGGGGATCTCAAGTTGTTTTGCATCTGTTGGCCGGCCCCAAGCAAACGGCCAAGTTGAAGCTTTTAACAAACTTATCTCAGACGGCATTAAAAAGAAAATAGAAAGAGCCGATGGCTTATGGGCAGAAGAATTAATCCATGTCCTATGGGCCATCCGGACAACAGCGAAAGGGGCAACCGGTGAAACCCCATTTCTCATGGTTTACGGTGCTGAGGCCGTCTTGCCCATCGAACACTACGAGCCGACTCTCAGAGTCATGCTGTATGATGAAGAGGCAAATTGGGAAGCAATGCGCCTGACATTAGATTCACTCCCAGAGCGCCGGGGCAATGCCGCCTTGCGTCATGAGATTTACTGTCTGAGAATGACTAGAGCCTACAACAAAAAAGTACACAAGCGTCCTTTGAAAGTTGACGACTTATTGTTACGAAAAATGGAGGCAACCGGTAGGGCCAATGAGTTGGGAAAGCTAACACCAAATTGGGAAGGTCCCTACCGGATCTATGAAGAAGTAAGGGACGGCACCTACCGCCTGGAAACTCCAGACGGCAGGTGCCTGCCTAGAACTTGGAATGTAGACAATCTAAAAAAGTATTACTTCTGAGAATGTAAACTTTTTGTAAACAGTGAGTCAGTTAATGAAGATTCAGACTTTGTTTGCAAAATTATTGTTTGATTATCCATCCGGCAGATTCCCCATCTACCTAACTAAGTTTGATACTTAGTAAAGGTTACATTTGTTTATCCACCTAGGTAATGCTCGGATCCCTTGTTTATTTAAGTTGGATACTTTGTTTATTCAACTGCTTGACTATCCGCCTGGGTAATACTCAGACGGACTCTCCATTTATCTAACTAAGTTTGATACTTAGCATAATCAAGTATTTGCCCGTCTGTCTGGGTAATACCCAGAAAGACTCGTTTGCTTAAAAAACCAAGTTCGATACTTAGTTTAAATTCAACACTGATTAAGAAACTAAGCACAAAAACGTTTAGTGGCTACACAACCGGTCTCAAACAAGACCAGAGGCTAAAATGGCCGGATGGTTGCTCTTTTTATAAAATCGCCTGTCCCAACATGGACAAAGGCGTCCGGCGACACCCCTCCGGGTGCAATCGTTGCAGAGAACAGATTATTTGTCGGTTCTACGTATCCATGCAGACGGCAAAAATTGAACAACCAAATTGGTCAACTCATAGCCGTCTGACCGAAATAACCTACGAAGAACGAATAAGTTCCTAAATACCGGATGCCCATAGGCATCAGTCGGTCACCGACTGAAGTTCTCACTTAGGTTATTTATTCCAAAAATTGCATCTCACCCCAATTGGGGTAAGAGTTCAATGGCTATGAAATCTCTACCAAGACGGACATAAGCCGTCTGGGTAGTGACTGAAACTCCTGTTGGTGTACGGCTGTGCACTTGGTTTGGGGCAATCACTACTGTGATTGATTGACTTACAAACATATCATGCTCTTTGCAGCATCAGACGTTTTCAAGTCAATCAACCAGCTCCAATTGAAACCAATCACACAGCCGTCTAGGGGCAAGGCCAGCCAGACTATTGACTAGTTAGGCAAGAAATCGCCGCATGCTTTTCATAAGTTAGGCAAAAATAAAAAATTAAAAATTCAAATGCAAAATGATCAAAACCGACTTTGTCGGTGCATTTCATAAAAGTCCATTCAACCAAACGGTTGCAATGGATCAAATGTTAACCGGACCCCGTCCGGGAGAAAGTAATTGTTAATTAACCCGGCTCCACAGCCGGTAAATACAAGGATACTCGGCACGCAGGCCGGAAAAAGTAAGTTTTGGCATACAGCCGCTGAATAAAAAGAAAATTAAAGGAAAGCAAAGATTGGCATACTGCCGCTGAAGGGTCAGTTCTGGCCTGCAGACGGAGCCTCCTAGTCCTCTCCCTTCTCCTCATTGTCTGAGGGAATTTCCTGCGCTTCACCAGGACCAGGAAGCTCAGGCGCGGACGGCTCATTGTTGCTGAACCAGGCTTCAAAGGAGGCAGGCTCTGGCTTGCCTTGCTCTCTCAAGTACACCACGTACTCGGCATAACTGTGCGCCATTGTCCAGATGCTATAATCAGCGTCTGGATACAAGGCAGCCCAAGCAATCTTCATACGGGCGTCGTTGTCAGCATCACTCTCAGCAACAAGGCGGTTTTGCTCCGCCTCTAGGGTTGATGCAAAGTTTTTCTGAGCTTGAGCAGCATCCTTCTCCAGCCTCTCAACCTTGGATTTCAGTTTGCCAAGGTCCGCCTGGGTCTTCTTGAGCGCCTCTTCATCCTGTTTTGCGCTCTCGTCTGCTTTCTTCTGGGCCTCCTCCGCCCCCTTCTTGGCCGTCTCAGCATCCGTTACCCGCTGGTCGGCCGCCTTCAGATCTAGCTCCAGCTGCTGGATTCTAGACGCCTGTGTCATAATTATTGCTTTAGTTTCAAGTTCATTTACGATAGTTGAGTGGAAAGCAATATTATCAGCGTCTATGGCGGACTTCTTGGCCCTTTTTACCTCTTCCCGTTTGCCGGAATAAGGACGTTTGAGCCCGTCCACCCGCTGCATGGCCTGCAAAAAGCAGGCGGTATAAGAATTACCGGCGGGGTGAAACACTTAGAAAAAAAAGTAACATTGAATTGACAAGTTTCTTACCTCAGCCAGAAGGGACAGAATGCGTTCAAGGTTGAACGTCTCTATCCCAGGGATATTGTCCTTATCCCTCTTCCGGACGGCCTCCAGCATGGCCTTGGCATGCTTCTGGACGTCTGGCCAGCGGGGAGATTGATCTGCACCACAATCAATACGTGATGAGTGCGAAACTAAGGCAGCACCTGTTTGTTGCCGACCGTCTGAGGATGACGTCTGTTAGGAGTGGGATTTCACCCGTAAAGGCTACCCCAGCTCAAGCGGGGATTCAAAAGGGTTCTTACCTTCAGAGCCGGCCAAGCAGGAGACGCTTGCGGGCGTGGTGAACCCCGCGGCTTCTGAGGGGTTGGAAAGATCAAGGCACACGCTGCCGCCTACCTTCTCGAGTCGCCCCGATATCCGCATTGTCTTAGCCCCGGCTGAGGCGCCAGGAGTTGACACAGAGGCGGACTTCTTTATCTTGTTAAGGGCGGCTGGGGCCTCCTCTCTAGCCCGTTTGAGGTTCTTCTCAAACGATTTTCCAACTTCTCCCCCCTGTGAAAATAAACAAGTCAAGGTTAGTATCCGGGCAAGACAGTTTATAGAATAAACTTAAGAAAGGGTCAGGCGCTTAATACCTTGGCCCTGAGCTCGGCCGCAGCTTTCTCTGCAAGCTCTTTGCGGATGGCCGCAGAAGACCGCTTGGGGGTTTTCTCCGTCTGCAGCATGTTCAATGCTTCTTCTGCAAAAAGAAAGAAATTGGTCAAAATCATAAATCAATTCCGATAGAAGAATACTACAGACGGTATGAACTCAGGTGCATACGTTTATTAAACATGTGTCCTAGCCCACAGGCGGCTAAGAAACATTCATCCCTGAACCAGGCGCTCTTGGGAATCCAGTTCTCCGCAAGCTTTTATTGTTTCCCCGGTTGACAGAGTTGCGTCTGTGAGGCCGAAAAAGTCTGCCTCAATTATTTTGTCAAAGTCTTCCTCTGGGATCCGGGGAAGAGCGCACTTCCTGCCCAATAGGTCGGGCTTCTTATTGTACAGACGGAATTCATAGTTTTCCCGTCTGGTTGGGGCTGACATCAGGTAGAACCTGTGCTTCCAGCCATCGAATTTGGAGACCTTGTCCAAGGTCATCATGTATTGCGGCTGTGTGGTTAGAGTATACCACGCCCTCCAGCCGCCTGGGCTCCTACTGAGGTAGTGCATGCTGGCAAAAGCCTCCCAGCCGGGGTTAAGCCCTTGGAACTCGCAGGCGGCAACATACCCCAGAATGTTTGTCCAGGAGTTGGGGGTAAGTTGCCAGAGCCCGAGGCCGTAGCCTCTCAAAATTGCCTTCACCGCCTGGTGAAGGGGGAAGCGAAGACCAGCTTTGAACGCCGCCTCGTAACAGCCAAAATAGCTGTTGGCGTTCTCTTGATCATCCCCCCAGGCGATGGTGCCCAGCTCAGGCGGCACCCGGATCTTATACCCGTCTCCAAGCGGGTGCATTTTCTTGAAGTTCTCTAAGCTCTCCCCCATCTGGATTCGGTCCTTGGAGGAGACGTGGATTCTGAAGGGATCGTCCTTCTCACCCCACTTTTTCCTTTCTTCCTCCTCACTATCCGGAAGAGGGGGCAAGTCATCGCTGCTCTCGGAGGTAGAGGCGGAGCTGTCGCTCTCCGTCTCATCCTCGCTTTGGTCTATGGGGGCAGAGGCGGCCTCGTCGCCGCCTTGGTCGCACTCTTCCAAGAAAGAGTCAGCAGGTGTTGAAGGGGCGCGCGGAGGGGATCTCTCCAGAGCCGTCTGGTCTCCCTGACCAGACGTTTCTCCCTCAGGCGCTTGGCCGCCTAAGCCTTCGCCTCTGTAATTTGGATCAGTGGTCGTCTGCATTGTCCGAGCCATGGTGTCCTGCACAGACACATAACTGGTCGGAATCCATGGCAAAGGGTGGTCCCAACACCCCGAGCCGGCACTCCCAGTCCTAGACTCAGCCGTCCCTGGTGACCGGCTGGACTCTAACCTAGGCTGTGCCGTGTGTGTTGGTGATGCATCCATTTATTGCAAGAAATATGTACAAGCGGTGAAAAAAGAAAAGAGCTGAGAGAGACAGAGACGGTACCTTTGGATTTGATATCTGAAGGAAGGCGGGTCCGGCTGGGTTGCGGAAGAACAAAGTTTCTTGCTCGCGCCTGACTCAAACGGATAACTTCTGCTCTCTCAAAGTTTCTCTCTAGAAAATTTTTGTAAACGTACAAAATTATGAGGGTAAAACGGCTATATATAGAGGGTAAATATGGGGGCATTTCCGTAATTTACCCGGAAGGGGAACGGTTACTCTGTAAGCGGTAAAATTACCACCAACCGAAGCGTGACATGTGTCACAGATGCCACGTGGCGTGCCACGTCACATCTGTGAGGGGCAAATGTTTAGGGTAATTTCACCCTGCCACGTGGCTGATGCAAGTCTAAGCATGGAGAACTTCGAAGATTTGCTTATCATGCATCAAGATAACTTGTCCCTAAACATTGATTCAAGCCAAGCATTGCATGGACACTTTCTTGGATATCAAAGCAAAGCCACGGTTTGCTTAGTGGCTTTTCTTGGAGTCTAGTTCACTTTCTTGAACTTTCTTGAATTTTCTTTACTTAGATTTTGCTTACAAGTTTTTACCTTTCACTTGAAAGGGTTTTTCTTGGTTCAAGCATTAGGATCTTTAATCTTTATTTAATTCTTTAATTTTTATTTATTTATTTAGTTGCTTTAAAAATCAGTTAGTTAGCAAAATAAATCAGTTTGGTGTATGCTTGTGCGCCAAGGTGCTTGCTCTTCAAGCAAGTTAGAATTCTAGTTTAATTAGGATTGAATTAGGGACTTGTCCTAATCTTCCTAGGTAAACTAAGTCTTATAAATAGGGCTGTAAACACACAAATAAAGATACATAGATTAATATTCATATTTATTTCTTAAGTTGCATACTTGAGTTTTGGTTGATTGCGATCAATTGCTGTTTTGCTTGTTTTAGTTAAAACATTCGTTTGGATTGATTAATTAGGTGGATTCTTAATTGATTAATCTTAGTTTTTGTTTAATTCTTGGTGGATTTCCTGTATAGAATTAGACTTAAACATATCCCTTGTGTTTTGTTGATTTTCGGATCAATAATTCACATCATCTTTGGTATCAGAGCAGGTTTGCGCAACTTCGGAAAAAATTAAACTGGGAACAATTGGCTGGGAATTTTTGCGTGATTCTTTTTGCATTGAACTCTAAAAACGTCCAGCTATCACCATATAAAATTTCATAATTTTTTGTTGAGTAACGCGTTCTACACAGCCTCAAACATTTGGTGTTTGTGCACTGATTTGCGGTTGGGAGTCCGGTTTTTGTGTTGCCTAGTTTTCCTTCAAGATTCGATCTTTTAATCAAGATTTTTGCATAAACTGACTTGGTTTGTGCAGGAATCATGAGTGACGAGGAGGTTCCACAAGTTCCAAGGGGATTAACCTTAGAACAGGCTCAAAATCTTAGAAGAGACAGGCGAATTGACGAGTTGGCAGCAAGGATGGATGAGATATTAAAAAGGCTTGATACTCTTGCTGGAGATTCTTCAAGGAAAGGGAATTCTAACCCTAATTCTGGTTCAAGTGAGGAAGAACAACCAAGGAGGAACCCAAGGAGGCCACGAAATAATTATTCCTCAAGTGATGAATCACCAAGGCCTAGGAGGAAAGATCGACCAAAGGATGATGATAGGAACCTTAGATTAGATCTTCCCGAATTCAATGGGAGTATGAATGAACCTGAAAAATACCTTGAGTGGATTAGAAGGGCCGAGACACTATTTGATTACAAGGAGTATGATGAAAGGAAAAGATGCAAATTGGCTGAATTGAAACTGACCGGTTATGCTAGTCTTTGGTATGATAATCTAAAGAAGAAGAGGCATAAGGAGGGGCGTGCAAGAATCTCAACTTGGGAACAACTCAAGAAGCACATGAAGAAAAGGTTCGTACCTAGTGATTATATTCAAGATGTTTATCTTAAGATGCAACTTTTTAAACAAAATTCTATGACTGTTGAGAATTATATTGGTGAATTTGAAAAGTTATGCATGCTATGTGGCTTAGAAGAGATTGTTGAGCATAAGATTGCTAGATTTATTTCGGGGTTGAATGATAATATTGCTGAAAAAGTTGAATTGCAACAATATTGGTCCTTTGAGGATGTTTGCAAGGTAGCTTTGAAAGTTGAAAAACAGATAAAGGGGAAGAAAGGGACGTACACTAAGTCCTTTGTAAAGGGTTTCACTAAACCTTTTGAGAAGAACAGCTTGGAGAAAAGGGTTTCATGGTCTAGCTTCGTTCTATAGAAGATTTGTCAAGAATTTCTCAAGTATTGTGGCGCCTATGACCGAATGTTTGAAGAAGGACAAGGGTAAATTCGAATGGACTAAAGAAGCTCAAAGTGCGTTTGAGTTGGTAAAAAAGAAGCTATGTGAAGCACCTATACTTGCGTTACCAGATTTCTCAAGTCCTTTTGAAGTTGAAACCGATGCTAGTGGAGTTGGAATTGGAGCAGTTTTACTCCAAAAGAAGAGGCCTATTGCATATTTCAGTGAGAAATTGGGAGGAGCTCGATTGAACTATTCTACTTATGATAAAGAGTTCTATGCCATTGTTAGAGCTTTAGATCATTGGAGTCATTATCTCCGACCTAATCACTTTGTGTTGCATTCTGATCATGAAGCATTGAAGTACATACATGGACAACAAAAGCTCAATCCTAGACATGCTACATGGGTTGAATTTTTACAATCATTTAATTTTTCTTCAAGGTACAAAGAAGGGAAATCGAATGTTGTGGCTGATGCATTATCTAGAAGATACACTTTGATTGGAATTCTAAATAGCAAGCTACTTGGTTTTGAATTGATCAAAGAATACTACAAAGGTGATGATGATTTTGCTACATTGATTGAAGAGTGTTCTAAAGGAGCCGTGGGTTCTTATTTGCTGCAAGATGGTTTTCTTTTCAAAGGAAATCGACTTTGTCTTCCTAAGTGTTCTATTAGAGAGCTAGTTGTTAGAGAAGCTCATGGGGGAGGAATTGCTGGTCACTTTGGCATTACAAAGACCTTGAGTATGTTACAAGAACACTTCTATTGGCCTAAGATGCTCACGGATGTGCAACTAGTTATTTCTAGGTGTGCAACTTGTCAAAAAGCGAAGGCTACTTTTCATCAAGGCTTGTATACTCCTTTACCTGTTCCAGATTCACCTTGGGAAGATATTTCTATGGATTTTATTGTGGGATTGCCGAGAACACAACGGGGGAAAGACTCTATTATGGTTGTTGTGGATAGGTTCTCTAAGATGGCTCATTTTGTTCCTTGTCACAAAGTGGATGATGCTATGAAAGTGGCGGAATTATACTTCAAAGAGATTGTTAGATTGCATGGAATTCCAAAAACTATTGTGAGGGATCGAGATACAAAGTTCATGAGTTTCTTTTGGAAGTCTCTATGGAAGCTTGTGGGAACTAAATTGCTCTTTAGTACATCTTACCATCCACAAACTGATGGACAAACCGAGGTTACTAATCGTACTCTTGGTGCGCTTTTGCGTGGGTTAGTGAGTAAGACACAAAAGGATTGGGACATCAAGTTAGCTCATGCGGAGTTTGCTTATAATAGATCACCTACATATGCTACCAAACATAGTCCCTTTGAGGTAGTTTATGGAGTCAATCCGAAACTTCCAATTGATCTTGTTCCATTGCCTAAGGGTGAGTTAATTCACAAAGATGCCGAGTCTAAGTTGAAGAGTATGCTGAAATTACATGCTCAAGTTCGAACAAGAATAGAGAAAGTAAATGACATGTACAAAGCTAGAGCAAACAAGCATAGAAAGCAACAAGGTTACAATGTTGGAGACTTGGTATGGTTACATTTGAGAAAGGAAAGATTTCCAGGAAAACGCAAGAATAAGTTGATGCCTAGAAGTGAAGGTCCTTTCAAGATTATTGAGAAGATCAACGACAATGCTTATAAGTTAGAACTTCCGGGAGAATATGGAGTTAGTGCTACATTCAATGTTGGCGATTTGGCTAAGTATATTCCTGATGAAGAACTTCGAGATTTGAGGACAAATTCTTTCGAAGAAGAGGAGGATGATGCAAGTCTAAGCATGGAGAACTTCGAAGATTTGCTTATCATGCATCAAGATAACTTGTCCCTAAACATTGATTCAAGCCAAGCATTGCATGGACACTTTCTTGGATATCAAAGCAAAGCCACGGTTTGCTTAGTGGCTTTTCTTGGAGTCTAGTTCACTTTCTTGAACTTTCTTGAATTTTCTTTACTTAGATTTTGCTTACAAGTTTTTACCTTTCACTTGAAAGGGTTTTTCTTGGTTCAAGCATTAGGATCTTTAATCTTTATTTAATTCTTTAATTTTTATTTATTTATTTAGTTGCTTTAAAAATCAGTTAGTTAGCAAAATAAATCAGTTTGGTGTATGCTTGTGCGCCAAGGTGCTTGCTCTTCAAGCAAGTTAGAATTCTAGTTTAATTAGGATTGAATTAGGGACTTGTCCTAATCTTCCTAGGTAAACTAAGTCTTATAAATAGGGCTGTAAACACACAAATAAAGATACATAGATTAATATTCAGATTTATTTCTTAAGTTGCATACTTGAGTTTTGGTTGATTGCGATCAATTGCTGTTTTGCTTGTTTTAGTTAAAACATTCGTTTGGATTGATTAATTAGGTGGATTCTTAATTGATTAATCTTAGTTTTTGTTTAATTCTTGGTGGATTTCCTGTATAGAATTAGACTTAAACATATCCCTTGTGTTTTGTTGATTTTCGGATCAATAATTCACATCAGTGGCCCATTCAGAGGGTGACACGTGTCAGCCCCAAATTGGTCCAAGATGGACCAATTCCTGCTCGACACGTGTCATTCCAGAAATCAAGGGAAAAGGCGGCCTTCAGGCCCAAATCCCGAGAATGCCGCAAAACGGCGCAGCCAACCAATGATTAGGGTTCAGTGACCTAATCAGGGGCACAATTCCCAATGACCCTATAAATAGGGAGATGTCCCTCATTTTGAGGGCACGTTTTACAATTTATTACACCTGCTTTCTCTTACATCAGAGAAATATCTGAGCTTGGAATCCAAGCAGATCCCCACCTAAATTTCCGTACTCTTTATTCCTTTTCAAGTTACTAACTTGATCATTGGAGGCGGAACACCACCCAACGGGTGTCTCCGTTATTTTGCAGGTACAGACCGGCCAGACCAGACTTCGTGACGTAACTCTCCCGAGGGACAAAAACACCCAAAACAGGCATCATCTATGCTATCTCCGATATCAAGTGGGTTAGCCCGGTTCATGTGGCTCCAAAAAAAGGTGGGATGACCATAATCAAGGGTGAAGGAGGAGAAGAAATCTCCACCCGGACGGTGACCAGGTGGAGAATGTGTGTTGATTATAGGAGGTTGAACAAAAACACGAAGAAAGATCATTTTCCTCTCCTATTCATGGACCAAATGCTTGAGAGACTTTCTCATCATGCTTTCTTTTGTTTCTTGGATGGGTACTCCGGATTCTTTCAAATCCCTATCCATCCAAGCGATCAAGAGAAAACTACTTTCACATGTCCATATGGGACATTTTCATACCGAAGAATGCCATTCGGCTTATGCAATGCTCCTTCTACCTTTCAAAGATGCATGACCTCCATTTTCTCTAAGATGCTTAAAAAAGAAATTGAAGGTTTCATGGATGATTTTAGTGTTGGTGGCTCGTCTTTTGACACTGGTCATTTTAACCTTGAAAAAGTTTTCAAAAGGTGTCAAGAGAAGAGTTTGGCTTAAATTGGGAAAAGTGCCACTTCATGGTCGAGGAGGGTATTGTCCTCGGCCATAAAGTTTCAAAAAATGGTATTGAAGTTGATCCGGCCAAAGTTTCGGTGATTGATAAATTGCCCCCTCCTACTTCTATCACGGGAATACGAGCTTTTCTTGGGCATGCCGGTTTCTACCGGAGATTTATCAAAGATTTTTCATCAATTACCAAACCTTTGACTGAATTACTCAAAAAAGATGTTGCTTTTAACTTCAATGAGGCTTGCCTTGAGGCATTTCATAAGCTCAAGGAAGTTCTCATTTCCTCTCCCGTTGTGCAAGCTCCGGATTGGAGCTTTCCTTTTGAGCTAATGTGCGATGCGAGTGATTTTGCAGTGGGTGCCATTCTTGGGCAAAAAAAAGAAGGAAAATCATGTGTCATCTACTATGCAAGTATGAGTCTTGATGAAGCTTAAAAGAAATATACAACAACGGAAAAGGAAATGCTAGCGATTGTGTTTGCCTTTGATAAGTTTAGGTCCTATCTTATTTTCTCTAAGGTGATTGTGTACACGAATCATATTGCGGTGCGATATCTCATGACTAAGAAGGAAACAAAGCCTCGTCTTATTTGTTGGGTTCTATCTCTTCAAGATTTTCACATGGAAATGAGGGACAAAAAGGGAGCGGAGAATTATGTTTCGGATCATTTGTCTAGGCTACCTTTTGGGAACAAAAGTGATGTACCAATCAATGATGAGATAGGATTTGAAACTCACATAGCTATGGCTTCAACATGTAGCCCTTGGTATGCGGATATTGCCAATTATCTTGCTTGTGGAGTCATTCCCCCGGAGTTTTCTTCTCAACAAAAGAAGAGGTTTTTCAAGGAAGTGAGGAGGTACTTTTGGAATGACCCATACTTGTTCAAACAATGTGGAGATGGCCTTTTTCGAAAATATGTTCCGGATCATGAAATGGAAGGAGTTCTTTAGCATTGCCATTCACTACCATGTGGAGGACATTGGGGTGTTGATAAGATGGTGGTAAAAATTTCTCAATCTGTATTGTGGTGGCCAACGATGCATAAGGATGCTCACAAGTTCGTTTCACAATGTGATAGGTGTCAAAGAAGTGGTGGCATTACCAAAAGGGATGAAATGCCTCAAAAAAATGTATTGGAAGTTGATCCCTTTGATGTTTGGGGGGTGGACTTTATGGGGCCTTTCGTTTCTTCTTGTGAAAATCTATATATCTTTGTAGCGGTTGATTATGTGACAAAATGGATTGAAGCCATACCCTTGATCGAGGGTTAAATAGGTCGTTAAGCTACTACCCTAATCAAATTAATCATTTATAATACCTAAACTTACACCAAACTAGTTAGTGGTAAGTAAAGGGTCGAACCACTAGGGAAGCACACTAATTCAACATCAATAATCACTAATGCAAGAGTAAAAAAGGGAATTGTTTTTCTTCGTTTTGTTGAGTAAGAACACTAAAACTACAAATAAGCAAGAAAATGATGATTTAAATCAAGGGAAAATGACGCTAGGGAATACGGGGGTGTCAAATATGATTAGAAAGAGGGGAATAATAATGATTATCATGAAACACATGCCAAAGAACACAAGATTCTACCTAAACAATTCATTCTCATGCAATAGTCTAGGCAATTCAATGAAAGAGATCTACACTAATAAGGATCATTCTCATGCATCCTATTAGTTACAATCAAATCAAGAGAATAAAGAAACACAATCCATAAAAACACCACTTTAATAACTCATTCTCATGCAATCATTAAAATAGAGATGATTTTAATCTAGTTCAAATCACTTTCATGCATTTAATTTAGAAAACATCAAATAGAGTGCAACAATAATCTCAAGCTATTAAAAATCATGTCTTTCATCAATTTATGGCATAAGTTCAATCCAACCATCATCATTCATCCAATATCAACTCATATCATACACCCCCTTCCCCTAGCTAAAATATTAGCCTAGAGAAGGAAGATAAAACATAATATCAAAACTAGAAACAAACTCAAGAAACTCAAAACAAAACATGATTAAAAACAATGAAATCAATATCAACTAGATGAACTAATAAGATTAACAAAAAATAAGCAACAATAAATGATAATAAATAAAGCTAAAGGAAAGGATTAGAAATTACTAAAGAAAGGAAAAGATGAAAACTTTAATTCTTGCTTGATTGAAGATTAAACTTGAGCAAAGTTGAATACTTGGAAGAAAATTGAGCAATAATCTACTTTCTCTCTGTAAAAAATTATCTAATCTAACCCTAAAACCTAGAGAGAGAAGCTCTCCTAAAACTAGAGAAAAAGATCTAATAATCTCCAGAAGTCCTATCTAAAAACAAGCCTCGAATATAAATAGAGACGCGCAAAAACGCTGAACAGGGCTCGCTGTGCGCCCGCCCCTTTGTGGGTTGGGGCTTGCTGGCAGAGTTGTGCGCCCGAGCAAGGGAGTGTGCGCCCGCGCAAGGGAGTGTGCGCCCGCGCAAGGGAGTGTGCGCCCGCGTAAGGGAGTGTGCGCCCGCGCACAGGTCGCACACAACCCGCGCAAATCTCTCTGCCTCGATTCTGAAATTTACATCCTTCTGCGCGGGTTCTGACAGGGCTGCGTGCCCGCGCACTATGGCCGCGCTCTCGCGCACATTTAGCGCTCCCTTGCACCTTGCTTCTTCGATTCTACTCTCGTGCTTACTTGTCCTCTTCTTTGCAATCCAAGACTTCAAATACCTAAGCACAAGCACCAAGGGAAGCAATAAGGTAAAGGCAACGGTGAAAACACGCAATAAAGGGAAGCATTTAAGCATATACGCGATTTCATCCAAAACACATCGAGACATGTATGGATGCATTATTTGAACAAAAAAACTACAAAACACCTCAAGACAAGCTAAAACAAAGCATAAACACTACCCTAAGAATGACATAAATGTCACTTATCAAACTAAAAACTTAAAATATAAACATAGAAAATAAGAGAAATTTAAATAAATTAACAAAATAAGCTAAAAACTATTATAAACTACTAAAATACATAAAATAGAGATCTAATAAGGAAAATAAGAAAAAGAGTGAAATAAAGCGTAAAACTAGGGAAATTCTTAGAAACTAAACCGGAAAATAAGCATAAAAATACCCTAAAAGTGACATAAAAGTCACTTATCAAACTCCCCCAAGCTAAACTTTTGCTCGTCCTCGAGCAAATTAACATGAAACACGAGAGAAGGAGAGTGAATTATTCACGCAAAGCTAAGACACTAAAGGAGATAAGAATGTACACTAACTCACTTTTGTAGGAATCACGGTCAATTTTAGCAACTAAAGACAAGCCCTTAAAACCCCTAGATCGCCCTAGGGGACGAGTATGCTATCGTGAGGGTTTCCTAAGAGCTTAACCCACAACTCTAGACAAATACCAAGGCAAAACAAAAAGAAAAAGAAAAGCAAACACAAAAAACAAACACAACCATGACCAACATAACATAGCAAGGTTTAGGAAAACCAATCAAGCTTAAAGGCGGAAAATACTTCATTTGGACTAAAAAAGAAGAGACATGCACCAAAGAATACTCACCTTTCTCAATACAATGAGTGAAAACACGTTATAAGATGCTCATGGTTGAAAGAGACAAACCTAAGCTAAGCATAAAGAACTAGAGAATTCATTCTCCGCCCTAGCCCCATCTAAGACGGTCCACGTTCTCTCCACTAGCTTGAAATCACCCCCTAGTTAGCTCCTCATGATTCCACGAAGGAACCGGAAAAAGATTCAATTTGTCGATTTAGTGGGTCATCCCGACATCTCAACTATGCATACTCTCTCCATAGGGTTGAAATATATCTCCCTCCACCGGAATTTGACCTCACCCCTCTAAATTCTAAGGGTCTTAACTAGGGTTGTAACGTAAGGCAAAGGGTTAAGGCGGGGTAAAAATTTGAAATTTTTGGTGATTTTCCTAAGTGAAGCAGAAGGGTGATCAAACCTCAAAAACAAACTCAAGAAATCATCAAACATCAAACAAAAATACCAATAGTGTCATCTCCCCCAAGCTTACTTAACACCAACATACTATAAAAGCAAAAACGAAATAACGCTCCAACTCCCCCAAGCTAGAACGAAGCATTGTCCTCAATGCTTAACTTAGGGAAGAAAACAAAACCTAACCTTTTTTTTTTTTGAAACTTTTATTTGATTTCCTTGCCTTTTTTAACTAAGGACGGCTTTTTCTGGGATGCATTTTCTTTACACAATATATACAATTTACTTTCTTGCTTGGTACAAAGAGCATAATACTTTCTCATTTTCATTACAACACAAAACAAATTCTCAAACCAAAATGCTTCACAAACTAAGGGTTAGGGAAACGAAAGGTCATAAGGCTTGTAATGTGGCTCATAATCAAGAAAGGGAATAGGCTCAAAGGGTTGGCAAGAGGAGCAAATGCAAAATAAAAACAAAAAATGTAACAAAACAAAAAGAAGATAAAGAAAAATGAGAAAAGGGTGCCCTTTTCCTCCCCTAGAGCTGTTTGGTCACGATCTTGGGAGTTACAGGACAACACAAGGATTAAGATATGCATAGGCAAGGATCCTAAAAGCCGCTCAACAAAATTGATGAAGGCTTGAACAGTTTAAACCTCACAAAGGATGGGAAGTAAGCAAATACTAACTAAAGAGCTTAAAATCCACTATAGAGAGCAACACCATCTTACCACTTTTCCGTGAACTAAGGGTTCAAACGTCCTCAATAGTTCTTAAGCTTGCTACCTTAGCTAAAAATTTGTTTATCTCAACCACAAGCACTCTCAAACCATGTAGGCCGTCATCAATTAGGAAGAAAAACATTCTTTGGCACATTATCAAAGCAATCAATTCCAAATGCATGAGCGAATTCCAAAACAAATTCATTTCATCTTGCCATAGTAATGTTTGCCACAAAAAAATGGAAAACAAAACAAAAGAAAGAGGAATAAATAAAAAAGGTTCACAAACTAGGCATATAATCCAAATAAGTCCCAATTGTCAAACAATTGATCGTTCGATAACAACATCAACGATCCCAGGTTCCATAGAACTAATGCAAACAACCTCGAACCATTCAACTTCTTCCTAAACTAGTCATAAACTAAGCACTCAAAGAAAGAGTAAAAGAGTAAAAATAAGAAAGGCTCACCGGGAGGCTAGCTTAAAAGAATTAAGGAGCATAAAATAGAGTTCACCAAATGTCACTCCGCTCCAAACTTCCAAAAAGCAACCTACAAGGCAAGACAAGACACAAAAGAAAACATTAAAAGATAACAAAGAAATAAAACAAAAAGAAAAAGAAAGGAGGGGGAGAAAAAGGGTTAGAAATCCTCCGGGTTGCCTCCCGGGAAGCGCTTGTTTATGGTCTCTAGCTTGACCCTTCACCTCATTCAAGGTGGATTAAAGAACATCACCCTCATCAACTTGAGGATTGAATCATATATGCCCCCAAGCTTGAGAACTAGCAATCCTTGAGGTCTCACATCACCACAAGGAAAAGGGGGGAATGAATTAAGAGCCAATAGTGGCTCATCTTTTCTCTTTCTCTTCTTCTTGTTGATTCTTCTTCTTTTTCACTCTTCTTTCTTTTCCTTCTAAAAGGGGGATTGAGCTTGGAATCCTCAATATTAGGAAGGGCAACCTCACCTTCCTTAAGAGAGCCTTCAAACCAAGCGGGAACTTCAAGGAAGTCATCATACCTCATTGTCACCTTATCATCACGTGGAGGTAAGCTCTAATTAGCCATCACATCATCGACCACATTAACTCTACATACACTCACCGCCATAGGGCTATTCAAAACGACATTCTCAACTACCCTACAAGGAAAGGGAACCGGGCCTTCAAACTTGTTTGGTTCACTAAAATCAAATGGCTCCTCATTTTGTTCTTGAACCTTCTTCTCAACCACATCATCTATAACCTTGTCCTCCTTGCAAGTTTTGGGTTGATAAGTATGTGAAGGGTTAGTAGATGATTGTAAGGGGAGTTTTGTGGTTAAATGGAGAGAAGAAGTTTTGGCTAGTTGGGAATCAACAACTTCATTATAAGATTTAATTTCTCGGAACTGTTGAGTGATAATTTGACGTTGTTGAAGAATTCGGGTTTGTGTGTGGTCGGGTGGAGATTTTTCATCATACGCTTGAGGACATAGGTCATGATTTTGATCTTGAGAGTTCTCTACTTGGTTGGAAAGGTAGGAAAAGTTTTGGGTTGGTGGATTGAAGAGAGGTCCATCTTGGGGGTAGGAGTTTTCTTGCCTTGGAGGTTGTTGAAGTTGTTGGGATTGAGCTTGGGTTACAAACTCTTCTTCCCTCAAAGTCAAAGCCTCACCTTGCTTGGGATTGAACTCTCTACAATACGATGCATCATGATCCGTCCCACCACAACAAGCACATGAGAAATAAATGATTTGTGAAGGTTTTGAACACAATCCAACACTTGAGTTCAACTTGGAAGACCTTCATTCAAGAGCTCAACTATGTGCTTAAGTTGGCCGACTTTCTCCAACTCATAAAGATCTCCTTGCTTCCCTTGGGACCTTATTTGGCCTCCCCAAGAATAGTTAGTAGCCACTTCTTCAATTGTAGCTTCAACTTGGCTTTGAGGGATCTTAATCAATTGGCCACCGGAACCCGCATCTAGATTTTTCCTTGATATTGGCTCCAAGCCATCTTAAAAGAATCTCATGAGCAAATTATGGTTGAATTCATGATGAGGACATGCTCTAATCAAATCCTTAAACCTTTCCCAAGCTTCCCCAAGAGTTTCATCAGGTTCTTGCTCAAAGGAAGCTATCTTCCTCCTCATTTTTGTGATTTTCTCATCGAAAATGAACCTCTTGAGAAAGGCCTTCGTAACTTCCTTCCATGTGGTGAGAGAGTTGGGCTTTAAAAGCTTGAGCCATTTCTTTGCTCTTCCGGTGAGAGATTGCCGAAAGAGATGCATACGAATGTAATCTTGGCTCACTTCATTTGTTTGCATCATTTCACACAACTCAAGGAATCGGTCCAAATGCTCAATGGGGTCTTCACTTACGCCTCCGGAAAATTGCTCAATTTGCACCATCCTAGCATATTGTGGATGGATTGTGAAATTAGTCTCGGTGGTCGGGAGAAGTATACCACTTGTGAGCTCATAGATTTCCGGATTTCCAAACTCCCTAAAAAGAAGGTCATCCTCTTGTCTTACCATATCTCTCTTTGAATACAACAAAGCTAAGCACACGATTAACAATGACAAGTAGGATTAAGCAAGCAAAATAAAAGAAAGGAAAGCAAATAAAGTGACTCTAACAATAGCAAAAATAAATGTTAAACAAGCCGCTTCCCTGACAACGACGCCAAAATTTGATCGAGGGTTAGATAGGCCGTTAAGCTACTACCCTAATCAAATTAATCATTTATAATACCTAAACTTACACTAAACTAGTTAGTGGCAAGTAAAGGGTCGAACCACTAGGGAAGCACACTAATTCAACATCAATAATCACTAATGCAAGAGTAAAAAGGGAATTGTTTTTGTTGGTTTTGTTGAGTAAGAACACTAAAACTACAAACAAGCAAGAAAATGATGATTTAAATCAAGGGAAAATGACGATAGGGAATACGAGGGTGTCAAATATGATTAGAAAGAGGGGAATAATAATGATTATCATGAAACACATGCCAAAGAACACAAGATTCTACCTAAACAATTCATTCTCATGCAATAGTCTAGGCAAATCAATGAAAGAGGTCTACACTAATAAAGATCATTCTCATGCATCCTATTAGTTACAATCAAATCAAGAGAATAAAGAAACACAATCCATAAAAACTCCACTTTAATAACTCATTCTCATGCAATCTTTAAAATAGAGATGATCTTAATCTAGTTCAAATCACTTTCATGCATTTAAACTAGAATACATCAAATAGAGTGCAACAATAATCTCAAGCTATTAAAAATCATGTCTGTCATCAATTTATGGCATAAGCTCAACCCAACCATCATTCATCCAATATCAACTCATATCATCCACCCTCTTCCCCTAGCTAAAAGATTAGTCTAGAGAAGGGAAATTAAACATAATATCAAAACTAGAAACAAACTCAAGAAACTTAAAACAAAACATGATTAAAAACAATGTAATCAATATCAACTAGATGAACTAATAAGATTAACAAAAATAAGCAACGATAAATGCAAATAAATAAAGCTAAAGGAAAGGATAAGAAATTACTAAAGAAAGGAAAAGATGAAAACTTGAATTCTTGCTTGATTGAAGATTAAACTTGAGCAAAGTTGAATACTTGGAAGAAAATTGAGCAATAATATACTTTCTCTCTCTAAAAATTATCTAATCTAACCATAAAACCTAGAGAGAGATGCTCTCCTAAAACTAGAGAAAAAGATCTAATAATCTCCAGAAGTCCCGTCCAAAAACAAGCCTCGAATATAAATAGATACGCGCAAAAACGCTGAACAAGGCTTGTTGTGCGCCCGCGCAAGGGAGTGCGCGCCCGCGCCTTTGTGGGTTAGGGCTTGCTGGCTGACTAATGCGCCCGTGCGCCTTGGGTGTGCGCCCGCGCAAGGGAGTGTGCGCTCGCGCAAAAGTCGCATACAACCCGCGCAAATCTCTCTACTTCGATTCTGAAATTTACATCCTTCTGCGCGGGTTCTGACAAGGCTGCGTGCCCGCGCACTATGGCCGCGCTCTCGCGCACATTTTGCGCTCCCTTGCACCTTGCTTCTTCGATTCTACTCTCGTTCTTTCTTGTACTCTTCTTTGTAATCCAAGACTTCAAATACCTAAGCACAAGCACCAAGGGAAGCAATAAGGTAAAGGCAACGGTGAAAACACGCAACAAAGGGAAGCATTTAAGCATATACCCGATTTCATCCAAAACACATTGAGACATGTATGAACGCATTATTTGAACAAAACAACTACAAAAAACCTCAATACAAGCTTAAACAAAGCAGAAACACTACCCTAAGCATGACATAAATGTCACTTATCAAACTAAAAACTTAAAATATAAACATAGAAAATATGAGAAATTTAAATAAATTAACAAAATAAACCAAAAACTATTAAAAACTACTAAAATACATAAAATAGAGATCAAACAAGGAAAATAAGAAAAAGAGTGAAATAAAGCGTAAAACTAGGGAAATTATTAGAAACTAAACCGGAAAAAAAGCATAAAAATACCCTAAAAGTGACATAAAAGTCACTTATCAACCCTCTCCTACCAACGATCACAAGGCTGTGCTTAAGGTTTTAAAGAAGATCATGTTTTCTTTATTTGGGGTTCCAAGGGTGTTAATTAGTGATGGTGGCTCCTATTTTTCCAAAAAGCAATTTGAAGCTCTTCTCAAGAGATATGTCGTTCATCATAAGGTTGGATTACCTTACCACCCTCAAACTCAAGGACAAGTGGAGGTCTCAAGTCGTGAAATCAAGAATCTACTTGAAAGGATGGTGAACGAATCAAGGAAAGCTTGGTCTCTCAAGCTCGATGTGTTGGGGTTTTGTGAGTCCAACTCACCGCGGAAACAAACCCAAAACCAAGACCGCACTCGCAATAAATAAAACCATAAACATAAATAAATTAATCACAAGATTAAGACAAGATAATTACCTTTGGAGCGTGCTTTGCCCAAACGCAACGAGCTCTTACTTCGAAAGTAAGCCTCGAAAATACAACGACCTCCAACGATGGTCCACCCACAACTCGACCACCGAAAATGGTCCAATGCCTTGGAGTTAGCAAGGCCCGACCAAAAACCCGAGTGATTAATAA
The DNA here is from genome assembly GCF_948465745.1 of Chenopodium album. NCBI lineage: Eukaryota > Viridiplantae > Streptophyta > Magnoliopsida > Caryophyllales > Amaranthaceae > Chenopodium > Chenopodium album. The sequence goes on along the minus strand of NC_137834.1, from coordinate 39,184,209 downwards.
GTTCAAAGGTTTTCACAATGGTGATGCCTTTTTCAACTCTCACTTAAGTGATTTTCCCAATACCCCAACTTAGGTATTTATAAGGAAAATAAGAGAGTGAAAAAGCTCTCCCATCCATGTGGGAGAATTTGATTTTTCCATTTTATTTTAAAGCTAAAATAAAATTAATAATAAAACTAGTAATAAATTAACAAGTGGCAAGCTCGTGTGAGAGGTAGGTGAGGACCATTTGGAGGAGGGGGGACCAAACTTGCTCTCGCTCCCTCTCCAAAAACCGGCCAACACACCCCTTCAAGCTCCCCTCAATTCTCGCCACGTAGCACCCACACTTGGGCACCAAGGCACCCAAGGTGGGCTGCCTTGCCGCGGCTCCCCAGCAAGCTCAGCAGCACTAGCATGCGCGCAATGGCCTAGCCATGCTGCTGCTAGCTGATGTGGCTGGCGCGCATTGTATGCTAGCTGTTGCGGCTTGTTGCGGCATGGCTGCTAGCCAATGCGCGCACAAGGCAGCCTTTTAACAACGCTAGCACGCACTAGGATATGCCTAGTATTGCGATGCTAGCCAACATACCCCTAGCACTCAGTTTTCAACGACCTTGCTGGTTTCGCAAAAGGGATGGTGAGGACCCTCACCTGGTCAGAGTAGAATTCAATGCCTGATCTGCAGGTAGTGGACTTCGATCGGATAATGGGCCAGCTGGCTGAGGTAAAGAATCCCCACCTTAACCCTGATATCTTTTCTTTATTTTAACTAAGTATGCCATAATCCGGCTGCTATTTTCTCAGGTAATGCTGGGAGTGGACGGACTCCGAGGCCCCTTCAAGCAGAAACAGGAAGAGGTAAATGACGCCAAACGGAGGGCCCTTGAAAACCTCAACTCTACTGAATATGCTAATTATATGTGTGATTTAGAGATTAAAGAAGTAGAGTTGAAACAGGAGGAGCTGGTCCGGAGCTTGACGGCTGCAAATGTGGAAGCCACCAGCCGGGCTAATGACCTTGAGCAAAAACTGAAGGATGCCAAATCTGAGCTCAAGGCATTGGAGGATGCCGACAAGGAAAACGCCCAACTCCGGGCAGATGTCTCCCGTCAGGGGGTCGAGATTGTCAAATTGCGGAACAAGCAGTCGGACGAGATTGCCCAGGAGCAAAAACGGCTGATGGAGGAGAATGAGTGGGACAACGAAGCCCACCTGAAGATAGCATGGGGGCTGCTCTACCCAGATGTAGGCTTCCAGGTCTACAAGCTTAGGTATGATTACGCCACAACGGTGTATGATGCCCAAGTGCTGGGTGAGGCTCCTCCGCCTCGCTTCCAAGACTGGGCTGCCGAGCAAGGGTATGAAGTTTCACACAATGAGGAGCCGGCGGAGGTAGAGCAAAATGAAGGTAATCAACCTCAAGTAGCTGATGACCAATCTGAAGCCCTCCCAATCGGCCAAGACCAGTCGGAGCAACAGCTTCCACCTCAGCCTTAGGCGAGCCTCCCCAAATTCTGCGGCAGTATGCTAACTACTTTTCTTTGCCGGCTTGTATGCCGTGTGATGTTGTATTTTTACCAACTGTAGAGTTGGTTAACAATCACTTTCTTTTGCTTCTTCTCCGGATGTTATTCCGGCTAACAATTATTCTGGCCTTTGTGCCATTTTTAATATGAAGTATTCCGACTCAGTCGGTTATTTATATATATTTGTGTTTGAATTTTTCAATTTGAAATTTGCATATATTTAAAATTCTTTAATATTTTGCCTAACTTTAAAAAGCATGCGGCAATTTGCAATATAGGTGCTCTTTCCCCTAAACGGCTGTGTGGTTGGTTTCATTTTAAATTGATTGATTGTCTTGAAAACACTTGATACTTGGAGAATTATGAGGTGTTTTAAGGCCAATCAATCACAATGGTAATTGCCCCAAACCAAGTGCACAGCCGGCCATTAGAACGGGTGCTTTGAGTCTTTTACCTAGACGGTAATATTCCGTCTAGGATTATTTCATATCCATTATACAAAATCTTTTGCCCCAATTGGGAGAGAGAGTGCAACTTTGGAATAAATAATCTAAGTGGAAACTTCTGCAGGCAACCGACTGATGCCTCGGGGCATCCGGTATTCGGTAAATTAACCGTTTCTCGTAGATTATTCTGGTCAGACAGCTATGAGTTGACCAATTTGGTCGTTCAATTTTTGCCGTCTGCATAGGTACGTAGAACTGACGAAGTGTCTGTTCTCTGCGACGATTGCACCCGGAGGAGTGTCGCCGGACGCCATTGTCCATGTTGGGACAGGCGGTTTTATAAAATAAGCAACCATCCGTCCATTTGGCCTTTGGTCTTGTTTGAGACCGGTTGTATAGCCACTAAGCGTTTTTGTACTTAGTTTTTTCAAGCTAGCCATTGGCCACGCGATATCATATTTACACTAAATGTCAATTTAGTTGGTTAAGCAATTAGTCCGTCTGGGTATTACCCAGGCGGAATGGTAATTATAACATTAAATTACACTAAGTATCAAACTTAGTTGATTAAACTAGTAACCCGTCAAAGTATTACCCAGGCCGATAAATAATTATATCATTGAATCTACACTAAGTGTCAAACTAAGATAGTCAAACAAAAGTTCCATCTGAGAATAACCCAGGCGGATAAGTAATTATAAAGATAGCAAAACAATTTTGCAAACAAAGCCTGATTTCTCATTAATTGACTCACTGTTTACAAAAAAATTACATTTCTCTGAAGTAGTACTTTTTTAAGTTATCTACATTCCAAGTTCTAGGTAGACGCCGACCGTCTGGAGTTTCCAGACGGTTAGTGCCATCCTTAACTTCTTCATAAATCCGGTAGGGGCCTTCCCAATTAGGAGTTAGCTTTCCAGCTTCATTGGCCCTACCGGTTGCCTCCATTTTACGTAACACAAAGTCGTCAAATTTCAAAGGACGCTTGCGTACTTTCTTGTTGTAGGATCTGGTCATTCTCAGACGGTATATCTCATGGCGCAGGGCAGCATTGCCCCTGCGTTCCAGGAGGGAGTCCAATGCTAGCCGCATGGCCTCCTAATTTGCCTCTTCATCATAAAGCATGACTCTGAGAGTCGGCTCGTAATGTTCAATGGGCAAGACGACTTGAGCACTATATACCATAAGAAATGGGGTTTCACCGGTTGCCCCTTTGGCAGTCGTCCGGATGGCCCATAGGACATGAATTAGCTCTTCTGCCCATAAGCCACCGGCTCTTTCAATTTTCATTTTTATGTCGTCTGAGATGAGCTTGTTGAAGGCTTAAACTTGGCCGTTTTCTTGGGGTCGGCCGACTGATGCAAAACAATGTGAGATACCCTGATCTCCCAACCAAGTCTTAAGATGAGGTGTTTCAAACTAAGGGCCATTATCAAACACCATAGACATAGGTACCCTAAACCGGGTGATGATGTTCTTCCAAATGAAAGAGATGACATCCTTTGTCTTGATGTTCTTGACCGGCTCAGCTTCTACCCATTTGGTAAAATAATCCACAGCCACCAAAATGTAGCGCTTTCCGCCTAGAGCAGGCATGTAAGGACCCATAATATCCATGCCCCATTTAGCAACCGGGACTGGGCTGTGGATTGCAGTCAGATCATTAGCCGGGCGATGAATAAGCTTGCCAAACCTCTGGCATTTGTCACATCTCTTCATCAACTCTTTAGCGTCTGCTTCAAGAGTAGGCCAAAAGTAATGCCGCCTGGCTCTGACGGCTAGGGACCTGTCGCCTATATGAGAGGCACAGTATCCCGCATGCAATTCTTCATGAACTTCTTTCCCCTTTTTTGGGGTAACACACTTCAATAGAGGTTTAAGGAAACCCGCCTTGAAGAGCTCTCCGTTTCTCAACTCGAAGTTTGTTGCTCGCTTCTTCATGACGGCTGCTTCCTGTGGTGAATCAGGAAGTGTGCCGTCTGCTAAATATGCCCGGATGCCATCCATCCAGGTTGAGTTTCGGTCCAGGATTCCAATGGGCTCTTCATATATACTTCTCTTTTCAAGAACTTCCCAAAAGACTGACCGAGGCATATCACAGCAGGCGGATAAAGCCAATTTGGAAAACGCATCCGCCTGGTTGTTCTCTGACCTGGGCACTTGACTTAAACGAAATTCCTCAAGTGCCCTGGCCTCTTCTTTGACTGCCTGAAGGTACTTGATCATAGCCTGATGAGTTGCCTCATATTTTCCCTCATACTGGCTTATGACCAACTGTGAATGTCGTCTCTCTCAGTAAGGAGAACATCACTGAGAGCATGATCTGAGACGGCTAGGTACATATATAACGACTCTTTGGGCAGAGGGCTAACAAGCCTTGGCAAATAGTGCAAGTGCTCTTTCAGCTTTTGAAAGGCGCCTCAGCATCATCCCCCCATTCAAATCTGGTCTTCTTCATGATTGCTTGGAAGAAGTAAAGGCATTTGTCACTTGACCGACTGAGGAACATCCCTAAAGCCGCAAGGCAACCGGTTAGTCTTTGTGCTTCCTTGACAGTGCGGGGTGACTTCATGTCAATTACCGCCTGTATCTTCTCGAGGTTAGCCTCTATCCCCCTTTGATCAATCAGGAATCCGAGAAACTTCCCAGACTCAACACCAAAGACGCATTTCTTAGGATTTAACATAACCTTATGCCGCCTGAGTGTGGTGAAGGTTTCTCGGAGATCAGCAAGGTGATCCGCCTGTTGCTTAGATTTGACTATCATGTCATCAATGTACGCCTCCACATTCCTCCCAATTTGATTAATGAAGACCGTATTAATCATCCGTTGGAATGTAGCCGGCGCATTTTTCAAGACAAACGACATCACAGTGTAACAGAATAACCCCTGATCAGTGACGAAGGCCGTCTTCTCTTGATCTTTTTTCCATAGGGGTATCTGATGGAAGCTGGAGTAGGCATCCATGAAACTCATAAAGGCATGCCCGGCTGTCGAATCAACCAAATTGTCGAATACGCCAGGTACCATTCGGCTTTTTTACAAGCACAACATTCGCCACCCAGTCAGGAAAATTACATGGCCGAATGAACCCAACGTCCAACAGCTTTTTTACTTCGGCAGGTTCCGCCTGACTTCTCTCCTCACCGTGATTTCTTTTCATTTGCTGGATGGACTTCTTTTTAGGATCCACGGAAAGTTTGTGAACAGCAAGATCCGGGCTAACGCCTAGCGTCTCCTCCACTTCAAAGGCAAAAAGGTCTTTGAATTTTTTTAGCAGGAGGTGCAGATCTGCACCCAACTTAGCATGAGCAGCCGTCCTAACCTTAACAGTACGCTTTAGCCGGCTGGGGACGGAGCTTAGCTGACCGCTCCCTGGTCAGTGATTGCTATTTTTTCTCTTTCTTCACCTCCACCAACAGCGGTGCCTTTCTTTTCTTTCCGACTGCTGGTGGGGCTGGGGCTGGGTCGGCATCCTTGATAGTGTCAAGGTCTATTGGTTCTGGACCTTGGTCGCCTGGGGTCACAATATCTTTGACGGCAGAGAGGTAGCACTCCCGGGCCGTCTTTTGATCCCCATTCAAGGAACCAACAGAGTCGTCATCCCTCTCATACTTGATAAGCATGAGAGAAGGGATGATTACTGCCTTGGCTTCGTTGAGGGTTGGCCGGCCTAGAATAATGTTTTAGGCGGTCAGTTCCTCAACGACCAAGAACTTGACGACCAGGTGTCGTCCTTTTCCTTTTTCACCCAGCCGGATTGGTAGATCAACCCTTCCGACTTGGTAAACCAACCAGGGGGTGTGTAACCGGATGCATGCTGCTGACACTGTATTTCAGCTTTTGCAAGCACCGGAGACTGATGATGTCCGATGAGCTGCCGGTGTCAATAAGGATTCGTCCAACCAGCTGGTTGGCAACCTTACATTCAATGACGACCGGATCGTCATGCGGACGACGAACGCTGCCCCTGTCCTTCTCAGTGATCAGAACGTCTGGGAAGGAGGAGCTAGCATATGCTTGATCATCATCATTGTCCATCTTTCGAAGATGGCTCTTGGTGCCCCGGATGGTAGGGCCACCGCATGAGAACCCGCCTGCTATGGTGTAGACCGGTTCCTTATCGGTGTCCGAACTACTAGCAGGATGGGGTGTCTTTGATGACTGTCCCGGGTTCTTCTTATTAGTACCTTTGGACTTAGAGATATAGGACTTTAACATCCCCTTGTCAGCCAATCGATCCAACGCCCGTTGAAGGCTGAAGCAATCGTTAGTGTCATGTCCAACTTCCTCATGGTATTGGCAGAATTTATTTTTGTTCCTTGATTGAATGGAACTTTTCATTGGATTCGGCTTCTCTAGAGACAGCCGGTCCTTGATCTCCATGAGGATGGAGTTGCAGTCCTTTTAAAACTCGTACTTAGGAACGTACGGATTAAATTCTTTCTTCTTCTTCTTAGACAGCTAGTCAAAATCACTTACCGCCCAAACTTCTTTTCTTTTCTTTCTCTCTTCTTTTTTCTTGGTCGGCAAAGCAGGCCGGTTGTCTTTCTGCTTGTCAGACTTCTTAGAGTCCGACTGGTGATGTGTCTATTTTATATAGTATTTTACCCCCGTCCCTTGGACATAATTAGTAGTGTTTTTGGCTCTTTAGAGCCACTTTTATTACTAATTGGTGTTTTCTAGTGTTTTCGTAGATTTGGTTGACTTTTGCAGGGATTTACACTTTTGGAGTATCTTCCCGAGATATTTTGGAGCAATCACGAGCATTGGAGAAGCACGACCAGATTTCATAGCCCAGGGCCAGTTAGAGCCATCGAATCGATGATTAAGGGCTCGGTATAGGTGATACCGAGGCAGTTGGACCGAATATTCAAGACCCGAAGAGGAAACCCAGATTGGCCCGAAGAATTGGAGCCCAATCGTAGTCCAATTAATGGCGCAAGAGAGCCGCCCGGCCAAAAAGGCTGGCGCCCGGAGGCGCGCCCGGCCGGGTGGGAGAAGCTAAGGTCGGCGCCCGGTGACGCGCCCGGCCGGGCGCGAGATTCTACCTGAAGAGCAAAAAGATGCGCCCGATCGGGCGCGTGTAGTTATTAGGAGACGATTAGCGTCGTTTTAGTTTGTTTTAGTTTAGGATTCGTACGGAGTATAAATACTCCTCCGTAATACGATTTTAGGATCTCTCTCTCTCTCTCTCTCTCTCTCCTTTTACTCTTTCTTTATTTTCTTAATTGTTTTATGAGATTCTCTCTCAAAACGTTTGTTCTTAATCCATTCTTAATTCCAGATTCGTTTGGTAACTATTTCTCTTCTTTTAATTTTAGTTTCTATTACGTGTGAGTAGTTTCCTTTCTAGGGTTTGTGGGGATCCATAAATAATATGAGGGGTAATTTATTGTTGGTAATTATCAATGCTAGATTAATTTCCTATTGATTGATTTAATGCTCCGTGACTAGATTAGGCCTGATCTTTTATGCATGAGTTTGACAATATTTATTCGAGATTCGACAGATGAGAATTGATGTTTAGGTCTAGTTTCAATAGGCAGATTAATTTAAAAATGGTTAGGTCGAGATTCGAAAGATGAGATTTAATACCGGTAAATTAATTGTGAGATTATAATACGTAGCGAAAGCCCTTTATAATCTGATTAATGTATGCATTGATGAATGATTATTATATTCTACTCTGGAATATTATTTATTGGTGAACCTCTGCCCTGATCCTTTTATATATTATTTTCTCCTTATTCTTGATCTTCGTAGTTTAGTTTCATATTCAATTATAAATATTGGTTACTTAGATAATCTAGATTATAGGAATAGAAAGACTTGTTTCCCTATGGAGTTAGACCCTACTTCCCTATCTACTTTAGTTAGAGGACTTATGTAATTACTTTTGATTAGGGGATACGACTTTACCCTGTCAAAATTTGGCGCCGTAGCCGGGGAAACGGTTTTATTTTTATTTCTAATTATTTTTGTAGTGTAGATTATTTTCTTTTTGTCTCAGAGAACGTTAGTTCTTTGAGGAAAATCTCATATTTGCTTTTAGTTTTTTGTTTATGCCCAGGTGTTCCAGATCATGGTACATCCCATTCGATCCTGAGATCGAACGATCTTTTCATAGACAGAAAAATCTATACAAGCAAATCCTGGCGGATTCTGGTGATAATAATAATAATCACCGCGATCCTCCAACTGGTTTTAGCGATTCAGAGGTATCATCAGACGCGGAATCAGAGATGGCGGTTCCAAAGAAGCTTAATGATTACTCACAACCAAAGCTTACAGATTTTCCGCATCTCACCCCCACTCCGGCTCTTGATGGGGTACAATTTGAAATTAAACCTCAATTTATAACGATGATAGAGAGGAAGCAATTCATTGGAGCTAAGGGTGAAGACCCAAATCTTCACATTGCCGACTATTGTCAATATTGCAATACCATCAGGCAAGTCGGGGTCACTCAAGACCAAATCAGGGAGATTCTCTTTCCTTTCTCTTTAACTGGAAAAGCTAAATTGTGGTTTAATGGCTTAAATAGAACTGCACTTGGTATAACTGACTGGGAAACTCTTGTTTTGAATTTTTATAACAAGTATTATCTTGCAGAGAGAACAGCCGTACTACGGAGTGCGATTCAGAACTTTGCCCAAGAAGCCGATGAATCCTTATATGAGGCTTGGGAGAGATTCAAGGAATTACAAAGAGAATGCCCCCACCATAATTTAGCACAATGGCAGTTAATCCAAGCCTTTTACAATGGCATTGGAAATTCTTCTAGAATAATTTTAGATTCTGCAGCTAGTGGGAGATTTATGAATCTTAATGTTGATGATGCAGGTCAGGTTATTGAAGATATGGCGATACATAATTCCCAATATGGGAATCCTAGAGGATTTGCTAACAAAGGGAAACATAGTGTTGACTCTGTATCCTTTTTGCAAGCTCAACTGACCTCCATATGCCAAAAATTAGATAATCTTAGTACTGCCAATGTAGCTAATGTTTCTGCAATTAATAATAATTCTAATGAGGCTTTCTGTGAAAATTGTGGTATTATAGGTCATTGGGAAAAAGATTGCAGGAGTTCAGTGGAGCAAGTTAATGCCTTTCAAGCTTATAGGCAGAATAACCTATACTCCAACACCTACAATCCTGGGTATCGGAATCATCCGTACCTTTCCTACCGGAGTACTAATGTTCAAAATCCACCACCACGAGAACCATAGGCGCCACAGCAACAACAATAGAAATATTACCATCCCAATGCAAGCCAGAAGAACCAACCACAACAAACCTCCTCATCTTCCGACCCTTCTTTGGTGGATATTAAAGCAATGTTGGTTAATATGCAGAAGCACATGGAGAGTAGAGATGCGAAAATTGATCAAATTCTAGCACATAATAAAATTATAGATAATCGAATTGCGCAACTCTCTGCTACTCTACAAGCCCGCCAACAGGGAGTTATGCCAGCACAGCCGACCAGGCCTACAGATCAAGCATATGCAATTACTCTAAGGAGTGGTTCAAACTATGAAGGGCCCTCTATGCCCAGAGTTGATGAACCAGTTTTATCAAATAATGCTAATCTTGATTCCATTAAACCAAACAATGTAGTTAATAGCCCTGCAGGGCTAAAGCATAGTACTAATACATCTAATTCTACATTGCAGGGTACGACTCTGGAGAAGGTGGCCACTCCAGATAAGAGAAACAATGCTCCAAAGCCAATTATCAAACTTCCATTCCCCAATCGTCAATTGAAGACAAACTTGGATAAGAAGTTTTGTAAGTTCCTGGAGATGGTAAAAGATTTGAAGGTAACAGTTCCCTTCACTGAATTAATCACACAAATTCCTTCGTATGCGAAATTTATGAAAGAAATACTGACAAGGAAAAGATATATTAGTGAGGTAGAGACAGTAGCTTTCACTACAGAGTGTAGTGCCGTACTTCAGAATAAATCTCCACCTAAATTAAAAGATCCGGGTAGCTTTTCTATCCCTTGTCTTATAGGCAATCTAATGATTGATAATGCATTGTGTGATTTGGGTGCTAGCGTTAGTGTCATGCCAATATCTGTGTGTTCCAAGTTGAATATGAGTAAATTAAAATCTATTAATATTACTCTACAAATGGAGGACCGTTCTTTCAAATACCTTTTAGGTGTTTTAGAGGATGTTTCCGTTAGAGTAGGTAAATTTTATATACCTGTTGATTTTATTGTTCTTGATATGGCTGAGGATATGCAAATCCCAATTATTTTGGGTAGACCATTCCTTAACACTGCAGGAGCAATCATAGATGTGAGAAGTGGTAAATTAACACTATCAGTAGGGGATGATAAAATCATTTTTAATCTTAACAATACCCCTAAAAGCCCCATGAGTGAGGAGAAATGCTTTAGTGTCAATGTGGTTGAGAATTATTCTAACAAGACCCAAGCTCTTGTAAAAGATCCCTTGGAGGCGGTATCGTGTGTTGCCTCCCTTTTAGATGAGATAGACAAATGGCAGAAGGAAGTTGATGCAATAGAAAGAGCCCTCTACACTGTTGGTCTTGGTTTTGAGGACGAAAAGGTGGAATCAATCAAGCAAGTTGTGCGATTTGAGCCTACGGTAAGTGTTCCGCCAGATCGAGTTGCAAGTGTTGAATGCAATGACAATTTGAAGCAACCCTCGATCAAAGAAGGATCTTTAGTGCGTAGCATTGAAGACCTCTCAGTCCAAGTCAATGAGGATCCACCAGACAAAGTGAATTGGCGTCCCACAGGGCATGTCAGGAAGCCGCGTCGCAGCCTAAACACCGCTAGACCGGGTGAGAAATCGCCCGATCAAGCGTTAGGCCAAGGGTCCTAGTTTTTGTACTTGGTAAGAAGGTCGTGCGGGACCTAGATAAACCAGCGCTTTGCGGGAGGCAACCCGTATTTTTAATGCTTTTTAGACTAGTTTTTCTTTCTTTTTCTTATGAGAGGAGAGATGAGGGAATTTAATGAGTTTTATGAGTGTTTATACAGGTTTGAAAGAAAGGAGTTAGCCAAAATTTGAAGAAAAGAAGAAAGTAGAGATTTCGTCAATTAGCCTCGGGCCCGACCAGGAGAAGTCCGCCCGACCGGGCGCAAGAGCTAGGTTAAAAAATCAAGTATTTTCGCCCGACCGGGCGCGAAACTCGTCGTATACGGACATATTTGTTCGCCCGACCGGGCGCGAGAAGAGGCGAAACTTTGTGTGTTAGATCGCCCGACTGGGCACGAGAGCTGAAGCAAAACAGGCATTTAGATCGCCCAACCGGGCGAATGCTGCCCGACCGGGCGCGAGAGCATGGAAGATTTTAAAAATCAGATCGCCCGACCGGGCGCGACGCACCCGACCCCCCTTCTTCTTCTTCTTTCTTCGGTTTTTCTCATTTCATTCTTTCTCCTCCATAACTTTTTATCTCTAAAACTCAAATTCTCTCTACCTTCTCTCTAAGATTTCTTCTTCATTTCTCACCCAAATTCAAAACTTTTTACATATTTATAATCCCCTCTTCATCCTCTAAATTTCCATATAAAAATTTTCAGATTTTGTTTAAATAAATTTTCATACCCATCTTTACCATGGCTTCAAAGAGGGCTCGGTCTATTTTCGGTAGGAGCTCTAGTTCGAGGAAGGAATACGACCCGGATTTGCAACTTCCGTACTGGCCGACGATCCGTATTGCTAGCCGAGAGCAAAAGGAGCCGCTAGAACACTTAATCGGGCGTGAGGTAATTCCTTCTCGGTGGTTACACCACCCTACTTTAGAATCATTTGGTTTGTATGATTTTGTAAAACGATTTTTAAATGACATTGGCATGAGAAAATTTGTTGATATGCACTATCCTACATTCCAAGAACTAACTTGTGAATTCTTGTCTTCTTTACAAGTTGTAAGTAGTAGAAATGGGCCGAATTTAATTTTTAGGTTGAACAATAGGAATATTAGTTTAACTTATGTAGAATTTTCTAAATTATTTGAATTAAATTCTAAGTTACCTCACCAATGGCATGCGGACTATAAAATGGGTGATATATATCGTGCTTTGACTGGTTTGCCCACTCCCGACCCTCAACATGCTAGTACCAAACCTATTCATCACCCTGTCCCAAAAATCTGGCAAAGATTTGCGGGTTTGTGAATTTTAGGTAGGAACGAGCCCCATAATGCCCAAACTAACGAATTAGCTGTCATAGGACACTATTTGTATGGGTTCGGGAAATTGAACATAGGTAGGTTTATTATTCACCATCTGAGTAGGCATGCCACGGCTAGCACCACATCAAAAACCCCCATCCGTTTAGGAGGCCTTATCACTCGAATAGAAGTGAAGAAGGCCAGTTTTGTAGTGGATGGACCCCACCAACTGACCAACTGTGGACCATATACCTATATGACTGCTAGGTATTTTGAGGAGTTGGGGTGGGTACGACCGGATAGCGAGCAGACACCCTTTTGGTGTATTAGGACTGGGAGCGAGCAACCTTTGCCCATTTTTCCCCTACCCAGTCCTGACTTGACCGCCTTTCCCCCAGGGCAACTATCTTACACATATGATGTTCTAGTTGCCAACGCTAGGGGGCAAGCACCACCACCACCATTTCCACCACCCCAGCCTCAGCCTCAGCCCGAGGTGGCATTCTCTCCACCTCGCATGTCTCACTCCGTCCCTCATGTTGACTCTGACCCAGTTTGGGACCTTCAGAGTATAGGTCAGGCCTTAGGACGTATCGAGCATTCTCATACTGACCTTAGGAGGATGGTAGGCTCCATAGACCAGAGGTTAGGGTACCTAGAGAGGAACCATGGTAAAGCTCTCTACCCTATGTACGATGATTATGCTCGTCGGGGCAACATTCCCAACGACGCTATTCACCCTTACTGGTTTCAGCCTCCACCCCAGGGATACGATAGGGATCCCACTGCCCATGGTATTTACACTGACTATTCTTCCTTCCATGGGTACGACCAGGACATTCCTTTCGGGGGACCGGCGGGAGGGAGTTTTCATGCTGATTATTTTGTTGGTAGCTCTTCTGGTGCAGGTGGTGCAGGTGGCAGTGGAGGTGTAGGTTTCGGCTCCATGGATGAGGATGACTAGGACTAGCTATGTTGGGCTAGTTCCCGAGCCAATGAGGACATTGTCTGATTCTAGCTTGGGGGAGATTTTGGATTTGGTATATTTCTTTTTCTCTTTTCTTTTATTTTTGGTGTGTTTTCTTAGGTTAGATTTATTGCTTTCTAGGTTAGTTTTATTGCTTTCTTATATATGAAAAATATAAAAAAAATTGAAAAATATAAAAAATCCAAAAATACGTTCCAATGAGTTGTAAATTATGCATCCCTGTGCCCCTTACTTGAGAAAATTGTTTTGATTCTTGGTATATGATGATAAGCATTGTGGATTAGTTGATCATGATTTGATGTTTGATTGCCTTGGAACCTTAACATGCGCCAATTTTGTCCAACTACTTGTGAATATAGTGCTTGACTAGTTGATTTGATTAGGAAAGTGTGTTAGTTTCTGGTATGTCAATGAATTTGAGTATTGGTTTGCAACTATAAGTAATGTTTATATGATTCATTATTATGCAGATTGAGGAGGACGAAGGCGTTCATTCTTTTAGGTAGCCTCCAGATGATTGTAGATACATTTGTTCCCTTCTTCCTACCCATGTTGTTGCCTTGACTTTTTGTTGTTTTATTAGCCACATTACAAGCCTATTTTTTCCCATTGGTTACTAGTCCCAAGCTTGGCTTGGGGGAGCTATTAGTGAGTGAGGTGAGGGAGTTTGTAGTGTGCTTATTATTTGCACAATTTGGGTGGGATTTGAGAAGTAGTTTTGTTTTTTTATCATGTTTATTTTTGATGAGTTTCAGAGTTATATTTTCTTGGAAAAAATTAAAGCATGATGTTATGAAAAAAGAGAAGTTCAAGAAAAAAAATGAAAAAGAAAAAATAAGTGAACTTCAATAGAAAAAAAAAAAAGAAAAAAAATGTTCAATGTTCAAATGTTCTAGTTGGAGGTTGATTCAAAAGAAAAAAAAATAAGAACTTCAATGAAAAAATTCAAATTTGGAAATAAAGTTTGTTTTTTCACTCCACTTCTTCATTATTATATTTTTATGAGTGATATGTAAGTGTTGGGATTGTTTATTATGATTGGAGTATGTTTGGTGGATTTTTGTTAGAGTTGGTTATGTAATATATGTTGATCATTATTTATTTTGATCATGGGTTTTATTAGGATTTTCTCCCTTAAGCATAGCTTTTCTCTCACTTGTTCCCAAATGACTCCTACCCTTTACCCTATCCTTACATTACAAGCTTTAAAGACCTTCCGACCTTTGTGCATAGAATTGTATGAATGTGAAAGTGTTGTTTATCAATGCAAGTTATGATTTGACATATTTCGAGTCGACTAGTAGGGTTGAGCTTTCATTGTTTTATACACACGAGAGTGTGAGTTGGGAGGGAATTGTTCACATAAAGGGGTTGGATTGAGAGCGATCGAGTACATCTTTTATTCGCCACAAAAATGAGAGTTCAGTGCGTGAGCACTAGTCTTGAATTCTATGTGCTCTTGTGGTTTGCTCTGTTTGACAATTGTTAGGGAAGGTTGGTAATTAGATGGATTTGATTGGTTGATTTTGATGCAAGTTTATTTGATTTACCCTGAATCGTTTGTGCTTGATTTTTACTTTTTGGGGTGAAGCATATTTATTGACTCATTAATGAGATCTTTGCTTAGGGACAAGCAAAGGTTTGGCTTGGGGGAGTTTGATGTGTCTATTTTATATAGTATTTTACCCCCGTCCCTTGGTCATAATTAGTAGTGTTTTTGGCTCTTTAGAGCTACTTTTATTAATAATTGGTGTTTTCTAGTGTTTTTGTAGATTTGGTTGACTTTTGTAGGGATTTACACTTTTGGAGTATTTTCCCGAGATATTTTAGTGCAATCACGAGCATTGGAGAAGCACGACCAGATTTCATAGCCTAGGGCCGGTTAGAGCCATCGAACCGGTGATTAAGGGCTCGGTATAGGTGATACCGAGGCAGTTGGACCGAATATTCAAGACCCGAAGAGGAAACCCAGATTGACCCGAAGAATTAGAGCCCAATCGTAGTCCAATTAATGGCCCAAGAGAGCCGCCAGGCCAAAAAGGCTGGCGCCCGGAGGCGCGCCCGGCCGGGCGGGAGAAGCTAAGGTCGGCGCCCGGTGACGCGCCCGACCAGGCGCGAGATTCTACCTGAAGAGCAAGAAGGCGCGCCCGATCGGGCGGTGCCTCGCCCGATCGGGCACGTGTAATTATTAGGAGACGATTAGTGTCGTTTTAGTTTGTTTTAGTTTAGGATTTGTACGGAGTATAAATACTCCTCCGTAATACGATTTTAGGATCTCTCTCTCTCTCTCTCCTTTTACACTTTCTTTATTTTCTTAATTGTTTTATGAGATTCTCTCTCAAAACTTTTGTTCTTAATCCATTCTTAATTCCAAATTCGTTTGGTAACTATTTCTCTTCTCTTAATCTTAGTTGTTTATTTTATTCCTTTAATTATGTCTTGTGTTATTACTTTGATTTGTTTAGTTTCTATTATGTGTGAGTAGTTTCCTTTCTAGGGTTTGTGGGGATCCATAAATAATATGAGGGGTAATTTATTGTTGTTAATTATCAATGCTAGATTAATTTCCTATTGAAAGATTTAATGCTTTGTGACTAGATTAGGCCTGATCTTTTATGCATGAGTTTGACAATATTGATTCGAGATTCGACAGATGAGAATTGATGTTTAGGTCTAGTTTCAATAGGCAGATTAATTTATAAATGGTTAGGTCGAGATTCGAAAGATGAGATTTAATACCGGTAAATTAATTGTGTGATTATAATACGTAGCGAAAGCCCTTTATAATATGATTAATGTATGCATTGATGAATGATTATTATATTCTACTCTGGAATATTATTTATTGGTGAACCTCTGCCCTGATCCTTTTATATAGTATTTTCCTCCTTATTCTTGATCTCCGTAGTTTAGTTTCATATTCAATTATAAATATTGGTTACTTAGATAATCTAGATTATAGGAATAGAAAGACTTGTTTCCCTGTGGAGTTCAACCCTACTTCCCTATCTACTTTAGTTAGAGGACTTAGGTAATTACTTTTGATTAGGGGATACGACTTTACCCTGTCAACTGGTTACTAGGCGAGCAGAGGTCGGTTGCTTGAATATAGCTTTCCGCCTCCCTTAGGGCCGCCTGTAAAGTGAAAGCCCCTTTTCTAACTAGGTCAAACTTAAAAGTCGAACCATCTCTCAGACCCTTAAAAAAGTCTGTAAAAGCTACCTCGTCAGACAACCCTTAAATCTGAATCCTGATCAGATTGAACCGCCTGACATAGGAGCGCAATCCTTCTCTCTCCCCCTGCTTAATGGTGCTCAAGTCTAGACTTGTTTTCTTCGCATGGATGTTCATCGAGAAGTTGGAAGCGAACAGGAAAGCAAGCTTCCTGAAACTATTA
The DNA here is from genome assembly GCF_948465745.1 of Chenopodium album. NCBI lineage: Eukaryota > Viridiplantae > Streptophyta > Magnoliopsida > Caryophyllales > Amaranthaceae > Chenopodium > Chenopodium album. The sequence goes on along the minus strand of NC_137834.1, from coordinate 39,167,705 downwards.
ATGGACCCGACTGGCAGGTTGCCAAACCATTGTTAGGCAATGCCCTTCCATATACCCGAGAAGCATCGACACCAAGTGGCATCATCCAACCCTTGTAAGTACATGAGGTTGGTGTAAGCCATGAGGTGGTCTTCCGGGTTTGAGGTACCGTCATAGGTGCCTACCAACACATTTTTAACCTTGGCCGGCTGTGCCGCCTCGGTTATCTCCGGGTGAATGCAGAAGGTTGTTCACCCAAGCGGAGCAGACGAAGCTGCCAGTCCAATGGCTGGACGTTGTTGTATGCCGCCTGACTTCCAAAGAGGGTCGGCTGCATGAAATAGGGAGAATACTGACCGTAGACCTGAGAAGGTACATACGGTACAGTCCCAATCATCTGAGGGCCAAAATGGACGGTATTACCGCCTGTTTAGCTCTTATGCATGAAAGGTACATTCCCTGCAGAGTTGTTGTTGAAGCTGTCTGAAAAGTTCGACGTAAAAGCCGACTCAAACAACTGCTTATTTCTCTTGCTGGTGATGATCTCCCGGGCGTCAAGAGTTGATTTTTTGCTTCCCACCGGCTGTTGCGTCCGGCGGGGATTGTTGACATTCCACTTGGGCAGAAGAATTTTGGACCAATCAATGGCCCCGACTGCCTTCTCCTTTGGATGAGGAGTTGGTTGTCGATCTCTGACTGACTTCCCCTTCACCAGAGGAGTCTTTTTTGCCAACTGACCCCTACTTAGGCCGGCCCGGCTCTTAGAGATCAGATCTTTAATTTCACCCTTAAAACTTGTAATGAAATTCATGAGTTCGTCTCGAGTGACGGGAGCTGATCCACTTGTCGTATGGGTTTCCCCTTCCGGCTTCCCAGGGGGTCCATTTGTACCCGTCTGGTTGGCACCCCGCTCTAGAGTATCTCTAGGCCGAATGCGCTTGGTTATCAAGGAGCCATTCTCGGCTGTATAAGTTTCGACCTGAGGATCCTCATCCTCTTGGTCAGTGAAAACTTCTGGGTCGTCGCCCAGACGCTTGGGAGGCGGTACAGACTCTTGAACCATCCTTGGGTACTCTCCCCACAGACGGCGCCAAATGTTTTGGGTGTTTTTCTCCCTCGAGAGAGTTACGTCACAAAGATTGGTCTGGCTGAGTTGTACCTGCAAAACAATGGAGACTCCGGGTGGTTGGAGCTCCGCCTCCGAAGATCAAGTTAGTAACTTGAAAGAGAATAAAGAGTGCAGAAATTTAAGTGGGGATCTGTTTGGATTCCAAGCTCAGGTGCTTCTCTGATGAGAGAGAATGTAGGTGTAATAAATGATTGAATGTGTCCTCAAAATGGGGAAATATCTCCCTATTTATAGGGTCATTGGTAGCAGTGCCCCTATTTAGGTCACCTGACCTAGATTTTAGTGGGTTGCGCCGTTTTACGGCGCTTCTAGGGATTTGGGCCCTTGAAGGTCGCCATTTCAGAATTCTTCTAAAGGAGCCACGTGTCAGATGGTTATGTGACCACTTGGGTCAGCCTGGTCTTGACACGTGGCCTTCTCCTATAAGGACACCTGTCTAGGGTAATTTTTACCCTAAACAGCTGCAATGCTACTGGCGCCACGTTTGCTCTATCGCCAGACGCTGCACTTTGTCGCCAGGCGACAGATATGTCATTTGGCGCCAAAATCGGGAATTCCGTATAAATTCCCTTTTCTTCCTCATTTCACTGCTACTGCTCTTCTACCTTCGAGTTTTACCGCGAGAGTTCAATTTGCTAATTCTTGCTTGATTCACAACCAAATTCGCTCAAATTTGTTGTAAATCGAAGCTTTGTTCATCTAGTTCTCTGATCTATGTAAGTTTTTTCCAAACTCAGTTGAATTTTGATGAATTTTGCACATGTTTGCTCACGAATTTCTTAAAAATTCGAAACTTATATTGCTTAATTTGTTTTTTTTTAAAAAAAATTTCATGCCATGAAATTGCTTGATTATGTTTGTATATTTTCTTGGGAGTATTTTGAGACTTATTTGACTCAATTTGGTGAAGAAACGAACAACTCGCCATTGTTGGGCCTCTTAAGATCGGGAAAACAATGTGGCTCGTTCTTGATGTTTTTACTAGCAATTCTTGTCCAATTTGTCGCAATAATTATCATAGTATAGCAAGAAATTGTTTGGATGCTTGAAAAATGCCATATATGCTTGAACTGAAATTGTTCTCTATTTTAGTACTACGTACTCTGTTTTTTTTTTTTTTGCGAACATAGTATCATGCGGTTAGGTGAACTTTAGATACTATAGAACCTTAATTTTGTCAATTTTGCACAATGTAGTATGGCTAGACAGCGAGGTTCGAGTTCACGGTCCCGAGACACGCGACAGGAGCATGAGCCCATTAAGAAGGACGCCAACCCGTCCACTTCTCTTGGTCCCTTCCCCGAGTGAGATGAGCGAACATTGTACTTTGCCTTGAACACCACATTTCTAAGAGGGTGCGTCGTGGGATCACTGCTGGTAGGACGCGTTGCCACGGCTCGAGCAACGACACTCTAGGCATAGTAAACATCTTTGTATTGCTTTTTGTATATCTTTATGTTATAGGCATTCTTCGTAAGAGCCTCAGGTGCTATACCAGCCATGGGGCGGTTTGATTATCCCTTGGCAGGCCGCGCAGTACACTGCTGAGCGTTGCTACTTCCTAGGGACATATGGGGCAGCGGCGTACCTAGGAGAGAGAGTTCCTATTCAGCACACCTCAGAGATTTTTGTCGTCCCTGCTCCTCTGCCACGTCACATGTTCGATGATGTGAGGCTGCTTAGCATGTCGGAGAGGTCGCATGCTGGTACCCCTTGGCGACCTCATGCGATTCCAGGACGTTGCTACGAGGAGGAGTTGCTGCCGTTGTTAGCTCTAACCCCCGTTTTGTCAGCGTAGGCGGCGATATGTTTTTTTATCTTTTACCTTTTGCTAAGTAGCCCCCAAGTGATATTTTATTCAGTTTAGTTTGCTTTTTTTTTTTCAGGCTGGGCCTACTGAGTTCGAGCCTCCTCGTATGTCCATCCACTACCAGGGGACATAAGGGCCTATCGAGGAGATGATTCCTCCGGCTCCCGAGGATCAGCGCTTTGTGAAGCGATCTATTCCTCGCCACCAGACTCGGGTGAGTTTATTTACTTGCTATTTGTTCATATCTGTCTTGTATTGTTATTGATTTTATTTCTTTGACAGTTCTCGCGCGAGGTGGTTACGTTGATGGCGAGGTGCATAGACGCCTTCCGGAGCCAGCTCGTGCGGATGAGGAACGTGGCATCTTGTCGTCGCGACGACACTGTTCAGGAGGTTGTTTTTCGTTATTTGTACATTGTTTGTATTTCTATTTTGATTGCTTTTGACTTGGTTACTTCTTGCAGGGACAACCCATTCCTTCCCGTACCCGGACGAGACCTGAGGTTCGGAGAGAGCCGGCTAGGTCTAGCTCGAGGCGTCGCCGCACTAGTTCTGGCGGTCGGGGTGGTCGATCTGACGCTGCTCGGACTGAGGTGGTGGACGGCTCGGGCTCTTCATTTGAGGGTGCACATGCTGGGCCGGTAGGCCAGGGAGAGGCGACTTCGGCTCTGAGAGGTAGTGGGACGTATGAGTTCGGCTCATCGTCGCAGCAACCTCCATAACCTAAGCCTCTGTTGATTCATCACCATGGCGACCTTGGGTGGACTGGTCCTGAGCTGAGTTTTCCTCTTCCTAGAGAGACTGGAGCTAGAGCTGGTGGGGAGCATACTCCTCGTTCTGCGCAGTTCTTTGATATGATTAACATCCCTCATCATCCGCATCCTCCAGCGCCGTAGTTGTACCTGTGTTATTTTTATTTTGACTTGTATAGGACTTTGCCTGATTGACTCACTTGTTAGACATATTTGTATATACATATTATTATCTATTATGACTGCATTTATTTTTTCATTTATTTTTATGTGCATATGTGTGTGCAATTAATTTTGCGCAAAAATTTCTGTCATTTTTATTATTAATGGAGGGTATTCGACTTTCTCCCCCAAAAAAGAAAAAATGGAAAATAAATTGGACTTGCAACAAACCTAAAAGTCTGAATAAATCATAAAATGAAAAATTGAAGAAAAATATATGAAATTAATATGTAAGGGTATTTGTGGAAAGGGATAAAATTGTAAAGTCATTGTACGAGTTCGAATCATAGCCAGAAAACGCAGTTTGTATAGCACGTTGATAAAACAGTGTAGCGCCACGTGTCGCCACGCGTTTTGCGCTGTCGCCATGCGACAAGGTTGTCGTTTGGCGCTGCAGTGCGCTGATTCCGAGTCCTTTCCGGATTAAATATGCATCGATTTTGTGCATAAATAGCCTCGTAATCTGCCGAATTTCTTCATAATTGCAGCAGATTAATCATAATCTTAGTTTCTTAACAAATAATTATGTCTTTAGTTACTAAGAGTTTTACCAATTTCACTCGTGAATGGTGTCGGTCTTTAACTTCTAAAGAGAGAAAAGAACTTGACTTTTTTTTCGCATGGGAGGTATTTATGGTCTTAATGGGGTAGATCTTGATATAGATTTCATTCATACCGCCTTAGAATATTGGGACACAGATACTCATTGTTTTAGACTAGGGTGTGATGAAATTAGCCCTTTACCGGAAGAATTTGGTGCCATCTTAGGCTTCCCTTCATTAGATCTTGCGGTAATCCCTAGAATAAATGAATATTATTATAAAGATTTCGAGCGCTTCTTTAATTTAAGAGACAAAGATCTAACAAATATTGTACATGGTAGTGTAGTTAATTTAAAAGAATTTGCATGTCATTACTTTGATAGACCCTATTCTGAATGTTTTCATGTTTATAGAAGAAGGGCTTTTCCCTTTTGCATGCTTAATAAATATCTTCTCACTAGTGGTAGAACTAATGAGGGTCAAGCAATTATATTAACTGTTTTGGAGCAAATTGAATCTGGAAGAAATTCAATGCCATTAATTGTTCGAGAGACTATGCTTAGTCTTGATGAATTGAAGAGAAATCCAAAAGCACCTTTTCGGGGGTCTCCAATTTTATTACAAGTAGAAAAATAATATTTTTAATTACAGAAATCAAACACATATTTTTGTATAGTAATATTATTTTATTCACATTGAATTTTTGCAGATATGGCTAATGGAGAGACTAGAATTAATTAGTCCTCCTGACAATGTTGAAAAATATACTCCAAATTGCTTTGTGAGGCGAAAGAAACGTTTCTCTAAGATGGGGCGCCATGAGTGGAATAAAGTCTTTGCCTCTTGCAGCTTTGCTATCAAGTGGGCCATTCCTTGGGAGAAAATAGAGAAGATGGTTGGTGTTAACAAGCAACCCTTCTGTCGTCTTCCATGCTTAACCAAGGTGACTTTTTATTATCCCTGCAGTGTAAAAAGACAGTACGGCCTACTTCAAACAATTCCTTCTGGGGATCTTTGTCGTCCCTATGAATTCCCTGTCTCACAAGAAGTAGAGAAATTTGATGCATATTGGAGCGCTAGACCGTTACGGGAAGTGATTACCCAAAAGGTTCCTCCTTCCTTGCCCAATGATGTAAAAAGGTGGCTTCTTAAGAAACCTTCAAAGGACATGAAGAAAAATCAGAGTAAAACCAATGTGAAGAATCGTCTAGGTGACAAAGTGATCCCGGTTAAGGAACGCTTGGATGAAAAGATTGAATTCAAAACACCTATGATGCTTAAGAAGAAAGACTCTACAAAAGATAAAGGGAAAAGAAAAGCTGATACTCTAGAGAAGAAGGTTTGGGTAGAAAAGAAACATGGCCGGAGTCCTAGCTAAGGGAAAAACCATTTACTCTAAAATTGAATATAGGTCCTCTAAAGGATGCCTACTGGCTAAAGTCATGGACGATGAAGAGGATTCAGATAAAAATTGGATAAGAGCAAGGAAAGAGAAGAAATATTGAAGCATTGCTTAACTTCCAATTTATTAGACTTAGTTTTAAATTTAAAGTTAATTTGTTTTATTAAGCTTTTATTTAAATTCCATCAATAATGTAATTTTTATTTTATTAATGAAATTTAAGCCTTTTAAATAAATCAACTTCTTTAAATTTAATTCATTAAAGCAATGAAAACAGAAAATTTTATTTTCCAGAAATTTTTTGGAGTACGGAAGTCGAAAATTTTCCGAAAAACACCGAAATTTGCCTAGGTACTCCCAGAAGAGCAGCGCCGCCGTTTTGCAGCTGTCACCAAACGTTGTCGTCTGTCGTCCGGTGACTGGCGCTGTCGCCTTGCGCTGCAGTCTGTCGGCCGGCGACAGACTTTTTTCTGCGACGCTACTATTCCGTCGAGTTTCTTTCGAATTTCTTTTTATTTATGGGATGCGAGGTTTGCGAAAATTAAAGTGGCTGCACCCAGTAAAGGGTTGTTGTAGGCGTCGCTCGAAGTGCGCCTACGTTAAAGCATGTGGTGAATATACTTGGCACTCATAGGAAGTGGGAATTGACATAATACGATTAGGGACAAGGAAAGTAGGGAGCCGCCAACAAGTTTTTAAGTAACTTGTAAACCGTTCACGGATTATAAAAGGCAACCACGAATAAGGGACAACGAAGGCAACAACGATTGACTCGTGAAGGTTACACCCCATTCATAATCCATGAGATTACTAACTCCATATGGTTCGGAACCACGAAAGGAGGATCGGGGATGATGGTACGAAGTGAGTCATGGAGTCACATTCGCCCGTATTGGCCTCTACTCGATTCTTATAGTGAAAAGTGATTCCTACGATCTCAAAGGCATACAAACAAAATATTCAATTCGCTCCAAACTATTAATAACCTAAATTGGTTGAATATTAATGCAACAAATAATACTAAAATATCGTGATCACTTGATTAAACAACAAGATTAAAAAGGAACCTAAACCAGTTGTCCAAATTATCTTATTAGGCGTGATTTTCAATTACATATTCCCTTTAAACATGCAAAATGGTGATCATAACAATAGTAGAATAAACATTAATAATGGAAGCAATTTAACAATAATAATGCAAGTCAAATCAAATATAAAATAACCCTAATCATGATACTAGCAATATAAAAATAAAATAAGAGTAATTAAATTAATTAATTACTCACATTCTGCGCGTTCCTTTAAATTGCTACATCATGAATAAACTGTTAGTAACTTCAATAAAAATATAAAGCAAATGAAAATTAAATTAAATTAAAAGTATAGTTAATTTGGTCCAAACCCTCAGTTAATTCTACCTATCACACCTTGGTTAAAGTATAGAACTTCAGGTATTGTATAGACTCCTTGGAGTGCTTAAAGGAAGAAATAGTGAAAGAATGGGGAGGCTAGTGTTTAGGCTAAAGAAGGAGAAGAGAATTATTTGATGATCAAGCTTGTTGATGATTGAAAAAGGGGTGATATGACCTCTATTTATAAGGAAAAAAGAGGGTCAAAGAATCAAGAAAAGATCGAGTTCAAATCGGATTAAAACTCTTGCGATAGACATCAGTTTTTGCGATTTTTGTTTTTATCATATCTTTTGATCCAGAAATTGGAAAAAGAAGAATAAGATATCTTTGGAAAGCTCTTGAAGTCTACTTTCTAACCCAATTAGAATCAGATAAAAATATTATTCAGAAGTAAATATATGGCCGAAATAGTGAGACGTTGTCAGTTTTGGATAGAGTTTGACATTTTATTCATATCTTTTCCATTATAGCTCGGAATTGATATTATAATATATCATTGGAAAGATAATTTCAAGGGCTATCTAACCCTATAAAATTTGGATAAAAAATATGATTTAAGAAAATAATATCTATCTATCTTTGAACGTCTTTCAATTTGGGTAGAAATAGGATTTTCAAAAAAGGAGTTTTATTCAATTTCAAACTCTTTAATTTTATCTTTTCAAAACGGATACTTAATATCTTTTAGAAACTTGTAGAAGCTTCCAATTAATCCTAATTGGTTTATGAATGGAATTAAATAATTTGGACCCTCCACATGATCATTGGGTCGTAGGTAAGGTGGGCTTAGGTTTGGTTTGGGCTCAGTTTAATATTTTCGCCATAACTTATTCGTTATAACTCAGATTTGGGCTTATAATATATCGTTGGAAAGCTCTTTTAAAGCCCCATCCAACTATTTAATCATTGGACCAAGATAATGGACCAAATTAAACTGGATTAAACGTTTTTATAAAAAGGACACGACATGAATGATTTTAAAGGACACGAAATGAATTATTTTGGGTTTAAAGGCACGGAAAGAGGAAAATAATTTATTTTTTGGAAATGGGCTAGGAATTGGGTTGGTTTATGAAATGAAAATATGGATTTGAATATGGATTTAAGTACTCCAAAGATTAAATACTAAACCCGACCAATAATGGCGGTGAAAGGTTGTTCATCATCGGGTTTGGTTTTGGGGAGACATTTTTAGGTGTCTACAGAAGCCCGCACTTTGACTGAGTTTGTAGAAACGCCAGTTTCGAAACGATAGTCAAAGTAGTCGATAGGGATGGAGAATGATTTAAGACGTTCTGCGATCCTAAATCATTTTGTATACGCCGATACCTGCAGAAAAATGTTAGTTCTATAGATAAAAGATTAAAGGGATAGAATGCGTATCTGACACCAGTGTATCGGTGACAAATGAGTTTGGTAGCTTCCTATGCTTGAAGGAATCCACCGGATGACGTTTGTTGAAATGCTTTCCATGCTTGAGGAAAGCCGACAGATGAGTTTGGTAGCTTTCTAAGCCTGAAGAAACCTACCAGATGACACTTTCCATGCTTGAGGAAAGTCGACATATGATTTTGGCGTTTTTCTAGGCTTGAAGAAATCCACCGATACTGCTTTCCATGCTTGAGGAAAGCCGACTGAGGAATTTGGCGGTTTTCTATGCTTGAAGAAATCCACCGGATAATACTTTCCATGCTTGAGGAAAGTCGACAGATGATGAGATTGCAAGTCTTTATGTATCGAGAACCTTGCGTCATGAAACGATGGTGGTTCGATTGTCCCCGAACGTGGGCTGTAGATGGTCCTCTTGTCCCCGAATGTGGGATGTAGTTGGTTCGCTTGTCCCCGAACGTGGGCTGTAAATGGTCCGCTTGTCCCCGGACGTGGGCTGTATATGGTCCGCTTATCCCCAGACGTGGGTTGTAGATGGTCCGCTTGTCCCCGGACGTGGGCTGTAGATGGTCCGCTTGTCCCCGAACGTGGGCTGTAGATGGTCCGCTTGTCCCCGAACGTGGGCTGTAGTTGGTTCGCTTGTCCCCGAACGTGGGCTGTAAATGGTTCGCTTGTCCCCAAACGTGGGCTTTAGATGAGACCTGCAAAAATAAATTTGCCAATGGACTCGTATATATTGTGATTGACTTGACCAAGTTTGACTTGATGTGACATGACATGTGTATGACTTGTGAGTGTGTGTGTGTGTATATGTGTGTGTGCAGACACAAGCAAACGAAGATGCAAAAGCAAAAATTTTCTGTCAATTTTCGTCATGAGTGGAGGGTACCGACTTTCTCCCGAAAAAGAAAGATGTGAAAACTGAATTTTTATTTTCGAACTTCCCTCGATGAGAAAATTTTGAAAAAGTTTTTTTAAACTTCCCCAAAAGAAAAGACGCGAAAAAAGAAAAGAAGTTTTGAACTTCCTCGTTGATCAAGACAAAATGAATCGCATGGATTGAATTGCTTTTCTTCAAAGTAATGTATGCATGATGCATGTCCTTAGGCCAAGAGGCTAAGGACAATTACATCATGTGACACGATGAATGAACTTAGGTCATGGAGCTAAGCATCATATATGGTGTAAAGAAACAATCTTGAACGTCACTTAGGTCTGGAAGCTAAGCACGTATACAGATGAAGTGATTATTGCATAATGAACGTTGCTTAGGTCAAGGAGCTAAGCACGATATGCTTTGTATGATTAAAAATCATTGATATATAAATGTTTCTCAGCAAATTATGCGATGCATGAAACAATGAATATTGCTCAGGTCAGGAAGCTAAGCAAGTATACAATATTTCTTCTAATGAATGTTGTCTTTAAATATGATGAAACATGCACAGTGTTGAAACAAGATTTCATGATAAGGGCTCTTAAAGGGAAGGATGATTGATATGGATATGGATGTGTGAGTGAAGTGTGTGAATGTGATACTAAGGCTGGCTGCAAGGGTTATGGTGATGGAAAGAGATGTGAGAAGAGTCAAAGATGATGACTCTTTAGGCTGGGTAGGCTAAATGATGTGGGTTCAAGCCCCCAAGTCTAGCTCTAAATAGGTAGGGGTAAGAATTGGATATTCTTTGACTCGATCATGCATGGATGTGAATATGAATGTGGCCGCACCTCGATGTGAGGTTGCCTACGTATCTGTTAGGAATCAGGCCGAACATAGCTCTAACCAAACTTTGCACAAGTGTATGTACACCTCAAAGAGGTCTTTCAAGGGTTGTAAGGTGGTTAAGCTGAAGGTTTAAGAAAGAAAGGCATAAAAGGCTCAAGACCCAAGAGAAGCCCCCAAGATATTGCAATTGTGTACTAGACTTTGCAAGTTTTATTTTTCATATATTTTTTTTGTTTTGAATTTCTTTTTTTATTCTTTTGAATCAATGTAGGAAATCTCAGATCATGCGGTCCATCACTCAGTTAGCATTCATGTTTCTCAAGAACGGTACCAAGCACTCGATGAGAGACGCAATTTGAGACTTGTTCATATCAAAGACATTGAAACACTTGCCTTAGACATTGTTTTATTGTTGCTTTGCTACTTGTTTTTTTTTTACTTGCTTTTTGAATGTTATATAATTACACATCTTCCAATCCCAGGGTTAAGTGAATGTGGGTTGAAGAAATGAAGGCCAAACGTTAGACGAGGCTCAAAATGGTTGATGAAGAAATGGAATGTGATTGAACAGTTAATAGGGAATGACAGGGTTGCAAAGGTGCCTCAAGTCATTGGTGTACCTTGTATTAAGTTCGGTAATTGATTTTTTGATAATTACGGGATCGAATGTAAGAAAGAGATGCTCATTTATGAAGAAGGTAAGAAATGTAACACATAGACACATGGATAAGGAGAACCTATGCTAGACTTTTAGGGGGAAGGGTTTGAAACAAAAGAAGAAGAAAACATGAAATCTTGGTGAGAAGCTTGCATTGTGATTTATCTTCATGGCTGTTTATGAGTAACTTCTTGCCGCCTGGTGAGGAAAAAAGTTTCTTGTTGTTGATGTTTTGATTGGAAGGAAAGAAGGAAGGAGTTATGTTCCCCTTATTCTTCCAACTATTGCCTAGTGATTTTAGACTCAAGTACTGTGTAAGGATGAACTCACTTAATGCATTCACTCAATACTCGAATTGGAATGGAAGAGTGTATGAAACAATTTTGAAAACTGATGGGAAATACTCCACTCATTCCTATTACGACGGAAAGCGATGCATGCATGGTCCTAGTATACGATCATAAACAATATAGTGCATTACTCGAAGACAAAGTGTGTGCAATGAATCAACATGTGTGATTAGGTGAGTTTATTAAGACTCGTGGTATGATCGCATGGCTAGACATGAGGACGTTGTGAAAAACAAAGGACCCAATGACAAATAGCACGGAAGACTAAAAGAAAAACTAACTTGATTAATTTTGTCCAATTTTAATGTTTATGCTATTTACTAGGTGAAAACGGTCCATTGGCAATCATTAGTCATAAATGAGATCAACCAAAATCAAAGACAAAGAACACATGTTAAGGTTAGCACAATAATTGATCACAAGAAACTAGGAAGAGGACTAGAATTCTAGAAGAGTTAAGACTCATGGGTATAAAAACAAAATAAATAAATAAATAAAAATTTAATTCTATGTTATACGACTTGACACAAATTAAAGGACTTGGCTAAGACTAGCTTGACACGAAATTTTTTTTTTAAAAAAAAAAAAAAAAAAAAAAGATAACGCTAAAAAGACACCTAAACTGGATAGGCTGTAGTATATCGGTTATTACTTTTGATCTGTGACTCTGATTAAGACGAAACCAGCTCCAAATGAAAGATAAAACTCGGGGCTATAGATCCATAGTTTGCACGACACGTAACTCTTTCTAGAACTCTGGATATGACCAAAACAAGTTGACTCTTGTGCTGTATACGGAAATAAAATCCGGGTTGACTCAAAAATTAAAAAAAAAAAATCTATAGGTCAACTCTAATAATTAAAAAAAAAGGGGGGTTTGATAAGAGAAAAAAAAAATAATTTAAAAAAGGTCAGTAAAAAAATGCACACATAAGCATATCGTCACGCATGATGCAATGAAGTTCGCAACATAAAGTCAAGTTCTATGTTCGACTATGGTCAAGCTTTTGGGTGTCAAAGGGTACCATGGTTAAGAGTTTGGACGCGTTAGCAAGGAAGCCTCCCTTGAGGGTGTATGCCAACAGGGGGCTCCACGAGTTCGTGATGAAATCAAAATCGACTCCATGGTTTGGGTGGATTTAAAATCTCGGATGAACCCTTATTGTCATGCACGTTTTCGGGTTGATAGAGCTTAAATCCCCCGGGCTAGCCACATACGTAGAACACGTACTATTGTGGCAAAATAGGTAACCTAAAATTGCATATGCATATGTGACAATGCCAATTAAATCGCAGGAATACAATTCAAGAATCTTTCAAGTCTCATCCACTCATCTTAATTAAATACCGATCACTCAAATCGATAAATAACCAAGAATCCTCCCCAGTGGAGTCGCCAAATTGTAGGCGTCGCTCGAAGTGCGCCTACGTTAAAGCATGTGGTGAATATGCTTGGCACTCATAAGAAGTGGGAATTGACATAATACGATTAGGGACAAGGAAAGTAGGGAGCCGCCAACAAGTTTTTAAGGAACTTGTAAACCGTTCACGGATCATAAAAGGCAACCACGAATAAGGGACAACGAAGGCAACAACGATTGACCCGTGAAGGTTACACCCCATTCATAATCCATTAGATTACTAACTCCATAAGGTTCGGAACCACGAAAGGAGGACCGGGGATGATGGTACGAAGTGAGTCATGGAGTCACATTCGCTCGTATTGGCCTCTACTCGATTCTTATAGTGAAAAGTGATTCCTGCGATCTCAAATGCATACAAACAAAATATTCAATTCGCTCCAAATTATTATTAAGCTAAATTGGTTGAATATTAATGCAACACATAATACTAAAATATCGTGATCACTTGATTAAACAACAAGATTAAAAAGGAACCTAAACCGGTTGTCCAAATTATCTTATTAGGCGTGATTTTCAATTACATATTCCCTTTAAACATGCAAAATGGTGTTCATAACAATAGTAGAATAAACATTAATATTGGAAGCAATTTAACAATAATAATACGAGTCAAATCAAATATAAAATAACCCTAATCATGATACTAGCAATATAAAAATAAAATAAGAGTAATTAAATTAATTAATTACTCACATTCTGCGCGTTCCTTTAAATTGCTACATCATGAATAAACTGTTAGTAACTTCAATAAAAATATCAAGCAAATGAAAATTAAATTAAATTAAAAGTAGAGTTAATTTGGTCCAAACCCTCAGTTAATTCTACCTATCACACCTTGGTTAAAGTATAGAACTTCAGGTATTGTATGGACTCCTTGGAGTGCTTAAAGGAAAAAATAGTGAAAGAATGGGGAGGCTAGTGTTTAGGCTAAAGAGGGAGAAGAGAATTATTTGATGATCAAGATTGTTGATGATTGAAAAAGGGGTAATATGACCTCTGTTTATAGGGAAAAAAGAGGGTCGAAGAATCAAGAAAAGATCGAGTTCGAATCGGATTAAAACTCTTGCGATAGACAGCAGTTTTTGCGGTTTTTGTTTTTATCATATCTTTTGATCCAGAAATTCGAATAAGATGAATAAGATATCGTTAAAAATCTCTTGAAGTCTAATTTATAACCCAATTGGAATCAGATTAAAATATTATGTATAAGTAAATATATGGCCGAAATAGTGAGACGATGTCAGTTTTGGATAGAGTTTGACATTTTATTCATATCTTTTCCGTTATAGCTCGGAATCAATATTATAATATATCATTGGAAAGATAATTTCAAGGGCTATCCAACCATATAAAATTTAGATAAAAAATATGATGCAAGAAAATAATATCTGTCTATCTTTGAACGTCTTTCAATTCGGGTAGAAATAGGATTTTCAAAAAAGGAGTTTTATTCAATTTCAAACTCTTTTCAAAACGGATAATTAAGATCTTTTAGAAACTTGTAGAATCTTCCAATTAATCCTAATTGGTTTATTAATGGGATTAAATAATTTGGACCCTCCACATGATCATTGGGTCGTAGGTAAGGTGGGTTTAGGTTCAGTTTGGGCTTAATTTAATATTTTGGCCATAAATTATTCGTTATAACTCGGATTTGGGCTTATAATATATCGTTGGAAACCTCTTTTAAAGCCCCATCCAAAAATTTAATCATTGGACCCAGATTATGGACCAAAATTAACTGGATTAAACGTTTTTATAAAAAGGACACGAAATGAATGATTTTAAAGGACACGAAATGAATTATTTTGGGTTTAAAGGCACGAAAAGAGGAAAATAAGTTATTTTTTGGAAATGGGCTAGGAATTGGGTTGGTTTATGAAATGAAAATATGGATTTGAATATGGATTTAAGCACTCCAAAGATTAAATACTAAACCCGACCAATAATGGCGGTGAAAGGTTGTTCATCACCGGGTTTGGGTTTGGGGAGACATTTTTAGGTGTCTACAGTTGCCTACATATCCTTTCCTAACGAATCAGGCAAAACGTAGCTCTCTTCAGTGTCCTAATCAAGTAATTATGGGTAGTACTTTTCAAGTTGGTCAAGATTGGTCATGTTTGAGAACTCATTACCATCCATGTCAGTTAGTTTTGATGCACCTCCTGATAGGATTGTTTTGACAATATAGGGTCCGGACCAATTAGGCAAAAATTTGCCTCTTGGATCCAGAACATTTTTCCTTAATGCTTTTAACACCAAGTCTCTTACTTTAATGTTTCTCGTCTTCACCTTCTTATTAAAATGTCTAGTCATACGGGTTTGATAGCATTGGGTATGATGTAGAGCTTCTAGTCCCTTTTCATCAAGTAGAATTAGCTCTTCATATCTTGCTCTAGTCCATTCGACTTCCTCGAGTTTACTTTCTAATGCAATGCGTAGAGAGAGTATCTCTAGCTCTACAAGTTGTACGACATCCATTCAATAAACTAAAGAGAATGGCGTATTTCCTGTTGATGTGCGAATTGACGTGCGATAACCCCAAAGTGCGAAATGGAGTTTGTCAGGCCAATCCTTGTAATTTTCTGTCATTTTCTCGATGATGGTCTTTAGATTTTTATTAGCTTCCTCAACTGCTCTATTTGCTTGAGGTCTATAAGGAGAAGAATGATGGTGTTGAATGCCATATTTTTGTAGCAATTCTTCACACTCAGCTTGAAAGTGAGTTCCATTGTCACTTATTGACGAGGGTTGAGACTAGGTCGTTGAAGCTAACCCCTACCCAAATCCAAACAAAATTTGTAAACACTCAACACACCCCTACACAAGTATAATGGCAAGTTGAGGGTCGAACCCAAAGGAATGGTGGGCGATTATCTATCAAAAACTTTTGTATACATCCGGTTTACACTAATATTAGTGTACATCGAGCAGTATAAGGGTAACTTTTAGCTAATTTTAGGGTAACTTTTTGCCTGTTTTTGGGTAACTTTAAACATAATACAACTTTTATATAAATAGACAACAAGAAAAGTTTTATAAAGGTAATTTAATTACATTCAATCACTAATAATTGATTTTTAGTTATTTAAAATGTGGTTCTTTATTAATAAAGTGTAGATAATTTTTATTTCAATTGGGTTACTTTTATGCATATTGGGGTAACTTTTATTCATTTCAGAGGTAACTTTTAATCACTTTTAGCTATCTTTGTAATGGATGTACAATAATTATTGTACACCGGATTTTTGTAAAAGTTTGTGATTATCTATTGTCTATGGTCAAGCTATTCTGAAATGTAATGATTGGGTGTGAATGCTATGTTAGGACAAAGACGACTAATAAACGAGAAGAAATCAAATGTAATAAACACTAGGGCTAGGATCCACATGTAATCATAACGGATTCAACTAATTGGGAGGTAAAATTGACTAAGTCAGGCAATGTGAGGGAAAATAAATCATGCAACCAAAAGAGCAAATCAAGCTATTCTCTTAGAGGTGTAACTAGCGTCAACTACGATAAACTCTAGCTAGGAAACATCACAACACACCTCAATCGTGTAAATGCAAGCCACAAATCAATGGTCCGTATCAATGTGAACTTACAATGCAATCTAGTGCAACAATCAAAGTTAGCTACTCTTTAATTAATCACACACATGCACATAATTATCAACCAATTTAATCACATAGTCAACTCCATCAATTTTCCCCAATTAGCTTCAATACATTACTCATACATGCTTCACCATTACCCTAGCAAGCTATCTACTCACTAGCCATTGAAATCAAAATTAAAACAACAAATTCATCATGATCAAATCAAACAAGCTAAAATCGAACACAAATCAATCAATCTTCAATCAAACTTGAACATTCAACAAACAATTGAAATCAAACTAAAGATCAAACTAAAGATTGAATTAAAGAAAAGGAAATCTTACAATCTTGATCAAAGAATCAAAGGAATTAAAGAAAGCTTCAATCATCAACAATCCACCATGAATTTCTCTCACTAAAACCTAGAGTTTCTCTCTCTAAAAATCTCTCTAATTTTGATCAAAAACTAATTCTAATTCTGTTCTAATTCTCCCCCTAAAAATAGAAGGATAAACTATATATAGGAAAGATACAAAAGAAGAGTTAGTTGGATTATCCCAAAAGAAACCCCGAAAGGCGCGGTCGCATCAGAGGAGAGGCGCGACCGCGGGAAAAAGGGTACGGAACAGGGGCCCTGGCAGGCGCGCTTGCACCCGCACTAGGCGCGCCTGTGCCACCCAGGTGCGCGGCCGCACCACCCTCGTGCGCGCCCGCACCTGGCAACAGGGGAGCCCCCCCTCTTCTTCTTCCAAGCTCATCCTCGTGGGCTCGACTTTATGATGATGATGAACACCAAGGTGGGTAGTCTTGAGAGGGCCTATTTTGGTGGGTTCATGGTAAAGATTACGCCCCCACCGCATACGTGCACCGATCTCTTGACTTTCTCTTTGCGTTCCTTTAAACTTGACGTTCCAAAAGGCGAACATGAGGCATCCAAATTGATGAGAGGAAGGCTCGGGAATCCTTGGAGACACGATCATAACCTAAAAACAAACGAAAACAAACAAATAAAAGGGAAAAAGAACAAATAAACAAAGAAATGCACAAAACAAGGAAACTAACTACGGAAAGCACAAACTAACGAAATAAAGAACAAAATTAAGGAAAAGCTAAGGAAAAGGGCTATAAAGAAGCATGAAAATCATCCTAAAAGAGGCCAAATGAGTGCCATAAATGACACTCATAAAATTCCCCCAAGCTAAACTTTTGCTCGTCCTCGAGCAAAATAAAGCAAGAAAGAATAAGGATGAAAGACTTATTCAAAAAGAAAAAGAAAGACTCGAGATGAGAATATACACTAAGACTCACTGTCGTAGGAATCACAGTTGTTTTTAGCTACAACAAGCCATTTTAAACCCCTAGATAGCCCTAAGGACGAGTAATGCTCTCGTAAGGGTATCCTAAGAGTTTACCCATAACTCTCCCCCAACATCCAAGAGGCAAAACCATAAAAAGAAAAGAATAAGGGAAAAAGGGAAAACAAAACCTTTGCAAAATGGACTTACAAAGAGACTACAATGCAAATGAATGAAAATCTTTCTCAAGTAGTCAAGGTATGCACGTTCCAAGATATCCAAGGTTGATTGAAACATAAGGTATGCTAAGCATAGGAACTAGACATCACAATCCACGTTCATCCCAATCGATCTTACCACGTTCTCCCTATTAGTCTCAAATCTCCCCTTAGCGATCATCCCAATGATTCCTCGAAGGAACCGGAAAAAAAGATTTATTTAGGCTACTCGACAATCTTGACTATGCATCCCCTTTCCTTAGGCAATGACCCATGATTCCCTCCCCCGAATAGTGACTCAACTTCTAGGTCGAAAGGGCTTTCCCAAAGGTTGTAACGTAAGACATAAAGGGTGAAGGTAAGCTAAAATTTAAAATTTGGCGATTTTCCTAAATAGTGAAGCAAAAGGGTGATCAATCCTCAACATCACGATCAAGAAATCACCAAACAAAAATGACAACACCCCCAAGCTTATTCAAAGCTATACTCACAAGAATATATACAAAAAGCGTAAACGCTTCTCCCCCAAGCTTAAATGAAGCATTGTCTTCAATGCTTAGAAGGAGAAAAGAATACATCAAAATGTTTTTGAAATTTTCACTTTTTCAATTTTTTGGTTATTTATTTTGTTTTTTTTTTTTCATTTTTTGTAAAGCCATGCTTTGTCCTTGCCTTTTTTCTAAATTCGGACGACATTTTTTTTTTATATTGCACTTATTTGTCCATGCCTCTTTTAATGTAGGACGACTTTTACTCGTACTCCTTTGCCATTATTCTCAAAGAAAACATAATCACATGCTTGCATCAATAGAACCACATATCCCAACTATATCACCACAAACTCCATCAAGAATGACCAATTGCTTCACAAAAACAAGAAAAGAAAGAAAATGAAACAAAAGGCCAAAGATCTAAAGATGTGGCTTGAAAAGAAGGAAAAAGGCTCAAATGGTTGCAAGAAGGCAAATGTAAACCCAAAAACAAATATCAAACAAACTATCCTAAAAATGAAAAATACCACACCGAAAAAGGTGCCTTTGTCCTCCCTAGATAGCTCGGTCTCGGGTTTAAGAATCATAAATCAAGCTTTATAGATTAGGTTTGCAATAGTCAAGGATCCACGCCACTCATACAAAATGGGTTGAAGGCTTGAAAAACGATGAACCTCACATGGATGTAGCAAAAACTCACTAGAGGTGTCAAATCGACTATAGGGAGCAACTACCAACATGCCACAAACAAGTAAAATCCGGCTTCATGATCCACCTAGTTCAAACCAACTACCCTAGCATACACCTATCCTAGAGTCAACCAAGCATAGTCTCAAACCGTGCATACCTTTACTACCTAGGAAGAAATTCATGCAAAAGACAAAGTCTAATGTACAAATTCCAATTCATAAGGAAAACAAAAATGGGTGAAAAACAAGCCTCAAAAGCATACCACAAACCAAAACAAGAACAAAGGAAAAATAAAAGATAAAAGGAAAAGGAAAAGAAAAGGAAAGCCATAGACAAAGGAAGAATAGGAAAAATGGAGAAAGGAACTAGAAAGCGAGTTAAGCACATATATCCCAATCGACATACAAGAGATCGAATGACAACATCGTCAACGATCCCAAACACGTTACGTGTTAACAAGCAATCATCCTCGAACCGTTCAACTTCCCCTAAACTAAACCTAATCTATGCATCCAAAGAAAATAAAGAGAAAAATTAGAAAGGTCTCATCAGGTTATCCATGCTTAGCATAATAAACAAAGGTGATAGAAAGAACCACCATCGTTGCGCTCCAAAATCGTAAGCATCATCAAAAAGCCATGTGAGAACAAGAAAAGTAAAAGAAGCTATAAACAAAGAAAAAGGTTAGTAACTTCAAAACAAAAGAAAAAGATACCGAAAAGTAAAACTTAACAAAGCTAACAAAAACATTAAACAACTGAGCAAAATTAGGCTAACAAAAACCAAAACGAAAAGTAAAGAAAAAAAACTAAGTGAACAACTAAACAACTAACTAACTAAAAGGTACTAAACTTTAAGATTTGGATTCAGAGGGATTTGGATTCAAGGGCTTTGGATATAAGGGTTTTGGATATAGGGGAGCAAGAAACAATCAACATCATCACAAGGAAATCATCACAACAACAATAGCAAAACAAACTCATGGGACTAGCAACAAACAACAACAAGACTAGAGACCAAGATAAGGAAACCATCATGCAAGAGGCAAATAAAGTTCAAGGTATGCAACAACAACAAATATTGGCAACTGAGATACAAAGAAGTTCCCCCAAGCTAAACATGAATACATCTCAACATCCCAACAATACAAATCAAATACATAAACATAAAGGATGGAGGTAAGAGGTACAAAAGAGAGGGAACTAAGACTCGTCATTACCACCACCACCGGCCTCATTAGAATCATTGTTGCCCATGTAGTCATCGAAGGTTGGGGTGAATAAGTAGCCCAAGCTCCGGTGAATCCCTCGGGCCAACCATAATGCCCCTTGAAGTTATCTTGTTGCCAAGGGGCAAGAGGTGTGAATTGCTCGGGCATGGTGAGCTCAAATGGATGGTTAGGGTGCACATAGGGGTAATTAGGGTCAGCCCTATAGTCACACCCTCCTGGAGCACAGTAATCATAGTTACCACGCTCGTCCGGGTAAGAACGGGGCTCGGTACCGGGCTCTAAAGGCCCTTGCCAATAAGGATGCCCATGCGAAGGTATAGGACCTTGCTGGGCCGGAAAGTAAGGATAGTTAACCGGGGGAGTGATGCTCCCTCGGTTAACCTCCGCATCATAAAGTTGTTGTTGTTGAATGAACATATCTTGTTGCATTTCAGAAATACCTCGCATATGGGAGTATAGGGCCTCAAAATCTTGGTCATATATGCCCTCCAAGCGGATTTGTAACCCACTCATTTGGTTACTAAGGGCCTCCAAGTCGGAGTTAGCAAATTGAGGTTGTTACGTTTGCCCTTGATGTTGTTGTTGTTATTGTGGACGTTGTTGTTGTTGTTGATGTTGTTGTTGTTGTTCTTCCTCAATTTCTTCTTCTTCCTCATCGGAGTCAAAGAATGGGCGGCGGAAGCTCTTGGGGACATGCCACACATTAGGTGTTTCCATTCGGTGGAGAGATGTCAAAGATGGGTTGGGAAGGTAGCACCAATGCTTGTTATCCCGAAGCCACTCATAATTGCCCTCCTCATAATGTTTGGAGATAAATTGAATTTGCCCCAATTGTTTCATATCAAGGTACACAGAGTTGGGATCTCCAACCGGCTTGCAATATGGCAAATGGTGATCAAGGTGGAGGTTGGTCAAGAGCCTAGTGACCGTTCCCCCACAAGGAATCTCCCCGGTGTCCCGGTCTTGCAAGGCTACACAATAGGTGGCAAAAATGTACCCCAAGTTCAACCCGCCACGATATTCTCCTCTAGTGGCCAACCAAAGAATTTTGAGCTCCAATTTGCTCATTTTGCCCAACTCTTGTTTGGGGAAAACCGTGTACCCCAAAAGACGGTGAACAACCCGAAGACAAGGTTGGTAGACATTGCTAATCTTGGCCCGCTTGGTGAAAAACTCACCACCTCCGGAGATATCGTCCCACCAATGATCCTGATCATACTCCTAAAAAATATAAGGCTCTTGATCCAAGATGTCACCATGAGGATCAAAATCTAGAGCGGCATTGAATTGCTCTAAGGAGAGGTCGAAGAAGCTGTTGAAAATTTGGAATTGAACCATATATTGACCCTCAGCAGGAATTATCTCAACCGAAGCAAAGAACTCAAGAGTGGGCTCAACATAGGTGCGGTAGCTACAGGAGATGAATGTGCCCATTCGCAGGTTGATCAACAACTCCCTTACATCCTCATCAATCCCCAATGCGGTCATGTCGGATTGAAAGTAGTGTCTTGTGGGTTTGAGGGAGCGGTTTTCTTTTAGTTTATGGTACCGGTTCTTGTGTTTTTTATCGTTGAATTCTCTTTTGGGTGGTGGAGTAGGGTTACGTGTTTGGGAGGAGGATGTGCTTGGGGTAGGTTCATCAGTGGAGGCGTTTGTTTTGCGTTTCTTAACAAGGTTTTTGAGGACTCTCGACATGATGAATTTCAAGTGCAAGGATCACAAAAAAAAAACCAATCACAAAATTCCCACAACAATCCGCAAAATCTCCAATCAAGAACTTCAATATCCACAAATCACAATTCCAATCCAAATTACCAAACAACACCAAACATCCAACAATTTCTTCCCAAAAAATCAACGACCACAAGAAGAACCACTAATACCACAATAGCACCTTACTACCCACACTACCAAAATTAAATTCCAAAATTCTCAACAAAATTGCTCACAAATGCTACAAAATCAACAAACAACAAAATGTGAGGTAAAATCAAACAACAAATAACTCAAATAATCAACCAAAAACCAATATCAATCATCAAAATCATCAAAGTTGGTACTACCACTATTCATGCTCATGAACAAATCAAAACTTGCAAATATATGACATAATTGAGCAATTAAAAGCTAAAAAAGATGATTATACCATATATGAAGCAAGATTGAACCACTTTTAACCACCAATATCCACCAAATAGAAAAACCCCAAATTGTACCCAAGTATGGATGAGAGAGATTGGAGGTTTAATTTGATGAAAGTAGTATGAATTTGATGATTTGGATGGAAATTTAGAAGGTTTTAGTGAATTTGGAGAGAAAATTTGAGTGATTTGAGTTGAAATTTTGATGAGTTGTTGAAAGTAGTGGTGCGGTTTTGAGGGTTTGAGGATGATCGGGGTCGAAACTATGAAGGAGGAATAAGGGGAAATGAAAGAAGAAAGGAAGGAAGGAAAATAAAGGAGAGGCTCGGGCTGATGCGCGCCCGCACCAGCCAGGTGCGCGACCGCACCAGCTGGATGCGCGCCCGCACCAGACAGGTGCGCGGCCGCACCAAATGCGTGCGCGCCCGCACCTGAGCCCAACCTATCTCTCTCTTCTTTTTTTTTTAAAGATCTTGGTGCGTTCATTGGTGGGTACACGAATAATGATGATGATAAACGCCAACATAGGAAGTAGCAAAATCCCGTTTTAGTGGGTTTAAAACTAGAACTTCATGAACCCACCATAAGAACCCACCAAGTGCAAACTTCCTTCAACTTTAAAGCATAAAATCCCTAACTTACCTAACCAAGATTCTTACCCTTTTACCTCAAATTTCTATAAAATCGAGTATAATCACATCAAAAACCGCAAAACACCTTCTCATTCTTCATGCTCACTTAATGAAATCCAATCCCAAAAATGCAACCTACAAATCCAATCAAGTAGAAAAGTGAAAGAAAAGAAAATAAAAGAAGGAAAAATAAGAGAAATTCAAAAATCAAAAAGAAAAGTTAGAAATCTACGGGTTGCCTCCTGGGAAGCGTTTGCTTATGGTCCTAAGCTCAACCCTTCCTCCAAATCATGGAGGGTCAAAGAACACCACCTTCTTCAAGGTAGCGGAAAGAGAAAATTCTTTTTCAACTTCTAGCAACCTCTTGTTGTTGCTTGATGAAACTTCCTTCAAAGACTTTTCAATTGCAAATTTTTCTTTCCGTAACTTCTTTCTCTCTCTCTTCTTCTTAGAATCACGAGCTTTTTTCTTTGGCTTGTTGCTTATTGTAGATGGTTCCTCACCATCCATACTCATGGAAACATCCTTTACATCTTGAGGGTAGAGCTCAAACCAATGAGGGATTTCAACTTCCTCCTCATCCGTTAGCTTGGGAATCATCATTTTGTCTTCACTAACCTTCTTGCCATCAAAACTTGAAAGAACATCATAACAATTCTCAAGAACATCGTTAGTTGAAGAATTAATCATGCACACATTATCAATAGAGCGAGGGGAATTAGCACACACAATTCCTTGCACAAGAGACAAAGACTCGTGCATTGGTTTCAACTCAAAGCTTTCCTCTTTCTTACTAATTCTCAAGGTAATACAGCCTCCTTTCACATCTATTAAGGCTCCCGAAGTGGCTAAGAAAGGTCTTCCTAAAATGATAGGGATATGGTCATCTTCCGTAATCTCGAGCACAATGAAATCAACGGGAATAGTGAACCCTCCTATCTTAAGAGGAACATCCTCAACTCTCCCCTTTGGAATCATAATAGTCCGATCGGCCAATTGAAGGGTTATGTTAGATGGGAGTAGCTCACCTAGCTCGAGTTTCTTGAAAATGGAATAAGGCATGACACTCACACTAGCTCCAAGATCACAAAAAGCATTATTAAACATTTTCCTTTTGATCTCACATGGAATAGAGAAGTTTCCCGGATCCTCCACTTTCTTGGGCATCTCATTATGAATGAAAGCACTACAAAAACTCCCAACTTCAACCGAATCAACTTCATTGCACATTCTCTTCCCACTCAAAATCTCCTTAAGGAACTTAGAGTATCTAGGCATTTGGGTAATTGCATCGGTGTAGGGGATTGAAAGGTGAACTTCCTTGAGCATAGCAATAAACTTTCCAAATTGCTCATCAATTTTGTGCCTCAAGAATTTTTGTGGGTATGGAAGGTCGGGTCTCCGCACTTCCTCACGCTCTTTCTCACTACTCCTTTCTTTCTCTTGCACCTCCTCATAACTCACACTTGGGTCACTCCTCTCAACTTCCACTCTTGGGTCACTCCTCTCCTCATCCTCCTCAATGGACCTAGAAGCTCCCTCATTAAGAACTCTCCCACTCCTAGTGGTGATAGAACAAACGGGTTTCTTAGGTTGGCCACTCCTTGAGAAGGAAAAGAGGATGGACTAGCACAATCCTTTAGAGTGTTGGCTATTTGGGTTATTTGTGTCTCAAGCATTTTGTTATGATTCATCATCTCATTAAATTTCTTGTCACTCACCGCCATATATGTGTTGATGATCATGGTTTGGTTATCAATCATTTCTTCCAAATTTGTCTTAAATGATGATGGTTGGGAATAAGAATTTTCACCATTGCCTTGAGGCTTTGGAGCAAAATCGGGTGGGGGTCCCCTTTGGTTGTTATTTTGAAAACTTCCCCGATTTTGGTTGTTGTTCCAATTGCCACGGCCTTGATTATTGCCACTATTATGGTAATGATTACCAAAGCCTTGAGATTGACTTTGGTTACCATACCCATGGCTCAGGTTTTGATTACTATAGCCTTGGTTGTTATAGTTACCTCGAAAACCTTGGTTTCCTTGGTTCCTATAGCCTCTATTGTTGTAGTTATCGAAACCACCTTGGGGGTGAGAATTCCTATTACTAAAATTTTTAGGTCCATCAAATCTTTGACCACCATTGACATTAGACACAAAGTTCACATGTTATTGGAAGTAGAAGGAGAAGAGTTAGAAAATGTACCTCTCCCTTTAGATTGGGAGGGAATACTCACTGAATTCGTAGAAACACTCTCAAGTTTTTCTTTGATCGACGTCACTTACTTCCCTAGATTTGAAATTTGGGAAGACAAGTTGTTAATCGCATTGAGATGATCCACCTAATAAACCGTCGAGCCACTCTTCCTCGTAGACTCTCTCTCTCCTTCTTGCCAATATCTATAGTATCTCACCACATCCTCAATTATGTCAACTACCTCTTCTTCCGTCCTATTCATTATAGGATCTCCGGCTCCTCCATCTAGGCATGACTTGCCTTGAGCACTCAAGCCTCCATAGAAAATTTGTATCACTTGATAGGTAGGAATTCCATGATGTGGGCACTCTCTTTAGTACTCCTTGTACCTCTCCCATGCTTCATAGGATCATAGGAATTCCATGATTAGGCCTTTGTTTGAATCCTTGGATCAAGGCTCTAGCCTCCGTCGTCTTCTTTTGTGGGTAAAAGCGAGACAAGAAAGCTTTGGTGACTTCATCCCATCTCCTAAGGGAATTTGGCTTAACCTCCTTATTCAACCACTTTAAGGCACGACCAATAAGAGAAAAGGGAAACAACTTTAGCCGAATAAACTCTTGAGAAATGTCGTTCACCTTGATAGTATTACAATACTTCTCAAATTCCTTTAGGTGATTCAACGGGCTCTCACTCTTGGCTCCACTAAATTGCCTCATTTCTATCAAAGTAATCATGGCCGGTCTAATTTCAAAATCGTTCGCCGGTGTTTTAGGTGGAGCAATACCACTCTCAAACCTATAAGCACCTGGAATTCCCAACTCCTTCAAAGCTACTCTTGGATTCTCTTCCATGGCTTGCTCTTCTTCCATAAATTCTTCTTCACTTGAGGAACTTAGGCTCAAAGATCGGTTGGCTACCCTTCTTCGTGAAAGAGTTCTTTCAATTTCCGGATCTAAAGGAACTAAGGTCCTAACACGAGTTCTACTATGCATGCAAAAGCTCAAAATAAATTGTTAGTAACACGGCTACAAGTGTAGCCTAAAAGAAAGAAGAAAAATCTTTTTGTATTTTTGAATAAGATGGAATAGACTCAACAACAATACAAAATCACAACGTCATTCCCCGGCAACGGCGCCATTTTGACGAGGGTTGAGACTAGGTCGTTGAAGCTAACCCCTACCCAAAGCCAAACAAAATTTGTAAACACTCAACACACCCCTACACAAGTATAATGGTAAGTTGAGGGTCGAACCCAAAGGAATGGTGGGCGATTACTATTGTCTATGGTCAAGCTATTCCGAAATGTAATGATTGGGTGTGAATGCTATGTTAGGACAAAGAAGACTAATAAACAAGAAGAAATCAAATGTAATAAACACTAGGGCTAGGATCCATATGTAATCATAACGGATTCAACTAATTGGGAGGTCAAATTGACTAAGTCAAGCAATGTGAGGGAAAATAAATCATGCAACCAAAAGAGCATATCAAGCTATTCTCTTAGAGGTCTAACTAGCGTCAACTACGATAAACACTAGTTAGGAAACATCACAAGACACCTCAATCGTGTAAATGCAAGCCACAAATCAATGGTCCGTATCAATGTGAACTTACAATGCAATCTAGGGCAACAATCAAAGTTAGCTACTCTTTAATTAATCACACACATGCACATGATTATCAACCAATTTAATCACATAGTCAACTCCATCAATTTTCCCCAATTAGCTTCAATCCGTTACTCATACATGCTTCACTATTACCCTAGCAAGCTATCTACTCACTAGCCATTGAAATCAAAATCAAAGCAACACTAAATAACAAATTCATCATGATCAAATCAAACAAGCTAAAATCAAACACAAAACAATCAATCTTCAACTAAACTTGAACATTCAACAAACAATTGAAATCAAACTAAAGATTGAATTAAAGAAAAGGAAATCTTACAATCTTGATCAAAGAATCAAAGGAATTAAAGAAAGCTTCAATCATCAACAATCCACCATGAATTTCTCTCACTAAAACCTAGAGTTTCTCTCTCTAAAAATCTCTCTAATTTTGATCAAAAACTAATTCTAATTCTGTTCTAATTCTCCCCCCTAAAAATTGAAGGAAAAACTATATATAGGAAATATACAAAAGAAGAGTTAGTTAGATCGTCCCAAAAGAAACCCCGGAAGGCGCGGTAGCATCAGAGGAGAGGCATGACCGCGGGAAAAAGGGTATGGAACAGGGGCCCTGGCAGGCGCGCCTGCACCCGCACTAGGCGCGCCCGTGCCACCCAGGTGCGCGGCCACAGCACCCTCGTGCGCGACCGCACCTGGCAGGAGGGGAGCCCCCCCACTTCTTCTTCCAAGCTCATCCTCGTGGGCTCGACTTTATGATGATGATGAACACCAAGGTGGACAGTCTTGAGAGGGCCTATTTAGGTTGGTTAATGGCAAAGATTACGCCCCCACCGCATATGTGCACCGATTTCTTGACTTGCTCTTTGCGTTCCTTTAAACTTAAAGTTCCAAAAGGCGAACATGAGGCATCCAAATTGATGAGAGGAAGGCTAGGGAATCCTTGGAGACACGATCATAATCTAAAAACAAACGAAAACAAACAAATACAACGGAAAAAGAACAAATAAACAAAGAAATGCACAAAACAAGGAAACTAACTACGGAAAGCACAAACTAACAAAATAAAGAACAAAATTAAGGAAAATGGCTATAAAGAAGCATGAAAACCATCCTAAAAGAGGCCAAATGAGTGCCATAAATGACACTCATCACTTATCTTCTCATGTGGGACTCTGTATCGGCAAATGATATTTCTTTCGATAAAGAGTGCTACATGTTTTGCAGTGTTTTGCGTATGATTGTGATTCAAACCACTTTGTGAAGTAATCAATTTCTACTAGGATGTATTTGTGACCTCTTGTTCCTGGAGGGGTAATTTTACCATTGATTTCAATTCCCCATGTTGAGAATGGCCATGGTGATGTGTAGGTGTAAAGTAGAGATGGTGAAACATGTTGTAAATTAGCATAAATTTGGCATTTAGGGCATCTTTTTACATATTAATAACAATCCCTATTCATGGTAGTCCAATAGTACCCTTCTCGCATTATCTTTTGGAAGAAGAAGGATTGTCGTTCTTCTTGCCCTTCCAGCCACTGTTGGAGTTATTGATATCATCTTTTTGTTTAGCAAGGTCGTCTTCAATGTTAATCCCAATATCATAGACGGCCTTGAAGGTGTGTAGATTATTTTGATACTTGAGATGCTTGGAGTACTTTTTTTGGAGATTCTTGATGAACAACCTCACAGATTCTTTTTCGCTTGGTACTTGAATCATCCTAGCAGAGGTTTCTCTCCATTTATTGAAGAAATAAGTGAAACCTTCATTCTCTTTCTGTTTAAGTATTTCAAGTTCCCTATAATCAGTTTCAACTTGAATATTGCACTTATACCTATCAATGAAAGCGTTTACTATCGATTCCCAAGTAGAGGTTTTCTCTTTGTCAAGGGAGAAAAACCATTGTTGGCAAACGGTTTCAAGAGATAAGGAAAATAAAGAAGGAAATACTTTTTTATCAATACCCTTAATACTCATTATTGTTTCGAAATCTCTTAAATGAAAATAAGGGTTATCAGTTGCCTTAAATTTTGGGATTTCGTTGGCATTGAACTTCTGCGGAAGAAGCTCCTTGTCCACCGAAACCCCTTGTGAACTAATGCCCTGTAACTTATAGTCACTAGATAGCTTTCTTAAGCTTTCTTGCATGAGATCCATTTATTGTTGCTTCACAGGGTCATTAATTTTGAGGGTTAAGGTCTTCAGTAGTTCAGTAACACCAGCCATTTGCTTCTTTGATTCTCCTCCCTCTATCCCAAATTTCGGTGAGGTCGTAGCTGACCTTGCCCTCTTTGATGTAATGACCAATGAATTCAATGGAATGAGTACCTTTGCTTATGATGCGTTTCATTCCCCTAACCCTAATCAAAATTGCTTTGCTAATGATAAAAATGACAAAGATATAATA
Source organism: Chenopodium album (assembly GCF_948465745.1). NCBI lineage: Eukaryota > Viridiplantae > Streptophyta > Magnoliopsida > Caryophyllales > Amaranthaceae > Chenopodium > Chenopodium album. The sequence goes on along the minus strand of NC_137834.1, from coordinate 39,138,378 downwards.
AAAGCAATAGAAGAACATGAAAATAAAACTGCAATTATTGAAGATACAGAAATAGTTAATATCTTTAATGATACGATTATCAAAGAAGTTAATTAACACAAAGTTAAGACAAACAAAAAAAGCTAATTAACTTGCTTAGTGAATATGTTGATGTATTTGCTTTGTCATACCAAGATATGCCAGGGATTGACAGGGATATAGCTCTGCATACAATACCATTCATTCTAGGGATGAAGCCTGTCAAACAAAAGCTACGTCGTATGAAATTGGATGTGGCGCTTAAAATCAAAGAAGAGATTAGAAAACAATTGGCTACAGGTTTCATCAAAGTGTCTAAGTATCTAGAGTGGATAGCTACTGTGGTTCTAGTTCCAAAGAAAGATGGAAGGGTCAAGAATGTGTGTTGGTTATAGGGATCTCAACAAGGCTAGCCCAAAGGATGGATTCTCCCTACCTCACATTGACGTTCTGGTCGACAACACAGCAAACCATGCACTCCTATCATTCACGGACGACTATGCTATATATAATCAAATACTTATGGCTGAGGAAGACATGGAGAAAACCACATTCATCACAGAATGGGGTAAATATGACTATACAGTAATGTCATTCGGGTTAAAAAACGTGGGTGCCACGTACCAAAGATTATCCATAGCATTATTACATGCTATGATGCATAAAGAGGCAGAGTTCTATGTTCATGATATGATCGTCAAGTCAAAAGATCGGCCAGGCCACATCATTGCACTTCGCAAATTCTTTGAAAGATTCCGCAAGTATTGTATGAGATTGAATCCAGCAAAGTGTGCATTCGGAGTAACATCAGGCAAACTACTTAGCTATGGGATCTGTTCTCGAGGGATTGAAATAGATCCCACAAAAGTCAAGGCAATTATGGCCATGCCACCACCCAAGACTGAGAAAGAGATTCGAGTTTTTATCGGACAGTTGCAATATATAAGTAGGTTCATATCCAAACTCACTACGGTATGTGAACCTATATTGAAGAATCTAAAGAACAACGTTTCAGTTACATGGGATGACAACATCCAAAAATCTTTCGACAAGATCAAAGAATACTTGGAAAATCCACCAGTGCTAGCACCAGCAATATCTGACTTTCTTCTTCGACTCTACCTTACGGTCACAAGAGAAACGATGGGGGCAACGCTAGCATAAGAAATCAAAAGCAAAGAGAACACAATTTATTATTTGAGTAAAAAGCTTCAAGATTATGATACCTGGTACACACAAAAGTTGTGTCTCGCACTCGTGTGGGCCGCACAAAAATTAAGGCATTATATGCTCACTTATACAGTTCATGTTGTGTCAAAGATGGATCCTCTCAAGTACCTTTTCGAAAAGGCAACACTCAATGGAAGAATATTAAGATGGATAGTCAACCTTGCTCATTTTGACTTGAAATTCGTACCACAAAAGGCCCTCAAAGGTTCTATAGTTTATGACTTCATAGCAGATTTTCCATTAGAAGAAGCCGAGAAAGAAGAAGAAGAGTATGATTTCCCTGATGAGGATCTACTAATAACTGAGGATGATAGCTGGATGCTCTACTTCGATGGAGCTTCAAACAAAAAGGGTTGTGGTGTAGGAGTCTTGCTCGTAACACCCAATGAACAACACATCCCAATTTCTTTGAAGCTCGACTTTGATGTCACCAACAACGCTAAAGAATATGAAGCATGCATCTTGGGATTAGAAACAGCTGTGGCCTAGGAATTAAGAAGCTCAGAATCTACGGCGATTCGTCACTAATCATCAACCAGATCTCTAAGAGATGGAAAGTGAGAAGTAAAAGTCTCACTACGTATCAGGGTCATCTGGAATCTCTCACGGAGCAACTAGATGAAATGGAATACACATATTTGCCTAGAGAAGAGAATCAGTTCGCTGACGCACTAGATAAGTTGGCAGCAATGGTTCAAATTCCAAGAGACACAATTTAAATGCCATTGACCATAGAAAGAAGATATGAGTCGCTTATGTTCATGCACTTGATGATGAACTAGAATCGCAAAAAGATGATGAAGAGCCATGGTATACAGATATCCTTCACTATGTGATGAAGGGAGAATACCCTCCTAACATTAATAAAAGGGCATGTCGTGCTTTGAGGCTCCTTGCCTGACAGTTTGTGCTCATCAGGGGTGAACTCTACAAAAAGGACCGCACCGCACTAGGGAGAAATCATTTATGCACAGCTAAGAATGAAGCATACAGAACCATTGAAAACCTTCACGCCGGAATATGTGGAACGCATATGAATGTTAAAATGTTAGTCCAAAAGATTCAACAACATGGATATTATTGGACTACCATGGAGAGTGATAGTCATGAATATGTAATGAAATGTATGAAGTGTCAAGTCTACGCAAATTTGCAACACGTTCCACCTTCGCTTCTCTACACATATACTTCTCCATTGCCTTTCTCTACTTGTGGAATCGACATCATTAGGAAAATAACACCACCAGGACAAGGAGGACACGAGTTCATCCTTACTACTTCACCAAATGGGTCGAGGTAGCTTCATACGCTAAACGCACAACAAAACATGTAGCTCAATTCGAAAAACATCATATGTCGTTATGGTGTCTTGCACGAAATGATCAATGATAATGGAATGCATTTCCAAGCCGAGTGCGCGGAATTGTTACAAAAATATCATATCAAACATCACATATCGTCACCCTATCGACCTAAAACAAATGGTTCGGTTGAATCAACCAATAATAATGTAAAACTATCATAAAAAAGATGACGGAAAATTACAAAGATTGGCCAAGAAAACTACATTTCGCTCTTCGGGGTTATCAAACTTTTGTTCGTACATCAAGGGCTACCCCTTTCTCTTTGGTCTATGGAGTTAAAGATGTGCAATCAATAGGGCTCGAAATCACTTCTTTGTGAATCGCATTGGAAAGACAACTAGATGAAGTCGACTGGATTAGAGCGAGATATGATGAACTAGTCTCACTTGACAAAAAACGCAAATGCTTGGCAGCTTTGCATCATGTCCAAATCTACCAATAGCGTATGGAACGACATTTCAGCAAAAAAAGTCAAGACTAGGGATATAAAAGAAGGTGACTTAGTACTTAAGGCACTTTGTAAATATGTGTTAGATCCAAGAAAAAAATTTAGACCAATTTGGATATCAAAGAAGGTGACTTAGTACTTAAGGCACTTCGTAAATATGTGTTAGATCCAAGAGGAAAATTAGTAGACATGAATGGCAACGGTTTCCACAATTTAACCAATTTTGATGAACACAAGAAATTTTATGCCTAGTTGCAAGGGTTCAAGACTCGATAGAGCTACGTTTGGCCTGATTCCTTTTAAGGATAAGTACGCAACCCCTTAAGGGGGCCTAGCCACTATAAAATTAGAAACCCTTTCTTCATCAATATACCTATAGCCACCATGTCACTTTAAGAAAACCTCGCGACACGACAGAAAACGAGGCGAAACGGCAAAATTTTTGCGAAACGGCATAGTAAACCGGGACACGGCAAGAGCCACCGCGCAAGGTGCAACGGCATACATCACCACGACACGGCGGAGTTTTGGCATAAAAATATTGCACAGCAACACCGTGTCACGGCATGTTACACCGCAACGCGGCAAAAATCATCGTAACACGGCAATATTCACCGTGACGCGGGAATATTTCTAGGAGTTTTATTAATTATTTTGTTCGATTCTTCCATTGCGTCGAACTTCTTGACTTGGATTTTTAAAAAAAAAGTCATTGTAAGTTGTAGGGAATAATTTCAAGCCTTTAAATCCCACTAGCTTGAACCCCAGTGTGATCATACACTAAAGTACGGTGGCGTCCAAAAGGGAAGAAGATAGAGCAAAAGAGTCGCCAACAAGTTTTTTAGGAACTTGTAAACCATTCACAAGGTGAAGGTTACACCCCTTAACGATCCAAGAGATCGTCAACTCCATAAGGTCTAGAACCAAATAAGGGTTCGGGGATGAAGGTACAAATCCAACCTAAAAGAGATTGAACCTGCCCTAATAATAGGCCTCTACTTTATTCTGATCGTATTCATGTGCGCTTTCTAATTAACATACAATCAATAGGTTTAACCCTAAACCTGTTTATCTATGTTGGTTGAATTTAATGCACAAATATATCTATTATTGGTGATCACTTGAAATTATAATCATATTAACCCTAACAAGATTATTAATTATCTTATTAAGCGTGATTACAAGTACAAATTCCCTTTAAACATGCAATAAAAGCGTGATCAAGCAATAAATAAATAAGCATCAAGCAACATAATAAATAATATCATGAATAATAGTTATAATAATCATAATAATAATATCATCATAAATCATAAAAATTATAATCATAATCATATTCATGTTAATATTAAAGCATAATAATAGCAAGATCCTAGGCATGATACTAACAAGATTAATAACAAACCCTAGCATGTCACTAAGCAATAAAAATAAAATCTTTAGCCCTAACATGATACTAACAATCATAAATATTAGGAAGAATATAGGAAGCATCGCAGGAATCATAACAAGCATATTTAATATTAAATTTACCCTAGACATGATACTAGGAATATCATATTAACAATGTAAACATGATGTCTACATCATAAAATCAATTAATCAATTAAAGTACTTACTTTGATGCCTCGTACCTCTTTCTAATAACAAAATACACACGTTAGTAACTTCAAGGAAAATAATAAACAAACAACTAAATTAAATAATTGAAAGAGAGATTTGGGACCAAACCCTCAGAAATTAAACCTTTCACGTCTAAGGCGAAGGCAACTTCGAATATGGCTAGGTGTTTCTAGATCTTGTGAATGCGGAATTTTGTATGAGAAAACAAAGTAAGAAAGAATTGAAAGAATGCTAATTAAAACTGATTGTAGCACTTGTGAATGATGAGAATTGGTGAATGATTAGAGAGAATAGGTGATGATTGAATGTAGATGATGAATGAATGAAATCAATTGGTGACTGAAAACGGAATTTTTAATACGATATTTATAGAGAAAATCAGCCAAAAAGATAAATTAAACAAAACAGAGTCTGACGCTCAGAAAATAGAGCTGGCGCCAACCCTGGCTAGCTGGCGCCAGGCACCAACACTAGCGCCAGGCGCCAGGCCTGGTTCCAGGCGCCAAGGCCTGGGGTTAGGCGCCAAGCCTGATACCAACGCGTTTTCATAAATCCGATAAGTTTACCGTACTGGAGGATAAAATAATATAATTTCTTCGAAAATGCTATTTGATTTTGATTAAAACTCTGAAAAGTCAACAAAAGTCAATTTATCAATGCTAATTGAACTAGGAATGAAAAGAACCTTCTAGAAGAATCTAGAAGACTAAAACCATTCCTAATTGCATTAGGAATGATAAATCATATTAGGCCCTCCCCTAGATCATTGGGCCGCACAAAAAGCTCAAACCGGGCCCAGTTTGGTAAATTGGCCATAACTTCCTCAATATTCATCAGAATTGGGCTTATAATATATCGTTGGAAAGGTCTTTGCAAGCCCCATCCAACTACACTACTATTGGACCCATATCATGGACTAACCAAACTGGATTGGCTGTTTTCTTAAAAATAAGTTTTCAAAAACAGAGAGAAGAGAAAAGAAATTAAAACTTTCCGCAACACTAGACTTTCCAAACTTTCGTTTCATTCGATTATGATTCGACGTGAAAGGTACTCATCACTGGGTTTGGTTTTGGGGAGACACAAATGGGTGTCTACAGAAGCCCCCACTTTGACTGAGTTTGGAGAAACGCAAGTTTCGAAAACAAAAGTCAAAGTAGCGATAGGGACGGAGAATGATTCAGAACGTTCTGCGATCCTAAATCAATCTTGCAACGCCGATACCTGCAAAACTAGCGTTAGTTAAACAGATAAAAGAGTTAAGAAACGCGTATCTTGCACTGTCGAGCGCACGTCTCTGAAAGTAACCGATCTGTTTTGATGACCTCTACAAGCTAGAGAATGCCATCCCGCTTGAAAACCGCTACGCCTGTAACTGCTTCCAAATTAGAAGATTGCTTCGCCTGAAACGATCCTCCTCCGCATTGATAATATTCCACATTCTAGGGAATACCATCGAAGATTATTTCGCTTGAAACAATCCTCATCCGCATTGATAATATTCCACATCCTAGGGAATACCATCGAAGATAACTTTGCCTGAAATTACCTCCAGTTTTTTGTGACAACTATCCGCAAGCTATGGAATGTCGTCGAATATATCTTCTCTTGAAGTCACCTTCATTTGGTGCGATAATTTTCCAAAGCAAATTACCGAAGATCCACGCCTGTCGATCTTTAAAAGTTCGCCTGAACTTTGCTCCCGCTATGCATGTACGTCGGTGCTTCCGTTGCTTTGAACCTGTATGTCGGTGCTCTTTTGCTCTTGAACCTATACGTCGGTGCCTTTCGTTAATGAGCCAATGCTTAGGCGCTTTAAGCTAAGTGAGGCGATCTCTTATCAGGTCGATCACTTTATGTAATCAAGCCGATTACTAAATCATGTCAAATTGCTTAGAGGGGCTAACTGGCGTACAAAGGAACCAAAAATATATTGCAGAAGGTTAGCTCAACCTCATCAGGTGGCTGGATGCTTTGGCGTCGCTGAAAAACCATCAGCACCACCTTATTAGCATTAGCGCCAGGCGCCAAGCCAAATTTGTGACGCCAATGCATAGGGCCTGGCGCCAGCACGGGGATTTCCTTAAATACCCCCTTCCTCTTCATTTCGCTGCTTTGTTCATCGTGAAACTGCTCGAAAGAAGTCCGAAACTTCAATTGCTCATTGCTTGCTCGTTTCTCAACCGAATTCGCTCAAATTTGTTGCAAATCAAAGCTCTTTTCATCTATTTTCCTGATCTATGTAAGTTTTCTTCAAACTCACATCAGTTTTTATGAATTTTTAGCATGTTTATTCACGAATTTCATGAAAATTCGAAATTTATAATGCTCAATTTGCTTTGTTTGTCAAGTTTTATGCCATGAAATTGCTTGATTATGTTTGTATATTGCCTTTGGAGTAATTTGAGACTTGTTTGACTCAATTTGGTGAAGAAATGAGCAATTTGCCATTGTTGGACCTCTTAAGGTCGTGAAGAACAATGTGACTTGTTCTTGATGTTTTTGCTAGCAATTCTTGTTCAATTTGTCACTATAATCACTATAGTGTTGCAAGAAATTGTTTGATTGCTTGAAAAATGCTGTCATGCTCAATTTGAATTTGTGCTCTGTTTTAGTACTACGCACTCTTTTTTTGCGAACATAGTATCATGCGGCTAGGCGAACCTTAGATAGTATAGAACCTTAATTTATGATAATTTTTCACAATGTAGCATGGCTAGACAACGAGGCTCAGGTTCACGGTCCCGAAACACTAGACGGGAGCATGAGCCCGTAGAGGATGACATCACGCCTTCCACTTCGCTTGGTCGGCTTCCAGAGTGGGATGAGCGGACCCTGTTCTTCGCCCCTGTCCACCACATTTCTGAGAGGGTGAGACAGGGCATCGCGCTCTGGAGGACACGGCATCACGGCTCTGGCTGTGATGGTTTGGGTGATTTGTACAGGATGTACATCGCCAGGGATCTTGAGACGAGACTCCTATGGGAGTCTTGCGGGCTAGCTACTCTGTTCGAGACCTCTGAGGCTAGTGTCACCTCCAGCGGGGGTCATCACGTAGTGCGCGCTTTGGTGGAGTTCTTCTGGGACACCACCAACACCTTCCATTTCCCCTGGGGCGAGATGATGATCACCCCTACGGACTTCAGTCTCATCATAGGACTGGAGTTCACTTCTGTGCCACTTCCGTTTGACAATGGAATCGACGTCTTTTCTTCGGAGGTCGAGGAGCTGTTGGGGCTGATCGCTATTCGGGCCCGAGCTGAGGTCGAGACGACTCAATTTAGTGCTAGAGGAATTCGCCGCTCGACGCTGGTTGCGGCTCTTGATGACGATGCGACCACCCGAGAGCAGCGGGTGTGCATATTTGTGCTGATGTTGTTGTCAGGGACATTATCCCCTGACAAGGGTAGTAGGGCATTGTTTTACTACCTCCCTGCTGTCCTTGATCTTCACCGGATCAGGACTTATGACTGGGCCAGCTTGGCCTATGCTGACTTTGTTCGTTCGCTGAGGGACTCGTGTCGACACCGGTCCCTTGGGACGAACGTTGCTTTGTCTTCCTTTTGGAAGGTTGTAGAGGTAAACATTTATTCTCTATAAAGTTTAGCTCTGCATATTAGTTAGCATTTACCCACACTTTTAACTCCTTGTAGATCTGGTTCTACGAGTACTTTCCTTCCGTTGCGCCGGCGAGACCATCGTCGCGGGGATTTCCAGTGAGCGCCTCTTGGGGCAGTCACCATGTGGACATGTCCACTACACATGTCCGGAACCGGATCATCTCGGTACGAATTTTTTGTTTATCTTGCTCTTCCGCGGTGTTTTAGACATATTCTTGCCTGATTGATGCTCTTTATAGGGACCTGAGGTGGTATACCGGCCGTGGGGCGGTTGGACAGTCCCTGGATTAGCCGCACAGTACTCTGGGGACTTATGGAGCGGTCGCGTACTTAGGAGAGAGGGTCGCTAGACATCATTCTTCTGATGTCTTCGTCGTTCCCGTTGCTCCACCACATCATATGTTCGACGAGGCGCGGTTGTCGAGCATGTCTGAGGGAGCTGGCACTCCTTAGCGGTCCCATGTGATCCTCGGGCGGTGTTATGCCGAGGAGCTACTACCTTTGTTAGCTCCAGCCCCCGTACCGGCTGAGGATGTGAGGGTAAGATTTTCTTAGCTTTACTTTCCACTAAGTAGCCCCCAAGTAATGCTTTACTAATTCTTTGCTTTATCAGGATTGTGCTGCTGAGTTCGTGCCACCCCGTATGTCCATCCACTACCAGGGGATGTATGGGCCGATCGAGGAGATGATTTCTCCGGCTCCCGAGGGTGAGCGCTTCGTAGAGCGGTCGATTCCTCGCCACCAGACTAGAGTAAGCCTAGTTTTTTCAGAATTTTTGTGTTCATATATCATGCATTTTTACTGACTTATTTTTCTGACAGTTTTCACGCGAGGTGGTTTCGGCGATGGTACGATGCATAGATGCCTTCCGGAGCCAGCTCGTCCGGATGAGGAATGCGGCCACTTGCCGTCGGGATGACGTCATCCGAGAGGTAGCCTTTCTTTACTCATTATTTTTGCATTGCTGCTTCAATTTTACTTTGTTTCTGATTTAACTCTTTTTTCAGGGTCATCCTATCGCTTCGCACACCCGCGCAAGACCTGAGGGGCAGAGGGATCCGGTAAGGTCTAGCTCGAGACGTCGTCGCACTTCGTCAGGGGGTAGAGGCGGTCGCTCTGAAGCTGCTCGAGCTGACGTTGTAGAGGGCTCGGGATCTTCTTTTGAAGGTGCTCATGTTGCACCGGTAGGAGAGGCTACCTCGGATTTCAGAGGTGGTGGGATGTACGAGGTAGGCTCGTCATCGCAGCAGCCTCCGCGGCCTTAGCCTCAGGTTGATCCTGGCTGGAGTGGTCCTATATTGAATCTTCCTCCTCCTACGGAGACTGGAGCTGGAGCTGATGGAGAGGTGACTCCTCGTACGGCGCAATTTTATGATATGATGGGCCTACGTCCTCCAGCGCCGTAGTTTGTTCCTGTGTATATTTTATTTTGACTTTTTTTATAGAACTTTGCCTTTGACTCATTATTTATAGACACATTTTGTATATTTATGCTATTATGAATTTATTTGATTGTTATTATTATGTGTATGTTAGTGTGTGCAAGAAAAAGTGTGACAACAATTTTGCGCAAAAATTCCGTCATTTTTATTATTGATGGAGGGTATCCGACTCTCTCCCCCAAAAAGAAAAAATAAAAAAAAAAGAAAAAAATGAATAGAATGTCGGGTGTTTGGAATTTAAAATAAAGTCCAAAAAGAATAATATAAATTAAAAATAATAGCTATATTTTTAATTAATGACGAAAAAGGATAGAAAAGATGTTTAGGAAAATTAAACGGAGCCATGAAGTCATTAACCGACTCGAATCTAATATTAAAAACGCAAGTTGAGCACGCGCGGCTGGTTTGGCAACTTGGCGCCAGGCGCTACACTTAGCGTGTGGCGCCAAGAACTGGCGGTTGGCGCCAATCACGGGATTGTGACGCCAATTGACGCTGATACCGTATTTCATTCTGATTAAAATTTTTCGCAATTTGTGTATAAAAATCCCCCTGCCCAGCGGATTCTTCTCATAATTCCAGCGAATAAAATAATTCTCTTCTTTAGAAAAACGATAATCATGTCTTTAGTCACCAAGACCTTCACCCAATACACTCATGAATGGTGTTGATCTCTTAATGCGAAGGAGAGAAAAGAATTAGATTTATTTCACCTGGGGGGAATTTATGGCATCAAAGGGGTAGATCTTGACCTAGACTTCATACATACCGCTTTAGAATTTTGGAATGTTGATACTCATTGTTTCAGAATAGGGTATGATGAGATTAGCCCTTTGCCGGAGGAATTTGGTGCTATCTTAGGCTTCCCTGCGATAGACCTTATAGCAATCCCTAGAGTAGATGCATATTATTATAAGGATTTTGAGCGCTTCATTAATTTAAAGGAAAGGGATTTATCAAAAATAGTAGATGGCAACATAGTTAATTTGAAAGAATTTGCATGCTATTATTTTGATAAACCTCTTTCTGAATCTTTTCATATATATAGAAGAAGGGCGTTCCTATTTTGCATGCTTAATCAATTTTTTCTTAGTAGTGGTAAAAATAATGAGGGTCAATCAATTATGACCTCTGTACTAGAACAAATTGAATCAGGGAGAAATCCAATGCCACTAATAGTTGGAGAGACTATGATTAGTCTAGATGAATTGAAAAGGGACCCAAAAGCGCCTCTTCGCGGCTCTCCAATTTTATTACAGGTAGAAAAATAATATTTTTAATTACAGAAATCAAAAAATATATTTTTGTATTGTAATAATAATTTATTGGCATTGCAATTATTTACAGATGTGGCTAATGGAGAGGCTAGGATTAATTAGCCCTCCGGACGATATTGAAAAATATACTCCCAATTGATTTGTGAGAAAGAAGAAGCGCATCCCTAAAATTGGGCGCCATGGGTGGAGAAAAGACTTTGAATCACGTGATTTCACTATCAAGTGGGTCGTCCCATGGTGGAAAATAGAAAGGATGGTTGGTGTTAATAAGCAACTTTTCTGCCGTGTTCCAAGCTTGTCTCGTGTAACTTATTATTACCCCTGCAGGGTAAAAAGACAATACGGCTTGCTTTAGAATATTCCTTCCGTGGATCTTCGTCCTCCCTTTGAGTACCCTATTTCTCAAGATGTAGATAGATTCGATGCTTACTAGAGCGCTAGACCCTTATGGGAAGTGATTACCCAAAAGGTTCTTCCTTCTTTGCCCAATGATGTAAAGAAGTGGTTGCTGAAGAAATCTTCGATTGATCAGGGTAGAACCGACGTGAAGAATCGTCTAGGTGACAGGGTGACTCCTGCCAAGGAACGCTTAGGTGCAAGAATTGAATTCAAAACACCGGCAATGCCTAGGAAGAAAGTTACTACCACAGACAAAGGGAAAAGGAAAGCTAACACCACGGATAAAAAAGCTTGGGTGGAAAAGAAGCATGGAGTGTTAGCTGAAGGGGAGACCATCTACTCCAAAATTTAATGTAGGTCCTCTAAAGGATGCCTACTAGCTAAAGTTATGGATGAAGAGGAGGAAGCAGACAAGAACTGGAAAAGAGCTAGAAAGGAAAAGAAAGATTAAGAGCATTGCTTAGCTTTAGATTTATTAGACTTAGACTATTATTTAAAGTTAATTTATTTCAGCTTTTATTTAAACCCCATCAATAATGTAATTTTATTTTATTAATGAAATTTCAGCTTCCAATTAGATTATTCACTTCAAATTTTTATTAAAGCAATGAAAATCGAAAAAATTAATATTCCAGAAATTCTTCGAGTACGGAAGTCGAAAATTTTCCGAAAAACACCGAAATTTGCCCAGAGCTTATTTCCAGATTGGCGCCAGTTATTGGCATTTGGCGCCTGCCATTGAAGTCTGGCGCCAGGCGCCAATCCCATCGTCTGGCGCTGATGACTTCTGGCTGGCGCCAGGTTCTGTTCTGCGACGACAATAATTTGTCGATTTTCTGTTGAATTTTTAATTGATTCTGGAACGCGGAGATGTCGAAAAAATAAAGTGGCCGCACCCGTAAAGGGTTGCCTACGTATCCTTTCTTAAGGAATCAGGCCGAACGTAGCTCTCTTGAGTATCCTACTCAAGTAATTATGGGTAGCATTTCTTAAGTTGGTCAAGATTTGTCATGTTTGAGAATTCATTGCCATCCATGTCAGTTAGTTTTGCTGCACCTCTTGACAGGATTGTTTTGACAATGTAGGGTCCAGACCAATTAGGTCTAAATTTACCCCTTGGATCTAAAACATTTTTCTTTAGCGCTTTTAATACCAAGTCTCCTACTTTGATATTTCTTGTCTTGACCTTCTTATTAAAATGCCTAGTCATACGAGTTTGGCAACACTGAGTGTGATGTAGAGCTTCTAGTCGTTTTTCGTCGAGTAGAATCAATTCTTCATATCTTGCCCTAGTCCATTCAACTTCATCGAGTTTACTCTCTAGCGCAATGCGTAGAGATGGTATTTCTAATTCGACAGGTTGTACGGCATCCATTCCATATACCAAGGAAAATGGCGTATTTCCTGCTGATGTACGGATTGACGTGCGATAACCCCACAATGCGAAGTGAAGTTTGTCAGGCCAATCCTTATAATTTTCCGTCATTTTCTCGATGATAGTCTTTAGATTTTTATTAGATGTCTCGACTGCTCCGTTTGCTTGAGGTCTATAAGGGGAAGAGTGATGGTGTTGAATACCGTATTTTTGTAGCAATTTTTCACATTCAGCTTGAAAGTGAGTTCCATTGTCACTTATCATTTCATGTGGGACTCCATATCGACAAATAATATTTCTTTCGATAAAGAGCGCTACATGTTTTGCAGTGAGTTTAGCGTACGATTGCGCTTCGACCCACTTTGTAAAGTAATCGATTGCTACTAGGATAAATTCGTGGCCTCCTATTCCTGGGGGAGTGATTTTGCCAATGATGTAAATTCCCCATGTAGAGAATGGCCATAGTGATGTGTATGTGTAGAGCAAAGATGGAGGGACATGTTGTAAATTGGCATAAATTTGGCACTTAGGGCATCTTTTTACGTATTGATGGCAATCCCTATTCATTGTAGTCCAATAATATCCTTCTCGCATTATTTTCTGGACTAACATTTTGTCGTTTACATGAGTGCCACAGATTCCTTCGTGAACTATTCTCATTACTCTTTGTGCATCCATCTTTCCTACACATAAGAGAGCTCAACCTTTAGGTACCCTTTTATGTAGCTCGTTGTCTATGAGTACATATTGAGAAGCCAAAAGTCTCAACGCTCGCTTTGCTCTTTTGTCAGCACGAGGATGGTATTCTCCATTGGTGACATAGTTGAGTATCTCCGTGTACCATGGTTCTTCTTCTTCTTCTTCTTCTTTGCCTTGGACTAAGTCATCGTCTTCTATAGCCTGGATGTATGCTGGTTTGTGCCTTTTTTCGATAGTTAGAGGCATTTGCTCGATTTCCGTGGGAATCCTAACCAATGAGGCTAATCTTGCCAAGGCATCAGCAAATTGGTTTTCCTCTCTAGGTAGATATGTGTATTCTACCTTCTCTAACTGATCGGTAAGAGTTTCCATATAGGTTTGGTAAAGGGCTAAGCTTTCGCTCCTTACTTTCCACCTTTTAGATATCTGATTGATGATTAAAGAAGAGTCTCCGAATATCCTTAACTTCTTTACTCCCAATGCCAAAGCTGTTTCAAGGCCTACCACGCATGCTTCATATTCAGCAGCATTGTTGGTAACGTCGAAATCAAGCTTTATGGAGATTGGAACATGCTCCTCTTTAGGTGATACTAGTAGTACTCCAACGCCACATCCCTTTTGGTTTGAGGCTCCGTCGAAATACAAGGTCCAATTATCATCTTCAGTGACCATTAGGTCTTCATCTGGAAATTCATTGTCTTGTATTGGCGTCGAGTCTTCTATTAGAAAGTCTGCTAGAAAGTCTGACACCACGGATCCTTTAATAGCTTTTTGTGGCATAAACCTTACATCAAACTGGGCTAGATTGACTATCCAACTTGATATGCGTCCATTGAGTGTAGATTTCTCGAATAGATACTTGAGTGGATCTAACCGGGAGACTACGAAAATGGTATGCACCAACATATAATGTATTAACTTTGTTGTGGCCCACACCAAGGCGAGGCACAAATTCTCGAGCGGTGTATACCGTTTTTCGTATTCGAGCATCTTTTTACTTAGGTAATAGATTGCGTTCTCTTTGCCTTCTACTTCTTGTGCTAGTATGGCTCCCCTTGTCTCTTTGGTAACCGTCAAATATAACCTAAGAGGTATTCCGGGAAGTGCTGGCGCTAATACGGGAGGATTTGCGAGATAGGCTTTGATCTTTTCAAAGGCTTTTTGACACTCGTCATCCCATATTACTTGTACATTCTTCTTGAGCTTCTTGAAGATTGGTTCACATATCGTCGTCAGTTTTGATATGAACCTACTTATGTATTGCAACCGGCCAATAAATCCTCGAATCTGTTTCTCAGTCTTGGGCGGTGGCATTGACATGATTACTTTAATCTTGGTTGGATCTACCTCTATTCCTCTAGAGCTTATGACGTATCCCAAAAGCTTGCCTGAGGTGACTTCAAAAGCACATTTTGATGGATTCAACCTCATGTTATACTTTCTTAGCCTTTCGAAAAATTTCCTTAAGGCTACTTGATGGCCTGGACGGTCTATTGATTTTACAATCATGTCGTCGACATATACTTCGACTTCCTTGTGCATCATGTCATGGAGTAAGGCAGTTGCTGCACGTTGGTAAGTAGCACCCGCGTTTTTCAATCCGAATGGCATTACCGTGTAGCAGTAAGTGCCCCATGGTGTTATAAAGGTTGTTTTCTCCATGTCTTCTTCTGCCATGAGAATCTGGTTGTAAACTGCGTACCCATCCATGAACGAGAGAAGTGCGTGATTTACCGTGTTATCTACCAGAATATCGATGTGTGGCAAAGGGAAGTCGTCCTTTGGACTTGCCTTATTTAGATCTCGATAGTCGACACACATCCTTACCCTTCCGTCTTTCTTTGGAACTGGGACGACGTTGGCGACCCATTCGGGGTATTTGGATTCCTTGATGAAACCTGCAGTTATTTGTTTTTGAACTTCTTCTTTTATTTTAAGTGCTACGTCGGGTTTCATTCGACGCAACTTTTGTTTTACAGGTTTCATTCCTGGAATTAGTGGTATAATGTGTTGAGTTATTTCTCTATTAATGCCTGGCATATCTTCATATGACCAAGCAAATACATCGATAAATTCTTTAAGTAAGTTAATTAAATTGGTTCTTTCTTGCTTATTCAATGTTAATCCGATTTTAACTTCTCTTTTATGAGTTGAATCATTCGAGTTGTCAACTGTTTCAGTTTCTTCAATTATCGGTGTTTTCTCTTCGAGTGTTTCCATTGCTTTAATAATTTCTTTGTCTTTTTCATCGTTAGCTAAGCAATGCTCGTCATCTTGGGTTAGGGAAGAACACAAGAAGTAAGGAGAATGAGAAATATTATTATACTCTGAGATCATTACATCAAAGAGTGATATGTCCTCAAGGACTGGATCACCAACTATCCTAGGAGAAGAAATAGGAGGGGGAGGTGTCACTACTAAAGACTTAGAAGACTCTAAAGGGAAAGACTCTGACTCAAACTCAGACGACTCCTCAAACATCAGTCCCTGCCCTGTCGTGATTGATATTTTCCTTCCGCTTGGAGTAGTCACTTTGATAGTCTTGCGCCACCCTTGTAGTGAGCCTTCAGCTAGAGTAATTAGCTTCGAGGGGTCGAAGCTTTCACTTTGTAGGACCGTTTGAATGAGCGAGGAGTTATCTTCTTCATAAGTTGGCTCATTCTTTTCTCGCCTGAACAGTAATCCCATGACGTTAAAGTCAAAGCATGGGGGTGCTTTCTCCTTATGGATGGGAGTTGGGATTTCATCAGTGAAGTAGCAATCCAAGAAAATCACAAATCCCGGTTGTCTTATGCCGTTTACAACAAATGGCTCGGGAAATTCATGGCATGGATAGTCCTCTCCTTCTTTTATGAACTGACCATTGAGCGTAAGAGGGTACTGATCCATTGGAATTGCTTTCTTTTGAATGCGAGCGTCCCTACGTGCTTTCAACTTGTCCTGGGCTCGCTTGAGATCTTTCCGAGTCGGTTCAAAACCATGTCCGAAAGTATCTAACTTAGGGAGGCCAAGTGACTCCAGCGGTTCTTCCATTCCTTTCTTCTTTCCTAAAGTCATCCCAGGAAAGTGTCCTTGTTTCTTCAGCATGGCGTTGACAATCATGTTGGAATGGGGGTCATGGCAAAGAGATGTCCTTTCATCCTCCTGGATTAAGGAGACTTCTTCGTTAAAGCCCCATAGGTCTTCATCATCCTCATTGTGCTCCACATTAATAATTAGATTTTCTATGGATTTGATTCTCATAGGCGAAGCATCGATGGTGATTGGAATTCCTCCAACTATAGCTTTCACTTGTTGGTGGAGAGATGAAGGGACGGCCTTTAGATCATGAAGCCAAGGGCATCCCAACAATAAGTTGAATGAAGCTTTGATGTCCACTACTTGGAAAGTAGTAGCATGTTCTATTGCTCCTGCCGTTACATTTAGGGTAATCTTGCCAAGAGCTTGACGACGAGTATTATCGTAGGCTCTTATTCCTTGTGTGGACGGAGTTAAGTCTTCATCCCTTATGCCGAGCATCCTCGCAGTTTTAAGTGGACAGACATTGATACCGTGAGGTTTAATGCCTTGTAATGTTTGTCACCTTCTGGGGGTAAATCTTTGTCAGAAAAGGTGATCAAATTAATCGGACTAGGAAGGTCACTTGTGAGGAAGTTGGCTAGTCCCTCAGGAGTAGTGTCAGAATCTATCCCGATTTTATCCAAGGCATTCATTACAGCCAACCTATGCTCTCGAGAAGTTTCCACACATTCATCTCAACTTTTGTCTTCTTAAACTGTTTAACAATGTCGTTGTCTGCGATGATAGGTATGGGAACTTGGTGTACGGTTGGCATAGGTTGTGTTGAAACGGGAGGTTGCATTCTCCCAGATCTTGTGAGGACATCTATTGATGAATCTTCCTCAGCCCAAATGTCATATGTGGTGTATGACACAGAAGGTGAAGGTCCTACCATGTCCTTTAGATAGACATCTTCTTCATCACTGTCCCAAACCCCATTAATGGTTGTATCCTCTTCTTGTTGAACTTGGACCAGTTTCTTTTCATCAATCATTTTCTGTACCAAATCCTTGAATTTGAAACAGTTTTCTATAGTGTGATCCCCTGATTGATGATACTGACAGTAATATCTATCTGTCCTTTTTAATGATTCGAATGGTCTCGGTTCGAGAGGTTGGATCTCGCCACTCTCGGAGAGCATTTCGAACATTTGCGCATACGGGATCCCAATCGGAGTGTAGATTCTATTGCTTTTCTTGGGTTTTTCAGTGACTTGTAAGGGAAAGTGCTTTGCCTCATAAGTCGTTCTCACTGGTGTGAATTCTCTTTTAGGTTCTTCTTTTGGAAGTGGAAGCTCATCATATTTCTTATGGAGTTCGTTCATAACTTTGAGAGCTTCACGTAGTAATTGTGATGCCTCCTTCATAGACAGTAAGAGCAATTGTATATCTTCCTTATTCGCCGGTTCTGGAAGGCTATCTTTGACATCGAAAAAGATCTCCTCTTCTTTTTCTATGGCACTGATTTCTTCAACAGGTCTAATGAGAGAGGAGGGGTCAATCTCGTTTTCTTCATCGGAGATAGCTAAGGTATGAGCTAGAGGTGCATTGTCAATGCTTGGCTTCTTACTGGCAGGGGGCAACGACAGTTTGTTATTGTCGATTAGGTCTTGGATAGCTTCCTTAAGCTTCCAAAAGCTTTCAGTGGAATGGCCCCTACCTTGGTGATACTTGCAGTGTGCATTGGGGTTCCAGTTAACTGACCTCTTCTCAACTGGTGGGTCCCCAAATGGTCCAATGGGAGTTATTATACCTTTTGCATTTAATCGATCGAATGCGGTGTCATAACTCATGCCAATAGGAGTGAAGTTCCTCCTAAATGGTTTCTTCTGTCCTTGGTTGTTCATGGCAAGAACTTCTCCTAAATTAAAGGTGCTAACATTATTTGAGTGGGCGGTTTTGGAAGAAGAAGGATTGTCGTTCTTCTTTCCTTTCCAGCCATTGTTGGAGTTATTGTTGGCAGCTTTGGACTTAGCCAAGTCATCTTCAATATTGATCCCAATGTCATAAACGGCCTTGAAGGTATGGAGATTATTTTGATATTTGAGATGCTTGGAATATTTTTCTTGGAGATTTTTGATAAACAGTCTCACAGACTCTTTTTCACTTGGTACCTCGATTATCTTGGCTAAGGTTTCTCTCCACTTATTAAAGAAAGAGGTGAAGCCTTCATTCTCTTTCTGCTTGAGGATTTCAAGTTCTCTATGGTCAGTCTCGACTTGAATGTTGCACTTGTACCTATCTACGAAAGTGTTTGCTATAGACTCCCATGTAGAGGTCTTTTCTTTCTCGAGAGAAAAGAACCATTGTTGGCAAACGGTCTCGAGAGACAGTGAGAAAAGAGAAGGGAAGACCTTCTTATCGATACCCTTGATACTCATTATTGTTTCAAATGCTCTTAAATGAAAGTAAGGGTTGTCAATTGCTCTGAATTTTTGGATGTCGTTGGCGTTGAACTTCTGCAGAAGAAGATCCTTGTCCATCGAGACCCCTTGTGATGTAAGCTATTGAAACTTGTAGTCGCTAGACAACTTGCTTAAACTCTCTTGCATGAGGTCCATTTGTTGTTGCTTCACGGGATCATCGATCCTAAGTGCGAGAAGCTTCAGTGTCTCAGTCACAGTAGCCAGTTGGTTCTTAAGATCATTGACTTCTTCTTGAGTTGCCATTATAACCCTAGCTTTCCTCTTGCGAGCTATAGGTTTGTCGAAAAGTTGGACTTGTACGAAGAGGTTATCTTTGATTAATCGTCCTTCCTTTCTTGACCACGCGCTGTAAATTAAACCATTTTGCGTTTTAATTACTTGACCCGAATCATCTTGACATTATGGTTTATTTTAAGGGAAAAAAGAAAAAAGAAAAAAGGGTGCGTATTTTTGGCAAAAATAATGTAAATATTTTATTTTAGGGAACTAAGTATTATTATTTTTTTATATTAGAGGATTAATATCCGACTTACCCCCCTAAAAAAATGACGGAAAAATGCGCACACAAGACTCACTTAATCATGGTCAAAGTATGTGTATTGGTGTGTGCGTTGAGTGTAAGTGACATGCTTGGACTCTTGTGTAAGACCATGGGACTTAGTGCCTAAACTCGATCATTGATTCAATTAAATATTATTGACAAAGAAATTAACCGAATTAAACAGAAGACTGATTAATTAGACCCTAGGTGATGACTCGACCAATAATCCGAACTGTCGGCCAAGCGACAGGACTGGCGTCACACTGTGCAGCTTGGCGCTAGGCGACAGAACTGTCGTCAGGCGCTACACTCCATAGTGTGGCGCTACAGCTCAGACCTTAGCGCCAATATTGGAGCTTCGGTCTGGGACTGTTTTCGGTGTTATTAGTCAACTAGGGCATGCCTAAAGTCGTACTAGGTCAATTCTGATTAAAAAATTAGACTTTATTGACTCAAATTAATTAATTAGGCAAAGTTCTTTAAGTCATTAATTTATTTAGTCTCAACATAAGTCAACAAACGGTTAAGAGAAACATAGAATATATATGCACAACAAATAATGCACAATTAGTCCAGTATGCACAATATGATGCAATGAGTTCGCAACCTAACCATGGCTCTAGTTCTCTAAAGTTCGGGATATGGTTTAGTCAAGAAGGGTCCATGGTTAATTGTCCAGAGGCACCGCGCGGAAGCCTAACCTTGAAGGGTTGGCGCGAGTGGATGGGACACCGCGAGTTTTAGAAAAAACTCGCTTCCATGGTTTGGTGAATTCAACATCTCGGATGTACCCTTTGTTGCACGGAGCGTTCAATCGGGTAGATGGAGCATGAATTCCCAGAGGGTTATGTCCATATGTAGAACACATATGGGTTTCAGAAAAGTGAGAAAAAATTCAATCAGGAAGTAGGATCGAGCAAACAATACGAAAAATCGGTCGAAATTAGAACGCATATTTCTGGCTCGGTATTGGGGGAAATTGGCGCCAGCAAACAGAGACTGGCGCCAGATTTTAAATGTAGCACCTGGCGCCAATACTGGCGTCTGGCGCTACGATTAAATTGCTGGCGCCAAGCTCTGGCCCCTGACGCTACTTCCCACATGCCTCAGCAGCTTTCTGTGCTCGATAAAATTTTCTAGTTTCGCGCGGTGTTATTTCAGTCCTAGTTGTGAAAGACATTTCACTAATTTCCTACGTGTAAAATCCTATGTTTTTAACTCATTACGGATGGTCTTTCCAATGAGATCTTTTTTATGCATATGACAATAATGTTAATCAAAATTACGCACATGAAATACTTAGAACTTTTCGAGTCTCATCCACTCATTCTAAATTATTGTCGAAACAAATTAAGGAATTAAAATAGAAATCCTCCCCAGTGGAGTCGCCAAAAACTGTAGGGAATAATTTCAAGCCTTTAAATCCCACTAGCTTGAACCCCACTGTGATCATACACTAAAGTACGGTAGCGTCCAGAAGGGAAGAAGATAGAGCAAAAGAGTCGCCAACAAGTTTTTAGGAACTTGTAAACCATTCACGAGGTGAAGGTTACACCCCTTAACAATCCAAGAGATCGTCAACTCTATAAGGTCTAGAACCAAATAAGGGTTCGGGGATGAAGGTACAAATCCAACCTAAAAGAGATTGAACCTGCCCTAATAATAGGCCTCTACTTTATTCTGATCGTATTCATGTGCGCTTTCTAATTAACATACAATCAATAGGTTTAACCCGAAACATGTTTATCTATGTTGGTTGAATTTAATGCACAAATAAATCTATTATTGGCGATCACTTGAAATTATAATCATATTAACCCTAACAAGATTATTAATTATCTTATTAAGCGTGATTACAAGTACAAATTCCCTTTAAACATACAATAAAAGCGTGATCAAGCAATAAATAAATAAGCATCAAGCAACATAATAAATAATATCATGAATAATAGTTATAATAATCATAATAATAATAATAATATCATCATAAATCATAACAATTATAATCATAATCATATTCATGTTAATATTAAAGCATAATAATAGCAAGATCCTAGGCATGATACTAACAAGATTAATAACAAACCCTAGCATGTCACTAAGCAATAAAAATCAAATCTTTAGCCCTAACATGATACTAACAATCATAAATATTAGGAAGAACATAGGAAGCATCGCAAGAATCATAATAAGCATATTTAATATTAAATTTACCCTAGACATGATACTAGGAATATCATAATAACAATGTAAACATGATGTCTACATCATAAAATCAATTAATCAATTAAAGTACTTACTTTGATGCCTCGTACCTCTTTCTAATAACAAAATACACACGTTAGTAACTTCAAGGAAAATAATAAACAAACAATTAAATTAAATAATTGAAAGAGAGATTTGGGACCAAACCCTCAGAAATTAAACCTTTCACGTCTAGGGCGAAGGCAACTTTGAATATGGCTAGGTGTATCTAGATCTTGTGAATGCGGAATTTTGTATGAGAAAACAAAGTAAGAAAGAATTGAAAGAATGCTAATTAAAAATGATTGTAGAACTTGTAAATGATGAGAATTGGTGAATGATTAGAGAGAATAGGTGATGATTGAATGTAGATGATGAATGAATGAAATCAATTGGTGAATGAAAACGGAATTTTTAATACGATATTTATAGAGAAAATCAGCCAAAAAGATAAATTAAACAAAACAGAGTCTGACGCTCAGAAAACAGAGCTGACGCCAACCCTGGCTAGCTGGCGCCAGGCACCAACACTAGCGCCAGGCGCCAGGCCTGGTTCCAGGCGCCAGGCCTGGTTCCAGGCGCCAAGGCCTGAGGTTAGGCGCCAAGTCTGATACCAACGCGTTTTCGAAAATCCGATAAGTTTACCGTAATGGAGGATAAAATCATATAATTTCTTCAAAAATGCTATTTGATTTTGATTAAAACTCTGAAAAGTAAAAAAAAGTCAATTTATCAATGCTAATTTAATTAGGAATGAAAAGAACCTTCTAGAAGAATCTAGAAGACTAAAACCATTTCTAATTGCATTAGGAATATTAAATCATATTAGGCCCTCCCCTAGAACATTGGGCCGCACATAAAGCTCAAACCGGGCCCAGTTTGGTAAATTGGCCATAACTTCCTCAATATTCATCGGAATTGGGCTTATAATATATCGTTGGAAAGGTCTTTGCAAGCTCCATCCAACTATACTACTATTGGACCGATATCATGGACAAACCAAACTGGATTGGCTGTTTTCTTAAAAATAAGTTTTTAAAAACAGAGAGAAGAGAAAAGAAATTAAAACTTTCCGCAACACTAGACTTTCCACACTTTCGTTTCATTCGATTATGATTTGACGTGAAAGGTACTCATCACTGGGTTTGGTTTTGGGGAGACACAAATGGGTGTCTACATAAGTTTTAATTAAGACAAAAATAAATATGCTATTATTATCGAAATAAATGTGACTACAACTATTGGCATCATAAGCTTATTTAAAAATTAAAACATAAATCATAAAAGCAACGCAATATATATTGGTCTAATCCTTCTTCACTTTAGAAGCTTCCTTCTTCTTTTCAACTAGGTCGGCCTTCACCATAAGCGTATCTTTTTTAGCTTGAACTGTCACACCTCTATCACCCCTTTCACCTTTTTTATAGTCCTTAGGTTGCTTCTCCCTATTAACCATCTTTTCTTTACCCTTTCCTCTTACATAACTCTTCTTCGTAGGCATTATAGGAGTCTTAAATTCAATCCCTTGTGTTCTCGAACCTAGACGATCTTTAAGAGGTGCCTTCTTACTTCCAAGTCATCCCTTCACATCAAACTTACGTGATCGAACTCGCTCCCTCCTATTTCGAGGATTCAACCATACCTTGTATGCACTAGACAAGGGGGAGGAGCTTGGTTGCTCGAAGAAACAGTCCACATAGGCCTTCCAATCCAATAGGGCCTATACTTGTGAACATTAGTTTCATGAAATGATACTTCACGAGGACTATCATTATAGCGTGGAACTATTTGTTCAACTCCATATTGTTGCATCAATTGGGAAGGGCAATAAAAAGTCAACTTTGACATACTAGAACACAATACGATGTATCATTCGTTCCAACCATCCTAGTGAGCCTCCACCAAGGCAATACCCATCGAGTTGAAAATTCTATCTTTTCAGAGAACACCTTCTAATCATCATATAACATATCTGCAGAGTAATTTTTCTTCCTACCAACTAGATCATTGGGACCATATTTTTCAATATCGTCGGGGGCTTCAAAGAGTTCCAACCGCTCCATCAACCAAATCTGCGAAACAAAAACGTAGATGGTTAGTTGCGTAAAAAAAAAAGGGGGGGCAGAGGAGCACCATGACACGGCAGAGAGCACCGTGTCGCGGCAAGCGGTATCGTGACACAGTGCCTACCACGTGTCCAAGTGGATAACCAGAATGTGTTTTTTCCTGCAACAATATTAGAGAGCCCCTCCTGATGGCTTTCCGGTAATCTTTTGCTTCATCGAGACCGTGTAAAGCTTCTCCAAGGAAAGTGGGCATAAGGGATCTTCCAGATTTAACGTGTTCAAGCACATGTGCAAAACTAACATGTCCTACTCTACCGTTTGCAAATAAAAGCTTTCTAAACATGCAAAATATATAAGCCCTTTTACGGTATTCATGATCTGACTCAGAGACAGGACGATTAAAATATAAATTTACAAGTTTTTTTAGATCTACTTCATTAGCACACACAATTATATTTAAATCTGGATCTGTCTGATTTAGATGACGTTCAAAATCCTTGTAATAATATTCACGTAGAGTAGGCATAGGAACGAGATTTCTGGATGGGAAGCAAAATATAGCAATAAATTCTTCCGGCAAAGGACAAATTTCATCATAATCGAACTTGAAACAATGATTTTTTTGCACTCCAATAATCTAAGGCTGCTCTCAGAAAATCATGTTTAATTGCTACATGCCTTAATGCTTATAAACCTCTGACATGAAACAATTCTACCTCTCTTTTGTCTGCATTAGTCAAAGAATATGACCAGTTACGTAGTGTAATATCAAAATTCTAAGACATTATTATTGAAATATGAAATTCTAACTATTTTATGTTTCGTAATTATGCATCTCACGAATTAACGGGTCGTAATTTATAGCCAAAGGAGTTCAGAAACGCAAAATATCTATCAAGTTGCACGCGCAAACACACCGCTGCAATATTTGCGCGTTGAAACACAGTAAATTACAACGTTTCACGGGACAGATTGACGTGATGCGGCAATCTTTACCATGGCGCGGTATATTCCCACGTGTCACGGTGGTCACGCTCTTTTAAATTTTTATCCTTGGTAAATTTTTTCCTTAGTTTTGTTGTATTTTCCTTCACCGTTTATCCTTCGATCTCGTTTTTCAAGAGTTTTATTCCTAATAAAATTCTCCCTTTATTTTATTCTTTATTCTTTATTTTTATTTTCTTTCTATTTTGGGGAAGATGTAAAACTTGTCCCATTTTATTTTATTTTTATTTTGGGGAAGTTGTAAAACTTGTTCCATTTTTATTTTACTTTTATTTTGTGGGAGTTGTAAATGAAAGGAATGGTGTCCTTCGAACAAGTGTACTATTCCGTTAGTTGGTTCAGAATTATTAGAAAGCTAATATATTCAGTGAGGTCAAGTGATCGGAATGCCTGGGTGGAGGCCGCTTCCGATCAGTAATATTAATGAATAATTAATATTACAGCTTAATCTTGACAGAACCCTTCGGGTCACACCTAAGCATTCAACAAACTGAACCGACGAATTAATTCGGAAGGAATTAATGAGTCGACCGAGTAATAATTATTTAGGCGTCGGAAATTCGAGCTTAGAGCGTCGAAACCGAGCCTCGCAAGTCGAGTCGAAAAATAGTGAAAGACGAGACGAGAAATAGTAATAAATCAACAAAAGACCAAAATACCCCTAGCATCGGAATGCCCAAGAAAACCGAGTGCTAAGGGCGTATGGCCTAGCATGGTGGCTAGCATGCGCACCAAGCCGAGCCTAGGCTGGCTGGTGCGTGCTAGCGCACCCATGCTAGCATCGCAAGGCTAGGCGCTGCCTAGTGCGCGCTAGCATGCTAGGCGCAGCCTTGTGCGCGCAATGGCTAGCAAGCCATGCCGCAACAAGCTGCAGCAGCTAGCACGCTAGGCGCGCCAGCTCGCCACAGCTAGCAGCAGCATGGCTAGGCCATTGATTGCTGCCTAGCAGCGCTGGCCAAGGCCATCAGCAGCCCGCACAAGCATGCTAGGCTTGCTGGCCAGCAGCGCCTGGCAGCCCGCATGCGAGTGCTGGGCCTGCTAGGCTTGCTGGGCGTGGCTGCCACGGACAGCAGCACATGGCAGCCTACCTTGGCTGCCTTGGTGCCCAAGGGTGGGTGCCATGTGGCTTGTGGTCCTTGAGTGTGTGTGGAGTGAGGTGGCCAGTTATGGGAGAGGGAGTGGGGAGCAAGTTTGGTCCCCCCTTTCCTCACCTAACCACTCACATGAGCTTGCCACTTATTGATTTATTACTAGCTTGATTATTAATTTTATTTTAGCTTTAAAATAAATTGGAAAAATCATACTATCCCACATTGATGGGAGAGTAAATGATACTCCCATCATTTCCTATAAATACCCAAGTATGGGCATTGGGAATGATGCTTGAGTAAGAGTTGAAAAAGGCATCACATTATTGAAAACCTTTTAACTCAATATAATTACTCGGGTTTTATTGGTCGGGTCTTGCTAACCCCAAGACATTGGACCTAGTCGGTTTTGTTGGTACGGGTGGACTTGGTTGGAGGTCTCCGTGTGAGCGGGACTTGAAGCTTTCAAGTAAGAGCTCATTTTAGAGCGAAGAACGCGTCAAAGGTAATTAGCTTATCTTAATCTTGTGATTAATTTAATTATGTTTATGGTTTTATTTGTTGCGAGTGCGGTCTTGTTTTTGGGTTTGTTTCCACGGTGAGTCGGACTCACCATAACCCAACAGTAAAACATGTCCTATTTTTTATTTTTATGTTCTTTTGGGGAAGTTGTAAAACTTGTCCCATTTTTATTTTTATTTTATTTTGGGGAAGTTGTAAAACTTGTCCTATTTTTATTTTATTTATATTTTGGGAAAGTTGTAAAACTTGTCCCATTTTTATTTTCTTTTCATTTTGGGGAAGGTCGGTACCCTCCACTTACGAAAAATAACAGTTTTTTTTTTTGTATCATACATAAAAACCCTAGCAAACTATATATAAAAATTCCAAGCATCATGAACCGTTAATGCTCGAAATTCGCCATTAAACATGCTTTCAACTTCATATATCGTTTGTTCATTCATGCCATAATAACAAAACTCACAAGCTTAACAAGGAATAAAACCATTATAGTTCAAAAACCCTATAAGTCTATGAAAGTAGACATAACAAGACTCACCATCATATTGAGGAAAAGAAAAACAGGCCATTTTTAAACAACAAAAACAAAACAAAGAGAACAAAAAAAATTAATGAAAATTATACACAAAGGACTAGTCCCAATAAGATAACACAACGGTACTGGAAGCTGTTCCCCGACAACAGCGCCAATTTGACAAAGGAAATAAACGCGTCATCACTTGTCTATCCCTAGATCAAATACAATTTATACAACCTAAACAAACCTAATACGAGTAAAAGGCAAGCATATGGGTCGAACCACAGGGAACGAATAAACACCACCAAATGTTATCAACAATTAAGCTAGTCCGAAATAGGAGATAAATAAACTAAAGTCTAAAGATGCTAAAAAAAATAAATAAAACACTAAGGGAAATTGTTTAGGATTAGCATTCACTCAAACATAAACAAAGGCATAAAAGTTGAAATAATCATGAACTAAACATGCATGAATATCGATATAAGGGGTCCAATCTAGTCACCTTTTGGGGTTAATTGGCTTCTCCTAACATAACCTCTAGGCTTCCACATTAGAACCATATATTAGAAGATGCTATCAAATAACAATCGATACAAATGAATCATGCTAGGTCCGCTATCTCATCTTCTAACAATAATTCACTCTCAATCAACTAACAACATGCATTTTACAAGTAGATTGAAGAATATCAAGCATATAAAGACTTTAATCACAAACAAAAATCAGTTCCAACTCATAAAATATCCTCAACATCCAACTACACCACAACCATCCCCTTAATGGGGGAATTACTCACTAATCATGCTAATAACAAGATTAATCAATTAATGACCAAGCATCAACAAGATTAATAAGAAATACTAACAACAACAAAAATAATCAAAAGGAAGCAATGAAACCTCACATACACAGCTCTCTCTCCTCCCCTTCATGTCTGTACGGTCGGCCACCTCAGGTGGTTCGTGGTGTTGGCTTGTGGTGGTTCGTGGTGTTGGTTCGTGTCTCTCTCTTCTCCGTTGAAGGTTGATTGAAGCGTTCAATCATGACTAACTAGCATTAGTGGAGGTTTAACTTGTTCCTGTGGACCAAGTAGAGGAATCACGCTTGGGGTTCTTTATCTCCCATTGTTCTTGCTCGATCACACGTGGAATAATCACGCTTCAAAGGTATAATTACTTGTTCTTTATGTGTTATGCAATGATCTTAGGATTAGGTGCTTTATGAATATGATTCATGTATTTCCTTAATTAGTACCTATAAACTCCAACAGTGGTATCAGTTAGCCTATTGCATTTACGCATATTGACAATAAATCTTTAATAGTCCACAATTTTAATTCAATTAAGAGGGAGAATAAGTTAATTATGGGTCAATAATTATATTAAATGTGATTTAACTTTTGGAATTGATTAAATGTGATTTAATTCGCTCAAAATAGCCATAAAGAGGATCAAATTTTTTGCCCTATTGAATTCGAATTTTTCGAACCCTAACCCTATTTTTTTCAAAAATTTTCAAACCTAATAAGCTCTAAAATCTTATTTTTGTGCCTGTATTGTTCGTTTTTTTCATTGTTTTATGCTTCATGAATTTAGTCTAGTTGATTTCATGTATAAATTATGAATTTTGCATGATCAATGAATAATTTAAGAGTTAAATAAAATTGGGGATTATTTTTCATGAAGAACCCTAGTTTTTAAAATTAGATTGTGAATTTAATTTTATTAGGATGAATTAGCACAAAAGTTATGTTTTAATTTATCGTGGACCACACTAATTTTAATTAATTTTATTTAACAAAAGTTGTTAATTAAAATTGAAATAATAAACAAAGATTTTTGGTGTTGTTTTGGGCGGCAGCCATGGCTGGGTGGCGCGGCCACGGTGGATGTCGCGGGTGGTGGTCCAAGAGGGAGGGTAGAGGTAGGGTAAGCGGTCCAAGGTGGCTGGACAGCAGCGTGCAAGTGTTGCATGACTTTACCAAAGAAAATTCTGAAAGAGATTGAGGCTAGATTCAGATGCTTTCTTTGGACTGGCTCCTCTGCTCCTGCTAGGAAATCTTTGGTTGCTTGGAACTATGTCTGTCTTCCTAAAGTCTGTGGTGGTTGGAACCTACTTTCTCTCCCTGAGTGGAATAAGGCAGCTGTCACTAAGTTACTTTGGGATATTGCTCACCAGGCTGATAATCTTTGGGTTAAGTGAGTCCATATTTATTATTTCAAGCATAAAGATTGTTGGACCACTCCTATCTCTGCTAAATGCTCTTGGTTTTTGAAGAAAATTCTAAGTTGTAGAGATATTGTGAATGATCAAGGGGGGTGGGATGATTTCATACAGGGCAATAAGATGAAAATCAAGAAGCTTTATGCTGCTATTAGGCCTCAAGTCCCTTAGGTTCCTTGGAAGAGGATCATTTGTCATAACTTGGCAACTCCTAAAAGTGTGTTTATCTTGTGGCTAGCTCTGTGGGATAGGCTTGTTACTAAGGATAGGTTGCTACAATGGCACATCTCTTGTGATCCAAGGTGTTTCTTTTGCTTGAATAGTAATGAAAGTGTTCAACACTTATTCTTTGATTGTGAGTACTCTAGATAGGTTTGGAACAAGGTTCTGAGTATTTTACATGTCTCCAAGCCTGTTCAACAGTTTGATGATGAGATTGAATGGTTGAAGAAAATCTGCAGAAGTTCTAGAATAAAAAACAAAGTGATCCAAGTTGCCTTCACTAAAACAGTCTATGGTATTTGGATACAGAGGAATGCAGTTTTGTTCACTGGTTGTTGTAAGCCTGCTGATGTTGTAGTCAGGGATATTATCTTTCATTCAGCTTGTAGAATCCCAGCTGGAAGCAAGCACTTGATTGTGTAGTTTTCTGCTCAGTTGGGTTGACAGGGAGCTGCAGTTCTTGTTGCTGTTCTAACTGGTTTTTGCTACTGTCCTATTCTGGTTCCAGGTTGCTGTTGTTGTTCTGGTTTTCTGAAGTCTACAGCAGCTTGGGTTTCTGTTTGCTGCAGCTTGGATGGAGCTGCATTTGTTGCTGTTTCTGCGGTTGCTCTGTTCTGGCAGGCTGTTCTGATGCAGCAAGTCTGTCAGGTTGCTGCTGCTGTTCTGGTCTGCTGTTGTTGTTTCTGGTTTGCTGCTATTGCTGTTTCTGTTTTCTGGTCAGCAAGTCTGACAGCAAGTCTGCTGCAACTTGGGTGCTGGTTTTGCTTTTCTGATTTGGCAGCCGGTGGTTTGGTGTCTTTCTCTTTTTATTTTAGCTGCTTTAGCTTCTTTGTTTGCTGGTATAGGCTTGTTTTGGTGCTTTCAGCTGCTGTTTTTGTCTATTTTTGTATGCTGGTTCTGTTTTAGGTGTTTTTGTCTGGTCCTGGCTCTCAGAACCCTTCCTAGAAGGCGGCTGTGAGCTTGAGTCCAGTAGTTGTCCTTGTTTCTCTCAAGCACCCTTCCTAGAAGGTGGTTTGGGTAGATTCTTGGACTGTTGGTGTTGGTTTGGCCTTTTTGGTCTGTGGTGTTTGGTGTTGTTACAGCTTAGCTTCTTGTAAGTTTGTAACTTTCTTATTTTGGCAATAAAATTCATATTTACCAAAAAAAAAAGTGTTGCATGACTGCTGTCATGGATGCCGCTATTGATGTTGTTGTTTCTTCTTGCGGTAGTGGTTGCTATAAAGCAGCTAGCCATCGTGGCTAGCCTAGGATGGCCACACACGGTGGCCTGCAGCCAACAGCAATACTGATGCCGCTACTGACTTACGATAGTGGGAGCTAGGAAAGCGCCTAGCCACCGTGGCTAGCCTCGGCTGGCCAACCATGGTGGCTAGCGGTGTGCGGTGGTTTTAAAAAAAAAAAATAATATTTGGTTTTAAAATTATTTCAAGATAAAATCAGTTTTATTTTGGATAAAATCAAATTTTCAAAAGTTGACTAATTTGATATTATCCATATTTAAAGTGTTAATTTTCATAATTATCCATAACTAAAGTGGTTAATTTTGGATAATATTTGTTAGGATATTTTGAGCATATTCCAAAAGGATAATAATTTATTTAAATACTGTGATTATCCCATAATTAATTTTAGGATAATAATTGATTTAAAATTTTGTGATTGGCTAATAATTAGGATAGAATCTCCTAAGTTAGTTTGGATAATCTTTGAGGATAAATATGATTTATCTTTTAATATTAAACTAAGATTTGATTTTATCTCATGCCTAATTTAAAATATACGATATTTTATTGATGTTCATGAATAATATATGATATTATCTAATTGCAGTAATTAAAATATGAGATATTTAGATGCCATGTTTCCTTAAGTGTGAACATTTGATGTTGTAGTTTAGGAAAGCATAATGAGTGATTTATTATGTGACACTTTATAATATATGATATTATTTATTGCTATATATTGACTAGTATGGCCCATAATTCTAAATACGATCTGCGCATCGTTTCATATTTTTGTAATCTAAATATAGTTTGCGTACCGTTAAGTATTTTTGTAATTTATTTTATTTTATTTTAGTAGTAGATAGAATATAATAATATTACAGGTTGCAGTTGATCCTAGAAGCCAATGGAGTGGAGGCCCAAAGGAACAAGATGGATGAGATCCATGAAGATTTAAGTGGGAGCCTTTTCAGCTTTATTAGTTTTCTTAGGATTAAGGGGCCATACTATGTCATGTTTAATTATGCATTAGTAGATTATGCATGTTAGATTTATTTTATGTTGATTGATGATGCTCTAGAGTTCACTAAATAATCACAACATAATAAATCTATATCCCAGTAATATTGAGGTTACTTTTCCAATTGAATACCCAATAATTCTTAGATGGTGAGTGATAGGTCGACCTCTGCAGAGTGTCACTTGTTATTTTAGGATTGTGGGGTAGATCACGTTCTGCATATTTAATTGGTTATACTCAACAAGGTTACCTAAAGCGTTTAGAACCATGAAGCTAAGTGTAATAATTAAACATGTGATGGGTAATTATTCCAAGAGTTGCAGGAATCGTAACCAATAAAGAGTTTACTTACCTTGAAAATGCAATGCTTGATGGTAGGGCCTCGGTCTGGTCAACTACAGCACAAATAAAGGATCTTGGAATCATTTAATTCAATGGGAATCAATTAAAATTGAATAAATGCTTTAAAGTTACCAAACTTAAATCGCTTATGGTACTTTAAATTTTACTAAACATTATAATTGAATTTTGCGTTCACTTACAAGTAACATGCCGTTCTAATTTTATTATTATATATATAATCTCCTCGATTTAAAATAAAGTTGAGAAATGTTTTCAAAAGGTTAAAAGATAATCCATAAACCTATATTCCAATTTTGCTAAGATGGTTTAACAGGCAAGTTTTAAAAACCCATGTTAAATGTCTAAGGTTGGTTTTATTCAAAATGTTTGCGTAAAATGCCAACACATCTTGATTTTGAAAAGTGTTTCAAGGGATATAATGAGGTGGGAGGTACAAACCCTCTAAAAGACAAGTATAGAAGTCCAACAAAATCTCTTATCCTCAATATGATTGAATATAAGAAAGTTATTGGAAATTTTTATGATCAAACGTTGATCAAATGGCATTATTCTTCGTCCATTTCATATAGAGTTGGATAGTTGATTAAACTCTAGTATGAATAATGATTGAATAGACTTAACAAAATCATGAAAAGTGCTTAAAGTAGTTAAGCAAAGCATCATTTTGAACCTAAGAGAAATGTTCTAAGTGGGTCAAATGGGAAAGGTTTAGGAATATATGAGGATTGCATTAAGAAGTTATAGGCCAAGAAATGCAAACAAGTTGCTACTTCTCAAACCTAGACTACTAAAAGTTGTTATGAACAACAAATGTTTCAAATTAAATGGACCAATTCCAATTTATTAGAAACACCTCATATAGTTGGAAGGTAAAATAATGGAAATGTTCCAATTTAAGAAGTATATTATAGAAATTGATTTAGCATATTGCTACTTCTTGGACATACGATGTCTTGTTTAGTTCACTCATTAAACAATGCGGTTGAAATAAAGGAAGAAGTTATGGCTAAGGGAGAAATAAATCTACAAGTTTAGAAGCAAATGTTGCTATTTCACAAGTAGAATCTACAAGTCTGGAAGCAAAAGTTGCAACTTTACAAGAGAACTTATATTTCACCTTGCCTAGTTATTGACTAGAATTAAATAAATGTTATTCATTCTTGTCATTATCAAAACAAACCCATTCAATGTTAGTAATGACTAAGCATTGAAGATTCAAAAACATGGATTAAATGTTATTCTATGCTTCATTGAGTCATAATATGTTTTGAATTACTAAATACGTTTAAAGTTCTATATGATAGAAATAATTAAACCATTTCTATATATTAATTGTCTCTAATATGTCAATTAATTTGAATGAAAAATGAATATTGCATGTGGATGATCCAAAGGGATGGACTTTCAATATCATTGGATTATGAATCCATTGATACATGTAATTATCATTCTAATTTGAAAATTTGTTTAAGTCACCATTTAGAGAAATGATGATGCGAACTCGAAGTCGAATACATATTGATGTAAGAAAACCAAAGGTTCAAAGGCTAGAACAAACAAATGAAACTTCTTTTGTGATACAATCCTTTGTGCTTAGTTGAAGTATAAATGTGAACGTCTTGAAAAAGTTCAAAAATCTAGTATGAAGTTCATAATCAACTTGACAAGATAATAAATACACTGCAATATGATAGTAATGGTGAAAGTTTGAGTCAAGAAATTCACTTGGTAATATATATTAAAAATATTGAAACATGATCGTAAATGAGAGTTTAAGCCAAGACCTTGATAAACATCCAAGAGTTGTGAAATCGTTTTACAACAAACTCAAAAAGAAAACCTTGTGAAGTGTTTATGAAAGGAGCTATCAATCTATATGAGATATATTTTGATAATGGATGAAATTGCCTATCTTCCAACCATTATTCAAGGGATATAATTTTAAGATGAGCTACAAAACTAATCAAACTATATATGTCAAATCAAAATGTAGCAAAGCCTTCATATATGATATGGATAAGAAGAGTTCTTATAAAGTCTTTCTACAAAGCAAGGAATAAAAGTTGTATTAAATCGTTTAATACACGATCAATTCCTATACATAGCACAGGGTACTAATACACAAATCATACTTAACACAGAATGTTTGTTGCTCAAGTAGGTGCCCTTATGGAAACTTGTTCCAAAAGGTCAAGTGGGAGTAGTATAAATCTTGAAAGAGTTTGAGAAAAGCAATAAAAAAAAAAAATGGTTGAAACCATGGTTAGTTCACCCTATGCTAAATGTGCCTCCTCAAAAGGCAAGTGGGAGTATAAGAATCTCAAAAGAATTTGAAAACATTGAAAAGTTCAAGAAAAGTTAATTCGAAAATCTTGAAGAAATTCGTGAAATAATCAAATAAAAGCAACAATATGAGCATTATTCACCTTATGTTACAAATGACAATGCGTGGTCTCATTAAGTGTAATGGGAATAATAACCATGTGTCGAAGGTAGTACATTCTAAGTGCACATCCTCTATTGTCATTTCTCATTGAAACTAAACAAAGTTGTTGTATAAGTTTCAATTGTTGTATCAAAAACCCACTATGATGACTAGCATATGTAAACCTTAGCCAAAGAAATATGATTTCATATTGACTAAGAGTTTCAAAATATTGATTTTGGAACCTATAATTATGCAAGTAATAAAGATGATTTGACAAGTTATAACTCAAGTGATTTAAAAACCAGGAAATCTAAAATAGATTCTAATCTGTAAGCAAGTGTATGACACTTGAATAATTTGCCTAATTGGGTGAGACCCATTATAAGCAAAACAGACAAGAAAGAAAAATGTATTCTAACTAGAGCAAAGACTTCTTAATGGATTCAACTAATTCATAGTACGATGAAACCTTTACATTAGTCATGTTGCAAATATTTATTAAAGATATTTTTGTGATTTCTACCTTATAAGATTTGGTAGATGGATTTCAAAGCGCTTTCTTGAAATGGTTCATGAAAGAAGATATGTATATGATACAATCAGAATTGTTTTGAAAATCCAATAATCCTAAGTATGCATAAAAGATCCATTAATGGAGTAAGTAAGCATCATGGAGTTAGTGTTCTTAATTTTGTGAGTTAATCAAATCGTTTGATGTTCTTGTAAAATGAAGAAAAGGTCTTGTGTAAACAAGATGTTTAGTGGGAGCTATATAGTGTTCTTGTTCTAGTATAAAAATCAATTATTCATCGCTTGAAGAGTCAAGTGATAATCAATGCATTTTGTATGAAAAACCTTGAAGAGGATGATGTGTACATTTGGGATTCAAGATCTATATAGATAGGTCTCTAACAAGGGAATAAACGCGTCGTTAATTGTCTATCCCTAGATCAAATACAATTTATACAACCTAAACAAACCTAATACGAGTATAAGGCAAGCATAGGGGTTGAACCACAGGGAACGAATAAATACCACCAAATGTTATCGATAATTAAGCTAGTCCGGAATAGGAGATAAATAAACTAAAGTCTAAAGAAACTAAAACTAGAGATAAAACATTAAGGGAAATGGTCTAGGAGTAGCAATAACTCAAGCATAACAAAGGCATAGAAGTTGAATTAATTATGAACTAAACATGCTCGAATATCGAAGTAAGGTCTAATCTAGCCGCCTTCCAGGGTTAATTGGCTTCTCCTAACATAGCCTCTATGTTTCCACACTAAAACCATATATTGGGAGGTGCAATCAAAGAACAATCGATAGTAATGAACCCTAACTTAGTCAACTTCTATTCCTTGTTAGCAAAGATTCACCTTTAATCAACCAACAATGTGCACTTGCAAGAAGATCAAAGAATATCAAGCAAATAAAGACTTTAATCACAAATAAATCAATTCCAAACCCTAGAACATGCTCAAGATCCAACTACACCACAACCATCCCCTTAATGGGGGAATTACTCACTAATCATGATAACAACAAGATTAATCAACAAATAATCAAGAATCAACATGATTAACAAGCAATACCAACAACAAAAATAATAATCAAAAGAAGGCAAATAAAATAGAGGAGAGAGAGTTAGAGATTCTCATTGATTGAATGTGAAAATCTACAAGCAAGATGATCAATCTTCCTCTTCAATATCCAATCTCGACAATGGTGAAACCATCACTTTCTCTCTCTAAACTACTCTAATCCTAAGCTAAACCTATAGAGAGAAGCTCTCCTAAAAACTAATTAGAGAATAGAATAATTGTTAAATGTTCCCCCTACAATTTATCCCAAAAATGGGTATTTATACTAAGCTAAGAAAAATAGAAAAATAAAGGAAGGAAATTAATAAAGAAAAAGAATTAAGAAAAGGAAAATAAAATAAAACTAAAGAAATGAAATTAAAAGAAAAAGAAATTAAAATAATAAAACCCAAAAATCCCATCCAAAATTGAAACAATCAGACTCCCCATTTCCTTTGCATTTGGCTGCTTTGAACTCCATTGAAGCACATCACCATCACCATCGTTCAACAACCATTGATAACAATAATCAACGGAAATCATCAAGCATCATCTTCGACCTTCAATATCAACCGTTCAATATTATTAATTATCATGTGCCAAGCTCGTGAAATGGTTCGGTCGAACCGAGGGTAGGTTCGACCGAACTACGGGGTTGGTTCGGTCGAACCATGGGTGTGTTCGACCGAACCATGGGTGTGTTCAACCACACCTCTTCAATTTAGAAAACTTCCAATGTTTCTGACTCTTTTGGCACTTCGACCGAACTCCTCAACGGTATGCCCGAACCCGATCAATTTGCGATTTGCTCTGATTATGGCTGTTGCTTGTGCGAATTGGTGATTTGTTGTGGCGTAATTGCTGCTGATGTAATTGATGTTGGGTGCTTGCGATTGGTGGCTGATTTTTTGCTGTAAATTGGTGCGAATGTGTTGTGGTTGCGCGGAGAGGAGAGCTCCGAGGGGAAGGAAGCAGCGGTGGTGGCTGCTCTTTTGAGAGTTGGGTTGGGGTGCGGTTGGAGGTTGACGGTGGTGCAGGTGGTGTTACTGCTGGTTTGGTGAAGAGTGAGTTGTGGTTGTGAGATGTGGGGGTCTAGTTGTGGTCATGTGAGGTGGAGCAGGGGAATTGTTGATTGATGATGGAGGTTGGTGGAGCGAAGGTGAAGAAGAGTTGGAGAAGGGGAGGTTGTTTTAATGTGGTGTAGGATAGGGGAAATAGAGAGGGAGTGAGTGGTGTAGGATAGGAGATGGTGGGAGGTAAGCTGGCAGCATGCTTGTGAAATGGGCATTTGGCGTTTGACTCAAATTGGAACCCGAATTCACTTGACATAAAACCTGATCCCCTACACACAAAACCGAAGGAAGGAATTGGGATA
The DNA here is from genome assembly GCF_948465745.1 of Chenopodium album. NCBI lineage: Eukaryota > Viridiplantae > Streptophyta > Magnoliopsida > Caryophyllales > Amaranthaceae > Chenopodium > Chenopodium album. The sequence continues at coordinate 39,100,977 of NC_137834.1, read as the reverse complement.
AATAAAATAAAATAAATAAAATGGAAATAAATAAAATAAAATATAAAATAAAAGGAATAAACTAAAGGTAACAAAATTAAATAAAACTATACAAGCAAATAAAATAAAATAAAATAAGAAAATAAACTTAAAACTAATAAAATTAAGAAAAGAACTAAAACATGCCAAAATAACAAAATAAACAAGAAACATTATTAAAGAGAAAACAAGAGAATAAAAGGGAAAAATACGAGAAAACAAGCATGAAAATAACCTAAACACTACCCCTAGGAGTGAAATAAATGTCACTCATCAAATTCCCCCAAGCTAAACCTTTGCTCGTCCTCGAGCAAAGCTAGGGCAAAAGAGAATAAGATGAAATTATTGAAAGCAAAAGAAACAAAATAAAAAGAACGGGAAAGAATGTACACTAACTCACTGCCGTAGGAATCACGAATGCATTTAGCGTATGCATCAAGCCCTTTAAACCCCCATGTCGCTAAAGAGGACGAGTAAGCTCTCGTGAGGGTTTCCTAAGAGGTTTAACCCACAAATCTTGGCAACACATACCATTCAAGGCAAAGGTAAAATCAAGAAAACTCAAGCTTTGATAGTTCAAACCAAATACAAACATCGGGCTAAGTGCACAAGAATACAATCCTTTCTAGACATTAAAGGTAGCCAAACAAAAGAATAGCTAAGGTTGGTACACACATAAAGCATGCAAAGGGTAGAGAACTTACAGGGACTTAGTGTTGGGGTTTGGTGAGTCCGACTCACCACGGAAACAAACCCAAAAACAAGACCGCACTCGCAATAAATAAAACCATAAACATAATTATATTAATCACAAGATTAAGATAAGCTAATTACCTTTGACGCGTGCTTCGCTCCAAAATGAGCTCTTACTTGAAAGCTTCAAGTCCCGCTCACACGGAGACCTCCAACGAAGTCCACCCGCACCAACAAAACCGACTAGGTCCAATGTCTTGGGGTTAGCAAGACCCGACCAATAAAACCCGAGTAATTATATTGAGTTCAAAGGTTTTCACTAATGTGATGCCTTTTTCAACTCTTACTCAAGCATCATTCCCAATGCCCATACTTGGGTATTTATAGGAAATGATGGGAGTATCATTTACTCTCCCATCAATGTGGGATAGTATGATTTTTCCATTTTATTTTAAAGCTAAAATAAAATTAATAATCAAGCTAGTAATAAATCAACAAGTGGCAAGCTCATGTGCGTGGTTAGGTGAGGAAGGGGGGGACCAAACTTGCTCCCCACTCCCTCTCCCATAACCGGCCACCTCACTCCACACACACTCAAGGACCACAAGCCACATGGCACCCACCCTTGGGCACCAAGGCAGCCAAGGTGGGCTGCCATGTGCTGCTGTCCGTGGCAGCCACTCCCAGCAAGCCCAGCAGGCCCAGCACTCACATGCGGGCTGCCAGGCGCTGCTGGCCAGCAAGCCCAGCATGCTTGTGCGAGCTGCTGCTGGCCTTGGCCAGCGCTGCTAGGCAGCAAGCAATGGCCTAGCCATGCTGCTGCTAGCTGTGGCGAGCTGGTGCGCCTAGCGTGCTAGCTGTTGCAGCTTGTTGCGGCCTGGCTTGCTAGCCATTACGCGCACAAGGCTGCGCCTAGCATGCTAGCACGCACTAGGCAGCGCCTAGCCTTGCGATGCTAGCATGGGTGAGCTAGCACGCACTAGCCAGCCTAGGCTCGGCTTGGTGCGCATGCTAGCCACCATGCTAGGCCATACGACCTTAGCACTCGGTTTGCTTGGGCATTCCGATGCTAGGGGTATTTTGGTCTTTTGTTGATTTATTACTGTTTCTCGTCTCGTCTTTCACTATTTTTTGACTCGACTTCCGATGCTCGGTTTCGACGCTCTAAGCTCGAATTTCCGACGTCTAAATAAATATTACTCGGTCGACTCATTAATTCCTTCCGAATTAATTCGTCGGTTCGGTTTGTTGAATGCTTGGGTGTGACCCAAAGGGTTCAGTCAAGATTAAGCTGTAATATTAATTATTCATTAATATTACTGATCGGAAGCGGCCTCCACCCAGGAATTCCGATCACTTGAACTCACTGAATATATTAACTTTCTAATAATTCTGAACCCACTAACGGAATAGTACACTTGTTCGAAGGACACCATTCCTTTCAATCTCCCACTTGTCCTTCCGGACAAGTGCGCATTTTGTGTATAGCCTTTTTCCTATGTCGCGTAATGTCTCTTCATGAACTATAAGGTAAGATTTATTTTGTCATCCTTATTACGTCCAGAAGTGTTTCCCGATTCCGAGTCCGAATGTCAATAAACAGATGATTTCTAAAATCCATCCGAGCACGACCATGCATTTTACAGTCTCGCTCTACGAGAGGCCTTGTATACAACAAAGACATCTTCCCTATTTTAGTAGGGGGACATTCCCAGTCTTGTAATGTAGCTCCTCTTACTGAGAGGACCTAGTCGCCCGAGTGTTTCCGTTATAATCCCCTATTACGGCAGACCTTTGACAACATGAAAGCGAACTAGTACTCAAACAAGAGAACTCACAATACTCATGGTCGAGGAAATAGGTTCCGATAGCCATAATGAAAAGTATACTTATGACAAATTTTTTAATTTCTTAAAGTATTCTCATAGGTCGATCCAGTATGGTTCTAAACCAATACCTGTGCAAATGATTTATGACAATCATGTCCTTGTAGCACATGAAACGGTGCTATAAATCAAACTACACACTAATCTCAATCGGTCATTAATCGTCCATCGTTTAAATGACCTTGATTAGGGATAGTTTTCGATTATAATATTCAATGTTCACTTAATAGGTGTTTCCTTACCAAGACTGGTCTTGATACCCTATTTTGAATATTCTCAGAATCGAATGGACTCATTATTTAATCCTAAACCACAATTAAATAGCATAACGGAGTAACAAAATATTGCATGAAATTTTATATTACTCCAAAACTTGAATGGTTTTCCTTAGCGTCTTACATTAATTTTTCTCAAAATTAACTAAAACACTAAACAAGGAAATCAAAGCCAGTCTCCTACATGCTTGATTCCCATTGCCTCAACGTGCTTATTGTGCTTCACTTGAGGCAAAGGTTTAGTAAGTGGATCGGCTACATTGTCATCCGTTCCAACTTTGCAAATTCTGATTTCACCCTCTGATTTCCATTCTCGAATCATGTGAAATCGCCGCTTGACATGTTTGACCTTCTAATGTTCCCTAGGCTCTCTGGCCTGAGCAATAGCTTCATTGTTGTCACAATAGAGGGCTATTGGACCCTTTATAAAGGGTAAAACATCAAGTTCACCAACGAACTTACGAATCCAAAAAGCCTCCTTAGCTGCTTCAGCAGCTGCTAAGTATTCGGCTTCAGTTGTAGAATCTGCAGTTGTACTCTGCTTTGCGCTCTTCCAACTAAATGCCCCTCCATTTAGACTGAACACATATCCAGATTGCGATTTGAAATCGTCTCTGTCTGTCTGGAAGCTTGCGTCGGTATAACCTTCCACAACTAAATCCTCTGCACCACCATACACAAGGAATTTATCCTTGTTCCTTTTCAGGTACTTTAGGATATTTTTTGTTGCAGTCCAATGCGCCTCTCCTGGGTCTGATTGGTAACGGCTCGTAGCACTCAAGGCATACGATACATCTGGCCTAGTACATATCATGGCATACATGATCGATCCAATAAGCAAAGCATATGGAATCTGATTCATTCTTACCCGCTCATCAGGTGTCTGTGGACACTGCTTCTTGCTTAGGGTTATGCCATGTGACATTGGCAGGTGACCTCTCTTGGCCTCCTCCATGCCAAATCGAGCAAGTACCTTATCAATATAAGTACTCTGACTCAATCTAATCATCCTTTTCGATCTATCCCTATAGATCTTAATGCCTAGTATGTACTGAGCCTCTCCCAAGTCTTTCATTGAGAAGCACTTTCCAAGCCAGGCCTTTACAGACTCTAACAACGGAATGTTGTTTCCAATGAGCAATATGTCATCGACATATAAGACTAGGAAGGCGATGTCACTCCCACTAACCTTCTTGTAAACACAAGATTCATCTGGATTCTTGATAAAACCAAACTTACTGATGGCTTCATCGAATCGCAGATTCCAAATTCTGCTTGCTTGCTTTAGTCCATAAATGGACTTCTTAAGCTTACAAACTTTCCTAGCATTGTTTTGGTCGACAAAACCTTCAGGCTGTGTCATATACACAGTTTCTTCCAAATAACCATTAAGGAAGGCGGTTTTGACGTCCATCTGCCATATTTCATAATTGTAATATGCAGCAATCGCTAGGAGGATCCGAACGGATTTAAGCATTAGGACTGGTGAAAAGGTTTCATCGTAATCAATACCATGAACTTGTCTGTAACCTTTTGCCACCAATCTAGCTTTGTAAATGAATACATTTCCATCTTTGTCGGTTTTCAACTTGAAAATCCACTTACATCCGATAGGTGTATAACCTTCGGGTAAGTCAACCAAGTCCTAGACTTGATTTTCAAACATGGAATCCATTTCAGATCTCATGGCCTCTTGCCATTTAGCAGAGTCGGTGCTTGCCATCGCTTGCTTGTAGGTTGCCGGTTCATCTCCATCCATAATCAGGATGTCCTGATTCTCGATTAATACTAAACCAAGTTATCTATCAGGTTGAGATCTCGGCCTCTGAGACCTACGTAGGGTAATGGATTGAGCATTTGCATTGTCGGTTCGACTTTGCACATTTTCATCATTTTGACCTGCGTCAACAGATGTTGTTTGAGCACTTTGACTGTCATTATGATTTTGTTGCTCATCCTCACGAACTTCGTCGAGTTCAATTTTCCTCCCACTTGTCATTTTGGAAAGGTGCTCCTTCTCCAAAAAGACACCATCGCGAGCAACAAACACTTTGTTCTCCAATTTGTTGTATAAGTAATACCCTTTTGGGTAGCCCACAAAGTAAACCTTGTCAGATTTGGGATGAAGTTTGTCAGAAATCAATTTCTTGACATATGCTTCGCATCCCCATATCTTTAGAAAAGATAACCTGGGAGGTTTCTTCGTCCATAATTCATATGGAGTCTTTTCTACAGCTTTTGATGGAGCACGGTTCAGTGTTAGTGCCGCAGTTAGAAGTGCATGTCCCCAGAAAGAGATAGGAAGATCACTAAGACCCATTGTTGATCGTACCATGTCTAACAAGGTCCGATTTCTCCTTTCGGATACTCCGTTCCATTGTGGAGTTCCTGGAGGTGTCAATTCTGAAAGGATACCCTTTTCTTTCAGATGGTCATCGAATTCTTGGCTCAAGTATTCACCACCTCGATCCGATCGAAGGGATTTGATTTTCTTGCCAAGCTGATTTTCAACTTCACTCTGAAATTCTTTGAACTTTTCAAATGATTCAGATTTATGTGACATGAGGTAGACATAACCATATCTACTATAGTCGTGTCTGAAAGAGATGAAATATCGATGTCCATTTCTTGTGGTTGAGCTCATTGGTCCACATACATCGGTATGTATAAGACCCAATAAGTCACTTGCCCTTTCTCCCAACTTGGAGAATGGTTGTTTAATCATCTTGCCTAATAGACATCCCTCGCAATTCTCAAACGATTCTAAATCTAAAGAGTCAAGAACACCTTCTTGTAGAAGTTTCTTGATGCGTTTGATGTTGATGTGGCCAAGACGTCAATGCCACAAGTAAGTCTGATTTGACTCTATGGTCTTAGCTCTTTTGGTATCATTATAAACAATTTGTCCAAAGACACAAACGTGTCATTCCATAAATATAAACAAGATTATATGTCTTGTGATCAGGTTCAAAATGACGTCCAACGCCACAAGATCAAAATATGGTAGATAAAACTAAACAAGTTTTAAATCTAGACAAAATATGAGATTTACAAGCTTTCTTTGAAAGATTATCTTCTTCTTCCACTTGTGTACTCATATCCACTTGAAAAGCACCGCTCACTTTGTTCCTGAAACAGGAGCATATAGTGAGCCAATTTTCCGGTATCTAATACCTTATAAATGGCTTATGTTCAAGTGTAAAGATGATACCTGAGATTGAGGTTACTTTTCTTTTCGCCTCATCTTCTAGATACATGCTACATTCTCTTTTGTAGTGTCCGGGTCTACTACAATAGAAGCAGCGCATCTTAGCTTTGTTCTTGAACTCCTTCTTCTTTGGGCTCGGAGCAACCTTAGCCTTCTTGCAAGAATAGGTTTTCTGGAGCTCTTGAACAACTTCCATCAAGGACAGTTTGTTCCGCTTGGCCGTAAGTCGCATCTTTAATGCAACATACTCCGAATGGAGTGAGCTTAGTAGCATGAGAGCCGCTTGCTCATCGTCCAATGGTTTGCCAATTAGCTCCAGATGGGTGAATAGCCTTGTCATGTTGAGCACATGAGCTTGAAGTGGCATCCCGGGTCTAAGTCTTGCAGTATAGACCTTAGCCCATACTTCTTGTCACTCTTTTGTGAGACACCCATCTTGCGGTGGCTTGATCCTCATGTTCGAGAGTGACCTAGTCACATCTTCCACAAGTCCATCATAGTTGCCTCTGGTACTTTTGGTGACTCTCAAATTGACTACATCTTCTAGAGCTTTGAGCATCATGTCCGGAAAATAGTTGGAGAACTTCCCCTTCCATTGTACCGGGATGGAGTTTGCCATGAGTCTGGAAACTCTTTTACAATCCACACTCCATACCTCATGTGCCTTATCACTCATAATCCCCTTTGAGTAGAAACTCGGGATTTGAGTGTCCAGAATGTGCTCTAGGTAGCAATTTCGGAGGGTCTTTCGGAGTTCCTCTTCCCATTCCTTAAAGTTTACCAAGTTAAGAGAAATTGGCAACTTTTCGGGCAATTCCGGGAGCATAAGGTCGTTGACATTAGTTGAAGACATGATTCTACAATTGAAAGAATTTGAAATAAAAAACCATTCATTATACTTAAATAAGATTGAATTCATGCATTTTAATCAAACTTATTTAAAACGTCTTATTCACACATTAAATATTGTCCCCATTTTAGGTGAGAATAAGTCAATTCCAAGATCCAAAGAAACAAAGTGTGGTTAAGCATGCTTTGGCTTGTCTTAACACTCAATCTCCTAAGGTAAGCATCGCTTTGCTAATGGCTCCAAGCCACTCTTGGTTGAATAAATCGTCGCATCCAATTCTCTCTAAACAATCTATTCACTTTGCCACGACATGTTAGGACTCCATCACTCATATCGTTGAGTATAACCAAAACTACCTTGCATACCCGGTATGCCTTACGTTCCTTGGAGAAGTAGTGATGCCTCGCTTTGGCGTAGCCCACCACTACCCTCGTTCGGTTGGTAAGTGAGTTTTGGAATGGCAAGTTTTACTCAATATTTTAGGGACCTAGGGTTTCTATGTTGGTTGATTTAAGTGAACTTAATTAATCATCTCAACATTCGAAATCCTAAACATGCATCTAACATATAATTCATATATATATAAACATAAATATATATCGAAAACATAAATAGAGATGCATTTGGCAACTAGCATGACCCCTTGAGATCTTCAAGTCTTCAAAAGGTCTTCATTTGCAATTTCATGGCTTTGTCTTCTAAGAACCCCGTCTTTAAGACTTGACCAAAATATTACAATTGCTAGTATCTACGATTAGGACTAATCTAAATATTAAGGTACAAAAATACTCAACGGTTCGCAGACCGTATTTAGATTTACAAAAATACATCACGGATTACAGTCCGTATTTTCTATCCTAATCGGGCCCCACTAGTTGCCATTTCATAAAACCTGTGAGAGAATTTACATTCCATTCATCCATTCACTATCTGTGAATGGCCCATGCATTTTACAACGATAAACAAGTAACAATGCATAAAACGCGCGAGAACTAGTAACTAATATAGGTGGTTAGTCCAATTAACACGCCTAATTAAACTAGTCAAAGTTGTTTTAACTGGTTATGGAAATAACTAAGAGACGCTCCCACTAAATTCCGCATCCAACTTAACTAATCCAACTAATTAAGTCGGTGAACCCAAATATTTGCCAAAATTAATTTTTGCAAATGTCGCTCAAAAACCGAGGCCTAGCCTCCAAAAATTTTAATTAAATAAACAAAATAATTAAAATAATTAAAACAACAATTTAAGCAAAATTACGAATTCCAAAATGTTAGCCCTAAGACTTGGAGTCCAAAAAAAATACCATTATTTACATATTAAGCAACGCTAAAATTAACTTTAAAATAGCATCGCCTTAATAACTCGGGGTTATTGTGCCAATTATGGGATTGTACGTACCGTACAACAAGCACGTAGTATGCCCATGCGCACCCCCGCAACACCAAGCATGCATGTGGGCTGCTTGTGCTCGCATGCTCTACGCCCAGCCCAGCCAAGCGTAGCAGCACGCACAGCGCGCACATCCTTATGCTGCTGCTGCGCCATGCTGCTGCTTGCTGCTGGCTGGCGCGCTATGCTGCTGGCAGCGAGCAGCAGCCCACGCCCTTCCTCGCACACACAGACGCACAGCACGACGCACCTAAGAACGAAGCGCCCAGCAGCCTCGGCAGCCACATATGGGTTGCGTGAGCAGCCCAGCTGGCCGAGAGCTAGCTTGGGGCTCTTAGGCCTCGTGTTGTGTGCTAATGTTTCGAAAATTATCGATTTTGTGTGTGACATTATAAATCAATTCTAAATTAATTTTAGAATCAATTTTGAGGAAAAATGAAAAATTACAAGTCCAACTTAAATAATTCATCCAAAAGCAATTAACCAAATTTATTTCCAAGAACCATTCTTTAATAAAATTGGTTTAACTTGGTGTAATGAAATAAATTAGGGCAATTCTCACTATTAATTTAATCACTTTAAATTAATCTTGATCTTTTGACAAAACAAAAGGGAGTTGGAAAAAATGAACATAAGTTCAATAAAGACTCCAACTTTAATACTTGTGACTTCATGAAAAATTATATCTTCCAATATGAAGATAAACCAATTTCAATCACAAGTTTTAAACTTTATGATTCCAATCAACTAAAAAATGATTAAATCAACAAAGTTTAACCAAAATTCATGGAATTTAGTAACTCAAAGTTTCAATCACTTATCATAAATAAAGATTGAATCTTTAGTACTTGGAAGCAACAAAGAATAACAATTTCACACTTAATGCAATCAATTTGCAATTATGTGAAAAATAAAACCAAACTTTCAAGCACCAATTACTACCAAGTAATCATGCTTAAAGTGCTCAAAAATTTCATATAAATTAAGGAAAGAACCAAATACATAACCACCACAAATATGCAATCAATTTCCAAGGTTAGAAAGACTTAAAATTTTTCGTCAAAACGAAAAATCCCTCGAAAAATGCATTTCTGATCGTTTTTTGGCTAAAAACCGAGTCCTAAAAGGGTAAAACCATTTCCAGGATGCCTTTTCCACCAAAAATTCACTATTTTTTGGGTCGAAATCTGGGTTCGGGAGCTTAAGACAGCTCTAATACGAGGTAAAAATTGAAAAAACGAGTTACTAATCTAATTAGCAACTTAAAACCAAAAAATTAAGCCATAAAAACACCTTGAAAATATTATGATTTTAAAAATAAACGAGCGAGGCTCCGATATCGCTGTTGGGGTTTGGTGAGTCCGACTCACCGCAGAAACAAACCCAAAAACAAGACCGCACTCGCAATAAATAAAACCATAAACATAATTATATTAATCACAAGATTAAGATAAGCTAATTACCTTTGACGCGTGCTTTGCTCCAAAATGAGCTCTTACTTGAAAGCTTCAAGTCCCGCTCACACGGAGACCTCCAACGAAGTCCACCCGCACTAAAAAAACCGACTAGGTCCAATGTCTTGGGGTTAGCAAGACCCGACCAATAAAACCCGAGTAATTATATTGAGTTCAAAGATTTTCACTAATTGTGATGCCTTTTTCAACTCTTACTCAAGCATCATTCCCAATGCCCGTACTTGGGTATTTATAGGAAATGATGGGAGTATCATTTACTCTCCCATCAATGTGGGATAGTATGATTTTTCCATTTTATTTTAAAGCTAAAATAAAATTAATAATCAAGCTAGTAACAAGTGGCAAGCTCATGTGAGTGGTTAGGTGAGGACCACTTGGAGAAGGGGGGGACCAAACTTGCTTCCCACTCCCTTTCCCATAACCGGCCACCTCACTCCACACACACTCAAGGACTACAAGCCACATGGAACCCACCCTTGGGCACCAAGGCAGCCAAGGTGGGCTGCCATGTGCTGCTGTCCGTGGCAGCCACGCCCAGCAAGCCCAGCAGGCCCAGCACTCGCATGCGGGCTGCCAGGCGCTACTTGCCAGCAAGCCCAGCAGGCCCAGCACTCGCATGCGGGCTGCCAGGCGCTACTTGCCAGCAAGCCCAGCATGCTTGTGCGGGCTGCTAGGCAGCAAGCACTGGCCTAGCCATGCTGCTGCTAGCTATGGCGAGTTGGCGCACCTAGCGTGCTAGCTACTGCAGCTTGTTGCGGCATGGCTTGCTAGCCATTGCGCGCACAAGGCTGCGCCTTGCATGCTAGCACGCACTAGGCAGCGCCTAGCCTTGCGATGCTAGCATGGATGCGCTAACACGCACCAGCCACTCCTAGGCTCGCCTTGGTGCGCATGCTAGCCACCATGCTAGGCCATAAGCCCTTAGCACTCGGTTTGCTTGGGTATTTCGATGCTAGGGGTATTTTGGTCTTTTGTTGATTTATTACTATTTCTCGTCTCGTCTTTCACTATTTTTTGACTCGACTTCCAACGCTCGGTTTCGACGCTCTAAGCTCGAATTTTCGACGTCTAAATAAATATTACTCGGTCGACTCATTAATTCCTTCCAAATTAATTCGTCGGTTCGGTTTGTTGAATGCTTGGGTGTGACCCGAAGGGTTCAGTCAAGATTAAGCTGTAATATTAATTATTCATTAATATTACTGATCGGAAGCGGCCTCCACCCAGGCATTCCGATCACTTGACCTCACTGAATATATTAGCTTTCTAATAATTCTTAACCCACTAACGGAATAGTACACTTGTTCGAAGGACACCATTCCTTTCACTTAGACTCCTCCTTATCTCCAACCAAACTTCCGCGTCCTCACTAGTTTTGTTTCCACTTTTAAGGTGATATCTCGAGATTCCTCGAAGGAATCGAAAGAAATAAACAATGTAAAACATTTAGGCTACCCGACATCTTGGCATCGATAGCTCGCTCAATAGGCTTGGCTTGATTACCCTCCACCGATAGTACTTAAACCTCACTAAGGTCAAAAGGTCTTGAAAGGGCTAAAACGTTTAGGCTAGGGTAAAGGGCGTGGAAATAAATTTGGAAATTAGTGGTAAAGTTAGAAGTGAAGCAATGTTGATCATTCCTCAATTCAAAATCAATAAACTACCAACTTTCAAATAATAAATTCTAGCAATAGATCACAAAGCAACTCCTCCCCCAAGCTTATTCTTTTTTAACCAAACAAAAAATATTTTTGTATTTTCTCAGAAAAAAAAATTCTTTTTTTCTTTTTTTTTTCATTTCTTTTTATTCTTTGCTCTCGCCGCTTTTTACTTTGAGCGGCATTTTCTTTCTTTCCTTTCTTATCTTCTCATTTGCTCAAACTATTCAACATAACAAAGATAATCACAAGCACTAAGATTTGATTTTTTCACTTCTTTTTCATTCTTTTTCTCACTTTCATTAACCAAAAATACAAATCAAGTCCCAAGAATGCTTCACAAAAACTAATAAAGGTGAAAATAAAGCTAAGGTCCATTGGTTTGTAATGTGGTTATGCAAAAGAAGGGAAAATAGCTCAAATTGGGGTACTAATTGAGCAAATGCAAAAGAAAAAAGAATGGAAAATAATAAAATAAAACAAAAATCCTAATTGCCTTCGTCTTCCCCTAGGTTTGTTCGATCTCGGTCTCGGGTAGATTAAGCCAAATTCTCGATATAAGCTAGCAATGCCAAGGATCCAAACGCCACACATGCAAGAAATGTAGAAGGCTAGAACAATATAGATACATCCTCACAAGAATAACGGTAGTGGAGTAGCAAAAATCACCTTTAGTAGCAAAAATCACCACAAACTGAGTGAGCTAAGGTCTCATAGCCCTTAAGTTTTACTACCTTGGCAATGATATATGTGTGAACCAACCCCGACATCCAAGTGCATGAACACCTCTAATAACTAGGGAAGAGGGTATTCTAGGTGCTAAAGCCCAATTATGTCATAATTTGAAACAAAATATTTTGAAACCTTGCCTTGAATGCCATGGAAAGACACTATACACACAAATATTCACAAAACAACAATACTCAAGAATGCATATACAATTGTGCAATATGAAAGCATGATCAATCAAAATTACATATACCAAAAGTCAACTCAATAAGGCGCTCATGTCCGTCCAAACATAGAAAACCAATCTCAATAATAGACTTTGGCAAGTATGGGTGGAATCAATCAAGCAATCAAGAGACTATGGATTAAGAAACTACCAAGAGATATAGACAACCCCCCAAGCTAGCGAATAGCTACTCCCCCAAGCTAGAATGGAGCATTGTCCTCAATGCTCAAAATAAAGGCAAAAAGGGTGGTAGGGAGGGGAAGAAAGAAAACACATCCACACAACAAATCATAATTCATTCAATCCACATGCATTTAAGAAAGCAAATTTAAGATGAGGGAAGAAGGAAAGAGTAAACCAAATGTGAGGTGGGTGTTGAAACCCGCAATTGAGCACATTGTCCACATTTTCATCTAATTCCTCGTCTTTGTTGCTTTTCAAAATGCAAGCAATCATTGGTGTGCTTCTTCTCAAGGATCTCAATCAAAAATCCTTGCACATGAGTATATGCATCAAGTACCTATACACATTGTAAAACCCCGTATTTTCTAACCACCATTTTATGTGCATTTAAATCTATTAAACCTAATTTCTTATATAAATCCAATTTCAAAAGGGAAATCTTTATTTAATTATTAAAATCATTATTTGGATTTAAGGGTCATTATAAAATTTTGAAACCTTAATTATAATATTTTGATAAAGCAATTGAAATAATTATTTAAAAAGGTTTTATACTTGAGTTTTAATCATTTCAACTATATTTAACATGTCTGAATTAATATTAGCTTTAAAGGGTGATTCCTTAAGCTTAAGCGTCAATTCAGTAAGTGTTTCTAAATTATATGTAATTTCAATATTTATCTTATCACAATTGATACGGGTAATCATGGGTGATTCCTTGACTGAAGTGCCAATTTGATAGGTATAAAATGATTCTATAATTTTAAAGATGTTTTGCGTTCAATTGTATCAATATCGATGTATAAAGTTGTATTGGGTGATTCCGCCGACTTTATTATCGAATTGATATTGTTTACAAACTATTCTTTAATTTATATTTATCAAACTCGTTATAATGTCCTTTTATTAATTATGTCATTATAAATTAATAATATTATTGGTTTCGCATACCGCTTCTTTATATTGCTTTTCTGTAAAATATGAACTTTAATTTATTTTTGTTTCATGGTTTAAATTATTGTTTTCATTATTATTATTGTAATTAATATGTATATTATTATTGAGTTATCAATAATATAATCTATATTATTGTTTTTTTTAAACATACTTTCAAATCGCCTCTCGTTACATCCCTTTCCTAGTCTAGTTTCAGGCCAACTAGACTTTGTTAATTAGTCGGGTTTCGCCTTACCACTTTCATAACTAAATAGATTAATATAGACTTGTTTATTAGCTTCCCTTATCCCATTCTTAAGCCTCAACTAATTATTCAATCAAGCCCAAAAGAAGAGCCTTTAACCGATGTATTATGAGGCTTGTTTGTGAGCTTCATTTGAGCCTTTTTTAGCCTGATTTTTGCAGCAGCTTTGAGGGATTAGTGGCTGATCATATTACCCTAAGTAACCTCCTCTAATCAATGGTATTAACACCTAATTATGGCTGCCCAACTTCTCCACTTCTCCTTCCTCTTTTACGTGTACATTATATGCTAGCTTCATCATTTTTTCTTCACCAAAAAACGCTGCATATACTCTCCTCTCTCTTCATCTTTTTCGTGAGTTTCAAAGTTAAATCAAGGGGGAAAATCTAAGCCTAATTTTCTGCTTAATCAAACTCCAATTCGTGTCCAAATTTCCTCCTCTTTCAAAGTGTCAAAACCGAAGAACTTTGAGGGCTCCAAGGGGCCTGCTTGGGTGGATGTTTGTGCGTGTTGTTGCTGCTGTTTGTGCTTGGGAGTGCTGTCCTTTTCTTCTTATTTTGGTGGATTATACATCAAGGTAACTATCCTTTCTTTCCTTAGATTAGAAATGCTTGGTTTTAGGGTTGAATTGATAGGTAGAAATCATGTTAGGGTAGATTGATTTGTTGATTTTCGTTCTTGATATGTTTGTCAGAATTTCGTGTATAATGATATGTCTATTTTATATAGTATTTTACCCCCGTCCCTTGGTCATAATTAGTAGTGTTTTTGGCTCTTTAGAGCCACTTTTATTACTAATGGTGTTTTCTAGTGTTTTCGTAGATTTGGTTGACGTTTGTAGGGATTTGCACTTTTAGATCATTTTCCCGAGATATTATGGAGTTTCTACGAGCATTGGAGATGCACGACCATCCTTCATAGCCCAAGGCCGGTTAGAGCCATCGAACCGGTGATTAAGGGCTCGGTATATGTGATACCGGGGCATTTGGACCGAGTATTCAAGATCCGAAGAGGAAATCCGGATTGGCCCGAAGAATTGGAGCCCACTCAAAGTCTAAAGAGTAGCCCAAGAGTGTCGCCCGGCCATTAGAGGTCCCGCCCAAAGGCGCGCCCGGCCGGGAGCGAAAGACATGCCTGGGAAGAAAAAGGCGGGCCCGATCGGGCGGTGCCTCGTCCGATTGGGCGCGTGTTATTATTAGGCGGTTTAATCGTCGTTTAAGTTTGTTTTAGTTTAGGATTCTTGCTTAATATAAATACTTTTCCGTTAAGCAAGTTTAGTATTCTTCTTTTACTCTTTCTTAATTCTTTTCTTAGATTTTCTCTCTCTACTTAGCTTTTAGATTAGTTTCTCTCTCTCATATACTTTTGTTATTTACTCTACTCTTAATTCCAGATTACTTTGGTAACGATTTCTTCTACTTTAATCTCAGTTATTTATTTTAATTCTTTCATCATATCTTATTTTATTGCTTTGATTAGTTTAGATTTAACTATGTGTGAGTAGTTTATTTCTAGGGTTTATGGGGATCCACAAATAATATGAAGGGGTAATTTGTTGTTGTTGATTATCAATGCTAGATTAATTTCCTATTGATTGATTTAATGCTCTGTGACTAGATTAGGCCTGATCTTTTATGCATGAGTTTGACAATATTGATTCGAGATTCGAGAGATGAGAATTGATGTTTAGGTCTAGTTTCAATAGGCAAGTTAATTTATAAATGGTTAAGTTGAGATTCGAGAGATGAGATTTAATTCCTGTATATTAATTGTGTGATTGTAATACGTAGCGAAAGCCCTTATGATCTGATTAATTTATGCATTGATGGTTGATTATTATGTTTTACCCTAGAATGTTTTTTATTAGTGAACCTATGCCTTAGGTCTTTTATTCATTGATTTCCTCTATTCTTATTCTTCCCTACTTTTAATCTCTGTAGTTTATTCCTTTGATTATAATATATTGGTTACTTTATAATTTAGATTGCTTGAATTAATTAGGAATAGAAAGACCCGTTTCCCTGTGGATTCGACCCTACTTCCCTATCTATTATTAGTTAGTGGTTTAGGAATTACTTTTGATTAGGTGATACGACTTTAGCTTGTCAAAAATTTGGCGCCGTTGCCGAGGAAACGATTTTATTTTTATTTCTAATTATTTTTGTAGTCTAGGTTATTTCTTTTTGTCTCAGAGAACGTTAGTTCTTTGAGGCAAGTCTCATATTTGCTTTTAGTTCCTTGTTTATGCCCAGGTGTTCCAAATCAGGTTACATCCCATTCGATCCTGAGATCAAACGATCCTTCCATAGACAGAAGAATTTTTACAAGCAAATTCTGGCGGGTTCTGGTGATAATAATAATCACCGAGACCCTCCAACTGATTCTAGCGATTTAGAGGTATCTTCATATCCAGAATCAGAGATGGCGGTACCTAAGAAGCTCAGTGACTATTCACAACCAAAGCTTACAGATTTCCCACACCTTACTCCCACTCCAGCTCTTGATGAGGTACAATTTGAGATTAAACCCCAATTTATAACGATGATAGAAAGGAAGCAATTTAGTGGAGCTAAGGGTGAAGACCCAGATCTTCATATTGCAGACTATTTTCAGTATTGTAATACCATCAGGCAAGCTGGGGTCATACAAGACCAAATCAGTGAGATTCTCTTTCCTTTCTCTTTAAGTGGAAAAGCCAAATTATGGTTTAATGGATTAAATAGAACTGCACTTGGTATAACTGACTAGGAAACTCTTGTTTTGAATTTTTATAACAAATATTATCCTACAGAGAGAACAGTTGTACTACGGAGTGCTATTTAGAACTTTGCCCAAGAGGCCGATGAAACTTTATATGAGGCTTGGGAGAGGTTCAAGGATCTACAAAGAGAATGCCCCCACCATAATTTGGCACAATGGCAGTTGATCCAAGCCTTTTACAATGGGATTGGAAATTCATCTAGAATAATATTGGATTCTGCAGCTAGTAGGAAGTTTATGAACCTTAATGTTGATGATGCAGGTCAAGTTATTTAAGATATGGCAATACATAATTCCCAATATGGGAATCCTAGAGGCTTTGCTAATAAAGGGAAACATAGTGTCGACTCTGTATCCTTTTTACAAGCTCAATTAACCTCTATCTGCCAGAAATTAGATAATCTTAGTACTGCAATTGTAGCTAATGTTTCTGCAATTAATAATAATTCTAATGAGGCATTTTGTGAAAATTGTGGAATTTTAGGTCATTGGGAGCAAGATTGCAGGAGTTCTGTGGAGAAAGTCAATGCCTTTAAAGCTTATAGGCAGAATAACCCATACTCCAACACCTACAATCCAGGGTATCGGAATCATCCGTACCTTTCCTATCGGAGCACCAATGTTCAAAATCCACCACCACAAGAATCACAGGCGCCACAACAAACTCAGCAGAAATATTACCACCCCAATGCTGGCCAGAAGAACCAACCTCAACAACCCTCCTCATCTTCCGACCCTGCTCTGGTAGATATTTGAGCGATGCTGGCTAATATGCAGAAGCGCATGGAGAGTAGAGATGCCCAAATTGATTCGATCCTAGCACATAATAAAATCGTAGATAATCAAATTGCGCAAATTTCTACTACTTTGCAAGCCCGTCAATAGGGAGCCTTGCCAGCACAGCCGACCAGGCCTACGGATCAAGCCTATGCAATTACTCTAAGGAGTGGTTCAAACTATGAAGGGCCCCCTATGCCCAGAGATGACGAACCTGCTTTATTAAATAATGCTAATCTTGATTCCATTAAACTTGACAATGTAGCCAATAGCCCTGCAAGGCTAAAGAATAGTACTAATATATCTGATTTTACATTGCAGGGTACGACTCCAGGGAAAGTAGAAACTCTAGATAAGAGCGGTAATGCTCCAAAGCCAGTTATCAAACTTTCATTCCCCAATCGTCACTTGAAAACAAATTTTGATAAGCAGTTTGGTAAGTTTCTGGAGATGGTAAAAGATTTGCAGGTAACGGTTCCCTTCACTGAATTAATTACACAAATTCCGCAAAATTTATTAAGGAAATATTGACAAAAAAATGTCTATTAGTGATATAGAGATAGTAGCTTTCACTGCAGAATGTAGTGCCGTACTTTAAAATAAATCTCCACCTAAACTGAAAGATCCGGGTAGTTTTTCTATCCCTTGTCATATTGGCAATCTGATGATTGATAATGCATTATGTGATTTGGGCGCTAGCGTTAGTGTTATGCCATTATCTGTGTGTTCCAAGGTAAATATGGGTAAATTAAAAGCTACTAACATTACTCTACAAATGGCCAACCGTTCTTTTAAATACCCCTTAGGTGTTTTAGAGGATGTTCCTGTTAGAGTAGGTAAATTTTATATACCTGTTGATTTTGTTGTTCTTGATATGGCTGAGGATATGCAAACCCCATTTATTTTGGGTAGACCATTCCTTAACACTGCAGGAGCAATTATAGATGTGAGATGTGGCAAATTGACACTATCAGTAGGGGACGATAAAATTATTTTTAATCTTAATAATACCCCTAAAAGCCCCACGACAGATGAGAAGTGTTTTAGTGTTGATGTGGTTTAAAATTATTCTAACAAGCCCCAAGCTCTTGTAAAAGATCCCTTAGAGGCGGTATCTTGTGTTGCATCTTCCACAGATGAAGTAGACAAATGGCAGAAGGAACTTGATGCAATAGAAAGAGCCCTCTACACTGTCGGTCCTGGCTTTGAGGATGATAAGGTGGAATTAAACAAGCAAGCTATGGAATTTGAGCCTACAATAAGTGTTCTGCCAGATCGAGTTGCAAGTGCTAAATGTAGTGACAATTTGAAGCAACCATCGATCGAAGAGGGATCTTTAGTGCGTAGCATTGAAGAGCCCCCAGTCCAAGTCAAGGAGGATCCACCAGATAAGGTGAATTGGCGTCCTATAGGGTATGTCAGGAAGTCGCGTCGTAGACTAAACACCGCTCGACCGGGTGAGAAACCACCCGACCAAGCGTTAAGCCAAGGGTCTTAGTTCTTGTACTTGGTAAGAAGGTCGTGCGGGACCTAGATAAACCAGCACTTTGCGGGAGGCAACCCTTATTTTAATGCTTTTTAGACTAGATTTTCCTTCTTTTTCTTGTGAGAGGAGAGATGAGGGAATTTAATGAGTTTTTGTACAGGTTTGAAGGAAAAGAGTTAGCTAAAAATTGAAGAAAAGAAGAAAGACAAAAATCGTCCAAGTTAGCCTCGGGCTCGATCGGGTGAAGCTCGCCCGACTGGGCACGAGAGCAAGGGTTCAAAAAGCTTAATTTTTTCCCGACCGGGCAAAGGTCCGCCTAACCGGGCGAGATTTGACGTATACGGTGATTTAGATCGCTCGACTAGGCGAAGGGCGCCCAACCGGGCGCAAGAGTAGAAGAAATTTCGGGCAACAAATCGCCCGACCGGGCGAAGGTCCGCCCGACCGGGCGCGAGAGAAGCATAAAATAAAAACCCAAATCGCCCGATCGAGCGATAGTCCGCCTGACCGGGCGCGAGACCAGTCCCGTATTACTTCTTCTTCTTCCTCTCTTCTTTTCTCATTTCTTTCTCTTTGCTCCATAATTTTCTCTCTCTAAAACCTTAAAACCTCTACCTTCTCTCAAATTTTCTTCTCCATCTCTTACCCAAATCCAATAATTTTTACATATTCTAAATCCTCTCTTCATCCTCTACAATTCTACATTAAAATTTTCAAGTTTCAATCAAATATTTTCCATACCCATTTTTCTACTATGGCTTCAAAGAGGGCTCGATCAATTTTTGGGAGGAGTTCTAATTCGAGGGAGGAGCACGATCCAAATTTGCAACTCTCTTATTGGCCAATAATCCAAATTGCTAGCCAGGAGCAAAAGGAACGGCTAGAATACCTTGTCGGGTGGGAGGTAATTCCTTCACGGTGGTTACACCGCCCTACTCTTGAATCTTATGGTTTGTATGACTTTGTTAAACTATTTTTGAATGATATAGGAATGAGAAAATTCGTTGACATGCACTATCCTACATACCGTGAATTAACATGTGAATTTTTGTCTTCTTTGAAATTTGTAAATAGTAGAAATGGACCGAACTTATTTTTTAGGTTGAACAATAGGAATATTAGTTTGACTTATGTTGAATTTTGCAAATTATTTGAATTAAACTCTGAATTACCTTTTCAATGGCATGCTGATTATAAAATGGGTGATATTTATCATTCTTTAACTTTTACCGACCCCCGACCCCCAACATGCTAGTACGAAACCTCTCCATCACCATATCCCAAAAATCTGGTAAAGATTTGCAGGATTGTGTTTTCTTGGTAGAAACGAGCCTCATAACGCCCAAACCAACGAAATAGCTGTTATTGGACACTATGTGTCTGGGTTTGGTAAACTGAACATAGGTAGATACATCATCCACCACCTGAGTAGACATGCCACGGCCAGTACCTAATCCCGTACCCCTATTCGTATAGGAGGACTTATCACTAGGATAGCAGTTAAAAAGGCCGGTTTTGTTGAGAGTGGCCCCCACCAGATGACTAACTATGGACCGGATACCTATATGACTGCAAGGTATTTTGAGGAGTTGGGTTGGGTACGACTGGATAGTGAGCAAACCCCCCACTAGTGCATTAAGACTGGGACCGAGCAGCCATTGCCCATCTTTTCCCTACCTAGTCCTAACTTGACCGTCTTTCCCCCCGGGCAAGCGTTCTACACGTACGACCTTTAAGTTGCCCATGCTAGGGGGCAAGCACCACCAGTACCACCACCAGTTCCACCACCCCAGCCTGAGCCCGAGGTAGCGCTTTCACCACCTCGCATGTCTCACTCTGTCCCCCATGTTGACTCTGACCCAGTTTGGGACCTTCAGAGTATAGGTCAGGCTTTAGGCCGTATTGAGCATTCCCACACTGACCTTAGGAGGATGGTAGGATCCATTGACCATAGCTTAGGGTGCCTTGAGAGGAACCAGGATAGAGCTCTCTACCCTATGTATGATGATTATGCTCGTCGGGGCAACATTCCCGATGATGCCATTTACCCTGACTGGTTTCAGCCTCCACCTCAGGGATACGATTGGGATCCCACTGTCCATGGTATTTATACTGACTATTCTGCTTTCCATGGGTACGGCCAGGACATTCCTTTCGGGGGACCGGCGGGGGGGAGTTTTCATGCTGATTATTTTGGTGGTAACTCTTCTGGTGCTGGTGACAGCGGAGGTAGAGGATTCGGTTCCATGGATAAGGACGATGAGGACTAGCCATGTTGGGCTAGTTCCTGAGCCAATGAGGACATTGTCTGATTCTGGCTTGGGGGAGATTTTGGATTTGGTATCTTTCTTTTTCTCTTTTCTTTTGTTTTTGGTGTGTTTTCTTAGTTTAGATTTATTGCTTTCTAGGTTAGATTTATTTCTTTCTTATATGAAAAATACAAAAAATAAAAATTGAAAAATAAAAAAAATCCAAAAATACGTTCCAATGAATTATAAATCATGCTTCCTTGTGCCCTATAGTTGGAAAATATTGTTTTTATTCTTGGTATATGATGATAAGTATTGTGGATTTGTTGATCATGATTTGAAGTTTGATTGCTTAGATGTCCTAACATGCGTCAATTTTGTCCAACTACTTGTGAATATAGTGCTTGACTAGTTGATTTGATTAGGAATGTGTGTTAGTTCCTGGTTTGTCAAAGAATTTGAGTGTTGGTTTGCAACTATTAGTAATATTTATATGATTCATTATTATGCACATTGAGGAGGACGAAGGCATTTGTTCTTTTAGGTAGCCTCCAGATATTGTAGATACATTTGTTCCCTTCTTGCTACCCATGTTGTTGCCTTGACCTTTTTGTTGTTTATTAGCCACATTTCAAGCCTATTTTTCCCCATTGGTTACTAGTCCCAAGCTTGGCTTGGGGGAGCTATTAGTGAGTGAGGTGAGGGAGTTTGTAGTGTGCTTATTATTTGCACAACTTGGGTGGGACTTTGAGAAGTTGTTTTGTTGTTATTCATGTTTATTTTTTATGAGTTTGAGAGTTATATTTTCTTGAAAAATTAAGCATGATATTATGAAAAATAAAGAGAAGTTCAAGAAAAAAAAAATGTGAAAAAATAAGTGAGCTTCAATAGAAAAAAAAAAAAAAAAAAGAGGAAAAAAATGTTCAAATGTTCTAGTTGGAGGTTGATCAAAGGAAAATAATTTTGAACCTCAATGAAAAATTAAAGTTTGAAAATAAAGTTTGTTTATTCACTCTACTTCTTCATTATTATATTTTATGAGTGATATGTAAGTGCTGGGATTGTTTATATTGTTTGGAGTATATTTGGGTGATGTTAGAGTTGGTTATGTAGGAGATGTATGATCATTAGTTATTTTGATCATGGGTTTTGTTTAGGGTATTTTTACCCTAGACACGTGGACCAGTGAGAGGTCGCCACGTGTTAAGCTCAGGATGGCCATGTGGCTCAACATCCTCTTGACACTTGGCGCCCTCAGATATGCCTCTGAAATGGCGGCCTTCAAGGGCCCAAATCCCTAGGAGCGCCGTAAAACGGCGCAGCCCACTAAAATCTAGGTCAAATGACCTAGTTGGGGGCACATTCTCCAAAGACCCTATAAATAGGGAGATATTCCCACATTTTGGGGATAGATTGAATCATTTATTACACCTTTATTCTCTTACATCAGAGAAAGACCTGAGCTTGGAATCCGATCAGATACCCACCTAAACTTCCGTTCTCCTTATTCCGTTTCAAGTTACTAACTTGACCGTCGGAGGCGGAGCTCCAACCACTCGGAGTCTCCGTTATTTTGCAGGTACAACTCAGCCGGATCAGACTTCGTGACGTAACTCTCCCGAGGGACAAAAACACCCAAAATATTTGGCGCCGTCTGTGGGGAGAGTACCTCGAAGATGGTTCAAGAGTCTGTACCACCCCCTAACCGTCTGGACGATGACCCAGAAGTTTTTACAGACCAGGAGGATGAGGATCCTCAGCTCGAAACCTTTACAGCCGAGGATGGCTCGCTCAGAATCAAGAGCATCCGGCCTAGAGATATTCTGGAGCGGGGTGCCTCCCAGGCGGGTCCGAGCAGACCCACTGGGCAGCCGGAAGGGGAAACCCAAACGGCCGCTGGATCAGCCCCTGTCACCCGAGACGAACTTATGAGATTCATGACAAGTTTCAAGGGTGAAATTAAGGAGCTGATCACCAAAAGCCGGGCTGGCCCAAGTAAAGGTCAGTCGGCGAAGAAGATTCCTCCAGAGAAGGGGAAGTTAGTCAGAGACCGGCAGCCCACTCCTCATCCAAAGGAGAAGGCAGCCGGGACCATTGATTGGTAAAAAATTCTCCTTCCTGGGAAGAACACCAATAACACTCGCCGGACTCAGCAGCCGGTGAGAAGTAAAAAATCAACTCTTGATGCCCGGGAGATCATTAACCGGAAAAGAAACCAATCACTGTCTAAGTCGGCTTCAACGTCGAACTTTCCAGACAGCTTCAACAATATTTCTGCAGGGAGTGCACCCTCCTTGCATGAGAGCCAGACATGCGGTAATACCGTCCATTCTGGCCCTCACATGATTGGAGCTGTACCGTATGTGCCTACTCAGGCTTACGGACAGTATCCACCTCACTTCATGCAGCCGACCTTCTTTGGAGGTCAGACGACATATCCAAATGTCCATCCATTGGATTGGCAGCTTCGTCTGCTGCGCCTGGGTGAACAGCCTTCTGCGTTCACCCGGGAGATAACCGAGGCGGCCCAGCCGGCCAAGGTTAAGAAATACATAAACACCGCATTCATTACCTAGAGTCTAAGCTATCTCGGAACAAAAAGTGTGAATAACTAAGAGATTAAACTAAGAACGAGATGGATTAAAATTAATATAACTAAGCACCAAGGGAAATGGGTAGATGTAGATGTCATTTGATCATGCAATAACAAAGTAGCAAATCAATGGTAAACTAAACATGCATGAATATCGAAGTAAGGCCCAATCTAACCGCCTTCCGGGGTTAATCGGTTTCTCTTAACATAGCCTCTATGTTTCCAAACTAGAACCATATATTAGAAGGTGCAACCAAAGAACTATCGATAGTAATGAATCTCAACTAAGTCAACTTCCGTTACTTGTTAGCAAAGACTCACCTTTAATCAAGAAACAATGTGCACTTGCAAGAAGATCAAAGAATATCAAGCATGCAAAGACTTTAATCACCATTAACAATACCCCAACATTATAAGCATGAACAATTAGCAACTACACCATCCCCACACCCTTGGCTAGGTGACTACTCACAAATCATATTGAAAACAATATCAATCATCAAATCAATAAGCATCAACATGATTAATAAGCAAAGAAGAAAAATCAAAGCAAATAAGCAAAATCAAAAACAAAGGTAAAGAGAAAGAGTAAGAGATTGCTCATTAATTGAAGATGAAGGTCTAAAAAGGATTGAACAAACTCCTTCTTCAAAATCCAAGTTCATCAATGAAGAAAACCACACTTTCTCTCTCTACCAATGAAGACTAATAGTGTTTCTCTCTCTCTAGATTAAGCTAAAAGTTCCAAAAATTAAAACTAAGTTAATCTAATTAATTCAAAACGTTCTAAGATGGGACTTGTATAGTCCGTACAGAGCCAGCTGAGAAAAGGAGAGGTCCGACCGAACAATGGGAAGGTTCGGCCGGACTACAGGGTAGGTTCGGTCGAACCTCCCTGATCCTGGTCTGGTCGAACTTCTGTGGTTCTACCACTCCTGCAAAATTTCCAAATTGCATCTTGTCCCTGCCTCGACGTTCGGCCGAACCACTAAGCAGGTTCGGCCACACCTTGGTTCGGCCACACCTTCAGGAGGTTCGGCCGAACCTCTTCTGAATCATACTTCCTCCAGCTACCCTTGAGCTTAGCTTCCTCCTCTTGAAAATCCCGATGGTTCCTTCAAAGCATAAGCATGAATATCACAATAAAAACAAAGCAAGAAGACTAAGAAAAGAGAAGATAAAGGAGAAAAAAAGAGGAAGCAAAACTAAGTAAAAATGCTTAGAAAAAGGACCAAACAAGTGCAAATGAGGGGAGAATCCTTAGAGAAAAAGGATAAAAGAGTGGCATAAATGCCACTCATTAAAATCCCCCACACTTGCCTTTTGCTTGTCCTCAAGCAAGGAATACTAAAACAAAAAGACAACACACACAACAAGCATAATATGAAAAGGGTTAAGAAAACCGATCAAACCTCAAGGTAGGAAGTGCTTCAATTGGATTCAAATGTAGGGACATGCATCAAAGAATACTTACCTTTCTCAATCCAAGAGGGAAAACACGTTCCAAGATGCTCATGGTTGAAGGAGACAACCCTAAGCTAAGCATAGAGATCTAATGATTTCATCTTCCGCCCTAGCCCCAACCAAGACGGTCCACGTTCTCTCCACTAGTTTCCATTCATCCCCTAGTTAGCTCCTCATGATTCCTCGAGGGAACCGAAAAAGATATTTCTGTGTGGAACAATGAGGTTATCCCGACATCTCAACTATGCATACTCTCTCTATAGGGTTGAAATCCATCTCCCTCCATCGTTCTTTGACCGCACTCCTCCAAGTCCAAGGGTCTTAACCCGGGTTGTAATGTCATGGCTAGGGGTTAAGGTTGGGAATCAATTTGAAAATTTTGGTGGCAAATCCTAAGTGAAGCAAAAGAGTTGTCATCTCTCAAGAACAACCTAAGAATTGAACCTTAATTCAAATTGCAACCTTCAATACAAATTTCACAACATTACATCATTTCTCCCATCATTTTCTCTTTCTTTTTTTTTCATTTCTTTCACCTCTTTTTTTCCAATTCAATTTTTTTTTTTTTTCAAATTCCTTTTCTCTTTTTTTTTTTTTCTTTTTTTTTCTATTGGTCCTCATACGTTGCATCCTTCCTCACAAACTTTTTGCAAATAGTTTCTTTCATGAACAACTTCCAAAATCTCACTTGAACCAACATTCACAACTTTCTTGTCCCAAAACCAACACTCTCAAACTCGAACCTCACAAGCCAACGCTTCACTAACTACAAGGGTCGGTAGAACATAGGCCGGTAGGTTTGTAATATGGCTAGATCAAGAAAGGGGAATAAGGCCCAAATTGGTTAGCAAGTGGGTGGATGTAAAAATGAAAACCAAATTTGTAACAAAACACAAAGAAAATAAAGCAAAATTAGAAGAAATGCCCTCTTCCTCCTTTAACGTTGTTTGGTCACGATCTCGGGAGCTAAATACCAACACAAAGATTAAGTCATGCATAGTTAAGGATCCAAAGCGCCGCTCACAAGAATGATGAAGGCTAGAACAAATGACGCTCACACGGGATAAAAATAAGCAAATACCAACTAAGGGAATCCTATTCACTACAGAGAGCAACACCATCTTACCACTTTCCCGTGAACTAGGGGTTCAAACGTCCTCAAAAGTTCTAAACCGGGTTACCTTAGCTTATAATGTGTCTGATTCAACCTTAAGCATTCTCAAACCGTGTAATCCCTCATCAACTAGGAAGGTAAGCATTCAAAGTCATGTCATCAAGAGGGCACACAAAGTCTCAAATCCGAATGAATGAGCAAATCCACAACAAAAATATTTCAACTTTCCAAAGTCATGCTTGTTACACAAAAGAGAACAAGAAAAACACACAAGAAAGAGGAAGAAATTAAAAGGTTCATAATCGAGGCATATAAATCAAATAAATCCCAATCGACATACAAGTGATCATTGATATCAACATCAATGATCCCAGGTTCCTTGGAACCACAATCAATCAACCTCGAACCATTCAACTCTTCCTAAACTAAACCTAAACTAAGCACTCAAAGATAAAGAAAAAGAAAAAGAGGAAAGGTCTCACCAAATGCCGCTTGATATAGAAGACAAGGCAATATAACCAATCTCACCAAGGGAGCTCGGGTTGCTCCTTAACTTCCTTCATCTCCGGTCTCAAGCTTCAAGAAAGGTGAGCCAAACAAAAAGAAACTACAACAAAACAAGAAAAAGTTAGAAAACAAAGAGGAAGACTAAAGAAATAAACAAAAAGAAGAAAAATAAATAAAAAGCTATCTACAAAGTTTGGATTAAGGGGATTTGGATTTTCGGGAATTTTGGATTTTTTCTCAGGAGCATCTCCACCTACAAAAACTCAGGAATCATCAAAGAAAATCATCAAAAATCAGCAAAAATAATCATAAAACATCATCATCATCACCATCACATCACCACATCAATATCATCACAACATCACCATCTCATCACATCACCATCACAACATCACCATCACAACATCATCACCACCATCATAACGTCATCAACACCACAAGGCCACTATCCTCACTATCCTCCTTATATGCAAGCAACTACCCTACCACTCTACCCTCCTATGTACACTTCAACCAACCAAAAGGACATCCTCCCCCACACTATTCTTTTGCTCGTCCCGAGCAAAAGTTACAAGTCAGAAGACTGGGGGGAGGGAAGGGAACCCTCATCACGGGGTATCATCTCCTTGCCCCCTAGGTCGAGGAGGGTTAACAGGATCAAACCTGGGAGTATCCATGAAAGGGTGGAAGGGTTGGTTGAAGTGCTCATAGGGCCACCCTTGGTCACCCCAACCGTCATCAAAAGGAGCAGGGGTAGATGTGGATGTCGGGTCATAAGCCGGATCACACCCACCCGGACGATAGGGGTCGTATGGTGGGGTGCCAACGCGTTAGGTAGGGTCGATGGGACCTTCCCAATAAGCGTAGCAAGGGGGTGGGGTTTTGAGGGTCATAGGGTCCCCAATGATTGACCGGACCCTCTTGAGGAAGGTGGTAAGGGTAGTTAACATAGGGCGCTTGAATGCCCGCTTGCACAAGATTGTCATAATTTGCCCTTGCGTAGTACCCCCATTGTTCAATGGAAGCTTGATTGTCTCGACGGATATCATCGAGGGTACTACGAAGGGCATTTAAATCGAAAGGAGGAATGGAAGAAGAGGAAGATGCCTCACCTCCCCCTTGAAAGGGGGGGACGAATTGCTCCGCTTGGGGGGCCGGTGGAGGTTGAGGAACTCCACCCCGGGCTCTAGGTCGTCTCAACTCATTGGGGATGTTTTGATGAGGGATCTTTCATTTGAGAGGAGCGGAGTAGTCCACCGTAGTGAGGGTGGGGTCCGGGAGGACACACCACTCTATCTCCCTATCAACCAAAAGGATGAATCGGCGCTTGCTAGTGGTGTAGTTGATGAACCGGTTGTGACGGAGGGCGCTTATGGAAAGATAGTAGGGAGGGGACTCGTCATTGAGCTCCTCTCGGGATTGGTGCACGGGTGGGAGCAATTCAATTTCTTATTTATATTTCCCATTCTTTAAAGAAAGAGCAATGATAGTAATCATGCCACCCATGAAGATTTCATCACCGAGACGGTTATCCCTAGTATCCAAGAGTCGTTGGATGAATGTTGAAGAGCATTGAAATTTGAGCCGTTGAGGGTTATCGGCCAAGAATAGGCAAGCAACCTCATCCTTTACCATTGAGTCGAGGTTAGCTTTGAAGAACACGGCGTATTGGAGGAGCCGTACAAAATACCTCAAGGCTATGTGAATGATGTTGTTGACCTTTGAGGCGTTAGTTTGAAACCTATCCTTTTTGGTGATACTCCTCCACCACTCTTGCTCGTTGTAAGGTATGCGATGAGAGGAGGTCATTTCGGATGGGTGATCAAGTCCGGTGGCATGCCAAAAGAATATCTCATTTAGCTCACTTTCCGTTAAAGAGTGATCCTCGTTGAACATTCTAAAGTGAATCATAAGTTGAGGATCCTCATCAACATCCTCTGGCTCAAAGACTTCCTTGCGAAGAGAGGCAAGGAATTCCAAAGTTACAGGCTCGTAAGTGTAAGCGTGGAGGTGAATGAAGTCACCCCATCCAAAGTTTTGAGCTAACCTGACCACCTCATCCAAAATACTTAGCTTCCTTAAAGTTTGGGGGCAAAAGAATCTTGTAGAACGGATTTGACGCTTGATGAGTGACTCATAGATGGGCAAAAATTGCTCGTCCGAAGCAACAATGCCATGATCATTGATGCCGGGAGGAGGTGGGAATTGTGGTCCTAAAGATTCTCCCACTCTCTTCCTCTTTGACTTTCCTTTGCCTTTGCCGAACATTTTGATTCTACAAATTCACCAAAAGCATATCATTAGAGCAAATTGATAAGAAATGACATAAGAAGCGAAGTAGCTAGCCAAGGTAAAAGTGTATGCATGAGAGTATACAATTCAAGGCATGCATGAATACATTTGAACCAAGGCTTGAATAAGAATTCCTATGTCATTCCTATATGAGTCCTAACAAAGTCTAGGTGAAATTTGGCAAGATGTCCCCTAATTTTCATGATATCCATTCATCAAACCATCAAAAACAAACCAAAACAATGAATAACAATCTCCAACAACATCCAACTCATGAATTTCTCAATCATAAAATGGTATCATGAACACCCTAGTATGAAATCAACATTCTTAAGCAAAGACATTGAGATCAAAATAAAACCAAGGCAAATATGCATAATCATCATAAAAACATGTTCTACTATCAACAACCAATCAATTGCAACAAGTAAATCCAAAGAACCACATGAATCAAACAAGTTATTACTAACCATTTCAAGAATACCACAATTCATACTTAAATATGTAAAACACGGTAAAACTATGAGAAATTGAAGAAATAAACTTGCAAAAGCTATGAAAACCATACCACAATTGATTGGAAGCAAGTAAAAACCTAAAAACACCAAAGCACTCAAACCCTTGAAATTGGGGAAAATGAAAAGATGGGATTTTTGTGAGGAATTTTTGGTGGAGATTGTAGAAATTGAGTAGAGGATGGAAAATAATTAAGAAAAAAGGTGAAGATTGGAGTGATTTTGATGGAGATTTGAGGTTGTAAGGGGGGGTGTAATGGAGGTTTAGAGTGAGAAGTAGGAGAAAGGGGTAGGTGACGAAAATGGGAATGAAGGGTCACGAAAATTTTCAGCAGCATAAAAATTATGGCAGCAGCAATTTTTTTCAAATCTGAAGAATGGTTCGGCCAAACCAAGGGTATGTTCGGTCGAACCACAGTGACAGTTCGGTCGAACTCACCTTTGGTTCGGTCGAACCATGGCCAAAATTCATTTTTCTAAAATCCAGGCAGGAAGTTCCAACAAATTTGCGAAAATAGAGGAGTGACCGAACCTGGAGAGAGTTCGGTCGAACTACAGAGCATGTTCGATCGAACCTCCCCAGGGTTTGGTCAAACCTATGTTGAAACTTCATTTTTGCAAATTTTGGCATAATGTTGCTGAAATTTTTCAAAAATTGAGGAGTGACCGAACCCAGGAAAGTTCGGCCGAACTACAGTACAAGTTCGGTCGAACCATCATTAGGTTCGGTCGAACCTTCTGCCAGAATGCAAAATTGAGTTCTTGGCAGAATGTTGCCATAAATCCTTGAAAATGCTGCAGTGGCCGAACATAAAGTGGTTCGATTAAACTCCCATAAAGAATCGCACAAGTAAAAATAGTCCTTAACACACATCTAAACACCATACAATCATGCTAGATGCAAAGCATATCAAAAACCCAAACACAATCAAAACTCATAAATCCCAACAATCCAAAGTTGTAGATGGAAAAATAGAATCAACATGAAAAGAAGAAAGTAGAAAAAGGTTAGAAACTCGGGTTGCCTCCCGGAAGCGCTTTTGGTTTACGTCGTTAGCTCGACGTTCCTTGAGTTGATCAAGGAGGGTCAAATTGACGATGCACATCAAGAAGAGTCGCGGATATCGGTTCATCACTTGGGAATCCTTCATAATAGGGCTTGAGACGGTGACCGTTGACTTTGAAAGGAGAGTGGCCATATTGGAAGATTTCATAAGCACCATATGGGAACACTTCCGTGACAATGTACGGCCCACTCCATCTTGATCGGAGCTTGCCCGGAAAGAGCTTCAATCGCGAGTTGAAGAGGAGCACCTTTTGCCCCTTGAAAAAATCTTTCTTGATGATTGGGGCATCGTGCCAAGCTTTTGCTCTTGCCTTATACATACTTGCATTCTCATAGGCATTCATCCTCAAATCCTCTAGCTCATGCAACTCTAGAAGCCTTCGCTCTCCCGCACTATGGAGATCCAAGTTGACTTGCTTGATCGCCCAATAAGCACGATTCTCCATCTCCACGGGCAAATGACAATTCTTCCCATATACGAGCTTGTAGGGGGTGGTTCCTATCGGAGTCTTGAAGGCGGTCCTATAAGCCCATAGTGAATCAATGAGTTTGGAGGACCAATCCTTCCTTGTCCTAGCAACCGTCTTCTCTAAAATCACCTTGAGCTCTCTATTGGTGACCTCCGCTTGACCACTCGTTTGAGGGTGGTAA
Source organism: Chenopodium album (assembly GCF_948465745.1). Lineage (NCBI taxonomy): Eukaryota > Viridiplantae > Streptophyta > Magnoliopsida > Caryophyllales > Amaranthaceae > Chenopodium > Chenopodium album. The sequence goes on along the minus strand of NC_137834.1, from coordinate 39,069,706 downwards.
GCAAGCCCTCGCTTGTGAGACACCCCATACTTATCAAGTAGTCGAACGAAGGTGTGGTGCTTGAAATGCGATCCCCCATCACTAATTATTGCTCTTGGAACACCAAATCTTGGGAAGATCACTTTCTTGAAAAGATTGACCACCACCTTGGAGTCATTCATTGGAGAAGCCACGGCCTCCGCCCACTTAGACACATAGTCAACGGCGGCCAAAATATACTTGTTCCCATGTGAAGAAATGAAAGGGCCTATGAAGTCTATAGCCCACACATCAAAAACTTCAAGCTCAAGGATGGGGTTTTGCGGCAGCTCATCCCTTCTAGAAATATTCTCCATCCGTTGACATCTATCACAAGTCTTGACAAACATCCAAGCATCCTTGAATAGAGAAGGCCAAAAGAGCATAGATTGAAGAACCTTTGAGGCGGTCTTTTGAGCACTCATATGCCCACCACAAGGAGAAGAGTGGCACATATGGAGAACACTTTGAACCTCGTCGTTGGGGACGCATCTCCTCAACAAACCATCGACCCTTCTCTTCAACAAAATCGGATCATCCCAAATATATCAAGAAGCTTAGCCACTTCCTTCCGCACAACCTCTTGCATGGAAGGGTTAAACTTTCTTTGCCTTTGCCTAACGGGTTTGGCATCTTCCTCTAGATCAATTTTGTGCATACATAAAGATGGACTAATACCTTTGATATCATCAATGGTATAACCCAAAGCTTTCTTGTGTTTTCTCAAAACATTGATCAAGAGGGAGGTTTGCTCCTCCGTTAGGTTAGAATTTACAATCACGGGGAAAGACTCATCGGGACCAAGAAATGCATACCTCAAGCCCAAAGGTAGAGGTTTCAAGTCTACCTTTGGTGCTCCCTTACCATTGGGGCTCTCTTCTCTTTCTTCAACTTGAAAGAGGTCATGAATTTAAGGAGCCTCTTCTTCCATGCTCGCATCCTTGCACTCCTTCTTGCTTTCCTCAAGCAAATCCTCATAGAATTGTATGTCTTCTTTGTGAGTACCTATCTTTGATTCATTCAACAACACACTTTCAAGAGGATCATTAGTAGCATGCAAGTGGGAGCGAGAAAATTCATTAAGAACGGTATCAAGAACATCTACCCTAAAGCATTCACCACTTGAGGAGGGTTGTTGCATGACATTATTCAAATCAAACTCAATAGAATCATTGTCAATCTTCAAGGATATCTTCCCCTCCTTCCCATCGATGATAGCTCTAGAAGTAGCTAGAAATGGTCTATCCAAAATTGTAGGAATCCTCTCATCCTCATCCATCTCTAGCACATAGAAATCCACGGGGAATGTGAACTTTCCTACCCTAAGGGGAATGTCCTCAACTTTGCCCATGGGGAACTTAAAAGAATGGTCCGCTAGTTGGAGAGTAATGTTAGTGGGGGAGAGGGTTCCTACACTAAGCTTTTGGTAGACGGAATAGGGCATGAGACTCACACTTGCTCCTAAATCACACAAGGCTTTATCAAATTCAATGCCATTGATAGAACAAGGGATGGAAAAGTTACCCGGATCTTTCAATTTGGTAGGAAGTTTGTTGGAAAGAATTGCACTACAATTGGCGGTCAAACTCACCATCTCACACTCCCTTCTTCCACTCAAAAGGTCTTTCAAAAATTTGGAATAGAGGGGCATTTGCTTCATAGCATCAACAAAAGGGACGGAAATATGCAAATTCTTAATGACTTCCAAAAACTTCTCAAATTGGGCATCAAGTTTAGCTCTCACAAATCGTTGTGGAAAGGGTAACTTCTCCTCTCTAGGTTGGAGATTTAGGGGCAAGGGGGTGGCTTCTTTTTCCTTGGGCACCTCAACATTTTTTTTCTTTTCAACACTCAATGGCTCATTGGGTTTTTCACCCTCATTCTCTAACTCCACCTCTCCTTGGGGTTCTTCCTCAACTAAAGGGTCACTCCCTACTACCTTCCCACTCCTAGTTGTTACGGCATACAAAGATTTTGGGTTGACTCCTTGACTTGGGATGTGAGAAGAAGAAGAAGAAGAAGAAGAAGAAGAAGAAGAAGAAGAATAAGAAGAAGAAGAAGAAGAAGAAGAAGAAGAAGAAGAAGAAGAAGGGGATGAATTAGATGCAAGTTGAGCAATTTGGGTCTCAAGAATTTTCATATGAGCATTGGTTCGTTTTTTGGCCTCTTCATGTTTCTTTTGATCCTCCTCACGCATTTTCAAAAGAGCATCTAATTTAGCCATCACGGGATCAATTGGAGGGGCTTCAAGTTGAAGAGGTTGTTGAGGTGGAGGAAGTTGGGGTTGATGGAAACCCGGAGGCCTATTAGTTTGGGCATAGTTAGAAACAAATTGGCCTCTATTGCCTCCGGTGCCTTGGTTAGGAACATTGCTTTGTTGATTATTTCCCATGTTACCTTGGTCACCAAAATTTTGATTTTGATGGTCATGGTATCGGGAATTAGGTTGTTGGTTTTGATTACCATACCCCCTTTGGTTAGAGTAGCCTCTTCCATTGAAATTGGAAGGGCCTCCCCCACCATGGTATTGGTTATCATAACCACCACCACTTTGGTTCCAACCACGGTTTCCACCTTGATTCCAATTCCCCATTTGATTGGAGTTTGGCCTCAAGTTTCCTACATTTCCCATTCTAGGAGCAAAATTCATAGCATTAACATTTTCCATATTATCATCATGTTCATGGGAAGGGGGTTGAACTTCACAAGCATATACACAATGAGAGGTATCATGATCATAGGTTTCACAATTAGAGCAAAACATGCATCCTTGGGGCATTGTATTGTAAGAAGAGGAGGAGGAAGTATCCATACCATTGCCTCCCTTGGTTGAAGGGGAGGTATTACCATGAGGGTTGGACCTTTCTTTCATCAATTCATCCATTTGCTTGGTCATTTTGGAGATTTGGGTAGAAAGGTTGTCGATTGCGTTGGCTTGCTCCAATGCATAAACACCCTTACTAGAAGTAGCATCCCTTTTTCCTTCGTACCAATCATCATAGTGCCTTGTGGCCTCCTCTATAATATACTCCACTTCATGCTCTCCTTTGTTCATGATTGGACCGCCGGCCGCGGCGTCTAGGCTTGTTCTTCCTTGAGGTGTGAGACCTCCATAGAAAGTGTGAATGAGTTGATACTTGGGTATCCCATGGTGTGGGCATTGACGTTGAAGTTCTTTGTATCATTCCCATGCCGCACTTAGAGACTCACCACTCTTTTGGCGAAAACCTTGAATCAAAGACCGAGCCTCGGCGGTCTTCCTATGGTTATAAAACCTCCTCAAGAAAGTCGTAGTCACTTGGTCCCATGTTGTGAGAGAATTAGGGGGCACCTCCTTCTCTAGCCATTCTAGACCTCTCCCAATTAGCGAAAATGGAAACATTTTGAGGCGAATATATTCTTGAGTCACTCCATTGGCCTTTATTGTGTCACAATATTTCTCAAACTCTTTTAGGTGCTCATGAGGACTCTCAAACTTTCCACCCGAGAATTGTTTCCTCTCAATCAAAGAAATCAAATTAGGCTTGATCTCGAAATTGTTGGCTTGAGTAGTAGGAGTTAGGATCCCACTTTGCGCTCTAAAAGCTTCGGGGGCCCCAAGACGACTCAAAGGCGTATTCTCTCCCATTTTAGAACCTTCTTCACTCTCGAACTTATAGGTTGAGAAAGGGTTGATTTTCGAACTCGAAGATGAGTTAGGGCTATCTAATTCTTCACTTGAGGGTGAAGAGGGTGGAGTATCTTCTAATTCTCTTACTTCTCTCGTTGGAGTGTGGGAATTTCTACTCCTTGCTCTTGCTTCTCTTCGAAGTACGGACAAAGACCTCTCTAGCTCTGGATCGATAGGAATCAAAGATCTTGAGCGGGTTCGTCCTCTGTTAATACAACAAAGCTAAGAAGAACGTAAGCACTGACAAGTAACAAAAGTAGCAAACACTAACAAATAAAAGATGAGATAGTCTCAAACAAGCAATGAAATAGCAATGGAAGCCGTCTCCCCGGCAACGGCGCCAATTTGACAATGGAATAATTGCGTCGTCAAACAACTACACCAAAGTCAAATACAATTTATAACACTCGACTCAACCTATTACAAATATAGGGCAAGTAGAGGGATCGAACCACAGGGAGAAATGCATAAACACCGCATTCATTACCTAGAGTCTAAGCTATCTCGGAACAAAAAGTGTGAATAACTAAGAGATTAAACTAAGAACGAGATGGATTAAAATTAATATAACTAAGCACCAAGGGAAATGGGTAGATGTAGATGCCGTTTGATCATGCAATAACAAAGTAGCAAATCAATGGTAAACTAAACATGCATGAATATCGAAGTAAGGCCCAATCTAACCGCCTTCCGGGGTTAATCGGTTTCTCCTAACATAGCCACTATGTTTCCACACTAGAACCATATATTAGAAGTTGCAATCAAAGAACTATCGATAGTAATGAATCTCAACTAGGTCAACTTCCGTTACTTGTTAGCAAAGACTCACCTTTAATCAACTAACAATGTGCACTTGCAAGAAGATCAAAGAATATCAAGCATGCAAATACTTTAATCACCATTAACAATACCCCAACATTATAAGCATGAACAATTAGCAACTACACCATCCCCACACCCTTGGCTAGGTGACTACTCACAAATCATATTGAAAACAATATCAATCATCAAATCAATAAGCATCAACATGATTAATAAGCAAAGAAGAAAAATCAAAGCAAATAAGCAAAATAAAAAACAAAGGTAAAGAGAAGAGTAAAAGATTGCTCATTAATTGAAGATGAAGGTCTACAAAGGATTGAACAAACTCCTTCTTCAAAATCCAAGTTCATCAATGAAGAAAACCACACTTTCTCTCTCTACTAATGAAGACTAATAGTGTTTCTCTCTCTCTCTCTAGATTAAGCTAAAAGTTCCTAAAATTTAAACTAAGTTAATCTAATTAATTCAAAACGTTCTAAGATGGGACTTATATAGTCCGTACAGAGCCAGCTGAGAAAAGGAGAGGTCCGACCGAACAATGGGAAGGTTCGGTCGGACTACAGGGTAGGTTCGGCCAAACAATGGGTAGGTTCGGTCGAACCTCCCTGATCCTGGTCTGGTCGAACTTCTGTGGTTCGACCACTCTTGCAAAATTACCAAATTGCATCTTGTCCTGCCTCGACGTTCGGCCGAACCACTGAGCAGGTTCGGCCACACCTTGGTTCGGCCGAACCTCTTCTGAATCATACTTCCTCCAGCTTCCCTTGAGCTTAGCTTCCTCCTCTTGAAAATCCTGATGGTTCCTACAAAAAATAAGCATGAAAATCACAATAAAAACAAACTGAGAAGACTAAGAAAAGAGAAGATAAAGGAGAAAGAAAAGAGGAAGCAAAACTAAGTAAAAATGCTTAGAAAAAGGGCCAAACAAGTGCAAATGAGGGCCGGGTGCGAGAGACATACTTAGAAAGAACAAGGCACGCCCGATCGGGCGGTGCCTCGCCCGATCGGGCGTGTGTTATTATTAGGTTGTTTAATCGTCGTTTAAGATTGTTTTAGTTTAGGATTCTTGCTTAATATAAATACTTTTCCGTTAAGAAAGTTTAGTATTCTTCTTTTACTCTTTCTTAATTCTTTTCTTAGATTTTCTCTCTCTACTTAGCTTTTAGATTAGTTTCTCTCTCTCATATACTTTTGTTCTTTACTCTACTCTTAATTCTAGATTACTTTGGTAACGATTTCTTCTACTTTAATCTCAGTTATTTATTTTAATTCTTTCATCATGTCTTATTTTATTGATTTGATTAGTTTAGATTTAATTATGTGTGAGTAGTTTTATTTCTAGGGTTTATGGGGATCCATAAATAATATGAAGGGGTAATTTATTGTTGTTGATTATCAATGCTAGATTAATTTCCTATTGATTGATTTAATGCTCTATGACTAGATTAGGCCTGATCTTTTATGCATGAGTTTGGAAATATTGATTCGAGATTCGAGAGATGAGAATTAATGTTTAGGTCTAGTTTCAATAGGCAAGTTAATTTATAAATGGTTAAGTCGAGATTCGAGAGATGAGATTTAATGCCGGTATATTAATTGTGTGATTGTAATACGTAGCGAAAGCCCTTTTTTATCTGAGTAATTTATGCATTGATGATTGATTATTATGTTTTACCATAGAATGTTATTTACTAGTGAACCTATGCCCTAGGTCTTTTATTCATTGATTTCCTATATTCTTATTCTTCCCTACTTTTAATCTCCGTAGTTTAGTTTCCTTTGATTATAATATATTTGTTACTTTATAATTTAGATTGCTTGAATTAATTAGGAATAGAAAGACCCGTTTCCCTGTGGATTCGACCCTACTTCCCTATCTATTATTAGTTAGTGGTTTTAGGAATTACTTTTGATTCGGGGATACGACTTTAGCCTGTCATATAATTAAGGTGATTTTGGGTGTTTGAATCATGTTTTTCATGCTTGAATTATCTTGCAATCAATCCCTAATAGGTGTATGATATTTGGTTACGATTATATTAGGTTTTGTGATGATTTTTTTGGTACTTAAAATCTGATTATGTGCATATAAGACTGTAGTTTCTGCAGTGGTTATTGGTTGTGAATGAGCCATGAATTCAATGATTTTATTTTATATTATTGTAGAGGATTGTTTTACTATCAATTTGATATATTATGGGTAAAATTCGAAGGTGTTTAAGGCCTCCAAATGACTGATTTTGTGAGACAAGTTGTGCTGCCAACGTGAATGAGGACGTGATATTAGATAGGGTTTATGAGCATGTAAATATCTTATTTTTGTGACCAATTGAATATATATTCTAGATTATCATGTTAGGATTATATAGGAGTTTGTATCTTAGTCAAAATATGTGTGTTGAGGCAAAATTCTATCTTTGGTATGGATGTACTTTTGAGTTAGTGTGCTGTAGGGACAGCTTGTGTTTTGCCTGTTCCTAGGCTTTGGATTATTTATTTGTGTTTATTTTATTTCCTAAATTGAATTAGTATCATGTTAGGCTCACCTAATTAATTATGGCATGATTCTAAGCAAGTTTGATCTGTTTTAGTAGCTTATAACTAAGTATAGGAACTGCTGCCATCCACAGTGAAAGGAGTGTGATTAGAGAGCTTTCAAGATGTGTTTTGCCAAATTTCTAAGCCTAAATGCGTAATTAACATGACATATTGTGTTTTTAGAGTGTGTAATAAAATGGGCTAAGATTAGTTTCATGTTTAATGTTGGTATTGGGGTTGTTTTGTGTGAATGGTACTATTGGAACCCAAATTGGGGCTGTTGTGTTTATGATTTTATTTAAGCATGTTAACTCTAGAATTTTAAGGCCGAAATAGTTTTATATGATGCTTATTGAGTATATATGTGCCCTATTTTTTATTTTGCATTTGAAGTATGTTTGATTGGGTTTTTATGATGATTTTTGGACTCGTATCTTGATGCCCTATTTTGGTTGTTTTATAAAATTGTAGTTTGGATTTTTGGTTTTATCAAATGAATTTATGGAATTTTTATAACTATTATATAGTAGCTGAAATTATATTTTAGATAAGTGATGCATGAATTTTTAAGTATTATAAACCCCTGAAGTGAAATATTTTGATGTGTTTGAATATGTGTGGGTGGTAATTGTATTGTCGACGTCATAATGCTTTGGAGAAGGATAACACTGTCTTTAGCATTACTTCGCCAAGAGTTGTGAATGCACTTAATTGTTGAACTCCGATAATTAATTATATTCCCAAACTCAGACGATACCTTTGTGATTTATTAAGTTGAAGTGCGCTTTGAAATGGCGTTTCAATTGAATTTAAGAAATATGATTTTCTTATGCAGTTTGAATTGAGTGTAAGACCATTTTTGGCTTCTCTATAGATTTCTGAGTGAAATATATTATATTAAGTATTTTAAGTGATTTTTGAATTGTGGGTGGGGCCATAGTCGGGTGTGAGGCCGAGTTTCTTCCCGATGGTTAATGAACATGCTAACTACCTGGATTGCGAGTCTTAGGTAGCTCAACTTGGGTTAATTGTTGTCATCCGGGGGTGTGTAAGTCCTTATAGGCATCTACCCATAATCGGGAGCTGTCCAATCTTAGACACAGTCTCTACGAGATGACCGGGGGTTCGTCCTGGACAAACCTTAGGAAGTGGATTGCGAGGCCACTAGCGTTCCCTCCATGCCAGTTCTACTATTTTGTAGGTTTTGAGTTTGAATTATTTAAACTATTAAATTATTACTTTTGAAGTTTATATATTATGATTGAAATTAAGTGATTTGATATCGATATTCCTATTTTAAGTTTATTTTGAAATACTTCATTGTTTGTATGGTTTGATGGTTTTAAGTGATTTCATGTAAGTTGTTTGTGGTTGTGGTTTCTTTCGGTTAATTTAAGTCTAAAATCTTCTATTTCTGATTTGAGGGAGAACTGCTAGTTGCTCCCCACTGATTGTGGAACGTTGCTATAATTTGCAGGTTTCATTTGTTTATTTGATCTCTGTGACGATGGGTTGGGGATTGAGAGTTTAAAACCTAACTTTTAGGCTGGTATGCCTTTATTGTTATTTGCTTATTTAATACCTTTAATTTGCATTGGGTTTAGTTTGGCTGATAAGGGTTGTTCTACCCTTCTTTTGAATGTAATTGATTTGCCTAAGTTTAAGTTCATTTGTTATTTTCTTTTGTTCACTTAGTTTGCGCTTAGCTTAAACAAATTAATTTGGATATATGAATGAGTTAAACTTGACCTTTAGACCTAGTTTAATTTTAATTTTTCTAATCAAAGTTAAATAGCCTCCAGTTCAGGCGTAATTCCGCTAACGCTTCCAGTTCTAAAAGAACGGGGTGTTACAGTTGGTATCAGAGCAAACGGTCCTTAAACTCTCACAGAGTTGCTACAATTTCTTGGGAAATGTGTAGTTGAATCAACGAACTTGAATTTGTGAAGCTTTGACGTTAGTGAGAGTTAATTGGGTAGGAAGAAAGGGTGCGTCTCAATTTGTTAAATGCTAGGTAGACAGTGTCGTCTATCTTAATAAGTGTACATGTTAGGGTATATGGGGTTTTCTAGGTTGTTTCCAAGTTTCGAGGACGAAACTTTTATAAGGAGGGGTGATTGTAACACCCCGTATTTTCTAACCACCATTTTATGTGCATTTAAATCTATTAAACCTAATTTCTTATTTAAATCCAATTTCGAAAGTGAAATCTTTATTTAATTATTAAAATCGTTATTTTGATTTAAGGGTCATTATAAAATTTTGAAACCTTAATTATAATATTTTGATAAAGCAATTGAAATAATTATTAAAAAGGTTTTATACTTGAGTTTTAATCATTTCAACTATATTTAACATGTCTGAATTGATATTAGCTTTAAAGGGTGATTCCTTTAGCTTAAGCGTGAATTCAGTAAGTGTTTCTAAATTATATGTAACTAGCCTTCTGGCCTGTGCAATGCACGGGTTGTTTATAGATATAACATACAAATTTTTATTTTATAATATATTTTTATTGGAAAATAAATAGTTTATAAAGGAGAAGGAAGGGTGAAAATTGAATGTAATTGTAGAAGATATTAAATTGGGGAAAGTGAGCCATGCAAACAACATTCATTTATGTATTTAATCAAAGTGTTTTTTTAAAAAAAAAATATGAGAAAGGGAATTAAAAAGAATAAAGGTTAAATGAGGTGACATGTGGAATTGGTGAAAAAGAAATTTAACATGTGGCTTAATGGGATGATGGTTTATGTTTTTAAATACTAAGTATAGATTTCAATATTTAACTTATCACAATTGATACGGGTCATCATAGGTGATTCCTTGACTGAAGTGCCAATTTGATAGGTATAAAATGATTCTATGATTTTAAAAATGTTTTACGTTCAATCGTATAAATATCGATGTATAAAGTTGTATTGGGTGATTCCGTCGACTTGATTATCGAATTGATATTGTTTACAAACTATTCTTTAATTTATATTTATAAAACTCATTATAATGTCCTTTTATTCATTAGTTCATTATAAATTAATAATATTATTGGTTTCACATACCGCCTCTTCATAATGCTTTTCTGTAAAATATGAACTTTATATATATTTTTGTTTCGTGATTTAAATTATTGTTTTCATTATTATTATTGTAATTACTATTTATATTATTATTGAGTTATCAATAATATAATCTATATTATTGTTTTATTTTTTTAAACATACTTTCAAATCGCCTCTCGTTACATCCCTTTCCTAGTCTAGTTTCAGGCCAACTAGACTTTGTTTATTAGTCGGGTTTCGCCTTACCACTTTCATGACTAAATAGATTAATATAGACTTGTTTGTTAGCTTTCCTTATCCCATTCTTAAGCCTCAACTAATTATTCAATCAAGCCCAAAAGAAGAGCCTTTAACCGATGTATTATGAGGCTTGTTTGTGAGCTTCATTTGAGCCTTTTTTAGGCTGATTTTTGCAGCAGCTTTGAGGGATTAGTGGCTGATCATATTACCCTAAGTAACCTCCTCTAATCAATGATAATAACACCTAATTATGGCTGCCCAACTTCTCCACTTCTCCTTCCTCTTTTACGTGTACATTATATGCTAGCTTCATCAGTTTTTCTTCACCAAAAAATGATGCATATACTCTCCTCCTCTTCATCTTTTTCGTGAGTTTCAAAGGCAAATCAAGGGATAAATCTAAGCCTAATTTTCTGCTTAATAAAACTACAATTCGTGGCCAAATTTCCTCCTCTTTCAAAGTGTCAAAACCGAAGAACTTTGAGGGCTCCAAGAGGGCTGCTTGTGTGGGTGTTTGTGCGTGTTGTTGCTGTTGTTTGTGCTTGGGAGTGCTGTCCTTTTCTTCTTTGTTTGATGGCTTATACATCAAGGTAACTGACAGGCTCAAGTCGTATTCACCTAATCAAAAATAAAACCTAAATCCACTAACTATGTAGATAGGGAAGAAGGGTCGAACCATAGGGAAACAAGACAATTTATTCCTAATTAATTAGAAGCAATCTAAATTATCAAGTAACCAAATTATTGTAAAAAGGTAATTAAACTACTAAAGGTAAGAGTAGGAAGGGAGTAAAATAAGAGGTAAATGAATGGAAGAAAAACCTAGGGCATAGCTTCACTAATAAACAATATTCCAGGGTAAATCATAATAAGCAATCATCAATGCATCAATTAATCAGATCATAAAGGGCTTTCTCTACGTATTACAATCACAGAGTTAATTTACCGGTATTAAATCTCATCTCTTGAATCTCAACTTAACCATTTATAAATTAGTCCGCCTATTGAAACTAAGCCTAAACATCAATTCTCATCTCTCGAATCTCGAATCAATATTTCTAAACTCATACAATTAAATCTGGCCAAACCTAATTGCATAGCATTAAATCAATCAATAGGAAAATAATTAAGCATTGACAATCAACAATCACAAATTACCCCTTCGTATTATTTATTGGATCCCCATAAACCCTAGAAATTAAACTACTAACGCATAATTAAATCTAAACTAATCAAAACAATAAAATAAGACATGATGAAAGAATTAAAGAAAATAACTGAAATGAAAAGAGAAGACATTGTTACCCAAAAGTAATCTGAATTAAGGAATGGAATTAAGAACAAAGTTGAGACAATTTTAGAGAGAGAAGATATTCTAAGTAGAGAGAGAAAGTCTAAAAGAGAAGGTAAATCAAAATTACGTACAAAAATCGTACTTAAACATCCCTAAAACAAATCCTAATTGAAAACTAAGATCTCGACAATCAGGTGCCTCCAAAAACACGCGACCGATCGGGCGAAGGGCCGCCCGATCGAGCCCACCTTTTTCTTCAAGGTTCTCCTGGGCAGCCGCACCCGATCGAGCCCACCTTTTTCTTCAAGGTTCTCCTGGGCAGCCGCGCCCGATCGAGCTAACGCTCACCCGATCAGGCGCGCCTTTGCTGATGCCCTCTTCTGCGCGCCCGCCCGATCGGGCGCAAGCTTCCCCGATTGGGCCCGATCTCTTCCTCGAGGCTTGGACTTCGATTGGGCTTGATTTTTCGGCCCAATCCGGATTTCCTCTTCGGGTCTTGAATACTTGGTCCAAATGCCCCGATATCACACACCAAGCCCTTAATCACCGGCTCTAACCGGTCCTGGGCTTCAAAGATGGTCGTGTCCTCTTAATGTTCGTAGTTGCTCCATGAAAAACCCGGAAAACGCTCCAAATGTGCAATTTTCTACAAAACTCAAGCAAAACTACAAAAACACTAGAAAACACCAATTAGTAATAAAAGTGGCTCTAAAGAGCCAAAAACACTACTAATTATGACCAAGGGACGGGGGTAAAACACTATATAAATTGGACATATCAAACTCCCCCAAGCCAAACATTTGCTTGTCCCTAAGCAAAGAGCTCATCAATGAACATATAAAACATGCTTCATCCCAAGTAAACAAAATCAAGCACAAACAATTCAAGGCAAATCTAATGAACATGCTTCAATGTCAATCAATCTCATTCATCTAATCATTCTTCCTCCCCAACAATTTTCAAGTAGAGCAAACCACATGAGCATATAGAATTCAAGACTAGTGCTCACACACTCAACTCTCATTTATGTGGCGAGTAAAAGATGTACTCGATCGCTCTCTAACCAACCCCTTTATATGTGAACAATGCCCTCCCAACTCACACTCTCGTGTGTTTAAAAAGATATACGCTCAACCTACTAGTCGACTCAAAATATGTCAAATCATAACTTGCATTGATAAACAACACTTTCACATTCATACAACTCTATTCACAAAGGTCGGAAGGTCTTTAAACCTTGTAATGTAAGGCTAGGGTAAAGGGTAGGATAAATTTAAGAAAATGTGAGAGAAAAGCCATGCTTAAGGGAGCCATATCCTAACAAAACCCAAGGTCAAAATTAAGTAATGACCAAATCATCTCCAATCACAACTTAACTCTACAAAAATTCACCAAGCAATCCCATACATAACAACAATCCCAACACTTACATATTCACTCACAAAGTATGATAATAGGAAATAGAGTGAATTAAAACAAACTTTGAACTACTTTTTCTTTTTTTCTTTTCTTTCTTTTTTTTTTCAAACTTGAACTTTTTTTTCTGAATTTTTTCTTCTTTTTTTTTTTCTTGAGCAACTTTCACATAGAACATTTGAACATTTGAAGAAATTTTTTTCTTTGCTCTTTTTCTTTTTATCTCACATTGGAAATTTTCAACTAGAAACACAAACCATCAATATTTTTCCAATCATAATATCAAAAGAACAATCACTCTTCTTTTATTCCCACATTGTGCAAATAGAGTGCACACCACAACTCCCTCACCTAACCAACTAATAGCTCCCCCAAGCCAAACTTGGGACTAGTAACCAATAGGGCTCATATAGGCTAGTAATATGGCTAAATAATCAATAAAAAGGGCACAAGAAACAACATGGATAGCAAGAAGGGAACAAATGTATCTAATATCGTCTGAAAGTTACCTAAGAGAACAAATGTCTTCGTCCTCCTCAATGTGCATAATATTTAGCCATACAAACATTACTAATAGTTACAAATCAATACTCAAATTCCTTAACATACCAGGAATTATCACACAATTCCTAACCAAATCAACTAGTCAAGCACTATATTCACAAATAGTTGGCAAAATTGACGCATGTTTAGGCATCCAAACAATTAAACTTCAAATCGATCATGATCAACAAATTCACAAAGCTCATTATCATATACCAAGAATCAAAACAATATTTTCCAAGTATGGGACACAGGGAAGCATGATTTACAATTCATTAGAATGTATTTTTAAATTTTTTATATTTTTGAATTTTTTTGTATTTTTTTCATAAAGGAAAGCAATAAAAACTACACTGGAAAGCAATAAAACTATACTAGAAAGCGATAAATAGAGAAAAGAGAGAAAGAGTTACCATATGTACAAGATATCTCCTCCCAAGCCAAATCAAACAATGCCCTCATTGATTTGGGGGTGTAGCTAGGAGAAGCTACTCCTCATCATCATCCTCATCCTCATCCATCCGTTGATAGCCTCCTCCATAGCTCGAGCCGGCACCACCCTGGCTCGTACCAGCACCACCATAGCCCGAACCACCTTGTAGGGAATAATTTCAAGCGTTAAACCCTAGCTTGAACCCCACTGTGATCATACACTAAAGTACGGTGGCGTCCAAAAGGGAAGAAGATAGAGCAAAAGAGTCGCCAACAAGTTTTAGGAACTTGTAAACCGTTCACAAGGTGAAGGTTACACCTCTTAACGATCCAGGAGATCGTCAACTCCAATAGGTCTTAAACCAAATAAGGGTTCGGGGATGAAGGTACAGATCCAACCTAAAAGAGATCGAACCTGCCCTAATAATAGGCCTCTACTTTATTCTGATCGTATTCATGTGCGCTTTCTAATTAACATGCAATCAATAGGATTAACCCTAAATCTGTTTATCTATGTTGGTTTAATATTAATGCACAAATAAACTATTATTGGCGATCACTTGAAACTATAATCACAATTAACCCTAAACAAGATTATTAATTATCTTATTAAGCGTGATTACAAGTATAAATTCCCTTTAAACATGCATAAAAGGTGTGATCAAGCAATAAATAACAAATATCAAGCAACATAATAATAATAAATAATTATAATAATCAATAATTAAAAATAATCATGATAATAAAATTATAATAATCATAATAATAATAATAATAATAATAATAATAATAATAATAATAATAATAATAATAATAATAATAATCATCATAATAATAATAATTATAGAAATAATAAAATTATAATCATAATCAAAACAATTATAAAAATAATCATAAGTCATGTTAAAGCATAATAAAAATAGCAAGATCCTAGGCATGATACTAACAAGATTAATAACAAACCCTAGCATGTCACTAAGCAATAAAAATCAAATCTTTAACCCTAACATGATACTAACAATCATAAATATTCGGAAGAGCATAAAAGGCATCGTAACAATCATGTTTGATATTAAAATTATCCTAGACATCATACTAGGAATATCATAATAACAATATAAACATGAACTCTACATCGTAACATCAATAAAACCATTAAAGCACTTACTTTGATGCCTCGTACCTCTTTCTAATAACAAAATACACACGTTAGTAACTTCAAGGAAAATAATAATCAAACAAATTAAATTAAATAATTGAAATAGAGATTTGGGACCAAACCCTCAGAAATTCAACCTTTCACGTCTAGGGCGAAGGCAACTTTGAATATGGCTAGGTGTTTCTAGATCTTGTGAATGCGGAATTTTGTATTTAAAAGCAAGTTTAGAAAAAGAAAGAGAGAGGAAAGGATGAATTAATGAATTAGAAGAGAATGAGAATTAAAAACTGATTGTAGGTGAATGAAAACGGAGTTTTTAATACGTTATTTATAGAGAAAATCAGCCAAAAAGATAAATTAACATAACAGAGTCCTGGCGCAACTGAAACAGAGTTGGCGCCAGGCGCCAACATTAGCGCCAGGCGCCAATGGCTGGTGCCAGGCGCAAGGCCTAGCTCCAGGCGCCAATGCCTGGAGTCAGGTGCCAGGCCTTTTTTTGACGCGTTTTCGAAAATCAGATAAGTTTTGCCGTACAGGAGGATAAAATCGTATATTTTCCTCAAAAATGCTCTTTGATCTTAATTAAAACTCTGAAAAGTCAACAAAAGTCAATTTATCACTGCTAATTGAATTAGGAATGAAAAGAACCTTCTAGAAGAATCTAGAAGACTAAAACCATTCCTAATTGCATTAGAAATGATAAATCATATTAGGCTCTCCCCTAGATCATTGGGCCGCATATAAGACTCAAACCGAGCCCCGTTTAGTAAATTGGCCATAACTTCCTCAATATTCATCGGAATTGGGCTTATAATATATTGTTGGAAAGCTCTTGTCAAGCCTCATCCAACTACACTAATATTGGACTCATATCATGGACCAATCAAACTGGATTGGCTGTTTTCTTAAAATAAGTTTTCAAAAACAGAGAGAAGAGAAAAGAAATTAAAACTATCCGTAACACTAGACTTTCCACACTTTCGCTTCATTCGATTATAACGCAAGGTACTCATCACTGGGTTTGGTTTTGGGGAGACACAAATGGGTGTCTACAGAAGCCCCCACTTTGACTGAGTTTGGAGAAACGCAAGTTTCGAAAACGAAAGTCAAAGTATCAATAGGGACGGAGAATGATTCAGAACGTTCTGCAATCCTAAATCACTCTTGTAACGCCGATACCTGCAAACTAGCGTTAGCTAAACAGATAAAAGAATTAAGAAACGCGTATCTTGCACCGTCGAGCACACGTCTCTAAAAGTAAGCGATTCTTGCCGCTTCACTGTTGTTTTGATGACCTCCTACAAGCTAGAGAATGTCATCCCGCTTGAAAACCGCTACGCTCGTAATTGCTTCCAATATAGAAGATTGCTTCGTCGGAAACTATCCTCTCCGCATTGATAATATTCCACGTCCAAGGGAATACTATCGAAGATTATTTCTCTTGAAACAATCCTCATCCGCATTGATAATATTCCACGTCCAAGGGAATACTATCGAAGATTGCTTCTCTTGAAACAATCCTCATCCGCATTGATAATATTCCACGTCCAAGGGAACACTATCGAAGATTGCATCTCTTGAAACAATCCTCATCCGCATTGATAATATTCCACGTCCAAGGGAATACTATCGAAGATTATTTCTCTTGAAACAATCTTTAGTTGTTTGCGACAACTCTCCACAAGCTAGGGAATGTCGTCGAAGATATCCTCGCTTGAAGTCATCCTCATTTGATGCGATAATTTTCCAAAGGAAATTACCGAAGATCTCTGCTCGTCGATCTTTAAAAGCTCGCCTGAACTTTGCCTCCGCTATGCCTGTACGTCAGCGCTTCCGTTGCTTTGAACCTGTATGTCGGTGCCCTTTTTGCGAATAAATGAACCATTATATCGATGCCTTTTGTCAATGAGCCAATGCTTAGCCACTTTAAGCTAAGTGAGACGATCTTTCATCAGGTCAATCACTTGGTATAATCAAGCCGATTACTAAAAATCATGTCAAATTGCTTAGAGGAGCTAACTGGCGTACCAAGGAACCCGAAAACATGTTGCAAGAAGATAGAACAACCCCAGCGAGTGGCTGAGTGTTCTGGTGCTGCGAGGTTGTTTGAGCATGTCAGAGGGAACTAATCCCCCTTGGTGATCTTGCACGATCCTTGGGCGATGTTATGCAGAGGAGCTACTGCCGTTTGTTAGCTCCAGTTCCCGTACCGGCTGAAGATGTGGGGGTACGCCTTTTCGGCTCTTATCTTTAAGTAGCCCCCAAGTAATGCTTCACAGACTTGGTTTTGCTTTATTAGGACGATGCTGCTGAGTTCGTGCATACGGGTCGATTGAGGAGATGATTCCTCAGGCCGTGCTTTGTAAAGTGGTCGATTCCTCGCCACCAGACTTGAGTAAGCTTATTTATTTGCAAATTTTGTCCACATATATTATGCATGTTTACTGACTTATTTCTTTGACAGCTCCCGCGTAAGGTGGTTTGTACCTGTGCTTTTTATTATTTGACTTTGTATAGAACTTTGCCTTTTAGTTAAAACTCATTTTTTAGACATATCTTGTATATACATACTTATTATGAGTTTATTTATGTTTGCTATTATTATTTTAATGTGCATGTTTGTGTGTGCAAGAAAAGTGTGACAAAGAATTTTGCGCAAAAATTCCGTCATTTTTATTATTGATGGAGGGTATCCGACTCTCTCCCCCAAAAAAGAAAAAAAGAAAAAAAAGGAAAAGTCAAATAAAAGCTTGTGCGTATAACAAACTTTGGAAATTAATCTAAATAAAATCCAAAAAGAATAATATAATAATAATATAATAGCTATATTAATTAAAAGAAGAATAAAAAGATGTTTAGAAAAGAATATCGGGGCCGTAAAGTCATTAGTCGACTCGGATTAAGGTAAAAACGCAATTTAAGAAAGCGCGGATGACGTGGCATATTGGCGCCAGTTGGCGCCACGCAATTGGGTGTAGCGCCAGGCGCTACACTTGGCGTGTGGCGCCAAGCTTTGGCGACTGGCGCCAATCGCGGAGTCTGGCGCCAATTGACGCTGTCTCCGTATTTCATCCTGATCAAAACTGCTCGTAATCTGTGTATAAATAGCCCCCTGCCCAGCCAAATCTTTTCATAATTCCAGCGAATAAAAATAATTCTTGGCCTTAGAAAAATAATATCATGTCTCTAGTCACCAAAACTTCCACCTAATACACCCGTAAATGGTGTCGATCTCTTAATGATAGAGACAGAAAAGAATTAGATTTGTTTCACTTGGGGGAATATTAGCATAAAAGGGGTAAATCTTGACTTAGATTTCATTCATACCGCTCTAGAATTTTGGAATGTTGATACTCATTGCTTTAGAATAGGGTATGATGAGATTAGCCCTTTGCCAGAAGAATTTGGTGCTATTTTAGGCTTCCCTACAATAGACCTCATAGTAATCCCTAGAGTTGATGCATATTATTACAAGGATTTTGAGCGCTTCTTCAATTTAAAAGAAAGGGATTTATAAAAAATAGTAGATGGCAACATGGTTAATTTGAAAGAATTTGCACGCCATTATTTTGATAAGCCTCTTTCTGAATCTTTTCAGATATATAGAAGAAGGGCTTTCTTATTTTGCATGCTTAATCAATTTTTTCTTAGTAGTGGTAAAAATAATGAAGGTCAATCAATTATAACCACCGTACTAGAACAAATTGAATCAGGGAGAAATCCAATGCCATTGATATTTGGAGAGACTATGATTAGTCTTGATGAATTGAAAAGGAACCCAAAAGCACCTTTTCGCGGCTCTCCAATTTTATTACAGGTAGAAAAATAATATTTTTAATTACAGAAATCAAAAAATATATTTTTGTATTGTAATAATAATTTATTTGCATTGCAATTTTTACAGATGTGGCTAATGGAAAGGCTAGAATTAATTACCCTCCGGACAATATTGAGAAGTACACTCCCAATTGCTTCGTGAGAAGGAAGAAACGCTTCCCTAAAATTGGGCGCCATAGGTGGAGAAAGGTCTTTGAATCTCGCAATTTTGCTATCAAGTGGGTCGTCCCATGGTGGAAAATAGAAAGGATGGTTGGTGTCAACAAGCAACCTTTCTGCCGTCTTCCAAGTTTGTCTCGTATGACTTATTATTATCCCTGCAGGGTAAAGAGACAATACGGCTTGCTTCAGAATATTCCTTCCGGGGATCTTCGTCCTCCCTATGAGTACCCTGTCTCTCAGGAAGTAGACAGATTTGATGCTTATTGGAGTGCTAGACCTTTATGGGAAGTGATTGCCCAAAAGGTTCCTCCTTCTTTGCCCAATGATGTGAAGAAGTGGTTGCTGAAGAAACCTTCGAAGGATTCGAAGAAAAATCAGGGTAGAACTGACGTGAAGAGTCGTCTAGGTGACAGGGTGATTCCCGCCAAGGAACGCTTAGGTGAAAGAGTTGAATTCAAAACACCTGCAATGCCTAGGAAGAAAAGTACTACCAAAGATAAAGGAAAAGGGAAAGCTGACACCACAGAGAAAAAAGCTTGGGTAGAAAAGAAGCATGGAGTCCTAGCTGAAGGGGAGACCATCTACTCTAAAATTGAATGTAGGTCCTCTAAAAGATGCCTACTAGCTAAGGTTATGGATGAAGAGGAGGAAGCAGACAAAAATTGGAAAAGGGCTAGGAAAGAAAAGAAAGATTAGGAGCATTGCTTAATTTCAATTTATTAGACTTAGTTCATATTTTTATTTAAAGTTAATTTATTTCAGCTTTATTAAAATTTCATCAATAATGTAATTTTATTTTATTAATGAAATTTCAGCTTTTAATTAAATTATTTACTTTAAATTTATTTTATTAAAGCAATGAAAACCGAAAAAATTAATTTTCCAGAAATTCTTCGAGTACGGAAGTCGAAAATTTTCCGAAAAACACCGAAATTTGCCCAGAATTTGTCTGTGAATTGGCACCGCTTATTTGAAATTGGCGCTTGCCAGGGAAGTCTTGCACCAAGCGCCAGTTCCACCGGCTGGCGCTGATGGTTGTTGGCTGGCGCCAGAGCTTACTCTGCGACGCCGATATTTCGCCGATCTTCTGTCGAATTTTTAATTAATTCTGGGATGCGAGAATGTCGAAAAATAAGGTGGCCGCACCCGTAAAGGGTTGCCTACGTTTCCTTTCTCAAGGAATCGAGCCAAACGTAGCTCTCTTGAGTATCCTACTCAAGTAATTATGGGTAGTATTTCTTAAGTTGGTTAAGATTTGTCATATTTGAGAACTCATTGCCATCCATATCAATTAGTTTTGCTGCACCTCCTGACAAGATTGTTTTGATAATGTAGGGTCCAGACCAATTAGGTCTAAATTTTCCCCTTGGATCTAAAACATTTTTCCTTAGTGCTTTTAACACCAAGTCTCCTACTTTGATGTTTCTTGTCTTGACCTTCTTATTAAAATGCCTAGCCATGCGAGTCTGATAACACTGAGTGTGATGCAGAGCTTCTAGTCGTTTTTCGTCGAGTAGAATTAATTCTTCATATCTTGCCCTAGTCCATTCAACTTCATCGAGTTTACTCTCTAACGCAATGTGTAGAGACGGAATTTCTAGTTCGACAGGTTGTACGGCATCCATTCCATATATCAAGGAAAATGGCGTATTTCCTGTTGATGTGCGAATTGACGTGCGGTAACCCCACAATGCGAAGTGAAGTTTGTCAGGCCAATCCTTATAATTTTCCGTCATTTTCTCGATGATAGTCTTTAGGTTTTTATTAGCTGCTTCGACTGCTCCATTTGTTTGAGGTCTGTAAGGGGAAGAATGATGATGTTGAATGCCGTATTTTTGTAGCAATTCTTCACATTCGGCTTGAAAGTGAGTTCCATTGTCACTTATCATTTCACGTGGGACTCCGTATCGACACATAATATTTCTCTCGATAAAGAGTGCTACATGTTTTGCAGTGAGTTTAGCATATGATTGCGCTTCGACCCACTTTGTGAAGTAATCAATCGCTACTAAGATATATTCGTGGCCTCCTGTTCCTGGGGGAGTGATTTTGCCGATGATGTCGATTCCCCATGTAGAGAATGGCCATGGCGATGTGTAGGTGTAGAGCAAGGATGGAGGAACATGTTGTAAATTGGCATAAATTTGGCACTTAGGGCATCTTTTTACATATTTATGGCAATCCCTATTCATTGTGGTCCAATAATATCCTTCTCGCATTATTTTTTGGACTAACATTTTGCCATTTATATGAGTGCCACAAATTCCTTCGTGGACTATCCTCATTGCTCTTTGCGCATCCTTCTTTCCTACACATAAGAGAGCTCGACCCTTAGGTACCCTTTTATGTAGCTCGTTGTCTATGAGTACATATTAGGAAGCCAAAAGCCTTAATGCTCGTTTTGCTCTTCTGTCAGCATGGGGAGGGTATTCTCCTTTGGTGACATACTTGAGTATATCTGTGTACCATGGTTCTTCTTCCTCTTTTTCTTCGCCTTAGACTACTTCGTCGTCTTCTATAGCCTGGTTGTATGCTGGTTTATGCCTTTTTTCTATGGTTAAAGGCATTTGCTCGATTTCCGTGGGAATCCTAACCATTGAGGCTAGTCTTGCCAAGGCATCAACAAATTGATTTTCTTCCCTAGGTAGATATGTGTATTCTACCTTCTCTAATTGATCGGTAAGGGTTTCCAGATAGGTTTGGTAAGGGGCTAGACTTTCGCTCCTTACTTTCCACCTTTTAGATATCTGATTGATAATCAAAGAAGAGTCTCCGAATATCCTTAACTTTTTTACTCCCAATGCCAAAGCCGTTTCAAGGCCTACCACGCATGCTTCATATTCAGCAGCATTGTTGGTAACGTCGAAATCGAGCTTTATGGAGATTGGAACATGTTCTTCTTTAGGTGATACTAGTAATACTCCAACGCCACATCCCTTTTGGTTTGAGGCTCCGTCGAAGTATAAGGTCCAAGTATCATCTTCAGTAACCATTAGGTCTTCGTTTTGAAATTCATTGTCTTGTATTGGCGTCGAGTCTTCTATTGGAAAATCTGCTAGAAAGTCTGACACCACGGATCCTTTGATAGCTTTTTGTGGCATGAACCTTACATCAAACTGGGCTAGATTGACTATCCATCTCGATATGCGTCCATTGAGTGTAGATTTCTCAAATAGATACTTGAGTGGATCTAGTCGGGAGACTACGAAGACGGTATGCACTAACATATAATGTCTTAACTTGGTTGTGGCCCACACCAAGGCGAGGCACAACTTCTCGAGTGGCGTATAGAGTGCTTCGTATTCGAGCATCTTTTTTCTTAGATAGTAGATTGCATTCTCTTTTCCTTCTACTTCTTGTGCTAGCATAGCTCCCATTGTCTCTTTGGTAACCGTCAAATATAACCTAAGAGGTATTCCAGGAAGTGCTGGTGCTAATACGGGAGGATTTGCGAGATATGCTTTGATCTTTTCAAAGGCTTTTTGACACTCGTCATCCCATATCACTTGTACATTCTTCTTGAGCTTTTTAAAGATTGGTTCACATATTGTCGTCAATTTTGATATAAACCTACTTATGTATTGCAACCGGCCAATAAATCCTCGAATCTGTTTCTCAGTCTTAGGTGGTGGCATTTACATGATTGCTTTGATCTTGGTTGGGTCTACCTCTATTCCTCTAGAGCTTATGACATATCCCAACAGCTTGCCTGAGGTGACTCCAAAAGCGCACTTAGCTGGATTCAACCTCATATTATATTTTCTTAGCCTTTCGAAAAATTTCCTTAAGGCTATTTGATGGCCTGGACGGTCTTTTGATTTTACAATCATGTCGTCTACATATACCTTGACTTCTTTATGCATCATGTCATGGAGTAAGGCAGTTGCTGCACGCTGGTAAGTAGCACCCGCGTTTTTCAACCCGAATGGCATTACCGTGTAGCAGTAAGTGCCCCATGGTGTTATAAAAGTTGTTTTCTCCATGTCTTCTTCTGCCATGAGAATCTGGTTGTAACCTGCGTACCCATCCATGAATGAGAGAAGCGCGTGATTTGTCGTGTTATCTACAAAAATATCGATGTGTGGCAAAGGGAAGTCGTCCTTTGGACTTGCCTTATTTAGATCTAGATAGTCGACACACATTCTTACCCTTACGTCTTTCTTCAGAACTGGGACGACGTTGGCGACCCATTCGGGGTATTTGGATATCTTGATGAAACCTGCAGTTATTTGTGTTTGAACTTCTTCTTTTATTTTAAGAGCTACGTCGGGTTTCATTCGACGTAACTTTTGTTTTACGGGTTTCATTCCTGGAAATAGTGGTATAGTGTGTTGAGCTATTTCTCTATTAATGCCTAGTGTTTGGGGGTAAAAATACCCCCTATATGTGGACCAATGTCACCTCGACACGTGTCCGCAAGCTCAGCGCTCAATGAGCCAATTAGAGCATGACATGTATCACTAAATGATAGAAGGGTGAAAATGGGCTTTAAGCCCACAACCCTAGAAACCGTAAAACGGTGGGAAGCCAATCTACTTAGGTTAAATAACCTAAGAGGCACATATCCCAATACTCTATAAATACTGATCATTACATCAGTTTCAGGGGATCCAATTCCCTCTCCAAGGGCAATGCCCCCCACATTTACTTTCCCTTCTCTCTACTTTCTCTCTCTAAAATACATTATTTCGGTCAGTGACTTGATCGTCGGAGGCGGACCTCCGGCCCCCCTGGGTCCGTTGTTTTGCAGGTGATCGGGTCGTTTGAGTGTTGCATTGCAGATCTGTCTCTCGAGGGACGTACACACCCTCCATTCGGGTACGTACAAAAAACCCCCAAAACATTTGGCGCCGTCTGTGGGGAGACACATTTGTAATGGCATAACGGTAGTGGATCACCGACTCAAGAGAGGAGCCTCCTTTGGGAGGCAGCAGGCGGCATGAGGCCTGATGTCTAGAACAACAGGCGTCGTGAGGTTGAATGTCGAGAGTCAGGCGGCCAAAAAGGCCGGTCAGACTAAGTCATGCATTTTTTTAAGGTTAAAGGGCAATGCCGTTTAATCTAAATTTTATTATGGGAGAGACGACCAAATTGGCCGACTACATTATTTTAATCCGACTCATTTAATGAGTCGGTCGCATGCTCAGGCAACCCAGCGGATCATACAACCGGCATTTATGCTAAGTCAGGCGGCTACATGCTATGATTGATAGTTTGATACTATCAACATCACTCAAATTGTATTATTACATACGTAATATTATCCAAGAGTAAACTCTTGAAATTAGTGGGGGACATGCGCCTAAAGAATTCCACTTTATCTTCATATTCCACTAGTTTTGACAGCTAATGGAATGAGCTTATCCATCTTTTGTAAAAAGAGAAATAACAATTTATTGGTTTTTAATTAAACCAACAAAGTGATGTATTGCACTTGAGTGTAAATAATTTGCATGAGAGCTTGGTGGAAAAGGTTTCCAGGCGGCAACAAGCTATCAAATGGGGATTAGCTACGTACTCCACTTGTTTTAATAAGGGTAGCCGGCACCATTGAGCTGCTCCGTCATTGTGATACATAATCATTATTAAGATAGAGCTGCTCCATTTCTTCTTCTTGCCTTAACAAGTCAGACTCGGCAATTTTTCATCAAACATAGCAGACTCGGCAATTTTGCATCAAACATAGTCAGTCAGCATTATTAAAAATGTCAGCCCGCCTGTGTTTGACAGGGTAAAGTCGTATCACCTAATCAAAAGTAATATCTAAATCCTCTAACTAATGTAGATAGGGAAGTAGGGTCGATCTCCGCAGGGAAACAAGTCTTTTTACTCCTAATTAATTATTATAATCTAAATTATCTAAGTAACCAATATTTATATTCGAATAAGAAACTAAACTACTAAGATTGAGAATAGAGAGAAAACAATATATAAAAGGATCTAGGGTATAGGTTCACCAATAAACAATATTCCAGAGTAGAATATAATAATCATTCATCAATACATACATCAATCAGATTATAAAGGGCTTTCGCTACGTATTATAATCACACAATTAATTTACCGGTATTAAATCTCATCTTTCGAATCTCGACTTAACCATTTATAAATTAACCTGCTTATTGAAACTAGACCTAAACATTAATTCTCATCTGTCGAATCTTGAATTAATATTGTCAAACTCATGCATAAAAGATCAGGCCTAATCTAGTCACAGAGCATTAAATCAATCAATAGGAAATTAATCTAGCATTGATAATTAACAACAATAAATTACCCCTTCATATTATTTATGGATCCCCATAAACTCTAGAAATAAAACTACTCACAAATAATAGAAACTAAACTAATTAAAGTAATAAAGCAAGACATGATAAAAAGAATAAAGTAAATAACTAAGATTAAGAGAAGAGAAATCGTTACCAAAATAAATCTGGAATTAAGAGTAGAATTAAGAACAAAGGTTTAAGAGAAAAGAAACCTAAGAGAATAATTAAGAGAGTAAAGAAAGAGTCAAAAGAGAGAAGAAGAGATACTAAAATCGTATTATGGAGGAGTATTTATACTCCGTACAAAAATCCTAAACTAAAACAAATTAAAACGACGTTAAGTGTCCACTAATAAATACACGCGCCCGATCGGGCGAGGCACCGCCCGATCGGGCGCGCCTTTTTTTGCTCATAATACTTATCTCGCACCCGGACGGGCGCGTCACCAGGCGCCAGCCTAATATTCTCCCGCCCGGCCGGGCGCGCCTCCGGACGCCAGCCTTTTTGGCCGGGCGCCGACCTTTGCTTCTCCCGCCCGGCCGGGCGCGCCTCCGGGCGCCACCCTTTTTGGCCGGGCGGCTCTCTTGGGCCACCATTTGGACTACGATTGGGCTCCAATTCTTCGGGCCAATCTAGGTTTCCTCTTCCGGTCTTGAATACTTGGTTCAAATGCCCAGTTATCACCTATACCGAGCCCTTAATCACCGATTCGATGGCTCTAACCGGCCCTGGGCTATAAAATCTGGTCGTGCTTCTCCAATGCTCGTGATTGCTCCAAAATATCTCGGGAAAATACTCTAAAAGCATAAATCCCTGCAAAAGTCAACCAAATCTACAAAAACACTAGAAAACACCAATTAGTAATAAAAGTGGCTCTAAAGAGCCAAAAACACTACTAATTATGACCAAGGGACGGGGGTAAAATACTGTATAAAATAGACACATCAAACTCCCCCAAGCCAAACCTTTGCTTGTCCCTAAGCAAAGATCTCATCAATGAATCAATAAATATACTTCACCCCAAAAAGTAAAAATCAAGCACAAACGATCCAGGGTAAATCAAATAAACATGCTTCAGAGTCAACCAATCAAATCCATCCAAATAGCTTTCTTTCCTAGCAATTGTCAAATAAAGCAAACTACAAGAGCATATAGAATTCAAGACTAGTGCTCACACACTCAACTCTCATTTTTGTGGCGAGTAAAAGATGTACTCGATCGCTCTCCATCCAACCCCTTTATGTGAACAATGCCCTCCCAACTCATACTCTCGTGTGTATAAAACAATGAACGCTCAATCCTACTAGTCGACTCAAAATATGCCAAATCATAACTTGCATTGATAAACAACACTTTCACATTCATAGAATTCTATGCACAAAGGTCGGAAGGTCTTTAAAGCTTGTAATGTAAGGCTAGGGTAAAGGGTAGGATAAATTTGGGAATAAGTGAGAGAAAAGCTATGCTTAAAGGAGCCATATCCTAATAAATCCCATGATCAAAATAAATAATGATCATACATCTCCTACATAACCAACTCTAACATCAACCAAATATACTCCAATCATAATAAATAAACCCAACTTCTTACAATTTCACTCATAAGATATAATAATGAAGAAGTAGAGTGAATAAACAAACTTTATTTTCCAAACTTGAATTTTTCATTGAGGCTCAAAATTATTTTTTTTTCTTGAACAACCTCCAACTGGAACATTTGAACATTTTTTTTTCTTTTGAAATTCACTTATTTTTTTCACATTTTTTTTCTTGAACTTCTCTTTTTTTTAAAAAATATCATGCTTAATTTTTCAAGAAAATATAACTCTCAAACTCATCAAAAATAAACATGAATAACAATAAAACAACTTCTCAAAGTCCCACCCAAGTTGTGCAAATAATAAGCACACTACAAACTCCCTCACCTCACTCACTAATAGCTCCCCCGAGCCAAGCTTGGGACTAGTAACCAATGGGGCAAAATAGGCTTGTAATATGGCTAATAAAACAACAAAAAGTCAAGGCAACAACATGGGTAGCAAGAAGGGAACAAATGTATCTACAATATCTGGAGGCGGCCTAAAAGAACAAATGCCTTCGTCCTCCTCAATGTGCATAATAATGAATCATATAAATATTACTAGTAGTTGCAAACCAATACTCAAATTCATTGACATACCAGGAACTATGGAACTATCACACATTCCTAACCAAATCAACTAGTCAAGCACTATATTCACAAGTAGTTGGACAAAATTGACGCATGTTAAGGTTTCAAAGGCAATCAAACTTC
Source organism: Chenopodium album (assembly GCF_948465745.1). NCBI lineage: Eukaryota > Viridiplantae > Streptophyta > Magnoliopsida > Caryophyllales > Amaranthaceae > Chenopodium > Chenopodium album. Next base: position 39,041,954 of record NC_137834.1, on the reverse strand, counting down.
AAATCATGATCAACTAATCCACAATGCTTATCATCAAATACCAGGAATCAAAACAATTTTTCTCAAGTAAGGGGCACAGGGAAGCATAATTTAAAATTCATTGGAACAAAACTATCCTAAGAAAGTAATAAAATCTATACTAAGAAAAATAAAAGTAAAAAGAGAAGAGAGAGAGTGAAAGATGTACCATACGAACACGAGAACCTCCCCCCAAGCTAAATCAGACAATGTCCTCATTGTCTTAAAGGGAAGCTAGTAGTCAAGGTGACTACTCTTCATCATCACCACATCAATGTCACCAAAGTCTCAAGGATTGCAATGCATCTCTTTGGAACAAAATTGGGCAAGAAAGAAAGAAAGTGTTAGTGGGAAAAAGTTCAAATTTGAGTCAGGTGCACTATTCTGATCATAACTTTTGATATATAAATGATAATACAGTGATTTTAATTGCATTGGAAACTAGACTTGAAGATCTTTCCAACGACAGGTCACACGCAAAAATCGGATAAGAAACGCAAAAGTTATGGCCTGTCAAAGTTGATAAAGTTTGCTGACGCGTACGCGCGCCCGATCGGGCGAGCTCTGCCCGATCGGGCCCGTGCTACTGATTTGACGGGGCAGCTTGCTGCTGCTAATTGCCCCGGGATTCCTTTAGCCCTTCGATCTTTTCTCAACTTTTCTAGTATTTCTGCACAAAATCACACTCCCACAAATATAAGATATACTCTCCTCTACCTCTCTAAAACAAAACAAAAAGAAAACACACAAACAAATAAATAAATAAAAAAACTAAATAAAAATCAACAAAATACGGGTTGCCTCCCGCAAAGCGCTAGTTTATCAAGGTCCCGCTCGACCATACTCTTTCTCTCAATCGGAAGAATTCAATGCCTTGAGTAACTTATCAAACGCTCCTGCAAACATTTCATTAAGCACTATATAGGGCTTAATAGCAAGCACATTTATCCCTACAAAGAAAAATTTAGGAGCACATAAAGAGCTCAAGGTAGAAAGAAAAATCAAAAGAGGGAGATGAAAATACACCACAACCTTCTACTTCCTCCGCTAAAAATTTAGAATTAATAGAACGAACATGGAGGTAGTCATTGTCTTTATCATCCAATAATGACTTTAAAATTTTACCCTCACAAATAACCTCATCATCAACAAAGGAATTATCAACCACCGTTTCTACAACTAATGATTTTTCAATCACCAATTCGTCAACCAATGATTTTTCAACCACAAATTCTATAACCGATGGTTCTTCATCCTCAATAACATTCATATTATTATAGTGTCCATAGACTTTTTCATCAAGAGCCTTCCAATAACTTTCATTAGCAACTAATCGTTTCCGAATATGATCATATGTATATGGAAAGACTCTAAAATCATCCGGAGCACGCACAAAAAACTCACTATAAGGGCATTCAGGATTTTCATGACAAAGACGTTGACAACTACAGTAGTTAGGTGCTGCATAAAAATTATATAATTCTTGTAGTGACATAAGCATGGATATTTTCAACTCATACAAAAAAATTAAAAATTAAAAAAAATAATTTAAATAAATAAATAAATTAAAAATAATCTAGACTCTAATAATAATTAGAAATAAAAATAAAATCGTTTCCCCGGCAACGGCGTGAAATTTCGACAGGGTAAAATCGTATCCCCTAATCAAAAGTAATACCTAAATCCTCTAACTAATGTAGATAGAGAAGTAGGGTCGATCTCCGCAGGGAAACAAGTCTTTTTACTCCTAATTAATTATTATAATCTAAATTATCTAAGTAACCAATATTTATATTCGAATAAGAAATTAAACTACTAAGATTGAGAATAGAGAGAAAACAATATATAAAAGGATCTAGGGTATAGGTTCACCAATAAACAATATTCAATGCATACATCAATCAGATTATAAAGGGCTTTCGCTACGTATTATAATCACACAATTAATTTACCGGTATTAAATCTCATCTTTCGAATCTCGACTTAACCATTTATAAATTAACCTGCTTATTGAAACTAGACCTAAACATTAATTCTCATCTGTCGAATCTCGAATTAATATTGTCAAACTCATGCATAAAAGATCAGGCCTAATATAGTCACAGAGCATTAAATCAATCAATAGGAAATTAATCTAGCATTGATAATTAACAACAATAAATTACCCCTTCATATTATTTATGGATCCCCATAAACTCTAGAAATAAAACTACTCACACATAATAGAAACTAAACTAATTAAAGTAATAAAGCAAGACATGATAAAAAGAATAAAGTAAATAACTAAGATTAAGAGAAGAGAAATCGTTACCAAAATAAATCTGGAATTAAGAGTAGAATTAAGAACAAAGGTTTAAGAGAAAAGAAACCTAAGAGAATAATTAAGAGAGTAAAGAAAGAGTCAAAAGAGAGAAGAAGAGATACTAAAATCGTATTATGGAGGAGTATTTATACTCCGTACAAAAATCGTAAACTAAAACAAATTAAGAAGACGTTAAGCGTCCACTAATAAATACACGTGCCCAATCGGGCGAGGCACCGCCCGATGGGGCGCGCCTTTTTTTGCTCATAATACTTATCTCGAGCCCAACCGGGCGCGTCACCAGGCGCCAGCCTAAGCTTCTCCCGCCCGGCCGGGCGCGCCTCTGGGCGCCAGCCTCTTTGGCCGGGCGCCGACCTTTGCTTCTCCCGCCCGGCCGGGCGCGCCTCCAGGCGCCAGCCTTTTTGGCCGGGCGGCTCTCTTGGGCTCCCATTTGGACTACGATTGGGCTCTAATTCTTCGGGCCAATCTGGGTTTCCTCTTCCGGTCTTGAATACTCGGTCCAAATGCCCCGGTATCACCTATACCGAGCCCTTAATCACCGGTTCGATGGCTCTAACCGGCCCTGGGCTATAAAATCTTGTCGTGCTTCTCCAATGCTCGTGATTGCTCCAAAATATCTCGGGAAAATACTCCAAAAGCATAAATCCCTGCAAAAGTCAACCAAATCTACGAAAACACTAAAAAACACCAATTAGTAATAAAAGTGGCTCTAAAGAGCCAAAAACACTACTAATTATGACCAAGGGACGGGGGTAAAATACTATATAAAATAGACACATCAGTGTTCAATTTAAATCTTGTACAAGCGGCAAGAAGTGTTTAGTGTGTGCTTGGGCTAAGTAGTAACATCAAGGCAAACTGCTGTGAGTATCAATAGGGTCAGCCGGTTACTATCATCAAGTTATTAACCCGGTTTCAGCATACAATCATTATTATGATAGAGTTGCTCCATTTCTTCTTCTTGCCTTAACAAGTGAGACTCGGCAATTTTGCATCAAACATAGCAGACTCGGCAATTTTGCATCAAACATAGTCGGTCAGCATTATTAAAAATGTCAGCCCGCCTGTGTTCAATTTAAATCTTGTACAAGCGGCAAGAAGTGTTTAGTGTGTGCTTGGGCTAAGTAGTAACATTAAGGCAAACTGCTGTGAGTATCAATAGGGTCAGCTGGTTACTATCATCAAGTTATTAACCCGGTTGTAGCATTGGCTCATTCAGCTCGACTGAATCCAAACCGGCAGGGTCGTAATCAATCAATTCATATTTTTGCGCCCCATACCGCCTGGGTTATAGCCAATTAAATCCGGCTGTAGCGGTTGCTTTGAATAACCTCTAAGCCGGCTGTGATGTGAGCTAGAAAGAGAGCTCGATTGTAAGCTTGCTCAAGCGGAAAATATGCCGACTTATATAATGGTAGTAAGGCGGCATTTAGAAGGTGGACGCCTGAGTGATACAGCCGTTCAGAGCTATCAACGGTGGCAGCTGGGGCTGCTTTATTCTTCAATAAAACCCGGCTGTAGGGGAAGCTTGGCTCGTAAATCAAGTCCGGTTGTGACGGCGACCATATTCATCATTATTACTCAAGCCTAATTGATTGTATAAATAAGAAGCAAGGCGGCAAGCGGTTTAATAAATTAAGTGATAGTATCATGCGACATTTACATGCGACAAGTGAGATACATTTCCATACTCCAAGATTTTGACAGCTATCAAAGTTTAATTTATTAAACTCCATATTCTACTCTTGAGTGGACTCATGAATAATTTAGGCGGCTGTAATGATGATCATAATAGAGCCGCCAGGATTGATCACTTGCAAGCTCGTGAAATCCAATAGGCTGGACGGTCATGACAGCCGATCAACTAATGAGTATTATGGGTGAAAGGGGTAAGGCGGCAATGATGGGTGTCAGACATAAGAACAACCAACAAGCCTCCAACTCCACATATACAAGCAGCATAGAAACCCGCATGTGTAATCAGAGCAAACCCATTTCTCGAGCAGCTTTCCCCATCAATTAAATCCGGCTGTGTGAGCAGCTTGTCCCACCAATATACCCCGGTTGTAGTGACAGTTTTTCTCGTCACAAAAGCCGACTGTAGGTTCATCTCTCCTCGCCAATTTATCCTAGTTGCCAAGGCTTAATTGCTCGTCAAATATGCCCGGTTGTGGGATGCTTTGTTCATTTCAAATGCTCGACAAATAAACCCGACTGAAGGGATATTTTGTTCACCAATTAAAGCCGGCTGGAGGGCAGCTTTATACCTCAATCAAGCCCGACTGCCCACAAACGGCTCTAGGGGCTGCTGCAAGAATGGTTGCAATAGCCGTTTGGTTCATCCTCGAAGCTGGCCGCAAGTGGCTGCAATATTCATCAATTATCTATCAATTAAACCGGCTGCCATGGTTGTCTTGTTCGACCTCAAAGTCGGCTTGCTTGATTGTTTTATTAACATAAGCGGCAGCCGACACCTGATCGTGATGGCTCATCATTTGAGAATGAGCACAAGCAACATCAAAAAATTGTTAGTTGTTGATGTCAGCCGGAACTTGATGATTGTTGTAACATGAAGATTATGAGTATCATCACATGGTGATTATCAACGGGGCAACCGGTATTTGGTGCCTGAATGACCATGTCATGAAGAATTAATGGGTGTATCACCCCTTAAGAAGCTTTTGTGCATGAAGCTAGTTGGGCTACCATACAAAATTGCAAATCATTATTATGATTTCAAAAAAAAAAAAAAAAAAAAAAAAAAAAAAAAAAAGCCGCCTGACTACATTATCATTTTGGAGGAAAAAGAAAAGAGTGCAGCACTTTGTATATAATATACATGAGTAGCATATTAAAAGATTACAAGCCACATACGGCATTGATGTTGGGCTACTTTGTGCATCCTCAAGCCCGGCTGTAGTGGCAGCTTTGCTCGTTACAAAAGCCGGCTGTATGGGCTTCCATGCTCAACAATTTACCCCTGTTGTATGGGCACCCATGCTCATCGACTATTCCCGGCTGTAGGAGCAGCTTGGCTCTCCAATTAAGTCCGGCGGCAGGGCACCTTTGCTTATGAACTAACCCAGCCATAGGGGCTGCTGCCTGCCTTGATTAAGCCCGATTGTGGGGCTTTTTTTTGCCTCGATTATGACTTAATAAGGAGCTTGCGATATCTCCGGCTCTGATTCTTAAGCTTTCAAAGCAATTCAAAGCCGCACCAAGCATTTGAATATTGGAGGTAACCATATAATATGATTTTATTCCCTCCAATAATATTAATGCATTAAGATAGTAATGATAGTCTTCATTATTATTGTCATAATTATTATTATTGATTCATTGATTGAATTCCAATATAATCTGACGGACCGTCCAAACTCCAAATATAAACTAAGTTTGAAACTTAGTAGCTAAACTAACGTCCAAGTGACGTGAGGCCAATGGCCGGATAATAAAGTAAGTTTGAAACTTAGTAGCTAAGCTAACGTCCAAGTGACGTGAGGCCAATGGCCGGATAATAAACTAGGCACAAAACCGCTTAGTGGCTATACAGCCGGTCTCAACCTAGACCAGAGGCCAATGGCCGGATGGTTGCTTTTTTCATAAAATCGCTTGTCCCGACATGGACAATGGCGTCCGGCGACACCCCTCCGGGTGCAATCGTCGCAGAAAGCACTCTATCGTTTGCTTTACGTACGCATGCAGGCGGCAAAAATTGAACGACCTCATTGGTAAACTCATAGCCGCCTGACCTGGGTAATCTAAAGAACGACCAAGTCTTCGGGAACCGGATGTCCAAAAGACATCAGCCGGTGACCGACCGAAGTTCTAACCTAGATTACCCCTTCTGAAATTATACAAGTCCTCCCAATGGGGTAGAAGGACATTGAAAGTATAATTGGATTACAAACACCCCAGGCGGCCATTTGCCTCCTGCCCCTAGGCGGCCATTTGCCTCCTTCCCTATGAAAAGTCAGGCGGCCATTTGCCTCCTGCCCTATGAAGAGTCAGGCGGCCATTTGCCTCCTGCTCCCAGGCGGCCATTTGCGTCCTGCCCTATGAATTGCCAGGCGACCATTTGCCTCCTGCCCCCAGGCGGCCATTTCCCTCCTTCCCTATGAAAAGTCAGGCGGCCATTTGCCTCTTGCCCTATGAAGAGTCAGGCGGCCATTTGCCTCCTGCCCTATGAAGAGTCAGGGGACCATTTGCCTCCTTCCTTGTGAAGAGTCAGGCGACCACTTGCTTCCTGCCCCCAGGCGGCCATTTGCCTCCTGCCCTATCAGGCGGCTATTTGCCTCCTGTCTTATGGGATGCCAAACGTCTCAAAAATATTCTAAGTCACCCAAAGGTCATATGACCACAATAGTGGGGCTAAAAGAAATAAAAGTCGTCATCTGTCTAGTTCAGGCGGCAATCATTATTATGATTGATTAACTTAGAAAATATCATACCATTTAAGGTATCAAATTTTCCAAGTTAATCAAATCTCTCTTTTATTGAACTAGACATATGTCGCCTATAGAGCTTTTGAACAAGCGGAAAATAAAGCCTTGATTTCGAAAGGAGTAATTCCTCTTGAAAAAGAAATTACCCCTTCCGAGGGGCTAATGGTTGGGGGTAAAAATACCCCCTATATGTGGACCAATGTCACCTCGACACGTGTCCGCAAGCTCAGCGCTCAATGAGCCAATTAGAGCATGACATGTGTCACTCAATGATAGAAGGGTGAAAATGGGCTTTAAGCCCACAACCCTAGAAATCGTAAAACGGTGGGAAGCCAATCTACTTAGGTTAAATAACCTAAGAGGCACATATCCCAATACTCTATAAATACTGATCATTACATGAGTTTCAGGGGATCCAATTCCCTCTCCAAGGGCAATGCCCCCCACATTTACTCTCCCTTCTCTCTACTTTCTCTCTCTAAAATACATTATTTCGGTCACTGACTTAATCGTTGGAGGCGGACCTCCGCCCCCCCTCCCCCGGGGTCCGTTGTTTTGCAGGTGATCGGGCCGTTCGAGTGTTGCATTGCAGATCTGTCTCCCGAGGGACGTACACAACCTCCATTCGGGTGAGTACAAAAAACTCCAAAACACCTGGCATATCTTCGTATGACCAAGCGAATACATCGACAAATTCTTTAAGTAAGTTAATTAAATCGGTTCTTTCTTGTTTATTCAGTGTTAATCCGATTTTAACTTCTCTTTTATGGGTTGAATCATTTGAGATATCAACTGTTTCAGTTTCTTCAATTACCGGTGTTTTCTTTTCGAGTGTTTCCATTGATTTAATAATTTCTTTGTCTTTTTCATTTTTAGTTAAGCAATGTTCGTCATCTTGGGTTAGAGAAGAACACGAGAAATAAGGAGAAGGAGAAATATTATTATACTCTAAGATCATTACATCAAAGAGTGATCTGTCCTCAGGGATTTGATCACTAACTATTCTAGGAGAAGAAATAGGAGGGGAAGGTGCTACTACTAGGGACTCAGAAGACTCTAGGGGGGAAGACTCTGACTCTGACTCTGACTCAGACGACTCTTCAAACATCGGCCCTTGCCCTGTCGTGATGGATATCTTCCTTCCTCTTGGAGTAGTTACTTTGATATTCTTGCGCCACCCTTGTAGTGATCCTTCAGCTGGAGTGATTAGCTTCGAGGAATCGAAGCTTTCGCTTTGTAGGACTGTTTGAATGAGAGAGGAGTTATCTTCTCTGTAAGTTGGCTCATTTTTTTCTCGCCCAAACAGTAATCCCATGACGTTAAAGTCAAAGCATGGGGGTGCTTTCTCCTTGTGTACAGAAGTTGGGATTTCATCAGTGAAGTAGCAATCCAAGAAAATCTCGAATCCCGGTTATGCCGTTTACAAAAAATGGCTCAGGAAATTCATGGCATGGATAGTCCTCTCCTTCTTTTATAAATTGACCATTAAGTGTAAGAGGGTACTGATCCATTGGGATTGCTTTCTTGTGAATACGAGCGTCCCTACGTGCCTTTGACTTTTCCTGGGATCGCTTGAGATCTTTCCGAGTCGGTTCAAAACCAAGTCCGAAAGTGTCTAATTTAGGGAGGCTAGGTGACTCCAGCGATTTTGCCATTCCTTTCTTCTTTCCTAGGGTCATCCCAGGAAAATGTCTTGTTTCTTCAGCATGGCGTTTACAATCATGTTGGAATGGGGGTCATGGTAAAGAGGGGTCCTTTCATCCTCCTGGATTAAGGAGACTTCTTCGTTAAAACCCCATAAATCTTCATCATCCTCGTCGTGCTCCACATTAATGATTGGATTCTCTATAGATTTGATCCTCATAGGCGAAGCATCGATGGTGATAGGAATTCCCCCAACTATAACTTTTACTTGTTGGTGGAGAGATGAAGGGACAGCCTTTAGGTCATGAAGCCAAGGGCGTCCCAACAGCAAATTGAACGAAGCTTTAATGTCTACTACTTGGAAAGTAGTAGCATGTTCTATTGCTCCCGCCGTCACATTCAGGGTAATTTTACCAAGCGCTTGACGACGAGTGTTGTCATAGGCCCTTATTCCTTGTGTAGACGGAGTTAAATCTTCGTCCCTTATGCCTAGCATCCTCGCAGTTCTAAGTGGACAGACGTTGATGGCCGATCCATTGTCTACAAGAGTCATAGGAACATTCATCCTCTTGCAAACTACTATGAGGTTTAATGCCTTGTAATGTTTGTCACCTTCTGGGGGTAAATCCTTGTCAGAAAAGGTGATCAAATTAATTAGACTAGGAAGATCACTTGTGAGGAAGTTGGCTAATCCCTCAGGGGTAGTGTCAGAATCTATCCCAATTTTGTCCAAGGCATTCATTACAGCCAGCCTATGTTCTCGAGATGTTGCCAAGAGTTTCCATACATTCATCTCAACTTTTGTCTTCTTAAACTGCTTAACAATATCATTGTCTTCAATGATAGGCATGGGAACTTGTTGTGTGGTCGGCATAGGTTGTGTTGAAATGGGAGGTTGCATTCTCTCGGATCTCGTGAGGACGTCTATCGAGAGTCTTCTTCAGCCCAAAAGTCATCTGTGGTGTATGACACATAAGGTGGTGGTCCTACTATGTCTTTTAGATAGACATCTTCTTCATCACTGTTCCAAACTCCATTAATGGTTGCATCGTTTTCTTGTGGAACTTGGACTAGTTTCTTTTCATCAATCATTTTCTAAACCAAATCCTTGAATTTGAAACAGTTTTCTATAGTGTGACCCCCTGATTGATGATACTGACAGTAATATCTATCCGTCCTTTTCAATGATTCGAATGATCTCGGTTCGAGAGGTTTGAACTCGCCACTCTCGGAGAGCATTTCGAACATTTGCACATATGGGATCCCAATTGGAGTGTAGATTCTATTACTCTTCTTGAGTTTTTCAGTGACTTGTAAGGGAAAACGCTTTGCCTCATAAGTCGTTCTCACTGGTGTGAACTCTCTTTTAGGTTCATCTTTCGGAAGTGGAACCTCCTCACATTTCTTTTGGGGTTCCTTTATAGCTTTGAGAGCTTCACGTAGTAAATGCGATACCTCCATCATAGGCAGCGTGAGCAATTGTATATCTTCTTTACTTGCCGGTTCTGGAAGGTTATCCTTGACATCAAAGAAGGTTTCCTCCTCCTTTTCTGTGGCATAGATTTCTTTGACAAGTCTAATGAGAGACGAAGGGTCAACCTCGTTTTCCTCATCGGAGATAGCCAGGGCATGAGCAAGAGGTGCATTATCAATGCTTGGCTTCTTACTGGCAGGGGGCAACGGCAGCTTGTTGTTGTCGATTAAGTCTTGGATAGCTTCTTTAAGCTTCCAACAGTTTTCGGTGAGATGGCCCCTACCTTGGTGATACTTACAGTGTGCATTGGGGTTCCAATTAGCCGACCTCTTTTCGACTGGTGGGTCCCCAAATGGTCCAATAGGAGTTATAAGACCTTTTGCATTCAAGCGATCAAATGCGGTGTCATAACTCATGCCAATAGGAGTAAAGTTCCTCCTAAATGGTTTCTTTTGTCCTTAATTGTTCATAGCAAGGACTTCTCCTAAATTAAAAGTGCTAACATGGTTTGAGTGGGTGGTTTTGGAAGAAGAAGGATTGTCGTTCTTCTTTCCTTTCCAGCCACTGTTGGAGTTATTGTTGGCAGCTTTTAACTTAGCCGAGTCGTCTTCAATATTGATCCCAATGTCATAGACGGCCTTGAAGGTATGGAGATTATTTTGATACTTGAGATGCTTGGAATATTTTTCTTGAAGGTTCTTGATGAACAACCTCACTGACTCTTTTTCACTTGGCACCTCAATCATCTTAGCTGAGGTTTCTCTCCATTTGTTAAAGAAAGAGGTGAAGCCTTCGTTCTCTTTCTGTTTGAGGATTTCAAGTTCCCTATGGTCAGTCTCAACCTGAATGTTGCACTTGTACCTATCAATGAAAGCGTTTGTTATGGACTCCCAAGTAGAGGTCTTTTCTTTCTCGAGAGAAAAGAACCATTGTTGGCAAACGGTCTCAAGAGATAATGAGAACAGATAGGGGAAAACTTTCTTATCGATACCCTTAATACTCATTATTGTTTCGAATGCTCTTAAGTGAAAATAAGGGTTATCAGTTGCTCTGAATTTTGGGATGTCGTTGGCATTGAACTTCTACGGAAGAAGATCTTTGTCTACCGAGACCCCTTGTGATGTAAGCCCTTGAAACTTGTAGTCACTAGACAGCTTGCTTAGACTCTCTTGCATGAGGTCCATCTGTTGTTGCTTCACGGGATCATCGATCTTGAGTGCTAGGAGCTTCAGTGTTTCAGTCATAGTAACCAGTTGGTTCCTAAGCTCATTGACTTCTTCTTGTGTTGCCATTATAGTCTTAGCTTTCCTCTTGCGAGCTATGGGTTTGTCAAAAAGTTGGACTTGTACGAAAAGGTTGTCTTTGATTAACCGTCCTTCCTTTCTTGTCCACGCGCTGTAATTTAAACCATTTTGCGTTTTAATTACTTAACTCGAATCAACTTGACTTTATGGTTTATTTTAAGGAGGAAAAGATAAAAAATAAAAATAAAAAATGGGTGCATATTTTTGGCAAAAATAATGTACGTATTTTTAGGGAACTAAGTATAGTTTTTTAAATAGGAGGATTAATATCCGACTTACCCCCCTAAAAAAATGACGGAAAAAACGCGCACACAAGACTCTCTTAGACATGGTCAAAGTATGTGTATTGGTGTGTGCGTTAAGTGTAAGTGACATGTTTGGACTCTTGTGTAAGACCATGGGACTTAGTGCCTAAGCTCGATTAATGACTCAACCAAGTACTATTGACAGCAAAAATTAACCGAATTAATTAGCAAATTGGTTAATTAGACACTAGGTGATGACTCAACCAATAATCCGAACTGTCGGCCAAACGACAGAACTGGCGTCACACTGTGTAGCTTGGCGCCAGACGACAGAGCTGTCGCCAGGCCCCACACTCCACATTGTGGCGCTACAGCTCAGACCTTGGCGCCAATATTGGAGCTTCAATCTGGGACTGTTTTCGGTGTTATTAATCAATTGGGGTATGCCTAAAGTCGTACTAGGTCAATTCCGATTAAAATATTAGACTTTATTGACTCAAATTAATTAATTAATTAATTAGGCAAAGTTCTTTAAGTCATTAATTTATTTAATCTCAACACAAGTCAAACAAACGGTTAGGAGAAACATAGAATATATGCACAACAAATAATGCACAATTAGTCAAGTAGGCACAATATGATGCAATGAGTTCGCAACCTAACCACGGCTCTAGTTCTCTAAAGTTCGGGATATGGTTTAGTCAATAGAAGGTCCATGGTTAGTTGTCAGGATGCACCGCGCGGAAGCCTAACCGTGAAGGGTTGGCGCGAGTGGATGGGACACCGCGAGCTTTAGAAAAAACTCGCTTCCATGGTTTGGTGAATTCAACATCTCGGATGTACCCTTTGTTGCACAAAGCGTTCAATCAGGTAGATGGAGCATGAATTCCCAAAGGGTTATGTCCATATGTAGAACACATATGGGTTTCAGAAAAGTGAGAAAAAATTCAATCAGGAAGTAGGATCGAGCAAACAATACGAAAAACCGGTCGAAATTAGAACGCATATTTCTGGCTCGGTATTTGGGGAAATTGGCGCCAGCAATCAGAGACCGGCGCAAGTTTTTAACTGTAGCGCCTGGCGCCAATGCTGGCGTCTGGCGCTACGGTTAAAATGTTGGCGCCAATGCTCTGGCCCCTGACGCTACTTCCCACATGCCTCAGCAGCTTTCTGTGCTCGATAAAATTTTCCAATTTCGCACGGTGTTATTTCGGTCCTAGTTGTGAAAGATATTTCTCAAATTTCCTACGTGTAAAATCCTATGTTTTTAACTCATTACGGATGCTCTTTCTAATGGGATATTTTTTATGCATATGACAATAATGTTAATCAAAATTACGCACATGAAATACTTAGAACGTTTCAAGTCTCATCCACTCATTCTAAATCATTGCTGAAACAAATTCAGGAATTAAAATAGAAATCATCCCCAGTGGAGTCGCCAAAAACTGTAGGGAATAATTTGAAGCGTTAACCCCTAGCTTGAACCCCACTGTGATCATACACTATAGTACGGTGGCGTCCAAAAGGGAAGAAGATAGAGCAAAAGAGTCGCCAACAAGTTTTAGGAACTTGTAAACCGTTCACGAGGTGAAGGTTACGCCCCTTAACGATCCAGGAGATCGTCAACTCCAATAGGTCTTGAATCAAATAAGAGTTTATGGATGAAGGTACAAATCCAACCTCAAAGAGATTGAACCTGCCCTAATAATAGGCCTCTACTTTATTCTGATCGTATTCATGTGCGCTTTCTAATTAACATGCAATCAATAGGATTAACCCTAAACCTGTTTATCTATGTTGGTTTAATATTAATGCACAAATAAACTATTATTGGCGATCACTTGAAATTATAATCACAATTAACCCTAAACAAGATTATTAATTATCTTATTAAGCGTGATTACAAGTATAGATTCCCTTTAAACATGCATAAAAGGTGTGATCAAGCAATAAAAAACAAATATCAAGCAACATAATAATAATAAATAATTATAATAATCAATAATTAAAAATAATCATGATAATAAAATTATAATAATCATCATAATAATAATAATAACAATAATCATCATAATAATAATAATTATAGCAATAATAAAATTATAATCATAATCAAAACAATTATAAAAATAATCATAAGTCATGTAAAGCATAATAAAAAGGAAAATTGTAAACTAATAATCCCACCTTTAGTCGGTCTTCCAGAAACAATCCCACCTTTTGAAATTACACAAACAATCCCACCTTTAACATGTATCTTCCACTAACGATCCCTTTGACCTACAACCTGTTAAACAAGTTAATTCTTATTATTATTATTATTAGATTTTTTATCTAAATCTCTTATGGGGCCACCAGTCCACCACCACCCACAAGGCCACCACAGATTACTCCAACCATGCTGTAACCACCCCTAAAACTCAACCTCCGCCCCAAAAACTTGACCCACAGCCCCGAAAAACCTCCACCCAACCTGAAAACTAAACCCTTAGCCCTAAAAAGTAAACCCCGGCAGCCCCAATCACCTCTAAATTCAATTTTTAGCTTAAAATTAAACCCAGAAGCTCCTCTTTAACCACCATCTTTAACCACAAACATATGCGGCAACGACATAGTCATCGAAGCCGATGAATCGATCTTCGTAAGACAAGCAAGGAAATTACAACCACCGATGTTCATAGCCCAGAAACCACAAATTTCTTCGTGGAAAGATCGGCAGAAGGTGACTAGGTGAGAGAGAAGGATCGATTTTGTTCTTAATCTTGATGAGAGCGTCAAGATTCATGAGACCGTACTCCTTGAGGTTGATCTCATAGTTTTTGAGCTCGGGTTTCGAAGGAGTCGAGGTTCTAGCGGTAGATTTGGAAGGTTTTCATTGATATTGGTGGCGGCGATGGTGAGTTGAGGGCTAGGTTGGGTTGCCGGGGAAAACAAGGGCGGCAATGGGGAGGGGAAAGCAGTGGCGGGGGTGGGGCTGTGTCGGGGCTGGAGATGGGGGTTTGGTTTTTTTATTATTATATATTATTATTAAAAATTTGAATAAACCTATTAAAATTCGACACGTGTCTTATAACCTAAGAAAACTGGTTACCAAAGCTATCCAACCGGTCACGAATCATTAATGGAAGATCCATGTTAAAGGTGGGATTGTTTCCGGAATTTCAAAAGGTGGGATTGTTTCTGGAAGACCGACTAAAGGTGGGATTATTAGTTTACATTTATCCTAATAAAAATAGCAAGATCCTAGGCATGATACTAACAAGATTAATAACAAACCCTAGCATGTCACTAAGCAATAAAAATCAAATCTTTAACCCTAACATGATACTAACAATCATAAATATTAGGAAGAACATAAAAGGCATCATAACAATCATATTTGATATTAAAATTACCCTAGACATGATACTAGGAATATCATAATAACAATGTAAACATGAACTCTACATCATAACATCAATAAAACCATTAAAACACTTACTTTGATGCCTCGTACCTCTTTCTAATAACAAAATACACACGTTAGTAACTTCAAGGAAAATAATAATCAAACAAATTAAATTAAATAATTGAAATAGAGATTTGGGACCAAACCCTCAGAAATTAAACCTTTCACGTCTAGGGCGAAGGCAACTTTGAATATGGCTAGGTGTTTCTAGATCTTGTGAATGCGGAATTTTGTATTTAAAAGCAAGTTTAGAAAAAGAAAGAGAGAGGAAAGGATGAATTAATGAATTAGAAGAGAATGAGAATTAAAAAATGATTGTAGGTGAATGAAAACGGAGTTTTTAATACGTTATTTATAGAGAAAATCAGCCAAAAAGATAAATTAACAGAACAAAGTCCTGGTGCAACTGAAACAGAGCTAGCGCCAGGCGCCAATGGTTGGCGCCAAGCGCCAGGCCTAGCTCCAGGCGCCAATGCCTGGAGTCAGGCGCCAGGCCTGTTTTTGACGCGTTTTCAAAAATCAGATAAGTTTTGCCGCAAGGAGGATAAAATCGTATATTTTCCTCAAAAATGCTCTTTGATCTTAATTAAAACTCTGAAAAGTCAACAAAAATCAATTGATCAATGCTAATCTAGAAGACTAAAACCATTCCTAATTGCATTAGGAATGATAAATCATATTAGGCCCTCCCCTAGATCATTGGGCCGCATATAAGACTCAAACCGGGCCCCGTTTAGTAAATTGGCCATAACTTCCTCAATATTCATCGGAATTGAGCTTATAATATATCGTTGGAAATCTCTTATCAAGCCCCATCCAACTACACTACTATTGGACCCATATCATTGACCAACCAAACTGGATTGGCTGTTTTCTTAAAATAAGTTTTCAAAAACAGAGAGAAGAAAAAATTAAATTAAAATTATCCGCAACACTAGACTTTCCACACTTTCGCTTCATTCGATTATGATTCGACGCGAAACGTACTCATCACTGGGTTTGGTTTTGGGGAGACACAAATGGGTGTCTACACACCTGCAAAGTAGTTAGGGTCTACATTTCCCCCCATCCCCCCAAACGGAGCATCGGCCCCATAACCATGGAGTGAAGAGTAGTCCACATAAGTACCATAGGCTCCGGGGGTCGAATACCCTCCTTGGGGGTATTGGAACCAATCGGGAACTAATGCCTCGGGGGGAATAGCCCCTCGGCGTGCATTTTGTTGTCTTGATCTCTTTGAAGCCATTTTATATGTAAAAGGTAGGATTTGAAGCTTTCTCTCTCTAAGGGTTTTGAGAAATTTTGAGAGAAAGTGGTAGAAATTTAGTGGGGATTGTAGAGGAAGGTGTAAGAATGGAGAATATGTAAAAAATTTGGAGTTTTGATGGATGGATTTGAGGAGATTTTGAAAGGAAAGTGAGTTTAAAGGTTTGAAAATGGAGATTTTAGAGAGAGAAAGTGTGAATGAAGAAGAAGAAGTAAGAAGGAAAAAGAAAAGAAAGGAGGAGAAAAGAATTTAAGCCCGGCCAAAAAAAATAGGCGCGCCCGATCGGGCGCGAACTCGAACAAAATTTTCGCCATTTTGCTTGCCGGATCAGGCGAGCTTCGCCCGACATTTCTTTTTACTTCACTCGATTTCTCCAAAAATCCGCCCGATTAGGCGAATTTCCCTTGACTTTTCTTCCTTCCTTGCGCGCCCAATCGGGCGAAATAAAGCTCCGATAAAACTCAAATTGCGCGCCCGATCGGGACTCCTTGCCCGATCGGGCATAATTTTCCTCGATTTTGACCCTTAGGTGCGCGCCCGATTGGGCCCGTACCCAAATCGAAATGCTCTTTTCTTCGGACTTTTTCTCTTTAAATCTCCTTACTTTATGATTTAATACCTGTACAAAAACACTTATGAAAGATAAAATTGCACTCTCCTCACCTCTCTAAAAAAATAAAAATAAAATAAAGGAAAAACTAGTCTAGAAAGCAAGAAATACGGGTTGCCTCCCGTAAAGCGCTGGTTTATCTAGGTCCCGCACGACCCTCTTACCACATTGAAGCTCAAAATGAACAAGAATCGCTTAGGTGAAGTAGTTCCACTGCACCAATCGTAGCCCCCTCATGATATAGCTTGAGTCTTTGTCCATTAACCTTGAACTCATTACCATGTTCATCAAATACCTCCACAGAACCAAATTTGTTAGCCCTTTTGACAGTAAAAGGACCCGACCACCTTGACTTCAACTTTCCTGGGAATAGTTTAAGTCTAGAGTTGAACAACAACACTTTATCACCTTCCTTGAATTCTCTCGGAAGGATCATCTTGTCGTGCCATCTCTTTGTCTTCTCCTTGTAGACACGAGCACTATCATAGGCCGTCAACCTAAACACATCGAGTTGGTTAAGTTGAAGTAACCTCTTTTCTCCCGCTAATTTGGCATCCAAATTGAGCTCCTTAATAGCCCAATATGCCTTGTATTCTAATTCCACCGGAAGATGACATGCTTTACCGTACACGAGTCTATATGGAGCAGTACCTATTGGGGTCTTAAACGCAGTTCTGTATGCCCAAAGGGTGTCATCCAAATTATCGCTCCAATCTTTCCTTGATTTTGCCACCACCTTCTATAGAATGGCCTTGATCTCACGGTTGGAAACTTCAACTTGGCCACTAGTTTGGGGATGGTAGGCTAAACCTGTCCTATGGTAAACACCATATTTAGCTTTTTGAGGAGGGTGTCTAACTTTCGCTCATGAAAGTGAGATCCTCCATCACTGATTATAGATCTAGGCACTCCAAATCTCGGAAAGATAGTCTTCTTGAAAAGTCTGTGGACCACCTTGGCATCATTAGTAGGAGTAGCAATGGCCTCAACCCACTTGGATACATAATCAACGGCGACAAGTATATAGCGGTTCCCGTTTGAAGACAGGAACGGTCCCATGTAATCAACACCCCAAAAATCGGAAATTTCAACTTCTAAGATTCCAGTTTGAGGCATATCATGCCGCCGCGAAATGTTTCCAGTCCTCTGGCAAGAGTCACAAGCCTGCACAAAAGTGTTAGCATCCTTAAACATAGTAGGCCAATAGAAACCTGACTCATTAATTTTGGCCACCGTTTTTGTGGGGCCATGATGTCCTCCATATGGTGAGGTGTGGCAACTAGTAAGAACACCGTGAACTTCCCATTCGGGAACACACCTGCGAAATAATCCATCTGCACACTCACGAAACAAAAAAAATATCATCCCAAAAATAATGTTTAACATCAGAAAGGAATTTCTTTTTCTATTGGTAGGACAAGTCAGGAGGTAGGGTACCACCCACTAAATAATTAGCAAAGTCAGCATACCAAGGGTGTTGCTCTACAACTGCATACAGGTTGCCATCAGGGAAAGAATCATCTATAGGAAGAGAATCCTTACCCTCATCATACCTGATACGTGACAACTGGTCTGCCACTATGTTCTCTGCTCCCTTTTTATCTTTTATCTCAATATTGAAATCCTGTAGCAAAATAACCCAACGGAGTAGCCGAGGCTTTGATTCCGCCTTTCAGAACTGCATGGTCAGTAAAAACAATGACTTTAGAACGAACAAGATATGATCTAAATTTTTCTAAAGCATATATGACAGCAAGAAACTCCTTCTCCGTAGTGGCATAGTTGACTTGGGCTTCATCCAAAGTTTTGCTTGCATAATAAATAGCATGCAAAACTTTGTTCTTTCTCTGTCCGAGCACGGCTCCTAGTGCAAAGTCACTTGCATCACACATAATCTCGAAAGGTAGATTCCAATCGGGAGCACATATGATGGGTGCCGATATCAAAGCCTGCTTAATCCTGTTAAAAGCCTCAAGACACTTGTCAGTAAAAATAAAAGGGGCATTCTTGAGTAAAAGCTGAGTCAGTGGTTTAGAAATTTTAGAAAAGTCTTTGATAAAGCAACGATAAAACCCCGCATGACCTAAGAAACTTCTAACTCCCTTAACATTAACTGGGGGAGGTAATTGCTCAATCACTGAAATCTTAGGTTTATCTACTTGTATGCACTTGTTAGATACAATGTGACCTAGAACTACTCCCTCTGTCACCATAAAGTGACATTTCTCCCAGTTTAGCACCAAATTTCATTCTTCACATCGTTTCAAAATTTTAGCGAGATTTATTAAACATGCATCAAATGAAGAACCATACACGCTAAAATCATCCATAAAGACTTCCATAATAGACTCAATGAAATCAGAAAAAATGCTCATCATGCAACGTTGAAAGGTAGCGGGGGCATTACATAAACCAAAGGGCATCCTACGATACGCAAAAGTACCATAAGGTCATGTAAAGGTAGTCTTTTCTTGATCTTTAGGGTGAATTGGAATTTGGAAAAATCCCGAATACCCATCCAAATAGCAAAAGAACTTATGGTTAGCTAACCTCTCAAGCATTTGATCTATAAAGGGGAGGGGGAAGTGGTCCTTTTTAGTGGCGATATTTAGTCTACGATAATCAATGCACATACGTCACCCTGTAACAGTTCTAGTGGGGATTAATTCATTTTTTTCATTTGTAATCACAGTCATCCCACCTTTTTTAGGCACTACCTGCACAGGACTTACCCACTTGTAGTCAGAAATAGGATAGATAATACCTGCATCAAGTAACTTCATGACCTCTTTCTTGACTACTTCCTGCATATTAGGATTCAATCTTCTCTGGGGTTGAATGCAGGGCTTATAGTTATCTTCTAAATGTATCATGTGCATACAAAAATCAGGGCTAATACCCTTGAGATCATCAATATTGTACCCAATTGCTCTCTTATGGGTTTGAAGAACCCTAGAAGTTGGGAAGTTTGTAGGTCATCAAGTGTAATACTGATGATCACGGGGTATAGTTCCTGCTCATCTAGAAAAATATATTTTAAGTGAGAAGGGAGAGGTTTTAGTTTAGGGTTTCTTAACCTCTGTAGGTTTCGATTCCTGAACTAAATTTACTACCTTCATTGTCTCCTTGGGGTCTAACTCTTTTAGGGAAAGAGCTCTTTCAATATCATGTACTTCATTACCCCAGACGCTTGCATTATCTACAGATAAATTCCCACAAAGAATTTCCTCCAAGGGATCCCTTGCAAGAACTTGTGGCAAGCTATCATCACAAATATCATCCATTATATTAATTACATCAGTAAGAAAACAATTTTCCTCTAGCATAGGTCCTTTCAAAACTTTCCCTAAATTAAAAGTAACATTATCGTCACCAACAGAAAGGGTTAGTTTAGTATGGAGTAAAGGCCTACCTAATATAATAGGAATTTGTGTGCCCTCAGCCATGTATAAAACAACAAAATTAACAAGGATAAAAAATTTACCAACTCTGACAGGGACATCCTCTAAAATACCTAGAGGGTATTTTACAGAACGATCTGCCATTTGCAAAGTTATATTAGTAACTTTTAAATCACCCATATTAAGTTTAGCACAAATAGACGATGGCCTAACACTGACACTAGCACCCAAATCACACAAAGCTTTATCAATAAAAACATTCCCTATATGACAAGGGATAAAAAACTACCAGGATCCTTTTGTTTAGGGTAATTTTACCCCGCCACGTGGTCCAATCAGAGGATGACACGTGTCAGCCTCAGAATGGCCCAAAGTGGACCAATCCCTGCTTGACACGTGTCACTCCAGAAATTAAGGGAAAAAGGCGGCCTTCAAGCCCAAATCCCGAGAAAGCCGCAAAACGGCGCGGCCCACCAATGATTAGGGTTCAGTGACCTATTCAGGGGCACAAATCCCAAAGACCCTATAAATAAGGAGATGTCCCTCATTTTGAGGACACGTTTTTCCATTTATTACACTTGCATTCTCTCACATCAGAGAAGCACCTGAGCTTGAAATCCGAGCAGATACCCACCTAAATTTCCGTTCTCTTTATTCCATTTCAAGTTACTTACTTGACCGTCGGAGGCGGAGCTCCAACCACCCGGAGTCTCCGTTATTTTGCAGGTACAGCTCAGCGGGATCAGACTTCGTGTTGTAACTCTCCCGAGGGACAAAAAAACCCAAAACATTTGGCGCCGTCTGTGGGGAGAGTACCTCGAAGATGGTTCAAGAGTCTGTACCACCTCCTAACCGTCTGGGCGAAGACCCAGAGGTCTTTACAGACCATGAGGATGAAGATCCTCAGGTCGAAACCTTTACAGCCGAAGACGGCTCTCTCAGAATCAAGCGCATCCGGCCCAGAGAGACTATGGAGCAGGGTGCCTCCCAGGCGGGCGCAAGTAGACCCCCTGGGCAGCCGGAAGGGGAAACCCAAACGGCAGCTGGATCAGCGCCTGTAACCCGAGACGAGCTCATGAGATTCATGACAAGTTTCAAGGGTGAAATTAAATAGCTGATCACCCAGAGCCGGGCTGGCCCAAGTAGAGGTCAGTCGGCCAAGAAGACTCCTCTGGAAAAGGGGAAGTCAGTCAAAGATCGGCAGCCCACTCCTCATCCAAAGGAAAAGGCAGCCGGGACCATTGATTGGTCCAAAATTCTTCTTCCCAAGGGGAATAACAATAACTCCCGCCGGACTCAATAGCCGGTGACAAGTAAGAAGTCATCTCTTGATGCCCGGGAGATAATCAACCGGAAGAGAAATCAGCAGCTGTCTGAGTCGGCTTCTACGTCGAACTTTCCTGACAGCTTTAACAATACCTTTATCGGGAATGCATCTTCCTTGCATGAGAGTCAGACAGGCGGTAATACCGTCCATTCTGGCCCTCATATGATTGGAGCTGTACCGTATGTGCCTACTCAGGTCTACGGCCAATATCCCCCTCATTTCATGCAGCCGGCCCTCTTTGGAGGTCAGGCGGCATATCCAAATGTCCAGCCATTGGACTGGCAGCTTCATCTGCTGCGCCTGGGTGAACAACCTTCTGCGTTCACCCGGGAGATAACCAAGGCTGCCCAACCGGCCAAGGTTAAGAATGTGTTGGTTGGTACCTATGATGGTACCACCAACCCGGAAGACCACCTTATGGCTTACACCAACCTCATGTATCTGCAGGGGTTGGATGATGCCACTTGGTGTCGGTGCTTCCCGGCTACATTGAAGGGCATTGCCCAACAATGGTTTGGCAACTTGCCAGCTGGATCCATCGATAGCTTCAGGAAGCTCGCCTTCCTGTTTGCTTCCAACTTCTCAATGAACATCCCTACTAAGAAAACAAGCCTTGATTTGAGCACTGTTAACCAGGGAGAGAGAGAAGGGTTGCGCTCCTATGTCAGGCGGTTCAATCTGATCAGAATTCAAATTCAAGGACTGTCTGACGAGGTAGCTTTTACAGACTTCTTCAAGGGTCTGAGAGACGGGTCGACTTTTAAGTTCGACCTAGTCAGAAAAGGGGCTTTCACCTTACAGGCGGCCCTAAGGGAGGCGGAAAGCTACATCCAAGCTACCGACCTCTGCTCGCCTAGTAACCAGTCGGACTCTAAGAAGTCCGACAAATAGAAAGACAGCTGGTCTGCTCAGCCGGTCAAAAATAAAGAAGAGAGCAAGAAAAGAAAAGAAGTCTGGGCGGTTACTGACTCTGACCAGCCGTCCCAGAAGAAAAAGAAAGAGTTTAAACCGTACATCCCCAAGTACGAGTTTAACAAAGACTACAACTCCATCCTCATGGAGATAAAGGACCGGCTGTCCATTGAGAAGCCGAATCCTATGAAGAGCTCTGTCCAGTCACGGAACAAAAATAAATTCTGTCAGTTCCATGGAGGTCGGCCATGATACCAACGACTGCTTCAGTCTTCAGCGGGCGTTGGACCGTCTGGCTGACAAAGGGCTGTTGAAGTCCTACATTTCTAAGTCCCCAGCCGGGGCAAAAAAGAAAAGCAAGGGTCAGTCCTCCAAGACTACCCCCCAGCCTGCTAGTAGCTCAGATACCGACAAGGAGCCGGTCTACACAATAGCAGGCGGGTTCTCCTGTGGTTGCCCTACCATCCGAGGCACCAAGAGCCATCTTCGAAAGATGGACAAGGATGATGATGAGCAGGCGTCTGCAAGCACCTCCTTCCCAGACGTCTTGTTACTGAGAAGGATAGGGGCAGCGTCCGCCGTCCGCATGATGACCCGGTTTTCATTGAATGTAAGGTTGCCAACCAGCTGGTTGGACGGATCCTTATTGACACCGAGAGCTTATCAGACATCATCAGCCTCCGGTGCCTGCAAAAGCTGAAATACAATGTCAGCAATATGCATCCGGTCACCCACCCCTTGGTTGGTTTTGGGGATGGGATGGTCTACCCACCCGGAAGAATTGACTTACCCATCCGGCTGGGAGAGAAGGGCCAAGGACGACACATTGTTGTCAGATTCTTGGTCGTTGAGGAGTTGACCGCCTACAACATTATCCTTGGCAGGCCAACCCTCAACGTAGCCAAGGCAGTAATCATCCCATCTCTCATGCTCATCAAGTATGAGAGGGATGATGGCACTGTTGGTTCCCTGAATGGGGATCAGAAGACGGCTCGAGAGTGCTATCTTTCAGCCGTCAGAGACACTGTAACCCCAGGCGGCCAGGAACCAATAGACCTTGACAATGTCAAGGATGCTGACCCAGCACCCGCCCCACCAGTAGCCGGAAAGAAAAGAAAGGCACCTCTGCTGGTGGAGGTGAAGAAGGAGAAAAAATGGCAAAACACAAGGGATATGTTTAAGTCTAATTCTATACAGGAAATCCACCAAGAATTAAACAAAAACTAAGATTAATCAATTAAGAATCCACCTAATTAATCAATCCAAACGAATGTTTTAACTAAAACAAGCAAAACAGCAATTGATCGCAATCAACCAAAACTCAAGTATGCAACTTAAGAAATAAATCTGAATATTAATCTATGTATCCTTATTTGTGTGTTTACAGCCCTATTTATAAGACTTAGTTTACCTAGGAAGATTAGGACAAGTCCCTAATTCAATCCTAATTAAACTAGAATTCTAACTTGCTTGAAGAGCAAGCACCTTGGAGCACAAGCATATGCCAATCTCCTTGGAGAACAAGCACACGCCTAAACTGATTTATTTTGCTAACTAACTGATTTTAAAAGCAACTAAATAATGATTAAAGATCCTAATGCTTGAACCAAGAAAAACCCTTTCAAGTGAAAGGTAAAAACTTGTAAGCAAAATCTAAGTAAAGAAAATTCAAGAAAGTTCAAGAAAGTGAACTAGACTCCAAGAAAAGTCACTAAGCAAACCGTGGCTTTGCTTTGATATCCAAGAAAGTGTCCATGCAATGCTTGGCTTGAATCAATGTTTAGGGACAAGCTATCTTGAT
The DNA here is from genome assembly GCF_948465745.1 of Chenopodium album. Classification (NCBI taxonomy): domain Eukaryota; kingdom Viridiplantae; phylum Streptophyta; class Magnoliopsida; order Caryophyllales; family Amaranthaceae; genus Chenopodium; species Chenopodium album. The sequence continues at coordinate 39,017,732 of NC_137834.1, read as the reverse complement.
GCATGATAAGCAAATCTTCGAAGTTCTCCATGCTTAGACTTGCATCATCCTCCTCTTCTTCGAAAGAATTTGTCCTCAAATCTCGAAGTTCTTCATCAGGAATATACTTAGCCAAATCGCCAACATTGAATGTAGCACTAACTCCATATTCTCCCGGAAGTTCTAACTTATAAGCATTGTCATTGATCTTCTCAATAATCTTGAAAGGACCTTCACTTCTAGGCATCAACTTATTCTTGCGTTTTCCTGGAAATCTTTCCTTTCTCAAATGTAACCATACCAAGTCTCCAACAGTGTAACTTTGTTGCTTTCTATGCTTGTTTGCTCTAGCTTTGTACATGTCATTTACTTTCTCTATTCTTGTTCGAACTTGAGCATGTAATTTCAGCATACTCTTCAACTTAGACTCGGCATCTTTGTGAATTAACTCACCCTTAGGCAATGGAACAAGATCAATTGGAAGTTTCGGATTGACTCCATAAACTACCTCAAAGGGACTATGTTTGGTAGCATATGTAGGTGATCTATTATAAGCAAACTCCGCATGAGCTAACTTGATGTCCCAATCCTTTTGTGTCTTACTCACTAACCCACGCAAAAGCGCACCAAGAGTACGATTAGTAACCTTGGTTTGTCCATCAGTTTGTGGATGGTAAGATGTACTAAAGAGCAATTTAGTTCCCACAAGCTTCCATAGAGACTTCCAAAAGAAACTCATGAACTTTGTATCTCGATCACTCACAATAGTTTTCGGAATTCCATGCAATCTAACAATCTCTTTGAAGTATAATTCCGCCACTTTCATAGCATCATCCACTTTGTGACAAGGAACAAAATGAGCCATCTTAGAGAACCTATCCACAACAACCATAATAGAGTCTTTCCCCCGTTGTGTTCTCGGCAATCCCACAATAAAATCCATAGAAATATCTTCCCAAGGTGAATCTGGAACAGGTAAAGGAGTATACAAGCCTTGATGAAAAGTAGCCTTCGCTTTTTGACAAGTTGCACACCTAGAAATAACTAGTTGCACATCCGTGAGCATCTTAGGCCAATAGAAGTGTTCTTGTAACATACTCAAGGTCTTTGTAATGCCAAAGTGACCAGCAATTCCTCCCCCATGAGCTTCTCTAACAACTAGCTCTCTAATAGAACACTTAGGAAGACAAAGTCGATTTCCTTTGAAAAGAAAACCATCATGCAGCAAATAAGAACCCACGGCTCCTTTAGAACACTCTTCAATCAATGTAGCAAAATCATCATCACCTTTGTAGTATTCTTTGATCAATTCAAAACCAAGTAGCTTGCTATTTAGAATTCCAATCAAAGTGTATCTTCTAGATAATGCATCAGCCACAACATTCGATTTCCCTTCTTTGTACCTTGAAGAAAAATTAAATGATTGTAAAAATTCAACCCATGTAGCATGTCTAGGATTGAGCTTTTGTTGTCCATGTATGTACTTCAATGCTTCATGATCAGAATGCAACACAAAGTGATTAGGTCGGAGATAATGACTCCAATGATCTAAAGCTCTAACAATGGCATAGAACTCTTTATCATAAGTAGAATAGTTCAATCGAGCTCCTCCCAATTTCTCACTGAAATATGCAATAGGCCTCTTCTTTTGGAGTAAAACTGCTCCAATTCCAACTCCACTAGCATCGGTTTCAACTTCAAAAGGACTTGAGAAATCTGGTAACGCAAGTATAGGTGCTTCACATAGCTTCTTTTTTACCAACTCAAACGCACTTTGAGCTTCTTTAGTCCATTCGAATTTACCCTTGTCCTTCTTCAAACATTCGGTCATAGGCGCCACAATACTTGAGAAATTCTTGACAAATCTTCTATAGAATGAAGCTAGACCATGAAAAGACCTTTCTTCACTCATATTAGTAGGAATAGGCCAAGTTTTAATAGCCTCTACTTTCAAATGATCAATTGAAACTCCATCTTTTGATACAACATAACCAAGAAAAGTAACACTAGGCACTAAGAAGTAGCATTTTTCAAGCTTAGCATAGAGTTTCTTCTCTCTTAACACTTCAAACACACTTGTTAGATGATTTAGATGATCATGCAAATTTTTAGAGTATATCAGAATATCATCTAAATAAACAACAACAAACTTGCCAAGGAAAGGTTTAAGTACCTCATGCATCAACCTCATGAAAGTGCTAGGTGCATTAGTGAGTCCAAACGGCATCACCAACCATTCATACAACCCTAACTTAGTCTTGAATGCTGTTTTCCACTCATCTCCTTCTCTCATTCGAATTTGATGATAACCACTCATAAGATCAATCTTAGAAAACAACTTTGAACCATGTAGTTCATCAAGTAGATCATCTAATCTTGGAATAGGAAATCGGTATTTGATAGTGATGTTATTCACACTCCTACTATCAATACACATGCGCCAACTCCCATCTTTCTTTGGGACAAGTAAAGTAGGCACGGCACAAGGGCTCATACTTTCCCTCACGTATCCTCTAGTCATAAGCTCTTCAATTTGCCTTTGCATCTCCTTTGTTTCTTCCGGATTACTTCTATAGGCTGCCTTATTAGGTAAGGGTGCTCCCGGAATCAAGTCAATTTGATGCTCTATCCCACGAATAGGAGGTAGTCCCGGAGGTAATTCCTTAGGAAAGACATCCTTGAATTCTTCTAAAACAGATTCCAATTCATACGGCCTCTTTGCTTGTTTATCTTGATCAATTCGAATCTCATTAGAAACAAGTATATATACCACATTGTTGCTGCAAATCTCTTTTTCTAATTCCCTCTCACTAATCAAATAAGAATTCTTCGAATTAGAGGTAACATTAGAAGACTTGTTGCATATTAAAGGTTTTAAAGCAACCGGTCTCTCTTTTTCTCCTTTTCTCACAACATACACATTAGTCCTTCCATCAAACTTCACAAATCTATCATATTGCCAAGGACGGCCTAATAGTATATGACAAGCATCCATAGGACAAACATCACACAAAACTTTATCATGAAATTTACCAATTGAAAAGGAGATTAAGGCTTGTTTAGTTACCTTAACATCACTCGAATTATTAAGCCAATGAAGCTTATAAGGGCTTGGATGTTCAGTAATTGGCCACTTCAATTTGTCTACCAAAGTAGTAGATACCACATTAGTGCAACTCCCCGTGTCTATGATCATGTCACACAACCTATCTTCTACCTTGCACCTTGTAAGAAAGATTTTCTCCCTTTGATTGTTTTCCATAGGTACGGTTTTAGAGTGTAGCGCCCTTCTTAGAACCAAACTTTGACCATGAGTCTCGGGATCAATTTCGTCAACATGCCCCTCCTCTTCTTCAAAGTTTTCCTCTTCGTTCTTTTCTTCATAGTCACTACCCTGCTCACACTTAGCTTGTTCTTGTTCCCACTCTTGAGCAGTCATTACTCTTTTTGATGGACAATTAGTTGCAATGTGACCAACACTACCACACTTGAAGCACTTCCTATCTTCAACAAGCTTTTTAGGAGCTTCAAATTTTGATTTAGTCTCCTTGTAGTTCGAACTAGAACCACTTTTCTCCAAGCTGTTCTTCTCAAAAGGTTTAGCGAAACCCTTTACAAAGGACTTAGTGTACGTCCCTTTCTTCCCCTTTATCTGTTTTTCAACTTTCAAAGCTACCTTGCAAACATCCTCAAAGGACCAATATTGTTGCAATTCAACTTTTTCAGCAATATTATCATTCAACCCCGAAATAAATCTAGCAATCTTATGCTCAACAATCTCTTCTAAGCCACATAGCATGCATAACTTTTCAAATTCACCAATATAATTCTCAACAGTCATAGAATTTTGTTTAAAAAGTTGCATCTTAAGATAAACATCTTGAATATAATCACTAGGTACGAACCTTTTTTTCATGTGCTTCTTGAGTTGTTCCCAAGTTGAGATTCTTGCACGCCCCTCCTTATGCCTCTTCTTCTTTAGATTATCATACCAAAGACTAGCATAACCGGTCAGTTTCAATTCAGCCAATTTGCATCTTTTCCTTTCATCATACTCCTTGTAATCAAATAGTGTCTCGGCCCTTCTAATCCACTCAAGGTATTTTTCAGGTTCATTCATACTCCCATTGAATTCGGGAAGATCTAATCTAAGGTTCCTATCATCATCCTTTGGTCGATCTCTCCTCCTAGGCCTTGGTGATTCATCACTTGAGGAATAATTATTTCGTGGCCTCCTTGGGTTCCTCCTTGGTTGTTCTTCCTCACTTGAACCAGAATTAGGGTTAGAATTCCCTTTCCTTGAAGAATCTCCAGCAAGAGTATCAAGCCTTTTTAATATCTCATCCATCCTTGCTGCCAACTCGTCAATTCGCCTATCTCTTCTAAGATTTTGAGCCTGTTCTAAGGTTAATCCCCTTGGAACTTGTGGAACCTCCTCGTCACTCATGATTCCTACACAAACCAAGTCAGTTTATGCAAAAATCTTGATTAAAAGATCGAATCTTGAAGGAAAACTAGGCAACACAAAAACCGGACTCCCATCCGCAAATCAGTGCACAAACACCAAAAGTTTGAGGCTGTGTAGAACGCGTTACTCAACTAAAAGTTATGAAATTTTATATGGTGATAGCTGGACGTTTTTTGAGTTCAATCCAAAAAGAATCACGCAAAAATTCCCAGCCAATTGTTCCCAGTTTAATTTTTTCCGAAGTTGCGCAAACCTGCTCTGATACCAAAGATGATGTGAATTATTGATCCGAAAATCAACAAAACACAAGGGATATGTTTAAGTCTAATCCTATACAGGAAATCCACCAAGAATTAAACAAAAACTAAGATTAATCAATTAAGAATCCACCTAATTAATCAATCCAAACGAATGTTTTAACTAAAACAAGCAAAACAGCAATTGATCGCAATCAACCAAAACTCAAGTATGCAACTTAAGAAATAAATCTGAATATTAATCTATGTATCCTTATTTGTGTGTTTACAGCCCTATTTATAAGACTTAGTTTACCTAGGAAGATTAGGACAAGTCCCTAATTCAATCCTAATTAAACTAGAATTCTAACTTGCTTGAAGAGCAAGCACCTTGGAGCACAAGCATATGCCAATCTCCTTGGAGAACAAGCACACGCCTAAACTGATTTATTTTGCTAACTAACTGATTTTAAAAGCAACTAAATAATGATTAAAGATCCTAATGCTTGAACCAAGAAAAACCCTTTCAAGTGAAAGGTAAAAACTTGTAAGCAAAATCTAAGTAAAGAAAATTCAAGAAAGTTCAAGAAAGTGAACTAGACTCCAAGAAAAGTCACTAAGCAAACCGTGGCTTTGCTTTGATATCCAAGAAAGTGTCCATGCAATGCTTGGCTTGAATCAATGTTTAGGGACAAGCTATCTTGATGCATGATAAGCAAATCTTCGAAGTTCTCCATGCTTAGACTTGCATCATCCTCCTCTTCTTCGAAAGAATTTGTCCTCAAATCTCGAAGTTCTTCATCAGGAATATACTTAGCCAAATCGCCAACATTGAATGTAGCACTAACTCCATATTCTCCCGGAAGTTCTAACTTATAAGCATTGTCATTGATCTTCTCAATAATCTTGAAAGGACCTTCACTTCTAGGCATCAACTTATTCTTGCGTTTTCCTGGAAATCTTTCCTTTCTCAAATGTAACCATACCAAGTCTCCAACAGTGTAACTTTGTTGCTTTCTATGCTTGTTTGCTCTAGCTTTGTACATGTCATTTACTTTCTCTATTCTTGTTCGAACTTGAGCATGTAATTTCAGCATACTCTTCAACTTAGACTCGGCATCTTTGTGAATTAACTCACCCTTAGGCAATGGAACAAGATCAATTGGAAGTTTCGGATTGACTCCATAAACTACCTCAAAGGGACTATGTTTGGTAGCATATGTAGGTGATCTATTATAAGCAAACTCCGCATGAGCTAACTTGATGTCCCAATCCTTTTGTGTCTTACTCACTAACCCACGCAAAAGCGCACCAAGAGTACGATTAGTAACCTTGGTTTGTCCATCAGTTTGTGGATGGTAAGATGTACTAAAGAGCAATTTAGTTCCCACAAGCTTCCATAGAGACTTCCAAAAGAAACTCATGAACTTTGTATCTCGATCACTCACAATAGTTTTCGGAATTCCATGCAATCTAACAATCTCTTTGAAGTATAATTCCGCCACTTTCATAGCATCATCCACTTTGTGACAAGGAACAAAATGAGCCATCTTAGAGAACCTATCCACAACAACCATAATAGAGTCTTTCCCCCGTTGTGTTCTCGGCAATCCCACAATAAAATCCATAGAAATATCTTCCCAAGGTGAATCTGGAACAGGTAAAGGAGTATACAAGCCTTGATGAAAAGTAGCCTTCGCTTTTTGACAAGTTGCACACCTAGAAATAACTAGTTGCACATCCGTGAGCATCTTAGGCCAATAGAAGTGTTCTTGTAACATACTCAAGGTCTTTGTAATGCCAAAGTGACCAGCAATTCCTCCCCCATGAGCTTCTCTAACAACTAGCTCTCTAATAGAACACTTAGGAAGACAAAGTCGATTTCCTTTGAAAAGAAAACCATCATGCAGCAAATAAGAACCCACGGCTCCTTTAGAACACTCTTCAATCAATGTAGCAAAATCATCATCACCTTTGTAGTATTCTTTGATCAATTCAAAACCAAGTAGCTTGCTATTTAGAATTCCAATCAAAGTGTATCTTCTAGATAATGCATCAGCCACAACATTCGATTTCCCTTCTTTGTACCTTGAAGAAAAATTAAATGATTGTAAAAATTCAACCCATGTAGCATGTCTAGGATTGAGCTTTTGTTGTCCATGTATGTACTTCAATGCTTCATGATCAGAATGCAACACAAAGTGATTAGGTCGGAGATAATGACTCCAATGATCTAAAGCTCTAACAATGGCATAGAACTCTTTATCATAAGTAGAATAGTTCAATCGAGCTCCTCCCAATTTCTCACTGAAATATGCAATAGGCCTCTTCTTTTGGAGTAAAACTGCTCCAATTCCAACTCCACTAGCATCGGTTTCAACTTCAAAAGGACTTGAGAAATCTGGTAACGCAAGTATAGGTGCTTCACATAGCTTCTTTTTTACCAACTCAAACGCACTTTGAGCTTCTTTAGTCCATTCGAATTTACCCTTGTCCTTCTTCAAACATTCGGTCATAGGCGCCACAATACTTGAGAAATTCTTGACAAATCTTCTATAGAATGAAGCTAGACCATGAAAAGACCTTTCTTCACTCATATTAGTAGGAATAGGCCAAGTTTTAATAGCCTCTACTTTCAAATGATCAATTGAAACTCCATCTTTTGATACAACATAACCAAGAAAAGTAACACTAGGCACTAAGAAGTAGCATTTTTCAAGCTTAGCATAGAGTTTCTTCTCTCTTAACACTTCAAACACACTTGTTAGATGATTTAGATGATCATGCAAATTTTTAGAGTATATCAGAATATCATCTAAATAAACAACAACAAACTTGCCAAGGAAAGGTTTAAGTACCTCATGCATCAACCTCATGAAAGTGCTAGGTGCATTAGTGAGTCCAAACGGCATCACCAACCATTCATACAACCCTAACTTAGTCTTGAATGCTGTTTTCCACTCATCTCCTTCTCTCATTCGAATTTGATGATAACCACTCATAAGATCAATCTTAGAAAACAACTTTGAACCATGTAGTTCATCAAGTAGATCATCTAATCTTGGAATAGGAAATCGGTATTTGATAGTGATGTTATTCACACTCCTACTATCAATACACATGCGCCAACTCCCATCTTTCTTTGGGACAAGTAAAGTAGGCACGGCACAAGGGCTCATACTTTCCCTCACGTATCCTCTAGTCATAAGCTCTTCAATTTGCCTTTGCATCTCCTTTGTTTCTTCCGGATTACTTCTATAGGCTGCCTTATTAGGTAAGGGTGCTCCCGGAATCAAGTCAATTTGATGCTCTATCCCACGAATAGGAGGTAGTCCCGGAGGTAATTCCTTAGGAAAGACATCCTTGAATTCTTCTAAAACAGATTCCAATTCATACGGCCTCTTTGCTTGTTTATCTTGATCAATTCGAATCTCATTAGAAACAAGTATATATACCACATTGTTGCTGCAAATCTCTTTTTCTAATTCCCTCTCACTAATCAAATAAGAATTCTTCGAATTAGAGGTAACATTAGAAGACTTGTTGCATATTAAAGGTTTTAAAGCAACCGGTCTCTCTTTTTCTCCTTTTCTCACAACATACACATTAGTCCTTCCATCAAACTTCACAAATCTATCATATTGCCAAGGACGGCCTAATAGTATATGACAAGCATCCATAGGACAAACATCACACAAAACTTTATCATGAAATTTACCAATTGAAAAGGAGATTAAGGCTTGTTTAGTTACCTTAACATCACTCGAATTATTAAGCCAATGAAGCTTATAAGGGCTTGGATGTTCAGTAATTGGCCACTTCAATTTGTCTACCAAAGTAGTAGATACCACATTAGTGCAACTCCCCGTGTCTATGATCATGTCACACAACCTATCTTCTACCTTGCACCTTGTAAGAAAGATTTTCTCCCTTTGATTGTTTTCCATAGGTACGGTTTTAGAGTGTAGCGCCCTTCTTAGAACCAAACTTTGACCATGAGTCTCGGGATCAATTTCGTCAACATGCCCCTCCTCTTCTTCAAAGTTTTCCTCTTCGTTCTTTTCTTCATAGTCACTACCCTGCTCACACTTAGCTTGTTCTTGTTCCCACTCTTGAGCAGTCATTACTCTTTTTGATGGACAATTAGTTGCAATGTGACCAACACTACCACACTTGAAGCACTTCCTATCTTCAACAAGCTTTTTAGGAGCTTCAAATTTTGATTTAGTCTCCTTGTAGTTCGAACTAGAACCACTTTTCTCCAAGCTGTTCTTCTCAAAAGGTTTAGCGAAACCCTTTACAAAGGACTTAGTGTACGTCCCTTTCTTCCCCTTTATCTGTTTTTCAACTTTCAAAGCTACCTTGCAAACATCCTCAAAGGACCAATATTGTTGCAATTCAACTTTTTCAGCAATATTATCATTCAACCCCGAAATAAATCTAGCAATCTTATGCTCAACAATCTCTTCTAAGCCACATAGCATGCATAACTTTTCAAATTCACCAATATAATTCTCAACAGTCATAGAATTTTGTTTAAAAAGTTGCATCTTAAGATAAACATCTTGAATATAATCACTAGGTACGAACCTTTTTTTCATGTGCTTCTTGAGTTGTTCCCAAGTTGAGATTCTTGCACGCCCCTCCTTATGCCTCTTCTTCTTTAGATTATCATACCAAAGACTAGCATAACCGGTCAGTTTCAATTCAGCCAATTTGCATCTTTTCCTTTCATCATACTCCTTGTAATCAAATAGTGTCTCGGCCCTTCTAATCCACTCAAGGTATTTTTCAGGTTCATTCATACTCCCATTGAATTCGGGAAGATCTAATCTAAGGTTCCTATCATCATCCTTTGGTCGATCTCTCCTCCTAGGCCTTGGTGATTCATCACTTGAGGAATAATTATTTCGTGGCCTCCTTGGGTTCCTCCTTGGTTGTTCTTCCTCACTTGAACCAGAATTAGGGTTAGAATTCCCTTTCCTTGAAGAATCTCCAGCAAGAGTATCAAGCCTTTTTAATATCTCATCCATCCTTGCTGCCAACTCGTCAATTCGCCTATCTCTTCTAAGATTTTGAGCCTGTTCTAAGGTTAATCCCCTTGGAACTTGTGGAACCTCCTCGTCACTCATGATTCCTACACAAACCAAGTCAGTTTATGCAAAAATCTTGATTAAAAGATCGAATCTTGAAGGAAAACTAGGCAACACAAAAACCGGACTCCCATCCGCAAATCAGTGCACAAACACCAAAAGTTTGAGGCTGTGTAGAACGCGTTACTCAACTAAAAGTTATGAAATTTTATATGGTGATAGCTGGACGTTTTTTGAGTTCAATGCAAAAAGAATCACGCAAAAATTCCCAGCCAATTGTTCCCAGTTTAATTTTTTCCGAAGTTGCGCAAACCTGCTCTGATACCAAAGATGATGTGAATTATTGATCCGAAAATCAACAAAACACAAGGGATATGTTTAAGTCTAATTCTATACAGGAAATCCACCAAGAATTAAACAAAAACTAAGATTAATCAATTAAGAATCCACCTAATTAATCAATCCAAACGAATGTTTTAACTAAAACAAGCAAAACAGCAATTGATCGCAATCAACCAAAACTCAAGTATGCAACTTAAGAAATAAATCTGAATATTAATCTATGTATCCTTATTTGTGTGTTTACAGCCCTATTTATAAGACTTAGTTTACCTAGGAATATTAGGACAAGTCCCTAATTCAATCCTAATTAAACTAGAATTCTAACTTGCTTGAAGAGCAAGCACCTTGGAGCACAAGCATATGCCAATCTCCTTGGAGAACAAGCACACGCCTAAACTGATTTATTTTGCTAACTAACTGATTTTAAAAGCAACTAAATAATGATTAAAGATCCTAATGCTTGAACCAAGAAAAACCCTTTCAAGTGAAAGGTAAAAACTTGTAAGCAAAATCTAAGTAAAGAAAATTCAAGAAAGTTCAAGAAAGTGAACTAGACTCCAAGAAAAGTCACTAAGCAAACCGTGGCTTTGCTTTGATATCCAAGAAAGTGTCCATGCAATGCTTGGCTTGAATCAATGTTTAGGGACAAGCTATCTTGATGCATGATAAGCAAATCTTCGAAGTTCTCCATGCTTAGACTTGCATCACATTAGATACCCCTGTGGAAGAAAGATCAAGAGAAGACGGCCTTCGTCACTGATCAGGGGTTATTCTGTTATACTGTGATGTCGTTTGGCTTGAAAAATGCGCCTGCCACTTTCCAACGGATGATTAATACGGTCTTCATTAATCAGATTGGGAGGAATGTGGAGGCGTACATTGATGACATGATAGTCAAATCCAAGCTACAGACGGATCACCTTGCTGATCTCCGAGAAACATTCACCACCCTCAGGCGGCACAAAGTTATGTTAAATCCTAAGAAATGTGTCTTTGGTGTTGAGTCTGGGAAGTTTCTCGGATTCCTGATTGATCAAAGGGGGATAGAGGCTAACCCTGAAAAGATACAGGCGGTGATAGACATGAAGTCACCCCGTTCTGTCAAGGAAGTGTAGAGGCTCACCGGCTGTCTGGCTGCCTTGGGGAGATTCCTCAGTCGGTTGAAAGAGCATTTGCATTCTCTACCTAGGTTGGTCAGTCCTTTACCTAGGGAGACGTTGTACATGTACTTAGCCGTCTCAAATCATGCCCTCAGTGTCGTTCTCCTTGCTGAGCGAGACGGCGTGCAGCTCCCGGTTTACTTCATTAGCCATGTTCTTAAAAATGCTGAACTCCGGTATTCCATGGTAGAAAAATTTGGCCTTGCTCTGTATATGGCTTTCAAAAAATTGAAGCCCTACTTTCTAGCACACCCGGTGGTGATTTACACCGACCAGCCACTCAAGCGGCCAATGTCTACCTTGGACTCATCCAGGAGAATGTTGAAATGGGCTATTGAAATGCAAAGTCTTGAAATCACTTACGAACTAAGAAAGGCAGTGAAAGGCCAGGCGTTTGCCGACTTCATTGTTGAAATGACCCGTCCGGTGGCTCCGGATAATCTTGATCAGGTTTGGAAAGTGTATGTAGACGGGAGCTCTACTAAGAACGGCTGTGGTGCAGGCGTAATTTACGAGTCTCCTGAAGGGGACAGATTTGAGTATGCATTACGCTTCAAATTTCAAGCCTCTAACAATGAGGCGGAATATGAAGCCCTGCTAGCCGGCATTCGCATGTGTAAGGCGGCAGGGGCCATGAAAATTGGCGCCTACTCTGATTCTCAATTGGTTGTTAGCCAGTATGAGGGAAGCTACGAGGCTACTCATCCGGCTATGATTAAATATCTTCAGGCAGTCAAAGAAGAGACCAAGGCACTTGAGGAATTCCGGCTGAGTCAAGTGCCTAGGTCGGAAAACAACCAGGCGGATGCATTGTCAAAGCTGGCATCTTCCGCCTGCCATGATACGCGTCGGTCAGTCTTTTGGGAAGTTCTTGAAAAGAGAAGCATCTATGAGGATCCCATTGGAATTCTGGACCGAAGCTCTACCTGGATGGATGGCATCCGGGCCTACCTTTCGGACGGCACACTTCCTGATTCGCCACAAGAGGCAGCCGTCCTGAAAAAACGAGCTGCAAGATTCGAGTTGAAAAATGGAGAACTCTTTAAGGCGGGGTTTCTGAAGATTTTGTTGAAGTGTGTCACCCCAGAAAAGGGGAAAGAAGTTATTGAAAACTTGCACTCGGGATTCTGCGCCTCTCATATAGGCGGCAGGTCCCTAGCCGTCAGAGCCAGACGGCATTATTTTTGGCCCACTCTTGAGGAAGACGCCAAGGAGTTGGTAAAGAAATGTGACAAGTGCCAAAAATTTGGCAAACTCATTCACCGTCCGGCTACTGATCTGACGGCCATCCACAGCCCAATCCCGTTTGCAAAATGGGGCGTGGACATTTTAGGTCCTTACACGCCTGCTCCAGGCGGAAAGCGCTACATCTTGGTGGTTGTGGATTATTTCACCAAGTGGGTAGAAGCTGAGGCGGTTAAAAACATCAAAACCTCATACGTGATTTCCTTCATCTGGAAAAACATTATCACCCGGTATGGGGTACCTATGTCTATGGTGTTTGATAATGGTCCTCAGTTTGAGACGCCTCAGCTAAAAACTTGGTTGGGAGATCAGAGGATCTCAAGCTATTTTGCATCTGTTGGCCGGCCCCAAGCAAACGGCCAAGTTGAAGCCTTCAATAAACTCATCTCAGACGACATTAAGAAGAAAATAGAAAGAGCCGGTGGCTTATGGGAAGAAGAACTAATCCATGTCCTATGGGCCATCCGGACAACAGCAAAAGGTGAAACCCCATTTCTCATGGTTTACGGTGCTAAAGCCGTCTTGCCCATCGAACATTACGAGCCGACTCTCAGAGTCATGCTATATGATGAAGAGGCAAACTGGGAAGCAATGCGCCTGGCATTGGATTCACTCCCAGAACGCAGGGGCAATGCCGCCTTGCGTCATGAGATTTACCGTCTGAGAATGACGAGAGCCTACAACAAAAAAGTACACAAGCGTCCTTTGAAAGTTGGCGACTTAGTGTTACGAAAAATAGAGGCAACCGGTAGGGCCAATGAGTTGGGGAATCTAACCCCAAATTGGGAAGGCCCCTACCGGATCTATGAAGAAGTAAGGGATGGCACCTACCGCCTGGAAACTCCAGACGGCAGGCGTCTGCCTAGAACTTGGAATGTAGACAATCTAAAAAAGTACTACTTCTGAGATTGTAATTGTAAACTTTTTGTAAACAATAATTCAATTAATGAAGATTCAGACTCTGTTTGCAAAATTGAGTTATTGTCTGATTATCCATCCGGGTAATACCCAGACGGACTCTTCATTTACCTAACTAAGTTCGATACTTAGTAAAGGTTACATTTGTTTGACCGCCTGGGTAATACTCGGATATTCGGATCTCTTGTTTATTTAAGTTTGATACTTTGTTCATTTAACTAAGTTTGATTATCCGCCTGGGTAATACTCAGACGGATTTTTCTTTTACCTAACCAAGTTTGATACCTGGTAAGATTAAATAATTGCCTGTCCGTCTGGGTAATACCCAGACAGACTCGTTTGTTTAAACAACTAAGTTCGATACTTAGTGTAAATTCAATACTTCGACTAAAAACTAAGCACAAAAACGTTTAGTGGCTATACAACCGGTCTCAAACAAGACCAGAGGCTAAAATGGTCGGATGGTTGCTCATTTTATAAAATCGTCTGTCCCAACATGGACAAAGGCGTCCGGCGACACCCCTCCGGGTGCAATCGTCGCAGAGAACAGACTATTTGTCGATTCTACGTACCCATGCAGACGGCAAAAATTGTACGACCAAATTGGTCAACTCATAGGCGTCTGACCAAAATGACCTGTAAAGAATGATCAAGTTGCCGAATACCAGATGCCCTGGGGCATCAGTCGGTCACCGGTTGAAGAACTCACTTAGGTTATTTATTCCAAAATTGCAATTCCTACCTCAATTGGGGCAAAGGAGTCGTGCAATGGCTATGAAATCTCTACCAAGACGGATAAGCACCGTCTGGGTAGTAACTGGAACGCCTGTTGGTGTACGGCTGTGCACTTGGTTTGGGGCAATCACTATTGTGATTGATTGACTTGCAAACATATCATGCTCTTTACAGCATCAGACGTTTTCAAGTCAATCAACCAACTCCACTTGAAACCAACCACACAGTCGTCCAGGGGCAAGGACAGCCGGACTATTGATTAGTTAGGCAAAAATGAAAAATCGTCGCATGCTTTTGATAAGTTAGGCAAAAATGAAAAACTAAAAATGATCAAAATCGACTCAGTCGGTGCATTTCATAAAGACCACCCAACCAAACGGTTGTAGTGAATTAAAATGTTAACCGGACCCCGTCCGGGAGAAAAAGAAATTGTTAATTGACCCGGCTCCTCAGCCGGTAAATACAAATTTACTCGGCACGCATGCCGGAAAAACAAGTTTTGGCATACTGCCGCTGAATAAAAGAAAACGACAAAAAACAGAGATTGGCATACTGCCGCTGAAAAGTCACTTCTGGCCTGCAGGCGGCTCCTCCTAGTCCTCCTCCTCATCATCTGAGGGTATCTCCTGCGCTTCACCCGGACCAGGTAGCTGAGGTACGAGGGGCTCATTGTTGGCATTAACCCAGGCGTCGAAGGACTCAAGCTCTGGATCACCCTTCTCTCTCAGGTACACCACGTCCTCGGCGTACCTGTGAGCCAGTGCCCAAACGCCATAATCCGCGTCCGGGTACAGGGCAACCCAGGCGATCTTCATCCGGGCGTCATTATCAGCGTCACTCTCAACAACTAGACGGTTTTGCTCCGCCTCCAGGGTTGCTGCAAAGTTTATCTAAGCTTGAGCAGCCTCCTTCTCCAGTTTTTGAACCTTGGTCTTCAGATTGGTGTTCTCTTCAGAAACACCCTGAAGATTGCCAAGGTCCGTCTAGGCCTTCTTGAGCGCCTCATCAGCCTTTTTTGGCACTCTCAGCAGCCTTCTTCTGAGCCTCCTCCGCCTCCTTCCGGGTCGTCTCAGCATCAGTCGCCCGCTGCTTGGCCGCCTCTAGATCTGACTCCAGCTGCTGGATTCTAGACGCCGTTGTCATAATGATTGCTTTAGTTTCAAGTTCATTTACGATAGTTGAGTGTAAAGCAATATTGTCAGCGTCTATGGCGGACTTCTTGGCCCTTTTTACCTCTTCCCGTTTGCGGGAATAAGGACGTTTGAGCCCGTCCACCCGCAGCATAGCCTGCAGAAAAGCAAGCGGTGTGAGTATCGCAGGCGGGATAAAACACTTGGAAAAAATAAAATTGAATTGACAAGTTTCTTACCTCAGCCAGAAGGGATAGAATGCGTTCAAGATTGAACGTCTCTATCCCAGGGATACTGTCTTTATCCCTCTTCCGGACGGCTTCCAGCATGGCCTTGGCGTGCTTCTAGACGTCTGGCCAGCGGGGAGATTGATCTGCACCACAATCAATACGTGATGAGTGCGAAACTAAGGCAGCACCTATTTGTTGCCGGCCGTCTGAAGATGACGTTTGTTGAGAGTGGGATTTCACCCGCAAAGGCCACCCCAGCTCAAGCGGGGATTCAAAAGGGTTCTTACCTTCACAGCCAGCCAAGCGGGAACAGCTTGCAGGCGTGGAGAACCCCCCGGTCGCTGTTACGGGGTTAACGAGGCTGAGGCCCAGGCTGCCGCCTACCTTCTCGTTACGCCCCGCTATCCGCATCTGCTAATGACCGGCTGAGGCGCCAGGAGTTGACGCAGAGGTGGATTTTTTTATTTTGTTGAGAACGGCAGGGGTCTCCTCCCTAGCCTGTTTGAGTTGTTTCTCAAACGACTTTCCAACCTCTCCTCCCTGCAAAAATAACCAAAGTTAAGGTTAGCATCCAGGAAAAATGATTTCAAAAGATCAACTTATGAAAGGGTCAGGCGTTTGTTGCCTTGGCTTTGACCTCAGCCGCAGCCTTTTCCGCAAGCGCCTTGCGGATGACAGCAGAGGATCGCTTTGGGGTTTTCTCCGTCTGCAACATGCTTAATGCTTCTTCTGCAAAAAGAAGGAAATTGGTCAATATCATAAATAATTTCTAGTAAAAAGCTACTACAGGCGGATATAAACTCAGGCGCATACGTTTGGTAAACATGTGCCCTAGCCCGCAGGCGGCTAGGAAGCACTCGTCCCTGAACCAGGCACTCTTGGGGATCCAGTTCTAGGGGACCTTTATTGTTTCCCCGGTTGACAAGGTCGCGTCTGTGAGGCCAAAAAAGTCTGCCTCAATAATCTTGTCAAAGTCTTCCTCTGGGATCCGGGGAAGAGCGCACTTCCGGCCCAACAAGTCGGGCTTCTTATTGTACAGACGGAATTCATAATTCTCCCGTCTGGTTGGAGCTGACATCAGGTAGAACCTGTGCTTCCAGCCATCGAATTTCGAGACCTTGTCCAAGGTCATCATATATTTGGGCTGCGTGGTTAGAGTGTACCACGCCTTCCAGCCGCCTGGGCTTCTGCTAAGATAATGCATGCTAGCAAAAGCCTCCCAGCCGGGGTTAAGCCCTTGAAACTCACAGGCGGCAACATACCCCACAATGTTTGTCCAAGAGTTGGGGGTAAGTTGCCAGACTCCGAGGCCGTAGCCTCTCAAAATTGCCTTCACCGCCTGGTGAAGGGGAAAGCGGAGACCAGCCTTGAACGCCACCTCATAACAGCCGAACTAGCTGTTGGCGTTCTCCTGATCGTCCTCCCAGGCGACGGTGCCATTCTCAGGCGGCACCCGGATCCTATACCCGTCTCCAAGCGGGTGCATTTTAGTGAAATTCTTCAAGTTCTCCTCCATTTGGATCCGGTCCTTGGAGGAGACGTGGATGCTGAAGGGATCATCTTTCTCGTTCCACTTTTTCCTTTCTTCCTCCTCGCTATCCGGAAGCGGGGGTAAATCGTCACTACTCTTAGAGGTAGAGGCGGAGCTGTCGCTCTCCGTCTCCTCCTCACTTTGACCCAAGGGGGCAGAGACGGCCTCGTCGCCGCCTTGGTCGCACTCTTCCAAAAAAGAGTCAGCAGGGGTTGAAGGGGCGCGCGGAGGGGATCTCTCCAGTGCCGTCTGGTCACCCTGACCGGACGTTTCTCCCTCAGGCGTTTGGCCGCCTGAGCCTTCGCTTTTGTAATTTGGATCAGTCGCCGTCTGCATTTTCCGAGCCATGGTGTCCTGCACAGACACATAACTGGTCGGAATCCAAGGCAAAGGGTGGTCCCAACACCCCGAGACGGCACTCCCAGTCCTAGACTCAGCCGTCCCTGGTGACCGGGTTGACTCTAACCTAGGCTGTGCCATGTGTGTTGGTGATGCATCCATTTATTGCAAGAAATACATACAAGCGGTGATAAAAGAAAAAGAGCTGAGAGAGGCAGAGACGGTACCTTTTGAAATAAAATCTGACTAGGCGGATCCGGCTGGGTCGGTGGAAAACGAGCTCTCTTGCTTGCGCCTGACTCAGACGGATGACTTCTGCTCTCTCAAAGTTTTCTTTCTAGAAAGTTTTTGTAAACGTACAAAATTATGAGGGTAAAACGGCTATATATAGAGGGTAAATACGGGGGCATTTCCGTAATTTACTCAGAAGGTGAACGGTTACTCTTTAAACGGTAAAATTACCGCCAACCGGAGCGTGACATGTGTCACATATGCCACGTGGCGTGCCACGTCACATCTGTGAGGGGCAAATGTTTAGGGTAATTTTACCCCGCCACGTGGTCCAATCAGAGGATGACACGTGTCAGCCTCAAGATGGCCCAAAGTGGACCAATCCCTGCTTGACACGTGTCACTCCAGAAATTAAGGGGAAAAGGCGGCCTTCAGGCCCAAATCCCGAGAAAGCCGCAAAACGGCGCGGCCCACCAATGATTAGGGTTCAGTGACCTAATCAGGGGCACAAATCCCAAAGACCCTATAAATAGAGAGATGTCCCTCATTTTGAGGACACGTTTTTCCATTTATTACACTTGCATTCTCTCACATCAGAGAAGCACCTGAGCTTGGAATCCGAGCAGATACCCACCAAAATTTCTGATCTCTTTATTCCATTTCAAGTTACTAACTTGACCGTCGGAGGCGGAGCTCCAACCATCCGAAGTCTCCGTTATTTTGCAGGTACAGCTCAGCCGGATCAGACTTCGTGTTGTAACTCTCCCGAGGGACAAAAACACCCAAAACACCTTTAATTTAGGAGGGGATTTATTTTGCAATAAGGCACTACATTCCTCTGTAGAAGCTACAGTTTCTACCTCATTAAAGGCCCTTTTCCTAGTCAGAATGTCTTTCATAAATTTAGCATATGTAGGAACCTGAGTGATTAAATCAGTGAAAGGAACTGTTACCTGCAAGTTTTTCACAACCTCCAAGAACTTACCGATTTGTTTATCAAACTTACTCTTCAATTGTCTATTAGGGAATGGTAGTTTGATAACTGGGTTCTGCACATCCCCTCCCTTATCCTGAGATTTACCCTGCAGAGAAACATTAGAAGGGCATCTTTTTGTAGCCCTGCAGGGTTAGCAGGATTAGCGTTTGGTATAGAGGAATGTGGATCAGGAATAGGTCCATCATCCTTTGGCATAGGAGGTCCATCATAATGTGAACCACTCCTTAGAGTGATTGCATTGGCATGATCTGTGTGATGGATTGTTTGTGATGGTAGAGATCCCTACTGACGGGTTTGTAGGGTAGATGAAAGTTGTGTAATTTGATTATCCATGATTTTATTATGAGCTACAATTGAATCAATTTGTGCATCCCTACTCTCCATATGCTTTTATATGTTGGTAATCATTGCTCTAATTTCTGTCATAGCAGGGTCAGAAGATGATGAGGGTTGTGCTTGGTTTTTTTGGCCAGAATTAGGATGGTAATATTTCTGCTGTGGTGGAGGTTGTTGTTGTGGTTGTTGTGAAGGTGGAGGGTTTTGTACATTGGTACTCCGGTAAGAAAGATATGGATGGTTCCGGAAACCAGGATTATAAGAGTTGGAATATGGGTTATTTTGCCTATAGGTTTGTAAGGCATTAACTTGTTCCATAGAACTCCAACAATCTTGCTCCCAATGCCCTACAATTCCTCAATTTTCACAAAAAGCTTCATTGTTAGCAACAGCAGAAACATTAGCTACAGAGTTAGGAGTAGCAGTAAGATTATCTAGTTTCTATCAAATAGATGCTAATTGAACTTGCAAAAAGGATACGTGTAGGGAATAATTTCAAGCCTTTAAAATCCCACTAGCTTGAACCCCACTGTGATCATACACTAAAGTACGGTGGCGTCCAAAAGGGAAGAAGATAGAGCAAAAGAGTCGCCAACAAGTTTTTAAGGAACTTGTAAACCGTTCACGAGGTGAAGGTTACACCCCTTAACGATCCAAGAGATCGTTAACTCCATAAGGTCATGAACCAAATAAGGGTTCGGGGATGAAGGTACAAATCCAACCTAAAAGAGATTGAACCAGCCATAATAATAGGCCTCTACTTTATTCTGCTCGTATTCATGCGCGCTTTCTGACTAACATACAATCAATAGATTAACCCTAAACCTGTTTAATCTATGTTGGTTGAATATAATGCACATATAAACTATTATTGGCGATCACTTGAATTTTAATCAAATTAACCCTAACAAGATTATTAATTATCTTATTAAGCGTGATTGCAAGTACAAATTCCCTTTAAGCATGCATAAAAAGGTGTGATCAAGCAATAAATAATAAGCATCAAGCAACATAATAATGAATATCATGAATAATAATTATAATAATCATAAAATAATAATCATCATCAAAATAATAATAATCATAAATAATAACAATTATAATAATTATCATGTTCATGTTAATATTATGGCATAATAAACATAGCAAGATCCTAGGCATGATACTAACAAGATTAATAACAAACCATAGCATGTCACTAAGCAATAAAAATCAAATCTTTAACCCTAACATGATACTAACATGAATTAATATTAGGAAGAACATAGGAAGCATCGCAGGAATCATATTTAATATTAAAGTTACCCTAGACATGATACTAGGAATATCATAATAACAATATAAACATGATTTCTACATCATAATATCAATTAAAATCAATTAAAGTACTTACTTGGATGCCTCGTACTTCTTTCCTCAGAAATTAAAACTTTCACGTCTAGGGCGAAGGCAACTTCGAATATGGCTAGGTGTTTCTAGATTTAATGAATGCGGAATTTTGTATTTGAGAAAAGGCTAGTTTAGAAAAGAGAGAGAATAAAATAATCAAGAAAATCTTGATGAGAGTTGGTGATTGAAAAAGGGGAGATATGACCTCTATTTATAGGAAAAAAGAGGGTCGAAGAATTAAGAAAAGAATCCAAATTCGAATCGAAATAAAACTCGTAGACAGCAGTTTTTGCGGATTTTGTTTTTATCATATCTTTTGATCCAGAAATCGGAATAAGATGAATAAGATGTCGTTGGAAAGATCTTGAAGTCTACTTTCTAACCCAATTAGAATCAGATTAAAATATGTTGTAGAATAAAACATATGAACGAAATAGTGAGACGGTGTCAGTTTTGGATAGAGTTTGATATCTTATTCATATTTTTTTCGTTATAGCTCGGATTTAATATTATAATATATCATTGGAAAGATAATTTGAAGATCTATCCAACCATATAAAATTTGGATAAAAAACATGAGGCACGAAAATAATATCTGACTGTCTTTGAACATGTTTAAATCCGAATAGAATTAGGACTTTAAAAAAGGAAAGTTTTATAAAAAAGGAAAGTTTATATTTAAATCAAATTCCTTAATCTTATCTTTTCAAAAAAGGATAATTAAGATATTTTAGAAAATTATAGAAGATTCTAATCAATCCTAATTAGTTTAGGAATAGGATTAAACCTTTGGACCCTCCTCATGATCATTGGGTCGTAGGTAAAATCCGGTTTGGGCCCAGTTTAGTATTTTGGTCATAACTTCCTCATTATCCATCGGAATTGGGCTTATAATATATCGTTGGAAAGGTCTTTTCAAGCCCCATCCAACTACACCATTATTGGACCCTTATCATGGACCAAACTAAACTGGAATGGACGTTTTCATAAAATAGAGTGGGTTTTCGAAAACAGAAAGAAAGAATTTTAACAAAAACTAACCGCAACACTAGACTTTTCACACTTTCACCTCATTCGATTATGGTTCGACGTGAAAGGTATTCATCATTGGGTTTGGTTTTGGGGAGACACAAATGGGTGTCTACAGAAGCCCCCACTTTGACTGAGTTTGGAGAAACGCAAGTTTCGAAAACGAAAGTCAAAGTAACGATAGGGACGGAGAATGATTCAGAAAGTTCTGCAATCCTAAATCACTCTTGTAACGCCGATACCTGCAAAAATAGCATTAGTTAAACAGATAAAAGAGTTAAGAAACGCGTATCTTGCACCGTCGAGCACACGTCTCTGAAAGTAACCAAATATTGTCGTATGTTGCTTTTTTGATGACCTCCTGCAAGCTAGAGAATGCCATCCCGCTGAAAACCGCTACGCCTTGTAACCGCTTCCAAATTAGAAGATTGCTTCACCTGAAACTATCCTCCCCGCAATGATAATATTCCACGTCCAAGGGAATACCATCGAAGATTGCTTCTCTTGAAACAATCCTTAGTTGTTTGTGACAACTCTCCACAATCTAGGGAACGCCACCTTGCTGTTTCGATGTTCACTCGTCTCTGAACAAAGAGCTTCTTTTGCCCGCTGTGATAGTCTTCGAAAAGATCACTGCTTTTTAATCCTTAATGATGCTATGCCAGTACGTCGGCGCTTTGCTGCTTGTGAACCAGTATGTCGGTGCTTTTGCTGTGATGACAATCCTCTTTTCTTTGGGAATAGTTGCCAACACAACTCTTGTATGATGTATGACAATCCGATTTAGGGAAAGTCGTCAATGCCACGTAACAATCCATCCTTGGAAATGTTGTCACGATGAAGCGACAATCCGTACCTCGGAAAATTTGCCAAAATCCAATTTTTGGAAAAGTTGCCAATGCTTCGTAACAATCTTTCATAAGAACTTTGCTACGATCGACAATCCACATCTTGGAATATAACTCTTGAAAGCAATCCACCTTGGAAATTTGCCAACGCTATGCGACAATCCTTTTAGGAAAATATTGCCACAATTGACAATCCGCGTCTTGGAACATTTGCAAAAAAGAGTCGACCGACAATCCACTTCGGGAAAATTTGCCACTTACTGAAATGAATGACAATCCACGTTGAGGAACTTTTGCCGAAATTTATGATGAATAGAAACCTACAACAATCCTTTGGGAAATTTTGCTATAGGGAACTGGGTGTATGACAATCCAATCTCGGAAAACTTGCCAACGAGCCGATGAATGTATGACAATCCGAACTTGGAAAAACTTGCCAATAAAAGAAGGAGCACGACAATCCACGCTTGGAAACTTTGCCAGAGATGACAATCCAATCTTGGAAAAATTGTCGTTGAAGAAGATGCACAACAATCCATTTTTGGAAATATTGTCAGTTGGGGATGACAATCCAATTTTTGGAAAACTTTGTCGTTTAATAAGAATGCGCGACAATCCATATTTGGAAATATTGTCGTTTAAGTGCTTGCTTTTGAACCGATTGTAATGAGCCAGTGTTTTAGGCGCTTAAGCTAAGTGAGACGATCTTTCATCAGGTCGATCATTTATTGCAATTGTAATCAAGCCGACTACTAATCATGTCAAATTGCTTATAGGGGCTAACTGGCGTACCAAGGAACCCGAAACTGCTGCATGAGGTCGAAATCACCTTTCTGGTAGGCTTCGAGCTCTGTCGTTGCTGAGATATCTCTGGCGCCAAGAATTGGAGTAGGGTCTTCCCTATTCTGCTGCACCTGTATTGACTATAGAACTTTGCCAATCTTTTTAATCATCTTAGGGTTGACCTAAGGTTTAGCATTGCTTGACTCATTGACTTAACACGACTCAAGGCATAAACTGGACTCGATATGATTGACTGACTCGAGGTTGACTCGACTCGAAGTGTAATGACACATGTGTTAGACTCAAATCAAAGTGATATGACATGACTCAATGTGTACATGACTCGTGTGTGCATTGTAATGTGATCGTACGACTCGAAAAAAGCAAAAAAGCAAAAATTTTCCGTCAATTTGTGGAGGGTACCGACTTTCTCCCGAAAAAGAAAGACGCGAAAAAGAATCGAAAGTGAAGTTTGAAGATGCAAGTTGAATGAGCTTAGTCAAATGTTGTTTGATACTATCTCTCAAGGTTCAAGGATTAATTCATCCTAGGCTATCTCAACTGTTGACTCCATGATGAAAGTATTTGGGTAACTTAGGCACGGAGGCTAAGCACTTCATACTTCGTGATGCAATGACAATTATGAGTGATGAGCGATAAGGCATGCTTCAATGTTGTGTTAAGATTTCATTACAAAGGGTTCCTAAGGGAAAGACTATTTGGTCATGTATCTGTGCGGTGTGTGAAAGTGACACTAAAGTTAGGCCGCAAGAGCTAAGTGTGTGGAAAAAATATATTATTGAAAAGAGTCAAATGGTGGTGACTCTTAGGCTAGGTAAGCTAATAATATAGGGATCAAGCCCCCAAGGTCTAGCTCTAAATGAATAGGGATGAGCATAGGGAATCCCTTGATATGATCATGGTGTAAGTGTGTGAATGTGAATATGAATGCATGTTTATTACGGCCGCACCTCGATGTGAGGTTGCCTACGTATCCGTTAGGAATCAGGCCGAACGTAGCTCTAGCCAAACCTCGCACAAGTGTGTATACCTCAAAAAGGTCTTTTTAAGGGTTGTAACGTGGTTAGGCTAAAGGTTTAAAGAATAAGGGGATAAAGGCTCAAGACCCTAGATAAGCCCCAAAGGTGTGCAACCTTGCTTTTGAATATTTGTATTTTCATGCTTGAGGTTTTCTACTCTTCTTTTTTTTAGCTCTTTCTTTTGCTTTAGCATTTATTTTATTTTAATAAGTGTGGGCAATCTCGATCATGCGGTCTATCACTCACTTGGCATTCATGTTTCTCAGGCACGGTATCGAGCACTCGATAAGAGACGCAATCTGAGACGTGTTCTTATCAAATATATTTTCACATCAAAGACATTGGAACACTTACCCTTTTGTACACTTGTTTTCGTTTTTTTTATTATTGCTTATTTTTTTGCTATTGCTTTCTTTTGAATTTGCTCAAGCTTTCTTTAGAATTGCATAAGTTGCACACCATCCCATCCCAAGGTTAGGTAGATGTAGGTTGAAAAAAGAAGGGTCTATCGTTAGACGAGGCTCAAAGTGGTTTATGAAGAAAGGATTGTATAATTGAAGGGCGAAAGGAGATATGATGTGGCTACAAGGGGTGCCTCAAATCCTTAGTATACCTTGTGCTTAATTCGACATGGTTTTTTTTTTTTTTTTTTATATTTGATGCAATATAATGAAATGATCATATATAAGGAAATAAATGCTCATTTTATTAAAAAGGGAAAAGAAAAGAAAAACTACAAAAATAATCTAAAGGAAAAGAAAAGGTGCCTATGCTAGACTTATTGGGGAAAGGAAAAAATGAAAAAGAAATAGAAAAAAAGAGGTCATGAAATCTTTTCGTTGAAGCTCGCATCTTGTCTTGTGTTGTTTCATCATTACCCTCATTTTTTGTTTGTCAATCATATGACTCAAACTCGATTCAACACACATGGATGGAAGGAGTGAAGAAAGATGGAAGAATGTGAAGGAAGATTTAGATGGAGGGATATGAAGAATTAGGAATAGAATGTACCCCCAACTCAAATGACGGAAAAGACCGACTCATGCATGGACCTACGACATGGTCATGGTGACGTGTACTCAAAGTGTGTGCTAAGATTAGTGAGTGTAGATGACATGTTAAGGCTCGTGTCATGACCATGTGGCTAGACTATGTGACTAGACTCAAGCAAAGACTAAGTTAAGACTTCACGTATATGCATTAAACTGGACAGACTGTGGTATTTTAGTCACAACTTTTGATCTGCGCCTCTGATTGGGATGAAACCAACGCCAAATTAAAGATAAAACTCAGGGCTACAGATCCATAGGTTGTACGACTCGTAGTTCTTTCTAGAACTCCATCTATGACCAAAACAAGTTGACGTTTGTGCAGTATACGGGAATAAAAATCCGGGTTGACTTAAAGGAACTTTGACTCGATTTTATGTTTATTTATTAGCTCAAATTAATTAATTAATTAATTAAACAAAGTCCTTTTGTCATTAATCAGTTTATTTAGTCTTAACACAAGTCAAACAAACGGTTAAGAAAAACATAGAATATATATGCACAACAAATAATGCACAATTAGTCAAGTAGGCACAATATGATGCAATGAGTTCGCAACCTAACCATGGCTCTAGTTCTCTAAAGTTCGGGATATGGTTTAGTCAAATAGGGTCCATGGTTAATTGTCCAGATGCACCGCGTAGAAGCCTAACCGTGAAGGGTTAACGCGTGTGGATAGGACACCGCGAGTTTTTAGAAAAAACTCACTTCCATGGTTTGGTGAATTCAACCTCTCAGATGTACCCTTTGTTGCCAGGAGCGTTCAATCAGGTAGATAGAGCATGAATTCCCAGAGGGTTATGTCCATATGTAGAACACATATGGGTTTCAGAAAAGTGAGAAAAAAATTCAATCAGGAAGTAGGATCGAGCAAACAATACGAAAAACCGGTCGAAATTAGAACGCATATTTCTAGCTCGGTATTGGGGGAAATTGGCGCCAGCAAACAGAGACTGGCGCCAACTTTTAACTGTAGCGCCTGGCGCCAATACTGGCGTCTGGCGCTACGGCTAAAAGTTTGGCGCCAAGCTCTGGCCCCTGACGCTACTTCCCACATGCCTCAGCAGCTTTCTGTGCTCAATAAAATCATCCAGTTTCGCGCGGTGTTATTTCAGTCCTAGTTGTGAAAGACATTTCTCAAATTTCCTACGTGTAAAATCCTATGTTTTTGACTCATTACGGATGGTCTTTCCAATGAGAACCTTTTTATGCATATGCCACAATGTTAATCAAAATTACGCACATGAAATACTTAGAACTTTTCGAGTCTCATCCACTCATTCTAAATCATTGCCGAAACAAATTCAGCAATTAAAATAGAAATCCTCCCCAGCGGAGTCGCCAAAAACTGTAGGGAATAATTTCAAGCCTTTAAAATCCCACTAGCTTGAACCCCACTGTGATCATACACTAAAGTACGGTGGCGTCCAAAAGGGAAGAAGATAGAGCAAAAGAGTCGCCAACAAGTTTTTAAGGAACTTGTAAACCGTTCACGAGGTGAAGGTTACACCCCTTAACGATCCAAGAGATCGTTAACTCCATAAGGTCATGAACCAAATAAGGGTTCGGGGATGAAGGTACAAATCCAACCTAAAAGAGATTGAACCAGCCCTAATAATAGGCCTCTACTTTATTCTGCTCGTATTCATGTGCGCTTTCTGACTAACATACAATCAATACATTAACCCTAAACCTGTTTAATCTATGTTGGTTGAATATAATGCACATATAAACTATTATTGGCGATCACTTGAATTATAATCAAATTAACCCTAACAAGATTATTAATTATCTTATTAAGCGTGATTGCAAGTACAAATTCCCTTTAAGCATGCATAAAAAGGTGTGATCAAGCAATAAATAATAAGCATCAAGCAACATAATAATGAATATCATGAATAATAATTATAATAATCATAAAATAATAATCATCATCAAAATAATAATAATCATAAATAATAACAATTATAATAATTATCATGTTCATGTTAATATTATGGCATAATAAACATAGCAAGATCCTAGGCATGATACTAACAAGATTAATAACAAACCCTAACATGTCACTAAGCAATAAAAATCAAATCTTTAACCCTAACATGATACTAACATGAATTAATATTAGGAAGAACATAGGAAGCATCGCAGGAATCATATTTAATATTAAAGTTACCCTAGACATGAGACTAGGAATATCATAATAACAATATAAACATGATTTCTACATCATAATATCAATTAAAATCAATTAAAGTACTTACTTGGATGCCTCGTACTTCTTTCCTCAGAAATTAAAACTTTCACGTCTAGGGCGAAGGCAACTTCGAATATGGCTAGGTGTTTCTAGATTTAATGAATGCGGAATTTTGTATTTGAGAAAAGGCTAGTTTAGAAAAGAGAGAGAATAAAATAATCAAGAAAATCTTGATGAGAGTTGGTGATTGAAAAAGGGGAGATATGACCTCTATTTATAGGAAAAAAGAGGGTCGAAGAATTAAGAAAAGAATCCAAATTCGAATCGAAATAAAACTCGTAGACAGCAGTTTTTGCAGATTTTGTTTTTATCATATCTTTTGATCCAGAAATCGGAATAAGATGAATAAGATGTCGTTGGAAAGATCTTGAAGTCTACTTTCTAACCCAATTAGAATCAGATTAAAATATGTTGTAGAATAAAAGATATGAACGAAATAGTGAGACGGTGTCAGTTTTGGATAGAGTTTGATATCTTATTCATATTTTTTTCGTTATAGCTCGGATTTAATATTATAATATATCATTGGAAAGATAATTTGAAGATCTATCCAATCATATAAAATTTGGATAAAAAACATGAGGCACGAAAATAATATCTGACTGTCTTTGAACATGTTTAAATCCGAATAGAATTAGGACTTTAAAAAAGGAAAGTTTTATAAAAAAGGAAAGTTTATATTTAAATCAAATTCCTTAATCTTATCTTTTCAAAAAAGGATAATTAAGATATTTTAGAAACTTATAGAAGATTCTAATCAATCCTAATTAGTTTAGGAATAGGATTAAACCTTTGGACCCTCCTCATGATCATTGGGTCGTAGGTAAAATCCGGTTTGGGCCCAGTTTAGTATTTTGGCCATAACTTCCTCATTATCCATCGGAATTGGGCTTATAATATATCGTTGGAAAGGTCTTTTCAATCCCCATCCAACTACACCATTATTGGACCCTTATCATGGACCAAACTAAACTGGATTGGACGTTTTCATAAAATAGAGTGGGTTTTCGAAAACAGAAAGAAAGAATTTTAACAAAAACTAACCGCAACACTAGACTTTTCACACTTTCACCTCATTCGATTATGGTTCGACGTGAAAGGTATTCATCATTGGGTTTGGTTTTGGGGAGACACAAATGGGTGTCTACAATACGGAATCTGATTCACCTGTCCTGCATCGTCCATATTTAAATTCATGAATCTCCTACTAGATGTAGAATCTAGAACTGATCTAGATGAATTTCCAAGTCCATTGTAGATTAATATAGAATTGTTTATTAGCTTTCCTTTATCCCATTCTTAAGCCTCAACTAATTATTCAATCAAGCCCAAAAGAAGAGCCTTTAACCGATGTATTATGAGGCTTGTTTGTGAGCTTCATTTGAGCCTTTTTAGGCTGATTTTTGCAGCAGCTTTGAGGGATTAGTGGCTGATCATATTACCCTAAGTAACCTCCTCTAATCAATGGTAATAACACCTAATTATGGCTGCCCAACTTCTCCACTTCTCCTTCCTCTTTTACGTGTACATTATATGCTAGCTTCATCAGTTTTTCTTCACCAAAAAATGATGCATATACTCTCCTCTCTCTTCATCTTTTTTATGAGTTTCAAAGGCAAATCAAGGGAGAAATCTAAGCCTAGTTTTCTGCTTAATAAAACTACAATTCGTGGCCAAATTTCCTCCTCTTTCAAAGTGTCAAAACCGAAGAACTTTGAGGGCTCCAAGAGGGCTGCTTAATTGTGTGGGTGTTTGTGCGTGTTGTTGCTGCTGTTTGTGCTTGGGAGTGCTGTCCTTTTCTTCTTGGTTTGATGGCTTATACATCAAGGTAACTGACAGGCTCAAGTCGTATTCACCTAATCAACAATAAAACCTAAATCCACTAACTATGTAGATAGGGAAGAAGGGTCGAACCACAGGGAAACAAGTCAATTTATTCCTAATTAATTAGAAGCAATCTAAATTATCAAGTAACCAAATTATTGTAAAAAGGTAATTAAACTAAAGGTAAGAGTAGGAAGGGAGTAAAATAAGAGGTAAATGAATGGAAGAAAAACCTAGGGCATAGCTTCACTAATAAACAATATTCCAGGGTAAATCATAATAAGAAATCATCAATGCATCAATTAATCAGATCATAAAGGGCTTTTGCTACATATTACAATCACAGAGTTAATTTACCGGTATTAAATCTCATCTCTCGAATCTCGACTTAACCATTTATAAATTAGTCCGCCTATTGAAACTAAGCCTAAACATCAATTCTCATCTCTCGAATCTCGAATCAATATTGCTAAACTCATACAATTAAATCTGGCCAAACATAATTGCATAGCATTAAATCAATCAATAGGAAAATAATTAAGCATTGACAATCAACAATCACAAATTACCCCTTCATATTATTTATTGGATCCCCATAAACCCTAGAAATTAAACTACTCACGCATAATTAAATCTAAACTAATCAAAACAATAAAATAAGACATGATGAAAGAATTAAAGAAAATAACTGAAACTAAAAGAGAAGAAATTGTTACCCAAAAGTAATCTGAATTAAGGAATGGAATTAAGAACAAAGTTGAGAGAATTTTAGAGAGAGAAGATATTCTAAGTAAAGAGAGAAAGTCTAAAAGAGAAGGTAAATCAAAATTACGTACAAAAATCGTTCTTAAACATCCCTAAAACAAATCCTAATTGAAAACTAAGATCTCGGCAATCAGGTGCCTCCAAAAACACGCGCCCGATCGGGTGAAGGGCCGCCCGATCGGGCCCACCTTTTTCTTCAAGGTTCTCCTGGGCAGCCGAGCCCGATCGGGCGCGCCTTTGTTGATGCCCTCTTCTGCGCGCCCGCCCGATCGAGCGCAAGCTTGCTGATCGGGCCCGGTCTCTTCCTCGAGGCTTGGACTTCGATTGGGCTTGATTCTTCGGCCCAATCCGGATTTCCTCTTCGGGTCTTGAATACTTGGTCCAAATGTCCCGGTATCATACACCGAGCCCTTAATCACCGGCTCTAACCGGTCCTGGGCTTCAAAGATGGTCGTGTCCTCTTAATGTTCGTAGTTGCTCCATGAAAAACCCGGAAAACGCTCTAAATGTGCAATTTCCTACAAAACTCAAGCAAACCTACAAAAAAACTAGAAAACACCAATTAGTAATAAAAGTGGCTCTAAAGAGCCAAAAACACTACTAATTATGACCAAGGGACGGGGGTAAAACACTATATAAATTGGACATATCAGTAACTAGCCTTTCTTCCCTTAGATTAGAAATTCTAGGTTTTAGTGTTGAATTAATAGGTACGAATCATGTTAGGGTTAGATTGATTTGTTGATTTTCATTCTTGATATGTATGTCAGAATTTCGTGTACAATTAAGGTGATTTTGGGTGTTTGAATCATATTTTTCATGCTTGAATTTTCTTACAATCAATCCCTAATAGGTGTATGATATTTGGTTATGATTATATTAGGTTTTGTGATGATTTTTGGGTACTTAAAATCTGATTATGTAATATGATTATGTGCGTATAAGACTATAGTTTCTGCAATGGTTATTGGTTGTGAATGAGCCATGAATTCAATGATTTTATTTTATATTATTGTATAGGATTGTTTTACGATCGATTTGATATATTATGGGTAAAATTCGGAGGGTTTAAGGCCTCCAAATGACTGATTTTGTGAGACAAGTTGTGCTGCCAACGTGAATGAGGACGTGATATTAGATAGAGACTATGAGCATGTAAATATCTTATTTTTGTGACCAATTGAATATATATTCAATATTATCATGTAAGGATTATGTAGGAGTTTTTATCTTAGTCAAAATATGTGTGTTTGAGGCAAAATTCTCGCTTTTATATGCAAGTACTTTCGAATTAGTGTGTTGTAATGACAGCTTGTGTTTCACATGTTCCTAGGCTTTGAGTTAATTATTTGTGTTGATTTTATTGCCTAAATTAAATTAGTATCATGTTAGGCTATCATCTAATTCATTTTGTCATGATTCTAAGCAAGTTTGATTTGTTTGAATGGCCTATAACTAAGTATAGGAACTGCTGCCATCCACAGTGAAAGGAGTGTGATTAGAGAGTTTTCAAGATGTGTTTTGCCAAATTTCTAAGCCTAAATGCATGATTAACATGACATATTGTGTTTTTAGAGTGTGTACTAAAATAGGCTAAGCATAGTTTCATGTTTAAGGTGGGTTTTTGGGTGATTTGGTATGATTGGTACTGCTGTATATTAGTGTAGGGACTGCTGTAAATATGATTTTATTTTGGCATGTTCTCTCTTGAATTTTAAGTCTGAAATTGTGTTATATGATGCCTAATGAGTGTACGTATATGCCCTAATTTTTATTTCGTATTTGAAGCATATTTGGTTGGGTTTTTAGATGATTATTGGACTTGTATGTTGTTGTCCTGTTATAATTGTTTTATGAAATGATAGTTTGGATTTTTGGTTTAATTAAATGATATTATGTAATTATTATTGTAAGTATTATATATTATTTGAAATTATATTTTTAATAGGTGATGAGTGAATTTTTGGGTATTATAAACCCCTAAAGTGAAATATTTCGATGTGTGTTTGAATATGTAGGGGTTGTAATTGTATTGTCGACGTCGTAATGCTTTAGAGAAGGATAAAACTTTCTTTAGCATCACTTCACCAAGAGTTGTGAATGCACTTAATTGTTGAATTTCGATAATTAATTATATTCCCAAACTCAGACGATACCTTTTGTGATTTATTATGTTGAAGTGCGTTTTGAATTGAAGTTTCAATTGAATTTAAGAAATATGATTTTCTTATGCTTTTTGAATTGAGTGTAAGACCATGTTTGGCTTCTCTGCAGATTTCTGAGTGAAATATATTATATTAAGTGATTTTTGAATTGTGTGTGGGGCCATAGTCGGGTGTGAGGCCGAGTTGCTTCCCGATGGTTAATGAACATGCTAACTACATGGATTGCGAGTCTTAGGTAAGTGATGCGTGAATTTTTAAGTATTATAAACTCCTGAAGTAAAATATTTTGATGTGTTTGAATATGTGTGGGTTGTAATTGTATTGTCGACGTCGTAATGCTTTAGAGAAGGAGAACACTGTCGTTAGCATTACTTCGCCAAGAGTTGTGAATGCACTTAATTGTTGAACTCCGATAATTAATTATGTTCCCAAACTCAGATGATACCTTTGTGATTTATTAAGTTGAAGTGCGTTTTGAAATGGAGTTTCAATTGAATTTAAGAAATATGATTTTCTTATGCAGTTTGAATTAAGTGTAAGACCATTTTTGGCTTCTCTGCAGATTTCTGAGTGAAATATATTATATTAAGTATTTTAAGTGATTTTTGAATTGTGTGTGGGGCCATAGTCGGGTGTGAGGTCGAGTTGCTTCCCGATGGTTAATGAACATGCTAACTACATGGATTGCGAGTCTTAGGTAAGTGATGCGTGAATTTTTAAGTATTTTAAACCCCTGAAGTAAAATATTTTAATGTGTTTGAATATGTGTGGGTTGTAATTGTATTGTCGACGTCGTAATGCTTTAGAGAAGGATAACACTGTCTTTAGCATTACTTCGCCAAGAGTTGTGAATGCACTTAATTGTTGAACTCCGATAATTAATTATGGTCCCAAACTCAGACGATACCTTTGTGATTTATTAAGTTGAAGTGTGTTTTGAAATGGAGTTTCAATTGAATTTAAGAAATATGATTTTCTTATTGATGTGTCTATTTTATATAGTATTTTACCCCCGTCCCTTGGTCATAATTAGTAGTGTTTTTGGCTCTTTAGAGCCACATTTATTACTAATTGGTGTTTTCTAGTGTTTTCGTAGATTTGGTTGACTTTTGCAGGAATTTATGCTTTTGGAGTATTTTCCCGAGATATTTTAGAGCAATCACGAACATTAGAGAAGCACGACCAGATTCTATAGCCCAGGGCCGGTTAGAGCCATCGAACCGGTGATTAAGGGCTCGGTATAGGTGATACCGGGGCATTTCGACCGAGTATTCAAGACCGGAAGAGGAAATCAAGATTGGCCCGAAGAGTTGGCCGGAGCCCAATCGTAGTCCAAATAGTGGCCCAAATGAGCCGCCCGGCCAAAAAGGCTGGTGCCCGGAAGCGCGCCCGGCCGGGCGGGAGAAGCTTTGGCTGGCGCCCGGTGACGCGCCCGGCCGGGCTCGAGATTAGTTGTAGGGCTAAAAAGGCGCGCCCGATCGGGCGGTGCCTCGCCCGATCGGGCGCGTGTATTTCTTAGGAGACGTTTAACGTAGTTTTAATTTGTTTTAATTTAGGATTTTGTACGGAGTATAAATACTCCTCCGTAATACAAATTTAGGATCTCTTCTTCTTCTTTTTACTCTTTCTTGACTCTCTCTTAATTATTCTCCTAGATTTCTTTTCCCTTAAACCTTTGTTCTTAATTCTACTCTTAATTCCATATTTATTTTGGTAACTATTTCTCTTCTCTTAATCTTAGTTATTTACTTTATTCTTTTTATCATGTCTTGCTTTATTACTTTGATTAATTTAGATTTAATTATGTGTGAGTAGTTTTATTTCTAGGGATTATGGGGATCCATAAATAATATGAAGGGGTAATTTATTGTTGTTAATTATCAATGCTAGATTAGTTTCCTGTTGATTGATTTAATGCTCTGTGACTAGATTAGGCCTATCTTTTATGCATGAGTTTGACAATATTGATTCAAGATTCGAGAGATGAGAATTGATGTTTAGGTCTAGTTTCAATAGGCAGATTAATTTATAAATGGTTAAGTCGAGATTCGAGAGATGAGATTTAATACCGGTAAATTAATTGTGTGATTGTAATACGTAGCGAAAGCCCTTTACAATCTGGTTAATTGATGCATTGATGATTGACTATTATTGATTATTGGTATTGCATGATAATTTCTTATTGAATTGTTTTAACATTTTACAATTGCGGCTTGTAAAAGTATAGCAATATTAAATTGATGAATCGAGGAGATGTTAATTTGATATTAAAGGCTATTTTCAATAAGAACATAGATCTAGTAAATTGCGAGAGCCTGTTAGATCTATGTTGGTTAATAAATTGCGAGAGCCTGTTAATCGTGTTATTTATGCAATGTCTATGATTGATTACTATGTTTTACCCTGGAGTATTATTTATTGGTGAACCTATACCCTAGATCCTTTCATATATTGTTTTCTCTCTATTCTCAATCTTAGTAGTTTAGTTTCTTATTCGAATATAAATATTGGTTACTTAGATAATTTAGATTATATTAATTAATTAGGAGTAAAAAGACTTGTTTCCCTGTGGAGATCGACCCTACTTCCCTATCTACTTTAGTTAGAGGATTTAGGTATTACTTTTGATTAGGGGATATGACTTTACCCTGTAAAAATTTGGCGTCGTTGCCGGGGAAACGGTTTTATTTTTATTTCTGATTGTTTTTATAGTCTAGATTATTTCCCTTTTTGTCTCAGAGAGCGTTAGTTCTCTGAGACAAATCTCATATTTGCTTCTAGTTTTTGTTTATGCCCAGGTGTTCCACATCAGGTTACATCCCATTCGATCCTGAGATCGAACGTTCCTTCCATAGACAGAAAAATCTCTACAAGCAAATCCTGGCGGATTCTGGTGATAATAACAATAATCACCGAAATCCTCCAACTGGTTCTAGCGATTCAGAGACATCATCAGACGCAGAATCAGAGATGACGGCTCCAAAGAAGCTTAGTGATTATTCACAACCAAAGCTTACGGATTTTCCACATCTCACCCCTACTCCGGCTCTTGATGGGGTTCAATTTGAGATTAAACCTCAATTTATAACGATGATAGAGAGGAAGCAATTCAGTGGAGCCAAGGGTGAAGACCCGAATCTTCACATTGCCGACTATTGTCAATATTGCAACACCATCAGGCAAGCCGGGGTCACTCAAGACCAAATCAGGGAGATTCTCTTTCCCTTCTCTTTAACTGGAAAAGCTAAATTGTGGTTTAATGGCTTAAATAGAACTACACTTGGTATAACTGACTGGGAAACTCTTGTTTTGAATTTCTATAACAAGTATTATCCTGCAGAGAGAACAGCAGTACTCCGGAGTGCGATCCATAACTTTGCCCAAGAAGCCGATGAATCTTTAAATGAGGCTTGGGAGAGGTTCAAGGACTTACAAAGAGAATGCCCTCACCATAATTTAGCGCAATGGCAGTTAATCCAAGCCTTTTATAACGGCATTGGAAATTCCTCTAGAATAATTTTAGACTCTGCAGCTAGTGGGAGATTTATGAATCTTAATGTTGATGATGAAGGTCAGGTTATTGAAGACATGGCGATACACAATTCCCAATATGGGAATCCTAGAGGATTTGCTAACAAGGGGAAGCATAGTGTCGACTCTGTATCCTTTTTGCAAGCTCAACTGACCTCTATTTGCCAAAAATTAGATAATCTGAGCACTGCTAATGTAGCTAATGTTTCTGCGATTAATAATAATTCTAATGAGGCTTTCTGTGAAAATTGTGGTATTGTAGGTCATTGGGAGCAAGATTGCAGGAGTTCCGTGGAGCAAGTTAATGCCTTCCAAGCTTATAGGCAGAATAACCCATACTCCAACACCTACAATCATGGGTATCGGAATCATCCGTACCTTTACTACCGGAGCACTAATGTTCAAAATCCACCACCACAAGAACCACAGGCGCCACAGCAGCAGAAATACTATCATCCCAATGCTAGCCAGAAGAACCAACCACAACAACCCTCCTCATCTTCCGACCCTTCTCTGGCGAAAATTAGAGCAATGTTGGTTAATATGCAAAAGCACATGGAGAGTAGAGATGCGACAATTGATCAAATTCTAGCGCATAATAAAATTGTAGATAATCAAATTGCGCAACTCTCCGCTACTCTACAAGCCCACCAACATGGAGCTCTGCCGGTGCAGCCAACCCGACCTACGAATCAAGCATTTGCAATTACTCTAAGGAGTGGTTCAAACTATGAAGGGCCCTCTATGCCCAGAGTTGATGAACCTATTTTATTAAATAATGCTAATCTTGATTCCGTTAAACCAAACAATGTAGTTGATAGCCCTGCAGGGCTAAAGGATAGTACTAACATATCCAATTCTACATTGCAGGGTACAACTCTAGAGAAGGTGGCTACTCCAGACAAGAGTAATAATGCTCCAAAACCAATTATCAAACTTCCATTCCCCAATCGTCAATTGAAGACAAACTTGGATAAGCAGTTTGGTAAGTTCCTGGAGGTGGTAAAAGATTTGAAGGTAACAGTTTCCTTTACTGAATTGATCACACAAATCCCCTCGTATGCAAAATTTATGAAAGAAATATTGACGAGAAAAAGGTCTATTAGTGAGGTAGAGACGGTAGCTTTCACTGCAGAATGTAGTGTCGTACTTCAAAATAAGTCTCCACCTAAATTAAATGATCCGGGTAGTTTTTCTATCCCTTGTCATATTGGCAATCTCTTGATTGATAATGCATTATGTGATTTGGGTGCTAGTGTTAGCGTCATGCCATTATCTGTGTGTTCTAAGTTGAATATGAGTAAATTAAAAGCTACCAATATAACTCTACAAATGGCCGACCGTTCTTTCAAATACCCCTTAGGTGTTTTAGAGGATGTCCCCGTTAGAGTAGGTAAATTTTATATACCTGTAGATTTTGTTGTTCTTGATATGGCTGAGGATATGCAAACCCCAATTATTTTGGGTAGACCATTCCTTAACACTGCAGGAGCAGTCATAGATGTAAGAAGTGGTAAGTTAACACTTTCAGTAGGGGATGATAAAGTTGTTTTTAATCTGAATAATGCCCCTAAAAGCTCCATGACTAAGGAGAAATGTTTCAGTGTTAATGTGGTTGAAGATTATTCTAACATGCCCCAAGCTCTTGAAAAAGATCCCTTGGAGGCGGTATCTTGTGTTGCATCCTTTTCAGATGAGATAGACAAATGGCAGAAGGAAGTCGATGCAATAGAAAGAGAACTCTACAATGTTGGTCTTGGTTTCGAGGATGAACAGGTGGAACCGATCGAGCAAGTTGTGCGAATCGAGCCTACGGTAAGTGTTCCGCCAGATCGAGTTGCAAGTGTTGAACATAATGACAATTTGAAGCAACCTTCGATCGAAGAAGGATTTTTAGTGTGTAGCATTGAAGATCCACCATTCCAAGTCAAAGAGGATCCACCAGATAAGGTGATTTGGCGTCCCACAGGGTATGTTAGGAAGCCCCATCGCAGCCTAAACATTGCTAGACCGGGTGAGAAACCACCCGATCAAGCGTTAGGCCAAGGGTCCTAGATACTGTACTTAGTAAGAAGGTCGTGCGGGACCTAGATAAACCAGCGCTTTACGGGAGCCAACCCGTA
The DNA here is from genome assembly GCF_948465745.1 of Chenopodium album. Classification (NCBI taxonomy): domain Eukaryota; kingdom Viridiplantae; phylum Streptophyta; class Magnoliopsida; order Caryophyllales; family Amaranthaceae; genus Chenopodium; species Chenopodium album. Next base: position 38,979,962 of record NC_137834.1, on the reverse strand, counting down.
TTTTTAATGCTTTTTAGACTAGTCTTTATTTACTTTTTCCTTATGAGAGGAGAGATGAGGGAATTTAATGAATCTTATGAGTGTTTGTACAGGTTTGAAGAAAAGAGTTAGCCAAATTTTGGAGATTAAGAAGAAGAATGATAATTAGACGATTTAGCCTCGGGCCCGATCGGGCGAAGCTCGCCCGACCGGGCGCGAGAGCAAGGTTTAAAAATAGAGTAATTTCGCCTGACCGGGCGAGTGGCGCCCGATCGGGCGCGAAACTTGTCTTTTACGGACTTAATTGTCCGCCCGATCGGGCAAGCCTCGGCCGATCGGGCGCGAGAAGGGCGTAATTTTAGAGATACAGATCGCCCGATCGGGCGAAGGGCGCCCGACCGAGCGCGAGAGTTGGAAGAAATCGAATCGTTAGATCGCCTGACCGGGCGCGAAAGTATACGAATTTTGGGTACATTAGATCGCCCGACCGGGCGCGAGAATCAGCATGCAAAATACCCCAGATTGCCCGACCGGGCGCGAGTGGCGTCCGCGTCATTTTCTTCCTCTCTTCCTTCATTTCTTCTTACTTTCATAACTTCCCCTCTCTAGAACTCAAATTCTCTCTACCTTCTCTCTAAGATTTCTCCTCCATTCCTTACCCAAATTCAAAACTCTTTACATATTTGTGATCCTCTCTTCATCCTCTACACTTTCATATAAAAAATATTCAGTTTTAATTCAATAAATTTTTTAACCCATTTCTTAAACATGGCTTCAAAGAGGGCTAGGTCCATTTTTGGTAGAAGCTCCAGTTCGAGGGAGGAATACGACCCGGACTTGCAACTCCCGTACTGGCCGACGATCCGGATTGTGAGCCGAGAGCAAAAGGAACGGCTAGAGCATTTAATCGGTCGTGAGGTAATTCCTTCTCGGTGGTTACACCGCCCTAACCTAGAATCATTTGGTTTATATGATTTTGTTAAACGATTTTTGAATGACATTGGCATGAGAAAATTTGTTGACATGCACTATCCTACATACCGAGAACTTACTTGTGAATTCCTGTCCACTTTTCATGTTGTTAGTAGTAGAAATGGGCCAAATTTATTTTTCAGGTTAAATGATAGAAATATTAGTTTAACTTTAGTAGAATTTTGTAAAATTTTTGAATTAAATTCTGAATTATCTCACCAGTGGCATGCGGACTATAAAATGGGTGATTTATATTATGCTTTGACTAGTTTGCCTACCCCCGACCCCCAACATGCTAGTACCAAACCTATTCACCACCTACCCTGTCCCAAAAATCTAGCAAAGATTTGCGGGTTTGTAATTTTTAGGTAGGGCCGAGCCCCATAACGCTCAATCTAACGAACTAGCTGGCATAGGACATTATGTGTACGGGTACGGAAAATTGAACATAGGTAGGTTTATAGTTCACCATTTGAGTAGGCATGCCACAACCAGCACCACTTCCAAGACCCCTATCCGTTTAGGTGGCCTTATCACTCGAATAGCGGTGAAAAAGGTCGATTTTGTAGTAGACGGACCCCACCAGCTGACCAACTGTGGACCAGATACCTACATGAATGCTAGGTATTTTGAGGATGTGGGGTGGGTTAGACCGGATAGCGAGCGGACACCCTTTTGGTGTATTCGGACTGGGAGCGAGCAACCTTTACCCATTTTTCCCTTACCCAGTCCTGACTTGACCGCCTTTCCCCCAGGGCAACCTTCTTACACTTATGATGTTTTAGTTGCCAACGCTAGGGGGCAGGCACCACCACCACCAGTTCCACCACCCCAGCCTCAGCCCGAGGTGGCTTTCTCTCCACCTCGTATGTCCCACTCCGTCCCTCATGTTGACTCTGACCCAGTTTGGGATCTTCAAAGTATAGGTCAGGCCCTAGGACATATCGAGCATGCCCATACTGACCTTAGGAGGATGGTAGGCTCCCTAGACAAGAGGTTAGGGTACCTAGAGAGGAACCAGGGTAGAGCCCTCTACCCTATGTACGATGATTATGCTCGTCGGGGCAACATTCCCGACGACGCTATTCACCCTGACTGGTTTCAGCCTCCACCCCAGGGATACGATAGGGATCCCACTGCCCATGGTATTTACACTGACTATTCTTCTTTCTTCGGGTACGGCCAGGACATTCCTTTCGGGGGACCGGCGGGGGGAGGGAGTTTTCACGCTGATTATTTTGGTGGTAGCTATTCTGGAGCAGGTGGTGCAGGTGGCAGTGGAGGTGCGGGTTTCGGCTCGATGGATGAGGATGATCAGGACTAGCTATGCTGGGCTAAATAACATGATTAACAGGCTCTCGCAATTTATTAATCAACATAGATCTAACAGGCTCTCGCAATTTACTAGATCTAAGTCCTTATTGAAAATAGCCTTTAATATCAAATTAACATCTGCTCGATTCATCAATTTAATATTGCTATACTTTTACAAGCCGCAATTGTAAAACATTAAAACAGTCCAATAAGAAATCATCACGCAATACCAACAATCAATAGTAGCCAATCATCAATGCAACAATTAACCGGATTGTAAAGGGCTCTCACTACATATTACAATCACACAATTAATTTACCAGTATTAAATCTCATCTCTCGAATCTTGACTTAACCATTTATAAATTAACTTGCCTATTGAAACTAGACCTAAACATTAATTCTCATCTCTCGATTCTTGAATCAATATTGTCAAACTCATGCGTAAAAGATAGGCCTAATCTAGTCACAGAGCATTAAATCAATCAATAGGAAATTAATCTAGCATTGATAATCAACAACAATAATTTACCCCTTCATATTATTTATTAGATCCCCATAAACCCTAGAAATTAAACTACTCACACATATTAAAAACTAAACTAATCAAAGTAATAAAATAAATCATGGTGAAAGAAATAAAATAAATAACTAAGATTAAGGGAAGAGAAATCGTTACCAAAATAAATCTGGAATTAATGAAAGAATTAAGAACAAAGGTTTAGAGAGAGATAACTAAGTAGAGAGAGAAAGTCTAAGAAAGAGGGTAAGTAATTATTCCGTACAAAACGTATATATACTTCTCTTAAAACAAGAATTAAACTAAGCTTAATCAAGCTCTAGGAAAAACACGCGCCCGATCGGGCGAAGGGCCGCCCGATCGGGCCCGCCTTTTTTACAATGCCCATTCTAATGTGCCGCGTCCGATCGGGCCTACGCTCACCCGATCGGGCGCGCCTCATCCTTGAGAGTGCCTTGCGCGCATCCGCCCGATCGGGCGCGGTCTTCTTCTTCAAGGCTTGGACTTCGATTGGGCTAGATTTCTCGGCCCAATCCATATTTCCTCTCGGGTCTCGAATACATGGTCCAAATGCCTCGTGATCCAAATTACCGAGCCCTTAGTCACCGGCTCTCACCGATCTTGGGCTCCAAAAGTGGTCGTGTCCTTCTAGCTTCCGTAGTCGATCCAATAAGGCCCGGGAAAATGCTCCAAGAGTGCAATTTCCTGTAAAATATAACTAAAACTACGAAAACACTAGAACACACAAATTAGTAATAAAAGTGGCCCGAAAGGGCCAAAAACACTACTAATAATGACCACGGGACGGGGGTAAAACACTATATAAAATAGACATATCAAACTCCCCCAAACCAAACCTTTGCTTGTCCCTAAGCAAAGAGCTCATCAATGAACATATAAAACATACTTCACCCCAATAAACATATCAAAAGCCAACGATTCAAGGTAAAATTAAATGAACATGCTTCAACATCAATCAATCTTATTCATCTAATCACTCTTCCTCCCCAACAATTGTCAAATAAAACAAACCACAAGAGCATATAGAATTCAAGACTAGTGCTCACACACTCAACTCTCATTTATGTGGTGAGTAAAGAATGTACTCGATCTCTCTCCACCCAACCCCTTTAATGTGAACAATGCCCTCCCAACTCACACTCTCGTGTGTATAAAAAACATTGAACGCTCATCCTACTAGTCGACTCGAAATATGCCAAGTCATAACTTGCATTGAAAAACAACACTTTCATATTTACATAACTTCTATGCACAAGGTCGGAAGGTCTTTTAAGCTTGTAATGTAAGGATAGGGTAAAGGTAGGATAAATTCGAGATTATGTGAGAGAAAAGCTATGCTAAAAGGGAGCCAAATCCTAATAAACCCATGATCAAAAATAATGATCATACACATCTCCAACATAACCAACTCCAACAACAATCCATCAAATATACTCCAAACAAAATAAACCATCCCAACACTTACAATTTCACTCATAAAAATATGATAGTGTAGAACTTTGAGTGAAAAACAAACTTTGAACTCATTCTTTTTTTCTTTTTTTCTTTCTTTTTTTTTTATTAACCTTCACTTAGAACATTTGAACATCAAAAATTTTTCTTTTGCGCTTTTTTTTTCTTTTCAACTCATATTGGAAATTTCAACTTTGAAACACAACATCAATATTTTCCAATCAAATATCAAAGAACAATAACTCTTCTTTTATTCCCACATTGTGTAAATAATATGCACACCACAACTCCCTCACCTCACCAACTAATAGCTCCCCCAATCCAAGCTTGGGACTAGTAACCAATGGGGCTCATATAGGCTTGTAATGTGGCTAAATAAACAATAAAAGGGCACAAGCAACAACATGGGTAACAAAAAGGGAACAAATGTATCTAATACTCTGAAGGCTACCTAAAAGAATGAACGCCTTCGTCCTCCTCATGTGCATAATAATAAGTCATGAAACACTACTCATAGTTCCAAATCAATACTCAAATTCATTGACATACCGGGAATTATGGAACTATCACACATTTCCTAACCAAATCAACTAGTCAAGCACTATATTCACAAGTAGTTGGGCAAAATTGACGCATGTTTAGGAATCCAAACAATTAAACTTCAAATCATGACCAACAAATCCACAATGCTCATCATCAAATACCAATAATCAAAACAAATTTTCTCAAGTATGGGGCACAGGGAAGTATGATTTACAATTCATTGGAACGTATTTTTGAATTTTTTTTTTTATTTTTCAATTTTTTTTGTATTTTTCATATATAAGAAAGCAATAAAAACCTACACTAGGAAAGCAAATAAAAACTATACTAGAAAGCAAATAAAGAGAGAAAAGGAAGAGAATTTCCAAGTGAAAGAACACCCCCCCAAGCCAAATCAAGCAATGCCCTCATTGACTTGGGAGAGTAGCCTACTCCTCATCCTCATCCATCCTAGAATAACCCCCGCCGTGGCTAGAACCGGCTCCTCCATGGCTAGAGCCACCACCACCATACCCCGAACCACCGGCATAGTAGTTAGGGTCTACATTCCCAACCATACCCCCATATCCGTGGACCGAAGAGTAGTCCACGTAAGTACCATATGCACCGGGGTGAGAATACCCTCCTTGGGGGTATTGGAACCAATCGGGAGTAAGTGAATCGGGAGGAATAGCCCCCCGACGGGCATAATCATCATACATGGGGTAAAGGCCCCTCCCTAGGTTCCTTTCTATAAGACCAACCCGCCCATCTAGGGTGCTTAACCTAGAGTCTAGGTTTTGCATCATACCCTCAACCCTCCCTTGCCCCGTCTCAATGCGGTCTAATTGGCTCCTAAAAGCCGAAAAGTCATATGGGGCATTGGGGTCGACATTGTAATCGACCGAGGAAGTGAGCATGCCATAGGTGAAGGGTGGGGGTGGTTGGTAGTGTGGTGAGTGGTGAATGGGGGATTGGTGGGGTTGTGGTGAGGGGTGAGGTGGTTGAACCTCACCTTGACCATTTATCTCGAAAGTATAAGAGGGCTTCCCCCTCTCAAATTTAGTCAAGGCGGGGTTGGGTAAGGTAAAGGCTTGGTCCCTCCTACCCGATTGTCGGTGGACAATCCACCAAGTATCACTCCCCACCGGTTGTACCCAGTTCAAACTCCCTAAATAGGGTAGGTCCATTAGGTTCGATCCCACAACTTTCCTATGGCCATCGGGGTTCCAACCTAAGTGTTTCCTTGCAATATGGGTCACTAACCCCCCAAAGTAAATAGGTGCTCTAGACCTACTAGCTTCGGCCGCATTGGCCGCCCTTTGGAAATGATTGGCTATCCTATGGGGTACGTTCAATTTTTCAGCATTAGGAATTATATAGGATGCCAATAGTTCCAATTCATCTCTCCGAACATTTGCCGGTTCATGCCTCCCAAAAATAGTGAGGCCGACAAATCTTTGCCAAAGCTTTGGGACGGGATGTTGAATCCACGTCCCTTTGGCATCTTGGACATTCACTAAATCCTCCCCAGTTAACCTCTTATAGACCACGGCGGTGTGGTCTTGAGAGGGCTCAATAGGTTTATCCGATTTTAAATCAAACAACTTTCCAAATTCTTTTAGAGTTAGTCTCACATCGTTGTTTAATAATCGGAATTGTACATGAGTGATTAGTGCATTCATTTTAATAACATTAAAACTTGAGATAAATTCCAATGTTAAATAATCATAAGTATCATGGCACATTTGAAAAAAACCACTCATGTCTATGCCCTTGAACAATTTTTCCACGTATTTATCGAGACCTAGCCTAACTAATGTAGGATGATGAATGAAACGGGTAGAAATTACCTGACGATCAATGAGGTTGACCATCCTAACCCGTTGCTCCTCCGAGGTGATTACAACCTCCTCCCATCCCGGAATTTGAAGGTCCGGGTTGGTTGTTGGTTGTGGTGCACTTGAGCTCTCACCCCTTTGATTCCTTGAACGCTTGGAGGCCATTTTCTTGTAAAAATAGTGGAAAATTGAGGTTTCTCTCTCTTAGGGTTTGAGAAAAGTTGAGAGAAAATTGGGGAAAATTAGTATAGATTGTAGAGGAGGATGAGGGGAGATGGAATATGTAAGAATTTTTTAATTTGGATGGAAGAATTGGAGGAGATCTTGGATTGAAGTGTAAGTTGAAGGTTTGAAAATGGAGGTTTTAGAGAGAGAAAGTGAAATGAAGAAGATGAAATAAGGAGAAAGTGAGGAAAGAAAGAAGAGAAAAGAAAATAAAAGGGGGACGGGCTGTAGGCGCGCCCGATCGGGCGAGCCTCGCCCGATCGGGCGAAGGTTTGAAATTCCAGAACTCAAGTTGCGCGCCCGATCGGGCGAGCTCCACCCGATCGGGCGCGAACGCGAACAAAATTTTCGCCCTTTGCTCGCCCGATCGGGCGAGCTTCGCCCGACATATCTTTTCCTTTCACTCGATTTTCCAAAAAAAAAAAAAAAAATAAGGAAAAAGGATTGGGCGAAAATGCTGCTGAATTCTGGGTAGCTTGCGCGCCCGATCGGGCCCGAGAGACCCTTTTTCTCCGATTTCTTTTCTTCTTCAAAATTTTTTTCTAAGTCTTATTACCTGTCAAATTCATACCTGTACAACAACACTTAAAACTGGTGAAATATCACTCTCCTCGCCTCTCTAAAAAAAAAAAAATAAGGAAAAAGGAAAAACTAGTATAGAAAGCATGAAATACGGGTTGCCTCCCGCAAAGCGCTGGTTTATCTAGGTCCCGCACGACCTTCTTACCAAGTACAATTCCTAGGACCCTTGGCCTAACGCTTGATCGGGTGGTTTCTCACCCGGTCTAGCGATGTTTAGGCTGCGATGCGGCTTCCTGACATAACCTGTGGGACGCCAAGTCGCCTTATCTGGTGGATCCTCCTTGACTTGGACTGGGGGATCTTCAATGCTACGCACTAAAAACCCTTCTTCGATCGAATGTTGCTTCAAATTGTCATTGCGTTCAGCACTTGCAACTCGATCTGGCGGAACACTTACCGTAGGCTCGATTCGCACAACTTGCTCGATCGGTTCCACTTGTTCGTCCTCGAAACCAAGACCAACATTGTAGAGTGCTCTTTCTATTGCATCGACTTCCTTCTGCCATTTGTCTACCTCATCTGAAAAGGATGCAACACAAGATACCGCCTCCAAGGGATCTTTTTCAAGAGCTTGGGGCTTGTTAGAATAATTTACAACCACATTAACACTGAAACATTTCTCCTCAGTCATGGAGCTTTTGGGGGCATTATTCAGATTAAAAACCACTTTATCGTCCCCTACTGATAGTGTTAGCTTACCACTTCTTACATCTATGACTGCTCCTGCAGTGTTAAGGAATGGTCTACCCAAAATAATTGGGGTTTGCATATCCTCAGTCATATCAAGAACAACAAAATCCACAGGTATATAAAATTTACCTACTCTAACGGGGACATCCTCTAAAATACCTAAGGGGTATTTGAAAGAACGGTCGGCCATTTGTAGAGTTATATTGGTAGCTTTTAACTTACCCATATTCAACTTAGAACATACAGATAATGGCATGACGCTAACACTAGCACCCAAATCACATAATGCATTATCAATCAAGAGATTGCCAATATGACAAGGGATAGAAAAACTACCCGGATCTTTTAATTTAAATGGAGACTTATTTTGAAGTACGGCACTGCACTCTACAGTGAAAGCTACTGTCTCTACCTCACTAATAGACCTTTTTCTCGTCAAAATTTCTTTCATAAATTTTGCATATGAGGGGATTTGTGTGATCAATTCAGTAAAGGGTTATTCTGCCTATAAGCTTGAAAGGCATTAACTTGCTCCACGGAACTCCTGCAATCCTGCTCCCAATGACCTACAATACCACAATTTTCACAGAAAGCCTCATTAGAATTATTATTAATTGCAGAAACATTGGCTACATTAGCAGTGCTCAGATTATCTAGTTTTTGGAAAATAGAGGTCAGTTGAGCTTGCAAAAACGATACAGAGTCGACACTATGTTTCCCCTTGTTAGCAAATCCTCTGGGATTCCCATATTGGGAATTGTGTATCGCCATATCTTCAATAACCTGACCTGCATCATCAACATTAAGATTCATAAATCTCCCACTAGCTGCAGAGTCTAAAATTATTCTAGAAGAATTTCCAATGCCGTTATAAAAGGCTTGGATTAACTGCCATTGTGCTAAATTATGGTGAGGGCATTCTCTTTGTAAGTCCTTGAACCTCTCCCAAGCCTCATATAAAGACTCATCGGCTTCTTGGGCAAAGTTCTGAATCGCAATCCGTAGTACTGCTGTTCTCTCTGCAGGATAATACTTGTTATAGAAATTCAAAACAAGAGTTTCCCAGTCAGTTATACCAAGTGTAGTTCTATTTAAGCCATTAAACCACAATTTAGCTTTTCCAGTTAAAGAGAAGGGAAAGAGAATCTCCCTGATTTGGTCTTGAGTGACCCCGGCTTGCCTGATGGTGTTACAATATTGACAATAGTCGGCAATGTGAAGATTCGGGTCTTCGCCCTTTGCTCCACTGAATTGCTTCCTCTCTATCATCGTTATAAATTGAGTTTTAATTTCAAATTGAACCCCATCAAGAGCCGAAGTAGGGGTGAGATGTGGAAAATCCGTAAGCTTTGGTTATGAATAATCACTAAGCTTCTTTGGGGCCGCCATCTCTGATTCTGTGTCTGATGATGTCTCTGAATTGCTAGAATCAGTTGGAGGATCACGGTGATTATTGTTAGTATCACCAGAATCCGCCAGGATTTGCTTGTAGAAGTTTTTCTGTCTATGGAAGGAACGTTCGATCTCAGGATCGAAAGGGATGTAACCTGATCTAGAACACCTGGGCATAAACAAAAACTAGAAGCAAATATGAGATTTGTCTCAGAGAACTAACGTTCTCTGAGACAAAAGAGAAATAATCTAGACTACAAAAACAATCAAAAATAAAAATAAAACCGTTTCCCCGGCAACGGCGCCAAATTTTGACAGGGTAAAGTCGTATCCCCTAATCAAAAATAATTGCCTAAATCACTAACTAAGGTAGATAGGGAAGTAGGGTCGATCTCCACAGGGAAACAAGTCTTTTTATTCCTAATTAATTATTATAATCTAAATTATTTAAGTAACCAATATTTATAATTAAGTATGAGACTAAACTACAAAGAATAAGAGTAGGGAGAAAACGATATATAAAGGGATCTAGGGCATAGGTTCACCAATAAATAATACTCCAGGGTAAAACATAGTAATCAATCATTGACATTGCATAAATAACATGATTAACAGGCTCTCGCAATTTATTAATCAACATAGATCTAACAGGCTCTCGCAATTTACTAGATCTAAGTCCTTATTGAAAATAGCCTTTAATATCAAATTAAAATCTGCTCGATTCATCAATTTAATATTGCTATACTTTTACAAGCCGCAATTGTAAAACATTAAAACAATCCAATAAGAAATCATCATGCAATACCAACAATCAATAGTAGACAATCATCAATGCATCAATTAACCGGATTGTAAAGGGCTCTCGCTACGTATTACAATCACACAATTAATTTACCGGTATTAAATCTCATCTCTCGAATCTTGACTTAACCATTTATAAATTAACTTGCCTATTGAAACTAGACCTAAACATTAATTCTCATCTCTCGATTCTTGAATCAATATTGTCAAACTCATGCATAAAAGATAGGCCTAATCTAGTCACAGAGCATTAAATCAATCAATAGGAAATTAATCTAGCATTGATAATCAACAACAATAATTTACCCCTTCATATTATTTATTAGATCCCCATAAACCCTAGAAATTAAACTACTCACACATATTAAAAACTAAACTAATCAAAGTAATAAAATAAATCATGGTGAAAGAAATAAAATAAATAACTAAGATTAAGGGAAGAGAAATCGTTACCAAAATAAATCTGGAATTAATGAAAGAATTAAGAACAAAGGTTTAGAGAGAGATAACTAAGTAGAGAGAGAAAGTCTAAGAAAGAGGGTAAGTAATTATTCCGTACAAAACATATATATACTTCTCCTAAAACAAGAATTAAACTAAGCTTAATCAGGCTCTAGGAAAAACACGCGCCCGATCGGGCGAAGGGCCGCCCGATCGGGCCCGCCTTTTTTACAATGCCCATTCTAATGTGCCGTGCCCGATCGGGCGCGCCTCATCCTTGAGAGTGCCTTGCGCGCATCCGCCCGATCGGGCGCGGTCTTCTTCTTCAAGGCTTGGACTTCGATTGGGCTAGATTTCTCGGCCCAATCCATATTTCCTCTCGGGTCTCGAATACATGGTCCAAATGCCTCGTGATCCAAATTACCGAGCCCTTAGTCACCGGCTCTCACCGATCTTGGGCTCCAAAAGTGGTCGTGTCCTTCTAGCTTCCGTAGTCGATCCAATAAGGCCCGGGAAAATGCTCCAAGAGTGCAATTTCCTGTAAAATATAACTAAAACTACGAAAACACTAGAACACACAAATTAGTAATAAAAGTGGCCCGAAAGGGCCAAAAACACTACTAATAATGACCACGGGACGGGGGTAAAACACTATATAAAATAGACATATCACTGGGCTAGTTCCCGAGCCAATGAGGACATTGTCTGATTCTAGCTTGGGGGAGATTTTTGTTTTGTAGATTTCTTTTTCTCTTTTCTTTTATTTTTGGTGTGTTTTCTTAGGGTAGTTTTTTCTGCTTTCTAGGTTAGTTTTATAGCTTTCTTATATATATAAAAATACAAAAAAATTGAAAAATAAAAAAATATTCAAAAATACGTTCCAATGAATTGTAAATTATGCTTCCCTATGCCCCTTACTTGAGAAAAATTGTTTTGATTCCTGGTATTTGATGATAAGCATTATGGATTAGTTGATCATGATTTGATGTTTGATTGCCTTGAAACCTTTACATACGTCAATTTTGTCCAACTACTTGTGAATATAGTGCTTGACTAGTTGATTTGGTAAGGAATGTGTGATAGTTCCATAGTTCCTGGTATGTCAATGAATTTGAGTATTGCACACTACAAGAAAATAACCTTTTCGTAGCGATTATTTTTACCTTGTCAGGTGGGAGGTAATTCCTTCACGGTGGTTACACCGCCCTACTCTTGAATCTTATGGTTTGTATGATTTTGTTAAACGATTTTTGAATGATATAGGAATGAGAAAATTCGTTGACATGCACTATCCTACATACCGTGAATTAACATGTGAATTTTTGTCTTCTTTGAAATTTGTAAATAGTAGAAATGGACCGAACTTATTTTTTAGGTTGAACAATAGGAATATTAGTTTGACTTATGTTGAATTTTGCAAATTATTTGAATTGAACTCTGAATTACCTTTTCAATGGCATGCTGATTATAAAATGGGTGATATTTATCATTCTTTAACTGGTTTACCGACCCCCGACCCCCAACATGCTAGTACGAAACCTATCCATCACCATATCCCAAAAATCTGGTAAAGATTTGCAGGTTTGTGTTTTCTTGGTAGGAACGAGCCTCATAACGCCCAAACCAATGAAATAGCTGTTATTGGACACTATGTGTATGGGTTTGGTAAACTGAACATAGGTAGATACATCATCCACCACCTGAGTAGACATGCCACGGCCAGTACCTAATCTCGTACCCCTATTCGTATAGGAGGACTTATCACTAGGATAGCAGTTAAAAAGGCCGGTTTTGTTGAGAGTGGCCCCCACCAGATGACTAACTATGGACCGGATACCTATATGACTGCTAGGTATTTTGAGGAGTTGGGTTGGGTACGACTGGATAGTGAGCAAACCCCCCACTAGTGCATTAGGACTGGGACCGAGCAGCCATTGCCCATCTTTTCCCTACCTAGTCCTAACTTGACCGCCTTTCCCCCCGGGCAAGCGTTCTACACGTACGACCTTTTAGTTGCCCATGCTAGGGGGAAAGCACCACTAGTACCACCACCAGTTCCACCACCCCAGCCTGAGCCCGAGGTAGCGCTTTCACCACCTCGCATGTCTCACTTTGTCCCCCATGTTGACTATGACCCAGTTTGGGACCTTCAGAGTATAGGTCAGGCTTTAGGCCGTATTGAGCATTCCCACTGTTAACTCGAATGAACAATACAAGAGGGGGGGTGAATTGTATTGTAGAGGAACTAGGGTAATTTTTGCGAAATTCTTAAAGGAACTTAAACAAAAACTTTAAAGTGCAAGAGAGATTTTACGTGGAAAACTTCTTAGCCCTAATCAAGAAGAAAAACCACGACCACAAGGGATTTTCAACTCAACTCTTAATAATAATAGGGCAAACAACCTATTACAAATTAAGACTATAAACTCAAGTTCCTCAATGAACTTAAGTTCCCCCTTAACTGATCCCTCAATCAGTTAAGCTCTCGAATCTCTCTCTTTCTCCTTGCTTCACTCAAAGCAATTACACACTCTAGAGTTTACCCAAACTCTACCCCCAATACAACTCAAGAAAAAACCCCTAAGATGCTAAGTACAAGGACACTCAAGGACTTAAGTGGATTTTTGACTCTTTTCGAAAAACTAAGAATTGTAATGCTCAAGTGTACTTTTTAAAACAGAAAACTGATCCTATTTATATAAGAGGAAACCAGTTGAAACCTTACGTTTACCTTAACTCCCACTACACCACAACTTCCATGAAATAAGGAAGTGCAGTTCGTGGATGCTTGGGCAGCAAGCTGAAGCGCACAAAAGGAAGTGGTTCCTTTATTTTCTCAACTTCCTTGACTAAGTAAAAAGCCGTTTTTCAAAAAATAATTTTACCAAGTCAGATTTTCCAAAAGATTAGGATAAAATAAAAACAGAAAATCTTTTAAATAAATAAGATATTTTACACCTAAAAAATAGTTTTCAGAAATAAGATTAAATCTTGTTTAAAACAAGGAAAATAAAATCTTTAAAACTTGAAATTAAATCCACTTAAATTCTATCAATTTGCCACGTACTTAACATATATACAAGAAGCCTAAAATAAATAATAAAGATACAATAGACTCCTTGGAACACAATGAAGCTTCGACTCTGGAGCTTCAGTTCCTCACTAAAGGAACTTGGCTACTGATTGTCTTCTATGCTTGTCCACAGCTCATCCTTTAGACTTGTTCCATGCTCCATTCTAACTCTAGAACTTCGTTGCATATAAAACCTGTCAAGTACATCAAAGCTAATAGACAAAAGTTAAAGCCCTTATGGTCTGCTTAGGTTCCTTGAGTCATCATCAAAACTTAAGATCAACACCCACACTGGCCTTAGGAGGATGATAGGATCCATTGGCCATAGCTTAGGGTGCCTTGAGAGGAACCAGGGTAGAGCTCTCTATCCTATGTATGATGATTATGCTCGTCTGGGCAACATTCCCGATGATGCCATTTACCCTGACTGGTTTCAGCCTCCACCTCAGGGATACGATTGGGATCCCAGTGTCCATGGTATTTATACTGACTATTCTGCTTTCCATGGGTACGGCCAGGACATTCCTTTCGGGGGACCGGCGGGGGGGAGTTTTCATGCTGATTATTTTGGTGGTAGCTCTTCTGGTGCAGGTGGCAGCGGAGGTGGAGGATTTGGTTCCATGGATAAGGACGATGAGGACTAGCCATGTTGGGCTAGTTCCTGAGCCAATGAGGACATTGTCTGATTCTGGCTTAGGGGAGATTTTGGATTTGGTATCTTTCTTTTTCTCTTTTCTTTTGTTTTTGGTGTGTTTTCTTAGTTTAGATTTATTGCTTTCTAGGTTAGATTTATTGCTTTCTTATATGAAAAATACAAAAAAAAAATTGAAAAATAAAAAAAATTGAAAAATACGTTCCAATGAATTATAAATCATGCTTCCTTGTGCCCTATAGTTGGAAAATATTGTTTTTATTCTTGGTATATGATGATAAGTATTGTGGATTTGTTGATCATGATTTGAAGTTTGATTGCTTAGATGTCCTAACATGCGTCAATTTTGTCCAACTACTTGTGAATATAGTGCTTGACTAGTTGATTTGATTAGGAATGTGTGTTAGTTCCTGGTTTGTCAAAGAATTTGAGTATTGGTTTGCAACTATTAGTAATATTTATATGATTAATTATTCTGCACATTGAGGAGGATGAAGGCATTTGTTCTTTTAGGTAGCCTCCAGATATTGTAGATACATTTGTTCCCTTCTTGCTACCCATGTTGTTGCCTTGACCTTTTTGTTGTTTATTAGCCACATTTCAAGCCTATTTTGCCCCATTGGTTACTAGTCCCAAGCTTGGCTATTAGTGAGTGAGGTGAGGGAGTTTGTAGTGTGCTTATTATTTGCACAACTTGGGTGGGACTTTGAGAAGTTGTTTTGTTGTTATTCATGTTTATTTTTGATGAGTTTGAGAGTTATATTTTCTTGAAAAATTAAGCATGATGTTATGAAAAATAAAGAGAAGTTCAAGAAAAAAAAAATGTGAAAAAATAAGTGAGCTTCAATAGAAAAAAAAAAGAGGAAAAAAATGTTCGAATGTTCTAGTTGGAGGTTGATCAAAGGAAAATAATTTTGAACCTCAATGAAAAATTCAAGTTTGAAAATAAAGTTTGTTTATTCAGTCTACTTCTTCATTATTATATTTTATGAGTGATATGTAAGTGTTGGGATTGTTTATATTGTTTGGAGTATATTTGGGTGATGTTAGAGTTGGTTATGTAGGAGATATATGATCATTAGTTATTTTGATCATGGGTTTTGTTTAGGGTATTTTTACCCTAGACACGTGGACCAGTGAGAGGTCGCCACGTGTCAAGCTTAGGATGGCCCATGTGGCTCAACATCCTCTTGACACTTGGCGCCCTCAGATATGCCTCTGAAATGGCGGCCTTCAAGGGCCCAAATCCCTAGGAGCGTCGTAAAACGGCGCAGCCCACTAAAATCTAGGTCAAATGACCTAGTTAGGGGCACATTCTCCAACGACCCTATAAATAGGGAGATATTCCCACATTTTGGGGACAGATTGAATCATTTATTACACCTTTATTCTCTTACATCAGAGAAAGACCTGAGCTTGGAATCCGAGCAGATACCCACCTAAACTTGCGTTCTCCTTATTCCGTTTCAAGTTACTAACTTGACCGTCGGAGGCGGAGCTCCAACCACCCGGAGTCTCCGTTATTTTGCAGGTACAGCTCAGCCGGATCAGACTTCGTGACGTAACTCTCCCGAGGGACAAAAACACCCAAAACATTTGGCGCCGTCTGTGGGGAGAGTACCTCGAAGATGGTTCAAGAGTCTGTACCACCCCCTAACCATCTGGACGATGACCCAGAAGTTTTACAGACCAGGAGGATGAGGATCCTCAGCTCGAAACCTTTACAGCCGAGGATGGCTCGCTCAGAATCAAGAGCATCCGGCCCAGAGATATTCTGGAGCGGGGTGCCTCCCAGGCGGGTCCGAGCAGACCCACTGGGCAGCCGGAAGGGGAAACCCAAACGGCCGCTGGATCAGCCCCTGTCACCCGAGACGAACTCATGAGATTCATGACAAGTTTCAAGGGTGAAATTAAGGAGCTGATCACCAAAAGCCGGGCTGGCCCAAGTAAAGGTCAGTCGGCGAAGAAGTCTCCTCCAGAAAAGGGGAAGTCAGTCAGAGACCGTCAGCCTACTCCTCATCCAAAGGAGAAGGCAGCCGGGACCATTGATTGGTCAAAAATTCTCCTTCCTGGGAAGAACACCAATAACACTCGCCGGACTCAACAGCCGGTGAGAAGTAAAAAATCAACTCTTGATGCCCGGGAGATCATTAACCGGAAAAGAAACCAATCACTGTCTGAGTCGGCTTCAACGTCGAAATTTCCAGACAGCTTCAACAATATTTCTCCAGGGAGTGCACCCTCCTTGCATGAGAGCCAGACAGGCGGTAATACGGTCCATTCTGGCCCTCACATGATTGGAGCAATACCGTATGTGCCTACTCAGGCTTCCGGACAGTATCCACCTCACTTCATGCAGCCGGCCTTCTTTGGAGGTCAGGCGGCATATCCAAATGTCCAGCCATTGGACTGGCAGCTTCGTCTGCTGCGCCTGGGTGAACAGCCTTCTGCGTTCACCCGGGAGATAACCGAGGCGGCCCAGCCGGCCAAGGTTAAGAATGTGTTGGTTGGTACCTATGATGGTACCACCAACCCGGAAGACCACCTTATGGCTTACACCAACCTCATGTATCTGCAGGGGTTGGATAATGCCACTTGGTGTCGATGTTTCCCGGCTACATTGAAGGGCATTGCCCAACAATGGTTTGGTAATCTGCCAGCCGGGTCCATCGATAGCTTCAGGAAGCTAGCCTTCCTATTTGCTTCTAACTTTTCAATGAACATCCCTGCTAAGAAAACAAGCCTTGATTTGAGCACTGTTAAGCAGGGAGAGAGAGAAGGGTTGCGCTCATATGTCAGGCGGTTCAATCTGATCAGAATTCAGATTCAGGGACTGTCTGATGAGGTAGCTTTTACAGACTTTTTCAAAGGTCTGAGAGACGGGTCGACCTTTAAGTTCGACCTAGTCAGAAAAGGGCCTTTCACCCTACAGGAGGCCCTGAGGGAGGCGGAAAGCTACATTCAAGCTACCGACCTCTGCTCGCCTGGTAGCCAGTCGGACTCTAAAAAGTCCGACAAGCAGAAAGACAATCGGCCTGCTCAGCCGGCTAAAAAGAAAGAAGAGAGCAAAAAGAGAAAAGAAATCTGGCCGGTTAGTGATTCTGACCAGCCGTCTCAGAAGAAGAAGAAAGAGTTTAAACCGTACGTCCCCAAGTACGAGTTTAACAAGGACTGCAATTCCATCCTCATGGAAATTAAGGACCGGCTGTCCCTAGAGAAGCCGAATCCAATGAAAAGTTCCATTCAATCAAGGAACAAAAATAAATTTTGCCAATACCATGAGGAAGTTGGCCATGACACCAACGACTGTTTCAGCCTTCAAAGGGCGTTGGACCGTCTGGCTGACAAAGGAATGTTGAAGTCCTATATTTCTAAGTCCCCAGCCGGGGCAAAGAAGAAGAATAAGGGTCAGTCCTCTAAGACTACCCCCCAGCCTGCTAGTAGCTCGGATACCGACAAGGAGCCGGTCTACACAATAGCAGGCGGGTTTTCCTGTGGTGGCCCTACCATCCGGGGCACCAAGAGCCATCTTCGAAAGATGGACAAGGATGATGATGAGCAGTCGTCTGCAAGCACCTCTTTCCCAGACGTCTTGATCACTGAGAAGGACAGGGGCAGCGTCCGCCGTCCGCATGATGACCCGGTCGTCATTGAATGTAAGGTTGTCAACCAACTGGTTGGAAGAATCCTTATTGACACCGGCAGCTCATCAGACATCATCAGCCTCCGGTGCTTGCAAAAGCTGAAATACAATGTCAGCAGCATGCATCCGGTCACCCACCCCTTGGTTGGTTTTGGGGGTGGGATGGTCTACCCAGCGAGAAGAATTGACTTACCCATCCGGCTGGGAGAGAAGGGTCAAGGACGACACATTGTCGTCAGATTCTTGGTCGTTGAGGAGTTGACCGCCTACAACATTATCCTTGGCAGGCCAACCCTCAACGTAGCCAAGGCAGTAATCATCCCATCTCTCATGCTCATCAAGTATGAGAGGGATGATGGCACTGTTGGTTCCCTGAATGGGGATCAGAAGACGGCTCGAGAGTGCTATCTTTCAACCGTCAGAGATACTGTAACCCCAGGCGGCCAAGAACCAATAGACCTTGACAATGTCAAGGATGCTGACCCAGCGCCTGCCCCACCAGCCGCCGGAAAGAAAAGAAAGGCACCTATGCTGGTGGAGGTGAAGAAGAAGAAAAAATAGCAATCACTGACCGGTGAACGGTCAGATGAGCTCCGTCCCTAACCGGCTGGTGAACATATTGACATACCTCTGGACGATAGCCGTCCGGAGCGTACTGTGAAGGTTGGGACGGTTGCCTTTGCTAAGTTAGGTGCAGACTTGCACCTACTGCTGAAAGAATTCAAAGACATTTTTGCCTTTGAAGTGGAAGAGATGCCAAGCGTCAGCCCAGATCTTGCTGTCCACAAACTCGCCGTAGACCCTAAAAAGAAGCACATACGGCAAAAGAAAAGAAATCACGGCGAGGAAAGAAGTCAGGCGGAAGCTGCCGAAGTAAAAAAGCTGTTTGATGCTGGGTTCATTCGGCCATGTAATTTCCCCGACTGGGTGGCGAATGTTGTGCTTGTAAAGAAGCCGAATGGTACCTGGAGGATGTGTGTTGATTACACAGATCTCAACAAGGCATGTCCCAAGGACAGTTATCCGCTTCCTAAGATCGACAGTCTGGTCGATTCAACAGCCGGGCATGCCTTGATGAGTTTTATGGATGCCTACTCCGGCTTCCATCAGATACCCCTGTGGAAAAAAGATCAAGAAAAGACGGCCTTGGTCACTGATCAGGGGCTATTCTGTTACACGGTGATGCCGTTTGGCTTAAAAAATGCGCCGGCTACGTTCCAACGGATGATTAATACTGTCTTTATTAATCAAATTGGGAGGAATGTAGAGGCATATATTGATGACATGATAGTTAAATCCAAACAGCAGGCGGATCACCTTGCTGATCTCCGAGAAACCTTCACCACACTCAGGCGGCATAAGGTCATGTTGAATCCTAAGAAATGCGTCTTTGGTGTTGAGTCTGGGAAGTTTCTCGGATTCCTGATTGATCAAAGGGGGATAGAGGCTAACCCTGAGAAGATACAGGCGGTGATTGACATGAAGTCACCCCGCACTGTCAAGGAAGCACAAAGACTAACCGGTTGCCTGGCTGCTCTGGGGAGATTCCTCAGCCGGTCAGGTGACAAATGCCTTTACTTCTTCCAAGCAATCAGGAAGAAGACCAGATTTGAATGGGGGGATGAGGCTGAGGCGGCCTTTCAACGGCTGAAAGAGCACCTCCACTCTTTGCCAAGACTTGTTAGTCCACTGCCTAGGGAGGTGTTATACATGTACTTAGCCGTCTCAGATCATGCCCTCAGTGCCGTTCTCCTTGCTGAGAGGGACGGTGTTCAGCTTCCGGTCTATTTCATTAGCCATGTCTTAAAAAATGCTGAGCTCCGGTACCCCATGGTAGAAAAATTTGGCCTTGCCCTGTATATGGCTTTCAAGAAATTGAAACCTTACTTCCTGGCTCATCCGGTGGTAATCTACACCGACCAACCCCTCAAGCGGCCAATGTCTACTTTGGAGTCATCCGGCAGAATGTTGAAATGGGCTATTGAAATGCAAAGTCTTGAAATCACTTTTGAACCTAGAAAGGCAGTGAAGGGTCAAGCGTTTGCCGACTTCATTGTTGAAATGACACAACCGGTGCAACCGGATAATGTTGACCAGGTTTGGAAAGTGTATGTGGACGGAAGCTCAACAAAGAACGGCTGCGGTGCAGGAATTATATATGAGTCCCCTGAGGGGGACAAATTTGACTATGCACTGCGGTTTAAGTTTCAAGCCTCAAATAACGAGGCGGAATATGAAGCCCTGCTAGCCGGAATCCGCATGTGTAAGGCAGCAGGGGCAACTAAAATTGACGCCTATTCTGATTCACAATTGGTCGTTAGCCAGTATGAGGGAGCATATGAGGCAACTCATCCGGCTATGATCAAATATCTTCAGGCAGTCAAAGAAGAGACTGGGGCACTTGAGGAATTCCGTCTGAATCAAGTGCCTAGGTCAGATAACAACCAGGCGGATGCGTTGTCTAAATTGGCTTCTTCCGCCTGTTGTGATACTCCTCGGCCGGTCTTTTGGGAGGTTCTTGAAAAGAGAAGCATACATGAAGAGCCCATTGGAACCTTAGACCGAAGCTCTACCTAGATGGATGGCATCCGGGCATATTTAGCAGACGGCACGCTTCCTGATTCATCACAGGAGGCAGCCGTCCTGAAAAAGCATGCGGCAATTTGTAATCCGGGTGCTGTTGCCCCTGGGCGGCTGTGTGGTTGGTTTTATTTCAAGCTGATTGATTGGCTTGAAAACACTTGATACAAGGAGAAGTATGAAGTGTTTTTAGGCCAATCAATCACAATGGTGAACTCTTCAAGGCAGGTTTCCTCAAACCCTTATTGAAGTGTGTTACCCCAGAAAAGGGGAAAGAAATTCTCGAAGAATTGCATGTCGGATACTGCGCCTCTCATATAGGCGGCAGGTCTTTAGCCGTCAGAGCCAGGCGGCAATACTTTTGGCCTACTCTTGAAGCAGACGCCAAAGAGTTAGTCAAAAGATGCGACAAGTGCCAAAGGTTTGGCCCACTGATTCGTCGCCCGGCTACTGATCTGACGACAATCCACAGCCCAGTCCCATTTGCCAAATAGGGCATGGATATCTTGGGTCCATATACGCCTGCACCAGGCGGAAAGCGCTACATTTTGGTGGCTGTGGATTATTTCACCAAATGGGTAGAAGCTGAGCCGGTTAAGAACATCAAGACAAAGGATGTCATCTCCTTCATCTGGAAGAACATCATCACCCGGTTTGGGGTACCTATGTCTATGGTGTTTGATAATGGCCCTTAGTTTGACACCCCCCAGCTCAAGACTTGGTTGGGAGATCAGGGTATCTCACATTCTTTTGCATCAGTCGGCCGACCCCAAGCAAACGGCCAAGTTGAAGCCTTCAACAAACTCATCTCAGACGGCATAAAAAAGAAAATCGAAAGAGCCGGTGGTTTATGGGCAGAGGAATTAATTCATGTCCTGTGGGCCATCCGGACTACTGCTAAAGGGGCAACCGGAGAAACCCCATTTCTTATGGTATACGGTGCTGAAGCCGTCTTTCCCATTGAGCATTATGAGCCGACTCTCAGAGTTATGCTCTATGATGAAGAGGCAAATTGGGAGGCCATGCGGCTGGCATTGGACTCCCTCCCGAAACGCAGGGGCAACGCTGTCCTGCGCCATGAGATATACCGTCTGAGAATGACCAGAGCTTATAACAAGAGAGTGCACAAGCGTCCCCTGAAAATGGACGACTTCGTGTTACGAAAAATGGAGGCAACCGGTAGGGCTAATGAGGCTGGGAAGCTAACCCCTAATTGGGAAGGCCCCTACCGGATTTATGAAGAAGTCAGGAACGGCACCTACCGTCTGGAAACTCCGGACGGTCGCCGCCTGCCTAGAACTTGGAATGTAGACAATCTAAAAAAGTACTACTTCTGAGAAAGTATAATTTTTGTAAACAGTAAGTCAATTAATGAAAATTCAGGCTTTGTTTGCAGAATTATTTTTGCCATTTTTATTGTTCATCCGCCGGGGCAATACCCAGACGGACCCTGTGTTTTACCTGCTAAGTTTGATACTTAGTTTGGTTGAATATTATAACTACCGGTCCGCCTGGGTAAAGCCCAGACGGACTCTTTATTTAATTACGTTTGATAGTGTAATTTAATAATTGTTGGACCGCCTGGGTAATACTCAGACGGACTATTCGTTCAACAAACTAAGTTCGATACTTAGTGTAAATTTAATGTTGTAATTATGCTCGGACAATGATCCAATTTAAAACTAAGCACAAAAACGCTTAGTGGCTATACAACCGGTCTCAAACAAGACCAAAGGCCAATATGGCCGGATGGTTGCTTATTTTATAAAACCGCCTGTCCCAATATGGACAAAGGCGTCCGGCGACACCCCTCCGGGTGCAATCGTCGCAGAGAACAGAATATTCGTCGGTTCTAGATACAGATGCAGATGGCAAAAATTGAACGACCAAATTGGTCAACTCATAGTTGTCTGACCAGAATAATCTATGAAGAACAATTAAGTAACCAAGTGCCGGATGCCCTAAGGCATCAGTCGGTCATCGGTTGAAATTCTTACTTGGGTTATTTATTCCAAAGTTGCACCCACTTCCCCCATTGGGGCAAAAGATTGTGTAATGGCTACGCGTTAAACCCAGACGGAATATAACCGCCTGGGTAAGAAGCTCAAAGCACCCGCTTTTATGGCCAGCTGTGCACTTGGTTTGGGGCAATCACCATTGTGATTGATTGGCCTAAAAACACTTCATACTTCTCCTTGTATCAAGTGTTTTCAAGCCAATCAATCAGCTTGAAATAAAACCAACCACACAGCCGCCCAGGAGCAAGAGCACCCGGATTACAAATTGCCGCATGCTTTTTTAAGTTAGGCAAAATATTAAAGAATTGCAAACAGATGCAAAATTCAAATTGAAAAACTCAAAACACAAGCATATATAAACACCGACTGAGTCGGAATACTTCATTAATATTCAAAATGGCACAAAGGCCAGAATAAGTGTTAACCGGACACATCCGGTGAAGAAAGAAAGAGATAAAATGTTAACCCAACTCCTTAGTTGGTAAAGATACAACAATACACGGCATACAAGCCGGTAAATAAATTGGTTGGCATACTGCCGCAGAAATTGGGGAGGCCCGCCTAAGGCTGAGGTGGAGTCTTCTCCGGCTGAGTCTGGCTGGCTTGGCCCTCGTGATGATCATCCACCGCCGGCTCCTCATCATTAGAGACTTCATATCCCTGCTCAGCAGCCTAGTCTTTGAAGCGAGGCGGTGGAGCATCACCCAGTTGCTGGGCATCATACACCGCAGTGGCGTAATCATACCTCAGCTTATAGACCTCAAAGTCTATTTCTGGGTAAAGGAGGCCCCAGGTGATCTTCAGCCGGGCCAAGTTGTCCCGCTCATTCTCCTCAGTCAGCCGGGTCTGCTCCTGGGCCAGCTCGTCCGACTGCTTGTTGCGCAGATTGATGAGCTCGACCCTCAGGCGGTTATTGTCTATCCGGAGTTGGGCATTCTCCTTGTCAGCATCCTCCAATGCCTTGAGATCTGATTTGGCATCTTTTAGCTTCTTATCAAGGTCATCAGCCCGGCTGTTAGCTTCATCGTTTGCAGCCGTCAAACTCCGGATCAGCTCCTCCTGTTTCAACTCTACTGCTTTAATCTTTAAATTACACATATAATCAGAATGTTCAGCAAAGTTGAGATTTTCTAGGGCCCTCCGTTTGGCGTCATTTACCTCTTCTTGCTTCCGCCTGAAGGGGCCCCTGAGACTGTCCACTCTCACCATAGCCTGAGACAATAATAGCCGGTTTGTGAGTTACTTAGCCAAATTAAAGATAAAAGATATCAGGGTAAAGGGATTTTTACCTCAGCCAGAGAACCCATTATCCGGTCGAAGTCCACGACCTGCAGATCAGGTATGGAGTTCTTCTCAGACCGGGTGAGGGTCCTCACCATCCGCTTTGCGAAGCTTTCAAGATCCGGCTGGTCAGAAGTTAGATCTGCATCAAAAGTAGTGCTTTGTGAGATAGAAGCAGCGTAGTCAGCATTCACCCGTTGCCGGCTGCTGACTGACCCCTTTGAAGGATCAACCTTGGTCTTGACTCTCATAAAATCAAGTGGCCAAGGTATTTCAGTTCGTTCCTTACCTTGAGCTTCCAGATGGGTCTCCGGCTTACTCTCCTCCCCAATGGTTGCCGCATCGCCTGCAACCTCAGGTGGCTCGCCACCCTTTGATGCCGTAGAGACATCCGGCGTTTTCTGCTGCTCTGAGCTTTCACTCAGTTTTTTCAGAACAGCAGGGGATTTACCCCCAGTCGTTGGACGACCGGATTGGGCAGATGTCTGTTTCTGGGGGGGATCCTTTCTGGCGGCTTTTGCAGCCGGAGTCTTTTCCAGACCATCCCCTTGCCTTTTGAGCATCTTGGAGAACGATCGTGGAATTCTCTTGACGGACTCCTGAGAGAGAAGCAAAATATAAGTATACCCAACCGGTATATAAAAAAAATAAATAATAATAATGCAAACATATAAAGTCAGGCGGTCTTACCCCGCCTTTCTTCGTATCCTTAGCCTCGACGGCTGCCTTTTTGGCAAGTGCCGCCTCCTTGCGCAGCAGCGCCGCGGACTTAGCCGGAGTTTTTTCCTGGTCAACCATCCTCAAGGCTTCCTCTGCAAAAACAAGAACTTCAAGTTAGAGAAAATTAAGGCAAGTTTGCAATAAAAATGAAATAACAATCATTCCGGATGAGAAGTATTCTACCCCTGGGAAACATTGTACTCAGCCCGCAGGCGGACAAGAAGCACTCGTCCTTGAAGAAGTCCGGATGGGGGATCCAGTTCTTGGGAACTATGATGTGAGTCCCATCCCCCATGGGCTCAGTTGTTGTCTCAAAAAATCCCGGCTCTATTATTTGCTCCCGGGCCTTAGTAGATAGCACCGGGAGAGGGCATTTTCGGCCTAGAAGAGCCGGCTCGGTGTTGTACCGGCGCAGTGTCCGGTTGTGTCTTAAAGTGGGGGAAGAAATCAAGTAAAATTTGTCCTTCCACCCGGACCATTTGGACACTTTGTCCAAAGTCATCAAGTATTGGGGCAAGGTAGTTAGAGTATACCATGCCCCATGGCCGCCTGGGGCCTTGCTCAAGTAGTGCATATGAGCGAAGGCGGAAAAGTTGGGGTTTAAATTTTGAAACTCGCAGGCGGCGACGTAACTTAGAATGTTCACCCACGAGTTAGGGGTGAGCTGCCAAACCCCCAGATCGTACCCCTTGAGGATTTTCCTAATCCCGGGGTGGAGGGGGAACCGGAGGCCGGCTTCTATAACCGCCTTGTAGCAGATGAAGTAATCATCTGCGTGATCAATGTCGTCACTCCAGGCCATTACAACATCAGCCGGAGGGACAATAATCTCCCAACCCCTTCCAAAGGGGTGCTTCTCTTTAAAGGCCCTGAACCTGCTATTAAGTAGGGCGATATTTCTTGGCAGCATCCGGGTCTTTTTAGGGTTGGGATTGTCAGCAACCTTGGGCAGCTGCTGATAGTCCAGAAGAGGCACCCCCTGTTCTAGACTCAGTCGTTCCGGGGGATCGGCTGAGTGTCCTAGGCAGTGCCGAGTGGGTGGATTGGGAACTCATTTATATTCTCTTAAGAAAGTCGGGTATACAGGCGGAAAAAATGGTATACAAATTGAAAGGGAGAAAAGCTAAAATGGTATAGGCGGTTACCTTGCTTTAACTCTAGAAATCTGAAAACCGCTACAGCCGGTGAACCAGGTGATGTATTTCTAGCACTCGGAAGCTTGAAACTTTTTGTGATGCAGGCGAGAGCAGAGAAATCTCTCTCTAGAATCTCTCTTTTTCTCTCTCTAAAAAGTCAATGTGAACGTAAGGTGTGAAAAGGAGGGGGGTAACTTTCTATTTATAGAAAGTAAAAGTGGGGGGAAAAATTTTGATTTGAAATTCAAAATTTTACCCGTTACTGTTCACCTATGAAAGGTGGACACGTGTCACAGGCCCCACGTGATATGCACGTGCGACTTGTGAGGGGCAAATGTTTAGGGTATTTTTACCCTAGACACGTGGACCAGTGAGAGGTCGCCACGTGTCAAGCTCAGGATGGCCCATGTGGCTCAACATCCTCTTGACACTTGGCGCCCTCAAATATGCCTCTGAAATGGCGGCCTTCAAGGGCCCAAATCCCTAGGAGCGCCGTAAAACGGCGCAGCCCACTAAAATCTAGGTCAAATGACCTAGTAAGGGACACATTCTCCAACGACCCTATAAATAGGGAGATATTCCCACATTTTGGGGACAGATTGAATCATTTATTACACCTTTATTCTCTTACATCAGAGAAAGACCTGAGCTTGGAATCCGAGCAGATACCCACCTAAACTTGCGTTCTCCTTATTCCGTTTCAAGTTACTAACTTGACCGTCGGAAGCGGAGCTCCAACCACCCGGAGTCTCCGTTATTTTGCAGGTACAGCTCAGCCGGATCAGACTTCGTGACGTAACTCTCCCGAGGGACAAAAACACCCAAAACAGGTTTTATTAAGATATGGCTCCTTTAAGCATAGTTTTTCTCTCACTTATTCCCAAATTTATCCTACCCTTTACCCTAGCCTTACATTACAAGCTTTAAAGACCTTCTGACCTTTGTGCATAGAATTGTATGAATGTGAAAGTGTTGTTTATCAATGCTAGTTAGGATTTGACATATTTCGAGTCGACTAGTAGGATTGAGCGTTCATTGTTTTATACACACGAGAGTGTGAGTTGGGAGGGCATTGTTCACATAAAGGGGTTGGATGGAGAGCGATCGAGTACATCTTTTACTCGCCACATAAATGAGAGTTGAGTGTGTGAGCACTAGTCTTGAATTCTATATGCTCTTGTGGTTTGCTCTATTTGACAATTGTTAGGGAAGAAAGGTAATTGGATGGATTTGATTGGTTGACTTTGAAGCATGTTTATTTGATTTACCCTGAATCGTTTGTGTTTGATTTTTACTTTTTGGGGTGAAGCATATTTATTGATTCATTGATGAGATCTTTGCTTAGGGACAAGCAAAGGTTTGGCTTGGGGGAGTTTGATGTGTCTATTTTATATAGTATTTTACCCCCGTCCCTTGGTCATAATTAGTAGTGTTTTTGGCTCTTTAGAGCCACTTTTATTACTAATTGGTGTTTTCTAGTGTTTTCGTAGATTTGGTTGACTTTTGCAGGAATTTATGCTTTTGGAGTATTTTCCCGAGATATTTTAGAGCAATCACGAACATTAGAGAAGCACGACCAGATTCTATAGCCCATGGCCGGTTAGAGCCATCGAACCGGTGATTAAGGGCTCGGTATAGGTGATACTGGAGCATTTGGACCGAGTATTCAAGACCGGAAGAGGAAATCAAGATTGGCCCGAAGAGTTGGAGCCCAATCGTAGTCCAAATAGTGGCCCAAATGAGCCGCCCGGCCAAAAAGGCTGGCGCCCGGAGGCGCGCCCGGCCGGGCGGGAGAAGCTTTGGCTGGCGCCCGGTCGGGCTCGAGATTAGTTGTAGGGCTAAAAAGGCGCGCCCGATCGGGCGGTGCCTCGCCCGATCGGGCGCGTGTATTTCTTAGGAGACGTTTAACGTAGTTTTAATTTGTTTTAATTTAGGATTTTGTACGGAGTATAAATACTCCTCCGTAATACAAATTTAGGATCTCTTCTTCTTCTTTTTACTCTTTCTTGACTCTCTCTTAATTATTCTCCTAGATTTCTTTTCCCTTAAACCTTTGTTCTTAATTCTACTCTTAATTCCAGATTTATTTTGGTAACGATTTCTCTTCTCTTAATCTTAGTTATTTACTTTATTCTTTTTATCATGTCTTGCTTTATTACTTTGATTAGTTTAGATTTAATTACGTGTGAGTAGTTTTATTTCTAGGGATTATGGGGATCCATAAATAATATGAAGGGGTAATTTATTGTTGTTAATTATCAATGCTAGATTAATTTCCTGTTGATTGATTTAATGCTCTGTGACTAGATTAGGCCTATCTTTTATGCATGAGTTTAACAATATTGATTCAAGATTCGAGAGATGAGAATTGATGTTTAGGTCTAGTTTCAATAGGCAGATTAATTTATAAATGGTTAAGTCGAGATTCGAGAGATGACATTTAATACCGGTAAATTAATTGTGTGATTGTAATACGTAGCGAAAGCCCTTTACAATCTGGTTAATTGATGCATTGATGATTGACTATTATTGATTATTGGTATTGCATGATAATTTCTTATTGAATTGTTTTAACGTTTTACAATTGCGGCTTGTAAAAGTATAGCAATATTAAATTGATGAATCGAGCAGATGTTAATTTGATATTAAAGGCTATTTTCAATAAGAACTTAGATCTAGTAAATTGCGAGAGCCTGTTAGATCTATGTTGATTAATAAATTGCGAGAGCCTGTTAATCGTGTTATTTATGCAATGTCAATGATTGATTACTATGTTTTACCCTGGAGTATTATTTATTGGTGAACCTATACCCTAGATCCTTTCATATATTGTTTTCTCTCTATTCTCAATCTTAGTAGTTTAGTTTCTTATTCGAATATAAATATTGGTTACTTAGATAATTTAGATTATATTAATTAATTAGGAGTAAAAAGACTTGTTTCCCTGTGGAGATCGACCCTACTTCCCTATCTACTTTAGTTAGAGGATTTAGGTATTACTTTTGATTAGGGGATACGACTTTACCTTGTCACTTATGCAGTTTGAATTAAGTGTAAGACCATTTTTGGCTTCTCTGCAGATTTCTGAGTGAAATATATTATATTAAGTATTTTAAGTGATTTTTGAATTGTGTGTGGGGTCATAGTCGGGTGTGAGGCCAAGTTGCTTCCCGATGGTTAATGAACATGCTAACTACCTAGATTGCGAGTCTTAGGTAGCTCAACCTGGGTTAATTGTTGTCATCCGGGGGTGTGTAAGACCTTATAGGCATCTACCCATGACCGGGAGTTGGCCAATCTTAGACACGTTCTCTGCGAGATGACCAGGGGTTCGTCCTGACAAACCATAAGAAGTGGATTGCGAGGCCACTAGCTTTCCCTCCATGCCAGTTCTACTATTTTGAAGGTTTTGAGTTTGAATTATTTAAACTATTAAATTATTACTTTTGAAGTTTATATATTATGATTGAAATTAAGTGATTTGATATCGATATTCCTATTTTAAGTATATTTTGAAGTTTATATATTGTGTTTCATATAATTTTTATTGATGCTATAAGCATGAGAAAGGAGTTATGTAAGTGTCTATGTAATACCCCGTATTTTCATACGTATTTTATAATTAATTAATTAAGAATTATTTTATAAAAAGGGTATTTTAGTAATTTCATTGTTTGGGGCCAAAATAATATTTGAATTTTAGCGCCAAATATAAGTATTTAATCATTTGAATAATTAATTATTTTTGGATTTCTAAATTAATAATATAGGTTTAATTATCTTTTTAAGGTCGGTCCATATTTTACTAACTATTTCAAGAGAAATATTTAATATACATTATGTATTTAACTAATTTTGATATTATCTAAAATATTTATTTATTCAATTATTTTATTATTATTGATTGTTATCACTTTAGTTTGTTAATTATTATATTTTAAATTATCCTCTAATTTTCTTCTTCATTATCTCATTTTGTTCCTATCTTTCTTCTCCCAACCATATGTATATCCATTTAAATTTTCTTATCTTTTAACCCAACTATTAATCTAGACTTAATTTGATTCAAGTACCTTAACAACCCCAAAAACTTATCACATTTTCTAGTAATCATATCACACCTTAAAATCTATCCTTTATACATCCTAGCCTATAAATACCCCTTCATACCTCTCACATTCTTCACACCAATTCTCTTCTTTTCTTCTCCTCAATTTTACACAAATCATCCCGTTTATCTTTGAAGCCAATTTTCGGGAACTTCTGCTCAGTTTTTGGGGTATAGACGTTTCACAGAAAGTTGTTCCTCTTGAAAAGTCCTTGAGGTTAGGCTCAAGAATCACCCAATTCCGAGCTATATCAAAGGAGTTATAGCCTCTGAAAGTTCTGTCTATTATTTCCTATGCAAATCCAATTCTTCTCTTTTCTTCTTCTCTTCTCTTATTCAATTATTATTATTTTTATTATGGGGGATTTATAAAAATTATTATGAGTAGTTTTAATTATATAAAATCATATTTTTTAATGATGTTTATGAGAAATTAATTAAAAGGTTCGTGTACACATAGTTGGGGGTTTTTAATTATTTGTTAACCTTATATTGATTAAGGTTATATTTATTTGTAGGGTGTGTTCGACCAAGATTCTTGAGGTTCTTTTGGTGTGTATAGCTAAGCAAGGATCAAGGTACGTATAGGTGTCTAGGTCCTTGATACAATTTTTGAATGCGTGTTTTAATGATTTTTTGAATAAATGTTGCGTATGAATATTTAAGTTAACAATTTTCATGACAAGTTAAAGTATATAATTTTGATTTGAAGGTTTGATCTCTAAATGTTGATCGATTAAAAAAAAAAGTTATTTGATTTATAAATCACTTGATTTAATTAATTTGTAGCTCGTTGTGAGCCTGAGTATTTGATATTTTAATTGTCCCTCTACCCGGGACTGGTTAAGTAAGACCATGAGCTTTGTATGATCTGGTCTTTCCTCGAGTATAGTATAACTTGCTTGGGGGGTGTGCACACTTGGGTGAGGAATTGGATTTAAAGAAATTGGTTCAAAAAGGAATTGGATTTTTAAAGGAATTGGTTTATCAATTATTTTGAATGTTGAATCATTGGAATTGGTTTTGAATCATGAGTTTTGGAATTAGTGGATTATTTATTGGAATCGATTTTAAAAGCATGTTTGCAAATAAATTGAGTTTACATTATCTTGCACTTATCGTACTTAGCATATTTTGCTAATCTGTATTTTCTATTTGTTTTGGTTCGCCCTGTTTACCGTAATGGTAAGCAGTGTTGACTATTTTCAGGTGGAGTCATGAATGAGCATATGGGAGTCCCGGGATTTGCTTCACCTAGTTTAGAAATGTTGGTCTTGTCTTTATTTAGAGTACTCATAACAATGTTACTATTTTCATAAGTATTAATAAAAGAAAGTTGAGTTTCCGCTGCAAGTTTTTGTTATTGAGTTAAGTATTTTGAGTAGCCTTGCGTAATCACGCGGCGGTAATACGCCCAAGTCTATCTCTACGGTATAATTATACGTATTATACTGGTATTTCCGTAGAGGGAGATTTGGGGGTGTTACAGTCTATGTACACAAGGAATAAATTGTATGTTGGTGCCTTAATGCACTTAAGGTGTTTTTAACACCAAGGGACAGGATTTTGGCGCATTAAGCGTTTAAGGTGTCTTTGACACCAAGGTAGATTTAAAAAGGGTTCAACATTTAATAATATGTGGTCACTAATTATTCAAGAATTAAATTAAAGTGTTTAATTGTTTGGATAATCATGATGTTTGATGTTGTTATGATTTGAGATTTATCACCAAGTTTAATAAATTGTAAAGAACGTAAAGTGAAAGAGATTATGCACCAAAACTCTTGGAACGTATATACCTTGAGTATGAACACATGGGGGGAGTTATGAGGTTTTATATTTAACCATAACTTCTATTGGAGTATAGGACGCTGTACATTCCTTTTATTATTATGCGCAAGAATTCTGCCACTTAAGAGTGATTCTTTAATACTGGCATGGTTAGCTCCCGTGTTAGTACCTCTTTATTGGGGTAGGTTAGGGGAAACCTGCTCGATGCGTAATCAAAACTAAATAAATTATTTAGTTGCTTAGTTAAGAAGTTTTGTTGAATGTTGTGTGCTTGAAAAACAGGTGCAACAAGGTAAGTTGTGTGTTGATAGGTAAATGCATGCTAGTGTTTTTAAATACGTTTATGTACTCAGCTTTGCTGATTGTGTGGTGTTTGTTGGCCTTGTCTTTACCTTGGCCCTATGATGACCCATTTTAAATGGAGAGTAGTGGAAACAAGTAGAGAGAAGCTTTTCAGGTGATGAAGCATATTCATGATGGGCTTGAGTGAAGAGCGAATCATGCTAGTTTCCATAAGTTTATGATGTGTTATTGCTTTATTTATATTATAATATTTCTATTGCAAGACTAACATAAAAGTTTTTAATTTGAATTGGTTTTGGTTAAGGGCCTACAATGGTTCCAAGTTGTAGGTTTGACTTTAGTTTACTTTGGTTTGACTTTACTTTCGTGAATTGACTTTTTAAGTTGAGTCGTTTAAAAATATTTTAAAGAATAGTCTTCCGCTGTGTGTCTTTGATAGTGCCTTCGCCGTTTTCACAGTGGCAGTAATATCTTAGATTTTTCTATTTAAAGTTTTAAACAGGGCAAAACAGGTATTTTAAAAAGAAAGGGGGGGTGTTACATTTAAATCTAATGTTTTTATTAACTAATCAACTAATTTTTAATTTTTTTTATAAATATTAAACATGAAAATCTTCATGCCAGGTCCATTTAAAAAAAAAAAATCTTCATGCCAGGTGAAAAAAAAAAATAGTTAATAAAAAGTTTTCTTTTATTTAGGAAAAAAAGCTGTTTTTTAAATAATTGTAGTATAACATTTATCTTCAATACTTGCAAAGTAAAATTTTTATAATTTATACAGTGAAACAAATACTTAAATTTCTCTAAGAAAAATAAAACCATATTTTAGGAATGAAGAAATTTATATCTTTTAGCCATGAATAGTTTTTATAATTAGATACAAAATATATTTCAAAAAAATCTACATCACATCATATAACTAATATATAAAGCTAAAATTTTAGCCAGGCCCCGACATTGCGACACTTGGCGTTCTAACTTTTCGCCAAGTGTCGCGCCACGTTGGATATATTTAGATCGATTTCATAGGGTAAAAAAAAATAGTTTAAAATTCTATTTTCAATCAAATTTGGATAAAATTGTTAGTTGAGAGTTTTATTTTTGATAAAATACCAATATTTCATATGTATAAATTGAATTATAATTTTATTCAAAAAAATATTAGATTATAACTTTAAAAAAATGCCAATATTATTATTAGTCATTTACATGCCTACTACTACATAGTTTAAATCGTCACAAAAGCACATCAATTTTTAACTAATTTTGTATTAGAGATTTAGAGATATATTTTGAAATTTGATTAAAATTTATCTCAAAATATAATAAACAACCCGGGTATCGCACGGGGCACAAAACTAGTTAAATTATAAAAGGGAACGAATTGATAAATTGTACTTGCTAAAAATTTTATAAAAAAACACAAAACCTAAAGTCAAAAGCCAGTATGTGTAACCAATGTAAAAAAAATGTTTTTATAATAAATTTTTTTTTTCTATCTTTATCAAACAGTTTTCTCCTTAAGTTGTTCTAGTTTATTCTCCCTTTAAAATATCTTCTAAACTATTTTTTGTTTTTTTTTTTTTTTCAATTAGGGAAAATCTCGGTAGTTACTTTAACGTAAGTTTAAGTTTTATCTTAACTTATGTACAATTAAAAAAATTAAACCCTCTTAAATGGAAAAAGCACCCTTGTAATGTATGTATGATATTAATTGTAAAAGAGTAGTCTACGTAATTTTGATAAGTTTCTTTATTTTTATCAATAATTTAGTTGTTTCTTTACTGAATTACTTCTGAAGTGAAGATTTGTTGAAATTTGAGATGATGCGGTCAAAAGGAAGATAGAACTAAAACTCGGGCGATGCACGACTGTTTATTGTGTTGTGATTTTTTTATTTTAAAAAAATAAACATCAATAAAAATAATATGGGATCTCAACGTCATACATAATATGGGTTAATATATACGGTTTTTCACCAAATGCCTTTGACCTTTTGCAAAATTCACCAAATACCTTCAAGTTTTTCAAAATTCACTAAATACCACCGAAATTTATTATTATTCACACCGTGACCTCAAAATACCTCTGACGTTAAAGGTTCGTTAGCAATAAAATTTAATTCACCAAATGCCCTAAATTTGTTAAATAATTTCACAAAAAGGGAATGAGTAGGAGGCAAAAGATACCCGTGCACGCATTTGTATGCGCTTCTAAGCTTGTATAATACTCCGTAAAAAGGATCATTTATATCAATTTGGATTTCTTCCCAAAAAAAGAAAATTAAAATTAATAATGTATA
Source organism: Chenopodium album (assembly GCF_948465745.1). Taxonomy (NCBI): domain Eukaryota; kingdom Viridiplantae; phylum Streptophyta; class Magnoliopsida; order Caryophyllales; family Amaranthaceae; genus Chenopodium; species Chenopodium album. The sequence continues at coordinate 38,945,603 of NC_137834.1, read as the reverse complement.
TCAATGACAATTAATTTTTTTTTTTAAAAAAATTATTCCTTCAAAAAAAAAAAAAAAAAAAAGAGTTATTGCTCTAGAAGGATTTATTACTATATATACAAAGTACTATATTAAAAAAAAAAAAAAAAAAAAAAAAAAAACCAAGAGACCTCATACTTCCCTTTTCACCTTTCATTTTTTCCAGAAAAAAAAAAAAAAAAACGAATTCCATAGTCACTCGCTCTCAAGGTAAATTCAATGGTCGTTTTGTTTTCTGTAGAATTCCAAATTAATTCTTTCGTAGTTTATCAGTGATTTCAATTACTAGATTTTGGGGTTCAGTTGAACCAATTGAACCCCCTTTATACGCCACTGAACGTGTGCGTTGCTGCTCGAAAAACCCTTATAATCTCAATGTAATTAGGGTTTTTGCTTAATTTTTTGATCATGCATTTCTGGGTTTAATTTTTTGTTTTTCCACATTGTTATTTTTACTTGATTTCGGGTTTTATATATGATTGTGCATGTAAGGGTTTAATCTTAATCAAGAATCTTTCATCGTTGTAGTTTGCTGCATATTTGCTTCAGTTGCTTGGCTGTGTAATCATGGCGAACGTTGCATTGACAGGGATACTTGAAAAGGTACCATCTCTTTCGAAAATTTTGCTTTTTTTTTTTTTTTTTTAAATATATATTTATTTATTTTTACTAATTTGTTGTAGTTATTTTGTTGCTTGAAAAGTATGAATTATGACATTAAGATCTCTTCAAGTAGTACTAGGATTCTTTGGGTGATTTTTAAAGTGAATGAATTTGGTTTTGTGTTCGAGTCACCGTAACACATTATATATTTTTGATATTAATGTCATGAATTATCATTCATATTGTTTGACAATAGTTAACGAGTTCTTTTATTAATTTTTTCTTGACTTATGTTCGTATTCTTTTTTTGTCCAGATGACTGGTAAAGATAAAGATTACCGCTATATGGCTACTTCTGATTTGTTAAATGAATTGAGCAAGGAGGGATTTAAGGTTGATTCTGATTTGGAAATTAAGTTGGCACTTACCATTCTTCAGCAACTTGATGATTCGGCTGGGGATGTTTCTGGACTAGCTGTGAAATGGTTTGTTCTAAATTTTAAAATCATTTTCCCTGTATTTTCCAATCCATCTTTTTGTTTAGTTTTAACTTTTTACACTCATATTGATGCCTCTGCATTGTTTCATCAATGAGCCATGTGTTGCTACTTAGCTGCTTAATCTCGTCTTTCACCTATGAACTTTATTTGTATAGCCTTCTGGTGTCTCTCGTTAAATTTTATACCATCTGTAGTCGATTATATCAAATAGCCGTTTGTTTAAAATTTTTAAAACCATTTTCCCTGTATTTTCCAATCTATCTTTTTGTTTAGTTTTAGAGACTTTTTACATTTGTATTAATTGATGCCTCTTGCATTGTTTCATCAATAAGCCACGTGTTGCTGTGTTGCTACTTAGTTGCTTAATCTCGTCTTTCACCTACTGACTGTATTTGTATAGCCTAATGGTGCCTCTCATTAAATTTTATACCATCTATAGTCGATTACATTAAAAAGCCGTTTGCTCTAAATTTTAAAACCATTTTTCCTGCATTTCCAATCCATCTTTTTGTTTAGTTTTAGAGAGTTTTTACACTCGTATTAATTAATGCCTCTTGCATTGTATCATCAATGAGCCACTTGTTTCTGTGTTGCTACTTAGCTGCTTAATCTTGTCTTTCACCTATTGACTGTATTTGTATTGCCTATTGGTGCCTCTCATTAAATTTTATACCATCTGTAGCCAACTAAATTAAAAAGCCGTTTGTTCTAAATTTTAAAACCATTTTCCCTGTTTATATATATATCTATATCTTTTAGAGACTTTCTACACTCGTATTAATTGATGCCTCTTGCATTGTTTCATTGATGAGCCACGTGTTGCTACTTAGCTGCTTAATCTCATATTTCACCTATTGACAGTATTTGTATAGCCTACTGGTGCCTCTCATTAAATTTTATACCATCTGTTAGTCGACTAGATTCAAAAGCCGTTTGTTCAAAATTTTAAAACCATTTTCCCTGTATTTTCAAATCCATCTTTTTGTTTAGTTTTTAGAGACTTTTTACACTCGTATTAATTGATGCCTCTGGCATTGTTTTATCAATGAGCCACGTGTTGCTGTGTTGCTACTCAGCTGCTTAATCTTGTCTTTCACCTATTGACTGTATTTGTATAGCCTACTGGTGTCTCTCGTTAAATTTTATACCATCTATAGTCGATTAGATTAAAAAGCCGTTTGCTTTAGATTTTAAAACCATTTCCCCTGTATTTTTTAATCTATCTTTTTGTCTAGTTTGAAAGACTTTTTACACTTGTATTAATTGATGCCTCTGCATTGTTTCATCAATGAGCCACGTGTTGCTGTGTTGCTACTTAGCTGCTTAATCTCTTGTTTTAGCTATGGACTGTATTTTTATAGCCTACTAGTGCCTCTTGTAAATTTATACCATCTATAGTAAATTAGATTAAAAAGCCATTTGTTCTAAATTTTAAAACCATTTTCCTGTATTTTCTAATCCATTTTATTTTTTTTTATAATTATTTTAAATAAAATTTATTTAGTTTTAGAGACTTCTTACACTCTCGGTTGCATAGAAACGGATGTGGGTACAAAAACGGGTACGGGTATGGGGACGGGATACGGCAAAATCAAAATTTCAAGAAACGGGTACAGCATAGATACAGCAAAAAACTTTTTTGTAAATTATAAATTCATAAAATTTCTAAAAAAAAATCTGGACAATAAAAATTGAAAGAAAATAATTCCATAAAATGATAAAACCACATAACCAATTAAACAAAAAACAAAATAAAAAATCGTTTAAAAAAAAAACAAAATACCCGTATTGCCAAAGTACCCGTCCCCGAAACGTACTCGATACGAGATATGCTACCTGTTTGACGTATCCGTGCATCATTGCTTAAACTCGTATTAATTGATGCCTCTGCATTGTTTCATCAATGAGCCACTTGTTGCTGTTTTGCTACTTAGCTGCTTAATCTCGTCTTTCACCTATGGACTTTATTTGTATAGCCTACTGGTGCCTCTCGTTGAATTTTAATACCATCTATAGTTGATTAGATTAAAAAGCCAACTTAGTGACTTATACACCTCGAAACATATATGGAATGCAATTACTCCGTATTCTTTATGTTAAGGATAGATTTTCAATCAGTGAAATTGGGTTTGTATAGCCTTTCACAGAAAATCTATTCTGCAATTCTCCTGTATGATAACATAAGGAAATTAGTTTTGTGGAGCAAGAATGATGCTGAAGTGCAATGGTTCCATTATCTCTATCTTAGTATTTTTTTGTCTCTATTGCTATTGACTATTTGACTTGTTTCCATAATTTTTCAGTCTTGCTCCACTAGTGAAGAAGGTCAATGAGGCAAGGGTACTAGATATGACGAACAAACTTTGTGAAAAGCTCCTGAATGTTAAAGAACAACACAGAGATGTTGCAAGCATAGCTTTAAAGACGATCGTTTCTGAAGTCAACAGTTCATCAGCTGTTCAAGCTCTAATTGATTCTCTTGTACCTCAGTTAACAACTGGAATAATTGGCAGCGTGAGTTTTAAACTATTAACTTTTAGTTAGCATAAGAGTTTTGTTTTCTTGTGGAAAAGATTAAATATCACTAAGCCTTAATTAATCGAATTATTTTTATGATCCTTGCATTTGTAAACCTGCTTAAGTACACTGGGGTCTCACTAATTTATAGGCTGCTTCAAAAAATGCCCCACAGGCCACACCCCCTCAAAAAATAATAATAGATTTTATTTTGAAAACATAGGTCTACTTTCCCAGACTAGAGGAAGGGGTATCTTGAATTGATCAACTTTAGCTTTATCAATAACTATAGAGCCAACTGACTTAACATGGATAGCATCATTGATGACCATATCACCATAAAGCCATGTATCGCAATACAATCTATCAAAATAACTGCCAAATTTTTTTTAAATGCAATCTATGCTCACAACCAACACCACTATGTTGGATTTCAAACTAAATGTAGGCCCCCAAAGTATTTAAGTAGGTAACAATGCAATCCATGCTCACAACCAACACCACTATGTTGGACTTCAAACTAAATGTAGGCCCCCAAAGTATTTAAGTAGGTAACAATGCAATCCTCCATAATCCTTTAACCCAGAAAATCTCAAATCTTGATGAGGTGGAAAGCATGACACTTTATAAGTTAATGGATAGTTGAAATTCGACCTTGGTTAGGCTCACCACTGTCAACTCATAGACGAATCTTTTGAATGATACATGAAGGTATGTGACTGTGGACCAGAAGCTTCTCAATGGAGAGTGTTAGAGTGATATCTTAGAGACCCTAGTCCTCAAATTCATGACTTTAATCTGCTAAATTTTACTTCTGCTGATTTTTTCACCTTTTTTTTTGTTGATTAGAATTGATAATTTTTTACATTTATAATATTATTTGTTTTAATTTATGAACCTGGATACTGTATCTTGATAACCTCTGTGTGTGATACAGGGATCAAGTACAGAGATCAAATGTGAGTGTCTTGATATCTTGTGTGATGTTCTTCATAGATATGGGAACCTTGTGGTTGCCTATCATGAGGAGCTGCTTCGTGCACTGCTCTCTCAGTTGAATTTTACTCAAGCCACAATTAGAAAGAAGACAATTTCCTGCATAGGTAATATATTTTAAACAATGATCTGATGTAGTGTAATTTTTCCTTACAATTCCAGATCTCATGGTTTTCAAGTCTTGCCTTAGGATAAGGCTCCAAGAAACTTCTTTAAGGTCTCTAAACAATTTTCTTCTTATGTTTGCTTTGCTCAGCATCACTTGCATCAAGCTTGTCTGATGATTTATTGACGAAGGCTACAGTTGAAGTTGTTGGACTTTTGAAACGCAAGGCTACAAAGCCTGAAATGACGCGAACACACATTCAAATGGTTGGGGCTCTAAGGTCTGTATATGTCATATTGTAGCTAGTTGTTATTTTTTTTTAAATTTTTTTTAATTTTTTTTTATGTCTGACGTTGTTTTGTATTCCATGCTGGTGGTATCCCTTTGTATTTTCTCTAATGTTGCCCATTCCCCTAAACAAATCCAACAAATTGCTAGTTATGTGTTGTCCATTCAATTAGTGATCATATATTACATGTTTTGCAAAGCAATATATATTTGTAGGCAAGGGAATATTTCATCAGCTCTTTGATTAAGTATATGGATGTTAACTGTTATGTTACCTTGGTCAGCATTTTCTTGTTTTGAACCATGTTGTAGACAAAAATAATATAAATAAAAGAGAGGACAAGAGTTATGGAAAATATGCTGCATTTTTATAAATCCCTGATTGATTAAAAGTGAAGAATGGTTCAAGGCTTTTGTTTTGGCATGTCATTTTTGAAATGGTAATGCATTGCATTGAAAATTGTGAAATGTTTTGTGATAAGGAAGAAGATCTATTGTTAATGCATTGCATTGAAAATTTTGAAAATGTTTCTTTTTCAAAATTTCCTTGTGATAATGAAGAAGATCTAGTGTTAATGCTTTTGGATGTCTTTCTCTTGACCATGCTGATTTTAAGGGGACTTTTGGGATGGTGCAGCCCCTTAAGCGCGCACTTTTCTTTTCGTCCCTTGTTTATACAAAGAGATGAAATTTTCTCCCTTAAAACCGTTGTAGCTTGTCTTAAGATCCATAATTTTGCTTTCATTAAATTAGCCGTTTAGTTTGGAAGAGAAGGGTAAGGAAAATTTTGCTGAATAGAGTGTGGAAGATTGTGCTATGGCAAATGGGTGGTTCACTTGGAAATACTATAGTTAAAAAAAAAGATGGTATAATATTAGCAAAGCAATCATGAAATAACAAATTAAGCTAATTTTTGTAAAAACTCAATGGGCGTTTGGTATAGTAATTTTAGATGTAGGAAACAGATTCAAATAAGTGTTTCCATTTCTAGTTGTTTGGTATTAGTTAAAACACTTAAAAGTAACAAATACCGTTTCCGAAGGGTAACTAAATCCCCCAATTTGTTACCCTTGACAAACTAAACAAAATACAAAATACATTTCCTTAATCACAATTTTACTCAAATTGTTTCCATTCCATTAGGATTTAGGATACCAAATTTAGGATACCAAATATATAAAATATATAGTAAAGATAACATTATCATTGCTCTTTCCCCTATTTATTTGAATTCTTTCCATTCCATTTACAGTGTTTATACCAAACACCCCGTCAAAGAAAGTGGTATAAAATAATAAAATTAGAGCAAAGACTGAAAAAACACTAACTAAACAAATAGAGTGATGCACCTAGGGAGTATTCATATCACTGTATTATATCTGTGTCTGGTAAAGGTATCTCTACTGGTTGAAGTTCCCATCCCTTGTGATAAATTTAAGAAAGCAGAATGAGATGTTTTGAGTCTGGACAGTGGATACTTGTGCAAGCTATAGGTCGAAAATCTATATATGTACGATTCATCCTCAAACTAACTTAAAGCACAATCACTCTTATTTAATCTTTTTTAAATTTATTTTATTTATTTATTTTTTATCGGATGTAACCAGTGATGTAAAGTGAGGCTAGGAACAAAAAGCATCGTTAGGCTGGCAATTGACATCATAATTTTACCTTCGGTAAATTAAATTGCGTGAGACCATGGACTCTGCAATACCAGATTGGAAGCCTATTCTCTCCTTGGGGAAATCCCTAGTGTTCAAAGATAGCCTATGGACTTGTTAAGTTCTGTATAGAATTCTTGAGAAAATCATTTTCATGTAGTTTTTCTTGATATGGACCTATTACTTATTGTGATTTCCATGTGTTCTTTTTGTGTTGGTGAAATTATTTTATTATTTTTCCTGTCTTTTTTTTTTGGTGCTTTATTGTAAAGCTTCTCCATTTAATAGATTTTGACTTATTGTATTGTAGTCGTGCTGTTGGATATCGTTTTGGGCCTCATCTTCAGGATACTGTTCCTCTGTTGATCAATTATTGCAAAAGTGCATCTGAGAATGATGAAGAGCTTCGAGAGTACAGTTTGCAGGTACGATGTTATTTACTTTTTGCCAGGAATCACATGGGAATTATTATTTTATGTTCATTTTTTTGCCCTTTAAAGGCAGTAGAAAGCATATTTTCTAAAATGTGGGTTTTAGCTATTACCAAGTTTCTGTTTTGTGGTTATTTTTGCTGGTAGTTATAATATACTTCATTTTCTTTACTTGCAACACAGCCTCGTGACACGCTCTATGAAGAGGAGATTAGATAATGTCAATGGACAAATTAAAACAATTATTTATACACATACTTCCTCCATTCATTGATTCATTATATGCAAGGAAAAACGTATTCATTTGGGATCTTATTAGGATTGTCTCAGTGAAACTATCATAATATATAACTATTATAATTATTATTTATGAATAATTAAAATTATTGGGAGTTAAAATTTTGCATTGGCAAGCGTGATTAATAAAGCAGGTCAAGTAAATAGAACGGAGGAAGAAATACTTTAGCAATTCCCCCGTTCCCAGTGTTAAAATTATTTTAATTAAGTCTTTGTTTACCTTCTCTTATCACTTCCTAAGAGGATGAGACTGTGTTGGAAGTAAAAATAAGGAAGAAAGTGATTGCTATTGGCTTTGCTGTTGTTTTTTTCAATATTTAACACTACATTTTTCATTTTGCAGGCTCTTGAGAGTTTTCTACTTAGATGTCCAAGGGATATTTCTGCTTATTGTGACGAAATTCTTCATCTTACTCTGGAATTTCTTAGTTATGATCCAAATTTCACTGATAACATGGAGGAAGATACTGATGACGAAAATAACGAGGAAGATGAAGATGAGTATGTATCTAATGGCTGATGTAGCACTCAAAATTTCATTCCTGATTGGGATGTCATCCTTAAATAATATTTTTTTTGTTGATGTTATCCCTTTGCAGTGAAAGTGCCAATGAATATACAGATGACGAGGACGCTAGCTGGAAAGTGAGAAGAGCTGCAGCAAAATGTCTAGCTGGACTCATTGTTTCTCGGCCTGAGCTGCTCTCAAACCTATATGAAGAGGTGATTACTTATAAGCAATTCGAGTTGCCAGAATAAGTTTGTTGCTTTATTTATATTGAAAAGGGCTTATAATTGATGAGTCTGTTGATTGTTCATTTTCTAGGCTTGTCCAAAGCTTATCGAAAGGTTTAAAGAAAGAGAAGAAAATGTTAAGGTAAAGTAGACCGGCTCTCTCCTACTTGCCTGCCATTTTCAGCGTTTCTCTTACTTGATAGTTTATTTTGTGCGGCTGCAGATGGATGTATTTAATACATTCATTGAGCTCTTGAGGCAGACTGGAAATGTTACCGGAGGGCAGATGGATACAGACGAGATGAGGTAGGAAACATTGTGCTGTTATTTTTGCTCCTTATTTATTTGAAAGTTGCAACATTTTAACTTGTGCTGGAAATTTAGATGTTTGTGGGCATTTTTCTTTTGATTGGAGATCCACAGTTGATTTGTTGAGGATTCTGGAATTATGAGTTTGTGATCTTTTACGTGAGATTATTTCATTTTAAGTAATGTGAGTTATGACTGTCATGTGCAACCAAATGGTTGACAATACGTGCTATTTAGTTAGTGTTGCTGTTAATTTGTTTTGACGGTTTGTTTCTTGTGCACAATTTTATTTTTGTACCATCTGAAATTCTGAAACTAGTGTCCAATTATTATTAATTTTTAACTTTTTTATTTGAGCACTGGTGAGTTCCAGTTTGGGCGTGATGGTTAAGCTTAAAATTTTCTATTTTGGGCTTTATGATTCCTCTAAGAGATGACTTATAAATAGTCCCTCGATTGTTGACTGTGAATTGTAGAAAAGAATGAGGGGATGATATCTGATTCTTCGATGCTTGTCTATATATTTAAGTTGCAGAATGTTAGGATGGATATAGTTGGCAATTACAGAATGGCTTGTAGACATGGAACCTCAATTTTAGTGTACCCTTAAGCCTATCCTTAGTAGGTCCCTTGGCTACTTGAACATATTTAATGATCCTTTTTCATATGTATGCAATTGGATGGGCTTTTATGTAAATCCTTGATCACTACAGCAGTGGCACAGATCATTCGCATGTTTCAAACTGATGGTAGACTCTCATCATTTGTACAGTCCTAGGTGGTTACTAAAGCAAGAAGTTCCGAAAATTGTGAAATCTATAAATAGGCTGCTGCGTGAAAAGTCTATCAAAACTAAGGTGGGAATTCTTTTTCTACTCTTTGAAATTTATGCACTTCTAAGTTACATATATTTTTATCTTATTTTTTATTTTTGTAATATGGTTTCTTGATGCGGTTCCTGTTTTTGGCAGGTTGGTGCCTTTTCTGTGCTTAAAGAACTTGTTGTTGTCTTGCCAGACTGCTTGGCCGACCAGATTGGATCTCTAATTTCAGGAATAGAGAAGGCCTTACTAGTAAGTGTCGTATTCATTTTATTCTAAGCTGGTCTTGTTTGTACGTTCCAGGATTCTCATCTCTTCTGCACTAATGCTGTCAGGAAAACTCATCTACATCAAATTTGAAAATTGAGGCACTTGTATTTACGAGATTAGTTTTGGCTTCACATTCACCTCTTGTTTTTCATCCGCATATAAAGGTAATGTTTATTATTTTCAATGTTCATCTTATTCGATGTATATGTAATGATTGCTATATTTGCGTTTAGGATAGCTTTTCTCTTTATTCATATCGTGGTTTTTTTTTAAAGTATTCATATTGAATGCTAATTTTGCATTTAGGAGACTGGTTAGAGTTTTCACTTTTCCTCCTTCCTTTAATGGGCTGTCCACAGTTAACTTGAAATGGCAGTCATTGACAGTAATGGAATAAGCAATTTTCTTCTATTACATGTGACTGTGGGTAATTCCTGTTGAAAGTTGTAATGTTTTCTTAGAAAAACAATAAAAAGAAGGATTATCTGTAGTAACTGTAAATATAAAGATTAAAATCATAATATTACACTCTTACATTTATTAGTGCTGATAAGAATTTATTAAATAAATAGTCGTATGACGGTATGTTTTGTGAATCTCATGCGACATAATGGTTAAGAATATGCTACATAAAAATGCTTCTTAAGAGTAAATTTACTTAGGAGCAGGTTAAAACTCTTTGTAGCTGAATGAATAATTCTTTATTAACGGCATTGCGATAAATTAGTTCTTAAGAGTAAATTTACTTTGGAGCAGGTTAGAACTCTTGTAGCTGAATGAATAATTCTTTATTAATGGCATTGCAATAAATTAGTTGTAGGACGAAAAGGAAGTTTTAATCCTTGAAAGGCGTATGATGAATTTATGACCTGGCCTTGGGCACCACTCCTGAGAAAAGGGTTGGCTAAACTTGTTTAGTTGATGATTATACTTGCACAGGCTCTTTCTGGTCCTGTACTATCTTCGGTTGGTGAGCGATACTACAAGGTCACTGCTGAGGCATTGAGAGTTTGCGGAGAACTTGTCCGAGTTTTGCGTCCAAGTATTGAGGTATGATTGTTGGTTTGGTTATGTATATCACAGTTAATTGATATCGTGACAAGTTGACAACCTACTGATGTATCAATACAACTTCATTCAAATGGCCCTGTTTGTGTAGGTTTCTGGCTTTGACTTTAAACCATTTGTTCATCCTATCTACAATGCTATCATGACACGCTTGACGAATCAAGATCAAGACCAGGAAGTTAAGGAGTGTGCTATCACTTGCATGGGACTTGTTATTTCAACATTTGGTGATAATCTTACTGCGGAATTACCAGCATGTCTTCCTGTTCTTGTTGATCGAATGGGAAATGAGATAACCAGGCTTACTGCAGTAAAGGTTAGTTTTTTTATACTTTTAACTTCATATATGTTTATTTCCATCCTTTTTTTTTTTGGCTGTTTTATTGATGCTGTACAAAAGAATAACTATAGGATACCTATGAGCACAGATAGGGGTATAGTGTTTAAGGAAAGTAGTGGCTAGAAGTATAAGTAGTGGCCTGATTGAGAGAATAAACTTAGAATTCCTTGACAAGCAACATCCACCCAGTTCTCCTGCCAGAAACCCAGAGAAATCTCACCGGCAAAGTCTGTTATACCACCAATTTGTCAATTACATCTCTATTGCGAATTAGGGTCTCCAGTAATTAAAGCTTTCAATATAGGGTTGAAAGCAAGTAAAATCATGTAATTAATTGAGGGATTTTTCTTATTTAAGACTGGATGAGATTAATTTGAGAAATTTTGGGAACTTTGTAAGTTTCAAAGCTTTTGAACTTAAAGTGCAGCACCTGGTGCCTTGAGGTGCCTTGACAGAGGCATGTGCCTCTCAGTGCCTTCTGTAATGCGCTGCACCTAGATAATGTTGCGCCTAAGTTAGCTTTTTTAAAACTAGGGAAGTGAATGTCGGTGTTTTACGCTCTTTTAACCAATGTTAAAAAAAAAATAAGGAAGGCTAGGCTTTGCTCCTCTTTTTATGCTTTTTTATGGTGCAACTCTTGCTTGTTATTATTCTTAATTTTTTCTACTGTACAATTCTTTTGCGATTTATCTCTTTTTTCCTTTGCTTATTTGCGTTTTGGGGTTGGAGTGGATGAGTTTATTTTATAACTCTATTCTGTATAGTCTCAAAATCTCTACGAGGTGGGATGGTAGTAGCAGCTGCCATTGCGGAAACTTTCATTTATTAAATTGAGAGAAAGTATTTTTTATTGCCAGAAGGGGACCTACTTTTCTAGAAATAAAAAATGAATTATATTATGTTGAGAAGCTTTAGGATACTACATTTAATGATTTTCAGGCAGAAACCATCCTTACAAATGTGAAGCTTTGGCTGACATTCCCTTGGTGCTCTAATCATACATTCTTTTTATTCATTGTCGATGGTGTAGTAATAGAATAAGAGGTGTTTTAGAATTGTGTTTTGATATTCCATGCTCTCTCTTAGATTTGAGATTTGCATCTAATCAGGTCTTCAAACTTGATGGTTGACTGATGCTGATTAGGTTCTTAAGTCAGCTGCTATTTGGTATCTAATGGTTGAATGTGCTGGACAGTTAACCATGTTCAAGAATCTGATTTGTACTGAGTACTGTTTTGCCAAATTGTTTTAACTCAGCATTTTGGTGTAGTTGTAAGTTTATGACTAGTGAGTTTTGGGAGTCCTAGTTATTTAATAGCTTTGCAATGGTTGACTGATGTCTTTAGTTATAATGAACAATTCTTCCCTCTTAAATAGCGAGTGGAGGATGGTGTATTGGTCTTTGATGATATCAAAAGGAATGGTGAAAGATACTTAATATGAGGACTGGCAGAGGTTGCCTAGAGGAACATAGGCTTCTGTTCCACAATTCAATTCAAGTTATGCAATGCTATTATATTTCTATGGTTTAGGTTTCTTTTATCCCCACATCCTATTTGCTGATGGGGATGGAGACCATGATGTGATTGGTTGTCAAACTTTTAGAAGAAATAAAAAAAAACCATTCCACTATTCCAACGCTTATCTGTAACTGTTGACAACTTGACATGACAACTATGCAATGCACAACTATTCGTTCAACATTTTAAGCTAGCTACTTTTGAACAAGACTAATATAAGAGGGGGTTTGGATTTGTTTGGTTCTTTGATGGTTCATGCAGCTTAGAACTGGAAAGGTTACCCTATATACCCAATCACCGACCCAAAATTTAAACTCTACCAGAAATTACGACCCAAATTGACGCGATTGATGTTGATCCAACCCACCCGGACCGTCAATTTGTCTAATAATGATTTACTTTAATCATTAGCAATAGATTGTAGAACTGAATTTAATTCAATTACTGAATTTGATTTAATCAGAATTGAATTAAATTTGAAATCAATCTGGTGAGTCTTCACCCAAACATTACCCCACTTGAACAACCTGGTTTGCCACCAAAGTTTACAAGTATTTTAACCCCTGTTTTTTTTTTTTAAATTTATTTATTTTTACATAATTGTTTTCTTATGGGGCGACATGCAATCTTGGTCATGTATCTTTGTGCTGAGGAACATTACTGGAAGCTTCACTGACATTATGTGATTGTGGTATATTTTTATGACTTGTGTCAAGGTTGCTGTCACTGTAGAATTCTATTCAGTGTAAAATGTCTTAGGTGTTACATATTTAAAGAGAGGATGTTTTATTCAGTTTTTCACTTCTATTTGACAAGATCGAATTGTTTTTTGCATGTCAACAGTATTGCTTGAATTTTATAGGATTGCCAACTAAGACACCTTCTTTCAAGTTCTTTAGATGCTACGTTTAATGTTTAGCATGAGCTCCATAGAAATAGAGCTCCTTTTCTTTATGCTTAGTTTGTTATACTATTGTCAAATAGTACTTGTTAATTATGTGCTGATAATCCACACAGGCTTTTGCTGTCATTGCTGCTTCTCCACTTCGTATCGATCTGTCATGTGTCTTGGAGAATGTTATTGTTGAGTTAACGGCGTTTCTACGGAAGGTATAATGATCCTGCTAATTGTGCTTATCTTGAAGATCAATCTTTTTGGGTTCTCTCAATATTCTTATTGGGCATTTTCTAAAATTTATATATGGCATTAAATTGTTTGCTGATACCTTGCTGTTATGATTTTGAAATAGGCCAATCGAGCGCTTAGACAGGCCACTCTGGGGACACTGAACTCTCTAATAGTTGCATATGGCGACAAAATAACTTCTTCAGCTTATGGAGTCATTATTGTTGAATTATCAACTCTCATTAGGTTTTTCTTTTACTAATATGTGGAGGTCTTATATATATGTTTTTTGTGGAGTTTAGTTTTTTTTTACATAGATGCAATTTTTACCAGTGATTCAGACTTGCATATGACTGCTCTTGCTCTGGAGCTTTGCTGCACTTTAATGACTGACAGAAGGTCAAACCCAAGTGTTGGCTTGACTGTGAGGGACAGAGTTCTTCCTCCTGCGTTGACATTAGTCAAGAGCTCTTTGCTCCAGGGGCAAGCACTCACGGTATTGTTTTGGTCAATGGATGCTACTTATTCTTAATTATCTTCCTGCTAGGCTGCTAGCTGAAAAAAGTTTCTTGAATGCTGCAGGCACTACAGAATTTTTTTGCTGGCTTGGTGTATTCTGCATATACAAGTTTTGAGAATTTGCTAGATTCTCTGCTTTCATGTGCTAAACCATCTCCTCAGTCTGGTGGTGTCGCTAAACAAGCGATGTTTTCAATTGCTCAGTGTGTTGCTGTTCTTTGCCTTGCTGCGGGTGATGACAGATGCTCGTCTACAGTAGACATGCTGACAAATATTCTCAAGGGTGACAGTACAATCAATTCAGTAAGCTCTGATGCTGTTAGATATTTTTTTTTTGGTATTGATTCTGAAATATAATGCATGTAACTTCTTTCTCTTGGTATCAAGTTCTTGTGAAATTTAAATGGCAATGTTAATCGAAACTAGGACAGGTATAAGTGCATGCTTACGGCTTATGAGTGGTTGAAATGTTTTACATGTTGGCACGTTGCATTGATCACTATGGGTTCTTGACTATGTTACATCTCATCTATCAAATTTCTAGTCCGCTTATGATTGTTGGGATTGGTCATTCCTTTTGTTTATAGATATTTGCTTAGCATATGAGAACTTTGCATTGCGAAAATGAAGATAATCTTAGAGCTCCTAAATATGTCGAATGGGGGTATTGAACAATTGACCATTTTTCAGGCGATGATGTGCCAACAATAAAGCTTGAGTTTCAAAATATTTTGGGGTTGGCTAAAATGAATAAGTCATAAGGAATGTCCATGAAAAGTGAAACAAGAGAAGAGAGATTAAAACAAGTGAGAAAGTGTGGAACAAAATATAGAAAAGTGGTAGCAAAAAAAACGAGGGTGGTTGAAAATGGAAGTCTTAAAAAAAGGATATACCAAGTAATTAAGTTTGTTTAAGTTTTCTAATTATTTTATTTTATTTATTTATTTTATTTATAATTGAGAAAGATTGTGAATAAAATATGCTTAAGGGTGAAAAATTTGCAAAATACAATGAGTTTAAAAAGGAATGAAAAAAGGAAATAAATAATAGAAAGAATGTGCATACATAAAGTCATGTGATCTGCATTCATTTTCGTCTTCAATGGCAATGCCATATTATTCTTAATCTTTACACTTTGTTACTCTCTTTTCTTCACAATTCCAACAATTTGTCACTTGTTATACCTCTTATCTGGCGCATAACTTGATCCATCCAACATGGCCAAATCATGTTAGGAAAATCCCCTTAATTTTGTCTCGAATAGGTGTAACTTGCCCATATTAAGAATGTGAATATTTTCAAGATAACGGGTAGCGTTCCATACTATATGAAAGTGCAGTCTTAATGTCCCTTCAATATGTTTGGATCACATAGAAGCCACCTAGAAACAAAGATCACATAGAAACCTTAGATACCTAGTAGTGCTCTTCCACATCAACCAGCCTACCTTGACTCTATGAGCAACGTCTTCATTGGATTCCTATTCTATTGGATTAGTTTTTAAAAAGTGTGCCTAGGTAATCTCCATTGTCAGGTGCCGCCCATAATGAAAGGCGTATGCCTTTGCCTAGGCACTAGGCGTTGTGTCTCTATCCTTTTTGTTTTGTGGCGCAAGATTCCCCGAGTGCTTTTTGTTAATACCGTGAGGGAAAGAATAATTTTATTTAATTACTCAGGCTTTAAGACCCCATTTTGAGATAAAACCTTAAATTGCATGAAATGGCTTCAAATAATTCTAAATTACAGTTCTCTAATCTAGACTAAACCCTAATTTAGAAAATAGGTTACAATTCAAATACCTAGACTGTTTTCAGTGAGTTTTTCTTGTAGGATTGCCATTTGTTTTTTACGCTCTTTGCTTTCAGTTTAGGAGTGCCATTTGGTTTTTCTGCCCTTTGCTTTCAGTTTAGGATTGCCATTTGGTTTTTCTGCTCTTTGCTTTCAGTTTTTATTGATGTCTAGTCTTCTTTGGTTTTCTGATTTTATCTTTCTTATTTTAAGTAGTGACCTACTTGTAGTAGCCCACCATTCCCTTTATGGAACTTTTATTTTTGTCTTATTTTGGTATTCAATATTTTACACGGCAACCTTTTTAAGAAAAAAATATTTATAATTTTCCATTTGTATGCATTCTTTTTTAATCACAATGTAGGATGAAGTTATATATATATATATATATATATATATATATATATATATATATATACACTTCTTTTTTTTTTTTTAAATTTCCTTTTTGTTTTAAACTTTATCATTACTATGATCTCTTTACGGGTAATGAATTTTAACTCCGCCAAAATAAAAAAAAAAAGAAATAAGAAAAAAATTAGGAAAATTGGCTTAAACTAATCCACCCTATTAGTGGTGGGTGCAAAATAATATGACCTCAGTTGTTTGGTTTCAACGGTACCACCTTTTGTAATATATTTGCAAAATGGTACACTAGTTATCGAAGAAGGTATCTCAAGGAATATTTCGTCCACCTATATTATTATATTTATTTTATACCATTAATTATTAATTTTTTTTCCAAAATACATAATTTTTACTTTTTATTTACAATAACACACTATTTTGACATGACACATAATTTAACAAAGATATTAGACTAGATAAACAGATAAAATCAATCAACATAAATTTTATCACCAATAAGAAAGTGTTATGTTAAAAAAATGAAGAAGAAAGTGTTAAGTTGCTACGATTAAAACTTGTAGCATAATTTGTCCGCTTATATAGTCTAATCATTTTTTCAAATAGGTTAGCATGCCAAAAGGTGTGTTGTAAGTATGAAAGACAAAAGAAATATTTGTTAATTTTGGTTTTTAATAAATTTTTTGAAACTAATAATTATATCAATATAATATGCATTTAGGTACCCTATTTACTTTTGTTTGATAGTAAATAGTCTAATAGAGCATCATTAATTTGGGTAGGATAAAATTATTAACATAAAATGTATTTTGAAAACAAATACTTTAATATTAAAAAAATAATAAAAATTATATAATAATAATGAATATGAAAAGAATATTCCTGAAAATGTTTTCTTTGGTGGCTGGCGTACCATTTTGAACATATAGTACAAAATGTTATACGGTTGACAAATAGTTGAGGTTGTAATGTTGTATTATTTTGCACAAACCATTAATAGTTGTATTATTTTAAGCCGATTTTCTAAAACATTAAAATCTAAGTTGCATCTTGTAATGAAAAGCTCACATACCTTTGTGTTGTGCCTTGCGCTTAGGCTTCAAGGATCCTTATCCAGGTGCCGGACAGTTTCACTTTTTTCATCAAATGAAAAATATATCTTGGGTTTAATTAGAGCCAATCTTTGATTTCATTATGCCTTGTTTCATTGTTTTGAACATGTACAAGTAAGATCCTTTTTATTTTGACTTTCAGCAGATCTTCCACTTTACTCCACTTTGGATATTTTATTTTCAATTTTTTTGCTATCAATCATCTTTTAGAATCTTCTTTCCCCTCCCGAGTACAATTGCACTATGCAATATGAATATTGTAAAAAGACAAAGTTGGTCTGTATGATTAAGAATGTTATAAAAGTTACCTAGCGTTTTTAGTTTATTGCAATATTGCTATCAAATTAGCTGAACTAGATTGTTACGGCCCAGAAAAAGAGGGTTTTCCCCCCCCAGCTGCCACACAATGTGCTTGATGACTGATATTTGGACTCAGATTTTACCCCACCAATATTTCTGTTGACTTTACTCATGTTCTGACTCCGAATATGGGTCTCTTGCCTGAGAGAAAATGGACGTGGCCAGTTTCATGTACTGATGTAATAAAATCATCACATCATATCTAGAGTTTCAAATATGCTAAGGCTATAGGTAGCCATTGAGAGGAAAACCTTAATATGCTATCTTGTCATGATAGTTACTGTTGGCCACTGGTTTGGGTTGTCAGAGAAAAAGGTCAGTTATCGTGTGAAAAATAGTGTGGCAGTTGGGAAAATAGCGTTAAGATATACTTCCTCTGTTTCTTTTTAGTTGACACGTTTCTTTAGTCACGTTTGCCAATGCACGATTTCAACCGTTAGTATCTTTAATGATTGATAAGTAAAAATTATAAAAAATTCATATATTGAAAATGTATACCATGACAAATTTAACAAGACCCCACATGATTATATTTTTCATTACGTATAAATCACAAAACATGGTCAAAGGGAAGTTTGAATAGTGCTAAAGTCAAAATGTGTCAACTAATAAAAAACGTAGGTAGTATATAATTTTTTTTGAGGTGAATGTTCCTTTTCAAGTTGTAGATAATGGGGATTAAATTACTAAAAGATTGGGTGGTGCAGTAGACCAGGCATATTCCATCTTAGTGCTGCCTACGAAGTGTATTGCTAAGACAAGATTGGGTACTGGTGTGTCATTTGCTACCTAATATAGTGTAATTGAGCTAAAATGTACCACATTCTCCTCATGTTTGTCGTTTGCTTGGGGATCGGGGTATTAAGCAACTAGATCCCTCTCTCTTCTTAGTTTATTTCTTATCTAAAATATGTCATTACTACAGGATAACTGCTCACCTAGTCCTGGGTAAAGATGCTCAAAATAAAATTTTTGAATTTGAATATCAACTTATTTACCAGCTATACTTAATAGAACTCCTATTTTTTCCCCCCTCCGTTTTTTTTAAGTGCCCCATTGGAGATTTTGGCACTATTCATGAAACATAATTTGACCAATGTTTATGAATTATACATAAGAAAAAATAGCCTTGTGGGTACTTGTTGGAATCGTCTCAATGAGTAGATTATTAATATTCAATTGTTATAATTTATGGTTAATGATTATTAAAGATATTATTAGCCAAAGTTTTGCATTGGCATGCGTCATATGTCACTATGGGGCACTTAAAAAAATACGGAGGGAGTACTAATTATACAGTCAATTTTTTTTTTTGGGTGTTTAGAGAGGGGCAGGGGTGAGAATCGATCCCAGGACCTCCTATCAGGAGGGAAGCTCTAACCACTTAAGCTATCCCTCACTCTCACTAATTATACAGTCAATAGTTCTTATAGAATAACATTTTGTTTACATCTGTGTTCTCTGAGTCCAGTTTAAAAATATGGACACTTAAAGTTGCCCTATTTACTGTTTTAGAATCTCAAGCCTGACTCTTGGATTCTTAGCTTACATCCATTTCGTAGTTCAAACATCTTTGCTTGATGACCCTAGTTGTTTTCGTGAACTACTGATAGCTTTTGTTTCTATTTGTGATGTTTATTCTGTGCCATATTGTTTACTGTTGAGTGTTGACTGAGAATAGGTTGCTTATTTAGGTCTTATATATTTGTTTTTTATTAACTAAGATGCCGAAACTTTTCTCTGTGTTGATTTGTCTAATGGGTTTATTTATTCTTTTTCAACAATCTCCATTTACAAATTCCAGGCAAAGCAACACCTAGCCTTGCTCTGTTTGGGAGAGATAGGAAGAAGGAAAGACCTGAGCGCACATGCTCATATTGAGAATATTGTTATCGATTCTTTTCAATCCCCTTTTGAAGAGATTAAATCTGCAGCCTCCTATGCCCTTGGGAACATTGCTGTTGGAAATCTGTCCAAGTATTTGCCTTTTATTCTGGACCAGATTGATCATCAGCAAAAGAAGCAGTATTTGTTGCTGCATTCATTGAAAGAGGTATGTTCTTAAACTCGCCATTCTAAGGTTCTTCAGTTCTTCTAAAACTGTGTATGTTTGTGCAGGTTATTGTTAGACAATCAACAGATAAAGCTGAGTTTCAAGCCACGAGTGTTGATAAGATTCTAAACCTGTTGTTTAATCATTGTGAAAGTGACGAGGAGGGAGTACGCAATGTGGTCGCTGAATGCCTTGGTAAAATTGCTCTCATTGAGCCCACTAAACTTGTCCCTGCACTAAAGGTGTCCATGATAATCTTACCTTTTTTTTTTTGCAATGATTTTTAATAACTTAATTTGCTTGGGTTTTTGTAGTTTTACTAAATTGTTCCTGTTTTCGTGATTGCATAGATGCGAATTACAAGTCCTGCTGGATTCACTAGGGCCACTGCCATCATTGCCATTAAGTATTCTCTGGTGGAAAGGCCTGAAAAAATAGACGAGATACTGCATCCTGAAATCTCTTCATTTCTGTTGCTAATTAAGGATCAAGATCGGGTAATTCTGTTACACTTTTTGTTCCTCATTGATGTATCTATGGATACAAAGAGTTTCGTAGAGTGCATAAGCATATTGTTTTCTGCTTGATTATTGATTTTAAATTTGTTTTTAGTCTTGAAATTATTGGTAATTTTAAAATATCATAATCATGTGGATCATATCGATTGTTTGGTTCTTGTATTTATCTGTACTTATTGGGACTAGATTGCTTTATCATGAATAGCCTAAGGTGTTTGACTAGGTGAAGGTTGGTCATTCACCTACCTAATTATTGAATTTAAGTCTTTGGTGCCATGTGATTTGTGAGTTGTTTGTCAGATGCAAAGAATTGAACTGTCATTACATAAGATGAGGCTCACACTGTAACAACATAAGAGGATATAGTATGTAATTAATACATCTTCTCGGAGATATTGTAGTTTGGAGATTAATTTAAACGGTGAATGAACATTTTTAGTTTGTGTTGTTAACCCCTCCCCTGATTTCACATAATACCTTATTGAAGTAATTATTAAATGAAACTTTGTTTAATTTTGAAGGGATTAAGGCTTACCATCAGATGTTACATTTCACAACCTTTTTTCCTGAGTCTTGACATGCTCTGTGGTTGTCAAATGACTTTTTTTTAAGCCACGATATGCTAAATACAGTACGTTAAGTCATCAGCCAAGTGGATCCACCATTAGGCGAAATTTTATAAGGCAGTGTCTTTCATTATAAAATATGTGAAGATAGATGACTGATATTGTTTCTCATTACTAAGTGGTCATTGCAGCATTAGAATTCATGAAAATTGAATGTTGTTTTATCGTATCAACCTTTCTTACCTACTTTAGGCTTGTTCTCTAAATATTCATTGATTTATGGACTTAAGGCTATATGATTGACAGAACAAGTATTAGGATTTAGCTCATTGCTGCTCTGCAATGACTAACTTGCCTCTCAGCGCACTGTCAGATCTACTGTTTCTTAGAGTCATAAAACATCCTTTTGCTTTTGCATTTAGATTGTGTTTCTGAGATCTGGTTGTTCTGTTGTTAAATATATTTTTTGTTTTTTTTTTTTCTCTTTCTTTAATGCAGCATGTTAGACGTGCAGCTGTTTTGGCTTTAAGTACAGCTGCCCATAATAAGCCAAATCTCATCAAAGGGCTTTTGCCGGAAATGCTGCCTCTTCTATATGATCAGACTGTGGTTAAGGTAATACAAATTTCTGATATATTACTCGGAATGTATGTTCAGCTTCCCGCCTAGCTCCATTTATATGATTTGGTATATGCTTCCCCCATTTAAATTTAGATAAAACACTTTATTTTCACACTTGTTTATGCATATATTCAACCAATAATAGCTTTAATGATTAATAAATAAAATTTATAAACAATGATATGTGAAAAGTATATAAAGACTAATCTAACAAGACTCACGTGACTTTTTTTATCCAAACAAAAAAATTCCAAAAACATGGATTGTATATGTCATTAGTGTGACTTTAAAAGTGTTGCACCCATAAAAACGGAGAAATTTTTGTACTTCTTTTGTATAATGTTTTTATATGATGGCGAGAAGAAATTCCTCAACAGGAAGTGATCTATTCTTATAATCTTAAAATATGTGGTGCTTTAGATACAAGTGATTATTAGCAGTGGTATCTTTTTAAACAGTGTTGACATGTGTATTACAGATTGTGAATATGAATTTAATGTCATATAGCTAATCAATCTATTAATTCCGTTCTCCTAACTAATCTAAAGGAATGTGATGGGCTTCTTATGCCTCAAGTCATCTTCAGCCAATAATCTTCCGATTACAGTGAATAGGAATTGGTGTAGTAAGTCGGAGCATCGTTACCAGTATCACGCCTACCCCTCACGAATCTTGATTGGGTTTGCCGTTCGCACGAACCAATTCGTGGTTCGTTGACGTCCCGATTTGGTGTAGTTCGTGAACCAAAATGCCAGTACCATCGTCGTGAATCTGCAACCCTAGTTTTAGCAATTGAAGGTTAAGGGTGGCACATTAGTTATTGGAAAAGGCGTAAATGCACACTCTAACTTGTAGATCTGATCCTATATCTTTCCGGAGATCAGATTGATAAGAAAATAAATTACATAAAACCCAGAATGTCGATAAGACTCATAGTATGGTGTGTTTGGTGGTTAGGGGTGGCTTTTCGATGGGCGAGGGGTTGAGTTTTGGATGGTGGTGGTGGTGGGGGTTTGGTTCTAGCATGGTGGTGCTGGTGGTTTTGGTCTAGGGTGGTGGTTGGTGTTGTGGTGTTGTTGATAGGAGTGTAGGAGTCTTGAGGAAGGGAATAGGAAAACCTTTTGGGGGGGGGGGGGGGGAATCAAAGTAGAAGACTGGGAAATAAAGATGGTAAAAAGAACTATTAAAATGTCCTAACAAACAAGCAAGCAAGTTATCCATTTTGATTCCCTCACCCTTTGTTAAACACCCCAAGCCAATCTCCCCCCTAGCCTATACCAGTTCACTGGAAGGCATAAAGAAAAGGTAGATGGTGGACCAATTAGCAAATGTTGAAGTAGGACTTTTG
This sequence comes from Chenopodium album, assembly GCF_948465745.1. Taxonomy (NCBI): domain Eukaryota; kingdom Viridiplantae; phylum Streptophyta; class Magnoliopsida; order Caryophyllales; family Amaranthaceae; genus Chenopodium; species Chenopodium album. The sequence continues at coordinate 38,922,746 of NC_137834.1, read as the reverse complement.
GACGAGTTTTACAAGGTTCGCGGTACATTGGCCCGAACCGCGACCTGGTTCGTACGTACCGGAATGGGGTACAAACGTGACTCAGGTTGCTGGAGGTTGCGTTGGGTTGCCGGATTCCGCGAACCTGTGTATGATCGGTCGTTTTGATTTCTTTTTCTTTTAGTCTCTTTCTCCTCTCACGTTCAGCAGCAGTGTTGTGTTTTTTTTTGTCTATTTTTTTGTAGTATGGCGGCTAGGTTTGTTATTGTTGAATGGGCTTTGAGCCTTTGACATACACCAATAATTAGGCCTATTCTATTAACCCATATTTTGTTATTCTCATTTCTATTGAATGGCATGCCCCTACAGAAAAACCTTCATTGGCTAAAAAAAAAAAAAAAAACTTAAAAAAATAATATTAATTATTTATTTCGTACACAATCGTTTCGGATTCACAAAGAGTAACGTTTCACGTATCCGTTTACGTACCACGTTTCGAATCAACCCCGTACAATGTACTACGTAACTTTTTTCAGGACCTCCGAAAATGTTACAATCTCAAGATCCATCTATAATACAGTGAAGGGAGAGGTACTATTTTACCTCATCACCGACTCGTTAAATCATATGGTTATCCCTTGTGCCCTAAAGCCCTATATATGTATGAAAGAGATCCAACATGAAAAGAATGCATGTGCATAATTTTTTGATTCAATATTTTCTTTTCCCAACTAAATGTATATCTTTTTTGAGCTGATGTTTTTCCCCTGATTTTTCTTTAAAACCATTAAAAAATAAGCATTCTGTTTTTTAAAAAAATGCATATCATGTATGTAGTTAAAAAATAAGCTGCACATTTAGTTAAAAAGTATGCACATGTATGAATAAGATGGACCTGAATTCCTTTTCATTTTGAGTGTCATCTGGTTCTTCTCATATAATGACATATTATTAACCTCCTGCTTTATTTCTGAAAGAAGTGCTTTTTTCTTGAATATTTGCCTAGGGATTAGTTTGTAAAATTAGTTATAGACCTATGGCACAATTTAATGTTCAGTTTTTCTTGTTATGGCATTGATTCTTTTATTCTGTGTTGCAGCAAGAGTTGATTAGAACAGTTGATTTGGGTCCATTTAAGCATGTTGTAGATGATGGTCTTGAACTAAGAAAAGCAGCTTTTGAATGTGTTGACACTTTGTTGGACCATTGCCTCGATCAAGTCAATCCAGCTTCCTTTATTATCCCCCATCTAAAATCTGGTCTGGATGGTAAGTAGCTACAATTCATGGTTGCAATCTATGTTACTCAGACACGGCAATTTTGCCGTCATACCCGGATCCGGGTATGAAATCCGTTCCGGACACGTCACTTGGCTCTCGGGTACGTTATTGTCATCTTGAAATGATTTTCATGGAAAATATCCATAGAAAAAACCTATAATTTAGGCTCCTGTATACTTTTCCGGCGAGGCTGTATGGCTTCTCCATGGAAGTCGAGCAGGTTTTCTCAGACTTTTGGCCATATAAAAAGAATATATATATATATATATATATATATATATATATATATATATATATATATATATATATATATATATATATATATATATATATATATATATATATTAAAGGAGTAGGTTGGATACAGGGTATTATTTTTACTTTGATCTCTTGACCTGACCCCACCACTTCTTTAACCATACAAATTGTTTCTCACAATCTACCCCACATTCCTACATGACCCACCCCTTTTCCCATTTTTTTTTATTTTTTTATTTTTTTTTACTGTCTTTTCATTACTGCTCACATACTATATTATTTCTACTAGCTACTCCGTACTACTCTACAATCTACACACGGTAAAAGATTTTAATTTTGTTTTAATTATTAATATGGGCATATTAATTATCCAATTTTTTCTGAAAAATTCATTGCCGTATGCTCGTATCGTACCCGAGTCCAAAGTTAAGACGGTGTCCTCGTGTCCTAAATTTTTGAAATTGACGTATCGAACACTCGGATCCATACCAAATCGGATACCCGTACCCGTGTCAATGTAACATAGGTTGCAATTTTCTGCTCAAGGCTATAGACAATCTGCTATAACACTTAATGTGGTGTTAATCCCTCCTATATCTATCTTGTAAAGTTAAGAAACCATATTCTAATTTATATGACCTTTACTGAAAAATTTATCCTGCTTTTGCCAGATCATTATGATGTTAAAATGCCGTGCCACCTTATCCTTTCTAAACTCGCAGACAAGTGTCCATCTGCTGTATTGGCAGGTTAGTGTTCGCAGATATTAGATGGAAAATGCATCACCCATTATCACTTAGTTATTTGCATGGGATTCGAATTTGAAAAATGTTTCAGCCTTTTCACTTCACAAGCTTTTTTTAATATGAATGATGCTAGATTCATATTATTTTTCATGCAAGCTTTTTCATCCTATTGCAATGGATATGGGACACAAAATTTAGTAAATCTCTGATTATTTGTGCTACAATGCTTATGATGGTTTGCTTTGTTCCAAATTTCAAATTGCCAGTCTTGGATTCGTTGGTGGACCCTCTTCAGAAGACTATTAATTTTAAGCCAAAGCAAGATGCTGTGAAGCAAGAGATAGATCGTAATGAGGACATGATAAGGAGTGCTCTTAGAGCAATTGCATCTTTGAATCGCATTAGGTACGTAACTGCTCAATACTTTTATTTTTCAGGTTAGATTTTTATGATTGGAAGTATTTTTGTTTGTAGTTCTGTTTTGCAAATATTTATCATCTTAACGAGCCATTGTTTGGTATATAGAGTAGGTACACAGTTTCTGGCTCACATCACATATCTGGGTACTGGAGATCTTCTATTAAATGTTTTTCTTTGCAGTATGTAAATACCAAATTTGACTCATGATATCGCATTTCTGGAATTACTAGTGCACAATATTTCTGATACTTATAGTTTTTGACTGGTTAATCATGTTTTTGGTGGTACTAAGTTTTTCATGCTTTGCTTACCTGATTCTTGAAATATGTTTGAAGGTCTTTTGTAGTTTTACAATTATCTAGAGTCCAGCAAGAAAAAGTGTAATTGTTGGAAGCTTTTTACCCTGAATTCCCTTGCAACACCTTTTGTTTTTCATCTGCAAGTTTTTCTCCTTTCTCTCTCCTCATCACTTGGGCACTAATTTCATCTCACGTTTTCTCATCTATCACATGGGTCTTCTAAATTCTTGTGCATGTAATGTTTTAAGAACAGAAGTATATCTATATGGCATGTGTTTATCAGTCTTTCTGTATGAACAGAATTATCAATTTCTTGAGACCTTTCAGAACATACTATGGTGTATTGGTGTTATCGAATGGCATTGGCATTTCTATTTGTAATAGGGCCACAGAATTTTTTTAGACCTTTCAGAACATACTTGTAATTGTAATATATGCTGTACTCCTAATATCCAGGGCCTTATGCTTATTTCTGATTGCTTATATACATGTGTTGTCTTATCAGCTATACTTTGTTGTGAACTAGCATATTAAAGGTAATCATTACCAAATCATTCCAACTATTATTAAAAAACTTATGATGGGTTTCGAACACTAGACCCCAAGGAAACAAGATCTACTTCCTTACCATCTTAGCCAAGATGTCATCTACACATATAAATATAACTATAAATGACATGCATCAATTAAAAACGAAATATGAGATTAGCAGTTTGAAAAAAAAAAAAAAGAAAAAAAAAAGAGGAATAAAATCAACATTTTACAAACAATAGTGTTAAAAATTATCTTTCTATACTCTATCAATTAGTAACATTATTTTTAACATTTATGCATAACATACATAATCGATCATAATATATTTCATTTTGTCAAAAAAATGATAATATATTTCATAAAAAAACAATTTAATCAAATTGGTAACCCGGTGCAACTCCCGGGCCACACTAGTTTAGAGTTTAATGTCAAGTATTCAGAAGACTTGATGACACAAGTGTGGCTGAGCTAATTACTTTCCTACCCTCCTCTAGATGTATAAACTTTTGATTCTACTATCTTTAACTTATTTTCTGCCTTATTCTTCGAGCTTTCTGACTGAGTTAGTGTGCAATTCAAATTAAACCCTCTCATGTCTTGTTCATTGCACACAAGTATATATACGGCTTAGGGTGCTTTAAGATGATTGGGGTCCTAGAAATTAGGCATAAGATGAGAGGAATAGACAGTGAGGCACATATTTAAATTTGAAATTGTACGAGTCATTTGGATCAAATACTCGAATTAGTAAAATTTAACCTAGTTTTAAAATTTTAACGAGTCTTTTTGAATCTATTACATCAGAATTAGAAAGCTAGAGTGTTTCTGGGTTTTTCTTTTTTATTTTATTTATTAAGTTGATGCCTTTTTGGTTATAAAGGGCTTGAGGTGCATTTCTGTTTGTGACACCATAAATGTTGATTGCTTGAAAGCGTTTGCATGGCAAAAGTATATGATTGTAATTGCTCCTTTGTTGCAGTGGTGGTGATTGCAGCATTAGGTTCAAGAACCTCATGAATGAAATTTCGAAATCCCCTACACTATGGGAAAAATATCACTCCATCCGCAACGAGTGATGGCATGTGTAGCATTCTGGCCGCATACAACTGAGCTGCATGATAAGCACTCAACAGGATATTGCTTCAATGAACTTGCTGCTAGGCGCAAGAGAAGGGATGCAACTGGAAGCCCATATGATGTTTTGGACTCGATGCGACATGAATTTCGAAGAGTTGTAGGAAGATACAAAACTAACGGCCTTTGAGTAGGAAATGTTTTGTACAGACAGGCATATTCCTTGACACTATTGATAGTTTGGTTCTGTAGGATTATTGTTTCCTTTATAATTTTTTAATAGCACCGGACGTCTATACATTTCTGCCTGAAGCAATATGCTGTTCATTTGCAGATAGAGCATTATTCAATCCTGGCCTGTGCTGGAGATTTTGCTTGAGTTGCAGTTTCTGCAGGTTCATGCTGAACATGCATATAATTTTTATCTATACTTTTTAAATGGCTACTTCCTGCTTAGGGTTATTGTCTTGTACGTCTATACCTTAATGTTCTTGAGATAATCATTAACCTTAAATCATATAGCTGTACATGTATTATGTTGTGCTTCCTTAAGAAATTGATTTTAGTAAGGCTTGATAGTTAGATACGAGTATTTAATTTGCCAACTCCAAATGTTCAAATAATGTGATACGATAAGATTCATATAATATTTTCAGTAATAACGTACTACTTGTCTCTTTCTCTAGATTTCTAGAGCATCTCTCTCTACTTTCGTTCTTTCCTTCTTCTGCCTTTCGCCACCCTCCCAACTACCCCTTTCTCCTTTTCGTATAACCTCTCTTTCATACTTGTATTACCCTTCTTCCTTACTACCTTACTTTTTCTTATGTCCTATGTCGGACCTGGGACTTCGCTAACCCAAACATAGACCTGTTTGCCTTCTCTAATCTATGACAGATAGGACTTGTAATACGTCCCACAACGAATGAAAAGTTCAAAGTGCATGCAGATGCAGGGCGTATGGTTGTGGGTAAGTTCAAAGATTGGAGGAACAAGGACTTTACTAGGGAGGAAATTCAAGTTTGGGTGTTCTCTAATTGGAGAGCTAGAGGACTTGTGACAATAGAGAAAGTTAAGGACATCTTCCTCTTTAAATTCACAAATGCAGAGGATTGTAGAGCTTTGGCAAGGCATGGAGTCACTATCTATAAAGGAGCGCTACTAGTCTTGAAAATGTGTCTCAATGGTCATGCTTTATGCACAATGCCCTTTGATTCTACCTACATTTAGTTTCGAATTGAGGGTCTGCCACTCTACTACAACACCATCAAAATTGCAAGCAGAGCATTTGCAAGGATAGGGGAAGTGCTGTTCTATGATGAAGACTCGCTGAAGAACCTAGTTAGATGTGACATACGTGTTAGAGTCTGGGCGGACATTAGTAAACCTCTCATCCCAGGCTTCTATTTCGAATATGCAATTGGTAACTTCGAATGGGTAAACTTCAGATATGAAGGGGTATTCGTTTTCTGCAATGTGTGGCAGAATTGGCCATAAAGGCAATCATTGCAAATCTTTTCCAATAAACACAAGCAAATAAATAGAAGCGGTAATGATGCGAGTGTGCAATGGGGATGGGTGCTTCAAAATTAGTCAGTCCTACAAACCGTTGTTCACAAGGAAGCTAGTGGGTCTGAAAAGTGTGTAGTGACACCGAACAATGTGAAGTGACGATATTGTGACGGATCAAGTGACTCAGAAATCTAATTGGGACCCAAAATCATCGTCGGGATCGAACAAGGACGATGATGACAATAATGAAGATAATCCTCCTGATGATGACGATACGATGGGGGAAGTAGAAGATTTGAGCGAAGATAGTTTTGACTCACCAGGTGGAGGTGGAGGAGACAGGGATGAACCGTATAAAAACCTAGGTGTTGATGGTATAATAATAAGTTCTTCAAGATTCCCATAAATAGTATTAATGTCATACCAACTACTTAGGTTGACATTCCCCTATCTCATGGATTACTGTATTTATACACCCCAACCCCACATATCACTCCCTTTCTTCCGAACCTTTATAAAAAAACACGAACAAAACCCACCTCCTTTCCAATGCACATGGAGTTTCTAAATTATCTTTCTGAGCTGTTCGATATGGGTTCCCCTATAAGCGACATTGAGTCTCTCTTTTCGTCCTCCTCGGATGTGGAAAGCTGGGATAGGTTGGTGCTACCTACTCTTGATGATGCAAACCTTTCCAAGAATGGCGAACCGAATTTGTCCTTTTGGATGTAAATGCAGCGGTGATGGTCTCCAATGATGGCATGCAAGGTGGTCCAACGAAAGGAGGTAAACGTTTTATTGCTCCTACCTTTGATTTTTCGGATGATTTGGACTTTTCTTTCGAGTCCTGGGATGAACTTAGTAGGATGATTGAACCTTTTCTAAAGCCTAAAAAACAACCAACCCAAAAAGTATCCCATTGTGATGCATTAATTTCTATTTCTCAACAACCTCCAAAATTTTCCCTTAAAAACCCAGCCAGTAACCCAGATTCCTTTGTCTCTACTAGATCCAGTTTGGATCACTCACCAAAAGTTGACTTAACAAACCAAATGGCCCGAATCAGCGAGTTAAACATTTCACCTAAGTCATCAGACTCAGAGAAGGAAGGCGTTTTCCCTCCAAAGGTTGGATCGGCGCCAGTTGACAAGGGGAAGGCTGTAGTACGGAGTGGGCTGGACCATTTGGCCCATGGTGGGGGGATTGAACGTGCAAACTCGGTAAGGCCCAATCAGAGTATTTATTATAAGCCCAGGGGTTCCTGAATGAAAATCTGAAAAGGGGAGGCTGCTTGTGGGCCAAGTGGGGTGAAGCGCCCATTCAAATCAATCTTGGACCTCAACCTAGACCCAAAAGAGGAAGTGCATGCAGAGCCCAACTTAGAGAAAGCCAGGGGAAAGAATAGAAAGAAGACCAAGGTCTACAGAGGTGCTGCTGCAAGGAAGTTAGGGCTTTCTGATGATGATTTGCCTTCACTGCTGGTACCGGAAATGGAGAAGAAGTTGTTGCAGGGTTCAAACTCTACGAAGGATGGGATTGAACGTGAAGTGCCGATATTTTTCAAATGCTGATGTTCGTGCTCAAAGGGTGACGTGGCTACCCCGAAAAGCCACGAGAGGCCAAATGAGGCTTTAGAGCTGGAATTGTAGGGGTTTAAGTCTTTCAAACTTCCCTACAACTCCCTTTATTAGTAGTAGTACTAGTAGATTGTTTGTTGATTGTATTTTTATTCCAAAAACTAAGTGTCCTGCTGCTGTAACAATCCTAATTTTCTCTAGAATAGGATTAAGTATGTGCTCCGAGTTTGATGCCCAGGAGTCGGCTGGGGGCTGTTTGTAGGATGGACTAAGCTATTCTCTGTGGAATGGCTTGGTAGGTGTCGTTTCTTTATTTCCTATATGTAACACCCTAGAAATTCCTTTCTTTTAAAATACCTGTTTTTGCCCTGTTTAAAAATTTAAATAGGAATATCTAAGATATTACCGCCACCGTGAAAACGGCTAAGGCAATTATCAAAGACACACAACGGAAGACTATCCTTAAAACCATCCAAAACAAACCAACCCAAACGAAAGTAAAGTCAAACAAAAACAACCTACAACTTGGAACCATTGTAGGCCCTTAACAAAACCAAATGAAATGTGAAAACCTTTGCATTAGTCTCACAAGCATAATAATAATATAATTAATAAAGCAATAAATCACATCATAGTCCTATGGAAACTAAGCATGATTCGCTCTTCACTCATGCCCATCATGAATATGCTTCATCACCTAAAAACCTCCTCTCTACTTGTCCCCACTACTCGCCATTAGAAAATGGGTCGTCGTAGGGCCAAAGTAAAGACAAGGCCAAAACACACAAACACACACAATCAGCAAAGCTGAGTACATAAGCGTAAATAAACACACTAACATGCTTTCACCTATCAACACACCCTTACCTCAATGCACCTGTGAACAAGAACGCACTACATTCAACAAGACTCTTTAACTAGACACTAAATAATTTATTTAGCGTTGATTACGCATCGAACGGGTTTCCTCCTACTAACCTCCCCCAAATAAATTGAGGTTAACTGACACGGGAGCTAACCGTGCCAGCAACAAAACCACTCAAAGGTGGCGGAATTCCTGCGCATAATAATAAATAAAAAGGAATGTACAGCGTCCTGTACTCCATTAGAAGTTATGGTTAAATATAAAACCCCATAACTCCCCCCATTGTTCATACTCAAGGTATATATGTTCCAAGAGTTTTGGTGCGTAATCTCTTTCACTTTACGTTATTTACCTTTTATTGGACTTGGTGACGACTCTCAAAGCATCATAAAACAATCAACAATAATTATTCAATCAACCCAACATACCAAATTAATTCTTGAATAGTGACCACATATTATTTAATGTTGAACCCTTTTTAATTCTACCTCAGTGTCAAAGACACCTTAAACGCATAATGCGCCAAAAATCCTATCCCTCGGTGTTAAAACACCTTAAGTGCACAAAGGCACCAACATACAATTTATTCCTTATGTACATAGACACTTATGTAGCTCCTTCCTCATGCTTAAAGCATCAATATAAATTATTTGAACCATAATAAAATTCATTTTCAATATTCCAAACATAATTAAACATGTAGTTTAATTAATCATGCCTTCTAACATGCCATAAATAAAAATGTGGTTCAAACACAACATGCCCAAAATATAATTTTCCAATCCATAACCATCACAAATAATTCATGCTTCACAATTCAATCACAAACACCATAAATTCACAATTCCATACATAAACCTTAGCATGATACTACTTGTATTTTGATTGAAATAAAACCTAGCATGATTCTACATCATCAAAATATGCTAAGTACGCGTACGTACCTCAAATAAGCTCTTAAAATAACCGAGTACTCTACAACAATTCTCGAACCAAGTCTCCTACATAAAGGGACAATAATACTATATTAATTACCCTTGTATACATAATTTCCAGCAACTTAAATTCACTTTAAATAACTTATAATAATCTGAAAATTATTTTAAAACCCCTAATTAAACTCCTTTTTAATGGATAATCACACCCTTTTATTAAAAATCACAATCATACTACTTTAAATAAAATTCCAACATTTTAAACTAATAAAAAATCCTTTAAAACTTCATCAAAATACATCTTTATACTTAAATTATCCATAGAACCATTAAATTATCTCTTACCCCTTTAAAACTCAAGGATAAAATTTAAAGCATAAAAAAAAACTTCGTTAAAAATCAAAAACTGCCCGAAAATCATATTTAGAGGCTGAATTTGGCCACGAGAGGGTGGTGCTGTGAATCTTTCTTAAAACGTTGTTTCCACACGAAAAACACTACTTTTTTTTTTTTATCAAAATCGGACGAGTTCAGAACCTGATCGGGATTAAAACGGGATTAATATTAACGAACTAAAATCTAATTATTAAAACATGAATTTGCGTGTTCAAAATAAATCTGGAATTAAGTTAAACTAATTAGTAGTTATAATCACCAAAATTTCAAAACATCATTACTATAAAAGCTTTAATTCAATTGTTCATAAAACCCTAAAATCATGATTTTCAATAATTAAAAACCCTAGGTTATAAAATTTACAAAATCTGAAAATTATGACATTTATAAAATCTGAAATTATAAAGTTTAATCATTAAAATACAATTTGATACTAATTAAATTAATTTCAAACAACAAAATCAAAACCCATAAATCAATAATTATAATTACACAAATTAATAAAACAAAGGAGAGAGAAAATAAGACTAACCTTTTAGTGTGGGAAATTTTTGGGGATTCATGGGGTATTTATAGAGTAGAGAGTGTAGGGTTAAATTTGGGCTTATAAAAATGTGGGCTTGAGTTATGGGATAGGGCTTAAGTTATAGGTTTTGGAATGAGTTATTCCAATGAGAGTATGTAGGAATAATTTACATTGCCCAATAATTAATAAACGTTTGGCCCAAAACTTATTTTACTTTTTTAAAACTTTATATTTAAAATACTTTAACCCTTTAAAATATTTAATTAAAATACTTGAGCCCTTGACAATATACTTTATTAATACTTAAATACTTTATAAAAATACGGGGTATTACACTATAAGGTCACTGACTAGTTGAATTATAAATCTATTTTTACCTTTGTTTACGGTTCACTTTATATTAATGATAGACAACATGTTTGGGATATGCTTGCTCTACATCTAAGGGCATACCCTGGAAATCATGCGTTAATTGGCAAAATCAACCAAGTGGAATGGCCGTCACAAAAGCCGGGTGGTGCACCCAACATTAGGGGGCACAGGACTTTAAACAATGGAGAATGGACAGTGGACTAGTAGATATCCCTTTCAAAGGAACACCCTTCACCTGGACAAATAACAGGGAGGGGGATGATGCAATCCTGGAGAGACTAGATCGAGCATACCGTGTTGCTGGCTGGGCTGACCTATACCCGAATGCTGTATTCTTGAACTTCCCTTGGTTCATTTCTGACAATAACTCGATATACCTTTATACAAACCTCGATGATTGTAAGAAGAGGAGAAGGCCATGCCGTGCGGGCTTTATTCTTCGAGGAAGTCATGCTGCTTTTCGAGGAGGGATGGCATTCACATCAGAATAGGTCTATGATTTATCAGATTTGCCGGAAGCTACAATTGGTACGGCAGAAGCTATTGACCTGGTGCATAAAAGGGAAAAAGTCCCATGGGGTGCAATGGGAAGCACTACAAGGAAAACTGCATGAAGTACAATTGACATTCGAACCAAGAGTAGATCAGGCGCCCTTGGTGCCCTTATTTACTAAGGAAAAGCGACTGCGTTAGGAGTTACTAAACGAAGCTCAAGTCTAGTGGATCTTCACGATGTAGCGTACAAAATTGAGATGAGACCAACTTGAGGATGCATCTACCTCTTTCGTCTTCAGAAGTGTGAAAGAGCGCAAGAGAAAGAACAAGATCATGGTGTTGCAAGGGGCAAATGACGAATGGGTGATGGAGGAAAATAAAATTTCGGAAGCTTTTGTTGACAAAATTTATAAATGTGATGTAGGAAGGGAAAAGAGGAAGCTTAAGCTAGAAGAACCCTTTGCTGGAGGAACGGATCCAACACATGCTCGTGCTTTCAGAGTCACAAATCAACTTGCTAGCTAAGAAGTTCACAGACCAAGAGATCAAAGATGCAGTGTTTGGGATGGCGCCATTAAAAGCCCCAAGACCCGATGGATGCCCACCAATCATCCGGAAACGGAGCTGGAAGTTAGTTGGAGCAGATGTTTGTAGTGCGGTGAAAGGCTTCTTTCACAGCGGTAACCTTCTATGTGAACTAAACATAACTCACCTATGTCTGATCCCAAAGATCATAAACGCTATCAGAATGCTTTCATTCCAGGCAAGCTTCTGGTGGACAATTGCCTAATTGCCCACGAGTTGATGCACACAATCAAAAGTAGAAAGAAGGGACCAACCTTCACAATAACTCTTAAAGTGGACTTAAATAAGGCTTATAACAGAGTCAGATGGGACTTTGTAGAAAAAATCCTTAGAAGAATGAAATTCCCTAAGTTTTGGATTAGATGGATCATGGGATGCATAACCTAAGTGTCCTATGCTATTCTGGTAAATGGGGATCCCTCGAAGTGTTTCAATCCCTTGGTAGGCTTAAGGAAGGGAGATCCACTCTCTCCATACCTGTTTATCTTGTGCATGGAGGTCTTGTCCAGAAGAGTGAGCTTCTTATAAGAAGAGGGTCTAGTGATCGACATCAACGTGTATAGAAATGCCCCTATTATCTCACACCTTTTCTTTGCTGATGATGCGTTGTTCTTCATCTTCAGGCCTACCATATCTTCATGTGCAACCATAAAGGCTTATTGATCTGGAAGATTTATGCACTATAAGTGGTGAAATGGTGAGTAAAGAAAAGTCTTATGTGATTTTCAGCCCTAATACTCTTCGAAGTTACAGAGGATCCTTAGAAAGCCTTTATGTGTAAAGCAAGGATAGAATATGGGAACTTACCTAGGCTGCCCTATGGATATTGATGTCAGAAATGCTTCTAGTCTAAATTTTCTAGTGGAAAGAGTTTTCCAGAAGGCCATGTCCTGGAAGTTCCTAACTCTCTCCTAAGCGGGGAAAATGTAACTAACAAATTCAATTTTGATAGCTATCTTATCTCATGTAATCTATTTGTACCTACTGCCCAAAAAAGTCTCAGAGAAGCTGACCTCAACTTGCTTGAAATTCTTTTAGGGAAGATCCATGGAGAAAAAACCAATTTACTGGAGATAAAAGGAGGTGCTAGAGCTAAGAAAGGACCGGGGATGACTGGCCCTCAGGAACCTCCCTATGTTGAACACCTCTCTACTCTTCAAACAGGCATGGAGGATATATAATGATAAGGGTTCTCTAGTGAGTAAGGTCCTGACAAGCAAATATCACATTTCCCCGGTCTCTTATGCAATCCAACACAGAAGCCCAAGGAGAGCCTCTTGGGCTTTCAGAAGCATGACAAAGGCAGTTGAGAGGATGAAGATGGGTCTAGGAAAATGTATCACCAATGGCAGAGATAAAGATATCCTAGGAGATTGGTGGCTAAAAAGGAGAAGGATTAGCTTCAAGGACTCTGTGTCAAAAGAGTACAAGCTAAAATATAAAAAAGTAGCACACACCTCATTGTGTCCTCAGGAAACTGGAATTGTGGAATGATCTGGCGCTTATTTGATTTTGATGTGGCCAGAGATATCCTGAGCACCCCACTTCATCAACACCTTGGGAAGGATGAAGATGTATGGGCTGGTGGAACTACTGGGGATTACTCTACCTAGTCAGGCTACAGATGGCTAATGTCCAACAGCGATATAATGACAAGGGGGAAAACTAGCTCATTGACTAATTCCCCCTAAGCTAAACAAAATTTATAATCACTTAACAAACCTAGATACAAGTATAGAGGTAAGTGAAGGGTCGAACCCAAAGGAACGGTTATGCTCAAGTGCTTTCAATTGGGCGCCTAAGCTAGGTTGAAGTCAAGGGTAAAGAGGGAACACTAACAACTACCAAAACAAAGAATCAAACAAATAAAACACTAGGTAATGAGGATAAACAAGAAATCATGACAATTGAAACAACTTGGGAAGAAAATGCCAATCAATGGTAGTGAAGAATAGTGACAAGAGCTATCAATTGGAATCGAAGAGCTATCTCCTAATCGTTAAGCTAGTGTTCTCTATGAATAACAAACTAAGAGAATCACAATCCAAACCAATCGATAATGTCAATTCCTAAATCAATGTGTCGTATAATTACAAATTACAATGCAATCTAGCATAATTTTCAAGGCCTAATCAAATTACACACATGCAAACTTTCATTAATCAGTTTCATCTCAACAATCAATCAACACAATTCCCAAATTAATCACAATCAATAAATAATACAAGTTTCACCCAATACCTAGCCAAACAAATACTCATAAATCATCATCTAATCAATAAACAACTAATGAAATCATGAATCAACAAAATATCAAGAACAATTAAAACAAACATGAAATTGAACAAAGCAATAAGATGAGATAGAGCTAGAAATGCTCATTGATAATAGAGAAGATTTTCAACACAATTGTCACCCTTGTATCAACAATCTCTCAACTCAACATTGAATTCTCTCAATTTCTCTCTCTAAATCTACTCCTAAACTAAACCTAAAACTAGAGAGAGAAACTTTCAACTAAGCTAAAATTATGATAAAAATTATGTCTAAAACTTCCTACAAAAATCGGGTTAGTATAGGTATTTATAAGAGGCGCGGAAATGAAATCGAGCGAAATCGGAAACAGGGAGGAGCGCCCGCGTGGGCAGGGGTGCGTGCCCGCTCACAGGCCATGCGCGCTTGTGCTCTTCTGGGTTTCTTCGATACCTCGTGCGCTTGCAAATGGGTCTTCATGAGCTAACATCGGGGGTGGCAGTTTCCAAGGGCCTCCACGGTAGGTTCAACACCATCTTTCATGAGAGCGCGACTTGAGATCGTAGGAGCTAGAACTTGGATCATCCACTTCCTTGCATCTTGAGCTTTCCTAATGCTCCAAATGCATCTTCCAACATAGTTGGCCACCAATATCAGGACCCCATTCTCGTAGAACACCTACAACCATGAAAAGAGAGCAAATAAAGGAGAAAACACTAGAAAACCCATAAAAACACAAAATAAGAGAGAAAAGGTAAAATAAAGAGAAGATGTATAAAACATAGCATTTATTAAGAAAGAAATCTATGAAAAAGGTAAAAAAACCTAAATACTCATCAAATGAGTGCATATGCATGTGCCTTGGACGAGTGACATATGGGTGAAGCTATGGAAATCTAAAGTGCCAGAAAGGTTGAAGATGCTGATTTGGAAGATCCTACAACGTTGTACCAGCTCTAAAGCTAACTTGAGGAAAAGAGGGGTCCATGTGGATATCACGTGTGCCATTTTTAATAACTCGGAAGAGTTGCTGAGCACCTATTCAGAGACTGTCCAGTCATCCAAAGAGTTTGGGCATGTGGCCCATTAGGAATCCAAATGAGGGATTCAACTCCACCTTTACATGTTTGGACATAGAAGATGTTGCGCTTTATGCTTAATTTAAGCACTAAACAGGGAGAAGCTTTTATGGCAACAATATGGACGATCTGGTTGCATAGGAATGAGGTGACATTTGGGAAAGCTGCCCCAAGTCCGAGTAGAATAATTGCTTTGTTAGAGGACTTTATATCCAGGTTGAAAAAATGTAAAGAGGCACCAATGTAGGAAGGATGCTAGCTTTAAGGAGAAGGCTCCTTTGTGGTGTAGAGGCAATGTCGCAAATGCATTAATAATCACTGTCCTCACGGATGAGACCTGGAAGAAGGACATGAAGGGTAGGGTAACGTCAAGAATTGGGTGGGTCATCACTACACCTAATGGGGACCTAGCAAAAGGAGGGGAGTATGTTACTGCCCAATCGCCATTGCAGGCTAAACAATTAGCCATTAGGGAGGGTCTTTTAAAAGCTAAGAAGGTTGATACATCTTCCAGGGTATGTACAAACAACTTGGAAATAGTCAATTATATCCGACAACCGGACAAAGCGCCAAGGGAGGTTTGTAGATTAGAACAAGAATTACACGATCTTTGCCTCTGTCTTTTCTTATTTCTGTTGTAATAAAGTACCAAGAAGTGTGGTTACCAAAGCCCACCATCTAGCCCAAAAAGCTAGAAAGGAAAAATGGGCTTAGGAACACCCTCCTGGCCCATTTGTATGCCCATTGTCCAAAAAAAAAAAAAAAAAATCATCTAATATAAATTTGGGTTTTTCTATATAGTAACCTTGTTTTTTCACTTTTCTACGTTGTGCCCTAACATATATCACTTTATACACTGTAACCCCAATATATTTTTTATTTTCATAAGGTAACCTTGCCGTTATCCTACCATTAAAAAATTCCATTAGTGGGGCCCACTCTCCATTATAAATATTTTTTTTATCGATTTACGCGTTAAAAAATATTCCGTTAAAGGTTTTGGGGGCTATTTTGGACCTTAGGGAACCAAATTGAGCTCAGATTTAGCAAAAACTAACCTAAATGCCTCGTTTTACTTATTAAGAAATGTCTCGATTTACGTGCTCATATTTTAATACACAAAACGAGGCATTTACATTATTTTTTTGCCAAATCTGAGCTCAATTTGGACTCCTAAAAACCAAAATAGCCCCCGAAACCTTTGACGGAATATTTTTCAACGCGTAAATCGATAAAAAATATTAATAATGGAGAGTGGGCCCCACTAACGGAATTATTTAACGGCAGGATAACAGCAAGGTTACCGTATGGAAACAAATATTTGGGTTATAGTGTAGAAAAAGATATATGTTGGGACACAACGTATAAAAGTGAAAAAAACAGGGTTACTATATAGAAAAACCCTATAAATTTTATTAAAAAATTGTTAATTTTAGCATATACGATTGTCAATGTATGTCTGAATTTAAATATGTGCAATTCTGTAATACTCCTATCCCTTTTTAAGTGACATTTCCTGAATCTGAAATTTTTTCAAGTGACCTTTTTTGGAAACATTTAACTACTTTTGATTAGTTCTCTCCTTTGATCTTTACTTATCAATTAATTTTTCGAAAATTCACATTGTAATATTTTGATACTATGACCTAAAGATGGTGCGTCACTTAGTAGTAGAGTATTAAAAGTGACAAAGAATTGACAATTGTAACTGAAAGAATTGCGTATTTTGGCCTAATGTATCACGCTAATAAATGGTTCAAATAAATATATGAGGGATTTGGTGGGTTAGTAAGGCATTTACAAATATATATTGAGGGGCAATGTAGTCTTTCACTTTAAATTGCTCAAAATTTAACGTGGTATCATAGAGTGATAAAAAAAGTATTGTTTCGGGTGTTTTCATGTACCTTGGAAGAGTTACAACTCGAAGACTGGATTTGACAAGGACGCCTGTACCTGCAAAACAAACGGAGCTACGAATGGTCGGAGGTCTGCCTTCGAAGTTTAAATTGGTACGGAATTGGAGTAAAACGTGCGAAAAGTAAGTTAT
This sequence comes from Chenopodium album, assembly GCF_948465745.1. Taxonomy (NCBI): domain Eukaryota; kingdom Viridiplantae; phylum Streptophyta; class Magnoliopsida; order Caryophyllales; family Amaranthaceae; genus Chenopodium; species Chenopodium album. The sequence continues at coordinate 38,905,511 of NC_137834.1, read as the reverse complement.
CTGCTCGGATTCCGAGCTCAGGTGTTCTCTGTTTTAGAGAGCAATAACAGCCTTAATGATTAAGACGTTAAGTTCCAGGTGTGAAAGTTTCAAGGTCCCCCAATAATTGGGGAAATCTCCGTATTTATAAGGTCTTAGGAAAACGTGCTCTACCCTAGGGTTTGATGACCTAGGGATTAGGGTAGCGCCGTTTTGCGGCGCCCCGTTGGATTTGGGCCTTGAAGGCCGTCATTCCCAAGGGGTATATATGAGTGACATGTGTCGTCCATCTAGGGAGTCCATTTGTACACCTCTCAGAATGACACGTGTCATTCTCTCACCGGTCCACTTCGGGGTATTAAATACCCCAAATCATTTGCCTCTCACAGGGGTGACGTGGCATGCCACGTGACGCCTGTGACAGGTGTGGGCCTCTGATTGGCTGAATTATTACTTTTACTATTAAGGAGAATCTAGGGTTTTTACCCCAGGTTTTCACCCCCTCTATAAATAGAAGGTTGACATCTCCTTGGATTCACACTTGCGTGAATCTTTGGGAGAATCTTGAATCTCTGACTTTCAAAGACTTTGACTTCTTCAGCATCCGACATTCGCTAATCGTCCGCTTGTTCCAGCAGACTTAAAGACCAAGCGTCTCTAGTACCTTCTTCTAAGGTAACCGCCTGATCCTTTCTTTAATTAATTTTTGCATTTTTTTTTTCAAAAATGGTTTCCCAAACGCACCCGGCATGACCTAGATTAACGATCAGCTTGTCATCGGGGACGGTTGAATCTAGAACTAGGAGTGCCGAATGCTCGTTCGATGACTTCCCTTTGAGTACTTCTCCAAATCTGACATTGTCTGTGCCCCTGCAGGACACTATGGCAAGAACAAAGCAGACCACTCGGAAGTATAGGACGGATGGTACCTGGTACCATTCAGAGAGTTCAACAGTCTACTCAGATTGCTCCATTAGGGCGCCTGTCTCCAAGGTTAGTCGAGACCCTCTCAACAATATTAGTACCCCGAGCTCCTCAATTTTGGAGGAGTCGGATGATGAACAACAATCTCCCGGGCCGAGTGGATCGGTGCCAGATATTGAGATGGGGGAGGACACTGCTGGCACCAGCCGGCAAGCCCTCAGCTTTGAGGAGAACTCCGATGATGACACTAAGTTATCATCTTCTGACAGCGCCTGATGAGTCTATTTTATATATATTTTTATTCCCCGTCCCACGGTCATATTTGTGTTTATTTGAGCTCTACGGAGCTATTTTTATTACTAATATACCTTTTCTAATGTTTTTGTATAGTTGGTATTATTTTGTAGGAATTTGCAGATTTATGACAATTCCTGAGCTTATCGAGCCACTACAAAGTTATTGGAGTTTTATCGTATTTTGTGACCGTATAATTTAAGCCCAAGGCCAAATTAGAGAAATTTAATCCGGTGATTAAGGGCCCGATACGTGAGAAGTTATTATTACATGGCTCAAGCTTGCAAGTTCAAATGCAGAATATTGAAGCAAGCTGTGCTGGGCGTGAAGTATGCTCCTACCTCCTGCTTTGATCAAGCCGGTTGGGCTTTGTTACAAAAGGGCCACTTTATTTTTAAAGGCGGTAGTAGTACTGTAGTAGTACGTAGGACTTTGGGGGCGGTTAGGATTTAGGAAGGGTAATTTGATTAGGATTATAATTGTTAGACTCTTTAAATATTGGAAAAATACACCTTAATAATCCCAACTATGGGCGATTTATCTACAATAATCCCAACTATCGTTTATTCTACAACAATCCCAACTATTAGGTCAGTTTTCCTCCAGCAGTCCCAAAAACCGGCTACCTGCTGAAAAGGTAAACTTTTTTTTTTGTTTTTTAAATGCCACATGTCAACACATGATTGGCTTAATAAATTAAAAAAAAAAAAAAGATCAGCCCAACCACCCCTCCTCCCTTCAGCCACCACAGCCAACCCTTCATTCCCAAATCCGACCACCGGGACACCGTCCCCTTCCCCAGCCCCGTCCCCTCCTCCCTATCCTCATCGGAAAACCATCCTCCTTCCCCGGCCACAAGCCTGCAACCGTCTATCCTCGCTGCAAGCCCGCAACCACCAACCCAAATCTGCACCAACACCACACTTGGATTCTCTCTCCTCCGTCGCAACCACCAACCCAGATCACCCTTGTTAAATTCGTCGGTTTCGGTGGTGAGAGAAGGGAGGAGGGGCAGTTATAGCGGCGGATTCAAGTAGGGGGCAGGTTTCGAGGGTTGTTGTAGCTTAGGTTGGTGGTTTTTGGGGATGGCGTGAGCTAGGTTGGTGGTTTCGGAGGTCGGGGGTGGGTTAGATGGGTGCTGCTGGTGCGATTTGGGTGGTTTGGCCGGTTTTGGGGGTGCGGTTGGGGGTCGTGGGTGCGGCTGGGGGTCGTAGGTGCGGTTGGGGGTCGTAGGTGAGGTTGGGGGTTTCGGTGGTGCGGCTGGGGGTTTCGTTGGTGCGGTTGGGGGGTCGTGGGAGTTGTTTCCGGCAGGAGGTGGAGGTGGAGGTTAGGGCTAGAGGTGGTGGTTGGGCGGCAGGAGGTGGAGATGGTGGTTAGGGTTGGCTGCCAGATTTATTTTTTTGGTTTTTTTTTTCTTTTTTTTTTTTAATTTTTTTTAGAACCACTCACATACTGACACGTGTCAAACAACCTACAATAATAGGTTGTTGACTTTTGTTGACCGATTTGGGACTGCTGGAGGAAAACTGACCTAATAGTTGGGATTATTGTAGAATAAACGATAGTTGGGATTATTGTAGGCAAATCGCCCATAGTTGGGATTATTAAAGTGTATTTTTCCTTAAATATTTGGAGGTTAGTCTATAAGTAGCTTTACTAGGCAGCTCTAGCCTTAGTTTTAGTTTTATTATTTTTGTTTTTCTTAGTTTAACTTTTTAGATAAATTTATAGCTTTTGTCTTTCTTTCTTTCTCTCTCTCCTTAATTAAACTCTTAGATTTAGTTTTAAGCTTTATCTCTCTTATTTCTCTCTCTAAACTCTTTGTTTATACAATTTTATATATATTTTTTTTCTTTTGGTACTATCTCTTCTCTCCTTTATTACTTATTTTCTTTGCTTTGATCCTTGTCCTGTCTCCTTTAATTGTTTTGTTTAGTTTAGATTTAATTATGTGTGAGTAGTTTTCTTTCTAGGGTTTGTGGGGATCCATAAATAATATGAAGGGGTGATTGATTGTTGTTGATTGTCAATGCTTGATTAATTTCTTGTTGATTGATTTAATACTATGCAACTAGACTTGCGCAAGTGTCTATTATATATGAGTTTAGCAATATTGATTCGAGATTCGAGAGATGAGAATTGATGTTTAGGCTTAGTTTCAATAGGCAGGTTAATTTATAAATGGTTAAGTCGAGATTCGAGAGGTGAGATTTAATACCGGTAAATTTACTCTGGATTGTAATACGTAGCGAAAGCCCTTTATGATCTGATTAATTGATGCATTGATGATTGATTATTATATTTTACCCTGGAATATTGTTTATTGGTGAACCTATACCCAAGGCTTCTATTAATTGATTTCTCCCGACTTTTATCTCCTTTACTTTAATTTCATCATATATATAATTTAGTTACTCTATAGTCTAGATTAAATTAATTAATTAGGAATAGTAAGACTCGTTTCCTTGTGGATTCGACCCTACTTCCCTATCTATTTTAGTTAGTGGTTTTAGGAATTACTTTTGATTAGGTGATACAACTTTAGCATGTCAGCGCCTCCGTTGCCTCGGAGGAGGCGCGGTCCAAACTTGCGGACGCCCGAGAGTATCTTTCATTAGAGAAGGGAGATGGTTGGGCAGAGCCATCAGCTTCGGCGACAGGAACATGCTCTCTAATTTTTGCACGTCGGCGAAAGCAGGAGGAAAACAATGATGATCGAACTCGGCAAATTTCTTTCCACCCATGTCATGGGACATGGTTATCTGTTTTCCGTGCCGGATGGTGATGACACAGTCACCTGGCCAGATAAGGCCAGCTATGGGGACCAGTGCTTTGGATGCTACGAGGCGTCCATTCAGGCTGGACTACGCTTCACTGTTCATCCGGCCGTGGAGATAATTTTAGACGGATGCCAGCTGGGTGTCTGGCAACTAGCCCCTAATTCTTGGGTTAACATCTTGGGCTACGTTGCCGCCTATGAGATGCTGGAGGTGGAGCCCATCTTCGAGGCGTTTGCTCACAGGGCTGGCTGGTTTACTCTGACCAGCCAGAAGGGCTACATGATGACTTTGGGGAAGGAGAATAAATGGAAAGACTGGAGGTCTAAGTTTTATATTATCTCCTCTCCATACTTCCAAAGAAACAGGCAGTACAACCGCTGGACTAAGGAGCCGCCCCTCCTTGTTGGGAAGAAAGCCTTGCCGCTTGTCCCAAGGCTAGTGTAGGTTGAGATTTTGGATTGGGGACTATTTTCGGTGGCCGTCCAAACCAATGAGGAGACGGGGGTTAAGGAGGTAACCCCTTAGAGCTACATTCCCCGCTTTGAGTGGCTCTCGGACGGGACATATTTGGCCGCTTGTGGCCTTAGCTCTGAGAAGCCGAGAGGTAGTAGGCCGCATGCATTAACATAACTTAAATGCTCATAATGACTATTATTTTTGTCTGAGTTTCTAACTCCTTTGCTTTATTTGCGTAGACATAGCAATGTCGATGGTTCCCTATCACCGAAAGCTAGCTGCAAACTCTGCAGCCTTCTACTGTTCGAACGTCCTGGGCAAGCGGACGAACGAGGAGCAGCCGCCTAGCGGCAATCCCCAGGTGAATAATGTTTCTTTTATTTTGACTTGTCAAAATTTTGTTGAAGTCGCAACTAACATGTGAACTTTTTGCAGAGTGGCTCGACCAAGCCTCCTCCCTCTCAACAAGCGGACCCTAAGCTGCGAAAGTAGTCGGGTGGTGACGTCGGCAAAAGCTGAAAGCACGTCACCTCAAAGCCAAAGAAGGGGACCGCACCTCCACCCCTATCCAGACACCAACGAAGTCGGATACTCATCAATGAGTATCGAAGAGTGGCAAGCCAATCACTACTACTATCGGCTCAGCAGGCGGCAGCGATGCCGCAGGGGGGGAGGAAGGTAATACATCCAGCCATACTCCACTTGTTTAATCAAATAACATTGATAAAAAATGCAAATGTCTTTTCAAAGTTCTTACTTAGCTTATTTTACTTGTTTTGAAAGAGGTTGCAGCGAGGCGGACTATCCTACTGATGGTTAAGTAGATGCTCAGGACGCTTGATCCTGCTATCATGCATGCGGCCTGGGCAGCATTGCAACTGTCTGTCGACTATCAGATTTGGAAAGCCAAGTTTGATGCAGCGAATGACGAGTTTAATGCCCGACTCTTGCAGGAAGTAGAGGAGGCGGCGACAAATGCCAGCAATGAGGGTTCCGACTCCTCAGATGATTCGTCCTCTGGGGGCAAGGACTGTTTTGGGTGTTTTTGTCCCTCGGGAGAGCTACGACTCAAAGACTGGTTGGTGAGCGCATGTACTTGCAAAATAACGGAGACTCCGGGTGGTTGGAGCTCCGCCTCCGACGATCAAGTTAGAACGTGTAGGAGTGAGTAAAAAGTGCGGAAATAAAGGTGAGATCTTTCTCGGATTCCAAGAAAGGAGATTTCTCTGATGTAAGAGAATGTCAGTAATTGTGTAATAAATTTAATCTGTCCCACAAATGGGGAAATCTCCCTATTTATAGGGTCATTCTGGATAAAGGTGCCCTTGTCTAGGTCATTTGACCTAGATTTGGTGGGCTGCCCGTCCTTTTGACAGCTTTTTTGGGAATTGGGTCTTTTAAAGCCGTTATTCCCCTTGATGACATTGAATTCCACGTGTCACTTCGCAAGTGGCCTGATTTAGGCCAATATAGGATGGACACGTGTCCCATTCTTATTGGGACACGTGGCGGGGTAATTTTACCCAAAACATTTGCCCCTCACAGATGTGACGTGGCAAGACAAGGGGCATATGTGACATGTATCACTCATGCAGTGGTGGAACAGGAATTACTGTTACCTTTTAGGGAATTTGCCAAGATGCCCCTGAAGTTACCCCTCTGTAAATAGAAACTTTGCCCCTCTCATTTTCGCTCATTTACGAAAAAGGTCTTGAGAGAATCTTTGACTTTTCTTTGAGAACAACCTTTCCGACTGCCGCTTGCTGTTTACCGCCTGACCCAGTCGGCTTTTTCAACTTCAACACTACCTCTTTTAGGTAACCGCCTACTCTTTTTTTAATTTCTTTTTAGTTCGCCTGTGTTTGTTTCTTTTCGTTTGTGAAAATGGTATCACAAACACATACAACACGACCTAGGGTAGCTGTCAGCCGGTCACCTGGGACGGCAGCACTAGGGGTGCCGCCTGTCCTGAACATCTCTTGCCGACGAATCCGTCTGTGTCTATGCAGGACACTATGGCTAGGACAAAAAGGACAACCCGACCGCCTAGTGAATTAGAGGACGAGGGCCCTATTAGGGTGCCTAGAAGCGAGGTTTCCTATTACCCATCCGGCGTCCCAATGACGCTGACTGACTTGATTCTGAGTGATTCAGAAAATGCCTCCACCGAAGAGGCATCCGGCTCTGTAGAGGATTCGTCCCAGTCGGATGCTGACTCAGGCGGCCTCAGGAGTGAGGGAGAGCCGCCTGTGAATGCTGAAGAAAGCTTTGAGAAAGAGGCCGACTCTATAGAGCGAGGCCATGAAGAAACCTCCTCCTCTCTTCAAGAAAAATTTACTCCTTCACCCATATATCTACGTCTACCTAGAGACTCATGCGGAAAAACATGGATGACTTTCGCGACACCTATGTCATGGGTGCCGGATATAGGATTAACGTTCTGGCCCTTGACGATTCAGTCGTCTAGCCGCTTGACCAGAGCTATGGGGATAGGTGCTTTGGGTACTATGCGGCCACCATACAGGCGGGCCTTAAGTTTTCGCTGGATCCAGCGATTGAACGGATCCTTGATGGGTACCGCCTGGGGATATGGCAGTTAGCACCCAATTCTTGGGTTAACATCCTAGGATTCGTAGCCGCCTGTAGAATGCAAAAATGTTGAGCCTAGCTTTGAGGCCTTCACCCATATGCATTACCTTAGCAAAGCTCCTGCATCAGCCGGCCCCGGATGGTTCACCTTGTCATGTAACAAGGGTTACATGATGACTTTGGGGAAATAAAACAAGTGGAAGGATTGGAGAAACAAGTTTTATATTATCTCCTCCCCTGATACCATCCGGAACCGAAAGTATAACTCATGGAACCAAAATCCCTATCTCCTTGGTCAAAAAGCTATTCTCCCGCCTGTGTCTGATGAAGGCTGGGACCAGATTTTGACACCCGGTCTTTTTAAAGTTGATGTAAAAAAGATTAAGGGGGGAACCGAGAAAGAGATTACCCCTAAAATCTTTATTCCAGAATTTAGTTGGCTAGATGATCCTTTCTTTTTGGCCGCCTGTGGCCTTAGCACTGAGAAAGGAAGAGGTGGGCAGCCGCCTGAGTCTTTGCATGACAAACGTTTCATTTTCATCTTTTTTTTTTAATATATTTCATTCGGCCTTTTGCAGAAGAAGCCATGTCTCAGCTTGATCCAAGCAAGAAACCAGGAGCCGGGGCCTCTGCTTACCGCCAAATAATAAAACACAAAAATCAAGTTTTCAAGAGAGAACAGATTGAGCATGTAAGCTTTTCTACATCCATCCTCTTGTCGTTTGTCTTTTTTCAAACTTTCTTATTACGAAGTCAATTTTTTCAGGAAGGATCGGTGAAGCCGCCTATGCTTCCAACACTTGGGACTAGGCCCCCAAAGTAGACTCCGGATGAGGGCCCGACTCCTAATAATAGAAGAAAGACAGTTTCTAACAAGCCGTCGGCCAGCCAATCTGAGTCCCACCCGTCTACAGGCGGCAAGTCGCCAGTTGTGTTGGCTGCCTTAAAACAGGCGGAGGAGTCCAAGGCAAAGGCCGAAACTCCAACTGGGGCCACTGACTCTCCAGGCGGCCACTCAAGCAGGCGGAGGGACAAGAATGCTCAGGATTTGGTCATCATCCCAGGTACCTCCGACTTTGATCCCTTACCCTACCCTTGTAGGGTTAAGACTTACAGTCATTCGTCAACCCAGTCTGAGACCAGTCGATCTTTTGGCCGGATCTATGCCAGCCTTTCACCAAGTATTGATTGTGCAGATGCTTCTCAGGCGCCGGATGTTAAGCGGATTGCCAAGGACATGCTCGCCGCCGTCTTTGCTGAGCAGCGCGACTCTATTAAAGGAGTCGACTCCCTTAACTTTGATGTTATCCTTGCAAATTAGGCAGAGGTAGTTTTTAAATAATTTCTAACTCTTGCCTTTGCCGACTGTATGCTTACCACTTTTCTTTTTGCCGGATGCAGTCCATGCTGTGAGTCAATGGTCTTAAAAAACCATTCGCCGACAAGTAGAAAGAGGTAAGAGCCGCCAACTTAAGGGTCGCTTCCAATCTAGACAAAGCCATCTTTGATGTAAATGAGACTGAGTTGTTGACTCAAGATATCCTATACTCACAGGCGTCTTCCAATTTGCAAGTGAAGAAAGATTTGGAGGCGGCTTCAGAAGAAGGTAACTGAGCTTAAGGCCGAGCCGAAAGAGGATTAAGAGAAGGTTGAAGAGAATCAAGATGTTGGCAAAGAGACGGATAGTCTCAAACGCCAGAATGAAAAACTTCGAAACAAGCTTACCAACCAAGAGAAGCAGCTCGCCTCCAAATGGCCCGCCAGGGTGGAAGAAGAGAAAAGGCAGCTCATTGAGGAGAATGAGGCCGACTGCGTCACTCGAATGAAGATGGCGTGGAAGGCTCTGTTTCCCAAAGACGATTACTTCATCTGGGAGTATCGTTATGAGCAAGCCACAGAGGAGCTGGATGCTGAGGCGGATCAGGGAGCTGATGGCGACGAGGGGGACCAGCATGAGGACGAGGTTAAGGAGGTTGATGGAGAACATCTGGCCAAAGAAGAAGTGGCGGATGAAAATGAAGCCGAGTCCTCTCCTGAAGCTGTTTAATTTTAGTTTTGTTTCTGCGGCCGGATGGCCATTTCAAATACATTTTCGTCCTGCGTGCAGATTATCTCTTATTTCTTTACCGACTGAGGAGTCGGGTTGACCAACAATTTCTCTCTCTTTTCACCAGCTGTGTAGCTGGTTAACAATTAAAATTTTTAATTTTGCTGGCCAAGGGGTTAGCTTTTTATGATGAATCATCCGGCCAATAGGTCGGTTTTTAACGTTTGTGTTTGGTTTCTAACACTTGTGTTAGTTTTTGAATTTTTGAATTTGAATTGAATTCGAATGGTGTACTGGATGGTTTTGCCCCTGGCCGGCTGTGCGCTTGGGTTTATAAGTTTGGTTGATTGGCTTGAAAATGTGTGATGTCGGATGGGGGTATGACTGATTTTCAAGTCAATCAATCACTAAGGTGATTGCCCCAAGCCAAGCGTGCAGTCGGCCACTCGAGCATCCGGATTTCATTACAGGCGGTCACTAGACCTTTCTCCATGAGTTAAATGTTGAGTTAGCAGCGGTCCGCCTGGGAGTCTTCCTTTTCAGGCGTCTCGTATTTTCCAGGCGGCCTTTTCTTCTCACCTATTCTCAACGGATCCGGATGGGTGATCATGCTACCAATATCTTAAGTTGCATGAGGTAATAAGTTTGCGATTGCCCGCCTGCTAATTTTCTATCACATAAGCAGGTGGTTCTATGAGCCTTGTGTACTCACCCCATCTCGAGTGAGTTTCACCCTACTGAGGCTAATTTATAAACTAGCCGACTATGTAGGTGGCCATAATCTAACTATACACGATGTCCGCACGTCCCTGAAGGGAGCACTTGTATAATTTTGCAAGGTAATCTAAGCTAGAATTTCAGTCGGCAACCGATTGATGTGTCTCCGGCCACCGGATACTTGTTCATTTTTTAGATTGCCATGGTCAGGTAGCTATGAGTTGACCAAGTAGGTCGTTCAATTGTCGCCGCCTGTATGCTGTAAAGCAAACGATAGAATGCCCTCTACGGCGATAACACCCGGAGGGGCGTCGCCGGACGCCATATTTCACATTAGAGCAGGCGAATTTATAAAATGGGTAACCATCCGACCATTGGCCTCGTGTCTAATTTTTTGGAAGACGGTTGTATAGCCACTAAACCTTTAGATGTTTAGCTTATTATCCAGCCATTAGCATCACATTTAATAACTCCACATGAAAATTTTAGTTAAATAAAAGGGGTCCATCTGTAATAAAAACAGGCGGCACATACAATAAGCCGTATGTGTGCATAGGAACAGATAAAATAATTTGGAAACAAAAAGCAGCTTTTCATTGATAATCTTTCCATTTACAAATATTTACAACACTTAGAAGTAGTACTTTTAAAGATTGTTTACATTCCAAGTTCTGGGTAGCCGCCTACCGTCTGGGGTCTCCAGGCGGTAGGTTCCATTTCTTACTTCTTCATAGATCCGGTAGGGGCCTTCCCAGTTAGGAGTCAGTTTTCCCAGTTCATTCGCCCTATCGGTTGCCTCCATTTTGCGTAACACAAAGTCCCCAACTTTCAAAGGGCGCTTGTGCACTTTCTTGTTGTAGGCACGAGTCATTCTAAGACGGTAAATCTCATGAAGCAGGGCGGCATTGCCCCTGCGTTCTGGAAGTGAGTCCAATGCTAGGCGCATGGCCTCCCAGTTTGCCTCTTCATCATAAAGCATGACTCGAAGAGTCGGCCCATAATGCTCGATGGACAAGACGGCTTCAGCACCGTATACCATGAGAAATGGGGTTTTGCCTGTTGCCCCCTTGGCAGTGGTTCGGATGGCCCATAGGACAAGAATCAATTCTTCAGCGCATAAGCCTTCGGCTCTTTCAATTTTCTTTTTAATGCCGTCTTAGATAAGTTGGTTGAAGGCTTCCACCTGGCCGTTTGCTTGGGGTCGGCCGACTAATGCAAAATAATTTGAGATCCCTTGATCTCCCAACCAAGTCTTGAGTTGAGGCGTCTCAAATTGAGGCCAATTATTTTACCATAGACATAGTGTAGGCGTCGTTCGAAGTGCGCCTACGTTAAAAGCAAGTGTGAATATGCTTGGCACTCATAGGAATTGGGAATTGACGTATACGATTAGGGACAAGGAAAGTAGGGAGCCGCCAACAAGTTTTTAAGGAACTTGCAAACCGTAAGTTTAGAGTTCTAACATCATTAAGTGATATTACTTAAAAACTCTAGAGAGAGAAAGTAGGAGAGAGAAACTCTAGAGAGAGAAAGAAACCCGCCATTTTCAGCTTAATTTTTAAGCTTTTTGGAAGTCGATTTCCATGGCAAAAAGGAGTAAAGGGAAGGGGAAGAAATCCTCGGGCTCCAAATCGAAAGGGAAGAAGAAAACAAAGCCAAGAACGAGGAACCTCGAAGAGCAAAAAAAGAGTATGACCATGGATGATGTTTCGGTTGAAAGCTGGCTTGATGGGGAGGCGATTAAGGAGATTCCGGTGAGAATGGTGACGGAGGAGGATAAAGCTTTGCATAGTGAAGAGTTCAATCGATGGTTGCAGGTAATTCGAACCCCTAGTCCTGTGCATTTCAATGGAACAGTAGATTCTGATGTTAGTACTGGGTCTATTAATCTGACTCCATTGTTGATGATTAATGAGTCTGATAGGTTAGGGAATGATTTTCATGTGAATTTGGAGAAAAACTTTTTGAATTCCCAATTTCAAAACCCAGTTTTTGAAACCCCTGTTTCTGCCATTCCTAATGAATCGGGGGGTATTAGTTGAAGTAGTATGTTTAAGAACACGATTGATGAGGGTTTAAATCTTGCTGGTAAGGCTGGAGTTGAGTGTAATCCATGTTGCAAAATGGGTAATAGGGAAGAGGTGAAAGTGAAGTTAACTGAGGAAGATGTCCTACCTGAAATTGAATTTTGGAAATCTGCAATTGTATGTTATGTTCTTTGTGGTAAACCTTCATTGTCTGTAATAGTGGGTTTGTGCGAAGAATTTGGGGCAAATATGGAATAGATAGGATTTCTGCTATGAATAATGGGGTTTTCCTTGTTCGATTCAAGACAGTGGTAGGAAGGGAAAAGGTGATGAACTCTGGACCTATTATGTTTGATGGTAGACCTGTAATGATGAAGAGGTGGGAGCCAGGTTTGGATTTAGGAAATGAGAAGGTGTTCGAAGTTCCCACTTGGGTTAGATTGTCAGGATTGAATTTAAAATTCTGGGGTCAATCCTCTCTAATGAAGATAGCTGGTTTAATTGGGGAGCCAGTTAAGACTGATAGATGCACAGCTACCAAGGAAATGCTTGAGTATGCTAGGATAATGGTCAAGGTGAAAATAAATGGTGAGCTACCAAATGAGATTGAGTTCCAGGATGAATGTTGTGTTGATGTTAAGCAGAAAGTGATATATAAAAGGAAGCCTATCATCTGTAATGTCTGTAGAGGTATGGGGCATGGAGATAGTGACTTTCCTAATCATAGAATCAAGAATCAGAAGCCACCAGTTAGGAATCAGCAACAAAGGCAGCACAAGAAGCCTGAGGTGAGGAAGGTTTGGGTGTCAAAGGCTCAGCAAAAGAGTCAACAGACAGAGCAACCTCAAGGCATTAGAGTGGATAAGAACAAGTTTGATGTTGAGGCTGATCCATATATTGTTTCTGAAATAGCTGGTGGTGATAAATGTGATATGGGCTTAGTGTGCAGAACAACAAATGGGAGAGTGTTGTTTGGTGACTGGGAGACAAGGGAGTGTTCATACACTCTCCATGGATAATTGGGGTTTTTGGAATGTCAGGGGCCTTAACAAACTGAATAAAATTTGTGATGTTCTTTGGTTTATGATAAACCAAGGAATTGGTTTGTTTGGGCTCCTGGAGACTAAAGTGAAGGCTAGTAATTTTGGTAAGGTCTTCACTGGTTTTAGTGGCAAGTGGTCCGTGTCTGCAAATTACAGTAAGCATCATGGAGGGAGAATTTGGATTGTGTGGCTACCTGATGTCTTTCAGGTAGAGATTGATAGAGTAGAAGCTCAATTAATCCATGTGAAAGTTGTTCACAAGGCTTCTAAGTTTGTGTTCTGGTATACTGTTGTCTATGGGTTGAACACTGCAGATGAGAGAGAGGTGCTGTGGCATCAGATTGGGGAGATAAAAAAAGGACATTCATGGTCCATGGATCTTAGGAGGTGATTTCAATAATGTCCTAAATACTGAGGACAGAATTGGATCCCCAGTTACGTTTTCTGAGATTGAAAAGTGCAGACAATGTGTTAGGCAAAATTTGCTAATTGATTTTAAAGTTGGGGGGTTATTCTACACTTGGAATAATAAGCAGCAAGGGAGTGATAGAGTGTGCACAAAGATTGATAGGATTTTGGTTAATGAGCTATGGACTGGAAACTGCAGGGAGTTTGAGCTGATTTCTTGCCTGAGGGGCTAATGGACCGTTGTCCTTGTATTATGAGATTATTTGGGTGTAATGGGAATGTTAAGAAACCTTTTAGGTTTTTTAATATGTGGATTGATGCTCCAGGCTACCAGGAAGCTGTAAAACAGGCTTGGAATAGTGATGTGAAAGGAACTGATATGTTTATTATGGTGAAAAAGCTGCAAAAGGTGAAGGAAGCTCTCAAGTTGTTAAATCTGACTAATTTCTCCTCAGTGGAGAGTGCAGATGCCATTGCTGATGCTGAGTTAGAAAAGGTGCAGTGTCAGTTGAATAATGACCCTCAGAATTTGGAGTTGATTCAAATGGAAAGTGATGCCAGGGAAAGGTTTTTAGCTGTTCATATTGCAAAATTGAAAATTTTGAAGTAGAAAGCCAAGTTGCATTGGATGAAAGAAGGTGATGTCAATTCTTCCTACTTTCATGCCTGTATTAGGAAGAGAAGAATGCATAATAATGTGTATATCATCCAGCTTGAGAATGGTGATATCATTCAGGATCCTGATAAAATTGCAGAAGCTTTTATTGGCTTTTATAAAGAGTTATTAGGCACTAGTGGAACCCCTTCTAGACAAGTCCATCATGCTGTTATAGCTGCAGGTCCTATTTTGGATGATGAGCAACATCTGAGTCTTTGCAGAGGGTTTACTGAAGAGGATGTGAGAAGTGCTTTTTGGAGTATTGAGGATGACAAGGCTCCTGGGCCTGATGGTTTCTCCAGCAAGTTCTTTAAGAATGCTTAAGGAGTTGTGAAAAATGAGGTGTGTAAGGCAGTTTTGGGGTTCATTGAGCATGGCCAGCTGCTGAAACAGGTGAATGCAACTACTTTGACTCTAGTTCCTAAATTAGATAATGCTACCAGAGTTACTCAGTTTAGGCCAATAGCATGTTGTAATGTGCTGTACAAGATCATTTCTAAGATGTTATGTGAAAGGTTCAAAGAGGTGTTGCCTGGTTTGAATAGTGAGAATCAAAGTGCTTTTATTGCTGGAAGGTCTATTTTGGACAACATCTTAGTGTGCTAGGATATGTTAAAAGAGTACAATAATAAGAGAAGATCTCCTAGATGTACTATCAAGGTGGATTTGAGGAAAGCTTATGATTCTGTGCACTGGTCTTTTATTCATGATATGTTGCAGGCTTTGAATTTCCCAAGTAGATTCATTTCTTGGGTCATGGAGTGTGTTACTTCCCCTTCTTTCTCTATTATGATTAATGGTGGTCTGAATGGTTTTTTTTAAGGGCAAGAAAGGGATCAGGCAAGGTGATCCTATGTAACCATTGGTGTTTGTCACTGTGATGGAGTACCTATCAAGATTGCTAAAAAAGGTGGGTGCAAAGAGAGGCTTTAGTTTTCATCAGAGATGCAAGTCTTTGAGGTTAAATCACTTAATATTTGGTAATGATTTGATGTTGTTCTCCTATGGTGATAAGAAATATGTCTCCCTTTTAGTGAGGGCTCTTAAAGCTTTTGAGGGTTGCTCTGGTTTGCAGGCTAATGCTGATAAGTCTGCTATCTATTTTGGGAGTGTGCAGCCTGAAGTGCAGCAAGGAATTGTGACTGAGTCTGGATTTGTAATAGGAGAAACTCCTTTCAAATATCAAGGCATCCCTTTGAATGCTAAGTATTTGAGAGTCTCAGACTTTGATGCTATTGTAGATAAGATGTTGGCTAGAATAACTTGTTGGTCTAGCAGAAACTTGTCATATACTGCAAGAGTAGTGTTGGTGAACTCTGTACTGATTAGTTTGCACACTTACTGGGCTCAGTGTGTGTTGTTACCTAAATCAGTCATTTTGAGGATTACTCAGCTTTGCAGAGCTTTCCTTTGGTGTGGAGATGCTGTTTTGTCCAAGACACCCCCAATTGCTTGGGATTGGGTTTGTAAGAGCAAAGCTGAGGGTGGTTTAGGAGTTAGAGATTGTGGGATGTGGAACAGGGCAGCATTGGGGAAGTATGTGTGGAAAATAGCTAAAAAAGAGGATTCTCTATGGGTGAAATGGGTTCATGCTGTGTACATTAAAGGACAAGACTGGTGGACTTATAGTCCTAAGAGATCTGCAGGATGGGCTTGGAGGAGACTGTGTGTAGTCAAGGACCAGTTAAAAGAAGGTTTTGAGCATAATAGTTGGTTGAGTGGTACTTATAGAATCTCTCTGTGTTATAAGTGGCTGCAGGGGACTGGCACAAAGGTGGATTGGTGTAAATGGGTATGGAATAAGTTCAATATTCCCAAGCACTCGTTTATCCTATGGCTTTCTATGCATGATAGACTCATAACAAGGGAGAAGCTATAGAAATATAATGCCTGTGCTGAAGATAGTTGTTTGTTTTGTGGTGCTGAAATTGAGGATAGACAGCATCTGTTTTTTTAATTGCAGATATAGCCAAGAGTGTGTGCTGAGAATTGCTCATTGGCTCCGCATTCCAAGTCAGAATTTCTGCATTGATGAAGTTTGGAAGAAATGGCTCAGGGAAGTAAAAGATAAGGTGCAGCAGAAGGTTGTTCTGGCAGTTCTGGCAGCTGTTGTCTACCATATTTGGTTTGCTAGGAATACTGCTTTCTGGCAGAAAGCTGTTATTCACCCTTCTAAACTTTGTAAGGCTATTGGTAGGGTGAGCATGGATAGAGTTAAGAAGCTTATAAACAAGAATTGGAGTAGATTGCAGTGCAAATGGATACAGGAGCTATACAGTAGCATCCCAAATTAGTTTGTTTTGGTTTGTTGATGTGTTGTTGTTATTTTTCTTGTTTTTTGTTAGTCTTTATCAGTTGTGGTCCGTGTCCTTCTTAGAAGGCAGCAGACTGCTTCTAATTAGGTTTGCTTTACTCTCCTTCAGATGAACCCTTCCTAGAAGGTGGCAACTGAGGAGTTTAAAGCTTGAGGTAGGGGTGGCCTTTGTTTTTAGGTCTTGTGTAGTTTTGGAGTTTGCCTGTTGTCAAACTTGTAAAATTTGTACATTTGTACAGTTTTTTGATAGTAATATACTTTCTTACTTACCAAAAAAAAAAAAAGAGCTTGTAAACCGTTCACAGATCATAAAAAGGCAACCACGATAAGGGACAACGATAGGCAACAACGATTGACCCGTGAAGGTTACACCCCATTCATAATCCATGAGATTACTAACTTCATATGGTTTGGAACCACGAAAGGAGGATCGGGGATGATGGTACGAAGTGAGTCATGGAGTCACATTCGCCCGTATTGGCCTCTATTCGATTCTTATAGTGAAAAGTGATTCCTGCGATCTCAAAGGCATACAAACAAAGATGCAATTCGCTCCAATCTATTATTAAGCTAAATTGGTTGAATATTAATGCAACATATAATTCTAAAATATTAGTGATCACTTAATTAAACAACAAGATTAAAAAAAAACCTAAATCGGTCGTCCAAATTATCTTATTAGGCGTGATTTTCAATTACATATTCCCTTTAAACATGCAAAATGGTGATCATAAAAATAATAGAATCAACATTAATATTGGAAGCAATTCAACAATAATTCCAACAATATAAAATCGTTAGAAAAATAATAGAAATAAAAGGAACATAATTCTTACTTTGATTCTGTTTGCTTGCAACTATAAAATAATAAACGAGTTAGTAACTTCTAGGAAATAATAATAAAACAATAATTAAATTAAATTAAATAGAGTTAATTTGAGGCCAAACCCTTAAACAGTTCTACCTTTCACGCCTTGGCTTAAGGACAAAACCACGAGTAAAGTATGGACTCCTTGGAGTGCTTGAAGAAGGAATTTTGAAAGAAGAAGGGTAGGCTAGTGTTTAGGCTAGAGCATAGAAGAGAGAAAAATAGAGAATTAATTGATGCCCCGTACATCAGATATGAGGGGGTATTTATAGAAAAAATGTGCTGAGGGAACACACAGAACCCTAAAAAGATAAAAACCCTAAAAAAGTATACCGCAAAACGGCAAAGTGTACCGTGACACGGGAAATCTCACCGTTAGACGGGAAAAATTCCCGTGACACTGTTTACTGTTGTGTGACGCGGGAAATATTCAGTGAACGGGGGAGAAAACGCGTTAAGGGTTTACGCGGAAAGGACACGGAAACCCCCGTGTCTCATCAGGTGCCCCGTATCACGGGAAAACCCACCGTCAGACGGGACAGTTTCCCGTGACACGGTGGACTATTGCCGTGACGCGAGAATTTTTAGTCTGTTTTTTCCGTCTAAATTCATTTTTAACCCTAATTTCGTTCAGCATTTTAAGTGCCGATTGATAATTTCGGGCCATTTCTGATTTATTATTATTTGGGCTAAAAAAAGAAAATAAGTAAATAAATAAATAAAAGGTTTGGGCCAAAATAAATTATAAAACAATAAAATAAAAAAGGTTTGGGCTGAAATTAAAAAAAAAAATTATGCTTTGACCAAACGTCAAGACTGATCCATGGATTATTCAAAAATTAAATTTAATTAAATACGATTTTTTAAGCACTCTCGGGATTAAATAATGAACCCGACCAATAGTGACGGTGAAAGGTTGTTCATCATCGGGTTTGGTTTTGGGGAGACATTTTTAGACGTCTACAGAAGCCCCCACTTTGATTGAGTTTGTAGAAACATCAGTTTCGAAAACGATACTCAAAGTAGCCGATAGGGACGGAGAATGATTTAAGACGTTCTGCGATCCTAAATCACTCTGTATACGCCGATACCTGCAGAAAAATGTTAATTCCACTAATAAAAGATTAAAAGGATAGAATATGTATCTGGCACCAGTGTATCGGTGACAAATGAGTTTGGCAGCTTCCTATGCTTGAAGGAATCCACCGGATGGCGTTCGTTGAAACGCTTTCCATGCCCAAGGAAAGCCGACTGATGAATTTGGTAGCTTTCTAAGCCTGAAGAAACCTACCGGATGATACTTTCCATGCCTGAGGAAAGTCGACGTATGAATTTGGTGTCATTCTATGCTTGAAGAATTCCACCGATATTGCCTTCCATGCTTGAGGAAAGCCGACTTGGCGGTTTTCTATACTTGAAGAAAAATCCACCGATAACGCTTTCCCTGCTGGAGGAAAGCCGACTTGGCGGTTTTCTATACTTGAAGAAAAAAACACCGATAACGCTTTCCATGCTTGAGGAAAGCCGACTTGGCGGTTTTCTATACTTGAAGAAAAATCCACCGATAACGCTTTCCATGCTTGAGGAAAACCGACAACTGATGTAATCGCTAAAATTTGCAAGTGTATGATGGTTCGATTATCCTCGAACGTGGGCCGCAGATGATTCACACCTGGCCTTCAAGTCGACTATCCGACCATATTAGGTGTTTAAAACGTCGACAAATTAAATTCGACGCTTGCTAAGGGCAAAATAGTAAGCTCTACCACCTGCCCAACCAGAACCTTATCTTATTCAGTATCAAGCTCCAGAGGTTCATCCACGCTTGTCTTAGGAACTGAGCTAGCAGACAGTCTCTTGCTCTTCCTCACAGGTTGCTGTTCTGGAACCTCTTTCCCTTTTCTTTTTCCTCCTGTGCTCTTTTTCTCTTCTACTCTCCTCACTTTCCCATTCACTACCTCCAAACCGATTCCCTATAGTGTCTCACCATTTATCACATTCTCAGTTTTTTCTTCCAAACCTTCATAGACCCCTTTCAATTTTACACCAAGTGACTCAAAAACGGTTGACAAAATAGCTCCATAGCCCACTTTGTTCTTTCCTGGAACATAGTGTTCTAGATGTTGATACATTAGTGAAGGAAAGTTCACTTTGATTTTTCTAGAGAGACAAAAGATGACAACCATATCCATCAAACATGCTTCACTCTTCTTTTGAGTTCTAGGTAGAATTGTTTATCGAATCAAGTTGAATAACAACTTGTTCAGTGGGCTAAGATCATTGTGGCTCATGATATTTTTCCCCTTTTTCCTCCTAGGGCTTCAACAATATCACCCCCTAAATACTCACTTACTTTCACAGTTCCCTTTCCCTTAAGGTACATCTCATAACCCTCAGTTGGTACTTTTAAAAATTTTCCCAATTTTGCAACATCAAACTCAATTTTCTTTATGTTAACTAAACTAGATATTTTTCCTTGTTTCACTTGGAATTTTCCACAGAATTCAGTCATTGCAGCAGGATACATAACATTATTTGAAGCATTAGTTAACAAGTACTCCCACCCTTGAAATTTTATTAAATCAAGAAATTCCAAAAACCTAGACTTCTTGCACCAAGATGAATCTAGTCTATGACCAACAATACACCTCTTAGCATCGGCATTGAGTTCTGATTGCTCACCATCATCCTCTTCCTCAGCTTCCTCTATGTCCTCTGATTCATTCTGTTCCTCTCCTCCTTCCTCTTCTCCATCGTCTTCATCATCATCTGACTTAACCCCTCTAGCAAAATCATCAACCTCGGTCATTTTTTCTTCGAGTGTTTCTCCTCTCAACTTCTTTTCTTTCCATTCTTTGATCCTCTCAAAAACAGAGGATTCCTCTTGTTCACTCTTGCTTTCCGCTTCTTCGTTGAGTTTAGGGTTTGACATTGAGGGTTTTGAGTTTTCCGAGTCTTTGATTGATGTTAGAGAAGTCTTGTAGTTTACAATGGCTAAGGGAGAGGTTTCTTCTTGGATTGTTCTTTCGGAGTTGTGTGAGTTTTCTGATGAAACAATCTCGGCAATAATAACCATGGTTTTTTTGAATGGTGGTTTTGAGCTTTGATGTTTTTTTACTGAAGAAAGGTTAAAGTGATTTGATAGTGAGGTGAAAGTGGTGGGTGAAAGATGCTTTTATAATTAATGAAGCGGTGTGATGGAAACTATTGGGTTCACTGTTCAGTCATTTAATTGAACATGTTCAATTAATTTTGTAAAATCATTTAAACAGGATGAATTTACCAAAAATCTTTTCTTTCTAAATTCAAATCATTTAAAAAAAACTTTCTGAAATAAAACGCGCAATTGGAACACGCTTTCTACACATGTGTAATGTACATCACTACTAATTATTACAGTTAAGCATTTAATGAACTTACCTCTAGTAATTAACAACGGTGACACTTCAGCTATGTTTAGCACACCAAGATTGTGCTAAATGCTCTTTTTGCTCTCTTTACATTATTTTTTACTTTTCCATATCTTGGAACTTCAGAAGCAATCAATTCAGCTTGATCATCCCAAGTTCCAATCTCAATTTCTTAAATCATTCTCTGCTCAAAGGCTTGGTTAGAATATCTGCAATTTGATTTTCAGTATGACAAAATTCTAACTTAATATTTCCTTGCTCCACATTATCTTTTAGAAAGTGATGCCTAATGTGGATATGTTTTACCTTTGAGTATTGAACTGGATCCTTAGAAATACAAATAGCACTGGTATTATCACAGTAAATAGGCACACATTCAAAAATAATACCAAAATCTCTAACGTGTTTCTTTATCCAAAGTACTTGTGAACAACATGTTGCAGCTGCCACGTACTCAGCCTCAGCTGTAGACATTGCAACTGTGTTTTTCTTCTTGGAACCCCAAGAAACTAAACAAGGTCCTAAAAAACGTACCATACCTGAAGTTCTTTTTCTATTGACTAAATCACCTGCATAGTCAGCATCAGTAACGCCATTTAAATCAAAGAAGTCACTTATAGGATAGAAGAGACTCAGATCATCAGTTCCTCTTAGGTATCTAAGCATTCTCTTTACTGCTTTCAAGTGAGACTCCTTTGGGTTTGCTTGGGACCTGGCACACAAACCTACACTAAAAGATATGTCAGGTCTACTAGCTGTTAAATAAAGTAAAGAACCTATCATACCTCTATACATAGATTGATCAACACAAGTTCCAGTTAGATCTTCATCCAATCTGGTAGCTATACCCATTGGAGTATTATTAGTCTTAGCATTATCTAGCTTGTATTTCTTGATCAGTTCCTTAATATATTTTTGTTGTTGGATCATAATTCCTTCTTCAGTTTGCTTGATTTGCAATCCGAGGAAGAAGTTTGATTCTCCCATCATGCTCATTTCAAATTCTCCACTCATAAGGTCAACAAAATACTTGCACAAAGATTCATTAGTTGCTGTAGTTTATTTTTAGTGTTGCTTTGGTACTCGTTTTGTTGTTATCTTTGTTCTTTTGGTTTCTTTAGTCGGTTTGCAGGCTTGTCTGCTTCTAGCTGTAGTTTTTGTTGATTTTCGGGTGTTTGGTTTTGT
The DNA here is from genome assembly GCF_948465745.1 of Chenopodium album. Lineage (NCBI taxonomy): Eukaryota > Viridiplantae > Streptophyta > Magnoliopsida > Caryophyllales > Amaranthaceae > Chenopodium > Chenopodium album. The sequence continues at coordinate 38,883,812 of NC_137834.1, read as the reverse complement.
TGTTTTGCTGGTTATTTGTTGTCTGGTCTTGGTTTCCGGAACCCTTCCTAGAAGGTGGCCGGAAATCTGAGTCCAGTTGTTCTAGGTCCTTCCTAGAACCCTTCCTAGAAGGTGGCTAGGCTTGGATCTAGAACTGGTTGTGGGGTTGGCCTGTTGTTTTCAGGTCTTTTGGTGTTCTGGTGGTAGTTATAACTTAGCTTTTGTAAGTTGTAACTTTCTCTCTTTGGTAATAAATTTTTATTTTCCAAAAAAAAAAAGATTCATTAGTTGCTCCAAATAAAATATCATTAACATAAATTTATACAACTAATATATCAGTTCCATTTGATTTTAAAAACAAAGTTTTATCTATTTTACCACGTTTAAAACCATTTTGCAGTAGGAACTTAGACAATCTTTCATACCATGCTCTAGAAGCTTGCTTCAGCCCATAAAGAGCTTTGTCAAGCTTATAGACATGGTTTGGAAACTCTGGATTTTCAAATCCAGGAGGTTGTTCCACATAGACTTCTTTATTTAAGAATCGATTTAGGAATGCACATTTAACATCCATCTGGAACAACGTGAATCCCATATAAGCAGCAAAAGCAATAAGTAAACGAATAACCTCTAACCTGGCCACTGGAGCTAATATTTCTTCATAGTCTATTCCTTCTTGTTAATTGAAACCTTGAACAACAAGTCTTGATTTGTTCCTGATAATAATGCCATGCTCATCTAGCTTGTTCCTAAACACCCACTTTAGACCTATAGTCTTCTTATCCTTGGGTTTAGGTTCCAGATGCCACACTTTATTTCTTTCAACCTCATTTTATTCAGCTTGCATAGCATTAATCCAGTCTACGTTAGTTAAAGCTTCAACATAGTTCTTAGGTTCCATAGAGGAAAGGAATGCATAGAATGCACAGAAGTTTCTAAGCTGAGATCTAATTTGAGTTCCTTTTGTAATATCACTCATGATTGTATCCACTGGTTGTGGTTTCTGATATTTCCATCGCTTTGGTGTAAAGTATTTGACTAGATACAATCGTTCCTGATTATTGTTGACTGGTTCTTCTGTAGGAACTTGATCTTGAATCTCAATTAGAACTTCAACAGGATGTTCCTCAGCCTGATCTTGATTTTGTTCTTGAGGTAGAGTTCCTGGTGCATTCTCCATTTCAGATTCTGCATTTGCTTCTGGATTCGTTTCTTCTACATTTTCAACTTGCTGCTTCTGCAATGATGATGATTCCTCATCTGGATCTGGCTTGCGCACAAGTCCAATTTAAAAATCATCATCACAATCTTGTACATCATTTAACTGTTCAGTTTCATCAAATATAATATGTACAGATTCCTCAACACACATTGTTCTCTTATTATAAATCTATAGGCTTTACTATTTGAGACATATCCTAAGAATACTACATCATCACTACGTTCATCAAACTTTCCCAAGTTCCTTTTACCATTGTTATGAACAAAGCATTTGCATCCAAAAGATCTAAAATAAGAAATATTAGGCTTTCTCCATTTGATTAGCTCATAAGGAGTTTTGTTGGTGATGGCTCTAACAGATACTCTGTTAAGAATATAGCAAGCTGTGTTCACTGCTTCTGCCCAGAAGTTCCTAGTCAGTCCACTTGAGATCAGCATTGTTCTAGCCATATCTTCAAGGCTTCTATTCTTGTGTTCCACAACTCCATTCTGTTGTGAAGTCCTTGGTGCAGAGAAGTTGTGGTCTATTCCATGCTCAGTGCAAAATTCATCAAACTTTGAGTTTTCAAATTCTGTTCCATGATCTGATCTGAGGTGAATCAATGGATTACCTGTTCTTCTCTGTTCTTTCTTTACAAAAGCTACAAATTCATCAAATGTCTCATCTTTGCTAACAAGAAAGAAAACCCAAGTAAACCTTGAAAAGTCATCAACAATAACCATTACATATTTCTTACCACTTCTACTTTGGATTCTCATAGGACCACATGGATCCATATGAATAAGTTCCAAAGGTCTTTTGGTACTTACCATTTTCTTGGACTTGAAATAAATTTGAGTCTGCTTTCCTCTAACACAAGCATCACACACTTTGTCATACAGGAACTTAATGCAAGGAAGTCCTTCCACTAGTTCCTTAGATCTAAGTTAATCAAGTAAAGTAAAGCTTGCATGGCCAAATCTCTTGTGCCATAATAGAGGATCATCATCAATAACACTGAGACATGTTAAAATGCTGTTAGGAACCTCGTTAAGATCAACAACATATGTGTTCCCTTTACGAGTTCCTTCTAAAATAATGTTCCCATTGTCATTGTGAATAATTCTGCATTTATTGGAAAAAAAGCTTATAGAGTTACCTTTGTCACAAAATGGTGAAATACTTAACAAGTTGTGTTTGAGACCCTCAACTAAAAATACATTATCATTAGCATGGGAACTTGACCTTCCTACCTTGCCAAAGGCAACTATATCTCATTTCATGTTATCGCATAAGGTCACAGTTTCCCCATAGTAGGCATCTAGTGAGAGAAATCTAGATTTGTCTCCAGTCATGTGCTTAGAACAACCACTGTTGAGGTACCAAGTGTTGTTCCCCCTCACTGGAACCTGCAAGAGAAATCATACGTTAGTGTCAGGAACCCAGGTTTTCTTGGGTTCCTGTGTAACAGCAGCAGGTTCATTCTTCTTGATCCAGATCTATTCTACATGTTTTTCATTTTTCTGTGTACTCTTTTCTTTCTTAGGAAACTTAACCTATTTATGTCCTGTATTTCCATAGAAATAATAAACAATACTACTAGGCAGGTTAACATACTTCTTTTCCTTTTGGAACTTCTTTTTGAAACCCAAACCTTTAGTTCTTTTGGTTTGAGCTTTAGTGATCCAATCTGGAACTCTGTACTCTATAGGTTGTTTGCCTTTCCTATATTTCTCAAGTTCCCCCTCAAGTCGTGCCTTATCCGTTCTTAGATCTTCTAAATCAGATTTTAGTTTTTCAATTTCGGATATTGAGCAAGTGGAGGAACTTCAGAATTAGGAGCATCAAGATAGAGTTTCATCAAGGACAGTTCCACATTTAACATTATATTATCATGTTTCAACATGTCTACAGTTTCTTTCAAATAATTATTGTCATCAAACAGACTAAAGAACCTGTATTGAATATCAAAGTTCATATTATCAACCCACTTATTGTTTTCTTTAAAAATTACCAAAGCTTCATCACTTTGCTGTTTTGCTCTATGTAATTCTTTCAAGTCTTCTTGTATTTCCAAAAAAGCATATATCAAGTTTTCTTTAGAAAAATGTCTTAGGTCTTTTTGAGAAAAACATACATTAGATTCTAGCTCCTTCAGTTTTGCTTTTTCATCTGTTTTTGCCATTAAACACAGATGGGCAGTTTCCTCTAATGGTTGGTCCTCTTCTTCCTCTGAATCTGAATCTCCTCAGGCAGCTAGCATAGCTTTCTTCACATTATCTTTGGTGAAGTAAGGTTTATAGACTCTTGACTCCTTGGATTTCTCTTTGCCTTTTATCTTTCCTTTATCACTATCTGGTACTGGACAGTCCTTAATGAAATGATCTTTAGACCCACACTTGAAACAAGTTGTGTTCCTGGAACTTGTGTACTTCTTGTTCCTATCGAACTTCTTGTTGTTCATCATCCTTTTAAATCTTCTTACTAGCATTTCCATCTCTTCCTCATCAACTTCTGATTCCTCTGAGTCTTGAGCCTTAAGAGCAAGACTCTTGTTCTTGGAACTCTCAGTGTTGGAACTCAAGTGAAGTTCATGAGTCATCAATGATCCAGCTAGTTGTTCCATGTTGAACTTGGTGAAGTCTTTAGCTTCCTGCATGGCAGTAACCTTGGATCTTCAGCGTTCATCTTGCGGTAGGCTCCTTAAGATCTTCCTTGCCTGTTCATCAATAGGAATGTGTCTGCCAAGGGAATTCAATTCATTAATAATATCATTGAACCTAGTAAACATTTCCTCGATAGATTTCTTAGACAGCATTTCAAACCTTTCATATCTAGACATCAATAAATCAATCTTAGAACGTTTTACCTCATTAGTACCTTCATGAGTTACCTCTAGTAGATCCCAAATCTGTTTAGCAGACTTGCATCCCATGATACAATTATGTTTATGAGGTCCAAGTCCACAATGTAAATACTTTATGGCTAAATCATTTAATTCAAGTTTTTGATAATATTCTTTATCAGAATCAGATATAAGTTTAGGAGCTACCTCGTTCTTTTCATTGGTTGAAGTTATTTCAAAATCACCAGATTCAATAACACGCCAAGCCTGGTAATTTCTGCCTTGATGAAGATCTCCATCCTGTTCTTCCAGTAGGTGTAAAACTTACCATTGAATATAGGTGGACGTTGGGTGGAATACCCTTCTTCAAGTTTCTCCTTGTAATTCATCTCTCCAGGAACTTACTTAGCAAAGTTATCTGCTTACACGTGAGAACCTTGCTCTGATACCAATTGTTAGTTGAGACGATTAATACAAGAGGGGGGGTGAATTGTATCGAGTTCCTAATAGCTAATTTTGCGGAATAATAAAACAATGCATATAGGAACTTGCAAGGACACACAGATTTTACGAGGAAACCTTCCAGGGCCCAACTGGAAGTAAAACCTCGACCCTACCTTAGGGATTTCAAACACAAACCACTTCACTATAATAGGGCAAACACCAAGTTACAACCTATTAACACAGAACTTTAAACACAAGTTCCACACTTGCTACTCGATAGGACCCTATCCTACCCAATCTAAGTACCACACTTGGATTCACTCGTACTGCCAAAGTACAAAACTCTCAGCTTCACACTAGAAGCTTACACAACCTGTATGCGATGTAAAAATATAACAAACTCACCCAAATAAACCAACCAATACAAATGTATGACACCAAGTATATGATAGGAAAGCTATGCACGAAATCCAAAACTAATATGACAAGTTAGAAGCTTGGTAAACTTACTCAATTAATGCTCAGTGATTTCTCTACGCATAAACTCGCAAAAACCTTAAACCATTTCGATCTCTACTATTTATACAAGTATGACTTGTATAGCAAGTAGGTTTTCTAAAAGATAAATAAGTTAACTTAACTTATCTTTAAAACACGGTTTTATAAAAATCATATTTGAAGAAAATCTTTTCTGGAAAAATAAGATAGAAAGATATTGTTAAAAGAATCATATCTTTTAACAAACCGATTTTAAGAAATAAAATCTTCTAGAAAATCTTTTCTAAAATCTATCTTTTATATTTTCCTTATTAATTTATTTACCAAGCAAACTTGCCACGCTTCTAATAAATCTCGTGCATTAACCTACTTAACATATTAACAATAATCCAGAAGATAAAAACCTTATCTAAATTAAATTGCTGCGCCACCCTTCTGTACAATTAGGTTACTTGGGCTTAGTTCTTGTTAGAGAACTTAGTTCTTGTTAGAGAACTCTTCTTCCTTTCTTTTTAACTTTTTGTATAAAGATCTCCTCATGTCTTCTTAGTTCCAGTTACTTCTTCCATCACCACGATCAACTTCACCTAAACTAATCAAACACTTGAACACCTTTATTAGATGAGTTTGCTTTAGTTTAAGTTCCTCATCATCAAAACCTTTAAGCTTCAACAAATTTATCTTGAGTTTTTGACAAAATAAGAGGGAGTTGGAAAATTGAACATAATTTCAATAAAGATTCCAACTTTAATACTTGTGAATCCTTGAAAAAATTATATCTTCCAATGTGAAGATAAATAATTTTCTATCACAAAGTTTCAAACTTTATGATTCCAATCAACTACAAAATGATTAAATCAACAAAGTTTAACAAAAATTCATGGAATTTAGTACCATAAAGTTTCAATCACTTAACATAATTAAAGATTTAATCTTTACTACTTGGAAGCCTCAAAGAACAAAAATTTCACACTTAATGCAATTAGTTTGCAATTATGTGAAAAATAAAACCAAGCTTTCAAACACAAATTACCACCAAGTAATCATGCCTAAAGAGGTTTAAAATTGCATATAAAATATGTATTGAACCAATTACATAACCACCATAAATATGCAAATAATTTTCAAGGTTAGAAAGACTTAAATTTTTTCGCCAATAAGAAAAATCCCTTGAAAAGTGCATTTCTGGTCGTTTTTGGCTAAAAACCGAGCCCTAAAAGGGTAAAACCATTTCAGAACGTCTTTTCCACCCAAAATTCACTATTTTTAGGTCAAAATTTGGGTTCTGGGCAGAAGACAGCTTTAATACGAGGTTAAAATAGATAAAACGAGCTACTAATCTAATTAACAACTTAATACTAGAAAAATTAAGCCATAAAAACACCTTGAAAAATATTATGATTTTAAAATAAACGAGCGAGGCTCCGATACCGCTGTTGGGGTTTGGTAAGTCCAACTTACTGCGAAAACAACCCCGACCCAAAGAACCACTCGCAATTAATAAAACCATAAAGCATAACAAATAAACATAAAAGGATAAAATCGGAATTTACCTTTGAAGCGTGCTTCGCCCTCTAAGACGGGCTCTTACTTGAAAGCTTAGCCTCGCTAACACGAGAGCCTCCAACGAAAGTCCACCCGCAAAAACCACTAACGACTTTTAGGTCCGTTACCTCAAGGTTAGCGAGGTCCGACCAAAAACCCGAGTATTATGTGAGTTTAAGTGTTTTTGCTAATGCAATGCTCTATTGAACTCCTACTAAAGCAAAGGATTCTCAAGCCATGATTTGGCTATTTATAAGGAAGGATAGCTTGTGAATTCCATTCATCTTTCAATGTGGGACTTTTTCACAAAAAGATCCCACATGGAAAGATTGATGAATTCAATCTTTAGTTAAATAAACCAAGGAACAAGTAACAAGGGTCACATAGTTAGGTGAGGACCACTTTCCCACTTGGTCCCCAAGGCATTTCACATGCAATGTGAACTAACCAAGTGTAACCCAACCTTGAGCCCCAAGTTGGGTTGGGTTGGGCCATTTTATTTTGGCCCGTGTCCATGACCCATCGCCCCGGGTCCAAGGCCCTTGCCACATGTGTTGCTACAGTGGCGCGCTGCCTCCGTGGCACGCTGCCACATGGTGGCTGCCACTAGGTGGCTACCAACGTGGCGGCTACCACTTGGCGGCTGCCAACGTGGCTGCCACGTGTAATGCCACATGGCGGGCTCCTATTGGGCGCGCTTTCCTAGCCTTTCGCGTGGCTAGGATTTTACTTGTTACTTAAAGCATTTTCCCGTCTCGCCAAATCCTGAATTTTGGCTCAACATTTGAGATTCTCCGATGCTCGATTTCGACGCTACAAGCTCGAATTTCCGACGTCTAAATATTTAATACTCGGGCGACGAATTAATTTCTTCCGAATTATTTCGTCGAGTCAGTTTGTTTACTGCTAAGGGTGTGACCCGAAGGGTTCAGTCAAGATTAAGCTGTAATATTAATTATGCATTAATATTACTGATCGGAAGCGGCCTCCACCTAGGCATTCCGATCACTTGACCTTACTGAATATATTAGCTTTCTAATAATTTTGAACCCACTAATGGAATAGCACACTTGTTCGAAGGACACCATTCCTTTCAGGCGAGTCTACCAAGCAACACCACCAAATGGATCTTCGACCACACAAATTCAAACTCAAGGTCAAACACAAAATACAATACCACCACCACTTAAGGTGGAAGATCCATTGTTCAAACAACTTTGCCAATCCATGGCAAATGTTAGCATTTGGGAACTCCTAAGTACTTCTAAAGAACATAGGAATTCTCTCATGAACACTCTAATGTCTTTGTCTGTAAGCACAAACACAACCCCTCAGGACCTCGTTAGCTTGCTTACTAGCGAGAAATCCGACAAGTCAATCGTTTTCACTAATGATGATTTGCCTTTAAAAGACACTACCCACAACAATGCGTTATACTTAACTGTGGGATGCAAGGGATATAATATCCCTCTAACTTAGGTAAACAATGGGTCGGGTGTAAACGTATGCCCATTAAGAACGAAAAAATACTTAGGCCTAAATCCAGAAAAAGATTTCCAATCAACAAAACAAAGCATATGGGCCTATGACAATTAGAGAAGATCAGTGTGTGGAACTGTTAAGCTACCAATTACCACAGGCCCAATTCAAAAGATGGTTGAATTCCATGTTATGGACATAAAACATACATTCAACCTTTTACTTGGACGTCCTTGGATACATGAGCTTGGTGCAATACCATCCTCACTTCATCAAATGATTAGGTTGAACTATCAAGGGCTTCCTATGACTATACATGCTTCTCCACTCAAAATAGCAATAAATGATCAATCACTCTTAGAAATAAACCATGATAATGATGAAGAGGACATGTGGGGATTTGCCGTGCAGCCAATCTTCACAATTGAAATGGAATAAGACTTGGATGAACCATTCAAGATTGATCCATATTCCCCTCGGATAGTAAACAACATCTTGCTCAAGAGTAGTTACTCTCCTGGGATGCCTTTGGGAATAGGAATGAAGAAATCTCTCTTACTCCCTACCCCAAAGAAAAGCTTATCATTTGGATTGGGATATAAACCAACTAAAGAAGAATTGGAGTCTCACGATGAAAAAAACAAAGCACGTAGAGACAATAATAAGAAAGGGATAATCACTTTACTCCCATCCTATCAACAAACCCTTAACGGATAATTCATTAGGGAGGGAGAAGATTACCCATGCTATGACTTTCCGGAACCCTTAGTTTTGGAAGGAATCAAGAAGCCTGGATTTGAAATATTTCATGATTGCTACTTCTTGGGTGACGATCTTAGTATCGTTAAATCAAAACACCCAACTCTAGGGTGCTATGATAGGCAAGCATTTAACTTGCTATTTTGACTAGAGCAAAATCATGTCGCAACAATGACCAATCAAAACGCCATTCAAGATGAAGCTTTTGACCAAACCTCGTTGATCACCCCTTCAAACAAAACTTTTGAGCATGGATGGAGGAAATCTTTCAAATGGATCAATCACAAAGGCGATAAACTGGAAATCGTCACAGGCGAAGGGAAGATGTTTGAAGAATCGGACGATGAATCTATTATAGACTCTAGGGAAGTTGAAAATTTAGGCCTTGTGGCCATTACTGAGTCTTAATTTTCTAGTTCTAAGGACAAAGATCCCAAAAAGGATTCTTCTCTTGATGTACTCTCTTTTGATTTTAATAATATGAGCTCTACTTCCGAGTATATGCCTTCTCTTGAATCTTTCGAATGTTATAACAATCAATCTAATGAAGATGATAACATTAATAAATTGGTTGAATTAATGAATGAACGAGAACAAAAGAATCCTATCGTTGAAGAAACTAAAATAGTTAATATAGGAACTAACAAAAATAAGAGAGAAGTCAAAATTGGCTTAACTCTAAATCTAAAAGAGCGGTCGACCCTCATATCGACGCTTAAAGAATTCGAAGACGTGTTTGCTTGGTCATACAAGGACATGCCTGGAATAGATAAGGAAATCGCGGAACATACCATTCCCTTGAATCCTACTTCTAAACCAGTAAAACAAAAACTTCGACGAATGAAACCTGATGTCGCATTAAAAATAAAAGAAGAAGTACAAAAAACAGTTGGACGCCGGTTTTATTTGCATATGTAATTACCCAGAATGGGTAGCGAACATCGTTCTAGTCCCTAAAAAGGATGGACGAGTTCGCATGTGTGTCGACTTTAGGGATCTTAATAAAGCTAGCCCTAAAGACGATTTTCCTCTACCACACATTGATATATTGGAAGATAACACGGCTGAACATGCGATGTTATCCTTTATGGATGGATACGCAGGTTACAACCAAATTTTAATTGCAAAAGAAGATGAAGAAAAGACATGCTTTATTACCCCTTAAGGTACGTATTGCTACACAGTTATGCCATTTGGTTTAAAAAATGCAGGAGCTACTTACCAAAGAACGGCTACGACTCTCTTGCATGATATGATGCATAAAAAAATAGAAGTGGATGATATGATAGTGAAGTCCAAAGATAGAATGGGACATATAAAATCTTTACGCAAATTTTTCACTCGCATAAAAGAATATAAAATGCGATTGAATCCACAAAAATGCGCCTTCGGAGTAACTTCTGGTAAGTTACTCGGATACGTAGTAAGCACACGTGGCATCGAGATCGATCTCTCTAAAATAAAGGCAATTTTTGACATGCCTCCCCCTCAAACAGAAAAAGAAATTAGGGGATTCCTTGGAAATTACAATACATTAGTCAATTTATCAACAAATTGACTATGACTTGTGAGCCAATATTTAAAAAATTGGAAAAAGATGAGAAACATGAATGGGACGATCAATGCCATAAGGCCTTTGAGAAAATCAAAGATTATCTCAAAAGTCCACCAATTTTAGCACCACCAGTACCTAAACTACCTCTTAGGCTATACATCACAGTTACAAACACAGCCACAAGGGCCATGTTAGCACAAGAGGTAGAAAAAGTCGAACGTGCAATATATTATATAAGCAAAAAATTCATCCAATATAAAACAAAATATAGAACCTTGGAAAAGACAAGCCTAACATTAGTGTGGGTAACCAAAAAGTTACGACATTATATGTTACCACACACTACTCATGTGATTTCTCAACAAAATCCGATAAAGTATTTGTTTGAACAACCACCCATACAAGGAAGGATATCTAAGTGGTCGGTGATGTTGGCTGAATTTGAACTAAAATATTGATGTGAATTATTGATCCGAAAATCAACAAAACACAAGGGATATGTTTAAGTCTAATTCTATACAGGAAATCCACCAAGAATTAAACAAAAACTAAGATTAATCAATTAAGAATCCACCTAATTAATCAATCCAAACGAATGTTTTAACTAAAACAAGCAAAACAGCAATTGATCACAATCAACCAAAACTCAAGTATGCAACTTAAGAAATACATCTGAATATTAATCTCTGTATCTTTATTTGTGTGTTTACAGCCCTATTTATAAGACTTAGTTTACCTAGGAAGATTAGGACAAGTCCCTAATTCAATCCTAATTAAACTAGAATTCTAACTTGCTTGAAGAGCAAGCACCTTGGCGCACAAGCATACACCAAACTGATTTATTTTGCTAACTAACTGATTTTTAAAGCAACTAAATAAATAAATAAAAATTAAAGAATTAAATAAAGATTAAAGATCCTAATGCTTGAACCAAGAAAAACACTTTCAAGTGAAAGGTAAAAACTTGTAAGCAAAATCTAAGTAAAGAAAATTCAAGAAAGTTCAAGAAAGTGAACTAGACTCCAAGAAAAGCCACTAAGCAAACCGTGGCTTTGCTTTGATATCCAAGAAAGTGTCCATGCAATGCTTGGCTTGAATCAATTTTTAGGGACAAGTTATCTTGATGCATGATAAGCAAATCTTCGAAGTTCTCCATGCTTAGACTTGCATCATCCTCCTCTTCTTCGAAAGAATTTGTCCTCAAATCTCGAAGTTCTTCATCAGGAATATACTTAGCCAAATCGCCAACATTGAATGTAGCACTAACTCCATATTATCCCGGAAGTTCTAACTTATAAGCATTGTCATTGATCTTCTCAATAATCTTGAAAGGACCTTCACTTCTAGGCATCAACTTATTCTTGCGTTTTCCTGGAAATCTTTCCTTTCTCAAATGTAACCATACCAAGTCTCCAACATTGTAACCTTGTTGCTTTCTATGCTTGTTTGCTCTAGCTTTGTACATGTCATTTACTTTCTCTATTCTTGTTCGAACTTGAGCATGTAATTTCAGCATACTCTTCAACTTAGACTCGGCATCTTTGTGAATTAACTCACCCTTAGGCAATGGAACAAGATCAATTGGAAGTTTCGGATTGACTCCATAAACTACCTCAAAGGGACTATGTTTGGTAGCATATGTAGGTGATCTATTATAAGCAAACTCCGCATGAGCTAACTTGATGTCCCAATCCTTTTGTGTCTTACTCACTAACCCACGCAAAAGCGCACCAAGAGTACGATTAGTAACCTCGGTTTGTCCATCAGTTTGTGGATGGTAAGATGTACTAAAGAGCAATTTAGTTCCCACAAGCTTCCATAGAGACTTCCAAAAGAAACTCATGAACTTTGTATCTCGATCACTCACAATAGTTTTTGGAATTCCATGTAATCTAACAATCTCTTTGAAGTATAATTCCGCCACTTTCATAGCATCATCCACTTTGTGACAAGGAACAAAATGAGCCATCTTAGAGAACCTATCCACAACAACCATAATAGAGTCTTTCCCCCGTTGTGTTCTCGGCAATCCCACAATAAAATCCATAGAAATATCTTCCCAAGGTGAATCTGGAACAGGTAAAGGAGTATACAAGCCTTGATGAAAAGTAGCCTTCGCTTTTTGACAAGTTGCACACCTAGAAATAACTAGTTGCACATCCGTGAGCATCTTAGGCCAATAGAAGTGTTCTTGTAACATACTCAAGGTCTTTGTAATGCCAAAGTGACCAGCAATTCCTCCCCCATGAGCTTCTCTAACAACTAGCTCTCTAATAGAACACTTAGGAAGACAAAGTCGATTTCCTTTGAAAAGAAAACCATCTTGCAGCAAATAAGAACCCACGGCTCCTTTAGAACACTCTTCAATCAATGTAGCAAAATCATCATCACCTTTGTAGTATTCTTTGATCAATTCAAAACCAAGTAGCTTGCTATTTAGAATTCCAATCAAAGTGTATCTTCTAGATAATGCATCAGCCACAACATTCGATTTCCCTTCTTTGTACCTTGAAGAAAAATTAAATGATTGTAAAAATTCAACCCATGTAGCATGTCTAGGATTGAGCTTTTGTTGTCCATGTATGTACTTCAATGCTTCATGATCAGAATGCAACACAAAGTGATTAGGTCGGAGATAATGACTCCAATGATCTAAAGCTCTAACAATGGCATAGAACTCTTTATCATAAGTAGAATAGTTCAATCGAGCTCCTCCCAATTTCTCACTGAAATATGCAATAGGCCTCTTCTTTTGGAGTAAAACTGCTCCAATTCCAACTCCACTAGCATCGGTTTCAACTTCAAAAGGACTTGAGAAATCTGGTAACGCAAGTATAGGTGCTTCACATAGCTTCTTTTTTACCAACTCAAACGCACTTTGAGCTTCTTTAGTCCATTCGAATTTACCCTTGTCCTTCTTCAAACATTCGGTCATAGGCGCCACAATACTTGAGAAATTCTTGACAAATCTTCTATAGAATGAAGCTAGACCATGAAAAGACCTTTCTTCACTCATATTAGTAGGAATAGGCCAAGTTTTAATAGCCTCTACTTTCAAATGATCAATTGAAACTCCATCTTTTGATACAACATAACCAAGAAAAGTAACACTAGGCACTAAGAAGTAGCATTTTTCAAGCTTAGCATAGAGTTTCTTCTCTCTTAACACTTCAAACACACTTGTTAGATAATTTAGATGATCATGCAAATTTTTAGAGTATATCAGAATATCATCTAAATAAACAACAACAAACTTGCCAAGGAAAGGTTTAAGTACCTCATGCATCAACCTCATGAAAGTGCTAGGTGCATTAGTGAGTCCAAACGGCATCACCAACCATTCATACAACCCTAACTTAGTCTTGAATGCTGTTTTCCACTCATCTCCTTCTCTCATTCGAATTTGATGATAACCACTCATAAGATCAATCTTAGAAAACAACTTTGAACCATGTAGTTCATCAAGTAGATCATCTAATCTTGGAATAGGAAATCGGTATTTGATAGTGATGTTATTCACACTCCTACTATCAATACACATGCGCCAACTCCCATCTTTCTTTGGGACAAGTAAAGTAGGCACGGCACAAGGGCTCATACTTTCCCTCACGTATCCTCTAGTCATAAGCTCTTCAATTTGCCTTTGCATCTCCTTTGTTTCTTCCGGATTACTTCTATAGGCTGCCTTATTAGGTAAGGGTGCTCCCGGAATCAAGTCAATTTGATGCTCTATCCCACGAATAGGAGGTAGTCCCGGAGGTAATTCCTTAGGAAAGACATCCTTGAATTCTTCTAAAACAGATTCCAATTCATACGGCCTCTTTGCTTGTTTATCTTGATCAATTCGAATCTCATTAGAAACAAGTATATATACCACATTGTTGCTGCAAATCTCTTTTTCTAATTCCCTCTCACTAATCAAATAAGAATTCTTCGAATTAGAGGTAACATTAGAAGACTTGTTGCATATTAAAGGTTTTAAAGCAACCGGTCTCTCTTTTTCTCCTTTTCTCACAACATACACATTAGTCCTTCCATCAAACTTCACAAATCTATCATATTGCCAAGGACGGCCTAATAGTATATGACAAGCATCCATAGGACAAACATCACACAAAACTTTATCATGAAATTTACCAATTGAAAAGGAGATTAAGGCTTGTTTAGTTACCTTAACATCACTCGAATTATTAAGCCAATGAAGCTTATAAGGGCTTGGATGTTCAGTAATTGGCCACTTCAATTTGTCTACCAAAGTAGTAGATACCACATTAGTGCAACTCCCCGTGTCTATGATCATGTCACACAACCTATCTTCTACCTTGCACCTTGTAAGAAAGATTTTCTCCCTTTGATTGTTTTCCATAGGTACGGTTTTAGAGTGTAGCGCCCTTCTTAGAACCAAACTTTGACCATGAGTCTCGGGATCAATTTCGTCAACATGCCCCTCCTCTTCTTCAAAGTTTTCCTCTTCGTTCTTTTCTTCATAGTCACTACCCTGCTCACACTTAGCTTGTTCTTGTTCCCACTCTTGAGCAGTCATTACTCTTTTTGATGGACAATTAGTTGCAATGTGACCAACACTACCACACTTGAAGCACTTCCTATCTTCAACAAGCTTTTTAGGAGCTTCAAATTTTGATTTAGTCTCCTTGTAGTTCGAACTAGAACCACTTTTCTCCAAGCTGTTCTTCTCAAAAGGTTTAGCGAAACCCTTTACAAAGGACTTAGTGTACGTCCCTTTCTTCCCCTTTATCTGTTTTTCAACTTTCAAAGCTACCTTGCAAACATCCTCAAAGGACCAATATTGTTGCAATTCAACTTTTTCAGCAATATTATCATTCAACCCCGAAATAAATCTAGCAATCTTATGCTCAACAATCTCTTCTAAGCCACATAGCATGCATAACTTTTCAAATTCACCAATATAATTCTCAACAGTCATAGAATTTTGTTTAAAAAGTTGCATCTTAAGATAAACATCTTGAATATAATCACTAGGTACGAACCTTTTTTTCATGTGCTTCTTGAGTTGTTCCCAAGTTGAGATTCTTGCACGCCCCTCCTTATGCCTCTTCTTCTTTAGATTATCATACCAAAGACTAGCATAACCGGTCAGTTTCAATTCAGCCAATTTGCATCTTTTCCTTTCATCATACTCCTTGTAATCAAATAGTGTCTCGGCCCTTCTAATCCACTCAAGGTATTTTTCAGGTTCATTCATACTCCCATTGAATTCGGGAAGATCTAATCTAAGGTTCCTATCATCATCCTTTGGTCGATCTCTCCTCCTAGGCCTTGGTGATTCATCACTTGAGGAATAATTATTTCGTGGCCTCCTTGGGTTCCTCCTTGGTTGTTCTTCCTCACTTGAACCAGAATTAGGGTTAGAATTCCCTTTCCTTGAAGATTCTCCAGCAAGAGTATCAAGCCTTTTTAATATCTCATCCATCCTTGCTGCCAACTCGTCAATTCGCCTATCTCTTCTAAGATTTTGAGCCTGTTCTAAGGTTAATCCCC
Source organism: Chenopodium album (assembly GCF_948465745.1). Taxonomy (NCBI): domain Eukaryota; kingdom Viridiplantae; phylum Streptophyta; class Magnoliopsida; order Caryophyllales; family Amaranthaceae; genus Chenopodium; species Chenopodium album. The sequence goes on along the minus strand of NC_137834.1, from coordinate 38,867,987 downwards.
TTGGAACTTGTGGAACCTCCTCGTCACTCATGATTCCTACACAAACCAAGTCAGTTTATGCAAAAATCTTGATTAAAAGATCGAATCTTGAAGGAAAACTAGGCAACACAAAAACCGGACTCCCATCCGCAAATCAGTGCACAAACACCAAACGTTTGAGGCTGTGTAGAACGCGTTACTCAACTAAAAATTATGAAATTTTATATGGTGATAGCTGGACGTTTTTAAAATTCAATGCAAAAAGAATCACGTAAAAATTCTCAGCCAATTGTTCCCAGTTTAATTTTTTCCGAAGTTGCGCAAACCTGCTCTGATACCAAAGATGATGTGAATTATTGATCCGAAAATCAACAAAACACAAGGGATATGTTTAAGTCTAATTCTATACAGGAAATCCACCAAGAATTAAACAAAAACTAAGATTAATCAATTAAGAATCCACCTAATTAATCAATCCAAACGAATGTTTTAACTAAAACAAGCAAAACAGCAATTGATCACAATCAACCAAAACTCAAGTATGCAACTTAAGAAATACATCTGAATATTAATCTCTGTATCTTTATTTGTGTGTTTACAGCCCTATTTATAAGACTTAGTTTACCTAGGAAGATTAGGACAAGTCCCTAATTCAATCCTAATTAAACTAGAATTCTAACTTGCTTGAAGAGCAAGCACCTTGGCGCACAAGCATACACCAAACTGATTTATTTTGCTAACTAACTGATTTTTAAAGCAACTAAATAAATAAATAAAAATTAAAGAATTAAATAAAGATTAAAGATCCTAATGCTTAAACCAAGAAAAACCCTTTCAAGTGAAAGGTAAAAACTTGTAAGCAAAATCTAAGTAAAGAAAATTCAAGAAAGTTCAAGAAAGTGAACTAGACTCCAAGAAAAGCCACTAAGCAAACCGTGGCTTTGCTTTGATATCCAAGAAAGTGTCCATGCAATGCTTGGCTTGAATCAATGTTTAGGGACAAGTTATCTTGATGCATGATAAGCAAATCTTCGAAGTTCTCCATGCTTAGACTTGCATCAAATATATTCCTGAAAAATCAATGAAAGGAAAAGTAATTTCCGACTTTCTGGCACAACATCTAATTCAAACAAGTCTTGCAGAAACTACTCATCTTCCGGATGAAGAGATTCTCAGGACACAAGATGACAAATGGGTAATGTACTTCGACGGTGCGTCCAATAAAAAAGGATGTGGCGTAGGAGTGTTACTCATAAGTTCAGAAGGAGCACATACACCAATCTCTGTTAAATTAGACTTTGAGGTTACTAATAATTTCGCAGAGTGTGAAGCATGCATTATTGGATTAGAAGCATCATCTAGCATAGGTGTGCAAAAATTAGAGGTATATGGAGACACCAGTTTGATTATAAATCATATATTAAAAAAAATGGAAAATAAAGAACTCCACAATGATATTATACCAAGCACACCTAGAGCAACTTATCGAGCATTTTGAACATATTGATTTTAAATATCTCCCAAGGGATGACAATCAATTTGCTGATGCACTAACAAAATTAGCCTTAATGATCAACATTCCAGATCACTTAAATATGATGTCATTATGCGTTGGTAGAAGAGAAGGAGACAATCCTTGGTATGATCATATCCTCCAATATATTACTCATGGTACATATCCTGAAAATACTTCATCGAAAGACCAACGAGCCTTACGAACACTTGCGGCCCAATATGGTTTAATAAATGGTCAATTATGCAAAAAAGGACCTAATGGTCAAAGCTTACTATGTATAGGCCAACTGAAAGCCACACCCTTATGGAAAATACTCACAAAGGTGTTTGTGGGCCTCACATGAATGGTAAAATGCTTTCAAAAATAATTTCACGACAAGGGTATTATTGGTCCACTATGGAACATGATTGCATACAATATGTTAAAAAATGTTCATAGTGCCAAATGTTCGCTAATTTACAACACCTTCCACCATCCGAACTATAAAGTCTCACTTCCCCTTGGCCTTTTTCGACTTGGGAAATTGACATAATTGGAAAAGTCTCTCCAATAGGATCAGGAGGGCACGAGTACATATTAGTTGCCATTGATTACTTTACTAAGTGGATTGAGGCTACTTCTTACGTGAATATCACTTCTAAACATGTCTCAAAGTTTCTCGAACAAAACATATTTTGTAGATATGGAGTTCCACATGAACTAATTAGTGATCAGGGATCTTAATTCAAATCTGAAGTCGAGACCCTCTAACTCGTTACAAAGTAAAACATCATCACTCATCCCCATACAGACCTCAAATTAATGGAGCTGTAGAGTCAGCAAACAAAAATATAATAGTCATCAATAAAAAATGGCAGAAAATTACAAAGACTGGCCGAACAAACTACACTTCGCATTATGGGGTTATAGAACGTCTATACAGACATCAATAGGAGTAACTACATACTCCTTAGTTTTCGGAATGGACGCAGTTCAACCAGTCGAACTGGAAATACCATCCTTACACATCGTACTTGAAAGTAAGCTACCGGAAGCTGAATGGGTAATAGCGAGGTATAAAGAGCTTTTATTCCTTGATGAACAACGATTATGAGCTTTGCATCGTGTACAAGTCTACCAAAGGTGCATTACGCGTCATTTTAATAAAAGAGTCAAACCTAGAAATATAAAATAAGGTAACTTTGTACTAAAGGAGGTTAGGGGTCCACTAACTGATTCAAGAGGGAAATTCAAACCTAATTGGATAGGTCCCTACCACGTAAGTGAAATCCTATCTGGAGGAGCCGTCAGATTAATGAATATTGGAGGAGATGAAATTCGCCAATTAATAAACATTGATCGCCTTAAGAAATATTACATATGAAATCCGGATAAAACTTTTTCACTCATACAACCATTTTTAATTAAGCATCCAATTGAAAGATTCTAAGTGTTACGCATTTTACCGAATAACACGGTAAAATACATAACACTTGGGGGGTAATTTAGAAATAATAAACCGTTCTAAGTGTTCAAATTTTTTTGAACATCACGAAAAAATCTTCACACTTGGGGGCGTAACAATACGATTTTTTTAAAGAAATTTTTTTCGAGACATTTGTAGCACAGGTAACGCGCGCAACTGGAATAGTTGCGCGCGGATGTCACAAGATACTGATTTTGTTGCGCGCGACAGGCTCGCGCAACTTTAGAAGTTGTGCGCGCCACCTGATGACGAACTGCAAACCCGAATTTTTGCGTTTGAATGAAGTTGCAATTTCTACTTACGGTAAAATAAGGGTGTTTCTTAAATACAACATATACTCGGAAAAAAAAATTAAACTTCGATTTAATTCTTTAAAACAAGGTTTTATTAATTTTTTCATTTAATGTCTATTTGAGAGATTAAAGAAAAAAAAAAAAAAAATACATAATAATATAAAAAAAAAAAGAACTACGCAAAGACCTGATTTCGTAATGCAAATATGTAAGCAATCTTTATGATTTGATAATATCAAAATATAAAAATATAAAGCTCATTTTATTTCATTCAAAATTCAAAAGAGAGACATTATTAAATTAGATAGTAAACGAAAAAAAAAACATAGTAGTGATTACACTTTATTAAAAAAAAAAAAAAAAACTAATGATGAAATTGTGTAACACTCTAAGGTTTTACTATGTCCTCGATTGTCACAGATGATGGAGGAGTAGTTTCCATCGCAGCATTTTCAGAAACCTTGGAGCTTTCCCCTACACTCTTCTTCTTCACCCAAACATTGTTTTTCAATTTAGGGATTGAGGCCTTTGCAACCTGTTTTCCTTTCCCTTTGACTATTGGAGCTTTCTTGGGAGTATTTGGTGAAGGTTCTTTGATTTTCACACCTTGTTGCGCGGGTTTGGAGGGATTTTTCCTTTTTGTTTCCTTCGAACGAGCCTTAGGGGATGAGAAGTCTAATTTTCTTCTCACTCCTTTGTTTTGGCCACTAGGAGGAGTAGTAGTGGTTAAATGCATCAAAGGCTTAAGTGGATTGCGAGCGGTGGCGGCTTGAAGTTGAGATCGATCCTTGTTTAATTCACCCTTATTCGCCGAATTCATCCAAGCCTTGTAAAAGGAAGATAATATGATACTCACGGGAGGATTTTATATTACCCACTTAAGAAGACTTGACCAATATTCCATCCAACGAGCAATCCTTTCAGGTTTAAAGGTCACATCTTTAGGGGAATCACAATCTTGTAGAGGGATAAATTGCCTCATACCGTATTGTCTCATCACCCTACAAGGAAAAATATAAGTAGTACTAGATAGACCAAAAAGCCTAATGTAAGGGCAGTTGAGACTATTCCCAATCATACTATTTATATTCCACCAAGGAATCACAAACCGTATGTTAGGAACCCTATGGTAGAAAAACGACGTCCATTCCTCTTCATTCTTATGCTTATAAAGGATTCAACGTCCAGGGAATATCTTTACTCCATTAGCCTCAATTTTTTGAGGCTGATCAACGATTCGCAAACGCTCCATGAGCCAAATAAAAAAAAAGAAAAAAAAATTAGTTTGCGATTTTTTACACAAACAGGTGGCGCGCGCAACTAAACTAGTTGCGCGCACCCTCCGCGCGCAACTCAGAAGATTGCACTGGTCATGCCAGCGCAACTTCTTGACTTGCGCAGATAAATGCCGAAATAAAAAAAAAAACTTACGTGTAATAGGAGTGGACTTCCCGTGAAACCATTTTCGTTAGGATCTCCTCTAAGGCGATTCAAGCACAGAACGGTTTCAGCCAAAACCAAAGGAGCGGGTGAATGATACCCCTCTATTTGCTCTACTATGGACACCATCGAATAATCTTTGTATCTTTGCCTGTCCTAAGTAAACAATTAACAACAAGACAATAATGTAAAACATGAACTTTAAAGCGTTGTTTAGTCATGTTGTCACGAGGGGCGTGACAAGGGAATAAACGCGTCGTCAATTGTCTATCCCTAGATCAAATACAATTTATACAACCTAAACAAACCTAATACGAGTATAAGGCAAGCATAGGGGTCGAACCACAGAGAACGGATAAACACCACCAAATGTTATCGACAATTAAGCTAGTCCGGAATAGGAGATAAATAAACTAAAGTCTAAAGATGCTAAAACAAGAAATAAAACATTAAGGCACCAAGGGAAATGGGTAGGTGAAGTTGATGCTTGATCATGCAATAACAAAGTAGCATATCAATGGTAAACTAAACATGCATGAATATCGAAGTAAAGGGTCCAATCTAGCCGCCTTCCGGAGTCAATTTGCTTCTCCTAACATAGCCTCTATGTTTCCACATTAGAACCATATACTAGGAGGTACTATTAAATAACAATCGATAGTAATGAATCTCAACTAAGTCAACTTCCGTTACTTGTTAGTAAAGACTCATCTTTGATCAACTAACAATGTGCACTTGCAAGAAAGACCAAAGAATATCAAGCATGCAAAGACTTTAATCACCATTAACATAACCCAAACATTAAAAGCATGAACAATTAGCAACTACACCATTGATCCGTGCCATTTATGGCACCTTTAGGCTATGTTTTCTTTATATTTCTATGCTCCTTTGTAGTCGTTTATGTCGTGTTTTTAGAGAATAATGCTCGATTCGCGTGTTTTTGTGTTAGTTTAGAGAAATGCATGCTTTTAATGGCTTTCTTATCTTTTTATTCATATCTCGGCTATTTCTCTTGCTTCTCCGTTTCTTTGTCTTGTTTTGTAGGTACGTCGCGGGCTATATGCATGGGAATTGAAAATATGCAATTTTCGGAATTGAATTTGAGTTTGAAACAAAGGAAAACGAAGGATTGCAAAGTATCAAATAGGACCTTTGTGCATTGTTTTAGTCATATCTCAAGTTCTACAGATTGGATTCGGGTGATTCAAGTTGGGTTGGAAACTACACTTGAAGAGCTTTCCAATGATAGGTTGCACGCCTTCATACAATTCTTAGATCAGAAATTACAGCCTTCTGAAGTTGGCCCTGGAAAACTGCCGCGGGCGCGGGCTACAGTACCCGCGGGCGCGGGGTTGCTGCGGCTCCAAAACTGCCGTATTTGGGCAGTAAGCACCCGCGGTTGTCCCGAGGGCGCGGGCCTTAGCCCCGCGGGCGCGGGCTTGGGCCGCGGGCGCGGCTATCGGGGTGTCCGTTCCCCTCCGCGGGCGCAGCCGATTTCTCCGCGGGCGCGGGTTTCTGGGTCTTTTACGATTTTAAGCTTCTTTTCTCCTTTTGTTTATATAGTTTTTGGTTTCCTTTATTCTTTATTCATGTAATTCTTTAGTTTTAGAATAGTTTTCTCTCTCTTAGGTTGAGAGCTTCTCTCTCTAGATTAGGCTAGATTGGGAGTAGTTTTAGAGAGAGAAAGTGAGGAATTTAATGGTGATTGAGAGATTGAAGATGCAAGTGTGACAATTGTGTTGGAGATCTTCTTAATTATCAACGAGCATTTCTAAACTCTATCTCATTCAATTGCTTTGTTTAATTTGATGTTTGTTTGGTTTGATTTTGATATTTGATGTTTGATTAGAGTAATTGTTCTTGATATTTTGTTGATTCTTGTTCTCTATAGTTGATTTGATGATGTTGTTTGAGTAGTTGTTGGCTAGGAATTGGGTGAAACTTGTATGATTGATTAGTTGTGATTAATTTTGGAATTGTGTTGATTAATTGTTGAGATTAAAGTGATTAGTGAAGGTTTGCATGTGTGTAATTCAATTTGGCCTTGAGAATTATGCTAGATTGCATTGTAATTGCTAATGACATGAACAATTGATTTAGGAATTGCAATTATCAATTGGTTTTGATTGTGATTCTCTTAGTTTGTTATTCATAGTGAACCCTAGCTTAACAATTAGGAGATAGCTCTTTGATTCCTATTGATTGCTCTTATCATTTAGTCCTCACAACCTTTGATTGGCATGCTCTTCCCAAGTTGTTGTAATTGACATGATTACTTGTTGATCCCCGTTCCTAGTGTTTTATTTCCTTGGTTACTTGTTTTGTTAGTTGTTAGTATTCTCTCTTACCTTTGTCTTCGACCTAGCTTAGGCGCATAATTGAAAGTGCTTGAACATTACCGTTCCTTTGGGTTCGACCCTTGACTTGCCTCCTCTATACTTGTATTTAGGTTTGTTAAGTGTTTATAAATTTAGTTTGATCGAGGGAAGATTAGATAACGACCTTGTTTTCCCCTTGTCAAAATGGCGCCGTTGCCGGGGAACGGTTTTTTTGTTTGAGTGTTTTTGATTGCTTGAGTCTAGGTCTTTGTGTATATTTTTACTTTTATTTGATTTTTGTTTGTTTTGTGAAAAGAAAATGGCATGTCTATCATTTCCTCAATATAGCAATGAGCCTTTTTGTGAATATTTCGTTAGACTTGAGGGATTTTTGGACTATAATTGTTGTAATATTTGGGAGGCTTGTGAGATTTGTTATTTTGGTTTGAACGAGCAAACTAGGGATGAAGTTGAATGTATGCATAATGGTGAATTTAGAGCATTGTTAATTGATGATGCTTGGGATTTTTATGTTTGGTTTTCTAGGGATGTTTATGATAGGGGTAATCATGAGTCTAATATTGATATGAAATGTCTTGATTCTTCTAATATTAGCATGAATTCCCATGATTTGTCACATGATCCCTTAAGTGAACCTAGAACACATGATTTCAACTTTATTTCTCCTTTTGTTCATGATAATGAAGTGCAAGCTCAAGTTGATGCTAATGGTGTGTTTCAATATTCTTCATTATTTACCATGCCTTCTTGTGATGTGCTTCATTCCCTTAATGATGAATCTCATGTTATAAATTGTGCCCCCACTCCCCAATGTGATGTATATGCTCATGATCTTGATGTTGATTCTTCCAATATTGGTTGTACTTCTTCTTCTCTTGTTGAGCCTCAACCTTCTACATCTTTTGAATCTCTTGTTGATACATTTGAGTCTCAAATTAGGCGCATTGAGCTTGATAATGAGTTTGGGCCTAGTAAGGAGATGATTCTTAATTCTTTGAGAGGTCAATTAGAGATAATGAAAAAGAATGAGGAGCGTATTGAGGAGGAAAAGAGAAGAGGAGAAGAGTTAGAAAGCCAATTGTCATCCTTGATGCTTGTTTGTGACAAATCCCAATTTAATGTGTGTGTTGAGGATGATGATGATGATTTTGAGCAACCAAGAGAGTGTGAGGATCCCATTGGTGAGCATTTGAGTGATGGTGAAGGAGTTGAGAATGAAGAGAGTGTTGATATTGAAATTTCTAACCCTCTTTCCCATCTTGATGAGTCTCATGTGCATGTTTGTGACTCTTCTATCCATGAGTATTTCGACTCGATTGAGGTTATGACCAATGCATTCTTTGAGAGTCAAAAGAAAACCCATAGCCTTTTAAATGAGTTCATTGAGGATGTTTCATGGGAGAGAGATGAGTTTGAAATGAATTTGCATCCATTCATGCATGGTTTTGAGACCTCAGGCTTTAAAGTTGTTGAGGGAGTTGTTGTTCATAGTTGTGATGGAGGGGATTATGTTGTTCCTCTTGGAGGGTGGATGTTTGAGGGAGATGGATATCATGAGTGTTCTTCTTTTGTGGACTCTATGATTGATTTCCATGCTCTTATTGGTGATTTGAGGCATGGTGGTGAGAAAAAGTTCATTTGTGAGGCCATAACCCCTTTTCTCTTTTCTCATACCCCTTTTTCAAGAAGATTCAACCATATCCCTTACACTCCTATATCCCTCCCTTCCTTTGTTAATGATCCTATTGGAGACCCTCTTGTCTATGATGATTTGTATGTGGCTTATTTGTCCCAAATTGAGGAAAAGGGTGATGTTGCCACCCAAAAATATTGTGAGGAGAGTTTGCCTTCTTCTTCTTTTTCTTTTTCCTTTTCTTATTTTGTTGAGTTTTCTTTTGATTGTTCTTCCTTCTCTTGGCATCTCTCTCCTCATATGTGTGCACTAAGCTTGTTGCATGCCTTATTTTTGTCATGTGCACACTTGCTTTCATATGAAATGTGTAGTAGTGCATTTGACAAGCTCTTGCGCGCGTTGAATTATTATTTTCTAGAGTGGTCAAGCTTGGACCTTAAGCAAGCCTTTCTCGGGAAGTAACCCGTGTTTTATTGCTTTCGTTTTCTTTTATTTTTAGAATAGATTTTCTATCATGGAAATATTTGTGTTCCTTTTGCTAGGTACATGACTTGATATACTTTGGTGTTTCGATTTGGATCAAGAATCAAGGAAGCTTGACACCTATTTTTGCTAGCATATGGAAACAAGGTTCAATTCTTGAGAATTTAGCTTTGAAAGGTCTAATTGGGTCATTTGCGGGTATTTACACCCACCTAAAATCCGGTAATATCCTTCCTTGCTCTTTCTCTAATGGTTGATGCCATGTTGGACATATGTTGGTTGGTTGGATTGATCTCCTTGCTTGTTGTCCCCTCCCATGGATTATTTGATTTATGTTTGAGTGTATAGTCTCATTCAAGCTTGGGGGAGGGCATTCTATCATGTTTGATGGGATGTTGATTCATATATGCTATGCACCTTTGTATATGCTTTTCCATGTTCTTATATTTTGTAAAACTCCAAAAAGATTTTTGTTTCTATCAAGGCAAATTTGCAATGTGTTTTGTTTTGTTCTTGCTTTGGACATAATAACATTTGGACTTGTATACTTGAATGCTTTTCTTCCTAAATGGTAGTGGTGTGCACGGTTTGAGATACGTTTGGTTGATTCTAGGATAAAGCATGCTAAGGTAGTTGTCTAGAACTAGGGGGATCATGAAACCGGATTCTACTTGTTTGTGGCATGTTGGTAGTTGCTCCCTATCTTCGATTTGACAACCTTAGTGAGTTTTTGCTACAACCATGTGAGATTTATATTTGTTCAAGCTTCCATCATATTCTTGCATGAGCGGCATGGGGTCCTTGACTTTGCAAGCCTAATCTATAAAGCTTGATGTATGATTCTTAAACCCAAGACCGAGCTATCTAGGGAGGACAAAGGCACCTTTTTCGGGGTGGAATTTTTCATTTTTAGTTTAGTTTGATTCATATTTGTTTTTGGGTTTCCATTTTCCTTCTTGCAACCATTTGAGCCTTATACCTTCTTTTCAAGCCACATCTTTAGTTCTTTGGCCTTTTGTTTCATTTTCTTTCTATTCTTGGTTTTTTGTGAAGCAAATTGATCACGTATGATGGAGTTTGTGGTGGATAAGATGGAAATTTGGTTTTTATGAGTGCTAGTTTGTGATTAAGTCTTCTTTGTGAATAATGGCAAGTGTTTGAGTAAAAGTCGTCCTTAATCATAAAAGGCATGGACTAATAAATTGCATTATAGAAAAAGCCGTCCGAATTTAGCAAAAGGCGAGGACATTGCAAGTTTAAGTAAAAAAAAAAAAAGAAAAAAATTTGAATAAAGTGAAAATTCAAAAATATTTTGATGTATTCTTTTCTCCTTCTAAGCATTGAGGACAATGCTTCATTTAAGCTTGGGGGAGAAGCGTTTACGCTTTTTGTATATATTTCTTGTGAGTATAGCTTCAAATAATCTTCGGGGTGTTGCTTTTGTTTGATGATTTCTTGATCGTGTTGTTAAGGATTGATCACCCTTTTGCTTCACTTTTTAGGAAAACCTCCAAATTTTAAATTTTAGCCTACCTTCACCCTTTATGCCTTATGTTACAACCTTGGGGAAAGACCTTTCGACCTAGAAAGTTGAGTCACTATTCGGGGGAGGGAATCATGGGTCATTGCCTAAGGAAAGGGGATGCGAAGTCAAGATGTCGAGTAGCCCAAAAATTTGATCTTTTTCCGGTTCCTTCGCGGAATCTATGAGATGCTCACTATGGGGAGATATGAGATTAGTAGGGGGAACGCGGTAAGACCGTTTGGGATGAAAGTGGAGTGTGATAACTAGTTCCTATGCTTAGCATTTTTATGTTTCAATCAACCTTAGGTATCTTATAGCGTGCACTCCCTTACTTGTTTAGAAAGATTTGCATTCATTGTGCTTGTACATTTGCAAAAGTCCTTTCATGAACATTTGTTTGCTTTTCTTGTATTTTGTTTTCTTTTTCATGCTTTGCCTTGTTTGTATTATTATGAGAGTTATGGGTAAACTCTTAGGATACCCTTACGAGAGCATCACTCGTCCTCTAGGGCAATCTAGGGGTTTAAATGGCCTGTCTTTAGTTGCTAAAATTGACTGTGATTCCTACGAAAGTGAGTTAGTGTATATTCCCATCTTCTCTAGTTTTCTCGTTTCTTTCTTTGCTTGAATAATGTCATCATTTTTCCCTTGGGTTGGATTTTGTTTTGCTCGAGGACGAGCAAAAGTTTAGCTTGGGGGAATTTGATCCGTGCCATATATGGCACCTTTAGGCTATGTTTTCTTTATATTTCTATGCTCCTTTGTAGTCGTTTATGTCGTGTTTTTAGAGAATAATGCTCGATTCGCGTGTTTTTGTGTTAGTTTAGAGAAATGCATGCTTTTAATGGCTTTCTTATCATTTTATTCATTTCTCGGCTATTTCTCTTGCTTCTCTGTTTCTTTGTCTTGTTTTGTAGGTACGTCGCGGGCTATATGCATGGGAATTGAAAATATGCACTTTTCGGAATTGAATTTGAGTTTGAAACAAAGGAAAACGAAGGATTGCAAAGTATCAAATAGGACCTTTGTGCATTGTTTTAGTCATATCTCAAGTTCTACAAATTGGATTCGGGTGATTCAAGTTGGGTTGGAAACTACACTTGAAGAGCTTTCCAATGATAGGTCGCACGCCTTCATACAATTCTTAGATCAGAAGTTACAGCCTTCTGAAGTTGGCCCTGGAAAACTGCCGCGGGCGCGGGCTACAGTACCCGCGGGCGCGGGGTTGCTGCGGCTCCAAAACTGCCGTATTTGGGCAGTAAGCACCCGCGGTTGTCCCGAGGGCGCGGGCCTTAGCCCCGCGGGTGCGCGCTTGGGCCGCGGGCGCGGCTATCGGGGTGTCCGTTCCCCTCCGCGGGCGCAGCCGATTTCTCCGCAGGCGCGGGTTTCTGGGTCTTTTACGATTTAAAGCTTCTTTTCTCCTTTTGTTTATATAGTTTTTGGTTTCCTTTATTCTTTATTCATGTAATTCTTTAGTTTTAGAATAGTTTTCTCTCTCTTAGGTTGAGAGCTTCTCTCTCTAGATTAGGCTAGATTAGGAGTAGTTTTAGAGAGAGAAAGTGAGGAATTTCAATGGTGATTGAGAGATTGAAGATGCAAGTGTGACAATTGTGTTGGAGATCTTCTTAATTATCAACGAGCATTTCTAAACTCTATCTCATTCAATTGCTTTGTTTAATTTGATGTTTGTTTGGTTTGATTTTGATATTTGATGTTTGATTAGAGTAATTGTTCTTGATATTTTGTTGATTCTTGTTCTCTATAGTTGATTTGATGATGTTGTTTGAGTAGTTGTTGGCTAGGAATTGGGTGAAACTTGTATGATTGATTAATTGTGATTAATTTTGGAATTGTGTTGATTAATTGTTGAGATTAAAGTGATTAGTGAAGGTTTGCATGTGTGTAATTCAATTTGGCCTTGAGAATTATGCTAGATTGCATTGTAATTGCTAATGACATGAACAATTGATTTAGGAATTGCAATTATCAATTGGTTTTGATTGTGATTCTCTTAGTTTGTTATTCATAGTGAACCCTAGCTTAACGATTAGGAGATAGCTCTTTGATTCCTATTGATTGCTCTTATCATTTAGTCCTCACAACCTTTGATTGGCATGTTCTTCCCAAGTTGTTGCAATTGACATGATTACTTGTTGATCCCCGTTCCTAGTGTTTTATTTCCTTGGTTACTTGTTTTGTTAGTTGTTAGTATTCTCTCTTACCTTTGTCTTCGACCTAGCTTAGGCGCATAATTGAAAGTGCTTGAACATTACCGTTCCTTTGGGTTCGACCCTTGACTTGCCTCCTCTATACTCGTATTTAGGTTTGTTAAGTGTTTATAAATTTAGTTTGACCGAGGGAAGATTAGATAACCCCAACATTAAAAGCATGAACAATTAGCAACTACACCATCCCCACACCCTTGGCTAGGTGGCTACTCACAAATCATATTAAAAACAATATCAATCATCAAATCAGCAAGCATCAACATGATTAATAAGCAAATAAGAAACATCAAAGTAAAAAAAAAAAAAAAAAGCAAAATAAAAAACAAAGGTAAAGAGAAAGAGTAAGAGATTGCTCATTAATTGAAGATGAAGGTCTACAAAGGATTGAACAAGCTCCTTCTTCAAAATCCAAGTTCATTAATGAAGAAAACCACACTTTCTCTCTCTACCAATGAAGACTAATCCTGACCTAAAACTAATTAGAGAGTAGAATAGATAGTTATTGAATATATGTTTTAATTACCCCCAAAATTGGGTATTTATACTAAGCTAACCAAAGTAAGAAAAATAAAAGAAGGAAAATAAAATAAAGAAAGAATAGGAAAATTAAAAGAAAATAAAATAGAAAAGAAATAAAAGAGAAAAGAAATAAGAAAAGGAAAAGCAAAAGAAAAGAAATAAAAATAAAACAAAAAGGAAAAATAAACCCACAAATCCCCCAAAAACCATCAGACCCCCCATTTCCCCTTCTTCGAAAACTATGGCTGCTACTATCATCATCATCGAACAACCATCATCAACAGCTCAAAATCATCACCGACATCTTCATCAACCAGCAATCAATCAAGGCCGTTCAATTTTCATTAAAACTCGCGTGAGAAGCTCGTGAAGTGGTTCGGTCGAACCACGGGTTGGTGCGGCCGAACTACGGGGTTGGTTCGGTCGAACCATGGGTGTGTTCGACCACTCCTCTTCGAATAACAAAACCTCCAAAGTCTCTGACTCGTACTTCGACCGAACCCTCAATGGTTTGCTCGAACCTTGAGAATTTGCTAATTGCTCTGATTTTTGCTTAATTGTTGCTGGTTGTTGACGGTGGTTCAGGTGCGGTGAAGGGTTGCCGTTTTGGGTGGCTAAAAAAGGTTTATTGCGGTGGTTTGGGTTGTGGTTTGGTGAGGTTGCTACTGTTCGAACGAAGGGGTTGTTGTTGTTGTGGGTTGCGCGGTGGCTGGATATTGAGGGTGAGAAGGTGAGCTGGTGTGGCTGGGTTGTGGTAGGTTGCGGTTTAATTGGTGAATTGTAGAGTGGTTGGACGGTGGAACAGGGGAGGTTCTAGGTGGTTAGGTGGTTGTTAGTGCGAATTGGAGCAGGGGAAATGGAGGTGAGTGGTGGTCCTTGGTGTGCGCTGTTGCGGCTGGTGGTGCTGTGAGGGTGGCAGCAGGTGAGTGAATTGGAGTTGCGTTGAGAGCTGGTGCGTGGATTGGGTGGCAGCTGGTGGTTACGGCTGTGGTTGGTGCTGGTGTGTGTGGTGTTTGCGGGATGGCTGTAAATTGGTGGTTGAAGGTTGGACTGGTGGTGAGTGGTGTTGTTGGTGGTAAGGCTGGAATGCGTGGTGGTTGATGCGTGAGTGAAGGAGAGGGAGCAGGGGAGTGAGGTGCTGTTGTGGTGGAGGATAAGGGGAATAGAGAAGAAGAGTGTGGTGAAGGATAAGGGGCAGCAGCTTTGGGGCTTGAAAGCTTCTTGGATTGACACCTTTGACTCGAGCCTCCGACCTCCGAGCACGATCCTACACAACCAAATAAAAACAAGGGAGAATCGGGACAAAGATAAAATAAAATAAAATGAAAATAAACAAAGGACGAAATAAAACAAAACCACGACAAATAGAATAAAATAAATAAAATAAAAATAACTAAAATGAAATAGAAAATAAGAGACATAAAACTAAACTAATAAAAGTAAAACAAAAACTATACAAGCAAATAAAGTATAATAAAATACGAAAATAAACTAAAGCTAATAAAATAAAGAAAATAAACTAAAACGCTCCAAAATTACCAAAATAAACTAGAAACTTTATTAAAGAGAAAACAAGAGAATAAAAGGAAAATAAGCGAAAATAAACACGGAAAAGACTCTAAAACTACTCCTTAGGAGTGACATAAATGTCACTCATCAGGGCGACGAAGTGTTCAATAAATTGAATTAAGTTCACGCCTTCTTTAGTTCCTATGTTGGTCATATCATTGTCGGACAAACCAAAAAATCTTTGGAATATAGGTTTGGCTGTTGGGGTTTGGTGAGTCCAACTCACCGCAAAAACAAACCCAAAACCAAGACCGCACTCGCAATAGATAAAACCATAAATGATTTGGGTATTTTATACCCTGCCAAGTGGCCCAATCAGAGCATGACACGTGTCACTGGAAGGGGCACCTACTTGGACCTTCCAGATGGTGACACGTGTCGAGCAGATATTGCCCCCTGGGAATGGCGGCTCTCAAGGCCCAAATCCCAAGGGACCCTTAAAAAACGGCGTGCCCTAATCCCTAGGTCACCAGATTCTAGGGAGGGCACACTTTCCAAAAGGACCCTATAAATAGGGACATTCTTACATTTATGACAGGACGGAGAATATACACGGAATACGAGACAATACGTCACTTACTACAGAGTTGTCATTTTCAAAGAACAGACAGCACTTTACCTGAGCTTGGAATCCGAGCAGATAACTTTACTTCCGCACGTTTTATTACCGCACGCTTACTAACTTAATTTTCGGAGGCGGACCACCAACCATCCGGCGGTCCGTTAGCTTTGTAGGTACAGGCGTCCTTTGTTGAATTCAGTCTCAGTGTTGTAACTCTCCCAAGGGACAAAAACCCCCGAAACAATAAACATAAATAAATTAATCACAAGATTAAGACAAGATAATTACCTTTGGAGCGTGCTTCGCCTAAACGGAACGGGCTCTTACTTCGAAAGCATGCCTCGAAAATACGACGGCCTCCAACGATAGTTCACCCACAACTCGACCACCGAAAATGGTCCAATACCTTGGAGTTAGCAAGGCCCGACCAAAAACCCGAGTGATTAATGAGTTCAAAAGTTTTCACAGTGGTGATGCCTTTTTCAACTCTCACTCAAGTGATTTTCCCAATACCTCAACTTGGGTATTTATAGGGAAAATAAGACAGTGAAAAAGCTCTCCCACCAATGTGGGGGAATTTGATTTTTTCATTTTATTTTAAAGCTAAAATAAAATTAATAATCAAACTAGTAAAAAATCAACAAGTGGCAACCTCATGTGAGGGTTTAGGTGAGGACCATTTGGAGGAGGGGGGACCAAACTTGCTCCCCACTCCCTTTCCAAAAATCGGCCAACACACCCCTTCAAGCTCCTCTCCATTCGCGCCACGTGGCACCCACACTTGGGCACCAAGGCACCCAAGGTGGGATGCCTTACCACGGCTGCTTTGCAGGCCCAGCAGCGCTAGCATGCGCGCAATGGCCTAGCCATGCTGCTGCTAGCTGCTGTGGCTAGCGCGCATTGCGTGCTAGCTGCTGTGGCTGGCGCGCATTGCGTGCTAGCTGCTGCGGTTTGTTGCGGCATGGCTGCTAGCCAATGCGCGCACCAGGCAGCCTTTAAGCAGCGCTAGCACGCACTAGGCTATGCCTAGTATTGCGATGATAGCCACCATGCCCCTAGCACTCGGTTTGCTTGTGGCATTCCGATGTTAGGGGTATTTTAGTCTTTGTTGATTTATTATTTTCATGTCTCGTCTCTTATTATTTTCCAACTCGACTTTCGACGTTCGGTTTCAACGCTTTAAGCTCGAATTCCTGACGTCTAAATATTAATTACTCGTTTGACTTATTAATTAATTCATAATTAATTAGTCGCTTTGGTTCGTTAGTTGCTTGGGTGTGACCCGAAGGGATCAGTCAAGATTAAGCTGTAATATTAATTATGCATTAATATTACTGATCGGAAGCGGCCTCCACCCAGGCATTCCGATCACTTGACCTTACTGAATATATTAGCTTTCTAATAATTCTAAACCCACTAACGGAATATTACACTTATTCGAAAGACACAATTCCTTTAAATCTCCCACTTGTCCTTCCGGACAAGTGCGCATTTAGTGTACAACCTTTTTCCTATGTCTCTTCATGAATTATAAGGTAAGATTATTTCGTCATCCTTATTACGTCCAGAAGTGTTTCTCGATTCCGAGTCCGACTGTCAATAAACAGATGATTTCTAAAATCCATCTGAGCACGGCCATGCAATTTTACAGTCTCGCTCTACGAGAGGCCTTGTATACAACAAAGACATCTTCCTTATTTTAATAGGGAGACATTCCCAGTCTTGTAATGTAGCTCCTCTTACTGAGAGGACTTAGCCGCCCGAGTGTTGCCATTTTAATCCCTTATTACGGCAGACGTTTGTCAACATCAAAGCGGACTAGTACTCAAACAAGAGAACTCACAATACTCATGGTCGAGGAAATAGGTTCCCATAGCCATAATGAGAAGTATACTTATGACGATTTGTAATCTCTTAAAGTATTCTCATAGGTCGATCCAGTATAGTTCTAAACCAATACCTGTGCAAATGATTTATGACAATCATGTCCTCGTAGCACAAGAAATAGTGCTATAAATCAGGCTACACACTAATCTCAATTGGTCATTAATCGTCCATCGTTTAAATGACCTCGATTAGGGATAATTTTCGATAATGATATTCAATGTTCACTTAATAGGTGTCTCCTTACCAAGACTGGTCTTGATACCCTATTTTGAATTTTCCAAGAATCGAATGGACTCATTATTTAATCCTAAACCACAATTAAATAGCAAACGGAGTAATAAAATATTGCATGAAATTTATATTACTCCAAAACTTGAATGATTTTTCTTAGTGTCTTACATTAAATGTTCAAAATTTAACTAAAACACTAAACAAGGAAAGCAAAGCCAGTCTCTTACATGCCTGATTCCCATTGCCTCAACGTGCTTGTTGTGCTTCACTTGAGAAAAATGTTTAGTAAGTGGATCAGCTATATTGTCATCCGTTCCAACTTTACAAATTCTGATTTCCATTCTCAAATCATGTGAAACCGCCGTTTGACATGTTTGACTTTATGATGTTCCCTTGGCTCTCTGGCCTGAGCAATAGCTCCATTGTTGTCACAATAGAGGGCTATTGGACCCTCTATGGAGGGTACAACATCAAGTTCACCAATGCAATTACGAATCCAAACAGCCTCCTTAGCCGCTTCAGCAGCTGCTAAGTACTCGACTTCAGTTGTAGAATCTGCAGTTGTACTCTGCTTGGAACTCTTCCAACTGAACGCTCCTCCATTTAGACAGAACACATATCAAGATTGCGATTTGAAATCGTCTCTGGCTGTCTGGAAGCTTGCGTCGGTATAACTTTTCACAACTAATTCCTCTGAACCACCATACACCAAGAATTTATCCTTGTTCCTTTTCAAGTACTTTAGGATATTCTTGGCCGCAATCCAATGGGCTTCTTTTGGATCTGATTGGTAACGATTGGTAGCACTCAAGGCATACGATACATCTGGCCTAGTACATATCATGGCATATGGAATCAGATTCATTCTTTCCCGCTCATCCGGTGTGTGTGGACACTGCTTCTTGCTTAGGGTTATGCCATGTGACATTGGCAGATGACCACTCTTGGCCTCCTCCATGCCAAATCAAGCAAGTACCTTATCAATATAAGTACTTTGACTCAATCCATTCATCCTTTTTGATCTATCCTATAGATCTTGATGCCTAGTGTGTACTGAGCCTCTCTTAAGTCTTTCATTGAGAAGCATTTTCCACGCCAGGCCTTTACAGACTCTAACAAAAAAATTGTTGTTTCCAATGAGCAATTTGTCATCGACATATAAGACTAGGAAGGCAATGTCACTCCCACTGACCTTCTTGTAAACACAAGATTCATCTGGATTCTTGATAAAACAAAACTTACCGATGGCTTCATCGAATTCCAGATTCCAAATTCCGCTAGCTTGCTTTAGTCCATAAATGGACTTCTTAAGCTTACAAACCTTCCCAGCATTGTTTTGGTCGACAAAACCTTCAGGCTGTCTCATGTACACAGTTTCTTCCAAAATACCATTTAGGATAGCGGTTTTGACGTCCATATGCCATATTTCATAGTTATAATATGCAGCAATCGCTAGGAGGATCCGAACGGATTTAAGCATTGCGACTGGAGAAAAGTTTCATCGTAATCGATACCATTAACTTGTCTGTCCTCTTTTGCCACCAATCTAGCTTTGTAAATGAATACATTTCCATCTTTGTCGGTTTTCATCTTGAAAACCCACTTACAACCGATAGGTATATAACCTTCGGGTAAGTCAACCAAGTCCTAGACTTGATTTCCAAACATGGAATCCATTTCAGATCTCATGGCCTCATGCCATTTAGCAGACTCGGTGCTTGCCATCGCTTGCTTGTACTAAACCAAGATATCTATCAGGTTGAGATCTCGGCCTCTGAGACCTACGTAGGGTAATGGATTGAGCATTTGCATTGTCGGTTTGACTTTGCACATTTTGATCATTTTGACCTGCGTCAACAGATGCTGTTTGAGCACTTTGACTGTCATTCTGATTTTGTTGCTCATCCTCACGAACTTCGTCGAGTTCGATTTTCCTCCCACTTGTCATTTTGGAAAGGTATTCCTTCTCCAAAAAGACACCATCGCGAGCAACAAACACTTTGTTCTCTGATTTGTTGTAGAAGTAATACCCTTTGGTTTCTTTTGGGTAGCCCACAAAGTAAACCTTGTCAGATTAAGGATGAAGTTTGTCAGAAATCAATTTCTTGACATATGCTTCGTATCCCCATATCTTTAGAAAAGACAACCTAGGAGGTTTCTTTGTCCATAATTTATATGGAGTCTTTTCTACAGCTTTTGATGGTGCACGGTTCAGTGTTAGTGCCGCAGTTAGAAGTGCGTGTCCCCAGAAAGAGATAGGAAGATCACTAAGACCCATTGTTGATCGTACCATGTCTAACAAGGTCCGATTTCTCCATTCGGATACTCCGTTCCATTGTGGATTTCCTGGATGTGTCAATTCTGAAAGTATACCCTTTTCTTTCAGATGGTCATCGAATTCTTGGATCAAGTATTCCCCACCTCGATCCGATCGAAGGGCTTTGATTATCTTGCCAAGTTAATTTTCAACTTCACTCTGAAATTCTTTGAACTTTTCAAACGATTTAGATTTATGCGACATTAGGTAGACATAACCATATCTACTATAGTCATCTGTGAAGGTGATAAAATATCGGTGTCCATTTCTTATGGTGGAGCTCATTGGTCCACATACATCAGTGTGTATTAGACCTAATAAGTCTCCTGCCCTTTCTCCTAGCTTGGAGAATGGCTGCTTAAAATCTTGCCTAATAAAAATCCCTCGCAGATCTCAAACGATTCTAAATTGAAAGAGTCAAGAACACCTTCTAGAGCCTCAAATTGACCACATCTTCTAGAGCCTTGAGAAGTACATCCGGAAGGTAGTTGGAGAATTTCTTCTTCCACTGTCCCGGAATGAAGTTTGCCATAAGTCGAGAGACTCTCTTTCAATCATATACATAAACATATATATTTATCGAAAAACATAAATATAGATGCATTCGGCAACTAGCATGACCCCTTGAGATCTTCAAATCTTCAAAAGGTCTTCATTTGAAACTTCATGGCTTCGTCTTCCAAGACTTGACCATAATTAAATGCAACTACTGGTATCTACGATTAGGACTAATCTTGCATAGGGATAAATTGCCTCATACCGTATTGTCTCATCACCCTACAAGGAAAAATATTAGTAGTACTAGATAGGCCAAAAAGCCTAATGTAAGGGCAATTGAGACTATTCCCAATCATACTATTTATATTCCACCAATGAATCACAAACAGTATGTTAGGAACCCTATGGTAGAAAAACGACGTCCATTCCTCTTCATTCTTATGCTTATAAAGGATTCAACGTCCAGGGAATGTCTTTACTCCATTAGTCTCAATGTTTTGAGGCTGATCAACGATTCACAAACACTCCATGAGCCAAATTTGAAAAAAAAGAAAAAAAAAATTATTTTGCGATTTTTTACACAAACAGGTGGCGCGCGCAACTAAACCAGTTGCGCGCACCCTCCGCGCGCAACTCAGAATATTGCACTGGTCATGCCAGCGCAACTTCTTGACTTGCGCAGATAAACGCCGAAATAAAAAAAAAAAACTTACGTGTAATAGGAGTGGACTTCCCGTGAAACCATTTTTGTTAGGATCTCCTCTAAGGCGATTCAAGCACAGAACGGTTTCCGCCAAAACCAAAGGAGCGAGTGAATGACACCCCTCTATTTCCTCTACTATGGAAACCATCGAATAATCTTCGTATCTTTACCTGTCCTAAGTAAACAATTAACAACAAGACAATAATATAAAGCATGAATTTTAAAGCGTTGTTTAGTCATGTTGTCACGAGGGGCGACGAAGTGTTTAATAAATTGAATTAAGTTCACGCCTTCTTTAGTTCCTATGGTCGTCATATCATTGCCGGACAAACCAAAAAATCTTTGGAATATAGGTTTGGCTATTGGGGTTTGGTGAGTCCATCTCACCGCGGAAACAAACCCAAAACCAAGACGGCACTCGCAATAAATAAAACCATAAACATAAATAAATTAATCACAAGATTAAGACAAGATATCTACCTTTGGAGCGTGCTTCGCCTAAACGGAACGGGCTCTTACTTTGAAAGCAAGCCTCGAAAATACGACGGTCTCCAACGATAGTCCACCCACAACCCGACCACCAAAAATGGTCCAATTCCTTGGAGTTAGCAAGGCCCGACCAAAAATCCGAGTGATTAATGAGTTCAATGGTTTTCACAATGGTGATGCCTTTTTCAACTCTCACTCAAGTGATTTTCCTAGTTCCCCAACTTGGGTATTTATAGTGAAAATAAGAGAGTGAAAAAGCTCTCCCATCAATGTGGGAGAATTTGATTTTTTTCCATTTTATTTTAAAGATAAAATAAAATTAAAAATCAAACTAGTAATAAATCAACAAGTGGCAAGCTCGTGTGAGAGGTTAGGTGAGGACCATTTGGAGGAGGGGGGGGACCAAACTTGCTCACCACTCCCTCTCCAAAAACCGACCAACACACCCCTTCAAGCTCCTCTCAATTCGCGCCACGTGGCACCCACACTTGGGCACCAAGGCACCCAAGGTGGGCTGCCTTGCCGCGGCTGCCCAGCAGGCCCTGCAACGCTAGCATGCGCGCAATGGCCTAACCATGCTACTACTTGTTGCGGCATGGCTGCTAGCCAATGCGCGCACAAGGCAGCCTCTTAACAGCGCTAGCACGCACTAGGATATACCTAGTATTGCAATGCTAGCCACCATGCCCCTAGCACTCGGTTTGCTCGGGGCATTCCGATGCTAGGGGTATTTTAGTCTTTGTTGATTTATTATTTTCATGTCTCTCTTGTATTATTTTCCGACTCAACTTTCGACGTTCGGTTTCGACGCTCTAAGCTCGAATTCCTGACGTCTAAATATTAATTACTCGGTTGACTTATTAATTAATTCATAATTAATTAGTCGGTTCAGTTCGTTAGTTGTTTGGGTATGACCCGAAGGGTTCAATCAAGATTAAGCTGTAATATGAATTATGCATTAATATTACTGATCGGAAGCGGCCTCCACCCAGGCATTCCGATCACTTGACCTTACTGAATATATTAGCTTTCTAATAATTCTGAACCCACTTACGGAATAATACACTTGTTCGAAGGACACCATTCCTTTCATTGGCATCCGACAAGGTAGGCGAATAAGTCACAGGGAGAGTATTTGTAGGGAAACCTAGCAAGACCTCGAACTCACCAGGAAGGGGTACAATTTCGTCCCCTCTAAAACAGGAAAAGATGGTGGTTAGAGTCCCAATGGTTGACTACGGCTTGAAGAAAATCAAAGTTAACCACTAGTTGCATATAATTCAATAAAGGGTCTAAGTGGTAAATTTTGAAAGCTAGTTTGTCCTCGGTTGAAAGGGAAGTGACCCATTGCTTGCAACGTTGTTCAAAGGTCTTCACCATTGTTCAAATAAAAAGAAAGAGAATAAGATTTTAGAGAGATTAATTCTTTTTAATTTCTTATATTACTAAGCAAATGAATGCGAGATGATCAAAAACCTAATCCTTTTTAATTTCTTATTTCTTATGTAATGCGCAACAGAATTACATGCGCGCGACAGCCGCGCGCAACTCACGCAGTTGCGCGCGACTTCCCTGAAGCAGCATGTAAGTTGGGTTAAACTCCGTATTTGGCTCATGTAATGACATAATCTTCACGAGATCTTAAGACGAATCATACGCTTGCCTTCTAACACTTTGTGTCCCTTTTCTTGCCTACTTTCTTATTTTCTATTTATTTTCTTTTTTCCTAAGTTTTTTCCTACTCTCTTTTTTCCTTTTATTTTCCTACTTCTTTATTTTCTTTCTTATTTTCTTTTTTTTCCTTCTTATTTTTCCTTATTTTTCGAGTTTGTTTATTTTTTCGAGGGGGGTAAGTCGAGAACCCTTTCCCTCCCTCGAAATTTTTTTGCATTAATGTACATATGGAAACAAAATAATAATAATAATAATAATAATAATAATAATAATAATAATAATAATAATAATAATAATAATAATAATAATAATAATAATAATAATAATAATAATAATAATAATAATAATAATGACATATATACAAAAAAATACAAAAAAATATATATACATAAGTTTCCTAAAAAAATATACAATAAATGTGTACAAGAGGAATCAGGGTGCTCAGCGACTACTAGACGGTTGCTACACATCCTGCAAAATCCAAAACTCGTGACATGTTAAGACTCGTGTCATGACCATGTGGCTAGACTATGTGACTAAGACTCGATTAATGACTCAACAAGGTGTTATTGACAGCGAAAATTAACCGAATTAATTAGCAAACTGGTTAATTAGACATTAGGCGATGTGATGTGAATTATTGATCCGAAAATCAACAAAACACAAGGGATATGTTTAAGTCTAATTCTATACAGGAAATCCACCAAGAATTAAACAAAAACTAAGATTAATCAATTAAGAATCCACCTAATTAATCAATCCAAACGAATGTTTTAACTAAAACAAGCAAAACAGCAATTGATCGCAATCAACCAAAACTCAAGTATGCAACTTAAGAAATAAATCTGAATATTAATCTATGTATATTTATTTGTGTGTTTACAGCCCTATTTATAAGACTTAGTTTACCTAGGAAGATTAGGACAAGTCCCTAATTCAATCCTAATTAAACTAGAATTCTAACTTGCTTGAAGAGCAAGCACCTTGGCGCACAAGCATACACCAAACTGATTTATTTTGCTAACTAACTGATTTTTAAAGCAACTAAATAAATAAATAAAAATTAAAGAATTAAATAAAGATTAAAGATCCTAATGCTTGAACCAAGAAAAACCCTTTCAAGTGAAAGGTAAAAACTTGTAAGCAAAATCTAAGTAAAGAAAATTCAAGAAAGTTCAAGAAAGTGAACTAGACTCCAAGAAAAGCCACTAAGCAAACCGTGGCTTTGCTTTGATATCCAAGAAAGTGTCCATGCAATGCTTGGCTTGAATCAATGTTTAGGGACAAGTTATCTTGATGCATGATAAGCAAATCTTCGAAGTTCTCCATGCTTAGACTTGCATCATCCTCCTCTTCTTCGAAAGAATTTGTCCTCAAATCTCGAAGTTCTTCATCAGGAATATACTTAGCCAAATCGCCAACATTGAATGTAGCACTAACTCCATATTCTCCCGGAAGTTCTAACTTATAAGCATTGTCATTGATCTTCTCAATAATCTTGAAAGGACCTTCACTTCTAGGCATCAACTTATTCTTGCGTTTTCCTGGAAATCTTTCCTTTCTCAAATGTAACCATACCAAGTCTCCAACATTGTAACCTTGTTGCTTTCTATGCTTGTTTGCTCTAGCTTTGTACATGTCATTTACTTTCTCTATTCTTGTTCGAACTTGAGCATGTAATTTCAGCATACTCTTCAACTTAGACTCGGCATCTTTGTGAATTAACTCACCCTTAGGCAATGGAACAAGATCAATTGGAAGTTTCGGATTGACTCCATAAACTACCTCAAAGGGACTATGTTTGGTAGCATATGTAGGTGATCTATTATAAGCAAACTCCGCATGAGCTAACTTGATGTCCCAATCCTTTTGTGTCTTACTCACTAACCCACGCAAAAGCGCACCAAGAGTACGATTAGTAACCTCGGTTTGTCCATCAGTTTGTGGATGGTAAGATGTACTAAAGAGCAATTTAGTTCCCACAAGCTTCCATAGAGACTTCCAGAAGAAACTCATGAACTTTGTATCTCGATCACTCACAATAGTTTTTGGAATTCCATGCAATCTAACAATCTCTTTGAAGTATAATTCCGCCACTTTCATAGCATCATCCACTTTGTGACAAGGAACAAAATGAGCCATCTTAGAGAACCTATCCACAACAACCATAATAGAGTCTTTCCCCCGTTGTGTTCTCGGCAATCCCACAATAAAATCCATAGAAATATCTTCCCAAGGTGAATCTGGAACAGGTAAAGGAGTATACAAGCCTTGATGAAAAGTAGCCTTCGCTTTTTGACAAGTTGCACACCTAGAAATAACTAGTTGCACATCCGTGAGCATCTTAGGCCAATAGAAGTGTTCTTGTAACATACTCAAGGTCTTTGTAATGCCAAAGTGACCAGCAATTCCTCCCCCATGAGCTTCTCTAACAACTAGCTCTCTAATAGAACACTTAGGAAGACAAAGTCGATTTCCTTTGAAAAGAAAACCATCTTGCAGCAAATAAGAACCCACGGCTCCTTTAGAACACTCTTCAATCAATGTAGCAAAATCATCATCACCTTTGTAGTATTCTTTGATCAATTCAAAACCAAGTAGCTTGCTATTTAGAATTCCAATCAAAGTGTATCTTCTAGATAATGCATCAGCCACAACATTCGATTTCCCTTCTTTGTACCTTGAAGAAAAATTAAATGATTGTAAAAATTCAACCCATGTAGCATGTCTAGGATTGAGCTTTTGTTGTCCATGTATGTACTTCAATGCTTCATGATCAGAATGCAACACAAAGTGATTAGGTCGGAGATAATGACTCCAATGATCTAAAGCTCTAACAATGGCATAGAACTCTTTATCATAAGTAGAATAGTTCAATCGAGCTCCTCCCAATTTCTCACTGAAATATGCAATAGGCCTCTTCTTTTGGAGTAAAACTGCTCCAATTCCAACTCCACTAGCATCGGTTTCAACTTCAAAAGGACTTGAGAAATCTGGTAACGCAAGTATAGGTGCTTCACATAGCTTCTTTTTTACCAACTCAAACGCACTTTGAGCTTCTTTAGTCCATTCGAATTTACCCTTGTCCTTCTTCAAACATTCGGTCATAGGCGCCACAATACTTGAGAAATTCTTGACAAATCTTCTATAGAACGAAGCTAGACCATGAAAAGACCTTACTTCACTCATATTAGTAGGAATAGGCCAAGTTTTGATAGCCTCTACTTTTGAATGATCAACTGAAACTCCATCCTTTGATACAACATAACCAAGAAAAGTAACACTAGGCACTAAGAAGTAGCATTTTTCAAGCTTAGCATAGAGTTTCTTCTCTCTTAACACTTCAAACACACTTGTTAGATGATTTAGATGATCATGCAAATTTTTAGAGTATATCAGAATATCATCTAAATAAACAACAACAAACTTGCCAAGGAAAGGTTTAAGTACCTCATGCATCAACCTCATGAAAGTGCTAGGTGCATTAGTGAGTCCAAACGGCATCACCAACCATTCATACAACCCTAACTTAGTCTTGAATGCTGTTTTCCACTCATCTCCTTCTCTCATTCGAATTTGATGATAACCACTCATAAGATCAATCTTAGAAAACAACTTTGAACCATGTAGTTCATCAAGTAGATCATCTAATCTTGGAATAGGAAATCGGTATTTGATAGTGATGTTATTCACACTCCTACTATCAATACACATGCGCCAACTCCCATCTTTCTTTGGGACAAGTAAAGTAGGCACGGCACAAGGGCTCATACTTTCCCTCACGTATCCTCTAGTCATAAGTTCTTCAATTTGCCTTTGCATCTCCTTTGTTTCTTCCGGATTACTTCTATAGGCTGCCTTATTGGGTAAGGGTGCTCCCGGAATCAAGTCAATTTGATGCTCTATCCCACGAATAGGAGGTAGTCCCGGAGGTAATTCCTTAGGAAAGACATCCTTGAATTCTTCTAAAACAGATTCCAATTCATACGGCCTCTTTGCTTGTTTATCTTGATCAATTCGAATCTCATTAGAAACAAGTATATATACCACATTGTTGCTGCAAATCTCTTTTTCTAATTCCCTCTCACTAATCAAATAAGAATTCTTTGAATTAGAGGTAACATTAGAAGACTTGTTGCTTATCAAAGGTTTTAAAGCAACCGGTCTCTCTTTTTCTCCTTTTCTCACAACATACACATTAGTCCTTCCATCAAACTTCACAAATCTATCATATTGCCAAGGACGGCCTAATAGTATATGACAAGCATCCATAGGACAAACATCACACAAAACTTTATCATGAAATTTACCAATTGAAAAGGAGATTAAGGCTTGTTTAGTTACCTTAACATCACTCGAATTATTAAGCCAATGAAGCTTATAAGGGCTTGGATGTTCAGTAGTTGGCCACTTCAATTTGTCTACCAAAGTAGTAGATAACACATTAGTGCAACTCCCCGTGTCTATGATCATGTCACACAACCTATCTTCTACCTTGCACCTTGTAAGAAAGATTTTCTCCCTTTGATTGTTTTCCATAGGTACGGTTTTAGAGTGTAGCGCCCTTCTTAGAACCAAACTTTGACCATGAGTCTCGGGATCAATTTCGTCAATATGCCCCTCCTCTTCTTCAAAGTTTTCCTCTTCGTTCTTTTCTTCATAGTCACTACCCTGCTCACACTTAGCTTGTTCTTGTTCCCACTCTTGAGCAGTCATTACTCTTTTTGATGGACAATTAGTTGCAATGTGACCAACACTACCACACTTGAAGCACTTCCTATCTTCAACAAGCTTTTTAGGAGCTTCAAATTTTGATTTAGTCTCCTTGTAGTTCGAACTAGAACCACTTTTCTCCAAGCTGTTCTTCTCAAAAGGTTTAGTGAAACCCTTTACAAAGGACTTAGTGTACGTCCCTTTCTTCCCCTTTATCTGTTTTTCAACTTTCAAAGCTACCTTGCAAACATCCTCAAAGGACCAATATTGTTGCAATTCAACTTTTTCAGCAATATTATCATTCAACCCCGAAATAAATCTAGCAATCTTATGCTCAACAATCTCTTCTAAGCCACATAGCATGCATAACTTTTCAAATTCACCAATATAATTCTCAACAGTCATAGAATTTTGTTTAAAAAGTTGCATCTTAAGATAAACATCTTGAATATAATCACTAGGTACGAACCTTTTTTTCATGTGCTTCTTGAGTTGTTCCCAAGTTGAGATTCTTGCACGCCCCTCCTTATGCCTCTTCTTCTTTAGATTATCATACCAAAGACTAGCATAACCGGTCAGTTTCAATTCAGCCAATTTGCATCTTTTCCTTTCATCATACTCCTTGTAATCAAATAGTGTCTCGGCCCTTCTAATCCACTCAAGGTATTTTTCAGGTTCATTCATACTCCCATTGAATTCGGGAAGATCTAATCTAAGGTTCCTATCATCATCCTTTGGTCGATCTCTCCTCCTAGGCCTTGGTGATTCATCACTTGAGGAATAATTATTTCGTGGCCTCCTTGGGTTCCTCCTTGGTTGTTCTTCCTCACTTGAACAAGAATTAGGGTTAGAATTCCCTTTCCTTGAAGAATCTCCAGCAAGAGTATCAAGCCTTTTTAATATCTCATCCATCCTTGCTGCCAACTCGTCAATTCGCCTATCTCTTCTAAGATTTTGAGCCTGTTCTAAGGTTAATCCCCTTGGAACTTGTGGAACCTCCTCGTCACTCATGATTCCTACACAAACCAAGTCAGTTTATGCAAAAATCTTGATTAAAAGATCGAATCTTGAAGGAAAACTAGGCAACACAAAAACCGGACTCCCATCCGCAAATCAGTGCACAAACACCAAAAGTTTGAGGCTGTGTAGAACGCGTTACTCAACTAAAAGTTATGAAATTTTATATGGTGATAGCTGGACGTTTTTAGAGTTCAATGCAAAAAGAATCACGTAAACATTCCCAGCCAATTGTTCCCAGTTTAATTTTTGCCGAAGTTGCGCAAACCTGCTCTGATACCAAAGATGATGTGAATTATTGATCCGAAAATCAACAAAACACAAGGGATATGTTTAAGTCTAATTCTATACAGGAAATCCACCAAGAATTAAACAAAAACTAAGATTAATCAATTAAGAATCCACCTAATTAATCAATCCAAACGAATGTTTTAACTAAAACAAGCAAAACAGCAATTGATCGCAATCAACCAAAACTCAAGTATGCAACTTAAGAAATAAATCTGAATATTAATCTATGTATATTTATTTGTGTGTTTACAGCCCTATTTATAAGACTTAGTTTACCTAGGAAGATTAGGACAAGTCCCTAATTCAATCCTAATTAAACTAGAATTCTAACTTGCTTGAAGAGCAAGCACCTTGGCGCACAAGCATACACCAAACTGATTTATTTTGCTAACTAACTGATTTTTAAAGCAACTAAATAAATAAATAAAAATTAAAGAATTAAATAAAGATTAAAGATCCTAATGCTTGAACCAAGAAAAACCCTTTCAAGTGAAAGGTAAAAACTTGTAAGCAAAATCTAAGTAAAGAAAATTCAAGAAAGTTCAAGAAAGTGAACTAGACTCCAAGAAAAGCCACTAAGCAAACCGTGGCTTTGCTTTGATATCCAAGAAAGTGTCCATGCAATGCTTGGCTTGAATCAATGTTTAGGGACAAGTTATCTTGATGCATGATAAGCAAATCTTCGAAGTTCTCCATGCTTAGACTTGCATCACGATGACTCGACCAATAATCAGAATTGTCGGCTAAACGACATGACTGGCGTCACACCATGGAGCTTGGCGCCAAACAACAGAGCTGTCGTCTGGCGCTACACTTCATAGTGTGGCGCTACAGCTCAGACCTTGGCGCCAATATTGGAGCTTCGGTCTGGGACTATTTTCGGTATTATTAGTCAACTAGGGTTAGCCTAAAGTCGTACTAGGTCAATTTCGATTGAAAAAAAAATTAGACTTTATTGACTCAAATTAAATAATTAATTAATTAATTAGGCAAAGTTCTTTAAGTCATTAATTTATTAATTCTCAACACAAATCAACAAACGGTTAAGAGAAACATAGAATATATATGCACAACAAATAATGCACAATTAGTCAAGTAGGCACAATATGATGCAATGAGTTTGCAACCTAACCATGGCTCTAGTTCTCTAAAGTTCGGGATATGGTTTAGTCAAAGAGGGTCCATGGTTAATTGTCCAGATGCACCGCGCGGAAGCCTTACCGTGAAGGGTTGGCGCGAGTGGATGGGACACCGCAAGCTTTATAAAAAACTCGCTTCCATGGTTTGGTGAATTCAACATCTCGGATGTACCCTTTGTTGCACGGAGCGTTCAATTGGGTAGATGAAGCATGAATTCCCAGAGGGTTATGTACATATGTAGAACACATATGGGTTTCAGAAAAGTGAGAAAAAATTCAATCAGGAAGTAGGATCGAGCAAACAATACGAAAAACCGGTCGAAATTAGAACGCATATTTCTGGCTCGGTATTGGGGGAAATTGGCGCTAGCAAACAGAGATTGGCGCCAGATTTTAACTGTAGTGCCTGGCGCCAATGCTGGCGTCTGGCGCTACGGCAAAAAGTCTGGCGCCAAGCTTTGGCCCCTGACGCTACTTCCCACATGCCTCAGCAGCTTTCTGTGCCCGATAAAATCTTCCAGTTTCGCGCGATGTTATTTCAATCCTAGTTTTAAAAGATATTTCTCAAATTTCCTACGTGTAAAATCCTATGTTTTTGAATCATTACGGATGGTCTTTCCAATGAGAACCTTTTTATGCATATGACAATAATGTTAATCAAAATTACGCACATGAAATACTTAGAACTTTTCGAGTCTCATCCACTCGTTCTAAATCAATGCCGAAACAAATTCAGGAATTAAAATAGAAATCCTCCCCAGTGGAGTCGCCAAAAACTGTAGGGAATAATTTCAAGCCTTTAAAATCCCACTAGCTCGAACCCCACTGTGATCATCCACTAAAGTACGGTGGCGTCCAAAAGGGAAGAAGATAGAGCAAAAGAGTCGCCAACAAGTTTTTAAGGAACTTGTAAACCGTTCACGAGGTGAAGGTTACACCCCTTAACGATCCAAGAGATCGTCAACTCCATAAGGTCATGAACCAAATAAGGGTTCGGGGATGAAGGTACTAATCCAACCTAAAAGAGATTGAATCTGCCCTAATAATAGGCCTCTACTTTATTCTGATCGTATTCATGTGCGCTTTCTGATTAACATGCAATCATTAGATTAACCCTAAACCTGTTTATCCATGTTGGTTGAATATTAATGCACAAATAAACTATTATTGGCGATCACTTGAACTATAATCACATTAACTCTAAACAAGATTATTAATTATCTTATTAAGCGTGATTACAAGTACCAATTACCTTTAAACATGCATGAAAGATGTGATCAAGCAACAACAATAAATATAATGTGTATCAAGCAACACAATAATCAATATCAATAATTATAATCGTTATCAAAATAATAATAATAATAATAACAATAATAATTATAATATTCATAATCATAAATTATAACGATTATAATCATAATCATGTTCATGTTAATATTAAAGCATAATAATTGCAAGATCCTAGGCATGATACTAACAAGATTAATAACAAACCCTAGCATGTCACTAAGCAATAAAAATCAAATCTTTAACCCTAACATGATACTAACATGAATAAATATTATGAAGAACATAAGAAGCATCGCAGGAATCATAATAAGCATATTTGATATTAAAATTACCCTAGACATGATACTAGGAAT
Source organism: Chenopodium album (assembly GCF_948465745.1). Classification (NCBI taxonomy): domain Eukaryota; kingdom Viridiplantae; phylum Streptophyta; class Magnoliopsida; order Caryophyllales; family Amaranthaceae; genus Chenopodium; species Chenopodium album. The sequence continues at coordinate 38,835,828 of NC_137834.1, read as the reverse complement.
ATCATAATAACAATATAAACATGATTTCTACATCTTAATATCAATAAATCAATTAAAGTACTTACTTTGATGCCTTGTATCTCTTTCTAATTACAAAATACACATGTTAGTAACTTCAAGGAAAATAATAAACAAAACAATTAAATTAAATAATTGAAAGTTAGATTTGGGACCAAACCCTCAGAAATTAAACCTTTCACGTCTAGGGCGAAGGCAACTTCGAATATGGCTAGGTGTTTCTAAATCTTGCGAATGCGGAATTTTGTAAGAAAACCAAGTAAGAAAGAAAGATGAATGTTAAAGAATTAATGATTGTTGATGAAAGCTTGAGAATGAAGAGAATTGGTGAATGATAGATGTAGATGATGAATGATTGTGATTGATGTGTGAAAACGGAGTTTTTAATACGATATTTATAGAGAAAATCAGCCAAAAAAGATAATGTAACAAAACAGAGTCTGACGCACGCAAACCAAGGTTGGCGCCAGGCACCAATGGCTAGCGCCAGGCGCCAATGGCTAGCGTCTGGCGCCAAGGCCTGGGGTTGGACGCCAAGCTTGATTTCAACGCGTTTTCGAAAATCTGATAAATTTCCCGTACTGGAGGATAAAATAATATAATTTCTTCGAAAATGCTATTTGATCTTGATTAAAACTCTGAAAAGTCAACAAAGTCAACTTATCAATGCTAATCAAATTAGGAATGAAAAGAACCTTCTAGAAGATTCTAGAAGACTAAAACCATTCCTAATTGCATTAGGAATGATAAATCATATTAGGCCCTCCCCTAGATCATTGGGCCGCACATAAAGCTCAAACCGGAACCAGTTTGGTAAATTGGCCATAACTTCCTCAATATTCATCGGAATTAGGCTTATAATACATCATTGGAAAGGCCTTTGAAAGCCCCATCCAACTACACTACTATTGGACCCATATCATGGACCAACCAAACTGGATTGGCTGTTTTCTTTAAAATAAAGTTTTCAAAAACAGAAAGAAGAGAAAAGAAATAAAAACTTTCCGCAATACTAGACCTTTCCACACTTTCGTTTCATTCGACTATGATTCAACGTGAAAGTTACTCATCATTGGGTTTGGTTTTGGGGAGACACAAATGGGTGTCTACACCACGCTCGCCTAAAATCCAAGCGTCGGTCCTCTGGAACACCGAGAGTCCCGTATAGAGGGCCTGGAAACGACAACGAACCATGCCAGACCGGATAGCCTCAGAGACTCCGACGATCAAACTCCAAGGACGGAGATCGATCTATAAAACTCAACCACATGAAAAATCGTTAGAAAATGAGTAAAATAAAAAAAACGAAAAGAGAACATGTAGTTGGAATACTCACCGACGCACGAGTCACCGAAAGAATTCTTTGGCAAAAGTCGCTGGCAGAAGTAACTCGTCTCCTCTTAATCTTGACCAATCAATGGCCGATAGAGAAACTAGTAGCCCCAAGCACCCTGGGGGCTAAAAAAGGCAGGTACGAGTATCCCCAAGCCTGAAATCGAGAAAAACATAAGCCTAAAGGAAAAAACGAAAGTAATAACCGAAAAAAGCTTAAAACACGTACCTCAAGGATACGACCATGCCACGTTAGCGAGATCCGAGGCACCTCAGTAGCTGCCGCGGAATCCATGACCCGGGTCGCCTTGCCCATAGCTGTAAGCATACGTGCATACGACACCTCTGCCCAACTCAGGTCACCGACTTGCCCCAAATCGCTGAGGCAAATAAGTAACCCAATGGCGAAACGCTCTCCTCGATCACTTAAGATGGTGACGGAAAGAACGTGGGCAATGTATATCCGAGCCAGCTGCTCAGGTGTACACTGCCGGTCAAGCTCGTCAACCGATAACTCGTCGGCAAGAACCGAGTACGGACAAGATTGCGCGTACACGTGAAGGGCCAACGCAAGACGTTCCCCCACAAGGTCGCGCAATCTCTCGTCTGACCTCTTTACGAACTCTATAACTACAGGTTCGCCTCCGAAAGGAAAACCCGTAATCATAGAGAAATCGAAAGGGGTAACCGTCATATCTCCCCATGGAAAGTGGAAAGTGTTGGTGGAATCCCACCGAAACTCCAGCAATCCACGGAGGAAAGCTGACGACGCAGATTGGCTCGATAAATCCCGAAGAGCCGCCAGCTGGGAGTCAATCCCAGAAAGTGCTACCATCTACTTTTCCACCTCGGGAGAACTCCCAAAATGGGCTCGCAGGTAACCAGAGCCGTACAAACGCATGCCAGGCTCACTCTAAATAAAAAAAAAAACGGTTATGGTTTAAAAAGGAGAAGAAATAAAAGAAAACAGAAAGAAGTGAAAGAGCGGGAAACTCACGATACCGCGCCACCCTTGGATCGAAACGTGGTGGTCTGGGTCCCACTTAAGGACTCTAGGGCCCTAGTTGGGAGGAGCCTCCCAAACCACCTCCTTTTGGCGACGACGATCGGCCGCGACGTGTTGCTCCCGAACCTCCTCTCGAGGACAAGTCACCCTCTTGCGAGGGCGAACCACCTTGTCCGGACCAACGAGAACCTCCTCGACATCGAAAAACGGGCGAGTCCATGCTATGACGGATAAAATTTATTTAATTAGTTTATTTTATTTCCCAAACTAGACTAATATACGTATTCTAGACCCATTTCGGCAGCATAACGGCTACCGATGGGGCAAAACACAAGAATTGAACGCCACCTATACTTGGGGGCTACGATACCTGCAGTTAAACTCAGTAAATGGGGGCTTTTAACACCCAAAAAAGCCATCCTATACCAGTTTCAACTAAGCATTCAAGGGATTATATTCCAAAATCTCAAAGAATCAACTAATTCTAGACGAATAACAGTAATATAAACATAATTATCGTCTACCAAACAATTTTGAAGTTCGAATATGGCAGAATGAGCTAAGAGTATGTTTCACGCCATTTTTCAACAATTCAAAATTCACAAAAAAAAAATGAATTATGAAAGTTATATTAATTCCATCACTATAATATACTTCATAATCACTATAATATAACTAAAATGTGCAAGAAAGGAACAAAATCAAGGAAAAATTTGAAAAAAGAAGCAAGAACGAACTTGAACAAAGAAATGCTCATACAAGGTTCAATACTTAACCATTTTTCATAAAATTTGTTGCAAAACACTCCTTAAACATAGCATAACAACATAGAGCAAACAATTTCAAGAAAAATAAGCCGAATAAAAAACCCTCAAATTCGAAATTTGGGGTTTAACGATTCGAAAATATAATCGTTTGAATTCAGCCGAAAAGAGCAAATTTTAGCAAAAAACTTACATAAGATTATGGTAAATATGAATTGAGGACGAAATTAGCTTCCTTTAGCTTCGAAAATTGCAAAAAACCGAGCTTTTTAGAGATAGAAAGAGTCGAAAATGGCGAAGAAAGGAGAAAAGGGTGAAGTGAAAATCGCGTCTGCGATTTTTTACTTTACTGACATAAATGTTGCGCGCAACTTTAGATGTTGCGCGTGACATGCCAGCGCAACTCAAAAAGATGCGCGCGCCTGGCTAGCGCGACCTTCTAAGTTACGCGCGAATATTGGTCACTAAAAGACCGGGATTTTGATTTTGATCCATTTGATCATTTTTTGAACGATTTTTGCTTTAAATGTGTGAATAAGACATTTTAAATAACTTTGATTAAAATGAATTCAATCTTATTTAAGTTTCATGAATGGTTTTTCATTTTCAAAATTCTTTCAAATGTAGAATCATGTCTTCAACTATCGACAACAATCTTATGTTCCCAGAACTTCCCGAGAAGTTATCATTTAGCTTGAATTTGGTAAACTTCAAGGAATGGGAAGAGGAACTCCGTTTGACCCTCCGCAATTGATACCTAGAGCATATCTTGGATACGCCCATCCCGAGTTTCTACTCAAAAGGGATTATGAGCGATATGGCCCATGAGGAGTAGAGTTATGATTGCAAGAGAGTCTCTCGACTCATGGCAAACTCCATTCCGGAACAGTGGAAGAAGAAATTCTCCAACTACCTTCCGGATGTACTTCTCAACGCTCTAGAAGATGTGGTCATTTTGAGGGTAACAAAGAGCGATAACGGCAACTATGATGGACTCGTGGAAGAAGTGACTAGGTCATTGTCTAACATGAGGATCAAGCCACCGCAAGATGGATGTCTTAGCAAAGAAAGGCAAGAAGTATGGGCTAGGGTCTATAGTGCAAGACTTAGACCCGGGATGCCACTTCAAGCCCATGTGCATAAGATGACAAGGTTATTTAACCATCTGGAACTGATTGGTAAACCGGTGGAGGATGAGCAAGCGGCTCATATGCTTTTAAGCTCACTCCACTTGGGGTATGTTGTAATTAAGATGCGACTTACCAACAATCGGAACAAACTGTCCTACAAGGAAGTTGTCCAAGAGCTCTAGATAACCTATTCTTGCAAGGCGGCTACGTTTGCTCTGAGGCTCAAGAAAAAGGAGTTCAAAAACAAGGCAAAGATGCGCCGCTTCTATTGTAGTTAGAAATGCCACTACAAAAGAGAATGTAACGAGTATCTGGAAGATGAGGCAAGAGGAAAGATGGCCTCAATCTCAGGTATCATCCACACACTTTAAAATAAGCAATTTATAAGGTATTGGATATCGGAAAATTGACTCATTTTATGCTCCTATTTCCGGAACGAAATGAGCGGTGTTTTTTCAAGTGGTCATGAGTACACAAGTGGAAGAAGAAGTAAATCTTTCCAAAGAAAGCTTATAATCTCATGTATTTTGTCTAAATTCTAAAACTTTTTAAGTTTTGTCTACCATACTTTGATCTTGCGACGTTGGACGTCATTTTAAACCTTGATCACAAGACATTTTATTTAAATGTCTTGTTTTAAATTATGGAAATTACACCTTTTGTGTGTTTAGACAAAATTATTTATGATAATACCAAAAGAGTTAAGACCATAGAGTCAAACAAAACTTACTTGTGGCATTATCGTCTTGGCCACATTAACATCAAACGCATCAAGAGACTTCTACAAGAAGGTGTCCTTGACTCTTTCGATTTAGAATGGTTTGAGAACTGCGAAGGATGTTATTTGGCAAGATGATTAAGCAGCCATTCTCCAAGCTAGGAGAAAGGGCAGGAGACTTATTAGGTCTAATACACACTGATGTATGTGGACTAATGAGCTCAACCACAAGAAATGGACTCCGATATTTTATCACCTGCACAGATGACTATAGTAGATATGGTTATGTCTACCTAATGTCCCATAAATCTGAATCATTTGAAAAGTTTAAAGAATTTCAGAGTGAAGTTGAAAATCAGCTTGGCAAGAAAATCAAAGCCCTTCGATCGGATCGAGGTGGTGAATACTTGAGCCAAGAATTCGATGACCATCTGAAAGAAAAACGTATACTTTCAGAATTGACACCTCCAGGAACTCTACAATGGAACGGAGTATCCGAAAGGAGAAATCGGACCTTGTTAGACATGGTAGGATCAACAATGGGTCTTAGTGATCTTCCTATCTATTTATGGGGACACGCACTTCTAACTGCGGCACTTACACTGAACCGTGCACCATCAAAAGCTGTAGAAAAGACTCCATATGAATTATGGACAAAGAAACCTCCTAGGTTGTCTTTTCTAAAGATATGGGAATGCAAAGCATATGTCAAGAAATTGGTGAACAAAGAGTTTGTTGCTCGCGATGGTGTCTTTTTTGAGAGGGAACACCTTTCCAAAATGACAAGTGGGAGGACAATCTAACTCGACAAAGTTCGTGAGGATGAGCAACAAAATCAGAATGACAGTCAAAGTGCTCAAACATCATCTGTTGACGTAGGTCAAAATGATCAAAATGTTCAAAGTCAAACCGACAATGCAAATGCTCAATCCATTACCCTACGAAGGTCTTAGAGGCCGAGATCTCAACCTGATAGATATCTTGGTTTAGTATTATGGATGGAGATGAACCGACAACCTACAAGCAAGCTACGGCAAGGATCGACTCTTCTAAATGGCATGAGGCCATGAGATCTGAAATGGATTCCATGTTTGAAAATCAAGTCTGAGACTTGGTTAACTTACCCGAAGGTTATACACCTATCGGATGTAGGTGGATTATGGAAATGTATTCATTTACAAAGCTAGATTGGTGGCAAAAGGTTATAGACAAGTTCATGGTATTGATTATGATGAAACCTTTTCAACAGTCGCAATGCTTAAATCCGTTCGGATCCTCCTAGCGCATATTATAACTATGAAATATGGCAGATGGACGTCAAAACCGCCTTCTTAAATGGTATTTTGGAAGAAACTGTGTACATGACACAACTTGAAGGTTTTGTCGACTAAAACAATGCTGGGTAGGTTTGTAAGCTTAAGAAGTCCATTTATGGACTAAAGCAAGCTAGCTGAAGTTGGAATCAGCGATTCGATGAAGCCATCGGTAAGTTTGGTTTTATCAAGAATCTAGATGAATCTTGTGTTTACAAGAAGGTCAGTGGGTGTGACATCGTCTTCTTAGTATTATATGTTGATGACATATTGCTCATTGGAAACATCATTTTGTTGTTAGAGTCTGTAAAGGCCCGTGACAAGAGGAAAATGTATGTCGTTATCTACCCTTCCCCCAAGTCAAACTAAATTTGTAAACACCTAACCAACCTTATATGAATATAGGGCAAGTTAAGGGTCGATCCCTAGAGAATGCAATGATGAAAACTAGAGTCTAAGTCAAGCTACCTCGAAGATGGAGTTGAGATTATGGTTGGCACTATGGTAAACTAAAACAAGTCTAATCAAGTAAATCAAAGGTCTAAACACTAGGGATATGGGTTCCACATGCAAGTTCAATGATAATGCTAGTTTAGAGCTCAATCAATTAATTCAAGTATTGCAATGGACAAACAATAGTAGCAATCAAGAGAGTTCAAATGCTATCTCCCATAGGCCAATCTAGGGGTTACTATGAAAGGCAAATCAAGAAGAATCACAAGCAAACCCAATCAATTAGAGCAACTTTCAAATCAATTGTTCATGTCATTAAGAGTTGCAATGCAATCTAGATTAATCTTATAGGTTGATCACTCCTAGTCTAATCAATCACATGCAAAACTATGTCAACCAATTTAATTGCAACAAATCAATCAATCAAAGAGCATCAACTAGAAATTTCATTGATCAAACATGCTTCCCCCTTTCCCTAGCAACTAATCTACTCACTAATCATGGTGAAATTCAAGAATAAATAACTAGAAATTGCTTGATCATCATTCTATATCAAAATCTAAGAGAAATCAAAATATTCAACAATATCAAAATCAAATCCAAAGAAAAGCAAGCAACAAGCATAAATCAAATAGCAAGTAAGTAAGAGATGAAAGAAGGAAGAGATTCTCACTAATATTGATGATTGAAAATGAAGAAATCCAAACTTGATTGATCAAATGTTGAGTTACAAACCCAAAACCAAGAACTTCTCTCTAACTTCTCTCTAAATTCTCTCTCTAAAACTAAGCTAATGAAATATTATCAAAAAGTTGGTTTCAAAAAGGAATTACAATTCTATTTATAAACAAAGAAGAAACCGGCAAATCCCGCGCCCTCTCCTGATGAACCCGCGGCCGCGGAGAAATGGGTACGGAACCCTCCGCGGGCTATCTGGGCAACACCCGCGTCCGCGGTAGTATAAACCCGCGCCCGCGGCTAATCCCCTGCTCCCAAAGCTCAATCAGGGGACCGCGGTCTCTCTGAAACGGAGCGCCCTCTCCAAGTTTCCCGCGCTCGCGGAGAGCCCGCGGGGAAACCGCGGGTAGTTCCTGCCAAAATCTGGCCATTTGTGCTTCTTGAGCCCGCGCCCGCGGCTTCACTGACCCGCGCCCGCGGCCTGCTAGCAATACCTTGGAGACCTCTCCGAGGCCTCTCCAAGGCCTCTCTAAGCCCTCTCTAGCCAAATGCTTCTTCCTTGCTTGGTCATTAAGGTCCCAACTTGATTCCTTTGCAAATGTGATTCTCCAAGTACCTACACAAGCAAACAAAGAAAGGAAATAAAAGGGAAAAAGAGCCAAATAAAAGGAAGACACAAGAAAAACACGAGAACCATAAAGAAAAGAGGAGAAAGAGAAACTAAAGGAAAAAGGACCAAAAATAAGAGAAGAAAGCATGAAAAAGGGAAAGAAATGACCCTAAAAGACTACCATATGAGTGCCATAAATGACACTCATCAGCCTGGCTTTGAAAATGTTTCTCAATGAAAGACTTAAGAGACGCTCAGTACATACTAGGCATCAAGAACTATAGGGATAGATAAAAAAGGATGATTGGATTGAGTCAAAGTACTTATATTGATAAGGTACTTGCTCGATTTAGCATGGAAGGGGCCAAGAGAGGTCACCTACTAATGTCATATGGCATAACCCCGAGCAAGAAGCAGTGTCCACAGACACCTGATGAGCGGGAAAGTATGAATCTGATTCCATATGCTTCGCTTATTGGATCGTTCATGTATGCCATGATATGTACTAGGCCAGATGTATCGTATGCCTTGAGTGCTACGAGCCGTTACAAATCAAATCCAGGAGAGGCCCATTGGAGTACGACCAAGAATATCCTAAAGTACCTGAAAAGGAACAAGGATAAATATCTGGTGTATAGTGGTTTAGAGGAATTAGTTGTTGAAGGTTATACCGACGCAAGCTTCCAGATAGACATAGACGATTTCAAATCGCAATCTGGATATGTGTTCTGTCTAAATGGATGAGCGTTCAGTTGGAAGAGTGTTAAGAAGAGTACAACTACAGATTCTAAAACTGAAGTCGAGTAATTAGCAGCTGCCTAAGCGGCTAAGGAGGCTATTTGGATTCGTAAGTTCACTGGTGAACTTGATGTTGTACCCTCCATAAAGGGTATAATAGCCCTCTATTGTGACAATAATGGAGCTATTGCTAAGGCCAGAGAGCCAAGGGAACATCAGAAAGTCAAACATGTTAAACGGCGGTTTCACATGATTCGAGAATGGAAATTAGAAGGTGAAATCAGAATTTACAAAGTTGGAACGGATGACAATGTAGCTGATCCACTTACTAAACCTTTGCCTCAAGTGAAACACAATAAGCACGTTGAGGCAATGGGAATCAGGCATGTAGGAGACTGGCATTGATTTCCTTGTTTAGTGTTTTAGTTAAATTTTGAACATTTAATGTAAGACACTAAGAAAAATCATTCAAGTTTTGGAGTAATATAAATTTCATGCAATATTTTATTACTCCGTTTGCTATTTAATTGTGGTTTAGGATTAAATAATGAGTCCATTCGATTCTTGGAAAATTCAAAATAGGGTATCAAGACCAGTCTTGGTAAGGAGACACCTATTAAGTGAAAATTGAATATCATTATCGAAAATTATCCCTAATCGAGGTCATTTAAACGATGGACGATTAATGACCAATTGAGATTAGTGTGTAGCCTGATTTATAGCACTATTTCTTGTGCTACGAGGACATGATTGTCATAAATCATTTGCACAGGTATTGGTTTAGAACCATACTGGATCGACCTATGAGAATACTTTAAGAGATTAAAAATCGTCATAAGTATACTTCTCATTATGGCTATCGGAACCTATTTCCTTGACCATGAGTATTGTGAGTTCTCTTGTTTGAGTACTAGTCCGCTTTGATGTTGTCAAACGTCTGCCGTAATAGGGGATTATAACGGCAACACTCGGGCGGCTAGGTCCTCTCAGTAAGAGGAGCTACATTACAAGACTGGGAATGTCCCCCTACTAAAATAGGAAAGAAGTCTTTGTTGTATACAAGGCCTCTCGTAGAGCGAAACTGTAAAAATGCATGGCCGTGCTCGGATGGATTTTAGAAATCATTTGTTTATTGACATTCGGACTCAGAATCGAGAAAAACTTCTGGACGTAATAAGGATGACGAAATAATCTTACCTTATAGTTCATGAAGAGAAATGAAGAGACATAGGAAAGGAGCTATACACTAATTCTCACTTGTCCGAAAGGACAAGTGGGAGATTGAAAGAAATGGTGTCCTACGAACAAGTGTATTATTCTGATAGCGGGTTAAGAATTAGTAGAAAGCTAATATAATCAGTAAGGTCAAGTGATCGGAATGCCTAGGTAGAGGCCGCTTCCGATCAGTAATATTAATGTATAATTAATATTACAGCTTAATCTTGACTGAACCCTTCGGGTCACACCCAAGTAAATATACGAACCGAATCGACGAATTAATTCGGAAGAAATTAATTCGTCACCCGAGTGTTAAATATTTAAACGTCGGAAATTCGATCTTAGAACGTTGAAACCGAGCGTCGGAAGTCGAGTAAAAAAAATAGTAAAAGACGAGATGACAATATTAGTAATAAATACAAAATGACTAAAATACTCCTAGCATTGGAATCCCGAGTGCTAGGGGATTAGGCTTGCTAGCGAGCCACAACCAGCAGCCCGCAAGCATTGCGTGGCTTGCTGGCGCGCTACTGCTAGCAGCCCGCAAATGTGCGTGGCTTGCTAGCAACGCCCATCGGCAGCATCAACCCGCATATATGTGCATGGGCGTGCTGGGCCGAGAAGGCTGCAACTAGCAGCCCGCGTGTGAAGGGAGTGTGTTTGTGTGAGGACAAGTGGCACAAGGAGAGGAAGGAGTGTGGAGCAAGTATGGTCCCCTCCTCTCCATGTGGTCCTCACTTCTCTTTACATACAACCAGGACAGTTGTTGATTTATTACTTGCTTGCCTATTTAATTTATTTTAGCTTTAAATTAAATTGTGGAATGTCATGATCCCACATTGATGGGATTGAAATTCTCACTCCCACTTTGCCCTATAAATACCCATGATGGGTTTTGGAGAAAAGTGCTTGAGTGGGAGTTAAAAAGAGCATTTCATTTTGGCAAAAACTCTTAAACTCCATTAACACTTGGGTTTTGGCCGGACCTTGCTAACTCCAAGGTAGCGGATCTAAAAAGTCGGTGTTCGTCCTTTGTGGGTGGATACCGTTGGAGGCTCGGTATTTTCAGAGCTAAAGCTTTCAAGTAAGAGCCCTTTTGTTTGGGCGAAGCACGCGTCAAAGGTAAATTCCGATTTTATCCTTTTATGTTTATTTGTTATGCTTCATGGTTTTATTAATTGCGAGTGGTTCTTTGGGTCGGGGTTGTTTTCGCGGTAAGTTGGACTTACCAAACCCCAACAAATTATGTGCGCGTCAAAATATGGCTTCAATTTCCTTGCCATTGTGACCACTGCGAAGGCCAACTTCTCAACCAATGGGTACCTTTGCTCTTCCTCAGTTAGCACGTGGCCCACAAAGTATATTGGTCTTTGCTACTTTTGTCTTTCTACCAGGTGAACGGCTGCGATTGTCTTGATTGACACATAAATGTACAACTACAACTTTTCCTTTAGCTCTGGGCTAATCATTGTTGGGAGCTTAGTCAGATTCTCCTTTATACCCTCGAAAGCCTCCTTTTCTGCTGTCCCCCACTTAAATTCTCAGTTCCCCTTCAACAGCTGATAGAACGACAAAGCTTTGTCAGCTGACTTGCTGATGCACCTCGTCAGCGCGGCCATCCTACATGTTTGCTGCATGATGTCTTTGATGCACTTGCTCAAGTAGGCTTAGGACTGCCTTAACCTTCTCCGGATTTGCGTCTATCCCTCTCTCGCTGATCTGGAAGCCTAAGAATTTTCCTGAGCTCACCCCGAAGACACATTTCTTCGGGTTGAGTTTGATATTGTACTTGTTCAGGGTGGCGAATATTTCTTCCAAATTCATAATATGTCCTGTCTTCATGACGCTTTTTACAATTGAGTCGTCCACTTATACCTCAACATTTCTACCCTTCTGGTGCATGAACACTCTGTCCATTGACTTTTGAAAAGTTGCTCCAACATTCTTCAACCCGAAGGGCATAGCTATGTAATTGTACACTCCCCCTTCGCTGATGAATGCAGTTTTCTGCCTATCTGGGTTGTGCAGACTGATTTGAGGGTATCCTGAGAAGGCATCCATGAAGCTCAGCATGGCATGTCCATTGGTTGAGTCTACAAGCTGATCTATTCACGGCAACGGGTAGCAGTCCTTTGGGTTGGCTTTGTTGAGGTCAGCTAAATCAACACACATCCTCCACTAGCCATTTTCCTTTTTACCATGACCACGTTGGCTAACAATTCCGGATAATCACAAGGCTCAATAAATCCAGCTTCTAGGAGTTTTTCCACTTCTTCTTGGATGGCCTGATTTTTTTCCGTGGAGAAGCTACATTTCTTCTGTCGTACTGGCTTAATATCTTCCCTCACATTCAGCTTGTGGACCATGACTGCAAGATCAATTGCAGGCATCTCATCTGCTGAAAACGCAAAAATGTCCTTGTTCTTTCTCAGCAGTTCTATGAGGTGTACCCCCACTCCTAGATCAATATCCTTTCCGACTTTCACTGTCCTCGAAGGATCTCCTTCTGTGAACTCAAATGTAACGTGCTCCCTGTTGGGAAGTGGCCTAGCCATTTCCTCCTTTGCAGGCTCAAAATTTTCCATAGCCAGCTTTTGTTTCTCCTTTTCCCCGTGGTATTCTTCACGCTTCCTTTTTCTTCACTTTCTCTCAGGTTTCTCAATGAACTTTTGCTTTGAGGTCGGCTGTTGCCTGATCCTGGCGGGCTGTTGTAGAGTAGTTATGTAACATTGTTGAGCCGTCTTTTGGCTTCCCCTGAGCTTTGTCGACCGCCTTTCATTAGTTGTGTAGGCCATGGCAAGGTGGTAGGTGGAAACCACTCCGCCGATCTTGTGAATCAGCGGCCTTCCCATGAACACATTATATGGTGAAGGAGAGTCTATCAACAGGAACTCTGCCCGAAAATCGCGTCTTTTTGACCTTTCTCCTACTCAAACTGAAAGCTTAATTATACACTCTAGGGTCAATCCGGACCCATTAAACCCAGTGACTTCGTAACTCACCCTTTTTAGATCTTTCCTGTCTAGCTTTAGTTCCTTGAACGCGTTGATGTATATGATGTTGGCTGAGGTGCCCCCGTCTATCGGTAATCGATCCACTTCCCAATTTGCTATTTACATCGTCTTCACCAGCGGGTCATCATGAGGATAGATTATGCCTTTCTGGTCGTATTCATCAAACATAGCTCGCGGCTGTAGGGGAAGAGGTGGCCATCTGCGCTTCTCATTATAATTTATCAGATGTATCATTGCCCGTAGGTCTGCCCGTGCTTTGTTCAATGTTCCCCCGTGCATTGGTCCTCAACTGATCACATACACTATGCCCTCTGGCCTACTGTCTCTATCCCTGTCTTCAGTGGGACCCCTGTGACCTCCTTTGCGGTCCCGACCTGTTCTATCTTCGTCCCTTCTTCTGGAGGATCAGCGTGCTGCTTGAACTGATTTAGGTACCCTCTCCTAATGTTATCCTTCAAATGTGTGCACTCATCACTGGTGTGGCCATGGTCCCTATGGAAGTCACACCATTTGTTGGGATCACGGTTCCTAATAACCATCCTTGGGGGTCGCTGCCACATATCATCAGCTTTGTTCACGCTGAAGATGTGACACCTCGAGTGGGTCAGTGGGGTATATTGATCAAACCTTCTAGGTCTTCCTTCTCTCTTCAGGTCTGACCTTCTGACCCCCACAGCTTTGTCCGCTTCTCTACGGCTTTGCTCAGCTCTGCTTGGCTGGTCAGCCCTGGCTGCGTTTGCTACCTAGGTGACTTCTGCCACTTAACTGAGTCGCTTGGCCCCTTCCTGCTCAGCATTGCTCTGTAAGTTTCACTCGTGCGCTTTACCCAGCGCTTCAACTAGCGTCTTGAGGCTCTTATGCCCCATATACGCTCTGAACGTTGAGCCCGTTAGCAAATCGCTCTGCATTGCTAGCAGCGCTACCTCCTGGCTCATATTTGGAATGGTTGTTGCCTCCTTTTTTAATCTGGTGATGAACTCCCTCAAGGGCTCATCCTTCCCCTAAACTACTGACATCAACTTAGTTGTTATCTTAGTTCGATCTACCAGGGTTATGAAATGCTCCATGAACATCCTTTTCATCTGATTATACGAGTATACAGAATCTTTTGGGATGGCTCCATGTCATTCCGCAGCCAGCCCTTCAAGGGTTGGGGAGAACGCTTTGCACCAGCCTGAATCTGTCATGGTATAAAGCACCATGTGATTCTCAAAAGCTGATATATGGCTATTAGGCGTTGTAGTTCCGTTGTATCTACAGCTCGGCATCTTTATCTTATCCATCGGTTCCTCCAGAATCTGCCTACAAAATAGGGAATCATCTGGAATAACCTGGATCCGCGCTCACTTTTCCCTATCCGGGCTGGGTCCCCGCTCCGAGGCTGGTGACCTGCTGCGGGGAACTTGCCTCTCCGGGCTGACCCCAGCCTGAGTTATTTCCTCCATACTCCATCCTCGGTTCAGACTGCGAGCTTCCAACTCCAGTACTTTCTTCCTCAGCTGGACGAGCTTCTTCTGCTTAGGGGTGAGGGTTGTGGGTGTTGGCTTCTTTACCGCCGGTTCAGCAGTTGCTACTGCTGGTGATGAGCTCGCTCCCTTACCAAAGTTGGCAAGGACTGCCGTTATTGCTGCTAGTTGTTCCTTATTGCAATTAGAGAGGTTCTGCATGATGGCTGGCATGTTCACGGGCTGTGGCTTTTGGGCTATGGGTGCTGAAACAATAGGTTCATTGTTTGCTCCTATCAACGGGATATCGTATTTGAAAATGGAACTGGATCCTAACGGATCGACTGGTTTCGACGCCGCTTTAGCTGCAGCTGACGTCGATCCGATGGGGTTGGATTTTTGTGAGATAGTTGATTTGGGTTTTTCGGTAGATCTTTTGGGATCGTTAGTTGTTGCTAGTGTTTTTTGTGGTGTTTGATTGGTGTCGTTGGCTTTGGGTATGGGTGTTTTTACGGCTTCCTCCCCGGCCATGGTAGTTTGTCAACTAGTCCCTAACTCAGTTGGTGAACCTCAGGTTAGATGATCCTTCCCCGACTTCTAGCGCCAATTGTTCCAGGTGTGGATCCAAGGGTTTTGCTGGGTGAACTGGGCCTCGTTGACTACCTACACAAGGCAACACATGTAAACTGCCTTCAGGGGTGCCTTGAGGAACCCCCCTCCGATGCTTAAGTTAGAGAGTGTTTAGAGAGAGAAAGTGTACTTAAATAGATGTAAAGAGTGTAATAACTTATGTATCTAACCTCTTTTCCGTTGTACTTTGCCCTTTATTTATAGGTGTACGATCTCCTTCGTGGAGAGTTTATCATAGTCAGCTCTGCGAGCTGACTCCATCGGGCAGGTGAGCCCTTCATAGTTGGTCACTCGGCAATGAGCGCGCACCCCGAGGAGCTGGGAGATAGTTCAGCGGGAGCTATCCTATACGGTAGTACTTGTTTAAGTTATCTACATTCCAAGTTCCAGGTAGCTGCTTGTTGTCTGGTGTTTCCAGGCGGTAGGTTCCGCCTCTTACATCTTCATAGATTCGGTAGGGACCTTCTAAATTTGGGGTTAGTTTCCCTTGCTCATTCGCCATACCGACTGCCTCCATTTTCCGTAGCACAAAGTCCCCAACTTTCAAAGGGCACTTGTGTACTATTTTTTTTATGCCTGAGTCATTCTCAGGCGGTATATCTCATGGCGCAAGGCACCATTGCCCCTACGCTCTGGGAGTGAGTCCAATGCCAGCCGCATGGCCTCCCAGTCAACATTTTTGTCACACAACATGATTCGAAGAGTCGGCTCATAGTGCTCAATGGGCAAGTAGGCCTCTGCTCCATACCCAATGAGAAATGGGGTTTCTCTAGTGGCCCCTTTTGCTATTGTTTTGATGGCCCAAAGGAGGTGTAGTAATTCATCCGCCCATAGGCTGCCAGCTCTTCCAATTTTCTGCTTTATGCCTTATGAGCTTAACTTGTTGAAATCTTAGACCTGGTCGTTTGCTTGGGGTCGGCCGACTGATGCGAAATAACTTGAGATCCCTTGATCTCCCAACCAAGACATAAGTTGAGGCGTCTCAAACTGAGGACCATTGTCCAAAACTGTGGACATAGGCACCCTGAAACGGGTGATGATATTCTTCCAAATGAAAGAGATGACGTCCTTTGTCTTGATGTTTTTGACCGCCTCTGCCTCTACCCATTTGGTAAATTAATCCACAGCCATTAGGATGTAGCGCTTGCCACATGCAGCAGCTGTATACGGTCCCAGAATGTCCATTCCCCATTTGGCAAATGGTACTATACTGTGGATTGCCATCATGTCAGTGGTCGGGCGATGGATTAGCTTGCCAAATTTTTGAACCATCTCCATAGCATTCGACTTAAGGGTTGGCCAGAAGTAGTGTCGCCTGGCCCTAATAACCAAGGATATGCCGCCTATATGAGAGGCGTAATATCCCGCATGCAATTCTTTGAGAACTTCTTTCCCCTTTTCTAGGGTAACACACTTCAATAGAGGGTTCAAGAAACCTGCTTTGAAGAGCTCTCCTTGTCTCATCTTGAAAGTTGCAGCTCGCTTTTACAGCAAGGCCGCCTCCTGGGTGAATCAAGAAGCGTGCAATCTGTAAGATATGCCCGGATGCTATCCATCCAGGTAGAGCTTCAGTCAAGTATTCCGATGGTTTCTTCATCATATATACTTCTTTTTTCCATAACTTCCTAGAAAACTGACCGAGGCGTATCACAGGAGGCGGAGGATGCCAATTTTGATAGAGCATCCGCTTTGTTGTTTTCAGACCTGGGCACTTGACTTAGGTGAAAGTCTTCAAGTGTCCTACCTTCAGCTTTGACCGCCTGCAAGTATTTGATCATAGCCGGATGGTGGCTTCATAGTCACCATGGTATTAGCTTACAACCAATTAGGAGTCAGAGCAGACCTCAATCTTAGTTGCCCTTGCTGCCTTGCACATACAGATGCCGGATAGCAGGGCTTCATACTCGGCCTCATTATTTAAGGACTTGAACTTAAATCGTAGTCCATATTCATATTTTTCCCCATTAGGGGACTGACATATTACGCCTGCACCACAACCATAAATAGTGGAACTCCCGTCCACATACACTTTTCAAACATGTTCAATATTATCTGGCTCAGCCGGCTTTGTCATTTCGAGAATAAAGTCGGCGAATGGTTGCTCCTTTATTGCCTTCCTTGGTTCGAAAATGATTTCCACTCCCTATAACTCAATAGCCCATTTGAGAATTCGGCCATAGGATTTCAGAGTCGTCATTGGCCGCTTGATCGGTTTTTCAGTGTAGACCATAACAGGATGTGCCAAGAAGTAAGGCTTTAACTTCTTAACAGCCATGTAAAGAGCGAGGAAAATTTTTTCGACTATGGGGTAACAAAGCTCTACGTTCCTATGAACATGGATAATGAATTAGACCGGGAGCTAGATGCCGTCTCTTTCAGCTAAGAGAACAGCGCAAAGAGCATGATATGAGACAGCCAGATATATAGAGCATCTCTTTGGGCAGAGGGCTAACCAGCCTTGGCAAAGAGTGCAGATGTGCTTTTAGCTTTTGAAAGGACGCCTCAGCATCATCCCCCCATTCAAATCTAATCTTCTTCCTGATCGCCTAGAAGAAGTATAGGCACTTGTCGCCTGACCGACTGAGGAATCTCCCCAGAGCCACCAGGCAACCTGTTAGCTTTTAAACTTCCTTGATAATGCGGGGCAACTGCATATCGATTGCCGCTTGTATATTTCCAGGGTTGGATTCTATCCCCCTTTGGTCAATCAGGAATCCGAGAAACTTCCCAGACTCAACCCCAAAGACACACTTATTTAGATTAAGCGTGACCTTGTGCCGCCTAAGTGTGGCAAATGTTTCTCGGAGATCTACAAGGTGATCCACCTACTACTTGGATTTAACTATCATGTCATCAATATACGCCTCTACATTCCTCGTAATTTGATTAATGAAGACTTTATTAATCATTCGTTAGAAAGTAGCAGGCGCATTCTTCAATCCAAACGACATCACAGTACAACAGAATAAGCCCTGATTAGTGCCGTCTTTTATCTATCTTTTTTCAACAGGGGAATCTAATGAAAACCTGAGTAAGCATCCATGAAGCTCATTAGGGCATGTCCGGCTGTAGAATTGACCAAATTGTCGATCTTCGGAAGTGGGTAAATATCCTTTGGACATGCTCTATTTAAGTCAGTGTAATCAATGCACATGCGCCAGATACCATTCAGCTTCTTTACAAGCACAACGTTTGCAACCTAGTCATGGAAGTTACAAGGCCGAATGAACCCATCACTAGGTGAAAAAAGGCATTTGGCAGCGGTTCAAACCCGGTCTAAGGCACCGGTTTGAACCGCTGCCTATGTGAGGGGTGCCAATTAACCCCCTTTTTTACTTCGGCGGCTGCCGCCTGACTTCTCTCCTAGCCGTGGTTTCGTTTCTTTTGCCGAATAGGCTTCTTTTTTGGATCCACAACGAGTTTATGGACAACAAGATCCGGGGTGATGCCTGTCATCTCTTCCACTTCAAAGGCAAAAATGTCTTTGAATTCTTTCAACAGTTGTGACAAGGGAATAAACGCGTCGTCAATTGTCTATCCCTAGATCAAATACAATTTATACAACCTAAACAAACCTAATACGAGTATAAGGCAAGCATAGGGGTCGAACCACAAAGAACGAATAAACACCACCAAATGTTATCGATATGTTATCGATAATTAAGCTACTCCGGAATAGGAGTTAAATAAACTAATGTCTAAAGATGCTAAAACAAGAAATAAAACATTAAGAGAAATGGTTTAGGTATAGCATTCACTTGAACATAAACAAAGGCATAGAAATTGAATTAATTATGAACTAAACATGCTCGAATATCGAAGTAAAGGGTCCAATCTAGCCGCCTTCCGGGGTCAATTGGCTTCTCCTAACATAGCCTCTATGTTTCCACATTAGAACCATAAACTAGGAGGTACTATTAAATAACAATCGATAGTAATGAACCTTAACTAAGTCAACTTCCGTTTCTTGTTAGCAAAGATTCACCTTTAATCAACCAACAATGTGCACTTGCAAGAAGATTAAAGAATATCAAGCAAATAAAGACTTTAATCACAAATAAATCAATTCTAAACCCTAGAACATGCTCAAGATCCTACTACACCACAACCATCCCCTTAATGGGGAAATTACTCACTAATCATGCTAATAACAAGATTAATTAACAAATAATCAAGAATGAACATGATTAACAAGCAATACCAACAACTAAAATAATAATCAAAATAAAGCAAATAAAAAAAGAGGAGAGAGAGTTAGAGATTCTCATTGATTGAAGATGAAAGTCTATAGAAAAGATGATCAATGTCTTCTTCAATATCCAAGTTCATCAATGGTGAAACCCTCACTTTATCTCTCTAAACTACCCTAATTCTAACCTAAACCTAGAAAGAGAAGCTCTCCTAAAACTAATTAGAGAGTAGAATAGTTGGTAATTGTATCCTCCCCTATTTACCCCAAAAATGGGTATTTATACTAAGCTAAGAATACTAAGTAAGTAAAAGAATAGAAAGTAAAAAGGAAAAATAAAATAAGAAAACTAAATATAAAAATAAAAGAAATATATAAGAAAAAGGGAAAAGAAAACAAAGAAATAAAAATAAAAGAAAAAGAAAAGAAAATAAAATAAACCCACAAATCCCCAACAAAAACATCAGATTTTTTTCTTCTTCTTCGATTCTTTGGCTGCTTCTGTGCTTCAATGTTTCATCATGACCGCCTCACCATCATCAATGACTCAAATCACCCATCAAAACACCATCATCACCGACATGTTCATTAACCAACAATTAATCACACCCGTTGGATTTTGAAATGCTTATGGAATCACGAGAAAATCACGTGATTTTTAATGACCCATAGGAGCGGCCGCGGCTATGCATCTCCTCAGCATATACCGAAAGTTGGATAAGAGGTGGAAGGACAGGGCCGCTCTCGCGACAGAAGAAGACGCGCCCGCGGCGGCCTAGGTAGCTGCAATTGCGAATTTGGGCCAATTGATTGCGGCGGCTGCTGCTCTGAGTTGCGGTGGTGCGTGGATTGGTGGGTGATAGTGGAGGTTGGTGCGGTTAATTGGTGATGCGACTGCTGTTGTGAAATGGTGGTGTTTGGTGGTAGATTGGAGGTTGGTGTGGTTAATTGGTGATGCGGCTGCTGTTGTGAAATGGTGGTGTTTGGTGGTAGGTTGGAGGTGGTGGTTGCTGAAATTAAGGGGTTGTTCTGGTGTTGTTGTGCGGTGGTGAAATGTGGGTTTGCGCAGCTGCCAATTTGGGGTGCTGAAGGTGGCATGGCTGGTGTGGGTTTTGGTGGACGGTGGTGCAGGTGGTTGTTACGGGGGTGATTGGTGGTGTGGTGATGGAGAAGGGGATTGTGATGGTGGCTGTTACGGGGTTGTTGTTGCGGGTTGTTGTGGTTGATAGGTGTTGAAATAGAGGTGAGGGATTTTGGGGATGCGTGGCTGTGAGTGAATGTGGAGTTGTGTTTGTTGTTGTTGTTGTTGGTGTTGATGTTGTTAAGGAAAGCAGGGGAGTTGCGTGGCTGGTTTGGTTGGTTTATGTGGTGGTAGGTTGGTGCTAGGGGAGTTGGTTGTAGGTTGATGAAATTGGTGGGTGATGGTGGTGAAGTGGCTATGACTTGGTGATTGAGAATGGTGGCAATTGAAAAGCCTTGACTTGGACCTTGAACTCGAGCCTACACACAAACTTAGCAATCACCGATTGTCGTCCACACATTAACAGTTTGCTCTTGCCGGTTGTGGTCCACAGGAATATCAATAGCAAAAGAAGGCGTCCCCACATTAACAATTTGCTCTGGCCGATTGTCGTCCACTGGAATATTAATGTGCTCTCCAGTCAGCTGGGGACAGAGGTCATCTGACCGTTTCCCAATCTGTGATTGCTATTGCTTTTCTCTTTTCACCACCACCAGCTGATCAGTTTTTTGCTTCTTGGTGGCTGGTGGGGTCGGATGGTCATCCTTGATTGCATCAAGGTCTATTGTCTCTATGTCCTGTCTGGTTGTAGCTGCCGCGGGTTTGACGTCCAAGAGGCAACACTCTCGAGCCATCTTTTGTCCCCGTTCAGGGAGCAAACAGTTCCTTCATTCGTCTCATACTTGACCAGTATGAGGGAAGGGATAATGACAGCCTTGCACTCGTTGAGAGTGGGTCGGCCAAGAATGAGATTTTAGGCGATCAGCTCTTCAACCACCAGAAACCGGATGGTCATGTGCCGACCGCTTCCTTTCTCTCCCAGGCGGACAGGTAGATCAATTCGTCCGACTGTGTGCACAACTCCTCTCTCAAACCCAACAAGGGGATGGGAGACATCCATCATACTATCCAGACGGTATTTGAGGTTGGAAGACATTTGCTGCTGATGATGTCTAAGGAGCTTCATGTGTTGATTAATATGCGACTAACCTTTGGTTGGCCACTTTTCATTATATTACCACAGGGTCATCATGCGGCCGATGGACTTTGCCTCAGTCCTTTTTGGTGGTGATGATGACTTTTGAAAAGGTAGATGTGCTAGTCGTTTGTCCCTCTTCAACAGAATGGACCATCTTTCCAAGATGGTCCTTGGTGCCCCGCATGGTCGGGCCACCCTCGGCGAATCCGCCTGCTATTGTGTAGACGGCTCCTCATCGGTTTCGGAACTACCAGCAGGCTGGGGAGTCTTTTTGCTAGACTACCCCGGATTCGCCTTGGAAGTCACTTCGGACTTCACGTAGGATTTCAGCGCTCCTTTGTCAGCCAGACGGTCAAGCGTCCTCTTAAGGCAAAAGCAGTCGTTGGTGTCATGGCCGACATACTAATGGTAATGGGAGTGTTTGTTTTTGTTCCGATTTTCAGCGGAACCTTTCATAGGAGTCTGCTTCTCCAGATTCAGCCGATCCTTTATCTCCATGAGGATAGAATAGCCGTCCTTGTGGAACTCGTACCTTGGAACGTACGACTTCCACTTTTTTCTTCTTCTGGGCCGGCTGATTGGAGTTATCAACCGCCCAGATATTTTTTTTTTCTTTTTGCTCTCTTCTACTTTTAAAGATAGCTGAACAGGCCGACTCTCCTTTTGTCGGTTAGACTTCTTTGAGTCCGACTGCTTATTTGAGGAGCAGAGCTCGGTCTCCTGTATGTAGGGTTCCGCTTTCATCAAGGCTCCTTGGAGGGTGATAATTTTCTTGTGGACGAGTTTGAACTTGAAAGTTGACCCGCCCTTTAGACCTTTGAAAAAGTCTATAAGCCACTTTGTCAAACAGTCCTTGGATCTGGATTCTCAACAAATTGAACCGCCTAACGTATGATCGCAGCCCTTCTCTATCCCCCTGCAGCACATGGCCTTGATCAAGGCTCGTTTTCTTTGCTGAAATGTTCATAGACAAGTTAGAAGCAAATAAGGATGCGAGCGTCTTGAAGCTATTGATGCAACCAACCAGCAGATTGCCAGAACCACTATTGGGCTATGCCCTTTAGGGTGGCTGGAAAGCAACAACACCATGCGGCATCATCCTACCCCTATAGGTACATGAGGTGGGTGTATGCAAGAAGGTTGTCTTTTGGGTTAGCGTTACCATCATAGGTACCAACCAACACATTTTTAACCTAGGCCGGTTGTTCGGCCTCGGGTATTTCCCCGGAGAAGACAAAGAGTTGTTCCCTAAGGTTTTGTAGCCGAAGCTATCAATCCATAGGCTGGTAGTTATATGCCGCCTGTCCTCCGAAGTAGGCAGGCTGGATGTAGGGAAAAGCAGGCGGCCTGTATAATGGTTGTGCCATATATTGTGCCGAGTTGATTACATGGGGTCCCGACTGGAGAAGGGGGCCGCTTGACGGGGTCCAACGTACAGATTGAGAATTCCTCACTGAGGTATTCTGAAAGCTATCATGATAAGTCGACGTGGATGCCGACTCTGACAGCTGCTGGGTCTTCTTTTCCTCGATGTACTATCGAGCATCAAAGAATGTTTTCTTCCTACAATCCGGCTGTACATGCTGGATGGCTTTTCTGGTCACTGTTTCTAGGAAACAGACTCTTGAGAGGTCGATCTGGGGTCAAGCCTTATCGTGTGGAGCAGGGTGAGGAGTTGGCTGACGGTCCCTGACCGACTACTACTTTCCAAGCTAAGCTTGTATCTTGGCCGACTGTTCCTTTCTAGCAGCAGTCGATTATATTGCTTGGTGATCAAATCTTAAATTTCACCCTTGAAATTGCTCATGAATTTCATGAGCTTATCTCAGGTGACTGGGGCTGATCTTGCCGCCTAGGATGGATCAGCCGGGTGCCTTGAGGGCTTACTTGGATGTCCAGGGGGCCTGCTTGGACCCGCCTAGTAAGCATTGCGCTCCATCTTGTCTTTATGACGTATGAACTTAGAGATGAGGGGCCCATCATGGGCCACATAGGTTTCGATGTCTCCATCGTCACCAAAATCATGGTCCGACTGGACCAACACCTCTTCCGGAGGCCAATTGGTCTCTAGAGGCTGCACATGTTGATCTTGTAAAGCCATCTTACAGGTACTCTCCCCACAGACGATGCCAAATATTTAGGGTGTTTTTATGTCCCTTGGCAGAGTTATAACTCGAAGACTGGATTCGACAAGGACGCCTGTACCTGCAAAACAAACGGAGCTCTGAATGGTCAGAGGTCCACCTCCTAAGTTTAAGTTAGTACGAAATTAGAGTAAAACGTGCGGAAAGTAAGTTTATGCTCGGATTTTGAGCTTAGTTGTTCTCTATTTTAGAAAGAAATAAATTCCTTAATGATTAAGACGTAAAGTTCTAGGTGTGAAAGTTTCAAGATCCCCCAATAATAAGGAGAATTTCCCTATTTATAGGGTCTTAGGAAAACGTGTCCTACCCCTAGGGTTTGATGACCTAGGGATTAGGGTAGCGCCGTTTTGCGAAGCCCCTTGGGACTTGGGCCTTGAAGGCCGCCATTCCCAGGGGGCAAATATGAGTGACACGTGTCATAGATCTAGGGAGTCCATTTGGACGTCTCTCGAAATGACACGTGTCATTCTCTTACTAGTCCACTTGGGGGTATTAAATACCTTAAATCAAGTATCATAGTATAAATCAAGTGGTACTAAATTGTTGGGGTTTTGTGAGTCCCACTCACCGCGGAAAAAACCTGAGCCAAGGATCACGCTCGCAATGAATAATATCACTAATGTATAGATAAACATAAAAGGGCAAAATAGGAAATTTACCTTTGTCGCATGCTTCGCCCCACAAATTGGGCTCTTACTTGAGAAGCTTAGCCCCGAAAATTGATATGTCCATTTTATATAGTGTTTTACCCCCATCCCTTGGTCGTTATTAGTAGTGTTTTTGGCTCTTTCGGGCCACTTTTATTACTAATTTGTGTGTTCTAGTGTTTCCGTAGTTTTAGTTGTATTTTACAGGAAATTGCACTCTTGGAGCATTTTCCTGGGCTTTATGGATTAACTACGGAAGCTAGAAGGACGCGACCACTTTTGGAGCCCAGGATCGGTGAGAGCCGGTGATTAAGGGCTCGGTATTTGGGATCCCGAGGCATTTGGACCAAGTATTCAAGACCCGAGAGGAAATCCGGATTGGGCCGAGAAATCTAGCCCAATCGAAGTCCAAGCCTCAAAGGGGAGCAAAGACCCGATCGGGCAACCTCTAGCACGATCGGGCGCGGCAAACCATAGTGCTATGCATGCTAAGGCGCGCCCGATCGTGCGAGCATCTAGCACGATCGGGCGATGCTGCTTGGGAAGAACGCGAAGAAAAAGGCGCGCCCGATCTGGCGGCCCTTCGCCCCGATCGGGCGCGCGTTTTTAGAAGACCTGATTAAGTTTAGTTTTAATTCTTGTTTTAGAAAACGTTTAAATACGATTTTGTATGGAATTTTCAGAGGATCTTTTTTTTCTTAGACTTTCTCTCTCTACTTAGGATCTTTTCTCTCTCTTAACTCTTCTCTCAACTCTTGTTCTTGATTATTTCCATTAATACAGATTAGTTTGGTAACGATTTCTCTTCTCTTAATCTTATTTCCCTTCATCATGACTTATTTTATTGCTTTGATTTGTTTAGTTTTTAATATGTGTGAGTAGTTCTATTTCTAGGGTTTATGGGGATCCATAAATAATATGAAGGGGTAATTTACTGTTGTTAATTATCAATGCTAGATTAATTTCCTGTTGATTGATTTAATGCTCTGTGACTACATTAGGCCTATCTTTTATGCATGAGTTTTACAATATTGATTCAAGATTCGAGAGATGAGAATTGATGTTTAGGTCTAGTTTCAATAGGCAGGTTAATTAATAAATGGTTAAGTCGAGATTCGAGAGATGAGATTTAATACCGGTAGATTAATTCTGTGACTGTAATACATAGCGAAAGCCCTTTACAATCTGGTTAATTGATGCATTGATGGTTGACTATTATTGATTATTGGTATTGCATGATAATTTCTTATTGAATTGTTTTAACGTTTTACAATTGCGGCTTGTAAAAGTATAGCAATATTGAATTGATGAATCGAGCAGATTTTAATTTGATATTAAATGCTATTTTCAATAAGAACTTAGATCTAGTAAATTGCGAGAGCCTATTAGATCTATGTTGATTAATAAATTGCGAGAGCCTGTTAATCGTGTTATTTATGCAATGTCAACGATTGATTACTATGTTTTACCCTGGAGTATTATTTATTGGTGAACCTATGCCCTAGATCCTTTTATTCATTGTTTTCTCCCTACTCTTAATCTTCGTAGTTTAGTTTCCTTTGATTACAATATATTGTTACTTTATAATCTGGATTATATTAATTAATTAGGAATAGAAAGACTCGTTTCTCTGTGGATTCGACCCTACTTCCCTATCTACGTTAGTTAGAGGATTTAGGAATTACTTTTTATTAGGGGATACGACTTTACCCTGTCAAAATTTGGCGCCGTTGCCAGGGAAACGATTTTTTTTTTATTTCTGATTGTTTTTGTAGTCTAGATTATTTCCCTTTTGTCTCAGAGAGCGTTAGTTCTCTGAGACAAATCTCATATTTGCTTCTAGTTTTTGTTTATGCCCAGGTGTTCCAGATCAGGTTACATCCTATTCGATCCTGAGAACGAACGTTCCTTCCAAAGACAGAAAAATCTCTACAAGCAAATCCTGGCGGATTCTGGTGATAATAACAATAATCACCGCGATCCTCCGACTGATTCCAGCGATTTAGAGACATCATCAGACGCAGAATCAAAGATGACGGCTCCAAAGAAGCTTAGTGATTATTCACAACCAAAGCTTACGGATTTTCCACATCTCACCCCTACTCCGGCTCTTGATGGGGTTCAATTTGAAATTAAACCTCAATTTATAACGATGATAGAGAGGAAGAAATTCAGTGGAGCCAAGGGTGAAGACCCGAATCTTCACATTGCCGACTATTGTCAATATTGCAACACCATCAGGCAAGCCGGGGTCACTCAAGACCAAATCAGGGAGATTCTCTTTCCCTTCTCTTTAACTGGAAAAGCTAAATTGTGGTTTAATGGCTTAAATAGAACTACACTTGGTATAACTAACTGGGAAACTCTTGTTTTGAATTTCTATAACAAGTATTATCCTGCAGAGAGAATAGCAGTACTACAGAGTGCGATCCAGAACTTGGCCCATGAAGCCGATGAATCTTTATATGAGGCTTGGGAGAGGTTCAAGGACTTACAAAGAGAATGCCCTCACCATAATTTAGCGCAATGGCAGTTAATCCAAGCCTTTTATAACGGCATTGGAAATTCCTTTAGAATAATTTTAGACTCTGCAGCTAGTGGGAGATTTATGAATCTTAATGTTGATGATGCAGGTCAGGTTATTGAAGATATGGCGATACACAATTCCCAATATGGGAATCCCAGAGGATTTGCTAACAAGGGGAAGCATAGTGTCGACTCTGTGTCCTTTTTGCAAGCTCAACTAACCTCTATTTGCCAAAAATTAGATAATCTGAGCACTGCTAATGTAGCCAATGTTTCTGCGATTAATAATAATTCTAATGAGGCTTTTTGTGAAAATTGTGGTATTGTAGGTCATTGGGAGCAAGATTGTAGGAGTTCCGTGGAGCAAGTTAATGCCTTCCAAGCTTATAGGCAGAATAACCCATACTCCAACACCTACAATCCTGGGTATCGGAATCATCCGTACCTTTCCTACCGGAGCACTAAAGTTCAAAATCCACCACCACAAGAACCACAGGCGCCACAGCAGCAGAAATATTATCATCCCAATGCTAGGTAGAAGAACCAACCACAACAAACCCCCTCATCTTCCGACCCTTCTCTGGCGGAAATTAGAGCAATGTTGGTTAATATGCAAAAGCACATGGAGAGTAGAGATGCGACAATTGATCAAATTCTAGCGCATAATAAAATTGTAGATAATCAAATTGCGCAACTCTCCGCTACTCTACAAGCCCGCCAACAGGAAGCTCTGCCGGCGCAGCTAACCCGACCTACGGATCAAGCATTTGCAATTACTCTAAGGAGTGGTTCAAACTATGAAGGGCCCTCTATGCCCAGAGTTGATGAATCTGTTTTATTAAATAATGCTAATCTTGATTCCGTTAAACCAAACAATGTAGTTGATAGCCCTGCAGGGCTAAAGGATAGTACTAACATATCCAATTCTACATTGCAGGGTACAACTCCAGAGAAGGTGGCTACTCCAGACAAGACTAATAATGCTCCAAAGCCAATTATCAAACTTCCATTCCCCAATCGTCAATTGAAGACAAACTTGGATAAGCAGTTTGGTAAGTTCCTAGAGGTGGTAAATGATTTGAAGGTAACAGTTCCCTTTACTGAATTGATCACACAAATCCCCTCGTATGCAAAATTTATGAAAGAAATATTGACGAGAAAAAGGTCTATTAGTGAGGTAGAGACGGTAGCTTTCACTGCAGAATGTAGTGCCGTACTTCAAAATAAGTCTCCACCTAAATTAAAAGATCCGGGTAGTTTTTCTATCCCTTGTCATATTGGCAATCTCTTGATTGATAATGCATTATGTGATTTGGGTGCTAGTGTTAGCGTCATGCCATTATCTGTGTGTTCTATGTTGAATATGGGTAAATTAAAAGCTACCAATATAACTCTACAAATGGCCGACCGTTCTTTCAAATACCCCTTAGGTGTTTTAGAGGATGTCCCCGTTAGAGTAGGTAAATTTTATATACCTGTAGATTTTGTTGTTCTTGATATGGCTGAGGATATGAAAACCCCAATTATTTTGGGTAGACCATTCCTTAACACTACAGGAGCAGTCATAGATGTAAGAAGTGGTAAATTAACACTATCAGTAGGGGATGATAACGTTGTTTTTAATCTGAATAATGCCCCTAAAAGCTCCATGACTGAGGAGAAATGTTTCAATGTTAATGTGGTTGAAGATTATTCTAACATGCCCCAAGCTCTTGAAAAAGATCCCTTGGAGGCGGTATCTCGTGTTGCATCCTTTTCAGATGAGATAGACAAATGGCAGAAGGAAGTCGATGCAATAGAAAGAGCACTCTACAATGCTGGTCTTGGTTTCGAGGATGAACAGGTGGAACCGATCGAGCAAGTTGTGCGAATCGAGCCTACGGTAAGTGTTCCGCCAGATCGAGTTGCAAGTGTTGAACGCAATGACAATTTGAAGCAACCTTCGATCGAAGAAGGATTTTTAGTGTGTAGCATTGAAGATCCCCCAGTCCAAGTCAAGGAGGATCCACCGGATAAGGTGATTTGGCGTCCTACAGGGTATGTCAAGAAGCCGCATCGCAACCTGAACACCGCTAGACCGGGTGAGAAACCACCCGATCAAGCGTTAGGCCGAGGGTCCTAGACATTGTACTTGGTAAGAGGGTCGTGTGGGACATAAATAAACCAGCGCTTTGCAGGAGGCAACCCGTATTTCTTGCTTTCTAGACTAGTTTTCCTTTTAATTTATTTTTATTAAAATTTTTTTTTTATAGACGAGGAGAGTGTAATTTTACCGTTTATAAGTGTTTTTGTACAGGTATAGGTTTAAGAGGTCGAAAGACTTAGAAAAAATTTGAAGACGAAGAAAAGCTAAGGAAACGACTGGGCACGGGCCCGATCAGGCGAGGCTCGCCCGATCGGGCGCGCAAGAGAGCGATATTTCCAGCCTTTAATTCGCCCGATCGGGCGTGGCTGTCCGATCAGGCGCGCAAGGAGAGCTGGAAATCGGAGCTAATTTCGCCCGATCGGGCGAGGTTGCCCGATCGGGCGCGCAAGTGCCGCCGAAAACTCGAGTGAAATTCGCCCGATTGGGCGAAGTTGCCCGATCGGGCGCAAATCGAGTGAAGGAAAAGATATGTCGGGCGAGTACGAAGAAGAAAATTTTGTTCGTGTTCGCGCCCGATCGGGCGCGCAACTGGGTTTCTGGAAATCAAGTTTATCCGCCCGATCGGGCGAGGCTCGCCCGATCGGGCGCGCCTATTTTGGCCGTCCCTTTAAACTTTTCCTCCTCTTTCTTTCCTCACTTCCTTCTTATTTCATCTTCTTCTTCATTACTTTCTCTCTCTAAAACCTCCATTTTTACACCTTCAAACTCACTTCTTTTTCAAGATCTCCTCAAATTCATCTATCAAAACCTTAAAATTCTTACATATTATTAATCCTCACATCTTCCTCTACATTTCACATGAGGACGACGAAGGCGTTCATTCTTTTAGGTAGCCTTCAGAGTATTAGATACATTTGTTCCCTTCTTGTTACCCATGTTGTTGCTTGTGCCCTTTTATTGTTTATTTAGCCACATTACAAGCCTATTTGAGCCCCATTGGTCACTAGTCCCAAGCTTGGCTTGGGGGAGCTATTAGTTGGTGAGGTGAGGGAGTTGTGGTGTGTATATTATTTGCACAATGTTGGAATAAAAGAAGAGGTTATTGTTCTTTGATTTTTGATTGGAAAATATTGATATTGTGTTTCAAAGTTGAAATTTCCAATATGGGTTAAAAAGAAAAAAAAAAAGCAAAAGAAAAATTTTAATGCTCAAATCTTCTATTTGAAGGTTGTTGAAAAAAAAAAGAAGAAAAAAATTTCAAGTAGAAAAAAAAAGAATGAGTTCAAAGTTTGTTTTTCACTCAAAGTTCTACATTGTCGTATTTTTATGAGTGACTATTGTAAGTGTTGGGATTGTTTATGATGATTGGAGTTGTATTTGGTGGTTTTTGTTGGAGTTAGTTATGTTATTGGAGATGTATGATCATCGTTATTTTGATCATGGGTTTATTAGGATTTGTCTCCCTTAATGCATAGCTTTTCTCTCACATAATCCCAAATTTATCCTACCTTTACCCTAGCCTTACATTACAAGCTTTAAAGACCTTCTGACCTTGTGCATAGAAGTTATGTAAATGTGAAAGTGTTGTTTGTCAATGCAAGTTATGACTTGGCATATTTCGAGTCGACTAGTAGGATGAGAGTTCAATGTTTTTATACACATGAGAGTGTGAGTTGGGAGGGCATTGTTCACAATAAAGGGGTTGGTTGGAGAGCGATCGAGTACATCTTTTACTCGCCACATAAATGAGAGTTGAGTGTGTGAGCACTAGTCTTGAATTCTATATGCTCTTGTGGTTTGCTCTACTTGACAATTGTTGGGGAGGAAGGGTGATTAGATGAATAAGATTTATTGATGTTGAAGCATGTTCATTAGATTTGCCTTGAATCATTGGTTTTTGATTTGATTGTTGGGGTAAAGTATGTTTTATATGTTCATTGATGAGCTCTTTGCTTAGGGACAAGCAAAGGTTTGGTTTGGGGGAGTTTGATATGTCCATTTTATATAGTGTTTTACCCCCGTCCCTTGGTCGTTATTAGTTGTGTTTTTGGCTCTTTCGGGCCACTTTTATTACTAATTTGTGTGTTCTAGTGTTTTCGTAGTTTTAGTTGTATTTTACAGGAAATTGCACTCTTGGAGCATTTTCCCGGGCTTTATGGATTAACTACGGAAGCTAGAAGGACGCGACCACTTTTGGAGCCCAGGATCGATGAGAGCCGGTGATTAAGGGCTTGGTATTTAGGATCCCGAGGCATTTGGACCAAGTATTCAAGACCCGAGAGGAAATCAGGATTGGGCCGAGAAATCTAGCCCAATCGAAGTCCAAGCCTCAAAGGGGAGCAAAGACCCGATCGGGCAACCTCTAGCCCGATCGGGCGCGGCAAACCATAGTGATGTGCATGCTAAGGCGCGCCCGATCGTGCGAGCATCTAGCACGATCGGGCGATGCTGCTTGGGAAGAACGCGAAGAAAAAGGCGCGCCCGATCGGGTGGCCCTTCTCCCGATCGGGCGCTCATTTTTAGAAGACCTGATTAAGTTTAGTTTTAATTCTTGTTTTAGAAAACGTTTAAATACGATTTTGTACGGAATTTTCAGAGGATCTTTTTTTTCTTAGACTCTCTCTCTACTTATTATCTTTTCTCTCTCTTAACTCTTCTGTCAACTCTTGTTCTTGATTATTTCCATTAATACAGATTAGTTTGGTAACGATTTCTCTTCTCTTAATCTTATTTCCATTCATCATGACTTATTTTATTGCTTTGATTTGTTTAGTTTTTAATATGTGTGAGTAGTTCTATTTCTAGGGTTTATGGGGATCCATAAATAATATGAAGGGGTAATTTCTTGTTGTTAATTATCAATGCTAGATTAATTTCCTGTTGATTGATTTAATGCTCTGTGACTAGATTAGGCCTATCTTTTATGCATGAGTTTGACAATATTGATTCAAGATTCGAGAGATGAGAATTGATGTTTAGGTCTAGTTTCAATAGGCAGGGTAATTCATAAATGGTTAAGTCGAGATTCGAGAGATGAGATTTAATACCGGTAGATTAATTCTGTGATTGTAAAACGTAGCGAAAGCCCTTTACAATCTGGTTAATTGATGCGTTGATGATTGCCTATTATTGATTATTGGTATTGCATGATAATTTCTTATTGAATTGTTTTAACGTTTTACAATTGCGGCTTGTAAAAGTATAGCAATATTGAATTGATGAATCGAGCAGATGTTAATTTGATATTAAAGGCTATTTTCAATAAGAACTTACATCTAGTAAATTGCGAGAGCCTGTTAAATCTATGTTGATTAATAAATTGCGAGAGCCTGTTAATCGTGTTATTTATGCAATGTCAACGATTGATTACTATGTTTTACCCTGGAGTATTATTTATTGGTGAACCTATGCCCTAGATCCTTTTATTCATTGTTTTCTCCCTACTCTTAATCTTCGTAGTTTAGTTTCCTTTGATTACAATATATTGGTTACTTTATAATCTGGATTATATTAATTAATTAGGAATAGAAAGACTCGTTTCTCTGTGGATTTGATCCTACTTCCCTATCTACGTTAGTTAGAGGATTTAGGAATTACTTTTGATTAGGGGATACGACTTTACCCTGTCAAAAATACGAGAGCCTCGGACGGAGATCCACCCGCAAAAACAACTACCAACGTTTAAGTCCGTTACTTCGAGGTTAGCGAGGTCCGACCAAAACCCGAGTATTATGTGAGTTTAAGAGTTTTTGCTAATGCAATGCTCTATTGAACTCCTACTCAAGCACTCTTCCCAAAAACCCAAGATGGGTATTTATAGGCAAGAGGGAGAGTGGGAATTTCTATTCCATCAATGTGGGAGCATGAAATTCCACAATATATTTTAAAGCTAAATTAAAATAAATAAGCAAACTAATAATAAATCTACAAGTGTCACTAATACATGTAAAGGGAAGTGAGGATCAATTGGAGAGTAGGGGACCATACTTGCTCCCCACTCCATACTCTCCTTGTGGCACATGTCCCTCACCTACTTGCTTCCCATTTTCTTCGGCCCTACTACCCGTGCCTTAGGCCCAGCTTTAGCCTAGCTGAAGCCTAGCCCCCGCACTTGGAGTTGCGGGCTGCTGATAGCATGTCGCGCACACCATGTGCGGGTAGCTAGCAGCTGCTGCCTTGGTGTACTTGCGGATGCTAGCTGCTGCTAGCCTTGTCATGCTTGCGGCTGCTTGCTGGTGCTATGCATGGTGCGCTAGCACGCACCAGCCAGCCACCCTTGGCTCGGCATGGTGCGCATGCTAGCCACCAGTGCTAGCATATTATGCCCCTAGAATTCGGATGCTCGGGGCATTCCGATGCTAGGGTATTTTTGGAATATTGTCGATATATTATTATTTTGTGCATCTCGTCATTTACTATGTTTGGCTCGACTTTCGATGCTCGGTTTCGACGCTCTAAGCATGAATTTCCGACGTCTAAATATTTAATACTCAGGCGACTCATTATTTTCTTCCGAATTAATTCGTCGAGTTAGTTTGTTAATTGCTTCGGTGTGACCCGAAGGGTTCAGTCAAGATTAAGCTGTAATATTAATTATGCATTATTATTACTGATCCGAAGCAGCCTCCACCTAGGCATTCCGATCACTTGACCTTACTAAATATATTAGCTTTTTAATAATTCTGAACCCACTATCAGAATAATACAGTTGTTCGAAGGACACCATTCCTTTCAATCTCCCACTTGTCCTTCCGGACAAGTGAGCATTTAGTGTATAACCCCTTTCCTATGTCTCTTCATGAACTACAGGGTAAGTTTATTCGTCATCCCTGTTACGTCCAGAAGTGTTTCTCGAAATCCGAGTTTGAATGTCAATAAGTAGATGATTTCTAAAATCCATTTGAGCACGACCATGCATTTTCACTGTCTCGCTCTTCGAGAGGCCTTGTAAACAATAAGACATGTTCCCTATTATTAGGAGGGGAACATTCCCAGTCTTGTAATGTAGCTTCTCTTACTAAGAGGACCTAGCCGCCTGAGTGATGCCGTTATAATCCCCTGTTACGGCATACGTTTGACAATATTGAAACAAGAAAGCTCACAATACTCCTGGTCAAGGAAAAAGGTTTCGATAGCAATAATAAGAAGAATACTTATGACGATTTTTAATCTCTTAAAGTATTCTCATAGGTTGATCCAGTATGGTTCTAAATTGATACCTGTGCAAATGATTCATGACAATCATGTCCTTGTAACACATGAAACGGTGCTATAAATCAAACTACACACTAATCTCAACAGGTCATTAATTGTCCATCGTTTAAATGACCTCGATTAGGGATAATTTTCGATTATAATATTCAACGTTCGCTTAATAGGTGTTTCCTTACCATGACTTGTCTTGATACCCTATTTTGAATATTCCAAGAATCGAATGGACTCATTATTTAATTCTAAACAACAATTAAATATCAAATGGAGAGATAAAAATTGCATGAAATTTTATATTACTCCAAAACCTGAATGGTTCAGCTTATGATAAATGGTTTTTCCGAATGTTCTAAGAGTATCACTCTTTATAAAACATCTATAAAAATCACACCCATATCTAATATGTTTGATTTCTTTCATGCAATTGCGAATGTTGTCGTTCACTTATTGCATAGGCTCACAATGATTTGGGATACCCTAATCACTTGTGATCACGGAAATTTTCCTTAAATTCCTAATCACTTATTGTAAGCTCGTGCTTATAAACGACTTCCTTGTTAAGGATCTAATCCATGTTAAGGTTTGTGCTTGGAACATCAATTCTCAAATTGTATTTGTTTCCATAAGTCAAGAACTTATCTTGTTACTTATCCAAGTACTTTGGATGTTCTTGGCCATAATCTAACGATCTATTACATAGATTCAGGTTGATTGGTACTACATACATACTTCAGATGCTCTAAGCAACTAAGTTGTGCGACGATTCCATATCACAACGTACATAATGGATTAAATGGCAGAGTAATTCTCAATCTTATTCCATCCATGTGATATGGTTGAAAGTCCCTATTACAGTCTTTAATGTTTGACTTAGTATTTAGCCTAGGTTATACTCAGTTAAAATATTTACTTAGTTTTATACATACAAGTCAAAAGTCTTTCAAAGTCCTTCAATTCATGTTTAACACGGTAAAATCCTTTATACGTTCAAACATTTTATTAAGTCTATACAATAGATCTTAATACCAATATGTACTAAGTATCGTCTTTTGTTTGGTCCATTGTCGAAAATACTTTCAAATCTAAGCATTTAGCATTCGATAGTTGTTTCACAATAGTGTTCGTAAACTTCTCGTTGGGCCTTTACTTTTGCTCCCACTAAACTTCTTATTCATCAGAATTTCTATGTTTCTCCATAAGCCAATCCTCTTATTAACTTTATGAGAAAACACGTTCCAATTTCTATATGCAATGCTTCCTTTAATCCTATGACGGATTCCTTGAGCTTGCTTTCAAATCTAGCATCATTTAGATTTTCAAGACCCTTAGACTATTCCATAGTCACTTCCAAAATCCTATTTTGGGAAAGAGGTTTTGGTATCTATTTTGTCATATTTCATATGTGCAATTTTTCTAGATCAATCACGAAAAGACTTAAGCAATCCGATTGGTGAATGGGATTGTGTTAAAATCAACTCCGTGAATTTTTTTATATTCTTTTCAACCAATCTTGCTATGTATGCATATACATTTCCACATTTATTAGTTTTCTACCCTTGTAAACGTATTTGCAATCGATGGGTCTTTAACCCTTTATGCAAATTATAATCAAGTTTCAAACATGGAGTCTATCTCGGATTTTTATGGCCTCTAACCATTATTCGGAATTTGGATTTATCGTAGCTATCTTATAAGGCATTATTCCTTTACTATCTAATAGTAAATAGTATGCTTGTAAGTTCTAGGTTTATTTCTAACTTAATAGAAAATTTGTATGATTCAACCCAAGGCTTTGGTGAATTCTATACCTATATGGGGTTATTGCATCAAACACTGAGTTTCAAAGCGCTTCCAAAGCCCTTTGATATTCTTCACCTTAATCCAACTTTTCAAAAGTTTTATGAGAAATGAACTCTCTTTTAAGGCACTTGTAAAGTCCTTTTTAGTAGTCTTGATCAAGTATTCTCACGAAGCCCTTTTAAGGTCTTCCGAGATTCTCAGTTCTAGTTTGTTGCTAAGCTCGATTGTCATCGAGTTCATTTTCCTCCCACTTGTCATTTTGGAAATGTGTTACTTTCTAGAAAGACACCACTTAGAGCAACAAACACTATGTTCTCATTTAGGTTGTGGAGGTAATGCACGTGGTCTCACTTAAATGCTTACAAAGAGACATGTATATTGTCTTTGGGTAAAAGTTTGTTGTAAAACAAAAAGTTAGCTCCCACTTGAGCTATCTTAGCATTTAATGAGCCATTAAGATCCCATTCAACCACCTAGCCCTTGCTAAGCCGGTGAGCTCCCACTAAGTCACTTAGCTCCCACTTAGCCAGTGAACTCCCACTGTGGCTAAGAGTTTTAGACATATACTTGAAAAGACATTTAGAAGTTAATTCTATCCATAACTTAATATGGTGTCCTATCTTAGCTCCGTCATTTTGTTTAGTGTAACATTAGTCCTTCGTGCAAATCTTAAGAACTTTATAGGAAGGGATGTGATCCATCATTGTTCGAGTCATTTTAAATGGAATCGAGGTCTCCGTGAAGATACATTATGTTCTTTGTGGAGTTATTTATAAAAATTTCAATTTCATAACTTAATGATGGTCACGCTTGGTTCAAGGAAACATCGCTCGATCTAATCTAGACGTTTTAATATCTTGCCAAATCGATTCTGTACTTCACTGTATTCTTGAATTATTCAAGGTCAAGTTTGTTCACATTTAATGAATATAGCCATATTCGTTCAAATTCTTTGTGAAAAGTTGAAGTAAATTAATCCTCTTTGGCTTTCGAAGTCAATTATCTATACCAAGAGCAATAGCTCTTTACTCTGTCGATTTCAACATGTAAGACTTGCTTGTCTTAGAACGATTCCGAATCGATCAACTATCAAGAGCCTATCTAATAGAGCCTTGAGTACGTTCTTGTCGATGTGACATTGCTGGAGATGTTCGGAACGCAAATAATGCCCATGAATTTGAGTTTTTGCTAAGTTATCATGTAAAGATAATGTTTGTTTAATTATAATCAAGCATTCTTGACTCATGGTTTAGACAACCATGCCATTCAAATAAATTTGCAACTATTGCTCATTGCTTTGAATGTGTGTCTTTCCGTGTGTAAACGGATCAATTGCTGATTATGGAACACAATAACCATTTATTTGTTCCAGCCTTAGCTTAAAGGTCTTTAAACAAATCATACGACCTTAAAACTGATGTATCACCACTTGCTTCATTCTAAGCTTGTAAGTCGATAACTTAGCTTATCTTCAATAGTTTGAGGTCAGTTTCAAAGTGGAATACTCAAGCAGTATCCGATACTTTGTGAAGATAATGAGTTGCTAAGTTAACTTCAATAACATGAATTCTTTAGTAAAATGGAATGTCATTCCTTTTCTATGTTCCTCGTTTCCTATAATTCTTATCATACTTTATCTCATAATCTTTAAGAACCATTTCTTTAAGAGTCTTTGACTTTTATACTTTGTTAGGCATAATTAAGCATCTAATGCGCCGTAAAACAAAGTTCCATCTTTTCCTTTAATTCACGCTCGAATTACTACATCAATGAGTCCTACTCATCTATGTATTAAGCAAAAAGATATGTTAGTTGTCAATATTGACAATTTGAGTTTGCAACTCAATACTTCATGTTTTATCAAAACTACCTAGTATTTTGAATACATGATGTCCAACCGTCCTTAAAAGTCATTTATGAAAATTGTATTTTAGAAATGCTTTACTTTTCTTTGAGAACCATTCTAAAAGATTTCCTTTACCAATCATGAAAACAATATAGTTTGATTTGGAGTTCTACAAATATAAGTGCGGGGTCTTAATATCAGGAACATCCATTCTTGGAACATTGTTGCACACTTTCTTTTCTAACAAACCTCTTCTAAGTATAACCATTTATCAAGTAAATAGCATAATAAGTTTGAAAATTAAAAGGTATTCATGCAATTTTTTCAATCTTATTAAACGTCTTATCCACACATTAAATTTGTCCCCATTTGGCGAGAATAAGTCGATTCCAAGATCCAAGGAAACAAAGAGTAGCTAAGCATGCTTTGGCATGTCTTAGCACTCAATCTCCCAAGGTAAGAAACGCTTTGCTAATGGCTCTAAGCCACTCTTGGTTGAATAAATCGTCGCATCTTTCATAAATTTATTCACTTTGCCACGACATGTTAGGACTCCATCACTCATATCATTGAGTACAACCAAAACCAACTTGCATACCCGGTATGCCTTATGAGTCTAGGGAGTAGTATTGATGCCTCGCTTTGGTGTAGCCCATCACTGCACTCAATAAGTCGATAAGTGTTGTTTTGGAATGACAATTTTACTCAATATTTAGGGACCTAGGGTTTCTTTGTTGGTTGATTTAAGTGAACTTAATTAATCATCACAACATTCGAAATCCTAAACATGCATCTAACATATAATTCATATATAAATAATCATGAATATGTAAAGCATAAGTATTTTGATGCATATTGGCAACAAGTATGACCCCTTGAATTCTTCAAGTCTTCAAAAGGTCTTCTTTTGCAACTTCATGGCTTTGTCTCCAAGAACCTCCATCTTCAAGACTTGACCATAATTATGCAATACTAGTAACTACGATTAGGACTAATCTAAATATTAAGGTACAAAAATACTCAACGGTATTCAGACCGTATTTAGATTTACAAAAATACATCACAGCACGTAGTCCGTATTT
The DNA here is from genome assembly GCF_948465745.1 of Chenopodium album. Taxonomy (NCBI): domain Eukaryota; kingdom Viridiplantae; phylum Streptophyta; class Magnoliopsida; order Caryophyllales; family Amaranthaceae; genus Chenopodium; species Chenopodium album. The sequence goes on along the minus strand of NC_137834.1, from coordinate 38,797,011 downwards.
TCTATCCTAATCGAGTCCCACTAGTTGCCATTTCATAAAGCTTGTGAGAGAATATACATTCCATTCATCCATTCACTATTTGTGAATGGCCCATGCATTTTACAACAAACAAGTAATAATGCATTAAACACGCGCACGCACTAGTAACTAATCTAGGTGGTTAATCCGATTAACACGCCTAATTAAAACTAGTCAAAGTTGTTTAACCGATTATGTAATTAACGTAATTAATAATTGAAGCTCCCACTAAATTCCGCATCCAACTTAATTAATCCATTTAATTAAGCCGGTAGAACCTAAAATTTGCCAAAATCAAATTTTGCAAATGCTGCTCAAAACCGAGGCCTAGCCTCCCAAAATATTTAAAATAAAATAAACAAAATTAATTAAAATAAAACGGCGAAATAAACAAAAAAATAGCATTGCCTTAAAACCCGGGGTGTAAGTGACAAGTGTGGGGTTGTGCGCATCGTGCCGCAAGCACGTAGCACACCCACACGCACTCCCCGCATCATTACTCACACCCTTGCCGCACCAAGCCATGCACTCAAATATGCTCGCACACCCCACGCACTCACTGTCGCACCACATCAGCCATGTGCTGCCTTACGCACGCACGCACGCACAACCACACCGTGCTGCTGCTGCGTTGCTGCTGTGGCTTGGTGCTCTTGTCACGCACATGGCCGCACGCAACCCTCGAGCACCCCCTTTGGCAGCCACATGCGCGCTGCTATGCAGCCTTACTAGGCAAGGGAGGCTTTGCCTCGATTTTCATGCCATAGCCTCGGGATTTTATTCCCTAATTTTGCGTGACAATTTATTAATTCTAAATTAATTTTAGAACTAATTTTATGAGCAAAAATTGAAAAATTTAAACAAGTCTAACTTAAATAAAGTTCATTCAAGTGAAATTAACCAAAATCATTTCCAAGAACCATTCTTTAATTAAATTTGTTTAACTTGGTGCAACCAAATAAATAAGGCAATTTCTCACTATTAATTTAATCAATTTAAATTAATCTTGAGATTTTGACAAAGTAAGAGGGAGTTGAAAAAATATGAACTTTAATGTTCAAATGATGAAATCCAACTACTTACACTTGTGAATCCTTGAAAAATTATATCTTCCAATATGAAGATAAACAAATTTCTATCCCAAAGTTTGAAACTTTATGTTTCCAATCAACCAAAAATGATTAAAACAACAAAGTTCAACATAAAATTCATGGAATTTAGTAGCTTTTAAAGTTTCAATCACTTAACATTATTAAAGATTAAATCTTTAGCACTTTAGAAGCCTCAAAACAAAAATTTCACACTTAATGCAATTGATTTGCAATTATGCGAAAAATAAAACCAAGCTTTCACACACAAATTACCACCAACTAATCATGCCTAAAGGTGTTTAAAATTGCATATAAAATATGTATTGAACCAATTACATAACCACTATAATTATGAAATAATTTTCAAGGTTAGAAAGACTTAAAAATTTTCGTAAAAACGAAAAACCCCTAGAATAATGCATTTCAGGTCGTTTTTTGGCTAAAAACCGAGCCCTAAAAGGGTAACCATTACAAGAATACCTTTTCCACCCAAAATTTACTATTTTTGGGTCGAAATCTGGGTTCGGGAGCTGAAGTCAGCTCTAATAAGAGGTTAAAATGGATAATACGAGCTACTAATCTAATTAGCAACTTATAACCAAAAGTATTAAGCCATAAAAATACCTTGAGAAAAATATGATAATTAAAAAAAAACAAGCGGGGCTCCGATACCGCTGTTGGGGTTTGGTGAGTCCCACTCACTGCGGAAAAAACCCGAGCCAAAGATCACGCTCGCAATAAATAATATCTCTAATGCATTGATAAACATAAAAGGGCAAAATAGGAAATTTACCTCTGTCGCGTGCTTTTCCCCACAAATTGGGTTCTTACTTGAGAAACTTAGCCCCGAAAATACGAGAGCCTCCGACGGAGATCCACCCGTAAAAACAACTACCAACTTTTAGGTCCGTTACCTCGAGGTTAGCGAGGTCCGACCAAAACCCGAGTATTATGTGAGTTTAAGAGTTTTTGCTAATGCAATGCTCTATTGAACTCCTACTCAAGCACTCTTCCCAAAAACCCAAGATGGGTATTTATAGGCAAGAGGGAGAGTGGGAATTTCTATCCCATCAATGTGGGAGCATGAAATTCCACAATTTATTTTAAAGCTAAATTAAAATAAATGAGACAACTAATAATAAATCTACAAGTGTCACTAACACATGTAAAGGGAAGTGAAGACTACTTGAGAGTAGGGGACCATACTTGCTCCCCACTCCATACTCTCCTTGTGCCACATGTCCCTCACCCACTTGCTTCCCATTTGCTTCGGCCCTACTACCCGTGCCTTAGGCCCAGTTGTAGCCCAGCCCCCGTACTTGGAGTTGCGAGCTGCTGTTGTAGCTAGCAAGCCACGCACTCCAAGTGCGGGTTGTTGCTAGCACGCTGCGCACACCATGTGCGGGCAGCTAGCAGCTGCTGCCTTAATGTGCTTGCGGCTGCTAGCTGCTGCTAGCCTTGTCATGCTTGCAACTGCTATGCATGGTGCGCTAGCATGCACCAGCCAGCCACCCTTGGCTCGGCATGGTGCGCATGCTAGCCACCTATGCTAGCATATTATGTCCCTAGCATTCGGATTCTCGGGGCATTCCGATGCTAGGGGTGTTTTGGGAATATTGTCGATTTATTATTATTTTGCGCGTCTCGTCATTTACTATTTTTGACTCGACTTTCGGCGCTCGGTTTCGAGGCTCTAAGCTCGAATTTCCGACGTCTAAATATTTAATACTCAGTCGACTCATTAATTTCTTCCGATTAATTCGTCGCGTTGGTTTGTGAATTGCTTAGGTGTGACCCGAAGGGTTCAGTCAAGAGTAAGTTGTAATATTAATTATGCATTAATATTACTGATCGGAAGCGGCCTCCACCTAGGCATTCCGATCACTTAACCTTATTGAATATATTAGCATTCTAATAATTTTGAACACACTATCAGAATAATACACTTGTTCGAAGGACACCATTCCTTTCATAAATACACTCTCAGGGGTATTGTATAAGCTTAGTGGTACAATTAGAGTGTTTTCCTCATCAAATGGTCATATAATACTACTATATAGTCAATGATACTATGCTTCCAGTTGTACTAAATGCACTCTCAATAGTACTTGAATAAAAATTTCAATGGCATTTTATAAACTTCCAATAGTACAGTCAAAGTATGGATCCATCACTATTTTCTTTCTTTTCACGTGTAATGGGTATATATCACTTTTTTATCTAGTACTTTAATTTAATATTAATATGTTTCTTTCCTCAAGGTGATCAATATTGGCCTAATGCGCTGGTCTAGCCCAAAAGTAAGCAGATTTGGGAAAGACTACAAACCCATTTTTAATCAAAACTCTGAACCCGGCCCAAAAAAATCCTGCTTTGACTTGACAAAGCCGACAAACCCGCTACTTTTATCCGGGGGTGGGCACGAGGTATCATGTTAAAGTCCGGTCCGAACCGAACCAACCCGATTTTTTATGACCTCTAATATGTCCATACATAATTAACCTACATTTCTACTTCCTCTAAATATATCTGTAATTGTGTTGTTAGATGAAGTGATGGGCGAACTTGTCACAATAATATGACAAGCAAAAAGATTAATATATTCAGGCTTGTTTTGATTTATTGAAGCGAGTTGAACCAAACTGAAATGAATTAAACTGAAATTAAGTTGAATAGAAGGACCCTTAATAGAAAAATTGTAGACATCTACTTTTTGGCAACCTAACCCAAATGGATAGTGCAATAATTATACAAGAACCATGCTAAGTGTCTGGGATATTTGTGGACTATTTTTTTTCGCAAGTATGGACCTTGTAGGTTTCCGTAGTAGCATAGACAATGTCTAGACCAGCCACAAGAAATACATAAAATAACGAGAGCAAACACAAGAAAATTTCTATTACTTTGAGAACGAGAGATTACAAGACAAGGCAAAGTGCTTGGAGGAATAAATAACCAATTAAAAAGTGATACAATTCCTTTATTTATACTACTTAAGGGATGGTCACACTCGTACAAATTGGCATAACTACCCACTACTTTGTAACTTCCACTACATATTGATTTCTCTCTTGTACACATATCTTGCGGTACAATTGCATAATTGTCTACCTAGGAGGCTAGGAGGAGTGGGCCGCATCATGGGTGGTTACTATAACTTCCCACTCCCCAATACTCACTCCTTAATTTTAGGAATGACCGCCACATCATCATGCACAAGATACATCCGACCATAATCCCCACTAAGGAGATAACTACCTAAGTAGCCCACTCACTTAGTCATCAAGTAACTACTAGGTAGTTACCACACATGGTAACTACCTCCCCCATGATCCTTATAAAGGGACTTATAGTAGACATCAACCTCACTTTAATATGATAGGAATGATGTCCTTTGAACAAGTGTATTATTCATGTGGAAGCTTAAAGGTTTTGATGATGATGAACTTTAACTCACGCAAACCTCGACTAATAATGGTTTTTCTAAGTGTGTGACTAGAACAGGTGAAGTAGACTTTGGTAGTAGAAGAGTAGCCTAATCTAAGAGGACATGAAGACATCTAGTTAAAGTGTCGACTTAGTCTGCGTTGAAGACAACAAGTTCTAGAGGAACTTGGCCTGCGAAGTTCCAATTTCAAACCGGAGTACAAGTGACAGCAGGAACTTAGTCTTGGACTGCGTGAAGCCCAAGTATCCTAAGTATATAGAATATTGACAAAGCAATTTATCTAAGATTTTATCTTTTAGATTTGGTATATATATGTTACGTGAGATTACGCGTGAAACCTATTAGAAGCGTGGCAAAGGGCTTCGCAAACCTAATAAAATAGGAAAGATTAAAAAGGATAAGTTTTTAAGAAAAGATTTTCTAAAAAGATTTATATCTTAAAAACTGATTATAAAAAAAGATATTATTCTTTGAGATAATTTATCTTTGATAACTTTCCTACAAGATTTTCTTTTAAAAATATTTACTTAAATACTGTGTTTTTGGATTTTGGAAAATTAACATGTTTATCTTGAAAACCCTACTTTCTATATGAGCTAGCCTAGTATAAATATCATTCCACAGTTTTCTGTGAGTCTATGTGTGAAGAAATTAAATTGTGCTTAATTGTGTAAGTTTGCCAAGCTTATAAACTTTGTCATATTAGTTTCAGGTTTCGTGTGTGACTTACCTTTCATATACTAGGATTCAAGTATTTTGTATTGGTTGGGTTCTTGGATGAGTGTGTGAAATATAGCTTTGCATACAGTTGTGTAGGCTTCAAGTGTGAAGCTGAAGAATGTAATACTTAGAGAGTACGAGTGAATCTAAGTGAGGGACTTAGATTGGGTAGGATAGGGTCCTATTGTGTAGCAAGTTTAGTATGGAACTTTTGAGTAAAGGTCTGAATATAATAGGTTGTAACTTGTGTATTTGCCCTATTATAGTGAAGTTATTTGGTTTTGGAAATTCCTTAGAAGGGTCGAGGTTTTACTTCCAGTTGGGTCCTAGAAGGTTTCCTCATAAAATTCTGTGTTCACTGCAAGTTCCTTTATATTTTGTTTTTATATTCTGCAAAAGTAGCCACTAGGAACTCACATACAATTCACCCTCCTCTTGCAGTATTCGTCTCGACTAACAATTTCGGTAGAGGGTTCGAAATTATTAGAAAGCTAATTATTCTGTAAGGTCAAGTGGATCGGAACGTCTAGGTGGAGGCCACTTCCGATCAGTAATATTAATGTGTTATATTACAACTTAATCTGGACTAAACATTCGGGTCACACCCAAGCAACTAACGATCCGACATGACGAAAGGTAATTCCAATGAATTTTATAGTACTTAGAAGCCTTAAGATTGGAAATATTGGAACTTAGAAGCCTTAAAGATTGGAACTTTAGAACTTTGAGTTATTGAACGATCTGACACGCTTTCAAGTACTAAAGATCCAATCTTTAATTGTTTTAAGTGGTTGGAACTTTGAGTTACTAAATTCCATGAATTTTTTGTTGAACTTTTGATTTAATCATGTATTAAGTTGATTGTAATCATAAAGTTTGAAGCTTGTGATAGAAATTTCATTTATCTTCATATTAGAAGATATAATTTCTTAAGGATTCACAAGTTAAAGTTGGAATCTTTATTTGATGTTTATGTTTCAATATTCCAACTCCCCTTGATTTTGTCAAAATCTCATGATTAATTTAAATTAATAGTGAGTATTGCCCTTATTTATTTTATTGCACCAAATTGAACCCATTTTATTAAAGAATGGTTCTTGGGAATAATATTAGTAGTGTGCACTTTGATAAATTTTTTATTTAAGTTGGACTTGTTATAATTTTAATTTTTCTCATTATATGAACTCTAAAATTAATTTGGAATTAATTATTTAAGTCACACAAAATTCGGTTTAATTCCCAAGGCTTTGCACGAAAATCGAGGCAAAAACCACCCTAGGCTAGCCGGGCTGCATAGCAGCCCGCATGTGGCTGCTAAGGGGGTTGCCTTGTGTGTGTGTGCTGCCATGCGTGGATGCTACTCACTTACTAGCAGCATGGCACACCCAGCCAGCCAACAAGCCACAACAAGAGCAGCGTAGCAGCAGCAAGCTGCTGGCTGTGCGTGCTGCTGTGCGAACAGGGCTGTGCTTGGGCTTTGGCTAGGCGTGCGTGCTATGTGTGGGAGTGTGGCCTATATGTGTGTGCATTTTGGTGCGTTGCAAAGGGGAAAGCAGCCTTGTGCGTACTGCCTTTCACGTTAAAACCCGTAGCAAATGCTAATAGGCTCGGCCTAGCTAGTGCTACGTGAGGTGGTGCGGGAGCACGCACCTAGCCTCATTGCACAAGGGGTTCTAGGCACCCTTGGCTAGCAATGGTGCGCCCTGGCTAGTCTTTGTGCGCAAACCTCTTGCGTGCGGTTGGCTACGTGTTTGCTTATTTTGCCGTTTTAATTAATCAAATTTATTTAATTTTTTTAATTAAAATTTTGTGGCCACGCCTCGGTTTTGAGCGGCATTGGCAAAATTTTATTTTGGCAATATTTTTGGTTTATCGGCTTAATTAATTAGATTAATTAATATGGATGCGGAATTTAGTGGGAGCTTCAATTTTAATTGCGCTAAATTACATTATCGGTTAAAAAACAATAACTAGGTTTAATTAGGCGCGTTAATCGGATTAACAACCTAAATTAGTTACTAGTTTACACTGAATTGTGCAATGTTACTTGTTTATCGTTGTAAAATGCGTGGGCCATTCACAAATAGTGAATGGATGAATGGATTGTATAATTTCCCGCAGGTTTTATGGAATGACAACTAGTGGGGCCAAATTAGGATAGAAATACAGACTGCGTGCCATGATGTATTTTTGTAAATCTAAATACGGTCTGCGAACCATTAAGTATTTTTGTACCTTAATATTTAGAATAGTCCTAATCAAACATACTAGTTTTTGCATTTCGTTATGTCTCAAAGACGGAGGTTGTTGGAAGACGAAGCCATGAAGTTGCAAAAGATGTCCCTTAAAGACCTGAAGACTCAAGGGGTCATGCTAGTAGCCAAATGCATCATTGTTTATGATTTTTATATTTATTTATGATTATATATATATGAATTATATGTTAGATGCATGTTTCGGATTTCGAATGTTGTGATCATTAATTAAGTTCACTTAAATCCACCAACATAGGAACCCTAGGTCCCTAAAATATTGAGCGAAATTGCCATTCCAAAACAACACTTATCGATGTACTAAGAGTAGTGATGGGCTACGCCAAAGCGAGGCATCACTATTACTTCCTAGGATACGTAAGGCATACCGGGTGTGCAAGTTGGTTTTGGTTATACTCAACGATATGAGTGATAGTAGATAAGTTGTTGAGAGTGTATTGGATGCGACAATTTATCCAACTAAGAGTGGCTTGGAGTCATTAGCAAAGAGTTTCTTACCTTAGAATATTGATTGTTAAGACAAGCCAAAGCATGCATAACTACTCATTGTTTCTTTGGATCTTGGAATCGACTTATTCTCACGAAATGGGGAATATTTAATGTGTGAATAAGACGTTTAAATAAGTTTGATTAAAAATGCATGTTTTCAATCTTATTTAAATATTATGAATGGTTTTTCATTTCAAATTCTTTTAATTGTAGAATCATGTCTTCAACTAACAACGACAACAACCTAATGTGCCCGAAACTTCCTGAAAAATTACCATTTTGCTTGAATTTGATGAACTTTAAGGAGTGGGAAGAAGAACTCCAAAAGACCCTCCAAAATTGCCATCTAGAACACATCTTGACATACCCATCCCGAGTTTCTACTCAAAAGGGGTTATGAGCGATGAGGCACATGAGGAGTGGAGTTGTGATTGCAAAAAAGTCTCACGACTTATGGTAAACTCCATCCCGGAACAGTGGAAGGAGAATTTCTCCAACTATTTTCTGGATATGCTCCTAAAAGCTCAAAAGGATATAGTCAATTTGAGGGTCACTAAGAACATCAATGGCAACTATGATGGTCTTATGAATGAAATTCCTAAATCTTACTATTATGCAAAGAAGCTCATGTGTCCCTTTGGTTTGGAGTATAAGAAGATACATGCATGTCCTAATGATTGTATTCGTTATCGAAATGAGTATGAACAATTGAAGGAGTGTCCACGATGCAAGTTGTCGCGCTACAATCGCATGAGTTGCAATCCTGGTACGGAGGGACCTCCTGCTATGGTGTTGTGGTATCTTCCCATTATTCCAAGGTTTAAGCTTCTATTCTTAATATCAAAAGACGCTAAAAACTTGAGGTGGCATGTAGAGGGAAGAAAGAAAAACAGAATGCTGAAGCATCCAGCTGACTCCCTCCAGTGGAAGAAAATTGATTTGAAGTTTGAGAAATTTGGTGATGAAGTCAGAAATTTATGGCTTGGGTTGTGCACGGACGGGATGAATCCATTTGGAACTCTTAGTACCCAACACAACACATGACCGGTACTTTTAGTGATTTATAATTTGCCTCCTTGGATGTGCATGAAACGTAAGTATGTAATGCTTTCATTGCTAAAAACTGGGCCTAGGGGACCTGGAAACGACATTGATGTTTACCTTGCGCCGCTTATTGACGACTTGAGAAAGATGAAGGACGAAGGGGTTTACGTTTTCGATGCTCATCAGAGCAAGATGTTCACATTGCGTGCAGCCCTTATGTGGACCATGAATGACTTCCCTGCATATGGCAACTTGTGTGGGTACAAGGTCAAAGGAAAAAAAAGCATGCCCCATATGTATTGATGGCACATCAAGCAGATACCTTAAGAATTCTCACAAACATGTCTACTTGCGGACTCGAAGGTTCCTTAGGCGTGATCACCCGTATCGTAGGTAGAAAAAGGCTTTCAATGGGACAGTGGAAGAGGATACTGCGCCTAGACCATTGACTGGTGCTGAGATTTGTGCTCGGGTAAAAGGTATACAAACGGTGTTTGGAAAATCAGAAAAAACTGTGGTCTTAGCTGCTCTATTTAAGAAAGAATCAATCTTTTGGAAGCTTTCGTACTGAAGAGAACATGAAGTTAGGCACTGTCTTGATGTGATGCATATAGAAAAGAATGTGTGTGATGCTCTCTTGGGAACGCTGATGAATATCCAAGGCAAAACAAAGGACGCAAAGGGTGCACTGTTAGATTTTAAAGAGATGGGGATTCGTCCAGAATTGTGGGCTCATAAAAAGGTTAGAAAGGGAAAGGAACCGGGAAAAAAAGATGAAAATGTTTCAAAAAAAGGGAAGGAGAAGAGCAAGGGCAAGGGAAAGAGAAAGGCTACGGACGCGTCAAAGAAGAAAGTTGAGGGTAAAGGGAAGGATGAAAAGACTTATTTACCTCCGGCTTGCTATAAATTGTCAAGGGTAAAGAAACGTATGTTTTGTGCATGTCTGTACGGCATTAAGGTTCCATCAGGGTACTCATCTAACATGAAAAGATTTATAACTTTGAATGGAGAATTGAAGCTGACAAGTATGAAATTCTATGATTGTCACATTATGATGCAAGTATTCCTACCGATTGCAATCCGTGGTATTCTACCAAAGCACGTGAGGGAAGCGATTACAAGCCTTTGTTCGTTTTTCAATACAATTTGCAGCAAAGTACTTGATCCTCTTGTACACTAGATGCTTTGCAAACATATGTGGTTGTGACTTTGTGCAAATTTGAGATGTATTTCCCACCCTCATTTTTTGACATAATGGTTCATCTGATTCTTCATTTGGTGCGTGAGATTAAGTTGTGTGGTCCAGTGTTAATGAGGTGGTGCTATCCTTTTGAAAGACACATGGATACATTGCAAAATAAAGTACGAAACCAAGCTCACCCTGAAGGAATTATGATGCAAGGGACCGTGGGTGAGGAGATAAGTAACTTTATGGTGGACTACATATCCCTTTCTCAACCTATTGGTCTTCCTACTTCTCGACATGAAGGGAGACTTGATGGTCATGGAACGATTGGGTAGAAACGAATGTCACCTGACCGAGATTAGTTCTTACAAGCACACCTTTATGTGTTGCACCATGTTGCAGATGTGCACCCATATTTAGACGAGCACATGGCTAGTTTGCGTGACGAATTTCCATCAAAAGGAGTAAAGGCACTTATGCATTTTCATAATAAGAGATTTGTAAATTGGTTTCGTGATCGAGTAATAGGTCGATTGGATGATACTAATTTGACCGATATAGTACGGTGGCTTGCTTACGGCCCTCGGGATGATGTTCATTCATTTGAGGCATATGACATCAATGGGTACACTTTTTGCACTGAGGATGGGATTTGAAATCTTCCTCCATCAAAAACAGTGGTGTAACGCTTGTGGCATCGTCACGGGAGTTTGCAAGTGCTAAGGATAAAACACTTGTCGATGCAAAGTTGTCATACTATGGTCGAATTCAAGAAATTTGAGAGCTTGATTATTGTAACTTCACGGTTGCTCTTTTCAAGTTTAAGTGGGTTGATAATATCAGGCGTAACATCAAATATGATGACTGCACTCTTGTAATGTAGAGAATGGGCTAAATAGAAGTCATATAGACCATATTTGGGCCATTTTGAGTAAAATGCGTCTTAAACCTTAATAAAATGTTCTTTTAATTCAATTTTAATCCTTAGACACCTAAAACTAAGTAACAATGACATGTAATGAGAAAGAAATAGTTTATTTAATAAGAAATGTAGGAAATGGGAAAAGTAGAAGTCATATATAGGCCGTATTTGGGCCATTTTGAGTACAATGCGTCTTCAAACTTAATAAAATGTTCTTTTGATGTAATTACAAGCCTAAGACACATTAAACTAGGTAACATTGAAATGTTATGAGAAAGAAATAGTTCATTTGATAAGAAAGGTAGAAAATGGGCTAAATAAAAATCATATAGGCCATATTTGGGCCATTTTTTGTTATTATGCTCTTTTGATATGATTTCTAACCTTATACACTTAAAACTAGATAATATTGACATGTTTTTTTTTTTTTTTTTTTTTTTTGGAAAATTAGAATTTTATTGCCAAAATAAGAAGTTACAAAATTACAAGAAGCTAAGTTGTAACAACACCAGACACCACAGACCAAAAAGGCCAAACCACCACCAACAATCCAAGAATCTACCCAAATCACCTTCTAGGAAGGGTGCTTAAGAGAAACAAGGACAACTACTGGACTCAAGCTCACAGCCACCTTCTAAGAAGGGTTCTGAGAGCCAAGACAGGACAAGAACACCAAAGACAAAAGCAGCACACAAAAATAAGCAAAAACAGCAACTTAAAGCACTAAAACCAGCATATACAAGCAAATAAAGAAGCTAAAGCAGCTGAAAAGAAAAGAAAAGGACACTGAACCACTAGCTGCCAAAACAACAACACAAAACCAGCACCCAAGCTGCAGCAGACTTGCTGACAGACAGGTGAACAGAGAAACAGCAGCAACAGCAAATCAGCAACAGCAGTAGCAGATCAGAACAGCAGCAGCAACAAACAGAAACAACAACAGCAGACCAGAACAACAGTTGCAGCATCAGAACAGACTGCCAGAACAGAGCAGTTGCAAAACAGGAACAACTCCAAGCAAACCAGGCTGCAGCACATAGAAACCCAAGCTGTTGCAGACTTCAGAACAACAACCTGAAATCAGAACAGAACAACAGCAAACCTGCAGCTCCTTGTCAAAACCAACTAAGCAGAAAATTACACAATCAAGTACTTGCTTCCAGCTGGGATTCTACAAGCTGAATAAAAGATAATATCCTTAACTAGAACATCAGCAGGCTTGCAAAAACCATTAAACAAAACTGCATTTCTCTGTATCCAAATACCATAGAATGTTTCAGTAAAGGCAACTTGGATCACTTTGTTTTTCATTCTGGAACTTCTGCAGATTTTCTTCAACCATTCAATCTCATCATCAAACTACTGAACAGGCTTAGAGACATGTAAAATACCCAAAACCTTGTTCCAAACCTGTCTAGAGTACTCACAATCAAAGAATAAGTGTTGAACACTTTCATTACTATTCAAGCAAAAGAAACACCTTGGATCACAAGAGACGTGCCATTGTAGCAACCTATCCTTAGTGACAAGTCTATCCCACAAAGCTAGCCACAAGATAAACACACTTTCAGGAGTTGCCAAGTTATGGCAAATGACCCTCTTTCAAGGAATCTTAGGGACTTGAGGCCTAATAGCAGCATACAACTTCTTGATTTTCATCTTATTGCCCTGTATGAGACCATCCCATCCCCCTTGATCATTCACAAAATCTCTACAACTTAGGATTTTCTTCAAAAACCAGGAGCATTTAGCAGGGATAGGAGTGGTCCAACAATCTTTATGCTTGAAATAATAAATATGGACCCACTTAAGCCAAAGATTATCAGCCTTGTGAGCAATATCCCAAAGTAACTTAGTGACAGCTGCCTTATTCCACTCAGGGAGAGAAAGCAAGTTCCAGCCACCACAGACTTTAGGAAGACAGACATAGTTCCAAGAAACCAAAGATTTCCTAGCAGGAGCAGAGGAGCCAGTCCAAAAGAAAGCATCTGAATCTAGCCTCAATCTCTTTCAGAATTTTCTTTGGTAAGATAAAGATTTGAGCCCAATATGTCTGAATACCAAACAACACACTCTTAACCAACTGGAGCCTCCCAGCATAGGACAAGTGTTTAGCCATCCACCCTTGAATTCTAGGAGTCACTTTCTCCACCAAAGGCCTACACTGAGCAATTGTAAGCTTCTTAGAAGAGAGAGGGACCCCAAGATATCTCAAAGGAATAGATTCTTGAGAAACACCAAGAAGCTCTTTAAGTTCTGTCTGGACATCAACAGAAACTCCTCCAAAGTAAACTTCACTTTTATCAAGATTAGCAGAAAGCCCTGAAGCACCAGAAAATTTCAAAAAAGCCTGGAAGAGAAGCTTGACAGAAACACTATCAGGCTCTAGAAAACATCAACAGATCATCAGCAAAAATCATAGGAGTTAGGTTTAAATTTTCACATCTAGGATGAAAGTTAAAATCAGGAGTTAACCTAAGCTCATCAAGGCATTTGGAAAGGTATTCCATACCAATAGCAAAAAGAAAGGGAGACATAGGATCACCTTGCCTTAAACCTTTCTTAGCTTCAAAGGGAGGAGCAGGGAAACCATTGATAAGAATATAATAAGAGACAGAAGTAAGATAGGTCCAGATCTAGTTAATAAACCTCTGAGGAAAACCAAGCTCCTGCATAACAGTAATCAAGAATCCCCACTCAACTGAATCATAGGCTTTCTTCAGATCCACCTTAACCATGCATCTAGGTGAAATAAATTTGTGATCATAGCCTTTGATCAACTCAGTTGCAAGAAGGATATTGTCACTAATGTGCTTGCCTGGAATAAAACCTACTTGAGCATCATCAATGACCTCACCAATGATAGCAGCAAGTCTAGCCGTTATGACCTTAGAAATAAGCTTATAAACCACAATGCAACAAGCTATAGGTCTAAAATTCTTAACATGGGAAGCATTAGGGATTTTAGGAACAAGAGTGATAGTGGTGCAATTCCATTGCTTAGGCAAGGTCCCTTTAGTAAAGAAATCAATAACACTTGCATAAATATCATCTTTCACAATATGCCAAGCTCTCTTAAAGAAAAAGGAGTTAAAGCCATCAATACCAGGAGCTTTAGTGCTATCAATTCCCTTAAGGGCAGCATCAATTTCAGCATGAGAGACAGGCTGAATGAGATAGCTCTGAGCAACAGAGCTAAGTTGTTTACCTCTCCTCATAGTAACAAGATCAACAGCAGGAAGCCAAGGAGCCTTAGTCCCTAAAAGAGACTGATAGAAAGAAATAATCTCATGAGAAATAGCATCCGGATCCTTAAGCAAAACCTGGTTAGAGTCAAAGATGGAGTCAATTCTGTTCCTTGCTTGTCTATTCTTCATCACTGAGAAAAAATAATGGGAATTGCCATCTCCAAGCTTAATCCAGTTGATCCTAGACTTTTGTTTGAAGATGCTTTCTTGAATATCATTCCAGTGTTTGACAACCTTAATAGCATCAGATTCTTTTACATATAAATCCAAATCATCAGGATTCTGAGCCATTAAGTTCTGAATTCAAGCAAGCTCAACATTAGCTTGATCAATCTTCTCAGCAATATTGCCAAACTGCTTGCTATTAAGAGACTTGATACTAGACTTCACATAATTAAGCTTCTGCCAGACAGAACCACCAGAACACCAAGCTTGAGAAACAGTATCAAGGAAATCAAGATGATCAGCAATACATTTTAGAAACCTGAAAGGTCTACCTTTCCCAGCAGGAGCAGAACAAATATCCAAAAGGACTGGACTGTGATCAGATAAAGAAGGGGGAAGATAGACAGTTTCAACATGACCATGAGAGGCCAGCCAAGCTTGGTTAGCAAAGACTCTATCAATCCTAGAAAGAATTCTAGGACCAGTGTGAGCCTTATTTGACCAAGAGTAGAAGGCTCCTTTGCTCTTGACCTCAGTGAGGTCCAAATCATCAACCAAACTCTAGAAATCTCTATTCTTATAATTAGTAACATCAGTATCATGAAGCCTGTCTGAAGTATGAAGAACACAGTTAAAGTCACCAGCACAGAGCCATGGAGAATGCTGAATAGAGATGTTCCTAATCCCTTCCCACATAGGAAGCCTATCATGAATAGAATGAAGACCATAGATAACAGTGAGATGAATTTGAGTAGAAAGATCCTTAGAAAGGACACTACAATGTATAAACTGCTCATGAGTCTTTAAGACATTGACAGTTACTCTATCTACATTCCAACCAAGCCAAATCCTCCCTTTAGGAGAATGATCATAATTGCACACCCAAAGCCAAGAAGAGCCAAACTTCTTTTGGTAAGTGAAAACATATTTTGATTTGACTTTTGTTTCAAGAAGGCCAATAACATCAACTGAATGAGAATGAAGCAACCTCTTTACAGAGGCAACTTTGCCAGGGTCATTCAGGCCCCTGACATTCCAGATACAGTAAATCAAGACACCAAAGGGGGATTAACCTTACCCCCGCTTGGATTTATAGTGAAACCACCTGCACCATCCATTTTATTTGCAAATAAAGCAACAAAAGCATTAGAGGTAGAAGCAGGCTGATTAACTCTAGTTTGCTGACTTTTTGTCTTCCTTCCAACTATTCTCCACCCCTCATCTGAGTTTTGAGAAGTATGAACCTGTGGAGTGATAACATATTGCCCATGAACAGAAGCATTAACATCAACAACAGGAGCAGTAGGCTTAGCAACCGAAACTTGCTGCACTGATTTAGGAGCTGCATTCACTGACTGCTTGGGAGCTGCAGTCACTGATTGCTTAGGAGCTGCTGGAGCTTTGACAGAACAGTCATGGCCCACTTTATTGCACTAAGAGCAAAAGGGTGGAGTCCATTCATAGACTACCTTAAGTTCCAAAGTTTCCTTCGAGGGGCTTTCCACAAATACAGATTTAGGCAATGGCTTGTTAACATCAATTTCTATTAGAACTCTAGCAAAGGAAACTCTTAGTTGTCTTGTAGTACATTCATCAGAACAAATTGGTATACCAAGCAAGCTACCAATACGACTAAGAGCTTTAGGACCCCATCTATTTAAAGGTAAGTTTGGGAACTTAACCCATAATGGAACAGTTCTCAAAATCTCAGCACCAAAATCAAATTTAGGACTCCAAGGCTTAATGATTGCTGGCTTTTCCATGAACATATGCGGACCAGAGCAAAGAATATTATCCTTTTCACTAACTGAGCAACAATTAATGATAAAATACCCATCGTCATGCCAAAAAAATTCTGGTTTTTTCACATCATTCCATTGTTGAGCTATAAAACGAAGAACAGCAGCAATAGTAGGATAATGACCAACAACATAGAAAACTAAAGCATTAGACCATTTCTTATTACCTTCCATAAGTTCAGAATCCTACAGTTGAGCTACCTATTTCCCATTTTGAACCACCGGGGCAACAAAGAACAGGGGAGCTCCCTTAGTGATTTGGGTATTTTATACCCTGCCAAGTGGCCTAATCAGAGCATGACACGTGTCACTGGAAGGGGCACTTAGTTGGACCATCCAGATGGTGACACGTGTCGAGCAGATATTGCCCCCTGCGATTGGCGGCTTTCAAGGCCCAAATCCCAAGGGGCCCTTAAAAAACGGCGTGCCCTAATCCCTAGGTCACCAGATCCTAGGGAGGGCACACTTTCCAAAAGGACCCTATAAATATGGACATTCTTACATTTATGACAAGACAGAGAATATACACGCAATACGAGACAACACGTCACTTACCACAGAGTTGTCGTTTTCAAGGAACACACAGCACTTTACCTGAGCTTGGAATCCGAGCAGATAAACTTTACTTCCGCACGTTTTATTACCGAACGCTTACTAACTTAATCTTCGGAGGCGGACCACCGACCATCCGGCGGTCCGTTTGCTTTGCAGGTGCAGGCGTCCTTTGTTGAATCCAGTCTCAGTGTTGTAACTCTCCCAAGAGACAAAACCCCCAAAACATTTGGCGCCGTCTGTGGGGAGAGTACCTCTGAAATGGCTTCACAAGCACCTGTACCGAACCCAGAGGCCATTCGGCCTCTAGAAGACGTAGAGGTCCAAACAGATCATGACTCAGGTGACGACGCTGATGTCGAAACCTATATGGATCCAAATGGATCCCTCATCTCTAAACGCATCCGCAGTAAGGAGAGGCGGGAGCGCCACCATGACCAGGCAGGCCCAAGCAAAACTGCTGGTCAGCCAAAGAAGCCCTCGGGGCGGCCAGTTGATCCTTCCCAGGCGGCAGGATCGACTCCCGTCACTCGAGATGAACTAATGACACTCCTGAGCAGCCTCAGGGGTGAAATCAAACAACTCGCCTCGAAGAAGTTGCCTGCTCCTAGAAAGGAGCAGTCGGCCAAGAAGCCAGCCCAAGCTGGCAAACAGAAGTCGGTTAGGGACTGTCAGCCAACTCCTCATCCTGCCCCTAAGGAGAAGACCCGGCCCCAGTTTGACCTTCCTCGGCTCCGTTTCCCAGAAATGGGCACAAGAAAAGCCATCCGGCACATACAGCCGGATGGTAGCAAGAAAACGTTCTCTGACGCTCGGCAATACATTGAGGAGAAGAGAGCCCAGCTATCAGAGTCGGCTTCAACGTCGACTTATCATGATAGCTTTCGGAATACCTCTGTGAGGTGTTCCCAGTCTGTACATGAGACTCCAGCAAGCAGCCAACGGGTTCAGTCTGGTCCTCATATGATTCAGTCGGCCCAGTACATGGCACAACCATTGTACCAGGCACCAGTTTTACCTTACATGCAACCTGCCCTCTTTGGAGGACAGGCGGCATACGGCTATCAGCCGATGGACTGGCAGCTTAGGCTGCAAGACCTTGGAGATCAAACCTCTGCTTTCTCCAGGGAAATAACTGAAGTCGTACAGCTGGCTAAAGTTAAAAACGTTCTGGTTGGAACCTATGACGGGACCTCCAACCCAGAAGACCACCTGCTAGCATACACCCACCTTATGTATTTACAAGGGTTAGATGATGCCGCATGGTGTCGTTGCTTTCCAGCCACCCTGAAGGGCATAGCCCTGTAGTGGTTTGGCAATCTGCCAGCTGGTTGCATAAATAGCTTCAAGACGCTTGCGTTCTTGTTTGCTTCAAACTTCTCTATGCACATCCCTGTCAAAAAGACAAATCTTTACTTGGGCAATGTACAGCAGGGAGATAGAGAAGGCTTGCGTTCCTACATCAGGCGGTTTAATCTGGTTCGAATCCAGATTCATGGGCTGTCTGATGAGGTCGCTTTCAGAGACTTCTTTAAGGGTCTGAAGGACGGGTCTACTTTTAAGTACGAACTCGTCCGCAAACAAATCTTTACTCTGCAAGGAGCCTTGCGAGAGGCGGAAGCCTATATACAGGCGACCGAACTCTGCTCCTTCAACAAGCAGTCGGACCATAAGAAGTCCGACCGGCAGAAGGAGAGTCGGCCTGCTCAGCCGGCTCCTAAGCTAGAAGAGAGCAAAAAGAAAAAGCAAGTCTGGGCCATTGATAACTCTGATCAACCGGCCCAGAAGAAGAAAAAGGAGTGGAAACCGTACGTCCCAAGGTACGAATTCCACAAGGACTGCTGCTCTATCCTCTTGGAAATTAAGGATTGGCTGACTCTTGAAAAGCCGACTCCTATGAAAGGTTCCGCTGAAAATCGGAACAAAAACAAGCATTGCCATTTCCATGAGGATGTTGGCCATGACACGAACGACTGCTTTAGTCTTAAGCGGGAGCTCGACCGTCTGGCCGACAAAGGACAGCTGAAGTCCTATGTGAAGTCCAAAGTGACTTCAAAGGCAAATCCGGGGCAGTCCAAGAAAAAGACTCCCCAGCCTGCTGTGAGTGCCGAAACTGATGAAGATCCGGTATACACCATAGCAGGCGGATTTGCCGGTAGTGGCCCGACCATTCGGGGCACCAAGGACCATCTGAGAAAGATGGTCAATTCTGTTGAGGAAGGGGATGCGGCAGGCACATCCACCTTCCCTAAAGTTGTCATCATCGAGCAGGACAGAGGCAAAGTCTGTCGGCCGCATGATGACCCTGTTGTCATTGAGTACAAGGTCGGCAACCAGTTGGTTGGCCGAATTCTGATTGACACAGGAAGCTCCTCTGACCTCATCAGCCTCAAATGCTTATCCAATCTCAAGTACAAACCAGATAGCATGATGGAGGTCTCCCACACCCATGTTGGGTTTGGGGGAGGACTTGTGCACCCAGTCGGACGAATTGACTTACCTGTCCGCCTGGGAAGCAGGGGAGACGGTCGGCACATGACCATCTGTTTCCTAGTGGTTGAAGAGCTCACAGCTTACAACCTCATCTTTGGCCGTCCCACTCTTAACGAGTGTAAGGCCGTCATCATCCCTGCTCTCATGCTACTCAAGTATGAGAAGGATGATGGAACAGTCGGCTCCCTTAATGGGGACCAAAAGACGGCTCGAGAGTGTTACCTCTCGGACGTCAAGCCCGCGGCCGTAGCATCCGGTCGGGGCAAGCAAACAATCAACCTCGACGATGTCGAGGAAGAACAGTCAGCCCCACCAGCCGGAAATAAAAGAAAGACTGATCAGCTGGTGGTGGTCAAAAAAGAAAAACAATAGCAATCACTGACCGGGGAGCGGTCGGATGACCTCCGTCCCCATCCTACTGGTGAACACATTGATATCCCTCTGGACGACAGCCGTCCAGAACGGATTGTTAAGGTGGGGACGGTTGCATTTGCAAAGCTAGGTGAAAGCCTTCACCAACTGCTGAGGGAATTCAAAGACATCTTTGCCTTTGAAGTGGAGGAGATGCCAGGCATCAGCCCGGATCTTGCCGTCCACAAACTCGCCGTGGATCCTAAAAAGAAGCCCATCCGGCAAAAGAAAAGAAACCACGGCGAAGAAAGAAGTCAGGCGGCAGCTGCCGAAGTAAAAAAGCTGTTAGATGCCAAGTTCATTCGGCCGTGCAATTTCCCTAAGTGGGTAGCTAACGTTGTGTTAGTAAAAAAGCCGAATGGAACTTGGCGGATGTGTGTTGACTACACAGACCTCAACAAGGCATGTCCAAAGGATAGTTATCCATTGCCTAAGATCGACAGTTTGGTCGACTCAACAGCCGGACATGCCTTGATGAGTTTTATGGACGCCTATTCAGGTTTCCATCAGATCCCCCTGTGGAAAAAAGATCAAGAAAAGACGGCATTCGTCACTGATCAGGGGTTGTTCTGTTATACGGTGATGCCGTTTGGTTTGAAGAATGCGCCTGCTACTTTACAACGAATGATTAACACGGTCTTCATTAATCAAATCGGAAGGAATGTAGAGGCGTACATTGATGACATGATTGTCAAATCCAAACAACAGGTGGATCATCTTGCTGATCTCCGAGAAACATTCGCCACACTCAGGCGGCATAAGGTCATGCTAAACCCAAAAAAGTGTGTCTTTGGTGTTGAGTCTGGGAAGTTTCTCAGATTTTTTGACCAAAAGGGAATAGAGGCCAACCCTGAGAAAACACAGGCGGTAATCGACATGCAGACGCCCCGTACTGTAAAGGAAGTGCAAAAAATAACAGGTTGTCTGGCGGCCTTGGGGAGATTCCTCAGTCGGTCAGGCGACAAGTGCCTCTACTTCTTCCAGGAAATCAAAAAGAAGACCAACTTTGAATGGGGGGATGATGCAGAGGCGGCCTTTCAAAAGCTGAAAACTCATCTGCACTCTTTGCCGAGGCTTGTCAGCCCTTTGCCCAAAGAGAAGCTCTTCATGTAATTAGTCGTCTCTGATCATGCCCTCAGTGCCGTTCTCTTAGCTGAAAGAGACGGCATCCAGCTCCCGGTGTATTTCATTAGCCATGTTCTGAGAAATGCGGAGCTTCAGTACCCCATGGTTGAGAAATTCGGCCTTGCCCTTTACATGGCCATCAAGAAGCTTAAACCCTACTTCTTGGCGCATGCGGTAGAAGTCTATACTGACCAACCGATCAAACGACCACTCATAACCTTGGAGTCTTATGGACGAATGCTCAAATGGGCGATTGAAATGCAAGGATTGGAAATCACTTACGAACCAAGGAAAGAAATAAAGGGGCAAGCATTCGCCGACTTTATTGTGGAAATGACAAAGTCGGTTGCTCCGGATGATACTAGTCAGGTTTGGAAAGTGTATGTGGACGGGAGCTCCACTGCGAACGGCTGTGGTGCAGGAATTATCTGTCAGTCTCCTGAAGGAGACAAATACGAGTATGCACTACGGTTCAAGTTCCAGGTCTCTAACAATGAGGCCGAGTATGAAGCCCTGCTTGCTGGCATTCAGTACTGTAAGGCAGCAGGGGCAAAGAAAATTGACGCTTGCTCGGATTCACAACTGGTCGTACTCCAAGTCAATGGGACGTACGAGGCCACTCATCCGGCCATGATTAAATACTTGCAGGCGGTCAAGGATGAAGTTGGGACACTTGAAGAATTCAATCTAACTCAAGTGCCCAGGTCTTCAAATAATCAGGCGGATGCTCTGTCCAAGCTGGCATAATCCGCCTCCTGTGAAACGCCTCGGTCAGTTTTCTAGGAGGTCATGGAAAGAAGAAGTATATCTGAGGAAGACCCCATTGGAATTCTTGACCGAAGCTCAACCTGGATGGACAGCATCCGGGCCTATCTTGCAGACGGCACGCTCCCTGACTCACCACAGGAGGCGGCTGTTCTGAAAAAACGAGCGGCTAACTTCGAGTTGCGACAAGGAGAACTCTTCAGGGCTGGTTTTCTGAAACCCCTATTGAAGTGTGTAACCCCTGAGAAGGGTAAGGAAGTCC
The DNA here is from genome assembly GCF_948465745.1 of Chenopodium album. Taxonomy (NCBI): domain Eukaryota; kingdom Viridiplantae; phylum Streptophyta; class Magnoliopsida; order Caryophyllales; family Amaranthaceae; genus Chenopodium; species Chenopodium album. The sequence continues at coordinate 38,775,000 of NC_137834.1, read as the reverse complement.
TCGAAGAGTTGCATTCAGGATTCTGCGCCTCCCATATAGGCGGCAGATCCCTCGCTGTCAAGGCCAGGCGGCTTTACTTCTGGCCAACTCTAGAGTCGGATGCAATGGAAATGGTTAAAAAATGTGACAAGTGCCAAAAATTTGGCAAGCTCATCCATCGTCCGGCCACAGACCTGACGGCCATCCACAGCCTAATACCTTTTTCCAAATGGGGCATGGACATTCTGGGGCCATATACAGCTGCACCAGGCGGCAAGCGCTATATACTGGTGGCTGTGGATTACTTTACCAAGTGGGTAGAGGCGGAGGCAGTCAAAAACATCAAGACAAAAGATGTCATTTCCTTCATCTGGAGGAACATTATCACTCGCTTTGGGGTGCCCATGTCTATGGTTTTTGACAATGGTCCTCAATTTGAGACGCCTCAACTCAAGACTTGGCTAGGAGAGCAAGGGGTCTCAAGCTTCTTTGCATCAGTCGGCCGACCACAAGCAAACGGCCAGGTCGAAGCCTTCAACAAGTACGGGCTGGTGATCTCTGGGCGGATGAATTACCACACGTCCTCTGGTCCATCAGAACGACTGCTAAAGGGGCAACTGGAGAAACCCCGTTTCTCATGGTGTATGGAGCAGAAGCTGTTCTGCCCATTGAGCACTATGAGCCGAATCTTCGAATCATGCTGTCTGATGAAGAGGCGAACTGGGAGGCCATGCGCCTAGCATTGGACTCACTTCGAGAGCGCAGGGGAAATGGTGCCTTGCGTCATGAGATATACCGTCTGAGAATGACTCGGGCTTACAACAAAAGAGTACACAAGCGTCCTCTCAAAGTGGGGGACTTTGTGCTACGGAAAATGGAGGCAGTCGGTAGGGCGAATGAACAGGGAAAGCTAACCCCAAATTGGGAAGGCCCCTACCGAATCTATGAGGAAGTAAGAGACGACACCTACCACCTGGAAGACCCAGACGGCAGGCAGCTGCCTAGAACTTGGAATGTAGATAACTTGAAAAAGTACTACTTCTAAGTACGAATGTAAAGACTTCAATCTTGTTATCTCAAGTTTTGTTAATGAGAATATGCCTTCATTTCCTAACTTGTCTTTTTATTTAAGTTTCTTAGTGTCGCCTGTACAAAGTAAAGACGACCAATGCGTTTGGAAAGCGTCTGTCCCAACAGCAGACGCCCCAACCCTTCTGAAGGAGCCGATTGCTTTAGAACAGTCGTTCCTGCGAAATTCATTAAGTTAATATCGACACTTAACAAATATTTACTCAACCATTTAAGAGGCCTAAGGCCAGATAAAATAATGATGAGGCCCATGGCCGGATATTAATAAACAAAAGAGACCGAATGGTCATAGTCTGCTCCAACATGAGTATGACCGTCTGCTCCAACATGAGTCAGATAACCAGCGACGTCCATTCGGGCGAATTCGTCGAGGAGAAGCATCTCCCATTTGGGTGGCACATTGCTCTACAAATATAACAAGCGGCCCTACCGAATGCTAAGGCAGCATTTGCAGTCATTTGTTTTAATCGAAAGTGAAATCTAAAAGGCCTAAATTTTCTAACTGTTCTAGCACAGCTCGAAAATGGTCACTGTTTCATAAGTAGAGGCTAAAGAGGCATTAAGCCGGATGCGCCTGTTTTTGCCCAGGGGCAAAGCAGGTGGAACATTCTTGTTAATATACAAGTTAACTACTTAAGCACCTAATGAGGCTTTTGACCGGATGACGCCTGTTCTTTGCTTTTGGGGCAAGACAGGCGGACAATTCTTTTTAAAGACCATTTGCTAAGTTATAAACTTATCTTATCTCAAAGAGGCCTATGGCCGGATGCGCCTGTTTTTAGCTCACGGGGCAAAACAGGCGGAAGATTTCCCCTAGCAAAATTTGCTAAGTTGGAAATTTGAGTTTTGTTTGAGCCAATGGCCGAATGAAAACTTTAAGTTGCCAATTCTGAATGGACGTCTGCCGAGTGGTTTGGGGCAATCACCATAGTGATTGATTGACTTAGAAACCATGAATACTCTTCTAAGTATCAATAATTTCTAAGTCAATCAATCCAATAAACCAAAACCACTCGACATCCGCCCAAGGGCAAGAACATTCGCATGGTATACAGGTTATAATACTTAGCCAAAAACATGCAATGAAAAATTACAAAAATTAAAAAATGCAAGACAACAATATGAATAACTTCAGCCAAATGGCCGAATGATTTAAATTAAAAAGACCAATTGCCATCAGACGACTGGTTAAGATTGTTTTCTGGCAAAGCCAGATAAATTGTCAAAGTACCCGACCCCTCAGTCGGTAAAGAAACATCAATACTCGGCACGCAGGCCGGAAAAGCAAGTACATGGCCATTCGGCCGCAGAAAAAATAAAAAGCTTAAGTGATCAGGGGAGAGCCTCTTCATTGGCAGCCGGCCTGTTGCCCTTCGGCTGCTCTTCATCATTTTTCTCTCGCTCCTCCACCTGATCTTCCTCCTCTCCACCAGAGGACGACTCCCCAGAAGAGTCAGACCCGGAGCTTTCCTCGGCCTCAGCAGCAGCCCTAGCTTCATTCTCATCCTCGTCAAGAAGGCGAGCGTCGAATGCTTTGCTGGCTTCATCAAACTTGGATTTCCAAGTCTGATATTCTGAGTCCGGCTGCACAGCCGCCCAAGTGTCCCGCATGATGGCATCATAGTCGCTCATCATTTGCTTAACAAGAGCTTTTCTCTCTTGTTCAGCTACGGACTCAAACTTGGTCTTCAGCTGATGCTCCTGGTTGGAGAGGCGCTGCTCCAGGCGGCCCACCCTCTGCTTGGCTCTCTCGGCCTCTTCCTTGGCATCCTGAAGAGGCTTGAGCTTCTCCTTAAGACTTGTGATTTCTTTCTTAAGGGAAGTGATGTGCAGGCGGGCCGAGTCCAGATCCTTCTTCACCTGCATATTGGCTTCCGCCTGCGAATACATCATATCAAGCGTCAGAAGCTCATTTTGAGCAATATCAAATTGAGATCGATCCAAGGCGGACTCGGCCCGAGCTTTAGCGGCTGTTACCTCTTTGGACTTGTCCTTGAGGGGTTGCCTGAGCCCTTGGACGCGCAGCATGGCCTGCAAAAAGAGCCGAATGGTTAAAACCAGGCGGATAAAGACTTGAGCAAACAAAAAAAAAAGAAGAGAATTGCTTAAGTTAAGACTCATACCTCGCAGAGGTTCCCCAAGATGCCATCCAAGTCCAGAGTGCCGACCCCTCTGACAGACGCTTTGTCGTCAGGATCAACCGCCCTCAGCATGGACTTGGCCATCTGGATTACAGTCGGCCTCTGCACAGGGACTGAGAAGGAAAGAGAGTTAGGAAAATAACACAAATTTATCTGAATGGAAGAACAAAAAAGGCGAACGGTTTTACCATCGTCCTGTGGTTCCTCCTCTTTCCCCAAACTCCTCCTCTCTCCTGCTGAGCCCACAGCAGTGGTGGGTATCTTGAAGCCACCCTTCGATGTCCTCTGGACATCCGGTTTGCTGATCCCCCTATCAGCTTCAAGAGAAGAGGCGTCTAGGCCTCTCTTGGGCTTCTGAGCAATGTGCTTCCGGCCGCCCTTTCCGGATGCGCTCACATCACCCGCCCTTGTCTTTTGGATTTTAGGGTCGGATGGTTTTGAGGGAGATTTGGTAGGGGCACCCTACATGAACAAGATAAAACAAGTCAGGAATCATTAGGAAAAATTTAGCATTAGTCAGAAATGGCAAGTATAACAGGTTCTCACCTTGGGGGTGCCGCCAGTTTTCTGCTCATCCACCTTGATATGGGTGGTTGCCTCTGCCCTGTTTAGGACATTTGATCTGTATCGAGCAGCAGATACAGCCGGCTTCCTTGAGGCCGAGAGCTTCTCCATTGCCTTGTCTGCAAAAATGAACAAGTGTTAGCACCATCAAACAAGTATTGAAAAGCAAAATGAAATTGCATATTAAACAAACGGCCGACTACCTCTCGGCATTTCAGAGCTTAGCCCACAGGCGGCTAAGAACGTTCCCTCCTCAAACCATTTGTACAAAGGGAGATAGCATTGAGGGGTGACCTCCTTGTCCCCCTCATCATTCGTCCTCACGGACACGGTAAACAACCCTTTGTCCATGATCTCCTCCTTTGCCCGCCTAGGAAGAGGCGGCAATGCACTCCTGCCTGCTAGGAGAGGTGGATTCTTATTCCACCTGTTATACTTTTGGTTCAGGCGGCTGTCGGCAGACTTGACTATGTAAAACTTAGTCCTCCAGTCTTTCCACTTGTTCTCTTTGCCAACAGCCATCATGTACCCCTTGCAAGTGGTCAAGGTGTACCAGCCCTCACAACCCCTAGCAGGCGCCCTACTCAGATAGTGCATGTGGGCGAACGCTTCAAAGCTCGCCTCCACCTGCAGCATCTCACAGGCGGCAACGTACCCCAGAATATTAATCCAGGAGTTGGGTACAAGTTGCCAGATACCGAGTTGGTATCCATCCAAGATCCTCTCCACGGCCGGATGGAGAGGGAAGCGGAGGCCAGCTTGGAAGGCCGCTTCATAGCAGCCGAATGCTCTGTCCTCATAGCTGGCCAGGCTCGACCAGGTAATGGTGTCGTCCTCATAGCCCAGAACGACCTTGCGCCCAAAATTGGCAAGGCCGGATTCCATGGAGTTCCGCCTGCTGTGCGAAACATGATGATAGTAAGGGGCTCTCTCCAAGCTCCTGGAAGCGCTCGGCTCGGCCCAGCTTTCCCCCTTATCCACTGCCAGGGACTCCCTGGCAGAATCTATTTTTGTTCTTGCCTCCTCTGAGGTTATGGAGGCGTTCTCTGAAGAAGATGACGAGGCCGACTCGTCATCAGAGCTCTCATCAGAACTAGGGGACCGCCGATTGGTGCCAGCGGGGTCCTCCCCTAGACTCTCTTCCGACGCCTGTCCAGAAGGCCCGGGTTGATATTGTTCATCCGCCTCCTCCAGGATTCCATCACTGGGAGTTCCACTAGATGTGGGCGAATGGTAATAGGAGGGGGGGTTGGAGGAAGATAAGAAGGGCTGTTAGGATGCTCCGACACCTCACTTCGAGGTACTCTTATTGAGCCGTCTGAATATACAGTCGACCCATCCGAATGGTAGAAAGTTCCATCGGAGCTATATTATCTTGTTGTTCTTTTAGTTCTGGCCATAATGTCCTGCACAGACACGGAAACGGTCGGATTCGGAGAAGTTCGCAAAGCAAGGTCTTTGGCCAAGCATTCGGCATTGCTAGTTCTAGATTCAGCCGTCCCCGGTGACCGGCTGATCACTATCCTATGCCGTGCCGCATGCGATTGAGAAACCATTTTTTCGAAAAAAAAAGAAGAGAGAAAATGAAAAGTAAAATGAAGAAAAAAAAGGCGTTACCTTTAGAAGAAGGGTAAAAGGCGCTTGGTTGGCTGAAGACCGGTCGGACAGTTGGCCGAGTGTCGTATGCTTGAAAAGTTAAAACACTTAGGGAATTTTGAGATTCTTTAAGTCAAAAAGTCCAAGATTTTCCAAAGATTCGCAAAGGTGTGAATCTAAAGTGGGGGTCAAACCTTACTATTTATAGGGAGGTAAAACCCTAAAAATTTTCCCTCCAACAGTAACTTATTGAATCCGACCACTTGGATACTGACACCTATCACAGGTGCCACGTGCAATACACGTGACCCCTGTGAGGGGCAAATGATTTGGGTATTTTATACCCTGCCAAGTGGCCTAATCAGAGCATGACACGTGTCACTGGAAAGGGCACTTAGTTGGACCATCCAGATGGTGACACGTGTCGAGCAGATATTGCCCCCTGCGATTGGCGGCTTTCAAGGCCCAAATCCCAAGGGGCCCTTAAAAAACGGCGTGCCCTAATCCCTAGGTCACCTGATCCTAGGGAGGGCACACTTTCCAAAAGGACCCTATAAATAGGGACATTCTTACATTTATGACAAGACAGAGAATATACACGCAATACGAGACAACACATCACTTACCACAGAGTTGTCGTTTTCAAGGAACACACAGCACTTTACCTGAGCTTGGAATCCGAGCAGATAAACTTTACTTCCGCACGTTTTATTACCGAACGCTTACTAACTTAATCTTTGGAGGCGGACCACCGACCATCCGGCGGTCCGTTTGCTTTGCAGGTGCAGGCGTCCTTTGTTGAATCCAGTCTTAGTGTTGTAACTCTCCCAAGGGACAAAAACCCCCAAAACACTTAGCAGTCAACTTCCCAGAGAATGAGCTAGGTCGATCTTCACCATCCTTGTGCAAGTTCTGTTCCGGGGGAGGTATAGAGTGAGAATCGGGAACAGTTGGTTCAGATCGATGAGCAGCAGCTCCAGCATCCAATGGAACAGTAAACCCAGAAACCCTAGGTACTGTTTTATTGGAACTCGAAGATGCTGGTCTAGAAATGGCTTCAACAAATAGTGCAATAGTTTCATCATCACTCCGGGGAATAGAACCACAAGATGGATTGACCAGTGCCGGCGCCGGAGTGACAAGCTCATCCACCTCCTGAATCGGGCTTGGAACAAAAGTAGAACCTGAGTTTCGCAAATTCTGCAAAATTGTATCTAAAACTGGATCAGTAGAATTCCTATGTTGTACTAATTGAGGTGAAGAATTGTTTTGCTTCTTCTTCTTAGCCATTGGAGATCAAGATTGATGAAGAAACAGATCAAAATCGAAGAACCATGGAGAAGAGAGAGAAGAGAGAAAGTCAACGAAATTCAAACCTCAGCACACCCTTGTGTGAATTAATAATATTGACATGTTATGAGAAGGAAATAGTTTATTTGATACGAAATGTAGGAAATGGGCAAAGTAGAAGTCATATAGGCCATATTTGGGCCATTTTGAGTAAAATGCGTCTTAAACCTTAATTAAATGTTGTTTTAATTCAATTTTAAGCCTTAGACTCATAACACTAGGTAACATTGACATGTTACGAGAAAGAAATAGATCATTTGATAAGAAAGGTTGAAAATGGGCTTAATAGAAGTCATATAGGCCATTTTTTGTTAATATGCTCTTTTGATGTGATTTCTAACCTTATACATTTAAAACTAGATAATATTGACATGTAATGAGAAAGAAATAGTTCATTTCATAAGAAATGTAGGAAATGGGCAAAGTAGAAGTCATATAGGCCATATTTGGGCCATTTTAAGATAAATGTGTCTTAAAATTTAATAAAATGCTCTTTTGATGTGATTTCAAGCCTTAGACATATAAAACTAGGTAACATTGAAATGTTATGACAAAGAAATATTTCATTTGATAAAAAAAAAAGTAGAAAATGGGCTATATAGAAGTCATATTGGCCATATTTGGGCGAATTTTTGTTAATATGATCTTTTGTTGTGATTTCTAACCTTATAAACCTAAAACTAGATAATATTGTTATGTTATAAGAAAAAAATGTTCATTTGATAAGAAATGTAGGAAATGGGCAAAGTAAAATCATATAGGCCATATTTGGGCCATTTTGAGTAAAATGCATCTTAAACCTTAATAAAATGTTCTTTTTATTTAATTTTAAGCCTTAGACAAATAAAACTAGGTAACATTGACATGCTATGAGAAAGAAATAGTTCATTTCATAAGAAATGTAGGAAATGGGCTAAATAGAAGTTATATAGGCCATATATGAGCTATTTTGAGTGAAATGCGTCTTAAAACTTAATAAAATGAGCTATTGATGTGATTTCAATATTTGGACACCAAATATTAGCCAACATTGACATGTTATCATAAAGAAATAGTTCATTTGATAAGAAATGTAGGAAATGGGCAAAGTAGAAATCATGTAGGCCAAATTTGGGTCATTTTGAGTAAAAAGCGTCTTAAATCTTAATTAAATGTTCTTTTGATTCACTTTTAAGCATTAGACATATAACACTAGGTAACATTGACAAGTAATGAGAAAGAAATAGTTCATTTGATAAGAAAGGTAGAAAATGGGCTAAATAGAAGTCATGTAGGCCATATCTGGGCCGTTTTTTGTTAATATGCTCTTCTGATATGATTTCTAACCTTATACACTTAAAATTAGATAATATTGACATGTTATGAGAAGGAAATAGTTCAATTGATAAGAAATGTAGGAAATGGGCAAAGTAGAAGTCATATAGGCCATATTTGGGCCATTTTGAGTAAAAAGCGTCTTAAACCTTAATTAAATGTTCTTTTGATTCAATTTTAAGCCTTAGACACATAACACTAGGTAACATAGACATGTTACGAGAAAGAAATTGATCATTTGATAAGTAAGGTAGAAAATGGGCTAAATAGAAGTCATATAAGCCATATTTTGGCCATTTTTTGTTAATATGCTCTTTTGATATGATTTCAAACCTTATACACTTAAAACTAGATAATATTGACATGTAATGAGAAAGAAATAGTTCATTTCATAAGAAATGAAGGAAATGGGCAAAGTAGAAGTGATATAGGCCAAATTTGGGTCATTTTGAGATAAATGCGTCTTAAAACTTAATATAATGCTCTTTTAATGTGATATCAAGCCTTAGACTCATAAAACTAGGTAACATTGAAATGTTATGAGATAGAAACAGTTCATTTGATAAAAAAAAAGTAGAAAATGGGTTAAATAGAAGTCATATAGGCCATATTTTGGCCAATTTTTGTTAATATGCTCTTTTGATGTGACTTCTAACCTTATAATCCTAAAACTAGACAATATTGTTATGTTATGAGAAAAAAAATGTTCATTTGATAAGAAATGTAGGAAATGGGAAAAGTAAAATCATATAGGCCATATTTGGGCCATTTTGAGTAAAATGCGTCTTAAACCTTAATAAAATGTTCTTTTGTTTCAATTTTAAGCCTTAGACACATAAAACTAGGTAACATTGACAGGTTATGAGAAAGAAATAGTTCATTTCATATGAAATGTAGGAAATGGGCTAAATAGAGGTGATATAGGCCATATTTGGGCCATTTTGAGTGAAATGTGTCTTAAAACTTAATAAAATGATCTATTGATGTGATTTCAATCTTTAGACACCTAATATTATCCAACATTGACATGTTATATGAAATAAATAGTTCATTTGATAAGAAATGTAGAAAATTGGCAAATTGGAAGTCATATATATAGGTCATTTTTTATAATATTCATATTGTTTAGCCTATTTAATTAATTCTAACATAATTTTTATGTATTTTAAGTTTTGCAAGTTACAAAAGGATTGTGTAATGATAATCAAGAAACTTAATGAAGTTTGTGACATTTTGGCGTCATTTATCACCTTTAACATGTAAATTTCATTTTTCTTGTAAATTTATGTTAAGTTTTTAACTATATTATTATTCATTAATTACTTACTATCCTTTGTATATATATATAACACTTTTTTTTTTATTATATTGCATTTGGGAATATTTATATCGATATATGAATTATTGTTTTTAATATTATTTGTATCTTATTATATTATTTAATAATATTATTATTGGTAATTATAATAATAATATTATTAATTATTTTTGTTAATATTATTGCTAGAATTACAGGCTAGAAAACAGTTATTATTTCTGAAATTACAGGATTTTTTTTTTAATATTATTGCAAGAAAACATGAAAAAAAAAATTAGACTGAAATGGCACCGGTTAACTGGTGCCAAAAGTGGCTGCCACCAAAAATTCTTGCGCGGGGTTTTTTTTTTGCACCGGTTAACCGATGGCCAAAATAAAAAAAAAGGCACCGGTTAACCGGTGCCAAAACAAGTTTATACCACCGGTTTTGAATTGGTGGCAAAGTTGGGAGGTATTGGCACCCCCCACATTGTGACCGGTTCAAAACGGTGCCTTAAGCCGAGTTTGAACCGGTGCTAATTATCTTTATTCTACTTGTGTAGGTATCACATTGCATATATTGTTTGGTAATGAAATTGTGAAAAAGGAAGAGCTAGTAGAGGCCATAACTAGGGCTAGAATAGCGATTCCTCCCTAAAAGAACGTTATTTTAGTACTCTCGTTCCCAAACTCATTTCTGGTTAAGACAAATTTGGGCATGGGTAAACTTACGATTCGTGCTAATTATCCCTTGAACTCTACTTGGGAGAAAGGCATGAACGAGGTTTATGAGTTTTCCTAAAACTCATTGGTGACTCTGACAGGGTAAAGTCGTATCCCCTAATCAAAAGTAAATACCTAAGTCCTCTAACTAAAGTAGATAGGGAAGTAGAGTCGAACTCCACAAGGAAACAAGTCTTTTTACTCCTCATTATTTATTATAATCTAAATTATCTAAGTAACAAATATTTTTTGTAATAAATTCTATACTACGAAGAATAAGTTTAGGGAGAAAGAAACAATAATAAGAAGGCCTAGGGTCACAGGTTCACCAATAATTAATATTCCGGAATAAAACATAATAGTTAATAATTAATATTGCACAAATAACATGATTAACAGGCTCTCGCAATTTATTAATCAACATAGATCTAACAGGCTCTCGCAATTTACTAGATCTAAGTTCCTATTAAAAATAGCCTTTAATATTAAATTAACATCTGCTCGATTCATCAATTCAATATTGCTAAACATTCACAATCAAATTACATCTGTTCGATTCATAATCTAATTGCAAAGAATTAAAACAATTCAATAAGAAATTATCATGCAATACCAATAATCAATAATAACAAATTATCCCTTCATATTAATTATGGATCCCCATAAACCCTAGAATTAAACTACTCACGCATCATCATAACTAAACTAATCAAATAAATAAATAAAAGCATAATCAAAGAAGTAAGTAAAATAGCTGAAATTAAAAGGGAAGAAATTGTTACCAAAAGAAATCTTGATTAATGGAAATAATTAAGAACAAAAGTTGAGAGAGAAAATATTCTAAGTAGAGAGAGAAAGTCTAAGAAAGAAGGTAATAAAAAATTACGTACAAATCTCGTACTTAAACGTTCCCTAAAACAAAAATTAAAACTAACTAATCAGGTCTTGAGAAAACACGCGCCCGATCGGGCAAAGGGCCGCCCGATCGGGCCCGCCTTTTCCCTTGCGCTCCTTCTCAGCAGCGTCGCCCGATCGTGCTAGACGCTCGCACGATCAGGCGCGCTATAGGCCACGCACCAGCACCAAGCATGTCGCGCCTGTTGGGGTTTGGTGAGTCCGACTCACCGCGGAAACAACCCCGACCCAAGGAACCACTCGTAATTAATAAAACCATAAAGCATAAATAAACACAAGAAAAGGAAGAACGAATCATACCCTTGAAGCGAGCTTCGCCCTCTCAAAACGGGCTCTTACTTGAAAGCCTTGAGCACCGCAAATGCCGTGGCTCCAACGGTATCCACCCACAAAGGACGAACACGACTTTTTAGGTCCGCTACCTTGGAGTTAGCAAGGTCCGACCAAAACCCAAGTGTTAATGGAGTTTAAGAGTTTTTCCAAAATATGGAATGCTCTTTCTAACTCCCACTCAAGCTCTTTACACCAAATCCCAAGGTTGGTATTTATAGAGGAAAGTATGAGTGGGTATTTCTATCCCTTCAATGTGGGATTCATGAAATTCCACAAATTAATTTAAAGCTAAATTAAATTAAATATATAAGCAAGTAATAAATCAACAAGTGTCCTAGTCATATGTAAAGAGGAGTATGGACCACTTGCAGAGGAGGAGACCATACTTGCTCCCCACTCCTTCCTCTCCTTGTGACACTTGTCCACACCAAAAAGCAAGCATACTTTCTAGCTTCCCCTTTCTACCCGACCTAGGCCCACGGCCCAGCTAGCCTCGCACCGTGCGGGCTGCTAGCTGCTGCCAGCTCGGCCCAGCACGCCCACGCACATCAATGCGGGCTGCTGATGCCGAGGGCGCTGCAAGCTAGCCACCCACATGTGCGGGCTGCTAGCAGCAGCGCACCCCAGCACGCCACGCACTGCTTGCGGGCTGCTGGCCGTGCTGTGCTAGCATGCCTTGCACATGGTGTGGGCTGCTAGCCACGCCTTGCTAGCATGTCTCGCACATGGTGCGGGCTTCTAGCTCGGCTAATCCCCTAGCACTCGGGATTCCGATGCTAGGGATATTTTGGTCATTGTTGATTTATTACTAATTTGTCGTCTCGTCTTTTTATTATTTTGACTCGACTTCCGACGCTCTAAGCTCGAATTTCCGACGTCTAAATATTTAACACTCAGGCGACGAATTAATTTCTTCCGAATTAATTCGTCGAGTCGGTTCGTATATTTTGCTTGGGTGTGACCCGAAGGGTTCAGTCAAGATTAAGCTGTAATATTAATTATATTAATATTACTGATCGGAAGCGGCCTCCACACAGGCATTCCGATCAATTGACCTTACTGAATATATTAGCTTTCTAATAATTCTGAACCCGCCATCAGAATAATACACTTGTTCGAAGCACACCATTCCTTTCAATCTCCCACTTGTCCTTCCGGACAAGTGTGCATATAGTGTATAGCCCCTTTCCCATGTCTCTTCATGTCTCTTCATGAACTACAGAGTAAGATTACTCGTCATCTTTGTTACGTCCAGATTTGTTTCTCGAAATCCGAGTTTGACTGTCAATAAGCAGATGATTTCTAAAATCCATCTGAGCATGACCATGCATTTTCACTGTCTCGCTCTTCGAGAGCCCTTGTAAACAACAAGACATATTCCCTATTGTTAGTAGGGGGACATTTCCAATCTTGTAATGTAGCTTCTCTTACTAAGAGGACCTAGCCGCCCGATATCTGTTGTTATAATCCCTAGTTACGGCAGACGTTTGGCGGATACCAAAGCGGACTAGTACTCAAACAAGAGACCTCCCACTACTCATGGTCAAGGAAAAGAGTTCCGATAGTAATAATGAGAAAAATACTTATGATGATTTTTAAATCTCTTAAAGTATTCTCATAGGTCGATCCAGTATGGTTCTAAACCAATACCTGTGCAAATGATTTATATCCTCATAGCACCAGAAACGGTGCTATAAATCATACTACACACTAATCTCTAATGGTCATTAATCGTCCACAAAAAATATGACCTTGATTAGGGATAATTTTTTATTAAAATATTCAATGTTCCCTTAATAGGTGTTTCTTTATCCAAACCATTGACTTGATACCCTATTTTGAATATGTATTAAAATCGAATGGACTCATTATTTAATTCTAAACCACAATTAAATAGTTTTGTGGAATATTTAGAAATATTTTATTCCACTATGAAACTTCACAATGTTTCATCTTATGATAAATGGTTTTTCCCAAATGTTTTAAGAGTAGTACTCTTCATAAAACATTCATAGAATTGACACTCAAATTTGATATGCTTGATTTCTTTCATGCAATTATGAATGTTGCCGTTCACTTATTGCATAGGTTTAGTTATAATTACTTTGCAAACCTTAGCATCTTCATTATCCACGATTTCCATAATAAGATGATAAAATTTTGAGAGTGTTAATGGATTACATGTGATTCAGGATTTATTGTCCAAGCAATGGCTCCCACTCATTTTCATGATTTGAGACCTTCTACTTGACAACCTACAATCATCAATGTTCAACAACGAACTTTTCCATTTAACATCTATCTTATTATTGCCTTTAAGGCAACAATATTCTCAACATATGTTTTAGTAGACTCTCCGATGATGCCTTTCATGGATTTCACTCCAAACGAATCACAATGATTTAGAATACTCAAATCACTTACGATCATGGAAATTTATCTTAAATTTCTGCACATTATACATGGATGCATATCCATGTTACCATTCTCAAGCCACGACACTTCTTGCCTCGTGCTTATAAATGGCTTCCTTGCTAAGGACCTAAACCTTGTTAAGGTTTGTGCTTGCAACATCAAAACTCAAGTTGTATTTGTTTCCATGCGTCAAGAACTCATCCAACTACTTATTTAAGTGCTATGGATGTTCTTGACAATAATCTAATGATCTAATACTTAGATTAATGTCGACTGGTATTATATATGTACTTCACATGCTCTAAGCAAGTAAGTCGTCTGACGATTCCATATCATAGCTTTACATGATGGATTTAATTCTAGAATGATTCTCAATTCTATTCCATCCATGTGACATTTAGCTCATTCAGTTACACTGAGTCTTGCCAAAATGTTCGCTATGTGATGTGGTTGAAAGTATCTTACTAGAGTCTTTCTTGGTTGACTTAGTATTTAGCCTAGCTTATACTTAGTTCAAACATTTACTTAGCTTTATACATATATGGGTCGAAAGCCTTTCAAAGTCCTTCATGTTTAACATGGTAAATTCCTTTACTCATTTAAACATTTAATTAAGTCTATACCATAGAACTTAATTCCCAACATGTACTAAGTATCGTCATTAGTTTGGTCCATTGTCGAAAACACTTTCAAATCTAAGCATTTAGCATTTGATAGTTGTTTCACAATAGAGTTCGTAAACTTCTCGTTGGACCTTTTACTTTTGCTCCCACTAAATTTCTTGTTCATCAGAATTTCTATGTTTCTCCATAAGTCAATCCTCTTATTAACTTTATGAGAAAACGCGTTCCAATTCCTTCATGCAATGCTTCCTTTAATCCCATGACGGATTCCATGTGCTTGCTTTCAAATCTAGCATTATTTAGATTTACAAAACCCTTAGAATATTCCATAGTCACTTCCAAGATCCTATTTTGGGAAGGCGGTTTTGGTATCTATTTTGTCATATTTCATATGTGCAATTTTGCTAGATCAATCACGAAAAGACTTAAGCATTCCGATTGGTGAATAGGTTTTTATTAAAATCAACTCCTTGAAATTAATTATATCCTTTTCAACCAATCTAGCTATGTATGCATATACATTTCCACATTTGTTAGTTTTCTCCTTGAAAACTTATTTGCAATTGATGGATCTTTCATCCATCATGCAAATTAATCAAGTTTCGAACATGATTTTCAAACATGGAGTCTATTTCGGATTTTCATGGCCTCTAACCATCATTCGGAATTTGGATTTGTCGTAGCTATCTTACAAGACATTATTCCTTTGCTTGTAAGTCTTAGGTTTATTTCTAACTTAATAGAAAATTTATAGGATTCAATCCAAGCCTTTGGTGAATTCTATACCTATACGGGGTAGTTGCATCAAACACTGAGTTTTAAGGCGCTTTCAAAGCCTTTTTATCATGTTGATCTTACTCCAACATTTTTAATGTTTTGTGAGTAATGAATTATCTTTTAAGGCACTTGTAAAGTCCTTTTGAGTATTCTTGATCAAGCATTCTCATGAAGTCCTTTAAGGTCTTCCGAGATTCTCAGTTCTAGTTTGTTGCTAAGCTCGATGGTCATCGAGTTCATTTTCCTCCCACTTGTCGTTTTGGAAACGTGTTACTTTCCAGAAAGACACCACTTAGAGCAACAAACATTATGTTCTCAATTAGGATGTGGAGGTAATGCCCGTAGTCTCACTTGACTTCTTACAAAGAGACATGTATATTGTCTTTGGGTAAAAGTTCGTTGTGAAACAAATAGTTAGCTCCCACTTGAGCTATCTTTAGTCTTTATTGAGCCATTCAGCTCCCACTGAGCCACCTAGCTCCCACTGAGCCACTTAGCTCCAACTGAGCTAGTGAACTCCCACTGAGACTAAGAGACTTAGACATATACTTGAAAAGACTTTTAGAAGTTATTTCTATCCATAACTGAATATGGCGTCCTTTCTTAGCTTCGACATATTGTTTAGTGTAATATTAGTCATTTGTGTAAATCTTTAAGAACTTTATAGGAAGGGTTGTGAACCATCATTGTTTGAGTCATTTTCCAATGACATCGAGGTCTTCGTGAGGACACACTATGTTCTTTGTGGAGTTCTTTATGAAAATTTCCATTCATAACTTTGAGATGGTCACGCTTGGCTCAAGGAAACATTGCTCGATCTAATCTAGAAGTTTTGATATCTTGCCAAGTCGATTCTGTACTTCACTGGACTCTTGAGCTACTCAGGTCAAGTTTGTTCACATTTGATGAATATAGCCATATCCTTTCAAATTCTTTGTGAAACGTTGAAGTAATTGATTCCTCTTTAGCCTTCGGAGTCAATTGTCTATACCAAGAACAATAGCTCTCTGCTTTGTCAGTTTCAACAACTAAGACTTGCTTGTCTTAAAATGATTCCGAATCGAGCAACTATCAAGAGCCTATCTAATAGAAACTTGAGTACGTTCTTGTCGATATGACATTGCTAAAGATGTTTGGAACGCAAATCAAGCCCATGACTTGAACTTAGTGAGTTAATCATGTTAGGGAAATGTATGTTTATAATCAAGCATTCTTGACTCAATGCTTGGATAACCATGCCATTCAAATAAATCTTGCAACTATTGCTCATTACTTTGAATGTGAGTCTTTCCGTGTGTAAACGGATCAATTGCTGATTATGGAACATAATAACCATTATTTGTTCCAGCCTTTGGCTTAAAAGGTCTTTAAACAAAACATACGACCTTACAACTGATGTAGCTCTTCTTGCTTCATTCTAAGCTTGTAAGTCGATAACTTAGCTTAACTTCAATATTTTGAGGTCACTATCATAGTGGAACACTCAAGCAGTATCCGATACTTATGAAGATAACGAATTGCTAAGTTAACTACAATAACATGAACTCATGAGTTGAAATGGAATCTAATTCCTTTTCTTTGTTCCTTCTTTCCTATATTTCTTATCATACAATATCTAATAATCTTACTTTAAGAATTATTTCTTTAAGTACCTTGACTCTTATACTTTGTTAGGCATAATCAAGCACCTAGTGCGCCGTAAAACAAAGTTCCATCTTTTCCATTAATTCTTACTCGAATTACTACATCAATGAATCCTACTCAATTATGTATGATGCGAAAAGATACATTGGTTGTCAAACATTGACAATCTTGAGTTTGCAACTCAATACCTCATGTTTTATCAAAACTACCTAGTATTTTGAATACATGATGTCCAACCGTCCTTTCGGACTTAGTTATAAAAGTCATTTATGAGAATTGTATTTTAGGCTTTTCCTGTCTTTGAGAACTATTCTCAAGGATTCCCTTTACCAATCATGGAAACAATATTATTTGATTTAGAATACTATAAATATAAGTGCAAAGTATAACCATTTATCAAGAACATAATAAGTTTGAAATTTAATAGCATTCATGCAAACTTCAA
This sequence comes from Chenopodium album, assembly GCF_948465745.1. Lineage (NCBI taxonomy): Eukaryota > Viridiplantae > Streptophyta > Magnoliopsida > Caryophyllales > Amaranthaceae > Chenopodium > Chenopodium album. Next base: position 38,757,795 of record NC_137834.1, on the reverse strand, counting down.
TCTTATTAAACGTCTTATTTACGCATAAAAATTGTCCCTATTTGGCGAAAATAAGGCGATTCCAAGATCCGAAGAAACAAAGAGTGGTTAAGCATGCTTTGGCTTGTCTTAACACTCAATCTTCTAAGGTAAGCATTGCCTTGCTAATGGCTCTAAGCCACTCTTGGTTAGATAATCGTCGCATCTAATGCATCTTTGACGATGTATCTCTTTTGCCACGGTATGTGAGGACTCCTCACTCATACCGATGAGTTAAACAAAAACCAACGTGCACACCCGGTGTGCCTTATGAGCCTTGGAGAAGTGATGGCACCTCGCTTTGGCGTAGCCTACCATCACCCTCGTTCGGTTGGTAAGTGTTATTTTGGAAAGGCAAGTTTGACTCAATATTATTAGGGACCTAGGATTTCTATGTTGGTTGATTTAAGTGAACTTAACTAATCATCGTAACATAAAGAAAACCTAAACATGCATCTAACGAATAATTGACATGTATATAAGCATAAAATATAAAGCGAAATTATAGATGCATATTGGCAACTAGCATGACCCCTTGAATTCTTCAAATCTTCAAAAGGTCTTCATTTGCAATTCAAGGCTTTGTCTTCCAAGATACGCCGTCTTCAAGACTTAACCAAACTATGCAAATACTAGTGTCTACGACTAGGAATAATCTAAATATTAAGGTACAAAAATACTTAACGGTGCGTAGACCGTATTTAGATTTACAAAAATACATAACGGCACGTAGTCCGTATTTTCTATCCTAATCGGGTCCCACTAGTTGCCATTTCATAAAACCTGTGAGAGAGAATATATATTCCATTCATCCATTCACTATTTGTGAATGGCCCATGCAATTTACAATATCAAACAAGTAAAATGCATTTAAATAATGCGCGCACTAGTAACTTATCTAGGTGGTTAATCCGATTAACACGCCTAATTAAAAACTAGTCAAAGTTGTTTAACCGATTATGTAATTGACGTCATTAATAATTGAAGCTCCCACTAAATTCCGCATTTCCCTTAATTAATCCAATTAATTAAGTCGGTAGCACCCAAACTTGTCAAAATAAAATTTTGGCAATGCCACTCAAAACCGAGGCCTAGCCTCCCAAAATTTTAATTAAAATAAACAAAATTAATTAAAATAAATAAAATGGCAAAGTAAGCAAATATTAAGCCAACCGCATTTCAAGTGGCTTTCGCTTTAAGCGTTTTGCCAAGGAAACTCGAATAATCGCGGCTCATGCAAACCAAGCATACTACGGCTATTCACCTCACCGCACCAAGCATATGCACACACAAAAAACTCTGCACACACGGCTCGCGGCAAGCAGCCATGGGCTGCTGCCACTACCGCATGCACGCTCACACATAGCCATGGCTGCTGGTGCGTGGCTGCTGCCGCGCATATGGCCACACGCAAGGCGGGGCAGCCATCTTGGCAGCCACATGCGGGCTGCTATGCAGCCCGGCTAGCCAAGGGTGGTTCTTTGCCTCGTTTGCGTGCCATGGCCTCAGGAATTCATCCCATTTCGTGAGACATAATTAATTAATTCTAAATTAATTTTAGAACTAACTTAATGAGCAAAAAAAAAAAATTTTTTTAAACATGTCTAACTTAATAAAATTTCAAAGTGCAAATAACCAAAATAATTCCAAGAACCATTCTTAATTAAATTGGTTTAGCTTGGTGCAATGACAAAGTTAAGGCAATTTCTCACTTTTAATTTAATCAATTTAAATTAAACTTGAGAATTTTGACAAAGTAAGGGGAAGTTGGAAAAAGATGAACTTTAATGTTCAAATGAAAATTCCAACATCTAAATTTTGTGAATCCTTGAAAATTATATCTTCCAACATGAAGATAACCAATTTTCTATCACAAAAATTGAAACTTTATGTTTCCCATCAACTCTAAATGATTAAAACAACAAAGTTTAACACAAAATAACATGGAATTTTGTGGTTTTTAAAGTTTCAATCACTTATCACAAATAAAGATTGAATCTTTAACACTTAGGAAGCCTCAAAACAAACATCAAATACTACCAAGTAAGTATGCTTTAAGGGGACTTAAAATTGCAGAAAATAATGCAAATAATCAACCACATAATCAACAAGTTATGCCATTAATTTCAAGGTTAGAAAAGACTAAAAAAATTTCGTCAAAAACGAAAAATCACTCGAAAAAGGCATTTCTGGTCAAAATTTGGCTAAAATCACAGTTCCGAAGGGGTAAAAACCTTTCCATAACACCTTTTCCACCCAAAATTCACTATTTTTGGGCAAAAATCTGGGTTCTGGGCCAAATTCGACATTAAAAACAGGATTAAAATAAATAAAACCGAGCTACTAATCTAATTAGCAACTTAAACCAGAAAAATAAGCCAAAATAAACCTTGAAAAACATGATTATAAAAATAAATGAGCGGGGCCCCGATACCGCTGTTGGGGTTTGGTGAGTCCGACTCACCGCGGAAACAACCCCGACCCAAGGAACCACTCGTAATTAATAAAACCATAAAGCATAAATAAACACAAGAAAAGGAAGAACGAATCATACCCTTGAAGCGAGCTTTGCCCTCTCAAAACGGGCGCTTACTTGAAAGCCTTGAGCACCGCAAGTGTCGTGCCTCCAACGGTATTCACCCACAAAGGATGAACACGACTTTTTAGGTCCGCTACCTTGGAGTTAGCAAGGTCCGACCAAAACCCAAGTGTTAATGGAGTTTAAGAGTTTTTCCAAAATATGGAATGCTCTTTCTAACTCCCACTCAAGCTCTTTACTCCAAATCCCAAGGTTGGTATTTATAGAGGAAAGTATGAGTGGGAATTTCTATCCCGTCAATGTGGGATTCATGAAATTCCACAAATTAATTTAAAGCTAAATTAAATTAAATATATAAGCAAGTAATAAATAAACAAGTATCCTAGTCATATGTAAAGAGGAGTATGGACCACTTGGAGAGGAGGGGACCATACTTGCTCCCCACTCCTTCCTCTCCTTGTGACACTTGTCCACACCAAAAAGCAAGCATACTTACTAGCTTCCCCTTTCTACCCGACTTAGGCCCACGGCCCAGCTAGCCTCGCACCGTGCGGGCTGCTAGCTGCTGCCAGCTCAGCCCAGCACGCCCACGCACATCAATGCGGGCTGCTGATGCCGAGGGCGCTGCTAGCTTGCCACGCACATGTGCGGGCTGATAGCAGCAGCGCACCCCAGCACGCAACGCACTGCTTGCGGGCTGCTGGTCGTGCTGTGCTAGCATACCTCGCACATGGTGCGGGCTGCTAGCCACGCCTTGCTAGCATGTCTCGCACATGGTGCGGGCTGCTAGCTCGGCTAATCCCCTAGCACTCGGGATTCCGATGCTAAGGGTATTTTGGTCATTGTTGATTTATTACTAATTTGCCGTCTCGTCTTTTTATTATTTTGACTCGACTTTCGACGCTCGGTTTCGACGCTCTAAGCTCGAATTTCCGACGTCTAAATATTTAACACTCAGGCAACGAATTAATTTCTTCCGAATTAATTCGTCGAGTCGGTTCGTATATTTTGCTTGGGTGTGACCCGAAGGATTCAGTCAAGATTAAGCTGTAATATTAATTATATTAATATTACTGATCGGAAGCGGCCTCCACCCAGGCATTCCGATCACATGACCTTACTGAATATATTAGCTTTCTAATAATTCTGTACCCGCCATCAGAATAATACACTTGTTCGAAAGACACCATTCCTTTTAGCGCCCGATAGTGCTAATCCTTGCCCGATCGGGCCCTTGCTTCACTTTGCGGCTCGAACTTCGATTGGGCTTCATTTCTCGGCCCATTCCGGATTTCCTCTTCGGGTCTTGAATACTCGATCCAAATACCTCGGAATCCCGATTACCGAGCCCTTTATCACCGGCTCGATGACTCTAGCTGGCCTTGAGCTTCAAAGATAGTCGTGCACTTCTAATTCCCGTAGTCGCTCCATGAAAAACCCGAGAAAATGCTCCAAAGGCACAATTTCCTACAAAACTCAACAAAGACTACGAAAACACTAGAAAACACCAATTAATAATAAAAGTGGCTCGAAAGAGCCAAAAACACTACTAATTATGACCAAGGGACGGGGGGTAAATTACTAAATAAAATGGACATATCAAACTCCACCAAGCCAAACCTTTGCTTGTCCCTAAGCAAAGAGCTCATCAATGAACATGTAAAACATACTTCACCCCAATAATCAAATCAAGCACGAACGATTCAAGGCAAATCTAATGAACATGCTTCAACATCAATCAATCTTATTCATCTAATCACCCTTCCTCCCCAACAATTGTCAAGTAGAGCAAACCACAAGAGCATATAGAATTCAAGACTAGTGCTCACACACTCAACTCTCATTTATGTGGCGAGTAAAAGATGTACTCGATCGCTCTCCAACCAACCCCTTTAATTGTGAACAATGCCCACCCATCTTACACTCTCGTGTGTTTAAAAAAAATGAACGCTCAACCTACTACGAAATATGTCAAGTCATAACTTGCATTGATAAACAACACTTTCACATTTACACAACTCTATGCACAAGGTCGGAAGGTCTTTAAAGCTTGTAATGTAAGGCTAGGGTAAAGGGTAGGATAAATTTGGGAGTATGTGAGAGAAAAGCTATGCATTAAGGGAGCCAAATCCTAATAAACCCATGATCAAAATAAATGATGATCATACATCTCCATCAACATAACTAACTCCAACAAAAACCACCAAATACAACTCCAATCATCATAAACAATCCCAACACTTACAAAATTCACTCATAAAAATATGATAATGTAGAACTTGAGTGAAAAACAAACTTTGAACTCATTCTTTTTTTTTTCTTTTCAAACTTGAATTTTTTTTCTTTTTTTTTTTTTCCTTGAACAACCTTCAAATAGAACACTTGAGCATAAAATTTTCTTCTTTTGCTCTTTTTTTTTTCTTTTTAACTCATATTGGAAATTTCAACTTTGAAACACAACATATCAAAATTTTCCAATTAAAAATAAAAGAACAATCACTCTTCTTTTACTCCCACATTGTGCAAATGATGTGCACACCACAACTCCCTCACCTCACCAACTAATAGCTCCCCCAAGCCAAGCTTGGGACTAGTAACCAATGGGGCTCATATAGGCTTGTAATGTGGCTAAATAAACAATAAAAGGGCACAAGCAACAACATGGGTAACAAGAAGGGAACAAATGTATCTAATACTCTGAAGGCTACCTAAAAGAATGAACACCTTCGTCCTCCTCATGTGCATAATAACAAGTCATGAAACACTACTCATAGTTGCAAGTCAATACTCAAATCCATTGACATACCAGGAATTATGGAACTATCACACATTTCCTAACCAAATCAACTAGTCAAGCACTATATTCACAAATAGTTGGCAAAATTGACGCATGTTTAGGAATCCAAATAATTAGACTTCAAATCATGACCAACAAATCCACAATGCTCATTATCGATAACCAAGAATCAAAACAAATTTTTTCAAGTAAAGGGCACAGGGAAGCATGATTTACAATTCATTGGAACGTATTTTTGAATTTTTTTATTTTTGAATTTTTTTGTATTTTTCATATATAAGAAAGCAATAAAAACTACACTAGGAAAGCAATAAAAACTATACTAGAAAGCAAATAAAAAGAGAAAAGGAAGAGAATTACCAAGCTAAAGATCACCCCCCAAGCCAAATCAAGCAATGCCCTCATTGACTTGGGAGTGTAGCCTACTCCTCATCTTCCCCTATCCTCGAATAGCCCCCTCCGTGGCTAGAACCGGCTCCTCCATGGCTAGAGCCACCACCACCATAACCTGAACCACCTGCAAAGTAGTTAGGGTCTACATTCCCCCCAAGCCCACCAAAAGGTACATCGGTCCCACAACCATGGACCGATGAATAGTCTACATAGGTACCGTAGGCACTTGGGTCCGTATATCCACCTTGCGGATATTGGAACCAATCGGGAACAAGTGAATCGGGGGGAATAGCTCCCCGACGGGCATAATCATCATACATGGGGTATAAACCCATCCCGAGGTTCCTCTCCACATACTCCACCCTTCTATCTAGAGACCCTACTCTAGTGTCCAAGTCCCTAACCATACCCTCAACTCTCCTTTGCCCCCTCTCAATCCTATCTAGTTGGCTCCTAAAAGCCGAAAAGTCATAAGGGGCGTTGGGGTCAATGTTGTAGTTGGTTGAGGAAGTGGGAATGTCATATGTAAAGGGTGGAGGTGTTGGGTAGTATGGTGAATGGTGATGAGGTGAGTGGTCTATGGGAGATTGGTGGGGTTGAGGTGAAGGGTGAGGTGGTTGAACCTCACCTTGACTGTTAATCTCGAAAGTATAAGAAGGCTTCCCCTTTTCAAATTTGGTCAAGGTGGGGTCGGGCAAAGTGAAAGCATTGTCCCTCCTACCCGATTCCCGTTGAATCACCCACCAAGTCTCACCTCCCATGACATTAATCCAATTAAGGCCACCTAAATAGGGTAGGTCCATAATAGTTGGGCCGGCTACCTTACCGTCATTGTTAAGGACAAAGTTAAGGTGTTTGACCGCTATGTGAGTTACTAGGCCACCAAAATAAATGGGTACCCTAGACCTACCCGCCTCGGCCGCGTTGGCCACCCTTTGGAAGTGGTTGGCCATCTTGTGGACTATGTTGAGCTTATCACTCCTAGGGATTATATATGACCCTAACAATTCTAGCTCATCCCGCCTAACATTGGCGGGTTCATGCCTTCCAAAGATGGTAAGGCCAACAAACCGTTGCCAAAACTTTGGCACGGGATGTTGTATCCAAGTGCCCTTGGCATGTTGGAGGTTCAAATTAGCATCCCCCGTAAGGGATTGATAGACAACGGCAATGTTGTCTTGGGGAGGTTCAATTGGCCTATCCGATTTTAACTCAAAAATTTTGCCAAATTCTTTCAATGACAATCTAACATCATTATTAAGTAATCTAAATTGAATATGAGAAATTAAAGCATTAGATTTTATGACATTAAAAATAGAAACGAATTCCAAGGTTAAGTAATCATAAGTATCGTAATGCATGTTAAAGAAACCACTCATGCCAATTCCCTTAAAAAACTTTTCCACATGTTTATCAATTCCTAATCTAATAAGGGTTTGGTGATGAACAAAACGAGTAGGAATTACCTGCCTCGAAGTGGGGTTGATCATCCTTTGTTTTTGCTCTTGGATGGTGATGACCACCCTCTCCCATCCCGGAACTTGCAATTCCGGGTCAATTCTAGCCTCTTGTTGCCTTGAGCTTTCCCCCCTTACCGTTCTTGATCTCTTGAGAGCCATTTGTGATTAGAAAAGGTAGGAATTGAAGACTTTCTCTCTCTTAGGGTTTAGAGAAAATTGAGAGACAGTGGTAGAAATTAGGTGTAGATTGTAGAGAAAGATGAAAGGATTAAAAATATTCAAAAAATTTTGAGTTTTGATGGAAGAATTGGAGAAGATCTTGAAAATAAGGGAGTTTGAATGTGTAAAAAAGGAGGTTTTAGAGAGAGAAAGTAGTGGTGAAGAAGATGAAAGAAGAAGAAAGTGAGGAAAAAAAGAAGGGGAAAGAATATAGAGGACGGCCAAAATAAGGCGCGCCCGATCGGGCGAATTATGCTGAATTCCAGAAACCTGGTTGCGCACCCGATCGGGCGAGCTCCGCCCGATCGGGCGCGAATACGAACGAAAATTTCGCCCCTTCACTCGCTCGGTCGGGCAAGCTTCGCCCGACATTTCTTTTCCTTCACTCGATTTGCGCCCGATCGGGCGAATTAAGCTTGAATTTCTAACTTGACTTGCGCGCCCGATCGGGCAACCTCGCCCGATCGGGCAAATTTAGCTCCAGTTTCCAACTCCATTTGCGCGCCCGATCGGGCGAATTTAGAGCTGAAAATTGTCCTTGCTTGCGTGCCCGATCGAGCGAGCTCCACCTGATCGGGCCCGAGCCTAGTCGGATTTCCTTAGCTTTTCTTCGATTTCTTTTCGTCTTCAAATTTTTCTAAGTCTCTTTACCTCTCAAGCCTATACCTGTACAAAAACACTTATAAATGGTAAAATTTCACTCTCCTCGCCTCTCTAAAATAAAAATAAAAATAAAAAAAAGGAAAACTAGTCTAGAATGCAAGAAATACGGGTTGCCTCCCGCAAAGCGCTGGTTTATCTAGGTCCCGCACAACCTTCTTACCACCTTGATGCTCAGGTTGGAAGTGGAGTTAGGAGGGTTTCCTCCACATCTCTACTAGTAGCGCCCTCATGATACACTTTCAATCGTTGGCCATTTACCTTAAACTCTTCACCCTTGTCATTGACCAACTCTACTGAGTCAAATTTGTTCACCCTTGTGACAGTGAAGGGACCGGACCACCTAGACTTCAACTTTCCTAGGAAAATCTTTAATCTAGAATTGAAGAGAAGAACCTTATCACCCGGTGCAAACTCTCTTGGTAAGATCCTCTTGTCATGCCACTTCTTGGTCTTCTCCTTGTAGATTCGCGCACTATCATATGCCGACAATCTAAACTCATCTAACTCATTGAGTTGGAGGAGTCTTCTCTTACCCGCGACCTTAGAGTCCATGTTAAGCTCCTTGATCGCCCAAAAAGCTTTGTACTCCAACTCAACGGGAAGATGACATGCCTTACCATAGACTAATCTATAAGGTGAAGTACCAATTGGTGTCTTGAATGCTGTTCGGTATGCCCAAAGTGTGTCATCGAGCTTCATACTCCAATCTTTCCTTGACTTGGCTACTACCTTTTCTAGGATCGCCTGGATTTCCCTATTAGAGACCTCAACTTGACCACTAGTTTGAGGGTGGTAACCAAGCCCGGTTCTGTGATATACACCATACTTCTTAAGAAGGTTATCCAATTGTCTTTCATGGAAGTGAGTATCTCCATCACTAGTAATAGCCCGTGGAACACCAAACCTCGGAAATATGGTCTTCTTGAAGAGCTTGATGACGACCTTGGCATCGTTTGTTGGTGAAGTTATGGCCTCGACCCATTTAGACACATAATCGACGGCTACGAGTATGTAGCAATTCCCATTGGAAGATGGGAACGGCCCCATGTAATTAATACCCCAAACATCAAATATTTCTACTTCAAGAATCCCGGTTTGGGGCATCTCATGCCTCCGCGAAATGTTGCCAGTCCTCTGGCAAGAGTCACAAGCCTGCACAAAAGTGTTAGCATCCTTAAACATAGTAGGCCAATAGAAGCCTGACTCGTTTATCTTAGCCACCGTTTTAGTGGGGCCATGATGTCCTCCATAAGGTGAGGTATGACAAGCGGTAAGAACGCCATGAGCTTCCCATTCGGGAACACACCTGCAAAATAATCCATATGCACACTCACGAAACAAAAAGGATCATCCCAAAAACATCAGAAAGGAATTTTTTTTTCTGTTGGTAGGACAAGTCAGGAGGTAGAGTACCACCCACTAAATAATTAGCAAAGTCCGCATACCAAGGGCAGTGCTCTAAAACTGCATACAGGTTGTCATCAAGTAATGAATCATTTATAGGAAGAGAATCCTTACCCTCATCATACCTAATTCGTGACAAGTGATCTGCCACTACATTCTCTGCTCCCTTTTTATCTTTTATTTCAATGTTGAAGTCTTGGAGCAAAAGAACCCATCGGAGTAGCCTTGGCTTTGATTCCGCCTTGGCTATCAAGTATTTCAATGCTGCATGGTCAGTAAAAACAATAACTTTAGAACCAACAAGATATGATCTAAATTTTTCTAAAGCATAAATAACAACAAGGAACTCCTTTTCCGTAGTGGCATAGTTGACTTGAGCTTCATCCAAGGTTTTGCTTGCATAATAAATAGCATGCAAAACCTTGTTCTTCCTCTGTCCGAGCACGGCTCCTAGCGCAAAGTCACTTGCGTCACACATGATCTCGAAAGGAAGGTTCCAATCGAGAGCACATATGATGGGTGCCGATATCAAAGCCTGCTTAATCCTGTTGAAAGCCTCAAGACACTCGTCAGTAAAAATAAAAGGAGCATCCTTGAGCAAAAGCTAAGTCAGTGGTTTAGCAATTTTAAAAAAATCTTTGATAAAACGGCGATAAAACCCCGCATGACCCAAGAAACTTCTAACTCCCTTAACATTAACTGGGGGAGGTAATTGCTCAATCACTGATATCTTAGCTTTGTCTACTTGTATGCCCTTATCAGATACAATGTGATCTAGGACTACTCCCTCTGTCACCATGAAGTGACATTTTTCCCAATTAAGAACTAAATTGCACTCTTCACATCTTTTCAAAATTTTAGTGAGATTAATTAAGCATGAATCAAATGAAGAACCATATACGCTAAAATCATCCATAAAGACCTCCATAATAGACTCTATGAAATCAGAAAAAATGCTCATCATACAACGTTGAAAGGTAGCGGGTGCATTACATAAACCAAAGGGCATTCTACGATATGCAAAAGTGCCATAAGGGCATGTAAAAGTAGTCTTTTCCTGATCTTCAAGGTGAATCGGAATTGGGAAAAATCCCGAATACCCATCCAAATAGCAAAAGAATTTATGATTGGCTAACCTCTCAAGCATCTTATCTATAAAGGGAAGAGGGAAGTGGTCCTTTTTAGTGGCGATATTTAATCTGTGATAATCAATGCACATACGCCACCCTGTTACAGTTCTAGTGGGAATTAATTCATTTTTTTCATTGGTTATCACAGTCATCCCACCTTTCTTCGGCACTACCTGCACAGGACTTACCCATTTGGAGTCAGAAATAGGATAGATAATACCTGCATTAAGTAATTTCATAACCTCCTTCTTGACTACTTCCTGCATGTTGGGATTTAATCTTCATTGGGGTTGAATGCAGGGCTTATAGTTGTCCTCTAGATGTATCCTGTGCATACGAAAATCAGGGCTAATACCCTTGAGATCATCAATACTGTACCCAATAGCTTTCTTATGGGTTTTGAGAACCCCTAGAAGTTGGGAAGTTTGTAGGTCAGTAAGTGCAGTACTGATGATCACGGGGTGTAGTTCCTGTTCATCAAGAAAAATATATTTTAAATGAGAAGGGAGAGGTTTTAGCTCAGGTTTCTTGACCTCTGCAGGTTTTGATTCCTGAACTAAATTTACTACCTTCAATGTTTCCTCGGGGATTAACTCTTCTAAGGAAAGAGCCTTTTCAATATGTTGTACCTTATTACCCCAAACGCTTGCATTGTCTATAGATAAATTCCCGCAGAGAACTTCCTCTAGGGGTTCCTTCGCAAGAACCTGTGGCAAGCTATCATCACAAATATCATCCATTATATCAATTACATCAATATAGCAACAATTCTCCTCTAGCATAGGCCCTTTCAAAACCTTACCTAAATTAAAAGTAACATTGTCGTCACCTACAGAAAGGGTTAGTTTACCATTTTTAACATCAATAATTGCTCCTGCAGTATGGAGAAAAGGCCTACCTAATATAATGGGTATTTGTGTATCCTCTGCCATGTCTAACAAAATCAACAGGAATAAAACATTTACCAACTCTGACAGGTACGTCCTCTAAAATACTTAAGAGGTATTTTACCGAACGATCTACCATTTGCAAAGTTATATTAGTAACTTTTAATTCTCCCATATTAAGTTTAGCGAAAGATAGACGATGGCATAACACTGACACTAGCACCCAAATCAAACAAAGCTTTATCAATAAAAACATTCCCTATATGACAAGGGAAAGAAAAACTACCGGGATCCTTTAATTTAGGAGGGGATTTGTTTTGCAATAAGGCGCTACACTCCTCTGTGAAAGCTACAGTTTCTACTTCATTAAAGGCCCTTTTCCTAGTCATAATGTCTTTCATAAATTTAGCATAAGTAGGAACTTGAGTGATTAAGTCAGTAAAAGGAACTGTTACCTGCATGTTTTTCACAACCTCTACAAACTTACCGAATTGTTTATCAAGCTTACTCTTTAGATGTCTATTGGGGAATGGAAGCTTGATAACTGGGCTCTGCACATCTCCTCCCTTATCCTGCGATTTATCCTGCATAGAAACATTAGTAGGGTTAGTATCTATTTGTAGCCCTGCAGGGCTAGCAGGATTAGCGTTTGGTATAGAGGAATCTAGATCAGGAACTGGTCTATCTTCCTTTGGCATAGGAGGTCCATCATAATGTGAACCACTCCTTAGAGTGATTGCATTGGAATGATCTGTAGGATGGATAGGTTGTGACGGTAGAGCTCCCTGCTGACGGGATTGTAGGGTAGATGAAAGTTGTGCAATTTGATTGTCCATGATTTTATTATGGGCTAGGATAGAATTAATTTGCGCATCCCTACTCTCCATATGCTTTTGCATATTGGTAAGCATTGCTCTAATTTCTGTCATTGCAGGGTCGGAAGATGATGAGGGTGATGCTTGGCTTTTCTAGCCGGAATTAGGATGATAATATTTTTGCTGTGGTGGGGTTTGTTGTTGTGATTGCTGTTGAGGTAGAGGATTTTGTACATTGGTGCTCCGGTATGAAAGATATGCATGATTTTTATAACCGGCATTATAAGAATTGGAATAGGGGTTATTCTGCCTATAGGTTTGAAAGGCATTAACTTGTTCCATAGAGCTCCTACAATCTTGCTCCCAATGACCTACAATGCCACAATTTTCACAAAAAGCTTCATTGTTAGCAACAGCAGAAACATTAGCTACAGAGTTAGGAGAAACAGTAAGATTATCTAATTTTTGACAAATAGACGTTAATTGAGCTTGCAAAAAGGATACGGAATTGACATTATGTTTTCCTTTATTTGCAAACCCTCTCGGATTCCCATATTGGGAATTGTGTATTTCCATGTCTTCGATAACTTGTCCTGCATCGTCCACATTTAAATTCATGAACCTCCCTTTAGTTGCAGAATCTAGCACTGATCTAGAAGAATTTCCAAGTCCATTATAGAATTCTTGGATCAATTGCCATTGTGCTTGATTGTGGTGGGGGCACTCTCTCTGTAGATCCTTGAACCTCTCCCACGCCTCATATAACGTTTCGTCGGCCTCTTGAGCGAAGTTCTGAATAGAACTCCTTAGCACCGCTATTCTCTCTGCAGGATAGTATTTATTATAGAAATTCAAGGCAAGAGTTTCCCAGTCAGTAATACCAAGTGCAGTTCTATTCAAACCATTAAACCATAATTTAGCTTTGCCACATAATGAACAAGGAAAAAGAATCTCCCTGATTTGGTCTTGCGTGACCCCGACTTGTCTAATGGTGTTATAATATTGGCAGAAATCTGTGATGTGAAGATTAGGATCTTCACCCTTAGCTCCACTGAATTGCTTCCTCTCTATCATAGTGATAAATTGGGGCTTGATCTCAAATTGAACTCCATCTAGAGCCGGAGAGGGAGTAAGGTGCGGGAAATCTGTGAGCTTCTGTTGCGAGTAGTCACTGAGTTTCTTCTGGGCCATCATCTCTGATTCTGAATCTGAAGAAATATTTGCGTCACTAAAATCAGAGGGAGGATCTCTTCGACTGTTGTCCTCCTCAGAACCCGCCAGAATTTGTCTATAGAGTTTCCTTTGCCTATGAAAAAAGCGCTCGATCTCGGGGTCGAATGGGATGTAACCTGATCTGGAACACCTAGGCATAAACAAAGAACTAAAAGACAAATATGAGAATTGCCTCAAAGAACTAACGTTCTCTGAGACAAAAGGGGATAATCTAGACTACAAAAAAAATAATCAGAAAACAAAAATAAAACCATTTCCCCGGCAACGACGCCAAATTTTGACAGGGTAAAGTCGTATCCCCTAATCAAAATTAAATACCTAAGTCCTCTAACTAAAGTAGATAGGGAAGTAGGGTCGAACTCCACAGGGAAACAAGTCTTTTTACTCCTAATTATTTATTATAATCTAAATTATCTAACTAACCAATATTTTTGGGAATAAATTCTATACTACGAAGAATAAGTTTAGGGAGAAAAGAAACAATAATAAGAAGGCCTAGGGTCACAGGTTCACCAATAATTAATATTCCGGGATAAAACATAATAGTTAATAATTAACATTGCACAAATAACATGATTAACAAGCTCTCGCAATTTATTAATCAACATAGATCTAACAGGCTCTCGCAATTTACTAGATCTAAGTTCCTATTAAAAATAGCTTTTAATATTAAATTAATATCTGCTCGATTCATCAATTCAATAATGCAAAACATTCACAATCAAATTACATCTGCTCGATTCATAATCTAATTGCAAAGAATTAAAACAATTCAATAAGAAATTATCATGCAATACCAATAATCAATAATAACAAATTATCCCTTCATATTAATTATGGATCCCCATAAACCCTAGAATTAAACTACTCCCACATCATCATAACTAAACTAATCAAATAAATAAATAAAAGCATAATCAAAGAAGTAAGTAAAATAGTTGAAATTAAAAGGGAAGAAATTGTTACCAAAATAAATCTGGATTAATGGAAATAATTAAGAACAAAAGTTGAGAGAGAAATTAAGAGAGAGAAAATATTCTAAGTAGAGAGAGAAAGTCTAAGAAATAAGGTAATAAAAAATTACGTACAAATCTCGAACTTAAACGTTCCCTAAAACAAAAATTAAAACTAACTAATCAAGTCTTGAGAAAACACGCGCCCGATCGGGCAAAGGGCCGCCCGATCGGGCCCGTCTTTTTCCTTGTGCTCCTTCTCAGAAGCGTCGCCCGATCGTGCTAGACGATCGCACGATCGGGCGCGCTATAGGCCACGCACCAACACCAAGCATGCCGCGCCCGGTCGTGCTAATCCTTGCCCGATCGTGGCCTTGCTTCACTTTGAGGCTCGGACTTCGATTGGGCTTGATTTCTCGGCCCAACCGGATTTACTCTTCGGGTCTTGAATACTCGGTCCAAATATCTCGGAATCTCGATTACCGAGCCCTTAATCACCGGCTCGATGACTCTAGTCGGCCTTGGGCTTCAAAGATGGTCGTGCACTTCTAATTCCCGTAGTTGCTCCCTGAAAAACCCGAGAAAATGCTCCAAAGGCGCAATTTCAAACAAAACTCAACAAAAACTACGAAAACATTAGAAAACACCAATTAGTAATAAAATTGGCTCGAAAGAGCCAAAAACACTACTAATTATGACCAAGGGACGGAGGGTAAATTACTATATAAAATGGACATATTAGACTCCTACTTGTTTCTTACTAAAAAAACGTGATGAAAGTATCATTTCTAATTCAAGGTCTCCCAAACAGTCAGGAATTCAAATCCTTATTGTAGGGAATAATTTCAAGCCTTTAAAATCCCACTAGCTTGAACCCCACTGTGATCATACACTAAAGTACGGTGGCGTCCAAAAGGGAAGAAGATAGAGCAAAAGAGTCGCCAACAAGGTTTTAAGGAACTTGTAAACCGTTCACGAGGATGAAGGTTACACCCCTTAACGATCCAAGAGATCGTCAACTCCATAAGGTCATGAACCAAATAAGGGTTCGGGGATGATGGTACAAATCCAACCTAAAAGAGATTGAATCTGCCCTAATAATAGGCCTCTACTTTATTTTGCTCGTATTCATGTGCGCTTTTTAATTAACATGCAATCAATAGGATTAACCCTAAAACTGTTTAATCTATGTTGGTTGAATATTAATGCACAAATAAACTATTATTGGCGATCACTTGAAATATAATCAAATTAATCCTAACAAGATTATTAATTATCTTATTAAACATGATTACAAGTACCAATTCCCTTTAAACATGCATAAAAGGTGTGATCAAGCAATAAATAAATATCAAGCAACATAATAATAATCATAATAATAATTTTAATCGTTATCAAAATAATAATAATAATAATAATAATAATAATAATAATAATAATAATAATAATAATAATAATAATAATAATAATAATAATAATAATAATAATAATAATAATAATAATAATAATAATAATAATAATAATAATAATAATAATAATAATAATAATAATAATAATAATAATAATAATCATAAATTATAACAATTATAATCATAATCATGTTCATGTTAATATTAAAGCACAATAGAAATAGCAAGATCCTAGGCATGATACTAACAAGATTAATAACAAACCCTAGCATGTCACTAAGCAATAAAAATCATATCTTTAGCCCTAACATGATACTAACAATCATAACTATTAGGAAGAATATAGGAAGCATCATAGCAATCATATTTAATATTAAAAATACCCTAGACATGATACTAGGAATATCATAATAACAATGTAAACATGATTTCTACATCATAATATCAATAAAATCAATTAAAGTACTTACTTTGATGCCTCGTACCTCTTTCTAATTACAAAATACACACGTTAGTAACTTCAAGGAAAAATAATAATCAAAACAAACAATTAAATTAAATAATTGAAAGAGAGATTTGGGACCAAACCCTCAGAAATTAAACCTTTCACGTCTAGGGCGAAGGCAACTTCGAATATGGCTAGGTGTTTCTTGATCTTGTGAATGCGGAATTTTGTATGAAAACAAAGTAAGAAAGAATTGAATGTTTTAGGAGATGAATGAATTAGAGAATGCTAAAGAATTAATGATTGTTGATGAAAGCTTGCGAATGAAGAGAATTGGTGAGAATTGGAGAGAATTGGAGAGAATTGGTGAGAATTGGTGTATGAAAACGGAGTTTTTAATACGATATTTATAGAGAAAATCAGCCAAAAAAGATAAATTAACAAAACAGAGTCTGACGCTCAGGAAACAGAGCTGGCGCCAGGCACCAATAGCTAGCGCCTGGCGCCAAGGCCTGGGGTTGGATGCCAAGCTTGATTTCAACGCGTTTTCGAAAATCTGATAAATTTCCTGTACTGGAGGATAAAATATTATAATTTCTTCGAAAATGCTATTTGATTTTGATTAAAACTCTGAAAAGTCAACAAAGTCAACTTATCAATGCTAATTGAATTAGGAATGAAAAGAACCTTCTAGAAAATTCTAGAAGACTAAAACCATTCCTAATTGCATTAGGAATGATAAATCATATTAGGCCCTCCTTTAGATCATTGGGCCGCACATAAAGCTCAAACCGGGCCCAGTTTAGTAAATTGGCCATAACTTCCTCGATATTCATCGGAATTGGGCTTATAATATATCATTGGAAAGGTCTTATCAAGCCCCATCCAACTACACCACTATTGGACCCATATCATGGACCAACCAAACTAGATTGAATGTTTTCTTAAAATAAAGTTTTCAAAAACAAAGAGAAGAGAAAAGAAATAAAAAACTTTCCGCAACACTAGGCCTTCCACACTTTTGTTTCATTCGATTATGATTCGACGTAAAAAGTACTCATCATCGGGTTTGGTTTTGGGGAGACAGAAATGGGTGTCTACAGAAGCCCCCACTTTGACTGA
Organism: Chenopodium album; assembly: GCF_948465745.1. Classification (NCBI taxonomy): domain Eukaryota; kingdom Viridiplantae; phylum Streptophyta; class Magnoliopsida; order Caryophyllales; family Amaranthaceae; genus Chenopodium; species Chenopodium album. The sequence goes on along the minus strand of NC_137834.1, from coordinate 38,740,308 downwards.
GTTTGGAGAAACGCAAGTTTCGAAAACAAAAGTCAAAGTATCGATAGGGACGGAGAATGATTCAGAACGTTCTGCGATCCTAAACCATTCTTGTAACGCCGATACCTGCAAAACTATCGTTAGTTAAACAAATAGAAGAGTTAAGAAACGCGTATCTTGCACCGTCGAGCACACATCTCTGAAAGTAACCGATTATGCTGCCGCTTTACTGTTGTTTTGACAACCTTCTGCAAGCTAGAGAATTCCATCCCGCTTGAAAACTGCTACGCCTGTAACTGCTTCCAAATTAGAAGATTGCTTCGCTTGAAACGATCCTCCTCCGCTATGATAGTATTCCACATCCTAGGGAACACTATCGAAGATTATTTCTCTTGAAACAATCCTCATCCGCCTTGATAATATTCCACATCCTAGGGAATATCATCGAAGATTATTTCGCTTGAAATAATCCTCAGCCGCATTGATAATATTCCACATCCTAGGGAATACTATCGAAGATTATTTCGCTTGAAATAATCCTCATGTTGTTCGTGACAACTCTCCGCAAGCTAGGGAACGATGTCGAAGATATCTTCTCTTGAAGTCATCCTCTTTTGATGCGGTAATTTCCCCACGCTCGCCGATCTTTTTAAAAGTTCGCCTGAACTTTGCTTCCGCTATGCCTGTACGTCGGCGCTCTTTTGCTTTGAACCTGTATGTCGATGCCTTTTACTCTTGAACCTATATGTCGGTGCCCTTTGCTCTTGAACCTATATGTCGGTGCCCTTTGCTAATGAGTTAATGCTTAGGCGCTTTAAGCTAAGTGAGACGATCTCTTATCAGGTCGATCACTTTATGTAATCAATCCGATTACTTAAATCATGTCAAATTGCTTAGAGGGGCTAACTGGCGTACCAAGGAACCCAAAACATGTCGTAGAAGGCTAGCACAACCTCAACAGGTGGCTGGGTGCTTTGGCGTCGCTGAAAAACCATCAGCGCCAGCTATTTGGTGTTAGCGTCAGGCGCTGATGTTGGCGCCAGGCGCAAAGCCCAACTTGTGACGCCAATGCCTAGGGACTGGCGCCAGCACGGGATTCTCTTTAAATGCCCGTTTTCGCTTCATTTCTTTGCTCTGTTCGTCGCGAAAGCTGCTCGAGGAAACCAAAAGCTTCAATTGCTCATTGCTTGCTCGTTTTTCAACCGAATTCGCTCAAATTTGTTGCAAATCAAAGCTCTTCTCATTTATTTTCCCGATCTATGTAAGTTTTCCTCAAACTCACATCAGTTTTTATGAATTCTTGGCATGAATATTCACAAATTTCATGAAAATTCGAATTCTATGATGCTCAAGTTGCTTTGTTTGTCAAGTTTTATGCCATGAAATTGCTTGTTTATCTTTATATATTGTCTTGGGAGTAATTTGAGACTTGTTTGACTCAATTTGGTGAAGAAATGAGCAATCTGCCATTGTTGGACCTCTTAAGGTCGTGAAGAACAATGTGGCTTGTTCTTGACATTTTTGCTAGCAATTCTTGTTCAATTTGTCACAATAATCACTATAGTGTTGCAAGAAATTGTTTGATTTCTTGAAAAAATGTTGTCATGCTCAATTTGAATTTACTCTGTTTTAGTACTACGTACTCTGTTTTTGCGAACATAGTATCACGCGGCTAGGCGAACCTTAGATACTATAGAACCTTAATTTATGATGATTCTGCACAATGTAGCATGGGTAGACAACGAGGCTCGGGTTCACGGTCCCGAAACACTAGACGGGAGCATGAGCCCGTGGAGGACGACGCCACGCCGTCCACTTCGCTTGGTCGGCTTCCGGAGTGGGACGAGCAGACTCTGTTCTTTGCCCCTGTCCACCACATTTCTGAGAGGGTGAGACGGGGTACCGAGCCCGGGAGGACACGGCATCACGGCTCTGGCTGTGACGATCTAGGCGACTTGTACAGGATGCACATCGTCAGGGACCTTGAGACGAGACTCCTATGGGAGTCTTGCGGGCTAGTTACTCTGCTTGAGACCTCCGAGGCTATGGTCGCCTCCAGCGGGGGTCATCACGTAGTGCGCGCTTTGGTGGAGTTCTTCTAGGACACCACCAACACCTTCCATTTTCCCTGGGGCGAGATGATGGTCACCCCTATAGACTTCAGTCTCATCACGGGACTGGAGTTCACTTATGTGCCACTGCCGTTCGACGGTGGGATCGAAGTCTTTTCTTCAGAGGTCGAGGAGTTGTTGGGGTCGATTGTTATTCGGGCCCGAGCTGAGGTCGAGACGACTCAGTTCAGTGCTAGAGGGATTCGCCGCTCGACGCTGGCAGCGGCTCTTGATGACGATGCGACCACCCGAGAGCAGCGGGTGCGCATCTTTGTGCTGATGTTGTTGTCAGGGGCATTCTCCCCTGACAAGGATAGTAGGGCATTGCTTTACTACCTCCCTGTTGTCCGTGATCTCCAGCGGATCGGGACTTATGACTGCGCCAGCTTGGCCTATGCTGATTTCGTTCGTGCGCTGAGGGACTCGTGTCGTCATCGGTCCTTTAGGACGAATGTTGCTTTGTCTGCTTTTTGGAAGGTTGTAGAGGTAAACATTATTCCCTATAAAGTTTAGCCCTACATATTAGTTAGCATTTATTCTCACTTCTAACTCTTTATAGATCTGGTTCTACGAGTACTTTCCTTCTGTTGCGCCGGCGAGACCATCGCCGAGGGGATTTCCAGTGAGCGCCTCTTGGGGCGGCCACCACGTGGAAATGTCTACTGCACGTGTCCGGAGCGGGATCATCTCGGTATGACTTTTAATGTTTATCTTGCTCTTTTGCGGTGTTTTAGATATATTCTTGCCTGATTGATGCTTTTTATAGGGACCTGAGGTGGTATACCGACCGTGGGGCGGTTGGACAATCCCTGGATTAGCCGCACAGTACTCTGCTGAGCGTCGCTATTTCCTGGGGACCTATGGAGCGGTCGCGTACTTAGGAGAGAGATTCGCTAGACAGCACTCTTCTGATGTCTTCGTCGTTCCTGCTTCCCCACCACGTCACATGTTCGACGAGGCACGGTTGTCGAGCATGGCTGAGGGAGCTGGTACCCTTTGGCGGTCCCATGTGATCCTCGGGCGGTGTTACGCTGAGGAGCTACTACCTTTATTAGCTCCAGCCCCTGTACCGGCTGAGGATGTGAGGGTAAGATTCTTAGCTTTTTATTTTTCGCTAAGTAGCCCCCAAGTAATACTTTACTGATTTTTTCTGTTTTATCAGGATGGTCCTGCTGAGTTTGTGCCGCCCCGTATGTCCATTCACTACCAGGGGATATACGGGCCGATCGAGGAGATGATTTCTCCGGCTCCCGAGGGCGAGCGCTTCGTAGAGCGGTCGATTCCTCGCCACCAGACTAGTGTAAGCCTAGTTTTTATTCAGAATTTTTGTGTTCATTTATCATGCATTTTCACTGACTTATTTTTCTGACAGTTTTCACGCGAGGTGGTTTCGGTTATGGCACGATGCATAGATGCCTTCCGGAGCCAGCTCGTCCGGATGAGGAACGCGACCACCTGTCGTCGAGATGACGTTGTCCGAGAGGTAGCCTTTCTTCACTCATTATTTCTGCATTATGGCTTCAGTTTTACCTTGTTTCTGATTTAATTCTTTTTGCAGGGCCAGCCTGTCGCTTCTCACACCCGTACGAGACCTGAGGGGCGGAGAGATCCGGCGAGGTCTAGCTCGAGACGTCGTCGTACTTCGTCAGGGGTAGAGGCGGTCGTGGCATGTACTTCATTAATGGGAGAGGAAGAAGAAGGATGGTCGTTCTTCTTTCCTCTCGCACTATTGTCTTTCAGAAGGTCATCTTCAATGTCAATGCCTATATTATAGACAGCTTTGAAAGTATCTAACTTGTGTTGGTACTTTAAGTGTTTTGAATACTTCCCTTGGATATTCTTGATAAACATCCTCACAGATTCTTTTTCGGTAGGAGCCTTGACCATATTAGCGGAAGTTTCCCTCCATTTATTAAAGAAAGAAGTGAACCCTTCGTTTTCCTTTTGTTTTAACATCTCAAGTTTTCTGTGGTCTGTTTCGTCTTGGAGTTGCACTTATATCTATCAACGAAAGCGTTTACTATCAATTCCCAGGTAGAGGTTTTCTCCTTGTCGAGGGAGAAGTACCATTGTTGGCAAACGGTTTCAAGAGATAGTGAGAACAGAGAAGGGAAGACCTTCTTATCGATGCCCTTAATGTTCATTATAGTTTCGAAAGCTCTTAGATGAAAATATGGATTATCTGTTGCCTTGAATTTTGGGATGTCAGCGGCGTTGAACTTATGTGGAAGAAGTTCCTTGTCCAGCGAGACCTCTTGTGAACTCATGCCCTGAAATTTATAGTCACTAGATAGCTTTCTTAGACTCTCTTGCATGAGGTTCATCTGTTGTTTCTTCACGGGATCATCAACCTTGAGTGCGAGAAGCTTCAGTCACGGTAGCCAGTTGGTTCTTAAGATCATTGACTTCTTCTTGAGTTGCCATTATCTTCTTAGCCTTCCTCTTTTGACGAATCGGTTTATCAAAAAGCGAGACTTGAATAAAGAGGTTGTCCTTGATTAATCGCCCTTCTCTCCTCGACCAAGTACTGTGGAAAAGGAATTTGGGGGTACTGATTGTTAATTATTTGACTCAAACTTTATTCAACATGCAATGGATGGAGGAAGTGAAGAAAGATGGAAGAATGTGAAGAAGATTTAGGTGGAGGGATATGAAGAATTAGGAATAGAATGTACTCCCCCAACTCAAATGACGGAAAGACCGACTCATGCATGGACCTAAGACATGGCCATGGTGATGTACTCAACGTGTGTGCTAAGACTAGTGAGTGTAGATGGTACATTAAGACTCGTGTCATGACCATGTGGCTAGACTATGTGACTAAGACTCGATTAATGACTTGACAAGGTGTTATTGACAGCGAAAATTAACCGAATTAAATAGAGGACTGATTAATTAGACCCTAGGTGATGACTCGACCAATAATCCGAACTGTCGGCCAAGCGACAGGACTGGCGTCACACTGAGGAGCTTGGCGCCAGAGAACATAGCTGTCGTCAGACGCTACACTCCACCGTGTGGCGCTACAGCTCAGACCTTGGCACCAATATTGGAACTTCGGTCTGGGACTGTTTTTGGTGTTATTAGTCAACTAGGGTATGCCTAAAGTCGTACTAGGTCAATTCCGATTAAAATATTAGATTTTATTGACTCAAATTAAATAATTAATTAGGCAAAGTTTTTTAAGTCATTAATTTATTTAATTTCAACACAAGTCAACAAACGGTTAAGAGAAACATAGAATATATATGCACAACAAATAATGCACAATTAGTCAAGTAGGCACAATATGATGCAATGAGTTTGCAACCTAACCATGGCTCTAGTTCTCTAAAGTTCGGGATATGGTTTAGTCAATAGAGGGTCCATGGTTAATTGTCCGGATGCACCGCGCGGAAGCCTAACTGTGAAGGGTTGGCGCGAGTGGATGGGACACCGCGAGCTTTAGAAAAAACTCGCTTCCATGGTTTGGTGAATTCAACATCTCGGATGTACCCTTTGTTGCACGGAGCGTTCAATCGGGTAGATGGAGCATGAATTCCCAGAGGGTTATGTCCATATGTAGAACACATATGGGTTTCAGAAAAGTAAGAAAAAAATTCAATCAGGAAGTAGGATCGAGCAAACAATACGAAAAACCGGTCGAAATTAGAACGCATATTTCTGGCTCGGTATTGGGGGAAATTGGCGCCAGCAAACAGAGACTGGCGCCAACTTTTAACTGTAGCGCCTGGCGCCAATACTGGCGTCTGGCACTACGGCTAAAAGTGTGGCGCCAAGCTCTGGCCCTTGACGCTACTTCCCACATGCCTCGGCAGCTTTCTGTGCTCGATAAAATCTTGCAGTTTCGCGTGGTGTTATTTCAGTCCTAGTTGTGAAAGACATTCCTCAAATTTCCTACGTGTAAAATCCTATGTTTTTAACTCATTACGGATGGTCTTTCCAATGAGATCTTTTTTATGCATATGACAATAATGTTAATCAAAATTACGCACATGAAATACTTAGAACTTTTCGAGTCTGATCCACTCATTCTAAATCATTGCCGAAACAAATTCAGGAATTAAAATAGAAATCCTCCCCAGCGGAGTCGCCAAAAACTGTAGGGAATAATTTCAAGCCTTTATAATCCCACTAGCTTGAACCCCACTGTGATCATACACTAAAGTACGGTGGCGTCCAAAAGGGAAGAAGATAGAGCAAAAGAGTCGCCAACAAGTTTTTAAGGAACTTGTAAACCGTTCACGAGATTGAAGGTTATACCCCTTAACGATCAAAGAGATCGTCAACTCCATAAGGTCATGAACCAAATAAGGGTTCGGGGATGATGGTACAAATCCAACCTAAAAGAGATTGAATCTGCCCTAATAATAGGCCTCTACTTTATTCTGCTCGTATTCATGTGCGCTTTTTAATTAACATGCAATCAATAGGATTAACCCTAAACCTGTTTAATATATGTTGGTTGAATATTAATGCACAAATAAACTTTTATTGGCGATCACTTGAAATATAATCAAATTAATCCTAACAAGATTATTAATTATCTTATTAAACATGATTACAAGTACCAATTCCCTTTAAACATGCATAAAAGGTGTGATCAAGCAATAAATAAATATCAAGCAACATAATAATAATCATAACAATAATTATAATCGTTATCAAAATAATAATAATAATAATAATAATAATAATAATAATAATAATAATAATAATAATAATAATAATAATAATAATAATAATAATAATAATAATAATAATAATAATAATATTAATAATAATAATAATAATCATAAATTATAACAATTATAATCATAATCATGTTCATGTTAATATTAAAGCACAATAGAAATAGCAAGATCCTAGGCATGATACTAACAAGATTAATAACAAACCCTAGCATGTCACTAAGCAATAAAAATCATATCTTTAGCCCTAACATGATACTAACAATCATAAATATTAGGAAGAATATAGGAAGCATCATAGCAATCATATTTAATATTAAAAATACCCTAGACATGATACTAGGAATATCATAATAACAATGTAAACATGATTTCTACATCATAATATCAATAAAATCAATTAAAGTACTTACTTTGATGCCTCGTACCTCTTTCTAATTACAAAATACACACGTTAGTAACTTCAAGGAAAAATAATAATCAAAACAAACAATTAAATTAAATAATCGAAAGAGAGATTTGGGACCAAACCCTCAGAAATTAAACCTTTCACGTCTAGGGCGAAGGCAACTTCGAATATGGCTAGGTGTTTCTTGATCTTGTGAATGCGGAATTTTGTATGAAAAAAAAGTAAGAAAGAATTGAATGTTTTAGGAGATGAATGAATTAGAGAATGCTAAAGAATTAATGATTGTTGATGAAAGCTTGCGAATGAAGAGAATTGGTGAGAATTGGAGAGAATTGGTGAGAATTGGTGAGAATTGGTGTATGAAAACGGAGTTTTTAATACGATATTTATAGAGAAAATCAGCCAAAAAAAATAAATTAACAAAACAGAGTCTGACGCTCAGGAAACAAAGCTGGCGCCAACCCTGGCTAGCTGGCGCCAGGCACCAATGGCTAGCGCCTGGCGCCAAGCCTGGTTCCAGGCGCCAAGGCCTGAGGTTGGACGCCAAGCTTGATTTCAACACGTTTTCGAAAATCTGATAAATTTCCCGTACTGGAGGATAAAATAATATAATTTTTCTTCGAAAATGCTATTTGATTTTGATTAAAACTCTGAAAAGTCAACAAAGTCAACTTATCAATGCTAATTGAATTAGGAATGAAAAGAACCTTCTAGAAGATTCTAGAAGACTAAAACCATTCCTAATTGCATTAGGAATGATAAATCATATTAGGCCCTCCCTAGATCATTGGGCCGCACATAAAGCTCAAAACGGGCCCAGTTTAGTAAATTGGCCATAACTTCCTCAATATTCATCGGAATTGGACTTATAATATATCATTGGAAAGGTCTTATCAAGCCCCATCCAACTACACCACTATTGGACCCATATCATGGACCAACCAAACTGGATTGACTGTTTTCTTAAAACAAAGTTTTCAAAAACAGAGAGAAGAGAAAAGAAATAAAAAACTTTCCGCAACACTAGGCCTTCCACACTTTCATTTCATTCGATTATGATTCGACGTGAAAAGTACTCATCACCGGGTTTGGTTTTGAGGAGACACAAATGGGTGTCTACACTTATACACCCTAACAAGTGTAAATTCCTAGGCTTTTAAAGGGCCATGGGAATTTAAGGAGAAGGATCCCCTATGATGGGAACACCCTCCTTATAGTGGCGACTCCACTAGAGACTTAGATGTTACAAGATCAATTTGTAGTTATGGTTCAAGGTTTTTAACACTAGGTTGCCTATGGATTGTAATGAGAATTAACTTTGATAATATCTAGTTAGAGAGCGACACTCGAACGCATAATATCTTCCTTTTTCACAAAAGTAAAAAATAACAATCAACATTGCATCATGCATAATCATAGCACACTGTAACCTTTGGGGATTGGCTCAGTGACTAGGGGTTGCCAACGCTAGGCCTCTATCCCAAAATCAATAACAATTATCCCACCCATATCGCCAACAAAATATTGGGAGGGCTATGTCATGAGTCAACACGTTGAGTGATTGATTTGTGCGTCATTCATTAAGATATGGTACCTTTGGACACCCAAGCTTATGACCTTAGAATAGCATTACGTGAACCTTGGTTTATTGCATGCTTATATGATTATATGACTAAGTGTAACGTGTTAGGATAGCTTTTTTCTTTTTATTTTAGTTTGCTTTAGGTTCTCAATTACGAAGTTGTCTCTTCGTAATTTTGAGTCATATTCGAAGGGTAACATAAAAAAATTCGAAAAAAAATTAACTAAAAATAAATAAAAAAAAAAAAACTGCTCAAAAAAAAAAGTTGCACGACCAGGTGGCGCGCGCAACTCTTTGAGTATTAGGATGCACTCCTTCTGCTACGAGCCTTTTTTATTTTGCGAAAAATAAATTGGCTCGTTAAAACAATATCTTTGTTGAAGAATTGTTTAAAGGCGATGTTATCCGTTCGAATATATCTTGCGCTCTTTCCTCCTCTTTTTTCCCTAAACAAGTGTATTGATTTACTTATCTTTTCGTACTTCTTTTAGGGCTGGATTTTAAGATTGGGAAAAAAGCCACCCGGGCGCTCACATTCTATGTTTACCACAAAACAATCCACCCCTTTCAAACCACCTTCCCTCTACAACAAGTTCTAGTCCAACAACAATGTCATGCATAGAGCAACTTCAAGAAGAGATTGCTCGCTTGAGAGAAGAAAAGGCTTAAGAGGCCGAGGAGATAAGAATTAAGAAACTCGAAAAAGCTAAAAAGAAAAATACCGAATCTTTAGCTTTGGAACAATTATCTATCAAAGAGAAGTAGTTGGAGAAGCTTGTTCTTCGTTCTACAATGGGGAACAAGTACTTCGATGTGAACGGAATGGTGTCCTTTGAACAAGTGTACTATTCCGTTACTGGGTTCAGAATTATTAGAAAGCTAATATATGCAATAAGGTCAAGTGATCAGAATGCCTAGGTGGAGGCCGCTTCCGATCAGTATTATTAATGCATAATTAATATTACAGCTTAATCTTGACTGAACCCTTCGGGTCACACCCTTAGCAGTCAACGAACCGACTCGACGAATTAATTCAGAAGAAATTATTTTGTTGCCCGAGTATTATATATTTAGATGTCGGAAATTCGAGCTTAGAGCGTCGAAACCGAGCGTCGGAAGTCAAGTCAAAAATAGTAAATGAAGAGACGCGTAAAATAATAATAAATCGACCATATTCTCAAAATACCCCTAGCATCGGAGTGCCCCGAGCATCCGAGTGCTAGGGGAAAAAATGTCCTAGCATAGGTGGCTAGCAAGCGCACCAAGCCGAGCCATGCATGCCCGGCTGGTGCGTGTTAGCGCACCATAGCTAGCAGCCGCAAGCATGCTGCTGCAAGCCTTGCGTGCTAGCAGCGCACGCAAGGGCGAACAGCCCGCACTTGTGTGCGTGGCTTGCTAGCCATAGTAGCAGCCCGCAACATCAAGTGCGGGGCTGGGCTCTTGACTGGACTGCAGCTGGGCTCTCGGCTGGGTTGCGGCTGGGCCATAGGGCTGAGTACTAGGGGAAGCAAGTGGGAGCATATGGAAGCAAGTGGGGTGACAGACATGTGGCACAAGGAGAGTATTGAGTGGGGAGCAAGTATGGTCCCCTACTCTCCATGTGGTCCTCACCACCCTATACATATGATAGTGCCACTTGTAGATTTATTATTAGTTTGCTTATTTATTTTAATTTAGCTTTAAAATAAATTGTGGAATTTCATGACTCCCACATTGATGGGATAGAAATTCCCACTCTCCCTCTTGCCTATAAATACCCATCTTGGGTTTTTGGGAGGAGTGCTTGAGTAGGAGTTCAATAGAGCATTGCATTAGCAAAAACTCTTAAACTCATATAATACTCGGGTTTTGGTCGGACCTCGCTAACCTCAATGTAACGGACCTAAAAGTCGCTAGTAGTTTTTGCGGATGGATTTCCGTAAGAGGCTTGCTTATTTTCAGAGCTTAAAGCTTTGAAGTAAGAGCCCGACTTTGAGGGCGAAGCACGCTTCAAAGGTAAATTCCGATTTTATCCTTTTATGTTTATTTGTTATGCTTTATGGTTTTATTAATTGCGAGTGGTTCTTTGGGCCGGGATTGTTTCCGCGGTGAATCGGACTCACCAAACCCCAACAGTGGTATCAGAGCCTCACTCGTTTATTTTAAAATCATAATATTTTTCAAGGTGTTTTTATGGCTTAATTTTTCAGGTTTTGAGTTGCTAATTAGATTAGTAGCTCGTTTTATTTATTTTAACCTCGTATTAAAGCTATCATCAGCCTCGAACCTAGTTTCGACCCAAAAATAGTGAATTTTGGGTGGAAAAGGCGTTCTGGAAGTGGTTTTTCCCTTCAGGACCTGGTTTTTAGCCAAAAAACGACCATAAATGCACTTTTCGAGGGATTTTTTTGTTTTGACGAAAAATATTAAGTCTTTCTAACCTTGAAAATTAATTGCATATTTATGGTTGTTATGTAATTGGTTCAATACATATTTTATATGCAATTTTAAAATTCTTTAGGCATGATTACTTGGTGGTAATTTGTGCTTAAAAGCTTTGTTTTATTTTTAACATAATTGCAAACTAATTGCATTAAGTGTGAAATTGTTGTTCTTTGAGGCTTCCAAGTACTAAAGATTCAATCTTTAATTATGTTAAGTGATTGAAACTTTAAGTTACTAAATTCCATGAATTTTTGTTAAACTTTGTTGATTTAATCATTTTTTAGTTGATTGGAATCATAAAGTTTGAAACTTTGTGATAGAAAATTGTTTATCTTCACATTAGAAAATATAATTTTTCAAGGATTCACAAGTATTAAAGTTGGAATCTTTATTGAACTTATGTTCATTTTTCCAACTCCGTTTTATTTGAAAATTTTATTTTAAGTTAGACTTGTTTAAAATTTTCATTTTGCTCAATAAATTAATTCTAAAATTAATTTAGAATTAATTTAAATGTCACGGAAAATTTTGGGATCAAAGTCCCGAGGCTATGGCACGCAAATCAAGGTACAAGCACCCTTGGCTAGCCGGGCTGTTGCATGTGGCTTCCAAGGGGCTGCCTTTAGGGTGCACACGGCCTCATAGCAGCAGCATCACAGCAGCAGCACGCTGCCTTGATGGTGCGTGCGTGCGTGGTGTATGGGGCTGCTATGGTGCGTGGTGTGTGGTGCACGAGCATGGTGTGCTTGAGCTTGGTGCATACGTCGTGTAAAAGGGAATATGCGTAGACGTTGCTTGCGAAGCAATGTAGTGCAATGAGTTCGTACAACATGGCCATCAAGGGCCACGTTATTGATGTGTGAAAGTTTGCTGATATGGGCGGTGTAACGCTTAGCGACATCGGGCCCCTTCCCACGTTCATTGAGCATCAAACGGTTGTGCGAAATGTGAGCACTCCATGTCTTAGTTATAGGCACTTAGACATTTTGGACTACGTAATTTTGCTTAAATTGTCGTTTGAATTATTTTATTAATCTAATTTGGTTTTAATTACTTTAATAAATTTTGGAGGCTAGGCCTCGGGTTTTGAGCGGCATTGGCAAAATTTAATTTGACAAATTTTGGGTTTTACAGGCTTAATTAATTGGATTAATTGAGTTGGATGCGGAATTTAGTGGGAGCTTCAAATATTAATCGCGCTTATTTACATAACCGGTTAAAACAACTTTGACTAGTTTTAATTAGGAGTGTTAATTGGATTAACCACCTAGATTACTTACTAGTTCACGCGCTTTTATGCATTATTACTTGTTTATCGTTGTAAAATGCATGGGCCATTAACAGATAGTGAATGGATGAATGGAATGTATATTCTCTCATATGTTTTATGAAAATGACAACTAGTGGGGCCCAATAAGGATAGAAAATACGGACTGCGATCCGTGATGTATTTTTGTAAATCTAAATACGGTCTACGAACCGTTGAGTATTTTTGTACCTTAATATTTAGATTAGTCTTAATCGTAGATACTTGTAATTGCATTTAATTTTGGTCAAGTCATGGAAGACGAAGCCATGAAGTTGCAAATGAAGACCTTTTGGATATTTCAAGATCTCAAGGGGGCATGCTAGTTGCCAAATGCATCTCTATTTATGTTTTTTGATATATATATGTGTTTATGTATATGAATTATATATTAGATGCATGTTTAGGATTTAGAATGTTGTGATGATTAATTAAGTTCACTTAAATCAACCAACATAGAAACCCTAGGTCCCTAAATATTGAGTAAAACTTACCATTCCAAAACAACATTTACCAACCGAACGAGGGTAGTGGTGGGCTACGCCAAAGCGAGGCATCACTACCTCTCCAAGGAACGTAAGGCATACCGGGTATGCAAATTTGTTTTGGTTGTACTCAACGATATGAGTGATGGAGTCCTAACATGTCGTGGCAAAGTGAATAAATTGTTGAGAGAGCATTAGATGCGACGATTTATTCAACCAAGAGTGGCTTGGAGCCATTAGCAAAGCGTTGCTTACCTTAGGAGATTGAGTGTTAAGACAAGCCAAAGCATGCTTAACCACTCTTTGTTTCTTCGAATCTTGGAATCGACTTATTCTCACCCAAAAATGGGGACAACTTTAAATGTGTGAATAAGATGTTTTAAATAAGTTTGATTAAAAATGCCTAAATTCAATCTTATTTAAAGTATTATGAATGGTTTTTCATTTCAAATTCTTTGAATTGTAGAATCATGTCTTCAACTATCGACAACAATCATATGTTCCCAGAACTTCCCGAGAAGTTATCATTTAGCTTGAATTTGGTAAACTTCAAGGATTGGGAAGAGGAACTCCGTTTGACCCTCCACAATTGCTACCTAGAGCAAATCTTGGATACGCCCATCCCGAGTTTCTACTCAAAAGGGATTATGAGCGATATGGCTCATGAGGAGTGGAGTTATGATTGCAAGAGAGTCACTCGACTCATTGCAAACTCCATTCCGGAACAGTGGAAGAAGAAATTCTCCAACTACCTTCCGGATGTACTTCTCAAGGCTCTAGAAGATGTGGTCAATTTGAGGGTAACAAAGAGCGATAAGGGCAACTATGATGGACTCGTGGAAGAAGTGACTAGGTCATTGTCTAACATGAGGATCAAGCCACCGCAAGATGGGTGTCTTAGCCAAGAAAGGCAAGAAGTATGGGCTAGGGTCTATAGTGCAAGACTTAGACCCGGGATGCCACTTCAAGCCCATGTGCAAAAGATGACAAGGTTATTTAACTATCTGGAACTGATTGTTAAACCGGTGGAGGATGAACAAGCGACTCATATGCTTTTAAGCTCACTCCTTTCGGGATACGTTGCAATTAAGATGCGACTTACCAACACTAGAAACAAACTGTCCTACAAGGAAGTTGTCCAAGAGCTCCAGAAAACCTATTCTTGCAAGGCGGCTAAGTTTGCTCTAAGGCTCAAGAAAAAGGAGTTCAAAAACAAGGCTAAAATGCGCTGCTTCTATTGTAGTAAGCAAGGCAACTACAAAAGAGAATGTAGCGAGTATCTGGAAGATGAGGCAAGAAGAAAGAAAGCCTCAATCTCAGGTATCATCTACACACTTGAAAATAAGCAATTTATAAGGTATTAGATACCTGAAAATTGACTCATTTTATGCTCTTATTTCAGGAACGAAATGAGCGGTGTTTTTCAAGTGGTCATGAGTACACAAGTGGAAGATGAAGAAAATCTATCCAAAGAAAGCTTGTAATCTCATGTATTTTGTCTAAATTCTAAAACTTGTTAAGTTTTATCTACCGTACTTTGATCTTGCGACGTTGGACCTCATTTTAACCTTGATCACAAGACCTTTTGTTTAAATGTCTTGCTTATATTTATGGAAATTACACCTTTTGTGTGTTTAGACAAAATTGTTTATGATAATACCAAAAGAGCTAAGACCTTGGAGTCAAACCAAACTTATTTGTGGCATTTTCGTCTTTGCCACATTAACATCAAACGCATCAAGAGACTTCTACAAGAATGTGTTCTTGACTCTTTCGATTTAGAATAGTTTGAGAATTGCAAGGGATGTTTATTAGGCAAGATGATTAAACAGCCATTCTCCAAGTTGGGAGAAAGGGCAGGAGACTTATTAGGTCTAATACACACTGATGTATGTGGACCAATGAGCTTCACCACAAGAAATGGACACATATATGTTATCACCTTCACATATGACTATAGTAGATATGGTTATGTCTACCTAATGTCGCATAAATCTGAATCGTTTGAAAAGTTCAAAGAATTTCAGAGTGAAGTTGAAAATCAGCTTGGCAAGAAAATCAAAGCCCTTCGATCGAATCGAGGTGGTGAATACTTGAGCCAAGAATTCGATGACCATCTGAAAGAAAAGGGTATACTTTCAGAATTGACACCTCCAGGAACTCCACAATGGAACGGAGTATCTGAAAGGAGAAATCGGACCTTGTTAGACATGGTACGATCAACAATGGGTCTTAGTGATCTTCCTATCTTTTTCTAGGGACACGCACTTCTAACTGCGGCACTAACACTGAACCGTGCACCATCAAAAGCTGTAGAAAAGATTCCATATGAATTATGGACGAAGAAACCTCCTAGGTTGTCTTTTCTAAAGATATGGGGATGCGAAGCATATGTCAAGAAATTGATTTCTGACAAACTTCATCCCAAATCTGACAAGGTTTACTTTGTGGGCTACCCAAAAGAAACCAAAGGGTATTACTTCTACAACAAATCGGATAACAAAGTGTTTGTTGCTCGTGATGGTGTCTTTTTGGAGAAGGAACACCTTTCCAAAATGACAAGTGGGAGGAAAATCGAACTCGACAAAGTTCGTGAGGATGAGCAATAAAATCAGAATGACAGTTAAAGTGCTCAAACAGCATCTGTTGACGCAGGTCAAAATGATCAAAATGTGCAAAGTCAAACCGACAATGCAAATGCTCAATCCATTACCCTACGCAGGTCTCAGAGGCCGAGATCTCAACTTCATAGATATCTTGGTTTAGTATTAACCGAGAATCAGGACATCCTGATCATGGATGGAGATGAACCGGCAACCTACAAGCAAGCGATGGCAAGCACCGACTCTGCTAATTGGAAAGAGGCCATGAGATCTGAAATGGATTCCATGTTTGAAAATCAAGTTTGGAAGTTAGTTGACTTACCCAAAGGTTATACACCTATCGGTTGTAAGTGCAACGCTTAAATCCGTTCGGATCCTCGTAGCGATTGCTCCATATTACAATTATGAAATATGGCATATGGACGTCAAAACCGCCTTCCTTAATGTTATTTTGGAAACAACTGTGTATATGACACAGCCTGAAGGTTTTGTCGACCAAAACAATGTTGGGAAGGTTTGTAAGCTTAAGAAGTCCATTTATGGATTAAAGCAAGCAAGCAGAAGTTGGAATCTGCGATTCGATGAAGCAATCGGTAAGTTTGGTTTTATCAAGAATCCAGATGAATCTTGTGTTTACAAGAAGGTCAGTGGAAGTGATATCGCCTTCCTAGTCTTATATGTCGATGACATATTACTCATTGGAAACAGCATTCCGTTGTTAGAGTTTGTAAAGGTCTGGCTTGGAAAATGCTTCTCAATGAAAGACTTAGGAGAGGCTCAGTACATACTAGGCATCAAGATCTATAGGGATAGATCAAAAAGGATGATTGGATTAAGTCAAAGTACTTATATTGATAAGGTACTTGCTCAATTTGTCATTGAAGAGGCCAAGAGAGGTCACCTGCCAATGTCACATGGCATAACCCTAAGCAAGAAGCAGTGTCCACAGACACCTGATGAGAGGGTAAGAATGAATCAGATTCCATATGCTTCGCTTATTGGATCGATCATGTATGCCATGATATGTACTAGGCCACATGTATCGTATGCCTTGAGTGCTACGAGCCGTTACCAATCAGATCAAGGAGAGGCCCATTGGACTGCGGCCAAGAATATCCTAAAGTACCTGAAAAGGAACAAGGATAAATTCCTAGTGTATGGTGGTTTAGAGGAATTAGTTGTGGAAGGTTATATCGACGCAAGCTTCCATATAGACAGACACGATTTCAAATCGTAATCAGGATATGTGTTTTGTCTAAATGGAGGAGCGTTTAGTTGGAAGAGTGCCAAGAAGATTACAACTGCAGATTCTACAACTGAAGTCAAGTACTTAGCAGCTGCTGAAGCGGCTAAGGAGGCTGTTTGGATTCGTAAGTTCGTTGGCGAACTTGATGTTGTACCCTTTATAAAGGGTCCAATAGCCCTCTATTGTGACAACAATGGAGCTATTGCTCAGGCCAAAGAGCCAAGGGAACATAAAAAAGTCAAACATATCAAACGGCGGTTTCACATGATTCGCGAATGGAAATCAGAAGGTGAAATCAGAATTTGCAAAGTTGGAACGGATGACAATGTAGCCGATCCACTTACTAAACCTTTGCCTCAAGTGAAGCACAACAAGCACGTTGAGGCAATGGGAATCAAGCATGTAGGACACTGGCTTTGATTTCCTTGGTTAGTATTTTAGTTAAAATTTTGAACATTTAATGTAAGACACTAAGAAAAACCATTCAAGTTTTGGAGTAATATAAATTTCATGCAATATTTTATCACTCCGTTTGCTATTTAATTGTGTTTTAGGATTAAATAATGAGTCCATTTGATTGTTGGAATTTTCAAAATAGGGTATCAAGACCAGTCTTGGTAACGACACCTATTAAGTGAACGTTGAATATTATAATCGAAAATTATCCCTAATCGAGGTCATTTAAACGATGGACGATTAATGACCAATTGAGATTAGTGTGTAGTCTGATTTATAGCACCGTTTCTTGTGCTACGAGGACATGAATGTCATAAATCATTTGCATAGGTATTGGTTTAGAACCATACTGGATCGACCTATGAGAATACCTTAAGAGATTAAAAACGTCATAAGTATACTTCTCATTATGGCTATCGAAACCTATTTCCTCGACCATGAGTATTGTGAGTTCTCTTGTTTCAGTACTAGTCCGCTTTGATGTTGTCAAACGTCTACCGTAATAGGGGATTAAAACGGCAACACTTGGGCGGCTAGGTCCTCTCAGTAAGAGAAGCTACATTACAAGACTGGGAATGTCCCCCCTACTAAAATAGGGAAGATGTCTTTGTTGTATACAAGGCTTCTCGTAGAGCGAGACGGTGAAAATGCATGGCCGTGCTCGGATGGATTTTAGAAATCATATGTTCATTGACAGTCGGACTCGGAATCGAGAAACACTTCTGGATGTAATAAGGATGACAAAATAATCTTACCTTATAGTTCATAAAGAGACATTAAGCGACATAGAAAAAAGGGTGTACAATAATTGAAAGGAATGGTGTCCTTCAAACAAGTGTACTATTCCGTTAGTGGGTTCAGAATTATTAGAAATCTAATATATTCAGTAAGGTCAAGTGATCGGAATGTCTAGGTGGAGGTCGCTTACGATCAGTAATATTAATGCATAATTAATATTACAGCTTAATCTTGACTGAACCCTTCGGGTCATACCCTTAACAGTCAACGAACCGACTCGACGAATTAATTCAGAAGAAATTAATTTGTCGCCTGAGTATTATATATTTAGACGTCGGAAATTCGAGCTTAGAGCGTCGAAACCGAGCGTCAGAAGTCGAGTCGAAAATAGTAAATGACGAGACGCGCAAAATAATAATAAATCAACCATATTCCCAAAATACCCCTAGCATCGGAGTTCCCCGAGCATCCAAGTGCTAGGGGCAAAAATTTCCTAGCATAGGTGGCTAGCAAGCGCACCAAGCCGAGCCATGGATGGTCGGCTGGTGCGTGCTAGCGCACCATAGCTAGCAGCCGCAAGCAACGCATGCTAGTAGCAGTTAGCAGCCACAAGCATGCGTGGTAGCAGCAGCTAGCAACCGCAAGCATTCGTGCTAGCAGCAGCTAGCTGCCGCAAGCCTTGCGTGCTAGCAGTAGCTAGCAGCGCACGCAAGGGCCCACAGCCCGCACTTGTGTGCGTGGATTTCTAGCCATAGCAGCAGCCCGCAACATCAAGTGCGAGGCTGGGCTCTCGGCTGGGCTGCGGCTGGGCCATAGGGCCGAGTACTAGGGGAAGCAAGTGGGAGCATATGGAAGCAAATGGGGTGACGGACATGTGGCACAAGGAGAGTATTGAGTGGGGAGCAAGTATGGTCCCCTACTCTCCATGTGGTCCTCACCACCTTTTACATATGATAGTGCCACTTGTAGATTTATTATTAGTTTGCTTATTTATTTTATTTTAGCTTTAAAATAAATTGTGAAATTTCATGACTCCCACATTGATGGGATAGAAATTCCCACTCTCCCTCTTGCCTATAAATACCCATCTTGGGTTTTTGGGAGGAGTGCTTGAGTAGGAGTTCAATAGAGCATTGCATTAGCAAAAACTCTTAAACTCATATAATACTCGGGTTTTGGTCGGACCTCGCTAACCTCGAGGTAACGGACCTAAAAGTCTCTAGTAGTTTTTGCGGGTGGATTTCCGTAGGAGGCTCGCGTATTTTTGGAGCTTAAAGCTTTCAAGTAAGAGCCCGACTTTGAGGGCGAAGCACGCTTCAAAGGTAAATCCGATTTTATCCTTTTATGTTTATTTGTTATGCTTTATGGTTTTATTAATTACGAGTGGTTCTTTTGGTCGGGGTTGTTTCCGCGGTGAGTCGGACTCACAAAACCCCAACACGATGCAGATAGGTTTGGTCCTCCTATAAGACTCACTTTACCACAAAAGTTTGTCACTACGGACTTGCCAATATTTGAGGTGACCAATAATCCACAAAACCATTTAATGTGTTTTATTGGAACTTTGTCCTTAAAGGGAGTTGATCCTAAGACTTATGCTTTGAGTTTCCCTTTATCTATAGACCCAACCACGAGAGAGTGGTACTATAGGCTAGATCCAAAATTTAAAGCAACATGGGAAGATGTAGTCTCGGCTTTCATTACCTAATATGAGAGTAACGTAGAGTACAAATCAACTCTACGTGAACTTGAAATGTTTAAGCAAGGCAACGATGAAGGTTTCCTTGCTTTCTATGATAGAAGGCGAGAAAAAGGCAGCTCGCGTTGCCCAAAGGCCACCTAAAGTTGAGTTAGTACGAAAATTCATTGACAATTGTCATGAAAAGTACAACAGACATCTACGTTACCTTGGTTTAGACACTTTCCAAAAGGTCTATTATGTGGCTACTAGGATTGAAGATGATCTTGCTAAAGAAAAAGAATATAAGCCTCATCATTATCAACGTAAGAATAACTACAAAAGGGGAATGATAACACTTCATCCACTATTGATGTATTTGCGACTTCTACGCAATACAATAGCACAACTCAGTATCACAGTAATGATCCTCGAAGAAGATGGACAAAAGAAAGAAGATTCACACAATTCCCTTTGAGTTACAAAGAGTTGTTAGAAAAATTAAACGAAAAAGGTTTACTTACACCAACAGGACCAACACCACCCACTCCACCAGAAAAAAGATATTCCCAATGGGATGGCAATGCACTGTGCTTATCATAGAGGTGTTGGGCATGATACCGAACGTTGTTAGGTCCTAAAGCACAAAGTACAAGATTTAGTAGACGATGGGAGAACTCCCACGCCTAAACCAAACAATAATGTATCCCCATTAGGGGTATTTCATATTGATGAAGAACATATGGGAAGTGATACCTTCAATCCTTTTGACTATATCACACCTATAGGGAAACCTCTAGCCACAACACTCGTAGGGGCAACTATCAAAGTGTGTGGATTATGGGATGACGACTTCCAAGACTTATATGTCTATAAGTACACCGTTGTCCCACCTCCACCTTGTCTACAAAATGAGACAAGTGGAGCGCTTGATTGGGATCATTTATTGGGGAAATCACAAGATTTATCAAATCTCTCCTTAGATGAATAATGGCGTCAAGCACAACTCATGGAACATCTTGAAATGGAGGAACATTCAAAGCCTCTAGAAGAAAGTTGATTCACGAGTCCTACAACTAACATAAATGAGATAGATCATCTAACTCGTTCTGAGCGAGTTTATCAAGCACTACCAAATGGATCTTCGACCACTCAAAATCAAACTCAAGGTCAAATTCAAAATTCGAGACCACCTTCCCTTGAGGAGGAAGATCTATTGGTCAAACAACTTAGCCGATCCAAGGCGAATGTTAGCATTTGGGAACTCTTAAGCACAAGACACAACTCCCCAGGATCTCGTTAGCTTGCTTACTGGTGAGAAATCCAATAAATCAATCATTTTTACTAGTGATGATTTGCCTTCAAAAGACACTACGCACAACAATGCATTATACTTAACTGTGGGGTGCAAGGAGTACAACATCCCTCTTACTTTGGAGGACAATGGGTCATCTGTAAATGTGTGCCCATTACAAACTGCAAAATATCTAGGCCTTAATTCAGAAAACGATTTGCAATCAACATCTCAAAGCATTATGTCCTATGACAACTCGAGGAGATCAGCGTGAGGAACTGTTAAGCTACCAATTACCACAGGCCCAATCCAAAAGATGACTGAATTTCATGTCATGGATATTAAAGCTACATTCAATCTTTTTCTTGGACGTCCTTGGATACATGATCTTGGTGCAATACCATCCTAACTTCATCAAATGGTTAGGTTGAACTATCAAGGTCATCCTATGACCATACATGCTTCTCCTCTCAAAATAGCAATAAACGATCAATCACTTCTAGAAATCAACCATGATAATGATGAAGAGGACTTTTGGGGATTTGGCGCGGAGGCGATTTGCACACTAGAAATGGAGGAGAGCCTTGAAGAACCATTCAAGCTTGATCCATACTCCAACCCAATAGTAAACATCTTATTCAAGAGTAATTAATTTCCGGGATGCCTTTGGGAATAGGATTGAAGAAGAGTAATTACAAATCGGTTGAATTAATGAATGAACAAGAACAAAAGAACCCTATAATTGAAGAAACTGAAATAATCAATATAGGAACTAATGAGAACAAAAGAGAAGTAAAATTTAGCTTAACTTTATATCCTTAAGAGCAATCGATCCTCATATCAACGCTCAAAGAATTCAATGATGTGTTCGCTTGTCATACGAGGACATGCCTGGAATAGATAGAGAAATTGCGGAACATACAATTCCCTTGAACCCTACTTCTAAACTAGTAAAACAAAAACTTTGACGAATGGAACTTGATGTCGCTCTGAAAATAAAAGAAGAAGTACAAAAGCAATTAGACGTAAGTTTCATTCAAGTATGTAATTACCCAAAATGGGTAGCGAACATCATCCCAGTCCCTAAAAAAGATGGACGATTTCGCATGTGTGTCGACTTTAGGACCTTAACAAGACTAGCCTTAAAGACGATTTTCCTCTACCTCATATTGACATATTGGTAGATAACATGGCTGAACATGGGATGTTATCCTTTCTGGATGGATACGCAGGTTACAACCAAATTCTAATGGCAAAAGAAGACGAAGAAAAGACATGTTTTATCACCCCTTGGGGTACATATTGTTATACAGTCATGACATTTGGTCTATAAAATGCAAGAGCTACGTACCAAAGAACGACTATGACTCTCTTGCATGATATGATGCATAATGAAATAGAAGTGTATGTGGATGATATGATTGTAAATTCCAAAGATATAATGGGACATATAAAAGCTTTATGCAAATTCTTAACTCGCATAAAAGAATATAGAATGCGATTGAATCCACAAAAATGCGCCTTTGGAGTAATTTCTGGCAAGTTACTCGGATACGTAGTAAGCACACGCGGCATTGAGATCTATCCCTCTAAAATAAAGGCAATTGTTGATATGTCTCCCCCTCAAACAGAAAAAGAAATTAAGGGGTTCCTTGGTATACTACAGTACATAAGTCGATTTATCAACAAATTGACTATGACTTGTAAGCCAATATTTAAAAAATTGAAGAAGGAGGAAAAACATCAATGGGACGATTAATGCCAAAAGGCCTTAGAGAAAATCAAAGATTTTCTAAAAAGTCCACAAGTTTTAGCACCACAAGTACCCAAACTACCTCTTAGGCTATACATCACAGTCACAGATACGGCCACATGAGCCATGTTAGCACAAGAGGTAGAAAAAGTCGAGCTTGCAATGTATTACATAAGTAAAAATTCATTCAATATGAAACAAAATACAGCACCTTGGAAAAAACAAGTTTAGCATTGGTGTGGGCAACTAAACAATTACGACATTATATGCTACCACACATTACTCATGTTATTTCGTAATAAAATCCGATAAAGTATTTGTTTGAACAACTACCCATAAAAGGAAGAATATCCAAGTGGTTGGTAATGTTGGCAAAATTCAAACTAAAATATATCCCTGAAAAGTCAATAAAAGGGAAAGTCATATCTTATTTTTCGGCCTAACATCCTATTCAAATATGTCATGCAGAATCTACTCATCTTCCGGATGAAGAGATTCTCATGACGCAAGATGACAAATAGGTAATGTACTTCGAAAGTGCATCCAATTAAAAAGGATGTGGTGTGGGAGTGTTACTCATAAATCTAGAGGGAGCACATACTCCAATCTCTATTAAACTAGACTTTAAGGTTACTAATAATGCCGCAGAATGTGAAGCGTGCATTATTGGACTAGAAGCAACAACTAGCATAGGTGTGCAAAAACTAGAGGTATATGGAGATTCTAGTTTGATAATAAATCATATACTATAAAAAATGGAAAATAAAGAACTCCACAATGATAGTAAACCAAGCACACCTAGAGCAACTCATCGAGCATTTTGAACATATTGATTTCAAATATCTCCCAAGGGATGATAATCAATTTGCCGATGAGCTAGTAAAATTAGCCTCAATGATCAACATTCCATATCACTTAAATATGATGCCATTATGTATTGATAGAAGAGAAGAACCAGCGTATTGCAACGCAATAGAGGAAATAAATGACATTGAAGGAAATAATCCTTGGTATGATCATATTCTCAAGTATATTACTCATGGCACATATCCTGAAAATAATTCATCGAAAGACCAACGGGCCTTGAGAACACTCGCAGCCCAATATGGTCTAGTAAATGGTCAATTATGAAAAAAGTGACCTAATGGTCAAAGCTTATTGTGTATAGACTAACCAGAATCCACACGCCTTATGGAAGACACTCACAAGGGTGTTTGTGGACCTCACATGAACGGAAAAATGCTTGCTAAAATAATCTCACGACAAGGGTACTATTGGTCCACTATGGAACATGATTGCATACAATACGTCAAGAACTGTCTAGAGTGCCAAATGTTCGCTAACTTACAACATCTCCCACCATCCGAACTAGACAACCTCACTTCCCCTTGGCCTTTTTCAACTTGGGGAATTGACATAAATGG
The DNA here is from genome assembly GCF_948465745.1 of Chenopodium album. NCBI lineage: Eukaryota > Viridiplantae > Streptophyta > Magnoliopsida > Caryophyllales > Amaranthaceae > Chenopodium > Chenopodium album. The sequence goes on along the minus strand of NC_137834.1, from coordinate 38,716,129 downwards.
CAAAATTTCTCCAACTGGAATAGGAGGACATGAGTACGTACTAGTAGCCGTCGATTACTTTACTAAGTGGATCGAGGCTACTTCTTAAGTAATTATCACTTCTAAACATGTCGCAAAGTTTCTCGAGCGAAACATATTTTGTAGATATGGAGTTCCACATAAACTAATTAGTGATCAGGGATCTCAATTCAAAGAAGAAGTAGAGACCCTCTTAGTGTTGGGGTTTGGTGAGTCCGACTCACCGCGGAAACAACCCCGACCCAAAGAACCACTCGCAATTAATAAAACCATAAAGCATAACAAATAAACATAAAAGGATAAAATCGGAATTTACCTTTGAAGCGTGCTTCGCCCTCAAAGTCGGGCTATTACTTGAAAGCTTTAAGCTCCGAAAATACACGACCAATTTGTTAATATTATTATCTATATTAGATTGATTGTTGTAGAATTCAAAAGATTCAAGAGAAGGCATATACTCGGAAATAGAGCTCATATTATTGAAATCAAAAGAAAGTACATGAAGAGAAGAATCCTTTATGGGATCTTTGTCCTTAGAACTAGAAAATAAAAACTCAGTAATTGCCACAAGGCCTAAATTTTCAGCTTCCTTAAAATCTAAAGTGGACTCATCGTCAGATTCTTCAAAAATCGTCCCTTCGCCAGTGACGATTTCCAACTTATCACCTTTATGATTGGTCCATTTGAAAGATTTCCTCTATCCATGCTTGAAGGTCTCAGGTGAACAACGAGAATGGGTTAAAAGCTTCATCTTGGATGGAATTTTGATTAGTCATTGTAGCAACATGATTTTGCTCTAGTCCAAACTGCAAGTTGAATGCTTTCCTATCATAGCACCCTAGACTTGGGTATTTTGATTGAACAATTTCGAGATCGTCATTCAAGAAGTAGCAATCGTGGAATACCTCAAATCCAGGCTTCTTGATACCTTCTAAAACTAGTGGTTTTGGAAAGTCATAGCATGGGAAATCCACTCCCTCCCTAATGAATTGTCCATTAAGGGTTTGATTTTAGGATGGGAGTAAAGTGATTATCCCTTTCTTGTGATTGTCTCTATGTGCTTTGATTTTAGCATCGTGAGATCCTTGTTCTTCTTTTACTGGTTTGTATCCCAATCCAAAGGAGAAGCTTTTCTTTGGGATAGGAAGTAAGATAGACTTCTTCAATCTTATTCCCAAAGGTATCCCCGGAAAGTAACTACTCTTAAATAAGATGTTGTTTACTATTAGGGTGGAGTATGGATCAAGATTGAATGATTCTTCAAGGCTCCCCTCCATTTATAGTGTGCAAATTGCATCCGCGGAAAATCCCCACATGTCCTCTTCATCATTATCATGGTTTATTTCTAGAAGTGATTAATTGTTTATTACTATTTTGAGAGGAGAAGCATGTATAGTCATATGAAGACCTTGATAGTTCAACCTAACCATTTGATGAAGTGAGGATGGTATTGCACCAAGCTCATGTATCCAAGGACGTCCAAGAAGAATATTGAATGTAGGTTTAATATCCATGAAATGAAATTCAACCATCTTTTGAATTGGGCCTTTGGTAATTGGTAGCTTAACAGTTCCACACACCGATCTCTTTGAGTTTTTTTTTTTTTTTGGTAAATAAAGAATTTTATTACCAAAAGTAAAGAGTTACTACCCCCATAAAAGTAGCAACTACAAGAAATGAAAGTTCAGTACATGCCCTTTGGGCCAAAGAAGCAACAAAACCAAAGCCCGAAGGCAATACAAAAACGACAACTACGGAACCTCTAACTAACAAAGGGAGAGGAAACCGAAGCTACAACCAAAAGTGGGTAAAAACCCAAACAACCAAAGATAACAAATAAGGTGAGCATAAAAAGCATTGGCTTAGCTTGAAAGCATACACCATCCACCTGCATCATCATAAAACGCAGCTTGATAACAATCCCACGGTCAGCCTACCAGGACAGAACAACAGCATGCATGCAGTACAACCCAGGACAAAAGATCGCAGCCATAAACCATCAACCAGCAGTACAAACATAAGGAAGCTCAAGCAAGACAGAGAAGCACAAGATGTCACGATAAAGTAAATCAACAGCTACCACAACGGAAGAGGCAAAAGAAGGAGTCTTGGAAGAACCAGCAAACAAGGTAGCAATAGGAATATCACCCACCATACAATCTAGGCCATCAACTAGTACCTCATACTAGGAGACAACACTAAAAATAGGGCCTCAACCTACTACACACCAAGCAAGCTAGAATAACCATGACTCACCCATGACAACCAACTTCCACCACACCAAAACAGAACAAAGAATACACCACCACCAGCATCACCATAAAACAACTTGATAACACCCCAAAGTCATCCTGCCAGGATAGAACAATAGCATACATGCAGTACAAACCAGAACAAAAGATCGCAGCCATGAACCATCAGCCAGCAGCACAAACATAAGGAGGCTCAAGAAAAACATAATAGCACAAGATGCCTGGATAGAGGTAGATCAACAACCACCACAACAAAGGAGGCAAAGAAGGAGTCTGGACAAAAGCAAGAGCCAAGGTAGAAAGAAGGATACCACCCACCATACAATCCAAGCCATCAACTAGCACCTCATGCTAGGAGACGACACTAAAAACAGGCTTCATCCCACTACATACCAGGGAAGCTAAAATGACCAAGCTTCAACCATGAGCCAACCTCCACCAAAAAAAACAAAGAAAAACATACACCTTCCAACAGCATCACCATAAAAAACAGCTTGGTAATAACCCCGTAGTCAGCATGCCGGGACAGAACAATAGCATACAGCAATACAAAACAGGACAAAGGATCGTAGCCATGAACCATCAACCAACATCACAAACACAAGGGCCTCAAGCAAAGAAGAAAAGCATAAGATGCCGAGGAAAAGATAGGCCAGCAACTACCACAAAAGAAGAGGCATAAAAAGAAGTCCAGACAGAAGCAAGAAACAAGGTAGCAATAGGAGAAACACCCACCATACAAACCAGGCCATCAACTAGCACCTCATGCTAGGTGACAGCACTAAAAACGGGCCTCAACCCACTACACACCAAGCAAGCTAACAAGACCCAGACTTAACCATGACAACCGACCTATACTATCCACCATCAATCGACATAATCACAATATCACAGCTAAATAACAACCCGATCTCTTTGAGTTGTCATAGGCCCTGATGCTTTGTGTTGTTGATTGGAAGTCTTTCTCTGGATTAAGGCCTAGATATTTTGCAGTTTGTAATGGGCACACATTTACATCTGACCCATTGTCCACAAAAGTAAGAGGGATGTCGTATCCCTTGCACCCCACAGTTAAGTATAATACATTGTTGTGGGTAGTGTCTTTTGAATGAAAATCATCACTAGTAAAAATGGTTGATTTGTCGGATTTCTCTCTAGTAAGCAAGCTAACGAGATCTTGGGGAGTTGTGTATGTGCTTACAGCTAAAGCCGTTAAAGCCTTCATAAGAGAATTCCTATGATCTTTAGAAGTACTTAGGAGTTCCCAAATGCTAACATTTTCCTTGGATTGGCGAAGTTGTTTGACCAATGGATCTTCCATCTCAAGGAGAGGTGGTATTGAATTTTGAGTTTGTCCTTGAGTTTGATTTTGAGTGGTCGAAGATCCATTTGGTGGTGCTTGATAAACTCGCCCAGAACGAGTTAGATGATCTATTCATTTGGGTTAGTTGTAGGACTCGTGAACTAACTTTCTTCTAGAGGCTTTGAATGTGCTTCCATTTCAAGATGTTCCATGAGTTGTGCTTGATTCCATTGTTCATCCAAGGAGAGATTTGATAAATCTTGTGATTTCCCCAAGAAATGATCCCAATCAAGCGCTCCATTTGTCTCATTTTATAGACAAGGTGGAGGTGGGACGGCGGCGTACTTAGAGACATATAAGTCTTGAAAGTCGTCATCCCATAATCCACACACTTTGATAGTTGCCCCTACGAGTGTTGTAGCTAGAGGTTTCCCTATATGTGTGATATAGTCCAAAGAACGTATCACTTCCCATATGTTCCTCATCAATGTGAAATACCCCTAATAAGGATACATTATTGTTGGGTTTAAGTGTAGGAATTCTTCCATCGTCTACTAGATCTTGTACGTTGTGCTTTAGGACATAGCAATGTACAGTATCATGCCCAACACCCCTATGATAAGCACAGTAAGCATTGCCATCCCATTGGGCATATCTTTTTTCTGATGGAGTTGGTGGCGTTGGCCCTGTTGGTTTAAGTAAACCTTTTTTGCTTAATTTTTCTAACAACTTTTTGTAATTCACAGGGAATTGTATAAATTTTCTTTCTTTTGTCCATTTTCTTCGAGGATCATTAATGTGATATTGGGCCGTGCTATTATATTGCGTAGAAGTCGCAAATACTTCATTAGAGGACGAAGCGTTGTCATTCCTCCTTTTGTAGATTTGCTTATTCTTTAGCAATATCATCTTCAATCCTAGTAGCCACATAATAGACCTTTTGGAAAGTGTCTAAACAAAGGTAACGCAGATGTTTGTTGTACTTTTCATGACAATTGTCAATGAACTTTTGTACTAACTTGAGTTAAGGTGGCCTTTGGGCAAGGTGGGCTGCCTTTTCTCGCCAACTAAAATGGAAAGCAAGGAAACCTTCGTCGTCGCCTTGCTTAAGTGATCAAGGGTAAAAGTAGGTCGTTGATCTACTAACCCTAACCAAATTAGAAATTTATAATACCTAAACTTACACCAAATTAGTTAGTGTCAAGTAAAGGGTCGAACCACGAAGACTAAGTGTATCAATTTATGCAAATTAGACTACTAGGAAAGGTTGTGAGATAGAGAGAGATTAAACTAAAGACTACTTAGAACAAACAACTAAAACTAGGGAAAGTGGAATCCAATTACATCAATGCATTCAACAACATCATACAACCAAATGAAAATGACCTCAACTAGGAACAATTAACACAATGAACTCACTCTCGCACAATTAAACATGTTAATTATCCTACTAAACTAATTCACTCTCGTGCAACTAGCTTAGTAAAGGTATGGAAGAATTAAGGGCTCTCAAACAACTCACTTTCGCACAATTGATTGAAAGCACAATTAAGAGCATAGAACCAATTAGCTAACAAGATTCTAATCCATAAAAGCATCATCCATACACAATAATCAAGAAACAATTTCATACTAATCACAATAAATCATTCAATTTATTAACATACCCTTCATCCCTTTCTCTAGAACAAAATCTAAACTAACATGATCAACAAAAACAAGGAAAACAGGGTAAAACAAAAATAAAAGCAAGAATCAAACAACTAAACTAAATAATCTACTCAAATCAACAAACAAATAAGCAAAAACAATAATAAATGAAAGCAATAAAGGTGAGAGAATTTTGGAAGACTCATTGAATAGATGAGAAGAAAAATCCACAAATTGCTTCTTCAAAATCCCAAAATACCATGAAAAATCCAAGCTTTCTCTCTCTAAAACTACTTCTAAACTAGAGAGAAGAAAACCTAATCTAACCCTAAGAGAGAGAAAATAAAATAGGCTAATTAAAAGTTAAGAGAGTATTAAACTCCCAAAGTGTATTTATATTACAAATAAAATAAAAGAAAATAAAAAGAAAACTAATTAAATAACAAACTAAAATAAAAATAGAAAAGAAAGGAAAAAGAAATTAAAAAGGGGAAAAAACAAGCTAAACCCACCAAAAAAACAATGAGACTCCCGATTCCCCATCTTCGTGGCTGCTTTGATTTCATCATCATCATCGAACAACCATCATCACCACCATCGCAAGCATCCATCATCAAATCAGCACCATTAAAAATTTTCAGCAAATAATCTTGACCGCTCGATCTTATTAATTATCACGTGAGAAGTTCGTGATATGGGTTTTTTTCACACCCAAAAGACCGCGCCCGTGGATAGACTGCGTCACACCCGCGGCTACTTCCTGCCAAAAATTGGCATATTTGTTGCATCGAGCCCCGCGTCCGCTCCTCTCACACCCGCGCCCGCAGGGAAATCCAAATGAATTGGGGCTTGATTGAGTTCGATTGGGGTTGCTCGGTTTGGGGGTTGATGAAGAGTGGTGGACGGAATTTGTTGTTGTGCGTGGTTGCGGTTGAAGTGGGCTAGTAGCATGGCTAGTTGGAGTTGCGGGTGTATTGCGGGTGCAGGTGGTTGTTTTTGTTGTTGTTTCGGTGGTGGAATTGAGGGAGCAGGGAGTTGTGTGGGTTGGTTGACGTGAGGGAGCAGAGGATTGTGATGGCTGTGTTTGTGAGGTGAAGGAAGCAGGGGAAGTGTTTTTGGAGGTTTGGACTGTGGTGGTGTTTGCATGAGCAACGTTGCTGCTGTTGGTATTGTTGTTGGTGAATTGGGGTGAGATGCGTGGGAGTTTGCTTGTGGTGTTGGGTGGTAATTAAGGCGGCAGCTTGGTGTATTGGAGCAGGGGAATTAGCTGGTGGTTTGCGTGAGCAGGGTAAGTGTTATGATGTTGGTGTGTGTTGTTTGGGGTGGTGTAGGATAGTGAAGGGTGTGGTGTATGATAAGCTGGCAGCAGGGGTTGTTGCTTGGAAGCTTGTGCATTCACATCAAAACCTCGGACCTTGAACTCGATTTGAACTTGATATTCGGCCAAGGACCCGAAAACACCTACAACCAAAAACAACACGAGGGAGAATTGGGAGAAAGACTAAAATAATAAAATAAAACGAAGAAAAATAAAAGGTTAAACTAAAATAAAATAAGAAAAAGAGAGAAACTAGGAATTATTAACTAAAAATACGAAAAAAAATAAAAACTATTAAAAACTATAAAAATACTCAAAATAAAGATAAAAGACGAGAATAAGAAAATAATAGAAATAAAGGATAAAATGAGCTAAATTATTTGAAAATAAGCCAGAAAACTACTCCATAAACACCCTAAAAGTGACATAAAAGTCACTTATCAAACTCCCCCAAGCTAACCTTTTGCTCGTCCTTGAGCAAATTAACATGAAACACGAGAGAAGGAGAGTGAATTATTCAAGAAAAGCTAAGACACTAAAGGAAAATAAGAATGTACACTAACTCACTTTCATAGAAATCACGGTCAATTTTAGCAACTAAAGACAAGCCCTTTAAACCCTTAAATCGCCCTAGAGGACGAGTGTGCTCTCGTGAGGGTTTCCTAAGACTTAACCCACAACTCTATACAAAAACCAAGGCAAGGCAATAAACAAAAAGAAAAATAAACATAAAAAGAGAAAGCAAGAAACAAGTTCATATTTGGACAAGAGATAGGAACAAGCACCAATGAATGCAAACCTTTCTAAGTAGACAAATGTATACACGTCCCAAGATGTCAATGGTTGATTGAAACATAACATATGCTAAGCATAGAGAACTAATGAGGACTCAATCACCCTAGCTCCACCCTTAAGCTAGCTTCTCTTGATTCCTCGAAGGAACCGGAAAAAGATAAAGAAATGAAAAACTTTGAGAAGGTAATCCCGACATATCAATTATGCATACTCTCTCCATAGGTGTGAAGTCTATCTCCCTCCACCGTTCTTTGACCTAAGCCCCCTAAAGTGTAAGGGTGTTTTATTGGATGTAACGTAAGACTAGGGGTAAAAATTTGAAAATTTTGGTGATATTTCCTAAGTGAAGTGACATGGGAATAAACGCGTCGTCAAAAGTCTATCCCTAGATCAAATACAATTTATACAACCTAAACAAACCTAATACGAGTATAAGGCAAGCATAGGGGTCGAACCAAAGGGAACGAATAAACACCACCAAATTTTATCGACAATTAAGCTAGTCCGTAAGAGATAAATAAACTAAAGTCTAAAGATGCTAAAACAAGAAACAAAACACTAAGAGAAATGGTTTAGGTAAAGCATTCACTTGAACATAAACAAAGGCACGGAAATTGAATTAATTATAAACTAAAAATGCTCAAATATCGAAGTAAAGGATCCAATCTAACCGCCTTCCGGGGTCAATTGGCTTCTCCTAACATAGCCTCTATGTTTCCACATTTGAACCATATACTAGGAGGTACTATTAAATAACAATCGATAATAATGAACCTTAACTGAGTCATCTTTCGTTCCTTGTTAGCAAAGATTCACCTTTAATCAACCAACAATGTGCACTTGCAAGAAGATCAAAGAATATCAATCATATAAAGACTTTAATCACAAACAAATCAATTCTAAACCCTAGAACATGCTCAAGGTCCAACTACACCACAACCATCCCCTTAATGGGGGAATTAGTCACTAATCATGATAACAACAAGATTAATCAACAAATAATCAAGAATCAACATGATTAACAAGCAATACTAACAACAAAAATAATAATCAAAAGAAAGCAATAAAAATGGAGGACAGAGAGTTAGAGATTCTCATTGATTGAAGATGAAAGTCTATAGAAAAGATGATTAATTTCTTCTTCAAAATCCAAACTCAACAATGGTGAAACCCTTACTTTCTCTCTCTAAACTACCCTAATCCTAACCTAAACCTAGAGAGAGAAGCTCTCCTAAAAACTAATAAGAGAATAGAATAAATGTTAATAATTGTTCCTTGTTTGTTAATTCTAATTACCCCAAAATTGGGTATTTATACTAAGCTAGCCAAAGTAAGAAAAATAAAAGAAGGAAATAAAATAAAGAAAGAAAAGGAAAAATAAAAAGAAATAAAATGAAACTAAAGAAAGAAATAAGAAAAGGGAAAGGAAAATAAGAAATAAAAATTTAAAGAAAAAGAAAAATAAACCCACAATTTTCAAAACATCATACCCTTTTCTTCGGCTTCGATTTCTTGGCTGCTCTTAAAAATGGGATTCATTCCCCTACTTCACACCCTACCAAAATCCATCATCAAGCTTTATCATGAAATCGCCACCGTTCATCTTCAACAACACTCATCGGGCATCAATTCAAGCCGTTGATCTTCGTTAATAACCACGCGCAGAGCTCGTGAAATGGTTCAATCAAACCATGGGTTGATGTGGCCGAACTACGGGGTTGGTTCGGTCGAACCATGGGTGTGTTCAACCACACCTCTTCAAATTACAAAACTTCAAAAGTTTCTGACTCGCAATTTGACCGAACTCCTATGCAGTTTGCTCGAACCCAAATGAACTTGAAGTGCTCTAAATTTGGGTGATGCTTGTGCGAATTGATGGGGTTGATTTGGGCGCAATTGCTGCTGCTGGGAAAGGTGGGTTTGCGCGGGGAGGAGAGCTGCTCTGTGCGCCGATTTGAGTGGCTAAAGGTGGTTGATTGGTGTGGGTTTTGGTGGACAGTGGTGTAGGGGCTGCTATTGGGTGGCTGAAAATGGTGGAAAGAGGCAGCAACGGTGTGGCTGGGTTGGTAATTGGTGGTTGCGTGAGGGAGCAGGGGAAAGGTTGGTGGCTGTTACGGGGTGTTGGTTGATTGTTGCGGTGGTGCAGTTGCGTGGGAGCTAGAGTGGTGAGTTATGTGTGGGTTTGGTTGCTGTTGTTATTGTGCAGAGAGGTGTATTGAGGTGGCTGGTGCTGGTGAATTTGGGGGCTAATGGGTTGGTGTAAAATGGTGGTGGCACTGTGGTGATTTTGGTGGTAGATTGGAGGTGAGTGTGGTGGCGATGGTTGTTAGGTAGGTGGTGATTGATGGCTGCTGTTGATAGGTGCGGCGGGTGTGAGGGCTGCGATATGTGGAGGTTGTGAATTTGGTGTGGTGAAGGATTGGTGATTGTGGGGTGAAGGTTAAGGGGAAACAATAGATTGGTGTGTGAGCATGTCTTGGGAATTCGCCTTTGACCTCGAACTCGAACCTACACACAAACAAACCCGAGGAAGATTGAGGAGAGGATTGGGACAAAGAATAAAATAAATAAAATGGAAATAAAGAAAATAAAATAGAAAATAAAATAAATAACACTATACCAATAAAAATTAAATAAAACTGTACAAGTAAATAAAATAAAATAAATAACAAAATAAACTTAAAACTAATAAAAACTATGAAAGTAACAAAGAAAAGGAACGAAATAAAATAAATCAAAAGCAAATAAAATACGAAAATAAACTAGAAATCAATTAAATAAATAAATTAAATTAAAACATACTAAAACTAAGAAATAAACTAGAAACTTTATTAAAAAGAAAACAAGAGAATAAAAGGGAAAATAAACACGGAAATAACTCTAAAACTACTCCCTAAGAGTGACATAAATGTCACTCATCATGAAGCAAAAGAGGGGCCCTCTCTCAAAAACAAACTCAAGAAGCCACCAAACATCAAACAAAAATACCAAAAGAAAACCATCTCCCCCAAGCTTACTCAACACAAACACACAATATATACAAAAATGAAGGAACGCTCCCCCCCCCCCCCTCTCAAGCTTGAACGATGCATTGTCCCCAATGCTTAAACAAGGGAAGAAAAACGAAACCAACTAAAATATTTATTTTTTGTCCTTGCCTTTTTTTAACTATGGACGGCTTTTGCTTGAAATTTTATTTGATTTTCTTGAATTGCTTTTTTTTTTTTTCTCAAAATTTTTTGCATATTCTTTTCAAGCTCAACTTTCAATACCGTACTTAAATCAATTATCAAAATGTCTTGTTCATATTCAACACTCTCAAAACTCAAACCTCACATGCCAATGCTTCACTAACTAATAGGGTTGGTAAACATAGGCCATTAGTTTTGTAACACGGTTTAAACAAGAGCGGGAAACATTAGGCTCAAATTGGTTAATAAGTAGGTTGAAGCAAAATAGAAAACCAGATTTGTTACAAAATATAAAGAAGATACAGAAAAATGAAAAAAAGGTGCCCTTTTCCTCCCCTAGAGTGGCTTGGTCACGATTTTAGAAGCTAGAGGTCAAAACAAGGAATAAGACATGCATAGTCAAGGATCCTAAATTGCCGCTCAACAAGGTGATGAAGGCTAGAACAAATGGAGCTCACAAGGGATTATAACCAAAAAAATACCAACTAAGGGTTTCAAATCCACTAGAGAGAGCAACTCCATCTTACCACATTCCCGTGAACTAAGGCTTCATGGACTCCTAAAAGTTCTCAAACCGGCTACCTTAGCATGTAGTATCCTAGAGTCAACCGATGACACTCTCAAACCGTGCAAACATTTACCACTTAGGAAGAAAAACATTTAAGAATACAAGTCCAAAAATAGAATGTCCAAAACAAGAACTAACAAAACACAAGTTGCCAAAATTACCTTGAAAGTAAACAAAAATCTTTTTGGATTTTTCAAAATATAAGAAAAGACATGGAAATGCATATACTCAAGAGCACAACATGTATGAATCAACATCCCACCAAACATGATAGAATACCCTCCCCCAAGCTTGAATGAGACAACAAGCTCAAACATAATGTAACACCCTAGAAATTCCTTTCCTTTAAAATACCTGTTTTACTATTTTAAAATACGAAATAGGAAATTCTAAGACATTACCGCCACCGTGAATACGGCTAAGGCAATTATCAACAACACACAATGGAAGACTAATTTCAAAACCATTCAAAAACAAGTCAGCTTAAGAAATTAACCAAACGAAAGTAAAGTTAACGAAAGTCAAATAAAATCAACCTACAACATGGAACCATTATAGGGCCTTATTAAAACCAAACCAAATTCAAAACCCTTTTCGTTAGTCACGCATAGTAATATTATCATAAATAGTTAAAGCGATAAACACATCATATGGAAACTAGCATAATACGCTCTTCACTCATGCCCATTCATGAATATGCTTCAACACCTGAAAAGCTTATCTCTACCTATTTCCACTATTCTCCATTAAAAATGGGTCATCATAGGGCCAAGATAAAGACAAGGCCAATAAACACACAAAACACTCAATCAGCAAAGTTGAGTACATAAGCGCAATTAACACACTAGCATACAATTCTCTATCAACTCAATTATAGTGTTCATATAAAAATTCCAGCATACTTTTTAAGGCTTAAACCCCTTAAATAAATCTGAAAATTAGATTAAAACCACTTAAAATATTCTCTACTTATGGGTAATCAACTCCTTTTAATTAATACACAAAAGTAGTATGTAAATAAAAAATTCCAGCATTATTCTATTAACAAAAACCCATTAAAATTTCATAAAACTCCATAAAGATACAATCTTTAAGCTTTATTACCACTTACAATCAATGGGTATATAAAACCCCCAAATCAATTGTAAGTTAGAACCCTAAAAATCAACACTTTAATAATTAAAACCCTAACTTTTAATACTTCATAAAATCTGAAAATTTAACACTTTATAATCTAAAATTTACAATCTTTAATCATTAAAATATAATTACCAAACATACTAATCATATTTAAACAATTAAAATCAAAAGGCCCAAATTATAAATTGTTAGAACAATAATTAAAATAAGAGGAGAGAGAAGGGATGAACACCACCGGTGGTTGTTGGGGTGGCTGCAGCCGCCGGCTGCTGGTGGTCGACGGAAGGTGATCGCCCGGCAAGGTGGTCCGGCGGCTAGAGGGTGACATGGCAGTGGGTTCATGGAACCCACCCATGGACCTCACGTAAGGGGAACAAGAGAAAAAAAAATGGAAGTAAGGGAAAAAGAAGGAAAAAGAAAGAAAAAGGAAAAGGGAAAAAAAAAAAAAAAAAAAAAAGAGAGGAGAAACTAACCTTTTGACTTGTTGACTTTGTGTGGGAAAATTTTGGGGATAAATGGAGTATTTATAATGTAGAGTAGGTTAGAGTAGGTTTGGGCTTCATAAAAATAATGGACTTAAATGATGAAATAGGTGGCCCAAAAGTAAAAATAGGATTATTGGGTTCATAATAAAGATGGGCTACGTTTGGATTAAATACTTATTGACCCAAATATAAATACTTGCTTTATTTATAATCCAATAATTAAAATAGTTTGACCAAAAATATATTTTACGAAAATTTCACCAAATGCCCCTGAGTTATTTTTTTATTCACCAAATACCCATCAAAACTTTCAAATTCACCAAATACTCCCGAGTTTAAGAAAAATGTCATCAAATGCCCTTAATGACTAATATGCCACGTGGCAGCCTCTAATTGGTTGTTGTAATATCAATTAATTCATTATAAAAAACTTTAAAAATTAAAAAAAAAACAATAATAATTAACAAAAAATTAAAAAAAATACCCCAACCACCCAAGACCCACCCCACCCCCAACGAATGACCACCAGCCACCACCGCTACCATCCCCAGAACCTGCGCCGGTGGTCCATTTTCGCCGGCGAGGGCAGCCCCCCACCCTCCGACACCCCCTCCCCTCCCCTAGCCCCTTCTCCTCGCGTTTCCCCTCTCTTAAAACCCCTCCCCCACCTCAAAAAACCCCCTACCTTACGCCGACGAACCATTTTCGTCCCACCCCCCGCCATCCCCACCCCCTTTCCCCTAAACCACCACCCTAAAAACCGAAAACCCCCTAAATCGAAAAACCCCAAATCGAAATCTAGGGTTTCAATTTGGGGGGTTTTCGGTTTTTTTGGGTGGTGGTTTAGGGGGGAAAGGGGGTGGGGATGGCAGGGGGTGGGACAAAATTGGTTCGCCGGCGCCGAGAAGGGGGTTTGGGCGCCGGCCTTGAAGGGAAGGGGGTTTTTTCGAGGTGGGGGAGGGGGTTTAAGGGGAGGGGAAATGGAGGGAGAAGGGGCTGGGGGTAGGGGAGGGGGGTGTCGGAGGGTGGGGGGGTTGCCCTCGCCAGCGCAAATGGACCACCGGTGTAGGGTCTGGGGGTGGTGGCGGTGGTGGCTGGTGGGGTTTATTTAAATTTTTTTTTTTAATTTTATTTATTTTTAAAGTTTTTTTTTAATAATTAATTAAGTAAAATTACAACAACCAATTAGAGGCTGCCACGTGGCATATTAGTCATTAATGACTAACGGTGTTAACCGCCATTAGTCATTAAGGGCATTTGGTGACATTTTTCTTAAACTCAGGAGTATTTGGTGAATTTGAAAGTTTTGATGGGTATTTGGTGAATAAAAAATTAACTCAGGGGAATTTGGTGAAATTTCCATATATTTTATAATTAAATAAAATAATTTATAAAATACATTAAAAATACGGGGTATTACACATAAACCAAATAATCCATGGGAGGGGAAAAGAAAGAAATCAACCCAACAAACCAACACATGTCCAACTAGTCACCAACCATTAGAGAAAGAGCTAGGAAAGATATTACCGGATATAGGTGGGTGTAAATACCTGCAAATGAACCAATTTAACCTTTCAAAGCAAATTTTCTCTTGAATTGCATCTTGGTTTCCTTGTGCTAGCAAAAAATAGGTGTCAAACTTCCTTGATGCTTGATCCACACCATTGCATAAGAGTGTATCAAGTCATCTACCTAGAAAGGGACACACAAACATTTGCATGAGAGAACATCTAATCTAAAAATAAAAGAAAATGAAAGTAATAAAAACCTCGGGTTACTTCCCAAGAAAGGCTTGTTTAACGTCTAAGCGAGACCACTCTAGTAAATAATATTGCAATGAACGCAAGAGCTTATTAAATGCACTACTACACATTTCATAAGATAACAAGTAGGCAAATGAAGGAAGGAGGGCGTGCAACAAGATTATTGCACATAAGTGAGGAGGAAGATGCCAAAAGAAAGAAGAAAAATCAAAAGACAAAACAAGAAAATAAAAAGAGAAAGAAGAAGAAGAATAAGAAAAAGAATAAAAAGGAAAAACCTCCTCAAAATCTTTTTGGGTGGCACAATCATCCATTTCCTCAATAATGGGAGGATGAAAAGGAAGAGTCTCATCAAAGAAGAGAGGGTCCTCAATAGGCTTTAAGATAAAAGAGGGGAGGAACATAGGATAGTAGGGGATGTGGTCGAATTTCTTTGAAAAGGGACATGATGAAGGGAAGGAGAAACAATGGTCTCACAAAACCTCACATCACCAATGAGGGCATCAAAAGCAATCATAGAATCCTCAAAAGAACACTCATGACTCACATCTCCCTCAAACAAAAACTCTCCAAGTGAAATAACCTCATCATCCTCTCTATCACAACAATGCACAACAACTCCCTCAAGATCCTCAAAGCCTAGAGTCTCTAAACCATGCATGAAAGGATAAAAATTTCTCTCAAACTCATCCCTTTCCCATGAAGCATTGCCAATGAACTCTCTCAAAAAGCTATAAAAATGCTTTGTTATTCCTTCAATGAATATACTAGAAATATCCTCAAAAGAGTCCAAAGACTCATGGATAGAAGGGTCACAAGCGTGCAAAGTAGACTCATCAAGATGGGGAAGGGGGTTGGAATCCTCAAAATCGACATTTTCTTCATTCTCAACTCCTCCACCACCACTCAAGGGACTCTCAATCTCTCTTGGTAGCTCAATCTCACCATCATCATCCTCATGAACTCTCTCATTCAAACATGAAGATGGCTCACTCACATCCTCACCAAGGGAAGCTCTCAAAGGGGGTGAATAAGGGGAAGGATGGAATTCAAGCTCAAATGGGGAATGAAAAGGATCAAAAATCTCAAAAATCCTCTCATCACAAGAAAATCTTCCCTCACCTTCACACCCTTGGCCCACATCATCCTCAAAAACACTCTCACACTCCAAGTGAGGTGCCTCACATCCATCTAAATCAATCTTAGAACTCAACACTTGGGCAAGCCTCACTTCTCTCAATTTTTGTTCCTCTTTTAGCTCTTGGAGTTGTTGGGTGAGATATTGCATTTGAAAAAGAATTTGGGCATCGATGTTATCGGGTTGAGGTTCATGATCAAAATCAAATTGCATATTATCAAAATTAGCACAAACCTCATCACAATGAGCATAAGAGGGGAGGAGGTCAACATGCAGATTTGGATAATCACAAGGCACATTAGAGGTATCAAGAGAATTCATGCAAAAATTAAAAGAATCTTAACATTGAGAATCAAAACAAGAAACATTACAATCTCTATCATAAGAATTTCTAGCAAGTGATGTGAAAAAAATTCCAAGCATCATGCATAGACAAATGACAAAATCTACCATTATTCATGTCCTCAACTATTCCCCTAGTATACTCATTCATGCCCCAATAAGCTATACCACAATCATCACTAAGAGAACACCCATGGTAACTAAGGAAACAATCTAGTCTTTCAAAGTAAGCATAGAAGGGTTCACCATCTAATTGAGGAAAAGATAAGCATGCCATTTTTATACAAAGAACAAAGGAAGGCAAACAAAAATCAAATAATATACAAGAACCTAGCTAATCTAATCAACACAAACTAATGAACGCCTTAGTCCCCGACAATGGCGCCAAAATTTTATCGAGGGTAAAAGTAGGTTGTTGGTCTACTAACCCTAACCAAATTAGATATTTATAATACCTAAACTTACACCAAACTAGTTAGTGGCAAGTAAAGGGTCGAACCACGAAGACTAAGTGTATCAATTTATGCAAATTAGACTAGTAGGAAAGGTTGTGAGATAGAGAGAGATTAAACTAAAGACTACTTAGAACAAACAACTAAAACTAGGGAATGTGGAATCCAATTACATCAATGCATTCAACAACATCATACAATTAGATGAAAATGACCTCAATTAGGAACAATTAACACAATGAACTCACTCTCGCACAATTAAGCATGTTAATTATCCTACTAAACTAATTCACTCTTGTGCAACTAGCCTAGCAAAGGTATGGAAGAATTTAGGGCTCTTAAACAACTCACTTTCGCACAATTGATTGAAAGCACAATTAAGAGCATAGAATTAATTAGCTAAAAAGATTCTAATCCATAAAAGCATCATCCATACACAATAATCAAGAATCAATTTCATACTAATCACAATCAACATTCAATTTATTAACATAACCTTCATCCCTTTCCCTAACAAAATCTAAACTAAGACGATGAACAAAAACAAGGAAAATAAGGTAAAACAAAAATAAAAGCAAGAATCAAACAAATAATCTAATTAATCTACTCAAATCAACAAACAAATAAGCAAAAAAAATAATAAATGAAAGCAATAAAGGTGAGAGAAAGTTAGGAAGACTCATTGAATAGACGAGAAGAAAAATCCACAAATTGCTTCTTCAAAATCCCAAAAGTCCATGAAAAATCCAAGTTTTCTCTCTCTAAAACTACTCCTAAACTAGAGAGAAGAAAACCTAATCTAACCCTAAGAGAGAGAAAATAAAATAGGCTAATTAGAAGTTAAGAGAGTATTAAACTTCCAAGGGGTATTTATATTACAAGTAAAATAAAAGAAAATAAAAAGAAAACTAATTAAACTAATAAAATAACAAACTAAAAAAAATAGAAAAGAAAGGAAAAAGAAATTAAAAAGGGGAAAAAACAAGCTAAACCCACCAAAAAAAAAAACAATCTGACCCCCGATTCCCCATCTTCGTGGCTGTTCTGATTTCATCATCATCGAACAACCATTATAACTACCATCGCAAACATCCATCATCAAATCAGCACCATTAGCAATTTTCAGCAAATAATCTTGACCACTCGATCTTATTAATTATCATATGAGAAGCTCGTGATATGAATTTTTTCTCACCCAGAAGACCGCGCCCGCGGAGAGACCGCGGCACACCCGCGGCTATTTTCTGCCACAAATTGGCAAATTTGGTGCATCGAGCCCCGCGTCCGCTCCTCTCACACCCGCGCCCGCGGGGAAATCTAATTGAATTGGGGCTTGATTGAGTTCGATTGGGGTTGCTCGGTTTGGGAGTTGATGAAGAGTGGTGGCTGGAATTTGCTGTTGTGCGTGGTTGCGGTTGAAGTAGGCTGGTAGCATGGCTGGTTGGATTGCGGGTGTATTGCGGTGGCAGGTGATTGTTTTTGTTGTTGTTGCGGTGGTGGAATTGAGGGAGTAGGGAGTTGCGTGGGCTGGTTTGCGTGACGGAGAAGGGGATTGTGTTGGCTGTTTTTGTGAGGTGAGGGAAGCAGGGGAAGTGTTTTGGGTGGTTTGGGCTGTTGTGGTCTTTGCGTGAGCAACGCTGCTACTGTTGGTATTGTTGTTGGTGAATTGAGGTGAGATGCGTGGGAGTTTGCTGGTGGTGTTGGGTGGTAATTAAGGCGACATCTGGGTGTATTGGAGCAGGGGAATTGGCTGGTGGTTTGCGTGAGCAGGGGAAGTGTTGTGATGTTGGTGTGTGTTGTTTGGGGTGGTGTAGGGTAGTGAAGGGTGTGGTGTATGATAAGCTGGCAGCAGGGGTTGTTGCTTGGAAGCTTGTACATTCGCCTCAAAACCTCGGACCTTGAACTCTATTTGAACTTGAAATTCGGCCAAGGACCCGAAATAACCTACAATAAAAAACAATACGAGGGAGAATCAGGAGAAAGACTAAAATAATAAAATAAAACGAAGAAAATAATAGGTTAAACTAAAATAAAATAAGAAAAAGAGAGAAACTAGGACGAAATTAAACTAAAAACTACAAAAATACTCAAAATAAAGATAAAAGATGAGAATAAAAAAATAATAGAAATAAAGGATAAAATGAGCTAAATTATTTGAAAATAATCCAGAAAACTACTCCATAAACACCCTAAAAGTAACATAAAAGTCACTTATCATTAAGTATTTCAAGTTCACGTACAGTTGATTTGTACTCTACATTACTCTCATTTTGGGTGATGAAAGCCGAGACTACATCTTCCCATGTTGCTTTGAATTTTAGGTCTAGCCCATAGTACCACTCTCTTGCGGTTTGGTCTAGAGATAAAGGGAAAGTCGAAGCATAAAGCTTAGGGTCAACTCCCTTTAAAGCCATAGTGCTTGTAAAACACATTAAATGGTTTTGTGGATTATTAGTCACCTTTAATATTGGCAAGTCCGTAGCTACGAACTTTTCTAGTAAAGTGAGTCTTGTAGGAGGAGCAAACTTTTCTGCATCAAAGTACTTGTTTCCCATTGAAGAACGAAGAACAAGCTTCTCCAACGACTTCTCTTTGATGGATAATGTTCCATCTTTTGTTGCGAAGCTAAAGCTTCGGCATTTTTCTTTTCAGCTTTTTCAAGTTACTTAATTCTTCTCTCCCTGGCCTCTTGAGCCTTTTCTTCTCTTAAGAGATCAATCTCTTCTTGAAGTTGCTCTATGGATGACATTGTTGTTGGACTAGAACTTGTTGTAGAGGGAAGGTGGTTTGAAAGGGGTGGATTGTTTGGTAGTAAATGTAGAATACGAGCACCCGAGAGACTTTGTTCCCAAGCTTGAAAACCGGCACTAAAAGAAGTACGAAAGGATAAGTAAATCAATACGCTTGTTTAGGAGAAAAAAGAAAAGG
This sequence comes from Chenopodium album, assembly GCF_948465745.1. NCBI lineage: Eukaryota > Viridiplantae > Streptophyta > Magnoliopsida > Caryophyllales > Amaranthaceae > Chenopodium > Chenopodium album. The sequence continues at coordinate 38,696,783 of NC_137834.1, read as the reverse complement.
AAAGAACGCAAGATATACTCGAATGGATAACATCGCCTGTAAACAATTCTTCAACAAATATATTTTTTGAACGAGCCAATTTGTTTTTCGCAAAATCAAAACGGCTCGTAACAGAAGGCGCGCGCAAGTACGTAACTAGGCTTCACGCGAAAGGCGCGCGCATCCTAATCTCTTGCGCTGGTTGTGGTCGCGCAACTCAATGAGTTGCGCGCGCCACCTACTCGTGCAACCCTTTTTTTTCTTTTCGAGCAGTTTTTTTTGTTTTGTATTTTTAAATTTTTTTTTTGATTTTTTTTATGTTACCCTTCGAATATGACTCAAAATTATGAAGAGATAACTTCGTAATTGGGAACCTAGACCAAACTAAAAAGAAAAGAAAAAGTTGTTTTAACACGTCACACATAGTCATGTAATCATATCAGCATACAATAAGCCTAGGTTCACGCAATGCCAGTCTAAGGTTATAAGCTTTGGTGTCCAAATGTACCACATCTTCTGGAACGACGCACAAAACAATCACTCAACGTGTTGACTCATGAAATAGCCCTCCCAACATTTTGTTGGCGATATAGGTGGGATTATTTTCATTGATTTTGGGATAGAAGCCTAGTGTTGGCAACCCCTAGTTAATGAGCCAATCCCCAAAGGTTAAGGTGTGCTAAGATTATGCATTATGTAATATTGCTTGTTTGGCTTTTACTTTTGTGAAAAAGGAAGATATTATGCGTTCGAGTCTCCCTTTCTAAATAAAGATTGTCCAAGTTAATTCTCGTTACAATCCATAAGCAACCTAGTGTTGGAAACCTTGAACCATAACTACGAACTAATCTTATAACCTCTAAGTCCCCAGTGGAGTCGCCACTATAAGGATGGTGTTCCCATCGTGGGGGATCTTTCTCCTTAGATGCCCATGGCCCTTTAAAAGCCTAGGACTTTACACTTGTTAGGGTGTATTAGGATTTGAATTCCTGATTGTTTGGGAGACCTTGAATTAGAGATGGTACTATGATCACGCTTTTTTTTTTTGTAAAAAACAAGTAGGAGTATCCACTGAGTTTTAGGAAAACTCATAAACCTCGTTCATGCCTTCCTCCCAAGTAGAGTTCGAGAGATAATTAGCACGAATTATAAGTATACCCATGCCCAAATTGGTGTACATAAACCAGAAATGAGTTCGGGAGCAAGGGTACTAAAATAATGTTCCTTTTAGGGAGGAATCGCTATTCTAGCCCTAGTTACGGCCTCTACTAGCTCTTCCTTTTTCACAATTTCATTACCAAACAATATATACAACGTGATACCTAAAATTAAGTTAGTTGATTTTATTTACATATATTGATCATGTAGGAATTACATTGCAAAGTCATTATTCTTTATTTAATTCAAGTTCGTGAGAAAAACAAAATAAACAAGATTCTCCTTGGCTTAAGTGATCACTCAACAATTAATTATTCAATTCTTTTCTTTTTTAACGCAAGATACTATGTGAAATTGATTAATTAGAAATCCGTTTAAAGTGATCAAACAACACTAATTAATTAATTAAATTCCTTTTAAACAATAAAAAATAAAAATGATTGATCTAAGTGCTCAGGAATTTACCACTTCCCTTTGCTAGATCTTCGTTTAGAACACTTATGGACTCCTTCTGGTACGGGAACCTCCGCCGTAGTAACAAAGATTTAGAGGGGTGAGTGTTTAGGACAAGAGGGTTTGGTTGCACACAAGTTCACAAGATTTTTGCCAGCGTTTTAGGTTAATTTATGTCTGTTTGAGTCTAGTATTAAGCCCCTATTTATAGGGAAGGAATACGATTAGGGTTTTGAGCATTCTGTCGGAGCAGGTGTCGCGCGCATCTAATTGGGTTGCACACGACTGACCAGCGCAAGTGATTTTTTTTACGTTGCTATTAGCAGCACAATAGATTGTCTTGCGCACGATATTATGGTAAGATTCGATTTCATATTTTTATAAAATTTTGAATCTTCCGTAAGCGCATCACCGGAAGTTGCGCTAATTGTTGCTCACAACCTTGTAAGTTGTGCGCGCCAAACCAGTGCGACTCTTTGAGATGCGCGCGGATTTATCTGTGGCAGCATCAATTTTAACCTAGGCGCCTCTAAATCCGCCATTTTTAGGGTTTAAGCTCGGGCTTAAGCCTATTTATGATCGGGCTTAGTTGATTGGACCTTAATGCTTTTGCTTTTAGGTTAGGCTAGCTTATTTTTATGTTCTTGTAATTCAATAAGTTATCCATAAGTGTTCTTCACGTTAATCCAACACGAAGATGGCTTTATTTTTCGTCATTGCACTTCCTGTCGGGACATGAGGCCAATAGTAGATGTCTACAGGATGTTTGCCTCACACACAAAAAAAGAGAGAAATAGAATGAATAAAAAAAATCGTTCTTAAAAAAATGGTATGATACGAAAAAATATATTATTATTCTCAAAAAAAAAAAAGAAAGAAAGAAGATAATGAATGATAAAACCGAGAAAATGATTTAATTGTTTATTGGATTTTACATTCGGAGGCCATCATTCTTTTTAAGAAAATAATAATATATTATCCTTTACAGATGAGCAATATGAGAATCATAATTTAAAAAAAAAACAATATAGATCTCTATTGTAATCTAAATGATCAACAAATACCTTAGTATATTTGATCCTTTGAAGGAGTGTGTTTGGGTCGATTAATATTTCTAAAAAATTTGATGAGCATTTTCAATCCAACTTTCTTGTCTTTCTCTTCTACCTTTTTTGAAAACAATTCATTTAAAGTAAAATCCTTAGATGATTTCCTTGTTGATCGAAGTCAACACAAATCATGACATTCCATTAATGACTGTTCGTGAATTTATTTTTTTTACATTCTTCATCAACAAACTTGCTTGAAGTGAATTCGTATTATAAGGCTTAAAAAAAGAAATAAAACAATCATTTTGACTTTGATTCATTGTTTGAATGCTTAGTAGAAAAGGTTTAAGTGAACACGCTCAATTTCTCGTAACACACATTACTAGGTCATACACATTCGCATACTAGTCCAATCATGGGTGACAAAGCTACGCTGGAAAACTTAGACAGGAACTCCAAAACCTAAAGGCCTTACAAGAATAAGAAGCCCAATTAAAGGCTTATAAAAAAGCAGAAAAGGTTAAAATAAAAGCAGAGAAAGAAAAAGAAAATATTCTGCGAGAAAAAGCAAGAACCAAAAGGCTAGAGACCTTGGAGAAACTTGTACTTCGAGCTAGCTTAGGGACTAAGTACTTCAATTATGATCTTGCACCACAACCAAGTGGCTAGACTCTCCTAGAAATGTTCATAACTACAGATTTGCCGACCTTTAAGGTTATAGATAATCCTAGGACTCACTTAATGAGCTTTATTGGAATTATGGATTTTAAAGGGTTTGAGCAAAGTCTATATGCATGTACTTTTCCTCTTTCATTGGACTCAACTACTAGATCATGGTTTTATAACCTTGATGCAAAAAAAAAACATCCACTTTGAGTGATGTTCTAAAAGCGTTTTTAACCCAATATGGAGAAAACACCGAGCCCACAACTACCTTGCGCGATCTCGAATTGCTTAAGAAAAGGGAAGAAGAAAGCTTTATTGACTTCTTTTCCAGGTGGCATTCAAAGGTTTCTCTTATTTCACAAAGACCTCCGGATCATGAACTTTTTCCAAAGTTCATAGACAATATGTCTCCACCATACAAGTAAAATTTACAATACCTTGGTTTAGACACATTTCAAAAGGTCTATACTGTGGGAACAATAATTTAAAGGGACTTGATAAATGAAACAATGAATCATATAGATGGACTAGATTTTTAGAGAGGATTTTACCTACGTCAGAAAAGGACAAATCTCAAAGACGCAATTTCATGAAGTTGTTAACAATTCAAGATGTAGCACCCTAGGTCTTGTTTTATTTCTTTCCTTTGTTTTTTTTAAATTTTTTTTTATGATAGACTAAGAGATTCATGTTGTCGAATCAACTTATTTTGTACTCTTATTAATTAATGAATAAAAAATATATTTTCAAGTATGTCTATCTTGTTGTCTTTTCAATCTCCTTATTGTTATTGGCTTGAATTAAATAAAGCATATACATACAAACAGGCAATATCAAAAAGGCATACATACTCAACACTTTAAGAATCTTGATGAGCTTTGGCTTACTAGATTTATCGAACAAAAAGAGGCCCATATTTGGCCCACAAAGAAAGGATATGACATTTCACCAACACAAGAGGCAACTTAAAACTCCACAAATATAATCCCATGTTTTTAACCTTAGAGAAAATCCATCTTTTTGGCAGCCCCTTTGAGCCTCGTCAGTTAAGCCTTAGTAATTCAACCTACATTATTCCATACCTTGGGATGGGAATGGTGCAAAGAGATATAAATAGGAAATTAGGGGAACGAAACACAAGAGGGGGACACAAAAGTTAGTACAAAACCAAAAGGAAAGATCAAATGTAAAAGAAAGAAAAAAGAGAGAGAGAGGACAAGGAAAAGGCACCAAATGTAGAAAGTTGCCACACAAAGTAAGGGATAAGCACCAAAAGTAAGGGATTATGGGAGTATACTTGAGCCTGTCCATTCCTCATAACCCTAAGCCTAGCCACATTACAACCTTGGAAAGGCCCTCCTTGAGGTAGACAATAACCATATACCAAAGTCATCACTCCATGAAAATATGGCCAATCTTAGGCCTTTGCACATATGGACCTACTATTGATTAGGCATGCCCATATATAAAATGCATGAAATGATGAGTTATGATTAAAAATCATATAAAAAAATCAAATGATTTAAACGATTTGATAGCCATTGGCTTGATGACACCATTTTAGTAAAGCAATCGAATCAAACTAAATTCGATGTTTTCCATATTTTTTGCCAAGAAAAAACTCATCTTATTTTCTTTTAATAATAGGGCTATTTATTTCCAAGCTAATTCAAGTTTTATATACATTTCCTAGAAAGAAATAGAGTGAATACAATAAATTTATTTGATATATCAACAGCCTCGACGTCAACTTTAGACGTCTTTTACGATTCTTGAGCATTGGTCTTCTCACTAATCATGAGCAACTAATATGTTCGCTTGCGTGGGATATCTCCATCTTCTCCAAGTGAGGAACATTGATTGAACATGATCACTACATGAAAAAGGATCTTTATCGCTATCACACGTATACGTCACTGCCAAGTCATCACGATGATTCAAATATTAAGTCAATGATCCTTGCTTTTCGAAAATATATCTAATTTTCTTTCTTCATTCTTCTATGGGAAATTTGGATTCCCCTTCCTTTTTATACAAATCCGTATTTGTTGTTCATTTCTTTTTTAGGGGGTAAGTCGGGATAATCCCTCCCATTTGGCAACTAAATACTTGAAAAATAGTATAATTTTTTCGCTCTTTGCCTCAAACTGGGGGCTAAAAAAGCCTGGAGTACATCCCCATTCTCTCTATTTATAGATTTGAACACGCTATTTGTGCTGCGAAATCAATGTCATGCAAAGCTTAATACGAAACATCGTAATAACTTTAAATGACTAAGGGAAGAATATAATTAATTATGTTACTTGATCATACAATTCATGATAAACATATGCAATATACGGATTAAGACCTCCACTAAGAAGGAGGGTTGACTTTTTGACTTTCTCTCTAGGCGATTTCCATGGCGATTTCTGCTTGCTAGGTCGGGATCTTCATCTAGCTTCCTCATCATCATGGCTCGTAAGAAGAAATCTTCAACCCCTCTTCCACAAAACAATGCCCCTATTGATAAGATTTTGGATAAGCTGAGAAAATTTGGAACTTCTTCATCTGAACCGATTGCTGAAGAAGATGAGTTGGTCACTCCTCCTCCACATTTGGTGCATCCATCTGGTGGAATGATATCTAGAGGTGAAGTTAGAATACTTGAAAGGTCTTATAGAGGTTCGATTGCTCAATCTCAGACTAGAACCAATGGAACAGTAACCAGGGTTTCTACGGTTACTGTTCCATTGGTTTCTTGTCAAAATCAAAGCCCGATAATCCTTGTTGCTGCTATTCCTGGCTCTTCTGAGGCTCCTGATAGCTTGAATCAAGTTCCTGAAGCTCCTGAAGAATGGAAGGATTTATTCAAAGGGAAGCTCAATGCAAAAAGGACCTCTCTATCTTTCATTGCTCCTGAGATTAGAGATGGAAAATCGATTGCTAAGCTTAGCTCTGCTGATATTTGTGAGGGCAACAAAAATTGGGGTAATGCTCTTATCTTTTATGTTGTTGGTTACTCTCCCACTATTTCTGCAGTTCATAAGTTTATTGCTGATAATTGGAGTAACATTGCTAAACTAGACATATTTTGGCATAATGAGGGATATTTTATAATCAATCTGAAATCTAATGAAGATAAGAATGTTATTTTATGTTTTGGTCCTCACATCTTCTTTGGTAAGTCAGCCAGTGTTAAAGCGTGGTCTGACAAATTTGATTTCCATGCTGAAATAGTGAGAACTGTTCCTCTATGGATTAAGCTTCCTAGTTTGCCATTGAACTGTTGGGGAGCTGAAACCCTAAGCAGAATTGGTAGTCTACTTGGTGTTCTAGTCTGTGCTGATGAGTGTACCTCTAGGCAGCTAAGGGTTTCGTTTGCTAGACTTCTTGTTGAAATTGATGTTACTAAGGCTTTGCCTAGCTCTGTTTGGGTTGAGAGCCCTGCTGGTGAATTGATTGAGATCACAGTGCATTATGAGTGGACCCCTCCTTTTTGTAAAAAATGTGATAAGGTTGGGCATGACTGTTCCAAGCCTCCACCTGTTAAAAAGAAGCAAATAGATGATCTAAAGACCACTCAAACTTAGGCTAAGAAAGTCTGGGTTCCTTAGAAGATTACCAAGGCTCCTGCTGAGGCTGCTAAGGTTCCTGCTCCTATTAAGGAAGTTACACCACCCCCTCAGACTCAGAACAATGATGACTGGCAAATCCTGGCAAGAAATCCAAGAAAAGAGCCAACAGACAGATCAATTTCCATGTCTCTAGTTCTAATGTTTATCAACCTTTGACTTTGGATTCTGATGGTGTTGAAATTGCAGATGAAACTAATGAACCTAACGGGGGTGGTGGGAATCCCCCTTTAGGGTCATGATAGTTCTCTCATGGAATATTAGGGGTCTTAATGACCCTAGGAAGGTGGCTGTTGTTAGGAAGCTACTGTATGATCAGAAGTGTGATGTTCTTTGCCTTATTGAATCTAAAGTAAAACAACATAATTCTGTCAAGATTCAGAGTAAATTTGGGGTTGCTTGGACTTGGTTTGCTAACTATGCTAATTCTCCAAGGGGTAGAATTTGGATAGGTTGGAAAGCTGATCTTCTCAATTTAGCTGTTCTTTCTTCACAAGAACAGTTAGTTCATTGTTTGATCACTACAAAAGATCTGCAAACTCAGGTTTTCATTACCTTTGTGTATAGGTTATGTTTTGGGTGTTTTTGTCCCTTGGGAGAGTTACGTCACGAAGTCTGATCCGGCTGAGCTGTACCTGCAAAATAACGGAGACTCCTGGTGGTCGGAGCTCCGCCTCCGACGGTCAAGTTAGTAACTTGAAACGGAATAAAGAGAACGGAAATTTAGGTGGGTATCTGCTCGGATTCAAAGCTCAGGTCTTTCTCTGATGTAAGAGAATAAGGGCGTAATAAATGATTGAATGTGTCCCCAAAATGGGGAAATATCTCCCTATTTATAGGATCCTTGGAAAATGTGCCCCTTCCTAGGTCACTTGACCTAGATTTTAGTGGGCTGCGCCGTTTTACGGCGCTCCTAAAAATTTGGGCCCTTAAAGGCCGCCATTTCGGAAACATATCTGAGGGCGCCAAGTGTCAAGAGGATGTTGAGCCACATGGGCCATCCCGAGCTCGACACGTGGCGACCTCTCATTGGTCCACGTGTCTAGGGTAAAAATACCCTAAACATTTGCCCCTCACAGGTCGCACGTGCACATCACGTGGGGCCTGTGACACGTGTCCACCTTTCATAGGTGAAGAGTAACGGAAAAAATTTTGAATTTCAAATCAAAAATTTTCCCCCCACTTTTACTTTCTATAAATAGAAAGTTACCCCTCTCCTTTTCACACCTTACGTTCACATTGACTTTTTAGAGAGAGAAAAAAGAGAGATTCTACAGAGAGATTTCTCTGCTCCCGTCTGCATCACAACAAGTTTCAAGCTTCCGAGTGCTAGCAATTCATCACCCGGTTCACCGGCTGTTGCGGTTTTTAGATTTTTCAGAGTTAAAGCAAGGTAACCGCCTGTACCATTTTAGCTTTTCTCCCTTTCAATTTGCATACCATTTTTTCCGCCTGTATACCCGGCTTTCTAAAGAGAATATAAATGAGTTCCCAATCCACCCACTCGGCACTTCCTAGGACACTCAACCGATCCCCCAGAACGGCTGAGTCTAGAACAGGGGGTGCCTCTTCTGGACTGTCGGAACCAATATGCTCATCTCCGAATTCCTCCCTCTCTGTGTCTGTGCAGGAAACAATGGCCAGAACGAAACAAACGGCCAGGCGGTCTAAAAGCCGGCGCACCATGAGAGTGTCAGCCGATGAGGTTTTCCCGGAAGGGGAACAGAGGAATTGGGAGGAGAGCGGATCTGACGAAGAGGCTCCCTCTACCTCTGGGAGCTCTGGAGTAAGAGAGGTAGACGGCGAGGGAGCTGCCTCTTCTAATGAAGCCGGTGATGCTGAGACCGGCCAGGGATCAAGAGCGGAATCTTCCGGCTCTGACCAGGGTGATTTTGCGGCTGACTATCAGCAGCCGCCCAAGGTTGCTGACAATCCCAACCCCAAGAAGACCCGGATGCTGCCGAGCAACATTGCACTTCTGAATAGCGGGTTTAGGGCCTTCAAAGAGAAACATCCATTTGGAAGGGGTTGGAAAGTTATTGTCCCTCCGGCTGATGCTGTGATGGCCTGGGGGGACGACATTGACCATGCAGATGATTACTTCATCTGTTATGAGGCGGTTATCGAAGCCGGCCTCCAGTTCCCCCTCCACCCTAGGATTAGGAGAATCCTCAAGGGGTATGACCTGGGTGTTTGGCAACTCGCCCCTAACTCGTGGGTGAATATATTGAGTTACATCGCCGCCTGCGAGTTTCAGAACTTGAACCCCAGCTTTTCCGCCTTCACTCATATGCACTACTTGAGCAAGGCCCCAGGCGGCCATGGGGCATGGTATACGCTGACTACCTTGCCCCAATATCTAATGACTTTGGACAAAGTGTCCAAGTGGTCCGGGTGGAAGGACAAGTTCTATTTGATTTCCTCCCCCACCCTAAGAAACAACCGGACACTGCGCCGGTATAATACTGAACCGGCTCTCCTTGGACGTAAATGCCCTCTCCCGGCACTATCTACTAAGGCCCGGGAGTAAATCATGGAGCCGGGATTCTTTGAAACGACAACTGAGCCCATGGGGGATGGGACTCACATTATAGTACCCAAGAACTGGATCCCCCATCTAGACTTCTTCAAGGACGAGTGCTTCTTGTCCGCTTGCGGGCTGAGTACAATGTTCCCCAGGGGTAGAATACTTCTCATCCGGAATGATTGTTATTTCATTTTTATTGCAAACTTGCCTTAATTTCTTCTAACTTGAAATTCTTGTTTTTGCAGACGAAGCCTTGAGGATGGTTGACCAAGGTAAAACTCCTGCTAAGTCTGCGGCGCTGCTGCGCAAGGAGGCGGCACTTGCCAAAAAGGCAGCCGTCGAGGCTAAGGATACGAAGAAAGGCGGGGTAAGACCGCCTGACTTTATATATATATATATATATATATATATATATATATATATATTTTTATATATATATACCGGTTGGGTATGCTTACATTTTGCTTCTTTCTCAGGAGTCCGTCAAGAGGATTCCACGATCATTCTGCAAGTTGCTCAAAAGGCAGGGAGATGATCTGGAGAAGGCTCCGGCTGCCAAAGCCGCCAGGAAGAATCCCCCCCAGAAACAAACATCTGCCCAATCCGGTCGTTCAACGACTGGGGGCAAATCCCCTGCTGTTCTGAAAAAACTCAGCGAAAGCTCAGAACAGCAGAAAGCGCCGGATGTCTCAACGGCATCGAAGGGTGGCAAGACACCTAAGGTTGCAGGTGGTGCGGCAACCACTGGGGAGGAGAACAAGCCGGAGACCCATCCGGGAGCTCAAGGTAAGGAACGAACTGAAATACCTTGGCCACTTGATTTTATGAGAATCAAGGCAAGGTTGATTCTTCAAAAGGGTCAGTCAGCCGCCGGCAACGAATGAATGCCGACTACGCTGCTTCTATCTTACAAAGCATTACTTTTGATGCAGATCTGACTTCTTACCAGCCGGATCTTGCGAGCTTCGCAAAGCGGATGGTGAGGACCCTCACCCGGTCTGAGAAGGCTTCCATACCTGATCTGCAGGTCGTGGACTTTGACCGGTTAATGGGTTCTCTGGCTGAGGTAAATGATTCCTCTATCTTGATGTCTTTAATATTTAATTTGACTAAGTAACTCATAAACCGGCTGTCATTATCTCAGGCTATGGTGAGAGTGGACAGTCTCCAGGGCCCCTTCAGGCGGAAGCAAGAAGAGGTAAATGACGCCAAACGGAGGGCCCTAGAAAATCTCAACTTTGCTGAACATTCTGATTATATGTGTAATTTAAAGATTAAAGCAGTAGAGTTGAAACAGGAGGAGCTGATCCGGAGTTTGACGGCTGCAAACAATGAAGCTAACAGTCGGGCTGATGACCTTGACAAGAAGCTGAAAGATGCCAAATCAGATCTTAAGGCATTGGAAGATGCTGACAAGGAGAATGCCCAACTCCGGATTGACAATAACCGCCTGAAGCTCGAGCTCATGAGTCTGCGCAACAAGCAGTCGGATGAGCTGGCCCAGGAGCAGACCCGGCTGACTGAGGAGAATGAACGGGACAACTTGGCCCGGCTGAAGATCACCTGGGGCCTCATTTACCCAGAAATAGACTTTGAGGTCTATAAGCTGAGGTATGATTACGCCACTGCGGTGTATGATGCCCAGCAACTGGGTGATGCTTCACCGCCTCGCTTCAAAGACTGGGCTGCTGAGCAGGGATATGAAGTCTCTGATGATGAGGAGCAGGCAGATGATCATTACGAGGGCCAGGCTAGCCAGACTCAGCCGGAGAAGACTCCACCTCAGCCTTAGGCGGGCCTCCCCACTTTCTGTGGCAGTATGCCAACAATGTTATTTACCGGCTTGCATGTCGTGTATTGTTGTATCTTTTACCAACCATGGGGTTGGATTAACATTTTCTCATTTTCTTTCTTCACCGGATGTGTCCGATTAACACTTATTCTGGCGTTTGTGCCATTTTAAATAAAAATGAAATATTCCGACTCAGTCGGTGTTTATATATATGTCTGTGTTATGAATTTTTTCAATTTGAATGTTGCATCTGTTTGCAATTCTTTAGTATTTTGCCTAACTTAAAAAAGCATGCGGTAATTTGCAATCCGGGTGCTCTTGCCCCTGGGCGGCTGTGTGGTTGGTTTTATGTCAAGCTGATTGATTGGCTTGAAAACACTTGATACTTGGAGAAGTATGAAGTGTTTTTAGGCCAATCAATCACAATGGTGATTGCCCCAAACCAAGTGCACAGCCGGCCATAAAAGCGGGTGCTTTGAGCTTCTTACCCAGGCGGTTATATTCCGTCTGGAGTTAACGCGTAGCCATTACACAATCTTTTGCCCCAATAGGGGAAGTGAGTACAACTTTGGAATAAATAACCCAAGTAAGAATTTCAACCAATGACCGACTGATGCCTTAGGGCATCCGGTACTTGGTTACTTAATTGTTCTTCATAGATTATTCTAGTCAGACAACTATGAGTTGACCAATTTGGTCGTTCAATTTTTGCAGTCTGCATGGATACGTAGAACCGACAAATAGTCTGTTCTCTGCGACGATTGCACCCGGAGGGGTGTCGCCGGATGCCCTTGTCCATGTTGGGACAGGCGATTTTATAAAATAAGCAACCATCCGGCCATATTGGCCTTTGGTCTTGTTTGAGACCGGTTGTATAGCTACTAATCATTTTTGTGCTTAGTTTTTAATCGGATCATTTAGCCGAGTATAATTACAACATTGAATTTACACTAAGTATCGAACTTAGTTTGTTGAACAAATAGTTCGTCTGAGTGTTACCCAGGCGGTCCAACAATTATTAAATTATCAAACGTGGTTAAATAAATAAAGAGTCCGTCTGGGCTTTACCCAGGCGGTCAGGCAGTTATAATGTTCAACCAAACTAAGTATCAAACTTAGTAAGTTAAACACTGGGTCCGTCTGGGTATTGCCCCGGCGGACGAACAATAAAAATGGCAAAATAATTCTGCAAACAAAGCCGGAATTTTCATTAATTGACTTATTGTTTACAAAAATTACACATTCTCAGAAGTAGTACTTTTTTAGATTGTCTACATTCCAAGTTCTAGGCAGGCGGCGTCTGTCCGGAGTTTCCAGACGGTAGGTGCCATTCCTGAAGTGTTCATAAATCCGGTAGGGGCCCTCCCAATTAGGGGTTAGCTTCCTAGCCTCATTGGCCCTACCGGTTGCCTCCATTTTTCGTAACACAAAGTCATCCACTTTCAGGGGACGCTTGTGCACTCTCTTGTTATAGGCTCTGGTCATCCTCATACGGTATATCTCATTACGCAGGGCAGCATTGCCCCTACGTTCCGGGAAAGAGTCCAATGCCAGCCGCATGGCCTCCCAATTTGCCTCCTCATCATAGAGCATAACTCTGAGAGTCGGCTCATAATGCTCAATAGGCAAGACAGCTTCAGCACCGTATACCATAAGAAATGGGGTTTCTCCGGTTGCCCCTTTAGCAGTTGTCCGGATGGCCCATAGGACATGAATTAATTCTTCTGCCCATAAACCACTGGCCCGTTCAATTTTCTTTTTTATGCCGTCTGAGATGAGTTTGTTGAAGGCTTCAACTTGGCCGTTTGCTTGGGGTCGGCCGACTGATGCAAAACAATGTGAGACACCCTGATCTCCCAACTAAGTCTTGAGCTGAGGGGTCTCAAACTGAGAGCCATTGTCAAACACCATAGACATAGGTACCCCAAACCGGGTGATGATGTTCTTCCAGATGAACGAGATGACATCCTTTGTCTTGATGTTTTTAACCGGCTCAGCTTCTACCCATTTGGTGAAATAATCCACAGCCACCAAAATGTAGCGCTTTCCACCTGGGGCAGGCGTATAAGGACCCAAGATATCCATGCCCCATTTGGTAAATGGGATTGGGTTGTGGATTGCCGTCAGATCAGTAGCCGGGCGGCGAATCAGTGGGCCAAACCTTTGGCACTTGTCGCATCTTTTGACCAACTCTTTGGCGTCTGCTTCAAGAGTAGGCCAAAAGTATTGCCGCCTGGCTCTGACGGCTAAAGACCTGCCGCCTACATGAGAGGCGCAGTATCCGGCATGCAATTCTTCGAGAATTTCGTTTCCCTTTTCTGGGGTAACACACTTCAATAAAGGTTTGAGGAAACCTGCCTTGAAGAGTTCTCCCTTTTTCAACTCGAAGTTTGCTGCCCGCTTTTTCAGGACGGCTGCCTCCTGTGATGAATCAGGAAGCGTGCCGTCTGCTAAATATTCCCGGATGCCATCCATCTAGGTAGAGCTTCGGTCTAAGGTTCCAATGGGCTCTTCATGTATGCTTCTCTTTTCAAGAACTTCCCAAAAGACCGACCGAGGAGTATCACAGCAGGCGGAAGAAGCCAATTTAGACAATGCATCCGCCTGGTTGTTATCTGACCTAGGCACTTGATTCAGACAGAATTCCTCAAGTGCCCCAGTCTCTTCTTTGACTGCCTGAAGATATTTGATCATAGCCGGATGAGTTGCCTCATATGCTCCCTCATACTGGCTAACGACCAATTGTGAATCAGAATAGGCCTCAATTTTAGTTGCCCCTGCTGCCTTACACATGCGGATTCCGGCTAGCAGGGCTTCATATTCCGCCTCGTTATTTAAGGCTTGAAACTTAAACCGCAATGCATATTCAAATTTGTCCCCCTCAGGGGACTCATATATAATTCCTGCACCGCAGCCGTTCTTTGTTGAGCTTCCGTCCACATACACTTTCCAAACCTGGTCAACATTATCCGGTTGCGCCGGTCGTGTCATTTCAACAATGAAGTCGGCAAACGCCTGACCTTTCACTGCCTTTCTAGGTTCAAAAGTGATTTCAAGACTTTGCATTTCAATAGCCCATTTCAACATTCTGCCGGATGACTCCAAAGTAGACATTGGCCGCTTGAGGGGCTGGTCGGTGTAGATTACCACCGGATGAGCCAGGAAGTAAGGTTTCAATTTCTTGAAAGCCATATACAGGGCAAGGCAAAATTTTTCTACCATGGGGTACCGGAGCTCAGCATTTTTTAAGACATGGCTAATGAAATAGACCGGAAGCTGAACACCGTCTCTCTCAGCAAGGAGAATGGCACTGAGGGCATGATATGAGACGGCTAAGTACATGTATAACACCTCCCTAGGCAGTGGACTAACAAGTCTTGGCAAAGAGTGGAGGTGTTCTTTCAGCCGTTGAAAGGCCGCCTCAGCCTCATCCCCCCATTCAAATCTGGTCTTCTTCCTGATTGCTTGGAAGAAGTAAAGGCATTTGTCACCTGACCGGCTGAGGAATCTCCCCAGAGCAGCCAGGCAACCGGTTAGTCTCTTTGCTTCCTTGATAGTGCGGGGTGACTTCATGTCAATCACCGCCTGTATCTTCTCAGGGTTAGCCTCTATCCCCCTTTGATCAATCAGGAATCCGAGAAACTTCCCAGACTCAACACCAAAGACGCATTTCTTAGGATTCAACATGACCTTATGCCACCTGAGTGTGGTGAAGGTTTCTCGGAGATCAGCAAGGTGATCCGCCTGCTGTTTGGATTTGACTATCATGTCGTCAATGTATGCCTCTACATTCCTCCCAATCTGATTAATAAAGACAGTATTAATCATCCGTTGGAACGTAGCCGGCGCATTTTTCAAGCCAAACGGCATCACCGTGCAACAGAATAGCCCCTGATCATTGACGAAGGCCTTCTTTTCTTGATCTTTCTTCCACAGGGTATCTGATGGAAGCCGGAGTAGGCATCCATAAAACTCATCAAGACATGCCCGGCTGTCGAATCGACCAGACTGTCGATCTTAGGAAGCGGATAACTGTCCTTGGGACATGCCTTGTTGAGATCTGTGTAATCAACACACATCCGCCAGGTACCATTCGGCTTCTTTACAAGCACAACATTTGCCACCCAGTCGGGGAAATTACATGGTCGAATGAACCCAGCATCCAACAGCTTTTTTACTTCGGCAGCTGCCGCCTGACTTCTTTCCTCGCCGTGATTTCTTTTCTTTTGCCGGATGGGCTTCTTTTTAGGGTCCACGGCGAGTTTGTGGACAGCGAGATCCGGGCTGACGCCTGGCATCTCTTCCACTTCAAAGGCAAAAATGTCCTTGAATTCTTTCAGTAGAAGGTGCAAGTCTACACCTAACTTAGCAAAGGCAACCGTCCCAACCTTCACAGTACGCTCCGGACGGCTGTCGTCCAGAGGTATGTCAATATGTTCACCAGCCGGTTGGGGACGGAGCTCATCTGACCGTTCACCAGTCAGTGATTGCTATTTTTTCTCCTTCTTTACCTCCACAAGCATAGGTGCCTTTCTTTTCTTTTCGGCGGCTGGTGGGGCAGGCGCTGGGTCAGCATCCTTGACATTGTCAAGGTCTATTGGTTCCTTGCCGCCTGGGGTTACAGTATCTCTGACGGCTGAAAGATAACACTCTCGAGCCGTCTTCTGATCCCCATTCAGGGAACCAACAGTGCCATCATCCCTCTCATACTTGATGAGCATGAGAGATAGGATGATTACTGCCTTCGCTACGTTGAGGGTTGGCCTGCCAAGGATAATGTTGTAGGCGGTCAACTCCTCAACGACCAAGAATCTGACGACAATGTGTCGTCCTTGGCCCTTCTCTCCCAGCCGGATGGGTAAGTCAATTCTTCCGGCTGGGTAGACCATCCCACCCCCAAAACCAACCAAGGGGTGGGTGACCGGATGCATGTTGCTGACATTATATTTCAGCTTTTGCAAGCACCGGAGGCTGATGATGTCTGATGAGCTGTCGGTGTCAATAAGGATTCTTCCAACCAGTTGGTTAGCAACCTTACATTCAATGACGACCGGGTCATCATGCGGACGGCGGACGCTACCTCTGTCCTTCTCAGTGATCAAGACGTCTGGGAAGGAGGTGCTTGTAGACGCCTGCTCATCATCATCCTTGTCCATCTTTCGAAGATGGCTCTTGGTGCCCCGGATGGTAGGGCTACCACAGGAAAACCCGCCTGCTATTGTGTAGACCGGCTCCTTGTCGGTATCCGAGCTACTGCTGGCTGGGGGGTAGTCTTGGAGGACTGACCCTTATTCTTCTTCTTTGCCCCGGCTGGGGACTTAGAAATATAGGACTTCAGCATTCCTTTGTCAGCCAGACGGTCCAACGCCCTTTGGAGGCTGAAGCAGTCGTTGGTGTCATGGCCAACTTCCTCATGGTATTGGCAAAATTTATTTTTGTTCCTTGATTGAATGGAACTTTTCATTAGATTCGGCTTCTCTAGGGACAGCCGGTCCTTAATTTCCATGAGGATGGAATTGCAATCCTTATTAAACTCGTACTTGGGGACGTACGGTTTAAACTCTTTCTTCTTCTTCTGAGACGGCTGGTCAGAATCACTAACCGCCCAGATTTCTTTTCTCTTTTTGCTCTATTCTTTCTTTTTAGCCGGCTGAGCAGGCCGGTTGTCTTTCTGCTTGTCGGACTTTTTAGAGTCCAACTGGCTACCAGGCGAGCAGAGGTCGGTAGCTTGAATGTAGCTTTCCGCCTCCCTCAGGGCCGCCTGTAGGGTGAAAGCCCCTTTTCTGACTAGGTCGAACTTAAAGGTCGACCCGTCTCTCAGACCTTTGAAAAAGTCTGTAAAAGCTACCTCATCAGACAGTCCCTGAATCTGAATTCTGATCAGATTGAACCGCCTGACATGTGAGGGCAGCCCTTCTCTCTCTCCCTGCTTAACAATGCTCAAATCAAGGCTTGTTTTCTTAGCAGGGATGTTCATTGAGAAGTTAGAAGCAAACAGGAAGGCTAGCTTCCTGAAGCTATCGATGGACCCGGCTGGCAGATTACCAAACCATTGTTGGGCAATGCCCTTCAATGTAGCCAGGAAGCACCGACACCAAGTGGCATCATCCAACCCCTGCAGATACATGAGGTTGGTGTAAGTCATAAGGTGGTCTTCCGGGTTGGTGGTACCATCATGGGTACCAACCAACACATTCTTAACCTTGGCCGGCTGGGCCGCCTCGGTTATCTCCCGGGTGAACGCAGAGGGCTGTTCACCCAGGCGCAGCAGACGAAGCTGCCAGTCCAATGGCTGGACATTTGGATATGCCGCCTGACCTCCAAAGAAGGCCGGCTGCATGAAGTTAGGAGGATACTGTCCGTAAGCCTGAGTAGGCACATACGGTACAACTCCAATCATGTGAGGGCCAGAATGGACGGTATTACCGCCTGTCTGGCTCTCATGCAAGGAAGGTGCACTCCCTGCAGAAATATTGTTGAAGCTGTCTGGAAAGTTCGACGTTGAAGCCGACTTAGACAGCGATTGGTTTCTCTTCCGGTTAATGATCTCCCGGGCATCAAGAGTTGATTTTTTACTTCTCACCGGCTGCTGAGTCCGGCGAGTGTTATTGGTGTTCCTTCGCCGACTGACCCGGCTGCCTTCTCCTTTGGATGAGGAGTGGGCTGCCGGTCTCTGACTGACTTCCCCTTCTCTGGAGGAGTCTTCTTCGCCGACTGACCTTTACTTGGGCCAGCCCGGCTTTTGGTGATCAGCTCTTTAATTTCACCCTTGAAACTTGTCATGAATCTCATGAGTTCGTCTCGGGTGACAGGGGCTGATCCAGCGGCCGTTTGGGTTTCCCCTTCCGGCTGCCCGGTGGGTCTGCTCGGACCCGCCTGGGAGGCACCCCGCTCCAGAGTCTCTCTGGGCCGGATGCGCTTGATTTTGAGAGAGCCGTCTTCGGCTGTAAAGGTTTCGACCTGAGGATCTTCATCCTCCTGGTCTGTAAAAACTTCTGGGTCATCGTCAGACGGTTAGGGGGTGGTACAGACTCTTGAACCATCTTCGAGGTACTCTCCCCACAGACGGCGCCATATGTTTTGGGGTGTTTTTGTCCCTTGGGAGAGTTACGTCACGAAGTCTGATCCGGCTGAGTTGTACCTGCAAAATAACGGAGACTCCGGGTGGTCGGAGCTCCGCCTCCGACGGTCAAGTTAGTAACTTGAAACGGAATAAAGAGAACGGAAATTTAGGTGGGTATCTGCTCGGATTCCAAGCTCAGGTCTTTCTCTGATGTAAGAGAATAAGGGCGTAATAAATGATTGCATGTGTCCCCAAAATGGGGAAATATCTCCCTATTTAAAGGGTCGTTGGAAAATGTGCCCCTTCCTAGGTCACTTGACCTAGATTTTAGTGGGCTGCGCCGTTTTACGGCGCTCCTAGAAATTTGGGCCCTTGAAGGCCGCCATTTCGGAAACATATATGAGGGCGCCAAGTGTCAAGAGGATGTTGAGCCACATGGGCCATCCCGAGCTCGACACGTGGCGACCTCTCATTGGTCCACGTGTCTAGGGTAAAAATACCCTAATCAGGTTACATACTGTTCAGGATAGGCTACCTCTGTGGGTTGGTCTAAGGCAGTTGACTGGTATCTCTGGAGCCTGGTTATGTGCTGGTGACTTTAACTCTATTCTATCTTGTGAAGATAGAATTAATGGGGCAGTGGTTACTGACTATGAAACCATGGATTTTCAGAGCTTTATTGATGATTTGGCTTTGACTGAAATTAAGAGTAAGGGTTCCTTCTTCTCTTGGTGTAACAAAGCTCATAATGGTCCTAGGACTTATTCTAGAATTGATAGAGGTATTGTTAACCAGGATTGGATGGATATTATGGGCATGTTGAAGCTATTTATTTGCCCCCCT
This sequence comes from Chenopodium album, assembly GCF_948465745.1. Taxonomy (NCBI): domain Eukaryota; kingdom Viridiplantae; phylum Streptophyta; class Magnoliopsida; order Caryophyllales; family Amaranthaceae; genus Chenopodium; species Chenopodium album. Next base: position 38,677,639 of record NC_137834.1, on the reverse strand, counting down.
CTCTCTCTAATCACAATCCTATTCTCTTTGATATTTTTCATTTTCAGCCTGGCAAAGGGAGACCTTTTAGGTTCCTTAACTATCTTGCTGATCATGAAAGTTTTCTAGATATTGTGGATTCTGCTTGGCAATGTTCCTGTTCCTGGTAATGCAATGCATAAGGTTTGGTCTAAACTTAAACAAGTTAAGACTGCTCTTAAGTCTATGAACATTAAGAAATTTGGTAATGTATCTGGGATGGTTGAAGCTGCTCAGAATGCTCTAATTGACATTCAGCAGCAGATTATACATGATGTTAACAGTGTTGATTTACACTCGAAGGAGTTAGAAGCTATTCAAACTGTTAAATACTGGATTAATGTTCAGGAAAGTATTTACAGGCAGAAATCTAGAGTGGATTGGCTTCAACTTGGTGATAGTAACAACAAATATTTTTTTGTTGTTATGAAATAAAGACAAGGCAGGAATAGGATTGATACTCTTTTTACTAGTGATGGCACTTTACTAAAAACCCCTGCTGCTATTGAAGAAGAAATCACAGGTTTTTATAAAGCTCTTCTTGGCTCCAGTGCTGATTCCCTCCATGGGGTTGATCTTGGTACTGTGAGAAGAGGTGCTCAGCTTTCTAGAGATTCTCAGCAGTCTCTTATTGCTCCTATTTCCACTGAGGAAATTGACTTAGATTTGAAAGATATTGATAGCTCCAAAGCTCCTGGAATTGATGGGTTTAATTCTCACTTCTTCAAGAAAACTTGGGATGTTGTGAAAAATGATGTTTATGCTGGTGTTATGGAGTTTTTCAATACTGGTGTTATGCTGAGGCAATGGAACTGCACAACTATAACCTTAGTTCCTAAGGTTCAGAATCCTTCCCTTGTTAAAGATTTTAGGCCAATTGCTTGTTGTTCTGTTCTTTATAAGCTTATGTCAAAAATCCTTACTTCAAGGCTTGCAAATGTGATTTCTGAGGTTAATGATGGCTCTCAATCTGGGTTTATCCCAAGGAAGCATATTGGTGACAATATCTTGTTAGCCACTGAGCTTATTAAAGGATATGGACATAAGTTCCTTTCTCCAAGGTGCATGTTGAAGATTGATCTGAAAAAAGCTTATGACTCTGTTGAATGGGGTTTTCTGAAGACTATTATGTCTAAGATTGGTTTTCCTAACTAGTTTATTGCCTGGGTTATGGCTTGTTTGTCTTCTGTCTCCTTCTCTATTTTGATCAATGGTATTCCTTCCAATCCATTCCCTGCAAAGAAGGGTCTTAGGCAAGGTGAACCCATGTCTCCCTTTCTTTTTGCCATTGGAATGGAGTACCTCTCCAGATGTCTCTCTGAGCTTCAGCTGAATCCTGATTTTAATTATCACCCTAGGTGTGAGAAAATGGGGTTAACCTATCTTATGTTTGCTGATGATTTGTTGCTGTTCTCTAGAGTAGATGCTCAGTCTGTCTCTTTGCTTTTCCAAGCTTTCTCTAAGTTTTCTGAAGCTTCTGGTTTATCAGCTAACTTAGATAAAAGTGAGGTGTATTTTGGTGGGCTCCTTGATTCTGAGCAGGATGAGTTGAGAGATTTGATTGGGGTTGCTCCTGGTACTATTCCATTCAAGTACTTAGGGGTTCCTCTTTCTTCTAAAAAGTTGACCATTGCTCAATGCAATCCCCTTGTTGATAAAGTGACTGTTAGGATTAATGGTTGGTCTGCTAGGCACCTCTCCTATGCTGGTAGGATCCAATTAGTCAAGAGTGTCCTGTTTGGCATACAAACTTATTGGGCTCAAATCTTCATTCTTCCTAAAAAGATCCTAAGAGAAATTGAAGCTAGATTTAGAGCTTTTATTTGGACTGGGAAAGCTAATCCCTCAAAGAAATCCCTTGTCTCTTGGTCTCAAGTTTGTCTCCCAAAAGTTAGTGGTGGCTGGAATCTTCTTTCTCTTCCTGAGTGGAATGTTGCTGCTATCTCCAGACTTCTTTGGGATCTTGCTTATAAAGCTAACAATTTATGGGTGAAGTGAGTTCATACCTATTATTTCAAAGATAAACCTTGGTGGAATAAACCTGCCCCCAGGAAGTGTTCTTGGGTGCTGAGTAGAATTCTGAAATGTAGAACTGTTATTGATAATATTGGTGGTTGGGATGCTGTTAAACAAGGTGATAAAATCAAGATTAAGAAGATTTATTTTAAGGTTATGACTCAAGCTCCCAAAGTTCCATGGAGAAGACTCTTTTGTAACAATTCTGCTACCCCTAAGAGCTTGTTCATTCTCTAGCTTGCTGTTAGGAACAGATTACTCACAAAAGATAGATTGAGTCTATGGAATATGCATTGTGATCCTATTTGTTTCCTTTGTAATCTGCATCCTGAGTCAATTGAGCATTTATTTTTTGAATGCAGTTTTACTAAGGTCATTTGGGAAAGAATTTTGGATATCTTTGGTTGCAACAGGTCTATTTTATGCTTTGATGCTGAGGTTATGTGGGTTTCTAAAATCTGCAGGAAGGATAGAGCTAAAAACAGACTGTTGGGAATGTGTTTTGCTGAAACTGTTTATCATATTTGGTTACAGAGAAACTCCTTGATCTTTACAGGAAGTTGCAAATCTAGTTAAGCTGTGCTCAAAGATGTATTATTTGTTGTTGCCTGTAGATGTTCTGGTTCTGATAGGAAGTTGCTGATCCTGTAATTTTGTTTCTTTGGCAGGTTTGTCTTTTCTGGTGCTCAGCCTGGTTTTACCAGTCTTGAGTTCAGTTTGCTGTTTTGATCTGTATTCTCAGAGTTGCTGTCATGCCTCTTTTGTCTAGTCCTGCTGCTTTTTGCAGCTGAGTCTAGATGGGGGCTTTTATTTCTTTTTACAGTTTGCAGGTCTGTTTTGGTGTGTGCTGTTTGCAGGTTTGTCCTGCTCTGTGTTTGTTTTTGTGTTCCTGGGCTTGGCTTTCAGAACCCTTCCTAGAAGGTGGTTGGAAGCTTGAGTTTAGTTTGTTCATGTCTTTTTCTCTTGAACCCTTTCTAGAAGGTGGCTAGAGAAAGGGCTTGAACTTTTTGGTGGGTGGTTGGCCTGTTTTGCAGGTCTTGTGGGGTTTGGTGCTTGTTATAACTTAGCTCTTGTGAGTTGTAACTTTTCCTTTTGGTAATAAAACTTTCCTATTTACCAAAAAAAAAAAAAAAAAAAAAAAAAAAAAAAACCTATGCAATATTCCACAAATTAAAATACAAATCTTGGGGCTTCAAACTAACATGAGAAATATTTCCTAGCATGTGTATATATGAATTGCAAAAGCCACCTAAGGTTACACTTTGGGGCTACAAAAATATAGGTCTCACCTTAGCTTTTATTTTGAAATAAGACTATATTTTGGTGAGTGATTGGAATGATATTATGAATTATTCTAACACTCCACCAAACCAAGGTTTGATAAACATTCATTTTCAAACTACGATGCTTATTTAATGAAAGAACTTCACTTTCAATTAGAAAAAAATATGATAATGATGACAAACATTAAAAAGAAAAACATAAACAAAATCAGAAATACGAAAATTTGCTCACATTTTCATATCTTTGTTGAAATAAGTTGCAAATTACAACTTACCTTCATCAATCTTGGACAAAAAAGTCAAACTTAATTACGAGCAAGACTTTTCTTTCCATTTTGGGTCCAGTTTTGAAAATAATATGATTATGTATTTTACCTACGTCCTAGTAAAAGTTGCTTTTCCAAACAAACTTTCGTTTAAATTATTGGACCCTTTTCAAATTTTGAATTCTAGTTCGAAATAACATGTTTCTAATGAAAAAATAGTATTCAAAATTCCCTTTCTGAATTTTGTTTCTCTTTTTCAAGTAAATAAATTTTAAGATTCTCAATAACCGTTAGGATAAAATGTGTATATACATAAATATTTCCAAAAGGAATGAATTAAGATTCGACTTCTTCTTGACTTGAACTTGTTCTCGCCTAGTCCTCTTACGAATATTGGCTTATGGATAGTAAACCAGCAACCTACAAGCTTAAAATCATAGATTGATTAGAACAAAGAAAATATTTGATGTTCTAAATCAACTTTGAGAATAAAATCACCGCAATGATCTTTACAAACGTTTAGACATAAGGTAAGATTACTAACCTTAAACACAATTGGTTTTGGTTTGTAAACAAGCAAAGAACTAACTTGCTTTATTGAACATGACTTTAATTAAAATGCAAAAACCATGTCATTGTCCTAAATATCTCAAATTAAAAATAAGATATATACATAGGTCCATCTCAATATCATGATTATATGAATAGCCTAAACAATAGCAAGTCATTAGAACTACCCCAAATCGGGGGCTCTAAGACTTCTGAAATAGTAAGAATGTGCATAACCCGACACATGGGGGCTCCAATATCCACACAAAAAAATGAGATATTCATTCCATTCGAGCTACTTTTGTGAATCGCCTAAACTAAATATGGTTCACGTAGATCTCAAGCCTTACAATTTTCAAATGTATCACAATTATTTAATAATCATGTTATCCTTTTGAAAACTAAGTTTGTAACTGAATTTCTCCATTTAACATATTAAATACTTAAGCTATTTTCAAGTTCAACTTCAAAAAATAATCTCACTACATAATTGTTGTTTCAATTCTTCAAATTTACTCTAGAGATTAGAGAGTATGACTAGTATAGAGCAAAAGAAACAAAATGATGCATCAAACCTACTTGCTCAAACGAAAGTTTAGTACTCAACATTCATCATAAAAATTATATCAAGACACTTTATTAACATAAGACAAACAATTTCATGAGTTAGAATTTAAATAAAAGACTCCTAAATTCTAAATTAAGGAGTCTTCAATTATTCCTCCATTGTTGCACACATTGGAATTTTTCAAGGAGGATAACATCTACTTTCTTGAGCTTCAAAACAGTATCAAAATTTGAAGTCAAAAGAAAGAATTCAAAAGTAGCAAGAATATAGGGAAAATTTGAACAACATTTCATTTTCCCTCTTACTTGTTCTAATGAATGACAGATACTACTAGGCTTCGCAAATTTCCTTGTTAAAACTATGAATGGTAAAAAACGATTTAAACACACCAGTTTAATCGTTTCTAAAACCTAGTTGTTATCATAATAAGACGAAACACAGGATTTTTAGACCCATTTCAAGCAACATGAAAGGTCTAATTACTAAAAACAAACAAGTCATCGAAGTCACCAAACATTGGGGATTATAATATTCGAATATCATACAATGGGGGCTACAATATTTGAAAACATGAAAAGGGGGCTCAACAGCCCAAAGTAACCCAAACTACTCTAGTTCGACGATGGCTTCAAGAATTTCCTAAACTAACTAGTTTTGTGCAAATATTGAAATCACAATTTTATAAGTGAATAATAATAACCATCGGTTATTTTTATCATTTATAAAACCAATTTTGCAACATACCGTGAAAAAAAAAAACATGAGTCGCAAGAAGAATTTCATGCTATTATCAAAGTTTAAAATTTCATTTATAATTTTTAATGCATAATTGTTGTTCTAAACACTTCAATTTACATTAAAATTAACAAGTATAGTCTATGTGAGAAAACAAATGAGAAATAAAGCACAAACTCAAAATTAAAAAAACATATACTACCTCCGTTTCTTTTTAGTTGACACGTATTCCTTTTAAGGAAGTTTTTTTTATAGTTGACACGTTTCCTTTTGGAGTAAATTTTTTACCTTGCATTTACAAGCTAACCCACTTGCTTTTTCATTCTCTCTCACTCTCTCTCCTCTCCTTAATATATGTGCCTAAATCAAACGCGTCAACTAAATAGAAACGAAGGAAGTATATATATGCTTGTACATGCTCATACCAGATAAATACTTTACCACTTCACATGAAATTTGTTGCAATATATTTCAAAAACATGTCTTAACAACAAACAAACAAATCATGAAAACAAGTCGAATCGAAAACCCCAAATTCAAGTTAGGATTCTTCATTCGATTTCTCCATTTTATTGACCAAGATCAAAGTCTGGTAAAATAAAATGTGCAAGATTTGATTTCCTTATCTTTAAACGAAACCAAAATATGGAAATAGATCAAAATTGGAGAAAGTGGAGAAGAAAAAAGTAAGCTGCAGATTGCGCTTCTCCAACTCTTTTACTAATTCAAATGTTGCGCTCAACGCATCAAGTTGCGCATGGCATCCCAACGCAACCTAGTTTCTTACGCTCGCCTGGCCAGTGCGACCTACGAAGTTGCGCGCGGACACTAGTAACTAAAATACCAGTATTCAAATTTGAATCCGTTTTTCCCAACGGTTTTGTACATTGTTAGACGTAATAACACAAAGATTATCGAAATATTTTAAAATTGATTTGAATCCAGTAGTGTCTTTTCTTCTTTGATAGTTTTTTGCATCATCCGCCATGCACAACGTGCTTTGTGCCTGCCCTAAGCATACGTTTTGGACGTTTTTCGTAAGTGTGTCTTAAGACGTTCCGTAGTGGTGCTTTACTGATGCTTGCCATTTATGGCACTCTTAGGGTAGGTTTTCTTCGTATTTTTAGGCTCGTATTTAGTATTTTTTGTAGTGGTTTAAGGGAATAATGCTTGATTTGCGTGTTTGTGTGTTGTTTTAGAGAAATGTGTGTTTTTAATGGTTTTCTTATTATTTTATTCATTTCTCGGCTATTTCTCTCGTTTCTCCGTTTCTTTAACTTGTTTTGTAGGTGTGTCAAGTTTCTCGGGATTTAATCACAGAGGTAGCTCAAGCACATCCAAAGAAACCAACGGAACCAAGTTCAGGAATTAAAGCCAAGAAAGCAAGCAAGCAAGCTCGGCCAAGTTAGAAGCCCAAGCAAGCTGCCCTAGGCAGCAAGGAGTAGCTCTGTGCGCAGCTGCAGCCTCGAGCATGTTCCCCCTAGCAGCAATGCGCATCAGCAGCAACGCACCAAGGCTGCACCACCAAGCAGCCAGAGCGCACAACATCCCAGCAAGCAGCCGCGGGTGCGGGCCCTGCAGCCGCGAGCGCGGGGTGGTTGCATCCCAAATCTACCCATTTCGAGTAGAATGCCACTACGGGTTGGCTGCGGGCACCCCGCGAGTGCGGGCTCTAGCCGCAGGTGCGGCTTTTGTGGTGCCCTGTTACCCTCCGCGGGCGCGGCTTTCAGGGTCTTTTACGGGATTTAGTTTCTTTTCTCCTTTTGTTTATATTTTGTACAACTTTCTTTATTCTTGATTAATGTAATTCTTTAGTTTAGAATAGTTTCTCTCTCCTCTAAGGAGGATTAGGTTATATTAAGAGTTCCTCTCTCTAGTTTAGGAGTAGCTTTAGAGAGAGATAGTGAAGGATTACAATGGTGGTTTGAGAGGTTGAAGATTCAATGGTGACAATTGTATTGAAGATCGTCTTAATAAATCAATGAGAATTTCTCTATGTCATCTTATTGCTTTGTTTAATTTCATGTTTGTTTGATTTGATTTTGATTTTTGATGCTTGATTGGTGTAGTTGTTCTTTATATTTTATTAATTCTTGATTTCTTTAGTTGTTTGTTCATAGATGATGATTCTTGAGTAGTTGTTTGGCTAGGAATTGGGTGAAACTTGTATGATTGATTGATTGTGATTAATTTGGTAATTGTGTTGATTGATTGTTGAGATTAAAGTGATTAATGAAGGTTTTCATGTGTGTAATTCGATTAGCCCTTGAGAATTATGCTATATTGCATTGTAATTGCTAATGACAAGATTAATTTGATTTAGGAATTGCAATTACTGATTGGTTTGGATTGTGATTCTCTTAGTTTGTTATTCATAGTGAACCCTAACTTAACAATTAGGAGATAGGTCTTTAATTCCAATTGATAGCTCTTATCATTAGTCTTCACAACCTTTGATTGGCATGATCTTCCTAAGTTGTTCCAATTGACATGATCTTCCCAAGTTGTTCCAATTGACATGATTACTTGTTGATCCCCGTTCCCTAGTGTTTTATTTGTTTGGTGGCTTGTTTTGTTAGTTGTTAGTGTTACCTTTTACATTCGATTTCGACCTAGCTTAGGCACATAATAGAGAGTGCTTGAACATTACCGTTCCTTTGGGTTCAACCCTTGACTTGCCTCTACACTCGTATATAGGTTTGTTAAGTGTTTATAAATTGAGTTTGACGTAATAGGGATGATGAGTAAACGACGTAGTTTTCCCCACGTCATTTACGTAAAAGCTCCCACAGACAGGTTTGTCTTTTTACTGTACAGACTTTACAAATGTCCTGTTCTTTTTTTTCTTTTTGTCGTCCATAGTAAAAAAGAAGGCGTAGCATACATCATAAAATTTTATGGTGTAGGTGTTGTGCAAAATTTCACCTTTTTCTAGCTTAACGTGATCTACCTCTCTTAACTAAAAGGTAGAATTTCTTTGCTTTACTTTAGGCGTTAGCTAACGAGTCGACAGGCGCGCCGAACCATTCTAGAACAGACACTTCTTAATTGGAAGCAAATACGATAGCTAGTTAGCTTACTGGCTTACCGGACTGTTAGGGTGTCGTTCACCCCCTGTATAAAGAAAGCAAATATTATAGTTAGTGCACTTACTGACTTACCGGACAGTTAGGGTGTCGTCTACCTATTGTATAAAGAGAGACGTACGATGTCGCATCCATTTAGGAACGTGCCCCCAATCCTGAGACACGTGTTTTTATCTTGTGGACAAAACTGCTAAGAGAGTTGTCGATTTTCTTCTCTCTCACTGGATTTGGATATTGCCTCTAGTCCTGAGACATGTAATTCTATCTTGTGGACACCGAATGCTGTGTTTTGACAAGAAAATTGTCAAGAACTTTATTCACATGTTAGGCTACGAATGTCGAAACACCCATTTTATCATCTTTATAACTTGTTTAAATCACGCTAAAGTTTCAATGACATATCGAGGGACTTTGACCAACGATGACATAATTAAGAGGATATCATTGTTGGGGTTTGGTGAGTCCGACTCACCGCAGAAATAAACCCGAGCCAAGGATCACGCTCGCAATAATTAATATCACAAAAGCATAAAATAATCACAAAGGGAAAAATAGGAAATATACCTTTGACGCGTGCTTTGCCCGACCGAATGGGCTCTTACTTGAAAGCTTAGACCCGAAAACACAAGAACCTCCAACGGAAATCCACCCGCAAAAACGACTTCCGACTTTTAGGTCCGTTGCCTCGAGGTTAGCGAGGCCCGACCAAAAACCGAGTATTATATGAGTTTAAGGGTTTTTGCAAATGCAATGTGAAGGAGTTATGTCTTCGTCGTGTGCAATTACTAGATATATAAATGGATCAATTTATGGAGATAATTAAGTTCGTACATTAGGGTCGTCGTTTTGCCATAGCTAGAGGTATTAACGATCTTTGGACTAGTAAAATAGCCCAAATCGCAATTGGACGGATCCTATAAGGTCACACAACGGGGCTAGATCGAGCATTAGAGGACGAGACCCATCATGGGCCTCATCACTCTAGGTGGCCGGCCATATGGAGGATTAGAAGGGGTTTTTGGCTTAGTGCCCTAGTCTAATTATAATAGGATTATAAAAAGACAAGGTGCCTAGGTTTACAAGTAAGCAATTAACTGAATAGTGTGATCAAACCCTAATTAGCAAACACGAAACCTAACCCCTTTCAAAGTCCTCTCTCTCACACGGCTCTCTCCTCCTCCTCACGCCGGTGGTGGTTCGTGGTGGTGGTGGTGGTTCGTGCGGTGGTTGATTGTCCGTAAAGGTGGTGATCGTGATTTTCCTCAATCACTCGACCAATATAGTATTGGTGGACAGCTCGGTCGAATCTCGTGGACTAAGTAGAGGAGCAAAGCTTGGGGCTCTATTTTCTCCCTGATTTTCCTGTCGAATAGCTTCGTGGAATTCATGCTTCAAAGGTACGATTATGTGTCTTGTGTGTTATGCATGTGATCTTGGGATTGGTACTTGATTGAATATGATTCATATTATTTCCGCTGCGTAGTACCTGTAAACTCCTACAGTGGTATTAGTTAGCCTCTTGCATGAACGCGCTAGATCATAATAATACGATAATTTGATGTCCATGTTAATTTTATAATCAATTAAGAGGGAGAAATTAATTTAATTATGGTTCAATTATTATTTTTAATGTGATTAAACTTTTGGAATCGATTAAATGTGATTTAATTATGCTCAAATAGCCATGAGGATGACCGAATTTTAGCCCTAATATGTTCGAAAATTTCGAACCCTTTAACCCTATTTTTCAATTTTTTCGAAAATACTAGCCCTAAAATATGATTTTTGTGCTTGATTTTGATTTAATTCGATTTATTTTATAATCCATAATTTTAATTGGATTGATTTTTGCATAAAAGTGTTTTGTGCATGATCTTCGATTAAATTTTAAAAGTTAGAATTAAATTGGGATTAATTTTATGATAAACCCTAATTTTAAAGTTAAATGTGATATAATTTTAATCTTATGGACTGATTTAATTTAATTATGATAAGTGTTATTTTAATTAAATCAAAACACAAAAAAAAAATTATTTTGGTCGACAACCGCGGCTGGGTGGCGCAGCCACAGCGGCTGCCGACCGGGTGGTCAGTCAAGAGAGAGGGAGGGAGGGCAGGTGGTCCGGGAGGTGGCTGGACAGCACGTGCAAGAGTTGCACGGCTGCTATCACAGCCACGCTAGGGCTGCTGCTGCTTCTGCCTTTGTGCGGCAGTGGCTGCTAATCACAGCCATCCACCTTGGCTGGCCACGCACGGTGGCCTGCTGCCCTGACAGAAGCAGCTCCCACGCTGCTGCCCTTTGCGGCAGTGGTTGCTGTCATGTCAGCCAGCCACCGTGGCTAGCTTCGGCTAGCCAACCATGGTGGCCGGTGGTGGCAGCTTGCGTTTTTTTTTAAAAAAAAATTATTATTTTATTTTAAAAACTATTTCAAGATAAATATGATTTATTTTGGATAAGTTAAAATATTTTGAAAATATTATCTTTTATATTAAAAGATAAAATTGGTTTTATTTGGATAAAATATTTTACTTTAGGATAAAATCAAATATTCAAAAGTTGTTATATTTGATATTATCCATATTTAAAGTTTTTAAATTGGTAATTATCCTAATTAAAGTTGTTAATTTTGGATAAGATTGATTAGGATATTCTGAGCATATTCCAGAAGGATAATAATTGGTTTAAATAATGTGATTATCCCATAATTATATTAGGATATAATTGATTTTAAAATTATTTGATTGGCGAATAATTAGGATAAAATCCCCTAAATTTGTTAGGATAATCATGGAAGATTAAATATGATTTATCTTTCTAGATTAAAATATGATTTGATTCTATCTCATGACAAAATTAAATATATGATATTTTATAAACGGTCATGAATAATATATGATATTATCTAATTATGATTAAAATATAAGATACTTTAGGAAATGCGTTGACTTTATTATGAACATTCGATATTGTAGTTTAGACAATCATGTTGAGTGATTTATTATATGGAACTTTTATAATATATGATATTATGTTTCTATATATAGACTAGTATGGCCCATAGATTCTTAAATACGATCTGCGCATCGTGAAGTATTTTTGTAATCTAAATACGGTCTGCGTACCGTTGAGTTTTTTTGTAACTTTTATTTAGAGTAAATAGAATAGTTATTCAAATAGTGTTAGTTCAAAGAAGCCCATGAAGTGAAGGCCCAAAGGAGCAAGGCGGATGGAGATCCATGATGACTCAAGTGGGAGCATTTTCATTTCTAGTTTTCTTAGGACTAAGGGCCCATACTTTGTCATGCTTTATTTTATTGCATTAGTAGATTATGCATGTTAGATTTATTTATGTTAATTGATGATGCGCTAGAGTTCACTAAATAATCACAACATAATAAATTTAGGTCCCACTAACATTGAGATTGCTTTTCCAATTAAAAACCCGATGAAACCTTTGATATTTATGATGGGTCATGCCAAAGCTGGGCGTCATATTATATCTTTGGGGAGTGGGGGTAAATCAAATTTTACAATTTTAATTGGTTATGCTCAACAAGGTTACCTAAAGAGTTTAGAACCTTGAAGAAAAGGGAAATAATTAAACATGTGATGATTAATTATTCAACCAAGAATTACAAGAGTTGTATTCAGTAAAGAGTTTACTCACCTTGAAAATGTAATGGTTGATGGTAGGGCCAAAGTCTGGTCAATTATTGTTCGAATAAAGGGTCTTGGAATCACTTAAATTCAATTGGGATCAATTGATTATTGAATAAAGTGTTTTAAAGTTACCAAATGAATGCGTTTATGGTACTTTAATTATTAAATTAAACATAATTATTAAACTTTGCCTTATTTTGACATAGATGGGTAGCCGTAACAATGATGACAATTATTTACCTCCAACGATGATAACAAGGCTTAACTTTCTCAACTTCAACGATTGGGAAAGCGAAATTAGAAGTGATCTAAGGAACAAAAATCTTGAATTTCTTTTAGACTTACCAATTGAGGGAAGATTTAGTCCAGGCATGACTCTTGAAAAACATTTGAGAAATGTTTCAGATTGTGAGAGAATTGCGCATATGATGTTGTCTTCTATTCCAGAGGGTTGGGATAAAAGATTCATGAACTATGAAACGTATCTCTTATTCAAGTGCTTACGTGATGTTTGCTATGGAATTCTGAATTCCCATGTTGATGGAGAAATGGATGAAAACGTCAAGGAAATCATTAATATGGTTCCCAAGAATGATGACTCCTGGACTGGTAGTATTAGGTTTGAAACCTACAAGATTAATGACAAGATAATTTCGAGAAAACTCTTGCCATGCCAGTCAGTACAGATTCATGTGGATACGATGGTTGAACTATTTGACCGCATGAGTATGTTAGGGAGACCATATGAAGATCATCAAGTTCATGATATAATTCTGCATTCTTTACATGATAGTTTTGACCTCGAGAAAATTTGTCAAGATGATGAGGATTTTGCAGTCAAACTTATTGATTTACTCAAGAATCATGCAGAGGATTACCTGGAAGGAGAATAAGCCAGTGCTTCAACAAGGATGTCCCCACTTTGATGAGGTGACAGGTAAGAGTTACCTAATACTCTTGTTATAAACATTTTAACTTTCACTTAGGTATGAGATACCAAGTTGCAGTGCTTAACATTGAGATGTTGCACAGAAACTGCAAACAAGTGAAACTAGCATGGAAATGGAGCTTGAAGGTGCACTAGAAGTATTTGAGTGGCCAGAGATAGCTTCATAGTTTTAAATTTTGATTAGTTTATCATGATTTTAGAACAATTTCCAATTTTGATGAGACAATATTTCAGTTTTGTTAGAATACTGATTTGGTTTACTTGGCTTGGACAAGTGTTGATCCATGACCAAGGTAATAAATTGTTTTCATTTTGCTAGATATGAGTTAATTTTGTTTTATGACACTGATATAAGTAGATCACAAAAGTAAAATTTATATGATTCAAAGTACACTTACTTATAACAAAGTAAGCTTAGGTCACATTAACCATTTGCACATCCAAAGTTATGGATGGACTCTTATTCTTATATGATTATGAATCACTTGAGAATTAGAAGTCATGCTTGATAAGTTAAAATGATCGAGTTGCCTTCTAGTAGAAAGGGAAAAAGATGCTAAAATGACCTTATGGAACTTATACATATGATGCATATGGACCAATAAGTTCAAGATTAGCAAAGAGATTTAACTACTTCATTGCTTTTACTAACGTTTTAAGTAAATATATCGATAATTACTTAATGAAGTAAAGCTTGGAAACATTGAAAAGTTCAAAATTCCAAAATGAAACGTAAAATCAGTTTGAGATGAACAAATTAACACCACAATATGATTGTTGTGATAAATATTTAACCCAAAAGGAATGATCATCTAAAGGGAATTGTTGAATTAATTCACAATCCCAGAAACACTACAATTAAAAGTATGTTGAAAGTAGGAATCAAACATTGCTTGACATTGTTCGATCCAAGATTTAATGATTTACAAATATCGTTTTGAGGACATACGTTACAACAACAATTGAGAATATGCTAAGCAGGAAACTCAACCAAAGTAGTAGAAAAGATGTCATAAGAGTTATGATTAGGAAATGTTCCAAAAGTTATCTTTTCTTTGTAAAATGTTTACAAAGATGACATAATGCACCCTAAATCAGAAAAATAGTTCTTCATAGGCTTTCTCATGGAAACTAAGAGATATTATTCCTACAATCGCGTAGAAACAAAGTTTTTGTTGCTCGCGATAGTTTCTTTATAGAAAGAATGTCTTCCTACAAAGCCAAGTGGGAGTAAAGTTAGATCTCGATGAGATTTGAGACGAGCAACAAATGGATGTGGATGATCTACACTTGATCGGGACTTATGACTGGGCCAGCTTGGCCTATGCTGACTTCGTTCGAGCGTTACGAAACTCGTGTCGACATCGGTCCTTCACAGGGAACGTCGCTCTATCCGGTTTTTGGAGAGTCGAAGAGGTATACTTTATCTCCCATAAAGTTTAGCTCTATGCACTAGGCGAAAATAGCATTTCGCCACTGGTTCAAACCCCCCTATGCCACCGGTTTTGAGCCGGTGGGCATTTGGGGGGTGGCAATAGTCAGATGCAAAGCCGGTGGCAATAACCCATTCCCGCTTTTTTTAAAGGGGTTTTTGGCACCGGTTCCTGTTCAAAACCGGTGCCAATAATGGCAAAAAAAATAATTTTTTTTTTGCATTTTTTTCAATTAAATTGATATATAAACGCTAACATATATATAAACATACATATTTTCATTAAAAAAAGGTTGTAATATTACAATTTTGGTCCAAAAAAAAATACAAGTCACTGTTAAATACAAGTCACACCAAATCACCAATATAACACCTGGCGGGGCAGCAACTGCAGCAGCGAGCCTTGGCAAGGCAGCAGCAGCCTTGCGTATAGATAAAATCTTCCGACAGCCACCTGCATCAACAAACAAAGATAAGAGATCTCGAAGTGTGTATTAATCAAAGACAACAAGCAGAGCAATACTACCTTAAATTCAACCATAAATACATGCAGTGAGGAAGACCGAGAAGAAAAGCCTTGGCAAAATACATTTTCATATTCTAAAAGATTCTTAACACGGAGAAAGGACCAACCTAATTGTTTATTCAGCCTCTCCTATAACCCACCTCCCCCTCCTCCATCCATTAATTTGCTTTCCTCAAAGGTTATAGATTAATAATCAAGCATAACAAGTAGCCTTGGTAGAGTAGTAGCAGTTGCAGCCTTGCTAGGGATGCTGCAACAGCAGCCTTTGCAGGGCAGCAATAGCTGCAACCTTTCGAGGCCAGCAGCAGCAGCCTCAGCAGGGCTGCAGTAGCTGCAACCTTGCTAGGCCAGCTGCAGCAGCAGGCTTGGCAGGGCAGCAGTAGCTGCAACCTTTCCAGGCCAGCTGCAACGGTAGCCTCGGTAGGGCAACAGTAGCTAAGTCAGCAAATTCACCCAATGATTTACGTATAGCGAATTCAGCAAAATAATTTTTATTTATTTATTTTTTTTACCAAAAACTGAAGTAGCAAGAATTAGTATCTTATCTCAAATTACAGTAATTTCTACAAAACTTAATAGAAAAATCAACAGAGCTAACAGAATTTCAAAATGCATCATTAACACATGTAAATAACAATAAGATGATAGCCCAAATTGAATGTGATATTGGCATTTACTCAACTCAAATTATACCAAAGCATAACCAATTCAATTTCAAGAGAGCCAAATTACACCAAGCATAACATTTCAATGTGATACTGGCTCCCTTTCTACTCAAATTACCACCCCCAAACAATATAATCAAAACCTATTTTAAAATCCACTTTGAAATTAGTTCCTTTCTACTCAAATTACACCAAAGCAAATCAATCCCACTTCAACACAATCATAGAATTAATAACCCAACAATCATAGAATTAACACCAAAGCAAAGCAATACAGCAAGCTAAGCCCAATCGACAAATCTACAACATCATCAATCAAAACAACAGGGGTATTTGTAACCTTAATTCCTCTTTCTTTACAAATAGAATTAATAATCCTAACAAAAGAAACAAACCAATATTCACCATATGTTAACCAAATTCGCTTAAGCTATAAGTGTCTCAAAGAAAATCAAGAAGACAACAGCAAAGAGATTTGATATTGTTTTAAGCTACTTGTATAGATTAACAACAAAATCATTGTTATTAGGAAAATTTTAAAGGGACCAAGCTCATTCACAATATGTTAACCAAATAATACAAAATAATTGCTTCAATGGCATTACTGCAGTTTCATGATTCTCATCAAGTAGCTCCTACCATTGGCTAATAGTTCAATTTATTTATGCATTTCTAATTAGTGGACAAAACATGAAGAACTATTTGATACCTAACTAAGGAAAAGAGAGTAAAGTTATTGTGCAAACCTTGAGTTGTGCCTTGCCAAGAGCAGATATTGCAGGTCTTTCAGGCTCTTTATAATCAAGAGGAGGGGCAAAGTCCACCTCATAGTCTGTCTCGATTATACTGATTGCATGAGAGGGCTTTGTTTCAATAATGTCAACGTAATACTTCTTGTTGTTATATGCCACCATGATGCTGTCTCTAGAGGTCAAGCATGAATAATTTCTCAAAGTAGTCTCCAAATTGCACAAGGAGATAAGTGCAACACATTCAAGAAAGCAATAATTTGAGTCAAGAAGCATATGGATGCATCAAACTAAAAAGAATCAATATACCATTCTACTGACATGCTCAACCCCAATCTGCCAATTACATTCTCAATCTGCCAATATTCTAATATTACTTCAACTTCCTACAGCTTTGGTAGAGAATTGGCTCCAATATCCACCATAATCAAATTTCAATATCCAAATCAGATATGACAGAAACTGAAACTATTCAATTAATCATTAAAGCTTCAATTGTTCACTCTATCAAATTAATGATCTAAGATAGTTTCTGCCAATACTCCACTTCGATATGCATGCTCAATCCAATGACAATGAAGCCAATTTCACAATAAATCAAACATCATAAGACCAAAAACAAGCTTAATTCAGAATATTATTCACAATAAATCAAACAATATAAGATTTCCACCTTCAAATAAATGCAAGCAGCATAAAGATTACATCTTTAAATAGACATACTAACCAAATTTCATACAAACAAATGTACAGAAACAACAGCTTAATACAGAATATTATTCAGAACATTTCAAATAAAAATCAAAAAAGGCAAAGTTAATAAATATACCTTCAAAATCTTCATCATCTTCAATAGGAGATGAGATCGAAAGCAATTTAAAAATAAAACAACCCAGAAATCACCTAAAATCCAAGAAAATCGATTAAAACCTATCTAACCCTGAATAATCAATTGCTCAAAGCAATTTTGAAAATCAATTATATTAAACCCTAAAAAGTACAAAATCGAATTAAACCCAAATATTAAACCCTAACCTCAAAAAATACCCAGAAACTGATGTTGATGTTGATGTAGATCGAACAAGAAGGGGATGAGATCGAAGGTGGTATTCAATTAATTGGACGAGAATCGGGGAAGAACGAAAGAGAAAAAGAGAGAGAAGGAGATGAGAACGAAGGAGAAGAGATCGAAAGAAAAAGAAGGAGATGAGATCGAAAGAGAAAGAAGGAGACGAACAGAGAAGAGAGAGAAGGAGAGAGAAAGAGAAGGAGGAGAGAGAAAGAGAAGTAGAGCGGCTGAGGAGAGTAGGGTTTATTTGGGTATTTATGGGGCGGTTTTTTTAAAAAAAGTAGTAAAGCCACCGGTTTGAACCGGTGGGTTTAGTATTTTACCCACCGGTTCTCTTTGAACCGGTGGCAATTCCCTTCCCTCGTTTTTTCCCACTGGTTCTTAAGAACCGGTGGCCTTAGGGCGGTGCCAATTTCATTTTTTCACCTAGTGATGCTTTGGTAAGCACTTGCTGATGCTTTTTGCCTTTCGTAGATCTGGTTCTACGAGTACTTTCCCTCAGTTGCGCCAGCGAGACCGTCGCCACGCAGATTTCCAGTGAGCACCTCTTGGGGAGGCCGCCGTGCTGGGATGTCTATTGCTTATGTCCGAGATCAGATCATCTCGGTATGGTTCTTTGCATATTTGAACACTTTCGTATTACCTTTGATGGATTCTTATCTGATAGGCGTTCTTTGCAGGAGCCTGACGTGCAGTACTAGCCGTGGATCGGCTTGGTTGTCCCTGGGTTAGCCGCATAGTATACTGCCGAGCGTCACTATTTCTTAGGGACATATGGAGCAGTGGCATATCTTGGAGAGAGGGTTGTTATTCAGCATTCCTCGGACACTTTCGTCGTTCCTGCTCCTCCACTGCGTCATATGTTCAATGCCGCGAGGTTGGTGAGCATGTCAAAGAGAGCTGGTACCCCTTGGCGATCTTATACGATCCCTGGGTGGTGCTATGAGGAGGAGCTACTGCCGTTGTTAGCTCTAGTCCCTGTACTGGCCGAGGAGGTGGCGGTATGATTTTCATCTTTTACTTTACGTTAAGTAGCCCCCAAGGAATGTTTTACTAACTTTGATTTGCTTTTTTCAGGCTAGACCTACTGAGTTCGTGCCACCTCGTATGTCCATCCATTATCAGGGGACATACCGGCCGATCGAGGAGATGATTTCTCCGGCTCCTGAGGGTGAGCGCTTCATGTAGCGGTCGATTCCTCGTCACCAGACTCGGGTGAGCTTTATTTATTTGTAATTTTTGTCCATATATGTTATGCATCATTACTGACTTTATTTCCTTGACAGTTCTCGCGCGAGGTGGTCACGACGATGGCACGGTGCATAGATGCCTTCCGGAGCCAATTCGTTTGGATGAGGAATGTGGCTACCTGTCGTCGCGACGACGCCGTTCAGGAGGTAGTTTCCTTTCTTATTTTTGCATTACAGCTTCTATTTTGAATGTTTCTGACTTAGTTTCTTCTAGCAGGGTCAGCCCATTCCTTCTTGTACCTGTACGAGACCTGAGGTGCGGAGAGAGCCGATGAGGTTTAGCTCGAGATGTCGCCGCACTGGTTCTGGTGCCCGGGGTGGTCGTTCTAATGCTGCCCGGACCGAGGCAGTGGAGGGCTCATGTTCTTCATCTGAGGGTGCACACGCTGCGCCGGTGGGCCAGGGAGAGGCTACCTCGGCTCTTAAAGGTGGTGGGATGTACGAGGTCGGCTCGTCATCGCAGCAGCCTCCGCAGCCTCAGCCTCAGGTTGATCTTGGGTGGACGGGTCCTGTGTTGAGTTTTCCACCTCCCGAGGAAACTGGAGCGGAGCTGGAGCTGGTGGAGAGGTTACTGCGCAGTTTTATGACCTGATGGGTGTACGTCCTCCGGCGCCGTAGTTTATTCCTTTGCTTTTTTTTATTTATTATTTTGACTTTGTATAGAACTTTGCCTTTATTTAGACTCATTTATTAGACATATTTGTATATACATACTACTATGAGTTTATTAACATTTTTTCATTTTTATGTGTATGTTTGTGTGTGCAAAGAATTGTGGTAATTAATTTTGCGCAAAAATTCCGTCATTTTTATTATTGATGGAGGGTATCCGACTTTCTCCCCCAAAAGAAAAATGAAAAAATAAAAAATAAAAATATTGGATTTACAAAAACTTTAAAATTAAGTCTAAATAAAATCCAAAAAATAATATGATTGATATATTAATTAAGAAAAAAGGGAAAATATAATTTAGAAAAAGGGGATAAAAAGAATAAAAGATTGTAAAGTCATTGGTCAGACTTGAGTCAGACCAAAAAACGCGGTTTTGAAAAGCTCGTATGATAAGACACGTCAGCGCCATCTGGCGCCACGCGTTTTGGGTTAGCGCCAGGCGCTAACTCTTAGCGTTCGACGCCAGGCTCTGGCGTCAGCCGCCAATGTTTGGCGTCTGGCGCTGATGAGCGCTGACTCCGAATCCTTTCTGGATTGAAAATGTGGCGATTTTGTGCATAAATAGCCCCCTGCCCAGCCGATTTTCTTCATAATTTCAGCATATTAAATATAACCTTAGCTTTTGAAAAAAAATAATCATGTCTTTAGTCTTTAAAAGTTTTACCAACTTCACTCATGAGAGGTGTCGGTCTCTAACTGCCAAGGAGAGAAAAGAGTTAGACGTTTTTCATATGGGGGGTATTTATGGTGTCAAGGGGGTAGATCTTGATGTAGACTTTATTCATACCGCCTTAGAATATTGGGATGTGGATACTCATTGTTTTAGACTAGGGTATGGTGAAATTAGCCCTTTGCCGGAAGAATTTGGTGCTATCTTAGGCTTCCCTGCATTAGATCTTGTAGTAATCCCTAGAATAAATTAATATTATACACGCCCTCAATCCGCCGTCAGCTGTCGTGGGTTGGCCTTCCTCCATTAGTACTTCCACACCCAACTGAAGCAAATAGTAATTACCATGAAAAAGTCTTTCAAAACTTTACATCCATCAGAGCGGCAGGCATGGAAAATAGCCTTGGGTTGGGACAGACGAAGGCATCCGCAGCCTAGCGAGATCCTATCTATCGGTCGTTAAGGACCTATTCTCAACCTCCAATACAAGACTGAGACTTGCCCTACTTCGATCGACGGAGAGCGCAAAAGAAAATACTCTAGTCCAGTCTGAGGCTACTTTGTAGTGATCACTAGCTCGAAACTCTATAGACGATTAGGATAAAACATCCTAGTAAGCAGAAACATCCCCTTCTTTGGTAAGCACCAGGATTTTGAGCGCTTCTTTAATTTAAAAGACAAATATCTAACAAATATAGTAGATGGTAGCATAGTTAATTTGAAAGAATTTGCTCGCCATTATTTTGATAGACCTTATTCTGAGTCTTTTCATGTTTATATAAGAAGAGCATTCCTGTTTTGCATGCTTAATCAATATCTTCTCACTAGTGTTAGAGCTAATGAGGGCCAAGTAATCATATCAACTGTCTTGGAGCAGATTGAATCTAGGAGAAATCCAATGCCATTAATTGTTGGAGGGACTATGCTTAGTCTTGATGAATTAAAGAAGAATCCAAAAGCGCCTTTTCGGGGCTCTCCAATTTTATTACAGGTAGAAAAATAATATTTTTAATTACAGAAATCAAAAACATATTTTTGTATAGTAAAATTAATTTATTTGTATTGAAATTTTTTTTTACAGATGTGGCTAATGGAAAGACTATAATTAATTAGTCCTCCGGACAATGTTGAAAAGTACACTCCAAACTACTTTAAGAGAAGGAAGAAACGCTTCTCTAAGATGGGGCGCCATGAATGGAAGAAGGTCTTTGGCTCTTCCAACTTTAACATCAAGTGGGTCATCCCTTTGTGGAAAATAGAAAAGATGATTGGTGTCAACAAGCAACCCTTATACCGTCTTCCAAGCTTGTCCAAAATGACTTTTTATTATCCCTGCAGGGTAAAAAGACAGTACGAATTACTTCAAACAATTCCTTCCGGGGATCTTCGTCATCCCTATGAATTTCCCGTGTCTCAAGAAGTAGACAAATTTGATGCTTATTGGAGCGCTAGACCTTTATGGGAAGTGATTACCCAAAAGGTTCTTCCTTCCTTGCCCAGTGATGTGAAGAAGTGGCTTTTGAAGAAACCTTCAAAGGAAATGAAGAAAAATCAAAGTAAAACTGATGTGAAGAGTCGTCTAGGTGACAAAGTGATTCCCGTTAAGGAGCGCTTGGGTGAAAGAGTTGAGTTTAAAACAACTACAATACCTAGGAAGAAAAGCTCTACGAAGGATAAAGGGAAGAGAAAAGCTGACACTTCATAGAAGAAGGCTTGGGTAGAGAAGAAACATGGGGTCCTAGCTAAAGGAGAAACTATTTACTCTAAAATTGAATGTAGGTCCTCTAAAGGATGTCTACTAGCTAAAGTTTTGGATGAAGAAAAGGATGCAAATAAAAATTGAAAGAGAGCAAAGAAAGAGAAAAAAGATTAAAGCATTGCTTAACTTTCAATTATTAGACTTAGTTTTAAATTTAAAGTAATTTATTTAAGCTTTATTTAAATTCCATCAATAATGTAATTGTTAATTTATTTTATTAATGAAATTGCAGCCTTTTTAATTAAATTATCTCCTTTAAATTTAATTTATTAAAGCAATGAAAACTGAAAAAATAATTTTCCAGAAATGTTTTCAATTATGGAAGTCGAAAATTTTCCGAAAAACACCGAAATATTATCAAGTACTTTCTAGAAAAATGGCGCCACGCTTTTACGACTGGCGCCAGCTGCGGCAGTCTGGCGTCAGGCGACAGACATTGTCATCTGGCGCTAAGGTTTATCGGCTAGCCCCGGTAGTTATTCTGTGACACCGATGTTTCGTCGATTTTCTGTCAAATTTATTATTGAGTCTGGGATGCGAGGTTTGAAAAAAATATACTGGCTGCACCTGTAAAAGGTTGCATAGGTATCCTTTCTTAAGGAATTAGGCCAAACGTAGCACTCTTGAGTGTCCTACTTAAGTAATTATAGGTAGTACTTTTTAAGATGGTCAAGATTTGTCATGTTCGAGAACTCATTGCCATCCATATCAGTTAATTTTGTTGCACCTCCTGATAGGATTGTTTTGACAATATAGGGTCCAGACCAATTAGGCCTAAATTTCCCCCTTGGATCTAGAGCATTCTT
This sequence comes from Chenopodium album, assembly GCF_948465745.1. Lineage (NCBI taxonomy): Eukaryota > Viridiplantae > Streptophyta > Magnoliopsida > Caryophyllales > Amaranthaceae > Chenopodium > Chenopodium album. Next base: position 38,654,910 of record NC_137834.1, on the reverse strand, counting down.
CCTTAATGCTTTTAACACCAAGTCTCCTACTTTGATGTTTCTTATCTTGACCTTCTTATTAAAATGCCTAGCCATACGAGTTTGATAACATTGAGTATGATGTAGAGCTTCTAGTCGTTTTTCATCAAGTAGAATTAGCTCCTCATATCTCGCTCTAGTCCATTCACCTTCATCGAGTTTGTTTTCTAATGAAATGCGTAGATATGGTATCTCTAGCTATACGGGTTGTACGTCATCCATTCCATAAACCAAGGAAAATGGCGTATTTCTTGTTGATGTGCGAATTGACGTGCGATAACCCCATAATGTGAAGTGGAGTTTGTCAGGCCAATCCTTGTAATTTTCTGTCATTTTCTCGATGATAGTCTTTAAATTTTTATTAGCCGCTTCGACTGCTCCGTTTGCCTGAGGTCTATTAAGAGAAGAATGATGATGTTGAATGCCATATTTTTGTAGCAATTCTTCACACTCAGCTTGAAAGTGAGTTCCATTGTCACTTATCATTTCATGTGAGACTCCATATCGACAAATAATATTCATTTCGATAAAGAGTGCTACATGTTTTGCAGTCATTTTAGCGTATGATTGTGCTTCGACCCACTTTGTGAAGTAATCAATTGCTACTAAGATATATTCGTGACCTCCTGTTCTTGGGGGAGTGATCTTACCAATGATGTCAATTCCCCATGTAGAGAATGGCGATGGCGAAGTGTAGGTGTAGAGTAGAGATGGAGGAACATGTTGTAAATTGGCGTAAATTTGGCACTTAGGGCATCTTTTTACGAATTGATGACAATCCCTATTCATGGTAGTCCAATAGTATCCTTCTCTCACTATCTTTTGGACAAGCATTTTGCCATTTACGTGAGTTCCACAAATTCCTTCGTGGACTATCCTCATTGCTCTTTGAGCATCCTTTTTTCCTACACACAAGGGAGCTCGACCCTTAGGTACCCTTTTGTGTAACTCGTTGTTTATGAGTACGTATTGGGAAGCCAAGAGTCGTAATGCTAGTTTTGCTCTTTCGTCAGCATGGGGAAGGTATTCTCCTTTGGTGACATAATTAAGTATATCCGTATACCACGGTTCTTCTTCTTCTTCATCTTGGATCCCTTCATCATCTTCTATAGCTTGAATATAAGCTGGTTTATGCCGTTTTTCTACAGTTAGAGGCATTTGCTCGATTTCCGTAGGAATCCTGACCATTGAGGCTAGTCTTGCTAAGGCATCAACAAATTGATTTTCTTCTCAAGGTAGATACGTGTATCCCATCTTCTCTACTGATTAGTTAGAGTTTCCAGATAAGTTTAGTTAGGGGCTAGACTTTCGCTCCTTACTTTCCATCTCTTAGAGATTTGATTGATGATCAATGAAGAGTCCCTGAATATTTGTAATTTTTTCACTCCCAATGCCAAAGCTGTTTAAGGCCTACCACGCATGCTTCGTATTCAGCAGCGTTGTTGGTAATGTCGAAATCAAGCTTTATGGAGATTGGAACATGCTCTTCTTTAGGTGATACTAGTAATACTCCAACGCCACATCCCTTTTGGTTTGAGGCTCCATCGAAGTATAAGATCCAAGTATCGTCCTCGGTGACCATCAAGTCTTCGTCTAGGAATTCATTGTCATGTATTGGCGTCGAATCTTCTATTCACTAGGTGAAAAAAGGCCTTTGGCAGTGGTTCAAACCCGGTCTAAGGCACCGGTTTGAACCGCTGCCTATGTGAGGGGTGCCAAAAACCAACTTTTTGGCACCGGTTCAAAACCGGTGCCATAGGGTAAAATAGGCACCGGTTAACCGGTGCTATATGCTAACTTAGGCACCGATTAATCGGTGCCTTAAACTGCTCTCCCGCCAATTTTTTTTTTTTTTTTTTTGTGGTAGATATTTTAGGCACCGGTTGCTGCCTAACCGGTGCCTATTCACCAAATTGTTTTTTTTTTGTTTTTTTTTCCAATTTTCGTGCAATAATATTTAAAAAAAAACAACCTGTTTCCAGCAATAATAATAACCTGTAATTCCAGCAATTATATTAAATATAATAATTAATAATATTATTATTATAATAACTAATAATAATAATATTATTAATTATTACAATAACATACAAAAATAATATTAAAAATAAGAATTCAATTATATATATAGATATAAATTTTCCCAAACGCAATACAAAAAAAAAAGTTGCTTACATATACAAATAATAGTAAGTACATATATAATGAATAATAAGTTATATAGTTCAAAAGTTAACATAAATAATTTACAATTACAATGCAATTTACATGTTGAAGGTGATAAAAGACGCCAACATGTCACGAACTTCATTAAGCTCCTTGATTGTCAACGGACCATCCTTTTGGACCTTGCAAAACTTGAAATACAAAAACATTATTTTAAAAATAATTAATTAGGCAAAACAATATGTATTTTATCAAATATTACCTATATGACTTCTATGTAGCCCATTTCCTACATTACTTATCAAATGAAATATTTCTTTCTCATAACATGTCAATGTTGGGTAGTTGTATGTGTGTAAGCCCTAAAATTGTATAGGAGAGCATTTTATTACGGTTTATGACGCTTTTTACTTAAAATGGCCCGAATATGGCCTATATGACTTTACTTTGCCCATTTCCTACATTTCTTATTAAATGAACTTTATTTATCTCATAAAATGTCAATATTATCTAGTTATAGGTGTATAAGGAAAGAAATCACATCAAAAGAGCATATTAAAACAAAATGGCCCTAATATGACTTCTATTCAGCCCATTTTCTACCTTTCTTGTGAAATAGCCTTTTTGTTTCTCATAACATGTCATTGTTGGGTAATATTAGGTGTCTAAGGCTAGAAATCACATCAATATAGCATTTCAATAAGTTTAACAACGCATTTTACTCAACATGGCCCAAATAGGGCCTATATGACTTCTATGTAGCCCATTTTCTACATTACTTATCAAATGAACTATTTCTTTCTCATAACATGTCAATTTTGGGTAGTTGTATGTGTGTAAGCCCTAAAACTGTATAGGAGAGCATTTTATTATGGTTTATGACGCTTTTTACTTAAAATGGCCCGAATATGGCCTATATGACTTTACTTTGCCCATTTCCTAAATTTCTTATTAAATGAACTTTATTTATCTCATAACATGTCATTATTATCTATTTATAGGTGTATAAGGAAAGAAATCACATCAAAAGAGCATATTAACACAAAATGGCCCTAATATAACCCAAATGACTTCTATTCAGCCCATTTTCTACCTTTCTTGTGAAATAGCCTTTTTGTTTCTCATAACATGTCATTGTTGGGTAATATTAGGTGTATAAGGCTAGAAATCACATCAATATAGCATTTCAATAAGTTAAACAACGCATTTTACTTAACATGGCCCAAATAGGGCCTATATGACTTCTATGTAGCCCATTTTCTACATTACTTATCAAATGAACTATTTCTTTCTCATAACATGTCAATGTTGGGTAGTTGTATGTGTGTAAGCCTTAAAATTTTATAGGAGAGCATTTTATTAAGGTTTATGACGCTTTACACTCAAAATGGCCCGAATATGGCCTATATGACTTTACTTTGCCCATTTCCTACATTTCTTATTAAATGAACTTTATTTATCTCATAACATGTCAATATTATCTAGTTATAGGTGTATAAGGAAAGAAATCACATCAAAAGAGCATATTAACACAAAATGGCCCTAATATAGCCCCTATGACTTCTATTCAGCCCATTTTCTACCTTCCTTGTGAAATAGCCTTTTTGTTTCTCATAACATGCCATTGTTGGGTAATATTAGGTGTCTAAGGCGTGAAATCACATAAATATAGCATTTCATTAAGTTTTAGGACTTACCTCATCATGCTGTTGAGTGTCCGTACAATGAGTCACAATGTCAAGCATGAATCTCATCACATACAAAGCACAATCAAGTCCATTCTCTTGTTGTGCGCACTAGCGTATGACAAACAAATCACATCAGTGAAACATGCAAAGGAAATGGGCAAATATTTACTAACATAGATTTTCAAGATAATCACAATATCATGTAAATTACCAACGGTGACTTCCATGTTGGATCCTTTGGAGCACGACAATGTAGCTTCTTCATAACACTGTAGTAAAAAAAAGTACATTCAAATTTGATTAGTCGTATGATTACTAAATTAGTTATTATTAGCAATAATCATCACTAGGTTGATATATATATTTACTTTTGCAATATAGACTTCACGAGCCACTTCTCCGATGATCGAGCTGAATCAAGGTGATAAATTGTGTTAGTGGAATTACAAACCACCATGAGGCTCCAATGCTCCCTACATAAGTTCACAATAGACAAGGTAATTAATATTTAGGAGTCAACATATAATGAGGCCAAATCGATTGAATTTGACATGGTTAGACTTACTCTCTATAACATGGGGCGAATATGAACTTGTCTCCCGCACGCGCTGATTCCCTGATACTCTGTTCAACATAGTACAACACGTCATGGGGGTTGCCTATGATTCTAGTAGTGGATAACTGCTCGGGGCATAACCACCCAACTTTACAAGGAGAATCAGTGTCAGTTAAGTGCTCCTGTAGTGCTCTGCGTGCATGAACATTGAATAATTTATCAGATGTAGGATAATCACCATCAATTTGAATAACTTGAAAAAAGTATAGATTATGTGGGCATTGAAGTACCTCATGAATGTTTGAATGAGGGAAATGTTAAGTTTTGCACCACGTAGAAATTCCTTCACATCTTCTTTGCTGATCCATGCAATTGCATCCTCATCATAGTGGAACATTGCCTTAGGAAGTGCAACTTCCATGGGATCGACCAAATGACAAGCACGGTTGTGAAGAAAGGTCATGTCAGCAGAGAGCGATTAAAGAACAATGTCTTCAACAAGTGGAGTAGGTGGCATGGGTGAACCTTTCGAAGAGTGCAACTTCGACGCTTGTTCACTCTTGGACCGTTGTTCACTTAGCTTCTTCTTAGGTTGTTCAATTCTTTTAGGCTTCTCCACCCTCTTTCTCTTTGAAGTTTTGCTTCCATTCGAAATCTGAAATAGTTTGAGAAATAATAATTTTCAACTGACAATCACTTATACATATGTAATTATGATATGGTTTGAGAATGTATAAGTTTATTAGTTGAGAAATGAAGAAAATAGGCAAGTGAGTACCCATTTCGGCTCAAATGACCTTGATTTTGATGAATTGGACCCAAAATCTTAGAACTTAGCGATTTTAATGTAATTTCAAATGACAAACACTTATAAATATGTTATTATGAGTTGTTTTGAGATGCAAGGAGTTTATAAGTTGAGAAATGAAGAAAATAAGCAAGTAAGTAGCCATTTCGGCTCGAAGTGGCTTTATTTTGATGAAATGCGGCAAAAAAATTAGAATTTTGCTTCTTTTATGCAATTTCAACTGACAATCACTAATACATATGTAATTATGATATGGTTTGAGAATGTATAAGTTTATTAGTTGAGAAATGAAGAAAATAGGCAAGTGAGTAGCCATTTCGGCTCAAATGACCTTGATTTTGATGAATTGGACCCAAAACCTTAAAACTTACCGATTTTAATGTAATTTCAAATGACAAACACTTATAAATATGTGATTATGAGTTTTTTTGAGATGAAAGGAGTTTATAAGTTGAGAAATGAAGAAAATAAGCAAGTAAGTAGTCATTTCGGCTCGAAGTGGCTTTATTTTGATGAAATGCGGCAAAAAAATTAGAACTTTGCTTCTTTTATGCAATTTCAACTCACAATCACTTATACATATGTAATTATGATATGTTTTGAGAATGTATAAGTTTATTAGTTGAGAAATGATGAAAATAGGCAAGTGAGTAGCCATTTCGGCTCAAATGACCTTGATTTTGATGAATTGGACCCAAAACCTTAGAACTTAGCGATTTTAATGTAATTTCAAATGAAAAACACTTATAAATATGTGATTATGAGTTTTTTTGAGATGCAAGTAGTTTATAAGTTGAGAAATAAAGAAAATAAGCAAGTAAGTAGCCATTTCGGCTCGAAGTGGCTTTATTTTGATGAAATGCGGCAAAAAAATTAGAACTTTTCTTCTTTTATGCAATTTCAACTCACAATCACTAATACATATGTAATTATGATATGGTTTGAGAATGTATAAGTTTATTAGTTGAGAAATGAAGAAAATAGGCAAGTGAGTAGCCATTTCGGCTCAAAGTGGCTTTATTTTGATAAAATGCGGCAAAAAAATTAGAACTTTGCTTCTTTTATGCAATTTCAACTGACAATCACTTAAACATATGTAATTATGATATGGTTTGAGAATGTATAAGTTTATTAGTTGAGAAATGAAGAAAATAGGCAAGTGAGTAGCCATTTCGGCTCAAAATGGCTTTATTTTGATGAATTGGACCAAAAAATTAGAACTTGGAAATTTTTATGTAATTTCAAATGACAAACACTTATAAATATGTGATTATGAGTTTTTTTGAGATGCAAGGAGTTTATAAGTTGAGAAATGAAGAAAATAGGCAAGTAAGTAGCCATTTCGGCTCGAATTGGCTTTATTTTGATGAAATGCGCCAAAAAAATTAGAACTTTGCTTCTTTTATGCAATTTCAACTCATAATCACTTATACATATGTAATTATGATATGGTTTGAGAATGTATAAGTTTTTTAGTTGAGAAATGAATAAAATAGGCAAGTGAGTAGCCATTTCGGCTCAAATGACCTTGATTTTGATGAAATGATGAAAATTGCTTAATTTTTTTTTAAAAAATATGCAACTTCCGCCGCACCGGGACACCCTTTCCCTCACGTGTTTTGGTAGAATACCACGGATTGCAATCGGTAGGAATACTTGCATCATAATGTGACAATCATGGGATTTCATACTTGTCAGCTTCAATTCTCCATTTAAGGTTACAAATCTTTTCATGTTAGATGAGTACCCTGATGGAACCTTAATGCCGTACAGACATGCACAAAACATACGTTTCTCTACCCTTGACAATGTATAGCAAGCCGGGGGTAAAAAGTTCTTTTCATCCTTCCCTTTACCCTTAACTTTCTTCTTTGACGCATCTTTGGCCTTTCCCTTTCCCTTGCTCTTCTCCTTCCCTTTTTTCGAAACATTTTCATCTTCTATTCTCGGCTCCTTCCCCTTTCTAACCTTTTCTTGAGGCCACAATTCTGGACGAATCCCCATCTCTTTCAAATCTAATCGTGCACCCTTTCCGTCCTTTGTTTTGCCTGGGATATTCATAAGCGTCCCCAAAAGAGAATCACACACATTCTTCTCTATATGCATCACATCAAGACAATGCCTAACGTCATGTTCTCTTCAGTACGGAAGCTTCCAAAAGATTGATTCTTTCTTAAACAGAGCAGCTGAGACCACAGTTTTTTCTCATTTTCCAAACACTGTTCGTATCCCTTTCACCCGAGCACTAATCTCAGCACCAGTCAATGGTCTAGGCGCAGTATCCTCTTCCACGGTTCCATCGAAAGCCTTTTTCTGCCTACGGTACGGGTGATCACGCCTAAGGAACCTTCGAGTCCGTAGGTAGACATCTTTGTGAGAATGAGTCAGGTATACGCTTGATGTGTCATCAATACATATGGGGCATGCTTTTTTCCCTTTGACCTTGTACCCACACAAGTTGCCATATGCAGGGAAGTCATTATTCATGGTCCATGAACATCTCGTTCTGATGAGCATCGAAAACGGAAACCCCTTCGTCCCACATCTTTCTCAAGTCGTTAATAAGCGGCGCAAGGTAAACATCTATGTCGTTTCCAGGTTGCTTAGGATCAGTTATTAGCAATGAAAGCATTACATACTTACGTTTCATGCACATCCAAGGAGGCAAATTATAAATCACTAAAAGTACCGGCCATGTGCTGTGTTGGGTACTAAGAATGCCAAATGGATTCATCCCGTCCGTGCACAACCCTAGCCTTAAATTTCTGACTTCATTACCAAATTCCTCAAACTTCAAATCAATGTTCTTCCACTGTGGAGAGTCAGCTGGATGCTTCAGCATTCTGTTTTTCTTTCTTCCCTCTGCATGCCACCTCAAGATTTTAGCGTCTTTTGGTATTGAGAACAGATGCTTAAACCTTGGAATAATGGGAAGATACCACAACACCTTAGCAGGAGGTCCCTTCGTGCCAGGATTGCAACTCATGCGCTTGTACCGCAACCGCTTGCATCGTGGACACTCCTGTAGTTGTTCATACTCATTTCGATACAAAATACAGTCATTAGGACATGCATGTATCTTCTTATACTCCAAACCAAAGGGACACATGATCTTCTTTGCGTAATAGTAAGACTTAGGAATTTCATTCCCATCAGGCAACATATCACTTAATGCGGTCAACAAAGAAGTAAAATTGATGTCTGTCCACCCATGCTTCAACTTAATGTTGAAAAGTGTTAGCAAGACCGATAGTTTGGAGTATTTTTTGCACCCGAGATACAAAGGCTTTTTGGAAGCCTCCGATAATAACTCAAACACTTCACCTTCAACACCATGCAACATCTCATCCACTTGTTCATCCTCGACCTCATCCGCCTGATCATCATCGGCTCCATCCTCACCATTATCAACAATATACTCATCATTCTCGTATTCCTCGTCCATATGAATCTCATTGCTTCTAACACGCACATCATTCCGATCAAGATCCCCACTGTACTCTCCACTTTCTCCGTGCCAAATCCACACATGGTATAATTGCCTAAACCCACGACATAATACATGATCTCTAATGATTTCAACACTATCGACACCATTCACATTATCACAATCAACACAAGGACAATAAAGGACTTTGCCTCCCAGTTTGCATTGATAAGCTAAAGCCCTCTCGCAAAACTCTTGAACCCCATTCCAAAATTCCAATGTATCGCGTCTACCATACATCCAACCACGATCCTTCTCCATTTAGTAAATTGTCTCTAAACATATATAGCAACATATAATTTATAATGTGTAAGTGCTACATATTTTATGTAAATCAAATTCAAGTACAAAACGTGAATATACCATTCATACAGTGAAAAAATGCATGTCTCCAAAGGGTCCTTATCACTCCAACCTAACCCATCCTTGAATGTCTACTCTCACTAGTGAATGTATGTCAACTTTCCAAATTTAAGGAAAATCCGGCAGCATTTCCCCCTAGTTCTCCAAGTACACGATGTAGATAATTAATTACCCACATATGTACCCAAAGAACATAGTGAGGAAATGGTAAGCCAAGATGTTCCTTAAAATCGAAAAGAAAAAATACATTCACCACCTAAGTGAGAGTACACATTCAAGAGCAGTCCCAACCGGGGACTATTCAAGACTTTCTCCTAATGAGAAAGCCTTGAACGGGTATCTAGGCATATGATGATGCAAGTATTCTATATATTGTTGTATTTATTTGCAATTAAACAATACACAAGTTGCAATTTCATGAATCAACTTTTATTAAATGGATAAATAGAAAGAAATATAGCTAAGTAAAGTTTATAAGTCATACCAATATAGCAACTACCCACTTGAGCTCAATATGTAGTCCTCAAGCTAATTAAACTCGTGCTTCAATTCACATATGAATCTATATATTAAAAAAACAAAAATTAGCAACGTCACTAATTCTCTAATATATTCACAAATCTCTAATGTATTCACAATTCTCTAATTTATTCACAACTAATTAAGTGGCAATATCACTATTTCTCTAATTTATGCACAATTCTCTAATTTAATCCTAATTCTCTAAATTATTCACAAATCTATAATGTAATCACAATTCTCTAATTTATTCACAATTTTCTAATTTATTCACAACTAATTAGTAGCAAGGTCACTAATATACACATTAAAACATACAAAAACTCAACTAAGGAACAAGGTAATGCAAAATTACTAATATATTCACAATTACCCATTAAAACAACCTAAAATTACACATTAAAACATACAAAAACTCAACTAATTAAGTAACATTTTTAATAATCTATATTATATTCATAATTACTCATTAAATCAACCTCAAAATAACCCATTAAAACATACAAATTTTTCAACTAAGGAACAAGGTAATGCAAAATTACTCTAATCTATAATATGTATTCAAAATTACTCTAAACATACAAAATTACTCTAATGTATAATATGTATTCAAAATTTCTAAATAAACAACCAATGCAAAAATTAAAATAATTAGGTAAAATTATATACATTCCTTGACTTTAATTTTCTTAACAATAATTGTTCAAAATGCTATTGAAAATAATAGAATTACATATTTCAAAATAATTGTTCAATTTTTAACAAAAAAATAAAAACTTACCTTAAATTAGTTGGAGGTGGAAGAAGCTAAGGGGATGAGAGATTGAGGAAGACCCTCGTTGGTGGAGGTTGACAGGCGGTGGTGCGCACTAGCAGAGGCAGCGCGGAGGTGGAGGCGGTGCGTGCTGGTGGAGGTGGAGGCGGTGCGCGCTGCTGTACTTTGTTTCGAACAGAGAAGGGCGGTGGAGGCTGGCCGTGAAAGACAGAGAAGGACAGGGCAGGGGAGAATTAACGACGGTGGTTTTTGACTCCTCTGTGGCTGGTGAAGGTGGCGGCTGTGGTGGAGGGAAAAGGGGGAGGCACTTCAATTACTCTGAAAGAGAACGAAAGAAGGGATGAACGAATGAAGGGAAGGAAAGAGACAGAGAGGAAGAAAAGAGAAAGACGCGGTTTTTTTTTTTTTTTAATTTGGCACCGGTTTGAATGGAACTGGTTCAAACCGGTGCCTTTTTAATTTTTGGCACCGGTTCAGGCTGAACCGGTGCCTTTTCTCTTTTGGTAAAATCTTGCCCATTTCTAGACCGGTTTTGGGCGCCGGTTTAGCCTGAACCGGTGCCATATGGGGGGTGCCTAATGCTTTTTTTCTACTAGTGATTGGAAAGTCCGCTAGAAAATCTAAAACAACATTGCTTTTTGAGGCATGAATCTTACATCGAACTGGGCTAAGTTGACTATCCATCTTGATATGCGCCCATTGAGTGTAGATTTCTCGAATAAATACTTGAGTGGATCCAATCGGGAAACTACAAAGACAGTATGCACGAGCATGTAATGTCTTAACTTGGTTGTGGCCCGCACCAATGCGAGGCACAATTTCTCAAGTAGTGTATAGCGTACTTCATACTTGAGCATCTTTTTGCTCAGAAAGTAGATCACATTTTCTTTGCCTTCTATTTCTTGTGCTAGCATGGCTCCCATTGTTTCTTTGGTGACTGTCAAGTACAACCTATGAGGTATTCCTGGAAATGCTGGTGCCAATACGGGAGGAGTTGCGAGATAGGCTTTGATCTTTTCAAATGCTTTTTGACACTCGTCATCCCATATTACTAGTACATTCTTTTTAAGCTTTTTGAAAATTGGTTCACATCTTGTTGTCAATTTTGATATGAACCTGCTTATGTATTGCAACCGGCCAATAAATCCTCGAATTTGCTTCTCGGTTTTTGGCGGTAGCATTGACATGATTGCCTTGATTTTGGTTGGGTCTATCTCTATTTCTCTAGAGCTTATGACCTAACCCAAAAGCTTGCCTAAGGTGACTCCAAAAGCACACTTGGTTGGATTCAACCTCATGTTGTATTTTCTTAGCCTTTCAAAGAATTTTCTCAAGGCTATTTGATGGCCTAGGTGATCTTTTGATTTCACAGTCATATCCTCCACATATACCTCAACTTCTTTGTGCATCATGTCATGGAGCAAGGCAGTCGCTGCTCGTTGGTATGTAGCACCCGCATTTTTCAACCTGAATGGCATTACCGTGTAGCAGTAAATACCCTATGGTGTTATGAAAGTTGTTTTCTTCATGTCTTCTTCTGCCATGAGAATTTGATTATACCCCGCGTATCCATCCATGAACGAGAGAAGTGCATGATTCGTTGTGTTATCTACCAGAATATTGATGTGTGGTAAAGGGAAGTCGTCCTTTGGACTTGCCTTATTTAGATCTCGATAGTTGACACACATTCTTACCCTTCCATCCTTTTTTGGAATCGGACGACGTTGGCGACCCATTCGAGGTATTTGGATACCTTGATAAAACCTGCAGTTATTTGTTTTTCAACTTCTTCTTTTATTTTAAGAGCTACGTCGGGTTTCATTCGACGCAACTTTTGTTTTACAGGTTTCATTCCTAGAATTAGCGGTATGGTGTGTTGAGCTATTTCTCTATTAATGCCTGGCATATCTTCATATGACCAAGTGAATACATAGATGAATTCTTTAAGTAGATTGATTAAATCGCTTCTTTCTTGTTCATTATGTGTTAATCCGATTTTAACTTCTCTTTTATTGGTTGAATCATTTGAGATATCAACCGTCTCAGTTTCCTCAATTATCGATGTTTTTTTTTCAAGTGTTTCCATTGCTTTAATAAGTTCTTTGCCATTTTTATTGTTAGTTAAGCAATGCTTGTCATCTTGGGTTAAAGAGAAGCACGAGGAGTAAGGGGAATAAGACATATTATTAAATCATTACATCGAAGAGAGATATGTCCTCAGGGACTTGATCGCTAACTATCCTAGGGGAAGAGATAGAAGAAGAGGGTGCTACAACTAAAGATTTAGATGACTCTACGGGAAAAGACTCTGACTCTGACTTAGACGACTCTTCGAACATCGGTCCTTGCCCCGTTGTGATGGAGATTTTCCTTCCTCTTGGAGTAGTCACCTTGACGGTCTTGCGCCACCCTTGTAGTGATCCTTCCGCTGGAGTGATGAGCTTTCAGGGATCAAAGCTTTCGCTTTTTAGGACCATTTGGATGAGCGAGGAGTTATCCTCTATGTACGTTGGCTCATATTTTTCTCGCCCAAATAGTTGTCCCATGACATTAAAGTCAAAGCATGTGGGTGTTTCTCCTTGTGGATAGGAGTAGGGATTTCATCTATAAAATAGCAATCTAGGAAAATTTCGAATCCCAGTTGCCTTATGCCATTTACGACAAAAGGTTTGGGAAATTCGTAGCATGGATAGTCCTCTCCTTCCTTTATGAATTGTCCATTGAGGGTAAGAGGATACTGATCCATTGGGATTGCTTTATTTTGGATGCGAGCGTTCCTACGTGCTTTTGACTTTTCCTGGGCTCGCTTGAGATCTTCCCGAGTCGGTTCAAAACCAAGTCCGAAAGTGTCTAATTTAGGGAGGCCAGGTGATTCCAGCGATTTTGCTATTCCTTTCTTCTTTCCTAGAGTCATCCCATGAAAATGTCCTTGTTTCTTCATAATAGCGTTCACTATCATATTGGAATGGGAGTCGTGGCAGAGAGGGGTCCTTTCATCCTCCTCGATTAAGGAGATCTCTTCATTAAATCCACACAAATCTTCATCATCTTCATCGTGCTCCACATTAATTATTGGATTTTCTATGGCTTTAATCCTCATGGGTGAAGCATCGATCGTAATGGGAATTCCTTTAACTATGGCCTTTACCTGTTGGTGGAGAGATGAAGGGACGGACTTTAGGTCATGAATCCAAGGGCGTCCCAACAATAAATTAAGCCTTAATATCTACTACTTGGAATGTAATAGCGTGTTCTATTGCTCCCGCCGTTATATTTATAGTGATCTTGCCAAGAGCTTGACGACGAGTGTTGTCGTAAGCTCTTATTCCATGTGTTAACGGGGTTAGGTCTTCATCTCTTATGCCTAGCATCCTCGCAGTTTTGAGTGGACAGACATTAATGGCTGATCCATTGTCTACAAGAGTCATAGGGACGTTCATTCTCTTGCAAACTACCGTGAGGTTTAATGCTTTATAATGCTTGTCACCTTCTGGAGGTAAATCCTTGTCGGAAAAGGTGATCAAGTTGATAGGACTAGGGAGATCACTCGTAAGGAAGTTAGCCAACCCCTCAGGAGTGGTGTCAGAATTTATCCCTATCTTATCCAAGGCATTCATCACTGCCAACCTATGTTCTCGAGATGTTGCTAGAAGCTTCCATACATTCATTTCAACCTTGGTTTTCTTGAACTGTTTGACAATATCATTGTCTTTTATGATAGGTGTAGGGAATAATTTCAAGCCTTTAAATCCCACTAGCTTGAACCCCACTGTGATCATACACTAAAGTACGGCGGCGTCCAAAAGGGAAGAAGATAGAGCAAAAGAGTCGCCAACAAGTTTTTTTAGGAACTTGTAAACCATTCACGAGGTGAAGGTTACACCCCTTAACGATCCAAGAGACCGTCAACTCCATAAGGTCATGAACCAAATAAGGGTTCGGGGATGAAAGTACAAATCCAACCTAAAAGAGATTGAACCTGCCCTAATAATAGGCCTCTACTTTATTCTGATCGTATTCATGTGCGCTTTCTAATTAACATACAATCAATAGGTTTAACCCTAAACCTGTTTATCTATGTTGGTTGAATTTAATTAATGCACAATCAATAGGTTTAACCCTAGACATGATAATAGGAATATCATAATAACAATGTAAACATGATGTCTACATCATAAAATCAATTAATCAATTAAAGTACTTACTTTGATGCCTCGTACCTCTTTCTAATAACAAAATACACACGTTAGTAACTTCAAGGAAAATAATAAACAAACTATTAAATTAAATAATTGAAAGAGAGATTTGGGACCAAACCCTCAGAAATTAAAACCTTTCACGTCTAGGGCGAAGGCAACTTCAAATATGGCTAGGTGTTTCTAGATCTTGTGAATGCGGAATTTTGTATGAAAAAACAAGGTTTGAAGAAAGAATTGAATGAATTATAATTAAAACTGATTGTAGAACTTGTGAATGATGAGAATTGGTGAATGAATGAATGTAGATGATGAATGAATGAAATCAATTGGTGAATTAAAACAGAGTTTTTAATACGATATTTATAGAGAAAATCATCCAAAAAGATAAATTAGACAAAACAGAGTCTGACGCTCAGAAAACAGAGCTGGCGCCAACCCTGGCTAGCTGGCGCCAGGCACCAGCACTAGCGCCAGGTGCCAGGCCTGGTTCCAGGCGCCAAGGCCTGGGGTTAGGTGCCAAGCCTTATACCAACGCGTTTTCAAAAATCCGATAAGTTTACCGTACTGGAGGATACAATCATATAACTTCTTCGAAAATGCTATTTGATTTTGATTAAAACTCTGAAAAGTCAACAAAAGTCAATTTATCAATGCTAATTGAATTAGGAATGAAAAGAACCTTCTAGGAGAATCTAGAAGACTAAAACCATTCCTAATTGCATTAGGAATGATAAATCATATTAGGCCCTCCCCTAGATCATTGGGCCGCACATAAAGCTCAAATCGGGCCCAGTTTGGTAAATTGGCCATAACTTCCTCAATATTCATTGGAATTGGGCTTATAATATATCGTTGGAAAGGTCTTTGCAAGCCCCATCCAACTACACTACTATTGGACCCATATCATGGACCAACCAAACTGGATTGGCTGTTTTCTTAAAAATAAGTTTTCAAAAACAGAGAGAAGAGAAAAGAAATTAAAACTTTCCGCAACACTAGACTTTCCACGCTTTCGTTTCATTCGATTATGATTCGACGTGAAAGGTACTCATCACTGGGTTTGGTTTTAGGGAGACACAAATGGGTGTCTACAGAAGCCCCCTCTTTGACTGAGTTTGGAGAAACGCAAGTTTCGAAAGCAAAAGTCAAAGTAGCGATAGGGACGGAGAATGATTCAGAACGTTCTGCGATCCTAAATCAATCTTGCAACGCCGATACCTGCAAAAGTAGCGCTATTTAAACAGATAAAAGAGTTAAGAAACGCGTATCTTGCACCGTCGAGCACACGTCTCTGAAAGTAACCGATTGCTGCTGAATCCTTGTTTTGATGACCTTCTGCAAGCTAGAGAATGCCATCCCGCTTGAAAACCGCTACGCCTGTAACTGCTTCCAAATTAGAAGATTACTTCGCCTGAAACGATTCTCCTCTGCATTGATAATATTCCATATCCAAGGGAATACTACCGAAGATTATTTCTCTTGATATAATCCCCATCCGCATTATGACCATCTTCCATGCCTAAGGGAATATGATCGAAGACAACTTCGCCCGAAATTACCTCCTGTTGTTTGTGACAACTCTTCACAAGATAGGGAATGCTGTCAAAGATATCCTCTCTTGAAGTCATCCTCATTTGATGCGATAATTTTCCAAAGGAAATTACCGAAGATCCACGCCTGTCGATCTTTAAAAGTTCGCCTGAACTTTGCTCCCGCTATGCCTGTACGTTGGCGCTTTTGTTGCTTTGAACCTGTACATCGGTGCCCTTTGGCTTTTGAACCTATATGTCGGTGCTTTTTGTTAATGAGCCAATGCTTAGGCGCTTTAAGCTAAGTGAGACGATCTTTCATCAGGTCGATCACTTTACGTAATCAAGCCGATTACTAAATCATGTCAAATTGCTTAGAGGGGCTAAGTTGCGTACCAAGGACCCCAAAAATATGTTACAAAAAAGGTAGATCAACCCCACCAGGGGCTGGGTGATCTGGCGCCACTGAAAAACCATCAACGCCACTCATTTAGCCTTAGCGCCAGGCGCTGAGATTGGCGTCAGGCGCCAAGCCAAATTTGTGACGCCAATGCATAGGGCTTGGCGCCAGCATGGGGATTTCCTTAAATAACCCCCTTTCTCTTCATTTCGCTGCTTTGTTTATCGCGAAACTGCTCGAAAGAAGTCCGAAACTTCAATTGCTCATTGCTTGCTCGTTTCTCAACCGAATTCGCTCAAATTTGTTGCAAATCAAATCTCTTTTCATCTATTTTCCTGATCTATGTAAGTTTTATTCAAACTCACATCAGTTTTTATGAATTCTTGGCATGTTTATTCACGAATTTCATGAAAATTCGAAATTTATAATGCTCAATTTGCTTTGTTTGTCAAGTTTTATGCCATGAAATTGCTTGATTATGTTTGTATATTGCCTTGGGAATAATTTGAGACTTGTTTGACTCAATTTGGTGAAGAAATGAGAAATTTGCCATTGTTGGACCTCTTAAGGTCGTGAAGAACAATGTGACTTGTTCTTGATGTTTTTGCTAGCAATTCTTGTTCAATTTGTCACAATAATCACTATAGTGTTGCAAGAAATTTTTTGATTGCTTGAAAAATGTTGTCATGCTCAATTTGAATTTGTGCTCTGTTTTAGTACTACGCACTCTGTTTTTTGCGAACATAGTATCATGCGGCTAGGCGAACCTTAGATACTATAGAACCTTAATTTATGATAATTTTGCACAATGTAGCATGGCTAGACAACGAGGCTCGGGTTCAAGGTCTCGAAACACTAGACGGGAGCATGAGCCCGTAGAGGATGACATCAGGCCTTCCACTTCGCTTGGTCGGCTTCCGGAGTGGGATGAGCGGACCCTGTTCTTCGCCCCTGTCCACCACATTTTTGAGAGGATGAGACAGGGCATCGCGCCCGGGAGGACACGACATCACGGCTCTGGCTGTGATGGTTTGGGCGATTTGTACAGGATGTACATCGCCAGGGATCTTGAGACGAGACTCCTATGGGAGTCTTGCGGGCTAGCTACTCTGTTCGAGACCTCTGAGGCTATGGTCGCCTCCAGCGGGGGTCATCACGTAGTGCGCGCTTTGGTGGAGTTCTTCTGGGACACCACCAACACCTTCCATTTCCCCTGGGGCGAGATGATGGTCACCCCTACGGACTTCAGTCTCATCACAGGACTGGAGTTCACTTCTGTGCCACTGCCGTTTGACAGTGGAATCGATGTCTTCTCTTCGGAGGTCGAGGAGCTGTTGGGGCCGATCGCTATTCGGGCCCGAGCTGAGGTCGAGACGACTCAGTTCAGTGCTAGAGGAATTCGCCGCTCGACGCTGGCAGCGACTCTTAATGACGATACGACCACCCGAGAGCAGCGGGTGCACATCTTTGTGCTGATGTTGTTTTCAGGGACATTCTCCCCTGACAAAGGTAGTAGAGCGTTGCTTTACTATCTTCCTGTTGTCCGTGATCTTCACCGGATCGGGACTTATGACGGGGCCAGCTTGGCCTATGCTGACTTCGTTCGTGCGCTGAGGAACTCGTGTCGACATCGGTCCTTTGGGACGAACGTTGCTTTGTCTGCGTTTTGGAAGGTCGTAGAGGTAAACATTAATTCCCTATAAAGTTTAGCTCTGCATATTAGTTAGCATTTTCTCACACTTCTAACTCCTTGTAGATCTGGTTCTACGAGTATTTTCCTTCTGCTGCGCCGGCGAGACCATCTCCGCGGGGATATCCAGTGAGCGCCTCTTGGGGCGGTCATCACGTGGACATGTCCACCACACATGTCCAGAACCGGATCATCGCGGTACGACTTTTATTATTTTGCATTTTTCGCGGTGCTTTAGACATATTCTTGCCTAATTGATGCTCTTTATAGGGACCTGAGGTGGTATACCGGCCGTGGGGCGGTTGGACAGTCCCTGGGTTAGCCGCACAATATTCTACTGAGCGTCGCTATTTTCTGGGGACTTATGGAGCGGTCGCGTACTTAGGAGAGAGGGTCGCTAGACAGCATTCTTCTGATGTCTTCGTCGTTCCTGCTGCTCCACCACGTCATATGTTCGACGAGGCGCGGTTGTCGAGCATGTCTGAGGGGGCTAGCACTCCTTGGCGGTCCCATGTGATCCTCGGGCGGTGTTATGCTGAGGAGCTACTACCTTTGTTAGCTCCAGCCCCCGTATCGGCTGAGGATGTGAGGGTAAGATTTTCTTAGCTTTACTTTCCACTAAGTATCCCCCAAGTGATGTTTTACTGACCTTTTTGTCTTATCAGGACGCTGCTGCTGAGTTCGTGCCACCCCGTATGTCCATCCACTACCAGGGGATGTACAGGCCGATCGAGGAGATGATTTCTTCGGCTCCCGAGGGCGAGCGCTTTGTAGAGCGGTCGATTCCTCGCCACCAGACTAGAGTAAGCCTAGTTTTTTTTTTTCTTCAGAATTTTGTGTTCATATATCATACATATTTTTTGACTTATTTTTCTAACAGTTTTCACGCGAGGTGGTTTCGGCGATGGCACGATGCATAGATGCCTTCCGGAGCCAGCTCGTCCGGATGAGGAACGCAGCCACTTGTCGTCGGGATGACGTCATCCGAGAGGTAGCATTTCTTTACTCATTATTTTTGCATTGCTGCTTCAATTTTACTTTGTTTCTAATTTAACTCTTTTTGCAGGGCCAGCCTATCGCTTCTCACACCCGCGCGAGACCTGAGGGGCGGAGGGATCCGGCGAGGTCTAGCTCGAGACGTCGTCGCACTTCGTCAGGGGGCAGAGGCGGTCGCTCTGAGGCTGCTCGAGCTGACGTTGCTGAGGGCTCGGGATCTTCTTCTGAGGGTGCTCATGCTGCACCGGTAGGAGAGGCTACCTTGGCTATCAGAGGTGGTGGGATGTACGAGGTAGGCTCGTCATCGCATCAGCCTCCGCGGCCTCAGTCTCAGGTTGATCCTGGTTGGAGTGGACCTATATTGAGTCTCCCCAAAACCAAACCCAGTGATGAGTACCTTTCGCGTCGAATCATAATCGAATGAAGTGAAAGTGTGGAAAGTCTAGCGTTGCGGATAGTTTTAATTTCTTTTCTTTTCTCTCAGTTTTTGAAAACTTATTTTAAGAAAACAGACAATCCAGTTTGGTTGGTCCATGATATGGGTCCAATAGTAGTGTAGTTGGATGGGGCTTGCAAAGACCTTTCCAACGATATATTATAAGCCCAATTCCGATGAATATTGAGGAAGTTATGGCCAATTTACCAAACTGGGCCCGGTTTGAGCCTAATATGCGGCCCAATGATCTAGAGGAGGGCCTATTATTAATTATCATTCCTAAAGCTATTAGGATTGATTATAGTCTTCTAGAATACTTTAGAAGGTTCTTTTAAATCCTAATGGAGTTAGGATTGATAATTATGTTTTAAAGAAAATGAAATTGAATAAAACTACTCCTTTTAAGAATCCTTGTTTTGTACAAAGTGGAATATATTCAGATTTTATATGGTTGGATAGATATTTAAATTATCTTTCCAATGATTTATTATAATATTAAATCCGAGTTATAACGAAAAAGATGTGAATGAGACATGAAACTTTATCCAAAACTGACACCCTTCCACTATTTTGGCCATATCTTTTTATCTACCAAATATTTTAATCTGATTCTAATTGAGTTTGAAAGTAGACTTTAAGATCTTTCCAACGACATATTATATGCCTGATTTGGACTTCCGGATCAAAAGATATGATAAAAACAAAAACGTGTTAAAAACGGGCTTGACGCCTGACTCCAGGCATTGGCGCCTGGAACCAGGCCTGGCGCCTGGCGCCAATATCCAATGCCTGGCGCCAACCTCGTTTTGCGTGCGCCAGACCCTGTTTTGTTAATTTTATCTTTTTGGCTGATTTTCTCTATAAATAACGTATTAAAACTCCGTTTCGATAACGAGATTTCATCAATTCTTATTTCAATTCACCAACTCTCATCAAGATTTTCTTGATTAGTCTCTCTCTCTTTACTAAACTAGCGTTTTCTCAAATAAATAATTCCGCATTCGCAAGGTCTAGAAACACCTAGCCATATTCGAAGTTGCCTTCGCCCTAGACGTGAAAGGTTTTAATTTCTGAGGGTTTGGTCCCAAATCTCTCTTTCAATTATTTAATGTAATTGTTTGATTATTATTTTCCTTGAAGTTACTAACGTGTGTATTTTGTTATTAGAAAGAGGTACGAAGCATCAAAGTAAGTACTTCAATTGATTTATTGATATTATGATGTAGAATTCATGTTTACATTGTTATTATAATATTCCTAGTAACATGTCTAGGGTATTTTTAATATTAAATATGATTCCTACGATGTTTCCTATGTTCTTCCTAATATTTATGATTGTTAGAATCATGTTAGGGCTAAAGGTTTGATTTTTATTGCTTAGTGACATGCTAGGGTTTGTTATTAATCTTGTTAGTATCATGCCTAGGATCTTGCAATTATTATGCTTTAATATTAACATGAACATGATTATGATTATAATCGTTATAATTTATGATTATGAATATTATTATTATTATTATTATTATTATTATTATTATTATTATTATTATTATTATTATTATTATTATTATTATTATTATTATTATTATTATTATTATTATTATTATTATTATTTTGATGATAATTATTTTATTTATGATGATATTATTATTATTATAATTATTATTCATGATATTGATTATTTATTGTGTTGCTTGATTATTTATATTTATTGCTTGATCACGCTTTTTATGCATGCTTAAAGGGAATTTGGTACTTGTAATCACGCTTAATAAGATAATTAATAATCTTGTTTAGGGTTAATGTGATTATAATTCAAGTGATCGCCAATAATAGTTTATTTGTGCATTAAATTCAACCAACATAGATAAAGAGGTTTAGGGTTAATCCTATTGATTGCATGTTAGTCAGAAAGCGCACATGAATACGATCAGAATAAAGTAAAGGCCTATTATTAGGGCAGGTTCAATCTCTTTTAGGTTGGATTTGTACCTTCATCCCCGAACCCTTATTTGGTTCTAGACCTTATGGAGTTGACGATCTCTTGGATCGTTAACGGGTGTAACCTTCACCTCGTGAACGGTTTACAAGTTCCTTAAAAACTTGTTGGCGACTCTTTTGCTAGGTACAAGTGCAATATTCAAGTTAAAACTGACCATAGACAACTTGAGATGCTAAGACAAAAAGAGAATGAAGGCTTTACTTCTTTCTTTAATAAATGGAGGGAAACTTCCGCCAAGATGATTGAGGTCCCCATCGAAAAGGAGTCTGTAAGGATGTTTGTCAAGAATCTCCAAGAAAAGTATTCAAATCACTTAAAATATCAACACAACTTGAATACTTTCAAGGCCGTTTATGACATCGGAATTGAAATCGAAGACGACCTCGCAAAGCAAAAAGCTACTAACAATAGTAACCACGGTGGCTGGAAAGGAAAGAAGAACGACAATCCTTCTTCTTCAGAAAACGCCCACTCTAGTAATAATGTTAGTACGTTTGACCATAATGGTGTCTTAGCCATAGATAATCAAGGATCTAAAAGGAAACCCAGGCGAGAGTTCACACCCATTGGAATGCCCTACGATGCTGCTTTCGATCGTCTCTATGATCGAGGATTAATCAAACCTATTGGCCCTACCGAGGATTCCAACACCAGAAAATCGATCTTCGAGATGGAATCAAAATTCCTATTGCAAGTACCATCGAGGAAACGGTCATACCACTGATGAATGCTACAGGTTTCAAAATCTCATTCAAGACCTCATAGAAGCAAACAAGGTCCCATTGCCTCTAGCTAGCGAGAAGACTGGGTGATGATGAAGCGAATGACACAAGATAAGAGGCGAGCTGCAACGACAAGATTTCATGGCCTCTTTTTTCTATTTCTTTTTCATCTTTTCTTTCCCCAATAAGTCTTGCATAGGCACCTTTTCCTTTCCTTAGATTAACTTTGTAGATTCTTTATTTTCTTCTAATAAAATGAGCATCTATTTCCTTGCACATGATCATCACATTGCATTGCATCAAAAAAAAATAAATAAAAAAGAAAATAAAAATAAAAAAGAAAAAAATTCCATGTCGAGCTAAACACAAGGTATACCAATGATTTGAGGCACCCCTTGTAGCCACATCATATCTCCTTTCACCTTTCAAATATACAATCCTTTCTTCATAAGCCACTTTGAGCCTCGTCTAACGATAGACCCTTCTTTTTTTCAACCTACACCTACCTAACCTTGGGATGGGATGGTGTGTAACATATGCAATTCTAAAAAGCTTGAGTGATTTCAAAAGATCAAAATAAATAGCAAATATAAGCAAGCAAAAATAAATAAAAGTGTACAAAAGGGCAAGTGTTCCAATGTCTTTGATATGAAAATATCTTTGATAAGAACACGTCTCAGATTACGTCTCTTATCGAGTGCTCGGTACCGTGCCTGAGAAACATGAATGCCAAGTGAGTGATAGACCGCATGATCGGGATTGCCCACACTTATAAAAATAAAATAGATGCTAAAACAAAAGAAAGGGCTAAAAAAGAATAGAAATTCAAGCATAAAAATATAAAGATTCAAAAGCGAGGTTGCACACCTTGGGGGCTAATCGAGGGTCTTGAGCCTTTTATCCTCTTCTTATATAACCTTTAGCCTAACCACGTCACAACCCTTAAAAAGACCTTTTTGAGGTATACACACACTTGTGCGAGGTTCGGCTAGAGCTACGTTCGGCCTGATTCCTAACGGATACGTAGGCAACCTCACATCGAGGTGCGGCCGTAATAAAAATGCATTCATATTCACATTCACACACTTACACCATGATCATATCAAGGGATCTCCAATGCTCATCCCTATTCACTTAGAGCTAGACTTGGGGGCTTGATCCCTACATCATTATGTTGGGGTTTGGTGAGTCCGACTCACCGCGGAAAACAAACCCAAAAACAAGACCGCACTCGCAATAAATAAAACCATAAACATAATTAAATTAATCACAAGATTAAGATAAGCTAATTACCCTTGACGCGTGCTTCGCTCCAAATGAGCTCTTACTTGAAAGCTTCAAGTCCCGCTCGCACGGAGACCTCCAACGAAGTCCACCCGCACCAACAAAACCGACTAGGTCCAATGTCTTGGAGTTAGCAAGACCCGACCAACAAAACCCGAGTAATAATATTGAGTTCAAAGGTTTTCACTAAATGTGATGCCTTTTCCAACTCTTACTCAAGCATCTTTCCCAATGCCCATACTTGGGTATTTATAGGAAATGATGGGAGTATCATTTGCTCTCCCATCAATGTGGGATACTTTGATTTTTCCATTTTATTTTAAAGCTAAAATAAAATTAATAATCAAGCTAGTAATAAATCAACAAGTGGCAAGCTCATGTGAGTGGTTAGGTGAGGACCATTTGGAGAAGGGGGGGGACCAAACTTGCTCCCCACTCCCTCTCCCATAGCCGGCCAACACACTCAACACACACACATGGACCACAAGCCACATGGCACCCACCCTTGGGCACCAAGGCAGCCAAGGTGGGCTGCCATGTGGTGCTTGTCCTCGGCAGCCACGTACAGCAGGCCCAGCAAGCATGCGGGCTGCTGCTGCTGGCCTTGTGCCTCGGCCAGCACTGCTAGGCAGCAAGCAATGGCCTAGCCATGCTGCTGCTAGCTGTTGCGGGCTGGCGCGCCTAGCGTGCTAGCTCCAGCAGCTTGTTGCGGCATGGCTTGCTAGCCATTGCGCGCACAAGCCTAGCATGCTAGCACGCACTAGGCAGCGCCTAGCCTTGCGATGCTAGCATGGGTGCGCTAGCACGCACCAGCCAGCCTAGGCTCGGCTTGGTGCGCATGCTAGCCACCATGCTAGGCCATACGCCCTTAGCACTCGGTTTGCTAGGGCATTCCGATGCTAGGGGTATTTTTGGTCTTTTGTTGATTTATTACTATTTCTCGTCTCGTCTTTCACTATTTTTCGACTCGACTTCCGACGCTCGGTTTCGACGCTCTAAGCTCGAATTTCCGACGTCTAAATAAATATTACTCGGTTGACTCATTAATTCCTTCCGAATTAATTCGTCGATTCGGTTTGTTGAATGCTTGGGTGTGACCCGAAGGGTTCAGTCAAGATTAAGCTGTAACATTAATTATCCATTAATATTACTGATCGGAAGCGGCCTCCACCCAGGCATTCCGATCACTTGACCTTACTGAATATATTAGCTTTCTAATAATTCTGAACCCGCTAACGGAATAGTACACTTGTTCGAAGGACACCATTCCTTTCAATCTCCCACTTGTCCTTCCGGACAAGTGCTCATTTTGTGTACAGCCCTTTCCTATGTCGCTTAATGTCTCTTCATGAACTATAAGGTAAGATTTATCTTGTCATCCTTATTACGTCCAGAAGTGTTTCCCGATTCCGAGTCCGACTGTCAATAAACAGATGATTTCTAAAATCCATCCGAGCACGGCCATGCATTTTACAGTCTCGCTCTACGAGAGGCCTTGTATACAACAAAGACATCTTCCCTATTTTACTAGGGGGACATTCCCAGTCTTGTAATGTAGCTCCTCTTACTGAGAGGACCTAGCCGCCCGAGTGTTGCCGTTATAATCCCCTATTACGGCAGACGTTTGACAACATCAAAGCGAACTAGTACTCAAACAAGAGAACTCACAATACTCATGGTCGAGGAAATAGGTTCCGATAGCCATAATGAGAAGTATACTTATGACAAATTTTTAATTTCTTAAAGTATTCTCATAGGTCGATCCAGTATGGTTCTAAACCAATACCTGTGCAAATGATTTATGACAATCATGTCCTCGTAGCACATGAAACGGTGCTATAAATCAGACTACACACTAATCTCAAACGGTCATTAATCGTCCATCGTTTAAATGACCTTGATTAGGGATAATTTTCGATTATAATATTCAATGTTCACTTAATAGGTGTTTCCTTACCAAGACTGGTCTTGATACCCTATTTTGAATATTCTCAGAATCGAATGGACTCATTATTTAATCCTAAACCACAATTAAATAGCATAACGGAGTAATAAAATGTTGCATGAAATTTTATATTACTCCAAAACATGAATGGTTTTCCTTAGTGTCTTACATTAACTTTTCTCAAAATTAACTAAAACACTAAACAAGGAAATCAAAGCCAGTCTCCTACATGCTTGATTCCCATTGCCTCAACGTGCTTGTTGTGCTTCACTTGAGGCAAAGGTTTAGTAAGTGGATCGGCTACATTGTCATCCGTTCCAACTTTGCAAATTCTGATTTCACCCTCTGATTTCCATTCTCGAATCATGTGAAATCGCCGCTTGACATGTTTGACCTTCTGATGTTCTCTAGGCTCTCTGGCCTGAGCAATAGCTCCATTGTTGTCACAACAGAGGGCTATTGGACCCTTTATAGAGGGTACAACATCAAGTTCGCCAACGAACTTACGAATCCAAACAGCCTCCTTAGCTGCTTCAGCAGCTGCCAAGTATTCGGCTTCAGTTGTAGAATCTGCAGTTGTACTCTGCTTTGCGCTCTTCCAACTAAACGCCCCTCCATTTAGACAGAACACATATCCAGATTGCGATTTGAAATCGTCTCTGTCTGTCTGGAAGCTTGCGTCGGTATAACCTTCCACAACCAAATCCTTTGTACCACCATACACCAGGAATTTATCCTTGTTCCTTTTCAGGTACTTTAGGATATTTTTGGCCGCAGTCCAATGCGCCTCTCCTGGGTCTGATTGGTAACGGCTCGTAGCACTCAAGGCATACGACACATCTGGCCTAGTACATATCATGGCATACATGATAGATCCAATAAGCGAAGCATATGGAATCTGATTCATTCTTACCCGCTCATCAGGTGTCTGTGGACACTGCTTCTTGCTTAGGGTTATGCCATGTGACATTGGCAGGTGACCTCTTTTGGCCTCCTCCATGCCAAATCGAGCAAGTACCTTATCAATATAAGTACTCTGACTCAATCCAATCATCCTTTTCGATCTATCCCTATAGATCTTGATGCCTAGTATGTACTGAGCCTCTCCCAAGTCTTTCATTGAGAAGCACTTTCCAAGCCAGGCCTTTACAGACTCTAACAACGGAATGCTGTTTCCAATGAGCAATATGTCATCGACATATAAGACTAGGAAGGTGATGTCACTCCCACTGACCTTCTTGTAAACACAAGATTCATCTGGATTCTTGATAAAACCAAACTTACTGATGGTTTCATCGAAACGCAGATTCCAACTTCTGCTTGCTTGCTTTAATCCATAAATGGACTTCTTAAGCTTACAAACTTTCCTAGCATTGTTTTGGTCGACAAAACCTTCAGGCTGTGTCATATACACAGTTTCTTCCAAATAACCATTAAGGAAGGCGGTTTTGACGTCCATCTGCCATATTTCATAGTCGTAATATGCAGCAATCGCTAGGAGGATCCGAACGGATTTAAGCATTGCAACTGGTGAAAAGGTTTCATCGTAATCAATACCATGAACTTGTCTGTAACCTTTTGCCACCAATCTAGCTTTGTAAATGAATACATTTCCATCTTTGTCGGTTTTCATCTTGAAAATCCACTTACATCCGATCGGTGTATAACCTTCGGGTAAGTCAACCAAGTCCCAGACTTGATTATCAAACATGGAATCCATTTCAGATCTCATGGCCTCTAGCCATTTAGCAGAGTCGGTGCTTGCCATCGCTTGCTTGTAGGTTGCCGGTTCATCTCCATCCATAATCAGGATGTCCTGATTCTCGGTTAATACTAAACCAAGATATCTATCAGGTTGAGATCTCGGCCTCAGAGACCTACGTAGGGTAATGGATTGAGCATTTGCATTGTCGGTTCGACTTTGCACATTTTGATCATTTTGACCTGCGTCAACAGATGCTGTTTGAGCACTTTGACTGTCATTATGATTTTGTTGCTCATCCTCACGAACTTCGTCGAGTTCGATTTTCCTCCCACTTGTCATTTTGGAAAGATGTTCCTTCTCCAAAAAGACACCATCGCGAGCAACAAACACTTTGTTCTCCGATTTGTTGTAGAAGTAATACCCTTTGGTTTCTTTTGGGTAGCCCACAAAGTAAACCTTGTCAGATTTGGGATGAAGTTTGTCAGAGATCAATTTCTTGACATATGCTTCGCATCCCCATATCTTTAGAAAAGATAACCTAGGAGGTTTCTTCGTCCATAATTCATATGGAGTCTTTTCTACAGCTTTTGATGGAGCACGGTTCAGTGTTAGTGCCGCAGTTAGAAGTGCGTGTCCCCAGAAAGAGATAGGAAGATCACTAAGACCCATTGTTGATCGTACCATGTCTAACAAGGTCCGATTTCTCCTTTCGGATACTCCGTTCCATTGTGGAGTTCCTGGAGGTGTCAATTCTGAAAGTATACCCTTTTCTTTCAGATGGTCATCGAATTCTTGGCTCAAGTATTCACCACCTCGATCCGATCGAAGGGCTTTGATTTTCTTGCCAAGCTGATTTTCAACTTCACTCTGAAATTCTTTGAACTTTTCAAATGATTCAGATTTGTGCGACGTGAGGTAGACATAGCCATATCTACTATAGTCGTCTGTGAAAGTGATGAAATATCGATGTCCATTTCTTGTGGTTGCATGAGCTCATTGGTCCACATACATCGGTATGTATAAGACCCAATAAGTCACTTGCCCTTTCTCCCAACTTGGAGAATGGCTGTTTAATCATCTTGCCTAATAGACATCCTTCGCAATTCTCAAACGATTCTAAACCGAAAGAGTCAAGAACACCTTCTTGTAGAAGTTTCTTGATGCGTTTGATGTTAATGTGGCCAAGACGACAATGCCACAAGTAAGTCTGATTTGACTCCATGGTCTTAGCTCTTTTGGTATCATTATAAACATTATAAACTTGTTTGTCTAAAGAAAGCACATAAAGACCATTTTCAGAATGTGCAATACCATATAAAACATTATCGAGATAAAATGAACATTCTTTGTTCTTTACTCGAAATTCAAAACCTTTGGCGTCCAACGCCGAAATTGAAATAATGTTTTTGGTAATGTTAGGAACATAATAAACATTATCGAGTTCCAAAACTAGCCCAGTGGGCAAAGACAAACTGAGAGTTCCTACGGATACGGCACCAATTCTGGCTCCATTGCCGACCCGGAGTTCAATCTCTCCCTTCTCTAGCTTTCTAGCGTTCCTTAGTCCCTGAGAATTGGAACAAAGGTGTGAGCCACATCCGGTATCTAATACCCATGATGTTAAGCTAGTGAAGTTAAAGTCTATAACGAATATACCTGATTCAGAAGCAACGGTTCCGTTCTTCTTATCTTCCTTGAACTTGAGGCAATCTCTCTTCCAATGTCCCTTCTTCTTACAGTAGAAACATTCGGAATCAGATTTAGAAGACGCTACCCTCTTATCCTTGGTAGCTTTAGACTTAGGCGGAAAAGTTTTCTTCTTACCTTTCCCCTTAAAGCCTTTCTTCTTCTTGCCCGAAAATTTGAACGGCTTGCCCTTTTTAATCATGAGCATGTCATGCTTTCCCTCATCCTTGAGCGTTTGCTCAGCTTGCTTCAACATACCATGAAGCTCGGTGAGGGTTTTCTCCATGCTGTGCATATTATAGTTCATCTTGAACTGATCATAGCCTTTGTGCAGCGAGTGGAGAATGATGTCAATTGCCATCTCAGTTGAATACCCCGCATCAAGCCTTCCCATGTTTTCAAACAATCCAATCATTTTGAGTACATGTGGGCTGACTGGCTCTCCTTTCTTGAGCTTGCTCTCAAGGATCTGCCTGTGGGTTTCAAACCTTTCAGTTCGGGCCTGCTCTTGGAACATATTCTGCAATTCAGAAATGATCTCAAAAGCCGTCTCCTTTTCAAAGAAAGTCATTTGAAGTTCAGGAGACATTGTGGCCAACATGATACATTTGACATCTCGATTGGCACTTTGCCATCGATTTAGGGCAGCTTGAGTCACCTCCTCATTGGGAGTCTCGGGCATTTCCTCATCAAGGACATATTCCTTTTGCTCTTGCATGAGAACAATTCGCAAATTTCTTTGCCAATCAAGAAAATTTGGCCCACTCAGTTTCTCCTTGTCGAGAATTGAGCGTAACGAGAATTGGTTGTTTGAGTTATTTGAAGACATGATTCTACAATTGAAAGAATTTAAAATGAAAAACCATTCATTATACTTAAATAAGATTGAAATCATGCGTTTTAATCAAACTTATTTAAACGTCTTATTCACACATTAAAGATTGTCCCCAATTTTGGTGAGAATAAGTCGATTCCAAGATCCAAAGAAACAAAGAGTGGTTAAGCATGCTTTGGCTTGTCTTAACACTCAATCTCCTAAGGTAAGCAACGCTTTGCTAATGGCTCCAAGCCACTCTTGGTTGAATAAATCGTCGCATCCCATGCTCTCTAAACAATTTATTCACTTTGCCACGACATGTTAGGACTCCATCACTCATATCGTTGAGTATAACCAAAACCACTTGCATACCTAGTATGCCTTACGTTCCTTGGAGAAGTAGTGATGCCTCGCTTTGGCGTAGCCCACCACTACCCTCGTTCGGTTGGTAAGTGTGTTTTGGAATGGCAAGTTTTACTCAATTTTAAGGGACCTAGGGTTTCTATGTTGGTTGATTTAAGTGAACTTAATTAATCATCTCAACATTCGAAATCCTAACCATGCATCTAACATATAATTCATATATATATAAACATAAATATATATATCGAAAACATAAATAGAGATGCATTTGGCAACTAGCATGACCCCTTGAGATCTTCAAGTCTTCAAAAGGTCTTCTTTTGCAACTTCATGGCTTCGTCTTCTAAGAACTCCGTCTTCAAGACTTGACCAAATAATATAATTGCTAGTTACTACGATTAGGACTAATCTAAATATTAAGGTACAAAAATACTCAACGGTTCGCAGACCGTATTTAGATTTACAAAAATACATCACGGATCACAGTCCGTATTTTCTATCCTAATCGGGCCCCACTAGTTGCCATTTTATAAAACCTGTGAGAGAATTTTACATTCCATTCATCCATTCACTATCTGTGAATGGCCCATGCATTTTACAACGATCAAACAAGTAACAATGCATAAAACCGCGCGGGAACTAGTAATTAATCTAGGTGGTTAATTCAATTAACACGCCTAATTAAACTAGTCAAAGTTGTTTTAACCGGTTATGGTAATAACTAAGAGACGCTCCCACTAAATTCCGCATCCAATCTTAACTAATCCAATTAATTAAGTCGGTGAACCCAAATATTTGTCAAAATTAATTTTGCAAATGTCGCTCAAAAAACCCGAGGCCTAGCCTCCAAAATTTTAATTAAATAAACAAAATAATTAAAATAATTAAAACGACAAGTTAAGCAAAATTACGTATTCCATAATGTCTAAGTGCCTAGCACTAAGACTTGGAACCCAAAATTGCCCTTATTTACATATTAAGCAATGCTAAAATTAACTTTAAAATAGCATCGCCTTAATGACCCGGGGTTATTGTGCCAATTATGGGATCGTACGTACCGTACAACAAGCACGTAACATACCCATTCGCACACCCGCAACACCAAGCATGCCCATGGGCTGCTTGTGCTCGCACACGCCACGCCCAGCCAAGCCAAGCGTAGCAGCACGCACAGCGCGCACAGCACTATGCTGCTGCTGCGCCATGCTGCTGCTTTGTTGCTGGCTGGTGCGGTAAGTGGCTGGCAGCGAGCAGCAGCCCACGCCCTTCCTCGCACACACAGTCGCACAGCACCACGCACCTAAGCACGAAGCACCCAGCAGCCTCGGCAGCCACATATGGGTTGCGTGAGCAGCCCAGCTGGCCGAGAGCTAGCTCGGGGCTCTTAGGCCTCGTGTTGCGTGCTAATGCTTCGAAAATTATCGAATTTTATGTGTGACATTATAAATTAATTCTAAATTAATTTTAGAATCAATTTTTTGAGGAAAAATGAAAAATAACAAGTCCAACTTAAATAATTCATCCAAAGCAATTAACCAAATTTATTACCAAGAATCATTCTTTAATAAAATTGGTCTAACTTGGTGTAACAAAAATAAATAGGGCATTTCTCACTATTAATTTAATCACTTTAAATTAATCTTGAGATTTTGACAAAATAAAAGGGAGTTGGAAAAATGAACATAAGTTCAATAAAGACTCCAACTTTAATACTTGTGACTTCATGAAAAATTATATCTTCCAATATGAAGATAAACCAATTTCTATCACAAGTTTTAAACTTTATGATTCCAATCAACTAAAAAATGATTAAATCAACAAAGTTTAACCAAAATTCATGGAATTTAGTAACTCAAAGTTTCAATCACTTATCATAAATAAAGATTGAATCTTTAATACTTGGAAGCATCAAAGAACAACTATTTCACACTCAATGCAATTAATTTGCAATTATGTGAAAAATAAAACCAAACTTTCAAGCACCAATTACTACCAAGTAATCATGCTTAAAGTGGTCTAAAATTGCATATAAAATAAGGAAAGAACCATTTACATAACCACCATAAATATGCAACCAAATTTCAAGGTTAGAAAGACTTAAAATTTTTCGTCAAAACGAAAAATCCCTCGAAAAATGCATTTCTGGTCGTTTTTTGGCTAAAAACCGAGCCCTAGGAGGGTAAAACCATTTCCAGAACACGTTTTCCACCCAAAATTCACTATTTTTGGGTCGAAATCTGAGTTCGGGGCTGAAGATAGCTCAAATACGAGGTAAAATTTGAAAAACGAGTTACTAATCTAATTAGCAACTTAAAACCAGAAAAATAAGCCATAAAGACACCTTGAAAATATTATGATTTTAAAAATAAACGAGCGAGGCTCCGATACCGCTGTTGGGGTTTGGTGAGTCCGACTCACCGCGGAAAACAAACCCAAAAACAAGACCGCACTCGCAATAAATAAAACCATAAACATAATTAAATTAATCACAAGATTAAGATAAGCTAATTACCCTTGACGCGTGCTTCGCTCCAAATGAGCTCTTACTTGAAAGCTTCAAGTCCCGCTCGCACGGAGACCTCCAACGAAGTCCACCCGCACCAACAAAACCGACTAGGTCCAATGTCTTGGAGTTAGCAAGACCCGACCAACAAAACCCGAGTAATAATATTGAGTTCAAAGGTTTTCACTAAATGTGATGCCTTTTCCAACTCTTACTCAAGCATCTTTCCCAATGCCCATACTTGGGTATTTATAGGAAATGATGGGAGTATCATTTGCTCTCCCATCAATGTGGGATACTTTGATTTTTCCATTTTATTTTAAAGCTAAAATAAAATTAATAATCAAGCTAGTAATAAATCAACAAGTGGCAAGCTCATGTGAGTGGTTAGGTGAGGACCATTTGGAGAAGGGGGGGGACCAAACTTGCTCCCCACTCCCTCTCCCATAGCCGGCCAACACACTCAACACACACACATGGACCACAAGCCACATGGCACCCACCCTTGGGCACCAAGGCAGCCAAGGTGGGCTGCCATGTGGTGCTTGTCCTCGGCAGCCACGTACAGCAGGCCCAGCAAGCATGCGGGCTGCTGCTGCTGGCCTTGTGCCTCGGCCAGCACTGCTAGGCAGCAAGCAATGGCCTAGCCATGCTGCTGCTAGCTGTTGCGGGCTGGCGCGCCTAGCGTGCTAGCTCCAGCAGCTTGTTGCGGCATGGCTTGCTAGCCATTGCGCGCACAAGCCTAGCATGCTAGCACGCACTAGGCAGCGCCTAGCCTTGCGATGCTAGCATGGGTGCGCTAGCACGCACCAGCCAGCCTAGGCTCGGCTTGGTGCGCATGCTAGCCACCATGCTAGGCCATACGCCCTTAGCACTCGGTTTGCTAGGGCATTCCGATGCTAGGGGTATTTTTGGTCTTTTGTTGATTTATTACTATTTCTCGTCTCGTCTTTCACTATTTTTCGACTCGACTTCCGACGCTCGGTTTCGACGCTCTAAGCTCGAATTTCCGACGTCTAAATAAATATTACTCGGTTGACTCATTAATTCCTTCCGAATTAATTCGTCGATTCGGTTTGTTGAATGCTTGGGTGTGACCCGAAGGGTTCAGTCAAGATTAAGCTGTAACATTAATTATCCATTAATATTACTGATCGGAAGCGGCCTCCACCCAGGCATTCCGATCACTTGACCTTACTGAATATATTAGCTTTCTAATAATTCTGAACCCGCTAACGGAATAGTACACTTGTTCGAAGGACACCATTCCTTTCACATTAGCTTACCTAGCCTAAGATTCACCATTACTTGACTCTTTTAACAAATAATATCTTTCCACACACTTAGCTCTTGCGGCTTAGCTTTAGTGTCACTATCACACACATCACAGACACATGACCAAATACTTCCCTTAGGAACCCTTTGTCATGAAATATTAACGTTGAAGCATGCCTTGTCATATCAACAGCAGTCATTAATCATAATCATCATAGCATCGAAGTATGAAGTGCTTAGCCTCTGTGCCTAAGTTACCTAAATACTTTCATCATTGCGTTAACCATTGAGATAGCCTAGGATGGATTAATCCTTGCACCTTGAGAGATTGTATCAAATGACATTTGACTGAGCTCATTCAACATGTATCTTCAAAACTTTTGATTCCTTTTTCGCGTCTTTCTTTTTCGGGAGAAAGTCGGTACCCTCCACAAAAATGACGGAAATTTTTTTCTTTTTAGCATTTTTGAGTCACATTGAGTCAACACTATGCACACACGGGTCACGAGTCACACGTGTCATTTTGCTTTGAGTCGAGTCAACCTCGAGTCAGTCAATCATATCGAGTCAAGTTTATGCCTTGAGTCGTGTTAAGTCAATGAGTCAAGCAATGCTAAACCTTAGGTCAACCCTAAGATGATTAAAAAGATTGGCAAAGTTCTATAGTCTAAAATAAATACAGGTGTAGCAGAATAGGGAAGACCCTACTCCAATTCTTGGCGCCAGAGATATCTCAGCAACGATAGAGCTCAAAGCCTCTCAGAAAGGTGATTTCGACCTCATGCAGCAATTTTGGGTTCCTTGGTACGCCAGTTAGCCCCTATAAGCAATTTGACATGATTAGTAGTCGGCTTGATTACAATCGTAGTAAGTGATTGACCTGACAAAAAATCGTCTCACTTAGCTTAAGCGCCTAAAACACTGGCTCATTACAATCGGTTCAAATGCAAGCACTTAAACGACAATATTTCCAAATATGGATTGTCGTGCATTCTTATTAAACGACAAAGTTTTCCAAAAATTGGATTGTCATCCCCAACTGACAATATTTCCAAAAATGGATTGTCGTGCATCTTCTTCAACGACAATTTTTCCAAGATTGGATTGTCATCTCTGGCAAAGTTTCCAAGCGTGGATTGTCGTGCTCCTTCTTTGTTTGGCAATTTTTTCCAAGTTCAGATTGTCATCGCTGGCAAGTTTTCCGAAATTGGATTGTTATAAACCCAGTTCCCTATAGCAAAATTTCCCAAAGGATTGTTGTAGGTTTCTATTCATCATAAATATCGGCAAAAGTTCCTCAACGTGGATTGTCATTCATTTCAGTAAGTGGCAAATTTTTCCGAAGTGGATTGTCGGTCGACTCTTTTTTGCAAATGTTCCAAGAAGCGGATTGTCAATAGTGGCAATATTTTCCCAAAAGGATTGTCGCATAGCATTGGCAAATTTCCAAGGTGGATTGCTTTCAAGAGTTATATTCCAAGATGTGGATTGTCGATCGTAGCAAAGTTCTTATGAAAGATTGTTACGAAGCATTGGCAACTTTTCCAAAAATTGGATTTTGGCAAATTTTCCAAGGTACGGATTGTCGCTTCATCGTGACAACATTTCCAAGGATGAATTGTTACGTGGCATTGACAACTTTCCCTAAATCGGATTGTCATACATCATACAAGAGTTGTGTTGGCAACTATTCCCAAAGAAAAGAGGATTGTCATCACAGCAAAAGCACCGACATACTGGTTCACAAGCAGCAAAGTGCCGACGTACTGGCATAGCAAATATTAAAAAGCAGTGATCTTTTCGAAGACTATCACAGCGGGAAAAAGAAGCTCTTTGTTCAGAACGTCAAAGCAGCAAGGTGGCATTCCCTAGCTTACGGAGAGTTGTCACAAACAACTGAGGATTGTTTCAAGAGAAGCAATCTTCGATGGTATTCCCTAGGATGTGGAATATTATCAATGCAGATGAGGATTGTTTCAAGAGAAATAATCTTCGATAATGTTCCCTAGGATGTGGAATATTATCATTGCGGAGAGGATAGTTTCAGGCGAAGCAATCTTCTAATTTGGAAGCAGTTACAGGCGTAGCGGTTTTCAAGCGGGATGGCATTCTCTAGCTGGTAGGAGGTCATCAAAACAATCGGATACTTTCAGAGACGTGTGCTCGACGGTGCAAGATACGCGTTTGTTAACTCTTTTATCTGTTTAACTAACGCTAGTTTTGCAGACATCGGCGTTACAAGAGTGATTTAGGATCGCAGAACGTTCTGAATCATTCTCCGTCCCTATCGATACTTTGACTTTTGTTTTCGAAACTTGCGTTTCTCCAAACTCAGTCAAAGTGGGGGTTTTTGTAGACACCCATTTGTGTCTCCCCAAAACCAAACCCAGTGATGAGTACCTTTCGCGTCGAATCATAATCGAATGAAGTGAAAGTGTGGAAAGTCTAGCGTTGCGGATAGTTTTAATTTCTTTTCTTTTCTCTCTGTTTTTGAAAACTTATTTTAAGAAAACAGCCAATCCAGTTTGGTTAGTCCATGATATGGGTCCAATAGTAGTGTAGTTGGATGGGGCTTGCAAAGACCTTTCCGATATATTATAAGCCCACTTCCGATGAATATTGAGGAAGTTATGGCCAATTTACCAAATTAGGCCCGGTTTGAGCCTAATATGCGGCCCAATGATCTAGAGGAGGGCCTATTATTAATTATCACTCCTAAAGCTATTAGGATTGATTATAGTCTTCTAGAATACTCTAGAAGGTTCTTTTAAATCCTAAAGGAGTTAGGATTGATAATTATGTTTTAAAGAGTTTGAAATTGAATAAAACTACTCCTTTTAAGAATCCTTGTTTTGTACGAAGTGGAATATATTCAGATTTTATTTTCGTGCCTCATAATATTTATCCAAATTTTATATGGTTGGATAGATCTTTAAATTATCTTTCCAATGATATATTATAATGTTAAATCCTAGTTATAACGAAAAAGATAAATGAGACATGAAACTTTATCCAAAACTGACACCCTTCCACTATTTTCGCCATATCTTTTTATCTACAAAATATTTTAGTCTGATTCTAATTGGGTTGGAAAGTAGACTTTTAGAGCTTTCCAACGACATATTATATGTCTGATTTAGACTTTTGGATCAAAAGATATGATAAAAACAAAAACGCGTTAAAAACGGGCTTGACGCCTGACTCCAGGCATTGGCGCCTGGAACCAGGCCTGGCGCCTAGCGCCAATATCCAATGCCTGGCGCCAACCTCGTTTT
The DNA here is from genome assembly GCF_948465745.1 of Chenopodium album. Classification (NCBI taxonomy): domain Eukaryota; kingdom Viridiplantae; phylum Streptophyta; class Magnoliopsida; order Caryophyllales; family Amaranthaceae; genus Chenopodium; species Chenopodium album. The sequence goes on along the minus strand of NC_137834.1, from coordinate 38,617,703 downwards.
GCGTGCGCCAAACCCTGTTTTGTTAATTTTATCTTTTTGGCTGATTTTCTCTATAAATAACGTATTAAAACTCCGTTTTCGATAACGAGATTTCATCTATTCTTATTTCAATTCACCAACTCTCATCAAGATTTTCTTGATTAGTCTCTCTCTCTTTACTAAACTAGCCTTTTCTCAAATAAATAATTCCGCATTCGCAAGGTCTAGAAACACCTAGCCATATTCGAAGTTGCCTTCGCCCTAGACGTGAAAGGTTTTAATTTCTGAGGGTTTGGTCCCAAATCTCTCTTTCAATTATTTAATTTAATTGTTTGATTATTATTTTCCTGAAGTTACTAACGTGTGTATTTTGTTATTAGAAAGAGGTACGAAGCATCAAAGTAAGTACTTCAATTGATTTATTGATATTATGATGTAGAATTCATGTTTACATTGTTATTATAATATTCCTAGTAACATGTCTAGGGTATTTTTAATATTAAATATGATTCCTACGATGCTTCCTATGTTCTTCCTAATATTTATGATTGTTAGAATCATGTTAGGGCTAAAGGTTTGATTTTTATTGCTTAGTGACATGCTAGGGTTTGTTATTAATCTTGTTAGTATCATGCCTAGGATCTTGCAATTATTATGCTTTAATATTAACATGAACATGATTATGATTATAATCGTTATAATTTATGATTATGAATATTATTATTATTATTATTATTATTATTATTATTATTATTATTATTATTATTATTATTATTATTATTATTATTATTATTATTATTATTATTATTATTATTATTATTATTATTATTATTATTATTATTATTATTATTATTATTATTATTATTATTATTATTATTATTATTATTATTATTATTTTGATGATAATTATTTTATTTATGATGATATTATTATTATTATAATTATTATTCATGATATTGATTATTTATTGTGTTGCTTGATTATTTATATTTATTGCTTGATCACGCTTTTTATGCATGCTTAAAGGGAATTTGGTACTTGTAATCACGCTTAATAAGATCATTAATAATCTTGTTTAGGGTTAATGTGATTATAATTCAAGTGATCGCCAATAATAGTTTATTTGTGCATTAAATTCAACCAACATAGATAAACAGGTTTAGGGTTAATCCTATTGATTGCATGTTAGTCAGAAAGCGCACATGAATACGATCAGAATAAAGTAGAGGCCTATTATTAGGGCAGGTTCAATCTCTTTTAGGTTGGATTTGTACCTTCATCCCCGAACCCTTATTTGGTTCTAGACCTTATGGAGTTGACGATCTCTTGGATCGTTAAGGGGTGTAACCTTCACCTCGTGAACGGTTTAAAAGTTCCTTAAAAACTTGTTGGCGACTCTTTTGCTCTATTTTCTTCCCTTTTGGACGCCACCGTACTTTAGTGTATGATCACAGTGGGGTTCAAGCTAGTGGGATTAAGGCTTGAAATTATTCCCTACAGCTTGCTTCAGAATATTCCTTCCAGGGATCTTCGTCCTCCCTTTGAGTACCCTATTTCTCAAGAAGTAGATAGATTCGATGCTTAATGGAGCGCTAGACCCTTATGGGAAGTGATTACCCAAAAGGTTCCTCCTTCTTTACCCAATGATGTAAAGAAGTGGTTGCTGAAGAAATCTTCGATTGATTAGGGTAGAACCGACGTGAAGAATCGTCTAGGTGACAGGGTGACTCCTGCCAAGGAACGCTTAGGTGCAAGAATTGAATTCAAAACACCTGCAATGCCTAGGAAGAAAGTTACTACCAAAGACAAAGGGAAAAGGAAAGCTAACACCACGGATAAAAAAGCTTGGGTGGAAAAGAAGCATGGAGTGTTAGATGAAGGGGAGACCATCTACTCCAAAATTGAATGTAGGTCCTCTAAAGGATGCCTACTAGCTAAAGTTATGGATGAAGAGGAGGAAGCAGACAAGAATTGGAAAAGAGCTAGAAAGGAAAAGAAAGATTAAGAGCATTGCTTAGATTTAGATTTATTAGACTTAGATTATTATTTAAAGTTAATTTATTTCAGCTTTTATTTAAATCCCATCAATAATATAATTTTATTTTATTAATGAAATTTCAGCTTTCAATTAGATTATTCACTTCAAATTTTTATTAAAGCAATGAAAATCGAAAAAATTAATTTTCCAGAAATTCTTCGAGTACGGAAGTCGAAAATTTTCCGAAAAACACTAAAATTCGCCTAGAGCTTATTTCCAGATTGGCGCCAGTTATTGGCATTTGGCGCCTGCCATTGAAGTCTGGCGCCAGGCGCCAATCCCATCGTCTAGCGCTGATGACTTCTGGCTGGGGCTAGGTTCTGATCTGCGACACCAATAATTTGCCGATTTTCTGTTGAATTTTTAATTGATTCTGGAACGCGGAGATGTCGAAAAAATAAAGTGGCCGCACCCGTAAAGGGTTGCCTACGTATCCTTTCTAAAGGAATCAGGCCGAACGTAGCTCTCTTGAGTATCCTACTCAAGTAATTATGGGTAGTATTTCTTAAGTTGGTCAAGATTTGTCATGTTTGAGAATTCATTGTCATCCATGTCAGTTAGTTTTGCTGCACCTCCTGACAGGATTGTTTTGACAATGTAGGGTCCAGACCAATTAGGTCTAAATTTACCCCTTGGATCTAAAACATTTTTCCTTAGCGCTTTTAATACCAAGTTTCCTACTTTGATATTTCTTGTCTTGACCTTCTTATTAAAATGCCTAGCCATACGAGTTTGGTAACACTGAGTGTGATGTAGAGCTTCTAGTTGCTTATCATCGAGTAGAATCAATTCTTCATTTCTTGTCCTAGTCCATTCAACTTCATCGAGTTTACTCTCTAGCGCAATGCGTAGAGATGGTATTTCTAATTCGACAGGTTGTACGGCATCCATTCCATATACCAAGGAAAATGGCTTATTTCCTGTTGATGTACGGATTGACGTGCAATAACCCCACAATGCGAAGTGAAGTTTGTCAGGCCAATCCTTATAATTTTCCGTCATTTTCTCGATGATAGTCTTTAGATTTTTATTAGCTGCCTCGACTGCTCCGTTTTCTTGAGGTCTATAAGGGGAAGAGTGATGGTGTTGAATGTCGTATTTTTGTAGCAATTCTTCACATTCGGCTTGAAAGTGAGTTCCATTGTCACTTATCATTTCATGTGGGACCCATATCGACAAATTATATTTCTTTCGATAAAGAGCGCTACATGTTTTGCAGTGAGTTTAGCGTACGATTGCGCTTCGACCCACTTTGTAAAGTAATCGATTGCTACTAGGATAAATTCTTGGCCTCCTGTTCCTGGGGGAGTGATTTTGCCAATGATGTCAATTCCCATGTAGAGAATGGCCATGGTGATGTGTAGGTGTAGAGCAAAGATGGAGGGACATGTTGTAAATTGGCATAAATTTGGCACTTAGGGCATCTTTTTACGTATTGATGGCAATCCCTATTCATTGTAGTCCAATAATATCCTTCTCGCATTATTTTCTGGACTAACATTTTGCCGTTTACATGAGTGCCACAAATTCCTTCGTGAACTATTCTCATTACTCTTTGTGCATCCATCTTTCCTACACATAGGAGAGCTCGACCTTTAGGTACCCTTTTATGTAGCTCGTTGTCTATGAGTACATATTGAGAAGCCAAAAGTCTCAACGCTCGCTTTGCACTTTTGTCAGCATGAGGAGGGTATTCTCCATTGGTGACATAGTTGAGTATGTCCGTGTACCATGGTTCTTCTTCTTCTTCTTCTTCTTCTTCTTCTTCTTCGACTTGGACTAAGTCGTCGTCTTCTATAGCCTGGATGTATGCTGGTTTGTGCCTTTTTTCGATAGTTAGAGGCATTTGCTCGATTTCCATGGGAATCTTAACCATTGAGGATAATCTTGCCAAGGCATCAGCAAATTGGTTTTCCTCTCTAGGTAGATATGTGTATTCTACCTTCTCTAACTGATCGGTAAGAGTTTCCAGATAGGTTTGGTAAGGGGCTAAGCTTTCGCTCCTTACTTTCCACCTTTTAGATATCTGATTGATGATTAAAGAAGAGTCTCCGAATATCCTTAACTTCTTTACTCCCAATGCCAAAGCTGTTTCAAGGCCTACCACGCATGCTTCATATTCAGCAGCATTGTTGGTAACGTCGAAATCAAGCTTTATGGAGATTGGAACATGCTCCTCTTTAGGTGATACTAGAAGTACTCCAACGCCACATCCCTTTTGGTTTGAGGCTCCGTCGAAATACAAGGTCCAAGTATCATCTTCAGTGACCATTAGGTCTTCATCTGGAAATTCATTGTCTTGTATTGGCGTCGAGTCTTCTATTGGAAAGTCTGCTAGAAAGTCTGACACCACAGATCCTTTAATAACTTTTTGTGGCATAAACCTTACATCGAACTGGGCTAGATTGACTATCCATCTTGATATGCGTCCATTGAGTGTAGATTTCTCGAATAGATACTTGAGTGGATCTAATCGGGAGACTACGAAAATGGTATGCAGCAACATGTAATGTCTTAACTTAGTTGTGGCCCACACCAAGGCGAGGCACAATTTCTCGAGCGGTGTATAGCGTGTTTCGTATTCGAGCATCTTTTTACTTAGGTAATAGATTGCGTTCTCTTTGCCTTCTACGTCTTGTGCTAGCATGGCTCCCATTGTCTCTTTGGTAACCGTCAAATATAACCTAAGAGGTATTCTGGGAAGTGCTGGCGCTAATACGGGAGGATTTGCGAGATAGGCTTTGATCTTTTCAAAGGCTTTTTGATACTCATCATCCCATATTACTGGTACATTCTTCTTGAGCTTCTTGAAGATTGGTTCACATATCGTCGTTAGTTTTGATATGAACCTACTTATGTATTGCAACCGGCCAATAAATCCTCAAATCTGTTTCTCAGTCTTGGGTGGTGGCATTGACATGATTGCTTTAATCTTGGTTGGATCTATCTCTATTCCTCTAGAGCTTATGACGTATCCCAAAAGCTTGCCTGAGGTGACTCCAAAAGTACATTTTGATGGATTCAACCTCATGTTATACTTTCTTAGCCTTTCGAAAAATTTCCTTAAGGCTACTTGATGGCCTGGACGGTCTTTTGATTTTACAATCATGTCGTCGACATATACTTCGACTTCCTTGTGCATCATGTCATGGAGTAAGGCAGTTGCTGCACGTTGGTAAGTAGCACCCGCGTTTTTCAATTTGAATGGCATTACCGTGTAGCAGTAAGTGCCCCATGGTGTTATAAAGGTTGTTTTCTCCATGTCTTCTTCTGCCATGAGAATCTGGTTGTAACCTGCGTACCCATCCATGAACGAGATAAGTGCGTGATTTGCCGTGTTATCTACCAGAATATCGATGTGTGGCAAAGCGAAGTTGTCCTTTGGACTTGCCTTATTTAGATCTCCATAGTCGACACACATCCTTACCCTTCCGTCTTTCTTTGGAATTGGGACGACGTTGGCGACCCATTCGGGGTATTTGGATACCTTGATGAAACCTGCAGTTATTTGTTTTTGAACTTCTTCTTTTATTTTAAGTGTTACGTCGGGTTTCATTCGACGCAACTTTTGTTTTACAGGTTTCATTCCTGGAATTAGTGGTATAGTGTGTTGAGCTATTTCTCTATTAATGTCTGGCATATCTTTATATGACCAAGCAAATACATCGATAAATTCTTTAAGTAAGTTAATTAAATCGGTTCTTTCTTGCTTATTCAATGTTAATCCGATTTTAACTTCTCTTTTATGAGTTGAATCATTCGAGATGTCAACTGTTTTAGTTTCTTCAATTACCGGTGTTTTCTTTTCGAGTGTTTCCATTGCTTTAATAATTTCTTTGTCTTTTTCATCGTTAGCTAAGCAATGCTCGTCATCTTGGGTTAGGGAAGAACACAAGAAGTAAGGAGAATGAGAAATATTATTATACTCTGAGATCATTACATCAAAGAGTGATATGTCCTCATGGACTGGATCACTAACTATCCTAGGAGAATAAATAGGAGGGGGAGGTGTCACTAATAAAGACTTAGAAGACTCTAAAGGGAAAGACTCTGACTCAGACGACTCCTCAAACATCAGTCCCTGCCCTGTCGTGATTGATATCTTCCTTCCGCTTGGAGTAGTCACTTTGATAGTCTTGCGCCACCCTTGTAGTGAGCCTTCGGCTGGAGTAATTAGCTTAGAGGGGTCGAAGCTTTCACTTTGTAGGACCGTTTGAATGAGCGAGGAGTTATCTTCTTCATAAGTTGGCTCATTCTTTTCTCGCCCGAACAGTAATCCCATGACGTTAAAGTCAAAGCATGGGGGTGCTTTCTCCTTATGGATGGGAGTTGGGATTTCATTAGTGAAGTAGCAATCCAAGAAAATCTCAAATCCCGGTTGTCTTATGCCGTTTACAACAAATGGCTCGGGAAATTCATGGCATGGATAGTCCTCTCCTTCTTTTATGAACTGACCATTAAGCGTAAGAGGGTACTGATCCATTGGAATTGCTTTCTTTTGAATGCGAGCGTCCCTACGTGCTTTCAACTTTTCCTGGGCTCGCTTGAGATCTTTCCGAGTCGGTTCAAAACCAAGTCCGAAAGTATCTAACTTAGGGAGGCCAGGTGACTCCAGCGGTTCTGCCATTCCTTTCTTCTTTCCTAAAGTCATCCCAGGAAAGTGTCCTTGTATCTTCAGCATGGCGTTGACAATCATGTTGGAATGGGGGTCATGGAAAAGAGATGTCCTTTCATCCTCCTGGATTCAAGAGACTTCTTCGTTAAAGCCCCATAGGTCTTCATCATCCTCGTCGTGCTCCACATTAATAATTGGATTTTCTATGGATTTGATTCTCGTAGGCGAAGCATTGATGGTGATTGGAATTCCTCCAACTATAGCTTTCACTTGTTGGTGGAGAGATGAAGGGACGACCTTTAGATCATGAAGCCAAGGGCTTCCCAACAATAAGTTGAATGAAGCTTTGATGTCCACTACTTGGAAAGTAGTAGCATGTTCTATTGTTCCTGCCGTTACATTTAGGGTAATCTTGCCAAGAGCTTGACGACGAGTATTATCGTAGGCTCTTATTCCTTGTGTGGACGGAGTTAAGTCTTCATCCCTTATGCCGAGCATCCTCGCAGTTCTAAGTGGACAGACATTGATAGCCGATCCATTGTCAACAAGAGTCATAGGAACATTCATCCTTTTGCAGACTATTGTGAGGTTTAATGCCGTATAATGTTTGTCACCTTCTGGGGGTAAATCTTTGTCAGAAAAGGTGATAAAATTAATCGGACTAGGAAGGTCACTTGTGAGGAAGTTGGCTAGTGCCTCGGGAGTAGTGTCAGAATCTATCCCGATTTTATCCAAGACATTCATTACAGCCAACCTATGCTCTCGAGATGTTGCCAGAAGTTTCCACACATTCATCTCAACTTTTGTCTTCTTAAATTGTTTAACAATGTCGTTGTCTTCGATGATAGGTATGGGAACTTGGTGTACGGTTGGCATAAGTTGTGTTGAAACGGGAGGTTGCATTCTCCTAGATCTTGTGAGGACATCTATTGATGAATATTCCTCAGCCCAAATGTCATCTGTGGTGTATGACACAGAAGGTGAAGGTCCTACCATGTCCTTTAGATAGAAATCTTCTTCATCACTGTCCCAAACCCCATTAATGGTTGTATCCTCTTCTTGTTGAACTTGGACCAGTTTCTTTTCATCAATCATTTTCTGTACCAAATCCTTGAATTTGAAACAGTTTTATATAGTGTGACCCCCTGATTGATGATACTGACACTAATATCTATCTGTCCTTTTTAATGATTCGAATGGTCTCGGTTCGAGAGGTTTGATCTCGCCACTCTCGGAGAGCATTTCGAACATTTGCGCATACGGGATCCCAATCGGAGTGTAGATTCTATTGCTTTTCTTGGGTTTTTCAATGACTTGTAAGGGAAAGTGCTTTGCCTCATAAGTCGTTTTCACTGGTGTGAATTCTCTTTCAGGTTCTTCTTTTGGAAGTGGAAGCTCATCATATTTGTTATGGAGTTCGTTCATAACTTTAAGAGCTTCACGTAGTAATTGCGATGCCTCCTTCATAGACAGTGTGAGCAATTGTATATCTTCCTTATTTGCCGGTTCTGGAAGACTATCCTTGACATCAAAAAAGATCTCCTCTTCTTTTTCTATGGCACTGATTTCTTTGACAAGTCTAATGAGAGAGGAGGGGTCAACCTCGTTTTCCTTATCGAAGATAGCCAGGGTATGAGCTAGAGGTGCATTGTCGATGTTTGGCTTCTTACTGGCAGGGGGCAACGGCAGTTTGTTGTTGTCGATTAGGTCTTGGATAGCTTCCTTAAGCTTCCAACAGCTTTCAGTGGAATGGCCCCTAACTTGGTGATACTTGCAGTGTGCATTGGGGTTCCAATTAACCGACCTCTTCTCAACTGGTAGGTCCCCAAATGGTCCAATAGGAGTTATAAGACCTTTTGCATTTAATCGATTAAATGCGGTGTCATAACTCATGCCAATAGGAGTGAAGTTCCTCCTAAATGGTTTCTTCCGTCCTTGGTTGTTCATGGCAAGAACTTCTCCTAAATTAAAGGTGCTAAAATTATTTGAGTGGCCGGTTTTGGAAGAAGAAGGATTGTCGTTCTTCTTTCCTTTCCAGCCACTGTTGGAGTTATTGTTGGCAGCTTTTGACTTAGCCAAGTCATCTTCAATATTAATCCCAATGTCATAAACGGCCTTGAAGGTATTGAGATTATTTTGATATTTGAGATGCTTGGAATATTTTTCTTGGAGATTTTTGATAAACAGTCTCACAGACTCTTTTTCACTTGGTACCTCGATCATCTTGGCTGAGGTTTCTCTCCACTTGTTAAAGAAAGAGGTGAAGCCTTCATTCTCTTTCTGCTTGAGGATTTCAAGTTCTCTATGGTCAGTCTCGACTTGAATGTTGCACTTGTACCTATCTACGAAAGCGTTTGCTATAGACTCCCAGGTAGAGGTCTTTTCTTTCTCGAGAGAAAAGAACCATTGTTGGCAAACGGTCTCGAGGGATAGTGAGAACAGAGAAGGGAAAACCTTCTTATCGATACCCTTGATACTCATTATCGTTTCAAATGCTCTTAAATGAAAGTAAGGGTTGTCAATTGCTCTGAATTTTGGGATGTCGTTGGCATTGAACTTCTGCGGAAGAAGATCTTTGTCCACCGAGACCCCTTGTGATGTAAGCTCTTGAAACTTGTAGTCGCTAGACAACTTGCTTAAACTCTCTTGCATGAGGTCCATTTGTTGTTGCTTCACGGGATCATCGATCCTAAGTGCGAGAAGCTTCAGTGTCTCAGTCACAGTAGCCAGTTGGTTCTTAAGATCATTGACTTCTTCTTGAGTTGCCATTATAGTCTTAGCTTTTCTCTTGCGAGCTATAGGTTTGTCGAAAAGTTGGACTTGTACGAAGAGGTTGTCTTTGATTAATCGTCCTTCCTTTCTTGACCACGCGCTGTAAATTAAACCATTTTGCGTTTTAATTACTTGACTCGAATCATCTTGACTTTATGGTTTATTTTAAGGGAAAAAGAAAAAGAAAAGGGTGCATATTTTTGGCAAAAATAATGTACATATTTTTAGGGAATTAAGTATTATTGTTTTTATATTGGAGGATCAATATCCGACTTACCCCCCTAAAAAAATGACGGAAAAACGCGCACACAAGACTCACTTAATCATGATCAAAGTATGTGTATTGGTGTGTGCGTTGAGTGTAAGTGACATGCTTGGACTCTTGTGTAAGACCATGGGACTTAGTGCCTAAACTCGATCATCGATTCAATTAAATATTATTGACAGCAAAATTAACCGAATTAAACAGAAGACTAATTAATTAGACCCTAGGTGATGACTCGACCAATAATCCGAACTGTCGGCCAAGCGACAGGACTGGCATCACACTGTGGAGCTTGGCGCCAGGCGACAGAACTGTCGTCAGGCGCTATACTCCATAGTGTGGCGCTACAGCTCAGACCTTGGCGCCAATATTGGAGCTTCGGTCTGGGACTGTTTTCGGTGTTATTAGTCAACTGAGGCATGCCTAAAGTCGTACTAGGTCAATTCTGATTAAAATATTAGACTTTATTGACTCAAATCAATTAATTAATTAATTAATTAGGCAAAGTTCTTTAAGTCATTAATTTATTTAGTCTCAACACAAGTCAACAAACGGTTAAGAGAAACATAGAATATATATGCACAACAAATAATGCACAATTAGTCAAGTAGGCACAATATGATGCAATGAGTTCGGAACCTAACCATGGCTCTAGTTCTCTAAAGTTCGGGATATGGTTTAGTCAAAGAGGGTCCATGGTTAATTGTCCAGATGCACCGCGCGGAAGCCTAATCGTGAAGGGTTGGCGCGAGTAAATGGGACACCGCGAGTTTTAGAAAAAACTCGCTTCCATGGTTTGGTGAATTCAACATCTCGGATGTACCCTTTGTTGCACGGAGCGTTCAATCAGGTAGATGGAGCATGAATTCCCAGAGGGTTATGTCCATATGTAGAACACATATGGGTTTCAGAAAAGTGAGAAAAAATTTAATCAGGAAGTAGGATCGAGCAAACAATACGAAAAACCGGTCGAAATTAGAACGCATATTTCTGGCTCGGTATTGGGGGAAATTGGCGCCAGCAAACAGAGACTGGCGCCAGATTTTAACTGTAGCGCCTGGCGCCAATACTGGCATCTGGCGCTACGATTAAATTGCTGGCGCCAAGCTCTGGCCCCTGACGCTACTTCCCACATGCCTCAGCAGCTTTCTGTGCTCGATAAAATTTTCCAGTTTCGCGCGGTGTTATTTCAATCGTAGTTGTGAAAGACATTTCTCAAATTTCCTACGTGTAAAATCCTATGTTTTTAACACATTACGGATGGTCTTTCCAATGAGATCTTTTTTATGCATATGACAATAATGTTAATCAAAATTACGCACATGAAATACTTAGAACTTTTCGAGTCTCATCCACTCATTCTAAATCATTGCCGAAACAAATTCAGGAATTAAAATAGAAATCTTCCCCAGTGGAGTCGCCAAAAACTGTAGGGAATAATTTCAAGCCTTTAAATCCCACTAGCTTGAACCCCACTGTGATCATACACTAAAGTATGGTGGCGTCCAAAAGGGAAGAAGATAGAGCAAAAGAGTCGCCAACAAGTTTTTTAGGAACTTGTAAACCATTCACGAGGTGAAGGTTACACCCCTTAACGATCCAAGAGATCGTCAACTGCATAAGGTCATGAACCAAATAAGGGTTCGGGGATGAAGGTACAAATCCGACCTAAAAGAGATTGAACCTGCCCTAATAATAGGCCTCTACTTTATTCTGATCGTATTCATGTGCGCTTTCTAATTAACATACAATCAATAGGTTTAACCCTAAACCTGTTTATCTATGTTGGTTGAATTTAATTAATGCACAAATAAATCTATTATTGGCGATCACTTGAAATTATAATCATATTAACCCTAAACAAGATTATTAATTATCTTATTAAGCGTGATTACAAGTACAAATTCCCTTTAAACATGCATAAAAGGCGATCAAGCAATAACAATAAATAAGCATCAAGCAACATAATAAATAATCAATATCATGAATAATAGTTATAATAATCATAATAATAATAATATCATCATAAATCATAACAATTATAATCATAATCATATTCATGTTAATATTAAAGCATAATAATAGCAAGATCCTAGGCATGATACTAACAAGATTAATAACAAACCCTAGCATTTCACTAAGCAATAAAAATCAAAGCTTTAACCCTAACATGATACTAACAATCATAAATATTAGGAAGAACATAGGAAGCATCATAGCAATCATAATAAGCATATTAAATATTAAATTTACCCTAGACATGATACTAGGAATATCATAATAACAATGTAAACATGATGTCTACATCATAAAATCAATTAATCAATTAAAGTACTTACTTTGATGCCTCGTACCTCTTTCTAATAACAAAATACACGCATTAGTAACTTCAAGGAAAATAATAAACAAACAATTAAATTAAAAAAATTGAAAGAGAGATTTGGGACCAAACCCTCAGAAATTAAAACCTTTCACGTCTAGGGCGAAGGCAACTTCGAATATGGCTAGGTGTTTCTAGATCTTGTGAATGCGGAATTTTGTATGAAAAAGCAAGGTTTGAAGAAAGAATTGAATGAATGCTAATTAAAACTGATTGTAGAACTTGTGAATGATGAGAATTGGTGAATGAATGAATGTAGATGATGAATGAATGAAATCAATTGGTGAATGAAAACGGAGTTTTTAATACGATATTTATAGAGAAAATCAGCCAAAAAGATAAATTAGATAAAACAGAGTCTGACGCTCTGAAAACAGAGCTGGCGCCAACCCTGGCTAGCTGGCGCCAGGCACCAGCACTAGCGCCAGGCCTGGTTCCCGGCGCCAAGGCCTGGGGTTAGGCGCCAAGCCTGATACCAACGCGTTTTCCAAAATTCGATAAGTTTACCGTACTGGAGGATAAAATCATATAATTTCTTTGAAAATGCTATTTGATTTTGATTAAAACTCTGAAAAGTCAACAAAAGTCAATTTATCAATGCTAATTGAATTATGAATGAAAAGAACCTTCTAGAAGAATCTAGAAGACTAAAACCATTCCTAATTGCATTAGGAATGATAAATCATATTAGGCCCTCCCCTAGATCATTGGGCCGCACATAAAGCTCAAACCGGGCCCAGTTTGGTAAATTGGCCATAACTTCCTCAATATTCATCGGAATTGGGCTTATAATATATCGTTGGAAAGGTCTTTGCAAGCTCCATCCAACTAAACTATTATTGGACCCATATCATGGACCAACAAAACTGGATTGGCTGTTTTCTTAAAAATAAGTTTTCAAAAACAGAGAGAAGAGAAAAGAAATTAAAACTTTCCGCAACACTGGACTTTCCACAGGTTCGTTTCATTCGATTATGATTCGACGTGAAAGGTACTCATCACTGGGTTTGGTTTTGGGGAGACACAAATGGGTGTCTACAATAGGTATGGGAACTTGCTGCGTTGTTGGTATAGATTATGTCGAAATAGGAGGTTGCATTCTCCGGATCTTGTGAGGATATTTACGGATGAATCTTCTTCAACCCAGAAGTCATCCATGGCATATGACACTGAAGGTGGAGGTCCTACCATGTCTTTTAAGTAAACGTCTTCTTCATCACTGTCCCAAACTCCATTAATACTTATGTCTTCCTCTTGTGGAATTTGGAGTAGCCTTTTGTCATCAAACATTTTCCGAATTAAATCTTTAAATTTAAAACAGTTTTCAATAGTGTGACCCCCTAATTGATGGTATTGATAGTAGAACCTATCTGTCCTTTTTAATGATTCAAATGGTCTCGGTTCAAGAGGTTTGACCTCTCCACTCTCGGAGAGCATATTGAACACTTGAGCATATGGGATCCCAATTGGAGTATAGAGTCTATTACTCTTCTTGGGTTTATCAATTACTTGCAGAGAAAAGGCTTTCTTCGTTTTCTCGCTAGCTAAAGGCAATGGGATCTTGTTTGCTTCCATGAGATCTTGAATGAGGTTTTGAAACCTGTAGCATTCATTCGTGGTATGACCGTTTCCTTGATGGTACTTGCAATAGGAATTGGGATTCCACCCTGAAGATCGCTTTTCTGGTGTTGGATCCTCGGTAGGGCCAATGGGTTTGATTAGTCCTTGATCAAATAGGCAATCAAAAGTAGCATCATAGGTCATTCCCATGGGTGTGAATTCTCTCTTGGGTTTATTTTTCGTGGGTGGAACCTTGTCACACTTTTTCTGAAGCTCCTCTAATTGTATCTTCACGACTTCAAGAGCTTCACGCAGCAAGTTTGATCCCTCCAACATGGACAATGTAAGCAATTGTATATCCTCTTTACTTGCTAGTTCAGGAAAGTCATCCATGGCATCGAAAAAGATATCCTCCTCTTCTTCAATAGCATAGATTTCCTCGCTAGGCTTGATGAGAGATGAGGGATCAACCTTGTTTTCTTCATCAGAGATGCCCAAAAAGTGAGAAAGAGGTGCATTATCAATACTCGGCTTCTTACTGGCATGAGGTAATGGTAGCTTGTTGTTATCGATTAAATCTTGGATAACTTCCTTAAGCTTCCAACAATTTTCGGTAAGATGGCCCCTACCTTGGTGATATTTGCAATGTGCATTGGGGTTCCAATTAGCCGTCCTCTTCTCGACCGGTGGGTCCCCAAATGGTCCAATAGGAGTTATAAGACCTTTTGCATTTAATCGGTCAAATGCAGTGTCATAACTCATACCTATAGGAGTAAAATTCCTCATAAATGGTTTCTTTTGTCCTTGATTATTCATAGCAAGGACTTCACTTAAGTTAAAGGTACTAACATTATTTGAGTGGGTGGTTTTGGAAGAAGAAGGATTGTAGTTCTTCTTGCCTTTCCATCCAATGTTGGAGTTACTGATAGCAACTTTCAGCTTAGCCAGGTCGTCTTCAATATTGATTCCAATGTCATAGACAGCCTTGAAGGTATGGAGATTATTCTGGTATTTGAGATGTTTGGAGTACTTCTCTTGAAGGTTTTTGATGAATAACCTCACATATTCTTTTTCGCTTGGTACCTCAATCATCTTAGCAGAGGTTTCTCTCCATTTGTTGAAGAAAGAGGTGAATTATTCATTCTCCTTATGTTTGAGGATTTCAAGTTCCCTATAGTCAGTCTTAACTTGAATGTTGCACTTGTATCTATCAATGAAAGCGTTTACTATAGACTCCCAAGTAGAGGTTCTTTCTTTCTCAAGAGAAAAGAACCATTGTTGGCAAACGGTTTTAAGGGATAGGGATAACAAAGAGGGAAACACCTTCTTGTCAATGCCCTTAATACTCATTATTGTTTCGAAGGCTCTTAAGTGAAAGTAAGGGTTGTCCGTCGCTTTGAATTTCGGGATGTCGTTGGCATTGAACTTCTGCGAAAGAAGATCCTTGTCCATTCGAGACCCCTTGTGAGCTAATTCCTTGAAACTTATAGTCACTAGACATTTTGCTCAGACTCTCTTGCATGAGGTCCATCTGTTGTTGCTTCACAAGATCATCGATTTTGAGGGTTAAAACCTTTAACGCCTCAGTCACAGTAACCAATTGATTCCTGAGCTCATTAACTTCCTCTTGAGTTGCCATTATTGTCTTAGCTTTCCTTTTACGAGCGATCGGTTTGTCGAAAAGTTGGACTTGAATAAAATTGTTGTTTTTGATCAAACGCCCATCCTTTCTTGACCACGCGCTGTAAATTAAACCATTTTTGTTTTGATGACTTGACTCAAATTGACTTTGACTTTACGATTTGGAAAAAGAAAAAAAAATAGGTGCATATTTTTTGCAAAAATAAGGTATACATTTTTGGGAGTTAAGTATAGGGTTCAAACAAGTGGTTTAATTGGAGGATTAATATCCGTCTTACCCCCCTAAAAAAAATGACGGAAAATACACGCATACAAGACTACCTTAGACATGGTCAAAGTGTACATTAGTGTGTGCTTTATATGGTGAGTGTAAGTGACATGCTTTGACTCTTGTGTAAGACCATGGGACTTAGTGCTAAGACTCGATTAAGGACTTGACAAGGTATTCTTATCAGTAAAAATTATCTGAATCGACTAGAAAACTGTTGAATTAGACATAAGGTGATGAATCGAGCAACAAACCGAACTGTCGCCAAAACGACAGGACTGGCGCCTCTCTTTGCAGTGTAGCGCCAGACAACAGGACTGTCGCCAGGCGCTACGCTCCACAGAGTGGCACTCCAGTTTAAATCTTGGCGCCATTGCTGGAACGTCGATTTGGAACTGCTTTCGGTATTATTAATCTACAAGGTATTCCTAAAGTCGTACTAAGTCAACTCTGATTAAATTATTAGACTTTAATTACTCAAATTAGTTAATTAATTAGGAAAAGTTCTTTTAGTCATAAATCAAGTTATTTAATCTCAACACAAGTCAAACAAACGGTTAGGAAAAACACATAGAGGATGCACAACCAATAATGCACAATTAGTCAAGTAGGCACAATCATGATGCAATGAGTTTGCAACCTAACCATGGCTCTAGTTCTCTAAAGTTTGGGATATGGGTTAGTCAATAGAGGGACCATGGTTAACTGTCCGGATGCACCGCGCGAAAGCTTAACCGTGAAGGGTTGGCGTGAGTGGATGGGACACCGCGAATTTAGAAAAAATCTCTTCCATGGTTTGGTGAATTC
Organism: Chenopodium album; assembly: GCF_948465745.1. Taxonomy (NCBI): domain Eukaryota; kingdom Viridiplantae; phylum Streptophyta; class Magnoliopsida; order Caryophyllales; family Amaranthaceae; genus Chenopodium; species Chenopodium album. The sequence goes on along the minus strand of NC_137834.1, from coordinate 38,601,378 downwards.
AACAATCTCGGATTGTTAGTTGGGACGATTAATACAAGAGGGGGGTGAATTGTATCGAGTTCATAATGGCTACTTTTGCAAAATAATAAAACAATGCATACAGGAACTTGCAAGAACACAAAGATTTTACGAGGAAACCTTCCAGGGCCCAACTGGAAGTAAAACCTCGACCCTACCTTAGGGATTTCAAACACAAACCACTTCACTAAAATAGGGCAAACACCAAGTTACAACCTATTAACACAGACCTTTAAATACAAGTTCCACACTTGCTACTTGATAGGACCCTATCCTACCCAATCTAAGTACCACACTTAGATTCACTCGTACTGCCAAAGTACAAAACTCTCAGCTTCACAGTAGAAGCTTACACAACCTGTATGCGATGTAAAAATATAACAAACTCACCCAAATAACCCAACCAATACAAATGTATGACACCTAGTATATGATAGGCAAGCTATGCATGAAATCCGAAATTAATATGACAAGTTAGAAGCTTGGTAAACTTACTCTATTAATGCTCAGTGATTTCTCCACGCATAAACTCGCAAAACCTTAAACCATTTCAATCTCTACTATTTATACAAGTAGGACTTGTACAGTAAGTAGGTTTTTCTAAAAGATAAATAAGTTAACTTATCTTTAAACACGGTTTTATGTAAATCAATTTTGAAGAAAATCTTTTCAAGAAAATAAGATAGAAAAGATATTTATTAAAAAGAATTATCTTTTTAACAAACCAATTTTAAGAAACAAACTCTTTAGAAAATATTTTCCTAAAATCTATCTTATATATTTTCCATATTAATTAATTTACCAAGCCAACTTGCCACGCTTCTAATAAACTTCGTGCATTAACCTACTTAACATATTAACAATAATCTAGAAGATAAAAACCTTAACTAAAATGAATTGCTGCGCCGCGCCTTTGTACAGGTAAGTTACTTGGGCTCCAAGTTTACTAAGTTCCACCAAAGATCTTAGGCTTGCTGTCTTTAAGTTCCTGTTAGGGAACGTTCCTGTTAAGGATATTAATAAAACTTTCTGTTAAATTAGCCAACCAACGATAGAATGCGGCTAACATCTCTTCTTTGACCTTAGAAACTTTTAGTTACATTTGTTCTGAGGCAAAAGTAAGGTCCAAAGCTCCTCAATAAAGAGGATTAAGCATTGTTGGAAAACAAATAAGAACACAATATAAACTAGTTTTTAAGTGCTGATAGCAAGTTACCTATTTATATTGCTTCAATAAGTTCTATTCCCATTGCAAGAATCATGTATGTTATGACGAATTTCATCTAGCTCTACCCCATTCTTGAGACAAGCTCTTTCATCTTACTTTATTTGCTCTTCTATCTTGGGAACTTCTGCCAAGAGTCCACGACATGCATAAGTACATAGATCGGACTCATGTTATTCTCATGAACCAGCAAAGAGTAACTATTGATTGTATGACTTCTTTTCTTTTAGGTTTTGATTTGATATGCAAGTCACAACTTAGTAAAATAATATTGTTTCTAATTGCAATATCCTAACTCAAGCCAATAGCCCACCAAAATCAAAAATGGATGAAGGTCAGTACTAGCAACTCACCAACAATAATATCTTGAAAAATCAACTAAGAAAGGGAGGATATAGAAGTGAACATAAGATTAATTAAATACAAGTCGAGACACAAAAATTATAACAAAGTCTAACTAAAACAGTGAGACATGAATAACTCAAAATCATATTACATACTATGTATAAGATAGAAACACCATTGCACGATAAGAATATGGTTTGAAAAAAAGTTATAACGTTCTATATAGTGAAACTAAAAAAATAAATAAATTGAGATTGAAATTGAGAAAGAAAAACAAGAAAATATTGACATGGTCATAATCAAAGGCAAAAAAGTGATTTGGATACTAATCATATATCCTAGAAACTAGGTTGAACCACCCGTACTTTTTTCAAATGGTTTAATTAAGCTTGGTATCTGAACAACCATTCAACCATAATGGTGAGGCTTAATTCTTCATAGTAAACATGCATCCTAATTGTACTTCAAAATGAAGTACATAACAAGTCAACAAACATATCACTTTCATCACCATTTATCCCAATAATGACCTGTATACATAGGCAATAAGATTGCGAAAAGAAGATATAAAAATCATAAACAATATTAGAATGTAATAATTAGCTTTTGTTCAATAATTAATTTTAACTCATGAAAATCTGAGAAAGCAAGCTCGTTTAAATTAAGCCTGACAAAATTTTAGACATATATAATTAGCTTGCAAGCCCAAGGTAGAAATATGAGATGATTGGCAATAGATCATACAATTTTTAATTTATAAAAAAAAGAGACCTATAATCATAATAACCCATTTGATAATAACCACAATCATAACAGCCTAAGATACCGAATCACGATTAGGATTTTGTCGAATAACAAAATTAACCATTCCCAATTTCCCCCCTTTAGCATACCCTGATACAATAGTGTTTAAAGAAAATATATTTTTACAGGCATTTCATCAAACAATTGGAGGGCAATTGCTGTTTTCTCAATTAAGATACACATTAAGGAGATTAGAGGAGTGTTGGTGTGCTATGGGGTGTGCAGATCGGTGTGCCGATCTTCTACTGCAGGATTTGAGCCGGGTTTTTTGGTTATGGGGCTTTGGTTTGATCTTCTGTTGGTTTGGGCTAAAGGGTTATGGTTCCATGCCGATATCCGTGTTTGAATCGGAGATTGTCTTGTCAGTGGTGAAGTGTACGACATCAATTTTGATTTCAGGTCGAGGAGTACAAGTTTCTGAGCCAATAAAGGGTTCGCGTCAAAAACTACAACATATTGCTGGACCCCCTTGCAAGAGGCTGCATAGGACAACGTTATATGAGCCAAGGGTATTTCCGAAAGTCATTTTGCGTGTGCAATTGTAGTTTATTTTATTTCGAATTTGTAATTGGTTCTTTTGTCTTTGTATTGTTCGATTACGATTTCTTATGTAAGTGTCGTATGGCTTATTATTAATGAATTTTAATCTCCCCCTTCAAAAAAAAAAAAAAAGGAGATTAGAGGAGAGGTAAGAGAATGTGGAGTTGAACTCATGGTTAGAGTTAATCCAAAGAAGTTTAGAGAAACCAACATATACCTAAAATATGTAGACATTGAGCAAATTGGGATTAGTCGTCACAAATTTAAACCATCGAGCAAGGCGAATTGCAAGCCTAAACCCAATTTGAAGAAAAAAATTGTTTACATGTATTATGCCCAAATGCTAAGATAAATCTTACTGAATAACATTAAAATTACCCAAAAAAAGGTATGAACATCAAAATTAAACTAATCATGTGATTCAATTGGTGATCTTTAATTAGGAATCTTCTAATGCTCCAAAATCTTGACATAAAAAAAAATCCCAATTCAATCTCAATGAAAAAGAAACGAAATTTTGATGATATGATGGAAATGAAACAAAGATCCCAATATAATTAATAAAACCGATGGAAAAGTAGAGAAATTTCTACAATTCGAAGCTGAATTCGACAAATCTACTGCGGTTTTTGGAGATGAGATTATGGAAGACGAAACGAATTAGGGTTGGCTGACAAGTGGTGTTGTGAACTTCAGTTTTTACGGACTTCCCATCAGGTCACGTGCTTGGCAAGTGGAACTCTCAACGCTGTTACCTGCCGAAATATTATTTCGACAAATAAAAGCGTCGACTAAACACGGGATTAAAATTTTCATGATGACGGCTTGGGCACTATGTCGAACTTAAAGCGTCGAAAAAACAAGGAATTTGTAGTAGTGGTTGCACCAAATAAAACATCATCAACATAAATTTGTACAATTAATATGTCAGTTCCATTTGATTTTAAAAACAAAGTTTTATCTATTTTACCACGTTTAAAACAATTTTGCAGTAGGAACTTAGACAATCTTTCATACCATGATCTAGGAGCTTGCTTTAGCCCATAAAGAGCTTTGTCAAGCTTATAGACATGGTTTGGGAAATCTGGATTTTCAAATCCAGGAGGTTGTTCCACATAGAATTCTTCATTTAAGAATCCATTTAGAAATGCACATTTAACATCCATTTTGAACAACGTGAATCCCATATAAGCAGCAAAAGCAATAAGTAAACGAATAGCCTCTAACCTGGCCATTGGTGCAAATGTTTCTTCATAGTCTATTCCTTCTTGTTGATTGAAACCCTGAACCACAAGTCTTGCTTTGTTCCTGACAATAATACCATGCTCATCTAGCTTGTTCCTAAACACCCACTTTAGACCTATAGTCTTCTTATCCTTGGGTCTATGTTCTAGATGCCAGACTTTATTTCTTTCAAACTCATTTAATTCAGCTTGCAGAGCATTAATCCAGTCTGTGTCAGTTAAAGCTTCAACATAGTTCTTAGGTTCCATAGAAGAGAGGAATGCATAGAATGCACAGAAGTTTCTAAGCTGAGATCTAGTCTGAGTTCCTTGTGGAATATCACTCATGATTGTATCCACTGGATGTGATTTCTGATATTTCCATCGCTTTGGTGTAAAATCCTTGACTGGATACAACTGTTCCTGATTATTGTTAACTGGTTCTTCTGTAGGAACTTGATCTTGAGTCTCAGTTGGAACTTCAACAGGATGTTCCTCAACCTGATCTTGATTTTGTTCCTGAGGTAGAGTTCCATGTGCATTCTCTATTGTGGATTCTGCATTTGCTTCTGGATTTGTTTCTTATACATTTTCATCTTGTTCCCTCTGCAATGATGTTGATTCCTCATCTGGATTTGGCTTGCGCACAAGTCCAATTTCAAAATCATCATCACAATCCTGTACATCATTTAACTGTTTAGTTTCATCGAATATAATATGTACAGATTCCTCAACACACATTGTTCTCTTATTATAAATTCTATAGGCTTTACTATTTGAGGCATATCCTAAGAATACTGCCTCATCACTGCGTTCATCAAACTTTCCCAAGTTCCTTTTACCATTGTTATGAACAAAGCATTTGCATACAAAAGATTTAAAATAAGAAATATTAGGCTTTCTCCCTTTGATTAGCTCATAAGAAGTTTTGTTGGTGATGGCTCTAACAGATACTCTATTAAGAATATAGCAAGCTGTGTTCACTGCTTCTGCCCAGATGTTCCTAGGTAGTCCACTTGAGATGAGTATTGTTCTCACCATTCTTCAAGGCTTCTATTCTTGCGTTCCGCAACTCCATTCTGTTGTGGAGTCCTTGGTGCAGAGAAGTTGTGGTCCATTCCTTGCTCAGTGCAAAATTCATCAGACTTTGAGTTTTCAAATTCTGTTCCATGATCTGATATGAGGTGAATCAATGGATTACATGTTCTTCTCTGTTCTTTCTTTACAAAAGATACAAATTCATCAAATGTCTCATCTTTGCTAACAAGAAAGAAAACCCAAGTAAACCTTGAAAAATCATCAACAATAACCATTACATATTTCTTACCACTTCTACTTTGGATTCTCATAGGACCACATAGATCCATATGAATAAGTTCCAAAGGTCTTTTGGTACTTACTATTTTCTTGGACTTGAAAGAAATTCGAGTCTGCTTTCCTCTAACACAAGCATCACACACTTTGTCATACAGGAACTTAATGCAAGGAAGTCCTTCCACTAGTTCCTTAGATCTAAGTTTATCAAGTAAAGTAAATCTCTTGTGCCATAATAGAGGATCATCCTTAATAACACTGAGACATGTTAAACTGCTGTTAGGAACCTCGTTAAGATCAACAACATATGTGTTCCCTTTACGAGTTCCTTTTAAAATAATGTTCCAGTGTCATTGTGAATTATTCTGCATTTATTGGATGTAAAGCTTACAGAGTTACCTTTGTCACACAATTGTGAAATACTTAACAAGTTGTGTTTGAGACCCTCGACTAAAAATACATTATCAATAGCATGGGAACTTGACCTTCCTACCTTGCCAATAGCAACTATATCTCCTTTCATGTTATCACCAAAGGTCATAGTTCCCCCATAGTAGGCATCCAGTGAGAGAAATCTAGATTTGTCTCCAGTCATGTGCTTAGAACAACCACTGTCGAGGTACCAAGTGTTGTTCCCCCTCACTAGAACCTGCAAGAGAAATCATACGTTAGTGTTAGGAACCCAGGTTTCCTTGGGTTCCTGTGTAACAGCAACATGTTCAATCTTCTTGATCCAGATCTGTTCTACATGTTTTTCATTTTTCTGTGTACTCTTTTCTTTCTTAGGACACTTAACCTATTTATGTCCTGTATTGCCACAGAAATAACAAACAATACTACTAGGCAGGTTAACATACTTCTTTTCCTTTTGGAACTTCTTTTTGAAACCCAAACCTTAAGTTCTTTTGGTTTGAGATTTGGTGATCCAATCTGGAACTCTGTCTTCTATAGGTTGTTTGCCTTTCCTGGCTTTCTTAAGTTCCCCCTCAAGTCTTGCCTTATCCGATCTCAAATCTTCCAAATAAGATTTTAGTTTTTCAAAATTCGGATATTAGGCAAGTGGAGGAACTTCAGAATCAGGAGCATCAAGACAGAGTTTAATCAAGGATAGTTCCACATTTAACATTATGTTATCATGTTTCAACCTGTTTATAGTTTCTTTTAGATAATTATTATCATCAAACAGACTAAAGAACCTATATTGAATATCAAATTTCATATTATCAACCCACTCACTGTTTTCTTTAAAAGTAACCAAAGCTTCATCACTTTGCTGTTTAGCTCTATGTAATTCTTTCAATTCTTCTTGAATTTCCAAAACAGCAAATATTAAGTTTTCTTTAGAGAAATGTCTTAGTTCTTTTTGAGAAAACCATACCTCAGATTCTAGTTCCTTCAGTTTTGCTTTTTCATATGTCTTTGCCATCAAACATAGATGGGCAGTTTCCTCTGACGGTTGATCTTCCTCTTCCTCTAAACCTGAATCTCCCCAGGCAGCTAGCATAGCTTTCTTCACATTGTCTTTGGTGAAATAAGGTTTATAGACTCTTGACTCCTTGGATTGCTCCTTGCCTTTTGTCTTTCCTTTTATCACCATCTGGTACTAGACAATCCTTAATGAAATGATCTTTAGACCCACACTTGAAACAAGTTGTGTTCTTGGAACTTGTGTACTTCTTGTTCCTATCGAACTTCTTGTTGTTCATCATCCTCTTAAATCTTCTTACTAGCATTGCCATCTCTTCCTCATCAACTTCTGATTCCTCTAAGTCTTGAGCCTTAAGTGCAAGACTCTTGTTCTTGGAACTCTCAGTGTTGGAACTCAGGTGAAGTTTATGAGTCATCAATGATCTAGCTAGCTGTTCCATGTTAAACTTGGTGAAGTCTTTAGCTTCCTGCATGGCAATAACCTTGGATCTCCAGTGTTCATCTTGCGGTAGACTCCTTAAGATCTTCCTTGCCTGTACATCAATAGGAATGTGTCTGCCAAGGGAATTCAATTCATTAATAATATCATTGAACCTAGTAAACATTTCCTCTATAGATTCCTTAGACTGGATTTCAAACCTTTCAGATCTAGACATCAATAAATCAATCTTAGAACGTTTTACTTCATTAGTACCTTCATGAGTTACCTCTAGTAGATCCCAAATCTGTTTAGCAGACTTGCATCCCATGATACGATTATGTTCATGAGGTCCAAGTCCACAATGTAAATACTTTATGGCTAAAGCATTTAATTCAAGTTACTGATAATCTTCTTTATCATAATCAGATATAAGTTTAGGAGCTACCTCGTTCTTTTCATTAGTTGAAGTTATTTTAAAATCGCCAGATTCAATAACAAGCCAAACCTGGTAATTTTCTGCTTTGATAAAGATCTCCATCCTGTTCTTCCAGTAAGTGTAAAACTTACCATTGCACATAGGTGGACGTTGGGTGGAATACCCTTCTTCAAGTTTCTCCTTGTAATTCAACTCTCCGGGAACTTACTCAGCAAAGTTATCTGCTTACACATGAGAACCTTGCTCTGATACCAATTGTTAGTTGAGAAGATTAATAAAAGGGGGGGGGGGTGAATTGTATCGAGTTCCTAATTGCTACATTTGCGGAATATTTAAACAATGAATATATGAACTTGCAAGAACAAACAAATTTTACGAGGAAACCTTCCAGAGCCCTACTAGAAGTAAAACCTCGACTCTACCTTAGAGATTTCAAACACAAACCACTTCACTATAATAGGGAAAACACCAAGTTACAACCTATTAACACCAAGTTTTATAGGGAAAAACACATAGAGGATGCACAACCAATAATGCACAATTAGTCAAGTAGGCACAATCATGATGCAATGAGTTTGCAACCTAACCATGGCTCTAGTTCTCTAAAGTTTGGGATATGGGTTAGTCAATAGAGGGTCCATGGTTAATTGTCCGGATGCACCGCGCGAAAGCTTAACCGTGAAGGGTTGGCGTGAGTGGATGGGACACCTCAAATTTAGAAAAAATCGCTTCCATGGTTTGGTGAATTCAACAATCTCGGATTGTTAGTTGGGACGATTAATACAAGAGGGGGGTGAATTGTATCGAGTTCATAATGGCTACTTTTGCAGAATAATAAAACAATGCATACAGGAACTTGCAAGAACACAAAGATTTTACGAGGAAACCTTCCAAGGCCCAACTGGAAGTAAAACCTCGACCCTACCTTAGGGATTTAAAACACAAACCACATCACTATAATAGGGCAAACACCAAGTTACAACCTATTAACACAGACCTTTAAATACAAGTTCCACACTTGCTACTTGATAGGACCCTATCCTACCCAATCTAAGTACCACACTTAGATTCACTCGTACTGCCAAAGTACAAAACTCTCAGCTTCACACTAGAAGCTTACACAACCTGTATGCGATGTAAAAATATAACAAACTCACCCAAATAACCCAACCAATATAAATGTATGACACCTAGTATATGACAGGCAAGCTATGCACAAAATCCGAAACTAATATGACAAGTTAGAAGCTTGGTAAACTTACTCTATTAATGCCCAGTGATTTCTCCACGCATAAACTCGCAAAACCTTAAACCATTTCAATCTCTACTATTTATACAAGTAGGACTTGTATAGAAAGTAGGTTTTCTAAAAGATAAATAAGTTAACTTAACTTATCTTTAAACACGGTTTTATGTAAATCAATTTTGTAGAAAATCTTTTCCGGAAAATAAGATAGAAAAGATATTTATTAAAAAGAATTATCTTTTTAACAAACCGATTTTAAGAAAAAAACTCTTTAGGAAATCTTTTCCTAAAATCTATCTTTTATATTTTCCATATTAATTAATTTACCAAGCCAACTTGCCACGCTTCTAATAAACTTCGTGCATTAACCTACTTAACATATTAACAACAATCTAGAAGATAAAAACCTTAACTAAATTGAATTGCTGCGCCGCGCCTTTGTACAGGTAAGTTACTTGGGCTCCAAGCTTACTAAGTTCCACCAAAGATCTTAGGCTTGCTGTCTTCAAGTTCCTGTTAGTGAACGTTCCTGTTAAGGAACTCAGTTCTAGTTAGAGAACTCAGTTCTTGTTAGAGAACTCTTCCTCTGTTTTGTTTAACTCTTTAAATAAAGATCTCTTCATGTCTTCTTAGTTCCAGTTACTTCTTCCATCACCATGACCAACTTCACCTAAACTAATAAAACACTTAAAAACCTTTATTAGTTGTTGTAGCCAAGCCTAACAACTTGGTTATGGACATTTCTTTGGTTCAAGACGTAGCATCATGTATTGGTGCTATGCATTCTATCCATGGGCAGCAAGATATTCAATCCCTTGAATTTCTTGTTGTTCTTATTAACTAGTTTATTCTAGTTCTTTTTATGGTTTGAATAAATTGTAAACTTTAGTCATTTTAAGTTTGCAAATTAGTTATATTTTTCTTAGTTCTTTTTAGCTGATTTTAGTTCAAAAAATATTGTCACATTCACACAAAAGTACAAGTGCAAAAGATACATCAAAATGGCAGCCATTTAAGCTTGGAATCCGAAATTCTTTTACAAGGAATTTCAAAGCTTTGACTTGGGAGTTACAATCAGTTTTCAAAGAGGAATTACAAGCCATTACAAGCCTTAACTTCAGCCTTCAAGTGGCCGTTGATATCAGTCAACATTGGAGCATCTTAAGCCTTAATTTCAGCCTTCAATTGGCTGTTTAATTCAGTCAGCTTTTGGAGCAACTAAAGGACGTCCAAGTACACCCTTGTCCACATACATTCAAGCTTATTTCAAGGCTTGAACCAAGGAAGAGTTACACTTCTTTGCTATTTGAATTTGGGCGTGAATATTGGAGGAAATACATCTCCAACTTGCTGCTTGGATGGGCGAGAATTAAGGGGAGTTACACTCTCTTAATTCTGATTTTATTTCAGCCTTAATTTGGAGGTTATAAGCCACCATTTTCTCTTTTGATGTATCTAGTTAAATAAGGCTTTTTTTATTAATGTATCTAGACAACAAAAAGCTGATTTGTACTTAGCTTTAGCTTAGGCGTGTAACAAGTGAGCTAAACAGCCACTTAAATTAGCTTGTACTTAAGGATGCTTGTTTACTATAAATAGCAAGCAAATGTGAATGAAAAAATCAGATTATTCAAACATAAAAAAACTTGTCTTACATTCGTTTCTTGGATTAGAAACAAAACCTGAAATTCTTGGATTTGGAATTTCGTTTCCTTTGCTTAGTTAGCTAGTTTAAGGCTACTAGTTGGCTTGTGATCTTAGGAACCCAAAACGTTTCTTAGTGGTGTGACTTTATCTAAGAAGCCTTTGGTTCTTTAGCCTTATCTATCCCTTGGTTTATCCCTTGTGTATTTCGAGTGTTACTCCAAATATACAACATTTGGCGCTAGAAGGAGGGGGATCTAGCAAAACAAATACCCAAACACATACCCCAAACACATACCCAAACACATACCCCAAACACAAACCATGTCCGACATCCCACCCCCTAATTGGCAAGAATATGTCAATAAGGTTGCACAAGAGAAAGAAGATATGGAGCAACGAATGCAATATTTGCAAGATCAGTTAAAAGATCTTTCTACTAAGTTGCGCCATCAAAAAGAGGGCTCACCCAATCATAGTGATGAAGAATTGAGTGAATCTAATTTCAATCACAATGATAGACCTTCTCATGAAAGAGAAAGGTCACGGCCTAATAATGACATAAAAGCAGACATTCCTGAATATGATGGCAAACTCGATGCTGATGAGTTTGTAGAATGGTTAAGAACGGTGGAGAGAGTGTTTGACTATAAGCAAACACCGGAAGAGAAAAAGGTGAAAATTGTGGCCTTGAAGCTACGAAAATATGCCTCAACTTGGTGGGCTAGTGTGTGCGCCAAGAGGGAAAGGCAAGACAAAGAAAAAGTGAGATCATGGGTTAAGATGAAGAAATTGTTGAAACAAAAGTTTCTTCCCACATACTATGTGCAAGAAAACTTTTCAAAATTCCATAACCTTAAGCAAGGTACGAAATCAGTAGAGGAATATGCTAGGGAGTTTGAAGGATTTGTTATGAAGTGTGGAGTAGAGGAAGATGAGCCTCAAACTTTGGTTCGGTTCCTAGGCGGACTTGACCCAAAAATAGCCAATGTGGCCGAACTACACCCTTACACCACCCTTGAAGAGCTCATTATCTTAGCACATAAGATTGAGCAGCAACAAAAAGCAAGAGGCAAAAGTGAATCATCACGTTTTGCATCTCAAACCTCATTTCCCCAAAGAAAGCAAACGTCCAATTTCCCACCTTTCAAACCCACATCCAATCAGCCTACTTCTAAACCACCTTCACAAAACACCCAAAATTCCAACCCAAAACCAGCCCCAAGAAGATGCTTTAGGTGTCAAGGCCTTGGACATATGGCTAGTGATTGTCCAAATAAAAAAATTGTTACTTTGGTAGAGTATGAAGAGGAGAACGAATTAGAGGTTGAAGAGGACAGCAATCTTGAAGAGAATGATGAGTATGCGTGCCTAGGTCCGGATGAAGGAGAATGCTTGGTGGTTCGACGTACGCTTAGCAATATGTTGGACCAAGAAGGGAGCTTGCAACGTGAGGCAATCTTTCACACTCGTTGCACCATTGGTGGAAAGGTATGCACTTTGATTATTGATGGAGGTAGTTGTACCAATGTAGCTTCACAAGTAATGATAGACAAGCTGAAAATGAAAACTATCCCTCATCCTAAACCATATAAAATTCAATGGTTAAGTCATAGTAAAGGGATTCATGTCACACAACAAGTCTTGTTATCATTTAGCATTGGTAAAACTTATGAGGAAGAATTATGGTGTGATGTTGTGCCTATGGATGCATGTCATGTTTTACTTGGTAGACCTTGGTTATTTGATAGGCGTGTGATGCATGATGGTTACAAAAACACCTACTCCTTTTCTAAGGATGGAAAGAAAATTGTCCTTACCCCTTTAATCCTCAAAAATGATCACCCCATATCCACGCCTCCCACTTCCCTCACCACTCTCATAAAATCTGAATTCCATGAATATAGAGTTCACAAACACTTCATTTTGAGCCAACTTGATACCCCCTCTCAACCGTCCAAAGAAGAAAACCACCCACTCCTCACCTCTCTTCTCAAAACCTATTCCCATGTTTTCCCCAAAGATATCCCTCACGGATTACCCCCAAAGCGTGACATCCAACACAAGATTGATCTTGTACCCGGATCCATGCTCCCAAACAAACCAGCCTATAGAACCAATCCCAAAGAAACCGAGGAAATTAGAAGACAAGTGGAGGAATTGTTATCAAAGGGTCTTATTCGTAAGTCTCTTAGTCCATGTGCTTATCCTACTTTGATTGTACCTAAGAAAAATGGAGAATGGAGAATGTGTGTTGATAGTAGGTCAATCAATAAAATCACTATCAAGTACCGGTTTCCTATTCCAAGGTTGAATGATTTACTTGATGATTTGCATGGTTCTAAAGTGTTCTCTAAAATTGATTTGAGAAGTGGCTATCATCAAATTCGAATTTTCGAAGGAGATGAATGGAAGACCGCTTTCAAGACAAAGGAGGGCCTCTATGAGTGGCTTGTGATGCCATTTGGTTTGTCTAATGCACCATCTACATTTATGCGCCTTATGAATCAGGTTATGCAACCTTTCATGGGTAAATTTGTTGTAGTCTATTTTGATGATATTTTGGTGTATAGTAGGGAAGAAGAAGAGCATGCTATGCATTTGCAACAGGTTTTTGAAGCCCTTGCTCGTGAGCAACTATATGGTAACTTAGAGAAGTGTCATTTTTTTACTTCCCAAGTTATTTTTCTTGGTTTCAAAGTTTCCTCTCAAGGCATAGAAGTTGATGAAAAGAAAGTTGCTGCAATTCGTGAGTGGCCCACGCCACAAACAATTCAACAAGTTCGTAGTTTTCATGGACTTGCTTCTTTCTATAGGAGATTTGTGCGAAATTTTAGTACTCTCATGGCACCTATCACCGAGCTAACTAAAAATCAGAAGTTAGTTTGGAATGATAAGGCTCAAAAGGCCTTTGATGAGGTAAAACATCAACTTACTAGTGCACCTATTCTTTCTTTACCTAACTTTGATGAAGTTTTTGAAGTAGAATGTGATGCTAGTGGAGTTGGTATTGGTGCTGTTTTGTCACAAGTTGGGCGTCCCCTTGCCTACTTTAGTGAAAAACTCAATGAAGCACAACGGAAGTATAGCACCTATGATAAGGAGTTCTTTGCTCTTGTTCGTGCTTTGGACCATTGGAGACATTACCTCATTTCCAAGGAGTTCATCCTTCATTCAGATCATGAAGCTCTCAAATATCTTCAAAGCCAACAAAAACTCCAACCACGCCATGCCAAATGGGTGGAGTATTTGCAAGCTTTTCATTTTGTGATCAAGCATAGGAGAGGCGCCATGAACAAAGGAGATGATGCACTTTCAAGGAGATACACACTCTTGAATTCTTTCAAGGCAAAAGTGATTAGTGTTGAAGATGTGAAAGCAAGTTACAAAAATGATCATGACTTTGGTGATTTATTTCTAAAATGTTCTAATCATGCTTACAAAGATTATTACATATTAGATGGCTATTTGTTCAAAGGAAACAGGTTGTGCATTCCAAGATCAAGCCTAAGAGAATCTCTTATCAAAGAGTTTCATGAAGGAGGAATGGCGGGACACTTTGGCATAGAGAAGACTACTCTTCTTGTGCAAGAGTACTTTCATTGGCCTAGATTGGTTCGTGATGTGGAGTTTATTATGAAAAGATGCGTGGTTTGTCAAAAGGCCAAGAGTCATAGTCTTCCACAAGGCTATCTTTTGCCCTTACCTATTCCGCAAGCTCCATGGGAAGATGTTAGTCTTGATTTCGTTGTGGGACTTCCTATGACCCAACGAAAGAAAGATTCCATTATGGTTGTTGTGGACCGTTTTTCTAAAATGGCTCATTTTATTTCTTGTCATACAACTTATGATGCTACTCATGTTGCTAACTTGTTTTTCAATGAGATTGTTCGTTTGCATGGTGTACCTAAATCCATGGTGAGTGATCGTGATCCAAAATTTCTAAGTCATTTTTGGCTTACATTATGGAGGAAGATGGGCACGAAATTGAACTTTAGCACTTCAAGTCATCCTCAAACAGATGGTCAAACCGAAGTGACTAATAGAACTTTGGGAACTTTGTTGCGAACTTTGGCTACTAATCGTCCCAAGCAATGGGAAGAGATGCTCCCTCATGCGGAGTTTGCTTACAACAGAGTGCCTAGCAAGACAACTGGTTTGAGTCCTTTTGAAGTTGTGTATGGATTCAATCCTTGTACTCCTATTGATCTTGCTCCCATTCCCTCACCTAACAAGTTTAGTCATGATGCCGAGGTGCGTGCCAAAGAAATCAAGTCTATGCATGAGCAAGTTCGTTCTCGAATTGAACAAACTAATGCAAAGACTAAAGCCTACTATGACAAGAAGAGAAAGGAGGTCCGTTTTCAACCTGGTGATTTGGTTTGGATTCATCTTCGAAAGGAAAGATTTCCTTCCAAGAGGCGTTCCAAGGTTAGTCCTCGTAGTGATGGTCCATTTGCTATTGTTGAAAAGGTGAATGATAATGCTTACAAAGTTGAGTTGCCCGGAGATTATGGTGTTTCTAGCACCTTTAATGTGGCTGATTTATCACCTTACTATGATGAGTTTGAAGAGTTGCCGAGTTTGAGGGCAAACTCTTTTCAAGAAGGGGGGAATGTTGTAGCCAAGCCTAACAACTTGGTTATGGACATTTCTTTGGTTCAAGACGTAGCATCATGTATTGGTGCTATGCATTCTATCCATGGGCAGCAAGATATTCAATCCCTTGAATTTCTTGTTGTTCTTATTAACTAGTTTATTCTAGTTCTTTTTATGCTTTGAATAAATTGTAAACTTTAGTCATTTTAAGTTTGCAAATTAGTTATATTTTTCTTAGTTCTTTTTAGCTGATTTTAGTTCAAAAAATATTGTCACATTCACACAAAAGTACAAGTGCAAAAGATACATCAAAATGGCAGCCATTTAAGCTTGGAATCCAAAATTCTTTTACAAGGAATTTCAAAGCTTTGACTTGGGAGTTACAATCAGTTTTCAAAGAGGAATTACAAGCCATTACAAGCCTTAACTTCAGCCTTCAAGTGGCCGTTGATATCAGTCAACATTGGAGCATCTTAAGCCTTAATTTCAGCCTTCAATTGGCTGTTTAATTCAGTCAGCTTTTGGAGCAACTAAAGGACGTCCAAGTACACCCTTGTCCACATACATTCAAGCTTATTTCAAGGCTTGAACCAAGGAAGAGTTACACTTCTTTGCTGTTTGAATTTGGGCGTGAATATTGGAGGAAATACATCTCCAACTTGCTGCTTGGATGGGCGAGAATTAAGGGGAGTTACACTCTCTTAATTCTGATTTTATTTCAGCCTTAATTTGGAGGTTATAAGCCACCATTTTCTCTTTGATGTATCTAGTTAAATAAGGCTTCTTTTATTAATGTATCTAGACAACAAAAAGCTGATTTGTACTTAGCTTTAGCTTAGGCGTGTAACAAGTGAGCTAAACAGCCACTTAAATTAGCTTGTACTTAAGGATGCTTGTTTACTATAAATAGCAAGCAAATGTGAATGAAAAAATCAGATTATTCAAACATAAAAAAACTTGTCTTACATTCGTTTCTTGGATTAGAAACAAAACCTGAAATTCTTGGATTTGGAATTTCGTTTCCTTTGCTTAGTTAGCTAGTTTAAGGCTACTAGTTGGCTTGTGATCTTAGGAACCCAAAACGTTTCTTAGTGGTGTGACTTTATCTAAGAAGCCTTTGGTTCTTTAGCCTTATCTATCCCTTGGTTTATCCCTTGTGTATTTCGAGTGTTACTCCAAATATACAACATTAGTTGAGTTTGCTTTAGTTTAAGTTCCTCATCATACACATTGGGGTTGACTTTCGTTGACTTTCTCTCTTCTTCCTCTTCTCCATGGTTAATCGATTTTGATCGGTTTCTTCATCAATCTTGAGCTTCGATGGCTAAGAAGAAGAATCAAAATAACTTTACACCCCAATTAGTACAGCTTAGAAGTTCTACTAATGAAATTTTATAGAATTTGCGGAACTCAGGCACAGCTTTTGTTCCAAGCCCTATTCAGGAGGTGGACGAGCTTATCACTCCGGCGCCGGCACTGGTCAATCCGGCCCGTGGTTCTATTCCCCGGAGTGATGCTGAAACTATTGCCCTATTTGCTGAAGCCACAGCTAGACCAACGTCTTCGAATTTCAATAAAACATTACCTAGGGTTTCTAGTTGTACTATTCCATTGGATGATGAAGCGCCTGCTCATCGATCTGGACCAGCTATCACTGATTCTCACTCTGTACCTTCCCCGGAACAGAACGCACATAAGGATGGTGAAGATCGAAGCTCTTTTTCTGGGAAGCTAGCTGCTAAGGGAGCTCCTCTGTTCTTCGTTGCACCGATTATTCAGAATGGGAAGCAGGTTGCTCAGCTTAAGGAATCTGAACTTGTGGAAGGGAATAGGAAATGGTCTAATGCTTTAGTTTTTTATGTTGTTGGTCATTACCCTACTGTTGCTGTTGTTCATCGTTTCATGGTTCAACAATGGCATGATGTGAAAAAACCAGAAATTTTTTGTCATGATGATGGGTATTTTATCATTAATTGTTGCTTAGTTAGTGATAAGGATACTATTCTTTGTTCTGGTCCGCATATGTTCATGGGAAAACCAGCAATCATTAAACCTTGGAGTCCTAAATTTGATTTTAGTGCTGAGATTTTGAGAACTATTCCTTTGTGGGTTAAGTTCCCAAACTTACCTTTGAATTGCTAGGGTCCTGAAACTCTTAATCGTATTGGTAGTTTTCTTGGTGTACCAATTTGCTCTGATGAATGTACTAAAAGGAAACTAAGAGTTTCTTTTGCTAGAGTTCTAATAGAAATTGATATTACCAAGCCATTGCCTAAATCTGTGTTTGTGGAACGCCCCTCGAAGGAAACTCAGGAACTCAAGGTTTTTTATGAATGGACTCTACCCTTTTGCTCTAAGTGTAATAAAGTGGGCCATGATTGTTCTGTTAAAGTGCCATCAGCTCCTAAGCATTCGGTGGCCGCAGCTCTTAAGCAGTTAGTAAATGCAGTTCCTTAAGTGCAGCAAGTCTGGGTTGCTAAGCCTAGTCAAGCTCCTCTTGTTGTTGATGTTGATGCTTCTGTTCATGGGCAATCTGTTATCACCCCACAGGTTCATACTTCTCAAAACTCAGATGAGGGGTGGAGAATAGTGGGAAAGTAGACAAAAAGTCAGCAAACTAGGGTTAATCAGCGTGCTTCTATCTCTAATGATTTTGTTGCTCTATTTGCAAATGAAATGGATGGTGCAAGTGGTTTCACGATAAATCCAAGCGGGGATGAGGTTAATCCCCCTTTGGTGTCATGATTTACTCTATATGGAATGTTAGGGGCCTGAATGACCCTGGCAAGGTTGCCTCTGTAAGGAGGTTGCTTCATTCTTATTCGGTTGATGTTATTGGTCTTCTTGAAAAAAAATCAAATCAAAAAATGTTCTCACTTATCAGAAGAAGTTTTGCTCTTCTTGGCTTTGGATGTGCAATTATGATCATTCTCCTAGAGGGAGGATTTGGCTTGGTTGGAATGCAGATAGAGTAACTGTCAATGTCTTGAAGATTCATGAACAGTTTATTCATTGTAGTGTCTCTTCTAAGGATCTTTCTACTCAAATTCATCTCACTGTTGTCTATGGGCTTCACTCTATTCATGATAGGCTTCCTATGTGGGAGGGAATTAGGAACATCTCTATTCATCATTCTCCTTGGCTTTGTGCTGGTGACTTTAACTTTGTTCTTCATACTTCAGATAGGCTTCATGGTACTGATGTTACTGATTATGCGACTAGAGATTTCTAGAGTTTGGTTGACGATTTGGACCACTCTAAGGTCAAGAGCAAAGGAGCCTTCTACTCTTGGTCAAATAAGGCTCACACTAGTCCTAGAACTCTTTCTAGGATTGATAGAATCTTTGGTAACCAAGCTTGGCTGGCCTCTCATGGGAATGCTGAGACTGTCTATCTCCCCCCTTCTTTATCTGATCACAGTCCAGTTCTGTTGGATATTTGTTCTGCTCCTGCTGGGAGAGGTAGACCTTTCAGGTTTCTAAACTGTATTGCTGATCATCCTGATTTCCTTGATATCGTTTCTCAAGCTTGGGGTTCTGGTAGTTCTGTTTGGCAGAAGCTTAATTCTGTGAAGTCTAGTATCAAGTCTCTTAATAGCAAGCAGTTTGGCAACATTGAGGAGAAGATTGATCATGCTAATGTTGAGCTTGCTGGAATTCGGAACTTAATGGCTCATAATCCTGATGATTTGGATTTATATGCTCAAGAATCTGATGCTATTAAGGTTGTTAAACACTGGAATGATATTCAGGAAAGCATCTTCAAACAAAAATCTAGGATTAACTGGATTAAGCTTGGAGATGGCAATTCTCATTATTTTTTCTCATTGATGAAGAATAGACAAGCAAGGAATAGAATAGACTCCATCTTTGACTCTAACCAGGTTTTTCTTAAGGATTCGGATTCTATTTCTCATGAAGTTATCTCCTTCTATAAGTCTCTTTTAGGGACTCAGGCTCCTTGGCTTCCTGCTGTTTACCTTGTTACTATGAGGAGGGGTAAACAGCTTAGCTCTCTTGCTCAGAGTTATCTCATTCAGCCCGTTTCTCATGCTGAAATTGATGCTGCCCTGAAGGGAATTGATAACACTAAAGCTCCTGGTATTGATGGCTTTAACTCCTTTTTCTTTAAGAGAGCTTCGCATATTGTGAAAGATGATATATATGCTAGTGTTATTGATTTCTTTACTAAAGGGACCTTGCCTAAGCAATGGAATTGCACAACTATCACTCTTGTTCCTAAAATCCCTAATGCTTCCCATGTTAAGGATTTTAGACCTATAGCTTGTTGCACTTTGGTTTATAAGCTCATTTCTAAGGTCATAACTGCTAGACTTGATGCTATCATTGGTGAGGTCATTGATGATGCCCAAGCAGGTTTCATTCCAGGCAAGAACATTAGTGACAATATCCTTCTTGCAACTGAATTGATCAAAGGCTATGATCACAAATTTATCTCACCTAGATGCATGGTTAAGGTGGATTTGAAGAAAGCCTATGATTCAGTTGAGTGGGGATTCTTGATTACTGTTATGCAGGAGCTTGGTTTCCCTCAGAGATTTGTTAGCTGGATCTGGACTTGTCTTACTGCTGTCTCTTATTCTATTCTTATTAATGGTTTTCCTGCCCCTCCTTTTGAAGCTAAGAAAGGTTTAAGACAAGGTGGCTCTATGTCTCCCTTTCTTTTTGCTATTGGTATGGAATACCTTTCCAGGTGCCTTGATGAGCTTAGGTTAACTCCTGATTTTAACTTTCATCCTAGATGTGAAAAGTTAAACCTAACTCACATGATTTTTGCTGATGATCTATTGATGTTTTCTAGAGCTGATAGTGTTTCTGTTAAGCTTCTCTTCCAAGCCTTCTTGAAATTCTCGTGTGCTTCCGGGCTTTCTGCTAATCTTGATAAAAGTGAAGTCTATTTTGGAGGAGTTTCTGTTGATGTTCAGACAGAGCTGAGAGAGCTTCTTGGTGTTTTCAAGGTACTATTCCTTTTAGGTATCTTGGGGTCCCTCTCTCTTCCAAGAAGCTTACTATTGCTCAGTGTAGGCCTTTGGTGGAGAAGGTGACTGCTAGAATCCTAAGGTGGATGGATAAACACTTGTCCTATGCTGGGAGGCTTCAGTTGGTGAAGAGTGTGTTGTTTGGTATTCAGACATATTGGGCTCAAATTTTTATCCTGCCAAAGAAAATTCTTAAAGAGATCGAGGCTAGATTCAGGTGCTTTCTTTGGACTGGATCCTCTGCCCCTATTAAGAAATCTTTGGTTGCTTGGAATTATGTCTGTCTTCCTAAAGTCTGTGGTGGCTGGAACTTGCTTAATCTTCCTACGTGGAATAAAGCAGCTGTCACTTAGTTACTTTGGGATATTGCTCACAAGGATGATAATCTTTGGGTTAATTGGGTCCATATCTATTATTTCAAGCATAAAGATTGTTGGACCACTCCTACCCCTGCTAAATGCTCTTGGTTTTTGAAGAAGATTCTGAGTTGTAGAGATATTGTGAATGATCAAGGGGGATGGGATGGTTTTATACAGGGCAACAAGATGAAAATCAAGAAGCTTTATGCTGCTATTAGGCCTCAAGTTCCTAAGGTTCCTTGGAAGAGGGTCTTTTGTCATAATTTAGCAACTCCTAAAAGTGTATTTATCTTGTGGCTAACTTTATGGGATAGGCTTGTCACTAAGGATAGGTTGCTACAATGGCACATTTCTTGTGATCCAAGGTGTTTCTTGTGCTTGAATAGCAATGAAATTGTCCAGCACTTATTCTTTGATTGTGAGTACTCTAGACAGGTTTGGAACAAGGTGTTGAGTATCTTACATGTTTCCAAGCCAGTTCAGCAATTTGGTGATGAGATCGAATGGTTGAAGAAAATCTACAGAAGTTCCAGATTGAAAAAACAAAGTGATCCATGTAGCCTTCACTGAAACAGTATATGGTATTTGGATTCAGAGGAATGCAGTTTTGTTTACAGGTTGTTGCAAGCCTGTTGATGTCCTAGTTAGGGATATTATCTTCCATTCAGCTTGTAGAATCCCAGCGGGAGGTAAATACTTGATTGCTTAGTTGGTTTATCAGGGAGCTGCTTCTGCTATTCTGTTCTTCTACTGCTGTTACTGGTTGTTGTTGCTGAATTCTGATTTCTGCCTCCTTTGCTACTGATTTCTGAATTATGTTTTTTTGAATTCTGAAGGTTGTTGTTGGTTTTTTTTGTTGTTGTTGCTGTTTTTTTGTTGCTGTTGCTGATTTATGTGCTGCTGCTGGTTTCTGCTGTTGTTACTGTTGTTTGTTGCTGTTGCTGAAATCTGCTGCTGTTGCTGATTTCTATTGTTGTTGCTGACTGCTGTTCTGATGTGCTATTGATGTTCTGTTGCTGTTCTGGTCAGCAAGTCAGCTGATTCTGGTTCTGTTGCTAAATCTGTTGCTGTTTTTGTTGTAGTTGCTTAAATCTGCTGTTGTTGCTGGTATCTGTTGGGTTGCTGGCTGCTGTTCTGCTGATATTTGTTGCAGTTGCTGCAAGTCAGCTTTGCTGTTGCTGAAGTCTGCTGCTGTTGCTGGTTTCTGTTGCTGTTGTTGGCTGTTGTTCTGCTGTTGCTGATTTTTGTTCCAGTTGCTGGTTTGTTTTGTTGTCATTGCTGGTTTTTAGGTCAACTCTTTGTTATGGTGCTTAGCTTGGCTGTTTTCTCTGAACTGATGTTATACTTTCTATTGTCTAGTCCTGCTGCTTTTGCAGCTGAGTCTAGGTGGAGGTTTTCTTTTTACAATCTGCATGAGTGGTGTTTCTTGCTTGCAGGTTTGTCCTGCTCTGTGTTTGATCTGTGTTCCTGGGCTTAGTTTCTAGAACCCTTCCTAGAAGGTGGCTGGAAACTTGAGCTCAGGCTGTTCTTGTCTCTTTCTCCTGAACCCTTCCTAGAAGGTGGCAGGAGATTGAGCTTGAACTGTTTGGTGGTTCGTTGGCCTGTTTTTTCAGGTCTTGTGGAGTTTGGTGTCTATTATAACTTAGCTCTTGTAAGTTGGAACTTTTCCTTTTGGTAATAAAATTTCTCATATTTTCCAAAAAAAAAAAAAAAAAAAAAAAAAGTTTCTCATCATCAAAACCTTTAAGCTTCAACATTTTCCCCGTTTTTGATGATGACAAACCTAAGCAAACTCTTGAAATAAGTTAAACAAAATAGAAGGTCGTATTTTTGTGTTTTTTGGTTTATTGACATAAAGTAAACACACACTGAAATAAAATAGAAACAAAAAGCAAAAATAAACAAAGCAAAAATAAACTAATCTTCTATCAGCATCATATCAGAGAAATTTCTGATACTTTCTCAACTATAACCCAGAAAAACTTCAGCCTCCAAGTTTACTTCTTCTTTTCCTCCTTTTGGCATTATCAAAAAGTCCTGTTTTTTCAAGGTATTAAGCATCTAGCCATAGCCCCACAAGCAATTCATCGAGTGTGGAAAACTGAAGGCAGCGCTGCTAACTTCCCTTAAGTTAGTTCCACTCTCCTGCATAAGCATTCATAACATACAAATGCATACAACTATAGGCAGTTCCAAAAGCATTCATTAAAAACCAAAAGTTAAACAACCTGCTGAACAATTTTTTTACAAACAAAAATAAAATGTTTAGACATATAAAAACAGAAATTGATAATGTTCATGACTGAAATAAGAAAAGGCTAAGATAGGCTAAGTAGGCTAGGTTGTGATTTAGGTAGATCAGGTCTGAAGGAGCTCTAGAATCTTCTTGTTGTCCTCCTTGGTTTGCTGTGCAGAGGCTTCCAGCTTGTATTCCATGCGTTTGATAGCCATCTGGAACTCCTCCTTCTAAGACCTGAGATTGCTCTCAAGTTTCTGCACAGTTTTGTCTAACTACTGTACCTTCCCATTGACAGCTTTGATCTCCCCCAAGGCACCCTTAAGCTGTTTTTCAACAACTTCAACCCGATCAACAAGCTCTGCTACCTGCCCAACCAAAACCTTGTCATCTTCAGCATCAAGTTCCAGAGGTTCATCCATGCTTGTTTTAGGAACAACACTAGCAGAGATTCTCCTTCTCTTCCTTATAGGATGCTCTGGAACTTCTTTCCCTTTTCTTTTACCTCCAGCACTCTCGAAATTAGAACGCATATTTCTGGCTTGGTATTGGAAGAACTTTGCACCAGCAAACAGAGGGCAGCGCCACAATTTGGCTTTAGCGCCTGGCAACAGAAGTTGTCGCCTGGCGTTAACGTCAAATTATTGGCGTTAGACTTTGTTCCCTGACGCTAGTTCCTACATGCCTCAGCAGCTTTCTGTGCTCGATAAAATTTTCCAGTTTCGCGCAGAATTATTTCGATCCTAGTTGTGAAAAATATTCCTCAAATTTCCTATGTGTAA
Organism: Chenopodium album; assembly: GCF_948465745.1. NCBI lineage: Eukaryota > Viridiplantae > Streptophyta > Magnoliopsida > Caryophyllales > Amaranthaceae > Chenopodium > Chenopodium album. Next base: position 38,577,759 of record NC_137834.1, on the reverse strand, counting down.
AAATCCTATGTTTTAACTTATTACGGATGGTCTTTCCAATGAGATCTTTTTTTATGCATATGACAATAATGTTAATCAAAATTAGGCACATGAAATACTTAGAACTTTTTGAGTCTCATCCACTCATTCTAAATCATTGCCGAAATAAATTTCAGGAATTAAAATAGAAATCCTCCCCACCACAATCGCCAAAAACTGTAGGGAATATTTCAAGCATTACCCCAAACTTGAACCCCACTGTGATCATACACTAAAGTACGGTGGCGTCCAATGGGAAAGAAGATAGAGCAAAAGAGTCGCCAACAACTTTTAGGAACTTGTAAACCGTTCACGAGGTGAAGGTTACACCCCTTAACGATCTAGGAGATCGTTAACTTCAATAGGTCTGGAACCATGACTGGTAGTTCGGGGATGAAGGTACAAATCCAACCTAAAAGAGATTGAACCTGCCCTAATAATCGGCCTCTACTTTATTCTGATCGTATTCATGTGCGCTTTCTGACTAACATGCGATCAATAGGATTAACCCTAAACCTATTTATCTATGTTGGTTGAATATTAATGCACAAAAAAAACTATTATTGGCGATCACTTGAATTATAATCAAATTAACCCTAAACAATATTATTAATTATCTTCTTAAGCGTGATTACAAGTACCAATTCCCTTTAAACATGCATAAAAGGTGTGATCAAGCAATAACAATAAAAATCAAACAACATAATAATAATCATAATAAAAATCATAATCATGTTAAAGCGTAATAACATGATCCTAGGCATGATACTAACAAGATTAATAACAAACCCTAGCATGTCACTAAACAATAAAAATCAAAGCTTTAATCCTAACATGATACTAACATGAATATTAGGAAAGAATATAGGAAGCATCATACTTTTAATCATACTTGATATTGGGAATTTTTAGTTTTTACCCTAAACATGATACTAGGAAGATCAAAACACCCTAACATGACACTAGGAATCATAATAACAACCTAGACATGATTTCTATATCATAATATTAATAAAACAATTAAAGCACTCACTTGGATGCCTCGTACCTCTTTCTAATAACAAAATACACGCGTTAGTAACTTCAAGGAAAATAATAAAACAAACAATTAAATTAAATAATTGAAAGAAAGATTAAACTAGATTTGGGACCAAACCCTCAGAAATTAAAACCTTTCACGTCTAGGGCGAAGGCAACTTCGAACAATGCTAGGTGTTTCTTGGTCTTGTGAATGTGGAATTTTGTTTGTAAAAAAGGCTAGTTTAGAAAAGAGAGAGAGAGAATAAGCTTTAGCTTAGAGAGGGAAGAGAATTAGAGAGTTGTTGATGAAAAACGGAGGTTTTTAGGAGGCTGTTTATAGAGAAAATCAGCCAAACGCATAGAAAAACAAATCAGAATTTCGACGAGGATAAAAGAGATTAGCGCCAGGCGCTGACAATTAGCGCTAGGTGCTAATGTCTGTCGTCAGGCGCTAATTATTATTTTCACGCGTTTTCTTAATTCAGATAAAATTTAGCTGACAGAAAGGAAAAATCGTATTTTCCTTAAAATAATCTTTTATTATAATTAAAACTCTAAAAAGTCAACAAAAGTCCATTTATCAATGTTAATTTAATTAGGAATTATAAGAACCTTCTAGAAGAATCTAGAAGACTAAAATCAATTCTAATTGCATTAGGAATGATAAATCCATACTAGGCCCTCCTCTAGATCATTGGGTCGCATATAAGGATCAAACCGGGCCCAGTTTAGTAATTTGACAATAACTTTCTCATTATTCATCGGAATTGGGCATATAATATATCGTTGGAAAGCTCTCTTCAAGCCCCATCCAACTACACCATTATTTGACCCTTACAATGGATCAAACCAAACTGGATTGGCTATTTTCTTAAAATAGGTTTTCAAAAATAGAGAGAAAATAAAAGAAATTAAAACTATCCGCAACACTAGACTTTCCACACTTTCACTTCATTCGATTATGATTCGATGCGAAAGGTACTCATCACCGGGTTTGGTTTTGGGGAGACACAAATGGGTGTCTACAACTACGCTTCCCTCTCCATCCAGCCGTGGAGAGAATTTTAGACGGATACAAGCTGGGTGTCTAGCAACTAGCCCACAATTCTTGGGTTAACATCTTGGGCTACGTTGCCGCCTGTGAGGTTTTGAAGGTGGAGCCCAACTTCGAGGCGTTTTCTCACATGCATTACTTGAGCAAGACCCCACACGCAAGCGGGGCTAACTTGTTTACTTTGACTAACCAGAAGGGCTACATGATGAATCTGCGGAAGGAGATTAAATGGAAAGACTGGAGGTCTAAGTTTTATATTGTCTCCTCCCCAAACTTCCAAAGAAACAGGCGGTACAACGGCTGGACTAAGCAGCCGCCCCTCCTTGTTGGTAAGAAAGCCCTGCCGCCTGTCCTAAGGCGAGCACAGGAGGAGATTTTGGATCGAGGCCTGTTTTTGGTGGCCGTTCGAACCAATGAGGAGACGGGGATTAAGGAGGTAACCCCCCCAGAGCTATATTCCCCGCTTTGAGGGGCTCTCGGACGGGACATATTTTTCCTCTTGTGGCCTTAGCTCTGAGAAGCCGAGAGGTAGTAAGCCACAGGCATTTACATAACTTAGCTGCTCATAATGAATATTATTTTTGTCTGAGTTTCTAACTCCTTTTCTTTATTTGTGCAGACATAGCAATGCCGAAGGTTCCTCCTCACTGAAAGCCGGCTACAAACTCTGCAGTCTTCTACCGTTCGAACGTCTTGGGCAAGCGGACGAACGAGGATCAGCCGCCTAGCGACACTCCCCAGGTGACTAATGTTTCCTTTATTTTGAATTGTCAAAATTTTGTTGAAGTCGCAACTAACAAGTAAACTTTTTTGCAGACTGGCTCGACAAAGCGTCCTCCCTCTTAGCAGCCGGACCCTAAGCTGCGGAAGCATTCGGGTGGCGAAGTTGGGAAAAACCGAAAGCATGTTGCCTCAAATCCAAAGAAGGGGACCGGCGCCTCCACCCCCATCCAGACACCAATAAAGCCGGATACTCATCAACGAGTATCGAAGAGTGGTAAGCCACTCACTACTGCTATCAGCTCAACAGACGACAGCGATGCCGCAGGGGGGAGGAAGGTAATACATTCGGCATTATTCCACTTATTTAATCAGATAGCACTGATCACAAATGTAGTTGTCCATGCAAAATTCTTACTTAGCTTATCTTGCTCATTTTGACAGAGGTTCCAGTGAGGCCAAATGTCCTACAGATGGCCAAACAGATGCTCAGGACGCTTGATCCTGATTACAAGGCGTCTGTTAAAGGATTTGGGACCCTCGATCTAGATGCCATACTGGCGCTTCTTTGCGAGGTAAGACTTTTTTCTTTTAACTTATGTAATGATTTGGCCGAATGTTTTATAATTTCTTCTTTTTGTTTTGGCCGAATGCAGGCTATGCTACGTGTGAGTGGTCTTTAAAAGCCACTCAACGACAAGACCAAAGAGGTAAAGGTTGCGAATGCTCGGGCCTCCTCTTCCTTAGACAAAGCTCGGTTAGAAATTGCCCAAAATAAGATTCTAACACTTAATATGATGTATTCCCAAGCGTCGGCCAATCTGCATGTCCAGCAAAATTAGATGCGGCGAAGAGGCGGATGAATGAGCTCCAAGATGAGGTTAGGGGCCTTAAGGAGAAGCTAGAGCCCCTCAAGGAAGCGCAAGACAAGGCTGAGCACCTAGAGGGTCAGGTAAAAAATCTCAAGGGTCGGCTGCAAAACCAGGAAACTCAGCTCAGGACCAAATAGAGGTCTTTGGCTGAGGAGGAGAAAACGGCCTTTGTCAAGCAAATGATGGAAGATAATGAAGCCATCATGCGTGCGGCCTGGGCAACATTGCAGCCATCCACTGACTATCAGATTTCGAAAGCAAAGTTTGATGCGGCGAATGACGAGTATAATGCCGACTCTTTCCAAAAGCAGAGGAGGTGGCGGCCAATGCCAGAAATGAGGGGGCCGACTCCTCAAATGATTCATCCTCCGGGGACGAAGGGGATCGGGGGGAGGAGGAGAAAAAGGAAGAGCAGTCGCCCGAGGACTAGGCGGCTGGCAATGCTGAGAACCTCCCCTGATCTTTAAGCTTTTAGGTATCAATTTCTGCGGCCGAATGGCTAAGTACTTGCTTTTCCGGCCTATGTGCCAAGTATTTTGTGTACCCTTTACCAACCAAGGGGTCAGTTAATTTGACAATTCTTGGCATGGCCAGTTAACATTTACAGTCGACAATTTTGACGGTTGTTCCTTATATGAAGCATCCAGTCGTTTGACCGGTTTTAATAATATTGGTGCTTATGCTTTAAAATTTTTAAAGCTTTCAATTTTTTATGCATAAAATTTTTGGCTAAGTATTTTTAACCTGTATACTATGCGAACGTCCTTGGCCCTGGCTAGATGTCGGTTGGTTTCAAAAAAATGGATTGATTGACTTAGAAATTATTGATACTGTAATGAGTATGCATGGTTTCTAAGTCAATTAATCACTATGCTTATTGCCCTAAACCAAGCGACAAACGACCATATAGAACAGATAGTTTTAACAACTTAAATGCATCTGGCCAAAGGCCTCATGAGATATAGTTAAGCCGCTAAGTTAATTGACTTAGCTTATTTTTTGAGAAAATAATCGTCCGCCTTCCTTGCCCCAAAGCAAGGACAGGCAGTTGAATAGCTTCTTAAATTAAACAGTAGTCGCTTTCCGCCTGTACTAGAGCAGTCCAAAAAATTCAATGCTTTTTAGATTTCAAGTTAGATTTTCAAACGGCTGCGAGCATTGCCTTAACGTATTCAGTAGGGCCGCTTGTTTTAGTTCATAGAGCAATGTGCCACCCAAATTGGAGATGCTTCTCTTTGACAAATTCGTCCAAATGGACGTCGCCAGTTGTCTAACTCATGTTGGAGCAGACAGTTGTACTCATGTTGGAGCAGACAATTATTTAACTAGAGTATATCCGGCCATTGGCCTCCTTTGAAAAAATAGATGGCTGCTAAGTTTTTATGACTTGTAAAAGTTGATTTATATTCAAGATGACTGCTTTGGTGAAATCGACACTATTAGCCAGGTTTGGGGCGTCTGTTGTTGGGGTAGACGATCCCTTTATAGGACATTTAAACAAAGTATTAAGCGAGGAAGATCGTTTGCACATTGTGTAGGCGGGACTCTATAGAGTCTGAACATTGTGCAGGCGATGTTTGAACATCTATAGAGGCTTAAGTTTTTTCCTTCTGCGCATTGTGCAGACAGTGTTGTAATAAAATTTAAGCAGGGTCCGTCTTCACATTGTGCAGACGACATCCCAATAAAGTTTTGAGCTTGGTCCGTCTACACATTATGTAAGCGGCGCTCTAATAAAAGTATGAGCTTGGTCCGTCTGCACATTGTGCAGGTGGCACTCTAACAAAATATTCAAAAGACAAGTCTAGAAATGAAGGCAACTTTTCATTAACAAGTAAAAAATTTACAAAATATCAGAAGTAGTACCTTTTCAAGTTATCTACATTCCAAGTTCTAGGTAGCAGCCTGTCGTCTAGTGTTTCCAGGTGGTAGGTGCCATCTCTTACTTCTTCATAGATTTGGTAGGGACCTTCCCAATTTGGGGTTAGCTTCCCTTGCTCATTTTCCCTACCGACTGCCTTCATTTTTCGTAGCACAAAGTCCCCAACTTTCAAAGGGCACTGGTGTACTCTTTTGTTGTATGCCCGAGTCATTCTCAGGCGGTTGATCTCATGGCGCAAGGTAGCATTGCCCTTGCGCTCTGGGAGTGAGTCCAATTCCATCCATATGGCCTTCCAGTTTGCATCTTCGTCATACAACATGATTCGAAGAGTCGGTTCATAGTGCTCAATGGGCAAGACGGCCTCTGCCCCATACACCATGAAACCTCATTTGCCCCTTTTGATGTTGTTCAGATGACCCATAATACGTGTGGTAATTCATCCGCCCATAGGCCACCAGCTCTTTCAATTTTCTTCTTTGTGCCGTTTAAGATTAACTTGTTGAAAGCTTCGACCTGGCCATTTTCTTGGGGTCGCCCGACTGATGCGAAATCACTTAAGATCCCTTTGATCCCCCAACCAAGACTTAATTTGAGGCTTCTCGAACTGAGGACCATTGTAAAAAACCATGGACATAGGCACCCTAAAATGGGTGATGATATTCTTCCAAATGAAAGAGATGACGTCCTTTATCTTGATGTTTTTTACCACCTCTGTCTCTACCCATTTGGTAAAGTAATCCACAGTCACTAGGATGTAGCTATTGTTGCCTAGAGCAGCTGTATATGGTCCCAGAATGTCCATTCCCCATTTAGCAAATGGTACAAGACTGTGGATTGTCGTCAGGTCAATGGCCGGACAATGGATTAGCTTGCCAAAATTTTGATACTTGTCGCATTTTTTAACCATCTCCATAGCATTCGACTCAAGGGTTGGCCATAATTAGTGTCGCCTGGCCCTTGCGACCAAGGATTTGCCACCTATATGAGAGGCGCAGGCACAATATCCCGCATGCAATTCATCAAGAAATTCTTTCCCCTTTTCTAGGGTAACACGCTTTAATAGAGGCTTTATGAAACCTGCTTTGAAGAGCTCTCCTTGTCTCATCTCAAAGCATGAAGCTCGCTTTTTCAACACGGCTGCCTCCTAGGGTGAATCAGGGAGCGTGTCGTCTTTAAGATATGCCGGGATGGGATCCATCCAAGTATAGCTTCGGTCAAGAACTCCGATGGGTTCTTCATCAGATATACTCCTTTTTTCCATAACTTCCCAAAAAATTGACTGAAGTGTATCACAGGAGGCGGAGGATGCCAATTTTGACAGAGCATCCGCCTGGTTGTTTTCAGACCTGGGCACTTGACTTAGGTGAAAGTCTTCAAGTGTGAAATTCTTCAAGTGTCCCAGCTTCAACTTTGACCGCCTGCAAGTATTTGATCATAGCCGGATGGGTGGCTTCATAATCACCATGATATTAGCTTACAACCAATTAGGAGTAAGAGCAAGCGTCAATCTTAGTTTCCCCTGCCGCCTTGCACATACGGATGGCGGCTAGCAGGGCTTTATACTCGGCCTAATTATTTGAGGCCTGAAACTTGAACCATAGTGCATATCCAATATTGTCCACCTCAGTGGACTGACAGATTACGCCTGCACCACAGCCGTTCATAGTGGAACTCCCGTCAACAAATGATAGAGGAATAATTGCGTCGTTAGATAACTACACCTAAATCAAATACAATTTTTAACACTCGACTTATCCTAATACAAGTATATGGTAAGAAGAGGGGTCGAACCATAGGGAGAAGCACATAAACACCACATTCATCACTAGACTTTAAGCTATCACGGGACAAAGGATAGGAATGACTAAGACATTAAACTAAAGATAAAACGAGTTAGAATCAATATAACTAAACACCAAGGGAGATGGGTAGATGTAGATGCCGCTTGATCATGCAATAACATAAAAGCAAATCAATAGTGAACTAAACATTCATGAATATCGATATAAGGTTCAATCTAACCGCCTTCCGGGGTTAATCGGTTTCTCCTAACATAGCCTCTATGTTTCCACACTAAAACCATATATTGGGAGGTGTAATCAAAGAACAATCGATAGTAATGAATCCTAACTAAGTCAACTTCCGTTTCTTGTTAGCAAAGATTCACCTTTAATCAACTAACAATGTGCACTTGCAAGAAGATCAAAGAATATCAAGCATGCAAAGATTTTAATCACAATTAACTTAATCCCAATATTATAAGAATGAAAAATTAGCAACTGTACCATCCTCACACTCTTGGATAAGAGACTACTCACAAATCATTTTGAGAACAATATCAATCATCAAATCAATAAGCATCAACATGATTAATAAGCAAAGAAGGAAAATCAAAGTAAACAAGCAAAATTAAATGCAAAAGTAAAGAGAAAGAGTAAGAGATTGCTCATTAATTGAAGTTGAAGATCTACAAAAGATTAAACAAGCTTCTTCTTCAAAATCCAAGTTCATCAATGAAGAAATCCACACTTTCTCTCTCTACCAAATGAAGACTAATAGTGTTTCTCTCTCTAGATGAAGCTAAAAATGCAGAAAATTAAAACTAAGTTAATCTAAATTACATCAAAACGTTCTAATATGGGACTTCTACAGTCCGTACAGAGCCAGCTGAAAAAGAGGAATGGTCCGACCGAACAATGGGAAGGTTCGGCCGGACTAAAGGGTAGGTTCTGCCGAACCATGGGTAGGTTCGGTCGAACCTCCCTGATCCTGGTCTGGTCGAACTTTTGTGGTTCGACCACTCCTGCAAAATTTCCAAATTGCTTCTTGGCCCTGCCTCGAAGTTTGGCCGAACCACTGAGCAGGTTCAGCCACACCCTGGTTCGGCCACACCTTCAGGAGGTTCGGCCGAACCTCTTCTGAATCTTGCTTCCTTCAGCTTCCCTTGAGCTTAGCTTCCTCCTCTTGAAAACCCTGATGGTTCCTACAAAGCATAAGCATGGATATTAAAGTAAAGAGTAGGAAAAAGGGGCAAAATCTAGGAAAGAAGATGCATAAAGGGAAAGGGAACTAAGTGCCAAGAAAAGGATGCAAACAAGCCGCAAATGTGGGAAAATGACCATCAAAATGAACCTTAATCGTGGCATAAATGCCACTCATCAACAAACACTTTCCAAACCTGATCAATATTATCCGGCTCAGCTGGCGTTGTCATTTCGACAATAAAGTTGGCGAATGCATGCCTCTTTCTTGCCTTCCTTGGTTTGAAAGTGATATCCAGTCCCTGCAACTCAATAGCCCATTTGAGCATTTAGCTAGAGGATTCCAGAGTCGTCATTGGCCACTTGATCGGTTGGTCTGTGTAGACCAGAACCGGATGTGCCAAGAAGTAAGGCTTTAACTTCTTGACAACCATGTAAAGAGCGAGGCCAAATTATTTAGCTATGGGGTACCGAAGCTCTGAGTTCCTAAGAACATGGCTAATGAAGTAAACCAAGAGCTGGATGTCGTCTCCTTTAGGTAAGAGAATAGCGTTGAGGGCATGATCTGAGACAACCGGATACATATAGAGCGTCTTTTTAGCAAAGGGCTAACCAGCCTTGGAATAGAGTGCAGATTTGCTTTTAGCTTTTGAAAGGCCGGCTCAGCATCATCCCCCCATTCAAATCTGGTTTTCTTCCTGATCGCCTGGAAGAAGTAGAGGCACTTGTTGCCTGATCGACTGAGGAATCTCCCCACAGCCGCCAGGCAACCTGTTAGCTTTTGAACTTCCTTCATGTGCAGAGCGACTGCATGTCGATTACCGCCTGTATTTTTTCACGGTTGGCCTCTATCCCCCTTTTCTCAATCAAGAATCCGAGAAACTTCCCAGACTCAACACTAAAGACGCACTTGTTTGAATTAAACATGACCTTGTGCCGCCATGAGTGTGGCGAGTGTTTCTCAGATATTAGCAAGTTGATTCGCCTGCTACTTGGATTTAACTATCATGTCATCGATATACGCCTCTACATTCCTCCCAATCTGATTAATGAAGACTGTATTAATCATTCGTTGGAAAGTAGCAAGCGCATTCTTCAAGCCAAACGACATCATAGTATAATAGAATAACCCCTGTCAGTGACGAATGCCGTCTTTTCTTGATCTTTTTTCCACATGGGAATCTGATGGAATCTTGAGTAAGAATCTATGAAGCTCATCATGGCATGTCCGGTTGTAGAATCAACTAGACTGTTGATCTTCGGAAGTGGGTAACTATACTTCGGACATGCCCTTTTTAAGTCAGTGTAATCAACGCACATGCGCCAGGTACCAATCGGCTTTTTTACAAGCACAACGTTTGCAACTCAATCAAGAAAGTTATAAGGCCGGATGAACCTAGTGTCTAACAACTTTTTTACTTTGGCAAATGCCGCCTGACTTCTCTCCTCGCCCTGGTATCGTTTCTTTTGCCGAATGAGCTTCTTTTTTGGATCCACGGCAAGTTTGTGGACAACAAGATCTGGGCTGAGGTTTGGCATATCTTCCACTTCAAAGGCAAACATGTCTTTGAATTTTTTCGGCAGTTGGTGCAAGCTTGCACCCTACTTAGCAAAAGCAGTCGTCCCCACCTTAACAGTTCGCTCTGCCTGACTGTCGTCTAGAGGAATATTAATGTGCTCTCCAGCAGGGTGGGGACGGAGGTCATCTAACCATTCCCCGGTTAGTGATTGATATTGCTTTCTTTTTTACCCACCACTAGCTGATCAGTTTTTCTTTTCTTGGCGGCTGGTGGGGTCGGATGGTCATCCTTGATTGCATCAAGGTCTATTGGCTCTTTGCCCTGACCGGCTGCAGCTGCCGCGGGTTTGACGTCCGAGAGATAGCACTCTCGAGCCGTCTTATGGTCCCTATTCAGGGAGCCAACAACTCCATCATCCTTCTCATACTTGACCAGCATGAGGGCAAGGATATGATGACGGCCTTGCAATCGTTCAGAGTGGGTTGGCCAAGAATGAGATTGTAGGCGGTCAGCTCTTCAACCACCAAAAACCGGATGGTCATGTGAGACCGCTTCCTTTCTCTCCTAGGTGGACAGGCAGATCAATCCGTCCGACTGGGCGCACAACTCCTCTTCCAAACCCAACAAGGGGATAGGAGACATCCATCATGCTATCCGTCCTATATTTGAGGTTGGATAAACATTTAAGGCTGATGATTTCTGAGGAGCTTCTTGTGTCGATTAAGATGCGACCAACCTTTTGGTTGGTCACTTTGCATTCTATGACCACAGGGTCATTATGCGACCGACAGACTTTGCCTCTGCCTTTTTGGTGATGATGACTTCGGGGATGACGAACGTGCTAGCCGCCTGTCCTTCTTCAACAGAATGGACCATCTGTCTCATATGGTCCTTGGTGCCCCGCATAGTCAGGCCACCCCTGGCGAATCCGCCTGCTATTGTGCAGACCAGCTCCTCATTGGTTTCGGAACTACCAGCAGGTTAGGGAGTCTTTTTGTTAGACTGCCCCGGATTCTCCTTGGAAGTCACTTAGCACTTCACATAGGATTTCAGCGCTCCTTTGTCGATCAGACGGTCAAGCGTCCGCTTGAGGCTGAAGCAGTCGTTGGTGTTATAGCCTACATCCGCATGGTAATGGCAATGTTTGTTGTTGTTCCGATTTTCAGCGGAACCTTTCATAGGAGTCGGCTTCTCCAGAGTCAGCATCTCCATGAGGATAGAGTAGCTGTCCTTATAGAACTCGTACCTTGGAACTTATGACTTCCACTCTTTTTTCTTCTTCTAGGTCGGCTAATCGAGTTATCAACCGCCCAGATCTCTTTTTTCTTTTTGCTCTCTTATGGTTTCAGAAACGGTTGAGTAGGTCGACTCTCCTTTTGTCAGTCAAACTTCTTTGAGTTCGACTGCTTATTTGAGGAGTAGAGCTCGGTTGCCTGTATGTAGGCTTCCGCCTCCATTAAGGCTCCTTTGAGGGTGAAAATTTTCTGACGGACAAGTTCAAACTTGAAAGTCGACCCGTCCTTAGACCTTTGAAAAAGTCTATATAAGCCACTTTGTCAGAAAGTCCTTTGATCTTGATTCTCACCAGATTGAACCGCCTGATGTATGATCCCAACCCTTCTCTATCTCCCTGTTGCACATGGCCTAGACCAAGGCTCATTTTCTTTGTAGGAATGTTCATAGAAAAATTAGAAGCAAACAAGAACATGAGCATCTTATAGCTATTGATGCAACCAGCCGGCAGATTGCCGAACCACTGTTGGGCTATGCCCTTCAGGGTGGCTGGAAAACAACGACACCATGCGACATCATCCAACCCCTATAAGTACATGAGGTGGGTGTATGCCAGAAGGCGATCTTCTGGGTTGGCGGTACCATAATACGTCCCAATCAACACATTTTTCACCATGGCCGGCTATTTGGCCTCGTTTATTTCCCTGAAGTACCCAAAGGGTTGTTCCCCAAGGTTTTGTAGCCGAAGCTGCCAGTCCAAAGGCTAGTTGTTAAATGTCGCTTGTCCTCCGAAGAAGGCAGGCTAGATGTAGAGCAAAGAAGGCGGCTTGTATAATGTGAAAGGAATAGTGTCCTTCGAACAAGTGTATTATTCCGATAATGGGTTCAGAATTATTAGAAAGCTAATATATTGTCAAGTGATCGAAATGCCTGGATGGAGGCCGCTTCCGAGCAGTAATATTAATGCATAATTAATGTTACAACTTAATCTTGACAGAACCCTTCGGGTCACACCCAAACAACCAATGAGCCGAAGCGACAAATTAATTCGGAAGGAATCAATGAGTCGACTGAGTAATGAATATTTAGATGTCGGAAATGCGAGCTTAGAGCGTTGGAAGTCGAGTTGAAAATAGTAAAAGACGAGACGTGTAAATAGTAATAAATCAACGTATTTTCCAAAATACCCCTAGCATCGGAGTGCCCCGAGCAAACCGAGTGCTAGGGGCACAATGCGTAGCATAGTGGCTAGCATGCGCACCAAGCCGAGCCTTGGTTTGCTGGTGCGTGACTAGCGCACCAATGCTAGCAGCCAAGTGCACGCACAAGGCAGTAGGCCTCGGCACCAGGTCTCGGCAGCGGCCCACACTTGGGGTGCACGGCTTGCTGCACAAGTGGGAGTTTCCATGTGGCAGTGCCGAGGCTATGGGCCAGGGCAGCAGCAAATGAAAAGCCCACTTGGGTGCCTTGGTGCACAAGTGGGAGTTTCCATGTGGCACAAGGTGAGGGAGAGAGTGGGGAACAAGTTTTGTCCCCCTTCTCCAAGTGGTCCTCACTTACTCTCTCATGTGTAGTTGACACTTGTTGATTTATTACTAGCTTGCTTAAATAATTTTATTTTAGCTTTAAAATAAAATGTGAAAATCTCATTGTCCCACATTGATGGGAGAGATAATCATACTCTCATCATTTCCTATAAATACCCAAGTCGGGGCATTGGAAATGATGCTTGAGTAAGAGTTGGAAAAGGGATCACTAGTAGTGAAAACCTTTGAACTCAAGAGTTGAAAAAGGTATCACCTTTGTGAAAGCCTTTTAACTCATTTATTCGGGTTATTTGGTCGGGTCTTGCTAACCCCAAGACATTGGACCTAGTTGGTGATCGTGTTGCGGGTGGATCATCGTTAAAGTCCTTCGTAATTTCGAGGCTAGATTTCAAGTAAGAGCCCTAGTGGTCGGGCGAAGCGCGCTTCAAAGGTAATCTCATTTTTTTTAATCTTGTCATTATGTTAATTATGTCATGGTTTTATTTATTGCAAGTGCGGTCTTGTTTTGGGTTTATTTCCGCGGTGAGTCGAACTCAACAAACCCCAACATAATGGTTGTGTCATATACTGCGCCAAGTTGATTACATGGGGTCCCGAATGGACGAGGGGGCTGCTTGAAGAGGTCCCACGTATAGATTGAGAATTCCTCACAGAATATTATGAAAGTTATCATGATAAGTCGACGTGGATGCCGACTCTGACATCTGTTGGGTCTTCTTCTCCTCGATGTACTATCGAGCATAAGAGAATGTTTTCTTGCTACCATCCGGCTGTACTTGCCGGATGGCTTTTCTGGCCACCATTTCTGGGAAACGGAGTCTTGAGAGGTCGATCTGGGGTCGAGCCTTCTCCTTTGGAACAGGGTGAGGAGTCGACTAACGGTCCCTGGCTGACTTCTATTGTCCAAGCTGAGCTGGTTTCTTGACCAACTGTTCCTTTCTAGGAGCAGTCGACTGCTTGGTGATCAAATCTTTAATTTCATCCTTGAAGCTGCTCATGAATTTCACGAGCTCATCTCGGGTGACTGGGGTTGATCTTGCCGCCTGGGATGGATAAGGCGGTTGCCCTGTGGGCTTACTTGATTGTCCAGAGGGCTTGCTTGGACCCACCTGGTTAACATTGCGCTCCCGCCTGTCTTTATGACGGATGCGCTTAGAGATAAAAGACCCATCATGGGCCACATAGGTTTCGATATCTCCATCGTCACCAGAATCATGGTCCGATTGGACTAACACTTCTTCCAGAGGCCGATTGGTCTCTGGAGGCGACACAGTTTGATCTTTTGAAGCCATCTTAGAGGTACTCTCCCCACAGACGACGCCACATGTTTCGGGTGTTTTTATGTCCCTTGGGAGAGTTACAACTCGAAGACTGGATTGGATAAGGACGCATGTACCTGCAAAACAAACGGAGCTCCGAATAGTCGAAGGTCCGCCTCCCAAGATTAAGTTAGTACGGAATTGGATTAAAACTTGCGGAAAGTAAGTTATATGCTCGGATTCCGAGCTCAGGTGTTCTCTGTTTTAGAGAGCAAGAAATGCCTTAATGATTAAGACGTAAAGTTCTAAGTGTGAAAGTTTCAAAAGTGCCCCAATAATTGGGAGAATCTCCCAATTTACATGGTACTAGGAAAACGTGCCCTACCCCTAGGGTTTGATGACCTAGGGATTTGGGCAGCGCCGTTTTGCGGCGCCCCTTGGAATCTGGGCCTTGAAGGCTGCCATTCCAAGGGGGCATATCTGAGTGACACGTGTCATCCATCTGGGGATTCCATTTGGATGCCTCTCAAAATCACACATGTCATTCCCTCACTAGTCTACTTGGGGGTATTAAATACCCCAAATCACTCTCTATTTTCTTTCAATGTGGGACTTTTGTAAATATTTTTGCTCAACAAAATTACTCTATATTAATAGTTTTTTCTTCCTCTTTTTTTCCATTACATTGTTTTAAATGTTCAATCTTAATCATTCTTCTCTATATTATTAAATAATTATTATCTAAACAATAAAATGTATAAATTATTTAAATTCAGTTGATAGTTATCCCAAAAGCTTTGCTAATGAATTTTAGATATTATTATCCATCATTTTTCTGTCTCATCTTCTTATTACATTATTTCACTAGATTCTTCTGCCTCATCTTCCTATTACATTATTTCACTAGTTTCTAAACCAATATTGCCTACTAGTTTCTTTTGAAAAAATATAATTAACTTGGACCTTTATTGGGTATTGTGATTGGACAACACCAATGTTTTGTTTGGACAATTATCAAGATCTAAGTTACCAAGATTTAGTTTACCTTTTTAAAACTTAAACAATTAGTTATTTTTTTTTTTTTTGGTAAAAGCTAAATAATTAATATCTTTGATACATATCAATATCGAAATTAAACAATATCAAGTTGTTTCAAATAGCATTATAAATTAATTGACAAGTATGTTGTTGGTAATAGAAGATTAGAGGCGTATCAACTTATTTAATAAATATGACATTTTATTTTCAAAATTAATAACAACATTATGAAGGTGGTCACAAGATTATCGAGGCAAGTTATAGCATGCTCAAATCGTGATTTTTAAGGTGAAAAGGAGCGGGTGAAATGGAGACGGCGTAAAGCGGTGAAAAGGAGCGATTATATACATAATTTGATATCAGGGTAAAATAAAAAGGGTAAATGAAGGGAAGTTTTAGCCCAAATAAATGTGGGCCTAATATTATCAACAAAAGCCAATATTAAAATAATCTAAGCCTTAAAAAGGGGCCCAAATTATTTGTATTTTTGCAAAAGAGGCTTAATGACCCTTTTATAACCTCTCCATCTTGATATTCGTCTTTTTCTTTTTCAATGTGGGACATCTGGGTAAGATGTCAGTTTGTTGTTTGCTTTATTTTGCTAGGTTGTTCTTCGTTGTTGTTTTCTTTTCTTTTTCTAATGGATTTATTCCTCGTCTTGATCAAAGAAAATAAAAACAATTATATGATGCTATAAAAATTAATAGAAAAAATTAGAAAAAAATAATCCCAACTTTCACTAATTTGCGTGGAATAATCCCAACTTTTGTTTATACTGGAATAATCCCAACTTTTAGGGGCGTTCTTTTTCTTCAATCCCTACAGGTCACCTTACCTTCTGTTGCAGGTAAAAGTCCTACGTGGCATTTTTTTTCTCTTTTTATTTTAAATATTTATTTTTTTTAAAATAACCTTTATTTAGACCCTTTCCTATTTCTTTTTACCGTTGCTCCCCCTCTATCTCTCCTTCCCCTCTTCCCCTCTTTCTCTTTTCCTCCCTTCTGGAATCAAATCTCTTGGAGATTAATAATGGAAAGTGGTAGGTCTTTTCAAGGAGGTTCTTGCGGTTCTTTTGCAAACTCAAGGGGGGGATTTTGTTATCCAACAACGAAGTGCATTTGTGGGTTGGATGCGGTGGTGCGAAGTGTTAAGAAGGGGAAAAACGTTGGATCCAAGTTTTATGGGTGTTCTAAATTGTCGGTATGTTGTTTAAAACTTGTGTAGTCGAAATTGTTAGTAAATGTTGGAAATTTGTTCCTAATGATTGTTCATAATTGAGTTTAATTACGGAATTAAGGTTTGACACAAGATGTTTTAATTATCATGTGGTTTGGGGTTGTGTTTCGGATACGAATTGCAATTTTATGAAGTGGATTGAAGCCAGCAATGAGGATGAGATTCGATATCAAATATTTGAGAAGGACACTACTATAGCAGAGATGGAATATCAGAAGACATTGGTGGAAGAGAAGCTGAAGAAAAGGCAAGGAAGGAAGGAGAAACTGGAGGTGGAAGTGAAAGAATTGAAAAGGGAGGTCAGCCATCTGAAGCTTGGCTTATGCACGTTCAAGGGCTGAGACAAATTTCTCTAGGACTCTCATAGTTGTTTGTATCTTAGTTGGCATTATGATGGTGTACTTGAAGTAGGTATTATTTTAGTAGTTCAAGTGTTTGTAACTGTGACCTTTTATGAGTTCTGAAATGAATTCCTTGTTTTAATTGATGGATCTTGGTGTTTGAATTAAGTGTGATATGCAATCATATAACAGGCAAAAGAGTACACTAAATGAACAAGGAAAATGCAACAACCTAACACATAGCATACATAAGCCTTCCATAATTAATTACATGTCAATGTTTACCAAAAGACATAGCCACACCTAGTGACAGATTTGTTTATGGAGCTGAGCTGCATACAGAACCATGTTTACTAAAACACTACATTCATAAATAGTTTATTCAACAAAAAAAACCAAAACTCGTAGCAAACATACAAAGTTCTAATGAGGGTGCTGGGTCAGTGTGGACTGCTGAGTTGGCTGTGTGACCATAATCAAGTAACTCAAAGCCCCTTGGTTCACAGACACAGTCCTACCCCTGTTGCTTCTACTCCTATGGGTTGGAGCTCCCCTTGTTACCTGAAACATGCAAAGTCAAGTTATAGACCTTGTAAAAACTGAACTAAAAGAACTCAACTGAAATTACAAAAAACACATACATTTGTTGTGACAGAACCATCTTCTGCGAAAAGAACACCAACTCCCCTTGGCTGTTGTGACCTTCCCCTTCCTCTGTTAGTCCTTTCTCTGCTTCCTCTTGCTCTGTCACCTCTTCCTTGGCCTCTTCCACCAGCAGATTCAGCAGCTGCAACATCAGATTGGGTGCTTGTCCTCTCCCAGCAGGTTGGTGTGCCTGCCCTCTCCCAACAGCTGCTGTGTGACCCCCCCTTGAGTCTCTCCCTCCTATTATGGCTCTCCCACCTTTCCCAAGCTGAGTTGGTTGGGCAGAGACTGTATGGTGTGGAGTTGCTGCCTGTTGTTGTGGTTGTAGAGGCTTAGAAGTTTGGTGTTGATGTGATGGTTGTCCATCAGCTCTTGGTCTTCCCCTAGGCCTTTTAGCTGTAGGTTCAAGTTGAAAAAATTTTCCCTTTTCAGGGCATTTTCTTTTGTTATGACCCTTCACATTACATAGTGAACAAGTCATCTCCACACCAGTCTTGGTCAACACCCCAGGCTTCTTTGGGTTCTCATAAGGGTCCTTCACCCTCTTCTTTCTAGGCCTTCCTGGCCCAATTTTGATGGGTGGTGGCTGCAACTGGTATGTGACCTTGGGCCAGTACCTTTCCCCAACTAAAGGAGGAATTGAGCCTATTTATAATGACAGTACACATTAGTTAGTTCCATTCCCAATAAAATGAGCTCATTTATTGTAACATGTTAAATACTACCTGCATATGCTTTCATGTAGCTTTCTTTTGTGTAACACTGGTGCACAAAGTCTTCAGCTTCTTTGTTGAGGGAAACAATACAAGCAATTGCATGCTTGAAGGGAATGCCAAGCATATCCCACTTCCTGCAAGTGCATGTCATTGTGTCCAAATTTACAACTACCTGATATGTGAAACAGGTAACATTAAATGAGTCATTGTTGATGGGAGCACCTCACACATAGCAGCTTTATCTTTCTCTTGATTGAGATTGGTTTGTATCCTTGGGCACAGAAGAGATGTGCACTTCTCCATCAATTGCCTTTTCTGAACCATTCTATGCATCAGGTTTGATATGATGTCCTCAAGCATGTGCAACAGATGTTTGGTTCTTGCATTTATAATATAGCCATTGAAGGTTTCAGCTATATTACTGGTTATTGCATTTGTCTTGATGTCTTTGCTGAGAAAAGCTCTGCAAAAGTGTTGTGGGTTGTAAGCTTTGAAAGCCAGTGCAGCTTCAACATTGATCTCACTCAACTCAGCAAGTGCTTCATCATAATCTGCCCTATTGTAACACTTTGCAATCTTCAAGTATTGGAGTTTGAATTCATCTCCCTTGTAAGATTTAGACCAGTTGGCATACACATGCCTAGCACAGTGTCTATGTTCTACTTGAGGAAGAACTGAAGACACACCACTTAGGATAGCCTGCATAGCAAACACCAACACTTTAAACAACTAACCATACATGGCAAAAGAGAAACTACCTAACAAACACACTAAGCATACCTGATGCTCATCACAGAGGATTGCTAGCCCTGTACCATCACCAAGCTCCAAAGATGTCTATAGATGCTTCAAAAACCATTCCCAACTGAAGTTGTTCTCCCCTTCAATTACATCCCAAGCCAAAGGGAGCATCTGGTCATTTGAGTCCCTCCCAACAGCACAAAGTAACTGTCCACCCAAAAAGGTCTTCAAGAAGCAACCATCAATGGCCAACACTTTTCTGCATCCCTCAATCCAGACCTTAGCCAAACCATCAAAACAAATGAACAACCTCTGAAATATAGGAGGTGGCTGTTTTTGCATCACAGTTACCAACTCACTATGAGAACCAGGGCTGCAACTCTCAAGGGCAGCCAAATATCCCCCAACTTTCTGGTAATGCTCATACATTGAGCCATGCAAAAGCTTGTGAGTTGCATATTTCACTCAATATGCAAACTCCCTAGTCACAATAACCTTGAATGCTCTTCTAATGCAGTCTACAATTTCCTTGGAAGGCTAGTGTGGCCTTGTTTTGAACACATCGAGGAATTGTTTTGCTACCCATTTATCCTTCATTTGCCTAATCTTTTTCATAGTCCTATTGCAAGTGTGCTTACCCCAAGCCCTTTTCATTATGTAAGATGCTTTCCTAGAGTGTCAGGAAGCATATATGTAGAAAGGACAGTCACCACTACACTTTACCCCTAACCTCTGCTGTCTATTCTTGTTACCAACAGTGAAGGTTAGATTTTTTACTTTGGACTACAACATACTTGGTAACAGCTTCTCTGAAGTCCTCTCTCTTTGCAAACCTTAACCCAACTTTCCATTGGAAATGAGAAAAGTCAGCATCTGGACTCACCAAAAGAGCTGCTGCCCTCCTCCTTCTCACTTCATCACCATCTTCATCACTACCTGCTGGTGACAATGCTTCATCATCACTCTCTTCATATTCACTCAAACTAGGGGCCCCTTGATCTTCAGTTAGACTGCCTGGAACCTCTCCATCTATAGCCTTCCCCTTGCAACCTCTCTCTTCTTTTGTTGAGCTAGCTCAACCAAATGATTGTTGCAAGCCTTCACTCTCTCCTTGGCAGTCACAAACTCATCATCACTCACATCAGAATCAGTTTGCAAATCATCTACCAAAAGAGCTTCATCAAACTCCTCTTCTATTTCTAGATCTATCTTCTCCAAATCAATGTCATCAGTCACCTCAGTTTCACCCTCAATATCAAACTCATCATCCTCAGTTTCAACATCAGTGTACACTTCAGCAAATACTCCAGCATCTTGTTTTGAACTCCCAACAGCTACTCCTTTTCCTTTGTCTACCCTAGGATCATAAGCTAGGTCTTGCTCTCACTGTCAGAGTAATCTGGAATGAGGTCATTCAAAGGAATTGGGCTATCAGGCCTGTCATCATACCAGTCAAAATCAAGATCTTTAGTTATCTCATGGTGTGCTAAGGGTTTTTATGTAGCTAGGGAAGAAGTGAGGGTTACAAGGGTTTTTTGTGAAGAAATAGCAAGAAAAGTAGAGGTTCTGAGGGATGGAGTAAGGCTAGGTTCATTTATTTGGAGTGAGGTGGAAGATGCTCTTTTTATAGTTGGGGAATCCAATTCTGGTTGAGGTGTTTGTTTCTTCCTAGGACTTAACCTCACTTTATTCAAAAGAGTTTTTTGTGGTGTTCCCCTCTTTGGTTTCAATTTCTGTGGTTTAGAAGATTGGGGTGCACTTTAAGAAGCTTGTGTACTTAACTAACAAGGGAATAAACGCGTCGTCAATTGTCTATCCCTAGATCAAATACAATTTATACAACCTAAACAAACCTAATACGAGTATAAGGCAAGCATAGGGGTCGAACCACGGAGAACGGTAAACACCACCAAATGTTATCGACAATTAAGCTAGTTCGGAATAGGAGATAAATAAACTAAAGTGTAAAGATGCTAAAACAAGAAATAAAACATTAAGGCATCAAGGGAAATGGGTAGGTGAAGTTGACGCTTGATCATGCAATAACAAAGTAGCATATCAATGGTAAACTAAATATACATGAATATCGAAGTAAAGGGTCCAATCTAGCCGCCTTCCGGGGTCAATTGGCTTCTCCTAACATAGCCTATATGTTTCCACATTAGAACCATATACTAGGAGGTACTATTAAATAACAATCGATAGTAATGAATCTCAACTAAGTCATTTTCCATTACTTGTTAGCAAAGACTCATCTTTGATCAACTAACAACGTGCACTTGCAAGAAGACCAAAGAATATCAAGCATGCAAAGACTTTAATCACCATTAACATAACCCCAACATTATAAGCATGAACAATTAGCAACTACACCATCCCCACACCCTTGGCTAGGTGACTACTCACAAATCATATTGAAAACAAAATCAATCATCAAATCAATAAGCATCAACATGATTAATAAGCAAAGAAGAAAAATCAAAGTAAATAAGAAAAATAAAAAACAAAGGTAAAGAGAAAGAGTAAGAGATTGCTCATTAATTGAAGATGAAGGTCTACAAAGGATTGAACAAGCTCCTTCTTCAAAATCCAAGTTCATTAATGAAGAAAACCACACTTTCTCTCTCTACCAATGAAGACTAATCCTAAACTAACCTAAAACTAATTAGAGAGTAGAATAGATAGTTATTGAATATATGTTCTAATTACCCCCAAAATTGGGTATTTATACTAACTTAATAAAACTAGGAAAAATAGAAAAAGAGAAGGAAATAAAAAGAAAATAAAAGAGAAAAGAAATAAAAGAGAAAAGAAATAAGATAAGGAAAGGAAAAGAAATAAAAATAAAACAAAAGGAAAATAACAAAAAAAACCAAATCAGACCCTCTTCTTTCTTCCTCCTTCGCATTCTATGGCTGCTTAGCTTTGAACTCCTTTGAAGCGCCTTCACCATCACCACCGTTTATCAATAATCATCATTGAATCACCACCATCGATCATAATCAATGCTCCAAATCAATGGCTTTCATCACCAATTGCATCATCATCATCATTATAAGACCGGTTGATCTTCATTAATAACCACGTGTGAAGCTCGTGGAGTGGTTCGGTCGAACCATGGGTTGGTGCGGCCGAACTACTGGGTTGGTTCGGTCAAACCATGGGTGTGTTCGACCACTCCTCTTCGAATAACAAAACCCCCAAAGTCTCTGACTCGACGTTCGGCCGAACCCTCAACGGTTTGCTCGAACTTGAGAATTTGTGATTTACTCTAAATTGGGGATGTTGCTTGGGCGATTTGGGGTTGCAATTGGTGGCTGATTTGTTGCTATAAATTGGGTGGAGATGGAGCAGGGGCTGTTGCGGCAGCTGTGTGGTGGTGTATTGGTTGCGGCGGAGAGGTGTATTATGGTGGCAGCTCAATTGCGGCTGTGAGGGAGCAATTGAGTTGCGGGTTGGTGGTGGTTGGTTGGTGTGGGTTTTGGTGAGTGGTTGCGGCAGGGTGTTGCGAATTGGAGCAGGGGAAATGGAGGTGAGTGGAATTGAGTGGAGATGGTGGTTTAGGTGCGCTGGTCGATGCGTGGTTGATGTGTGTGTGATTGTTACGGTGGTGTTGGTGAGGGGCTGCAGTGGTGATTTTAGTTTGGTTTGGGTGGCTGCTGGTGTTGGTGAGGGTGAGCAGGATGGCTGTAAATTAGCCATTGAAGGTTGGACTGGTGGTGAGTGGTGTTGTTGGTGGCTTGATGCGTGAGTGAAGGAGAAGGGGAATTGGTGTGGTGGAGGTTAAGAAGGTGGGGTGATGGATAAGAGGTGGGCAGCAGCCATCAAAGTAAAGAATTGCACACACTTTCACTCGTCCCCGAACTCCGAACTCACTTAACATGAAACCCGGGACCCTAAACACAAAATTGAGGAGAAATCAAGACAAATAAAAATGAAATAAATAAAATAGAAATAAATAAAATAAAATAGAAAATTAGAGACATAAAACTAAACTAATAAAAATAAAACCAAAACTAAACAAGCAAATAAAGTAAAATAAAAATACAAAAATAAACTAAAATTAATAAAATAAAGAAAATAAACTAAAACACTCCAAAATTACCAAAATAAACTAGAAACTTTATTAAAGAGAAAACGAGAGAATAAAAGGAAAATAAGGGAAAATAAACACGAAAATAACCTAAACACTGCCCCTAGGAGTGACATAAATGTCACTTATCATTAACAAGGGTTGAAAATGTGTTGGCTCCTCTACTGGTTCTTGTGGGTCCAGATCTAGGTCATCTTCAGCATGCAACACATACAACTCAACACCCTATACTTTCTCCCTAAAGATGCCACCTCAACTGCATCATTGTCATTATTAATTCTCCTCAACCCATTACACAAACTAAGTCCAGGAATCATATATAATACACCCTCAACAGCCTTGCCCTTAGAATATTCTTTAGCCAACTCTAATAGATCAAAATAAGATAATTCATCTGGGTCCACTGACTTTGTCCTCCCTCTACCTCCCTCATATACCAAATCACCATTAGCTACTGTCTTAAACCCCCCTCCATGCCACACTTTCAAACTAATTTTCTGGAAATTGGTACTCATTTCAACCTAATAACTCATCACAAAGAAATAAACACAAAAATTCAAACAAAATTACTACACATCTTTCAATCAAACAAATACAAACAGAAATCAACTCCATTATTAGACTAAACCCAGCAAATCAAAAACAAAATCCAACCACAATCACATAAATCAAACACATGCTCAGCAAAAATAATCAAAATCATATCTTTTACTACCAATTCCAGCAAGAAATCGCAAACAAAAACCTAAAAAACATAGATTATCGCAAGGTTATAGGGTTACCTGAAGTCTGCGATTCAACTTCGTTCTTCACTATCTCCTTCCTCTGGTCTTCAATTTCCAAGCTTTCCAAAAATGGCAATTCACATTCAAGGAGAATTTGGGGGTGGTTGTGTTCAATTAAGGTGGAGAGTACGAATTTTATCACTCTGTTGCAGAGGATTAATGGCGGGTTTAATGTTGAAGCAGGGGAGTAGTTGAGTTGGCCACTTCAGCTCTCATTTTGGGAGGGAAATGAGAGTCTTAAGTCAACATAGGGCGTTATTGACTCTAAAGGGGACATGGTGACTTCCGTAGCCGGTTCCCAGTCAGTTAGGTTTGAAGAAAAAGAACGCCCCTAAAAGTTGGGATTATTCCAATATAAACGAAAGTTGGGATTATTCCACGCAAATTAGTGAAAGTTGGGATTATTTTTACTAATTTTTCCAAAATAATATTCATAATGAATCTTTTATATACTTTCGTGGACCACCTTACATGTATTTTGGGTGTTCATCAGCATACATAATAACATACATGAGCTTATAATATGCTTTGATTGGATACCAGAATTATTGGAAAATCCTAAATTGGAAACCAAAAGAAGAAAGAAAGAGAACTAAGGTGATAAATTTTTATTACATTGTTTCATTTGTTCAATTTTAATCAACATTGTCTACTTTATACAATAATATTGTATCATCATTGTATTAATTTTTCTTTAAATTTAAAATGGGGTGAGTGATAGACATAAGTTCTAACTTTTCATTAAGGAGGTACCAAATTAATTTTTTACTCTGATATTTTATTTTCATAATAATAAAAAAAATTATGAAGGTGGTTACTAAATTCGATTAACACCCTTAGTGATGATCTTTATTTCTTACAAAAATTTATAAAGTATCATTAATGTTAGTCAATAGTGAGAACAAAAGTGAATAATAAGAACTAGAAACCAATCCAAGTCTTTGACCTTGCTTCATCTAACGGCTCACTAGTTACTAATAATAATAATAACTATATCAACTCTCTTCATATAAATAAAAATAAATAACAATAACAAAACTAATTTACAAAACTCATACTCCCTCCGTGTTTTTTTAAGTGTTACACTTCCTCTTTTGGCAAAAAGTTACATTAAGATATTATATCTATTTCTTCTCATGGGCCCCACCTAAACCCACTACTACTTTTTTATTATATCTTTCCTCTCACATTCATTAATTTTCAATAAACAATTAACCCCACTATCTTTCTTTTACAATTTTTGAATACTCCCACTACCCCACTAACCTCATATTTCATTTAAGTTAATTATATTACCTAAAATTATATGCCGGTCAAATAGTAACACTTAAAAAAACACAGAGGGAGTAATAATTAGCTCGAGTATAGGCAATTGAAATCGAGTTTAGACCAAGAACACTAAGTTCACTACTAATAAACAAGGCACATTTTGACACTTTTTTGTACATATATTGACCTTAAAAAAGCGTCAAAATTTTTGAAGCCAAAATATTTTTACGCTTTTGTGTCAATTTATAAGTATAATATGTCACTTTTGTGTGTCATCGCTAAATTATTATGATAATTTTTTGTGTCATTACAAAAAAAATATGACGCTTTTTTGAGTCATTACTATCAAATTATGACACTTTTGTGTGTCAAATTGGGAGCATGTATATAAATTACGTATTCGTAGATGGAGGAAAATTATGAACCATTATAAAAGCGTCAAGGCTAAAGCGTCAAAATTTACTCTATTTTCTTTTAGTGAATAGAATCCGATAACTACCAAATTATGTAAACACAGAAGTACCTACTTTATCCAACAATAGCGATATTTGGTAAGTATCATCTAAATTTTCCCACAGGTCCAACATTAGGTTGACTTAATTAATTGGATTCATCTAATAATAACGAAATTTGGTAAGTACCATCTAAATTTCCGGACAGAGACAACATTTGGATGACATAAAAAAGTACCATCTAAATTTCCGGACAGAGCCAACATTTAAATGACTTAGAAAAACATCATACTTTATAGGTTCTCGCAATATCATATAATGAATATGAACATTGAATACTACTACAAATATTTCCCAAAACATCGGTTGTTTAAGAAGGAATATTAGGTTACAAATATGTTAGCCTACACGTTTTACTTAGTTTTTAGACAGGAACAAAGCTTGACTCCGCATTAGATTTGGGGTACCATTTGTAATAGTTGGAATACGTACGTATTATGGCACAGTTCATATGGAATATGTTAATCAAACATCTTCTCTACCAGAGTTCACATCAACTTGAAGAGGTTACTGTTGTTCTGGCGTGCGTAACATTTCTGGAGGGAATTTTTATTTTCACTTAAACCACATAATGGATCATCAATTTTAATCTTCTCCTCCTCTGAATTTACATGTACTTCGTCACAAAAATGATTCTTGCAACGAACATTGCAATGTTACATGTTTCCTTGAGCTAATTAAGTTACAAAATTAACGATGCAGGTAAAGCTTTGTTACGTCGCTTTACATGAGCCACAATGATTGAGCCACAAAAAATTCCTCGATCATGTTGGCTCATGTATACATCGGTATTCTGTACGGTACGGGAAATTACCAACACAGAAATTAGTAGAATATGTGTTTCACTTAAGAAATACAAAGCTTACCTTTATTACCTTAAATTCAAGTATATATTATAGATGACTCCCTTTTTTATTTTTTAATAAATAGATGACTATTTTTTAATTATTTGGATTCATCCAATAATTACAGTTATGGTCACTCGTCGTTCCAAAAAATCTAAGGAGTAACTTCGATGACTTCATGCAAGGGCTTCATAGTGAGTACGAGAATTCATTTGATACGTACACCGAAATCATTGAAGACCTTGGATTACACACAAAAGAGTCAAGTCAATTTTCGTCTTTTTGTATTAAGTTGTAGCATTTTTTGGAACAGTAATGGGCTTGTTGCCATTTTTTTATATCGGCAAATACAAGATTATCTACTAGATAAACAGTTTTTTGTTAATCTGGTGGCATTTCTATAAATATATTGAGAAAGCAGAATATTTAAAACTATAAATCGACATTTAAAAAAAAAATTTAAAATACAATATTGGTAATTGTTAATTTAGTAACATATTTTCCTCAAAAAAATAATTAACAGATTAATGGAGTAAATTCAACTTAAATTACCAGCTCATGTAAATTTCCTCCACAATGTGATACTAGCTCATGATGTAGGTTTTTTACTTTACATGGGGGTGTAAGTACAACTGCAGTAGTTTACATTACCAATTATTACGGGTATCAAATAGTTATATTCCTTAAGTTAAGGGAAATTACCAGGTCAGAAATTGGTAGTATCCATGTGTTTATATATGGAAAATACAAATCTTACATTATTTACCTTAGGTGATTGTTACATTATACATGAACCCTTTCTTAAATAATTTTTTTTACAAGACCCCTTTCTTAAATAATTGGATTCATCCAATTATAACAATATTTGTTAAGTACCATGTACATTTCCGGACAAAGCCAACATTAGGATGACTTAGATAAACAACATACATTAGATTCTGGCAATATCATATAATAAATTAGAATATTACATACTATTACAAATATGTCTTATTGGACATCAGACCTAAGACTGCCATGTTAGCCTTAGTATGTTAGAGCTAGTTACAGGCTGCAACAACTTGCACCAATTCTGTTATAACTAACTTCTCTCTATTTCTGTATTTACTTCTAGACTTCTCTAGAATGTTCTGATTTATTACTGTAGTATATATACCCAAATGTGATATAATATTATTCATTACCAAATAATCAATCACATTCTATTTTCTTCTTCTTCATGTTTTCTCTTAATTTCTCTGAAGCTTTGTAGAATTCTGTTCAGTTTTTGAGATTAATACAGGACTGTGCAGCAAGCAATTGGCCTAAAATCTTTAGCATAAGAAGGATTCTACACCTTGGGAACTAAGTTAAAAGTAGTACAATTCCAATGCCTCAACATTTTACCAGTTTTAAAAAATTCCACAACATTTGCATAAACTCCAGACTTCACAATGTCCCAGGTTTTCTTGAAGAAGAGAACATTGAAACCATCAATACCATGGGCCTTGGTATTGTGTTTTCCTTTAAGAGGAAGATCAATTTCTTCAGTTGTAACGAGGGCAATTAGGGAGTCCTAAGAAGCTCTAGATAACTATCTCCCTTTTCTCATAATATTCAAATCAATCCCCGAAAGATAAGCAGCCCTAAAGCCAAGTAAATCCAAATAGACCCTTGTGATCTCATTTTCAATGGAAACAGGAGTCTTCAGCAGTTTACCTTGCTCATTAATTGGCCTTAACTTAAAGAATATACTACTCGTATTTGATACACTTCTGCATGAATAAGCAAAATCTAAAATAGAATCCGATAACCACCAAATTCTGTAAACAGAAGTACCTATTTTATCCAACAATAACGATATTTGATAAGTATCATCTAAATTTTCCCACAGAGCCAACATTAGGTTGACTTAATTAATAGGAATCATCCAATAATAAGAAAAATTGGTAAGTACCATCTACATTTCCGGACAAAGCCAACATTTGGATGACTTAGATAGGTACCATCTAAATTTCCGGACAGAGCCAACATTTAAATGACTTAGAAAAACATCATACTTTTTAGGTTCTCGAAATATCATATAATGTATATGAACATTGCATACAACTACAAATATGTCTCAAAACATCGGTTGTGTAAGAAGGAATATAAGGTTACAAATATGTTAGGCTACATGTAATACCTAGTTTTCAGACATGAATAAAGCTTGACTCCGCATTAGATTTGGTGTACCATTTGCAATAGCTGGATTACGTACGTATTATGGCATAGTTCATATGGAATGTGTTAATCAAACATGTTCTCTACCACAGTTCACATTAACTTGGAGAGGTTATTGTTGTTCTGGCGTGTGTAACATTTTTTGAGGAAATTTTTATTTTTACTTTCACCACAAAACGGATGATCAATTTTAATCTTCTCCTTCTCTTAATTTACATGTACTTCATCACTAAAATGATTCTTGCAACGAACATTGCAATGTAACATGAATCCTTGAGCTAATTAAGTTACAAAATTAACGATGCAGGTAAAACTTTGTCACGTCGCTCGACATGCGCTACAATGACTGAGCCGCCAAAAGTCCTCGATCATACATGTTAGCTCATGTATACGTAGGTATTATCTACGTTAAGGGCAATTACCAACACAAAAATTGGTAGAATTTGTATTTTACTTAAGAAATACAAATCAGCATTTGAGGTTTTGATTGCATGGGCATTCTTTTGTTTTATTTTTTGCTCGATCGTCATCTGTTAATTTTCCATCAAAGTGGAATATTGTTGTCTTTATTTTCAGTGGGATTTACTTTTTTAGTTTTTCTCAATGTCGTGCTTTCATTCTTCTTAATTCTGTATTTGTGTGTTGTTTACATTTTATGTTTGGGAAATCTATGCTTATCTAATTTAATTAAGGAAAATGTTGTACATAGCCCTGAGGGATACATATAAGCATTAAATTTACTCTTAAAAATCGTAAAAAGTTAAGAAATCATCAAAATATAAACACTAATTACACTAATTTACGAGTGTTTTTGTCATGAATTCCTAATTTTATACAATTTCCAAAAGTGTATTTAATGCTTATATATAGCCCTTAGGGCAACATATAACATTACCCTTTAATTAAAGTGGATGAGGATTAGATTGAAGACTTAAAATTGTAAACCGAATTATAGTGCGATAGAACATGGGAGATTTTTTTATTTTTTTAATCAACAGTTCACATTAGTGAAAGGAAATAAACGGTTGTGATTTGATCTAATACAATGGCCACAATTTTATTGTAGTAATTTGAAAATTGTCCTTTTTTTTATTTAACATGATTTCACTTTTAGGTTTTAAATTAAATCGATTACTTAAATTTTTCGGGTAAAATTATACATGACTTTAGTATGGGTAGTTTTCGTATGTGTGAAAAAAAATTTATTTCTCGTTTGGGATTATTCTTATGTAGTCCTTATCTGTAAAAAGGAACCGAAGTGTTTCCTCGTACAACATGTGTTTTATGAAACAGTGCAACTCTTCTTCTTCTTCTTCTGCATGTTATGATAGACATCTGAAAAGACACAAAGTAAATAAATGACGGCTTGATTTGCAATAAAAGGCAAGAAACTGATCTTCATTACACATCCCACAATAATTGCTCTGTATTTTTCTTGGAAAGTTGAAGAGCTTTTGCCCTTTCCCTTTCATTTTCTTTATACACATTCAAACTGGAAAACCTAAGGATCGTCATGGCCGGGAATGATGACGATAACATTCACAGACTGGTATCGGAAATTTCTGGAAAGCGGAAAGAGAATCTACAGGGTAAGTTTTTGGCAGCAAACGAGGTCTGTGTAGAAGCAACAAAGAAGCTAGAGTCGCTGATGGAGCAAATGAAAGACATTGATGCTTAATTATCAAAGTGTGCTGAGGTTGCCTAGAGGAAAATCAAGGGTAAGGAACCTAAACTTGGAAGGAACTTTGATACTCCTGTAGAAGTTGATAGTGACACTTATGAGGAACAAGTGGGAATGAGAAGAATTGTAGGCTTTAAAGGCCAGTCATCTAAAAGCAGGGGTCAATGCAGTGGTTCTCATGAGGTTTTTGGTTTTGGTGTTGAATGAGGGGAGGCTAATATTGAGATCAACGATGATGAAGGTCAAGTGAAACTTGTCATTGATTGAACGGTAGTTGTTCCGGCTGAAGGAGTACAGAAGCAACCTGCATTTGAGGTAGATAATGCTGGTTTGGTGCAGCAGAGGCAACAATACCCGTAAATGAATCAGGAGAGGGACTCAGAGAAGGAGGAAGAAGACAAAGAAGAGGAAGCTCAGGAGAAGGACGATTCATGGTATGATAATTCGGAGGAGGAATTAGTTATCCATACCATTATCACACTCCTGAAGTTTCTGGTGATGATGAAGGAGCTTATGGTTTTTATTGTGATTAATCAAATTAAGTAGGGTTTTTTTATTTTAAAAAAAAAGTAGATATGAATTTAGGGCCAATTAGTTGTTTAAAGCATTGGCCTTTATCTATTTTGATGTAATCTTTTGTGATTAAAGTAGGGAACTAAATAATTATGTAGGATGTTATGATCTTGGTGGATCATATAAGTATTTTGTTTTGAATTCTGATTATGGAAGGTAATATAAGTATGTTGGCTTCAATTGTTAGTTTATTTATTTATCTATAGTCTAATTGATTGTTGAATGAAATTTATTGTTTATTAGGTTTTTTTATATGCTTCAATCTGTCTATTACTTCATTAAAAATTGATTGTTTGGTAGGATGTATGCGCATCATTGTTGAAATGGTTAATAATGAATAGGAAAGAAGGTTAGGCATAATAATAATAATAATAATAATAATAATAATAATAATAATAATAATAATAATAATAATAATAATAATAATAATAATAATAATAATAATAATAATAATAATAATAATAATAATAATAATAATAATAATAATAATAATAATAATAATAATAATAATGCATAAAAATAGTTTGTTTCTTTCATTCCTATAAACAAAATGATAAGTATTTAAGAGAAGAAAAAGGGAAATTGGTTTTTCATTTGCATGAGTGTTGCAGACAAAGAACATGTAACATCTTCATAGTGAGTTTACCATGTAATTACCCCAAGCTCATGTGTATAGAGTAGTAAAATTATTCTAATTGAAAAGAAAGAAGCTAAGTAATGATAGGTTGAAAAGTTATATGCTTATATGTCCAAATGACACTCAAATCCATATATAGTAGGATGCATGCACTGATTGTGAAACATAAGAGTATATAATACAAGAATCTGCTGAATTCATGCATTAGTTAAGCATGCAAAAGAGACATTGTTTGTAAGCCTAAGTCAAAGTACATGCAAGGCAGAAACCCTAAGCTGTTCATATCAGCTACAACAACAAAAGCAAAGCTTAAATGCTAATCACAAGAAACAATGTTTGGAAAGTAGTCAGAGAATAGCCTACATGTTAAGATTAATCAAGAAGGTTTAAAACAAGAACACAACCCAAAATGATAAGCAAATCTTATCAGGAACGATATTGCTCTATTAGATGATAAATTGGTGTTCCATGACTATGTAGTTAGTTATGGGTATTTATAGGTTGACGGTCTTCTGCTGCCCGAATTCCGATGAGAAGATGAAAAGGTTGAATCTCATTGTTTGGGATGATAACAGTGTAATGTTGCAAAGCTTGCGCTTCATAGTACGGTTGATGCAACAGCCGTGTTCAAGGCTCGACAGAGACCTTAATTACTAGGAGGATGTCCTCTGCTTCTTATGGTATGGTAATTTAAATTTTTTTTCGCTTATAATACACGAGACTTCATTTTTTTATGTTGTGTTTGTTTTTGGATTAAGCATGTGTTGCCTTTGGTTATTACCTGTATGGTGCGGACTCTAACCCTTTATTTTATTACCCAATAGGTATGGACAGGAATAGCCTTTGAAGATTACCTATGTGGTTCAGATAATATATATAATGTATCATGTATGTATTTTGGTTTTTAATACGTCGGTTTATAATCATTGACTGTGCAACGCAGGGGACTAGTTTATATATGCTGCTTGCTTTGGTTTGTGGTGAACAGATATGTTAGGCTCTAAGACTTTGAATTTGGTAAATTGTACTGCAGTCGGCCATTTTTTTGTGAATACCATCCTGTAGATTTGTCTATGTTTCGTTTTATTAATTTTATTTTAAAATACAAACGGAGATGGGTATGTGATTGCAGTTACTGGAGGCTATTGAAAGAAAAAAAAGGCTCGTATTGTGGGAAAGATCCCCCCCACCACACTCTAGTTATTCCCCTTATCTCAGCAACATGAGTCATCACACTTTAGGTTCGCAGGTTTCCTTACCCTGTAGTATTTTTCTTTACTTAATGCTTCGTTTTGGCTTGTTGTCTCAAATGGGAACGAATTACAAGGCACGCAACATTTACTCTTGTTAGATTTAGGGAGACTCTTCATGGTATGGTATGCTTCCAAGAGAAACAAGGGGCTCGGTATGTTTGGACTGTGCCATAATACGTACTCTAACTATTACAAATGACAGTTTGGACATGATTATAGCTTTATAAGTAACCATGCATTGTCCTATCTACTGGATGCATTTAATTTACTAGGGTATATATGTTTAGTTGTTCACCTGTAATTTGACTACATGAAGATGGCATTCACATGCTTCACACCTCTGTTTTTGGGGTTGCTACACATACATACAAGAGTTTACCATGAACTCTTTACTGACATATTCACTTAACTTAATTGATTAAACAACATTATAATCCTGTTTCAGTTCCTTGTAGCTCTTTCTTGTGTGATTATCTACTTGTATGTAGATTTATTGCGATTGCTGTTTTTTTTTTTTTTTTTTTTTTTTTTGTTCCTCTTAGGGGTGGGGTTGTTTTTCTAGTTTGTGGACAAACCACCTACTTTGATAAATTGTGATCTCCGGAAGTAATATACAGTAGATAGATCTTACGTAATATTTGTTTAGAAAATACCTTGTACGAAGTTGGACATGTCCAAATAATTTAAAGTATTTTTTACTACACCTTAAATTGTAGAGTGTTGGTATTGTCCTATTCCAGAGGTGGAAGTTTCCGTTTACTTTTTGCCTCGCTCCAACTGAGTAACTGTTATTGTTCATCATCTCCCTCAGGTCATTCGACCACCATTAATTAAATTTCTGAAATTGCAGAAATTTCTAAAACTGCACATAAAACGCCATAAGTATTGTAATTCACTATTCGAAAAGACGAATTTGATTGAACAACATATGAAATCGTGATGTAAAAGTCTGTTTGTTGAGATTTATCACACCAAAAACACAAGGAATATGATGAACTCCATCGAAGTCCATACAAAGGCTATCCGTTTCTAGAAATCGATTCACGGTAATTTAAAGAGGTTTTCTCCTACTGATATGTCCATTTTATATAGTATTTTACCCCCGTCCCTTGGTCATAATTGGTATTGATTTTGGCTCTTTAGAGCCACTTTTATTACTAATTGGTGTTTTCTAGTGTTATCGTAGATTTGGTTGACTTTTGTAGGGATTTGCACTTTTGGAGCATTTTCCCGAGATATTATGGAGTGTCTACGAGCATTAGAGGAGCAAGACCAGTTCTTATAGCCTAGGGCTGTTAGATTCATTAAACCGGTGATTAAGGTCTTAGCATTTGAGATTCCGAGGCATTTGGACCGATTATTCAAGACCGAAGAGGAAATCCGGATTGGGCCGAAGAATTGGAGCCCAATCGAAGTCCAAAACGTGCCAAGTGCCCAGGCCCGGCCAAGTATGCTCCCGCCCGAAGGCGCGCCCGGCCGAGCAGCAAGAAGTAGTTCGCGCCCGGCCGGGTGCGAGAGGAGATCATGTTGGAGAAAAGGCGGGCCCGATCAGGCGGCCCTTCACTCGATCGGGCGCGAGGTTTATTAGGAGCTAATTCCGGCGATTTATTTTAGTTTCAATTAGGAGTATTTGTTTTAGATATAAATACGATTTTAATGCTTTTGCTTAATACCTCTCTTCTTAGACTTTCTCTCTCTACTTAGCTTTAGATTAGTTTCTCTCTCTACAACATTGTTCTCTATTTTTGTTCTTAATTCAACTCCGTAATTCTAATTATTTTGGTAACTATTTCTTCTACTTTAATCTCAGTTATTTACTTTATTTCTTTCATCATGTCTCATTTAATTGCTTTGTTTAGTTTATATGTAATTATGTCTGAGTAGTTTCCTTTCTAAGGTTCGTTGGGATCCATAAATAATATGAAGGGGTAATTTATTGTTGTTGATTATCAATCCTAGATTAATTTCCTATTGATTGACTTAATGCTCTATGACTAGATTAGGCCTGATTTTTTATGCATGAGTTTGATAATATTGATTCGAGATTCGAGAGATGAGAATTAATGTTTAGGTCTAGTTTCAATAGGCAGGTTAATTTATAAATGGTAAGTCGAGATTCAAGAGATGAGATTTAATACCGGTAGATTAATTCTTTGATTGTAATACGTAGCGAAAGCCCTTTATGATTAGTTTAATTGATGCATTGATGATTGATTATTGTGTGTTACCCTGGAATGTTATTTATTGGTCAACCTATGCCATAGGTCTTTTATTCATTGATTTTTTCTATTCTTATTCTTCTCTACTTTTACTCTCCGTAGTTTAGTTTCCTTTCACCATAATATTATTTTGTTACTAAATAATTTAGATTGCTTTAATTAATTAGGAATAAAAGACCAGTTTCCCTGTGGATTCGACCCTACTTCCCTATCTGCGTTAGTTAGTGGATTTAGGAATTACTTTTGATTAGGTGATATGACTTTAGCCTGTCAAAATTTGGCGCCGTTGCCGGGGAAACAGTTTTATTTTTATTTCTGATTGTTTTCTGTAGTCTACGTTTTTTTTTTCTTGTCTCAGAGAGCGTTAGTTCTTTGATGCAAGTCTCATATTTGCTTTTTAGTTCTTTGTTTATGCCCAGGTGTTCCAGATCAGGTTATATGCCATTCGATCCTGAGATCGAACGATCTTTCCATAGACAAAAGAGTCTTTACACGCAAATCTTGGCGGGTTTTGGTGATAACAATAATCGCCGAGAACCTCCAACTGATTCTAGTGATTCAGCGGTATCTTCAGATCCAGAATCAGAGATGGCAGTACCTAAGAAGCTCAGTGATTATTCGCAGCCGGCGCTTACAGATTTTCCACACCTTACTCCCACTCCAGCTCTTAATGGAGTACAATCCGAGATTAAACCCCAATTTATCACGATGATAGAAAGGAAGCAATTCAGTGGAGCTAAGGGTGAAGACCCAAATCTTCCTATTGTAGAATACTGTCAATATTGTAATACCATCAAGCAAGCTGGGGTCACACAGGACCAAATCAGGGAGATTCTCTTCCTTTCTCTTTTTGTGGAAAAGCCAAATTATGGTATAATAGATTAAATAGAACTGCACTTGGTATAACTAACTGGGAGACTCTTGTTTTAAATTTTATAATAAATATTACCCTACAGAGAGGACAACTTTACTATGAAGTGAAATTCAAAACTTTGCCTAAGATCCATATGAGACTTTGTATAAGGCTTGGGAAAGATTTAAAGATCTTCAGAGGGAGTGTCCCCACCATAATTTAGCACAGTGGCAGTTAATCCAAGCCCTTTAAAATGGGATTGGAAATTCATCTAGAACAATATTGGATTCTGCAGCTAGTGGGAGGTTTATGAACCTTAATGTTGATGATGCAGGTCAAGTTATTGAAGATATGGCAATTCATAATTCCCAATATGGGAATCTGTTAGGAGGGTGATCCCATCGTAAGGGGGTCCTTCCTTAGATACCATGGCTATTTAAAAGCCTAGGACTTTACACTTGTTAAGGTGTATTAGGATTTGAATTCCTGACTGTTTGGGAGACCTTAATTGGAAATAATACTCTCATCACGCTTTTTTGTAAGAAACAAGTAGGAGTCAACAATGAGTTTTAGGAAAACTAATAAACC
The DNA here is from genome assembly GCF_948465745.1 of Chenopodium album. NCBI lineage: Eukaryota > Viridiplantae > Streptophyta > Magnoliopsida > Caryophyllales > Amaranthaceae > Chenopodium > Chenopodium album. Next base: position 38,541,426 of record NC_137834.1, on the reverse strand, counting down.
TCGTTCATGTCTTTCTTCCATGTGGAGTTCATGGAATAATTAGCACGAATCATAAGTTTACCCATGCCCAAATTGGTCTACGTAAACCAGAAATGAGTTTGGGAGCGAGGGTACTAAAATAACGTTCCTTTTAGGGAGGAATCACTATTCTAGCCCTAGTACGGCCTCTACTAGCTCTTCCTTTTTCACAATTTCATTACCAAACAATATATGCAACGTGATACCTAAAGACTAAGTTAGATGATTTTATTTACAAGAATTAGACACGTAGGAATTACATTGCAAAAGTGGTTATTATTTGTTTAATCAATATTCGTGAAAAGAACAAAATAAACAATATTCGCCTTATCTTAAGTGATAAAACAACAATTAATTATCAAATTCTTTTCTTGATTAACAAAATAATACTATTTGAATTAATTAATTAAAAGTTTGTTTAAAGTGATCAAACAACACTATTTATTCAATTAAAGTTATTTAAACAATAAAGGTAAAGTGATTTATCTAAGTGCTCAGGAAACTAACCGTTCTTCTTTTATGTTAAATATTCATTTAATGTGTTTATGGACTTTCTTTCTTCTTCGTACCTTTAAGACTTCAATGGATAGATTAGAGTTGAAGAGTAGTTGGGAAGAAAGAGGGAAAAGTAGTATGATAGTAAGAGAAGTAGAGAGATTAGGGTTTTGAGAATAATAGGGTTTTAATTTTGATTTTTTCGGTCCTCGTAATGCTAAACGAAGACCCCTATTTATAGGCATAGGGATCTAGGTTTGGGGTTTAAGAGTCGCGCCGTCAGGTGGCGTGCGCATCTCTTTGAGTCGCGGTAGGTGCTGCACGCATCTCAATGAGTCGCGCGAGCCAGGCGCGCGCAACTGATTGAGTTGCGCTTGTTTGCGATTTGCCTTATACGAAAGCGCGTTTTTAAAACTTCCATAACTTTTGATTGCGGAATCGAATTTAGGCGTGTGAGATATCATTGGAAATATCTGAATTTCTAATTTCCAATGACTTTAGAATTAGGTTAAAATATGTCATGAATCAAAAGTTACGGCCGTTGGAAGTCAAGGGTGTCGGTTTTGGGCCTGGTTTAGTGTTTTGATCATAACTTCTTCGTTTTGGCTTGGAATTGGGCTTATAATATACCGTTGGAAAGCTCTTTGAAAGGGATATCCATCTCTATAGGCCTTGCATGGGAATTTGATGGTTGGTTTACCTATTTGGATCAGCTTTTCAACAACGTAGGTTACATTGGATCCAATGATTGCATTTGACGCATTTGGGTCCGTTATTAATCAAGTTTAAACATGTATGAACATGTTTTAGGACTAATTATTAATAGGACAAGGATCTATGATAAATTGGTCTCAAATATGGGTTTCAACTTACTTCATAATGTATTTTGTAGTCCATAAACACTTCAACTTTGATCTAACATGAAGAACGGATTTTTGTAACATCATCGCACTTCCTTTTGGGGCAAGAGGCCAAAAGTAGGTGTCTACAGTTAACCCCCACTTTGATCGAGTCTAGAATAGACGATTATCAAAGTAGTCAAGGAAATAAATCCGAGACTCATTTTGTGAAGTTCCCAAAGAATAGAGAATCTTTCAGAAATGTTAAGGATGTGAAAACAATCCTTGGTTCACTAAGTGTTCGAAACAAGTAGCTATTAAGGCTAGGAAAAGTTTTTTCCTAGTGTTAACGCGCTAAAGAATCTAGATTGATCCTTTGCAATTGTAGAACGCTTTTACAAGTAAAGGTGTTCAGGGTGATTTCAAGTCATGAGAAGAGATCGGTTTTAAAAAAGAATAAAAGGGGATGATTTCCTCTCAATCGTGTCATCGTTGGTCTAAAGTCCCTCGATATGTCATTGAAACTTTAGCCTGGATTTAAAAAAGTAAAAAGATGAAAAAGGTGTTTTCAAGTATTCGAGCCGAAATGGTCCGGTATTCGAGCCGGGTCCGGTATTCGAGCCGGATATCCACAAGATAGAAATACATGTCTCAGGACTTGAGGCATATATCCAAATCCAGTGAGAGGGAAGAAAGTCAACAACTCTCTAAGAAATTTTGTCCACAAGATGAGTACACGTGTCTCAGGACTGAGGGCACGTTACTACATAGGCGCGACATCGTCTCGTCGCTTCTTTATACAGGGGGTGGTCGAACTCCCTAACTGCCCGGTAAGTTAGTAAGCGCACTAACTATCGTATTTGCTTCCATTCAAGAAGTGCCTGATCCTGATGGTTCGGCGCGCCTGTCGACTCGTGAGCTAACGCTTACAATAATTCTCTACCTTTTAGTTTCGAGAGGTAGATCTCGCAAAGCTTGGGCTGAAGTGAAATTTTACGCAACACCTACGCCGTACAATTTTGTGCCGTACGATATGCCATTTGCATTTTTACGCTGCATGAAAACGCCTTCCTTTTTGCTTCGGACGTGAAAAAAGAAGAAAAGCCGAACATTTGTAACGTTAGTACAGTAAAATGGCAAACCTGTCTATGGGTGCTTTTACGTAAATCACTACCACGGAACGTCTTAAGGCACTCTTACGAAAAACATTCAAAACGTATGCTTAGGGAAGGCACAAAGAAGGGTGTGCATGCAAGATGATGCAAAAAAACTAACAAAGAAGAAAACAAACTACAAAATACAAAGCAATTTAAAAGATTTTGATAATTTACGCGCCATTACGTCTAATAACGAGCAAAAACCGTTGAAAGAATGATCAAACGGATCAAAATCTGGATACCGGTTATTTTAGTGACCAGTATCCACGCGCAACTCAGTGGGTCGCGCTGGCCAGGCGGGCGCATCGTTCTGAGTTGCGCTGGTTTGTCATGTGCAACTAATTCAGTTGCGTGAGACGTTTAAGTCAGCAAAAAGAGAATCGTTGAGCGTGATTTTTCATTTCGCTTTCTCTCTCCTTCCTTCACAATTTTCCATTCTTTCTCTCTCTAAAGAGCTCGGATTTTCTTTTTTATCAAAGCTAAAGGAAGTAAATCTTGTCCCTTATTTATATTTGCCATAATTCGTTCATTCTTGGCTGAATTTGGGCGATTTTTGAACCGTTAAACTCCAAATTTTGAATTTGGGGGTTTTTTATTCGACTTGTTTTCATGAATCTGTTTGTTTGTCGTTGTGACATGTTCAAGCAATATATTGCAACAAATTTCATGTAAAGTGACAAAGTATTGATCCTGTATGAGCCTACCAAGCATATATATATATATATATATATATATATATATATATATATATATACTTGCGACTCATGTTTATTATTATATTTTTTTCATGCGTAAGTTGCAAAATTGGTTTTATCAATGATAAAAATAACCGATGATTATTATTATTCACTTATACAACTGTGATCTAAAGACTTACACAAAACTAGTTAGTTTAGGAAATTCTTAAAGACATCATCGAACTAGAGTAGTTTGGCTATACTTCGAGATTTTGAGCCCCCATTTTATGTTATCGAATATTGTAGCCCCCAATGTTGGGTGACTTCGTTGATTTGTTTTTTTTTAATAATTAGACCCTTTCATGTTACTTGAAATGGGTCTAGAAATCCCTTGTTTCGTCTTATTATGATAACAACTTGGATCTTGGAAACGATTAAACTAGTGCGTTTAAATCGTTTTTTGACCATTCTTATTTTTAACAAAGAAATTTGCTAAGTCTAGTAATATTGGTCATTCATTAGAACAAGTAAGAGAAAAAAATGAAATGTTGTTCAAAATTTTTTTCGTCTATTCTTGCTACTTTTGACTTCTTTCTTTTGATTTCAAATTTTTTCACTGTTTTGAAGCTTAAAAAAAATGTAGATGTTATCCTCCTTGCGAAATTCCAATGTGTGCAACAATGGAGAATAATTTGAAATGAAGACTCCTTTATTTAGAATTTAGGAGTCTTTGTTTACATTCTAACTCATGAAATTGTTTGTCTTATAATGTGTCTTGATACAATTTTCATTATGAATGATTGAGTACTAAACTTTCGTATGAGCAAGTATGATTTTGTTTCTTTTGTTCTATACTAGTCATACTCTCTAATCTCTAGAGTAAATTGAAGTATTGAAACAACAATTATGCACTAAGATTAGTTTTTGAAGTTGAACTTGAAAATGGCTCGAGTATGTAACCTGTTTAATGGCCAAGTTAAGTTGCAAACTTCGTTTTCAAAGGAACAACATGATTATTATATCATTTTGATACATTTGAAAATTGTAAGGCTCGAGATCTACGTAAACCATTTGTAGTTTAGGCGATTCTCGAAAGTAGCTCGAATGGCATAAATATCTCATTTTGTTTTTTTGTTGATATTGGAGCCCCCATGTGTCGGGTTATGCGCATTATTTCTATTTCACAAGTCTTAGAGCCCCCATGTGCCGGGTTATTGCGCATTCTTGCTATTTCGCAAGTCTTGGAGCCCCCAATTGGGGGTAAATTCTAATGACTTGCTATTGTTTATGTCATTCATATGATATTGAGATGGACATGTGTATATATCCTATTTTTGTTTTTGAAATATTTAGGACAATGATATGGCTTTCAAATTTTAGTTAAAGTTATTTTCAAGAAAGCAAGTTAGTTTTTTGCTTGTTTATAGACCAAAAACAATTATGTTTAAGGTTTAGTAATCTTACCTAATGTCTAAACGTTTGTAAAGATCATTGCGGTGATTTTATTCTTCAAAATTGATTTAGAACATCAAATATTTTCTTTGTTCTTGTCAATCTTTGATTTTGGTCTTGTAGTTGGTTCGTTTACCATCCCTTAGCCAATAAGCGAGAACAAGTTCGAGTCAAGAAGAAGTCAAATCTTAATTCATTCCTTTCGGAAATATTTATGTATATACATATATTATCCAAACGGTTATTGAGAATCTGAAATTTTATTTATTTTGAGAAAACAAAAATTTAGAAAGGAAATTTTGAAAACTATTTTTATTAGAAACATGTTGTTTTCGAACAAGAATTCCAAATTTGAAAAGGGTCCAACAGTTTGTTTTGAAAAGCAACTTTTTCTAGTAGGCAAAAATCATTATCATATTATTTTCAAAACTTGACCCAAAATGGAAAGAAAAGTCTAGCTCGTAATTGAGTGTGACTTTTTTGTCCAAGATTGAGGAAGGTAAGTTGTAATTTGCAACTTATTTCAACAAAGATATGAAAATGTGAGCAAACTTTTGTATATCAAATTTTTTCATCTCTCCCTTTTTAGTGTTTATCATCATTGTCATACTTTGATAATTGAAAGTGAAGTTCTTCCAATTAAAAAGTGCCGTAGTTTGAAAATGAATATTTACCAAACTTAGGTTTGATGGAGTGTTAGAATAATTTATAAAATCATTTGAATCACTTTCCAAAATATGGTCTTATTTCAAAATGAAAGTTGAGGTGAGACCTATATTTTTGTAGCCCCCAAGTGTAACCTTAGGTGGCTTTTTGCAATTCATGTATACACATGCTAGGGGATGTTTCTCATGTTTATTTGAAGTCCCAAGGTTTGTATTTTTAATTTGTGGAATATTGCATATGTTTATCATGAATTGTTTGATCAAGTATCATAATTAATTATCTTGGTCAAATAATAGGAAGTGGTATTCTTCCCTTTGTCATTTAAAGTTATTAAAATGGTTCGTAATTAGCTTTGCACGACATTGATTTCGCAGCAAAAATAGCGTGTTAAAATCTGTAAATAGAGAGAAGTGGGGATGTCCTGGCTTATTAGCCCCTAGTTTGATGCAAAGAGAAAAAAAAATTATACTATTTTTTGAGTATTTCAGTTGCAAAATGGGAGGGATCATCCCGACTTACCCCCTAAAAAAGAAATGAACAAAAAAGACAGATTTGTATAAAAAGGAAGGGCAATCCAACTTTCCTATAGAAGAATAAAGAAAGAGAATTAGACATGTTTTCGAAAAGCAAGGAATATTGACTAAATATTTGAATCATCGTGATGACTTGGTAGTGAGGTGTAGGTGTGATAGCGATAACGATCATCTTTTCATGTAGCGATCATGTTCAATCAATGTTCCTTGCTTAGAGAAGATGGAGATATCCCACGCAGGCAGACGTATAAGTGAGAAGACCAATTCTCAAGAGTTGTAAACGACATCTAGAGTTGACGTCGAGGCTGTCGATATATCAAATCAGTTTATTATATTAACTCCTTTTCTTTCTAGGCAATGTATATAGAACTTGAATTACCTTGGTAATAAAGACCCCTATTATTAAAAGAAAATAAGATGATTGTTTTTTTTTTTTAAGAGTGATAGTCATCTCATTTTTCTTGGCAAAAGATATGGAAAACATCGAATTTAGCTTGATTCGATTGCTTTACTAAATTGGTGTCATCAAGCCAATGGCTATCAAATCATCCAAATCATTTGATTTTTTTTTATTATTTTGTAATCATAACTCAACACTTCATGCATTTTATATATGGGCATGACTACTCAATAGAAGGTCCATATGTGCAAAGGCCTAAGGTTGGCCATATTTTCATGGAATGATGATTTTGGTACATGGTTATGGTCTACCTCAAGGAGGGCCTTTCCAAGGTTGTAACGTGGCTAAGCTTGGGGTTATGAAGAATGGATAGGCTCAAGTATACTCCCAAAATCCCTTAGTTTTGGTTCTTCTTAAATTAAAACCATTCTGCTTTGTGTGGCATCGTCCTACATTAGGTTCCTTTTCCTTATCCTCTCTCTCTTTTTTTTCTCTCTCTCTTTTTTTTTCGACAAGTTTTGTTTTGAGTTTTCTTTTTTCTTTTACATTTGATCTTTCCTTTTGGGTTTAGACTAACTTTGTGTCCCCCTCTTATGATTTGTTCCCCCAATTTCCTATTTATATCTTTGCACCATTCCCATCCCAAGTTATGGAATAATGTAGGTTGAATAACTAAAGCTCAATTGACGAGGCTCAAATGGGCTGCCAAAACGATGGATTTTCTCTAAGGTTAAGAACATGGGATTATATTTATGGAGTTTCAAGTTGCCTCCTATGTTGGTGAAATCATCATATCCTCTCTTTGTGGGTCTAATATGGGCCTCTTTTCATTCAATACATCTTGTAAGCCAAAGCTCATCAAGATTCTTAAAGTGTTGAGTATGTATGCCTTTTGATATTGCATGTTTGTATGTATACGTTTTATTTAATTCAAGTCAATAACAATAAAGAGATTGAAAAGAGAACAAGATAGACGTACTTGAAAATATATTTTTTATTCATTAATTAATGAGAGTACAAAATAAGTAGATTCGACAACATGAATCTCTTAGTCTATCATAAAAAACAAAGGAAAGAAACAAAACAAGACCTAGGGTGCTACGTCTTGAATTGTTGACAACTTCTTGATATTGCCCCTTCGAGCTTTGTCCGTTTCTGACGTAGGTGAAATCCTCTCTAAAAATCAAGTCCATCTATATGATTCATGGTTTCATTTATCAAGTCCCTTTCAATTAATGTTCCCACAGTATAGACTTTTTGAAATGTATCTAAACCAAGGTATTGTAAATGACACTTGTATGGTGGAGACATATTGTCTATGAACTTTGGGACAAGTTCATGATCCGAAGGTCTTTGTGGAATAAGAGCAACCTTTGATCGCCACCTGGAAAAGAAGTCAATGAAGCCTTCTTCTTCCCCTTGCTTAAGCAATTCGAGATCTGCAAGGTAGTTGTGAGCTCGATGTTATCTCCATATTTGGTTAAAAACGCTTTTACAATGTCACTCCAAGTGGAAGTTTGTTTTGCATCGAGGTTATAAAACCATGCATGATCTAGCAGTTGGGTCCAATGAAAGAGGAAAAGTACATGAATATAGGCTTGGCTCAACCCCTTTCAATGCCATAATACCAATAAAGCTTATTAAGTGAGTTCTAGGATTGTCTGTAACCTTAAAGGTTGGCAAATCCGTAGTCAAGAACTTTTCTGGGAGAGTCTTGCCACTAGGTTGTGGTGCAAGCACATAATTGAAGTACTTATTCCCTGAGTTAGCTCGAAGGACAAGTTTCTCCAAGGCCTCTACTCTTTCGGCTCTTGCTTTTTCTTGCAAAAAGTCTTCTTTTTCTGCTTTTATTTTAGCCTTTTCTGCTTTTTTATGAGCCTTCATTTAGGCTTCTTCTTCTCATAGGGACTTTAGGTTTTGGAGTTCCTCTATAAGTTTCTCCAATGCTACTTTGTCACTCATGATTAGACTAGTATGCGAATGTGGAAGATGATCTAGTAATGTGTATCACAAGAAATTGAGCGCGTTCACTTAAACCTTTTCTGCCAAGCATTCAAACAATGAACCAAAGTCAAAATGATTGTTTTATTTCTTTTTTTTTTTGTTTTCTTTTTAAAAAATCCTTGTAATACTAAATTCACTTTATGCAAGTTAGTTGATGAAGAATGTCAAAAAATTCACGAACACTCATTAATGGAATGTCATGGTTTGTGTTGACTTCAACAAGGTAATAATCTAAGGATTTTACTTTAAATGAATTGTTTTCGAAAAAGGTAGAAGAGAAAGACAAAAAAGTTGGATTGAAAATGCTCATCAACTTTTAGGAATATTAATCAACCCGAACATACTCCTTAAAATGATCAAATATACTATGGTATTTATTGATAACTTAGATTTCAATAGATATCTATATCATTTTTCTCAATTATGATTCTCATATTGCTCATCTTTAAAGCATAATATTTTACTATTTGCTTAAAAAGAATGATGGCCTCCGAATGTAAAATCCAAGATATAATTAAATCATTTTCTCGGTTTTATCATTCATTATCTTATCTCTCTCTCTTTTTTTTTTTTTAGAATAATTTATTTTTATTTTTATTTTTTTGTATACTCTTTTTTTTTTTAGAATAATCCAAGATATACTCTTTTTTTTTTAAGAACGACATTTCTTCTTTTTTTTCGTTCTTTTTCTCTCTCTCTCTTTTTTTTTTTTTTTTTTTTTTTTTGTGTGTGTGTGAGGCAATCATCCTAAGTAAAGTTCTCGGGATTTTCTTTTTAAACCATAGAAGGGGTAAATAAATTATACTCTTAAATCAAGGTTGACAAATTACAACTAAAAAAATGATAAACACAAAAATAGGCACATTTAAGAATGATCAATGAGTCAATCCCCAATGTTTAAAGTGTGCTATGCTTATGCATGATGCAATGTTGCTTGTTTAATTTTTACTTTTGTGACAAAGGAAGAAATTATGCGTTCGAGTCTCGCTCTCTAACTAGAGATTATCCAAGTTAGTTCTCGTTATTATCCATAGGCAACCTAGTGTTGGAAACCTTGAACCATAACTACGAACTAATCTTGTAACCTCTAAGTCCCAGTGGAGTCGCCACTGTAAGGAGGGTGATCCCATCGTAAGGGGGTCCTTCCTTAGATGCCCATAGCTATTTAAAAGCCTAGGAATTAACACTTGATAGGGTGTATTAGGATTTGAATTCTTGACTATTTGGGAGACCTTGAATTATAAATGATATTCTCATCACGCTTTTTTGTAAGAAACAAGTAGGAGTCGCTAATGAGTTTTAGGAAAACTCATAAACCTCGTTCATGCCTTTCTTCCATGTGGAGTTCATGGAATAATTAGCACGAATCATAAGTTTACCCATGCCCAAATTGGTCTACATAAACCAGAAATGAGTTCGGGAGCGAGGGTACTAAAATAACATTCCTTTTAGGGAGGAATTGCTATTCTAGCCGTAGTACGGCCTCTACTAGCTCTTCCTTTTTCACAATTTCATTACCAAACAATAGATGCAACGTGATACCTAAAGAATAAGTTAGTTGATTTTATTTACAAGCATTAATCACGTAGGAATTACATTGCAAAAGTCGTTATTCTTTGTTTAATCAATATTCGTGAAAAGAACAAAATAAACAATATTGGCCTTGTCTTAAGTGATAAAACAACAATTAATTATCAAATTCTATTCTTGATTAACAAAACAATACTATTTGAATTAATTAATTAAAAGTTTGTTTAAAGTTATCAAACAACACTATTTATTCAATTAAAGTTATTTAAACAATAAAGGAAAAGTGATTTATCTAAGTGCTCAGGAAACTAACCGTTCTTCTTTTATGTTAAATCTCCGTTTAATGTATTTATGGACTCTCTTTCTTCTTCGTACCTTCAAGAGCTTCAATGGATGGATTAGGTTTGAAGAGTAGTTGGGAAGAAAGAGGGAAAAGCAGTATGATAGTAAGAGAAGTAGAGAGATTAGGGTTTTGAGAATAATAGGGTTTTAATTCTGATTTTTCCGGTTTTTGTAATGCTGAACGAAGACCCCTATTTATAGCGTAGGCATCTAGGTTTAGGGTTTTAGAGCCACGCCATCAGGTGGCGCGCGCAACTCTCTGAGTCGCACTGGGTGCAGCGCGCATCTCAATGAGTCGCGCGCGCCAAGCGCGCGCAACTGATTGAGTTGCGCTGGTTTGCGGTTTACCTTATACGAAAGCACGTTTTGAAAACTTCCATTACTTTTGATTGCGGAGTCGGATTTAGGAGTGTGAGAAATCATTGGAAAACTCTAAATGTCTACTTTCCAATGTCGTTCGAATTAGTTTAAAATATGTTATGGATCAAAAGGTATGGCTGTTGGAGTGCAAGGGTGTCGGTTTTGGGCCCGGTTTAGTGTTTTGATCATAACTTCTTCATTTTGGCTCAGAATTGGGCTTATAATATACCGTTGGAAATCTCTTTAAAAGGTATATCCATCTATATAGGCCTTCCATGGGAATTTGATGGTTAGTTTACCTGTTTGGCTCGGTTTTTCAGCAATGTAGGTTTTATTGGATCTAATCATTGCATTTGACGCATTTGATTCTGTTATTAATCATGTTTAAACATGTATGAACATGTTTTAGGCCGAATTATTAATCGGACAAGGATCTAAGATAAATTGGTCTCAATTATGGGTTTCAACTTACTTCATAATGCATTTTGTAGTCCATAAACACTTTAACTTTGATCTAACATGAAGAACGAATTTTTGTAACATCATTGCCTTCCTTTCGGGACAAGAGGCCAAAAGTAGGTGTCTACAGAATCCCAGAGGCTTTGCTAACAAAGGGAAACATAATGTCGACTCTATATCCTTTTTCCAAGCTCAATTAACCTCTATTTGCCAAAAATTATATAATCTTAGTACTGCAAATATAGCTAATGTTTCTACAATTAATAATAATGCTAATGAGGCTTTCTGTGAAAATTGTGGAATTGTAGGGCATTGGGAGCAAGATTGCAGGAGTTCTGTGGAGCAAGTCAATGCCTTTCAAGCTTATAGGCAGAATGACCCATACTCCAACACCGACAATCCTGGGTTCCAAAATCATTCATACATTTTTTACCGGAGCACCAATGTTCAAAATCTGCCGCCTCCACAACAATCACAGGCGCCACAACAACAACAACAACAACAACAAAAATATTACCACCCCAACGCTGGCCAAAAGAACCAACCACAACAATCCTCCTCATCTTCCGACCTTGCTTTAGCAGAAATTAGAGCGATGCTGGCTAGTATGCAAAAGCACATGGAGAGTAGAGATGCCCAAATTGATTCGATCATAGCACATAATAAAATTGTAGATAATCAAATTGCTCAGCTTTCTTCTACTCTACAAGCCCGTCAACAGGGAGCCCTGCCAGCACAGCTAACCAGGGCTACGGATCAAGCTTTTGCAATTACCCTAAGGAGTGGTTCACATTATGAAGGGCCCCCTATGCTCAGAGATGATGAACCTGTTTTAATGAATAATGCTAATCTTGATTCAATTAAACTTGACAATGTTGCTAATAGCCCTGCAGGACTAAAGAGTAGTACTAACATTTCTGATAATACATTGCAGGGTACAACTCCAGGGAAGGTAGCAGCTCCAAATAAGAGCAGTAATGCTCCAAAGCCAGTTATCAAACTTCCATTCCCCAATCGTCACTTTAAAACAAATTTGGATAAGCAGTTTGGTAAGTTTTTGGAGATGGTTAAATATTTGCAAGTAATAATTCCCTTCACAAAATTAATTACACAAATTCCTGCATATGCAAAATTCATGAAAGAAATATTGACTAGAAAGAGATCTATTAGTGAGGTAGAGACAATCGCTTTTACTGCAGAATGTAGTGTCGTACTACAAAATAAATCTCCTCCTAAACTGAAAGATTCGGGTAGTTTTTCTATCCCTTTTCATATTGGCAATCTAATGATTGATAATGCATTATGTGATTTGGGTGCTAGCGTTAGTGTCATGCCATTGTCTGTGTGTTCCAAGCTAAATATGGGTAAATTAAAAGCTACTAATATTACTCTACAAATGACCGACCGTTCTTTTAAATACCCCTTAGGTGTTTTAGAGGATGTCCCTGCTAGAGTAAGTAAATTTCATATACCTATTGATTTTGTTGTTCTTGATATGGCTGAGGATCTGCAAATACCAATTATTTTGGGTAGACCATTCCTTAACACCGCAGGAGAAATTATAGATGTGAAATGTGGCAAATTGACACTATCAGTAGGGGACGATAAAATTACTTTTAATTTGAATAATACCCCTAAAAGCCCCATGATAGAGGAGAAGTGTTTTAGTGTTAATGTGGTTCAAAATTGTTCTAATAAGCCCCAAGTTCTTGTAAAAGATCACTTAGAGGCGGTATCTTGTGTTGCATCTTCTACAGATGAAATTGACAAATGGAAAAAAGAAGTTGATGCAATAGAAAGAGCCCTCTATACTATTGGTCTTTGTTTTGAAGATGAGAAGGTTGAAATAAACAACCAAGTTGTGGAAATTGAGCCTACCATAAGTGTTTCGCTAGATCGAGTTGCAATTGCTCAATCTAGTGATAATTTGAAACAACCATCGGTCGAAAAGGGGTCTCTAATGTGTGGTAGTAAGGAACCCGCAGTTCAAGATAAGGAGGATCCACCAGATAAGGTGAATTTGCGTCCCACAGGGTATGTCAGGAAGCCGCGTCGTGTTCTAAACACCGCTCGACCGGGTGAGAAACCACCCGACCAAGCAGTAGGCCAAGGATCCTAATTTTTATACTTGGTAAGAGGGGCGTGCGGGACCTAGATAAACCAGCGCTTTGCGGGAGGCAACCCGTATTTTCTTGCTTTCTAGTCTAGCTTTCTTTCTTTTTCTTGTGAGAAGAGAAAGGAGGGAGTTTAATGAGTTTATTGAGTTTTTGTACAGATTTAAAGGAAAAGAGAGAATTCATAGGGACGACAAAGATCTCCAGAAGGAATTGCTTGAATAAGACCGTACTGTCTAATACCCTGCAGGGATAATAAAAAGTCATCTTGGTTAAGCTTGGAAGACGACAGAAGGGTTGCTTGTTGACACCAACCATCTTCTCAATTTTCCACCATGGGATGACCCATTTGATAGCAAAATCACGAGAGGCGAATATTTTGCTTCACTCACGGCGATCCATCTTTATAGAGAAGTGCTTCTTTCGCCTCACAAAGCAGTTTGTGGTGTATTTTTCAATATTGTCAAGAGGACTAATTAATTCTAGTCCCTCCATTAGCCACATCTGCAAAAATTCAATGCAAATAAATAGTATTACTATACAAAAATATATGTTTTTGATTTTTGTAATTAAAAATGTTATTTTTTACTTGTAATAAAATTAGAGAGCCTCGAAAAGGTGCTTTTGGATTTTTCTTTAATTCATCCAAACAAAGCATTGTTTCTCCAACAATTAATGGCATTGGATTTCTCCCTGATTCAATTTGCTCCATCACATACACTTATATTGCTTTACCCTTACGATTATTACCACTAGTGAGGAGATATTGGCTAAGCATGCAAATGAGAAAAGCCCTTCTTCTATAAACATGAAAAGATTCAGAATATGGTCTATCAAAGTAGTGGCGTGCAAATTCTTTGAGATTAACTACGCTACCATCTACAATATTTGTTAGATCTCGGTCTTTTAGATTAAAGAAGCGCTCAAAATTTTTATAATAATACTCACTAATATTAGGAATTACCGCAAGATCCATAAGGGGAAAGCTAAGAATGGCACCAAATTCTTCCGGTAAAAGACTAATTTCATCATAGCGTAATCTAAAGCAATGTGTGTCTGGATCCCAATATTCTAAAGCAGTATAAATAAAATATATATCTATATCTACCCCCTTAATACCATAGATACCTCCCATATGAAAGAAATCAAGCTCTTTTCTCTCCTTAGCAATCAAAGAACGACACCACTCACAAGTAAAATCACTAAAACACTTAGACATGATTGCTTAAAGAGAATTAAAGCTAAAACTATTATTATAATATGTTCGAAATATACAGAATTCGACGGATTTAGGGGCTATTTATTGACAAAATTGATACAGTTTGTTTCCCGAAAGGATTCGGAGAAAAAGAGTTCGTCGCCAAACGACAGGAACAACGCCTGGCGATGAGGCTCGTCGCCTGGTGACGAAAGCATCGTTTGGAGACGATACCAGCGTTGTGCGACAGAAAGTCGGTTTGACGATAAGCTTATTTGCGCTATCCAACCATATGATATTTTCGATTACAACTCGATTTTCGTGCATTGACTTTATATTTTTCCTTCTTTCAAATATAGTTTCGATTAATTTAAGCTTAATTAATTTTAGGCTTATGTTAGTCAAAGTTTTATTGTTTATTTTTTCTTTTTGGGAGAGACAATCAGATACCCTCCATTAATAATAAAAATGACGATTTTTTTTTTTTTGGAAAATTTAACATGAATAATCCAACCTTTCGTTAGTTCTCCCAAAATAATCCAACCTTTAGATTAACCTTGAATAATCCCACCTTTACCTATTATTATCCCACACCGCACCCAGTAAGTCACCACATCGACTATGACTGGTTGCCAAGCCAAGTGTCAGCTTCTTATTGGTTTTCTTTTTTTTTTTTTTTTTTATTTAAAACTTAATTTTTATAAAGAAAAATCCCAAAAAAAAAATTTAGAAACCCGCCCTAAGCATCCCACCATCAACCCCACCGTCAACTCACCATCATCAACACCACCATAGCCCCACAACACCACCACAGCCCCACCGTCAATCTACCATCACCAAAACCCATAGCATGCAACACCCTACCGTTCCACCTCCGCAACACCATCAACCATCCTAGAATTCCCCATTGTCCTAGTGTCCCATCACTTTCTATGTTCCCATGACGAAAATGAACTAGCGCACAAGCCCCCATCCACAATCCCACCTCCGCACCACCATCAACCGACCCACACCGTCACACCTCGCATGTTATGTTAACTAACCTCCAAAATTACAAACAGCCATTTGACTACCCAAAACACCAAAACAATGCAAGAGAAATGCAGCATAGGCTAAAAATATGTTCTACATAAACTTCTCCATGACCAAGTAGCTACTTACTCATATGTTATTGTTGCATTTGATTTAGGGGAAGAAAGATTTCGCGAATTGTCACCTTCTTGTTCGGTTGATAGGAAGAAGCTTGTGTTTGATTATCTTGATGAGTTGATGAAGGAAGAAGAAAGGTGTTCATGGAGGGGAAGAGATGTTGTCATGAAGGAAGAGAGGGAAAAAACTGGTGGTCTTCTAAAAAAAAGGAAAAAAGAAATAAAATTACCCGATCTTTAGGTAACCGGTCACTTAGGCTTAGTATGAGAGAATATATACCAAAGGTAGGATTATTCCAGGTTAATCCAAAGGTTGGATTATTTTGGGAGAACCGGCAAAAGGTTGGATTATTCACGTTAAATTTTCCTTTTTTTTTTTTTGCGCAAAAATTAGTCACAATTTTTACACACACTCACATGCACATAAAATAAAAAGTAAAATACAAAGATAATATAAGCATAATAAAGTTGAATATACAATATGTCTAATATATACAATGTGTCTAATAAATAAGTTATATAAATTAGCAAAGTCCTAGTTGTCAAATAAAGAGCACAGGTACAGCTAACATGCTGGTGGACGCAAATGAGGAGGCACTCCCAAAGCATCAAAGAACAAAGTAGATCATGGAGTGTGCCCCTCACCAGTCTCAGGATCGCCACCAGTCGGGATCGAGAGGGTAGAACCAGCCCATCCTGGCTCGCTTTGATGCTCAATAGCTAACGAATTAGGTTGCAGCGGTTGATGCGACGACGAGTCGAACTCGTACGTCCCACCACCTCTAAAGGAGCCGATGGCATGCCTCCCTAGCCGGCTGACCTAGTCTGTGCACTCTCAAAGGAAGAGCCCGAACCATCTGGTCTCTCAAGAGGAGCCGTCTCCGATCGGCCACCCTCACCCCTGGACGAGGTACGACGACGCCTCGAGCCGGACCTCTCTCCCCTAGTCTCAGGTCTTGGCCAAGTATGAGGAGGAATAGGCTGCCCCTGTAAATGTAATATATTCAAAATGAATAAAACAAATCATGAACTAAGAGTAAGAAAGATACCTCTACAGTGTCGTCCTGATGACAAGAAGCTCGATCCCTCAATATCACCAGCTGGTGACGAAAGGCGTCCAAGCCCCTAGCCATCATTGGCACCACCTCATGAAAGAACTGTCAAAAGACAAGTCAATAGCGATCGACAATATATATGCAGATTAAAAAAAGACAAATAAATGACTCACCCAAGTTTGACGTCCTGGTATCGACTGCTCGATAAAGCGACGATCCGGAGGATCTAGAGGAATCATCTACTCAACGGGGCCATACACCCCCTGATAGGTGATGGACATAGGTGGAGCGACAAACTCCGTGTGCGCATCTTACAAGATAAAACTGAGTAGTTAACATCTACTTAGGGGCTACACAGAAGACAAATGTGCAAAAAAAGCAATACCTCCTCTCCTCCCTCTAGCAAAATAGGTGGTGGAGCCAAGAGCGGTAGCAAAGCCTCCGTATTATAACACAGCTCCGGACAAGCGTGCATCCGTCAAGGCGTGCCCTCTGGCGCCCTGCTCGCCAAAGTCCTCAACCTCGCCTTATCATTTATATGCCGAGGTGGGCGAGCTGGAACAACAAAGGCCTTTGAGGAGTGCTGAATAGCCACTCTCTCGCCAAGATACACAGCAACCTCATACGCCCCCAGGAAGCAGTGATGCTGAGCGGTGCATTGCACAGCAAGCGCAGGGATGTTAAAATCGGCCTATGGGTGAAACTCTACGGCCGGCTCCTACAAAATGCACACTCATGAGACAAAATCGTATTGAAGGTATAAAGGAGAAAGCATCTAAAAAAGGAAACGCGAGAGGATCAACTCTCGAATGCGCCTAGAAGTGACCTCTGCACTGTGACGACCTCCCCAACTAGCAGCAACAGGGAGCTCGCAAGGCAAGGGTCTCGTCGACGCAAGTGATGGAAAGTACAGATTTACGAAAGCAAAAAATGTGTCAATAGTTGCTAAAATGAGTCTAGAGATAACTTTAGATGGAATAAAGTGTACCTCTATGACTCTCCAAAAGCGTGAAAGTGCAATGTCTCCCTCGAAGGAGCTGTGACGGCTAGAAAGCCGCAGTCTAACCAGGAAGTCAGCATAAGCCAAGCTGGCCCAATCATACGACCCAACTAAAGCGAGGTCGTGAACAACAGGAAGGTAGTAGAGCAGCTCTCGACTACCTCGGTTAGGAGAAAAGGTCCATGACAATAGGATCAGAGCAAAAATGCGCACCCGCTGCTCTGAGGTGGTTGCAGGATCCTGAAAAGCAATAGCAAGTGTGCTCTGGCGGATGCACCTAGTGCTGAGCTACGTCGGGTCAGTCTCAACAGGAGCCCAAATAGTAATAGGGCCCAATAACTCCAGCACCTCCAGAAAGAAGATAGTGATATCGCTATAAAAAGTGAGAGGGGACAGAAGTGAACTCCCGTAATAAGACTAAAGTCGATAGGGGTAATAGTCAGCTCACCCCAAAGAAAGTGAAAACTGTTGGTGGTATCCCAAAAGAACTCCACCAAAGCCCGGACTACAAGGTTGCTATGTCCAAAAGAATACATAGCTCGGGTGGCTCGCAGCAAAGGAGTCAGGCCACATGACTCCCATCGATGACGTAGACCGACGTCATCACAGAAGTAAGTGTCGTACAGAGAGCCAATGTTCGTGTTGCCCGAACCATGGCTACGGATCCTCCCGCTGAGAATCCCTCGACGAAAACGCTCCAAGATGTGGAACTACGACGCGAAATACAAAGTGTGCCCATCCCACTCCGAAAACTCCCCTAGAGAAGAGGAGGTGCCTACGGGGTCGTCCTCCCGACGAGTCTCCCTAGAACGAGAACCCGAGCCTCGTTGTCTAGCCATGCTATATTATGAAAAATACCAGAAGATTAAGGTTCTATAGTATCTAAGGTTCGCCTAGCCGCATGATACTATGTTCGCAAAAAAGAGTACGTAGTACTAAAAAAGAGCACAATTTCAATACGAGCATAAATAGCAAAATTCAGCAATCAAACAATTTCTTTCAATATTATGATAAATATTGTGACAAATTTTGATAAAACTGGCAAGTAAAAATACAAAGAACGGGTCACATTGTTCTCACAAACTCTAGAGGGTCAACAATGGCAAAATGCTTGTTTCTTCACCAAATTGGATGAAACAAGTCTCAAAACACTCTAAACATGATATACAAACATAATACAACAATTTCAGGGCATAAAATTTTATAAACAAAGCAAATTAAGCAAAAATGACTTAGTTCCAAACCTCGTCAAAATAGCACCGTTGCCGGGGAGCGGTGTCTATGTTTGAGTGTTTTTTATTGCTTGAGTCTAGGTCTTTGTATATACTTTTCTTTTACTTGATTTTTGTTTGTTTTGTGAAAAAAATGGCATGTTTTTCTTTTCCTCAATATGATGGTGAGTCTTTTAATATCTACTTCCATAGACTTGCAGAATTTTTGGACTATAATCATTGTAGTCTTTGGGAGGCTTGTGAGATTTTTTATTTTGTTTTAAATTAGCAAACTAGGAATGAAGTTTAAAGCATGCATAATGGTGAATTTAAAGCCTTGTGAATAGATGATGCTTGGGATTTCTATGTTTGGTTTGCTAGGGATATCTATAATAGGGGTAATCATGATTCTAATGTTGATGTGCAATGTGTTGAATCTTCTAATGTTAGCACGATTTCCCATGATTTGTCACATGAGCCCATAGTTAAACCTAGAACAAATGATTTCAATTCTATTTCCTCTTTTGCTCATGATGATGAAGTACTTGCTCAAGTTGATGTTAATGGTGTGTTTCAATTTTCTTCATTATTTGCCATGTCTTCTTGTGATGTAGTTCATAGCCTTTATAACAAATCTCATATGATTGATTGTGCCCCCTCTCCCCTATTTAATGAAAATGCTCATGCTTTTGATGTGCATGGTCCTACCCTTGGTTGTGACTCTTCTTTTACTATTGATCAACCCTCTTTGCCTTTTCATTCTCCAAACTCTTGTGATGAGTCTCTAGTCCCTTATAGCCAAATTGATGAATCTTTGAGGGCGTTAGAGATGAATCCTAACCTAAGGCCCTTGGAGAGACAAATGATGGAAACTTTAAGGAGCGAAATGGAGATGATAAGAGAGCGTGAGGGTATTTTGAGTGAAGAATTGAAAAGAAGAGAAGAGTTGGAAAGTTAATTGTCATCTTTGATGCTTGTGTGTGAAAATTTCAAATCCAATGTGTGTGTTGAGGATGATAATGACAATTTTATGCAACCAAGAGAGTGTGTGGATCCCTTTGATGAGCATATGAGTGATGGTGAAAGAGGTTAGAATGAGGAAAGAATTGAATTTGAAAATCCTAACCCTCTTTCCCATCTTGATGAGCCTCAAGTGTATGTTTATGGGCCTTCAAACTATGAATACATAGAATCTTTTGAGGTAATTTCCCATTTGTTTTGCGAGAGTCATATGAAGATTTATATATTCTTGGATGAGTTCATCGAGAACGCTTTTTAGGATTTAGATGAGTTTACAATGACTCTACCTCCATTCATGCACGGTTTTAAGGACTTAGGTTTTGAGATAGTTGAAGGAAAGGTTGTTTATTATGGTGGAAAGGAGGATGAGGTTGATTCCCTTGGAGTTTTTGAGCTTGAGGAAGGTTTAGATTGTTAGAGTTCTTCATTTGAGGACTCTATGATTGATTTTCATGCCCTCATGGGTGATGTGAGACCTTGTGTTGAGGGATTAGCTACCCCTTTTCCCATTCCTCATACCCCTTTTTCTCAAAGGTTTGACTATATCCCTTTTTGCACTATTTTTCTCCCTTCCTATCTCAAAGAGCCTATTGGGGAGCCCTTTTCTATGGGAGATTTTCATGTCCCTCATTTCATCATTGTTGAGGAAGAGAGAAATATGCCAACCAAAAATTTTGTGAGGAGGATTTGCCTTTTTTCCATTTCTTTCCCTTCTTATTTTCCCTCTTTTTCTTTTTCCTTATTTTTTTTTATTTCCTTTTGATCCTTCTTCTTCTTTCTTTTGGCATCTCCCTTCTCACTTGTGTGCAACAATCTTGTTGCACGTTCTTAACCCGTCATTTTCCTACCGTTTATCTTATGATATGATTAGTAGTGAATTTGGCAAGCTCTTGCATTCATTGCAGTACTATTTTACTAGAGCGATCAAGCTTGGACCTTAAGTAAGCCTTTCTCAGGAAGTAACCCGTGTTTTATTGCTTTCATTTTCTTTTATTTTTAGAATAGATTTTCTCTCATGGAAATGTTTGTGTGCCTTTTTCTAGGTACATGACTTGATATACTTTGGTGCTTCGACTTGGATCAAGAATCAAGGAAGTTTTACTCTTATTTTTGCTAGCTAGCATATGGAAGACAAGGTTCAATTCTTGAGGTTATTAGCTTTGAAAGGTTTATTAGGGTCATTTGCGGGTATTTACACCCACCTAATATCCGGTAATATCCTTCCTTGCTCTTTCTCTAATGGATGATGCCTTGTTGGACATATGTTGATTTGTTGGATTGATCTCCTTGTTTTCCCCTCCCATGGTTTCTATGATATATGTTTGAGTGTATTGTTTCATTCAAGGTTGGGGGAGGGTGTTCTATCATGTTTGGTGGGATGTTGATTCATATATTCCATGCACCTTTGTATATGCATTTCCATGTTTTATATTTTGAAAAACTCCAAAAATATTTTTGTTTCTATTAAGGCAAATTTGCAATGTATCTTTGTTTTGTTCTTGCTTTGGACGTAATACTTTTGGACTTGTATAGTTGAATGCTTTTCTTCTTAAATGGTAACGGTGTGCACGGTTTGAGAGTATGTTTTATTGATTCTAGGATAGAGTATGCTAAGGTAGTCGTTTAGAACTATTAGGACCTTGAAGCTGGATTTTATTTGTTTTTGAATATTTGCAATTGCTCCCTTTTGGTGAATTTGAAGCTAAAAGTGAGTTTTTGCTACAACCATGTGAGGTTTCATTGAATTCAAGCCTTGTATATATCTTGCATGAGCGGCATGGATCCTTGACTATGGCGAACTTTATCTTGAATCTTGACTCATAATTCTCAAACACGAGACCAAACCATCTAGGGAGGACAAAGACATTTTTTCAGGGTGGTAATTTTTCTTTTCTTGGATAGTCTTCATTATTTTAGTTCATTGGGTTTACATTTGCCTTCTTGCTAACCATTTTAGCCTTTTCCCTTCTTTTCAAGCCGCATCTTTAGAACTTTGAGCCTTTTGTTTCTTTTTGTTCCATTTTTGGTTTTTGTGAAGCAAATGATCATGTTCTTGGAGTTTGTGGTATTTGAGTTTGGAAGTTGGTTCTATTTGTAAGAAAGCTTGTCTTGTGTATATATATTGTGAATAATGGCAAGTGAATAAATGAAAAAGCTGTCCGAAGTCAAAAAAAGGCAAGGACATTCAAATGCAAAGTTAAAAAAGTTGTCCATAGTTAAAAGAGGTTAGGATAATGAATAAAGTGAAAAAATTGAAAAAATTAGAAAAAGCAAAGCAAATTCAAAAAGCTTTGGCAAATATTGAAAAAGAAAGTGAAAATGAAAAAATTCAAAAACATTTTGATGTAAGTGTCTTTCTCCCTATTTTAAGCATTGAGGACAATGCTTTGTTCAAGCTTAGGGAGAAGCATCTTATGCTTTTTGTATATATGATTGTGGTTATAGCTTGGGGGGTGTTAGTTTGTTTTGTTTGGTGATTACTTGATTGTGACTCTAAGAAAGGCCCCTTCTTTGCTTCACTATTAGGGATACCACCAAATTTTTAAATTTTAGCCTACCCTCACCCTTTTGCCCTTACGATACAACCTTTGGGAAAGCCCTTTTGACCTAGAGGTTGAGTCACATATCGGGGGAGGGCATTGTGAGTTAAAGCCTAAGGAGAGGGGATGTAAATCAAGATGTCGAGAAACCTCAAATCTGTTTGTTTTTCCGGTTCCTTCGAGGAACTATACAGACGCTCACCAAAAAGTAGATTTGAAGCTAATTGGGAGAATGTGCTAAAATGTTTTGAGTTGAAAGTGAATTGCGTTTCATTAGTTCTTCATATTTAGCACCAGCTGACTGCTTTCGCAGTTTGGGATCCGGATGTGGAGAGGGAGCAGGATTGGTTCAGCCACCCTGCAAAGGAGTCCGCATGTTAGTTGCGTTCTCATGCAAGATTTCAACAATTTAAATAAAAAGGACCTTCACCTGAGGAGGTTCGAACGATAAAAGGCGGCATAATTAATAGCCGACTTTTTGTGAGAAGGATGCTTCGACATTGCAAAGTCTGCACAAATAAAGCAAAGAGGTTAGAAACTCAAACAAAGATAATTATAACTATGAGCAGTTAAGCAATGAAAATGCATGCGACCTACTACCTCCCTGCTTTTCTGAGCTAAGGCCATAGGCCGCCAAATATGTCTTGTCCGAGAGCCACTCAAATCAGGGAATATAACTCTAGGGGGTTACCTCCTTAACCCCCGTCTCATCATTGGTTCGGACGGCTATAGAAAATCGGCCCGATCCAAAATCTCTTCATGCGCTCGCCTTGGAACAGGCGGCAAGGCTTTTTTCCTAGCAAGAAGGGACGACTCCTTAGTCCAGTAGTTGTACCGCTTGTTTCTTTGGAAATCTGGGGAGGACACAATATAAAACTTAGACCTCCAGTCTTTCCATCTATTCTCCTTCCCCGGGTCATCATGTAGCCCTTCTAGCTGGTCAGAGTAAACCAGCCGGCCCCACTTAGATGTGGAGTCTTGCCCAAGTAATGCATATGATCAAACACCTCGAAGCTTGGTCCAACTCCAATATCTCAAGAGCGGCAACGTAGCCCAATATATTAACCGAAGAATGGGGGGCTAGTTGCCAAACACCTAGCTGGTATCCGTCCAAAATTCTCTCCACGGCCGTATGGAGAGGGAAGCGTATTCCAGCCTGAATGGACACCTCTTAGTATCCGAAGCATTAGTCACTATAGTTGGCCATCTCTGGCTAGGTGAATGTGTCCTCACCATCCGGCACAGACAATAGGAAGCCATGTCCCATGACATGGGTAGAGAGAAATCTAGGAAGCTAGGCTGACATTAATTTCCGCCTGCTTTCGGCAACATGCAAGATATAGGGAGCACGTTCCAGTCGCCGTGAAGCATACGACTCTTCCCAGCCCTCTCCCTTCTCTATGGAGAGGGATTCTCGAGTGGCTTGAAGTTTGGACCGCGCCTCCTCTAAGACAACTACGGTGTAAGAGGACATCATTAGAGTTTTCCTCAGAGCTGGGGGCCTGTCGGCTGGTGCCAACAGTGTCCTCCCCCATCTCAACATCCGACACCGATCCACTCGGCCTAGGAGATTGTTTTTCATCATCCGGCTCTTCTAAAATTGAGTCGCTCGGAGTACTAATGTTGTCTGGAGAGTCTCTGCTAACCTCGGAGACATGCACCCTAATGGAGCAATCCAAGTAGACATTTGAGCTCTCTGAATGGTACCAGCTACCATCCGTCCTATATCTCCAAGTAGTCTGTTTTCTTCTTCCCATCGTGTTTCGCAGGGGCACAAACACTGTCGGATTTGGAGATGCACTCAAAAGGTAGTCCTCGAATGAGCCTTTGGCACTCCTAGTTCTAGATTCAGCCGTCCCCGGTGACCGGCTGATTGTTAACCTAGGTTATGCCAAGTGCGTTTGGGAAACAACTTTTGAAAAGGAAAAATGCAAAAATTAAGTAAATAAAGGATCAGGCGGTTACTTTAGAAGAAGGTATCAGAGGCGCTTGGTCTTTAAGTTTGCTAGAACAGGCGGACGATTGGTCGAGTTTTGGATGCTGAAGAATTCAATGTCTTTGAAAGTCAAAGATTCAAGATTCTCCCAAAGATTCACGCAAGTGTGAATCCAAGGAGAAGTCAACCTTCTTTTTATAGAAGAGGTGAAAACCCGGGGTAAAAAACCTAGATTCCCTTCAATAGTAAAAAGCTATTATTTGCCAAATCAGAGGCCGATACATGTCACAGGCGTCACGTGGCATGCCACATCACCCCTGTGAGGGGTAAATGATTTGGGGTATTTAATACCCCAAAGTGGACCAATCAGAGAGCAACACGTGTCCCTCTAAGAGGCGTCCAAATAGACCCTCTAGATGGATGACACATGTCACTCAGATATGCACCCTGGGAATGGTGGCCTTCAAGGGCCAAATTCCAAGAGGCGCTGCACTAATCCTTAGTTCATCACACCCTAGGGTAAGGCGCGTCTTCCTCGGACCCTATAAATAGGGAGATTCCCCCCATTATTGGGAGATCTTTGACGCCTTTAAACTTTCAATCATTACGTATAGATCATTAAGGCATTTATTGCTCTCTAAAGCAGAGAACACCTGAGCTTGGAATCCGAGTAGATAACTTACTTTCCGCACATTTTACTCCGATCCCGTACGAACTTAATCTTCGGAGGGATCTCTGACCATTCGAAGCTCCGTTTGTTTTATAGGTACAGGTTTCCTTGTCAAATCTAGTCTGTAGTTGTAACTCTCCCAAGGGACACAAAAAACCCCGAAACACATGTCATACCCCGAGTATTTAAAATTGAACCAATCCCCATTTGATAGGAGTCATTCCCAAAATCTTGGAGAAAAAGGCAGCCTTCAAGGGCCCAAATCTTGAGAAAGTCGTAATTCGGTGCAGCCCAACAGAATTAGGTCAGAATGTCCAAATTAGGGGAACATTACCCAATGACCCTATATATAGGGAGATGACCCCCATTTTGGGGACACCTACAATTTATTACAACATACCCTACATTCTCTTACATTAGAGAAACATTTGTGCTAACTTGATCGTTAGAGGTGGAGCTCCAACAACCCGTAGTCTCCGTTGTTTTGCAGGTATAGGCGTAGTCAAATTAGTCTTTGAGCTGTAACTCTCCCAAGGGACTAAAACACCCAAAACACGTTTGATTCTCATTTCATTCAAAACGCTTGATTTGAATGCATTTAACTTGCATTTGAATTAAAAGGCATTGCTTGAATGTGTTTGACATTCATTTAATTCAATTATCTTTGTTTGAATGTGTTTGACTTTTATTTGATTCAAAAAGCTTTGTTTGAATAAGTTTTACTTTAATTTGACTCAATTAGAATTTTTGAATGCATTTGACTTTCATTTGATTCAAAAAGCATTGAATGAAAGTGTTTGACTTTCATTTGAATCAAAAACCCTTGTTTAAATGTGTTTGGCTTTCATTTGATTCAATTAGATTTGTTGAATGCATTTGACTTTCATTTGATTTAAAAAGCTTGGTTTAAATATGTTTGGCTTTCATTTGACTCAATTAGCTTTTTTGAATACATTTGATTCTCATTTGATTCAAAAAGCTTAATTTGAATGCATTTGACTTGCAATTGAATCAAAAGGCATTGATTGAATGTGTTTTACATTCATTTAATTCAATTAGCTTGTTTTAATTGTGTTTAACTTTCATTTGATTAAAAAAGCTTTGTTTGAGTAAGTTTGACATTTATTTGACTTAATAAGCATTTTTAAATGCATTTGACTTTCATTTTACAAAAAACATTGTTTGAATGTGTTTGACTTTCCTCTGATTCAAAAAGTCTTATTTGAATGTGTTTGGCTTTTATTCAATTCAATTAGCATTGTTGAATGCATTTGACTTTCATTTTATTCAAAAAGCTTTAATTGAATATGTTTGGATTTCATTGGACTCAATTAACTTATTTGTATGCATTTGACATTCATTTGATTCAGAAAGCTTTGTTTGAAGTTATTTTAATTTCATTTGATTCAAAGGCATTATTTAATGTGTTCGACATTTATTTGATTCAATTAGCTTCGTTAAAATGTGTTTGACTTTTATTTAATTAAAAAAGCTTAGTTTGAATAAGTTTGACTTTTATTTGACTCAATTCACATTTTTAAATGCTTTGGACTTTTATTTGATTCAAAAAGCTTTATTTGAATGTGTTTGACTTTCGCTTGATTCAAAAAGCTTTGTTTGAATGTGTTTGGCTTTCATTTGATTTTATTATCCTTTTGAACGCAGTTGACATTCATTTGATTCAAAAAGCTTTATTTGAATGTGATTGACCTTTATTTGATCCAATTAGCTTTATTGAATGTATTTGACTTTAATCTGAGGCAAAAAGCTTTGTTTTTGAATGTATTTCGCTTTCATTTTATTCAATTAGCTTTATTGAATGCATTTATGACTTTAGTTTTATTCAAAATGCTTTGTTTAAATACGTTTGGCTTTCATTTGACTCAATTAGATTTTATGAATGCATTTGACTCTCATTTAATTTAAAAAACTTGATTTGAATATGTTTGGATTTCATTTGACTCAATTAGCTTTTTTGAATGCATTTGACTTTCATTTGATTCAAAATGTGATGTGAATCAAGAGGGAAATTCTTTTGAAGAGCCAATTACATTGATTTTGAGTCCAAAGGGTTCGAACTTGGAGGGAAAAGTCAAGGATGGGTCAGTTGTTGGGTTACTAAGGAAGAAGAAGTGCAGAAGTCCACTTCCAGGGTCGATGACGGAGGCCACGCGCCGAGACGGGGCCCACGCACCAAGACGGGCCCACGCGCCCACTTCCTTGCACCGGATTGAACCCACCTACACGTCGGTCAGGCGCGTGGCATAGGTGGCGGCGTGTGTGGTGGTTTTTAGGCGGCAATGTGAAATGTTAGTTTTTTTAATACTTAGTTTTTTTCTAGAATTTTGCTTCTAGGTTTTTACCTTTCACTTGAGGGGGTTTTTCTTGGTTTAAGCATTTAGGATAAGGTTTAATTTTTGTTATTTAGTTTCTATAAACTTCCTAAATATATTAGGAAAGTTTTTAGTTAATTAGAGTTTGTTTAGGATTAGTTTTCCTATTCTAATTAGTAGTAATTTTATTGTAGTTAGGATACTTTGGGAACAAGGTTAGGGGTTTGTCCAAATCCTTTTAGGGGAAGAATAGTTATTTTAAGTATATAAATAAGGGATTATTTCTATATTGTTTGGCCAAACATTAAATTTGGTGTTTGTGGGTTTTTTTGTTAGAATTATGAAATTATTTCAATCTAAATTGTTGTCTATCATATATGTTAATTTCCGATTCACGGTTGTTGTACATATTAATGTTATTTTTATAATAATAATAATAACAATAACAATAACAATAATAATAATAATAATAATAATAATAATAATAATAATAATAATAATAATAATAATAATAATAAAATATTACCTATTAATTAATAAGGTGTTACATTAGTTTGCAAAAAGTGATACATAATGTTGAATAAAATGCTACTATATGTCAAAAGATGATTGAAAAATGTGGCATGGTTGCCATGGGCTCTCTCTTGGCTGAGTCAGTTGGGTGTGGAAGTACTAATGGAGGAAGGCTAACCCACGACAGCTGACGGCGATCTAATAATTAACAAAGTGTTACCATAGTTTGAAAAAGTAATACATAATGTCTAATAAGTGATACTATATGATTGAGAAATGTTACTATAGATAAGTAAGTGTTACATAAGAAATAAAAGGTATTACTTTAAAAATGATACTAATAATATAAAAAGTGTTACATGAGAGGATTTATAGTAACACATTTGAAAGTGTTACCAAACGGTACCTAAAGTGTTACATAAGACCTTAGGTAGCATGGGCGGAAGTATCACCCAATAAAGTGTTACTATTGTCTATAATAACACTTTTACCACTTTATGTAACACTTTTTGGGTGTTACTTGAGGTTAGTTTTGTACTAGTGAGAAAAGGAGACATTGGATCACCCTGTCTCAAACCCTTCTTTGCAGGGAAAAGCTAATAAAGGATGCCATTAATCAAAATAGAGAAAGAGACTATAGACAGATAAGCCATAATCTAGTTAATAAACTGGCAAGGGAAACCAATCTCAGACATAACTGCCTCTAGAAAACTCCATTCCACATAATCATAAGCCTTACTGAAGTCAATTTTCAATATGCATCTTGGAGAAAGGAACTTATGCCCATACCCTTTAATGAGCTCAGTAGCTAAAAGGACATTATCCTCTATATCCTCCCCTGGGATAAAGCCAACCTAAGCTCCATCAATAACCTCATAAATCACCCTTGCAAGCCTAGAGGTGAGAATTTTATAAACAAGCTTGTAGAGGACAAAGCAGCATGCAATTGGTCTGAAATCTTTAGCTAGTGAAGGACTTTGAACCTTAGGAACTAAAGTTACAATAGTATAATTCCATTGCTTCATCATATTCCCAGTTCTAAAAAATTTCATAACACCATCATAGACATCAGTCTTCACAACCTCCCAAGATTTCTTGAAGAAATAGGAATTAAAACCATCAATCCAGGAGCTATAGAACTATCAATATCTCTTAGAGCCAAATCAATTTCCTTAGTAGTGATATGAGCTATAAGAGATTGCTAAGAATCTGTAGAAAGCTAAGCACCTCTTCTGACAATACTAAGGTTAATCCCAGGAAGAGAAACATCCCTAGAACTAAGAAGAGACTTATAAAAGCCAATAATCTCCTCTTAATAGCTACAGGAATTTTCAAAAGATCACCAATCTCATTGAAAAGAGTGTTTATCATGTTCCTCCCTTGTCTATGCTTCATAACAGTATAGAAATACTTGTTATTACTATTACCAAGCTGAAGCCAGTCAACCCTAGACTTCTACTTATAAATGCTCTTTCGGATGTTGATCTAGTATTTGAAATTTTGAATAGCTTCCATTTCTTGAGAGTGTAAATCAACATTATCAATATCAAGATTAATCTGCCGCTGTACATCATTGGGATGGTTCTAAGCAGCCTCAATTCTCTAAGAATTGAAATATCACCAAACTTCTTAGTGTTTAAAGTCTTCAGGGCAGTCTTCACATGTTTGGGTTTAGACCAAACACTAGTCATAACATTACCAGGAACATAACACTGCCAGACATAAGTAATAGTACCCAAGAAATTCTCATGATCAACAAGGCAACTGAGAAACCTAAAAGGTCTTACCTTACTAGGCTGAGAATGAAAGACATCAAATAGCACAGGATTATGGTCTAAGAGAGAGGGAGGTAAATATACAGCTTCCACATGCCCATAAAGGTTAATCCAATCCTGATTTACAATACCCCTATCAATCCTACATTAAGTTCTAGGACCATGGTGAGCCTTGTTACACCAAGAGAAAAAAGAACCTTTACTCTTAATTTCAACCAATGCCAAATCATCAATGTAATTATGAAAATCTCTGGTCTCATAATCAGTAACTACATCTCCATTTAATCTATCATCAGAAGAATGAATAGAATTGAAGTGACCAGTGCATAGCCAAGGTCTAAAGATGCCAGTTAACTGTTTAAGGCCATTACACAGCTGTAGTATGTCCTAAAAAGTGTGTAAACCATAAATAAAGGTAGTCAATAACTAACTGCTCTTGAGAAGACAAAAAAGTGAGATTGACCAAATCATCCTTCCAACCTACCCAAATTCTTCCTTTTGGAGAGTTAGAATAGTTGCCAAACCAAGACCAAGCATGTCTAAATTTCCTCTGAACTTTAATATAGTTATTTTGCTTCACTTTAGTTTTAAGAATACAAATCACATCACACTTTTAATCAAAAAGAAGATTATTAACAATAGCTACTTTCCCAGGGTCATTAAGACCCCTAATATTCCATGATAAGACAATTATGACCCTAGAGAAGGATTACTATCACCCCCCAGTAGGTTCATCAGTCTCATTTACAATATCAATAGCATCATTAGTGTCATGAGCCAAAAGTTAGATAAGTATTGGAGCTGGAAACAAGGAAAGTAATCTGTCTTTTATCTTTCTTCTTGGATTTCTTGCTCGGAACTTGCCACTCATCAATTTTTTGAGCCTAGGGGGTGGAGTAATTTCCTTAGCAGTCTTAGGAAGATTAAAAAGCTTTGTTTATATGTGTTTGACTTTCATTTGATTTAAAAACCCTTGTTTTAATGTGTTTGGCTTTTATTTGATTCAATTAGCTTTCTTGAATGCATTTGACTTTCATTTTATTTAAAAAGTTTTGTTTGAATATGTATGGATTTCATTTGATTTAATTATCTTTTTTGAATGCATTTGACTTTCATTTGATTCAGAAAGCTTTGTTTGAATGCATTTGACTTTCATTTGATTCAAAAGGCATTATTTAAATGTGATTGACATTCATTTGATTTAATTAGCTTTGTTTGAATGTGTTTGACTTTCATTTGATTCAAAATTCTTTGTTTGAATAAGTTTGACTTTCATTTGACTTAATTAGAATTTTTGAATGAATTTTACTTTTCTTCGGGCATATATGAAAGACAGCACGCTTCCTAACTCACCGTAGGAGGCGCCCGTAGTAAAGAAGCGTGCTACAAACTTCGAGATGAGGAAAGGAGAACTCTTTAAAGTGTGGTTTTTGAAGCATCTACTAAAGTGGAAAGAAGTTCTTGAAGAATTGCATGCGGGATATTGCACCTCTCATGTAGGCGGCAGAGCCTGGCGGCACTATTAAGTTAAACGCCATGGAGTTTGTTAAAAAATGTGACAAGTGTCAAATATTTTGCAAGCTAATCCATCGGCCTGCTACTGACCTGACAGCAATCTACAGCCCAGTCCCGTTTGCAAAAGGGGGCATGGACATTCTAGGTCCTTATACTCCTGCACCATGCGGTAAACACTATATTCTAGTGGCTTTGAATTATTTCACCAAGTGGGTGGAAGTAGAGGCGATCAAGAACATCAAGACAAAGGATGTTATCTCTTTCATATGAAAGAACATTATCACCTGGTTTGGGCTACCTATGTCCATGGTGTTTGAAAATGGCCCTCAGTTTGAGACGCTTTAGCTCAAGACTTGGTTGGGATATCAGGGGATCTCACATTCTTTTGTATCAGTTGGCCGACCCCCGAGAAAACGGCCAAGTTGAAGCCTTCAACAAACTCATCTCAAACGGTATCAAAAAGAAAATTGAAAGAGTTAGTGTTTATGGGCTAAAGGGTTTATTCTTGTCTTATGGGCCTTCCAAACAAATGAAAAAGGGGGCAACCGGTGAAACCCCATTTCTCATGGTTTACGGTGTTGAAGCCGTCTTGCCCATCGAACATTATAACCCGACTCTAAGAGTCATGCTATAAAATGAAGAGGCAAATTGGGAGGCCATGTGGTTAGCATTGGACTCACTCTAGGAGCGTAGGGGATATGGTGCCCTACGCAATGAGATATACCGTTTGAGAATGACATGTGCCTATAACAAAAGAGTGTAAAACGGCACTTGAAAGTTAGGGACTTTGTGTTACAAAAAATGGAGGCAACTTGTAGGGCCAATGAGTAGGGAAAGCTAACTCCTAATTAGGAAGGCCCCTACTGGATCTATGAGGAAGTAAGAAACGACACCTACCGCCTGGAAACCTCAAACGGCAGGCGTCTGCCTAGAACTTGGAATGTAGATAACTTGGAAAAGTACTAATACTGAGACTTGTAAATTTTTGTAAATGAAAAGCCTATCAATGTAAAAAGTTGCTTTTTGTTTTCAATCCTTTTAATTACCTCGTATATATACATGCGCAATAATAAATTACTGTTGTGCAAAGTACAGACGGTTAAATTGAATAAATTAAACTAAGTTAAAAACTTAGTGGCAAGATTAATGTTCAAATCAAGAGGCCAATGGCCGGATGCTATATTATTTTATAAATTCGTCTGCTCCAACATGAGTATGGCGTCTGGCGACGCCCCTCCGGGTGTTATTGTCGTAGAGGGCATTCTATCGTTTTCTCAACAAACGCATGTAGACGGTAAAGATTGAACGACCTAATAGGTCAACTCATAACCGTCCGACCAAAATAATCTAAAGAATGACTAAGCTCATAAGCCGAATGTCTAGTGACATCAGCCGATTGCCAACCGAAGTTCCTAATTTATTCAATGAAATTGTATAAGTCATCCCAGTGGGGTAAGAAAATTAAGTATAATGGATTTCAGATACCTAGACGGAGGAGATGAAGTTCATCAGTTCCACAGCTAGGTATGACGGCTGCCCGTTTGAGTAATTGGACGTATGTGCGATTGGTTTGGGGCAATCACTACTGTGATTGATTGACTCAAGAACTCTCCATACTCTCTAAAGTATCACAAGTTCCTAGGTCAATCAATCGGCAAGGTAGTAAAACCAATCACACATCTGCCTAGGGGCTAGTACAACCGGGATAGTTTAAATTGCATGCTTTTAATAAATTAGGCAAATTCAGACATATATAGAAAAATTTAAGTGCAAAATTCAAAATAAAAATGCAAGATAAACCAACTTAGTCGATATTTTCATAAATAAACCCGGCTACTGAGAGCCGTGGAGAATCATTTAACCGGAACACCATCCGGGAGGAAATATAAATTTTTTTATTTAAATATTCAAATACTCGGCACGCGGGCCTAACAAACTAGGATTGGCATACTGCCGCTGAGAACTAAAGCTGGCCCGCCTGGTCCTGCTCCTTGGGTTGCTCCCCATTAAACTAGAGATCAATCGCTTCTCCTATTGCAGGAAGCTCATTGGCAAGCTCCTCAAGCTCGGTATTCGTCCAGGCTTCAAAGGACTTAGGCTCTTGCTGCCCTTTCTCTTTCCTATACACAACATCCTCAGCGTGTTGGAAAGCCAAAGCCCAAATGCCATAATCCTTCTTTGGATAGAGCGCATTCTAAGCAATTTTCATCTGGGTGTCTGTGCCCTCTTCATTCTCAACAATTAGGCGGTCTTGCTCCGCCTCAATTGTGGCTCTGATATTCTTTTGGACCTGCTCCACATCCTGCTTCATGCGCTCAACCTCAGCTTTGAGATTAGTATTCTCCTGGGCAACACCCTGCTAAGCTATGAGGTCATCTTGGGCCTTTATGAGGTTGGTCTCAGCAGCATTGGCCTTTTCCTTGCCCTCATTCAAAGTTGTATTCAGGCCCCTAATTTGATCCACTTGTTTCAGCAAAACGGCTTTAGTTTCAAGTTCATTTACTGTTGATATTTAGCAACAAATTGAGAATCCCCAGCTGATCTATTAACTCTTTTTACCTCCTCTCTCTTCCGGGTGTATGGCCGCTTGAGTCATCAACCCTTAGCATAGCCTGCAGATACAAATGGTGTGAACCATGCGGGATAAATTATATTTATTTCTTAAAAGAGGGAATCAGTCTTACCTCTGACAAAAGTGCGATGATTCGTTTAGCATTGAACGTCTCAATGCCCGGGATGGCATCCATCTCTTTCTTGGGGACAACCCCCTGCATGGCCTTAGCGTGCGCCTGCACATCCGGCCATCGGGGGGATTGATCTGCACCATATGTGAAAGTGGGTGAGCTATATAGGCGGCACCAACTTGTTGTCGGTTGTCTTACTAAGAGGTCTTTTGAGAGTGAGATTTCACTCGCAAGGGCCACCCAAGCTTTGGCGGAGATTCGAAAGGATTATATATACCTTCAAAAGCCTGTAGGTTTGCACCACCCACAGGCGCGGAGAAGCCAGATGGAACCAAAAAGCCCCTAGCTAGGTCAAGGCCAACACCAAAGCCTCCTATGGTAATGTTTCTCCCCCCGATGCGCAGACAGTTTTTCCCAGAAGAGCTTTCAGGGGAAGTCTTTCCTGAAGAAGCCTTGGCAGACTTTGCAGGTTTAGTTAGAGTGGAGGTGGTGTTGTCTCATCCCCGCTTGAAAAGGTTCTTGGTGAAGGATTTGGGAGCCTCTCCACCCTGCAAGTAAAATCGTGTTAAGCATGCAACCGACAATACTCTTGTGAAACTCAAGTCAAGGGGCTAGACGGTTTCTTACTTCAGCTTTCAGCTTGGCAGGTATAACCTCCGCAAGTTCCTTACGGATTTGAGCAGAGGATTTTTTTGGGGTTTTCTCGTCCGAGAGCATCTTCAAAGCTTCTTCTGCAAAAAATTATAAACAAACACTCAGTACCAAAGCATAATTAGTTTACAAAGAAATAGTGCAAACGACATTCTACCGGATGTGTAGCAAACATACGCTTTGTAAACATTTTGCTCAATCCACAGGCGGACAAGAACGCCTCGTCCTCTAAACCATGCGCACATGGGTATCCAATTATTTGGAACCTTTATTATGTCCCTGGTTGAGAGTGTCTCAGGCCTGAGCTCAAAGAACTCCGTCTCCATAATTTTTTCGTAATCGTCCTTTGGGATCCGAGGAAGGGCGCATATCCGACCAAGAAGGTCAGGTTTCTTACTATACCGGCGTAGCTCACGGTTTTCTCGCCGAGTATGGGCAGGCAGCAAATAGAAACGGTTTTTCCAGTTGTCATATTTAGACAATTTGTCCAAGGTCATCAGGTATTGGGGGAGGGTGGTCAAAGTGTACCATGCTCTCCAACTGCCTGGGTTTCGGCAGAGATAGTGCATATGTGCACAAGCCTCCCAACCGGGGTTCAAATTCTGCATCTCACAGGCGACAAAATACCCAAGAACGTTAGCCCATGAGTTTGGGGTTAACTACAAGACGCCTAGGCTACAACCCCTAAGTATGGCCTTCACAGCGTCGTGAAGCGCGAACCGGAGACCAGCCAGAAACGCCGCCCCGTAGCAGCTATACAAGCATTGGCGTTCTCCTGATCATCCTTCCAAGAGATGGTACCCAGCTCAGGCGGCACCTGGATAATATATCCTTCTCCCAAGGGTCGTTTGAGTGCAAAGCTTCCAATCCCCTTTACCATGATCTCTCTATCTCTAGGAGAGACGTAGATATTGAAGGGGTCGTCCTTATCCTCCTATTATTTCCTCTCCTCAACCTCGCTATCCTCAAGCGGGGAAAGAGGAGCATCTCTATCATCCTTAGGGCTAGAACCTAAAGCGGAGCTCTCCCCGTCTCTTTCTTAGGATACCTCTTCACTGGCTGACCCCGAGCCCGACGTAGACACTTTTCTCCGTTTCTGTCTTCGGGGCCATCCTTATCAAGTTCCATTTGGGAGACGGCTTCCTCATCATCTCTACCCTCAACTTCATCCAAAATCGTATCACTAGGAATCCTAAGTATCCCAGATGGGGAGTATTCTCCCGAATCCTCACTCATTTTAGCCCCCTCAACCTAGGTTATTTCATCTGACGTCATTTCTAATGTACCATCTCTAGCCATCTGGGTTATGCCGTATGGTGGTTGTTTGTTTAGTTCTAGCCACATAGACAATCGGTTGAGGAGATGAACAAATTTGCTCCATGCACCAAGAGCCGACACTCCCAGTTCTAGACTTAGCCGTACCAGAAGACCAGGTGACTACTGACCTAGGTTGTGTCGTGTGTGTTGGTGATGAGTCCATTTAATTACAAATGAAAAGAATGAGTTATAGGGGGTATGGACGGTACCTTAAAATTTGACTCTGGAGAGAGGCAAGCAGCGATGACCGGCTGCGACACGTTGATTGAAGGTGACCTTGCTTTTGTGGGGCACAGGCGGTTGCCTAACCTGCTGGGGCAGGCGGAAAAGAGGCAAAGTTTGTGTTTGACACAGACGGTGGTCAGAGTTTCTCTCTCTAGACTTCTCTCAACTTTCTCTCTCTAAAAAGTTTATGAAACGTCCAAAACAAGGGGGGGGGGAAATATATATTTATAGAGGGGTAAAAGCTGGGGTATTCTTGTAATTTTCCCCAGAATGTGAAAAGTTAAACTTTCACATTAAAAAAATGGTGGCTGAGTGACACGTGTCACAGATGCCACATAGCGCGCCACGTCACATCTGTAAGGGGCAAATGTTTTGGGTAATTTTACCCATGCCACGTGGGCCAACTAGATTGTGACACGTGTCGATTTGGGGGTATTTAATACCCCCAAGTGGACCAATCAGAGAGCTACACGTGTCACTCAGATATGCCCCATGGGAATGGCGGCCTTCAAGGCCCAAATCCCAAGGGGCGCCACAAAACGACGCTGCCCTAATCCCTAGGTCAAAACTTACGACTGTAAATGTGCAGACAGATCTTGCTTAAACTTTATTACAGTGCCGACTGCGCAATGTTTAGACGGACCAAGCTTAAGCTTCTATAGATGTTTGAACATCGCCTACACAATGTGCAGACCATTATTTAGATTCTATAGAGTACTGCTTTCACAATGTGCAGACGGCCTTATGTGCTTTATACTTTGTTTAAATTATTTTATAAAGGGATCTTCTGCCCCAACAGCAGACACCCAAATTCTTACTAAAAGAGCCGACTGCACCAAAGCAATCGTCCCTAACCTTATTAAACTTTTAAAAGCTAAGTCAATGACTTAGTGGCTATTTACTTTTCAAAAGAGGCCAATGACCGGATATAATTTATTTAAAAAACCGTCTGCTCCAACATGAGTACGACTCTCTGATCTAACATGAGTCACACAACCGGTGACGTACATTAGGGCGAAAATGTCGAAGAGAAGCATCTCCTATTTGGGTGGCACATTGCTCTATGAAAAAAAACAAGAGGCCCTACCGAATGCGTTAAGGCAACGCTCGCAGTCGTTTGATAATCTAACTTGAAATCTAAAAAGCATTAAGTTTTTTGGACTATTCTAGTATAGCCGGAAAGCGGCTATTGTTTTATTTTAGAGGCTATTCAACCACCTGTTCTTGTTTTAGGGCAAGGCAGGCGGACAATTATTTTATCAAAAAATAAGCTAAGTAAAAACCACTTAGCGGCTTAACTATATCTCCTGAGGTCTTTGGCCGAATGCATTCAAGTTATTAAAACCATTTGTTCTACATTGCCGTCTGTTGCTTGGTTTGGGGCAATCACCATAGTGATTGATTGACATAGAGACCATGCATACTCCTTAAAGTATCAATAATTTCTTTGTGAATCAATCCATTTTTTGAAACCAACCGACATCCGGCCAAGGGCAAGGACATTTGCATAGTATACAGGTTAAAAATACTTAGCCAAAAATTGTATGTATAAAAAATTGAAAGCTTTAAAAATTTTAAAGCATAAGCACCAATATAAATAAAACCGGTCAAATGACCGGATGCTTCATAAAAGTAACATCCGTCAAAACTGACGACTGTAAATGTTAACTGGCAAAGCCAGGAATTGTCCATTTACTCGAGCCCCTTTGTCGGTAAATAATACTTTGAATACTCAGCACGCAGGCCGAAAAAGCAAACTACTTGGCCATTCGGCCGCAGAAAAGTTACCTAAAAGCTTAAAAGATCAAGGGAGGTTCTCAACAATGGCAGTCACCTTGTCCTCCGACGACTGCTCTTCCTTTTTCTCTTCCGACGAGTCATCTGAGGAGTCGGATCTCTCATTGTCAGCATTGGCAGCCGCCTCCTTTGCTTCCTTCAAGAGACAGGCATTAAACTCGTCATTCGCCTTATCAAACTTGTCTTTCAAAGTTTGATAGTCAGTGGATGGCTGTAATTCTGCCCAGGCCGCACGCATGATGGCTTCATTGTCATCCATCATTTGCTTAACTAAGGTCGTCTTCTCTTCCTCCTCAGGGACCTATACTTGGCCCTGAGTTGAGTTTCTTGGTTTTGCAAACGACCCTTGAGTTTCTTAACCTGACCCTCGAGGCTCTCAGCTATGCTCTACGCCTCTCGGAGGGGATCCAGCTTCTCCTTGAAGCCCTTGACCTCATCTTGGAGCTCCTTGACCCACCTCTTCACTGCGTCCAAGTTCTGCTGGACTTGCAGATTGGCCGACGCTTGGGAATACAACATATCAAGTGTCAGAAGAATCATTTTGGGCAATCACAAACTGAGCCTTGTTTAAGGAAGAGGCGGCCCGAGCATTTACTGCCTTTACCTCTCTAGTCTTGTCGTTGAGTAGCTTTTTAAGACCACTCACGTGCAGCATTGCCTACAGTCGGCCAAAGCAAAAAGAAGAAATTAGGAAACATTCGTCTAAATCATCACTCAAGTCAAAAGACACAAGTCAAAAAACAAACAGACATGTGTCCCTATGAGAGGCGTCCATATGGACCCTCCAAATGGACGACACGTGTCACTCAGATATGCACCTTGGGAATGGCGGCCTTTCAAGGCCCAAATCCTAAGAGGCGCCGCAAAACAGCGCTGCCCTAATCCCTAGGTCATCAAATACTAGGGTAAGGCGCGTCTTCCTCGGACCCTATAAATAGGGAGATTCCCCCAATTATTGGGAGATCTTTGACACATTGAATCTTTCAATCATTACGTCTTTATCATTAAGGCATTTATTGCTCTCTAAAACATATAACACCTGAGCTTGGAACCCGAGTAGATAACTTACTTTCCGCACGTTTTACTCTGGTCCCGTACGAACTTAAACTTCTGAGGCGGACCTCTGACCATTCAGAGTTCCATTTGTTTTGCAGGTACAAGTGTCCTTGTCAAATCCAGTCTTGAGTTGTAACTTTCCCAACGGACATAAAAACCCCAAAACACGTGTCATACCCCGAGTAGTCCAAATTGGACCAATCCCTATTTGACACGTGTCATTCCAAAAATCTAGGAGAAAAGGCAGACTTCAAGGGCCCAAAACTCGAGAAAGCCGTAATTCGGTGCAGCCCAACAGAATTAGGTCAGAATGACGTAATTAGGGGCACATTACCCAATGACCCTATATATGGAGATGACCCCAATTTTGGGGACACCTATTGTTGAGGGTATTTTTACCCTAGACACGTGGACCAATGAGAGGTCGCCACGTGTCGAGCTCAGGATGGCCCATGTGGCTCAACATCCTCTTGACACTTGGCACCCTCAGATACGCCTCTGAAATGGCAGCCTTCAAGGGCCCAAATCCCAAGGAGCGCCGTAAAACGGCGCAGCCCACTAAAATCTAGGTCAAGTGACCTAGATAAGGGCACATTCTCCAACGAACCTTTAAATAGGGAGATATTTACCCATTTTGGGGACACATTGAATCATTTATTACACCTTTATTCTCTTACATCAGAGAAAGACCTGAGCTTGGAATCCGAGCAGATACCCACCTAAATTTCCGTTCTCTTTATTCCGTTTTAAGTTACTAACTTGACCGTCGGAGACGGAGCTCCAACCACCCGGAGTCTCTGTTATTTTGTAGGTGCAGCTCAGCCGGATCAGACTTCGTGACGTAACTCTCCCAAGGGACAAAAACACCCAAAACATTTGGCGCCGTCTGTGGGGAGAGTACCTCGAAGATGGTTCAAGAGTCTGTACCACCCCCTAACCGTCTGGGCGATGACCCAGAAGTTTTTAGAGACCAAAAGGATGAGGATCCTCAGCTCGAAACCTTTACAGCCTAGGATGGCTCGCTCAGAATCAAGAGCATCCGGCCCAGAGATATTCTAGAGCAGGGTGCCTCCCAGGCGGGGCCGAGCAGACCCACTGGGCAGCCGTAAGGGGAAACCCAAACGGCCGCTGGATCAGCCCCTGTCACCCGAGACGAACTCATGAGATTCATGACAAGTTTCAAGGGTGAAATTAAAGAGCTGATCACCAAAAGCCTGGCTGGCCTAAGTAAAGGTCAGTCGGCGAAGAAGACTCCTCCAGAGAAGGGGAAGTCAATCAGAGACCGGCAGCCCACTCCTCATCCAAAGGAGAAGGCAGCCGGGACCATTGATTGGTCAAAAATTCTCCTTCCTGGGAAAAACACCAATAACACTCGCCAAACTCAGCAGCCGGTGAGAAGTAAAAAAATCAACTCTTGATGCCCGAGAGATCATTAACCGGAAGAGAAACCAATCGCTTTCTGAGTCGGCTTCAACGTCGAACTTTCCAGACAGGTTCAACAATATTTCTTCAGGGAGTGCACCCTCCTTGCATGAGAGCCAGACAGGCGGTAATACCGTCCATTCTGGCCCTCACATGATTGGAGCTGTACCGTATGTGCCTACTCAGGCTTACGGACTGTATCCTCCTCACTTCATGCAGTCGGCCTTCTTTGGAGGTCAGGCGGCATATCCAAATGTCCTGCCATTGGACTGACAGCTTCGTCTGCTGCGCCTGGGTGAACAACCTTCTGCGTTCACCCGGGAGATAACCGAGGCGGCCCAGCCGGCCAAGGTTAAGAATGTATTGGTTGGTACCTATGATGGTACCACCAATCCGGAAGACCACCTCATGGCGTACACCAACCTCATGTATCTGTAGGGGTTGGATGATGCCACTTGGTGTCGATGTTTCCCGGCTACATTGAAGGGCATTGCTTAACAATGGTTTGGTAATCTGCCAGCCGGGTCCATCGATAGCTTTAGGAAGCTAGCCTTCCTGTTTGCTTCTAACTTCCCAATGAACATCCCTGCTAAGAAAACAAGCCTTTATTTGAGCACTGTTAAGCAGGGAAAGAGAGAAGGGTTGCGCTCATATGTCAGGCGGTTCAATCTGATCAGAATTCAGCTTCAGGGACTGTCTGATGAGGTAGCTTTTACAGACTTTTTCAAAGGTCTGAGAGACGGGTTGACCTTTAAGTTCGACCTAGTAAGAAAAGGGGCATTCACCCTACAGGCGGCCCTTAGGGAGGCGGAAAGCTACATTCAAGCTACCGACCTCTGCTCGCCTGGTAGCCAGTCGGACTCTAAGAAGTCCGACAAGCAGAAAGACAACCGGCCTGCTCAGCCGGCTAAAAAGAAAGAAGAGAGCAAAAAGAGAAAAGAAATCTGGGCGGTTAGTGATACTGACCAGCCGTCCCAGAAGAAGAAGAAAGAGTTTAAACCGTACGTTCCCAAGTACGAGTTTAACAAGGACTGCAATTCCATCCTCATGGAAATTAAGGACCGGCTGTCCCCAGAGAAGCCGAATCCAATGAAAAGTTCCATTCAATCAAGGAACAAAAATAAATTTTGCCAATACCATGAGGAAGTTGGCCATGACACCAACGACTGTTTCAGCCTTCAAAGGGCGTTGGACCGTCTAGCTGACAAAGGAATGCTGAAGTCCTATATTTCTAAGTCCCCAGCCGGGGCAAAGAAGAAGAATAAGGGTCAGTCCTCTAAGACTACCCCCCAGCCTGCCAGTAGCTCGGATACCGACAAGGAGCCGGTCTACACAATAGCAGGCGGTTTTTCCTGTGGTGGCCCTACCATCCGGGGCACCAAGTGCCATCTTCGAAAGATGGACAAGGATGATGATGAGAAGGCGTCTGCAAGCACCTCCTTCCCAGACGTCTTGATCACTGAGAAGGACAGGGGCAGCGTCCGCCGTCCGCATGATGACCCGGTCGTCATTAAATGTAAGGTTGCCAACCAACTGGTTGGAAGAATCCTTATTGACACCGGCAGCTCATCAGACATCATCAGCCTCCGGTGCTTGCAAAAGCTAAAATACAATGTCAGCAACATGCATCCGGTCACCCACCCCTTGGTTGGTTTTGGGGGTGGGATGGTCTACCCAGCCGGAAGAATTGTCTTACCCATCCGGCCGGGAGAGAAGGGCCAAGGACGACACATTGTCGTCAGATTCTTGGTCGTTGAGGAGTTGACCGCCTACAACATTATCCTTGGCAGGCCAACCCTCAACGTAGCCAAGGCAGTAATCATCCCATCTCTCATGCTCATCAAGTATGAGAGGGATGATGGCACTGTTGGTTCCCTGAATGGGGATCAGAAGACGGCTCGAGAGTGCTATCTTTC
This sequence comes from Chenopodium album, assembly GCF_948465745.1. Taxonomy (NCBI): domain Eukaryota; kingdom Viridiplantae; phylum Streptophyta; class Magnoliopsida; order Caryophyllales; family Amaranthaceae; genus Chenopodium; species Chenopodium album. The sequence continues at coordinate 38,499,398 of NC_137834.1, read as the reverse complement.
AGCCGTCAGAGACACTGTAACCCCAGGCGGCCAGGAACCAATAGACCTTGACAATGTGAAGGATGCTGACCCAACGCCTGCCCCACCAGCCGCCGGAAAGAAAAGAAAGGCACCTATGCTGGTGGAGGTGAAGAAGGAGAAAAAATAGCAATCACTGACCGGTGAACGGTCAGATGAGCTCCGTCCCCAACCGGCTGGTGAACATATTGACATACCTCTGGACGACAGCCGTCCGGAGCGTACTGTGAAGGTTGGGACGGTTGCCTTTGCTAAGTTAGGTGCAGACTTGCACCTTCTGCTGAAAGAATTCAAGGACATTTTTGCCTTTGAAGTGGAAGAGATGCCAAGCGTCAGCCCGGATCTTGCTGTCCACAAACTCGTCGTGGCAAAAGAAAAGAAATCACGGCGAGGAAAGAAGTCAGACGGCAGCTGCCGAAGTAAAAAAGCTGTTTGATGCTGGGTTCATTCGGCCATGTAATTTCCCCGACTGGGTGGCGAATGTTGTGCTTGTAAAGAAGCCGAATGGTACCTGGCGGATGTGTGTTGATTACACGGATCTCAACAAGGCATGTCCCAAGGATAGTTATCCGCTTCCTAAGATCGACAGTCTGGTCGATTCAACAGCCGGGCATGCCTTGATGAGTTTTATGGATTCCTACTCCGGCTTCCATCAGATACCCCTGTGGAAGAAAGATCAAGAAAAGACGGCCTTCGTCACTGATCAGGAGCTATTCTGTTACACGGTGATGCCGTTTGGCTTGAAAAATGCGCCGGCTACGTTCCAACGGATGATTAATACTGTCTTTATTAATCAGATTGGGATGAATGTAGAGGCATACATTGACGACATGATAGTCAAATCCAAACAGCAGGCGGATCACCTTGCTGATCTCGAAGAAACCTTCACCACACTCAGGCGGCATAAGGTCATGTTGAATCCTAAGAAATGCGTCTTTGTTGTTGAGTCTGGGAAGTTTCTCGGATTCCTGATTGATCAAAGGGGGATAGAGGCTAACCTTGAGAAGATACAGGCGGTGATTGACATGAAGTCACCCCGCACTGTCAAGGAAGCACAAAGACTAACCGTTTGCCTGGCTGCTCTGGGGAGATTCCTCAGCCGGTCATGTGACAAATGCCTTTACTTCTTCCAAACAATCAGGAAGAAGACCAGATTTGAATGGGGGGATGAGGCTGAGGCGGCCTTTCAACGGCTGAAAGAACACCTCCACTCTTTGCCAAGACTTATTAGTCCACTGCCTAGGGAGGTGTTATACATGTACTTAGCCGTCTTAGATCATGCCCTCAGTGCCGTTCTCCTTGCTGAGAGAGACGGTGTTCAGCTTCCGGTCTATTTCATTAGCCATGTCTTAAAAAATGCCGAGCTCCGGTACCCCATGGTAGAAAAATTTGGCCTTGCCCTGTATATGGCTTTCAAGAAATTGAAACCTTACTTCCTGGCTCATCCGGTGGTAATCTACACCGACCAGCCCCTCAAGCAGCCAATGTCTACTTTGGAGTCATCCGGCAGAATGTTGAAATGGGCTATTGAAATGCAAAGTCTTGAAATCACTTTTGAACCTAGAAAGGCAGTGAAAGGTCAGGCAATTGCCGACTTCATTGTTGAAATGACACGACCGGTGCAACCGGATAATGTTGACCAGGTTTGGAAAGTATATGTGGACGGAAGCTCAACAAAGAACGGCTGCGGTGCAGGAATTATATATGAGTCCCTTGAGGGGGACAAATTTTAATATGCACTGCGATTTAAATTTCAAGCCTCAAATAACGAGGCGGAATATGAAGCCCTGCTAGCCGGAATCCGCGAGTGTAAGGCAGCAGGAGCAACTAAAATTGACGCCTATTCTGATTCACAATTGGTCGTTAGCCAGTATGAGGGAGCATATGAGGCAACTCATCCGGCTATGATCAAATATCTTCAGGCAGTCAAAGAAGAGACTGGGGCACTTGAGGAATTCCGTCTGAATCAAGTGCCAAGGTCAGATAACAACCAGGCGGATGCATTGTCTAAATTGGCTTCTTCCGCCTGCTGTGATACTCCTCGATCGGTCTTTTGGGAGGTTCTTGAAAAGAGAAGCATACATGAAGAGCCCATTGCAACCTTAGACCGAAGCTCTACCTGGATGGATGGCATCCGGGCATATTTAGCAGACGGCACGCTTCCTGATTCATCATAGGAGGCAGCCGTCCTGAAAAAGCGAGCAGCAAACTTCGAGTTGAGAAATGGAGAACTCTTCAAGGCAGGTTTCCTCAAACCCTTATTGAAGTGTGTTACCCCAGAAAAGGGGAAAGAAATTCTCGAAGAATTGCATGCCGGATACTGCGCCTCTCATATAGGCGGCAGGTCTTTAGCTGTCAAAGCCAGGCGGCAATACTTTTGGCCTACTCTTGAAGCAGACGCCAAAGAGTTAGTCAAAAGATGCGACAAGTGCCAAAGGTTTGGCCACTGATTTGCCGCCCGGCTACTGATCTGACGGCAATCCACAGCCTAGTCCCATTTGCCAAATGGGGCATGGATATCTTGGGTCCATATACGCCTGCACCAGGCGGAAAGCGCTACATTTTGGTGGCTGTGGATTATTTCACCAAATGGGTAGAAGCTGAGCCGGTTAAGAACATCAAGACAAAGGATGTCATCTCCTTCATCTGGAAGAACATCATCACCCGGTTTGGGGTACCTATGTCTATGGTGTTTGATAATGGCCCTAGGTTTGAGACCCCCCAGCTCAAGACTTGGTTGGGAGATCAAGGTATCTCACATTATTTTGCATCAGTCGGCCGACCCCAAGCAAACGACCAAGTTGAAACCTTCAACAAACTCATCTCAGACGGCATAAAAAAGAAAATTGAAAGAGCCGGTGGTTTATGGACAGAGGAATTAATTCATGTCCTGTGGGCCATCCGGACTACTGCTAAAGGGGCAACCGGAGAAACCCCATTTCTTATGGTATACGGTGCTGAAGCCGTCTTGCCCATTGAGCATTATGAGCTGACTCTCAGAGTTATGCTCTATGATGAAGAGGCAAATTAGGAGGCCATGCGGCTAGCATTGGACTCCCTCCCGGAACGCAGGGGCAACGCTGCCCTGCGCCATGAGATATACCGTCTGAGAATGACCAGAGCTTATAACAAGAGAGTGCACAAGCGTCCCCTGAAAATGGACGACTTCGTGTTTCGAAAAATGGAGGCAACCGGTAGGGCTAATGAGGCTGGGAAGCTAACCCCTAATTGGGAAGGCCCCTACCGAATTTATGAAGAAGTCAGGAACGACACCTACCGTCTGGAAACTCCGGACGGTCGCCGCCTGCCTAGAACTTAGAATGTAGACAATCTAAAAAAGTATTACTTCTGAGAAAGTATAATTTTTGTAACAGTAAGTCAATTAATGAAAATTCAGGCTTTGTTTGCAGAATTATTTTTATCATTTTTATCATTCGTCCGCCGGGGTAATACCCAGACGGACCCAGTGTTTAACTTACTAAGTTTGATACTTTGTTTGGTTGAACATTATTTTTGCCATGTTTACCATTTTTATTGTTTGTCCGCCTGGGTAAAACCCAGACGGACTCTTTATTTATTTAAATTACGTTTGATAGTGTAATTTAATAATTGCTGGACCGCCTGGGTAATACTCAGACGGACTATTCGTTCAACAAGCTAAGTTCGATATTTAGTATAAATTCAATGTTGTAATTATGCTCGGCCAAATGATCCGATTAAAAACTAAGCACAAAAACGCTTAGTAGCTATATACAACCGGTCTCAAACAAGACCAAAGGCCAATATGGCCGGATGGTTGCTTATTTTCTAAAACCGCCTGTCCCAACATGGACAAGGGCGTCCGGCGACACCCCTCCGGGTGCAATCGTCGCAGAGAACAGACTATTTGTCAGTTTTACGTATCCATGCAGACTGCGAAAATTGAACGACCAAATTGGTCAGCTCATAGTTGTCTGACCAGAATAATTTATGAAGAACAATTAAGTAACCAAGTACCGGATGCCCTAAGGCATCAGTCGGTCATTGGTTGAAATTCTTACTTGGGTTATTTATTCCAAAGTTGCACTCACTTCCCCTATTGGGGCAAAAGGTGGTGTAATGGCTACGCCTTAACCCCAGACGGAATTGACCGCCGGGGTAAGAAGCTAAAAGGACCCGCTATTATGACCGGCTGTGCACTTGGTTTGGGGCAATCACCATTGTGATTGATTGGCCTAAAAACACTCCATACTTCTCCTAGTATCAAGTGTTTTCAAGCCAATCAATCAGCTTGACATTAAACCAACCACATAGCCGCCCAGGGGCAAGAGCACCCGGATTGCAAATTGCCGCATGCTTTTTTTAAGTTAGGCAAAATATTAAAGAATTGCAAACAGAGGAAAAATTCAAAATAAAAAACTCAAAACACAAATATATATAAACACCGACTGAGTCAGAATACTTCATTAATATTTAAAATGGCACAAGGGCCAGAGTAAGTGTTAACCGGACACATCCGGTGAAGAAAGAAAGATAAAATGTTAACCCAACCCCATAGTTGGTAAAGATACAATAATACACGGCATACAAGCCGGTAAAGAAACAGAATGGCATACTGCCGCAGAAAGTGGGGAGGCCCGCCTAAGGCTGAGGTGGAGTCTTCTCCGGCTTAGTCTGGCTGGCTTGGCCCTCGTGATGATCATCCGCTGCCTCCTCATCATCAGAGACTTCATATCCCTGCTCACCAGCCAAGTCTTTGAAGCAAGGCGGTGGAGCATCACCTAGTTGCTGGGCATCATACACCGCAGTGGCGTAATCGTACCTCAGCTTATAGACCTCAAAGTCTATCTCTGGGTAAAGGAGGCCCCAGGTGATCTTAAGCCGGGCCAAGTTGTCCCGTTCATTCTCCTCAGTCAGCCGGGTCTGCTTCTGGGCCAGCTCATCCGACTGCTTGTTGCGCAGATTCATAAGCTTAACCTTCAGGCGGTGATTGTCTATCCGGAGTTGGGCATTTTCCTTGTCAGCATCCTCCAATGCCTTGAGATCTAATTTGGCATTTTTCAGCTTCTTGTCAAGGTCATCAACCCGGCTGTTAGCTTCATCGTTTGCAGCCGTCAAACTCAGGATCAGCTCCTCCTGTTTCAACTCTAATGCTTTAATCTTTAAATTACACATATAATCAGAATGTTCAGCAAAGTTGAGGTTTTCTAGGGGCCTCCGTTTGGCGTCATTTACCTCTTCTTGCTTCCGCCTGAAGGGGCCCCGGAGACTGTCCACTCTCACCATGGCCTGAGACAATAACAGTCGGTTAGTGAGTTACTTAGCCAAATTAAAGATAAAAGATATCAGGGTAAAGGGATTTTTACCTCAGCCAGAGAACCCATTATCCGATCGAAGTCCACGACCTGCAGATCATGTATGGAATTCTTCTCAGACCGGATGAGGGTCCTCACCATCCGCTTTGCGAAGCTTGCAAGATCCGGCTGGTTGACAAGGGAATAAACGCGTCGTCAATTGTCTATCCCTAGATCAAATACAATTTATACAACCTAAACAAACCTAATACGAGTATAAGGCAAGCATAGGGGTCAAACCACAGAGAACGGTAAACACCACCAAATGTTATCGACAATTAAGCTAGTTCGGAATAGGAGATAAATAAACTAAAGTCTAAAGATGCTAAAACAAGAAATAAAACATTAAGGCACCAAGGGAAATGGGTAGGTGAAGTTGACGCTTGACCATAGAATAACAAAGTAGCATATCAATGGTAAACTAAACATGCATGAATATCGAAGTAAAGGGTCCAATCTAGCCGCTTTCCGGGGTCAATTGGCTTCTCCTAACATAGCCTCTATGTTTCCACATTAGAACCATATACTAGGAGGTACTATTAAATAACAATCGATAGTAATGAATCTCAACTAAGTCAACTTCCGTTACTTGTTAGTAAAGACTCATCTTTGATCAACTAACAATGTGCACTTGCAAGAAAGACCAAAGAATATCAAGCATGCAAAGACTTTAATCACCATTAACATAACCCCAACATTAAAAGCATGAACAATTAGCAACTACACCATCCCCACACCCTTGGCTAGGTGACTACTCAGAAATCATGTTGAAAACAATATCAATCATCAAATCAATAAGCATCAACATGATTAATAAGCAAAGAAGAAAAATAAAAGCAAATAAACAAAATCAAGAACAAAGGTAAAGAGAAAGAGTAAGAGATTGCTCATTAATTGAAGATGAAGGTCTACAAAGGATTGAACAAGCTCCTTCTTCAAGATCCAAGTTCATTAATGAAGAAAACCACACTTTCTCTCTCTACCAATGAAGACTAATCCTAACCTAACCTAAAACTAATTAGAGAGTAGAATAGATAGTTATTGAATGTCTCCCCTCTAATTACCCCCAAAAATGGGTATTTATACTAACTTAATAAAACTAGGGAAAAATAGAAAAATAAAATAAAATAAAATAAATTAAAAGGAAAAGTAAAAAAAAATCAGAAACTAAAATAAAAATAAAATAAAAGAAAGAAAATAAGAAAAGAGAAAAGAAAACAAAGAAAATAAAAATAAAAGAAAAACAAAACAAATCCCAAAACCAAAAAAAACATCAGCTACCCCCTCCTCTTCGATCTTCATGGCTTCTTCAATATCAACACCACCGAACAACCATCATCAACGGCTCAAAATCATCACCGACATCTTCATCAACCAGCAATCAATCAAGGCCGTTCAATTTTCATTAAAACTCGCGTGAGAAGCTCGTGAAGTGGTTCGGTCGAACCACGGGTTGGTGCGGCCGAACTACGGGGTTGGTTCGGTCAAACCATGGGTATGTTCGACCACTCCTCTTCGAATAACAAAACCCCCAAAGTCTCTGACTCGAAGTTCGGCCGAACCCTCAACGGTTTGCTCGAACTTGATTAATTCGCTAATTGCTCTGATTTTTGCTTAATTGAGGGGTCGATTGGTAGATTAATTGGTGCTGGTTGTTGATGGTGGTGTTGGTGAGGGGCTGCTGTGGTGATTTTGGTTTGGTTTGGGTTGTGGTAGGTTGCGGGATGGCTGTTGTTGTGAGGTGAATTGGAGCAGGGTATAGTGGTAGCTGTTGTTGCGGCTGCGCGTGAAGGTGGTGGTTGGGTGGGTGCTATTGTGTGGTGTTGGTGAGTGTGTAACGGTGGTGTGATTGGAGGTTAATGTTGCTGTTGGTGTTGGTGGTGTTGCGGGGTGAAGGCTAATGTTGTTGTTGGTGTTGGTGGTGTTGCGGGGTTTTCGTGGCTGGTGGTAATTGGTGCTTGATTGTGGGTTTGTGAGGGAGGCAGCAGGGGCTGTTGCGGCTAGTTTGCGGTGGTCAGGTGATTGTTTGTGGGTTTGTGAGGGAGGCAGCAGGGAGCAGGGGAGTGAGGGGCTGCTGTGGTGTGTTGGTGAGGGGATGCTGTGGTGTGTTGGTGTGTGTGTGGTGGAGGATAAGGTGTGGGGTGTGGTGAAGGATAAGGGGCAGCATGGGTTTGTTTGGCGTTTGACTCAACTTGGAACCCGAACCCACTTGACATAAAACCCGAACCCCTACACACAAACCGAGGAGAAATCAAGACAAATAAGAATGAAATAAATAAATTAGGAAAAAAATAAAGTAAAATAGAAAAAGAGAAATAACACTAAACTAATAAAAATTAAATAAAACTATACAAGTAAATAAAATCAAATAAATAACAAAATAAACTTAAAACTAATAAAAACTAAACAAAAACTATACAAGCAAAGAAAGTGAAATAAAATAGACTAAAAACTAATTAAAATAAATGAAAGTAAATTAGAATACTTTCAAGGAAAAATAAAGAACGAAATATAACAAATCAAAAGCAAATAAAATACGAAAATAAACTGATTCTAATAAAACTACGAAAAGAACTAAAACACGAAAAAATTACCAAAATAAACAAGAAATGTTATTAAGAGAAAATAAGAGAAAGAAAGGGAAAATAAGATAAAATAAACGCGAAAATGACTCTAAAAATACTTCCTAAGAGTGACATAAATGTCACTCATCACTGGTCAGCAATCAGATCTGCATCAAAAATAGTGCTTTGTGAGATAGAAGCAGCGTAATCAACATTCCTCCATTGCCGGCTGCTAACTGACCCTTTTGAAGGATCAACCTTGGTCTTGACTCTCATAAAATCCAGTGGCCAAGGTATTTTAGTTTGTTCCTTACCTTGAGCTTCCGGATGGGTCTCCAGCTTACTCTCCTCCCCAGTGGTTGCCGCACCGCCTGCAACCTCAGGTGGCTCGCCACCCTTCGATGCCGTTGAGACATCCGGCGCTTTCTGCTGTTTTGAGCTTTCGCTGAGTTTTTTCAGAACAGCAGGGGATTTGCCCTCAGTCGTTGGACGACCGGATTGGGCAGATGTTTGTTTCTGGGGGGGATCCTTCCTGGCGGCTTTGGCTGCCAGAGCCTTCTCCAGATCATCTCCCTGCCTTTTGAGCAACATGGAGAATGATCGTGGAATCCTCTTGACGGACTCCTGAGAAAGAAGCAAAATGTAAGCATACCCAACCGGTATATATATATATAAAAAAAAAAAAAAACAAACAAACATATAAAGTCAGGCGGTCTTACCCCACCTTTCTTCGTATCCTTAGCCTCGACGGCTGCCTTTTTGGCAAGTGCCGCCTCCTTGCGCAGCAGCGCCGTAGACTTAGCGGGATTTTTACCCTGGTCAACCATCCTCAAGGCTCCGTCTGCAAAAAAAAGAATTTCAAGTTAGAAAAAATTAAGGCAAGTTTGCAATAAAAATGAAATAACAATCACTCCGGATGAGAAGTATTCTACCCCTGGGAAACATTGTACTCAGCCCGCAGGCGGACAAGAAGCACTCGTCCTTGAAGAAGTCCGGATAGGTGACAAGGCAATATTCGTGTCGTTGAGCGACTACACCTAAGTCAAATGAATTTATAACGCTCTACCGACCTAATACGTGTATAGGGTAAATAGAGGGGTCGAACCACAAGGAGACATGCATAAACACCGCATTCACTACTTAAGACTTAAGCTATCTCGGGACAAGAAGTGTGAATAACTAAGAGATTAAACTAAGGATTAAGAAGGATTAAAGATCAATATAACTAAACAGCAAGGGAAGTGGGTAGATGTAGATGTCACTTGATCATGCAATAACACGGAAGCAAAGCAATGGTAAACTAAGCATGCAAGAATATCGAAATAAAGCTCGATCTAACCGCCTTCCGGGGTTAATCGATTTCTCCTAACATAGCCTCTATGTTTCCACATTAGAACAATATATTAGAAGGTACAAACAAAGAATTATCGATAGTAATGAATCTCAACTAAGTCAACTTCCGTTACTTGTTAGTAAAGACTCATCTTTGATTAACTAACAATGTGCACTTGCAAGAAAGACCAAAGAATATCAAGCATACAAAGACTTTAATCACCATTAACATAACCCCAACATCATAAGCATGAATCAATTAACAACTACACCATCCCCACACCCTTGGCTAGGTGACTACTCACAAATCATATTGAAGACAATATCAATCATCAAATCAATAAGCATCAACATGATCAATAAGCAAAGAAGGAAAATCAAAATAAGCAAACAAAACTAAATACAAAAGTAAAGAAAGAGAGTAAGAGATTGCTCATTAATTGAAGATGAAGATTTACAAAGATTCAATCAAGCTCCTTCTTCAATATCCAAGTTCATCAATGAAAATCCACACTTTCTCTCTCTACTAATGAAGTTTCTCTCTCTAGATTAAGCTAAAAATGTAGAAAAATTAAAACTAAGTTAATCTAATCTTCCAAACGTTCTAAAAATGGGACTTATATAGTCCGTACAGAGCCAGCTGATAAAAGGAGAGGTCCGACCGAACAAAGGGGAAGGTTCAGCCGGACTACAGGGTAGGTTCGGCCGAACCATGGGTAGGTTCGATCGAACCTCCCCGATCCTGGTCTGGTCGAACTCCTGTGGTTCGGCCACTCCTGCAAAACTGCCAATTTTCATCTTGCCCTTGCCTCAACGTTCGGCCGAACCATAGAGCAGGTTCGGCCACACCATCAAGAGGTTCGGCCGAACCACTTCTGAATCATGCTTCCTCTAGCTTCCTTTGAGCTTAGCTTCCTCCTCTTGAAAATCCCGAAGGTTCCTACAAAGCATAAGCATGAAAATCACAATAAGAACAAAGCGGGAAGACTAAGAAAAGGGAGGATAAAGGAGAATGAAAAGAGGAAGCAAAACTAAGTAAAAATGCTTAGAAAAAGGGTCAAACAAGTGCAAATGAGGGGAGAATCCTTAGAGAAAAAGGATAAAAGAGTGGCATAAATGCCTCTCATCAAAATCCCCCACACTTGCCTTTTGCTTGTCCTCGAGCAAGGAATACTAAAACAAAAAGGACAACACACACAACAAGCATAATATGACAAGGGTTAAGAAAATCAATCAAGTTTCACGATGGGCAATGCTCCAAATGGACTCTAACATAGGGACATGAATCAAATAATGCTTACTTTTCTCAACTCAAAGAGGGGGAACACGTTCTAAGATGCCCATGGTTGAGGGAGACAAACCTAAGCTAAGCATAGAGAACTAATGATTTCATCCTCTGCCCTAGCTCCAACCAAGACGGTCCGCGTTCTCTCCACTAGCTTCAAATCATCCCCAAGTTAGCTCCTCATGATTCCTCGAGGGAACCGGAAAAAGAAATTTATTGTGGAGTCATAAGGTTATCCCGACATCTCAACTATGCACACTCTTTCCATAGGGTTGAAATCTATCTCCCTCCACCGTTCTTTAACCGCACTTCTCCAAGTCCAAGGGTCTTAACTTGGGTTGTAATGTCATGGCTAGGGGTTAAGGTTAGGAATTAATTTGGAAATTTTTGGTGGCAAATCCTAAGTGAAGCAAAAGAGTGGCCATCTCTCAAGAACCACCTAAGAATTGAACCTAAATTCAAATTACAACCTTCAATACAAAATTTCATAACATTATTTCATTTCTCTCATCATTTTCTCTTCCTTTTCCTTTTTTTTCTTTTTTTTTTTTATATTCTCTTCCCCTTTTTTTTTTTTGGATTTCATACGTTGCATCCTTCCTCACAAACTTTTTGCAAATATTTCCTTTTATGAACAACTTTCAAAATCTCACTTGAACCAATATTCACAACTTTCTTGCCCTAAAACCAACACTCTCGAATTCGAACCTCAAAAGCCAATGCTTCACTAACTACAAGGGTTGGTAGAACATAGGCCGATAGGTTTGTAATACGGCTAGATCAAGAAAGGGGAATGAGGCCCAAATTGGTTAGCAAGTGGGTGGATGTAAAAATGAAAACCAAATTTGTAACAAAACACAAAGAAAACAAAGAAAAATTAGAAGAAATGCCCTCTTCCTCCTTTAAAGTTGTTTGGTCACGATCTCGGGAGCTAAATACCAACACAAAGATTAAGACATGCATAGTTAAGGATCCAAAACGCCGCTCACAAGAGTGATGAAGGCTAGAACAAATGACGCTCACACGGGATAAAAATAAGCAAATACCAACCAAGGGAATCCTATTCACTACGGAGAGCAACACCATCTTACCACTTTCCCGTGAACTAGGGGGTTCAAACGTCATCAAGAGTTCTAAACCGGGCTACCTTAGCTTATAATGTGTCTAATTCAACCTTAAGCATTCTTAAACCGTGTAAACCCTCATTAACTAGGAAGGTAAGCATTCAAAGCCATGTCATCAAAAAGGCACACAAATTCTTGAATCCAAATGAATGAGCAAATCCACATCAAAAATATTTCAACTTGCCATAGTCATGCTCGTTACACAAAAGAGAACAAGAAAAACACACAAAAAGGAGGAAGAAATTAAAAAGGTTCATAATCGAGGCATGTAAATCAAATAAATCCCAATCGACATACAAGTGATCGTTGATATCAACATCAACGATCCCAGGTTCCTTGGAACCAAAATCAATCAACCTCGAACCATTCAACTCTTCCTAAACTAGACCTAAACTAAGCACTCAAAGAAAAAGAAAAAGAAAGAGAGGAAAGGTCTCACCGAATGCCGCTTGAAATATAAGACAAGGTAATATATCCAATCTCACCAAGGGAGCTAGTGTTGCTCCTTAACGTCCCACATCTCCGCTTCAAGCTTCAATAAAGATGAGCCAAACAAAAGAAACTACAACAAAACAAGAAAAGGTTAGAAAACAAAAGAAAAAGACTAAAGAAATAAACAAAAAGAAGAAAAAAAAAAATAATAAAAAAATAAAAAGCTATCTACAAAGTTTGGATTAAGGGGATTTGGAGTTTCGGGAAATTTGGATTTTTTTCTCGGGAGCATCTCCACCTACAAAGACTCAGGGATCATCAAAGAAAATCATCAGAAATCAGCAAAAATAATCATAAAACATCATCATCATCATCACATCAATAATCATAAAACATCACCATCTCATCACATCACCATCACAACATCACCAACATCATCACCACCGCCACAACGCCACATCAATACCACAAGGCCACTATCCTCCTTATGTGCAAGCAACTACCCTACCACTCTACCTTCCTATGTACACTTCAACCAACCAAAAGGACATCCTCCCCCACACTATTATTTTGCTCGTCCCGAGAAAAAGTGACAAGTGAGAAGATCGGGGGGAAGGGAAAAGTTCCCACATCATCACTGGTTATCATCTCCTCGCCCCCTAGGTAGAGGGGGGTTGTTAGGATCAAACCCAGGAGTGTCCATGAAAGGGTGGAAGGGTTGGTTAAAGTGCTCATAGGGCCACCCTTGGGCACCCCAACCACCATCAAAAGGAGCGGGGGTGGATGTGGATGTCGGGTCATAAGCCGGATCACACCCACCCGGACGATAGGGGTCGTATGGGGGGGTGCCAACGCGTTGGGTAGGGTCGATGGGACCTTCCCAATAGGCGTAGCAAGGGGGGCTGGGGTGTTGAGGGTCATAGGGTCCCCAATGATTGACCGGACCCTCTTGAGGAGGGTGGTAGGGGTAGTTCACATAGGGCGCTTGAATGCCCGCTTGCACAAGATTGTCATAATTTGCCCTCGCGTAGTACCCCCATTGCTCAATGGAAGCTTGATTGTCTCGACGGATATCATCGAGGGTACTACGAAGGGCAATGAAATCAAAAGGAGGAATGGAAGAAGAAGAAGATGCCTAACCTCCCCCGCTAAGGGGGGCGGGGGAATGATTTGCTCTTGATGGAGGACCGGTGGAGGTTGAGGAGCTCCACCCCGGGCTCTAGTTCGCCTCAGCTCATTGGGGATGATTTGCTGAGGGATCTTCCATTTGAGAGGAGCGGAGTGGTCCACCGTAGTGAGGTCGGGGTCCGGGAGGACACACCATTCGATCTCCCTATCGACCAGGAGGATAAAACGGCGCTTGCTAGTAGTGTAATTGAGGAAGCGGCTGTGACGGAGGGCGCTTATGGATAGAGCATAGGGAGGGAACTCGTCGGTGAGCTCTTCTCGGGTTTGGTGCACGGGTGGGAGCAATTCAATTTGGTCTTTGTATGCTCTACCCTTCAAAGAGAGAGCAATGATGGTAATTAGCCACCCATAAATATCTCATCGCCGAGACGGTTGTCCCTAGTATCCAAGAGCCGTTGGATAAAGGTGGAGGAGCATTGAAATTTTAGCCGTTGAGGATTGTCGGCCAAGAATAGGAAAGCAACCTCGTCTTTTACCATGGAGCCGAGGTTGGCTTTGAAGAACACGACGTATTGGAGAAGCTGTACAAAATACCCTAAGGCTAAATGGATGATGTTGTTGACCTTTGAGGTATTAGTTTGGAACCTATCCTTGTTTGTGATGCTCCTCCACCACTCTTGCTCGTTGTAAGGAATGCGATGGGAGGAGGTCATTTCAGACGGGTGATCAAGGCCGGTGGCGTGCCAAAAGAAGATCTCATTTAGATCACTCTCCGTTAGAGAGTGATCCTCGTTGAACATCTTGAAGTGTATCATGAGTTGAGGATCCTCATCGACATCTTCCGGCTCAAAAACTTCCTTGCGGAGGGAGGCAAGGAATTCCAAAGTCACACGCTCGTAAGTGTGAGCGTGGAGGTGGATGAAGTCGCCCCAACCAAAGTTTTGAGCCAACCTAGTCACCTCATCCAATATTCCCAGCTTCCTCAAAGTTTGAGGGCAAAAGAACCTTGTAGACCTAATCGGACGCTTGATGAGTGATGCATATATAGGCCAAAATTGCTCGTCCGGAGCAATAATGCCATGATCGTTGATGCCGGGAGGAGGTGGGAATTGTGTTGCTGAGGATTCTCCCACCCTCTTCCTCTTTGACTTTCCTTTTACCTTGCCAAACATCTTGATTCTACAAATTCACCAAGAGCATATCATTAGAACAAATTGATAGGAAATGACATGAGAAGCCAAGTACTTAACCAAGGTAAAAGAGTATGCTTGAGAGTATACAATTCAAGGCATGCATGAATACATTTGGACCAAGGTTTGAATAAGGATTCCTATGTCATTCCTAAATTAGTCCTAACAAGGTCTAGGTGAAATTTGGCATGATGTCCCCTAATTTTCATGATATCCATTCATCAAACCATCAAAATCAAGCCAAAACCATGAATAACAATCTCCAATAACATCCAACTCATGCATTTCTCAATCAAAAAATGGTAACATGAATACCCTAGTATGAAATCAACACTCAAATACATTGAGATCAAAATAAAACCAAGGTAAACATGCATAATCATCATAACAACATGTTCTACTATCAACAACCAATCAATTGCAATAAGTCAATCCAAAGAACCACACGAAATAAACAAGTCATTACTAATAATTTCAAGAATACCATAATTCACACTTAAATATGTAAAACATGGTAAAACTATAAGAAATTAAAGAAATAAACTTGCAAAAGCTAGAACAAACATACCACAATTGATTAGAAGGAAGTAAAAACCCAAAAACACCGAAGCACTTAAACCCTTGAAATTGGGGAAAATCGAAAGATGGGTTTGTTTGGTGAGGAATTTTTGGTAGAGATTGTAGAAATTGAGTAAAGGATGGAAAATAAGTGAGAAGGGGTGAAGATTGGAGTGATTTTGATGGGGATTTGAGGTTGTAAGGGGAGGTGCAATGGAGGTTTAGAGTGAGAAGGAGAAGAATGAGGTAGGTGACGAATATGGGAGTTGTGTTCACGAAAATGCAGCAAAATAGAAAATATGGCAGCATTTTTTTTTCGAATCTGAAGATAGGTTCGGCCGAACCGAGGGTATAATCGGTCGAACCACAGTAGAAGTTCGGCCGAACTCCCCTTTGGTTCGGTCGAACCATTGCCAAAACTCTACATTATGAAATCCGGGCAGAAAGTTCCAGCAAAATCGCAAAAAGAGAGGAGTGACCGAACCCAAGGAAGTTCGGCCGCACTACAAGTTAAGTTCGGTCGAACCATCCTGGGGTTCGGTCGAACCTGTGCTGGAACCGCAAATTTGCAAATTCTGGCATAAAGTTGCTGGAAATGTCTAAAAATTAAGGAGTGACCGAACCCAGGAAGGTTCGGCCGCACTACTGTGTAAGTTCAGTCGAACCTCCAGGGGTTCGGTCAAACCTTCTGCCAGAATGCAATATTTTTGTTTTTGGCAGAATGTTGCCATAAATCCTTGAAATTGCTGCAGTGGCCGAACATGAAGTGGTTCGGCCAAACTCACATAAAGAATCACGCAAGTAAAAATAGTCCTTAACACACATCTAAACACATTACAATCATGCTAGATGTAAAGCATGTCTAAAACCCAAGCACAATCAAAACTCAAAAATCCCAACAATCCAAAGTCGTAGATGGAAAAATAGAAGCAACATAAAAAGAAAAGGTAGTTAGAAACTCGGGTTGCCTCCCGGAAGCGCTTTTGGTTAACGTCGTTAGCTCGACGTTCCTTGAGTTGATCAAGGAGGGTCGAATTGACGATGCACATCAAGAAGTGTCACAGAAACCGGTTCATCACTTGAGAATCCTTCATAATAGGGCTTGAGACGGTGAACGTTGACTTTGAAAGGAGAGTGGCCGTCTAGGGAAATTTCGTAGGCTCCATATGGAAACACTTCTGTGACAATGTACGGCCCACTCCATCTTGACCTAAGTTTGCCCGGGAAAAGCTTCAAGCGGGAGTTGAATAGGAGGACTTTTTGGCCTTTGACGATTTCCTTCTTGACAATTTGAGCATCGTGACAAGCCTTAGTCCGCGCCTTATACATGCTTGTGCTATCGTAGGCATTCATCCTCAACTCCTCTAACTTATGTAGCTCTAAAAGCCTTTGCTCACCCGCACTATGGAGATCAAAGTTGATTTGCTTGATTGCCCAATGCGTTCGATGCTCCATCTCCACGGGCAAATGACAATTTTTCCCATAGACAAGCTTGTAGGGAGTGGTCCCTATTGGAGTTTTGAAGGCGGTCCTATAAGCCCATAGTGAATCAATAAGTTTGGAGGACCAATCCTTCCTTGTCCTAGCAACCGTCTTCTCCAAAATCACCTTGAGCTCTCTATTGGTGACCTCCGCTTGACCACTCGTTTGAGGGTGGTACGCAAGCCCTCGCTTGTGAGACACCCCATATTTATCAAGTAGTCGAACGAAGGTGTGGTGTTTGAAATGCGATCCCCCATCACTAATTATTGCTCTTGGAACACCAAATCTCGGGAAGATCACTTTTTTGAAAAGATTGACCACCACCTTAGAGTCATTCTTTGGAGAAGCCACGGCCTCCGCCCACTTAGACACATAGTCAACGGCGACCAAAATATACTTGTTCCCATGTGAAGAAATGAAAGGGCCCATGAAGTCTATAGCCCACACATCAAAAACTTCAAGCTCAAGGATGGGGTTTTGCGGCATTTCATCCCTTCTAGAAATATTCCCCATCCGTTGACATTTATCACAAGTTTTGACAAATATCCACGCATCCTTGAATAGAGAAGGCCAAAAGAGCATAGATTGAAGGACAATTGAGGCGGTCTTTTGAGCACTCATATGCCCACCACAAGGAGAAGAGTGGCACATATGGAGAACACTTTTAACCTCGTCGTTGGGGACGCATCTCCCAACAAACCATTGACCCATCTTTTCAATAAAATGGGATCATCCCAAATGTATCTCTTGGCCTCGTGCTTGAGTTTTCGACGTTGTTGCGAAGTGAAATCCGGCGGTATGGCACTACAAGCTAAGTAATTCACAATATCCGCATACCAAGGCTCCGATTTCACTTCAAGGACATAAAACACATCATCTCTTAGAGCGTCCGCTATTGGCAAGCCATCATCTTCAAACCTTGCACCGCCCAACCTTGAGAGGTGATCCGCCACAACATTCTCGGCTCCCTTCTTGTCTCTCATCTCATAATCGAAGTCTTGGAGGACTAAAACCCATCTCAACAACCTTGGTTTAGCTTCCTTCTTCCCTATCAAATATTTGAGAGCCGAGTGGTCGGTATACACAATTGTCTTAGAACCAATGAGGTAGGTTCTAAACTTGTCGATTGAATGGATAACCGCTAGGAACTCCTTCTCGGTAGTTGTGTAGTTTCGTTGGGCATCATTGAGAGTTTTAGACAAATAATGTATGACATGAAGTTTCCCATTCTTTCGTTGTCCAAGAACCGATCCAATGGCCTCGTCGCTTGCATCGCACATGAGCTCAAATGAAAGAGACCAATCCGGACCTTGGACAATAGGAGCGGTGCAAAGGGCTTCTTTCAACCTGCAAAAGGACTTATGACAAGCATCATCAAACAAAAACTCCTTATCTTGTTGCAATAGGGATGTGAGAGGCTTAGAGATCATTGAAAAATCTTTAATAAAGCGCCGATAGAACCCGGCAAGGCCAAGAAAAGACCTCACTTCCCTCACGTCGGTGGGGGGAGGAAGTTTTTCGATGACCTCAACCTTGGCTCTATCAACCTCAATGCCGGCATGGGAAAATTTGTGCCCAAGAACAATCCCACTTTCAACCATAAAGTGGCACTTTTCCCAATTCAACACGAGGTTAGCCCTCTCACACCTTTCTAAGCAACGAGATAAATTAGATAGACAATCTTTATAGGTGGCTCCTCCAACGGAGAAGTCATCCATGAAGACTTCTATCTCATCCTCAATCATATCACTAAAAATGGACATCATGCAACGTTGGAATGTTGCGGGGGAATTACAAAGCCCGAAAGGCATCCTACGATACGCATAAGTACCGTAGAGGCATGTGAAAGTCGTCTTCTCTTGATCCTTAGGGTCAATTGGGATTCGGAAAAATCCCAAGTAACCATCAAGGAAACAATAGAAGGAATGCTTTGTAAGCCTTTCCAACATTTGATCAATGAACGGTAGTGGAAAATGATCTTTGCATGTACTTGTGTTAAGTTGGCGATAGTCAATACACATGCGCCAACCGGTAACAAGTCTAGTGGGTACTAGTTGATCATGATCATTTTTCACTACCGTCATGCCCCCTTTCTTAGGCACAACTTGCACGGGAGATACCCAATCACTATGAGCAATTGGGTAAATAATTCCCGCATCAAGAAGCTTAGCCACTTCCTTCCGCACAACCTCTTGCATGGAAGGGTTAAGCTTTCTTTGCCTTTGCCTGACGGGTTTGGCATCTCCCTCTAGATCAATTTTGTGCATACATAAAGATGGACTTATACCCTTGATATCATCAATGGTATAACCCAAAGCTTTTTTGTGTTTTCTCAAAACATTGATCAAGAGGGAGGTTTGCTCCTCCGTTAGGTTAGAATTTACAATCACGGGGAAAGACTCATTGGGACCAAGAAATGCATACCTCAAGCCCAAAGGTAGAGGTTTCAAGTCTACCTTTGGTGCTCCCTTACCATTAGGGCTCTCTTCTCTTTCTTCAACTTGAAAGAGGTCATGAATGTAAGGAGCCTCTTCTTCCATGCTCGCGCCCTTGCACTCCTTCTTGCTTTCCTCAAGCAAATCCTCATAGAATTGTATGTCTTCTTTGTGCATACCTATCTTTGATTCATTCAACAACACACTTTCAAGGGGATCATTAGTAGCATGCAAGTGGGAGCGAGAAAATTCATCAAGAACCGTATCAAGAATATCTACCCTAAAGCATTCACCACTTGAGGAGGGTTGTTGCATGACATTGTTCAAATCAAACTCAATAGAATCATTGTCAATTTTCAAGGATATCTTCCCCTCCTTCACATCGATGATAGCTCTAGAAGTGGCTAGAAATGGCCTACCCAAAATTATAGGAATTCTCTCATCCTCATCCATCTCTAGCACATAGAAATCCACGGGGAATGTGAACTTTCCTACCTTAAGGGGAATGTCCTCAACTTTGCCCATGGGGAACTTAACGGAACGGTCCGCTAGTTGGAGAGTAATGTTAGTGGGAGAGAGGGTTCCTACACTAAGCTTTTGGTAGACGGAATAGGGCATGAGACTCACACTTGCTCCTAAGTCACACAAGGCTTTATCAAATTCAATGCCATTGATAGAACAAGGGATGGAAAAGTTACCCGGATCTTTCAATTTGGTAGGTAGTTTGTTGGAAAGAGTTGCACTACAATTGGCGGTCAAACTCACCGTCTCACACTCCCTTCTCCCACTCAAGAGATCTTTCAAAAATTTGGAATAGTGGGGCATTTGCTTCATAGCATCAACAAAAGGGACGGAGATATGCAAATTCTTAATGACTTCCAAAAACTTCCCAAATTGGGCATCAAGTTTAGCTCTAACAAATCGTTGTGGAAAGGGTAGCTTCTCCTCTCTAGGTTGGCGATTTAGGGGCAAGGGGGTGGCTTCTTTTTCCTTGGGCACCTCAACATGTTTTTCCTTTTCAACACTCAATGGCTCATTGGGTTTTTCACCCTCGTTCTCTAACTCCACCTCTTCTTGAGGTTCTTCCTCAATTAAAGGGTCACTCCCTACTACCTTCCCACTCCTTGTTGTCACGGCATACAAAGGTTTTGGGTTGACTCCTTGACTTGGGATGTGAGAAGAAGAAGGAGAAGAAGAAGAAGGGGATGAATTAGATGCAAGTTGAGCAATTTGAGTCTCAAGCATTTTCATATGAGCATTGGTTCGTTTTTGGGCCTCTTCATGTTTCTTTTGATCCTCCTCACGCATTTTTAAAAGAGCATCTAATTTAGCCATCACGGGATCTATTGGAGGGGCTTCAAGTTGAAGAGGTTGTTGAGGTGGAGGAAGTTGGGGTTGATGGAAACCCGGAGGCCTATTAGTTTGGGCATAGTTAGAAACAAATTGGCCCCTATTGCCTCCGGTGCCTTGGTTAGGAACATTGCTTTGTTGATTATTTCCCATGTTACCTTGCTCACCAAAATTTTGATTTTGATGGTCATGGTATCGGGAATTAGGTTGTTCGTTTTGATTACCATACCCTCTTTGGTTAGAGTAGCCTCTTCCATTGAAATTGGAAGGGCCTCCCCCACCATGGTATTGGTTATCATAACCACCACCACTTTGGTTCCAACCACGGTTTCCACCTTGATTTCAATTCCCCATTTGATTAGAGTTTGGCCTCAAGTTTCCTACATTTCCCATTCTAGGAGCAACATTCATAGCATTGACATTTTCCATATTACTATCATGTTCATGGGAAGGGGGTTGAACTTCACAAGCATAGACACAATGAGAGGTATCATGATCATAGGTTTCAATATAAAAACAAAACATGCATCCTTGGGGCATTGTATTGTAAGAAGAGGGGGAGGAAGTATCCATACCATTGCCTCCCTTGGTTGAAGGGGAGGTATTACCATGAGGGTTGGACCTTTCTTTCATCAATTCATCCATTTGCTTGGTCATTTTGGACATTTGGGTAGAGAGGTTGTTGATTGCGTTGGCTTGCTCCAATGCATAAACGCCCTTGCTAGAAGTAGCATCCCTTTCTCCTTCGTACCAATCATCATAGTGCTTTGCGGCTTCCTCTATAATACACTCCACTTCATGCTCTCCTTTGTTCATGATTGGACCACCGGCCGCGGCGTCTAGGCTTGTTCTTCCTTGAGGTGTGAGACCTCCATAGAAAGTGTGAATGAGCTGATACTTGGGTATCCCATGGTGTGGGCATTGACGTTGAAGCTCTTTGTATCGTTCCCATGCCGTACTTAGAGACTCACCACTCTTTTGGCGAAAACCTTGAATCAAAGACCGAGCCTCGGCGGTCTTCCTATGGTTATAAAACCTCCTCAAGAAAGTCGTAGTCACTTGGTCCCATGCCGTGAGAGAATTAGGGGGCACCTCCTTCTCTAGCCATTCTAGACCTCTCCCAATTAGCGAAAATGGAAACATTTTGAGGCGAATATAATCTTGAGTCACTCCATTGGCCTTTATTGTGTCACAATATTTCTCAAACTCTTTTAGGTGCTCATGAGGACTCTCAAACTTTCCACCCGAGAATTGTTTCCTCTCAATCAAGGCAATCAAATTAGGCTTGATCTCGAAATTGTTGGCTTGAGTAGTAGGAGTTAGGATCCCACTTTGCGCTCTAAAAGCTTCGGGGGCCCCAAGACGACTCAAAGGTGTATTCTCTCCCATTTTAGAACCTTCTTTACTCTCAAATTTATAGGTTGAGAAAGGGTTGATTTCTGAATTCGAAGATGATTTAGGGCTATCTAATTCTTCACTTGAGGGTGAAGAGGGTGGAGTATCTTCTAATTCTCTTACTCCTCTCGTTGGAGTGCGGGAATTTCTACTCCTTGCTCTTGCTTCTCTTCGAAGTAGGGACAAAGACCTCTCTAGCTCTGGATTGATGGGAATTAAAGATCTTGAGCGGGTTCATCCTCTGTTCATACAACAAAGCTAAGAAGAACGTAAGCACTGACAAGTAACAAAAGTAGCAAACACTAACAAATAAAGGTGAGATAGTCTCAAACAAGCAATGAAATAGCAATGGAAACCGTCTCCCCGGCAACGGCGCCAATTTGACAAGGCAATATTCGTGTCGTTGAACGACTACACCTAAGTCAAATGAATTTATAACGCTCTACCGACCTAATACGTGTATAGGGTAAATAGAGGGGTCGAACCACAAGGAGACATGCATAAACACCGCATTCACTACTTAAGACTTAAGCTATCTCGGGACAAGAAGTGTGAATAACGAAGAGATTAAACTAAGGATTAAGAAGGATTAAAGATCAATATAACTAAACACCAAGGGAAGTGGGTAGATGTAGATGTCACTTGATCATGCAATAACACGGAAGCAAAGCAATGGTAAACTAAGCATGCAAGAATATCGAAATAAAGCTCGATCTAACCGCCTTCCAGGGTTAATCGATTTCTCCTAACATAGCCTCTATGTTTCCACATTAGAACCATATATTAGAAGGTACAAACAAAGAATTATCGATAGTAATGAATCTCAACTAAGTCAACTTCCGTTACTTGTTAGTAAAGACTCATCTTTGATCAACTAACAATGCGCACTTGCAAGAAAGACCAAAGAATATCAAGCATACAAAGACTTTAATCACCATTAACATAACCCCAACATCATAAGCATGAATCAATTAACAACTACACCATCCCCACATCCTTGGCTAGGTGACTACTCACAAATCATATTGAAGACAATATCAATCATTAAATCAATAAGCATCAACATGATCAATAAGCAAAGAAGGAAAATCAAAATAAGCAAACAAAACTAAATACAAAAGTAAAGAAAGAGAGTAAGAGATTGCTCATTAATTGAAGATGAAGATTTACAAAGATTCAATCAAGCTCCTTCTTCAATATCCAAGTTCATCAATGAAAATCCACACTTTCTCTCTCTACTAATGAAGTTTCTCTCTCTAGATTAAGCTAAAAATGTAGAAAAATTAAAACTAAGTTAATCTAATCTTCCAAACGTTCTAAAAATGGGACTTATATAGTCCGTACAGAGCCAGCTGATAAAAGGAGAGGTCCGACCGAACAAAGGGGAAGGTTCTGCCGGACTACAGGGTAGGTTCCGCCGAACCATGGGTAGGTTCGGTCGAACCTCCCTGATCCTGGTCTGGTCAAACTCCTGTGGTTCGGCCACTCCTGCAAAACTGCCAATTTTCATCTTGCCCCTGCCTCAACGTTCGGCCGAACCACTGAGCAGGTTCGGCCACACCATCAGGAGGTTCGGCCGAACCTCTTCTGAATCATGCTTCCTCTAGCTTCCTTTGAGCTTAGCTTCCTCCTCTTGAAAATCCCGAAGGTTCCTTCAAAGCATAAGCATGAAAATCACAATAAGAACAAAGCGGGAAGACTAAGAAAAGGGAGGATAAAGGAGAAAGAAAAGAGGAAGCAAAACTAAGTAAAAATGCTTAGAAAAAGGGCCAAACAAGTGCAAATGAGGGGAGAATCCTTAGAGAAAAAGGATAAAAGAGTGGCATAAATGCCACTCATCAATGGGGGATCCAGTTCTTGGGAACTATGATGTGAGTCCCATCCCCCATGGGCTCAGTTGTTGTCTCAAAAAATCCCGACTCTATTATTTGCTCCCGGGCTTTAGTAGATAGCCCCGGGAGAGGGCATTTTCGGCCTAGAAGAGCCGGCTCGGTGTTGTACCGGCGCAGTGTCCGGTTGTGTCTTAGGGTGGGGGAGGAAATCAAATAAAACTTGTCCTTCCACCCGGACCATTTGGACACTTTGTCCAAAGTCATTAAGTATAGGGGCAAGGTAGTCACCGTATACCATGCCCCATGGCCGCCTGGAGCCTTGCTCAAATAGTGCATGTGAGCGAAGGCAGAGAAACTGGGGTTCAAATTCTGAAACTCGCAGGCGGCGATGTAACTCAATATATTCACCCACGAGTTAGGGGTGAGCTGCCAAACCCCCAGATCATACCCCTTGAGGATTTTCCTAATCCCGGGGTGGAGGGGGAACCGGAGGCCGGCTTCGATAACCGTCTCACAGCAGATGAAGTAATCATCTGCATGGTTAATGTCGTCACTCCAGGCCATCACAACATCAGCCGGAGGGACAATAACCTCCCAACCCCTTCCAAAGGGATGTTTCTCTTTAAAGGCCCTGAACCCGCTATTAAGAAGGGCAATGTTACTCGGCAGCATCCGGGTCCTTTTGGGGTTGGGATTGTCAGCAACCTTGGGCGGCTGCTGATAGTCAGCCGCAAAATCACCCTGGTCGGAGCCGGAAGATTCTGCTCTTGATCCTTGGCCGGCCTCAGCATCGCCGGCTTCATTAGAGGAGGCGGCTCCCTCGCCGTCTACCTCTCTTATTCCAGAGCTCCCGGAGGTAGAAGGAGCCTCTTCGTCAGATTCGCTCTCCTCCCAATCCCTCTGTTCCCCTTCCGGGAAAACCTCATCGGCTGGCACTCTCATAGTGCGCCGGCTTTTAGACTGTCTGGCCGTCTGTTTCGTTCTGGCCATTGTGTCCTGCACAGACATAGAGAGGGAGGAATTCGGAGATGAGCATATTGGTTCCGACAGTCCAGAAGAGGCACCCCCTGTTCTAGACTCAGCCGTTCAGGGGGATCGGCTGAGTGTCCTAGGCAGTGCTGAGTGGGTGGATTGGGAACTCATTTATATTCTCTTAAAAATCCGGGTATACAGGCGGAAAAAATGGTATACAAATTGAAAGGGAGAAAAAGCTAAAATGGTATAGGCGATTACCTTGCTTTAACTCTGAAAAATCTGAAAACCGCTACAGCCAGTGAACCGGGTGATGTATTGCTTGCACTCGGAAACTTGAAACTCGCTGTGATGCAGGCGGGAGCAGAGAAATCTCTCTCTAGAATCTCTCTTTTTCTCTCTCTAAAAAGTCAATGTGAGCGTGAGGTGTGAAAAGGAGGGGGGTAACTTTCTATTTATAGAAAGTGAAAGTGGGGGGAAAATTTTTGATTTGAAATTCAAAATTTTACCCGTTACTGTTCACCTATGAAAGGTGGACACGTGTCATAGGCCCCACGTGATATACACGCGCGACCTGTGAGGGGCAAATGTATAGGGTATTTTTACCCTAGACACGTGGACCAATGAGAGGTCGCCACGTGTCGAGCTCAGGATGGCCCATGTGGCTCAACATCCTCTTGACACTTGGCGCCCTCATATACGCCTCTGAAATGGCGGCCTTCAAGGGCTCAAATCCCAAGGAGCGCCGTAAAACGGCGCAGCCCACTAAAATCTAGGTCAAGTGACCTAGATAGGGCACATCTCTAATGACCCTATAAATAGGGAGATATTTCCCCATTTTGGGGACACATTGAATCATTTATTACACCTTTATTCTCTTACATCAGAGAAAGACCTGAGCTTGGAATCCGAGCAGATACCCACCTAAATTTCCGTTCTCTTTATTCCGTTTCAAGGTACTAACTTGACCGTCGGAGGCGGAGCTCCAACCACCCGGAGTCTCCGTTATTTTGCACGTGCAGCTCAGCCGGATCAGACTTCGTGACGTAACTCTCCCAAGGGACAAAAACACCCAAAACACCTATAATTTATTACAATATACCCTACATTCTCTTGCATAAGAAATACACCTGTTCTAACTTGATCGTCAGAGGCGGAGCTTTAACAACCCGGAGTCTCCGTTGTTTTGCAGGTATAGGCGCAATCGGATCAGTCTCTGAGCTGTAACTCTCTCGAGGGATTAAAACACCTAAAACACATTTGATTCTCATTTCATTTAAAAAGCTTGATTCGAATGCATTTGACTTGTATTTGAATTAAAAGGCATTGCTTGAATGTGTTTGACATTCATTTAATTCAATTATCTTTTTTTTTTTTTTTGGTAAATAGAGATTTTATTACCAAAGTAAACAAATTACAGCATGCAAAGTTAATGCTTACAAAGGCTAAGCAAAAACTCATCCCAAACACCAAAGACCAAAAATGCCATACACCAAGAAGACCAATTCTAAAATCAAACCTAGCCACCTTCTATGAAGGGTTCTAGGTGAATAAAGAACAACTACTGGACTCAAGTACCTGACCACCTTCAAGAAAGGGTTCCAAGAGCAAGGACCAGACAAATAAATCTAACAAAACTCCAAAGACACCAGAAATCACAGAACAACATAAGCTAAACTCAAAGCAGCCAAAACAACAAAATAGCAAAGACACAAACACAATTTTAAGGACAACAGCTGCCTGCTAGAAAACCAGAACACATGCAGGCTATAAAAACACACAAGCAACCTTGCAGAAACCAAAACCCAGAGACCATGACAGTAACAACAGCTTCCTGTCAGAACTGTTACACCTAACAGCAACATGAAACACAATGTCTCTGAAAACAGCTTCTGCAAGCTTACAGTTCCCTATAAACAATAGGCTATTCCTTTGTAACCAGAAACTATAGATAGTTTCAACAAAGCACATAGTATATACTCTTCCCCTGCTACTAGCCAACGTGCAATTCTGAATAATCCATTGTTGTTCCAATTGGAAAGACTAAACAGGCTTCTTAACACCCAGCATCTTCAAAATCTGTTCCCATACAGTCTAAATGTTTTTATTGCTGAAATAATAAGTATGCACCCATTTCACCCACATATTATCAGCTTTATGGGCAAGATCCCAAAGTATCTTACAGATAGCAACCTTATTCTAATAACCAAGATAGGTAATATTCCAACCACCACAAACCTTAGGGAGAGTCATATGATGCTAGGAAACATGAGCCTTTTTTGCATAAGTGTTCTTCCCAATCCAAAGAAAGATTCTGAACTTAGATTTAATTTCCCTAAGAATCTTCTTCGGTAAGATGAAAATCTGAGCCCAATAAACCTGAATACCAAACAGAACACTTTTAATAAGCTACAACCTACTAGCATAAGATAGATTTCTAGAAGTCCAGCACTCAATTCTAGAAGTAACCCTCTCAACCAAGGGTCTACATTGAGCAATAGTTAGCTTTCTAGAAGACAAGGGCACCCCAAGATATATAAAAGACAAACTACCTCTACTCATACCAAGCACATCTTGCAACTGATCTTTTTCAAGATCAGAAATTCCTCCAAAATAGACCTCACTCTTACTTAAATTAGACATCAGACCAGAAGCACAAGAAAACTTCTGAAAATCATGTAAAAGAAGCTGAATAGAGATGAGATCAGCTCTAGAAAAGAGTAGCAAATCATCAGCAAACATAATGTGAGATATACC
Organism: Chenopodium album; assembly: GCF_948465745.1. Lineage (NCBI taxonomy): Eukaryota > Viridiplantae > Streptophyta > Magnoliopsida > Caryophyllales > Amaranthaceae > Chenopodium > Chenopodium album. The sequence goes on along the minus strand of NC_137834.1, from coordinate 38,472,211 downwards.
TAACTTCTCACATCTAAGATGAAAATTGAAGTTAGGGTTCTCAGTCATATCTTTAAGGCACCTAGAGAGATACTCCATACAAAGAGAAAAAAGAAAAGGAGATATAGGATCCCCTTGTCTAAGACCCTTTTTTGCAGGAAAAGGCTTAGAAGGAAACCCATTGACCATCACAAAATAAGAAACAGAACAGACACAAGTCATAATCCACTTCACAAATGTTTGAGGGAAGCCAAGCTCTTCTAAAACAGCCTGTTAAAAGGGCCATTCAATTGAATCATAGGTGTTCCTTAGATAAATCTTAATCATGCACCTAGGAGTAACAAACTTATGAGAATAGCCTTTAATCAATTTAGTAGCCAGTAGAATATTTTCATCAATATGTTTACCAGGAATAAACCCAGGTTGAGCATCATTAATGACAGTCCCCACCACTGTAGCAATCCTGTTTGTGAGGACTTTAGAGATCAACTTGTACAACATGGTGCAACAAGCAATAGGCCTAAACTCTTTAACATAAGAAGGATGTTGAACCTTAGGAACTAAAGTGATTATTGTACAGTTCCACTATTTAGCAGTAACACCATGCTCAAAGAAAGAGAAGATAGCATCATAAATATCAGTTTTAATCACAGGCCAAGCCTTTTTTTTGAAGAAAACAGCATTGAAATGATTTATACCAGGAGCCTTATCATCTCCAATCTTAGCAAGGGCATTATCAATCTCAGCAGTAGTAATAGCAACAGTCTGAATGTCAATGGAACCAAAATTGAGCTGATTACCTTTCCTAACAATGTGCAGATCAACATCAGGTAGAGAGCTAGCACTAGTGCCAAGAAGCCCTTTGTAAAATCCCACAATCTCATTTTCAATAAGCACAGGATCCTTTAAGAAAATATCATCTTCAGTGAATATAAAATCAATTATGTGTCTGCCTTGTCTGTGTTTCATGATAGAAAAGAAGTAATGAGAATTGGAGTCCCCCAGCTTAATCCAATCTACCCTGGATTTTTGCTTATAAATAGACTCTTGGATGCTCAACCAATGCTTCACCACTTTTACAGCTTCAATCTCTTTATCATGGAGATGGGAGTTAGAGTAATCCAAAGCAAGCTGGTCTTGAATTGAGCTCAAGGAAGCATTAGCCATATCAACTTTCTCATCAACATTAGCAAAATATTTAGTGTTTAGATTTTTAAGACCACACAGCTTTCAGATTCTGCCAAGTAGTCATCATAGCAGAAGAACCTGTAACACCTTGCCAACTATTCTTCACAATAGAACAAAAATTAGCATGATCAACTAGGAAATTAAGGAAACGAAAAGGCCTACCCTTAGTAGGAACAAATCTACACACTTCCACCAAAATAGGAGAATGATCAAAAAGGAAAGGGGGAAGATAAATAGATTCAACGTGATTATAAGTGCTCATCCAAGCCTGATTCACAAGCCCTCTGTTAATCCTTGTAGCAGTTCTACCAGTACCATGACCCTTATTAGACCAAGAGTAAAAGGAACCTTTACTCTTTATTTTACAAAGATTAAGGTTGTCAACAAAGCTTTTGAAATGATTGGCCTCATAGTCAGTTACAGCATTACCATTAATTCTATCATCAGAATGAAGAACAGAATTAAAGTCACCAATAGTAAGCCAAGGCCCAGCAACAGCTCCAAGACTAGAAATACCATCCCAAAGAGGCAACCTTTCATAGATAGCTAGAGTGCTGATCATACATAAAGGTACATAATATCTGGTGCTGGAGATCTTTGGAACTGATTTTAACATGAATGAACAGCTCATGAGAGGAGAGAACAGATAGATTAACCTTGTCCTGTAACCAGCCAACCCAGAGTCTACCCATATGAGAAGAAGAATAGTTACAAATTCAAGACCAAGCAAGCCCAAATTTCTTCTGAAGTTTGAAACTCTTGTAACATTTAACCTTAGTTTCCATGATACCAATAACATCCACAAACTGCTCAGCTAGCAACTTCTTCACAGAAGCTACTTTACAGGGATCATTTAGACCCCTGATATTCCAAGATAGAATAATCATGACCCCAAAGGAGGATTACCATCACCCCCGATAGGATCAAAAGTCCCAGCACCTTCACCACCTCAAAGTAAAGAAGCATAAGGGTTGGAATTAGGAAAATTAGTGAAAACATGAGGATTGCTATGACTTCTATGCTTTTTACCCACTAATCTCTAGTCATTATCAGAATTAGCTTGTTGAGCAGTTGGAGCAGGGGTGAAAATACAAGCATCATGCACAATACCATTACCCCCATTAAAATCAAGTACAGCAGCTGCAGGTGTAGGAATAGGATCAGGTTGAGGCTTAAGAACCCAAACCTTTGCCTGTTGCTTAGGCTGCTCCTTAGAAGCCACCTGCTTCTTCTGAGTTTGAGTCTTTTTATCAGGAATAGCACAGTCATGGACCAACTTGTTGCATTTCTTGCAGAAAGGAGGTGTCCATTAAAAAATAACTCTCTGTTCAATCCAAAGGTTTCGTCTCTGCCTCTCTCAGCTCTTTTTCTTGTTTCACCGCTTGTACATATTTCTTGCAATAAATGGATGCATCACCAACACACACGGCACAGCCTAGGTTAGAGTCCAGCCTGTCACCAGGGACGGCTGAGTCTAGGATTGGGAGTGTCGTCTCGGGGTGTTGGGACCACCCTTTTGCTTGGATTCCGACCATTTATGTATCTGTGCAGGACACAATGGCTCAGACTATGCAGACGACCCTCGATCCGGACTACATAAGCAAGGGCTCAGGCGGTCAAACGCCTGAGGGAGAAACGTCTGGTCAGAGACCACCAGACGGCTCTGGAGAGATCCCCTCCGCGTGCCCCTTCAACTCCCGCAGATTCCTTTTTGGAAGAGTGCGACCAAGGCGGCGATGAAGCCGTCTCAGCTCCTTTGCCACAAAATGAGGGGGAGACGGAGAGCGACAGCTCCGCCTTCACTTTTGAGAGCAGTGACGACTTGCCACCGCTTGAGGATAGCGAGGAGGAGGAGAGGAAGAAGTGGAGTGAGAAGGACGACCCCTTCAAAATTCACGTCTCTGCCAAGGACATGAGTCAAATGGAGGACAACTTGAGGACGGCACCATCGCCTGGGAAGACAATCAACAGAATGCCAACAGCTACTTCGGCTGCTATGAGGCGGCGTTCAAGGCTGGTCTTCGCTTTCCCCTTCACCAGGCGGTGAAGGCAATCTTGAGAGGCTACGGCCTCGAAGTCTGGCAACTTACCCCCAATTCTTGGGCAAACATCTTGGGGTATGTTGCCGCCTGCGAACTCCAGGGGCTCCATCCCGGCTGGGAAGCTTTTGCTAAGATGCATTATCTTAGCCGAAGCCCAGGCGGTTGGAAGGCGTGGTACACTTTAACCACGTATCCCCAATACATGATGACCTTGGACAAGGTCTCTAAGTTCGACAGCTGGAAGCACAGGTTCTACCTGTTGTCGGCTCCCAGCAAGCGGGAGAACTATGAGTTCCGCCAGTATAATAAGAAGCCCGACCTGATGGGCCGGAAGTGCGCTCTTCCCCGGATCCCTTATGAGGACTTTAACAAAATAATTGAGGCAGACTTTTTCGGCCGCACAGACGGAACCTTGTCAACCGGGGAGATAATAAAAGTCCCCAAGAACTGGATCCCTAAGAGCGCCTGATTCAGGGACGAGTGTTTCTTAGCCGCCTGCGGGCTATGAAACATGTTTACCAAACGTATGCGCCTAAGTTCACATCCGCCTGTAGTACTTTTGTATCAGAATTGATTGATGATATATTGACCGATCTTTTTCTTTTTTTGCACAAGAAGCTTTAAGCATGTTGCAGACAGAAAAGACACCCAAGCGGTCCTCTGCAACCATCCGCAAGGAGCTTGCGGAAAAACATGTGGCCGCAGTCAAGGCCAAGGTACAAAACGCCTGACTCTTTCTTAGATTGGTCTTAGAGTTTACTTTCTCCGGATGCTACCTTTAACTTGGTTATTTTCACAGGGGGGAGAGGTAGGAAAGACGTTTGAGAAAGATCTCAAACGGGCCAGGGAGGAATCCACCTCCACCCCTAACAAGACCAAAGAATCCGCCTCCGCCTTAACTCCTGGCGCCTCAGCCGGGAACCAACAGATGCGGATAGGGGGACGAAACGAGAGGATAGCCGACAATATGTGCCTCGACCTCATCAACCCCCTATCAGTAACCGGGGGGTTCACCACGCCTACAAGCGGCTCCCGCTTAGCCGGCTTTGAAGGTAAGAACCCATTTGAATCCCCGCCTGAGCTGGGGTGGCCTTTGCGAGTGAAATCCCACTCCCAACAGACATCATCCTCAGACGGTCGGCAACAGATAGGTGCTTCCTTAATTTCTCACTCATCACCTATTGATTATGGTGCAGATCAATCTCCCCGTTGGCCAGACGTCCAGAGGCATGCTAAAGCCATGCTGGAGGCGGTGAGCAGGAAGAACAAGAATGTTATCCCTAAGATAGTGACGTTCAACCTGAAACGAATCTTGTCCCTTCTGGCTGAGGTAAGATACTTAACAATTTTTTTTTTCAAGTGCTTTACTCCGCCTGCAATATTAACTTGATTTGCTTTTGCAGGCTCTGCTGCGGGTAGACGGGCTCAAGCGTCCTAATTCCCGCAAACGGGAAGAGGTAAAAAGGGCCAAGAAGTCCGCCATAGACGCTGATAATGTTGCTTTACACTCCACTATTGTAAATGAATTTGAAACTAAAGCAATCACAATGACACAGGCGTCGAGAATCCAGCAACTGGAGGCGGACCTGAAGACAGCCAACTAGCGGGCGAGCGACGTTGAGACGGCTCAGAAGAAGGCGGAGGAGGCCCAGAAAAAGGCAAATGAGAGTCTCAAGAAGGCTGACGAGGCGCTGCAAAAGGCCCAGGCAGACCTTGGCACACTCAAAGGTGTTTCTGAAGAGAACACCAACTTAAAAACCAAGGTGGAGAAACTGGAGAAGGAGGCGGCCCAGGCTCAGATAAACTTTGCAGCAACCCTTGAGGCGGAGCAAAACCGCCTGGTTGCTGAAAGCGATGCTGACAACGATGCCAGAATGAAGATCGCCTGGGCTGCCTTGTACCCAGAAAAGGATTATGGCATCTGGGCACTGGCTCACAGGTACGCCGAGGACGTGGTGTACTTGAGAGAGAAAGGTGAGCCAGAGCCTTAGTCCTTCGACGCTTGGGCCAACGCCAACACTAAGCTTCCCGCGCCTGAGCTACCCGGTTCTGGTGAAGCATAAGAGATTCCCTCAGATGATGATGAAGAGAAGGACCAGGAGGAGCCACGTGTGGGCCAGCAGTGATTTTCAGTGGCAGTATGCCAACTCTTTTTTATTTTTATTTTCTTTAATCTGCGGCAGTATGCCAAGAACTTGCTTTTCCGGCCTGCGTGCCGAGTATCCTTATATTTACCGGCTGAAGAGCCGGGTAATCAACAATTTCTATCTTCTCCCGGACGGGGTCCGGTTAACATTTGATCCACTACAATTGTTTGGTTGGGTGGACTTTTTATGAATGCACCGACTGAGTCGGTTTTGATCATTTTGCATTTATGTTTGGATTTCAATTTTTGCATTTTTGTGTATATGCTTGATTTTTGCCTAACTTATCAAAAGTATGCGGCGATTTTTTGCCTAACTTATCAAAAGCATGCGGCGATTTTTTGCCTAACTTATCAAAAGCATGCGGCGATTTTTTGCTTAACTTATCAAAAGCATGCGACAATTTTTTGCCTAACTTATCAAAAGCCGGCTGTCCTTGCCCCTAGACGGCTGTGTGGTTGGTTTCAAATGGAGTTGGTTGATTGACTTGGGAACGTCTGATGCTGCAAAGAGCATGATACGTTTGTAAGTCAATCAATCACAGTAGTGATTGCCCCAAACCAAGTGCACAGCCATACACAAACAGGCGTTCCGGTCACTACCCAAACGGCTTTTTCCGTCTTGGTAGAGATTGCATAGCCATTTCACAACTCTTTTGCCCCAATTGGGATAGAAAATGCAACTTCAGAATAAATAACCCAAGTGATAACTTCAGCCGGTGACCGACTGATGCCTAGGGGCATCCGGTATTCGGTAACTTGATCGTTCTTCACAGATCATTCTAGTCAGACGGTTATGAATTGACCAATTCGGTCGTTCAATTTTTGTCGTCTGCATAGGTACGTAGAACTGACAAATAGTCTGTTCTTTGCGACGATTGCACCCGGAGAGGTGTTGCCGGACGCCTTTGTCCATGTTGGGACAGGCGGTTTTATAAAATAAGCAACCATCCGGCTGTTTTAGCCTTTGGTCTTGTTTAGGACCGGTTGTATAGCCACTAAGCATTTTTGTGCTTAGCTTTTAATCGGAGCATTGGCCGAGCGTTATTACATCATTAAATTTACACTAAGTGTCGAATTTAGTTGGTTTAAACAAATAAGCCCGTCTGGGTATTACCCAGACGGACAGGCAATTATTAAATCATACCAAGTATCAAACTTAGTTAAATAAACAAAGGATCCATCAGAGTATTACCCAGGCGGTCAAACAATTGTAACCTTTACTAAATATCAAACTTCATTAGGTAAATGAAGAATCCGTCTGAGTATTACCCAGGCTGATAATCAAAACAATTTTGCAAACAAAGTCTGAATTCTCATTAATTGACTCACTGTTTACAAAAAACTTACATTCTCAGAAGTAGTACTTTTTCAAATTGTCTACATTCCAAGTACTGGGAAGGCGCCTGCCGTCCGGAGTTTCCAGGCGGTAGGTGCCGTCTCTTACTTCTTCATAGATCCGGTAGGGGCCTTCCCAATTTGGAGTTAGCTTTCCCAGCTCATTGGCCCACCGGTTGCCTCCATTTTCCGTAACACTAAGTCGTCAACTTTCAAGGGACGCTTGTGTACTCTCTTGTTATAAGCTCTGGTCATTCTCAGACGGTAAATCTCATGACGCAAGGCGGCATTGCCCCTGCGTTCTGGGAGTGAATCCAATGGCAGGCGCATTGCTTCCCAGTTTGCCTCTTCATCATATAGCATGACTCTGAGAGTCGGCTCGTAATGTTCAATGGGCAAGACGGCTTCAGCACCGTAAACCATGAGAAATGGGGTTTCACCAGTTGCCCCCTTTACTGTTGTCCGGATGGCCCATAGAACATGGATTAACTCTTCTGCCTACAAGCCACCGGCTCTTTCTATTTTCTTTTTAATGCCGTCTGAGATTAGTTTGTTGAAGGCTTCAACTTGGCCGTTTGCTTGGGGTCGGCCGACTGATGCAAAACAGCTTGAGATCCCTTGATCTCCCAACCAAGTTTTGAGCTGAGGCGTCTCAAACTGAGGACCATTATCGAACACCATAGACATAGGCACCCCATACCAGGTGATAATGTTCTTCCAGATGAAGGAAATTACGTCTGAGGTCTTGATGTTCTTAACCGCCTCAGCCTCCACTCACTTGGTGAAATAATCCACCGCCACCAAGATATAACGCTTTCCGCCTGGAGCAATCGTGTAAGGACCTAAGATGTCCATGCCCCATTTTGCAAACGGGATTGGGCTGTGGATGGCCGTCAGATCAGTAGCCGGACGGTGAATAAGTTTGCCGAATTTTTGGCACTTGTCACATTTCTTCACCAACTCCTTGGCGTCTGCCTTAAGAGTAGGCCAAAAATAATGTCGTCTGGCTCTGACGGCTAAGGACCTGCCGCCTATGTGGGAGGCGCAGAATCCCGAGTGCAAGTCTTCGAGAACTTCCTTCCCTTTTTCTGGTGTAACACACTTCAACAGAGGCTTCAGAAACCCCGCCTTGAAGAGTTCACCATTTCTCAACTCGACGCTTGCAGCTCGCTTCTTCAGGACGGCTGCCTCCTGTGGCGAATCAGGAAGTGTACCGTCTGAAAGGTAGTCCCGGATGCCATCCATCCAGGTAGAGCTTCGGTCTAGAATTCCAAAGGGATCTTCAAAGATGCTTCTTTTTTCAAGTACTTTTCAGAAGACTGACCGAGGCGTGTCATGGCAGGCGGAGGATGCCAGCTTTGACAATGCATCCGCCTGGTTCTTGTCCGACCTAGGCACTCGATTCAGACGGAATTCCTCAAGTGCCCCAGCCTCTTCTTTGACTGCCTGAAGGTATTTGATCATAGCCGGATGAGTTGCCTCATATTTTCCCTCATACTGGCTAACAACCAACTGTGAATCAGAGTAGGCGTCAATTTTCATTCCCCCTGCCGCCTTACACATACAGATACCGGCTAGCAGGGCTTCATATTCCGCCTCATTGTTAGAGGCCTGAAACTAGAAACGTAGTGCATACTCATATCTGTCCCCTTCAAGGGACTCGTAGATTACACCTGCACCACAACCGTTTTTTGTAGAGCTCCCGTCTACATACACTTTCCAAACCTGATCAAGATTATCCGGAGCCACCGGACGAGTCATTTCAACAATGAAGTCGGCAAACGCCTGACCTTTCAATGCCTTTCTTGGTTCGTAAGTGATTTCAAGACTTTGCATTTCAATAGCCCATTTCAACATTCTCCCAGATGACTCCAAAGTGGACATTGGCCGCTTGAGTGGCTGGTCGGTGTAAATCACCACCGGATGTGCCAGAAAGTAAGGCTTCAGCTTTTTGAATGTCATATACAAAGCAAGGCCAAATTTTTCAACCATGGGGTACCGGAGTTCAGCATGTTTGAGAACATGGCTAATGAAGTAAACCGGGAGCTGAACGCCGTCTCGCTCAGCAAGGAGAACGGCACTGAGAGCATGATCTGAGACGGCTAAATACATGTACAACGTCTCCCTAGGCAAGGGACAGACCAGCCTAGGTAGAGAATGCAAATGCTCTTTTAACTTCTGCAATGTCGTCTTAGCATCGCCCCCCCATTCAAACCTGGTCTTCTTTCTGATTGCTTGGAAGAAGTAAAGGTATTTGTCACCTGACCGGCTGAGGAACCTCCCCAAGGCGGCCAGGCTACTGGTGAGTCTCTGAAATTCCTTGACAGAACGGGGTGACTTCATGTGAATCACCGCCTGTATCTTTTCGGGGTTAGCCTCTATCCCCCTTTTATCAATCAGGAATCCGAGAAACTTCCCAAACTCAACACCAAAGACGCATTTCTTGGGGTTTAACATGACCTTATGCCGCTTGAGAGTGGTGAATGTTTCTCGGAGATCAGCAAGGTGATCCGCCTATTCCTTGGATTTGACTATCATGTCATCAATGTACGCTTCGACATTCCTCCCAATTTGATTAATGAAGACCGTATTAAACATCCGTTGGAAAGTGGCAAACGCATTTTTCAAGCCAAACGGCATCACGGTATAACAAAATAACCCTAAATCAATGACGAAGGCCATCTTCTCTTGATCTTTCTTCCAGAGGGGTATCTGATGGAAGCCGGAATAGGCATCCATAAAGCTCATCAAGGCGTGACCGGATGTGGAGTCGACCAGACTGTCGATCTTTGAAAGCGGGTAACTGTCCTTTGGACACGCCTTGTTGAGGTCTGTGTAATCAACACACATGCACCAGGTCCCATTCGGTTTTTTAACAAGGACCACATTGGCCACCCAGTCGGGGAAATTACAAGGCCGAATGAACCTGGCGTCTTGCAGCTTTTTGACTTCGGCAGCTGCCGCCTGACTTCTTTCCTCGCCATGGTTTCTTTTCTTTTGCCGGATGGGCTTCTTTTTGGGGTCCACGGCGAGTTTGTGGACAACGAGATCTGGGTTGACGCCTGGCATCTCTTCCACCTCAAAGGCAAAAATGTCTTTAAATTCTTTCAGCAGAAGGTGCAAGCTTGCACCCAGAGTAGCATGAGTAATCGTCCTTACCTTTACAGTACGCTCTAGACGGCTGTCTTCCAGAGCGAGATCAATATTTTCACCAGCCGGTTGGGGACGGAGCTCGTCTGACCGTTCACCGGTCAGTGGTTGCTATTTTTTCTCTTTCTTCACCTCCACCAGGAGAGGTGCCTTTCTTTTCTTCCCAACTGCTGGTGGGGCAGGTACTGGCTCGATATCCTTGACATTGTCAAGGTCTATTGGTTCCTGGCCGCCTGGGGCTACAGTATCCTTGACAGCTGAGAGAACCGTCATCCCTCTCATACTCGATGAACATGAGAGATGGGATGATTACCGCCTTGGCTTCGTTGAGAGTGGGCCGACCAAGGATAATGTTGTAGGCGGTCAACTCCTCAACGACCAAGAATCTGACGACAATATGTAGTCTCTGACCCCTCTCTCCCAGCCGGATGGGTAAGTCAATTCTCCCGGCTGGGTACACCATCCCACCCCCAAAACCAACCAAGGGGTGGGTGACCGGATGCATGCTGTTGACATTATATTTCAGCTTTTGCAGGCACCGGAGGCTGATGATGTCTGATGAGCTGCCGGTGTCAATAAGGATCCGTCCAACCAACTGGTTAGCAACCTTACATTCAATGACGACCGGGTCATCATGTGGACGGTGAACGCTACCCCTGTCCTTCTCAGTGATCAGGACGTATGGGAAGGAGAAGCTTGCAGACGCCTGCTCATCATCATCTTTGTCCTTCTTTCGAAGATGGCTCTTGGTGCCCCGGATGGTAGGGCCACCACATGAGAACCCGCCTGCTATTGTGTAAACCGGCTCCTTATCAGTATCCGAGCTACTAGCAGGCTGGGGGTAGTCTTGGAGGACTGACCCTTGTTCTTCTTCTTTGCCCCGGCTGGGGACTTAAAAATGTAGGACTTTAACATCCCCTTGTAAACCAGACGGTCCAACGCCCGTTGAAGGCTGAAGCAGTCGTTAGTGTCATGGCCAACTTCCTCACGGTATTAGCAGAATTTATTTTTGTTCCTTGATTGAATGGAACTTTTCATTGGATTCGGCTTCTCTAAGGACAGCCGGTCCTTAATTTCCATGAGGATGGAGTTGCAGTCCTTGTTAAACTCGTACTTAGGGACGTACGGTTTAAATTCTTTCTTTTTCTTCTGGGACGGCTGGTCAGAGTCACTAACCGCCCATATTTCTTTTCTTTTCTTGCTCTCATCTTTCTTTTTGGCCGGCTGTCTTTCTGTTTGTCAGACTTCTTGGAGTCCGATTGATTACTAGGCGAGCAGAGGTCGGTTGCTTGAATATAGCTTTCCGCCTCCCTCAGGGCCGCCTGTAAAGTGAAAGCCCCTTTTCTGACTAGGTCGAACTTAAAAGTCGACCCGTCTCTCAAACCCTTGAAAAAGTCTGTAAAAGCTACCTCATTAGACAGTCCTTGAATCTGAATTCTAATCAGATTGAACCACCTGACATAGGAGCGCAACCCTTCTCTCTCCCCCTGCTTAATGGTACTCAAGTCCAGGCTTGTTTTCTTAGCAGGGATGTTCATTGAGAAGTTGGAAGCAAACAGGAAGGAAAGCTTCCTAAAACTATCAATGGACCCGGCTGGCAAGTTGCCAAACCATTGTTGGGAAATGCCCTTCAATGTAGCCGGGAAGCATCGACACCAAGCGGCATCATCCAACCCCTGTAAGTACATGAGGTTGGTGTAAGCCATGAGGTGATCTTCCGGGTTGGTGGTACCATCATAGGTACCTACCAATACATTCTTAACCTTGGCCGGCTGTGCCGCCTCGGTTATCTCCTGGGTGAACGCAGAAGGTTGTTCACCCAAGCGAAGCAAACGGAGCTGCCAGTCCAAAGGCTGGACATTGTGATATGCCGCCTGACCTCCGAAGAGGGCCAACTGCATGAAGTGAGGAGGATACTAACCGTAGACCTAAGATGGTACATACGGTACAATTCCTATCATCAAAGGGCCAGAATGGACGGTATTACAGCCTGTCTGGCTCTCATGCAGGGAAAGTGCATTCCCTGCAAAGGTGTTGTTGAAGCTGTCAGGAAAGTTCCACGTGGAAGCCGACTCAGACAACTGTTGATTTCTCTTCCGGTTGATGATTTCCCGGGCATCAAGAGTTGGTTTTTTACTTCCCACCGGCTGTTGAGTCCGACGGGTATTGTTGGTATTCCTCTTAGGAAGAAGAATTTTGGACCAATCAATGGTCCCGGCTGCCTTCTCCTTTGGATGAGGAGTGGGCTGCCGATATCTGACTGACTTCCCCTTTTCCAGAAGAGTCTTCTTGGCCAACTGGCCTCTACTTGGGCCAGCCCGGCTCTTACTGATCAGCTCTTTAATTTCACCCTTGAAACTCGTCATGAATCTCAAGAGTTCGTCGCGGGTGACGGGTGCTAATCCAGCTTCCATATGAGTTTCCCCTTCCGGCTGTCCAGGGGGTCGATTTGTACCCGCCTGGGAGGCACCCCGCTCCAGAGTCTCTCTGGGCCAGATGCGCTTGGTTATCAGAGAGCCATCATCGGCTGCATAGGTTTCGACTTGAGGATCTTCATCCTCCTGGTCTGTAAAGACTTCTGGGTCATCGCCTAGACGGTTAGGAGGTGGTACAGACTCTTGAACCATCTTCGAGGTACTCTCCCCACATATGGCGCCAAATGTTTTGGGTGTTTTTGTCCCTCGGGAGAGTTACAACACGAAGACTGATCCGGCGTGAGCTGTACCTGCAAAACAAACGGAGACACCAGTAGGGTGGTGCTCCGCCTCCGACGAACAAGTTAGTAACTTGAAGGGAGAGAAAAAGTTGCGGAAATTTAGGTGGGTATTTGCTCGGATTCCAAGCTCAGATGTCTCTATCACAGGGACAGTTTGTAATAAATGGTAAAACGTGCCCTCCAAAAGAGGGGAATCTCCTTATTTATAGGGTCCTCGGGATTTGTGCTCCTGATTAGGTCACTGAATCCTAATCATTAGTGGGCTGCGCCGCATTGCGGCTTTCTCGGGATTTAGGCCTGAAGGCCGCCATTCCTCCCAGGTTTCTGGAGTGACACGTGTCAAGCAGGGATAGGTCCACCATGGGCCACCCTGGGGCTGACACGTGTCATCCTCTGATTGGACCACGTGGCGGGGTAAAATTACCCTAAACACCACCCATATCGCCAACAAAATGTTAGGAGGGCGATGTCATGAGTCAACACGTTGAGTGATTGATTTGTGCGTCGTTTCTTAAGATATGGTATCTTTGGACACCCAAGCCTTTTTGACCTTAGAATAGAATTGCGTGAATCTTGACTTATGGTATGCTTATGTGATTATGTGACTATATGCAACGTGTTAGGATAGTCTTCTTTTTCTCTTTTTAGTTTGGTCTAGGTTCCCAATTATGAAGTTGTCTCTTCGTGATTTAGCGTTATATTCAAAGGATAGCAAAAAAAAAATCGAATAAAAAAAAAAGAAAAACGATGACAAAAAAAACGCTCGAATTAAAAAAAATTCTACAAGCTGGTGGTGCGCGCAACTCAGTGAGTTGCGCGACCCCTCCCAGCGCAAGTGATTTCGTTGCGCGCGACAGCCGCGAGCAATTGAGTCACTTGCGCGCGCCCACTAGACGAGTCAATTTTGATTTCTCAAAAAACAAATTGACTCGTCCGAACAATATCTTCATTGAAGAATTGTTAAGGGTGATGTTATCCGTTTAAATATATTTTGCGTCTTTTTTTTTTTCTTTTTTTCTCCCTTTTTAAACAAGCATATCGATTTACTGATCCTTTTCGTACTCCTTTAGGGCCGGTTTCCAAGCTTGGGAAAGAGGACCCTCGAGCACTCGCATTCTACGTTTACCGCCCAAAGATCAACCCCTTTCAAACCACATTTCTTCGACAACTAATCCTAGTCCAACAACAATGCCAACCATCGAAGAACTTCAACAAGAGATTCTTCGTTTGAGAAAGGAAAAGGCTCTAGAGGCCTAGGAGAGAAGAATTAAGAAAATAGAAAAGGCTGAAAGTAAAAATATTGAAACCTTAGCGTTGCAAGAAAAGATGGAACAATTATCCATCAAAGAAAAGTCGTTGGAGAAGCTAGTTCTTCGTTCTATAATGGGGAACAAGTACTTTGACGCAGAAAAGTTTGCTCCTCCCCCAGGACTTGCGTTACCAAAAAAGTTCGTAGCTACGGACTTGCCAATATTTAAGGTGACCAATAATCCAGAAAATCATTTAATGTGTTTTGTTGGCACTATGGCACTAAAGGGAGTTGATCCTAAGCTTTATGCTTTGACTTTACCTTTATCCCTAGACCCAACCGCGAGAGAGTGGTACTATGGGCTAGATAAAAAATTCAAAGCAACATGGGAAGATGAAGTTACCCAATATGAGAGTAACGTAGAGTTTAAGTCAACTTTACGTGAACTCAAGATGCTTAAGCAAGGCGACGATGAAGGTTTCCTTGCTTTCTATGGTAGATGGCGAGAAAAGGCGGCGCACCTTGACCAAAGGCCTCCTAAACTCGAGTTAGTACAAAAATTCATTGATAACTGTCATGAAAAGTACAACAAACATCTACGTTACCTTGGTCTAGAAACTTTTCAAAAGGTCTATTATGTGGCTACTAGGATTGAAGATGATCTTAATAAAGAAAAAGCAAACAAACCTCATCATCATCATCAACCTAAGAATAACTACAAGAAGGGGAATGATAATGAATCATCCTTTGTTGACGTATTTACGACTTCCACGCAATACAATCACACAAATCGATATGATGATCCTAGAAAAAGGTGGACAAAAGAAAGAAAATTTACTCCATTTTCTGTAAGCTATAAAGAATTGTTATAAAAATTAAATGAAAAAGGCTTACTTTCGCCAACAGGGCCAACACCACCCACTCTACCAGAAAGAAGATTTCCTCAATGGAATAGTAGTGCTTAGTGTGCTTATCATAGAGGTGTTGGACATGATACTGAACGTTGCTATGTTTTAAAGCACAAAATACAAGATTTAGTAGACGATGGGAGAATTCCCACGACTAAACCTAACAATAATGCATCCCCTTAGTGGTGTTTCACATCGATAAGGACCATATGGGAAGTGATATGTTCAATCCTTTGGACTATATACACTAGTAGAAAAAGAGCAATAGGCAGCGGTTCAAACCAGGTCTAAGGCACCGGTTTGAACCGCTTTCTATGTGGGGGGTGCCAATTACCCCACTTTTTGGCACCGGTTCAAAACCGGTGCCCTAAACCTATTTTGGCTCCGGTTAACCGGTGCCTTTAATTATTTTGGCCACCGGTTTACCGGTGCCTAAAATAAACTCCCGTGTTTTTTTTGTGGCAGCTAGTTTTTGCACCGGTTAACCGGTGCCTTTTCACTCAATATATATATATATATTCCATTTTTCGTGCAATAATATTTTTTTTAAAAAAAAACTCTGTTTCCAGCAATAATAGTAACATGTAATTCCAGTAATAATATTAAATAAAATAATTAATAATATTATTATTATAATTACTAATAATAATAATATTATTATTAAATATTATAATAAGATTCAAATAATATTAAAAACAAGAATTCATATATATATATAGATATAAATATTCCCAAACGCAATACAATAATAAAAAAAAGTGTTATATATATATATATACAAATGATAGTATGTAAATAATGAATAATAATATAGTTCAAAAGTTAACATAAATTTACAATTAAAATGTCATTTACATGTTGAAGGTGATAAAAGACGCCAACATGTCACGAACTTCATTAAGCTACTTGATTGTCAACGGACCATCCTTTTGGACCTTGCAAAACTTGGAAAAATTATGTTAGAATTAATTAATTAGGCAAAAGAATATGTATTTTATCAAATATGGCCTATATGACATTTATGTAGCCCATTTCCTACGTTACTTATCAAATGAACTATTTCTTTCTCATAACATGTCAATGACACCTAGTTTTATGTGTCTAAGCCATAAAATTGAATCAAAAGAGCATTTTATTAAGGTTTAAGATGCTTTTTACTCAAAATGGCCCAAATATGGCCTATATGACTTTACTTTGCCCATTTCCTACATTTCTTATTAAATGAACTTTATTTATCTCATAACATGTCGATATGATCTAGTTATAGGTGTATAAGGAAAGAAATCACATCAAAAGAGCATATTAACACAAAATGGCCCAAATATGGCCCATATGAATTTTATTCAACCCATTTTCTACCTTTCTTTTAATTGAATGAGTTGTCTCCCTTTTTAATGACAATCAGTTTCTCTCTCTTCTTTTTGTTTTGCAAATGATTGGGTTTTAGTTCCCATGTACTTTATTTATTTCTCCTTAATTTCCGTGATTTTCACCCAAAAGTGACTATCATTCGGGGACGGAGGGAGTAACAAAGTTCACTAATCTCTAACTTATTCAAAATAATCCATCAAAACAACTTCAAATTAACCGTTAAAAGTAACATACCAAATTTCACCTATTTAAGTACCAAGGTTAATATATATTCTATAATTATTTCAAAATTATCCACCAAAACAAATTAAATTAACCATTAAAACATAATAAAATCCAACTAAATGAGTTTCAAACTTGACTAATTTGTAATAATTTCACAATTTCCCAATAAAAAACCAAAAATTGCTAAAAATTGAAGTAAAATTATATTTAAACCTAGATTTTAATTTGCCTAACAATTCTTCAACAAGAAAAAAAAATTAATAAAAGTACATAATTGATAAAATAATTGTGAATAAAGAAAAAAAAATTAAACCTAGAACACTCAAATTGTGGTTTAATGTAGCTTGAAGGGAAAGAGAGATGGAGGAGCAGTCGTGGAAGGTGGTGCGGTGGCGCGGCAGCGACGTTCAGGGCGGTGGCGCGGCGTCTTCAAATAGCAAAGGACAGGAGCAGAGAAGCTAGGAGGCGCGGCTTCTTCGAACAGCAGAGAAGAGGACACGAGGTGTGGTCTTCGAACAGGGGAGAAGAGAGATTGCGCGGCGTCAGTGGTGTTCAAGGTGGCAGCAGTGGTGGAGGGAAAAGGAGGGGAGGCGCAGTCGGGTTTTCTGGGTTTGGTCGAATGAAACAGTGGTGGAGGGAAAAGGAAATGAAATGTTAAGGAAAGAGGAGGAGGAAAGGAAGGGGGAAGAAAGGAGAAAAGGGCGGCCTTTTTAAAAAAAAAAATTCAACCGGTTCAAACCGGTGCCCTTTTTATTTTTGGCACCAGTTTGATTTGAACCGGTGCCTTTTATCATTGTATAAAAACCCGCCCTATTTTGGGCCGGTTTTTGGCACCGGTTTGGCTTGAAGTGATGCCATAAGGGGGTTGCCTTTTTGTATTTTTCTACTAGTGATAACACCTATAGGAGAACCTCTATCCACAATACTCATAGGGGAAACTAATGAAGTATGTGGACTATGGGACGACGACTTTCAAGACTTATATGTCTCTAAGTATACCGCCGTCCCACCTCCATCTTGTTTACAAAATGAAACAAATGGAGCGCTTGATTGGGATCATTTCTTGGGGAATTCGCAAGATTTATTGAATATCTCCTTTGATGAACAATGACATCAAGCATAACTCATGGAACATCTTGAAATGGAGGCACATCCAAAGCCTCTAGAATAAAGTTGGTTTGTGAGTCCTACAACTAACCCAAATGAGATAGATCATTTAACTCGTTCTGGGCGAGTCTACCAAGCACCACAACCAAATGGATCTTCGACCACACAAAATCAAACTCAAGGTCAAGTACAAAATCAAATACCACCTCAACTTGAGGTGGAAGATCCGTTGGTCAAACAACTTCGTCAATCCAAGGCGAATGTTAGCATTTGGGAACTCCTAAGTACTTCTAAAGAACATAGGAATTCTCTCATGAACGCTGTAACGGCTTTGTCTGTAAGCACGGACACAACCCCTCAGGATCTCGTTAGCTTTCTTACTAGCGAGAAATCCGACAAATCAATCATTTTCACTAATGATGATTAGCCTTCAAAAAACACTACCCACAACAATGCATTATACTTAACTGTGGGATACAAGGGATACAATATCCCTCTAACTTTGGTGGACAATGGGTCAGCTGTAAACGTATGCCCATTACAAATGCCAAAATACTTAGGCCTAAATCAAGAAAAAGATTTTCAATCAACAACACAAAGCATTAAGGCCTATGACAATTCGAGAAGATCGGTGTGTGGAACTGTTAAGCTACCAATTACCACAGGCCCAATTCAAAAGATGGTCGAATTCCATGTTATGGACATAAAACCTACATTCAACCTTTTACTTGGACGTCCTTGGATACTTTTGCTTGGTGCAATACCATCATCACTTCATCAAATGATTAGGTTGAACTATCAAGGGCTTCCTATGACTATACATGCTTCTCCACTCAAAATAGCAATAAATGATCAATCACTCTTAGAAATAAACCATGATAATGATGAAGAAGACATGTGGGGATTTTCCGTGGAGCCAATCTTCACAATTGAAATGGAAGAAGACTTTGAAGAACCATTCAAGCTTGATCCATATTCCACTTGGATAGTAAAAACAACATCTTACTTAAGAGTAGTTACTTTCCTGGGATGCCTTTGGGAATAGGAATGAAGAAATCTCTCTTATTTCCTATCCTAAAGAAAAGCTTCTCCCTTGTATTGGGATATAAATCAACCAAAGAAGAATTGGAGTCTCACGATGCAAAAAACAAAGTACGTAGAGACAATAATAAGAAAGGGATAATCACCTTACTCCCATCCTATCAACAAATTCTTAATGGGCAATTCATTAGGGAGGGAGAAGATTACCCATGCTACGACTATCCAGAACCCTTAGTTCTTGAAAGAATCAAGAATCCTGGATTTGAAACATTTCATGATTGCTACTTCTTGGATGACGATCTTAGTATCGTTAAATCAAAAACACCCAATTCCAGGGTGCTATGATGGGCAAGCATTTAACTTGCTATTTGGACTAGAGCAAAATCATGTCGCTACAATCACCAATCAAAACGCCATTCAAGATGAAGCTTTTGACCCAACCTCGTTGACCACCCTTTCAAATGAAACTTTTGAGCATGGATGGAGGAAATATTTTAAATGGACTAATCACAAAGGCGATAAGCTGAAAGTCGTCACAGGCGAAGGGAAGATGTTTGAAGAATCGGACGATGAATCTATTATAGACTCTAGGGAAGCTGAAAATTTAGTCCTTGTGGCCATTACTAAGTCTTTATTTTCTAGTTCTAAGGACGAATATCCCAAAAAGGATTCTTCTCTTAATGTACTCTCTTTTGATTTTAATAATATGAGCTCTATTTCCGAGTATATGCCTTCTCTTTAATCTTTTGAATGCTATAACAATCAATCTAATGAAGATGATAACATTAATAAATTGGTTGCCTAATGAATGAACGAGAACAAAAGAACCTTATCATTGAAGAAACTGAAATAGTTAATATAGGAACTAACAAAAAATAAAAGAGAAGTCAAAATTGGCTTAACTCTAAATCCGAAAGAGCGATCGACCCTCATATCGACGCTTAAAGAATTCAAAGACGTGTTTGCTTGGTCATACAAGGACATGCCTGGAATAGATAGGGAAATTGTGTAACATACCATTCCCTTGAACCCTACCTCTAAACCAGTAAAACAAAAACTTCGATGAATGAAACCTAATGTCGCATTAAAAATATAAGAAGAAGTACAAAAACAGTTAGACGCAGGTTTTATCCGCGTATGTAATTACCCAGAATGGGTAGCGAGCATCGTCCCAGCGCCTTAAAAGGATGGACGAGTTTGCATGTGTGTCGACTTTAGGGACCTTAATAAAGCTAGGCCTAAAGACGATTTTCCTCCACCACATATTGATATATTGGTAGATAACACGACTAAACATGCAATGTTATGCTTTATGGATGGATACGTAGGTTACAACCAAATTCTAATAAAAAAAGAAGACGAAGAAAAGACATGCTTTATTACCCCTTGGGGTACGTGTTGCTACACAATCATGCCATTCGGTTTAGAAAATGCAGGAGCTACGTACCAAAGAACGGCTACGACTCTCTTGCATGATATGATGCATAAAGAAATAGAAGTTTACGTGGATGATATGATCGTGAAGTCCAAAGATAGAATGGGACATATAAAAGCTTTACGCAAATTTTTCACTCGCATAAGAGAATACAAAATGCGATTGAATCCACAAAAATGCACCATCGGAGTAACTTCTGGCAAGTTACTCGGATACGTAGTAAGCACACGTGGCATCAAGTTCGATCCCTCTAAAATAAAGGCAATTGTTGACATGCCTCCCCCTCAAACAGAAAAAGAAATTAGGGGATTCCTTGGCACACTACAATACATTACTCGATTTATCAACAAATTGACTATGACTTGTGAGCCAATATTTACAAAATTGAAAAAAGAGGAGAAACATGAATGGGACGATCAATGCCAAAAGGCCTTTGAGAAAATCAAAGATTATCTCAAAAGTCCACCAATTTTAGCACCACTAGTACCCAAACTACCTTGGAACAAAATATAGCACCTTGGAAAAGACAAGCCTAGCATTAGTGTGGGCAACCAAAAAATTACGACATTATATGTTACCACACACTACTCATGTGATTTCTCAACAAAATCCTATAAAGTATTTGTTTGAACAACCACCCACACAAGGAATGATATCTTAGTGGTTGGTGATGTTAGCTGAATTTGAGCTAAAATATATTCCTGAAAAATCAATGAAAGGGAAAGTAATTTCCGACTTTCTGGCACAACATCCAATTCAAACAAGTCGTGTAGAAACTACTCATCTTCCGGATGAAGAGATTCTCATGACACAAGATGACAAATGGGTAATGTACTTCGACGGTGCGTCCAATAAAAAAGGATGTGGCGTAGGAGTGTTACTCATAAGTCCAGAGGGAGCACATACTCCAATCTCTGTTAAACTAGACTTTGAGGTTACTAATAATGCCGCAGAATGTGAAGCATGCATTATTGGATTAGAAGCAACAGCTAGCATAGGTGTGCAAAAATTAGAGGTATATGGAGACTCCAGTTTGATTATAAATCATATACTAAAAAAATGGAAAATAAAGAACTCCACAATGATATTATACCAAGCACACCTAGAGCAACTCATCGAGCATTTTGAACATATTGATTTTAAATATCTCCCAAGGGATGACAATCAATTTGTCGATGCGCTAGCAAAATTAGTCTCAATCGTCCCTACCGCGTAATTGAAATCCTATCAGGAGGAGCCGTCAGATTAATGGATATTAAAGGAGATGAAATTCGCCAATTAACTTAAGAAATATTACATATGAAATCCGGATAAACTCGTTCACTCATACAACTAATTTTAACCAGCATTCAATTGAAAGAATCTAAGTGTTGTGCATTTTACCGAATACCACGATAAAATACATAACACTTGTGGGGGTAAATTTAGAAATTATTAACCGTTCTAAGTGTTAAAATTTTTTCGAACATCACGAAAAAATCTTCACACTTGGGGGGTAATAACACAGAATTTTATAAAATTTCTCGAAACATTTGTAGCACAGGTGTCGCGCGCAACAGGAATAGTTGTGCACAGATGTCACGCGCAACAGATTTCGTTGCGTGTGACAGGCTCGCGCAACTACAGACGTTGCTCGCGTCACCTGATGACGAACTGCGAACCCGAATTTTTTCGTTTGAATGAAGTTGCGATTTCTGCTTACGGCAAAAATATGGTGTTTCTTAAATATAACATATACTCGGAAAATAAAATTAAACTTTGATTTAATTCTTTTTAAATAAGGTTTGATTAATTTTTATTTAATTTCTACCTAAGTGATTAAAGAAAAATAAAAAATATACATGATAAAAAAAAACAACATTAGAACTACGCAAAGACCTGATTTCGTAATGCGAATACGTAGGCAATCTTTATGATTCGGTCATATCAAAATATAAAAATATAAAGCTCATTTTATTTCATTCAAATTGCAAAGAGAGACATTGTTGAACTAGATTGTAAACGAGAAAAAAAAAACATAGTAGTGATTACACTTTATTCAATTTAAAACTAATGGCGAAACTGTGTAATACTCTAAGGTTTTACTATGTCCTCAATTGTCACAGATGATGGAGGAGTAGTTTCCATCGCAGTATTTTCCGAAACCTTGGAGCTCTCCCCTACACTCTTCTTCTTCACCCAAACATTGTTTTTTAATTTAGGGATTGGGGCCTTTGCAACCTGTTTTCCTTTCCCTTTGACTATTGGAGCTTTCTGGCTAGTATTTGGTGAAGGTTCTTTGATTTTCACACCTTGTTGCGCGGGTTTGGAGGGAGCTTTCCTTTTTGTTTCCTTCGAACAAGGCTTAGGGGATGAGAAGTCTAATTTTCTTCTCACTCCTTTGTTTTGGCCACTAGGAGTAGTAGTAGTGGTTGAATAAATCAAAGGCTTAGGTGGATTACGAGCGGTGGCAGCTTGAAGTTGAGATCGAGCCTTATTTAATTCACCCTTATCCTCCGCATTCATCCAAGCTTTGTAAAAGGAAAATAATGTAATACTCGCAGTAGGATTTTGTACTACCCATCTAGGAAGACTTGAATAATACTCCATCCAACGAAAAATTCGCTCTGGTTTATAAGTCACATCTTTAGGGGCATCACAATCTTGCGGGGGAATAAATTGTCTCATCCCGTAATGTCTCATTACCCTATAAGGAAAAATATAAGTAGTACTAGATAGGCCTAAAAGCCTAATGTAAGGGCAATTGAGATTATTCCCAACCATACTATTTATGTTCCACCAAGGAATCACAAAACGTATGATAAAAACCCCATGACAGAAAAACGACGCCCATTCCTCTTCGTTCTTATGCTTATAAAGGATTCGACGTCCAAGGAATGTCCTTACTCCATTAGCCCCAAGGTTTTTGTGGCTGATCAACAATTTGCAAGCGCTCCATAAGCCATATCTGAAAAAAAAATATCAGTTTGCGAATTTTACACAAGCAGGTGGTGCGCGCAAACTAACCAGTTGCGCGCGCCCTCCGCACGCAGCGAAGAAGATTGCGTTGGTCATGCCAGTGCAATCTTGTAACTTGTGCTGATAAATGCCGAAAAAAAACGTACGTGTAATAGGAGTGGACTTCCCGTGAAACCGTTTTCGTTAGGGTCTTCTCTAAGGCGATTCAAACACAGAACGGTTTCCGCCAAAACCAAAGGAGCGGGTGAATGACATCCCTCTATTTGCTCTACTATGGACACCATGGAATAATCTTCGTATTCTTTGACTGTCCTAAGTAAACAATTAACAACAAGACAATAACGTAAAGCACGAATTTTAAAGCGTTGTTTAGTCATGTTGTCACGAGCGAAGACAAAATGTTCAATAAATTGAACCAAATTCACGCCTTCTTCAGTTCTGTAGACACCCATTTGTGTCTCCCCAAAACCAAACCCGGTGATGAGCACCTTTCACGTCGAATCATAATCGAATGAAGCGAAAGTGTGGAAAGTTTAGTGTTGCGGAAAGTTTTAATTTCTTTTCTCTTCTTTCTGTTTTTGAAAAATTATTTTAAGAAAACAGCCGATATAGTTTGGTTGGTCCATTATATGGGTCCATTAATAGTGTAGTTGGATGGGGCTTGACAAGAGCTTTCCAACGATATATTATAAGCCCAATTCCGATGAATATTGAGGAAGTTATTGCCAATTTACTAAACTGAGCCCGGTTTGAGGCTTATATGCGGCCCAATGATCTAGGGGAGGGCCTAATATGACTTATCATTCCTAATGCAATTAGGAATGGTTTTAGCCTTCTAGATTCTTCTAGAAAGTTCTTTTCATTCCTAATTCAATTAGCATTGATAAATTGACTTTTGTTGACTTTTCAGAGTTTTAATTAAAATCAAAGAACATTTTTGAGGAAAAGATACGATTTTATCCTCCTGTACGGAAAAATTTATCTTATTTGAGAAAACGCGTCAAAAACAGGGTTAGCGCCAAACGCCAGGCATTGGCGCCAGGCGCTAATAGCTGGCGTTGGCGCTAGCTTTGTTTCAGTTGCGCCATTACTCTGTTTTGTTAATTTTATCTTTTTGGCTGATTTTCTCTATAAATAATGTCGTAAAAACTCCGTTTTCATTCATCAACAACCAGTTTTCAATTATATGCACCCACAACCAGTTTTCATTCGCAATCATTTATTCTCGCATTCTCTTTAATCATTCACCATCTCTTTCTTTCTCTTTTTCTAAACTAGCTTTTTACATATAAAATTCCGCATTCATTAGATCTAGAAACACCTAGCCATATACGAAGTTGCCTTCGCCCTAGACGTGAAAGGTTTAATTTATGAGGGTTTGGTCCCAAATCTCTCTTTCAATTATTTAATTTAATTGTTTTGTTTATTACTTTCCTTGAAGTTACTAACGTGTGTATTTTGTTATTAGAAAGAGGTACGGGGCATCAAAGTAAGTACTTTAATTGATTTATTAATGTTATGATGTAGAAATCATGTTTAAATTGTTATGATATTCCTAGTACCATGTCTAGGGTGATTTTAATATCAAATATGATTGCTATGATGCCTTTTTATGTTTTTCCTAATATTTATGATTGTTAGTATCATGTTAGGGTTAAAGATTTGATTTTTATTGCTTAGTGACATGCTAGGGTTTGTTATTAATCTTGTTAGTATCATGCCTAGGATCTTGCTATTATTATGCTTTAATGTTAATATGATTATTTTAATTATGATTTATGATTATCATGATTATGATTATAATTGTTTATGATGATTATGAATATTATTATTATTATTTTGATGATGATTATTATTATCATGATATTTATTATTATTATGTTCCTTGATTATTTTATTGTTATTGCTTGATCACACTTTTTATGCATGTTTAAAGGGAATTTGGTATTTGTAATCACGCTTAATAAGATATTAATAATCTTGTTAGGGTTAATATGATTATAATTCAAGTGATCGCCAATAATAGTTTTATTTGTGCATTAATATTCAACCAACATAGATAAACAGGTTTAGGATTAATCCTATTGATTGCATGTTAATCAGAAAGCGCACATGAATACGATCTGAATTAACCCCCACTTTGACTGAGTTTGGAGAAACGCGAGTTTCGAAAACGAAAGTCAAAGTATCGATAGGGACGGAGAATGATTCAGAACGTTCTGCGATCCTAAATCACTCTTGTAACGCCGATACCTGCAAAACTAGCGTTAGTTAAACAGATAAAAGAGTTAAGAAACGCGTATCTTGCACCGTCAAGCACACGTCTCTGAAAGTAACCGATTTTTTATGACCTCCTGCAAGCTAGAGAATGTCATCCCGCTTGAAAACCGCTACGCCTGTAATTGCCTCCAAATTAGAAGATTGCTTCGCCTGAAACGATCCTACTCCGCTTGAATACCATCGAAGATTGTTTCTCTTGAAACAATCCTCAGTTGTTTGTGACAACTCTCTACAATCTAGGGAACGCCACCTTGCTGTTTCGATGTTCACTCGTCTCTGAACAAAGAGCTTCTTTTTTATATGCTTTTGATATGTTCACGCACCTCTGAACAATAGAGATTCTTTTTTATATTCTTTTTTAATATGAACTAAATGATGTGTCCACGCGTCTCTGAACAAAGAGCTTGATAATAGGATGCCCACGCGTCTCTGAGCGAAAGAGGTTGATAATAGGATCTTTGATGATATGTCCACGCATCTCTGGAGCAAAGGAGCTTAATGGAAATATTCACGCGTCTCTAAACAAAAGAGCTTGAATAATATGCCCACGCGTCTCTGGAGCAAAGAGCTTGAAAGAAATGTCCACGCGTCTCTGGAGCAAAAGAGCTTGATGGAAATGTTCACGCGTCTCTGAACAAAAGAGCTTGTAAAGGATTGTCCACGCGTCTCTGGAGCAAAAGAGCTTGATGGAAATGTTCACGCGTCTCTAAATAAAAGAGCTTGAAAAGGATTGTCCACGCGTCTCTAAACAATAGAGCTTCAGTGATATGCCCACGCGTCTCTGGAGCAAAAGAGCTTTTGAAAGGAATGTCCACGCGTCTCTGAACAAAAGAGCTTTGATGGAGATGTTCACGCGTCTCTGAACAAAAGAGCTTCGATGTTTGTTGCGATAATATTCTGAAGAAGAAATTTCCGAAGACCAACGTTTGTCGATCTCTAAAGCTCGTCTGGACTTTGCTTCCGCTAAAACCAATATGTCGGTGTTTCCGTGATGAGCCAATTCTTAGGCGCTTTAAGCTAAGTGAGACGATCTTTCATCAGTTCGACCACTTATTGTGATTGTAATCAAACTGACTGCATAATCATGTCAAATTGCTTATAGGGGCTAACTGGCGTACCAAGGAACCCGAAATTGCTGTATGAGGTCGAAATCACCTTTCTGAGAGGCTTCGAGCTCTGTTGCTGCTGAAATATCTCTGGCGCCAAGAATTGAATCTGTCGCCAGACGCTGAGATCTAGCGCCAAGCGTTGTGATAGGGTCTTCCCTATTCTGCTGCACCTGTATTTATTTTTTACTATAGAACTTTGCTAATCTCTTTAATTATCTTAGGGTGACCTAAGGTTTAACGGCGCTTTACTCATGGACTTGACACGACTCAAGGTATAAACTTGACTTGCTGTGATCGACTGACTCGAGGATGACTCCACTTGAAGTGAAATGACACGTGTGACTCATGACCCGTGTGTGCATTATATTATGATTGTGCGACTCGAAAAATGCAAAAAAGCAAAAAATTTCCGTCATTTTTGTGGAGGGTACCGACTTTCTCCCGAAAAAAGAAAGACGCGAAAAAGAAAGGAGCGAAGTTTTGAAGATGCATGTTGAATGAGCTTAGTCAAATGTCATTTGATACTATCTCTCAAGGTGCAAGGATTAATCCATCCTAGGCTATCTCAATGGTTGACTTCATGATGAAAGCATTTGGGTAACTTAGGCACGGAGGCTAAGCACTTCATACTTCGTGATGCAATGACAATTATGATTGATGAGCGATGTGGCAAGGCATGCTTCATCGTTATGTTAAGATTTCATGACAAAGGGTTCCTAAGGGAAATATATATTTGGTCATGTATCTGTGCGGTGTGTGAAAGTGACACTAAAGCTAGGCCGCAAAAGCTAAGTGTGTGGAGAAATATTATTTGTTAAAAGAGTCAAATGGTGGTGACTCTTAGGCTATGTAAGCTAATGATGTAAGGATCAAGCCCCCAAGTCTAGCTCTAAGTGAATAGGGATGAGCATTGGAGATCCCTTGATATGATCATGGTGTAAGTGTGTAATGTGAATATGAATGCATGTTTATTACGGCCGCACCTCGATGTGAGGTTGCCTACGTATCCGTTAGGAATCAGGCTGAACGTAGCTGTAGCCAAACCTCGCACAAGTATGTGTATACCTCAAAAAGGTCTTTTTAAGGGTTGTGACGTGGTTAGGCTAAAGTTTATAGAAGAAGGGGATAAAGGCTCAAGACCCCAGATTAGCCCCCAAGGTGTGCAACCTCGCTTTTGAATATTTGTATTTTTATGCTTGAGTTTCTACTCTTTTTTATCTCTCTTTTATCTTTTGCTTTAGCATCTGTTTCATTTTTGCAAGTGTGGGCAATCCCGATCATGCGGTTTATCACTCACTTGGCATTCGTGTTTCTCAGGCACGGTACCGAGCACTCGATAAGAGACGCAATCTGAGACGTGTTCTTATCAAAGACATATTCATGTCAAAGACATTGGAACACTTACCCTTTTGTACACTTTTGCTTATTTTTGCTATTTTAGTCTTTTGAAATCACTCAAGCCTTTTTTAGAATTGCATAGGTTGCACACTATCCCATCCCAAGGTTAGGTAGATGTAGGTTGAAAAAATGAGGGGTCGATCGTTAGACGAGGCTCAAAGTGGTTTATGAAGAAAGGATTGTAAATTTGAAAGGTGAAAGGTAATATGATGTGGCTAGAAGGGGTTCCTCAAATCATTGGTATACCTTGTGCTTAATTCGACATGGATTTTTTTTTTTTTTATTGCAATATAATGAAATGATCATATGTAAGGAAATAAATGCTCATTTTTATTAAAAGAAAATATATAATGATCCTACAAAATGAATCTAAGGAGAATAAAAAGGTTCCTATGCTAGACTTATTGGGGAAAGGGTAAATAAAAAAGAAATGGAAAAAAGAGGTCACGAAATCTTGTCGTTGAAGCTCGCCTCTTGTCTTGTGTTGTTTGCTTTATCATCACTCGCTCTTCTTGTAAACTGGAGGTACGGGAAGCTTGTTATTATCAATCAAATGTTGGATATCCTCCTTTAGCTTCCAACAGCTCTCAGTAGCATGACCCCTACCTTGATGGTATTTGCAGTGTTCGTTTGGATTCCAACTAGGCAATCTTTTCTTAAGTGGGGGATCTTGAATAGGTCCAATAGGAGTAATGATTCCCTTGGCATGGAGTCGATCGAAAGCATCATCGTAGCTAATTCCAATAGGAGTAAATTCCCTTTTCGGTTGCTTTTGATTACCCATGGCTAGGATCTCACTAAGGTCGAAAGTACCAACATTATTACTAGAGTAGGTGTTTCCGGAAGAAGAAGGATAGTCGTTCTTTTTCCCTTTACAGCCACTGTTACTATTGTTACTAATCTAGGCCTTCTTGTCGCGCGGAGGAACATGAAGGAGATTTGAATCAATGAAGTCTTGAACACGATCCTTGAGGGCGAGACATTTTTCGATAGTGTGACCGCGACCCCTATGGTATCGACAATAGGAATTTGGATCCCAATTGGGAAAACGTTTTTCAGGTGGAGGGTCTTGACCTTGATCGTGAAGACAGTCAAAAGCTTCATTGTAAGCCATTCCTATTGGTGTGTATTCTTCAATGGTCCGTTTTGCCTGTGGCTTAGGAGCATTGAGTTCTTTATTAAACCCTTGGCGAGAATTTTGTTCGATGACCATTACCCGATTTGCTAATCCTTCTACCACATTCAAGAGCATGGCAATGACATCTTGCAGTTTTCGAACGTCCTCTTTTAGACTTGACGGGTCTTCCCTGCTTGATTATTTTATTGTTATTGCTTGATCACACTTTTTATGCATGTTTAAAGGGAATTTGGTATTTGTAATCACGCTTAATAAGATATTAATAATCTTGTTAGGGTTAATATGATTATAATTCAAGTGATCGCCAATAATAGTTTTATTTGTGCATTAATATTCAACCAACATAGATAAACAGGTTTAGGATTAATCCTATTGATTGCATGTTAATCAGAAAGCGCACATGAATACGATCTGAATAAAGTAGAGGCCTATTATTAGGGCAGATTCAATCTCTTTTAGGTTGGATTTGTACCTTCACCCCCAAACCCTTATTTGGTTCTAGACCTTATGGAGTTGACGATTTCATGGATCGTTAAGGGGTGTAACCTTCACCCTGTGAACGGTTTACAAGTTCCTAAAAACTTGTTGGCGACTCTTTTGCTCTATCTTCTTCCCTTTTGGACGCTACCGTACTTTAGTGTATGATCACAGTGGGGTTCAAGCTAGGGGTTAACGCTTGAATTTATTCCCTACAAGTTCCAATATTGGTAATATCATTGTCGGACAAGCCAAAAAAATCTTTGGAACATAGGTTTGGGATCCGACAAGGTAGGTGTAGACACCTACTTTTGGCCTCTTGTCCCGAAAGGAACTGCGATGATGTTACAAAAATCCATTCTTCATGTTAGATCAAAGTTGAAATGTTTATGGACTATGAAAAGAATTATGAAGTAAGTTGAAACCCATATTTGAGACCAAGTTACCTTAGAGCCTTGTTCGATTACTAATTAGTCCTAAAACATGTTCATACATGTTTAAACTTGATTAATAACGGACCAAAATGCGTCAAATGCAATGATTGGCCGATCCAATGGAGCCTACGTTGTTGAAAAACCGAGCCAAAAAGGTAAACCAACCATCATAATCCCATGCAATGCCTATACAGATGAATAGCCCTTTAATAGAGCTTTCCAACGGTATATTATAAGCCTAATTCCGAGTCAAAACGAAGAAGTTAATATCAAAACACTAAACCAGGCCCTAAATCTGACACCCTTGCACTTTAACGGCCATAACTTTTAATCCATAACATAATTTAACCTAATTCTAACAAAATTAGAAAGTAGACATTCAGAACTTTCCAATGATATCTCACACGCCTTAAACCAACTCCGCAATCAAAAGTTATGGAAGTTTTAAAAACGCGTTTTCGTAAAAGGCAAACCGCAAACCAGCGCAACTCAATCAGTTGCGCGGGACTCATTGAGATGCGCACGGCACCCAGCGCGACTCAGAGAGTTGCGGGCGCCACCTGACGGCGCGACTCTAAAACCCTAAACCTAGATCCCTATGCCTATAAATAGGGGTCTTTGTTCAGCATTCAGGGACCGAAAAAATCAGAAATAAAACCCTAGTATTGTCAAAACCCTAATCTCTCAACTTTTCTTACTATTATACTACTTTTTCATCTCTCTTCCAAAATTCTTTCAAACCCTAATTGATTCCATTTAATTCCTTGAAGGTACAAAGAAGAAAGAAAGTCCATAAACACATTAAAACGGAGATTTAACATAAAAGAAGAATGGTTAGTTTCCTAAGTACTTAGATAAATCACTTTTGTTTTACTGTTTAAATAACTTTAATTGATTAATTAGTGTTGTTTGATCACTTTAAACGTACTATTAATTAATTAATTCACATAGTACTCTTTCGTTAATCAAGACTAGAATTTGAATAATTAATTGTTGTTTAATCACTTAAGACTAGGCGAATCTTGTATATTTATTGTTCTTTCACGAATATTATTAAATAAGAATAAAGACTTTTGTAATGTAATTCCTATGTAAATAATGCTTGTAAATAAAATCAACTAACATAGTTTTAGGTATCACGTTGCATATATTGTTTGGTAAAGAAATTGTGAAAACGAAAGAGCTAGTAGAGGTCGTACTAGGGCTAGAATAGTGATTCATCCCTAAGAGGAACGTTATTTTAGTACCCTCGCTCCCGAACTCATTTCTAGTTTATGTAGACCAATTTGGGCATGGGTAAACTTATGATTCGTGCTAAGTATTCCATAAACTCCACATGGAAGAAAGGCATGAACGAGGTTTATGAGTTTTCCTAAAACTCATTGGCGACTCCTACTTGTTTCTTACAAAACGGCATGATGAGAGTATCATTTCTAATTCAAGGTCTCCCAAACAGTCAGGAATTCAAATCATAATACACCCTAGCAAGTGTAATGTCCTAGGCTTTTAAATGGCCATGGGCATCTAAGGAAGGACCCCCTTACGATGGGATCACCCTCCTTACAATGGTGATTCCACTAGGGACTTAGAGGTTACAAGATTAGTTCATAGTTATGGTTCAAGGTTTCCAACACTAGGTTGCCTACATATTGTAACGAGAACTAACTTAGATAATCTCTAGTTAGAGAGCGAGACTCGAACGCATAATATCTTCCTTTTTCACAAAAGTAAAAATCAAACAAGCAACATTGCATCATGCATAATCATAGCACAATTAACCATTGGGGTTGCCAACACTAGGCTTCTATCCCAAAATAAAAAACAATCATCCCACCCATATCGCCAACAAAATGTTGGGAGGGCTATGTCGTGGGTCAACACATTGAGTGATAGATTCGTGCATCGTCCCTTAAGATATGGTACCTTTGGACACCCAAGCCTTAACCTTAGAATGACATTATGCTTTGACGGTTCCTTTTATGTGCTTATGTGACTACATGAATATGTGCTTCGTGTCTAATCTAACTAATTCCAACTTGTTACCTAGAGATATAATAAAAACAAATTCGAAAAAATTATGGTTCGGAAAAAATTAAAAAAAAAATCGTTCTTTTTGCGTTTTCGCAAAAAAAAAAAAAAAATTAAAAATTAAAAATAAAAATTGTCGGACCTACCAGGTGGCACGCGCAACTGTCAAAGTTGCGTCCGCCCTCCTAGGAAAAGTTCAGAAGTTGCGCGCGGCACCTCCGCGCAACATTGTATCTTGCGCGCGCCTACTGTTCAACGTTGACTTTGACTCGTTACGAGCAAACCGCTTCAAGGTTAATCGTTAAGTAGGTGTTAAAAATATCTCTTTGGCTAACAACGTTGTCTAATTTTCGTGTTTGATATATCCAATTTATATAGTGTTTTACCCCCGTCCCATGGTCATAATTAGTAGTGTTTTTGGCTCTTTAGGGCCACTTTTATTACTAATTTGTGTTTTCTAGTGTTTTCATAATTTTAGTTGAGTTTTACAGGAAATTGCACTTTAGGAGCATTTTCCCGGGTTTTCATGGATCAACTACGGAAGCTAGAAGGACACGACCACTCTTGAAGCCCAGGATCGGTGAGAGTCGGTGATTAAGGGCTCGGTATGTGATACCGGGGCTATTGGATCATTTAATCAAGACCCGATGAGGAAATCCAGATTGGGCCGAGGAATCGAGCCCAATCGAAATCCAAGCATCGAAGAAGAAGCCGGGCCCGATCGGGCAAGCATACGCCCGGTCGGGCGGGTGCGCGCAAAAGTAACCTCAAGGAAGAGGCGCGCCCGATCGGATGAGCGTAAGCTCGATCGGGCGCAGCATACCAGTAGTGGGCGTTGTAAAAAGGCGGGCTCGATCGGGCGGCCCTTCGCCCGATCGGGCGTGTGTTTTTCTTAGTAGCTGATTAGTTTTGTTTTAATTTTTGTTTTAGGAGTGTTTAAGTACGAATTATGTACGTAATTTTTGTTTATCTTCTCTTTTAGATTTTCTCTCTCTACTTAGGATATTTTCTCTCTCTTGAATTCTCTCTCAACTTTGTTCTTAATTACTTCCATTAATCCAGATTTCTTTTGGTAACAATTTCTTCTCTTTTAATTTTAGTTATTTTATTTACTTATCTGATTGTGTCTTGCTTTATTTATTTGATTAGTTTAGTTATGATGATGCTTGAGTAGTTTTATTTCTAGGGTTTATGGGGATCTAATAAATATTATGAAGGGGTAAATTTATGATTATTGATTATCAATGCTTGGTTAATTTCCTATTGATTGATTTAATGCTATGCAATTAAGTTTGGCCAGATTTAATTGTATGAGTTTAGCAATATTAATTCGAGATTCGACATATGAGAATTGATGTTTAGGCTTAGTTTCAATAGGCGGAATAATTTATAAATGGTTAAGTCGAGATTCGACAAATGAGATTTAATACCGGCAAATTAACTCTGTGATTATAATACGTAGCGAAAGCCTTTTATAATCTGATTATAATCTAATTGCTTATTATGATTTGCCCTGGAATATTGTTTATTAGTGAACCTATGCCCTAGGTCTTTTAATATTAAATTTCTCCCTATTTTATTTCCTCCGATCTTATTCTTCTTAGTATAGACTTTATTTACAACAATATTGGTTACCTCGATAATTTAGATTATAGTAATTAATTAGGAGTAGAAAGACTTGTTTCCCTGTGGATTCGACCCTACTTCCCTATCTACTTTAGTTAGAGGAAATAGGTAATTTACTTTTGATTAGGGGATACGACTTTACCCTGTCAAAATTTGGCGTCGTTGCCGGGGAAACGGTTTTATTTTTATTTTCTGATTATTTTTTGTAGTCTAGATTATCCCCTTTTGTCTCAGAGAACTTTAGTTCTTTGAGGCAATTCTCATATTTGTCTTTTAGTTCCTTGTTTATGCCCAGGTGTTCCAGATCAAGTTACATCCCATTCGATCCTGAGATCGAGCGCTCTTTTCATAGGCAAAGGAAAATCTATAGACAAATTCTGGCGAGTTCCGAGGAGGACAACAATCGAAGGGATCCTCCCTCTGATTCAAGTGATAAGAAATTCCTTTAGATTCAGAATCAGAGATGACGGCCCAGAAGAAACTCAGTGACTACTCGCAGCCGAAGCTCACAGATTTCCCGCACCTTACTCCCACTCCGGCGCCAGATGGAGTTCAGTTTGAAATCAAGCCCCAATTTATCACTATGATAGAGAGGAAGCAATTCAGTGGAGCTAAGGGTGAAGATCCTAATCTTCACATCGCAGATTTCTGCCAGTATTGTAACACCATTAGACAAGCCAGGGTCATGCAGGACCAAATCAGGGAGATTCTTTTTCCCTTTTCATTATGTGGCAAAGCTAAATTATGGTTTAATGGTTTGAATAGAACTGCACTTGGTATTACTGACAGGGAAACTCTTGCTTTGAATTTCTATAATAAATATTATCCTGCAGAGAGAACAGCGGTACTAAGGAGTGTTATTCTGAACTTCGCTCATGAGGCCGACGAAACGCTATATGAGGCTTGGGAGAGGTTCAAGGATCTAAAGAGAGAATGCCCCCACCACAATCTAGCACAATGGCAATTGATCCAAGCATTCTACAATGGACTTGGAAATTCTTCTAGATCAGTTCTAGATTCTGCAGCCAGTGGGAGGTTCATGAATTTAAATGTGGACGATGCAGGACATGTTATCGAAGACATGGCAATACACAATTCGCAATATGGGAATCCGAGAGGGTTTGCAAATAAAGGAAAACATAAAGTCGATTCCATATTTTTTTTTGCAAGCTCAATTAACGTCTATTTGTCAAAAATTAGATAATCTTACTGCTACTCCTAACTCTGTAGCTAATGTTTCTACTGTTGCTAACAATGAAGCTTTTTGTGAAAATTGTGGAATTGTAGGGAATTGGGAGCAAGATTGTAGGAGCTCTATGAAACAAGTTAATGCCTTTCAAACTTATAGGCAGAATAACCCATATTCCAACTCATACAATGCCGGTTATCGGAACCATCCATATCTTTCGTACCGGAGCACCAATGTACAAAACCCTCCCACTCCACAACAACCACAACAGCAAACCCCACCACAGCAAAAATATTACCACCCTAATTCCGGCCAGGAAAGCCAAACATCACCCTCATCATCTTCTGACCCTGCCATGAAAGAAATTAGAGCAATGCTTGCCAATATGCAAAATCATATGGAGAGTAGGGATGCACAAATTGATTCTATTTTAGCCCATAATAAAATCATGGATAATCAAATTGCACAACTTTCATCTACCCTACAATCCCGTCAGCAGAGAGCTCTACCATCACAACCTATCCATCTTACAAATCATGCCAATGCAATCACTCTAAGGAGTGGTTCACATTATGATGGACCTCCTATGCCAAAGGAAGATAGACCAGTTCCTGATCTAGATTCCTCTATACCAAACGCTAATCCTGCTAACCTTGCAGGGCTACAAATAGATACTAACTCTACTAATGTTTCTGTGCAGGGTAAATCTCAAGATAAGGGAAGAGATGTGCAGAGCCCGGTTATCAAACTTACATTACCTATTAGACAACTGAAGAGTAAGTTTGATAAACAATTTGGTAAGTTCTTAGAGCTTGTGAAAAACCTGCAGGTAATAGTTCCTTTCACTGATCTAATCAATCAAGTTCCTGCTTATGCTAAATTTATGAAAGAAATTCTAACTAGGAAAAGGGCCTTTAATGAAGTAGAAACTGTAGCTTTCACAGAGGAGTGTAGCGCTTTATTGCAAAACAAATCCCCTCCTTAATTAAAGGATCCCGGTAGTTTTTCTATCCCTTGTCATATAGGGAATGTTTTTATTGATAAAGCTTTTTGTGATTTGGATACTAGTGTCAGTGTCATGCCATCGTCTGTTTGTGCTAAACTTAATATGGGACAATTAAAAGTTACTAATATAACTTTGCAAATGGCAGATCGTTCTGTAAAATACCCCTTAGGTATTTTAGAGGACGTCCCTGTCAAAGTTGGTAAATTTTTTATTCTTGTTGATTTTGTTGTGTTAGACATGGCAGAGGATACGTAAATACCCATTATATTAGGTAGGCCTTTTCTCCATACTGCAGGAGCAATTATTGATGTTAAAAATGGCAAACTAACCCTTTCTGTTGGTGACGATAATGTTACTTTTAATCTAGGGAAAGTTTTGAAAGGGCTTATGCTAGAGGAAAATTGTTGTTTTATTGATGTAATTGATATAATGGATGATATTTGTGATGATAGCTTGCCACATGTTCTTGCGAGGGATCCCCTAGAGGAAGTTCTCTGCGGGAATTTATCTAAAGACAATGCAAGCGTTTGGGGTAATGAGGTACAGGATATTGAAAAGCTCTTTCCTTAAAAGAGTTAAGCCCCAAGGAAACAATGAAGGTAGTAAATTTAGTTCAGGAATCGAAACCTGCAGAGGTCAAGAAACCTGAGCTAAAACCTCTCCCTTCTCATTTAAAATATATTTTTCAAGATGAACAGGAACTATACCCCGTGATCATCAGTACTACACTTAATGACCTACAAATTTCCCCACTTCTAGGGGTTCTTCAAACCCATAGGAAAGCTATTCGGTACAGTATTGATGATCTCAAGGGTATTAGCCCTGATTTTTGTATGCACATGATACATCTAGAGGACAACTATAAGCCTGCATTCAACCCCAAAGAAGATTAAATCCCAACATGCAGGAAGTAGTCAAGAAAGAGGTTATGAAACTACTTGATGCAGGTATTATCTATCCTAATTCTGACTCCAAATGGGTAAGTCCTGTGCAGGTAGTGCTTAAAAAAGGTGGGATGACTGTGATAACTATTGAAAAAAATGAATTAATTCCCACTAGAACTGTAACAGGGTGGCGTATGTGTATTGATTATCGTAGACTTAATATCGCCACTAAAAAGGACCACTTCCCTCTTCCCTTTATAGATCAAATGCTTGAGAGGTTAGCTAACCATAAATTCTTTTGCTATTTGGATGGGTATTCGGGATTTTTCCAAATTCCGATGCACCCTGAAGATCAGGAAAAGACAACTTTTACATGCCCTTATGGCACTTTTGCATATCGTAGAATGCCTTTTGGTTTATGTAATGCACCCGCTACCTTTTAACGTTGTATGATGAGCATCTTTTCTGATTTCATAGAGTCTATTATAGAAGTCTTTATGGATGATTTTAGCGTGTATGGTTCTTCATTTGATTCATGTCTAATTAATCTCGCTAAAATTTTGAAACGATGTGAAGAATGTAATTTAGTTCTAAACTGGGAGAAATGTCACTTTATGGTGACCGAGGGAGTAGTTCTAGGTCACATTGTATCTGATAAGGGCATACAAGTAGACAAAGATAAGATTTCAGTGATTGAGCAATTACCTCCCCCAGTTAATGTTAAGGGAGTTAGAAGTTTCTTGGGTCATGCGGGGTTTTATCGCCGCTTTATCAAAGATTTTTCTAAAATTGCTAAACCACTGACTCAGATTTTGCTCAAGGATGCTCCTTTTATTTTTACTAACGAGTGTCTTGAGGCTTTCAACAGGATTAAGCAGGCTTTGATATCGGCACCCATCATATGTCCTCCCGATTGGTATCTTCCTTTCGAGATCATGTGTGATGCAAGTGACTTTGCGCTAGGAGTCGTGCTCGGATAAAGAAAGAACAAGGTTTTGCATGCTATTTATTATGCAAGCAAAACTTTGGATGAAGCCCAAGTCAACTATGCCACTACGGAGAAGGAGTTTCTTGCTGTTATTTATGCTTTAGAAAAATTTAGATCATATCTTGTTGGTTCTAAAATCATTGTTTTTACTGACCATGCAGCATTGAAGTACTTGATAGCTAAGGCGGAATCAAAGCCAAGGCTACTCCGATGGGTTCTCTTGCTCCAAGATTTCAACATCGAAATAAAAGATAAAAAGGGAGCAGAGAACGTAGTGGCAGACCACTTGTCACGTATCAGGTGTGATGAGGGTAAGGATTCTCTTCCTATAGACGATTCTTTCCCTGATGACAACCTATACGCAGTTGTAGAGCAACACCCATGGTATGCAGATTTTACTAATTATTTAGTGGGTGGTACTCTACCTCCTGACTTGTCCTACCAACAAAAAAAAGAAATTCCTTTCTGATGTTAAACATTATTTTTGAGATGATCCTTTTTTGTTTCGTGAGTGTGCAAATGGATTGTTTCGCAGGTGTGTTCCCGAATGGGAAGTCCACGGTGTGCTTACTAGTTGCCACACCTCACCATATGGAGGACATCATGGCCCCACTAAAACGATGGCCAAGATTAATGAGTCGGGTTTTTATTGGCCTACAATGTTTAAGGATGCTAACATTTTTGTGCAGGCTTGTGACTCTTGCCAGAGGACTGGCAACATCTCGCGGCGGCATGAGATGCCCCAAACCGGAATTTTAGAAGTTGAAATTTTTGACGTTTGGGGTGTTGATTACATGGGACCGTTCCCTTCTTCAAAAGGGAACCGCTATATTCTTGTCGCCGTCGACTATGTATCCAAGTGGGTTGAGGCCATCGCCACTCCTACCAATGATGCCAAGGTAGTCCACAGACTTTTTAAGAAGACCAACTTTCCTAGATTTGGCGTGCCTAGAGCAATAATAAGTGATGGAGGATCTCACTTTCATGAACGAAAGTTAGACACCCTCCTCAAAAAGTATGGTGTCTACCATAGGATAGGTTTAGCCTACCACCCCCAAACTAGTGGCCAAGTTGAAGTTTCTAACCGTGAGATCAAGGCCATTCTAGAGAAGGTGGTGGCAAAGTCAAGGAAAGATTGGAGCGACAAGTTGGATGACACCCTTTGGGCGTACAGAACTGCATTCAAGACCCCTATAGGTACTACTTCGTATAGACTCGTGTATGGTAAAGCATGTCATCTCCCGGTCAAATTGGAATATAAGGCATATTGGGCTATTAAGGAGCTCAATTTATATGCCAAACTAGCGAGAGAAAAGATTTTACTTCAACTTAACCAACTCGATGAGTTTAGGTTGACGGCCTATGATAGTGCTCGAGTCTACAAGGAGAAGACAAAGAGGTGGCACGACAAGATGATCCTTCCGAGAGAATTCAAGGAGGGTGATAAAGTGTTACTGTTCAACTCTCGACTTAAACTATTCCCAGGAAAGTTAAGGTCAAGGTGGTCGGGTCCTAATATTGTAAAAAGGGCCAATAAATTCGGTTCTGTGGAGATTTTCGATGAACATGGTAACGAGTTCAAGGTTAATGACCAAAGACTCAAGCTATATCATGAGGGGGCTACGATTGGTGCAGTTGAATTACTTCACCTTAGCGGTTCCGATTCACTTTGATTTTCAATGTGGTAAAAGGGTCGTGCGGGACCTAGATAAACCAGCGCTTTGCGGGAGGCAACCCGTATTTCTTACTTTCTAGACTAATATTTTTCGTCATTTTTATTTTTACTTTTTCTTAGAGAGGTGAGAAGAGTGAAATTTTACCTTTCATGAGTGTTTTGTACAGGTTTTAGATCACAAAGTACGGAGGTTTCAAGAGAAAAAAAGGCGAAGAAGAGAAGCTCCAGGATTGGGTACGGGCCCGATCGGGCGAGGCTCGCCCGATCGAGCGCGCACCTAAGGGTCAATTTGAAGAATATTTCGCCCGATCGGGCAAGGAGTCCCGGTCGGGAGCGAAATATTTATTTTATTGGAGTTTATTTCGCCCGATCGGGCAAGGAGTCCCGATCGGGCGCGCAAGTGAGGAAGAAAATCAAGGGAATCTTCGCCGGACGGAATTTTGGAGAAATCGAGTGCCACAACAAGAAATATCGGGCGAGCAAAATGGCGATTTCTAGGTTCGTGTTCGCGCCCGATCGGGCGCGCACTTTACATTTCAGCAAGAACCACATTCGCCCGATCGGGCGAGCCTCGCCCGATCGGGCGCGCCTACTTACTCGGAGGATTAAATCCTCCTTCTCCCTTTCTCTTTTCTTTTTCTTTCTTACTTCTTCTTTCTCTTTCACACTTTCTCTCTCTAAAACCTCCATTTTCAAACCTTCAACTTCACTTTCTTTCCAAGATCTCCTAAAATTCACCCATCAAAACCTTAAAATTTTTACATATTCTTAATCCTCACACCTTCCTCTACATTTTCCACCCACTTTCTCTCATAATTTCTTCTAACCCCTAGAGAGAGAAAGTCACAATACCCAATTTTCCACCTACATATGGCTTCAAAACGTTCTAGGCAACAAACGGGCGAAAGTTTGAGGCAACAACAACCAATGGTCAACCCGGAGCTTCAAGTACCGGGATGGGAGGAGTTTGTTATCACCTCGGCAAAACAACGGGCAAGGATGCTAAATCTCATCGAGAGACAGGTAATCTCAACCCGCTTTGTTCATCATCCTACATTATCTAGATTAGGTCTTGATAAATATGTAGAAAAATTGTTTAAGGGTATAGGCATGACTTCCAAATGTGCCATGATACATATGATTATTTAACATTAGAATTTATCTCTAGTTTTAATGTTATTAAAATGAATGCTATAATCACTCATGTGCAATTCCGATTATTGAACAACGATGTGCGATTAACTCTAAAAGAATTTGGGAAGTTGTTTGAATTGAAATCGAATAAACCTATCAAACCCTCCCAAGACCACATTGTCGTGGTCTACAAGAGACTCACTGGGGAGGGTTTGGCTAACCTCCAACACGCCAAAGGGACGTGGATTCAACATCCCGTCCCAAAGTTTTGGCAAAGGTTTTCCGGCCTCACTATTTTTGGGAGGCATGAACCGGCAAATGTGAGGAGGGATGTTTTAGAATTGTTGGCATCCTATGTAATCCCTAATGCTGAAAAATTAAACATACCCCATAGGATTGCCAATCACTTTCAAAGGGCGGCCAATGCGGCCGAAGCGGGTAGGTCTAGGGCACCTATCTATTTTGGGGGGTTAGTGACCCATATTGCCATCAAACACCTAGGTTGGAACCCGGATGGGCATAGGAAAGTAGTGGGCTCAAACCTCATGGATCTAGCTTATTAAGGGAGCCTAAACTGGGTGCAACCCGTGGGAAGTGACACTTGGTGGATAGTCCACCGACAATCGGGTAGGAGAGACCAAGCCTTTACCATACCCAACCCCGCCTTGACCAAATTTGAGAAGGGAAAGCCTTCTTACACATTTGAAATTAACGGTGAAGGCGAGGTTCAAGCACCTCACCCTTCCTCACAACCCCACCAATCTCCCCAAGACCATTCCCCCCAACACCATTAACCACACTACCCACCACCTCCACCCTTCACTTATGGCATACCCACCTCCTCTGTCGATTATAACGTCGACCCCAATGCCCCTTATGACTTTTCGGCTTTTAGGAGCCAACTGGACTGTATAGAGATGGGGCAAGGGAGAGTAGAGGGCATGGTGCAAAACCTAGATTCTAGGTTAAGCACCTTGGATAGTTGAGTAGGTCATATAGAGAGGAACCTTGGGAGGGGTCTATACCCCATATATGATGACTATGCACGCCGAGGGGCTATTCCCCCCGAGGCATTAGTTCTCGACTGGTTCCAATACTCCCAAGGAGGGTATTCCACCCCCGGAGCATTTGGTACTTATGTGGACTACTCTTCAGTACATGGATATGGGGGTGACGCTCCTTTTGGGGGTATGGGGGGAAATGTGAACCCTAACTACTTTGTAGGTGGTTCGGGTTATGGTGGTGCCGCAACGAGCTAGGGTGGTGCCGGCTCGAGCTATGGAGGAGGGTACGAGAGGATGGATGATGATGAGGAGTAGCTTCTCCTAGCGACCTTCCCAAGTCAATGAGGGCATTGCTTGATTTGGCTTGGGGGGAGATTTCTTGTATATATGGTAACTCTCTTTCTCTCTTCTCTATTTATTACTTTCCTAGTGTAGTTTTTATTGCTTTCCTTTAT
Source organism: Chenopodium album (assembly GCF_948465745.1). NCBI lineage: Eukaryota > Viridiplantae > Streptophyta > Magnoliopsida > Caryophyllales > Amaranthaceae > Chenopodium > Chenopodium album. The sequence goes on along the minus strand of NC_137834.1, from coordinate 38,430,536 downwards.
GAAAAAAATACAAAAAAATTTGAAAAACAAAAAAATTCAAAAATACGTTCCAATGAATTGTAATTCATGCTTCCCTGTGTCCCATACATAGAAAATATTGTTTTGATTCTTGTTATATGATAATGAGCTTTGTGAATTTGTTGATCATGATTTGAAGTATAATTGTTTGGATTCCTAAACATGCGCCAATTTTGCCAACTATTTGTGAATATAGTGCTTGACTAGTTGATTTGGTTAGGAATGTGTGTTAGTTCCTGGTATGTCAATGAATTTGAGTATTGGTTTGCAACTATTAGTAATGTTTATATAGCTCAATATTATGCACATTGAGGAGGACGAAGGCATTTGTTCTCTTAGGAAGCCTTCAGACGATATTAGATACATTTGTTCCCTTCTTGTTACCCATGTTGTTGCTTGTGCCCTTTTATTGTTTATTTAGCCACATTACAAGCCTATATGAGCCCCATTGGTTACTAGTCCCAAGCTTGGCTTGGGGGAGCTATTAGTTGGTGAGGTGAAGGAGTTGTGGTGTGCATATCATTTGCACAATGTTGGAATAAAAGAAGAGTGATTGTTCTTTGATATTATGATTGGAAAATATTGATGTTTTATGTTACAAAGTTGAAAATTTCCAATATGAGATTAAAAAAAAAGAGCAAAGAAAAAAAGTTGTTTCATATGTTCAAATGTTCTATTTGAAGGTTGTTCAAGGAAAAAAATTCAAAAGAAAAAAAAAGAGTTCAGGTTTGGAAAAAAAAAAAGAAAGAAAAAGAATAAGTGGTTCAAAGTTTGTTTTAATTCACTCTATTCCATATTATCATATTTTGTGAGTGAATATGTAAGTGTTGGGATTGTGTTGTATATATGATTGTTTGGTGAACTTTTGTGGAGATGAGTTTTGATTGGAGATGTTTTGGTCATCACTTGTTGTGACCTTGGGTTTTATTAGGATATGGCTCCCTTAAGCATGGCTTTACTCTCACATTTTCCTAAATTTATCCTACCCTTTACCCTAGCCTTACATTACAAGCTTTTAAGACCTTCCGACCTTTGTGCATAGAGTTGTATGAATGTGAAAGTGTTGTTTATCAATGCAAGTTATGACTTGACATATTTTGAGTCGACTAGTAGGTTGAGCGTTCATTGTTTTAAATACACGAGAGTGTGAGATGGGAGGGCATTGTTCACAAATAAAGGGGTTGGTTGGAGAGCGATCGAGTACATCTTTTACTCGCCACATAAATGAGAGTTGAGTGTGTGAGCACTAGTCTTGAATTTTATATGCTCATGTGGTTTACTTTACTTGACAATTGTTGGGGATGAAGGATAATTAGATGAATGAGATTGATTGACATTGAAGCATGTTCATTAAATTTATCTTGAATCTTTGTGCTTGATTTTGTTTATTGGGAGGAGGAATGTTTTATATGTTCATTGATGAGCTCTTTGCTTAGGGACAAGCAAATGTTTGGCTTGGGGGAGTTTGATATGTCCAATTTATATAGTGTTTTACCCCCGTCCCATGGTCATAATTAGTAGTGTTTTTGGCTCTTTAGGGCCACTTTTATTACTAATTTGTGTTTTCTAGTGTTTTCGTAGTTTTAGTTGAGTTTTACAGGAAATTCCACTTTTGGAGCATTTTCCCGGGTTTTCATGGATCAACTATGGAAGCTAGAAGGACACGACCACTCTTGAAGCCCAGGATCGGTGAGAGCCGATGATTAAGGGCTCGGTATGTGATACCGAGGCTATTGGATCAATTAATCAAGACCCGATGAGGAAATCCAGATTGGGCTGAGGAATCGAGCCCAATCGAAATCCAAGCCTCGAAGAAGAAGCCGGGCCCGATCGGGCAAGCATACGCTCGATCGGGCGGGTGAGCGCAAAAGTAACCTCAAGGAAGAGGCGCGCCCGATCGGGTGAGCGTAAGCTCGATCGGGCGCAGCATACCAGCAGTGGGTGTTCTAAAAAGGCGGGCCCGATCGGGCGGCCCTTCGCCCGATCGGGCGCGTGTTTTTCTTAGTAGTTGATTAGTTTTGTTTTAATTTTTTTTTAGGAGTGTTTAAGTACGAATTATGTACGTAATTTTTGTTTATCTTCTCTTTTAGATTTTCTCTCTCTACTCAGGATATTTTCTCTCTCTTAAATTCTCTCTCAACTTTGTTCTTAATTACTTCCATTAATCCAGATTTCTTTTGGTAACAATTTCTTCTCTTTTAATTTCAGTTATTTTATTTACTTCTTTGATTATGTCTTGCTTTATTTATTTGATTAGTTTAGTTATGATGATGCTTGAGTAGTTTTATTTCTAGGGTTTATGGGGATCTAATAAATATTATGAAGGGGTAAATTTATGATTGTTGATTATCAATGCTTGGTTAATTTCCTATTGATTGATTTAATGCTATGCAATTAAGTTTGGCCAGATTTAATTGTATGAGTTTAGCAATATTAATTCGAGATTCGACAGATGAGAATTGATGTTTAGGCTTAGTTTCAATAGGCGGACTAATTTATAAATGGTTAAGTCGAGATTCGACGGATGAGATTTAATACCGACAAATTAACTCTGTGATTATAATACGTAGCGAAAGCCCTTTATAATCTGATTATAATCTGATTGCTTATTATGATTTGCCCTGGAATATTGTTTATTAGTGAACCTATGCCCTAGGTCTTTTAATATTAAATTTCTCCCTATTTTATTTCCTCCGATCTTATTCTTCGTAGTATAGACTTTATTTACAACGGTTACCTCGATAATTTAGATTATAATAATTAATTAGGAGTAGAAAGACTTGTTTCCCTGTGGATTCGACCCTACTTCCCTATCTACTTTAGTTAGAGGAAATAGGTAATTACTTTTGATTACGGGATACGACTTTACCCTATAAGTGTTCATCATTTTTTAGTTGTAATTGGTCAACCTTGATTCAAGAGTATAATTTAATTACCTCTTCTATGGTTTAAAAAGAAAATCCCGAGAACTTTATTTGGGATGATTGCCTCACAAAAGAAAAGAGAGAGGGAGAGAGAGAAATAGACTGGAAAAAAAATGTCGTTCTTAAAAAAAAAAAAAAAAAAAAAAAAGAGTATGATACAAAAAAATATATAATGAATGATAAAACCGAGAATATGTCGTTCTTAAAAAAAAAAAAAAAAAAAAAAAGAGTATGATACAAAAAAATATATAATGAATGATAAAACCGAGAAAAAGATTTAATTATTTCTTGGATTTTACATTCGGAGGCCATCATTCTTTTTAAACAAATAGTAATATATTATCCTTTAAAGATAAGAAATATGAGAATCATAATTAAAAAAAAAAAAAAAAAAAAAAAAAAAAAAACGATATTGATCTCTATTGTAATCTAAATGATCAACAAATACTATAGTATATTTGATCATTTTTAGGAGTATGTTCAGGTTGATTAATATTCTTAAAATTAGATGCGCATTTTCAATCTAACTTTCTTCTCTTTCTCTTCTACCTTTTTCGAAAACAATTCATTTAAAGTAAAATACTTAGATGATTACCTTGTTGAAGTCAACACAAATCATGACATTCCATTAATGATTGTTCGTGAATTATTTCACATTCCTTATCAACAAACTTGCTTAAAGTGAATTCGTATTACAAGGATTAAAAAAAATAAAAATAAAAAGTAAAACAATCATTTTGACTTTGATTCATTGTTTGAATGCTTGGCAGAAAAGGTTTAAGTAAAAACGCTCAATTTCTCATGATACACATTACTAAATCATCTTCTACATTCGCAAACTAGTCCAATCATGGGTGACAAAGCAGCATTGGAGAAACTTAGAGAAGAACTCCAAAACCTAAAGGCCTTACGAGAAGAAGAAGCCCAAATGAAGGCTCATAAAAAAGCAGAAAAGGCTAAAATAAAAGCAGAAAAAGAAAACATTCTACAAGAAAAAGCAAGAGCCGAAAGAGTAGAGGCCTTGGAGAAACTTATCCTTCGAGCTAACTCAGGGAATAAGTACTTTAATTATGAGCTTGCACCACAACCTAGTGGCAAGACTCTCACAGAAAAGTTCTTGATTATGGATTTGCCAACCTTTAAGGTTACAGACAATCCTAGAACTCACTTAATGAGCTTTATTTGAATTATGGCATTGAAAGGGGTTGAGCCAAGCTTATATGCATGTACTTTTTCTCTTTCATTCGACCCAACTGCTAGATCATGGTTTTATAACCTCGATGCAAAATAAACTTCCACTTGGAGTTACGTTGTAAAAGCGTTTTGAACCCAATATGGAGATAACATCGAGCTCACAACTACCTTGCGCGATCTCGAATTGCTTAAGCAAGGGGAAGAAGAAGGCTTCATTGACTTCTTTTCCAGGTGGCGATCAAAGGTTGCTCTTATTCCACAAAGACCTCCTGTTTCGGGGGTTTTTGTCCCTTGGGAGAGTTACAACACTGAGACTGGATTCAGCAAAGGACGCCTGTACCTGCAAAGCAAACGGACCGCCGGATGGTCGGTGGTCCACCTCCGAAGATTAAGTTAATAAGCGTTCGGTAATAAAACGTGCGGAAGTAAAGGTTATCTGCTCGGATTCCAAGCTCAGGTAAAGTGTTGTGTGTTCCTTGAAAACGACAGCTCTGTGATAAGTGACGTGTTTTCTCGTATTGCATGTATATTCTCTGTCTTGTCATAAATGTAAGAATGTCCCTATTTATAGGGTCCTTTTGGAAAGTGTGCCCCTCATAGGATCTGGTGACCTAGGAATTAGGTCACGCCGTTTTGCGGCGCCTCGGGATTTGGGCCTTTGAAGGCCGCCATCCCAGGGGCAATGCCTGAGTGACACGTGTCACTGAGCCCAAGAGGCCTTTGGGCATCTTTTGGGTGACACGTGTCGCCATCTGAATAGTCCATGCTGGATCATCAGTCTGCGTAGGACAGAAGAGTGTCCGCCTTCCACGTGTCATCATTCCATAGGTCCAAATGGCACCTCTTTGGAGGACACGTGGCGCTTTCTGATTGGGTCACCTGGCCGGGTATAAAATACCCAAATCATTTGCCCCTCACAGGGGTCACGTGCATTGCACGTGACACCTGTGACAGGTGTCAGTAACCGAGTGGTCGGATTCAAAAAGTTACTGTTGGAGGGAAAATTTTTATGGTTTTACCCCCCCTATAAATAGTGAGGTTTGACCCCCCCCCCCCCCCCTTGGATTCGCACCTTTGCGAATCTTTGGAGAATCTTGGACTTTTTCACTTAAAGAATCTCAAAATTCCCTAAGCGTTTTAACTTTTCAAGCATCCGACACTCGGCCCACTGTTCGACCGTTCTTCAGTCACCCAAGCGTCTTTCACCCTTCTTCTAAAGGTAACGCCTGTTTTTTCTTTTACTCTTTATTTTTTCTTTGTTTTTGAAAAAATGGTTCTCCAATCGCATGCGGCACGGCATAGGATAGTGATTAGCCGGTCACCGGGGATGGCTGAATCTAGAACTAGCAGTGCCGAATGCTTGGCCAAAGACCCTGCTTTGCGAACTTCTTCAAATCCAACCGTTTTCGTGTCTGTGCAGGACACTATGGCCAGAACCAAAAGAACAGCAAGACAATGTAGCTCCGATGGAATATTCTACCATTCGGATGGGTCGACTGTTTATTCACACGGCTCAATAAGGGTGCCTCGAAGTGAGCTGTCGGAGCATCCTGACAGCCCTTCTTATCTTCCTCCAACCCCCACCTATTACCATTCGCCCACATCTAGTGGAACTCCCAGTGATGGAATCCTGGGGGAGGCGGATGAAGAATATCAACCCGGGCCTTCTGGACAGGCGCCAGAAGAGAGTCTGGGGGAGGACCCCGCTGGCACCAGTCGGCGGTCCCCTAGCTCTGATGAGAGCTCTGATGACGAGTCGGCCTCGTCATCTTCTTCAGAGAACGCCTCCATAACTTCAGAGGAGGCAAAAACGAAAATAGATTCTGCCAGGGAGTCCCTGGAAGTGGATAAGGGGGAAAGCTGGGCCGAGCCAAGCGCTTCCAGGCGCTTGGAGAGAGCCCCCTACTATCATCATGTTCCGCCCAGCAGGCGGAGCTCCATGGCATCCGGCCTTGCCAATTTTAGGCGCAAGGTCGTTCTAGGCTATGGCTATACTTTGTCGGTCCCTAACGAAGGCGACACCATTACTTGGCCGAGCCTGGCCAGCTATCAGGACAGAGCATTCGACTGCTATGAAGCGGCCTTCCAAGCTGGCCTCCGCTTCCCTCTCCATCTGGTCGTGGAGAGGATCTTGGATGGATACCAACTGGGTATCTGGCAACTTGTACCCAACTCCTGGATTAATATTCTGGGGTACGTTGCCGCCTGTGAGATGCTGCAGGTGGAGGCGAGCTTTGAAGCGTTTGCCCACATGCACTATCTGAGCAGGGCGCCTGCTAGGGGCGGTGAGGGCTGGTACACCTTGACCACTTGCAAGGGGTACATGATGGTTGTTGGCAAAGAGAACAAGTGGAAAGACTGGAGGACTAAGTTTTACATAGTCAAGTCTTCTGACAGCCGCCTGAACCAAAAGTATAACAGGTGGAATAAGAATCCACCTCTCCTAGCAGGCAGGAGTGCATTGCCGCCTCTTCCTAGGCGGGAAAAGGAGGAGATCATGGACAAGGGGTTGTTTACCGTGTCCGTGAGGACGAATGATGAGGGGGACAAGGAGGTCACCCCTCAATGCTATCTCCCTTTGTATAAACGGTTTGAAGAGGGAACGTTCTTAGCCGCCTGTGGGCTAAGCTCTAAAATGCCGAGAGGTAGTCGGCCGTCTGTTTTATATGCAATTTCATTTTGCTTTTCAATACTTGTTTGATGGTGCTAACACTTGTTCATTTTTGCAGACAAGGCAATGGAGAAGCTCTCGGCCTCAAGGAAGCCGGTTGTATCTGCTGCTCGATACAGATCAAATGTCCTAAACAGGGCAGAGGCAACCACCCACCTCAAGGTGGATGAGCAGAAAACTGGCGGCACCCCCAAGGTGAGAACTTGTTATACTTGCCATTTCTGACTAATGCTAAATTTGTCTGAATGATTTCTAACTTATTTTATCTTGTGTCGATGTAGGGTGCCCCTACCAAATCTCCCTCAAAACCATCCGACCCTAAAATCCAAAAGACAAGGGCGGGTGATGTGAGCGCATCCGGCAAAGGCGGCTGGAAGCACATTGCTCACAAGCCCAAGAAAGGCCCAGACGCCTCTTCTCTCGAAGCTGATAGGGGGATCAGCAAACCGGATGTCCAGAGGACATCGAAGGGTGGCTTCAAGTAACCCACCACTGCTTTCGACTCAGCAGGAGAGAGGGGGAGTTTGGGGAAAGAGGAGGAAGCTCAGGACGACGGTAAAAACCATTCGCCTTTTTTGTTCTTCCATTTAGATATACTTGTGTTATTTTCCTAACTCTCTTTCCTTCTCAGTCCCTGTGCAGAGGCCGACTGTAATCCAGATGGCCAAGTCCATGCTAAGGGCGGTTGATCTTGACGACAAGGCGTCTGTCAAAGGAGTCGGCACCCTGGACTTGGATGGCATCTTGGGGAACCTCTACGAGGTATGAGTCATAACTTAAGCAATTCTCTTTTTTTTTTTTTTTTTTTTTTTTTTTTTTTTGCTCAAGTCTTTATCCGCCTGGTTTTAACCATTCGGCTCTTTTTGCAGGCCATACTGCACGTCCAAGGGCTCAGGCAACCCCTCAAGGACAAGTCCAAAGAGGTAACAGCTGCTAATGCTCGAGCCGAGTCCGCCTTGGATCGAGCTCAATTTGATATTGCTCAGAATGAGCTTCTGACGCTTGATATGATGTATTCGCAGGCGGAAGCCAATCTGCAGCTGAAGAAGGACCTGGACTCGGCCCGCCTGCACATCACTTCCCTTAAGAAAGAAGTCAAAAGTCTTAAGGAGAAGCTCGAGCCTCTTCAGGATTCCAAGGAAGAGGCCGAGAGAGCCAAGCAGAGGGTGGGCCGCCTGGAGCAGCGCCTCACCAACCAGGAGCATCAGCTAAAGACCAAGTTTGAGTCCGTAGCTAAACAAGAGAGAGAAGCTCTTGTTAAGCAAATGATGAGCGACTATGATGCCATCATGCGGGACACTTGGGCAGCTGTGCAGCCGGACTCAGACTATCAAACTTGGAAATCCAAGTTTGATGAAGCCAGCAAAGCATTCGACGCTCGCCTTCTTGACGAGGCTGAGAAGGAAGCTAGGGCTGCTGCTGAGGCCGAGGGAAGCTCTGGGTCCGACTCTTCTGGGGAGTCGTCCTCTGGTGGAGAGGAGGAAGATCAGGTGGAGGAACGAGAGAAAAATGATGAAGAGCAGCCGAAGGGCAACAGGCCGGCTGCCAATGAAGAGACTCTCCCTTGATCACTTAAGCTTTTTATCTTTTCTGCGGCCGAATGGCCATGTACTTGCTTTTCCGGCCTGCGTGCCGAGTATTGATGTTTCTTTACCGACCAAGGGGTCGGGTACTTTAACAATTTCTCTGGCTTTGCCAGAAAACAATCTTAACCAGTCGTCTGATGGCGATTGGTCTTTTTAATTTATATCATTCGGCCATTTGGCTGAGTTTATTCATACTGTTGTCCTTTGCATTTTTGAATTTTTCATTGCATGTTTTTGGCTAAGTATTGTAACCTGTATACCATGCGAATGTTCTTGCCCCTGGACGGATGTCAAGTGGTTTCGGTTTATTTGATTGATTGACTTAGAAATTATTGATACTTAGAAGAGTATTCATGGTTTCTAAGTCAATCAATCACTATGGTGATTTCCCCAAACCACTCGGCAGACGTCCATCCAAAATTGGCAACTTTAAAGTTTTCATTCGGCCATTGGCTCAAACAAAACTCAAATTTCCAACTTAGCAAATTTTGCTACGGGAAAACTTCCGCCTGTTTTGCCCCATGAGCTAAAAACAGGCGCATCCGGCCATAGGCCTCTTTGAGATAAGATAAGTTTATAACTTAGCAAATGGTCTTTAAAAAGGATTGTCTGCCTATCTTGCCCCAAAAGCAAAGAACAGGCGTCATCCGGTCAAAAGCCTCATTAGGTGCTTAAGTAGTTAACTTGTATATTAACAAGAATGTTCCGCCTGCTTTGCCCCTGGGCAAAAACAGGCGCATCCGGCTTAATGCCTCTTTAGCCTCTACTTATGAAACAGTGACCATTTTCGAGCTGTGCTAGAACAGTTAGAAAATTCAGGCCTTTTAAATTTCATTTTCGATTAAAACAAATGACTGCGAATGTTGCCTTAGCACTCGGTAGGGCCGCTTGTTATATTTGTAGAGCAATGTGCCACCCAAATGGGAGATGCTTCTCCTCGACGAATTCGTCCGAATGGACGTCGCCGGTTATCTGACTCATGTTGGAGCAGACGGTCATACTCATGTTGGAGCAGACTGTGACCATTCGGTCTATTTAGTTTATTAATATCCGGCCATGGGCCTCATCATTATTTTATCTGGCCTTAGGCCTCTTAAATTGAGTAAATATTTGTTAAGTGTCAATATTAACTTAATGAATTTCGTAGGAGCGACTATTCTAAAGCAATCGGCCCCTTCAGAAGGATTGGGGCGTCTGATGTTGGGACAGACGCTTTCTAAACGTATTGGTCGTCTGTACTTTGTACAGGCGAAACTAAGAAACTTAAATAAAAAGACAAGTTAGGAAATGAAGGCATATTCTCATTAACAAAACTTGAGATAACAAAATTGAGGTCTTTACATTCGTACTTAGAAGTAGTACTTTTTCAAGTTGTCTACATTCCAAGTTCTAGGCAGCTGCCTGCCGTCTGAGTCTTCCAGGCGGTAGGTGCCGTCTCTTACTTCCTCATAGATTTGGTAGGGGCCTTCTCAATTTTGGGTTAGCTTTCCCTGCTCATTCGCCCTACCGACTGCCTCCATTTTCCGTAGCACAAAGTCCCCCACTTTGAGAGGACGCTTGTGTACTCTTTTGTTGTAAGCCTGAGTCATTCTCAGACGGTATATCTCATGACGCAAGGCAGCATTGCCCCTACGCTCTGGAAGTGAGTCCAATGTTAGGCGCATGGCCTCCCAGTTCGCCTCTTCATCATACAGCATGATTCGAAGAGTCGGCTCATAGTGCTCAATGGGCAGAACAGCTTCTGCTCCATACACCATAAGGAATGGGGTTTCTCCAGTTGCCCCTTTAGCAATCGTTCTGATGGACCAGAGGACGTGTGGTAATTCATCCGCCCAAAGGCCACCAGCCCGTTCAATTTTCTTCTTAATCCCGTCTGAGATTAACTTGTTGAAGGCTTTGACCTGGCCGTTTGCTTGAGGTCGGCCGACTGATGCAAAGAAGCTTGAGACCCCCTGGTCTCCCAGCCAAGTCTTGAGTTGAGGCGTCTCAAATTGAGGACCATTGTCAAAAACCATAGACATGGACACCCCGAAACGAGTGATTATGTTCCTCCAGATGAAAGAAAATGACATCTTTTGTTTTGATGTTTTTGACTGCCTCCGCCTCTACCCACTTGGTAAAGTAATCCACAGCCACCAGTATATAGCGCTTGCCGCCTGGTGCAGCTGTATATGGCCCCAGAATGTCCATGCCCCATTTGGCAAAAGGTATTGGGTTGTGGATGGCCGTCAGGTCTGTAGCCAGACGATGGATGAGCTTGCCAAATTTTTGGCACTAATCACATTTTTTTACCATTTCCATTGCATCCGACTCCAGAGTTGGCCAGAAGTAAAGCCGCCTGGCCTTGGCAGCGAGGGATCTACCGCCTATATGAGAGGCGCAGAACCCCAAATGCAACTCTTCGAGGACTTCCTTACCCTTCTTAGGGGTAACACACTTCCATAGGGGTTTCAGAAAACCAGCCCTGAAGAGTTCTCCTTGTCGCAACTCGAAGTTAGCCGCTCGTTTTTTTAGAACAGCCGCCTCCTGTGGTGAGTTAGGGAGCGTGCCGTCTGCAAGATAGGCCCGGATGCTGTCCATCCAGGTTGAGCTTCGGTCAAGAATTCCAATGGGGTCTTCCTCAGATATACTTCTTCTTTCCATGACCTCCCAGAAAACTGACCGAGGCGCTTCACAGGAGGTGGATGATGCCAGCTTAGACAGAGCATCCGCCTGATTGTTTGAAGACCTGGGCACTTGACTTAGATTGAATTCTTCAAGTGTCCCAACTTCATCCTTGACCGCCTGCAAGTATTTAATCATGGCCGGATGAGTGGCCTCGTACGTCCCATTAACTTGGAGTACGACCAGTTGTGAATCCGAGCAGGCGTCAATTTTCTTTGCCCCTGCTGCCTTACAATACCGAATTCCAGCAAGCAGGGCTTCATACTCGGCCTCATTGTTAGAGACCTGGAACTTGAACCGTAGTGCATACTCGTATTTGTCTCCTTCAGGAGACTGACAGATAATTCCTGCACCACAACCGTTCGCAGTGGAGCTCCCATCCACATACACTTTCCAAACCTGACTAGTATCATCCGGAGCAACCGGCCTTGTCATTTCCACAATAAAGTCGGCGAATGCTTGCCCTTTATTGCTTTCCTTGGTTTGTAAGTGATTTCCAATCCTTGCATTTCAATCGCCCATTTGAGCATTCATCCAGAAGACTCCAAGGTTGTGAGTGGCCGTTTGATCGGTTGGTCAGTATAGACTTCTACCGCATGCGCCAAGAAATAGGGTTTAAGCTTCTTGATGGCCATGTAAAGGGCACGGCCGAATTTCTCAACCATGAGGTATCGAAGCTCCGCATTTCTCAAAACATGGCTAATGAAATACACCGGGAGCTGGATGCCGTCTCTTTCAGCTAAGAGAACGGCACTGAGGGCATGATCAGAGACGGCTAAGTACATGAAGAGTTTCTCTTTAGGCAAAGGGCTGACAAGCCTCGGCAAAGAGTGCAGATGAGTTTTCAACTTTTGAAAGGCCGCCTCTTCATCATCCCCCCATTCAAAGTTTGTCTTCTTTTTTATTGCCTGGAAAAAATAGAGGCACTTGTCGCCTGACCGACTGAGGAATCTCCCCAAGGCCGCCAGACACCCTGTTAGTTTTTGCACTTCCTTTACAGTACGGGGCGACTGCATGTCGATTACCGCCTGTATTTTCTCAGGGTTAACCTCTATTCCCCTTTGGTCAATCAAAAATCCGAGAAACTTCCCAGACTCAACACCAAAGACACACTTTTTTGGGTTTAGCATGACCTTGTGCCGCCTGAGTGTGGCGAATGTTTCTCGGAGATCAGCAAGATGATCCGCCTGTTGTTTGGATTTGACTATCATGTCATCAATGTACGCCTCTACATTACTTCCGATTTGATTAATGAAGACCGTGTTAATCATTCGTTGGAAATTAGCAGGCGCATTCTTCAAACCAAACGGCATCACCGTATAACAGAACAACCCCTGATCAGTGACGAATGTCGTCTTTTCTTGATCTTTTTTCCACAGGGGGATCTGATGGAAACCTGAATAGGCGTCCATAAAACTCATCAAGGCATGTCCGGCTGTTGAGTCGACCAGACTGTCGATCTTAGGCAATGGATAACTATCTTTTGGACATGCCTTGTTGAGGTCTGTGTAGTCAACACACATCCGCCAAGTTCCATTCGGCTTTTTTACTAACACAATGTTAGCTACCCACTCAGGGAAATTGCACGGCCGAATGAACTTGGCATCTAACATCTTTTTTACTTCGGCAGCTGCCGCCTGTCTTCTTTCTTCGCCGTGGTTTCTTTTCTTTTGCCGGATGGGCTTCTTTTTAGGATCCACGGCGAGTTTGTGGACAGCGAGATCCGGGCTGATGCCTGGCATCTCCTCCACTTCAAAGGCAAAGATGTCTTTGAATTCCCTCAGCAGCTGGTGAAGGCTTTCACCCAGCTTTGCAAATGCAACCGTCCCCACCTTAACAGTCCGCTCTGGACGACTGTCGTCCAGAGGGATATCAATGTGTTCACCAGTAGGCTGAGGACGGAGATCATCCGACCGTTCCCCGGTCAGTGATTGCTATTGTTTTTCTTTTTTGACCACCACCAGGTGATCAGTCTTTCTTTTCTTTCCGGCTGGTGGGGCTGACTGTTCTTCCTCGACATCGTCGAGGTCGATTGTTTGCTTGCCCCGACCGGATGCTACGGCCGCGGGCTTGACGTCCGAGAGGTAACACTCTCGAGCCGTCTTTTGGTCCCCATTAAGAGAGCCGGCTGTTCCATCATCCTTCTCATACTTGAGTAGCATGAGAGTAGGGATGATGACGGCCTTACACTCGTTAAGAGTGGGACGGCCAAAGATGAGGTTGTAAGCTGTGAGCTCTTCAACCACTAGGAAACGGATGGTCATGTGCCGACCGTCTCCCCTGCTTCCCAGGCGGACAGGTAGGTCAATTCGTCCGACTGGGTGCACAAGTCCTCCCCCAAACCCAACAAGGGTGTGGGAGACCTCCATCATGCTATCCGGTTTGTACTTGAGATTGGATAAGCATTTGAGGCTGATGAGGTCAGAGGAGCTTCCTGTGTCAATCAGAATTCGGCCAACCAACTGGTTGGCGACCTTGCACTCAATGACAACAGGGTCATCATGCGGCCGACGGACTTTGCCTCTGTCCTGTTCGGTGATGACAACTTTAGGGAAGGTGGATGTGCCTGCCGCATCCCCTTCCTGAACAGAATTGACCATCTTTCTCAGATGGTCCTTGGTGCCCCGAATGGTCGGGCCACCACCGGCAAATCCGCCTGCTATGGTGTATACCGGATCTTCATCAGTTTCGGCACTCACAGCAGGCTGGGGAGTCTTTTTCTTGGAATGCCCCGGATTTGCCTTTGAATTCACTTTGGACTTCACATAGGACTTCAGCTGTCCTTTGTCGGCCAGACGGTCGAGCTCCCGCTTGAGACTAAAGCAGTCGTTCGTGTCATGGCCAACATCCTCATGGAAATGGCAATGCTTGTTTTTGTTCCGATTTTCGACGGAACCTTTCATAGGAGTCGGCTTTTCAAGAGTCAGCCGATCCTTAATTTCCAAGAGGATGGAGCAGCAGTCCTTGTGGAATTCGTACCTTGGGACGTACGGTTTCCACTCCTTTTTCTTCTTCTGGGCCGGTTGATCAGAGTTATCAATGGCCCAGACTTGCTTTTTCTTTTTGCTCTCTTCTGGCTTAGGAGCCGGCTGAGCAGGCCGACTCTCTTTTTGCCGGTCAGACTTCTTATGGTCCGACTGCTTATTGGAGGAGCAGAGTTTGGTCGCCTGTATATAGGCTTCCGCCTCTCGCAAGGCTCCTTGCAGAGTAAAGATTTGTTTGCGGACGAGTTCGTACTTAAAAGTAGACCCGTCCTTCAGACCCTTAAAGAAGTCTGTGAAAGCGACCTCATCAGACAGCCCATGAATCTGGATTCGGACCAGATTGAACCGCCTGACGTAGGAACGCAAGCCTTCTCTATCTCCCTGTTGTACATTGCCCAAGTCAAGACTTGTCTTTTTGGCAGGGATGTTCATAGAGAAGTTTGAAGCAAACAAGAACGCAAGCGTCTTGAAGATATTTATGCAACCAGCCGGCAGATTGCCAAACCACTGTTGGGCTATGCCCTTCAGGGTGGCTGGAAAGCAACGACACCATGCGGCATCATCCAACCCCTGTAAATACATGAGGTGGGTGTACGCTAGCAGGTGGTCTTCTGGGTTGGAGGTCCCGTCATAGGCTCCAACCAGAACGTTTTTAACTTTATCCGGCTGTACGGCTTCAGCTATTTCCCTGGAGAAAGCAGAGGGTTGATCTCCAAGGTGTTGCAGCCTAAGCTGCCAGTCCATCGGCTGATAGCCGTATGCCGCCTGTCCTCCAAAGAAGGCAGGTTGCATGTAAGGTAAAACTGGCGCCTGGTACAATGGTTGTACCATGTACTGGGTCGACTGAATCATATGAGGACCAAACTTAACCCGTAGGATGCTTGCTGGAGTCTTATGTACAGACTGGTAACACCTCATAGAGGTATTCCGAAAGCTATCATGATAAGTCGACGTTGAAGCCGACTCTGATAGCTGGGTTCTCTTCTCCTCAATGTATTGCTGAGCGTCAGAGAACTTTTTCTTGCTACCATCCGGCTGTATGTGCCGGATGGGTTTTCTTGCCCCCGTTTCTGGGATACGGAGCCGAGTAAGGTCAAATTGGGGCCGGGCCTTCTCCTTAGGGGCAGGATGAGGAGTTGGCTGACGGTCCCTGACCAACTTCTGTTTGCCGCTTGGGCTGGCTTCTTGGCCGACTGCTCCTTTCTAGGAGCAGGCGACTTCTTTGAGGCGAGTTGTTTGATTTCACCCCTGAGGCTGCTCAGGAGTGTCATTAGTTCATCTCGAGTGACGGAAGTCGATCCTGCCGCCTGGAAAGGATCAACTAGTCGCCCCGAGGGCTTCTTTGGCTGACCAGCAGTTTTTCTTGGCCCTGCCTGGTCATGGTGGCGCTCCCGCCTCTCCTTACTGCGGATGCGTTTAGAGATGAGGGATCCATTTGGATCCACATAGGTTTCGACATCAGCGTCGTCACCTGAGTCATGATCCGTTTGGACCTCTACGTCTTCTGGAGGCCGATTGGCCTCTGGGTTCGGTACAGGTGCTTGTGAAGCCATTTCAGAGGTACTCTCCCCACAGACGGCGCCAAATGTTTCGGGGGTTTTTGTCCCTTGGGAAAGTTACAACACTGAGACTGGATTCAGCAAAGGACGCCTGTACCTGCAAAGCAAACGGACCGCCGGATGGTCGGTGGTCCGCCTCCGAAGATTAAGTTAATAAGCGTTCGGTAATAAAATGTGCGGAAGTAAAGGTTATCTGCTTGGATTCCAAGCTCAGGTAAAGTGTTGTGTGTTCCTTGAAAACGACAGCTCTGTGATAAGTGACGTGTTGTCTCGTATTGCGTGTATATTCTCTGTCTTGTCATAAATGTAAGAATGTCCCTATTTATAGGGTCCTTTTGGAAAGTGTGCCCCTCCTAGGATCTGGTGACCTAGGAATTAGGTCACGCCGTTTTGCGGCGCCTCGGGATTTGGGCCTTTGAAGGCCGCCATCCCAGGGGCAATGCCTGAGTGACACGTGTCACTGAGCCCAAGAGGCCTTTGGGCATCTTTTGGGTGACACGTGTCGCCATCTGAATAGTCCATGCTGGATCATTAGTCTGCGTAGGACAGAAGAGTGTCTGCCTTCCACGTGTCATCATTCCATAGGTCCAAATGGCACCTCTTTGGAGGACACGTGGCGCTTTCTGATTGGGCCACCTGGCCGGGTATAAAGTACCCAAATCACCTCTAGATCATGAACTTGTCCCAAAGTTCATAGACAATATGTCTCTACCATACAAGTGCCATTTACAATACCTTGGTTTAGACACATTTTAAAAATTCTATACTGTGGGAACATTAATGAAAGGGACTTGATAAATGAAACCATGAATCATATATATGGACTTGATTTTTAGAGAGGATTTCACCTACGTCAGAAATAGACAAAGCTCGAAGACGCAATTTCAAGAAGTTGTCAACAATTCAAGATGTAGCACCCTAGGTCTTGTTTTGTTTCTTTCCTCTGTTTTTTATGATAGACTAAGAGATTCATGCTGTCGAATCTACTTTTTTTGTACTCTCATTAATTAATAAATTAAAAAATATTTTCAAGTACGTCTATATTGTTCTCTTTTCAATCTCTTTATTGTGATTGACTTGAATTAAATAAAACGTATACATATAAACAGGCAATATCAAAAGGCATACATACTCGACACTTTAAGAATCTTGATGAGCTTTGGCTTACAAGATGTATTGAATGAAAAGAGGCCCATCTTAGGCCCATAAAGAAAGGATATGATGCTTTCACCAACACAGGAGGCAACTTGAAACTCCATAAATATAATCCCATGTTCTTAACCTTAGAGAAAATCCATCTTTTTGGCATCCCTTTTGAGCCTCGTCAATTGAGTCTTAGTTATTCAACCTACATTATTCCATACCTTGGGATCGGAATGGTGCAAAGATACAAATAGGAAATTGGGGGAACGGAACATAAGAGGGGGACACAAAGTTAGCCTAAACCTAAAAGGAAAGATCAAATGCAAAAGAAAAAAGAAAAATCATTCTAAACCCAAAACAGAACTTGTCAAAAAAAAAAAAAAAAAAAAAAAAAAGAAGAAGAAAAGAGAGAGGACAAGGAAAAGGCACCTAATGTAGGACGTTGCCACACAAAGCAGAAAGGTTTTAATTTAAGAAGCACCAAAAGTAAGGGATTTTGGGAGTATACTTGAGCCTATCCATTCTTCATAACCCCAAGCCTAGCCACATTACAACCTTGGAAAGGCTCTCCTTGAGGTAGACCATAACCATGTACCAAAATCATCATTCCATGAAAATATGGCCAACTTTAGGCCTTTGCACATATGGACCTACTATTGAGTAGTCATGCCCATATATAAAATGCATGAAGTGTTGAGTTATGATTACAAGATCATATAAAAAAATTTCAAATGATTTGGATGATTTGATAGCCATTGGCTTGATTACATCATGTTAGTAAAGCAATCGAATCAAACTAAATTCGATGTTTTCCATATCCTTTGCAAAAGAAAAATGAGACGACTATCAGTTAAAAAAAAAACCACAATCATCTTATTTTCCTTTAATAATAGGGCTATTTATTACCAAGGTAATTCAGGTTCTATATACATTGCCTAGAAAGAAAAAGAGTTAATACAATAAATTGATTTGATATATCGACATCCTCGACGTCAACTCTAGATGTCTTTTACAACTCTTGAGAATTGGTCTTCTCACTTATACGTCCGCCTGCGTGGAATATCTCCATCTTCTCTAAGCGAGGAACATTGATTGAACGTGATCGCTACATGAAAAAATGATCGTCATCGCTATCACACGTATTAACGTATACCTCACTGCCAAGTCATCACGATGATTGAAATATTAAGTCAATAATCCTTGCTTTTCGAAAACATGTCTAATTTTCTTTCTTTATGCTTCTATGGGAAAGTTGGATTCCCCTTCCTTTTTATACAAATCCGTCTTTTTTGTTCATTTCTTTTTTAGGGGGTAAGTCGGGATGATCCCTCCCATTTGGCAACTAAAATACTAAAAATATAATATAATTTTTCGCTCTTTGCATCAAACTGGGGGCTAAAAAGCCAGAACATCCCCACTTCTCTCTATTTACAGATTTGAACATGCTATTTATGCTACGACATTAATGTCATGCAAAGCTTATTACGAACCATCTTAATAACTTTAAATGACGAAGCAAAGAATACCACTTCCTATTATTTGACCAAGATAATTAATTATGTTACTTGATCAAACAATTCATGATAAACATATGCAATATTCCACAAATTAAAAATACAAACCTTGGGGCTTCAAATAAACATGAGAAATATCCCCTAGCATGTGTATACATGAAATGCAAAAGCCACCTAAGGTTACACTTGGGGGCTACAAAAATATAGGTCTCACCTCAACTTTCATTTTGAAATGAGACCAGATTCTGGAAAGTGATTCGAATGATTTTATAAATTATTCGAACACTCCATCAAACCTAAGTTTGGTAAATATTCATTTTCAAACTGCGGCACTTTTTAATTGGAAGAACTTCACTTTCAATTATCGAAGTATGACAATGATGACAAACACTAAAAAGGGAAAGTTGACAAAATTAGATATACAAAAGTTTTCTCACATTTTCATATCTTTGTTGAAATAAGTTACGAATTTCAACTTACCTTCATCAATCTTGGACAAAAAAGTCACACTCAATTACGAGTTAGACTTTTCTTTCCATTTTGGGTCCAGTTTTGAAAATAATATGATTTTTGCCTACTAGAAAAAGTGCTTTTCAAAACAAACTTTCATTGGACCCTTTTTCAAATTTTGAATTCTAGTTCAAAACAACATGTTTCTAATAAAAATAGTATTCAAAATTTCCTTTATGGAATTTTGTTTTCTCAAATAAATAAATTTTCAGATTCTCAATAGCCGTTTGGATAATACATGTATATACATAAATATTTCTAAAAGGAATGAATTAAGGTTCGACTTCTTTTTGGCTCGAACTTGTTTTCAATAGTTCTCCCACGAATATTGGCTAAGGGATGGTAAACGAACCACCTACAAGAACAAAATCAAAGATTGATAACAACAAAGAAAATATTTGATGTTCTTAATCAACTTTGAGAATAAAATCACCGCAATGATCTTTACAAACGTCTAAACATTAGGTAAGATTACTAAACCTTGAACACAATTGTTTTTGGTTTGTAAACAAGCAAAGAACTAACTTGCTTTCTTGAACATGACTTTAACTAAAATGCAAAAGCCATGTCATTATCCTAAATATCTCAAAATACAAAAATAGGATATATACATAGGTCCATCCCAATATCATGATTATATGAATGGCCTAAACAATAGCAAGTCATTAGAACTACCCCAAATTGGGGGCTCCAAGACTTGAGAAATATCAAGAATGCGCATAACTCGACACATGGGGGCTCTAATATCCACAAAGAAACAAAATGAGATATTCATGCCATTCGAGCTACTTTCGAGAATCGCCTAAATAGTTGTAGATCTCAAGCCTTATAATTTTCAAATGCATCACAATGATTTTGTTCCTTTGAAAACTAAGTTTGCAACTGAACTTGGCCATGAAACAAGTTACATATTCGAGCCATTTTCAAGTTCAACTTCAAGAACTAATCTTAGTGCATAATTGTTGTTTCAATACTTCAATTTACTCTAGAGATTAGAGAGTATGACTAGTATAGAGAAAAAAAATCATGATACTTGCTCATACGAAAGTTTAGTACTCAATAATTCATCATGAAAATTGTATCAAGACACATTATTAACATAAGACAAACAATTTCATGAGTCAGAATGTAAACAAAAGACTCCTAAATTCGAAATTAAGGAGTCTTCATTCTAAATTATTCTCCATTGTTGCACACATTGGAATTTTGCAAGGAGGATAACATCTACTTTCTCGAGCTTCAAAACAGTGACAAAATTTGAACTCAAAAGAAAGAATTCAAAAGTAGCAAGAATAGACGAAAAATTTGAACAATATTTCATTTTTCCCCCTTACTTGTTCTAATGAATTACCAATATTACTAGACTTCGTAAATTTCTTTGTTAAAACTATAAATGGTAAAAAAAAACGATTTAAACACACTAGTTTAATCGTTTCCAAGATCCTAGTTGTTATCATAATAAGACGAAACACGGGATTTCTAGACCCATTTCAAGCAATATGAAAGGGTCAAATTATTAAAAAAACAAACAGATCATCGATTTCATCCAACATTGGGGGCTACAATATTCGAAAACATAAATGGGGGCTCAAAAGCCCAAAGTATAGCCAAACTATTCCAGTTCGATGATCTCTTCAAGAATTTCCTAAAACTAACTAGTTTTGTGGAAATCTTTAAATCACAGTTTATGAGTGAATAATAATAACCATCGGTTATTTTTTATCATTGATAAAACCAATTTTGCAACTTATGCATGGAAAAAAAAAACATGAGTCGCAAGAACAAATTCATGCTACTATAAAAGTTCAAATTTCATTTATAATTTTAATGCATAATTGTTGTTCTAAACACTTCAATTTACATTAAAATTAACAAGTATAGTCTATGTGAGCAAAAAAAGAGAAATAAAGTTCAAGCACAAAGTCAAAATTAGAATGAAAAAAAAAACACATTATGCTTGACATGCTCATACAAGATCAATACTTTATCACCTCACATGAAATTTGTTGCAATATATTGCTTAAACATGTCACAACGAAAAACAAACAAATTCATGAAAACAAGTCGAATAAAAAACCCCCAAATTAAAAATTTGGGGTTTAACGGTTTGAAAATCGCCCAAATTCAGCCAAGAATGAACGAATTACGGCAAATATGAATAAGGGACGAGATTAACTTCCTTTAGCTTCGAAAAACAAGAAAATCTGAGCTCTTTAGAGATAGAAAGAAGCGAAAATCGTAAAGGAAGGAGAGAGAAAGAGAAATGAAAAATCGCGCTCAGCGATTCTCTTTTTGCTTATTTAAATGTCGCGCGCAACTGAATTAGTTGCGCGTGACATACCAGCGTAACTCAGAAATATGCGTGCGCCTGGCCAGCGCGACCTACTGAGTTGCGTGCAGATACTGGTCACTAAAATGATCGGCATATGGATTTTGATCTGTTTGATCATTTTTCAACGATTTTTGCATTCTGTAGTTTATTTCCTTCTTTGTTAGTTTTTTGCATCATATTGCATGCACACCGTGCTTTGTGCCTTCCCCAAGCATACATTTTGAACGTTTTTCGTAAGAGTGCCTTAAGACGTTCCGTGGTGGTGCTTTACGTAAAAGCACCCATAGTCAGGTTTGTCATTTTACTGTACTGACGTTACAAATGTCCGGGTTTTCTTCTTTTTTCATGTTCAAAGCAAAAAGGAAGGCGTTTTCATGCAACGTAAAAATGCAAATGGCGTAACGTACGGCGCAAAATTGTACGGCGTAGGTGCTGCGTAAAATTTCATTTCAGCCCAAGCTTTGCGAGATCTACCTCTCGGAACTAAAAGGTAGAGAGTTACTGTAGGCGTTAGCTCACGAGTCGACAGGCGCGCCGAACCATTAGGAACATGCACTTCTTGAATGGGAGCAAATACGGTAGTTAGTGCGCTTACTAACTTACCGGACAGTTAGGGTGTCGAATCACCCCCTGTAAAAAGAAGCGACGAGACGATGTCGCGCCTATGTAGTCACGTGCCCCCAGTCCTGAGACACCTGTACTAATCTTGTAGACAAAACTGCTGAGAGAGTTGTTGACTTTCTTGCCTCTCACTGGATTTTGATATAGCCTCCAGTCCTGAGACATGTATTTCTATCTTGTGGACATCCGGCTCGAATACCAGACCATTTCGGCTCGAATACCGAAAACCCTTTTTCATCTTTTTTACTTTGTTAAAGTCGGGCTAAAGTTTCAATGACATATCGAAGGACTTTAGACCAACGATGACACGATTGAGAGGAAATCATCCCCTTTTATCCTTTTAAAACCGATCTCTTCTCATTACTTGACATCACCCAGAACACCTTTACTTGTAAAATGTACTACAAATGAAAAAGATCATTCTAGATTCTTTAGTGCGTTGAGACTAGAGATAACTTTTTCTATCCTGAATAGCTATTTGTTTCAAACACTTAGCGAACCAAGGATCGTTTCGACATCCTTAATATTTCTGAAAGATTCTCTATTCTTAAGGAACTTCACAGAATGAGTCTCGGATTTATTTCCTTGACTACTTTGATCATTGTATATTCTAGACTCGATCAAAGTGGGGGCTACCTGTAGACATCTACTTTTGGCCTCTTGTCCCGAAAGGAAGTGCGATGATGTTACAAAAATCCGTTCTTTAGTTAGATCAAAGTTTAAATGTTTATGGACTATGAAAAGAATTATGAAGTAAGTTGAAACCTATATTTGAGATCAAGTTATCTTAGAGCCTTTTCCGATTACTAATTAGGATTAAAACATGTTCATACATGTTTAAACTTGATTAATAACGGACCAAAATGCGTCAAATGCAATGATTGGATCCAATGGAACTTACATTGTTGAAAAACCGAGCCAAATAGGAAAACCAACCATCAAAATCCAACTCAAGGCCTATAAATATGGATATCCCTTTCATAGAGCTTTCCAAAAGTATATTATAAGCCCAATTCCGAGCCAAAACGAAAAAATTATGATCAAAACACTGAATCGGGCCCTAAAACCGACACCCTTGCACTCCAACGGCCATAACTTTTGATCCATAACATAATTTAACCTAATTCTAATAACTTTGGAAAGTAGACATTCAAAGATTTCCAATGATATCTCACACGCCTTAATCCAACTCCGCAATCAAAAGTTATGAAAGTTTTAAAAACGCGTTTTCGTATAAAGCAAACCGAAAACCAGCACTACTCAATCAGTTGCGCGCGGCACCCAGCGCGACTCAGAGAGTTGCGGGCGCCACCTGACGGCGCGGCTCTAAAACCTTAAACCTAGATCCCTACGCCTGTAAATAGGGGTCTTTGTTCAGCATTACGGGGACCGGAAAAAATCAGAATTAAAACCCTAGTATTCTCAAAACCCTAATCTCTCAAGTTTTCTTACTATCATACTACTTTTTCTTCTCTCTTCCCAAATACCTTCAAACCCTAATTGATTCCATTGAATTACTTAAAGGTAAAAAGAAGAAAGAAAGTCCATAAACACATTAAAACGGAGATTTATCATAAAAGAAGAACGGTTAGTTTCCTGAGCACTTAGATAAAATCATTTTTCTTTTATTGTTTAAATAACTTTAATTGATTAATTAGTGTTGTTTGATCACTTTAAACGTACTATTAATTAATTAATTCACATAGTACTCTTTCGTTAATCAAGACTAGAATTTGAATAATTAATTGTTTTTTTATCACTTAAGACAAGGCGAATCTTGTTTATTTATTGTTCTTTCACGAATATTATTAAATAAGAATAATGACTTTTGCAATGTAATTCCTATGTGATTAATGCTTGTAAATAAAATCAACTAACATAGTTTTAGGTATCACGTTGCATATATTATTTGGTAATGAAATTGTGAAAAAGGAAGAGCTAGTAGAGGCCTTACTAGGGCTAGAATAGCGATTTCTCCCTAAGAGGAACGTTATTTTAGTACCCTTGCTCCCGAACTCATTTCTGGTTTATGTAGACCAATTTGGGCATGGGTAAAATTATGATTCGTGCTAATTATTCCATGAACTCCACATGGAAGAAAGGCATGAACGAGGTTTATGAGTTTTCCTAAAACTCATTGGCGACTCCTACTTGTTTCTTACAAAAAGGCGTGATGAGAGTATCATTTCTAATTCAAGGTCTCCCAAACAGTCGGGAATTCAAATCCTAATACACCCTAGCAATTGTAAAGTCCTAGTCTTTTAAATGGCCATGGGCATCTAAGGAAGGACCCCCTTACGATGGGATCACCCTCCTTACAGTAGCCGAATAAGTCACGGGGAGAGTATTTGTAGGGAAACCTAGCAAGGCCTCAAACTCACCAGGAATGGGGACAATTTCGTCCCCTTTAAATAGGAAAAGATGGTGATAAGAGTCCCAATGGTTGACTGCGGCATCAAGAAAATCAAAGTTAACCACTAGTTGCATATAATTCAATATAGGGTCTAGGTGGTAAATTTTGAAAGCTAGTTTGTCCTCGGTTGAAAGGGAAGTGACCCATTGCTTCAAACGTTGTTCAAAGGTCTTTACCATTGTTCAAAAAAAGAGAGAGAATGAGAATTTAGAGAGATTAATTCTTTTTAGTTTTTTATATTACTAAGCGAATGAATGCGAGATGATCTAAAGCCTACACGAAACCACGTTTAAATAGACCCAAGATGGGCAAATTTTCGGCAAATTCGGCTTAAAGGAAAGTTCACCAACAGGTGGCGCGCTCAACTCATGAGTTGCGGGCGACATCCGCGCGCAAGTAATTTACATGCGCGCAACTTACGCAGTTGCGCGCGTCTCCCCTTACGCGGCATGTGAGTTGGATTTATTTCCGTATTTTGGCTCACATAATGACGGAGTCTTCACGAAATCTTAAGATGAATCATGCGCTTGCCTTTTAACCCTTTGTGTCCCTTTTCTTGCCTACTTTCTTATTTTCTTTTATTTTCCTACTTTCTTATTTTCTTTTTTTTATTTTTATTTTATTTTCTTTTTATTTACTATTTTATTTTCCTGCTTTTCTTATTTTCTTTTTATTTTCTTTTTTATTTTCCTACTTCCTTATTTTCTTTTTTCTCTTTTTTCTTCTTTTTTGTTTTCTTTTCGCCTTCCCTTTTTTTCGAGTTTTGGTTATATTTTCGAGGGGGGTAAGTCAGGAACCCTTTCCCTCCCTCGAAATTTTTTTGCAATAATAATGTACACATGGAAACAAAAATAATAATGATGACATATATACAAATGTGTCATATGTACAAACAATGCAAAAAAATACATATACATGTGTTTCCTAAAATAAAATTATAATAACAATATGTGTACAAGAGGAAACAAGGTGCTCGGCGACTACTTGACGGTTGCTGCACATCCTGCAAAATCCAAAACGAAGATTAATACATGAAATGTAATATATAACTTCGTTGAAAAGAAAAGAAATAAAACTTACCGCGATCATCCAATGATCACGGCATGATAAAGTCACGAGGGCTCTCCGATAAGCAGCTCGGAAAGCACGTAAAGTCCTCACCATGTCGTTCGCAGTTTCCCGCGAAACCTGTTCTAAGAATACAAGGACAGTTAGTAAACAAATGTATATGAAACAAAAATAAATAAGTACATATACACAAAAGACATACCGACTCAACCGTCTCAGGTACAAACGGTATCCCCTCGTCATCCTCCGGTGGTGGAAGGGTCTCACGAATTACCGATCCGACAGCATCGATATACGTGATCTCCGCTGTAGGAGGCACCCAACCACCTAGCTCGACCCGCTAAAATACATGTGACAAAAAACGATAAAAGGGTCAAAGTTTCGAAAAATAAATAAAAACAAGGAAAAAAGAGAGCTAGAATACAAAACAAAACAAAAGCCGGAAAAGGAGTCAGCCTGGATGCTATAAAAGCCGGATAAGATACCTTCGGCAGCACCAGCTGCTCCGCTGGATAACCAAGGATCACCTGAGCTCGATCCTCGATAGAAGGATCTGCAGGAACCAAAGGCTCCTCGGACGAAAGCTCCCAGAGAACACGCTCGCCTAAAAACCAAGCGTCTGTCCTCTGAAGCACCGAGAGTCCCGGATAGAGGGCCCGGAAACGGCAACGAACTATGCCAAACCGGATAGCCTTAAGAACTCTGATGATCAAACTCCAAGGACAGAGATCGATCTATAAAACACAACCACATGAAAAATCGTTAGAAAATAAATAAAAAAACAAAGAATGCACATGTAGTTGGAATACTCACCGACGCACGAGTCGCCGAAAGGATCCTCTGGCGAATGTCGCCGACATAAGTGGCTCGTCTCTTCTTAATCGCGACTAATCGATGGCCGATAGGAAAACAAGCAGTCCCAAGCACCCTGGGGGCTAAGAAAGGCAGGTACGAGTATCCCCAAGCCTGAAACCGAGAAAAGATAAGCCTAAAGGAAAAAAGAAAAAGTAATAACCGAAAGAGGCTTAAAACACGTACCTCAGGATACGACCATGCCATGTAAGGGAGATCCGAGGCACCTCAATAACTGCCGAGGAATCCATCACCCGGGTCGCCTTGCCCATAGCTGTAAGCATACGGGCAAACGACACCTCTGCCCAACTCAGGTCACCTACTTGCCCCAAATCGCTGAGGCAAATATGTAACCCAATGGCGAAACGCTCTCCTCGGTCACTCAAGATGGTGACGGAAAGAACGTGAGCAATGTATATCCGAGCCAACTGCTCAGGTGTACACTGTCGATCAAGCTCATCAACCGACAACTCGTCGGCGAGAACCGACTAAGGACAAGACAACGCGTACACGTGAAGGGCCGACGCAAGACGATCCCCCACAAGGTCGCACGGTCTCTCGTCTGACCCCTTAATGAACTCTATTGTTAGTTGAGATGATTAATACAAGAGGAGGGGTGAATTGTATAGAGTTCCTAATGACTACTTTTTGCGGATTAATAAACAATGCATATAGGAACTTGTTAAAACACACAGATTTTACGAGGAAACCTTCCAAGGCCCAACTGGAAGTAAAACATTGACCCTACCTTAGGTGTTTCAAACACACAAACTTCACTATAATAGGGCAAACACCAAGTTACAACCTATTAGACACGGACCTTTATTTCACAAGTTCCTCACTTGACTTCCTACTTGATAGGACCCTATCCTACCCAATCTAAGAACCACACTTAGATTCACTCGTACCACCAAAGTACTACACGTACTGCCAAAGTACAACTACTTGTACCACCTAAGTACAAAACTAACAGCTTCACCAAGAAGCCAACAAAAAACTGTATATAAAGCAAACTACAAACTCACCCAAATAACCCAACCAATACAAATGTATAACACCTAGTATGATAGGTAAGCAATGCACGAAATCCGAAACTAATATGACAAGTTAGAATCTTGGTAAACTTATTCAATTATAGCACTGCGATTTCTCCACGCATAAACTCACAAAAACCTAAAATCATTTTGCTCTCTACTATTTATACAAGTATTACTCGTATAGAAAGTAGGTTTTCTAAAAGATAAATAAGTTAACTTAACTTATCCTTAAACACGGTTTTATGTAAATCAAGTGGAATAAAATCTTTTTCGGAAAATAAAATTAAAAAGATATTAAATCTTTTTAACAAACTGATTTACAGAAAAATAATCTTTTAAGAAAATCTTTTCCTAAAATCTATCTTTTATAATTTTCCATAATATTTTATTTACCAAGAAAACTTTTCAAGCTTCTAATAAATTTCGTGCATTAACCTACTTAACATATTAACAATAATTTATAACATAAAAACCTTAACTAAATATTATTGTTGCGCCGCGCTTTTGATCAGGTAGGTTACTTGGGCTCCAAGCTTATTAAGTTCCACCAAAGAACTTAAGCTTGCTGTCTTGAAGTTCCTGTTAGGGAACTTAATTCTTGTTAGAAAACTCTTCTTCTGATTTGTTTAACTCCTTCAATAAAGATCTCTTCATGTCTTCTTAGTTCCAATTACTTCTTCCATCACCAAGATCAACTTCACCAAAACTAAACACACACTTGAAAACCTTTATTAGTTGAGTTTGCTTTAGTTTAAGTTCCTCATCATCAAAACCTTTATGCTTCAACAATTTCCCCCTTTTTGATGATGACAAACTTAAGAAAACTCTAGAAACAAGTTAAACAAAATAAAAGGTCATATTTTTGTATTTTTGGTTTATTGACAGAATGTAAACACACACTTAAAACAAAACAAAAATCAAAAATAAACAAAGCAATCAAAAAAGAAATAAACTAAACTACAGCATCATATTAGAGAGATCTCTGATACTTTTTCAACTAGAACCCAGAACAACTTCAGCCTCCAAGTTTGCTTCTTCTTTTCCCCCTTTTGGCATTATCAAAAAGTCCTGTTTTTCAAGTTATTAAGCATCTAGCCACAGCCCCACAAGCAATTCATTGAGTGTGGGAAACTGAAGACAGCACTGCTAAGTTACCTTAAGCACGTTCCACTTTCCTGCATAAGTATTTAACATATACATATACACACAAGTATAAGCAAAATTCCAACTATTCATAAAACCCAAAAGATTTATCATATTGTTGAACAATTTTTTAAAAAAATTTACAACCAAAATTAAATGTTCAAACACTAAAACAGAAATTAAAATTGTTCATGACTGAAATAGAGAAACAGAAAGTAGGCTAGGCTTGGATATAGGCTGGAAAGGGTATGATAGGCTAGGTTTTAAGAAACTCCAGAATTTTCTTGTAGTCCTCCTTTGTTTGTTGTGCAGAAGCTTCCAGATTATCTTCAAGACTCTTGAGTTTCATAAGGAACTCTTCCTTTTGTACCTATAGAGCCTTGTCCTGTTCTTGCTGAAACTTCTTTTGCTCTTGAAGTTCCTTGTCCTGTTTCAGCACCAGCTTCTTGAGCTCTTTTAACTCCTTTCCCTGCTCCTGCACTAGCTTTTCCAGAGTTAACAACTGAAGTTTTCCAGCAAAATCCTTCATTTGCTTCTCAACCCTTTCCATCCTGTCCACCAATTCTTCAACTTGCCCATCGAGGATACCCTCCTCAACATCCAACTCTAGAGGCTGTTTCATGCTTGTCTAAGGAACAAAACTGGCAGATATCCTCCTACTCTTCCTTATAGGCTGCTCAGACACCTCTTTCTCTTTTCTTTTTCCTGTCACCTTTTCTTTCTTTTTCTCTCCCTTCTCTATTCTTTGAATTTTTCCTTTTACTACCTCCAAACTCAGTCCAGCTAGTGTTTCCTCATTTAGCACATTCTCTGGCTTCTCATCCAAAGCACCATACCTACCCTTCAGAACCACTCTAGCATTTTCAAACACAGTGGACAAAATAGCTCCATAGCCCACTTTTGTCCTACTTGGAACACAATGTGCTAAGTGCTGATACAATAATGCAGGAAAATTAACTTTAATTTTCTTGGAGAGACAGAAAATTACAGCCATATCTATAAAGCATGCCTCTCCCTTCTTTGCAATTCTTGGCAAGATGGTTTTCTTAACTAAGTTGAACAACAACTTGTTCAACGGGTTCAAATCATTGTGACTCATGATCTTCTTCCCCCTTTGACCACCTAGGGCTTCAACAATGTCACCAGTCAAGTAATTTCCTACTTTGACACTAGCTTTTCCCTTAATGTATGTTTCATACCCCTCAGTTGGAGTTTTCATAATTTTACCTAGGGTTTCAACATTTAATTCAATTTTTACACCATCGACTACACTAGAAATTACCCCCAATTTTGCTTGAAAATTTTGACAGAACTCAGTCATAGCAATTGGATACAAATAGTTTGCTGAAACTTTTGACAACAAGTATTCCCAGCCTTGGAACTTAATCAAATCGAGAAACTCTAGGAATCTAGCTTTCCTACACCAATCTTGATCAATACGATGTCCTACAACATACCTCCCTGCCTATGACTCAAGTTCGGCTTGATCAGTTACCTCCTCTTCTTCATCTTCCTTTTCTGATTCTTCCTTTTCTTAAATGTTGTGATCTTCTTTGTCTTCCTCTCCCTTATTCATCTCTCCTCCTTCTTCGTCATCTTCTTTGGTCTCTTTTGAATGTTTCTCTTCAGCAAACTCGTCAACTTCTTCAATTTGCTCCTCAAGAGACTTCTCTCTTTGTTTCTTCTCTTTCCACTCCTTCAACCTTTGAAGGATACTTGAAACATATGACTCTTCTTGATCACTCTTACTTTCCACTTCTGTAGGTTTAGGAAATGAGGTTTTAGGATTTTCAGAGGTTTTGGTTGAAGTTGAAGAAGGTTTGTAGTTCACCATGTCTAAAGGAGATGTTTCCTCTTGAATGGTGTTTTCGAAGCTTTGAGAGTTTTCTGATGAGACTATTTCAGCAATGATGACCATTGTTGTTCTAGAGATGGTTTTAAAATTCAAGAGGGTTTTTACTGAAAGGGGTTAATTGATTTGACAGTGAGGTGAAAGAGGTAGGTGAAATCATCTTTTATAATTAATGAAGCGGTGTGAGGGATTTTAAAATATTTCACTATTCAGTCATTAATTAAACAAATCTAATTAATTTTTCCAATTTTAAATTCACAGGATGAATTTGCCAAAATAATTTTCTTTCCAAATTCATTTAATTTAAAAGAAACTTTCTATAAATACACAATTGGAACACGCTTTTTACATGTGTGCAATGTACATATTTAATAACTTACACAGTTAAGCAATTTAATGAACTTACCTTTAGTAATTAACAACGTTGACACTTCAGCTATGTTTAGCACACCATAATTGTGCTAAATGCTCTTTTTGCTCTAATTCCATTATTTTCGACTTTGCCATATCTTGGAACTTCAGAAGCAATCAATTTAGCTTGATCATTCCAAGTTCCAGTCTCAATTTCTCAAATCTTTCTCTGTTCAAGGGTTTGTTCAAAATATCTGCAAGTTGATATTCCGTATTACAAAATTCTAATTTAATATTCCCTTGCTCCACATTATCTTTTAGAAAGTGATGCCTAATGTGGATGTGTTTTACCTTAGAGTGCTGAACTGGATCTTTAGAAATACATATAGCAATTGTGTTATCATAGTAAATAGGCACACATTCAAAAATAAGACCAAAATCTCTAACCTGTTGCTTTATCCAGAGTACCTGTGAACAACATGTTGCTGCTGCCACGTACTCAGCTTTAGCTGTAGATAATCCAACTGTGTTTTGCTTCTTGGAACCCCAAGAAACTAAACAAGGTCCTAAAAACTGTACCATACCTGAATTGCTCTTCCTATTAACCAAATCACCTGCATAATCAGCATCAGTAAAGCCATTTAAATCAAATGAGTCACTTCTAGGATAGAAGAGACACAAGTCATCAGTTCCTTTCAAGTATCTAAGGATTCTCTTTACTGCTTTCAGGTGAGACTCCTTTGGGTTTGCTTGGAACCTGGCACACAAACCTACACTGTAAGATATGTCTGGTCTACTAGCTGTTAAGTAAAGTAAAGATCCTATCTTACCTCGATACATAGGTTGACCAACACAAGTTCCAGATGGATCTTCATCCAATCTGGTTGCTATAACCATTGGAGTATCATTGGTCTTAGCATTTTCAAGCTTATATTTCTTAATCAGTTCCTTGATATACTTTTGTTGATGGATCATGATTCCTTTTTCAGATTGCTTGATTTGTAATCCGAGGAAGAAATTTAATTCTCCCATCATGCTCATTTCAAACTCTCCACTCATAAGTAGAGCTGTCAATTTGGGTAAATGGGTCGGGTTTGAGTCGGGTTAGTGTGGGTCGGTTCATATCGGGTCGGGTCAGTACGGGTTAATGTCGGTACCTATGCGGGTCGGGTTGGGTCATGCTTGAGTCAGGTCACGTCGGGTCATACATCTTATCGGGTCTGGGTCGGGTTTTGGTCGGGTAAATAAAAGTTCGGGTGAAAAACAGGTCGGGTTACATTTGGGTTTTTACGGGTTTAAACGAGTTAGGGTCTTGTTCGGGTTCGAGTCGGGTTCGGTTCAAGTCAATTATTTACGGGTTATAATCAGGTCAGGTCATTATCGGGTTCAAGTCGGGTTCGATTCAAGTCAATAATTTGCGGGTTATATTCAAGTCGGGTTCGAGTCGGGTTCGGTTCAAGTCAATAAATTTTTTTTAAAATTTTTTTTAAAGCACCAAATCAAATTGCATAATTTAAAACATTTAAAAAAAATATTAAAATAAACAAGTGAATACTAAAATTTGAAAAAAAGGATCAATAAAAGGATTATAAGTAGTTATATGGAAGTTTATTTTGAAGATAAATTTAGAAAAAAAAAACAAAAAAAAATACATTTAGTTGATTTACTGATTCACCTCACTCACCTCATACAGCCTCAAATACGTTTAAAATACATTGACAGCTCACAAAGTCACATACTCACAGCTCTACTCTAATACTCTATCACCTAATGTCCTCATATAGCTCATTGCTCATATAGGAAGTTGAAGATAATTAGGAAAAATAAAATCAATCACAATAGAGATTTCATGGGGGAAAATTTCGTCAATCTCGCCATTAGAGTGCAACCTTCCTTAATATACTAAGATTCAGTGATTTTCCTATGCCTATCAGTCGTACTCTCCAAAGATCCAGAATGTGGAAAACCACAGATCGAATTGCGCCTCTGCTGGGTCGCCTACTCTACCACCTCTCATTGTCGCCTTTTCTCTTCAACAAGGAGAAATCACTCCAAATTCCTGGTAATCAATTTATACGATTATATTAGCTATTTAAATTTTGAGATCTAAACATTATAATTGGTTAATTGGTTTTAGATATTTTTTTGCTTAATTAACCGATTTAATGTTTATAAATTGAAGTTAATATTAACATTTTAAATTTAATCTTCATACATTAATGTTGAATAAATTTTAGAAATTTAATTGCGTTGTCTATATACATTTTTAGATACAATTTGAAGTTGATTTTTACAATTTGGTTGCTTGTGGTTGTTTCTCGCAAATGATAATTGTAGACACCCATTTGTGTCTCCCCAAAACCAAACCCAGTGATGAGTACCTTTCACGTCGAATCCTAATCGAATGAAATGAAAGTGTGGAAAGGTCTAGTGTTGCGGATAGTTTTTATTTCTTTTCTCTTCTCTCTGTTTTTGAAAACTTATTTTAAGAAAACAGCCAATCCAGTTTGGTTGGTCCATGATATGGGTCCAATAGTAGTGTAGTTGGATGGGGCTTGCAAAGACCTTTCCAACGATATATTATAAGCCCAATTCCGATGAATATTGAGGAAGTTATGGCCAATTTACTAAACTGGGCCCGGTTTGAGCTTTATGTACGGCCCAATGATCTAGGGGAGGGCCTAATATGATTTATCATTCCTAATGCAATTAGGAATGGTTTTAGTCTTCTAGATTCTTCTAGAAGGTTCTTTTCATTCCTAATTCAATTAGCATTGATAAATTGACTTTTGTTGACTTTTCAGAGTTTTAATCAAAATCAAATAGCATTTTCAAGGAAATTATATTATTTTATCCTCCATTACGGTAAACTTATCGGATTTTCGAAAACGCGTTGGAATCGGGCTTGGCGCCTAACCCCAGGCCTTGGCGCCTGGAACCAGGCCTGGCGCCTGGCGCTAGTGTTGGTGCCTAGCGCTGGCGCCAGCTCTGTTTTCTGAGCGTTAGACTCTGTTCTGTTAAATTATCTTTTTTGGCTGATTTTCTCTATAAATATCATATTAAAAACTCCGTTTTCATTTACCAATTATCATCATCTACATTCATTCACCAATTGATTTCATTCATCTCTCTTTCTTTCTTTCTTTCTTTGCTTTACATACAAAATTCCGCATTCGCAAGATCTAGAAACACCTAGCCATATTCGAAGTTGCCTTCGCCCTAGACGTGAAAGGTTTTAATTTCTGAGGGTTTGGTCCCAAATCTCTATTTCAATTATTTAATTTAATTGTTTGTTTTATTATTTTCCTTGAAGTTACTAACGTGTGTATTTTGTTATTAGAAAGAGGTACGAGGCATCAAAGTAAGTACTTTATGGTTTTAATTGATGTTATGATGTAGACATCATGTTTATATTGTTATTATGATATTCCTAGTATCATGTCTAGGGTATTTTTAATATTAAATATGATTCCTGCGATGCTTCCTATGTTCTTCCTAATATTTATGATTGTTAGTATCATGTTAGGGCTAAAGCTTTGATTTTTATTGCTTAGTGACATGCTAGGGTTTTTTATTAATCTTGTTAGTATCATGCCTAGGATCTTGCTATTATTATGCTTTAATATTAACATGAACATGGTTATGATTATAATTTATAATGATTATGAATATTATTATTATTATTATTTTGATGATGATTATTGTATTTATGATGATTATATTTTTATTGTCATGATTATTGATCATAATTTATTATGTTGCTTGATATTTATATTTATTGCTTGATCACACCTTTTATGCATGTTTAAAGGGAATTGGTACTTGTAATCATGCTTAATAAGATATTTAATAATCTTGTTTAGGGTTAATTGTGATTATAATTCAAGTGATCGCCAATAATAGTTTATTTGTGCATTAATATTCAACCAACATAGATAAACAGGTTTAGGGTTAAACCTATTGATTGCATGTTAATTAGAAAGCGCACATGAATACGATCAGAATAAAGTAGAGGCCTATTATTAGGACAGGTTCAATCTCTTTTAGGTTGGATTTGTACCTTCATCCCCGAACCCTTATTTGGTTCTAGACCTTATGGAGTTGACGATCTCTTGGATCGTTAAGGGGTGTAACCTTCATCCTGTGAACGGTTTACAAGTTCCTAAAAAACTTGTTGGCGACTCTTTTGCTCTATCTTCTTCCCTTTTAGACGCCACCGTACTTTAGTGTATGATCACAGTGGGGTTCAAGCTAGTGGGATTTTAAAGGCTTGAAATTATTCCCTACAGTTTTTGGCGACTCCACTGGGGAGGATCACTAGTAGAAAATATCAAAAAGGCACCCCCTAATTGGCACCAGTTCAGTCCAAACCGGTGCCAAAAATGGCCTACAAAATTGGTGGGAAGCTGAACCAGAGTAAAAGGCACCGGTTCACTTCAAACCGGTGCCAAAATCATAAAGGCCACCGGTTTGAACCGGTGCCTTTGTGAACCGGGCCTTTAATTATTAAAAAAAAAAAAATCGGCCTCTTCTTATAACTCGGCATCTTATAAGCCTAACCCTAAAATCAGTTGTCCTCTTCTCTCTCCTCTCACTCCGCCTCTTCTTTCTCCTCTAATCTCCCTTCTCCTCTGCTCTCCCTTCTCTCTCCTCTAGCTCTCCTTCATTCCCAATCTCTTTTCTTTCTCTTCGAACATCTCCGCAACAACAACAACAACACCACCGCAACAACAACAACAACACCACCGCAAAGCCGCCGCCACCATCTCTTCTCTTTAATTTTTTATGGGTTTCATCAAAAAAATTTTGGTTTAATCCACCACGAACACATGCATGAGCAAGGTTAGGGTATAATTTCTTGATTTTAATTCGATTTTTTTGTTTTCGATTTCTGGGTTATTTTGTTTCCGAATTCAATTTTGATTTTTTTTTTCTCATTTTTGTTTCTTGTTATTTCAATTTTAATACATTGTGTTTTCGATTTTGATTTTTTGTTTTTCGATTTCTTGGTTATTTTTTTTCTAATTTCAATTTTGATTTTTTTTTCGATTTTTGTTTATTCGATTTTAATATTTGTTTTCGTTTTTGATTTTTTATTTTTCGATTTCGGGATTATATTTTTTCTTATGTTTGATTTTTAATTTTTTTTCGATTTTTGCTTTTGTTTATTCGATTTTAATATATTTTGTTTTCGATTTTAATTTTTTCTTTTTCTGATTTATGTTTCTTGTTTATTCGATTTTAATACATTTTTTTCGATTTAGATTTTTTGTTTTTTTGATTTTTTGTTTTTCGATTTCTGGGTTTTTTTAATTTATATTTTTTATCTGGGTTGTTTTTCGATTTCAATTTATTTCCATTTCAATTTTGATATTTTTTTTCGATTTCAATTTATTTCCCTTTCTGGGTATTTTTTATCTGGGTTTTTTTTATTTCTGGGTATTTTTTGATTTAATTTTTTGGCGATTTCAAATTTTTTTGTGATTTCAAATTTTTTCTGGGTTTAATTTTTTTGGAAGCTTAATTATATTAATCGTTTTTTTTTTGCTTTAATTGGTGCAGGTATCTTGAGTTAGATCTTAAATGGAAGAATCAAGACTCGAGAATATTGAGTTTATTTTTTTATTTATATTGTAATTTTTTTTTATATGTTGTAATTGAACTACTATTGTATTGATCTATATTGTAAAATTTTTTTGATTATATATTGTAAATTTTTTATTATGTTAATTGAAATTCGATCTATATTTTGATGTTCTAAATAATTTAAGTCGATTTTTAATTGTTTGATGTTCTAAAAAAAAAAAATTATAATATTTGGCACTTTTGGCACCGGTTAACCGGTGCCAAAAACAATTCCAAAATTTTTTAAACCCATTTTTGGCACCGGTTAACCGGTGCTAATTTCAAGTTATGGCACCGGTTTGAACCGGTGCCTTTTTAAACCCCTTTTTGGCACCGGTTTGAAGTTAAGGCACCGGTTTGAACCGGTGCCAAATTCATTTTTTCACGTAGTGGATTTCTATTTTAATTCCTGAATTTGTTTCGGCAATGATTTAGAATGAGTGGATGAGACTCGAAAAGTTCTAAGTATTTCATGTGCGTAATTTTGATTAACATTATTGTCATATGCATAAAAAAGATCTCATTGGAAAGACCATCTGTAATGAGTTAAAAACATAGGATTTTACACGTAGGAAATTTGAGAAACGTCTTTCACAACTAGGACTGAAATAACACCGCGCGAAACTGGAAAATTTTATCGAGCACAGAAAGCTGCTGAGGTATGTGGGAAGTAGCGTCAGGGGCCATAGCTTGGCGCCAGACTTTTAGCCGTAGCGCCAGACGCCAGTATTGGCGCCAGGCGCTACAGTTAAAAGCTGGCGCCAGTCTCTGATTGCTGGCGCCAATTTCCCCCAATACCGAGCCAGAAATATGCGTTCTAAATTCGACCGGTTTTTCGTATTGTTTGCTCGATCCTACTTCCTGATTGAATTTTTTCTCACTTTTCTGAAACCCATATGTGTTCTACATATGGACATAACCCTCTGGGAATTCATGCTCCATCTACCCGATTGAACGCTCCGTGCAACAAAGGGTACATCCGAGATGTTGAATTCACCAAACCATGGAAGCGAGTTTTTCCTAAAACTCGCGGTGTCCCATCCACTCGCGCCAACCCTTCACGGTTAGGCTTCCGCGCGGTGCATCCGGACAATTAACCATGGACCTTCTTTGACTAAACCATATCCCGAACTTTAGAGAACTAGAGCCATGGTTAGGTTGCGAACGCATTGCATCATATTGTGCCTACTTGACTAATTGTGCATCATTTGTTGTGCATATATATGTTTCTCTTAACCGTTTGTTAACTTGTGTTGAGACTAAATAAATTAATGGCTTAAAGAAATTTGCCTAATTAATTAATTAATTAATTAATTTGAGTCAATAAAGTCTAATATTTTAATCGGAATTGACCTAGTACGACTTTAGGCATCCCCCAGTTGACTAATAACACCGAAAACAGTCCCAGACCGAAGCTCCAATATTGGCACCAAGGTCTGAGCTGTAGCGCCACACTATGGAGTGTAGCGCCAGACGACAGCTATGTTGTCTGGCGCCAAGCTCCACAGTGTGACGCCAGTCCTGTCGCTTGGCCGACAGTTCGGATTATTGGTCGAGTCATCACCTAGGGTCTAATTAACCAGTTTGCTAATTAATTCGGTTAATTTTCGCTGTCAATAACACCTTGTCGAGTCACTAATCGAGTCTTAGTCACATAGTCTAGCCACATGGTCGTGACACGAGTCTTAACGCACCATCTACACTCACTAGTCTTAGCACACACTTTGAGTACATCACCATGACCATGTCTTAGGTCCATGCACGAGTCGGTCTTTCCGTCATTTGAGTTGGGGGTATATTCTACTCCTAATTCTTCATATCCCTCCATCTAAATCTTCTTCACATTCTATTCCAATCTTTCTTCACTTCCTCCATCCATTGCATGTTGAATAAAGTTTGAGTCAAATAATTAACAATAAGTATCCCCAAATTCCCTTTCCACAGTACTTGGTCGAGGAGAGAAGGGCGATTAATCAAGGACAACCTCTTTATTCAAGTCTCGCTTTTTGATACACCGATTCGTCAAAAGAGGAAGGCTAAGAAGATAATGGCAACTCAAGAAGAAGTCAATGATCTTAAGAACCAACTGGCTACCGTGACCGAGACACTGAAACTTCTCGCACTTAGGATTGATAACCCCGTAAAGCAACAACAAATGGACCTCATGCAAGAGAGTTTAAGCAAGTTGTCCAGCGACTACAAATTTCAAGAGCTTACATCACAAGGGGTCTCGGTGGACAAGGATCTTCTTCCGCAGAAGTTCAACGCCAACGACATCCCAAAATTCAGAGCAATTGACAACCCATACTTTCGTTTAAGAGCATTTGAAACAATAATGAGTATCAAGGGTATCGATAAGAAGGTCTTCCCTTCTCTGTTCTCACTATCTCTTGAAACCGTTTGCCAACAATGGTACTTCTCCCTTGACAAGGAGAAAACCTCTACCTGGGAATCGATAGTAAACGCTTTCGTTGATAGATACAAGTGCAATATCCAAGTTGAAACCGACCAAAGACAACTTGAGATGCTAAGACAAAAAGAGAATGAAGGATTTACTTCTTTCTTTAATAAATGGAGGGAAACTTCCGCCAAGATGATTGAGGTCCCCACCGAAAAGGAGTCTGTGAGGATGTTTATCAAGAATCTTCAAGAGAAGTATTCGAAATATTTGAAATATCAATAAAATTTGAATACTTTCAAGGCCGTTTATGACATCGGAATTGAAATCAAAGACGACCTCGCAAAGCAAAAAGCTACTAACAATAGTAACCGCGGTGGCTGAAAAAGAAAGAAGAGCGACAATCCTTCTTCTTCCGAAAACGCCCACTCTTGTAATAATGTTAGTACCTTTGACCATAATGATGTCTTAGCCATGGACAATCAAGGATCTAAAAGGAAACCCAGGCGAGAGTTTACACCCATTAGAATGACCTACGATGCTGCTTTCGATCGTCTCTATGATCGAGGATTAATCAAACCTATTGGCCCTACCGAGGATCCAACACCAGAAAATCGATCTTTGAGATGGAATCCAAATTCCTATTGCAAGTACCATCGAGGAAACGGTCATACCACTGATGAATGCTACAGGTTTCAAAACCTCATTCAAGATCTCATAGAGGCAAATAAGATCCCATTGCCTCTAATTAGCGAGAAGACTGGGTGATGATGAAGCGAACGACACAAGACAAGAGGCGAGCTTCAACGACAGGATTTCATGACCTCTTTTTTCTATTTCTTTTTCTTTTTCATCTTTTCTTTCCCCAATAAGTCTAGCATAGGCACCTTTTCCTTTCCTTAGACTAATTTTGTAGATTCTTTATTTTCTTTTAATAAAATGAGCATTTATTTCCTTGCATATGATCATCACATTGCTTTTTTTAAAAAAAAAAAATCCATGTCGAGCTAAGCACAAGGTATACCAATGATTTGAGGCACCCTTGTAGCCACATCATATCTCCTTTCACCTATACAATCCTTTCTTCATAAACCACTTTGAGTCTCGTCTAATGATAGACCCTGCATTTTTTTCAACCTACATTTACCTAACCTTGGGATGGGATGGTGTGCAACTTATGCAATTCCAAAAAAGAGCTTGAGTGATTTCAAAAAATCAAAATAGCAAAAAAATAAATAAAAGTGTACAAAAGGGCAAGTGTTCCAATGTCTTTGATATGAAAATATCTTCGATAAGAACACGTCTCAGATTGCGTCTCTTATCGAGTGCTCGGTACCGTGTCTGAGAAACATGAATGCCAAGTGAGTGATAGACCGCATGATCGAGATTGCTCACACTTATAAAAATAAAAATAAATGCTAAAGCAAAGAGAGCTAAAAAAAAAGAGTAGGAACTCAAGCATAAAAATACAAAGATTTAAAAGCAAGGTTGCACACCTTGGGGGTTTATCTAGGGTCTTGAGCCTTCATCCCCTCCTTCTATAGCCTTTAGCCTAACCACGTTACAACCCTTCAAAAGACCTTTTTGAGGTATACAGACTTGTGCGAGGTTCGGCTAGAGCTACGTTCGGCCTGATTCCTAACGGATACGTAGGCAACCTCACATCGAGGTGCGGCCGTAATAAACATGCATTCATATTCACATTCACACACTTACACCATGATCATATCAAGGGATTTCCTATGCTCATCCCTTTTCACTTAGAGCTAGACTTGGGGGCTTGATCCCTACATCATTAGCTTACCTAGCCTAAGAGTCACCATTATTTGGCTCTTCTAACAATAATATTTTTTCACACACTTAGCCCTTGCGGCCTAGCTTTAGTGTCACTATCACACACCGCACAGATACATGACCAAATATATTTCCTTTAGGAACCCCTTTGTCATGAAATCTTAACGCTGAAGCATGCCTTGTCATATCAACATCACTCATCAATCATAATTGTCATTGCATCACGAAGTATGAAGTACTTAGCCTCCGTGCCTAAGTTACCCAAATACTTTCATCATGGAGTCAACCATTGAAATAGCCTAGGATGGATTAAGCTTTGCACCTTGAGAGACAGTATCAAATGACATTTAACTAAGCTCATTCAACATGCACCTTCGAAAAATCTTCGATTCTTTTTTCGCGTCTTTCTTTTTCGGGAGAAAGTCGGTACCCTCCACAAAAATGACGGAAAATTTTTGCTTTTCAGCATTTTCGAGTCGCACGATCACATTACAATGCACACGAGTCATGTACAAATTGAGTCATGTCGTGACATATCACTTTGATTTGAGTCACACATGTCATTTCACTTTGAGTCGAGTCAACCTCGAGTCAATCACAGCGAGTCAAGTTTATGCCTTGAGTCGTGTCAAGTCGATGAGTCAAGCAATGCTAAACCTTAGGTCAACTCTAAGATGGCTAAAGAGATTGGCAAAGTTCTATAGTAAAAAATAAATACAGGTGCAGCAGAATAGGGAAGACCCTACTCCAATTCCTGGCGCCAGAAATATCTCAGCAGCGACAGAGCTCGAAGCCTCTCAGAAAGGTGATTTCGACTTCATACAGCAGTTTCGGGTTCCTTGGTATGCCAGTTAGCCCCTATAAGCAACTTGACATGATTAGTAGTCAGTTTGATTACAATTGCAATAAGTGATCGACCTGACGAAAGATCGTCTCACTTAGCTTAAGCGCCTAAGTATTAGCTCGTTACAAGCACCAAAGCATCAGTTCAAAAGCAAGCATTCTTATTAAAACGAAAAAGTTTTCCAAAAATTGGATTGTCATCCTCAACTGACAATATTTCCAAAAATGGATTGTCGTGCATCTTCTTCAACGACAATTTTTCCAAGATTGGATTGTCATCTCTGGCAAAGTTTCCAAGCGTGGATTGTCGTGCTCCTTCTTTGATTGGCAAGTTTTTCCAAGTTCGGATTGTCATAAATTCATCGGCTCGTTGGCAAGTTTTCCAAGATTGGATTGTCATACACCCAGTTCCCTATGGCAAAATTTCCCAAAGGATTGTTGTAGGTCTCTATTCATCATAAATTTCGGCAAAGTTCCTCAACGTGGATTGTCATTCATTTCAATAAGTGGAAAATTTTCCCGAAGTGGATTGTCGGTCAACTCTTTTTTGCAAATGTTCCAAGACGTGGATTGTCAATTGTGGCAATATTTTCCTAAAAGGATTGTCGCATAGCGTTGGCAAATTTCCAAGGTGGATTGCTTTCAAGAGTTATATTCTAAGATGTGGATTGTCGATCGTAACAAAGTTCTTATGAAAGATTGTTACAAAGCTTTGACAACTTTCCCTAAATCGGATTGTCATACATCATACAAGAGTTATGTTGGCAACTATTCCTTAAGAAAAGAGGATTGTCATCACAGCAAAAGCACCAACATACTGGTTCACAAGCAGCAAAGCGCCGACGTACTGGCATAGCAAACATTAAGAAGCAGTGATCTTTTCGAAGACTATCACAGCGGAAAAAGAAGCTCTTTGTTCAGAGACGAGTGAACATCGAAGCAGCAAGACAGCACTCCCTAGCTTGCGGAGGGTTGTCACAAACAACTGAGGATTGTTTCAAGAGAAATAATCTTCGATGGTATTCCCTAGGATGTGGAATATTATCAATGCGGATGGAGATTGTTTCAAGAGAAATAATCTTCGATGGTATTCCCTAGGATGTGGAATATTATCAAAGCAGAGGAGGATCATTTCAGGTGAAGCAATCTTCTAATTTGGAAGCAGTTACAGGCGTAGCGGTTTTCAAGCGGGATGGCACTCTCTAGCTTGTAGAGGTCATCAAGACAATTGGTTACTTTCAGAGACGTGTGCTCGACGGTGCAAGATACGCGTTTCTTAACTCTTTTATCTGTTTAACTAACACTAGTTTTGCAGGTATCGGCGTTGCAAAATTGATTTAGGATCGCAGAACGTTCTAAAGCATTCTCCGTCCCTATCGCTACTTTGACTTTTGTTTTCGAAACTTGCGTTTCTCCAAACTCAGTCAAAGTGGGGGCTTCTGTAAACACCCATTTGTGTCTCCCCAAAACCAAACCCAGTGATGAGTATCTTTCACGTCGAATCCTAATCGAATGAAACGAAAGTGTGGAAAGGTCTAGTGTTGCGGATAGTTTTTATTTCTTTTCTCTTCTCTCTGTTTTTGAAAACTTATTTTAAGAAAACAGCCAATCCAGTTTGGTTGGTCCATGATATGGGTCCAATAGTAGTGTAGTTGGATGGGGCTTGCAAAGACCTTTCCAACGATATATTATAAGCCCAATTCCGATGAATATTGAGGAAGTTATGGCCAATTTACTAAACTGGGCCCGGTTTGAGCTTTATGTACGGCCCAATGATCTAGGGGAGGGCCTAATATGATTTGGTTTTAGTCTTCTAGATTCTTCTAGAAGGTTCTTTTCATTCCTAATTCAATTACCATTGATAAATTGACTTTTGTTGACTTTTCAGAGTTTTAATCAAAATCAAATAGCATTTTCAAGGAAATTATATTATTTTATCCTCCAGTACGGTAAACTTATCGGATTTTCGAAAACGCGTTGGAATCGGGCTTGGTGCCTAACCCCAGGCCTTGGCGCCTGGAACCAGGCCTGGCGCTAGTGTTGGTGCCTAACGCCAGCTAGCCAGGGTTGGCGCCAGCTCTGTTTTCTGAGCGTCAGACTCTGTTTTGTTAAATTATCTTTTTTGGCTGATTTTCTCTATAAATATCGTATTAAAAACTCCGTTTTCATTCACCAATTATCATCATCTACATTCATTCACCAATTGATTTCATTCATCTCTCTTTCTTTCTTTCTTTCTTTCTTTGCTTTACATACAAAATTCCGCATTCGCAAGATCTAGAAACACCTAGCCATATTCGAAGTTGCCTTCGCCCTAGACGTGAAAGGTTTTAATTTCTGAGGGTTTGGTCCCAAATCTCTATTTCAATTATTTAATTTAATTGTTTGTTTTATTATTTTCCTTGAAGTTACTAACGTGTGTATTTTGTTATTAGAAAGAGGTACGAGGCATCAAAGTAAGTACTTTATGGTTTTAATTGATGTTATGATGTAGACATCATGTTTATATTGTTATTATGATATTCCTAGTATCATGTCTAGGGTATTTTTAATATTAAATATGATTCCTGCGATGCTTCCTATGTTCTTCCTAATATTTATGATTGTTAGTATCATGTTAGGGCTAAAGCTTTGATTTTTATTGCTTAGTGACATGCTAGGGTTTTTTATTAATCTTGTTAGTATCATGCCTAGGATCTTGCTATTATTATGCTTTAATATTAACATGAACATGGTTATGATTATAATTTATAATGATTATGAATATTATTATTATTATTATTTTGATGATGATTATTGTATTTATGATGATTATATTTTTATTGTCATGATTATTGATCATAATTTATTATGTTGCTTGATATTTATATTTATTGCTTGATCACACCTTTTATGCATGTTTAAAGGGAATTGGTACTTGTAATCATGCTTAATAAGATATTTAATAATCTTGTTTAGGGTTAATTGTGATTATAATTCAAGTGATCGCCAATAATAGTTTATTTGTGCATTAATATTCAACCAACATAGATAAACAGGTTTAGGGTTAAACCTATTGATTGCATGTTAATTAGAAAGCGCACATGAATACGATCAGAATAAAGTAGAGGCCTATTATTAGG
Organism: Chenopodium album; assembly: GCF_948465745.1. NCBI lineage: Eukaryota > Viridiplantae > Streptophyta > Magnoliopsida > Caryophyllales > Amaranthaceae > Chenopodium > Chenopodium album. The sequence continues at coordinate 38,386,318 of NC_137834.1, read as the reverse complement.
ACAGGTTCAATCTCTTTTAGGTTGGATTTGTACCTTCATCCCCGAACCCTTATTTGGTTCTAGACCTTATGGAGTTGACGATCTCTTGGATCGTTAAGGGGTGTAACTTTCATCCTGTGAACGGTTTACAAGTTCCTAAAAAACTTGTTGACGACTCTTTTGCTCTATCTTCTTCCCTTTTAGACGCCACCGTACTTTAGTGTATGATCACACTGGGGTTCAAGCTAGTGGGATTTTAAAGGCTTGAAATTATTCCCTATAATAATATATTACCCTTTGATGTAAATCATATTAATATGCTTTTTCTTTTTCTTTTTTTCTTCTTTTTTTCTGTTAAAGGAATAAAAAAATCATGACTGGAGAAATGTTTAAATTAGACTACGCAGCTGAAAGAGGTATAGTTCATTCTAATTAATTATAAACGACGCATTTTTTTATTGATCTTACTCCTAATCTTTGCCTGATTGTTTGGTGTAGCAGGGGACTTTGAGCTTGAGCAAGCATCAATTACATGTATCAGTGTTGGAAATGCTACACCTACACCTGAACCCCATCAATCAATATCTCCAATTCAAGGAAAACGATCTCCTATTTGGCAGAATTTTGAGGTTAATGGTGAACATGCTACATGCAAGTTTTGCAAAAGATTAATCCAAAAACTTGCTGGTACGAATGGTACGTCTAATCTAAAGAGACACCTTGAAAAGTGCCAAGAATATATAGAGTCAGATAAGTCTAATGAGTCTCCTGCATCTCCATTTGACCACAAAAAATACTAGAGCTATATTGAAGCATGGTTATTCTTTAAGTATTGTTGAACATGAGGGGTTTAGGGAATTGCATACATATTTGAATCCCAAGGTTAGAACTATTTCTAGAAACACAATATTGAAATGGTGCATGAAAGAGCATGATGTGTTAAAGCAATATGTTCGTAATACGCTTAAGGCCTTCTCAAGTAAAGTTTCCTTGACTTGTGATGTATGGAAATCTTGTACTACTCGTGGTTATTTGTCTCTTACGGCCCATTTTGTGGATAATGACTGGAAATTACAGTCTAAGGTACTGAACTCTAGGCATTTTCCACCTCCCCATACTGGGCATAAAATTTATAATCTGGTTTTTAGTTTGATCAAAGATTGGGGTATTGAAAGAAATGTTTGTAGTATGACTATTGACAATGCAAGTAATATGGATTCTATGGTTGGGAAACTCCAAATTGAATTGGATGCAATGGCTAAATTACCTCTTGATGGCAAATATTTTCATATTAGATGCTCTGTCCATATCTTAAACTTAATTGTCAAAGAAGGTTTGAAAGTCATTGATGAATCTGTTGTGAAAGTTCGGGAGAATGTGAAGTATATTGATTCTTCTGAAACTAGACCTAATAAGTTTGAGCGGTGTGTTACTAGTTGTAATTTAGCTACAGGTGTAAAGCTATGGATGGATGTTCCTACTAGATGGAATTCTACTTTCTTAATGCTTCGTCGAGCTCTTGATCTTTCACCGGCACTGAAAATGTTCAATAGGATAGAGAGCCACTTGGCGCTTACTCCTCATGAATGGGAAGCAGCAGAGAAAATGTGTGATTTTCTTGAACCCTTTTATGACATTACTAATTTGTTTTCCGTTTCTGAATATCCCACTTCCAATCTTTATATTGCCAATATTTGTAGAATTGAGTCACTATTATGGGCTGCTTCTAAAGGGGATGATCCCAAACTCAAAGAAATGGCAGATCTTATGCGTTCCAAGTTTGATAAATATTGGTCCGATTACTCAGTGCTATTATCTTTTGCTGCAATTCTTGATCCTCGGTTTAAGTTGAAATTTTTGAGACATCTTTTCAAGGATTTGTATGAAGCTCACATGGTTGAAACAAAAGTTCAGGAGGTGTATTATGAATTTGTTCAATTGTTTAACCATTACAAGGAGCCTCTTCCTACTTTTTCTTCCCAAGATAGTTCAAATTCAGATGCATATCGTCCACGCAAGACTAGTAGAGTTTATGCGGTAAGATAACAACAAATTTTATCATTATTCTATATGTTAATCACTTCTCTGGGTTATTCTGTTCTGATTTTTTTGTTTTATTTTTTTTTTTTTGTGATTTCAGAATTTTGTTGCTAATGTTGCTAGTAGTGACATGGATAAATCTGAATTAGAATTATACTTAGAATTGCCTTTAAAACCTTGTAATGCTGATGAGGAATTCGATATTTTGGGTTATTGGAAGGAGCAATCAACAACTTTCCCAAGTCTTGCTCATATAGCTAAAGATGTTCTTGCTATTCCTATTACTACGGTTGCTTCCGAATCTTCTTTTAGCACGGGTGGCAGAATTTTAAACAAATGGAGGAGTTCACTCTTACACAAACATGTTGAATCTTTGATAACAACACGAAATTGGCTGTATGGTTATGCTGGGTTGGAGAAAGATGGGGTTGAGGTGGAGAATGAGGACGTTGATGATATTTCTGCATAGCCAGATTAGTAAGTTGTATTTGATTTTTTAAAAATGAATGTAATGTTTTTAAATCTTTATAACACTGTTCTTTGCTTATTTTTTGCAGGTGGATGTCACTCACCCTCATGGACTCACTGGTTTTAAAACCTCAAATAAAGTCAACACTATTGCTTGCTGCCTGCCTAAGCCTTACTGTCATTTCAGCATGCTAGTTTAAACTCTTTACTTAGTTTATATTCTACTTTAATTGTAACCAACTTGTTTTGGTGATGATGTATTTCTATCATTTGGTGGTCTAAAATAATTGTTATTGCTATCACTCTTTCTATAATAAAGTGCTTCTTCTAATACATCATGGCCTATTTTGGTTGATTTTTTTTTCTGTAGTATATTGTTGGATATTTATATGTTTGCTGCTCGAAGATGTTGTCTGACTATGTTGAATATGCTGCTTGGATATTCTATTCATTTTGCTGTGAGCCTGTGAATTTCAGTGCAAGTTTTCAGACCTGCTCCTATCCCTGTTGGCATACAAAATCGCTAGATCCCCCCTGCTGCAGACACCATTAAGGTGAATACAGATGCTCACATGGCTGCTGGAAATGTCATTGGACTGAGTGTATGTTTGCGTGATGAGAATGGTGGTCTTGAAATGTCTTTCATCTGTTTTGAAGATGATGAGTAAACATAACTTTTGGTTTAGCGGAATTCAAGTCTTATAACTGTGATGTCTGTCATTAATTTTTTTTCTCTTTAAGATCTATGTAGCTATATTCTTATGGCTAATTGCAATTATTAATTAGTATCTAGGCTATACATTAATACATATGATTATATGAAGGTTCAACCAACATATTTAGACATGTGAAGTTGGTATGCTCTTACGTGTAGTAATAAGTGTTAATCACTTTTGTTTGCAACTAATTGGATCTGTACAGCTGAACTAGTTGTTTATGTGCTTCACCAGTCAAAGATCTTAGCTGCTTCTAAACATCTTTTCTATGTAATTATTAGATGCATGCTACTCTATATAGTAAGGAACATTGGTAAATCTTTTGGTTTAAGATACTACAGTATGATTCTCTTCACAAAATTGAAACTCCAGTCATGTAGCATGATTATCCGGAGCTGTCCATTTATTAGCACTGAATACTTATGCTATCATACTGTTAAAAGGGAGTTTTGGTTCCTCAATCCTTGCTTACTGATTTTTGGTTGAAATTACATATTCTTAACAGAAATTTGACAAGACTTCTGAATCAGAAAAATTTGTTGCGTCTAGAAATGTCATTGGACTGGAAATGTTAGCATTGCTGCACGTTTGGTTTGGGCAGCTGACAGAATTGGTAAAAAGGAGATTGTGTTGCTCTCAAAATGAGCTCTTTTATCTCTCCCTACCCCCCTTCTTTTTTTTCTGTGTTTTTTAGTGGTGTAAGAGAATATTGTATATAGAGTCTTGGTTGAGTGTGTGTTTTGCTGTACATTGATAAAGTCATTTTGTTTTCCAGCATTGGTTTTATTTACTGTCTACTATATCTTGTTGAGCTACCTTGAACCAGTGATTTGTTAGAAGTACTCATGTCGAGGATGTGGTGTAGCCCGACTGTTTGAGTGGTGCACACTTTGGCAACTAGGCACACCTCTTACCTACTTTTAATGTGGGGGACCTGAGCAGCTGATATTTGTTTATGAAGAAGGGAAAATAAAGAGCTACAAAAACATTGTCTTGGATCACTGGAGCATCTTTCAATTCTCATCAAAATACCCAAAAAATGAGATCTAGTCCTAACGGCAAACGAGGCATTTGATGTGGTTTATTTCACGCTTGTCTTCTATAGATCATTGTTACATTGTACAGGCTTCTTCTTCTCTTAAGCAGGGATTAATTAGAATTAAATGCATTGTTGGATTGATTTTCTCTTATGCAAACCTGATACCATGTCATATGTTTTTCTATGATCGACATGAGTTTTAGATAGAGTGTAGGGTGTAAGTGAAAAAATCAAATTGTACAAGTAGTTCACAAGCTCAAAAACATATATTATTGACTAATTTATCTTCCTAGTTGGTTAATTATAATACGTCATAATAGTATAATAATACGTAGTTTTACTAATTGGTTGATTTAGTTTCAAACTTTATTTTAAACATTCTCTTGAAGCAATGGTTTTATTTTAGTCTTATATAGGTGGGAAATCATCTTCTTGTTCTACTGTAATTGTTGAATTAATATTTCTCCAAAGTTTTTAATGCTGAAACCTGCTATTGTTTGGGTCCTGTGTTTTTTTTTTTTAATTTTTTTTTTGGCTGTTGTCCAGTTCAATTTTTCTTTGACGAGGATTATGTAAGAGATAAGTCAAGTAAGATGAGAAAGGCCATTTTTGTTTTATAATTGGAATTCGTGTTAATAAATTGAAAAAAATCCTAAAACTAAATAGTCAATACGGAGTACTCTTTTTATCCTAAAAACTCCTAAATCCTAAAATTCGGGTTAGTAATAGGTCGAGTTTAAATTCGGGTCGGGTCAATACAAGTCGGGTTGATTTTAGGTCCGGTCAATAACAAGTCAGGTTGATTTTGGGTCGGGTTTGTAACAGGTCGGGTTTAAATTCGAGTCAGGTTAGGAACAGGTCAGGTTGACCTCGGGTCGGGTTAGTTACAGGTCAGGTTGAATTCGGGTATTGACGGGTTAAATCGGGTTTGAGTCGGGTTCGGTTCAGGTCAATAATTTACGGGTCACATTCGGGTCGGGTCCTCTCTAGGTCGGGTCATGGTCGGGTTCGGGTCTCAAGTACTCGGGTCAACTCGGGTCTAGGGTTGGTTTCAGGTCGGGTTCGGGTCACCAATTTTTTCGGGTTCAGACGGGTTAGGGTTAGGGTCGGGTTAGGGTCGGTATTTCGGGTCGGGTCAGCTTTTGACAGCTCTACTCATAAGGTCAGCAAAATACTTGCACAAAGATTCATTAGTTGCACCAAATAAAATATCATCAACATAAATTTGTACAATTAATATGTCAGTTCCATTTGATTTTAAAAACAAAGTTTTATCTATTTTACCACGTTTAAAACCATTTTATAATAGGAACTTTGACAATCTTTCATATCATGCTCTAGGAGCTTGCTTTAGCCCATAAAGAGCTTTGTCAAGCTTGTAGATATGGTTTGGGAACTCTGGATTTTCAAATCCAGGAGGATGTTCCACATAGACCTCTTCATTTAGAAATCCATTTAGAAATGCACATTTAACGTCCATCTGGAACAACGTGAATCCCATATAAGCAGCAAAGGCAATAAGTAAACGAATAGCCTCTAACCTGGCTACTGGAGCAAATGTTTCTTCATAGTCTATCCCTTCTTGTTGATTGAAACCTTGTAGAACAAGTCTTGCTTTATTCCTGACAATAATACCATGCTCATCCAGCTTGTTCCTAAACACCCACTTTAAACCTATTGTCTTCTTATCCTTGGGTCTAGGTTCCAGATGCCAGACTTTATTTCTTTCAAACTCATTTAGTTCAGCTTGCATAGCATTAATCCAGTATGCGTCAGTTAAAGCTTCAACATAGTTCTAAGGTTCCATAGAAGAAAGGAATGCATAGAATGCACAGAAGTTTCTAAGCTGAGATCTGGTCTGAGTTCCTTTTGTAATATCACTCATGATTGCATCTACAGGATGTGACTTCTGATGCTTCCATCGCTTAGGTGTAAAGTCCTTGACTGGATACAATCTTTCCTGATCATTGTTGACTAGTTCTTCTGTAGGAACTCATTCTTGAGTCTCTGTTGGAACTTCAATAGGATTTTCCTCATTCTGATCTTGATTCTGTTCTTGAGAAGGAGTTCCTGGTGCATTCTCCATTTCTGGTTCTTCATTTGCTTCTGGATTTGTTTGCTCAGCAATTTCAACTTGTTGCTTCTACAATGATGTTGATTTTTCATCTGGATCTGTCTTGCGTACAAGTCCAATTTCAAAATCATTATCACACTCTTGTACATCATTTTAAAATTGTTCAGTTTCATCAAATATAATATGTACAGATTCCTCAACACACATTGTACTTTAATTATAAACTCTGTATGCTTTACTATTATAGGCATATCCTAAGAACACTGCCTCATCACTACGTTCATCAAACTTTCCCAAGTTCCTTTTACCATTCTTATGAACAAAGCATTTACAACCAAAAGATCTAAAGTAAGAAATATTAGGCTTTCTCCCTTTGATTAGCTCATAAGGAGTTTTGTTGGTGATGGCTCTAACTAAGACTCTGTTAAGAATATAGCACGCTATATTCACTGCTTCTGCCCAGAAGTTCCTAGGCAAACCACTTGAGATCAGCATTGTTCTAGCCATGTCTTCAAGGCTTCTATTCTTGCGTTCCACCACTCCATTTTGTTGTGGGGTCCTTGGGGCAGAGAAGTTGTGATCCATTCCATGCTCAGTGCAAAATTCATCAAATTTTGAATTTTCAAATTCTGTTCCATGATCTGATCTATGGTGAATCAGTGGATTACCTGTTCTTCTCTGTTCTTTCTTTACAAAAGCTACAAATTCATCAAACGTCTCATCTTTACTAACAAGAAAGAAAACCCAAGTAAACCTTGAAAAGTCATCAACAATAACCATAACATATCTCTTACCACTTCTGCTTTGGATTCTCATAGGACCACATAGATCCATATGAACAAGTTCCAAAGTTCTTTTGGTGCTTACCATTTTCTTAGATTTAAAAGAAGCTCGAGTCTGTTTTCCTTTAACACAAGCATCACACACTTTGTCATAAAGGAACTTAATGCAAGGAAGTCCTTCCACTAGTTCCTTAGCTCTCAATTTATCAAGTAAAGTAAAGCTTGCATGGCCAAATCTCTTGTGCCACAATAGAGGATCATTCTCAATAACACTAAGACATGTTAAACTGCTATTAGGAACTTCGTTATGATCAACAACATATGTGTTTCCTTTACGAGTTCCTTCTAAAATAATGTTCCCAGTGTCGTTGGCAATGATTCTGCACTTATTGGAAGTAAAGCTTACAGAGTTACCTTTGTCACAAAATTGTGAAATACTTAACAAGTTGTGTTTGAGACCCTCGACCAAAAATACATTATCAATAGCATGGGAACTTGACCTTCCTACTTTGCCAATAGCAACTATATCTCCTGTCATGTTATCACCAAAGGTCCTAGCTCCCCCATAGTAGGCATCTAGAGAGAGAAATCTAGATCTGTCTCCAGTCATGTGCTTAGAACAACCACTGTCGAGGTACCAAGTGTTGTTCCCCCTCACTGGAACCTGCATGAGAAATCAAACATTAGTGTCAGGAACCCAGAACCCAGGTTTCCTTGGGTTCCTGTGTAACATCAGCAGGTTCATTCTTCTTAATCCAAATCTGTTCTACATGTTTTTCATTTTTCTGTGTACTCTTTTCTTTCTTAGGACACTTAACTTGTTTGTGACCAGTATTGCCACAGAAATAACAAAGAATACAACTAAGCAGGTCAACATAGTTCTTTTCCTTTTGGAACTTCTTTTTGAAACCCAAACCGTCGTTTCTTTTGGTTTGAGCTTTGGTGATCCAATCTGGAACTCTGTATTCAACAGGTTGTTTGCCTTTCCTGGCTTTCTCAATTCCCCCTCAAGTCTTGCCTTATCCGATTTTATATCTTCCAAATCAGATTTTAGTTTTTCAAAATTCGGATATTGAGCAAGTGGAGGAACTTCAGAATCAAGAGCATCAAGACAGAGTTTCATCAAGGATAGTTCCACATTCAACATTATGTTCATGTTTCAACCTGTCTATAGTTTCTTTCAAATAATTATTATCATCGAGCAGACTAAAGAATCTATATTGAATATCAAATTTCATATTATCAACCCACTCACTGTTTTCTTTAAAAGTAACCAAAGCTTCATCACTTTGTTGTTTAGCTTTATGCAATTCTTTCAATTCTTCTTGAATTTCTAAAACAGCAAATATTAAGTTTTCTTTAGAGAAATGTCTAAGTTCTTTTTTAGAAAACCATACCTTAGATTCTAGCACCTTCAGTTTTGCCTTTTCATCAATTTTTGCCATCAAGCATAGATGGGCAGTTTCCTCTAATGGTTGATCTTCCTCTTCCTCTGAATATGAATCTCCCCAAGCAGCCAGCATGGCTTTCTTCACATTGTCCTTGGTGAAGTAAGGTTTATATACTCTTGACTCTTTGGATTGCTCCTTGCCCTTTGTCTTTCCTTTCTCACCATCTGGTTTAATGAAGTGATCTTTAGATCCACACTTGAAACAAGTTGTGTTTCTAGAACTTGCATACTTCTTGTTCCTATCAAACTTCTTGTAGTTCATCATCCTTTTGAACTTTCTACCTAGCATTGCCATTTCTTCCTCATCGGCTTCTGATTCCTCCGAGTCTTGAGCCTTAAGAGCAAGACTCTTGTTCTTGGAACTTTCAGAGTTCGAACTCAGGTGTAGTTCATGAGTCATCAATGATCCAGCTAGTTGTTCCATGTTAAACTTCGTGAAGTACTTGGCTTCTTGCATGGAAGTAACCTTGGATCTCTATCGTTCATCTTGTGGTAGACTCCTTAAGATATTTCTAGCCTGTTCGTCAATAGGAAAGTGTCTGCCAAGGGAATTCAATTCATTAATAATATAATTGAACCTAGTAAACATTTCCTCTATAGTTTCCTTTGATTTCATTTCAAACCATTCATATCTAGACATCAATAGATCAATCTTAGAACGTTTTACCTCATTTGTACCTTCATGAGTTACCTCTAGTAGATCCCAAAGCTGTTTAGCAGACTTGTATCCCATGATACGATTAAGTTCATGAGGTCCAAGTCCACAGTGCAAATACTTTATAGCTAAAGCATTTAGTTTAAGTTTCTGATAATCTTCTTTGTCATAATCATAAATACGTTTAGGAACTACCTCTTTCTTTTCATTGGTTGTAGTTATTTCAAAATCACCAGTTTCAATGACACGCCAAACTTGGTAATTTTCAGCCTTGATAAAGATCTCCATCCTGTTCTTACAGTAGGTGTAAAACTTACCATTGAACATGGGTGGACGTTGGGTAGAATACCCTTCTTCAAGTTTCTCCTTGTAATTTATCTCTCCAGGAACTTACTCAGTAAAGTTATCTGCTTACACGTGAGAACCTTGCTCTGATACCAATTGTTAGTTGAGATGATTAATACAAGAGGGGGGGTGAATTGTATAGAGTTCATAATGACTACTTTTTGCAAATTAATAAACAATACATATAGGAACTTGCATAACACACAGATTTTACCAGGAAACTTTTCAGGGCCCAACTGGAAGTAAAACCTCAACCCTACCTTAGGGATTTCAAATACACAAACTTCACTATAATAGGGCAAACACTAAGTTACAACCTATTAGACACGGACCTTTATTTCACAAGTTCCTCACTGGAATTGCTACTTAATAGGACCATATCCTACCCAATCTAAGCACCACACTTAGATTCACTCATACCACCAAAGTACTACACGTAATGCCAAAGTACAACTACTTGTACCACCTAAGTACAAAACTAACAGCTTCACCTAGAAGCCAACACAAAACTGTATATAAAGGAAACTACAAACTCACCCAAATAACCCAACCAATACAAATGTATAACACCTAGTATGATAGGTAAGCAATGCACAAAATCCGAAACTAATATGACAAGTTAGAAGCTTGGTAAACTTACTCAATTATAGCATTGTGATTTCTCCACGCATAAACTCAAAAAAACCTAAAATCATTTTGCTCTCTACTATTTATACAAGTATTACTCGTATAGAAAGTAGGTTTTCTAAAAGACAAATAAGTTAACTTAACTTATCCTTGAACACGGTTTTATGTAAATCAAGTGGAATAAAATCTTTTCCGGAAAATAAAATTAAAAAGATATTTGTTAAAAAGATTTATCTTTTTAACAAACTGATTTAAAGAAAATAATCTTTTTAGAAAATCTTTTCCTAAAATCTATCTTTTATAATTTTCCATAATATTTTATTTACCAAGCAAACTTGTCACGCTTCTAATAAATTTTGTGCATTAACCTACTTAACATATTAACAATAATTTATAAGATAAAAACCTTAACTAAATATTATTGCTGCGCCGCGCTTTTGATCAGGTAGGTTACTTGGGCTCCAAGCTTATTAAGTTCCACCAAAGAACTTAAGCTTGTTGTCTTCAAGTTCCTGTTAGGGAACTTAGTTCTTGTTAGAGAACTCTTCTTCTGATTTGTTTAACTCCTTCAATAAAGATCTCTTCATGTCTTCTTAGTTCCAGTTACTTCTTCCATCACCAAGATCAACTTCACCTAAACTAAACACACACTTGAAAACCTTTATTAGTTGAGTTTGCTTTAGTTTAAGTTCCTCGTCATCAAAACCTTTATGCTTCAACATCTATGACTACGGGCTCGCCTCTGAAAGGAAAACCCGTAATCATAGAGAAATCAAAAGGGGTAACCATCATCTCTCCCCATGGAAAGTGGAAAGTTTTGGGGGAATCCCACCAAAACTCCAGCAATCCACGGAGGAAAGTTGATGATGCAGGCTAACTCGATAAACCCCGAAGACCCGCCAGCTGGGAGTCAATTTCGGAAAGTACAACAATCTCCTTTTCCACCTCGGGCAAACTCTCAAAACGGGCTCGCAGGTCACCAGAGCCGTATAAACGCATGCTAGGCTCGCTCTAAATAAAAGAATAAAAATAAAAAAAACGGTTATGGTTTTAAAAAGGAGAAACAAAGGAAAAGAGAAAGAAACAAAGGCGCGAAAAACTCACGATGCCGCGCCACCCTCTAATCGAAACATGATGGTCTGGGTCCCACTTAAGGATCCTAGGGTCCCGGTTAGGAGGAGCCTCCCAAACCACATCCTCCTGACGACGTCGATCGGCTGCGACGCGTGGCTCTCGAACCTCCTCTCAAGGACGGGTCACCCTCTTCTGGGGGCGAACCGCCTCGTCCGGACCACCTAGGATCTCCTCAGCATCGACAAATGGAGGCGAGTCCATACTATGATAGGATAAAGTTTCTTTAATTATTTTATTTCCTAAACTAAACTAATATACGTATTCTAGACCCATATCGGCAGCATAACAGCTGCCGATAGGGCAAAACACAAAAATCGAAGGCCACCCGTACTTGGGGGCTACAATACCTGCAGTTAAACTCAGTAAATGGGGGCTTCTAACACCCACAAAAGCCATCCTGTACCAGTTTCAACTAAGTATTCAAGGGATTGTATTTCAAAAATCTCAAAGAATCAACTACTTCTAGGCGAATAACAGTAAAATAAACATAGTTATCGTCTACCAAACAATTTTGAAGTTTGAACATGGCAAGAATAAGCTAAGAGTATGTTTCGCTCCATTTTCCAACAATTCAAAATTCGTGAAAATGAATTATGAAAGTAATATTGGTTCCATCACTATAATCTACTTCATAATAAGCAATTATAACCAAAATTCGAAGAAAAAGAGCAAGAACAAACTTGAATAAAGAAGTGCCCATACAAGGTTCAATACTTAACTATTTTTCATGAAATTTGTTGCAAAACACTCCTTAAACATAGCATGACAACATAGAACAAACAATTTCAAGACTAATGGACTGAATCGAAAACCCCCAAATTTGAAATTTGGGGTTTAACGATTTGAAAATTGTTCAAATTCAGCCGGAAAGAACAAATTCTAGCAAAAAACTTACATTGGATTACGGCAAATATGAATTAAGGACGAAATTTGCTTCCTTAAGCTTCGAAAATCGCAAAAATCCGAGCTTCCTAGAGAGAGAAAGGGGCGAAAAATGGCGAAGGAAGGAGAAAGAAAGAGTGAAGTGAAAATCGCGTTCAGCGATTTCACTTTACTGACATAAATGTCGCGCGCAACTAAATTTGTTACGAGTAGCATACCAACGCAACTCATAAAGATGCGCGCGCCTGGCCAGCGCGACCTACTGAGTTGCGCGCGGATATTGGTCACTAAAATGACCGGCATCCGGATTTTGATCCGTTTGATCATTTTTCAACGGTTTTTGCTTGTCATTAGACGTATTGTGGCGTGAATTATCAAAATATTTTAAATTTCTTTGCATTCTGTATTATTTCCTTCTTTGTTAGTTTTTTGCATCATATTGCATGCACACCGTGCTTTGTGCCTTCCCCAAGCATACGTTTTGAACGTTTTTCGTAAGAGTGCCTTAAGACGTTCCGTGGTGGTGCATTACGTAAAAGCACCCATAGACAGGTTTGTCATTTTACTGTACTCACGTTACAAATGTCCGGGTTTTCTTCTTTTTTCACGTCCGAAGCAAAAAGGAAGGTGTTTTCATGAAGCGTAAAAATGCAAATGGCGTATCGTGCAGCGCAAAATTGTACGACGTAGGTGTTGCGTAAAATTTCACTTCAGCCCAAGCTTTGCGAGAACTACCTCTCAGGACTAAAAGGCAGAGAAGTATTGTAGGCGTTAGCTCACGATTCGACAGGCGCGCCGAACCATCAGGAACAGGCACTTCTTGAATGGGAGCAAATACGGTAGTTAGTGCGCTTACTAACTTACCGGACAATTAGGGTGTCGAAATCATCCCCTGTATAAAGAAGCGACGAGACGATGTCGCGCCTATGTAGTCACGTGCCCCCAGTCCTAAGACACGTGTACTCATCATGTGGACAAAACTGCTGAGAGAGTTGTTGACTTTCTTCCCTCTCACTGGATTTGGATATATGCCTCTAGTCCCGAGACATGTATTTCTATCTTGTGGACATCCGGCTAGAATACCGGACCCGGCTCGAATACCGAAAACCCCTTTTCATCTTTTTTTTACTTTGTTAAAGTCAGGCTAAAGTTTCAATGACATATCGAGGGACTTTAGACCAACGATGACACGATTGAGAGGAAATCTTCCCCTTTTATCCTTTTAAAACCGATCTCTTCTCATGACTTGACATCACCCAAAACACCTTTACTTGTAAAAGTGTTCTACAATTTTCAAAGGATCAATCTAGATTCTTTAGCGCGTTAAGACTAGGAAAAACTTTTTCTAGCCTAATAGCTACTTGTTTCAAACACTTAGCGAACCAAGGATTGTTTCGACATCCTTAAACATTAATGAAAGATTCTCTATCCTTAGAGAACTTCGCACAAACTTTGATCATCATCTATTCTAGACTCGATCAAAGTGGGGGCTAACTGTAGACATCTACTTTGGCCTCTTGTCCCGACAGGAAGTGCAATGACGATAAATAAAACCATCTTTGTGTTGGATTTAATTGAAGAATACTTATGGATAACAAGTTAAGCCACAAAACACAAAAGACTAGCCCAAATTAAAGAAAAAGCCAAAACAAAGGTCCAATTAACTAAACCCGATCATAATTACGCATAAGCCCGTGCTTAAAACCTAATAATGACAGATTTAGGAGTGCCTAGGTTAAATCTTAGTGCTGCCGCAGAAAAAGCTGCGCGCATCTCAAATAGTCGCGCTAGGCTGCCGCGCGCAACTAATTCAGTTGCGCGCGACACCCAGTGCAACCTCCAGAGTTGCGTTGCAAAATATTAAGAAATATACGGAAAATATAAAATCGAATCTTATCATGAAGCCGCGCGCAAGACAATTAGTTGTGTTGCCCATAGCAGCACAACCCAATCACTTGCGCTGGGATGCCGCGCGCAATTCATCCTGTTGCGCGCGACACCTGTTGCGGCAGAATTCTCGAAACCCTAAACCTAATCATTCACTATAATTAAGAGCTTAAACCGAGGCTTAAACAGACTGAAAATAACCTAAAACTCTAGCGAAATACATGTGAACTTGTGCAACCTAGCCCCTCTTGTGCTAAACACTCACCCTTTTGATATTTTGTTACTACGGTGGAGGTTCCCCAACAAGGAGTCCATAAGTGCTCTAAACGGAGATCTAGAGAAGAGAAGTGGTAAATTCCCGAGCACGTAGTTAAATCACATTTATTTTATTGTTTAAAAGAACCTTAATTAATTAATTAGTGTTGTTTGATCACCTTTAAAATAATTAATTAATCAATTCCACATAGTATCTTGCGTTAAATAAAGATTAGAATTGAATTAAATAATTGTTGGTTGATCACTTAAGCCATGGCGAATATTGTTTATTTTCTTATCCTTTTCACGAATTTGATTAAATAAGAATAACGACATTACGATGTAATTACTACGTGAATTAATATGTGTAAATAAAATCAATAACATAGTTTTAAATATCACGATGCATATATTGTTTGGTGATGAAATTGTAAAAAAGGAAGAGCTAGTAGAGGCCGCACTAGGGCTAGGATAACGATTCCCCTCAAAAAGGAACGTTATTTTAGTACCCACGCTCCCGAACTCATTTCTGGTTTATAGACCAATTTGGGCATGGGTAAACTTATGATTCGTGCTAATTATTCCATGAACTCCACATGTAAGAAAGGCATGAACGAGGTTTATGAGTTTTTCCTAAAACTCATTGGCGCTACTTGTTTCTTATAAAAAAGCGTAACGATAGAAACAATTCTAATTTAAGGTCCCCCAAACAGTCAGGAATTCAAATCCTACTACACCCTAACAAGTGTAAAGTCCTAGGCTTTTAAGTGGTTATGGGCATTTAAGGAGGGCACCCCTTACGATGGGATCACCCTCCTTACAACAATTTCCATTAATCACTTTAATCTCAATAATTAATCAACATAATCCCCAAATTAAGCACAATAAATCAATCATACAAGTTTTATCCAATCCCTAGCCAAACAACTACCCTAAAATCATAATCTAATCAATTAACCACTAAAGAAATCAAAAATCAACAATATATGAAAAAAAAAAAAAAAAAACTACACTATCTAATCAAGCATCAAACATCAAAATCAATCCAAACAAACAAGAATATTAAACAAAGAAATAAAATGAGATAGAGTTAGAAATGCTCATTGATAATAGAGAAGATCTTCAATACAATTGTCACCATTGAATCTTCAATCTCTCAATCACCATTGAAATTCCTCACTTTCTCTCTCTAAAATCTACTCCTAAACTAACCCTAAAACTAAAGAGAGAAGCTCTTAACTAAGCTAAAATTATTATCTAATTTCTATCTCTAATTACATACAAAATCGGGGTTCCAATAGGTATATATAGGAGGCGTGAAACAAAAATCAAGCAAATCAAGTACCCAAGGAAGCGCGGGCAGGTAGCGTGCCCGCACGGGCAAGTAGCGTGCCCGCACGGGCAGGTAGCGCGCCTGCGCTTCTCTAGGTTTCTTCGGCTCTTCTCATGGCTTCGTGCGTTCGCTAAGGTTTTCGAATGAGCGCACCGAATGATGATGATGGACACCAAGAGTGGCAGTCCTAAAAAGCATTTGACAGTGGGTTCAACACCCCATCTTTGAGAGCACGACTTGAGAGCGCTGATGAGTGTCATTTATGGCACTCATTTGGTTCTTTTTAGGGTGAATTTCATGCTATTCTATAGCTCTTTTACTTAGCTTTTCCTTGATTTTACTCTTTATTTCTTTTGGTTTGCATTTTCTCAGTTGGATTTCTTTCTTTATGCATTTCTTAGTTTATTTTGTTATTTTCTCTTTTATTTGCTTGTTTTCCTTTATTTTTAAGGTTAAGGTCGTTATCCAAGTTTCCCGAGGCCTCTTCCCAAGTTTGGCATTGATTAGGATGTCTAGTGTTCTCCATTTGAAGCTCGAGCATGGAGAAGTGCAAGTTCCTAAAGTCCTTGAGCTGTGCATTCAAGCCGTGGGGGCATGATTTCAAGTCTTGAACCCGCAAACATGGAGTTTAGAAACTACAAGGTCCCGTGTTTATCAAGAGCATTAAGTGGAACGCACGAGGAGCATTGGCATGATAGGGAAGAAGGCTCCCCTTCTCCCAGGCGCGCGCGGCCTGGTAGCGCGGGCGCGCCTCCCTCGGGCGCGGGCGCGCCTGTCTGGTTCCTGTTCCGTAACCAAATTTGCGCGGCCGCGCTCTCCCTTATAGTTGGCCGCACCTGTGTGGGTTTATTTGGGGACAATCTAACTAACTTCTCTTAGTTAGTTTTACTATATATAGATTTTCTTTCTATTTTTAGAGAGAGAATTAATTCAGAAATGAGAATAGAAATTAGAATTAGAATTTTAGAAAGAGAAACTCTAGATTGTAGATAAAGAAGTTCTTGATTGATGATTGAAGATTGATAATTCTAGCATTTTCTCCATTGAATTGAAGCAAGTTTGTAAGGATTTCTTTTACTTTAATGCAATTTTTAGCTTATCATTTGAATTTCTTTGTTGATTGTTCAAGTTAGAATTGAATTTGTGATTTAATTAGTTCTATTGATATGATGATGATGAAATTGTTGATTAGCTAAGTTTTGATCTTAATTTCAATGTATTGTGAGTAGTTCTCTTACTAGGGGAATGGTGAAGCATGTATGAGTAATGGATTGATGCTAATTGGGGGAAATTGATGGAGTTGATGTTGTGATTAAATTGGTTGATTGATTAAGTGCTTGTGTGTGATTAATTGAAGAGTAGCTAACTTTGATTGTTACACTAGAATGCATTGTAATCTTGCATTGATACGGAAAATTGATTTGTGGCTTGCTTTTGTCGATTGAGTAGGTTTTCAAGGTTCCTAGTTAGAGTCTCTCGTAGTTGGCGCTGGCTTGACCTCTAGGAGATTAGCTTACCTTACTTTCTTGAATGCTTAGTTGATTTTCCCTCGCAACACTTGACTTAGTCATTTCCAATCCCAATTAGCTATATTCATTCCGAGTACATGCGGATCCTAACCCTAGTGCTTGATAAATTTGATTTCATTTTGATTGTTTTGAATATACACACCTCTTTTTATTGCTTCGAAATAGCTTAGCTTTGACTTTAGCACTCACCTCCCATTCCTAGTGGTTCGACCCTTGACTTACTCTATGCTTTGTATGGGGGTATGTTGAGAGATTACAAATTTTGTTTTGACCAAGGGTAGATTAGTTTTCAACGACCTAGTTTCGCCCTAGATCAAAAATGGCGTCGTTGCCGGGGAATGGCGTAGATGATTGCTTTTGTTGTTGAGTCTATTTCACCTTAATCTCAAAAAAAAATACAAAAAGATTTTTCTCTTTAGGCTACATTTGTAGCCGTGCTATTGATATTTTGCTTTGAGTTTTTGTATGCGTAGGATAAGAGGAAGGACTTTAGCGTCATTTGATCCGGAAATCGAGAGAACAATAACAAGGATAAGGGTTACTAATCATTCTTTGAGTCCAAGCTCTCAAAGAGAAGAAATTCACCAAGAAAGAGAA
Source organism: Chenopodium album (assembly GCF_948465745.1). Lineage (NCBI taxonomy): Eukaryota > Viridiplantae > Streptophyta > Magnoliopsida > Caryophyllales > Amaranthaceae > Chenopodium > Chenopodium album. Next base: position 38,368,526 of record NC_137834.1, on the reverse strand, counting down.
GAGGAGGATCAAGTAAGCATGGGAGATAATCCAAGAGTCGCTTTGAAGGATTTGGGAACTCCCGGTGCATATAGGCTTGAAAGTGGGATTGCATTGCCAACAACACCGGCAAATGACTTTGAAATAAGACCAGCCATGATCACTTTGATTGAAAGGAGACAATTTAGTGGGGCTAAGATTGAGAGTCCGCTGAACCATTTCAAAGAGTTTGAGAAGTATTGTAACACTATTAAAGTGAATGGTGTTTCTCAAGAGTTTATCCGGTTCAAGTTGTTCCCCTTCTCTCTCATAGGTCGAGCCTTGGAATGGTTAGACAAGGAGGTCAAGCCAAATTCTCTTAGAACATGGGATAAAGTTACCAAGGAATTCTTGTCTAGGTTCTACTCCCAAAAGAACACGGCGGAGGCAAGGGCTTTGATCCAAAGTTTTAAGCATAAACCTAGTGAGAGCTTGTATGAAGCTTGGGAAACGTATAAGGAGTATCAAAGAGAATGTCCCCATCATGGCATCCCAACCTATCAAATAATTCAAATTTTCTATGGAGGTTTGAGTCCTCAAGGCAAATCGTGCCTTGATGCGGGAGCCGGGGGCCCAATCATGAACAAAACTGAAGAAGAGGTTGTGGACATTATAGAAGATGTGGTACGCCATTACATGGATTGACAAGAAGGAGAAAGAGAGTTTTCAAGCAAGAATGGATCAACGGTTTATTCGGTTGATCAACTTAATGCCATCAACAATCTATCCTCTCAAATTGCAAGTTTGGGGAAGGAAATGACAACAATCAAGGCCAAGCTTGAGAGTGCAACTTCCAATGCACAAGGTCATCCCTCCCACATTAAAGGGAGAGGTACATCTTCTAACTCTACTCCTCCTTCTACTTATAACAATATGCCCAATGGATGCTTGTTTTGTGATGATTGTGGGTCTTATGACCATGATGCTTCCACTTGTTCAAATGGGTTTGAAAATCTTGATGATGGTGAGAGTAATGAATGTGAACATGTGAATTTTGTCTCAAACAATAACAATGGTGGTTTGATGGACCAAGAAACTTTGGAAATAGAAATTCTCACCAACAAGGTGGATTTGATAACTATAACAATGGTAATTATAGGAACCAAGGAAACCAAGGTTTCCGAGGTAAATATAATAATAAAGGTTATGGTAATCAAAACCAAGGCCAAGGGTATGGAAATCAAAACCAATCTCAACTCTTTGGTGGCCAAAACCAAAATTTTTGCAACAATCAAAATCGAGGCAATTGGAACAATCAAAATAGGGGGAATTTTCAAAACAACCAAAAGGGACCCCCACTCGGATTTGATCCAAAATCTCAAGGTGTTGGTGCAAATTCCTATTCTCAATCGTCCAAGTCCAATTTGGAGGAGATAATTGAAAATAAAACAAAAATCTTGAATACCTATATGGTGGTGAGCGATAAGAAATTTAATGAGATCACGACACATAAAAAAATGCTTGAGACACAAATCACACAACTACCAACACTTTGAAAGATTATGCTAGTCCTTCTTCATTTCCTTCTCAAGAAGTTGATCCTAAGAAACCCGTTTATTCCATCATCACAAGGAGTGGAAAAGTTCTTGAAGAGAGAGTTTCTAGGGATTGTGAGGAGGACAAGAAGAAGATTGTTTCAAGTGAGCAAAAAGAGGAAGATGTGTCAAAAGATGTGAGCAAAGAAGAGAGCTATGAGAAAAATAAGAGTGATGAGAGAAAGCAAGAGGAAGTGAGAAAACCCGACCTTCCATATCCCCAAAAGTTTATGAGGAACAAACTAGATGAACAATTTGGGAGATTTCTTAAAATGTTGAAGGAGGTCCATCTTTCTATCCCTCTGCAACCAGACGATCTGTTGAGCAATTACTTATAAGGTTACACACCCAGAATAGCTGGCATGAGGAACCTCATACCATCTATTGAGGGGCTAGTTGTAAAGGATAGCTCCTACTAAGATATTTCCCTCCTAGCTAAGCTCACCAGGAGAGTTCGCACTACGCAGACAAGGGGCGGCTGTAGTTGTATGGGATAGCTCCCACTGAGCTATTACTAGGCTCCCAATCTAACTCTCAAGGTTTGCACTCACCGCTGGAAGAGCACTAAGAGGAGCTTGCCATCTCGATAAAGTCAGCCTGAAGACTGACCAAGTTAGACTATCCACAAACGAGATCGTACACTTATAAATAAGAGACAAAGTACAACGGAAAAGAGGTTAGACACACAAGTTATTACACTTTCTCTATCTCTCTAAGTACGCTTTCTCTCTCTAAACACACTCTAACTTAAGCATCGGAGGGGGTTCCTCAGGCCACCCCCGAGGGTAGTTACGTGCGTTCCCGTGTGCAGGTTCCCAGCAGCTGGATCTAGCCTTCCTCCAGTCAAAACCCTTGGATTCGGAATGGAACACTTATTTTCCATCTCCTAAATATTTGATAATCTTTATTTTTCTACCTTAAATCGTTCTTGATTATTCCCCATGCAAAGCCATTTGCCATATTATTTTTCATAACAACATATTTTCCATAAATTAATTATTCCTTAATCACCATAATATTAAACTTTCCTTAATTCTTTATCTCTCTTCTCCGAGTAATTTCCTTAAACTAATTTACCATAATTCTTCTTATATTTTCCTACCATAACTCTTGCATGAGTTAGCCTATAAATACCCCTTATAGCTAAATAATCACACCAAAACTCTATAATTTCTCCTTTAATCTCTCTATTTATGTCCTCTCTTTCTCTTGCTCTTGCACGACCACCACCACTGGCTGCCACCTCCTCTGGCCAGCTGCCGACGACAGCCACTGCCGCCGACCACAGCAACCAGACGATTGCCTCCCCATTGCTTCCACCTCTCTTCTTCTTCTCTTCTCTTAATTAATTATTATCATTATTACTGGGGTTTTATAAAAATTAGGGAAATTCCCATTGATACACTCCAGGTATTGACTTTTCTCAGCGGTACCACTTTTTTTTTTTGACTTCCTGCTAATACACCCCAGTTTATGACTTTATACTTGACGTGATTAGTCTGTTAATTACACGTTAATAACTTAGTAATGTTAAGTTAAAAGATGAGTTAGGTTACTAAAGTAGGAAAAGACTAATATGCCCCCTTTTTAATTCTTCCCTCCATCACCCATAATTAAACCCCTTCCCCTTCCATTTATGTCGATTGGACATAAACCAAACACTTTCAAATTTCATCCCTCTCTCCTCTGCTCTCTGGTGAATTCACGAAGCAATCCTAGGGTTTTGCAAAGGAAATTCGCAAATTTGGTTGGTCTACGAAGCTATTAGAGGGAAATCTTGCCTGATTTTTTGCTGTTCTTAGATGGTAATGTTGAAGACAACTTAACTGTTGAAAGTTGGTAAAATGGATGATTGCAACTGATGCCACATTTTGTTCATTTTAATGAATGTTGGCAACTGATGCCATTTTGTCTATATTAAGAATGGTCCCACATTTTGTTCATTTTGTTAATTTTAGTAGATCTCAATTGATTCAATGGTAACTTATGAAACAGCATTAAACACATTCAAAATGCAAATTATTTATCAATTTTCATTCAAAACCAAGAAAATACAACCTTCGTAGTACTCTTACTCTCTCAAGTACATGGAAACTAAATACACATTCCTCATTTTAGAGCTACAAACAGTAAAATTAGATACATCACAAGAGCAATTCTAACAACCATATAAACATAGCTTGCAAACTCATATGCTCTGTCTGTGAAATCAATAAATTCCTCTCTTAATAATCTCAAATTGGATGATTCTTCAAGGTTTGCTATAATTTGATCTTCAGAAACCCACATGAACAAACCACAATGCCTGCACTTGTAATATGACCTTCCTGGATTAGAAATTGAGTCAGAAACCCTAATATCAGCATGTCTTGGTGGATTACAGTTGCATTGAATTCGTCTCACCCACATGGACCTCCCAAATCTGCTGCCAGAAGAGGAATCACTACCTGCAGAACCAGCCATGTCAGAAGAGTAGAGACCAACAGGAAAAAAAAAAAAAAGAAAAGGAGAAGAGATAAGTTCGAAGCAATGGAGGAGAAATTTATTAGAGAATAGAAGAGGTAAAGTGGCGTTTTATAGGGAGAGAATAAGGTTTGGGAAGTTGGAGGGAAATAACAGCAAAATTAAGTGGGAAAATTTGGAGGGAAATGATTCAATAGGGGGGTATATTAGTCATTTCATCTATTACTAAGCCTAAAATGTTAATAAACCAAGTTATTAACGTCTGATTAACAGACTTAATCACGCCAGATATGAAGTCGTAAACTGGGGTGTATCAGCAGGAAGTCAAAAAAAAATGTGGTACCGCTGAGAAAAGTCAATACCTGGAGTGTATCAATGGGAATTTCCCTAAAAATTATTATGAGTGTTTTTAATAAAATAAAATCTGTTTATTTTTCAAGTTGGATGATAAATACAACTTTAATATTATTTATTTATTATTTAAGTTTATAAAAATTGGTCCTAAAAAGATTAAAATTTGAATAAAATAAAAATTGTGGGTAGACTTAAGAGGCATATAGGATAGAGTTTGCAATTGTGTGTGAAAGTCAAAAGCTTTATTTTTACATAAAAACTATTTTCCTGTTTATGGAAAGATGATTGGGAAAAGGATGCTCGGGTTCTCTACGGAGGCCTATAATGGGTACGAATCTCTGTCTAGGTAAGGGTCGCCTAGATGTTATAGGTAACTTACCTGGGAGACACAGGCTTGACCGCTCTATATCATGACTCAAGTATAGTATTATTATTTTTGAAAACCAAAAAGAATTGAAAGTATTTGAATCTTTAGTTTGTGTGCTTATATGTGCATTAAAGTCGGTGTTAAAACACCTTAGTTTATGGTTATAGGTCCGAAATTTTTGGAGTTCTTGTCCATGGTTGGGTGATCTTGAGTTATACTTGGTTGATTAAGTTATGAATTCCTTTAAATGGATTTTTGAGTTGAATTGTTTATGTGATTTAGCATTGAATTGATTGTTTTACATGTGTATACGAAACATATGAAAGTGATTGATGAAATGAAAAAGAAATACTTTAACTTGCACTACTTAAAAGATGATGGAGTCACTGTTAGTGAGTTTATGCCTGACATTATTACTTTGGCCTTAACCCTCTACGAAAAATATGGATTGGAAGCTTTGACCCAACCACCTTAGATGGTTCTTTTGGCCTTAGCCCATCTATCGAGAGTTCTCAAATATGAACCTTTGTTTGACAAGTATGGGGATGTGATCAAGACTAATGAGTTGTGGAATGAAAAACACCATCATGAAGGGAAGTGGTTAGCAAGCATGTCTAGCCTTAAAAGAGACTTGCACTATGTTGAACGTGATTATAAGCCTAAGAGGAGAATTGTGAGATTTCCCAAACTTTCAAAGACTGGTACCTTGAGAGAAGATGACCAAATGTACTACTTAAATGTCAAACTACCTTTTTCATACCAAAAGGGTCCTCATGATGAATTTGTGTCATCCAGTGATGAGTCCATACCACCTCTTGGAAGGAGCAAGAATTATCTTTCTCCTACTCGTACTCCAAGCTATGAATCTCCAAAGCGTCCCAGCCCAAGTTCATTTTCATGTTGCAAAAAGGCCTAAAACTCGTACCCAAGAAGTCAATCAAAATCCACCAAGTCCAGTATATCATCCAAAGCCCAATGCTTCTTCAAATCAACCTCGTGGTAGTATTAGCCTAGTCAAAAGCCCAAGTTACTCTCCTTATGCAAGCTAGGATGATACTCTAAGCTATGATGAATATGCTAAGAGTGTCGCTTGAATAACTGAACTATGTTATGTTTATTACTTTCAATAATTACCTTAGATGGAAAAGTTGTACTTTTATTTTATTATTAAAGAAATGAAGTTATTTATTGAAATTTTCTATATGATATTAAGTGATTTAAATGCTTATGTGAGTAGAGCTTGTTTTAATTTTCAATGTATGATAATTATACCCAAGAAGTATGTCTATAAGGATGAGAAACCAAATGGGAAGTAAGTGCACTGGTCCAAAGTAGGGAAGGTGCTTAGAAAGCTAACTCATATCATTGAAAACATCACAAAAGTGGTGAACAAAGGAAACCGAAATTCTAACCTTAACTCTTATAGTAAAGTAATAAAGAGAGTTGTTGCAGCCAAACCACCTGTTTACTTGGAAAGGATGACCCAGCCAGTCTTGAAAACTGAATTAGGGAGTTTGACAATAGCTGTTTGATGCAATCAATTGCCCAAGTGAGTTGAGGGTTAACACTATTATTATTAGGAAATTTTGAATTATCACCACAAAAAAAAGCAAAAATGAATTTTAACACTAAAAACAAAAACCTTATTTTAACACTATCAAAACTTTAAAATTTTGATTTTACCACCACTTAACTATTGCTGTCTAAAAATCCGTTTAGTGGGGTCTATCCTAAACTAACCTAGCCAACCTATCCCCACTGTTGGCACGGCGGCACCGACCACTACCCCACCCAAACACCTCTGTTTCCAGCCCCAACCATTGCATACTCATTCCCCTCCCTTTCCCCCTCCTAAAACCGATAAAACCTCCCAACGACCGCTTAAAACGACCGACCGTTTTTTAACCGACCACCAATAACGGTCACTAAAGGTCGAATTCAACCGGTTTACGGCATAAGTGGTCGATTTCAACCATAAACAAGTCGTTTTTTTTTACCCTTAGCAATCGTTTTTGGTTGCGCGATTTTGGGTGGTTCGAAAAACGGCCACCCGTGTTTGGTGCTCGTTAGGGTAGGGTTGTCGATTTTAGTGACGGAGAAATGGAGAGGGCGAAAAATCCAGAGGTTGGGGCTGTGAATGCAGGTGTTTGGGTGGGGCAGTGGTCGGTATCGCCCAGCCGGTGGTATGGATGCGGTCGCTGGGTTAGTTTAGAGTTTTTGTTTTTTATTTTTTTTATTATTTTCTTCCAATAATATGCTGACATGTAAGCATTGTGGACCCCACTAACGGATTCCATCCATGAATCAATTAAGTGATGGTAAACGCCAATTTATAAAAAGTTTTGTGGCGTTAAAATAAATTAAATTCCTTATTATTATGAAGAATTAAGGTTCATATGTGCTTTGGGATTTTAGAAAATTATATCAATTTGAAAAATTCCCCAAATTCGAGATAAACCCTAAACCAAATTTGAAATAAACCCCAAATTATCTCGTGTGAGCTTAAATTATGTTGAATTAAGTAACAAATGATTTCCCTTAACTCAATTCTAATGATTGTTGAAAAAAAAACAATCAAACATGAGATTCGAGGCCTCAATAATGATGTCATGCGTGAGGCGGTGAGGGATTGAACAATTTAGTGGGAAAATTTAATGTTTTTAATAGTAGGTTTTTTTTTTTAGGGGAAGGGGAGGGGAAAATTGGTGATAAAACAAATAAACTTTTAAAATACAAGTGTTATTTAGAAATCATATAACTAATATATAAAGCTAAACTTTTAGCCAGTCCACGAGGCAGCGACACTTGGCGTTCCAAATTTTCGCCAAGTGTCGAGCTACGTTAGATGGATTTAGATAAACTTTCTATGATAAAAAATTAGATTAGAATTCTATTTTTAATCAAATTTGGATAAAATTGTTAGTTTAGAGATTTATAATCAATAAGATACCAATATTACAGAGGTACAAATTGAATTATAATTTTATTCAAAAAAAAAAGTTAGATTATAATTCTAAAAAATTATCATATAAATTTATTTTTTGTATCATAATATTTTTTTGAAGCAAAGGAAGTAGTTCAAAACATAAAACATCTATTTATAATAATATACTTCACAATCTAATACAATTTTATTACTATTTAGACCTGCCAATTAAGGTCGAGTCATGAGTCATCTCGGATCGGGTCATTTCAGGTTATGGGTGAAGAAATGTTCAACCAAATTTTTGGGTTCGGGTCAACCCAACATGCTTTGAACAATTTTTTTAATTTAAATTAATTTTTGCTATTTTTTTTGTGTATTTAATCGAACATTTTCACCAATATTATTATTATTCATTACATGTCTACTACATAGCAAATTTGATTAAAAATTTGATTTTGTGTATTTTAAAATTTGACATATAGATTAAAAATTTATCTTAAAATTCAATAATCAATCTGGACATCGCACATGCATAAAACTAGTAAAGTAGGTAGTAAAACTAAAACAAATAAAAAAAATCGGTGATTATTAGTAATACAAGAAAGATAGTTGGTACGAGGGATTCAACTATTAAAGAAACTCTCTCTAATGTCTGCGAACCAAGCCCCCCCAAACCCCCCCCCCAAATGGTCGATCAATTGTTCAGATCGAACAAGAAACCAAAACGAAAAATCACACAATTCATTTTTGGCCAAGATTCTGTGAACACTGATCAAAATATGGAAATTGACATGGGAAAGGATGGATCCAATGAGGAATCCCCCTCTGTGGGTCATAACATCTGAAAATTCCATTCTCAACCAAATGGAGTTGCTGTGACTCCAAGATCCTTTAGAGATCTCCTAAGGGACACTCAATTAGCTAATCAGAATGCTACTGATGGGTTAATCAATTTGGAGGATGAGGATGATGTCTCTGATGATGATGAAGCTCCTGAGGGGATTGTGGATAGTGAGCGTTGTCCTGTAATCTTGCTAACAAAAGAGGAAAAGAAGGTAATGCGTAAACCTTGGCGTAATACCTTAATAATCAGAATGTTTGATGGAAGTCTTGGGTACATAGGATTGATGAAGAAGCTTAAGAGAAAATGGCAATTGAAAGGTGATATGATCCTGACTAATATTGGTTCGAAATACTTCATTGCTCGATTCTCAAACTCAGAGGATTACAATTATGTCTTGACCCAAGGGCCTTGGCTGATAGATGATAAATATCTAACTATCAGGAAATGGACTCCGAATTTCATCCCAAAAGAGGCATTTATTTCTGTATTGACTGTTTGGGTTAGGATTCCTAATCTTTCTATCGAATATTTCGATAAAGAATTTTTGAAAAAAATTGGTTCTAAGATAGGAAAAGTAATCCGAGTTGATAAGTCCACAGCTTATGCTGAGAGGGGACAATTCACTAGGTTGAGTGTTGAGATCGACCTTGCCAAAACTCTCTTAGCCAAGTTCTGGTTGAAAGGGAAGATATGGAGAATTCAGTATGAAGGAATCAAAATGGTGTGCTATAGATGTGGGAAAATGGGTCATGTTGAAGACCAATGCGCCTCGATGATGGTGAATGACAATATGGTGGTGGATAATGTCAATAAGCAGCTTGAGAATGTGATCCAGGCAACCTCTCCTCCTCCAGTGAAAAGGCCGGAAGAGCAAGATGAATATGGTGACTGGATGTTGGTCAAGAAACCTGGCCGGAGAAAAAATTCTAAGCCGGAAAAAACAGGGCAAAATACCAATAAGGGCACTAATGGAATTCCAATGGAGCAAGGTCAACACAAAGATACTGTCAACATGATTAATGGCAAAAATCTTGGGGGATCTCGATTTCATGCGCTAAATGAGGATTCTTCTTTAGATGATATAGCAAGAGAGAAAAATAAGGAAGCAGTTGATCTCACTAAGAGTTCGAATTCGATTGTGAACCAATCTGATTTAAACTCTCCAACTCAGCATGATAACTATATGGCAACAACTAATCTAGGAGATAGCTCTCAAAATCCCTTAAATAATTCCCAAGAAAATCTATCTTTTAATTATGGAAAAGATAAGTCCAACCAAAATAAAAATCCCCTTGTTACCAAAATTAAGAAAAAAAAAAGTACCCAAGCAGCCAATACTCAAAAGGAAATTAATTATTCCCCTTTGACTCCTATTACCAATTTGGAAGTGAATAACTAAGCTACTCCAAAGACCATTAGCCTCGGCAAAGAGAACCAACAGCCCTTACCAAGCAATCCCGAAAAGCAAATACTAGAAAAAGCAAACCAAGAAGCAACTCGTGAAGTAGTCAATGATGCAGTTCCAGAGTCCACCACTAATGCTTCCCCCACCGCCGAATGTGATCAAGTTATCAATTCCTCCGGAGAAGACACTATGTGTTGGACAGCCAATGGAGATGCCTTATTTGGGCATAGGAAACCCCCTGATTCATGTGATGGAGGTGAATATTGTTTCATGGGAGGAACCAATTCCGGAACCGATGGAACTAGTAGTAACTTTGAAAGTTCCAGTGGAGATCAACAGGATTCTTAACCTCATCCGAGGTGCTTATGTAAGTTCTCTAAAAAATATTCCTATGTCTATAGAAGATAGTATTCCTAATCTAGCTCCCAATAGCCCTCCCATTACTTGTATGGTTTGGAATGTACAAGGGGCGGGTAGTAAAGAATTCATCTATGCTTTGAAGGAAGTAATAAAAGTTAATAAGCGTAATGTCTTCGCCTTGGTTGAAACTCATATGGGGGGACAACAAGCAGAAAAAATAGCTTCTATTCTTGGGTATGCAGGGCATACTAGAGTAGATGCTCAAGGGTTTAGTGGTGGGATTTGGGTTTTTTGGAGGCCTGAACTTGTCATTGTCGAACCAATTATCAAACATAGACAATACATAACTATGGATATTAAGAGGGTGGGTGAGATTCCTTGGTATTTTACTACGGTTTACGCGCTTCCGGATCCGACTAAGCGTAATGAATTATGGCAAGAATTACAAAATTTTGCAGCTCAAAATAACAAACCCTGGCTTTTAGCAGGGGACTTTAATGAAACTCGATTTGCTTGGAAAGAAGCTCGAGTTGCAATGAAACCTCTCGTAGAATTGCTATCTTTAATGAATGGGTTCAGGATATGAAACTACTTGAGGTGGAGTTTAGTGGACCTTCTCATACATGGGCTAGGGGTAACTCTGTCGAAAATAGAACTAGTGCACGTTTGGATAGAGCCTTGTGTAATGGCGAATGGAGTTTAAAATTTGCTAATGCTGCTTCAAAGAATCTGCCTATTGTAAGGTCTGACCACTGCCCTGTTTTGATTTCTCCGAATGGCTTCATTCCAATCTCAAGTGTTAACAAACCCTTTAGATTCCAAGCCGCTTGGATGAATCATGAAAATTCCGAGCTTTTATTGAAGAGAAGTGGGATAAAGACGTCCCTCTAATTCCGCATCTACAAAAAATAGCAACTGATCTTCAAAACTGGAATCAATCAGTCTTCCATAATATTTTCAGGAAGAAGCGCATACTATTAGCACGCATAGCAGGGGTACAAAAATGTCTTTCAGAGCAAAGATCGAGAGACATGATTAAATTGGAGTCAAGTTGAGAAAAGAGTTAGATGAAATTCTTGAGCAGGAGGAATTGTTATGGTACCAGAAATCGAGAGTTGATTGGCTTTCGTGAAGGTGACAAAAATACCACTTTTTTTCATTTAAGTACTATCACTCGTCGATGGAGAAACAAAATCAGTGCAATCAAAGAAAATTCTGATGAAGATTTGATTCATGACAAGGATCAGATTCAACGTGTAATTGTTGATTATTTCCAGCAATTATTTAAAGCCGAAGATGAGCTCGAGCATGGTACCCTCCCAACTGATATTTTCCCTGAATTTACTACGAGGGATTGGAATGCTCTGTCAATGCCCTTCACTCAATGCAAAATTGATAAAGTTGTTAAAGAGATGGGGGCTCTAAAGGCCCCTGGCCCCGACGGTTTTCAAGTGTTGTTCTTTCGCAAGCATTGGGATCTAGTTGCTAATAATGTGTATGAAGTGGCACTCAAAGTGTTGGCTAGAAAGGGTCTTCCCGATAACCTCAACGACACTTTCCTTGTTCTTATTCCTAAGGTAGATGCTCCGGAGCTTCCCTCGCAATTTCGGTCGATAAGCCTTTGCAATGTTGTTTACAAAATTATTACTAAGGCCATTGTCAATCGTATCAAACCGATGATGCCTCATCTCACCTCTTGCACTCAAACAAGTTTTGTTCCCGGAAGGCAAATCACGGATAATATCGTGATTGTTCAAGAGGTTCTACATACCATGAAGAATAAGCAAGGAGCTAAGGGTTTCATGGGTATTAAAATAGATTTCGAGAAGGCGTATGATAGGCTTCGTTGGGAATTTATCCATGATACCCTTCTCGAAATTAAATTCCCTCCGGTTATTATTGAAGTTATTATGGAATGTATCTCGACATCTTCAATTAAAGTGTTATGGAATGGGGAGCCTACTCAATCTTTCAATCCGGGGAGAGGGGTTCGCCAAGGGGATCCATTGTCGCCTTATTTATTCGTTCTTTGTATGGAGCGACTTAATCAAGTTATTGAGGACTCCATTATCAAGAATGAATGGAAGCCCATTCGAGCAAGTAGAAATGGTCCAATTTTGTCGAATTTATGTTTTGCAGACGGCATAATTTTATTTGCCGAAGCAACTATCGAACAAGCCGTGATTATCCAGAAATGCTTGAATACTTTTTGTGCTGCTTCTGGTTCTAAGGTAAGCCATGCAAAATCTCGGGTTTTCTTTTCTCAAAATATGGACAGTGGCTCGAAAGCTGCTATTTCGAGTGTATTTAAAATGGACTCGATAGAGGATCTTGGTATGTACTTAGGAATGCTAACCATCACTAGTAGGGTAACAAGGGATACCTTTGCTTACTTATGCGAAAAGGTGGATAGGCGTTTATCGGGTTGGAAATCAAAATACTTGTCATTAGCAGGACGAATCACTCTAGCTAAATCCTCTATTGTGCCTATTAGCTCTTATGCTATGCAATCGGCCAAAATTCCAAGAACTATTTGTGATGATCTTGACAAAAAAATGCGTCGCTTCATTTGGGGTGGTAGTGATGAAAAAAGAAAAATACACTTAATTTCTTGGGAAACCTTACAACTTCCCAAGGAGCAGGGTGGCTTGGGGATGAGGTCTTCAAGAGATGTAAACGCTGCTTTCCTTACAAAATTGGGATGGAGGCTTCTTACCGAACCTCACTCCTTGTGGTCAAGTGTTTTGAGAGCAAAATATTGTAAAGGGAGGTGTGACTTGGACATGTTCGAAGCAAAGGCGAATATGTCGAATGTTTGGCGTGGAATCACTGAAAATGCAAAGATTGTGAGTAAAGGTGCTCGTGTTGCTATTGGTAATGGTTCTCGTACTTTATTTTGGGACCATCCTTGGGCTACCCCGACTCCTCTCCGTGACTGTGCTATTGCTATAATCCCCCAAGAGTTAGATGGTGCTACGGTGGAGGAAATGTGGGACACTACCACTGGTTGGAAATGGAGCTAAATCGAACCTAAGCTCTGATACCACTTTGTAACACCCCAATAATTCTCTCTTTAAACCTGTGAGGACCCCGAACAATATTTAAGAGAATTACTGGCGTGCTACCGCCACGTGTTCAAACGTTAAGGATTTATCAGAAAATAGCAGCGGAAAAACTAAATCAGTTATAAATAAGTTTCAAAACCAACGAATGAAACCAAATTAAGTCATACAACTTGGAACCATTAAGGCCCTTATTCAAAACCCAATAAAATTAGTAAGTGATTAAATTCAGTGTTCAAATAAATTCAAACCCAAAAGAAATAGTGTCGAATGAAATCGAATTAAAATAAATTCAAACTTGCAAAAGAAATAAAATGCAAACAACCAACTCTCTACTCAAGATCCCACAACCTTGATGAATGCTGCATGTGTAAGAACCTGTGGTAATTCTGCTCCCAAATATTACAAGTGTAAAAATTGGATCGTCACAGGGTCATTGAAAGGCGAAGGCCATGACCAAAGAAAGACACACAAAGCACGCAATCAGCAAAGCTGAGTACATACAAGCTGCAAAATAAATTAAGAAATCCATAACATGCTACTAATAATCAATCATCATGCATCATTAAATTATAGACTCAACACACGACTCAACTATTTATATTACTAAGACTCCATTAATTAATAATAGGTGAATCATTATTTTTATTCATTGGATTACGCAATAGACAAGGTTGTCCAACCCATGCTCCATTTGGAACATCAATAAAATAAAAACCCCATGCCTCCTTTCGGAAACATCAATAAACATCCAACGACCACGGGCGCGACTCCGTGACCGTAGTTAGTATGAGATCTCACCTAACTCCTAGTTTTGAAAAATATTTGAAATAAGAGACTCGTAGATCAGACGGCCTCGAGAAAAGTACACGGCTAATACCCCATGTACCCCAACCCCTGATTGTCATTACTCCAGAAGTGCACCAATCCAGAGTTTTATTGCTCATCCATCTTGCACTTTACGTGATTTACAGGTTTAGACTTGGTGATGACTCATATGCATAACAATACAATCAATCCAATATCAATTCAATCAAGTAAAATAACTTTTCAATTTCAATTCTTGATTTATTAGTGGCAAGCAACATTTATTATTTATTCCTTTACTACCTCGGTGTATAAACACCTTGAGTGCATAAGGCACCCCAAAACCTTAACCTCGTCTTAGAAGACTTAAATTCTTCCTTAACTCATCCTGCTTGCATAATCATGAATGAGTAATAAATTAATCATTACACCAATCATATACCTTTGCCTCTAAGCGCACCTTGCATAATTAGAGCACAAATAATACTTGCAATATAAAATAGTGCACGTCATACGAAATTCACAATGTATAACCAAACAATTTAACTCAGTCATCCCTATTCATGATACTAAGTTCTCGATCCGTCGTCCTTAAACATGCACCTAAAAGAAAGGTTTCGTAACTTGTACGTACCTTGAGCAAACGAATTGGTATGCCACTTTACTAACTAGAAATCACCTTCAATAAACTCCTCTCCTAAGCCAAATAATAACATCTCAATCAATACCCAATCAATCAAATTTACAGCAATACTAACTTACTTTAAAACCTTCAAAATCCAAATCAAACAACACTTTAAAACCTTCCCTTTAGTTAAAATTAAAGGCTTATATATAGTTCTTTAAATTTTCTTCATAAAAACCTTAAAATACACTCTTATACATGAAATTACAGCAAGTTCAAAGTCTAATAAAAATCTGAAAATTATATAAAAACCCCTAAAAATCTCCCTTTTTAATGGGTGATTAAACCCTCTTTATAAAACATCAAAAGTAGTACTTAGAAACTATTTCCAACACTTAAAACTTCAATAAAAAAAATATATATTTATGCTTAATTAACTTTAAACATAATTAATTTTATTAATCAAACTCAAGGATAATATTTTAAGTATAAAAAAAACTTCGTTAAAATCAAAAACTGCCCGAAAATCATATTTAGAGGCTGAATTTGGCCACGAGAGGGTGGTTCTCACTACCAAAGGTAGTGAATCTTTCTTAAAACGTTGTTTCCACATGGAAAACACTACTTTTTTTTTTTATCAAAATCGGATGAGTTCAGAATCTGATCGGAATTAAAACGGGATTAATATTAACGAACGAAAATCTAAAAATTAAAACACGAATCTACGTGTTCAAAATAATCTGGAATTAAGTTAAACTAATCAGTAGTTATAATCACTAGAATTTCAAAACATCATTACTATAAAAGCCCTAAATCAATTGTTCATAAAAACCCTAAAATCATGATTTTCAATAAATTGAAACCCTAGGTTTATAATTCATAAAATATGAAATTTATAACATAAATATAATCTGAAATTTATAATCTTTATACCATTAAAATATAATTTGATACTAAAAATATAATCTTTATACTAAAATCAAAACCCAAAACAATTAAATTAACATTAAGCAAAATAATGAAACAAAGGAGGATGAAAATAAGACTAACCTTTTTGTGTGGGAAATTTTTTAGAGATTCATAGGGTATTTATAGGAGAGAATTAACTAAACATAAAGACTAATTACGAGATCTGAGTCTCTACTCTAAGAAAACGCTCTCTCTCTCTCCCCCCAAAAAACCCCAACCGTCTTCTCTTCTTCGCTCCGGCCATGAGGCTCGCCGGCAGGTGTGAGGCTCACCGCCCATGCCATTATGTCGGCGAGCCTCCGATCTACCTCCTAGAGGTGTCTTTTTCTTCTTTTGCTTTGGTTTTTTGTCCGGTCGTCCTAGCTTTTGGTGCCGCTTTCAATTTCCGGCCGCTGCTATCCCTCACCGGCCTTGTTGCCGGCTTGCCACCGTTCTTTTTCCCCGCTTCCTCGTCGTGTCTCTGCTCCACCGCCGTGGCCGTCGTCGTCGCGACGTGTTGCAGGAGAACAGGGAGGGTGTTTCATCTGAGTCCCTCGCGTAGGGCCGGTTTCAGTCTGGTGTTTCCAGACGTCGTTGCCGCGGTTCATGGTTGTGTGGGGTTTGGGCTTCTCGGGCGGGTTCCTGCGGGTCGGGCTTCCTTGTACGGTGGTTTGTGGGTCGGGTTGGTGAAACTAGGTGCTTGGATGGTGGTTCTAGGATTGGTTGCGGGGTCTTTTGCTAGGGTTTCGTTTGTAGGTCTCGTTTTTAATTTTCTGTCTTTTTCTTATTTTAGTCGTTGTGTGTGTTGTTCTTTAGGGTTTGTTATTTTTGCTTTTTGTGTGGTGCGTTTGTGTGCTATGGGGTGTGCAAATCGGTGTGCCGATCTTCTGGTGCATGATTTGAACCGGGTGTTTTGGCTTTGGGGCTTTGGTTTGATCTTCTGTTGGTTTGTGCTAAAGGGTTACACTTCCAAGCTGGGGTCCGTGTTTGAATTAGAGATTGTATTGTCAATGGCGAAGTGTATGGTACCAAGTTTGATTTCTGGTCGAGGAGTACGGGATTCTGAGTCAATGAAGGTTCACGTCAGAAACTGCAACATATTGCCAGACCCCCTTGCAAGAGGCTGCATAGGACAGCGTTATATGAGCCAAGGGTATTTAAGAATGTCATTTTGCGCGTGCAATTGTAGTTTCCTTTATTTTGAACTTGTAATTGGTTCTGTTGTCTCTGTATTATTCGATTACGATCTCTTATGTAAGTGCCGTATGGCTTATTATTAATGAATTTTAATCTCCCCCCCCCCTTCAAAAAAAAAAAATATAGGAGAGAATTATTGTAGGGTAAAAAGAAAGATTGGGCCTCATAAAAATAATGGGTCGATTAAGTAAACAAATGGGTTAGGCTTGTGTGAGTGGACATAAATTGTAGAATAAAGGTGCATAAAATAATTTGTTCAAATAATTTTCGACCCAGATTAATAATTTGAAACTTTTGAAATTAAATTATGAAAAATAACAAATAAATATTATAAATAAAATAAATTTTCATTTATAAAATATTTAAAAATACGGGGGATTACAGTTAATCGATTCAAGAGAGATTTGACCAATGGTCCAAAATGCATGGCATGTCCTGATCATGACGAAACTATGCTACACATTCTAAGAGACTGCAAAGTAGCTAGAGAAGTGTGGAGGCAGGTTGGTGGCCCGATAAATACTAACAATTTTCGCTCTGGCACTCTTAAGTCTTGGATTGTGCGCAACATCAAAGTGCAAGAAAGGAGTGATATGTCACCTGAAATTTGGCCAACTTATTTTGCCTTGGTAATATGGTGGCTGTGGAGATGGACATGTAATGTGAGCTTTGATAAAGGTGATGAAAATCCCATAGATATCAAGAACTTCCTACTGGCAAGATTCGAAGAGACATGGAGAGCTTTGGGTGACTTTGAGCACAATTCAAATGCTGCTCCTAGTCATAGGGTTGAGGCTTTAGTCCGTTGGTTGGCTCCTCCAGTAGGGTGGCTTGTGCTCAACACAGATGGGTCAGCCAAGGGTGCACCAGGACCAGCTGGGGGTGGTCGACTGATCAGGGATTGCACGGGTAAGCTAGCATATGCCTTCTCTCTAAAGATGGGACATTGCAATGCCTTTTAAGCTGAAGTTAAAGCTCTAGAATATGGACTAGAATTGGCAGCTAGGATGGGGCCAAGCAAACTACAAATTCAACTAGACAACCTTGCCTTAGTGCAGACCTTGAGGAATGAAAACCAGTATGTTGGTGAAACGGTTCATAGCATCGCAAGGTGTAAGAAGATTTTAGAAGAGACTAATTGGCAATTTGAAGTTCATCATATCTACCGAGAAGCAAACAGAGCAGCGGATTGGCTAGCCAATCAAGGAGTCTCGCAGAACAACAATATAGTGTTGATTCAAGTCCCCCCTTTAGCTTTAGGGAGAATTTTACATGATGATGTCGTAGGTGTGGCTTTGTCACGTTTTGTTCCCCCGTAGTTTTTTTGTACTTTTGTTTTTTCTCGGGGCTTTGCCCCTCGTTTGCACCAAAAAAAAAAAAAAAAAAAATAGTTGGTGATTTTTTTTTTTTTTTAAAAAAAAAACCCTCAAAATACAAGTGTTATTTTCACACGGCTAAGTTACCGAAAGTCCGAAACATAATTAGCAACCTG
Organism: Chenopodium album; assembly: GCF_948465745.1. NCBI lineage: Eukaryota > Viridiplantae > Streptophyta > Magnoliopsida > Caryophyllales > Amaranthaceae > Chenopodium > Chenopodium album. The sequence goes on along the minus strand of NC_137834.1, from coordinate 38,350,123 downwards.
TAAAATAAGATCTGCTCCGTCAGCAAGTGGGGTATATTTCATTATAATCACCGCACCTCAAAAACTCTTCCATCCCCACCCCAATCTGACTGAAAAACTTGAAAAAAGTTTGAAATTCCAAAACCCCCAATTTGAATTTTCTCTCTCTACCGATCTCCTTCTCCAAAATCAAATCTCCCCCCATTAGGGTTTCTCTCTCTCCTCACATTTCTGGATCTACTCTTTTTCTTCGATCTCTTCCACTTTGCTTTTTTCTTAGATTCGATTTCATTTTTTTTTGTTTTAATTTAATTTGAAGAGGAAAGAAAGAAACTCAAATGGAGGCGATCGAAGAATTGTCGCAGCTTTCTGATGCGATGCGTCAAGCAGCGTCTGTGCTTGCTGACGAAGATGTGGATGATACTTCTGCTTCGGCATCGTCGTCTCGTCGGAACTCTACTTTCCTCAATGTTGTTGCGCTTGGCAATGTCGTAAGTTGCTATTCAATTTCTTCGATTTGCTGCTTTTGGCCTCGCTTTTTACTTGCTAAATGATTGAGATCTAGTTCTTGATTTGCCTTTTTGGATTCTGATTTGAAAAAAGTGTGATTTTGATGAATTAATTGTCAGATTTTTAGATTTTTTGATGATATGATCTATGATGATGCTGACACTATGATTTCGTGACTGAATGCAAGATTTGAGATAGTGTAGGTGTTTATTGCATTATGCAGATTGGTTAAGGATTAATTGGCTGTCTTTGATAGAGAATCGTAGTTATGCATTGCGTGCGTGCTTTATATCGTGTCGACTGCAAATCATTAGTAATGTATAGTAGGCGGCTTTATCGGCACTAGTGTTTATGATGCCACTTCTGTTAGCTGAACACGAGCTTCAGTTTAAAGTGATTCAGCTTATGATCAAAATTGCCTTCTCTTTTAATTCATCAGAGCACTCTCTATTCTCTATACTATAGAATTATAATGTGGTTTATGATTTTGTTTCTGAACCATGGATCCGCTCTGCTGCACTAACATAGTTGTCTATAATTTTCGGCATTGGTTATAAATAGCTTTTTTTGTTTTAATTTTTGTTTAATCCTTTTTCCATTGTTTAGAGCTAGAAATAAGAGAAATATCTGATTTAGAATTTCATTTTAAAAATAGGGTTATGATGAAATGAGGTGGAAAAGGCACATGTATGTATGAGTTTTTTTTTCATGAACTACCTCCGTTTCATATTATGTGCAACATTTATTAAAAATGGGTGTTACACATTATGTCCAACAAATGCTTTCTTTTCTTTTTAAGTTGTCATTTCTCTCCATCCCTCTTCTCATCACATACATATATATCTTTCTCTCCATCTAACACTAGCAAACAAATTTTGCCTAGGAGTTAGTGTAAATGCCTTTGTTGCACATATGAAACAAAGGTATTTTTATTTTGGCAGTGTACAGAAGTATTTTAAAATATTCATCTGGATCAGCCAGTAAATAAGATGTTAATATTCCTCATAGAACGGATCATCTATGTTTCATCACTTAATTAATGTTGGTTTGCCCCTTTCCGCGAAGTCGTATTCCTTCCCAAAGTTGATGGGCATTTCATGCTGATACGGCAGGAGATCATTGTAAGGACTATTTAATCCTCATTAAAGGGACAAAGAACATTTGGTTGAGTGGTAGGTAGAAATTTGTATTTTTATCTTCATGATGGTCTGACTGCATCGTTCAAGCTCAGAAATTATTTGTAAAAATATAGATAATTGTAGCAAAGGTCTAATAAAAAGTGAGTGACTTAACATGCATAGTTGATTTTACATGATTATTTTGAAACACTGCATGCGTTTTATTTGAGGCATAATTAAACAATTTTATTGCTTCTAGCATTGAACGTGAACTTATGATATATGATGAAAATAAAGGAATCCATCACCTATTTGATTTGAATAACTAGCACTTGTTGCCTTAAGTTATTTATTTGTTCAATTGCACCACCATACTCTGGCTTCTACCACCTTATGTTATCACAAACTTTCACTAGTTCATAATCATCTTCTTAAAACTCTAATAAAGTTTTTGCTTTTCACCTGCTTTAGTAGTTTTTTGATTCTACTCAAGCTGTTGCCTCTATAAGTGTGACTTGTTACAATATTTGCTATTTTGGGTCTCATGTTTTTCGAGATTCTAGAATTTTAGGCATATAAGCCTTAGATGCTGCCCTTAACATTAATGACAACTCGTTTTGCTCAATGGATTCCAGAAAGACCTCAAATTTAGTAAGGACTGAGTACCTTTGGACTTTAATTGAATGCTAATGATTCCTGTTAATTTTTAGTATTTTCCATTGAGTGTGAATGTTCCCGGAATGAGAAAATGAAATGAATGCGATAATTGAATTAGGAAACTCTGCATCAAGATTTCCATTTTATCTTTTTGCACTGTGTGATAGAATAAATAACTACTTTTTCCGTTTCTATTTAGTTGACGCGTTTGATTTAGGCACATATATTAAGGAGATGAGAGAGAGTGAGAGAGAATGAAAAGGAAAGTGGGGTACCTTGTAAATGCAAGGTAAAAAAATTACCCCAAAAGGAAACGTGTCAACTAAAAAAAAACTTCCTAAAAAGGAATACGTGTCAACTAATAAGAAACAGAGGTAGTATTATATTTTTTTTATTATTAATTACTTGTGAACCACCATATATTAGATGCTCTTTAATTATATTTTGCCAAGATCACACATGATGATTTTGATGTTAGTATCTTGATGGTTAAATAGTTAAAGTTTGTTGCTGGTTTTTCCCTTTTCTTTTGGGGTGTTCATTGAGTACAAAGTTTTTTCTTTTTATAATTGTCCAGGGTGCAGGTAAATCAGCAGTCTTGAATAGTCTGATTGGGCATCCTGTTTTGGTAAGAAATTTCAGTATTTATTTTTCCGCTCAAAACTAAATGCATGTTTGTTATATTTTTTTTAATCTTTATTTATTTATTTTTGGATAGCCAACTGGTGAAAATGGAGCTACACGAGCTCCCATAAGCATTGAATTAAATAGAGATGGTTCTTTAAGCAGCAAATCCATTGTTTTGCAAATTGACAATAAAACTCAGCAGGTGTCTGCAAGTAAGGCTACTCAACCAAATAAAACCTGATTGCTTACTCTAACTTATGGTTTTAGTATACAAGTCATAATAATAAACAAAATTCTTGCAATTAACCTTTTTTTTTTTTTTTTAATTATTTTTTTATTTTTTTACCATATTGGTTCTTAACAGGTGCTCTTAGGCATTCTCTTCAGGATAGGCTCAGCAAGGGCTCATCAGGAAAGACTCGTGATGAGATTTACTTGAAGCTGCGTACAAGTACAGGTTATGTTTACCTTTGGCCTCTTCTTCTGGTTGGTTTCGAATGTAGGCTACCAGCCTGGAATTGTTCTAGTATTTTAGTTTTCTGTTTCTTGGCTTTATTCCTTGTCAAATTTGTGAAGGTGAACTTTATTCATGTGGTAACAGGGGCCCTAAATTATAATATATCTTTTGGGCCTATGTTGCATGTTCAAGAGACTGGACTACTGAAGTACAGAGATAAGATAGTTTTGATGTCATGGAGATTGTCCTTTGGTTTTTTCTTGTTGGGCCTCTTTTTGACGATTTTGTATTTATTTGTTCAGCTCCACCTTTGAAATTGATTGATCTGCCTGGGTTGGATCAACGGATTGTGGACGATTCTATGGTGAGTTGTGTAATGTTTAAATTATGTGTTTGAGCCAATAATTAGTAGTACTATGCATCTTTTTCTAACTTGCTTGTTATTCTGTATTGGGTGAATGGCCTTAATCTCCTGATCTATCTTACATTAGGTCAGTGACTATGTGGCGCACAGCGATGCAATTTTGTTGGTGGTAATTCCTGCTTCTCAGGCACCAGAAGTATCTTCAGCAAGAGGTCTTAGACTTGCCAAGGAGCATGATGCAGAAGGCGAGTTTGAGAATAGTGCTGCATTAGACACTTTCCTTTTGTGTTGGTCTTTCCTTGTTATATAGCTCAGTCTTTCAAATTTTAATTGATTGTAGGAACGAGAACTATTGGTGTAATCAGCAAAATAGATCAAGCTGCGTCAGAGCCTAAAGCCCTTGCTGCTGTCCAGGCCTTGTTGTCAGGTCAGGGACCAAGAAGCACCGCTGATATGCCATGGGTTGCTTTAATTGGTCAGTCAGTGTCAATAGCTACCGCTTCTGGAACTGCTGGGTCTGAGAACTCCTTAGAAACTGCTTGGCGAGCTGAAACTGAGAGCCTTAAGTCTATCTTAACCGGGGCTCCCCAAGGCAAGCTTGGTAGAATAGCTTTGGTAGAATCTTTGGCTGCACAAATACGCAACCGTATGAAAGTCAGGCTTCCTAGTATTCTTTCTGGGTAAACTCTTTCAGCCATTGCTTATTGTCCTCTTTGTTAAGGAAACAAACTAGTTTCTTAATTTTCCAATACTAAGGGATCAGTTAAGTATAAAACATCCATAAACAGAAAGTGAGTACAATATTTAGGAACTGAGGAAGTAAGTAAATATTTAAGTAGTTACAAAAGGGTGCTTTACCTCCTGAAAGTTGGCCTCTGTATGAGGGTAAAAAGCTAAGAAGGACTGTAGGCAGTTTTTTGTTGAATAATTTAGAAAGTTGATTATAGTGAGTACAAAGAGCAGTAAGTTATCAAAAAGCGTTCTTTAGAGCCGACTAGCAGTGGAGCGGTTCTATGCCTTAATTGACCCATTATTGTGTTTATTATTATCTACTTATTTATTTTTGTGGTTTATTAAATTTTATAGACTTCAAGGCAAGTCCCAGATAGTTCAGGATGAACTAGTGAAACTTGGTGAGTCAATGGTTTCTAGCCCTGAAGGTACGAGAGCTTTGGCACTGGAACTTTGTCGTGAATTTGAAGAAAAATTTTTGAGGCATGTCACTGGTGGTGAGGTATAATATAATTTTCATTATGCTGGAGTCAATTGTGTTGCATGACATCACCTCCCTTGGTATTTGATGTGTTGACACAATTTCTGACATAAATATTTGTTAGAGCTGCCTTCTAATTCAAACTGCGTTTTTATATTCTTAGGGCAATGGGTGGAAGATTGTTGCCAGTTTCGAGGGAAATTTTCCTAACAGGATAAAGCAGCTTCCATTGGAACGACACTTTGATATTAACAATGTCAAAAGGGTATTGCCCTTCACTTGAATTTGATTTACCAAAAAAGAAAAAAAAAAATCTTTTAGTGTTTTAATATTGTGTAGAATTTAAATATATACTAATTTGTTTTCCTTCTATTATTTCTGTTCTATCAGATTGTTCTAGAAGCAGATGGTTACCAACCCTATCTTATATCTCCTGAAAAGGGGCTGAGATCTTTGATAAAGAGTGTCCTTGAAATGGCTAAAGAACCATCACGGCTTTGTGTTGATGAGGTGAACATGCTCATGAATATAATGTATTGTCTCATTAGTGCTAGGCAACATATACCTTGTTTACTTCAGTTTGCTTAGGATTCACTTTAGTTTGAGGTTTTCTATGTGAATTGTCATGCAATAATCCCCCCCCCCCCCCCCCCCCCTCTCATCCGTTTATGTCCATCCTTCACTTAATTAACTGATTATTACTAGTTTGCCATCAGTTGGGTATGCCAAATTTCTTTCTCTTTCAACCTTTCCATTCTTTTTATTGATTCATTGGTAATATTTGTATTAAAAGGTGCATCATGTACTGGTGGATATTGTTTCTCAATCTGCAAATGCCACACCGGGTCTTGGAAGGTACCCACCATTTAAAAGAGAGGTAATGTGTGCCTTTTTGTTTTTTTATTATAATTTAGATTTTTAGACATTTCTAAATTATGTGGAAAATAAAATGGGTGTTAACAATTTTAGAAGTCAAAGGAATTGCCCCACACTTTCTCATTTTAATAATTTTGGAACAGGTAATCGCAATTGCAAGCTCTGCACTTGATGTTTTTAAAGGCAAAGCAAAGCAAATGGTAGTTGACCTAGTAGATATGGAGCGTGCCTTTGTTCCACCACAACACTTTATTCGTTTGGTGCAGAGACGGTATGTTCATGACATCAATATCAGTTTCATTCTAATGACTGTCTAAACATAATGTTGAGAATAGTGTCTGGGCAATAAAGGCCCACTTCTTTATATGGAGGTTGGGAGGAAGGGGAAGTAAGGGGAGAAAGCACTGAAATACAACCCTTGGATGAGATAGCTTGGCTGTATATTGTTATTTCATTGCTAGGCTCTATAGGCTATAGCTATGGGCACAAACTATGAGTAAAAATGTTCAGTGTTGAATCCTTTATTATTATTATTTTTTATTTTATTTTCTTTGATTTTACAAATTGTGTGGTATGACTCATATGCATGGTTTTGAAAGAGAACTTCAAGCTATGATATGACCATCTTTATCTGACCAAGTGCTAAGGCCTTTAATACCTTCACTATTGAATTTCTCTTGAAGCTATCAAATTGTGTAGGGTCTATAGATTTCCACTAGTTAATCACTGTTCGTATGGGTGGATAGCTTTTAGCTGATAAGTGATTTGCTCTGTACCCTATCCAGATGTTACTTTCATAACCATTTACATGAATTCAGGCTAAGATTTACTAATGACCTTATTATAATTTGAATGTAGTTCTGGTCACTAAAGTTAAGCTGATATTTGCATCCACACATTTTAGTCTATCTTGACCCATTATTTCTTTGATTCTTTTGAGCTGCTAGGATGGAGAGGCAAAGACGTGAAGAGGAGGTAAAGAGTAGATCTTCCAAGAAAGGGTCGGATGCAGAGCAATCAATGTTGAATAGGGTAGGAACTCTATCTGGTTTGATTTATTTTTTTGTTTTGTGTTTTATTTATTTATTTTTAAATTTTCATGATGTTTGAGCACAGATACATGTTTTGTTAATTTTAGTGTGCCAATTTTTGCCTTAACATTCTGAAGTCTTTTCTTATTTAGGCAACAAGTCCTCAGACAAGCAGCCAACAAAGTGGGAACTCTAAATCATTGAAGGATTCAAAATCTGATAAAGAGAAAGACAAAGACAAAGAGGGACAAGAGGGTTCTGGTGTGAAGACTGCTGGGCCCGAGGGAGAGATAACTGCAGGTTTGCCCCGACATTTATTTTTGAATAAACTTGATTAGCATGAGTTCTTGGGGTGTTCACTGCACCTTATATTTGTTGAACTGAATTTTTTTTGCTTTACTTAAATTATTCTTACAGAACTGAAATTAATTTTTATTGAACTGAAATTATTTTTGCTGAGATGAAATTATATTTTTCAGATTCTCTATTATATTTCTTCTTTAAAGTTACTGATTTTTATTGAACTGAACTTAATTTTACCTGATATTATTTTACCTGAATATTATTTTGTAAGATTAAATGAACATGGCCTAAGTTTAAAGAACATTAAAGAATGGCTAGTAGTGTTTAGGGTTTAGGATAAGAACTAAGAAGCAATTGTTTGAGATTAGGAGGTTGGAGTTGGAAAAAGTTAGTACTTGGGGGAAAGCAATGAGTTGTTAATGGAGGTGTGTGGGTGGTTTTGGTGCTTATTTTAGGATTTGATAGATGTGCAGAGAGGCAAGGCAGAAGGAGAAGGTGGAGGATGAGGGGATGATATTTGTTTTGGATTTTGAAGTTTCACAAATGTGGTTGGGTGGCAGGGTTGGACAAATGTGTTAGGTAGAGGGCAATTTGGTTCCTTGCATATACTATTTGTTCAAAGGCCTTTAGAAAATAACTTAATTTTGCAAAATACAAATTAATAAATAAAACAGTGTAAGAGGACAGCAAAGTTTATTCTATGTTTGGTTATGTTTAGTTCTGCTTATATAAGCTATTTATGCTTATTTTCATTAATCATTGGGTCAGATCAGACCTAACTCTTTTAATTTGTGTTTACTTATCGCTAAATATCTTTTATTCCATGAATAATAAAAATTGGAAGGTGCGCCATACATGTTAATACAAGTTTAGACATCTTATTTGACAATATTATATTTTAAAAATTAGTTTACATTATGCTCAAACTCAAAGTTTAGTCAAATCTGGAAAGTAGATCGTGGCAGAAAAATTCAGATCATGATCACTGAACATAGCCTTAGGCCAATCTAATAGTTGAGTGCTTGGAAGATAAAGACATGTTGAATCAAGTTAGACACTTTTGGGGGATAAAGAAAAAAAAAAAAATCTAAGAATAAGTTCTCTTTTTAAAAAATTAAAACCTTTCTTGAATGCCATACCATTTATACCATTGATCATGAAGAAATTGCGACATCTTCAATAGTTGAATTGTCTTACATGATCATGATACTGTACCCATAGCATGGATGCACTTTATAATGCTTTGGATCATATAATGTGGTACTTAAATTTGATTGAAATATCAGGTTTCTTATTGAAGAAGAGTGCAAAGACTAACAGTTGGAGTAGACGATGGTTTGTGTTGAATGAAAAAACTAAAAAGGTTGGTATATCCTTAACTTCTGTCTTTGTTGCTGTAGTGGTCTCTTGGGCAAAGATTTGGTGGTGCTTTGAAAGTTTTTGTTGGCTGAGTTAGTGTTGTTTTATTAAATCTTTGCTCCTATTTATTTCTCTATGCCATCTTTGCTCCTAGTTACTTTCTACTTTTTTTTGGCTGAGTAATTAACCTTTCTCTAACTTATAAGCAAAAATAGCGTTTTTTTTTTTGTTTTTTGTTTTTTGTTTTTTTCATGGAAATAATCCTTTCTATATTTAAAGTAACCTTGTGATGCTAAATGTAATTTGGTTTTCCAGTTCTGGCAAATATTTAATGTACTTTATTTTTGTATCTGAAGTAGCTCTTTTCTAGCTTATAGGAAAATGTAACATCTTTTGTTTTCATTTAATGTGACCCTATTTCTGTTTAAAGCGCCCATTTTCTGGGGTATAAACATTAACATATATTTCCATAAATGTAATTCGTTGTAAGTTGGAATTTATCCTTTATTCAGTATATGTGATCTTGTTTACAGCTTTTAGTAGTAGGATAATTTTGGTGAATCTTAAGTGTTGAGTCTTGATTGCATACATAGGCACACTAAAGTAAAATGTTAATTCAATGAATGGGCTGATTTATATTTTATGTCTATTTCTTGCAGCTTGGATACACAAAGAAACAAGAAGAAAGACATTTTCGCGGTGTGATCACTTTGGAGGTAAAAGAAGCACTGATATGATTATTATGAACTGTTTGTATTTTTTGTACTTATGGCTAGGAATCTGCTGTTGAATTTTTGTGGTAGTCTCCGGGCTATTTTTTTTTTTTGCCTAATAGCTCCTGCATGGAAAGTCTTAAACATTTAAAGGCCTTAGAAATGATTATATATACTGAATGCCATAGTTTCATGTCATATCTTTTCATGGATGTTAGGTTTATCATTGGGTAATATGTATAGGATCAGGCACTACACTCATGGTTTGAGATAAGTCATACTCAATAGAATTAGCTGCTGACTTTATATATATATAAATGTATCACCACCAAAATGCTCCAAACTGTTAAACTCACCGCCAAAAGCATTGGAAAGGTTTGAAGTAACTTTTTAAAAGCCATCGACATTAGAACATAGTACATTGTCTTTCCTTAAAGACTCAACTAAAAGTCATAAATTTGTAGAATATACAATTTTTTGGCTATGGCGGTTGTTGTTGGAACAATGGTTGTTGATGGGGGAAAGGGGTTGATCCGTTGATGTGGCAGGGTAGTGGAATTCATGGAATTCAAAGGTAGCTAATTTACATAGGTTTAGTTACATAACTTAGGTTGAGACATTTAGTGTTGGAAATGAAGGCAATATGGCACTATTATTGAAAGCATAAAAAACTGTGCATACAATGTTTCACTTTAAAAATTAATTCATCGCCCGAACCCAATACTTCGAGGATTTTGAGAGTGGGGCATCTAGGCGACATAATTGCAAAAATATTGAACCAAACACATGGTATGGGTAATTGGGTATAGAAGAATCCAAACCTATTTGGTTCACATAAATAACTTATGAGCTTCATATGGCTAAATCCCATACCTAGCATTTGCCTATAAAATTTCAATTTATGAAATTGATGTATTATATCAAGATGCAAATTGTATTTTCGATATAAAATAATAAGGATAAAAGAATTAAAAGTAAAGACAATAACAACGATGAGGGTGAGTTAAAGTAGTACTAGAAACTAGAATCAAGACACCTTCATAAATGGAGGTAATAAGATGTCCGAAATGCATTGACGCTGCTACTAATGCTTTCTAGAGCACCCACATCTACCAAACAAACAGGCCAAAAGGCTGCAATTACTATATATATAATAAAACGCAAAGAAAGAAGGAAAATAATAGCTTTCAAATTAGAGGGTACATTAAGCTTCAATTAAATTGGCTTGAGTAATTTCAGTAGAGGATGGACCATCACTAAGCAATTTTGTTTCCAAGAGGAGCTTCTAACTGGAACACCTGCAACAAGAAAGACATGAAAATTCCAAGTGTAATTATAAAACTTCTCAAATTGACTCAAGGGGTTTAATTTATCAAAATTATTCAAACAAATTACTAGCAAAAATTGTAATTAAGTGCAAATAAAAAGCTATAGCTGCCACAGTAGTTAATTAATATTTTACAAAAAATGCAAAGATGAGATATAATCTTCTTTCTCACATGGCAACAGACTGTTAAATCTAGAATATGTCTATATAATATCATTTAAGCCAGCAGAATCACATTTGCTTGATCTCTTGCCACCAGCCCATCAAATGATAAATTGCTAATGACTTTTCAGGAGTGTCAAATTGAAGAAATTTCTGACGAGGAAGATGCACCCCCCAAAAGTTCTAAGGATAAAAAGTCTAATGGTCCTGATAAAGGTCCCAGCCTAACATTTAAGTTGACTAGCAAAGTACCATACAAGACTGTTCTTAAAGGTTTGGAAAGCATAGTATGTTTGTTTTCAAATTTGGTTCATCGATCAAGTTTGGCTCTGTAAGAATCTGTTCCTTTGCTGTGCAGCACATAGTGCTGTGTTGTTGAAAGCTGAGAGTGTGGCTGACAAGGTTGAGTGGTTGAACAAGTTGAAGAATATTGCAGTACTTAAAAGTGGTCAAGGAATGGGTGAACCTGGACTACAGATGCGTCAAAGTCATTCTGATGGTTCCCTAGTAAGTTCCACTCTCCATTTTATCTTCCTTTTCTTATATTGGTCATCTGGGCTTTGTGGGTGGGTTTGGGGGGGGGGGGGGGGGGGGGGGTGGGGGGTTGTTTTGCATTTTACAGGCTGGTGGTTTAACTTTTATTTCACTGGAAATCCTTGCAAATCATATGTTCAGAAAATTTGACACTTGTTAGAGCTTTAGGTTTTGTTAGGCTGCCTTATTCTTTTTATGGATCATTGTATTGTAAATAAAGGAATCGCTACTATTCACCTAAGAAAGTGACCATCAGTGTACTTATGAACTATGCTGGGAGAGAGGGAAGTAAAAAGGGTAATTCAAAATCAGAAGGATTTGTTGTGAAGAAGCTTATTCATCTCTGGGAAGTTGTATTGATGAAGCATTTAAGCCTTACTCAGTAAGGTGACGTTATTCACCCTATTTCTCTTGTTTACGCGTGACGGAGCTGTGATACTTCATGATAAACAGTGACAGAATGAATGAGATGTGTATGCAACTTGGGATTCTCCCCCATTTTCCTTGGATTATCTAGCCATTCTCTATGAGTAGTTTTAAGAAAAATATTACAGTTTTTGGCTGCTTGCTGCAGTAATTGGATTGTATAAACTTTGTTGATTCATACAATGGTATAGGACACAATGGCAAGAAGACCTGCAGATCCTGAAGAAGAGCTTCGCTGGATGTCTCAGGAAGTGCGTGGATATGTCGAAGCTGTTCTAAACAGCCTTGCTGCAAATGTGCCAAAAGTCAGAATTCATCCCTCGTTTTCACTTAACTTACACCCTGACATGTTTTCATCCCCTCTTATTGACTTTTTGGCTATTGAACAGGCTGTTGTTCTTTGCCAAGTGGAGAAAGCCAAAGAGGACATGCTTAATCAATTGTATAGTTCCATAAGGTTAGGGCCTACTTCGTGGTTTCTTATATACATCCTCTGGTTTTTATTTATTACTTGCTACACTTCTCATTTCATGTTTGCCAATGCCTAATTTCAATCACTAATATATCTAATTACCAATACGTAAATATTATAAAATTTTGATATTATTAAAGTATGAATTGAGATGAATCAAACAAGATCCCACATGACTATATTTTTCTTAACTACTTCATTCTTTTTAGTTGCACCACTTTCCTAAAACGGAAGTTTCAAATTAGCTGCATCACTTTTCTTTTTAGTCAATAGACACACACTCTCTCTCTCTCCCATCGCATGGGTTCATTCTTTTTATTCTCTCTCTCTCTCCAATAATTTCCCAGGAGTCCGCAATCTGCAAAGTGATGTAGCTTAAAAAAAACAGAGGAGGTATAAATTATCAAAGCTAGTCAAAGTGGGATATATGAACAGTGTGAAAGTAAAACTATTGGAAGTATAAAAAAAAGAAGAAAAAAAAAGATGTAATATTTTGCCTTTAGTGTTTATTAACATCTAAATAATCTGACTTGTGATACTGTTGAGTGTTAGCTGTTGAAAATTTTACTTGAGTATAAATTGGAGATGATTAAATGAAGATGTGTGAGCATTTCTATTAATGGCTAAGATACCCGGCTTTATTTGAGACCCAAATAAAGGATGGTTTAGTATACCAAACATTTATTAATGGCTAAGATACCTGGCGCTGTAAGGCTTATTCTTGTCAGATAAGTTGAAATCTCAAACTCCTTCCGTCTCAAAATGTTACTACTCCCTCCGTGTTTTTTTAAGTGTTACAGTTTGACCGGCACATAATTTTAGGCAATTTAATTGACTTTAATGAAATAAGAGGTAAGTGTGGTAGTTGGAGTATTAAAAAATTGTAAAAGAAAGATGGTGGTGGGGTTAATAGTTTATTGAAAAGTAATGAATGTGAGAGGAGAGATATAATAAAAAAAAATAGTAGTGGGTTTGGGTGGGGACCATGAGAAAAGAGATATATAATATTTTAATGTAGTTTTTTGCCAAAAAAAAGGAAGTGTAACACTTATTAAAACATGGCCGGATTTGGTAAGTGTAACACTTAAAAAAACACGGAGGGAGTACTTTCACGGTGATCGTCTCGGAAAAAAAATTCTAAATAAGAACCCTTTTATTATATTTTTTTATTTTTACTTTTTTAATAATAGATAGTGGAGTATGAATTGTAATATAACCTGGAAAATAAAGACAATGTAGTGGATCAGCTCTGATTGGGTATGAATTTCGTATTATGGTGGACAATGGTGACATTTTTTAGAGGATTCTTGTGCTCTTAAAGAATATTAATGCCCATCTAATAGATGTTCTCTAGACTACTACGATAGAACAGTTGGTTGCTTAGGTATATAGGTTCTGTGGAGCCTGGGCATCATGATAATGTACAATGACCAGATACTGTCATAAAAGATTTACCTTGAATTAGGATTTGGAATATAACAGGATACACTTGTTTTTATTTTTATTTATTTTATTTTTTGTATTTTTTTTTTAAATTGGGCCTGAATTCATTTTTTTACGTGAAAAATACAAGTGTGTAGGTTCAATTCTATTAAAGTTAGGGTTGTTTTTACAAACTTGTCATTTTTTAAAAATTTCTTGTAGTTTTGAATTATCGCTAAAGAATTATAATTTTTTATTTTTAGTAAAATTTGTCTAGAAGGGACATATATGTTCACTATTTTGTTTGGAAGGACCTTATATGTTTAAAGTGGTCTAAAAGGACCTTTTAAGTTGATTGTGTTGTTTGGGGGGACCTTGAGGTTGGAATCCAACAATAATTGACTTTTTTTTTTCGGACATTGACCTCTTATGTGACCTTAAAAAAAGACCCCATTTTCTTTTTTTCCATGATTTCCCTCAAATTCCCTTATGGTATGTTTGGATATATTGATTTCATTTCAAATTCTGGATTTGAGTCAATGTTGTTGTTTGATAAACTGCAAGAATTTGGATTTGTATTTGCTTCAATTCCAGGACCATTAAACATGGCTCAATTTGATAGAATTTCAAGTGCTCTGTGAAACCCTGTCATTTACAATTCACTTCCTTAGATTGACGAATATTGATGGGCATGTATCCTCGTCTTTTCCAAAATGAACAAGTGGTCAACATTTATGCAATTTGCTTGTCTCCATTTTTGCAATCTTCTCTTTTTTAGTTGCTTTCTCTCTCCTCTGTAAGTAACAGAGCTTCATTTAAATGCATTTTTTCAATTTCTTTTCCATAAGTTTTATAAACTATAAAGTCAACATCTTACGTAAAATTCCTAAATTCCAATTTCTAGAGTTTCCCAAACACATAAAATAGAATTTTAATTTCAGAATTTGGAATTCAAGAATTAAAATTTAGAAATAGAAATGAAATAAAGATAACCAAACACAACCTTATTTTGATTTGTGTCATTTGGGGATTAAAAGAGAGAGGAAGGAATTGGACGTGGACAAAAAAATAAAAGGGGGTCATTTTTTAAGGTCACGTGAGAGGTTGGAGAAAGAAGTCAATTATTGTTGGATTCCGATCTCAAGGTTCCCCAAACAACAACACTTCTAAGGTCCTTCCACACAAAATTGTGAACATATTGTCCCTTCCAGACAAAATTTCCTTATTTTTATAAAACAATGATTGACTTACGAGAGAAATAGTGAACCATAGGTCCCTTTGTTGATCTTTTGGGTAAGAAAGATAAGTTGTTTTGAGACATGCATACTATTATAACTTTATAAGTGGACTTATGTTTAGAGAAATGAGTATGATGATAACTTTTTTGTGTCATAAAAGAAAGGAATAAAGAAAAAATAACAAAAATGGAAAGTAGAAAAAATGAATAAATGAATGTACAGCAAATTTGGATGGTTAGTGCTAAAATTTGTATTCATACGTTCTTTCTCATTTAACTCATTAAATCGTTGTTTATGTTTGTTTGCGGTTATATCTATTACAGACCTTCCCCATATTCTTTATATCTTTTATGGGTTTGTATTAAAAATGCTCTACTCACAGTGGCCAGAGCTCTACAAAGATCGAAGAACTCCTTCAAGAAGACCAAAATGTGAAGCGTAAAAGAGAACGTTACACAAAGCAGTCAACTATTCTATCAAAACTTGTGAGGCAACTAAGCATCCATGATAACCGGTCAGATGGGTGGTCTGATGGTGGTAGTGGTGCAGGTAATTCATGAGTTTCTTTTATGATAGTATATTAGTTTCCAACATACTGCATCCTCTTTCCTATAAATCCTGTCTGTTGGAAACTTGGGAAGCTCAAAAAACCAAATCAACGAGCTGTTCTACACTCTAATTACTTGCAAGCTTGCCAAATATGTATATCAGGAAGCTATTAAAAATCACATCAATGAGGTATTCTATAGTCTAATTACAACTAAATATGGATTGAAAATTGTATCTTGAACTTTTACTTCCTCACATAATTTAGAAAAGTTCCAAAATTGTGATAAACCCATATGTGAAATCATAATGGGTTGGGTACTTGGGTTAGGTGTGGATACCTCCCCCACCTGCCCTAATTTTGGGTAAGTGGATGGTGGGGTGGTGGATAGCGCTTGTGCCATACCCAACCTGGCCCATACCATACACACTTTTAAATTAGATTCCATTTTGCAAGTATTTGTAGTCATACTCAGATCTATGTTTCTATTGAAAGTCCCATGGCGAAGATCTTAATATGTTTAACACAAAACTTGCATTGTCATAGAATAATCAATTATCGAGCCCCTTTTAATCAAACCAAAATAAACTTCCCCATACCTGGAGTATATTTATTCTTTACGTGAACTGAAATTGATCTTCTAAACCAAACTGATCCTAAAGTTTTGTTTTGACGAATAATTTTTGATGTGAAGTATAATTATTGGTTTTGACGAATATTTAGTTCATCTGACTTCACCGAAGTTGACCTGAATCAAACGAACTCATCAATTATCGATTAAGATCTAACTCAACTTGATTTGAGAAATCAGTTTTTCCACGCTCAATTTGAATGGTTTTGCAGTTGCAAACTTTTCTATTAGGCGTATCTGCGTATACTGTGATATAATCTGAAACATGTCTGTGGGAAGGTTCTAACTCAACTGTCCCATACTGTTATGGTTAAATAACTTAAATTTGATTGCACAACCTTGGAAAACTTCGTCATTATTGGATTGTGCATTTTGCCTGCCACAGCCCCCATGACATGTTTCTTGAACATTTGTTATTGTGATAAATTGTTGCACGTTGCCTTCAGGCTTTAAGAATACGTCACTCAAGTTTTTGTTTTACAATTCTGCAGAAAGCAGCCCCAGAACAGGGGGCTCAGGGGCTGGGGAAGATTGGAGAAGTGCATTTGATGCTGCTGCTAATGGACCGTCAGATTTCTCTAGGACACACAGTCGGCGGTACAGTGATCCAGCCCAAAATGGTGATCTAAATGGCGGATCTGGCTCAAGCTCAAACAGTCGTCGCACGCCAACACGATTGCCCCCTGCCCCACCTTCATCTGGTAGATACTAGATGTATGGGACATGAAAGTAGACGGAGTTTGTGATGACTAATATTATGATTCGTGTAATTCTTGTTGGGGTGGGTGTTTTTATCTTGCTCCCTGATGTTGAGCATTTCTTCTGCTCTCCTTACATGTTATAATAGTTTTGTAGATTGGGAGAAAAAAGAATAGGTGATTCATGTAGATAGATATTGGGCGGTGTTCCTTTTTATCATTGATGACTGAATTTTGAGATGTATTAAAATTTCCTTCCCTTTTCTTGGTGAAATGACGTCTTTGCACGATGATTGTAAAGCTTCTTTGCGCGAGATTTAAGAAATTACAATTATAACAATTTCTTCATTCTAAATTGTCGATTGGGATAGATGTAAGGATTTGCCAAAAAAATTAATAAAATTTAAGTACTGAAACAGGTGAGGTGAAGAAAGAAGAGAGGAGAGCAAAAATAACGGGCAAAATTTTTGTAGGCTGACATTTTGTGATCGGCATGGGAAAAAAAGTTGGATTGTCTTGGCTTGTTCGTTTGACAGAATTTACACATTTATTGATGTTGATTGGGAAGGAAGTGTTCATGATACATTGGTGTAGAAAGATCGAAAGACAATTTGGGCGATTCAAAATTTAATTTCCTTCATCCACCTTCGGGTAGACTGTAATTTTTCAATTACGTATTAAATACATATTTTTATTTATTTGCGTCAAATATTCTAAACTATATATTTCAAGAAAATATTATTTAGTGGACTCGACATATCCAAATACTCTTGGATATATGATGCCGTACTACGGGGGAGTAAGAGTGCATATGTCTGATTTTATAACAATGCCACCTAGAGGATTAAAAAAACATTTTAATAAGCTTCATTCATCGTTAAGAATGAAGGTGGAATGTTCATTTGGACAGTTGAAAAAATGTGGAGGATATTACATAACATTCCACAAAAGAGTCAAATGTCAATCATTGTAGCTAGCCACTTGCACACTACATAATTTTATTCGGATGCATAAGCTTGGCATACCAATCATTCAACATGATGCAAGTATAGGAGTAGCAGATTCAACTATGTACGCACAATGGCGTAAAGATAGTATGGCCAGAGTGCGACATCGTGTAGCATGTCGAATTTGGAGGGCTAATCGCTCGGAAAGCGACAATGAAGGTGATGACAATGAAGACCAGATGACAGTGAAGACCAGATGACAGTGAAGATGATGAAAATGAAGATCTTATGGAAGTAGATGGTTAATTCACCACAATGTTAAACTCTAATATAATTATGTTCTATTGTTGACATTGTCTTTTATCTATTTACTATTAACATATGTTAAAGATGGTACACATCTATTTATGTTTTCATTCACCTAAATCAATAATAATAATAATAATAATAGTAATAATAATAATAATAATAATAATAATAGCGGAATTCTGGTGCAGTTCGGGGTGCATTTCAGGCTGCTTCTCGTGCGTTTTTCGTGTCCGATTTATGGTTCTTTCTGCCGGTTCTCAGGCGATTTAAATCAGGTTTTCCGGCGTCCTTTACGAGGTAACAAAATTGGGTTTTTAATAGGACGCTTAAGGTCAGTTTTGTGCTGTTTGTGGTCTGGTTTTGGCTGTTTTTTTTTTTTTTTTTTTTTTTTTTTTTTTTTTTTTTTTGCGTTTTAGGGGCTGTATTCTGATCAGTTTGGGTGCAGTTTTTGATCCGTTGTGGGTTTAGTTTGGTGGTCTGTTTGGGTTCTATTCGGGTGCAGTTTTTTTTAGTCGGTTTTGAAGCAGTTTTCTGGTCGGTTGTAGTCCAGTTTTGGGGTGGTTCAGGTGTAATTTTCAAGCTTATTCCGCAACCATTTACAGCAAGTTTCGAGCTCGGTTTCCCAACGACTTTTCTGGCTTCTATCTCGGCATTTTGGAGTGTTTTTGGTCCAGCGTTTGGTAAGTTCCGGAGAGTCTATTTTGGTGCAGTTTTGTTACAAGCTTGGGACGATTCTGGTGCATTTTCTTGTGCATTTTGGGGCAGTTTTCTGGTAGGTTTTTTGGCCATTTGGGTGCAGTTATTTGGCTGGTTTTCTTGTGCTTTTGGGTGCTATTTTCGCAGTGGATATTGTTGTTGGTTGTGTGTAGCCATGTCGGCTATCATAGTGAAGTTTCATTGTCCCTTTGTGGGTCTTAGTGGTTATCAAGATGGAAGTGGAAATGGCCTTACTCGACGTTCTCTAATCAGGCATCTTAGTGATCGTCATTGTTGTATAGGTGCGCGAGATATAACCCGACATTCTCTTACTTCTAACTTGGCTGTTTGTACTGAGTCAGAAGTTGCTTTTAGGCGTATGGGGATTTGGTTATGTTGAGTTTGCTTCAAAACGCACACGGTTCGTTCTAAGTGTCATCATGGTAGGGGTGAGGATGTGTCACCTCCTGATGAAGGAGATGGTATTGTTCGTTTTGTGCTTTATAATTTCCCCAAGCCACAAGCTCCCTCTTCTCTGGCTCATATTGGACATATGGATGGTTTGGCGCGAGATCAGTTCTGTGGTTTTGATGTGGCTCTCCTTAATTGTTTGTTCTCAAAGGGGTTTCGCACTGTGAAGTCTATCCCTCCCAAGTGTCGTTTGGGGTTTTCTCGGGTTTTGAAAGGTGTTCTTGATTATGTGATCTCTAAGCCTGATGACATTTCTAGTTGGGTCTCGTTATTGGTGTTACCTCTTTGCACCCTTAAAACCTTTCGCCCTCGGAGTAGTCGTGAGTCTAGGTCTTCCGTAAAGCGTCGACATCAAGAGGAGAGTATTTCTCGTGCTATATGCTCTTGGAGTTCACCAGGTGGTTGTGAGCAGCTTGTGAGGGAAACTTTGGCAGAGGATTCTCCTACTTTGTCGGTGGTTGATGATGAGGACCTTGATTTGTATGAGCGTAATATCAAGCAATGTCGTAAAAAGATTTGTGATGGTCATTACACAGCTGCAGTCCGGGTTCTTTCTTCTTCGAGGGTTGCTCTGTATAACGAGGCCACTCTTGCAGATTTACAATCAAAACACCCTTCTTTTCCAGCTCCATCCTTGCCTATTGATATACTTGTTGATCAACTTTATCTCGTTGCTACTTCTGATGTTGTTTTGGATCGGATTAAGGGTTTTCCGCGTGCTCAACACTTTACGTGCTCAACACCTTATGGATTGCTTGAGTGGTGATGCTGTGGTTGTCTCAGATGAGTTAGTTGCCTCTATTTCCTGGGTGGTTAATGTCTTTCTTGCTGGCAGATGTCCTATGGAACTAGGAGAGTATATTGCTAGCGCTCCTCTGACACCACTTATTAAGCTCGGTGGTGGTATACATCCTATAGCTGTGGGTATTGTTTGGCGTCGTTTGGTTTTGAAGATCGGTGCTGTTATGGTTAGCCAGTCTTTGGGCAGATACTTTGATGGTCTTCAATTTGGCGTTGGGGTTTCTTCAGGGGGTGAGGCTATTCTTCATGCTGTGAATCGGTCGATTGAGGATCGTGGTTCTGACGTTGGTCTTTCTATGTTGTTGGTAGATTTTCAAAATGCCTTCAACCTAGTTGATCGTGCGGTCATGTTACGGGAAGTACGTCGTCGTTGTCCGGGTATTTCGCGGTGGGTTGAATTTTGCTACTCTAACCCAGCCAGATTGTATCATGGGGACCACACCTTATGGTCGTCTCAGGGGGTACAGCAGGGTGATCCCCTTGATCCTCTCCTTTTTTCTTTGGTTTTACAACCTCTTGTGTGTAAAATCAGAGATGCTTTTGAGGTATGTCTTCAGGCGTGGTATTTGGATGACGACACTATTATTGGAGACACTTTAGTGGTAGGGAAGGTTCTACAGTTGATTATAGAGGAAGGACCTCGTTTTCGGTTGCATCTCAATGTGGAAAAAACTGAAGTTTTCTGGCCTACAGAAGACCCTCAAAGCAGGCTTGTGGGTGTTTTTCCCCCTTCTATTGATGGACCATTGCATGGTGTTAAGCTGCTTGGTGGTCCCGTTAGTTCTGATTCCAGGTTTAGTGGCGAGCTTGTGATGCAGAGGGTGACCAAAACCATTGCGCTTATGGATAAGGTTGCTATGTTGGATGATCCTCAGTGTGAGCTGTTGTTACTTAGGGCATGTACTGGAGTTTCTAAACTCTACTTTTCCTTGCGTACTTGTCCTCCAGGTGCTTTCGAGGCGGCTCAGCGCGTTTTCAACGAGGCTCTTCAATCTTCCTTAGAGCGTATTGTTACTGCTTCGGGGCCCGGGTTTGGTGATTGGCAGTGGCGACTTGCCACCTTACCTTTTGCGTTTGGAGGGCTTGGTGTATATTCCGCAGGTGATGTTCGTCATTATGCTTTTCTTGCTTCTCGATTGCATTCTGCTGGGTTGCAGATGCAGCTTCTGCGTCGTACTGGTATTGTTGGTCTTGGTCAGGCTTTTGAGGATGCGTTGAGTCTGTTTACTGCAACGGTTGAGTCTGACATTTTAGGTAATCCTTGTGAGGTCGCTGCCCCTAAACTCATGAAGAAATTGGCAGATATATATTTCACAAAGGTTATCGCTTCTGCAGAATCCACCTTTTCTTTGTCTCCTCGGAAGTCGGCATTGTGGAAGTCGCAGCAGGGTGATCACACCTCTGTTTGGCTTCGGGCAGTCCCTATTTCTGGATTGGGTCAGACGATGAACGCTAAGACATACCGATGTGTGCTGTGTTATCGGATGGGTGTTCCATTGTTCTCTATCTCGACACCGTGCTCTGCTTGCTCTCGGGTTTTTACTAGGGATGTATTCGGCGACTATGCGGTGTCATGTGCTGGTAATGTAGGTATTAAACATCGGCACAATGTTGTTCGGGATACTTTTATTGATATTTGCTATAGATCTGGGATTTCAACAAGAAAGGAGGTTGGCATAGGATTGTCTAGAGGGAATGACAGGGCCCTCAGACCTGCCGATGTGTTACTTTATTCATGGGATCGAGGTCGTGATGTATGTGTCGACTTCACATGGTCTTTTCCTTTGACACATATAGGGCTATCTGATTTTATTCCGGGACGGGTTGTGGCGGATGCGGCTCATCGGAAGCGGGTTAAGTATGAAGCTCGTTGTCTATCGATTGGATATAGTTTCATATCCTTCTCCTTTTCTTCGTTTTGGGAATTAGAGAAGGAGGTTGTTGCGTTGCTGAAGCGGATTCAGAGGTTCTCGACGACGCAAGACATTGGGGCTCGTAATGCAGCTCATATATTCAATAGGGTAGGCTTTGCTATAGCTAGAGGAGTGGGGGCCCAGATTGTATCTCGGCTTCCCACTAATTTATTGTAGGTTGTATGACTTTCGTTTTTGAGATTTAATAATAATAATAATAATAATAATAATAATAATAATAATAATAATAATGATGATGATGATGATGATGCTGAAATCTGCTCTGCTCTACTGAAATCTGCTCTACTCTGCTGAAATCTTTTCTGCTCTGCTCTCCTGAAATCTTCTCTGCTCTACTCTGCCGAGAAGCTCAAAAGAACAGGGCGTTAGTTTATTAGTAGTGCCAACTAAGGGAGGAAGTCAAACTTTGAACATTACAAAAGGAAAACATATGCTACGTAGGATTTTAACCTGCTAGGGTAGGTAAGTGACCAGTTGGGACTCTACTATAGGAAAACAGGTGAATAGTTAGGATTATTAAAAAAATGGGTTTTTTGAATTTCACCACCTAAAAAAATCAAGAAATTGTTTTTTTTTTTTTTTTACTACCAGAACTTTTATTTTACCACCAAATAAAAAATTGAAAATTGTTTTTTACCACTTGCCATCGAAAAAAAAGTAAACCTAACGAAATTTTAAATTCTTCGATTTTCGCGTCAAACACAGTCTTTAGGGGTTTTGGGGAGGACATTTTTGTCCTTTGGGTCCAATTTGATGTCAGAATTGACAAAAAAAGATAAAAAATTCCTCGTTTTGCGTGTTTAAAAATACCTCAATTTTCGTGAATCGCGCAAAACGAGGCATTTTCGATCATTTTTTTGTCAATTCTGACCTCAAATGGTTCCCAAAGAAGCAAAATGCCCCCCTAAATTTACGAAGAACATGTTTTGCGCAAGAAAATCGAATAATTTTTTAAACCGTTATATTTAACGGTTTTCATGATGGTAGGTGGTAAAAAACAATTTTTAGAATTTTTTTTGGTGGTAAAATAAAAGTTTTAAATTTTTTGGTGGTAAAACACAATTTATTAATTTTTTTGGTGGTAAAAGTCAAAAAATCCTATAAAAATAAATCTTAATTGGAATTATTAAAAGTAAATCGTCAATTTCTCTCTAAAAAAAAAAAGGTAAATCGTTAATAATTACGATTATTAAAGTGTATTTTTCCTTAATATTAAGTACGAATATTTCACCAAATGCCCCCGAGTTATATTTTTATTCACCATATACCCATATAAATTTTTAAATTCACCATATACCTTTCAATTTAACAAAAATGTCACCATATACCCAAATGACTAACGAAATTCAGCTCCGTTAGTCATTAGGGTTTAGTATGTCACGTGGCAGTATCTTATTGGTTGTCTTTTCAATTAATTAAATTTTAAAATAATTATTTATTTAATTTTTTTTAAAAACCAACCCTAACTCAACCCAAACCACCAGCATATCACCGCCACCACCAGCCTACCTTGAACCACTGTGCCTACGACTCAGCCTAGTAACCTCTTGTCGGCCACACTCCCCAGCCACCTCACACCGACGACGTTGCCAGCCACCCTTCTCCCGATTTGCAAATCTCCTTTTCTCCCTTAGAAATCCCTCCTTCCCCTAGCCATCGTCGGAGTTTGAATCTCCTCCCCGCGTTGGCGATAGCGCCCCTTCTCGTGCTGACGAACCTAAATGGCCCTCCCCTTACCATCTCCAACCTATGAACCACCGCGTCAATCCCAAAATAAAAAACCTCAAAAACTAAAACCTAGGATTTAGATTTTGGGGTTTTAATGTTTCGAGTTGGTGGTTTTCGACTTAGGTGGGTAGCAGCGCCGTGGGGGAGGGGATTGGGCTGCCTCCGGAGAAGGGGTTTAGGGGGGAATGTGGCGCGGGGAAGGGAGTTTGGAAGCCGGCGATGGGGGAGCGAGAGGAGGGTTTTTCCGCAGAAAAATAAGGCTTTTAAGGACGGGACATGGTGGTTTTGGGGAAGGACAAGGACGCCGGTGAGTGGGCGAAAAGGTGCAGACCCCGGTGTGTTGAAGGGTGGGGGTCATGGATGGATTTGGTGCACCGACGCAGCTATTTAGGGTGGCGGGGACAGGGTCAGGTGGTGGTTGGGGTTGGGTTGTGATGGGTGGGGTTTTTGTTTATTTTTATTTTTTGATAATTATTTTTAAATTAACATATTTTTAAAAATAACCAATAAGAAGCTGCCACGTGGCAAATTTTAGCCTTAATAACTAACGGAATTAACGTTCGTTAGTCATTTGGGCATTTGGTAACATTTTTGTTAAATTGAAAGTTATATGGTGAATTTGAAAATTTTCGAGTATATGATGAATAAAAAAATAATATTTGGTAAAATATCCTATTAAGTATGGGTGATGCTTAGCCCAGCAAGGTGCTAGACCAGCACACAAATTTTATGAATATTAAATGCTCTTATTGGGCCCCTATCTTGTATCGGTGTGTATTTTGTACGTATGAACTTGTATGCCCCAAATGTATACATCGTTGGCGTGCTTTCCAAGACTGTTACAACAAGATGGTCCGTTATTTTGCAAATGAGTTCATTTAATTCATCCAGAGACATAGATGTGAATCTAGGGTTCTTCATCTCATCTTCTTTAGCTGAGCTACCCCATTTTCATCTTCATTTCCCAAAACTTCAGATTCTCGTTGAATCCTCATCTTCTTCGGCCTCCATTACTCATTTGTTGTCTGAATAATAAAGGGTTTTTGGGGTTAAAGATGAAGGGATAAATTGGATAATTGGGGTAAAAGCGCGCCAATTGTGAGCGGATATAGCAATGCGGACATCAACGGAGCTGATTGAAAGTGATTATGGCTAGAACTTAGTTGGCGGGAATTAGGTATGTTAACTGATTCTGTTCTTGGTATTAACTTGATTATTCGATTGGTGCATTTTTGGAATTGGGGTTTGGTCTGGAACATATATTTGTTAATCTAGCATATTTTGGGCTAAAAGCGCGTCCATTGTGAGCGGATTTAGTAATAATGGCATTTACAATTGCTATTTTGGATCTGGATCATATATTTGTTAATCTAGCATGTTTCACAAATGACAATATTAATTATCACAAATGAAAAAACTTTTTATGACAGTGGACAATATTGTTTATTGCTAAAATTATTGGTTATCTAAAATTATAGGTTAGGTTAGGTTAGGTAATTAATTGTACATACAAATTCCATTAAAGTTTGAAATAAAACAATATTATTTATGACAGTAGACAATATTTTTTAGCTAAAATTATTGCTTAGCTAAAATTATAGGTTAGGTAGTTGGCATTAATTGTACAATATAATACATTGAAATCTCATGAAAGTTTGAAATAAGAGTATGTAACACCCTAGAAATTCCTTCCTTTTAAAATACTTGTTTTGCCCTATTTAAAACTTTAAATAGGAATATCTAAGACATTACCGCCACCGTGATAACGGTTAAGACAACTATCAAAGACACGCAGCGGAAGACTAATTTAAAAACATTTCAAACCAAGTCAACATTTAAAATCAAACAACGAAAGTAAAGTCAAACCAAAGTCAAACGAAGTAAAATAAAGTCAACCTACAACTTGGAACCACTGTAGGCCCTTATTAAAACAAAACCCGAAATTCAAAACCCTTTTCGTTAGTCACATGTAATCCATAAAGTCATAAATAATTAAAGTGATAACACATTCATATACTTATAGAAACTAGCATGATTCGCTCTTCACTCATGCCCATTCATGAAAATGCTTCATCACCTGAAAATCTTATCTCTAGTTGTTTCCACTACTCTCCATTAAAAATGGGTCATCATAGGGCCAAGGTAAAGACAAGGCCAACAAACACACAAAACACACAATCAACAAAGCTGAGTACATAAGCGTAATTAACACACTAACATATAATTTCCTATCAACACACAACTTACCTTGTTGCACCTGTGTTTCAAGCATACAACATTCAATAATAGTTCTCACTAGACACTACATAATTTATTTAATGTTGACTACGCATCGAACGGGTTTCCCCTTCAACCTCCCCCAAATAAATTTGAGGTTACTGACACAGGAGCAAAATTGTGCCAGCATCAATAACCACTCGTATGTGGCGGAATTCCTGCGCATAATAATAATAAAATGAATGTACAACATCCTGTACTCCAGTAGAAGTTATGGTTAAATATAAACCCCATAACTTCCCCCATATGTTCATACTCAAGGTATATACGTTCCAAGAGTTTTGGTGTGTAATCTCTTTCACTTTACATTATTTACAGATTATTAAACTTGGTGATGACTCTCAACTATAATCATTCAATCAACAATAATTATTCAATCAATCAAATATACCAATTTAATTCTTGAATAATTAGTGATCACATAATATTTAATGTCGAATCCTTTTTAATTCTACCTCGGTGCCAATGACACCTTAAACGCATAAAGCGCCACAAATCCTATCCCTCGGTGTTAAAAGCACCTTAAGTGCACTAAGACACCAACATACAATTTATATTGCTCTTTCCTCATGCTTATAGCATCAATAAAAATTATATGAACCATAATAAAATTCCTTTTCAATATTCCAAACCAAATTAAACATTTATTTTAATTAAACATGCTCTCTAACATGCCATAAATAAATATGTGGTTCATAAATAATATTCCAAACTATTAATTTCCATTCAATAATCCATCACAAATAAATCATGCTTCATAATCCAATCATCAATAACATCCAAATCATAATTTCCAATCCAAACCTAGCATGATACTATTTGTAGTCCATCAAACACATTTAGCATGCTATTATATTAACATAATTATGCTAAGTATGCAAACGTACCTTGTATACGATCTTAGAATCGCCACGACTAATAAAAATCACTCACTTCAAAATCTCCTACAATTTAAAATTATAAAAGAGTATTAAAATCCACTTTACACAAATTTCCAGCAATATATACTATTATAAAACCCCTCATAATTTAATTAAAATAAGCTGAAATTATATTTAAAACATCACACTTTAATCCCAATTAATGGGTGATTAAAATTCCTTAAAGAAACTTGATTTTAAATGCTCTACTAAAAATTCCAGCACTATATTTTAATTAAAACTTGTTGTAATTAAGCCTTAAAACACGTTAATCAAAGGTTTAAACCATTATGCATAATAATCCTTTAATAATTTACAAATCAAGAACCTAGGGTTTAAAAAATTGGGGCTTTTTAATTAAAAACATAAATCTGAAAATTAATTGACATAATACTTATAATCAAACGTCAAAATCAAATCCCAAAACTGATAATTAACAATTAGATTTAAGCCTAGATTAGTTTTTAACAATAAAGTTTTATTTATTTATTTATTTATATTTATTTATTTATTTATTACATTCGAAAAAGGGAGGGGGAAAGCAGCGACATCCACCACGCCGGTTGCCAGCACCGGTGGCTTCCTGCTGCCGGCGGCTGATGCTGTTGGTGACGGCGGCTACCGGCTGCCGGTGGTCGGTAGTGGTGGTGTGATAGGCTAAAGTCGTATCACCTAATCAAAAGTAATTCTTAAAACCACTAGCTAAAGTAGATAGGGAAGTAGGGTCGAATCCACAGGGAAACGAGTCTTTTTATTCCTAATTAATTAATATAATCTAGATTATAGAGTAACAAATTATTATTATCGAAAGGGAAACTAAACTACTAAGAGTAAAAGTGGGAAAGAATAAAAGTAGGAGGAGAAACAATGAATAAAAGACCTAGGGCATAGGTTCACCAATAAATAATATTCCAGGGTAAAACATAACAATCAATCATCAATGCATAAATTAATCAGATCATAAAGGGCTTTCGCTATGTATTACAATCACATAATTAATCTACCGGTATTAAATCTCATCTCTCGAATCTCGACTTAACCATTTATAAATTAACTTGCCTATTGAAATTAGACCTAAATATCAATTATCATCTCTCTCGAATCAACATTGTCAAACTCATGCATAAAAGATCATGCCTAATCTAGTCACAGAGCATTAAATCAATCAATAGGAAATTAATCTAGCATTGATAATCAACAACAATAAATTACCCCTTCATATTATTTATGGATCCCCACAAACCCTAGAAAGAAAATTACTCGCACATAATTAAATCTAAACTAAACAAAACAATTAAAGGAGACATGATCAAAGAAAGAGAATAAATTACTGAAATTAAATCAAGAGTTGTAGAGAGAAAAATAAGAGAGAAAGTAAGACTAAGAGTTTAATTAAAAGGAGAGAAAGAGAGAAAAGTTAGAGAGAGAAAGAGTAAGAAGGAGTAAATTAAAGAAATAAAACAAAGTAAAAACAATGTTAAAACTAATCTAAAACTAAAATAATGAAAAGCTCCTCCCGTAAAGAGCTACTACCCTCCTTATATAAGAAAGAAAATCAACTCCCTAATCCCACTCAAACTCAAAGTATAATAAAATAATCAAAAACTAAAGACAAAACTATCCTAAAAACAAAGCTCAATCCTATAGCAAATAGATATCCTACTTGAGGAAAGTAACTGGAGTGAGGCCCAAGGAATTTGAGCCCACTCATTGAATCATGCGAGATTCCTTGATGATTGGGCCCGCCTATTCACGCCCAGCACTTGAAGCTCGCCAATTTGAAACCCAGCAACTGATATCTTGGGATTGGGCTCCATGTAGTAGCGCGTAACAACTTGGATTTTATCATTAATCGAGCATTAAATCTCCAAATCAAACTCCTTTGACTAGGTCTTGGGCAATTAAACTACGGTCATAAAATACGATCAAATTCCAATATCTTCATAGTGGCTTAATAAGATCGGGAATTATAATAAATCTGCAAAATCCTACAAAATAACACCAACTCTACAAAACACTAGAAAACGTATATTAGTAATAAAAAATAGCTCCGTAGAGCTCAAATAAGCACAAATATGACCGTGGGACGAGGAATAAAATATATATATAATAGACTCATCATGGTGGTGGGAGGAGCAGCCAAAAAAAAAAAAAAAAAAGAAAAGGGGAAGGGGAAAAAGGAGAAAGAAAAAGAAAGAAAATAAGGAGAAAAGAGAGAGAAGTTTACCTTGGGTTTTCTCCACTCTGGGAAAAGTTGATTTGCCTCATATGTGGGATATTTATATCCCTTCTCTACAAACCCTTTTTCCCTAACTTTTCTTTTTTAATTTTCCTAATCCCATCCTTAATAAAACTTTACTAAATTAAAACTTTCCTTAAACTAAACCTCTACTTAATTAAATTAGTTAATTAAATAAACTTTCCTTTTATAATTATTTTCAAACTTATTTAAAATAAATAATTAAAATACTTTAAATAAAACAATTCAATATAATTAAATACTTCTCAAAATACTTATTTTAATTTAAATACGTATAAAAATACGAGGTATTACAGAGTAGGGTTGCTTTAAAAACATACAAACATGGATTGTTATGATCACATGTGATAGAGTACTTGATGGGTGTCATAAATGGCACCCATTTGATGAGCATTTAGTTGTTTTTACCTTCTTTTCATAGCTTTCCTTCTTAATAAATGCTTAGTTTTATGCTTTTGCTCTTTGTTTTACCTTTTCTCTTTTATTTAGTGGTTTTGTGCATTTTGATGGTTTTTCTAGTCTTTTCTCCTTTATTTTCTCTCTTTTCTTGTTTGTAGGTATTGTACGAGGTTCGGGTATTGATATGGATTGATTACTAAGGTGGAAGATGGTTTTGGAGCAAGTTCATGGCAATAGGAAAGCTCAAAATGCAAGTAAGTGGGTTCTCCAAGTTCTAGCTCTTGCACTCTCAAGCCGTGCTCTCATGAAAATGGGGTGTTGAACCCACTATCAAATGATTTTTTGGATTGCCACTCTTGGTGTCCATCATCATCATTTGGTGTGCTCATTCGAAAACCTTAGTGTAGACACCCATTTGTGTCTCCCCAAAACCAAACCCAGTGATGAGTACCTTTCACGTTGAATCATAATCGAATGAAACGAAAGTGTGGAAAGGTCTAGTGTTGCGGAAAGTTTTATTTCTTTTCTTTTCTCTTCTCCCTGTTTTTGAAAACTTTATTTTTAAGAAAACAGCCAATCCAGTTTGGTTGGTCCATAATATGGGTCCAATAGTGGTGTAGTTGGATGGGGCTTGCAAAGACCTTTCCAACGATATATTATAAGCCCAATTCCGATGAACATTGAGGAATTTATGGCCAATTTACTAAACTGGGCCCGGTTTGAGTTTTAAGTACGGCCCAATGATCTAGGGGAGGGCCTAATATGATTTATCATTCCTAATGTAATTAGGAATGGTTTTGGTCTTCTAGAACATTCTAGAAGGTTTTATCATTTTTAATTCAATTAAAATTCTTTAGAGTTTTAATTAGATCAAATAGCATTTTCGACCGAAATTATATTATTTTATCTTCCAGTACGGTAAAATTATCAGATTTTCGAAAACGCGTTAAAATCCGATTTGGCGTCCAACCCCAGGCCTTGGCGCCTGGAATCAAGATTAGCGCCAGACGCCAGAATTGACGCCTGGCGCTAGCCACAGTTCCTGGCGCCAATGAGCCAGGTCTGGCGCCAAGGTGGATTTGTGGTCTTCATACTCTGTTTTGATAAATTATCTTTTTTGGATGATTTTCTCTATAAATATCGTATCAAAAACTCCGTTTTGATTGACGAATTCTCCTTATTCTTAAGTCTTCATCAACTATCTTCATCATCTACATCTATCATTCACCAATTCTCTCTATTCTTAAGTCTTCATCAACTCTCAATCATTCATCAAATTCTTTGAATTCATTCATCTCTTCATTCATTCTTTCTTTTCTAAACTTTGGTTTTCATACAAAATTCCGCATTCATTAGATCTAGAAACACCTAGCCATATTCGAAGTTGCCTTCGCCCTAGACGTGAAAGGTTTTAATTTCTGAGGGTTTGGTCCCAAATCTCTATTTTAATTATTTAATTTAATTGTTTTGTTTATTATTTTCCTTGAAGTTACTAACGTGTGTATTTTGTTATTAGAAAGAGGTACGAGGCATCCAAGTAAGTACTTTAATTGATCTTATTGATATTATGATGTAGAAATCATGTTTATATCGTTAT
Organism: Chenopodium album; assembly: GCF_948465745.1. Lineage (NCBI taxonomy): Eukaryota > Viridiplantae > Streptophyta > Magnoliopsida > Caryophyllales > Amaranthaceae > Chenopodium > Chenopodium album. The sequence continues at coordinate 38,319,120 of NC_137834.1, read as the reverse complement.
TATGATATTCCTAGTATCATGTCTAGGGTAACTTTAATATTAAATATGATTCCTGCGATGCTTCCTATTCTCTTCCTAATATTTATTCATGTTAGTATCATGTTAGGGTTAAAGATTTGATTTTTATTGCTTAGTGACATGCTAGGGTTTGTTATTAATCTTGTTAGTATCATGCCTAGGATCTTGCTATTTTTTATGCTTTAATATTAACATGAATATGATTATGATTATAATTGTTATTATTATTATTATTATTATTATTATTATTATTATTATTATTATTATTATTATTATTATTATTATTATTATAATTATTATTCATGATATTGATTATTTATTATGTTGCTTGATATTTATTTATTGCTTGATCACCTTTATTGCATGTTAAAGGAAATTGGTATTTGCAATCACGCTTAATAAGATAATTAATAATCTTGTTTAGGGTTTATTGTGATTATAATTTCAAGTGATCGCCAATAATAGATTTGTTTGTGCATTAATGTTCAACCAACATAGATTAAACAGGTTTAGGGTTAACCTATTGATTGCATGTTAATCAGAAAGCGCACATGAATACGAGCAGAATAAAGTAGAGGCCTATTATTAGGGCAGGTTCAATCTCTTTTAGGTTGGATTTGTACCATCATCCCCGAACCCTTATTTGGTTCATGACCTTATGGAGTTGACGATCTCTTGGATCGTTAAGGGGTGTAACCTTCACCTCGTGAACGGTTTACAAGTTCCTTAAAAACTTGTTGGCGACTCTTTTGCTCTATCTTCTTCCCTTTTGGACGCCACCGTACTTTAGTGTATGATCACAGTGGGGTTCAAGCTAGTGGGATTTTTAAGGCTTGAAATTATTCCCTACACTTAGCGAACGCACGAAGCCGCGAGAAGAGCCGAAGAAACCCAGAGAAGCGCGGGCGCGCCTCCTTGGGTACTTGCTTTGCTCGGTTTTTGTTTTGCGCCTCCTATATATACCTATTGGAACCCCGATTTTGTATGTAATTAGAGATAGAAATTAGATAATAATTTTAGCTTAATTGAGAGCTTCTCTTTCTAGTTTTAGGGTTCGTTTAGGAGTAGATTTTAGAGAGAGAAAGTGAGGAATTTCAATGATGATTGAGAGATTGAAGATTCAATGGTGACAATTGTATTGAAGATCTTCTCTATTATCAATGAGTATTTCTAACTCTACCTCATTGTATTGCTTTGTTTAATATTCTTGTTTGTTTAGATTGATTTTGATGTTTGATGCTTGATTAGTGTAGTTATTCTTTATATATTGTTGATTCTTGATTTCTTTAGTTGTTAATTGATTAGATGATGATGTTAGGGTAGTTGTTTGGCTAGGGATTGGGTAAAACTTGTATGATTTATTGATTGTGCGTAATTTGGGGATTATGTTCATTAATTGTTGAGATTAAAGTGATTAATGGAAATTGTGCATGTGTGTAATTCGATAGGCCTTGAGAATTATGCTAGATTGCATTGTAATTTCTAATGATATGGACCATTGATTTAGGAATCGCAATTGTCGATTGAGTTTGATTTGTGACGTTCCTAGTTAGTGTCTCTCGTAGTTGGTGCTAGTTAGACCTCAAGGAGATAGCTTGTCGAGCTCTTTTGATTTCTCTTACCATTAGTCTTCGCAACCATTGATTTGCATATTGCTCCCGAGTTGCTACAATTGTCATGATTACTTTTAATTTTGATCCCCATTCCTAGTGTTTTATTTGTTTGGTTCTTCGTTTTGTTAGTTGGTTAGTGTTTACCTTTTATCCTTAGACTTCGACCTAGCTTAGGCGCATAATTGAGAGCGCTTGAACATTACCGTTCCTTTGGGTTCGGCCCTTGACTTGCCTCTATACTTGTATTTAGGTTGGTTAAGTGTTTATAAATTTAGTTTGACCGAGGGAGGATTAGTTTCAATGACCTAGTTCCACCCCTCATCAAAATGGCGCCGTTGTCGGGGAACGGTGTCTATGTTTGAGTGTTTTTGATTGCTTGAGTCTAGGTCTTTGTATATACTTTTCTTTTATTAGATTTTTGTTTGTTTTGTGAAAAAAAATGGCATGTCTCTCATTTCCTCAATAACAATGAGCCTTTTTGTGAATTTTTCAATAGACTTGAGGGATTTCTTGACTAAAATCGTTGTAATATTTGGGAGGCTTGTGAGATTAGTTATTTTGGTTTGAATGTGCAAACTAGGGACATAGTTGAAAGCATGCATAATGGTGAATTTAGAGCGTTGTCAATTGATGATGCTTGGGATTTCTATGTTTTGTTTGCTAGGGATGTCTACAATAGGGGTAATCATGTTTCTGATATTGATGTGCAAAGTCTTGATTCTTCTAATGTTAGCATGATTTCCCATGATTTGTCACATGATCCCATTAGTGAACCTACAACAAATGTTTTCAATTCTATTTCCCCTTTTGTTCATGATAATGAGGTGCATGCTCAAGTTGATGCTCATGGTGTGTTTCAATTTTCTTCATTATTTGCCATGTCTTCTTGTGATGTAGTTCATTCCCTCAATGATGAATCTCATATGCTTGATTATGCCCCCACTCCCCAAAGTGATGTATATGCTCATGATCTTAATGTTGATTCTTCCGATCTTGGTTGTACTTCTTCTTTTGTTGAACCTCAACCTTCCACACCTTTTGAATCTCTTGTTGATATATTTGAGTCTAAAATTAGGCGCATTGAGCTTCGTAATGAGCTTGGTCCTAGTAAGGAGTCAATTATTAATTCTATGAGAAGTCAATTAGAGATAATGAAAAAGAATGAGGAGCGTATTGAGGAGGAAAAGAGAACAAGAGATGAGTTAGAAAGCCAATTGTCATCCTTGATGCTTGTATGTGAAAAATCCCTATCCAATGTGTGTGAGGATGATGATGATGATTTTGAGAAATTAAGAGAATGTGAGGATCCCTTTGGTGAACATTTGAGTGATGGTGAAGGAATTGTGAATGAAGAGAGTGTTAATTTCAAAAATCCCAACCTTCCTCCCATCTTGATGAGTCTCTTATGCATGATTGTGAATCTTATATCAATGATTATTTGGACTTGTTTGAGGTCATGGCCAATAAGTTTTTTGTGAGTCAAAGGAAAACCCATAGCCTTTTAGATGATTTCATTAGGAATGCTTCATGGGAGAGAGATGATTTTGAAATGAATTTGCATCCATTCATGCATGGTTTCGAGACTTTGGGCTTTAAGGAAGTTGAGGGAGTTGTTGTTCATGAATGTAGTGGAGGAGATTATGTAGTTCCTCTTGGAAGTTGGATGTTTGAGGGAGATGGTGATCATGAGTGTTCTTCCTTTGAGGATTCTATGATTGATTTCCATTCTCTTATAAGTGATTTGAGGCATGGTGGTGAGAAAGAGTTCATTTGTGAGACCATTGCTCCTATCCCCTCCTCTCATGTCCCTTTTTCAAGAAATTTCAACCATATCACCTACACTCCTATATCCCTCCCTTCCTTTGTTGACGAGCCTATTGGGACCCCTTTGTTTATGATGATTTTAATGTCCCTTATTCTTCTATCGTTGAGGAAAAGGGTGATGTTGCCACCCAAAAATATTTTGAGGAGAGTTTGCCTTCTTCTTCTTCTTCTTCTTCTTCTTCTTCTTCTTCTTCTTCTTCTTCTTCTTCTTCTTCTTCTTCTTCTTCTTCTTCTTTTCCCTTTTCTTATTTTGTTGAATTTTCTTTTAATTCTTCTTCTTTTTTCTTCGCATCTCTCTCCTCATTTGCATGCACTATCCTTGTTGCACATACTCCTTCCGTCATTTGTCTACCTTCTATATTATGAAATGTGTAGTAGTGCATTTGACAAGCTCTTGCATTCGTTGCAATATTATTTTCTAGAGTGGTCAAGCTTGGACCTTAAGCAAGCCTCTCTCAAGAAGTAACCCGTGTTTTATTGCTTTCATTTTCTTTTCTTTTTAGAATAGAATATCTCTCATGGAATGGTTGTGTACCTTTTGCTAGGTACATGACTTGATATACTTTGGTGCATTGGTTTGGATCAAGATTCAAGGAAGTATAATTCAACATTTTCTAGCATAAGGAAGACGAGATTCAATTAAAGAGGAAATCAGCTTTGAAAGGTTGAATTGGGTCATTTGCGGGTATTTACACCCACCTAAATCCGATAATATCTTTCCTTGCTCTTTCTCTTATGGTTGATGCCTTGTTGGACATGTGTTGGTATTGTTGGATTGCTTTCTTTGTTTACCCCTCCCGTGGATTATTTGATTTGAGTTTGAGCATGTTGTCTCATTTAAGCTTGGGGGAGGGTATTCTATCATGTTTGGTGTAATTTTGATTCATATATGCCATGCACATTTGTATATGTATTTCCCTGTTCTTTATCTTGAAAAAATCCAAAAAGATTTTTGTTTCTATCAAGGCAAATTTGCAATGTGTTTTATTTTGTTCTTGTTTTGGATATAATACTTTTGGACTTGTATAGTTGAATGTTTTTCTTCTTAAATGGTAACGGTGTGCATGGTTTAAGAGTATGCTTAGAACTTTTGGGACCTTGAAGCCGGATTCTATTGTTTTTGAAAATATGTATTCCATGCTCGAGTTTCAAATGGAGAACACTAGAGATCCTAATCAATGCCAAACTTGGGAAGAGGCCTCTGGAAACTTGGATAACAACCTTAACCTGAAAAATAAAGGAAAACAAGCAAATAAAAGATAAAATAACAAAATAAACCAAGAAATCCATAAAGAAAGAAATCCAACTAAGAAAATGCAAACCAAAAGAAATAAAGAGTAAAATCAAGGGATAGCTAAGTGATGTGTCTATTTTATATAGTATTTTACCCCCATCCCTTGGTCGTAATTAATAGTGTTTTTGGCTCTTTTCGGGCCACTTTTATTACTAATTTGTGTTTTCTAGTGTTTTCGTAGTTTTAGTTGTATTTTACAGGAAAGTGCACTCTTGGAGCATTTTCCCGGGCTTTATAGATCAACTACGGAAGCTAGAAGGACACGACCACTTTTGGAGCCCAGGATCGGTGAGAGCCGATGATTAAGGGCTCGGTAATTGGAATCCCGAGGCTTTGGACCGAGTATTCAAGACCCGAAGAGGAAATCCGGATTGGGCCGAGAAATCATGCCCAATCGAAGTCCGAGCCTCAAAGTGAAGCAAGCGCCCGATCGTGCAAGCGTCTAGCACGATCGGGCGATGCTGCGGAGAAGGAATGCGAAGGAAAAGGCGGGCCCAATTGGGCAACCCTTCGCTCGATCGGGCGCGTGTTTTTATATAGCCTGATTAGTTTAGTTTTAATTTTGTTTTAGGAAACGTTTATATACGAGTTTTGTACGGATTTTGGAGGATCTTCTTTCTTAGACTTTCTCTCTCTACTTAGGATTTTTCTCTCTCTTTACTTTTCTCTAAAACCTTGTTCTTGATTATTTCCATTAATACAGATTAGTTTGGTAACAATTTCTCTTCTCTTAATCTTAGTTATTTACTTTACTCCTTCCATCATGACTTATTTTATTGCTTTGATTAGTTTAATTTTTACTATGTGTGAGTAGTTCTATTTCTAGGGTTTATGGGGATCCTTAAATAATATGAAGGGGTAATTTATTGTTGTTAATTATCAATGCTAGATTAATTTCCTATTGATTGATTTAATGCTCTGTGACTAGATTAGGCCTATCTTTTATGCATGAGTTTGACAACATTGATTCAAGATTCGAGAGATGAGAGTTGATGTTTAGGTCTAGTTTCAATAGGCAGATTAATTTATAAATGGTTAAGTCGAGATTCGAGAGATGAGATTTAATACCGGTAAATTAATTGTGTGATTGTAATACGTAGCGAAAGCCCTTTACAATCTGGTTAATTGATGCATTGATGATTGACTATTATTGATTATTGGTATTGCATGATAATTTCTTATTGAATTGTTTTAACTTTTTACAATTGCGGCTTGTAAAAGTATAGCAATATTAAATTGATGAATCGAGCAGATGTTAATTTGATATTAAAGGCTATTTTAAAAAAGAACTTAGATCTAGTAAATTGCGAGAGCCTGTTAGATCTATGTTGATTAATAAATTGCGAGAGCCTGTTAATCATGTTATTTATGCAATGTCAATGATTGATTACTATGTTTTACTCTGGAGTATTATTTATTGGTGAACCTATTCCCTAGATCCTTTCATATATTGTTTTCTCTCTATTCTCAATCTTAGTAGTTTAGTTTCTTATTCGAATATATATATTGGTTACTTAGATAATTTAGATTATAATAATTAATTAGGAGTAAAAAGACTTGTTTCCCTGTGGAGATCGACCCTACTTCCCTATCTACTTTAGTTAGAGGACTTAGGAATTATTTTTGATTAGGGGATACAACTTTACCCTGTCAAAATTTGGCGTCGTTGCCGGGGAAACGATTTTATTTTTATTTCTGATTATTTTTGTAGTCTAGGTTATTTTCTTTTTGTCTCAGAGAACATTAGTTCTCTGAGGCAAATCTCATATTTGTTTCTAGTTTTTGTTTATGCCCAGGTGTTCCAGATCAGGTTACATCCCATTCGATCCTGAGATCGAACGTTCCTTCCATAGACAGAAAAATCTCTACAAGCAAATCCTGGCGGATTCTGGTGATAATAACAATAATCACCGAGATCCTCCAACTGGTTCTAGCGATTCAGAGGTATCATCAGACGCAGAATCAGAGATGACGACTCCAAAGAAGCTTAGTGATTATTCACAACCAAAGCTTACGGATTTTCCACATCTCACCCCCACTCCAGCTCTTGATGGGGTTCAATTTGAAATTAAACCTCAATTTATAACGATGATAGAGAGGAAGCAATTCAGTGGAGCCAAGGGTGAAGACCCGAATCTTCACATTGCCGACTATTATCAATATTGTAACACCATAAGGCAAGCCAGGGTTACTCAAGACCAAATCAGGGAGATTCTCTTTCCCTTCTCTTTAACTGGAAAAGCTAAATTGTGGTTTAATGGTTTAAATAGAACTACACTCGGTATAACTGACTGGGAAACTCTTGTTTTGAATTTCTATAATAAGTATTATCCTGTAGAGAGAACAGCCGTACTACGGAGTGCGATCCAGAACTTTGCCCAAGAAGTCGATGAGTCTTTATATGAGGCTTGGGAGAGGTTTAAGGACTTACAAAGAGAATGCCCTCACCATAATTTAGCGCAATGGCAGTTAATCCAAGCCTTTTATAACGGCATTGGAAATTCCTCTAGAATAATTTTAGACTCTGCAGCTAGTGGGAGATTTATGAATCTTAATGTTGATGAAGCAGGTCAGGTTATTGATGAAGATATGGCGATACACAATTCCCAATATGGGAATCCTAGAGGATTTGCGAACAAGGGGAAACATAGTGTTGACTCTGTATCCTTTTTGCAAGCTCAACTGACCTCTATTTGCCAAAAATTAGATAATCTGAGCACTGCTAATGTAGCTAATGTTTCTGCGATTAATAATAATTCTAATGAGGCTTTCTGTGAAAATTGTGGTATTGTAGGTCATTGGGAGCAAGATTGCAGGAGTTTTGTGGAGCAAGTTAATGCCTTTCAAGCCTATAGGCAGAATAATCCATACTCCAACACCTACAATCCTAGGTATCGGAATCATCCGTACCTTTCCTACCGGAGCACTAATGTTCAAAATCCACCACCACAAGAACCACAGGCGCCACAGCAACAGCAGAAGAAATATTATCATCCCAATGCTAGCCAGAAGAACCAACCACAACAAACCTCCTCATCTTCTGACCCTTCTCTGGTGGAAATTAGAGCAATGTTGGTTAATATGCAAAAGCATATGGAGAGTAGAGATGCGACAATTGATCAAATTCTAGCACATAATAAAATTGTAGATAATCAAATTGCGCAACTCTCCGCTACTCTACAAGCCTGCCAACAAGGAGCTCTGCCAGCACAGCCAACCCGGCCTACGGATCAAGCATTTGTAATTACTCTAAGGAGTGGTTCAAACTATGAAGGGCCCTCTATGCCCGGAGTTGATGAACCTGTTTTATTAAATAATGTTAATCTTGATTCTGTTAAACCAAACAATGTAGTTGATAGCCCTGCATGGCTAAAGGATAACACTAACATATCTAATTCTACATTGCAGGGTACAACTCTAGAGAAGCTGGCTATTCTAGATAAGAGCAATAATGCTCCAAAGCCAATTATCAAACTTCCATTCCCCAATCGTCAATTGAAGACAAACTTGGATAAGCAGTTTGGTAAGTTCCTGGAGGTGGTAAAATATTTGAAGGTAATAGTTCCCTTCACTGAATTAATCACACAAATCCCCTCGTATGCAAAATTTATGAAAGAAATATTGACGAGGAAAAGGTCTATTAGTGAGGTAGAGACAATAGCTTTCACTGCAGAGTGTAGTGCCGTACTTCAAAATAAGTCTCCACCTAAATTAAAAGATCCGGGTAGTTTTTCTATCCCTTGTCATATTGGTAATCTCTTGATTGACAATGCATTATGTGATTTGGGTGCTAGTGTTACCGTCATGCCACTATATGTGTGTTCTAAGTTGAATATGGGTAAATTAAAAGCTACCAATATAACTCTACAAATGGCCGACCGTTCTTTCGAATACCCCTTAGGTGTTTTAGAGGATGTCCCCGTTAGAGTAGGTAAATTTTATATACCTGTAGATTTTGTTGTTCTTGATGTGGCTGAGGATATGCAAACCCCAATTATTTTGGGTAGACCATTCCTTAACACTGCAGGAGCAGTAATAGATGTAAGAAGTGGTAAGTTAACATTATCAGTAGGGGATGTTAAAGTTGTTTTTAATCTGAATAATGCCCCTAAAAGCTCCATAACTGAGGAGAAATGTTTCAGTGTTAATGTGGTTGAAAACTATTCTAACAAGCCCCAAGCTCTTGAAAAAGGTCCCTTGGAGGCGGTATCTTGTGTTGCATCCTTTTCAGATGAGATAGACAAATGGCAGAAGGAAGTCGATGCAATAGAAAGAGCACTTTACACTATTGGTCTTGGTTTCGAGGATGAACAGGTGGAACCGATCGAGCAAGTTGTGCGAATCGAGCCCACGGTAAGTGTTCCGTCAGATTGAGTTGCAAGTGTTGAACGCAATCACAATTTGAATCAACCTTCGATCGAAGAAGGATTTTTAGTGCGTAGCATTGAAGATCCCCCAGTCCAAGTTAAGGAGGATCCACCAGATAAGGTAATTTGGCGTTCCACAGGGTATGTCAGAAAGCCACATTGCAACCTAAACACCGCTAGACCGGGTGAGAAACCACCCGATCAAGCGTTAGGACAAGGGTCCTAGTTATTGTACTTGTTAAGAAGGTCGTGCGGGACCTAGATAAACCAGCGCTTTGCGGGAGGCAACCCGTATTTCTTGCTTTCTAGACTAGTTTTCCTTTTTCTTTATTTTTATTATTTTTTTTTATATTAGAGAGGCGAGGAGAGTGAAATTTCACCGTTTATAAGTGTTTTTGTACAGGTATAGGTTTAAGAGGTCAAAAGACTTAGAAAAATTTGAAGACGAAGAAAAAGCTATGGAAATCTGACTGGGCACGGGCCCGATCGGGCGAATCTCGGCCGATCGGGCGCGCAACCAAGGGAAATCTCAGCTTTAATTTCGCCCGATCGGGCGTGGCTGCCCGATCGGGCGCGAAAGGAGAGCTAGAGGTCGAGGAAATTTCGCCCGATCGGGTGAGGTTGCTCGATCGGGCGCGCAAGTGCAGTCAGAAATTCGAGCACCTGATCGGGTGAGGTTGCCCGATCGGGCGCAAATCGAGTGAAGGAAAAGAAATGTCGGGCAAAGCTCCCCCGATCGGGCGAGTGAAAGGGCGAAATTTTGTTCGTGTTCGCGCCCGATCGGGCAGAGCTCGCCCGATCGGGCCACAACTTAGGTTCTGGATGTCAGCATTATCCGCCCGATCGGGCGCGCCTATTTGGCCGTCCTCTTTTAATTATTTTCTCTTCTTTCTTTCCTCACTTTCTTCTTCTTTCATCTTTTTCACCATTACTTTCTCTCTCTAAAACTTCCATTTTCATACCTTCAACTACACTTTCAATCCAAGATCTCCTCAAATCCATCCATCAAAACCTCAAAATTCTTACATATTCTTAATCCTCACATCTTCCTCTACATTTCCCACCTATTTTCTCCCACTTTCTCTCATACTTCCTTCAAACCCTTAGAGAGAGAAAGCTCCAAACATCAAATTTTTCCACATATAATGGCCTCAAAACGTTCAAGGACACAAAGGGGTGAGAGTTCAAGGGCACCACAGCCATCGGTCAACCCGGACCTTCAAATTCCGGGATGGGAGGAGGTTGTCATCACCTCGGAAGAGCAACGGGCTAGGATGATGAACCTCATCGATCGCCAGGTAATCTCTACCCGTTTTATCCATCATCCCACTCTAGCTAGGTTAGGCTTATACAAATATGTGGAAAAATTGTTCAAAGGTATAGGCATGAGTGGTTTCTTTCAAATGTGCCATGATACGTATGACTATTTAACATTAGAATTTATTTCAAGTTTTAATGTTATTAAAATGAATGCACTAATTACTCATGTACAATTCCGATTATTAAACAACGATGTGAGACTAACTCTTAAAGAATTCGGAAAGTTGTTTGATTTGAAATCGGATAAACCGATTAAACCCTCTCAAGACCACACCGCCGTGGTCTATAAGAGGCTAACTGGGGAGGATTTAGTTAACCTCCAGCATGCCAAAGGGACGTGGATTCAACATCCCATCCCAAAATTTTGGCAAAGATTTGCCGGCCTCACTATTTTTGGGAGGCATGAACCGGCGAATGTTAGGAGAGATGAATTGGAACTTTTGGCATCCTATGTAATTCCTACCGCCGAAAAATTGAACATACCTCATAGGATAGCCAATCATTTCCAAAGGGCGGCCAATGCGGCCGAGGCTAGTAGGTCTAGGGCACCTATTTATTTTGGGGGGTTAGTGACCCACATTGCTAAAAAGCACCTAGGTTGGAACCCGGATGGGAATAAGAAAGTTGTAGGATCAAACCTCATGGACCTAGCCTATTTAGGGAGTTTGAACTGGGTGCAACCCGTGGGAGGTGACACTTGGTGGATAGTCCACCGACAATCGGGTAGGAGGCACCAAGCCTTCACCTTACCCAACCCCACCTTGACCAAATTTGAGAAGGGGAAGCCTTCTTATACTTTTGAGATTAACGGTCAAGGTGAGGTTCAACCACCTCACCCTTCACCTCAACCCCACCAATCTCCCATTGACCACTCACCTCATCACCATTCACCACACTACCCACCACCTCCACCTTTCACCTATGGTATACCCACTTCCTCGGTCGACTATAACGTCGACCCCAATGCCCCCTATGACTTTTCGGCTTTTAGGAGCCAATTAGACTGTATCGAGATGGGGCAAGGGAGAGTTGAGGGTATGATGCAAAACCTAGATTCTAGGTTAAGCACCTTGGATGGGTGGGTAGGACACATAGAGAGGAACCTCGGGAGGGGCCTATACCCCATGTATGATGATTATGCCCGTCGGGGGGCTATTCCCCCCGATTCACTTGCTCCCGATTGGTTCCAATACCCCCAAGGAGGGTATTCTCACCCCGGTGCGTATGGTACTTATGTGGACTACTCTTCAGTCCATGGTTATGGGGGTGATGCTCCTTTTGGGGGTATGGGGGGGAATGTGGACCCTAACTACTTTGCAGGTGGTTCGGGTTATGGTGGTGCTGGACCGAGCCAGGGTGGCTCGAGTCATGGAGGAGGATATGAGAGGATGGATGACGATGAGGAGTAGCTCCTCCTAGCTACCCTCCCAAGTCAATGAGGACATTGCTTGATTTGGCTTGGGGGGAGATTTCTTGTATATATGGTAACTTTCTTTCTCCTCTCTATTTATTGCTTTCCTAGTGTAGTTTTTATTGCTTTCTTATAAAAAAAATATACAAAAAAAATTGAAAAATAAAAAACTCAAAAATACGTACCAATGAATTGTAAATTATGCTTCCCTGTGCCCCTTACTTGAGAAAATTGTTTTGATTCTTGGTATTTGATGATAAGCATTGTGGATTAGTTGATCATGATTTGATGTTTGATTGCCTTGAAACCTTAACATGCGTCAATTTTGTCCAACTGCTTGTGAATATAGTGCTTGACTAGTTGATTTGGTAAGGAATGTGTGATAGTTCCATAGTTCCTGGTATGTCAATGAATTTGAGTATTGGTTTGCAACTATTAGTAATATTTATATGATTCATTATTATGCACATTGAGGAGGACGAAGGCATTTGTTCTTTTAGGTAGCCTCCAGATATTGTAGATACTTTTGTTCCCTTCTTGCTACCCATGTTGTTGCCTTGACCTTTTTGTTGTTTTATTAGCCACATTACAAGCTTATTTTGCCCCATTGGTTACTAGTCCCAAGCTTGGCTTGGGGGAGCTATTAGTGAGCGAGGTGAGGGAGTTTGTAGTGTGCTTATTATTTGCACAATTTGGGTGGGTTTTGAGAAGTTATTTTGTTTTTTATCATGATTATTTTTGATGAGTTTGAAAGGTATATTTTCTTGAAAAAATAAAGTATGATATTGTGAAAAAAAAAGAGAAGTTCAAAGAAAAAAAATAAGTTGAAAAAAATTAGTGAACTTCAAAAGAAAAGAAAAAAAAAAGTGTTCAAATGTTCTAGTTGGAGGTTGATCAAAAGAAAAATAATAAAGCTTCAGTGAAAAAAAATTCAAGTTCGAAAATAAAGTTTGTTTATTCACTCTACTTCTTCATTATTATATCTTATGAGTGAAATTGTAAGAGTTGGGATTATTTATTATGATTGGAGTATATTTGGTTGATGTTAGAGTTGGTTATGTAGGAGATGTATGATCATTATTTATTTTGATCATGGGTTTTATTAAGATATGGCTCCTTTAAGCATAGCTTTTCTCTCACTTATTCCCAAATTTATCCTACCCTTTACCCTAGCCCTACATTACAAGCTTTAAAGACCTTCTGACCTTTGTGCATAGAATTGTATGAATGTGAAAGTGTTGTTTATCAATGCAAGTTATGATTTGACATATTTCGAGTCGACTAGTAGGATTGAGCGTTCATTGTCTTACACACACGAGAGTGTGAGTTGGGAGGGCATTGTTCACGTAAAGGGGTTGGATGGAGAGCGATCGAGTACATCTTTTACTCGCCACAAAAATGAGAGTTGAGTGCGTGAGCACTAGTCTTGAATTCTATATGCTCTTGTGGTTGCTCTGTTTGACAATTGTTAGGGAAGATTGGTAATTAGATGGATTTGATTGGTTGATTTTGAAACATGTTTATTTGATTTACCCTAGATCGTTGTGCTTGATTTTTACTTTTGGGGTGAAGTATGTTTATTGATTCATTGATGAGATCTTTGCTTAGGGACAAGCAAAGGTTTGGCTTGGGGGAGTTTGATGTGTCTATTTTATATAGTATTTTACCCCCGTCCCTTGGTCGTAATTAGTAGTGTTTTTGGCTCTTTTCGGGCCACTTTTATTACTAATTTGTGTTTTATAGTGTTTTCGTAGTTTTAGTTGTATTTTACAGGAAAGTGCACTCTTGGAGCATTTTCCCGGGCTTTATGGATCAACTACGGAAGCTAGAAGGACACGACCACTTTTGGAGCCCAGGATCGGTGAGAGCCGATGATTAAGGGCTCGGTAATTGGAATCCCGAGACTTTGGACCGAGTATTCAATACCCGAAGAGGAAATCCGGATTGGGCCGAGAAATCAAGCCCAATCGAAGTCCGAGCCTCAAAGTGAAGCAAGCGCCCGATCTTGCGAGCGTCTAGCACGATCGGGCGATGCTGCGGAGAAGGAATGCGAAAGAAAAGGCGGGCCCGATCGGGTGGCCCTTCGCCCGATCGGGCGCGTGTTTTTATATAGCCTGATTAGTTTAGTTTTAATTTTGTTTTAGGAAACGTTTATATACGAGTTTTGTACGGATTTTGGAGGATCTTCTTTCTTAGAATTTCTCTCTCTACTTAGGATTTTTCTCTCTCTTTACTTTTCTCTAAAACCTTGTTTTGATTATTTCCATTAATACAGATTAGTTTGGTAACGATTTCTCTTCTCTTAATCTTAGTTATTTACTTTACTCCTTCCATCATGACTTATTTTATTGTTTTGATTAGTTTAGTTTTAACTATGTGTGAGTAGTTCTATTTCTAGTGTTTATGGGGATCCTTAAATAATATGAAGGGGTAATTTATTGTTGTTAATTATCAATGCTAGATTAATTTCCTATTGATTGATTTAATGCTCTGTGACTAGATTAGGCCTATCTTTTATGCATGAGTTTGACAACATTGATTCAAGATTCGAGAGATGAGAGTTGATGTTTAGGTCTAGTTTCAATAGGCAGATTAATTTATAAATGGTTAAATCGAGATTCGAGAGATGAGATTTAATACCGGTAAATTAATTGCGTGATTGTAATACGTAGCGAAAGCCCTTTACAATCTGGTTAATTGATGCATTGATGATTGACTATTATTGATTATTGGTATTGCATGATAATTTCTTATTGAATTGTTTTAACGTTTTACAATTGCGGCTTGTAAAAGTATATCAGTATTAAATTGATGAATCGAGCAGATGTTAATTTGATATTAAAGGCTATTTTCAATAAGAACTTAGATCTAGTAAATTGCGAGAACCTGTTAGATCTATGTTGATTAATAAATTGCGAGAGCCTGTTAATCATGTTATTTATGCAATGTTAATGATTGATTACTATGTTTTACCCTGGAGTATTATTTATTGGTGAACCTATGCCCTAGATCCTTTCATATATTGTTTTCTCTCTATTCTCAATTTTAGTAGTTTAGTTTCTTATTCGAATATAAATATTGGTTACTTAGATAATTTAGATTATAATAATTAATAAGGAGTAAAAAGACTTGTTTTCCTGTGGAGATCGACCCTACTTCCCTATCTACTTTAGTTAGAGGACTTAGGAATTATTTTTGATTAGGGGATACGACTTTACCCTGTCACTAAGTAAAAGAGCTATAAAATAGCATGAAATTCACCCTAAAAAGAACCAAATGAGTGCCATAAATGACACTCATCATAAATTCCCCCAAGCTAAACTTTTGCTCGTCCTCGAGCAAAACAAAGAAAGAAAGAATAAGGATGAAAAACTTATTCAAAAAGAAAAAGAAAGACATAAGACGGGAATATACACTAAGACTCACTAACGTAGGAATCACGATTGTTTTTAGCTACAACAAGCCCTTTAAAACCCAAATTCTCCTATGAGGACGAGTGAGGTCTCGTAAAGGTTTCCTAAGAGCTTAACCTATAATTCTCCACCAACATACATGAGGCAAACCACAAAAAGGAAAGTAAAAGAAAGAAAAACAAAATTGAAACCTTTATGAATTAGACTTTACAAAATGACCACATTTCAAATGAATAAACATCTTTCTTAACCAATAGGGGTTTGCACGTTTCAAGATATCCGAGGTTTATTGAAACATAGAGTATGCTAAGCATAGATAACTAGTTATCACAATTCACCTTCATCCCGTTCGATCTTACCGTGTTCCTCCTACAGTCTCAAATCTCCCTCTAATGAGCATCTCAATAGCTCCTCGAAGGAGCCGGAAAAGAAACACTTTTGGGCTACACGACGTCTTGACTATGCATCCCCTCTCTTTAGGCTTTAACTCATAATGCCCTCCCTCGAAATTTGACTCAACCTCTAGGTCGAAAGGTCTTTCCCAATGGTTGTAACTTAAGGGCAAAAAGGGTTAGGGGTAGGCTAAAATTTTAAAATTTGGTGGTATCCCTAATAGTGAAGCAAAGAACGGACCCTTTCTTGGAATCACAATCAAGTAGTCACCAAAAAAAAAACAAACTAACTCCCCCAAGCTTATTCAAAGCCATACTCACAAACATATATACAAAAAGCGTAAACGCTTCTCCCCCAAGCTTAAAGGAAGCATTGTCCTTAATGCTTGAAAAGGGGAAAAGAATCACATCAAAATATTTTTGAATTTTTCTCATTTTCAACTTTTTTATTTTTATTTATTTTCAAATTTTCAAAGCAAATGTCCATGCCTCTTTAACTTAGGACGGCTTTTACAAATTTGCATTTATTAAGTCCTTGCCTTTTGTACACTTAGGACGGCTTTTTCCAACAATCATTTGCCATTATTCACGAAATATTCACAAAACACAAGCTTGCTTACAAAAGGAACCATTATCCACACTTATAAACCACAAACTCCAAAAACATGACCATTTGCTTCACAAAAACAAAAAATGGAACAAAAAGAAACAAAAGGCTCCAAATTCTAAAGATGTGGCTTGAAAAGAAGGGGAAAGGCTCAAAAGGTTAGCAAGAAGGCAAATGTAAACCCAAAGAACTAAAAATTACCACCCCGAAAAGATGCCTTTGTCCTCCCTATTTGGTTCGGTCTCGTGTTTGAGAATTATGAGTCAAGATTCAAGATTAGGTCTGCAATAGTCAAGGATCCATGCCACTCATGCAAAATATGAAGAAGGCTTAAAAAAATGATGAACCTCACATGGATGTAGCAAAAACTCAGTATAGGTGTCAAATCGACCATAGGAAGCAACTACCAACATGCCACAAACAAGTAGAATCCGATTTCATGATCCTCCTAGTTCTAGAACATGCTACCTTAGCATACACCTATCCTAGAGTCAACCAAGCATATTCTCAAACCGTGCATACCCATACCATTTAGGAAGATATTCATTCAAAAGCAAAAATCGGTTGTATATAGTCCATTCAAAAAGAAAAACAAAAAGTGACAAATAAAGCCTCAAAACATACCAAAATCCAAAATCAAAAAGAAAGAAAAATAAAAGATAAGAAAAGAGAAAAGAAAAACATAGATAAAGGAAAAGAAGGAAAATAAAGAATGGAATGATTATGCAAGTAAAACATGTAATTCCCAATCGACAAACAAGTGATCAAATGACAACATCGCCAATGATCCCAAACACTCTAGGTGTTAAAAGCATCCATCCACGAACCATTCAAATTTTCCTAAAACTAAACCTAAACTATGCATCCAAGAAAATAAAAGAGAATAAAGAAAAATAAGAAAGATCTCACCGGCTTCCGAGTAATGCTAAAATAGTAAGGTGAAGAATCAACCACCTCATGAAGCTCCAAGAAACAAAGCACCATTGTTTCGGGGGTTTTTGTCCCTCGGGAGAGTTACAACACTGAAACTGGATTCAACTGAGGATGCCTGTACCTGCAAAGCAAACAGACCGCCGGATGGTCGGTGGTCCGCCTCCGAAGATTAAGTCAGTAAACGTTCGGAGATAAAACGTGCGGAAGTAAAGTTATCTGCTTGGATTCCAAGCTCAGGTAAAGTGAGATAAGTGACGTATTGTCTCGTATTGCGTGTGCAAAATTCTCTCTCCGTCATAAATGACATAATGTCCCTATTTATAGGGTCTTTTTGAAAAGTGTGCCTTCCTAGGATCTGGTGACCTAGGAATTAGGTCACGCCGTTTTGCGGTGCCTCGGGATTTGGGCCTTAGAAGGCCGCCATCCCAGGGCCAATGCCTGAGTGACACGTGTCACTGTGCCCAATGGATTTTGAAGCACTTTGTGTGTGACACGTGTCGCCACCTGAATGGTCCCTGCTGGACCTTCAGTCCACGTAGGACGGAGAAGAGTCCACCCTCCACGTGTCATCAATCCATAGGTCCAAATGGCACCTATATGGAGGACACGTGGCACTTTCTGATTGGGCCACCTGGCCGGGTATAAAATACCCAAATCATTTGCCCCTCACAGGGGTCACGTGCATTGCACGTGACTCCTGTGACAGGTGTCAGTATCTGAGTGGTCAGATTCGAAAATTTACTGGAGGGAAAAAATTAGGGTTTTACCCTCCTATAAATAGTGAGGTTTGACCCCCCCCCTCTTGGATTCACACCTTGGCGAATCTCTGGAGAATCTTGGACTTTTTAACTTAAAGAATCTCAAAATTCCCTAAGCGTTTTTAAAGCATCCGACACTCGGCTACCAGTTCGACTGTTCTTTAGTCAACCAGCCGTCTTTCTCCCTTCTTCTAAAGGTAACGCCTGTATTTTCTTTTTAATCTTCATTTTTTCTTTGTTTTCGAAAAATTGGCTCCCCAATTGCATGCGGCACGGCGTAGGATAGTGATCAGCCGGTCACCGGGGACGGCTGAATCTAGAACTAGCAGTGCCGAATGCTTGGCCAAAGACCCTGCTTTGCGAACTTCCTTGAATCCGACCGTTTCCGTGTCTGTGCAGGACACTATGGCCAGAATCAAAAGAACAGCAAGGCAGTGTAGCTCCGATGGAGTTTTCTACCATTCGGATGGGTCGACTGTTTTTTCAAACGGCTCAATAAGAGTGCCTCGAAGTGAGCTGTTGGAACACCCTGACAGCCCTTCCTATCTTCCTCCTACCCCCACTTATTACCATTCGCCCACATCTAGTGGAACTCCCAGTGATGGAATCCTGGGGGAGGCGGATGAAGAATATCAACCCGGGCCTTCTGGACAGGCGCCGGAAGAGAGTCTAGGGGAGGACCCCGCTGGCACCAGTCGGCGGTCCCCTAGCTCCGATGAGAGCTCTGATGACGAGTCGGCCTCGTCATCTTCTTCAGAGAATGCCTCCGTAACCTCAGAGGAGGCTAGATCAAACATAGATTCTGCCAGAGAGTCCCTGGCAGTGGATAGGGGGGAAAGCTGGGCCGAGCCGAGTGCTTCCAGGCGCTTGGAGAGAGCCCCCTACTATCAGCATGTTCCGCCAGGCAGGCGGAGCGCCATGGCGTCCGGCCTTGCCAATTTTAGGCGCAAGGTCGTCCTAGGTTATGGCTACACTTTGTCGGTCCCTAACGAGGGCGACACCATAACCTGGCCGAGCCTGGCAAGCTATCAAGACAAAGCATTCGGCTGCTATGAAGCGGCCTTCCAGGCTGGCCTCCGCTTCCCTCTCCATCCGGCCGTGGAGAGGATTTTGGACGGATACCAACTGGGTATCTGGCAACTTGTACCCAACTCCTGGATCAATATTCTGGGGTACGTTGCCGCCTGTGAGATGCTGCAGGTGGAGGCGAGCTTTGAAGCGTTCGCCCACATGCACTATCTGAGCAGGGCGCCTGCTAGGGGCGGTGAAGGCTGGTACACCTTGACCACTTGCAAGGGGTACATGATGGCTGTTGGCAAAGAGAACAAGTGGAAAGACTGGAGGACTAAGTTTTACATAGTCAAGTCTGCCGACAGCCGTCTGAACCAAAAGTATAACAGGTGGAATAAGGATCCACCTCTCCTAGCAGGCAGGAGCGCATTGCCGCCTATTCCCAGGCAGGCAAAGGAGGAGATCATGGACGCGGGGTTGTTTACCGTGTCCGTGTGGACGAATGATGTGGGGGACAAGGAGGTCACCCCTCAATGCTATCTCCCTTTGTACAAGTGGTTTGAAGAAGGGACATTCTTAGCCGCCTGTGGGCTATGTTCTGAGATGTCGAGAGGTAGTCGGCCGTCTATTTTTTATGCAATTTACTTCTGCTTTTCAGTACTTGTTTAATGATGCTAATCACTTGTTCATTTTTGCAGACAAAGCAATGGAAAAGCTCTCGGCCACAAGGAAGTCGGCTGTATCTGCTGCTCGATACAGGTCGAATGTCTTAAACAGGGCAGAAGTAACCACTCACACCAAAGTGGACGAGCAGAAAACTGGCGGCACCTCCAAGGTAGAAAATTGTTATACTTTCATTTCTGACCAATATTAAATTTGCCCGAATGATTTCTAACTTGCGTTTATCTTGTGTTGATGTAGGGTGCGCCTTCCAAATCTCCTTCAAAACCATCCGACCCGAAAATCCAAAAGACTAGGGCGGGTGATGTGAGCGCATCCGGCAAGGGCGGCCGGAAGCACATTGCTCATAGGCCCAAGAAGGGCCCAGACGCCTCTTCTCTCGATGCTGAAAAGGAGATCAGCAAACCGGATGCCCAGAGGGCATCGAAGGGTGGCTTTAAGCAACCCACCACTGCTGTCGGCTCAGCAGGAGAGAAGAGGAGCCTGGGGAGAGAGGAGGAACAGAAGGACGACGGTAAAATCCATTCGCCCCTATTGTTCTTCCATTTAGATGTACTTGAGTTATTTTTATAACTTTCTCTCCTTCTCAGTTCCTGTGCAGAGGCCGACTGTAGTCCAGATGGCCAAGTCCATGCTGAGGGCGGTTGATCCTGACGACAAGGCGTCTGTCAGAGGAGTCGGCACCCTTGACTTGGATGGCATCTTGGGGAACCTCTGCGAGGTATGAGTCTTAGCTCAAGCAAATTTTTTTTTTTTTTATTAAGCATTATTTCTTTTCCCCCCTGGTTTTAACCATTCGGCTCTTTTGCAGGCCATGCTACGCGTCCAAGGGCTCAGGCAACCCCTCAAGGAGAAATCCAAAGAGGTAACAGTCGCTAAAGCTCGGGCCGAGTCCGCCTTGGATCGAGCTCAATTTGATATTGCTCAGAATGAGTATCTGACGCTTGATATGATGTATTCGCAGGCGGAAGCCAATATGCAGGTGAAGAAGGACCTGGACTCAGCCCGCCTGCGCATCACTTCCCTTAAGAAAGAGATTACAACTCTTAAGGAGAAGCTCGAGCCTCTTCAAGATGCCAAAGAAGAGGCCGAGAGAGCCAAGCAGAAGGTGGGCCGCCTGGAGCAGCGCCTCAGCAACCAGGAGCATCAGCTGAAGTCCAAGTTTGAGTCCGTGGCTGATCAAGAGAGAGAGGCTCTTGTTAAGCAAATGATGAGCGATTATGAAGCCATCATGCGGGACACTTGGGCGGCTGTACAGCCGGACTCGGACTATCAGATTTGGAAATCCAAATTTGACGAAGCCAGCAAAGCATTCGACGCTCGCCTTATTGAAGAGGCTGAGAATGCTGAGGCCGAGGAAAATTCTGGGTCCGACTCTTCTGGGGAGTCGTCCTCTGGTGGCGAGGAGGAGGATCAGGCGGAGGAACCAGAGAAAAAGGAGGAAGAGCAGCCGAAGGACGACAAGCCGGCTGCCACTGAAGAGGCTCTCCCCTGATCACTTAAGCTTTTATGCTTTTCTGCGGCCGAATGGCCATGTACTTTTCTTTTCCGGCCTGTGTGTCGAGTATTTGTATCTTTACCGACCGAGGGGTCGGGTAATTTGACAATCTTTCTGGCTTTGCCAGATAACAATCTTAACCAATCGTCTGGTGACAATTGGTCTTTTTTAATTTAAATCATTCGGCCATTTGGCTGACGTTATCCATATTGTTGTTGTCCTTTGCATTTTGAATTTTTCATTGCATGTTTTTGGCTAAGTATTATAACCTGTATACCATGCGAATGTTCTTGCCCCTGGACGGATGTCGAGTGGTTTCGGTTTATTGGATTGATTGACTTAGAAATTTTTGATACTTAGAAGAGTATGCATGGTTTCTAAGTCAATCAATCACTATGGTGATTGCCCCAAACCACGCGGCAGACGTCCATCCAAAATTGGCAAACATAAGTGTTCATTCGGCCATTGGCTCGAACTAACTCAAATTTCCAACTTAGCTAATTTGCTAAGGGTAAACCTCCGCTTGTTCTGCCCCATAAGCAAAAACAAGCGCCTCCGACCATAGGCCTCTTTGAGATAAAATGCTAAGTTTGTAACTTAACCAATTTTCTTTAAAAATAATTGTCCGCCTGTCTTGCCCCATAAGCAAGGATCAGGCGTCATCCGGCCAATAGCCTCAATAAGTGCTAAGTAGTTAACTTAACTTGTATATTAATCAAATATTCCGCCTGTTTTGCCCCTGAGCAATAACAGGCGCATCCGGCTTTATGCCTCACTTAGCCTCTACTCATGAAACAGTGACAACTGCATTAAATAGAAAATTCAGGTCTTTTAGATTTCACTTTCGATTAAAACAAACGACTGCGAATGCTGCCTTAGCATTCGGTAGGGCCGCTTGATATATTCGTAGAGCAATGTGCCACCCAAATGGGAGATGCTTCTCCTCGACGAATTCGCCCAAATGGACGTCGCCGGTTATCTGACTCATGTTGGAGCAGACGGTCATACTCATGTTGGAGCAGACTGTGACCATTCGGTCTCTTTTTGTTTATTAACATCCGGCCATGGGCCTCATCATGGTTTTATCTGGCCTTAGGCCTCTTAAATGATTAAGTAAATACTCGTCAAGTGTTGGTGTAAACTTGATGAATTTAGTAGGAACGACTGTTCTAAAACAATCGGCTCCTTCAGAGGGTTTGGGGTATCTGCTGTTGGGACAGACGCTTTCCAAACATATTGGCTGTCTGTATTTGGTACAGGCGACACTTACAAAACTTAAATAAAAAGATAAGTTGGGAAATGAAGGCATATTCTCATTAACAATACGTGAGATTCACAAAATTGAGGTCTTTACATTCGTACTTAGAAGTAGTACTTTTTCAAGTTGTCTACATTCCAAGTTCTGGGCAGCTGCCTGCCGTCTGGTTCTTCCAGGCGGTTGGTGCCGTCTCTTACCTCCTCATAAATTCGGTAGGGGCCTTCCCAATTTGGGGTTAGCTTTCCCTGTTCATTCGCCCTACCGACTGCCTCCATTTTCCGTAGCACAAAGTCCCCCACTTTGAAAGGACGCTTGTGTACTCTTTTGTTGTAAGCCCGAGTCATTCTCAGACGGTATATCTCATGACGCAAGGCAGCATTGCCCCTGCGCTCTGGAAGTGAGTCCAATGCTAGGCGCATGGCCTCCCAATTTGCCTCTTCATCATACAACATGATTCGAAGGGTCGGCTCATAGTGCTCAATGGGCAGAACAGCTTCTGCACCATACACCATTAGGAATGGGGTTTCTCCCGTTGCCCCTTTAGCAGTCGTTCTGATGGACCAAAGGACGTGTGGTAATTCATCCGCCCAAAGGCCACCAGCCCGCTCAATTTTCTTTTTAATCCCGTCTGAGATTAACTTGTTGAAGGCTTCGACCTGGCCGTTTGCTTGCGGCCGGCCGACTGATGCGAAGAAGCTTGAGACCCCCTGGTCTCCCATCCAAGTCTTGAGTTGAGGCGTCTCAAATTGAGGACCATTGTCAAAAACCATAGACATGGGCACCCCGAAGCGAGTGATTATGTTCCTCCAGATAAAGGAAATGACGTCTTTAGTCTTGATGTTTTTGACTGCCTCAGCCTCTACCCCACTTGGTAAAATAATCCACAGCCACCAATATATAGTGCTTGCCGCCTGGTGCAGTTGTATATGGCCCCATAATGTCCATGCCCCATTTGGCAAAGGGTATTGGGCTGTGGATGGCTGTCAGGTCTGTAGCCGGACGATGGATGAGCTTGCCAAACTTTTGGCACTTGTCACATTTTTTCACCATTTCCATGGCATCCGACTCCAGCGTTGGCCAAAAGTAAAGCCGCCTGGCCTTGGCCGCGAGGGATCTGCCGCCTATATGGGAGGCGCAGAATCCCGAATGCAACTCTTCGAGAACTTCCTTCCCCTTTTCGGGGGTAACACACTTCAACAGGGGTTTCAAAAAGCCAGCCCTGAAGAGCTCTCCTTGTCGCAACTCGAAGTTAGCTACTCGTTTTTTTAGAACAGCCGCCTCCCGTGGTGAGTAAGGGAGCGTGCCGTCTGCAAGATAAGCCCGGATGCTGTCCATCCAGGTTGAGCTTTGGTCAAGAATTCCAATGGGGTCTTCCTCAGATATACTTCTTTTTTCCATGACTTCCCAGAAGACTGACCGAGGCGTTTCACAGGAGGCGGATGATGCCAACTTGGACAGAGCATCCGCCTGATTGTTTGAAGACCTGGGCACTTGAGTTAGATGAAATTCTTCAAATGTCCCAACTTCACTCTTGACCGCCTGCAAATATTTTATCATGGCCGGATGAGTGGCCTCGTACGTTCCATTAACTTGGAGTACGACCAGTTGAGAATCGGAGCAGGCGGATATCTTCTTCGCCCCTGCCGCCTTGCAATACCGGATGCCGGCCAGCAGGGCCTCATACTCGGCCTCATTATTAGAGACCTGAAACTTGAACCGTAGTGCGTATTCGTACTTATCTCCTTCAGGAGATTGACAGATAATCCCCGCACCACAGCCATTCACAGTGGAGCTCCCATCCACATACACTTTCCAGACCTGGTCCGTATTGTCCGAAACAACCGGCCTTGTCATTTCGACAATAAAGTCAGCGAATGCTTGTCCCTTTATTGCCTTCCTTGGTTCGTAAGTGATTTCTAATCCTTGCATTTCAATCGCCCATTTGAGCATTCGTCCAGAAGACTCCAAGGTTGTGAGTGGCCGTTTGATCGGTTGGTCAGTATAGACCTCTACCGCATGCGCCAAGAAGTAAGGTTTAAGCTTCTTGATGGCCATGTAAAGGGCAAGGCCGAATTTCTCAACCATGGGGTACCGAAGCTCCGCATTTCTCAAAACATGGCTTATGAAATACACCGGGAGCTGGATGCCGTCTCTTTCAGCTAAGAGGACAGCACTGAGGGCATGATCAGAGACGGCTAAGTACATGAAGAGCTTCTCTTGAGGCAAAGGGCTGACAAGCCTCGGCAAAGAATGCAGATGAGTTTTTAGCCTTTGAAAGGCCGCCTCTGCATCATCCCCCCATTCAAAGTTTGTCTTCTTTTTTATTGCCTGGAAAAAGTAGAGACACTTGTCGCCTGAACGGCTGAGGAATCTCCCCAGGGCCGCCAGACAACCTGTTAGTTTTTGCACTTCCTTCACAGTACGGGGCGACTGCATGTCGATTACCGCCTGTATTTTCTCAGGGTTGGCCTCTATTCCTCTTTGGTCAATCAAAAATCCGAGAAACTTCCCAGACTCAACACCAAAGACACACTTTTTTGGGTTAAGCATGACCTTGTGCCGCCTGAGTGTGGCGAATGTTTCTCGGAGATCAGCAAGGTGATCCGCCTGCTGTTTGGATTTGACTATCATATCGTCAATGTACGCCTCTACATTCCTTCCGATTTGATTAATGAAGACCGTATTAATCATTCGTTGGAAGGTAGCAGGCGCATTCTTCAAACCAAACGACATCACCAAATAACAGAACAACCCCTGATCAGTGACGAATGCCGTCTTTTCTTGATCTTTTTTCCACAGGGGGATCTGATGGAAACCTGAATAGGCGTCCATGAAACTCATCAGGGCATGTCCGGCTGTTGAGTCGACCAGACTGTCGATCTTAGGCAGTGGATAGCTATCCTTTGGACATGCCTTGTTGAGGTTTGTGTAATCAACACACATTTGCCAAGTTCCATTCGGCTTTTTAACTAACACAACGTTAGCTACCCACTCAGGGAAGTTGCACGGCCGAATGAACTTGGCATCTAACAGCTTTTTTACTTCGGCAGCTGCCGCCTGACTTCTTTCTTCGCCGTGGTTTCTTTTCTTTTGCCGGATGGGCTTCTTTTTAGGATCCACGGCGAGTTTGTGGACAGCGAGATCCGGGCTGATGCCTGGCATCTCTTCCACTTCAAAGGCAAAGATGTCTTTGAATTCCTTGAGCAGCTGGTGAAGGTTTTCACCCAACTTGGCAAAGGCAATTGTCCCCACCTTAACAGTCCGCTCTGGACAGCTATCATCCAGAGGGATATTAATGTGCTCTCCAGTAGGCTGGGGACGAAGATCATCCGACCTTTCCCCGGTCAGTGATTGCTATTGCTTTTCTTTTTTGACCACCACCAGCTGATCAGTCTTTCTTTTCTTTCCGGCTGGTGGGGCCGACTGTTCTTCCTCGACATCGTCGAGGTCAATCATTTGCTTGCCCCGGCCGGATGCTGCGGCCGCAGGCTTGACGTCCGAGAGATAACACTCTCGAGCCGTCTTTTGGTCCCCATTAATTGAACCAACTGTTCCATCATCCTTCTCATACTTGAGTAGCATGAGAGCAGGGATGATGACGGCCTTACACTCATTAAGAGTGGGTCGGCCAAAGATGAGGTTGTAAGCCGTGAGCTCTTCAACCACTAGGAAACGGATGGTCATGTGCCGACCGTCTCCCCTGCTTCCCAGGCGGACGGGTAGGTCAATTCGTCCGACTGGGTGCACAAGTCCTCCCCCAAACCCAACTAAGGTGTGGGTGACCTCCATCATGCTATCCGGTTTGTACTTGAGATTGGACAAGCATTTGAGGCTGATGAGGTCAGAGGAACTTCCTGTGTCAATCAGAATTCGGCCAACCAGCTGGTTGGCGACTTGACACTCAATGACAACAGGGTCATCATGCGGCCGACGGACTTTGCCTCTGTCCTGTTCGGTGATGACAACTTTAGGGAAGGTGGATGTGCTAGCTGTATCCCCCTCCTCAACAGAATTGACCATCTTTCTCAGATGGTCCTTGGTACCCCGAATGGTCGGGCCACCACCGGCAAATCCGCCTGCTATGGTATACACCGGTTCTTCATCAGTTTCGGTACTCACAGCAGGCTGGGGAGTCTTTTTCTTGGACTGCCCCGGATTTGCTTTTGAAGTCACTTTTGACTTCATTTAGGACTTCAGCTGTCCTTTGTCGGCCAGACGGTCGAGCTCCCGCTTGAGACTAAAGCAGTCGTTCGTGTCATGGCCAACATCCTCATGGAAATGGCAATGCTTGTTCTTGTTCCGATTTTCAGCGGAACCTTTCATAGCAGTCGGCTTTTCAAGAGTTAGCCGATCCTTAATTTCCAAAAGGATAGAGCAGCAGTCCTTGTGGAATTCGTACCTTGGGGCGTACGGTTTCCACTCTTTTTTCTTCTTCTGGGCCGGTTGATCAGAGTTATCAATGGCCCAGACTTGCTTTTTCTTTTTGCTCTCTTCTGGCTTAGGAGCTGGCTGAGCAGGCCGACTCTCTTTCTATCGGTCGGACTTCTTATGGTCCGACTGCTTATTGGAGGAGCAGAGTTCGGTCGCCTGTATGTAGGCTTCCGCCTCTCGCAAGGCTCCTTGCAGGGTAAAGATTTGTTTGCGGACGAGTTCGTACTTAAGTAGACCCGTCCTTTAGACCCTTAAAGAAGTCTGTGAAGGGGACCTCATCAGACAGCCCATGAATCTGGATTCGGAACAGATTGAACCGCCTGACGTAGGATCGCAAACCTTCTCTATCTCCCTGCTGTACATTGCCCAAGTCAAGACTTGTCTTTTTGGCAGGGATGTTCATAGAGAAGTTTGATGCAAACAAGAACGCAAGCGTCTTGAAGCTATTTATGCAGCCAGCCGGCAGGTTGCCAAACCACTGCTGGGCTATGCCCTTCAGGGTGGCTGGAAAGCAATGACACCATGCGGCATCATCCAACCCCTGTAAATACATAAGGTGGGTGTATGCTAGCAGGTGGTCTTCTGGGTTGGAGGTCCCGTCATAGGCTCCAACCAGAACGTTTTTAACTTTAGCCGGCTGTACGGCTTCAGTTATTTCCCTGGAGAAAGCAGAGGGTTGATCTCCAAGGTGTTGCAGCCTAAGCTGCCAGTCCATCGGCTGATAGACGTATGCCGCCTGTCCTCCATAGAGGGTAGGTTGCATGTAAGGTACAACTGGCGCCTGGTACAATGGTTGTGCCATGTACTGGGCGGACTAAATCACATGCGGCCCAGACTGAACCCTTTGGCTGCTTGCTGGGGTCTCATGTACAGACTGGGAACACCTCACAGAGGTACTCCGAAAGCTATCATGATAAGTCGACGTTGAAGCCGACTCTGATTGTTGGGTTCTCCTCTCCTCAATGTATTGCCGAGCGTCAGAGAACGTCTTCTTGCTGCCATCCGGCTGTACATGCCGGATGGGCTTTCTTGTGCTCGTTTCTGGGAAACGGAGCCGAGTGAGATCAAATTGGGGCCGGGCCTTCTCCTTAGGGGCAGGATGAGGAGTCGGCTGACGGTCCCTGACCGACTTCTGTTTGCCAGCTTGGGCTGGCTTCTTGGCCGACTGCTCCTTTCTAGGGGCAGGCGACTTCTTAGAGGCGAGCTGCTTGATTTCACCCCTGAGGCTGCTCAGGAGTGACATTAGCTCATCCCGAGTGACGGGAGTTTATCCTGCCGCCTGGGAAGGATCAACCGGCCGCCCCGAGGGCTTCTTTGGCTGACCAGCAGTTTTGCTTGGTCCTGCCTGAACATGGGGACGCTCTCGCCGTTCCTTACTGCGGATGCGTTTAGAGATGAGGGATCCATTTGGATCCACATAGGTTTCGACATCAGCGTCGTCACCTGAGTCATGGTCCGTTTGGACCAGTACATCATTTGGAGGCCGAATGGCCTCCGGATTCGGTACAGGTTCTTGTGAAGCCATTTCAGAGGTACTCTCCCCACAGACGGCGCCAAATGTTTCGGGGGTTTTTTTCCCTCGGGAGAGTTACAACACTGAAACTGGATTCAACTGAGGATGCCTGTACCTGCAAAGCAAACGGACCGCCGGATGGTCGGTGGTCCGCCTCCGAAGATTAAGTCAGTAAACGTTCGGAGATAAAACGTGCGGAAGTAAAGTTATCTGCTTGGATTCCAAGCTCAGGTAAAGTGAGATAAGTGACGTATTGTCTCGTATTGCGTGTGCAAAATTCTCTCTCCGTCATAAATGACATAATGTCCCTATTTATAGGGTCCTTTTGAAAAGTGTGCCTTCCTAGGATCTGGTGACCTAGGAATTAGGTCACGCCGTTTTGCGGTGCCTCGGGATTTGGGCCTTAGAAGGCCGTCATCCCAGGGCCAATGCCTGAGTGACACGTGTCACTGTGCCCAATGGATTTTGAAGCACTTTGTGTGTGACACGTGTCGCCACCTGAATGGTCCCTGCTGGACCTTCAGTCCACGTAGGACGGAGAAGAGTCCACCCTCCACGTGTCATCAATCCATAGGTCCAAATGGCACCTATATGGAGGACACGTGGCACTTTCTGATTGGGCCACCTGGCCGGGTATAAAATACCCAAATCAATCATCATCAAAGCCATATGAGAACAAAAATGGAAAAGAGAACTATGGACAAAGAAAACAGTTAGTAACTTCAAAACAAAAGAAAAGAAAAGGAAAGAAACTAAAAAGTAAAAATAAGCGAAACTAAACTATCAAGAAAGCAAAAATAAGAAAATAAAAACCAAAGAACCAACTAAACATCTAACTAAACAACAAAATACTAAACTACAAAATTTGGATTCAAGGGTTTGGATTCATGGGATTTTGATAGTAGGGGTTTTGATTCTAGGGAGCAAATCACGCATCATCATCACAACAACAAGAAAATCAAGAATGAGCAAACATCATCAAAGTAGAATCAAGAAAGAGATCATCATGCAAAGAGGCAAGAGAAACAAGGTGAGTTTCAACAATAAATTGGCCACCGAGACAAACCCCTAAGAAAAGGAAAAGTTCCCCCAAGCTAATCATAGATACATCTCAACATCCCAACAATACAAAGCAAGCATACATAAGACAAGGGATGGAGGCACATGGAACAAAAATGAGGGAACTAGCTACCACTACCACTCGGCCTGGAGCCATCATTGTTATCCCCATCATAGGAAAACCCGGATGGGGGACCATAAGGATCCCATCCTCCGGTGTAACCGGGTGGCCAACCATAATGCCCCATAAAGTTATCTTGTTGCCAAGGGGCAAGGGGAGTGAATTGCTCGGGCAAAGCGAGCGGTAGTGGGTGATCGGGGTGTACATAGGGGTAGTTAGGGTCACCCCTATAGTCGCTCCCACCGGGAACGCGGTAATCGTAGTTACCGTGCTCATCGGGGAATGAGCGGGTCTTGGTGTTGGACCCCGGGGGTCCTTGCCAATATGGGTACATGGGTACCCCATCACCCCCAAAAGATGGTATAGGACCATATTGGGGTGGAAAGTAAGGGTAGTTAACCGGGGGAG
Source organism: Chenopodium album (assembly GCF_948465745.1). Taxonomy (NCBI): domain Eukaryota; kingdom Viridiplantae; phylum Streptophyta; class Magnoliopsida; order Caryophyllales; family Amaranthaceae; genus Chenopodium; species Chenopodium album. The sequence goes on along the minus strand of NC_137834.1, from coordinate 38,289,190 downwards.
TGATGTCTCCCCGGCTAACACCCGCATAATACAAATGTTGTTGGAGAAACATACCTTGTTGCATCTCCGAAATCCCTCTCATGTGAGTATAGAGGGCCTCAAAATCTTGATCATACATGCCCTCCAACCGGATTTGCATGCCCTTCATTTGAGCACTAAGGGCATCCAAGTCGGAGTTAGCATATTGGTGATGTTGCTCTTGATGTTGTTGTTGTTGTTGTTGTTGTTGTTGTTGTCGTTGTTGTTGTTGTTGTTGTTGTTGTTGTTGTTGTTGTTGCGACTCTTCTTCCTCTTCTTCACCCATCTCCTCATCATCATCATAGTAGGGCGGGCGGTGACTCATGGGGACACTAGTGGAAAAATTGTCAATTGTAACACCCTATTTGTAACGGGCATGATAAAATCCGTTACAAAAAGTGTAATTGTAACGGGAAAAATATTTGATTGTTACGGAAAAACTTATTTGTAACGGGCAAACAAATGTCCGTTACGAATAATTAATAATTGTAACGGGCAAATAAATGCCCGTTACGAATAGTTATTAATTGTAACAGACAAATATAAAGCCCGTTACAACTAAATAACTCTTTATGGTTAAAGATATGTTCCCAGGCCACTTCCCAGCCGCATTTCTTCCTCGCTCCTCTTCTCTTTCTCTCTCCTCAAATCACTCTCTCTTTTCGCATTCTACTTCAATTAGGACCAAAACCCTACCATTCTACTTCGATCTCAAATTCACCCTTCAATCTCTCTTTTCAATCGCAATCAAAAACCCTAAAATCATCCCCAAATCGTCGTTCAATTTGCTGTGTTATGGCCCCTGATTTGGCTTCCAAAGCGGCGATGGAGGATGAGACTGATTTGGGTGTGTAGACACCTAAAAATGTCTCCCCAAAACCAAACCCGATGATGAACAACCTTTCACCGCCATTTTTGGTCAGGTTGAGTATTTAATTTTTGGAGTGCTTAAATCCATATTTCCATTTCATAAACCAACCCAATTCTATCCCATTTCCCCAAACCATAACTTATTTTCCTCTTTTCGTGCCTTTAAACCCAAAATAATTCATTTTGTGTCCTTTAAAATCATTCATTTCGTGTCCTTTTTATAAAAACGTTTAATCCTGTTTATTTTGGTCCATAATCTGGGTCCAATGATTGAATAGTTGGATGGGGCTTTAAAAGAGCTTTCCAACGATGTATTATAAGCCCAAATCCGAGTTATAACGAATAAGTTATGACCAAAATATTAAACTGAGCCCAAACCGAACCTAAGCCCACCTTACCTACGACCCAATGATCATGTGGAGGGTCCAAATTATTTAATCCCATTCCTAAACCAATTAGGATTAATTGGAAGCTTCTATAAGTTTCTAAAAGATCTTAATTATCCGTTTTGAAAAGATAAGATTAACGAGTTTGAAATTGAATAAAACTTTTCTTTTTGAAAATCCTATTTATATCCGAATTGAAAGATGTTCAAAGATAGACAGATATTATTTTCGTGCATCATAGTTTCTATCCAAATTTTATATGGTTGGATATCCCTTGAAGTTATCTTTCCAATGATATATTATAATATCAATTCCAAGCTATAACGGAAAAGATATGAATAAAATGTCAAACTCTATCCAAAACTGACACCGTTTCACTATTTCGGCTATATATTTTGTTCTACAAAATATTTTAATCTGATTCTAATTGGGTTAGAAAGTAGACTTCAAGATCTTTCCAACGATATCTTATTCCGATTTCTGGATCAAAAGATATGATAAAAACAAAAACCGCAAAAACTGCTGTCTATCGCAAGAGTTTTATCCGATTCGAATTCTTATCCTTTCTTGATTCTTCGACCCTCTTTTTTCCCTATAAATAGAGGTCATATCTCCCCATTTCCAATCATCAAGAATATTGATCATCAAATCATTCTTTCTTCCTCTTTAGCCTAAACACTAGCCTCCCTATTCTTCCATTATTCTTCCCTTAAGCACTCCAAGGAGTCTATACAATACCCAAAGTTCTATACTTAAACCAAGACGTGAAAGGTATAATTAACCGAGGGTTTGGACCAAATCAAATCTATATTTATTTAATTTAATTTTCATTTGCTTTATATTTTTATTGAAGTTACTAACAATTTATTCATGATGTAGCAATTTAAAGGAACGCGCGGAATGTGAGTAATTAATTAATTTAATTACTCTTATTTTATTTTCTTATTGCTAGTATCGTGATTAGGGTTATTTTATATTTGATTTGACTAACGCTATTATTGTTAAATTGCTTCCAATATTAATGTTTATTCTATTGTTATTATTGATCACTATATTGCATGTTTAAAGGGAATATGTAATTGGAAATCACGACTAATAAGATAATTTGGACAACCGGTTTAGGTTCCTTTTTAATCTTGTTGTTTAATCAAGTGATCACAAATATTTTAGAATTATGTGTTGCATTAATATTCAACCAATTTAGCATAATAATAGTTTTGTGCGAATTGAATATTTTGTTTGTATGCCTTTGAGATCGCATGAATCACTTTTCACTATAAGAATCGAGTAGAGGCCAATACGGGCGAATGTGACTCCATGACTCACTTCGTACCATCATCTCCGATCCTCCTTTCGTGGTTCCGAACCATATGGAGTTAGTAATCTCATGGATTATGAATGAGGTGTAACCTTCACGGGTCAATCGTTGTTGCCTTCGTTGTCCCTTTATCGTGGTTGCCTTTTATGATCCGTGAACGGTTTGCAAGTTCCTTAAAAACTTGTTGGCGGCTCCCTACTTTCCTTGTCCCTAATCGTGTCCCTTACCGTATATGTCAATTCCCACTTCCTATGAGTGCCAAGCATATTCACCACATGCTTTAACGTAGGCGCACTTTGAGCGGGGTGTTTTTCAACGACCCGATTCATTTGGAAGGTTTGGGAAATTTGGTGGAAAGTATGTGCCGAAAACCCTAATGTATGCTCTTACTGAGCTTGAATCCGCTTTCCGCGGTCTATCCTGTGATGATGAATTTCAGGTTTATTTTCATTTTTTTTTTCTGTTTTTTAATTGTTATTTTTGGTGGATTTGATTGGATTGAATATGAATTTTCCATTGTTTTGTTAATGTTCAAGGATTTAACCCACAAAAATGTTGATGAATTTGATGTTGGGTTTGTTTAATATCTTGGATAAATTTTCATTTACAACCTTTTGAATTATTGATTCTAGAAATCACAGCATTTTCAAAAATAGATTCTAACTTACAATTGTATTCAACATAGTCATTGCATTTTTCTATGATTGATTTTAATAAATGCACTCAATTTCTAATTTCCAAAGTCACTTATAAAGTTGATAATTTGATATGTTCCCGGAAGTATAATATATTTATCTGCTCCGTACAAGTTTCCAATTAATTTGCTATAATGGGAATTTGTTGTTCTTGATAAATGAATTGATAAAGTTAGAATATTTTGAGAAATTGATGTGGAGTGTCGGGTTTATTAGAGAAAAAGAAGAAATTGATGATGTGATTGGCATTGAATTTGGAGTTAGTTGGGGACTCAGTTTTGAAAAGTGATGGTTGTTATTCTTAAAAAAAACATGTTGAAAAGTGAGGTTTAACTTTGTGTGGCTGATTTCATTTTTGGGTGTTTGTTGCTTATTGGAGTGACTTGCATGTATTTTTGAGTAAAATGACTGAGATGAAATCATTGTACAACGATCTAGAGGTCATCTCCTCTCTTTTATGGTGTATTTTGTGTATATTAACAAGTTTTGATTCAATTAGGTTAGGGATAGGAAATTTTTATATTATTTACCCTTTTCCTTCCTGCAATTTATCTTTATCTGGCCCCTTATTTCAGTGTAATAGAAAATTTTCATATTCTAATGATAATCATATTGGAAAGCTATAGATTAGTAAGAAATTTGCCTATGATACTATGAATGAAGAAGGTGAGATATTGAGAATGTTGTATTTGAAGAACTTATTCAAATTAGGCTTTGACATAGTTAATTTTGCAATACTTAAGGTTATTAGCCATGCAGAGTTTTTAAATAGACGAAAAATCAAAAATGTTGAAAGAACTTCACATGTACTGTTGATTGACGGGTATGGTCCTAATTGTGTGTCGTTGTTGCCAATTTGTTGATAAAAATGCTTTTCCTTTTTACGCAGAAAGAGCTGGATGGGATACTAAGGGACTATGTGGGGAGAGAAACTCCTCTCTACTTTGCAGAACGCCTTACTGAGCATTACATAATTATGCTTTGACATAGTATGAATTGAGTAGAATGATTTTGGAGTCTTCGTGGAGACTCTATATCAGAAGTTTGGGGACAGGGTTAAGCGCTGGATAACACTAAACGAGCCCCATACAGTTGCATCTCAATGCTATGACTTAGCCATATTCGCTCCAGGGCGATGCTCCATCCTCCTCCACTTGTTTTGCAGGGTAGGGAACTCTGCTTCTGAGCCTTATATTGTTGCTCATCACCTGCTTCTTGCTCATGCTAATGCAGTCAACATTTACAGGAGAAAGTACCAGGTACATGTACTTATATTGTGAATTATCTACTTTGTTTTGATGTAAAGATCACCCTTTAACAATATCATGTACATGTAAATGATGAGTTAACTTGATTCAAGTACTAATGATATGGTTAGTCGTTTAAATTCTATATATTATGTGACATTAGCAGAGAAAACAACGCGGATCAATTGGAGCAGCGTTAGATGTGATGTGGTATGAGCCTGAAACCAACACAACAGAAAATATTGAAGCAGCTCAAAGAGCACAAGATCTTCAGCTTGGCTGGTATGATTGATAATCTTTTGGAATGTAGATGTAAGTTTTAATTGCTACATTTTCAAATAAAATGAGATGACTCAGTGGAATGAAACATTGTTAGGTTTCTTGATCCATTGATGTTTGGAGACAATCAGTCACTCAGTCATTTTTTGTTTTCCTTGTAAAAGAAGATACACTCAGTCACTCACCATTATAAAAGGGATTGTGTGTTGATGGTCTAGTGGTATTCTTGTCCTTTTGAACAAACGATCATGGACGATAGTGATACCTTGTGCCACTCAGACTGAAACTATGCAAGATTAACACAGACGCTTTAACTTTTTGGTGATTTACTGATATGTTGTACTTGTAGACTAATATTATAGATTTGGCTTTGTGTTCTCAAGTATTTTGTTTCGATCTGCAGCAGATCTTACATGCTAACCTGAAGTATTGTATATACTTGGTTTTGCATTTTCTTTTTTGAATCAATTATTAAAAGATGAGCATAAGTTTGATTGCATTACAGGAGATATTTATTTTTTGTTTTGCTATTTTCTCTGTCTCATTAATTACTTTACAGTAAGCTACTTTTTTTTGTTAATTAACAGCTCCAAATTGTTTACAGTTTATGGGGCACCTCTAGACAAGTTACGGTACAACCATGTGCTCCTAGTGCACCAGTGCAAGCACCTGGGCCGCCTCTTTTGAATACCTCAACATTAATTTCAGGAGCAACGCCTACTGTTATTAATGGTGGTGCTCCAACAGCATCACAGCCTGGGTTCCAGCGTGCTCCTGTTGGCGGGAGCTTTGGAGGGACAAATATGTATGCCGTCTCTAGCTTTCCTTGGGCTGGTGGAAATGTTTCTTATCCGGCAACATCAAGTGCTTACGGATTCACTTATGGTCAAGCCCGGAACAACAACCTTCAATCTAACTGCAATGGTACTTTGTATTGGTTAGATTTTTTTTCCCTTTTTCACATGAAGCTTGCTATTTTCTTAGATTTTCTGCACTGAGGTGTCTGAGCAGTATGAGCACAACCCAGAAGTTGATACTATTGCCGTTGTTGATGAGCATGAATTTCACTTGAAACCTGATAATAAAGTGCTGTTTTGAATATTACCCCACAGAAGGATATTCTATTCCGATTGGAAAAGCTATGTGATAAATTTTTTTTCCATTAAGTGAATATTCTAAAACTCTTGATTTATGTATTCACTTTTTCCATTTGTATGAGTTTACCTGTTTGTCGTGTTATGTCTTTGTGAACATAATGCTGTATTATATATGAATTATCATTGGCCTTTTTTTTTCAACCAATTCCTTAGGTTCAGTTGAAAAGGGAGTGGTGACTATGGCTCAAGAAACAAGATGTACTAAGGAAGCAGAAGATTTGAGCATATGTGGAAATGAGACTCCGAGAACTGTTATTCACGAAAAGCTTGATGAAACAAATAATTGGCAGCATACTTTTTCTTGAACTTTTGACCTTATTGTCTTCATTTAAGAAGGCTCTAACTTATTTTCTTAAATTTTCCTTTAATCTATGTAGCTATGTCGGTTGGTTTAATCAAGAAGAATTTTATCTGAAATCCAATTTGGTGTATATGTTATATTTGATAATATGTTTATGGCATGAAATATTTGGATTTGTTATAAATTATTATAATAATTTGGGTGGTAAATGGAAAGAAGAATAGGGGTATTTGTAACTAGCACCTGAAATGCTAGTTACAAATGCCCCTAATTTTTTTTTGTCTTTTTCAGAGATTATTCGTAACGGACATTGTAATTGCCCGTTACGAATAACTACGTATTCGTTGCAGGCACTTACAATGTTCGTTATGAATAAGTAGTTATTCGTAACGGGCACTTACAATGTCCGTTACTCATAACTACTTATTCGTAACGGGCACTTACAATGTCCGTTACTAATAACTACTTATTCGTAACGGGCACCTGAAACACCCGTTACGAATAATTAGTTATTCGTAACGGACATTGTAAGTGCCCGTTAGGAATAAGTAGTTATTCGTAACGGACGGTGCCCGTTACGAATAATAATGGCCATTTGTAACGGCCGCATACGTAACGGAAGCTGCCCGTTACGGATGGTCCCTTTTTTCCCGTTACGGATGGCCTTTTTTCCACTAGTGGGACATGCCAAATGTTTGCTACATTCTCTCGGTGAAAAGAAGTCAAGGAGGGGTTAGGGAGATAGCACCAATGCTCATTATCCCTTAGCCAATCAAACACCTCGTCGTCATCATTCTTTGCTAAGAAATGAATTTGCTTCAATTGCCGGACGTCGAGATAGAGAGAATCAACATCCCCCACCGGAGTGCAGGATGGCAAATAGTACCCGAGCTCAAGTTTGGTCACTAGCCTAGTGACCATGCTCCCACAAGGGATCTCACCGGACTCCCTATCTTGTAATCCTTGACAATAGCTGGAAAAAGTGTACCCCAAGTTTAGGCGACCCCGGTACTCCGCACGAGTAGCCACCCACAGAATCCGAAGTTCCAATTGGCTCATCTTTCCCAATTCCTGCCTCGGAAACACGGAATACCCCAAAAGCCTATGGAGAACCCGGAGACATGGCTGGTACACCTTACTAATCTTCAAATACCGGGTCACAAAGTCACCACATCTAGAGATATCGTCCCACCACGAATTCTGATCATATTCATAGTTGAAGAAGAGCTCGAATCCAAAAAATCTGAATTTGGATCGAAGTCTAGAGCCGCATTGAACTCTTCTAAGGATTTATCAAATTGAATGTTGAAGAGCTGAAATCGGACACGATAGATACCACCCTCGACCACCACAAGATCAACCGTGGCCAAGAATTTCAAAGTCGGTTGAACATATGTACGGAAGCTCCGGCTTACGAAAAATCCCATGTGAAGGTTACTAAGAAATTCCCTCAAATCTTCATCAATTCCCAATTTAATCATGTCCGCTTGAAAGTAGTGACGGGAAGGTTTGAGGGAACGGTTTGCTTTGAGTTTGGTGTATCTAGCTTTTTGAATAGGGTCGGTAATTCGAAGTTTGGGATAAGGGTAGGTTGACTTTGTTGTGAGGTAGAGGGAGAAGGAGCGGGTTCTTCTTTGGTTTTTCGTTTCTTGAAGAGGCTTTTGATGTGTTTAGACATGATGAATTTTCAAAGATAGCAACTCAATACACCACAATCACCACAAGAAACTCCAATCAACAATCTTAAATGCCTCAGTCAAACTCCTTTACCAAAACCGACAAGCAACAACTCACTACCAAAGTCGAGCAATCCCAAATGCACACAATTACCACCAATTTAAGCCAACAAATGCATTCAAACCATACACCAAGCACAAAGTAACCACGAACCAAATCTCAACATTATCAACGTAGCACTACCAAAAATCCGACCACAACAATTCTCAACAATAACGATCAATTTTGCTACATAAACAACAAACAACACAATGTAAGCAATAATCAATCATCATACATCACAAATAACCAACCAAAATCCAATGTCAAACATCAAAACCACCAAAATACATACTACTACTATTCATACCCATGAACTACCTAAAACATGAAATTATATGGTATAATAAAGCAATTAAGAGTAAGATTAGATGATTATACCATACAAGAAGCAAGTTAGAGCAAGCTTTAGCCACCAATTTCCACCCACACAAAAATCCCCAAATTAGCTTCAACAATGGAGGAGAGAGAATGGTGGTTGTTATGGATGAAATGTAGTATGAATTTTGTTAAAAATGGAAGAATTGTAAGAGGATTTGATGAATTGTAATGGAAATTTGGAGGAATTTGAGTGAAGATTGATGAAGGTGAGTAGGGTATGGTGCGGTGAGGATGAGGGTGAAGGGGAAAGAGTGCGTGAGAAATGAGGGTGAAGGGGAAATGAGGGAAAAGAAAGAAGAAAGAAGAGATAAGGAACGGCTGGGGGGGGGGGGGGGGGGGTGCGCGGCCGCGCAACTTGGCAGCGCGCCCGCGCTAGTGTCGCACGCGGGCTAGGCGCGCCTGCGCCGCCTGATGCTCCTCATGCACTTCTCCTTGGTGCGTTCATGCGTGAGTACATCGATAACTATCATTCCGGGATTTTTGACCCCATCATAACGATCAATTTCTAAATATGAATAATGTGGGTTCAACACCCCTAAAATAATGGTAGCACCACGATGAACTCACCAAGTTCAAATTTCTTCAAACTTAAGCACAAATTTCTTATCTTACCTTACTAACAATTCTTACCCCTTTTACCTCAAAATTTTGATAAAATTGAATATAAACACATCAACAACCGCAAAACACCATTCCATTGCTCCTTCTCACTTGATGTAATCCAACTCCAAGAATTCAACCTATAAATCCAAAATAAAAACAAGTGAAAGAAAAGAAAAGAAACTAAAATAAAGAAAATTAAGAAAAATAGAAACCAAAAGAAAAGGTTAGAAATCTCCGGGTTGCCTCCCAGGAAGCGCTTGCTTAAGGTCCTAAGCTCGACCTTTCCTCCAAATCACGAAGGATCAAAGAACACCACCTTGTCCAAGGTAGCGGATAGAATAACTTCTCCTTCATTTTTAAACAACCTCTCGTTGTTGCTTGACAAGACTTCACTTGCTTGCACATCAAAAACAATCTTTTCATTTCTCAACTTCAATCTCATTCTCTTCTTCCTCGAAGCCCTTGCTTTCTTCTTGACTTTGTTTCTTTTCGTAGACGGTTTCACACCATCTACATCCATGGAATCCTCCTCTTCCTCTCGAGGGTAGAGCTCAAAACAATGAGGAATGTCAATCTCCTCTTCGGTCATAGCCTTTGGAAGCTCCTTCTTATCTTCACTAACTTTCATGCCATCAAAACTCACAAGCACATCATCAAAAATATCACGAACATTGTTAGATGAAGAATCAATCACATACAAATTATCAAAAGAACGAAGGGAATCTATCACTCTTGATTCCTTTCACAAGGGATAAGAACTCATGCATTGGTTTTAGCTCGAAATTCTCTTTCTTGTTACCAACTCTCAAGGTAATACGACCTCCCTTAACATCAATCAAAGCTCCCAAAGTAGCTAGGAACGGTCTCCCTAAGATAATAGGAATGTGGTCATCTTATTCTATTTCAAGCACAATGAAATCAACGGGAATTGTAAAACCACCTATCTTAAGGGGAACATCCTCAACTCTTCCCTTTGGAAACTTGATGGACCTATCGGCCAATTGCAAAGTCATGTTGGTAGGAAGGAGTTCTCCTAGCTTTAGCTTCTTGAAGACCGAGAAGGGCATTATGCTCACTCTAGCGCCCAAATCACACAAAGCATTCTCAAACAACTTACTCTTGATTTTGCAAGGAATGGAGAAATTACCCGGATCTTTCATCTTCTTGGGGAGGTCATTGTGGATCAAAGCACTAAAACACTCACCAAGATCTACCGAATCTATCTCATTACAATCTCTCTTGCCACTCAAGATATCCTTAAGGAATTTGGAATATCTAGGCATTTGGGTCATGGCTTCGGTAAGAATTGAGTCACCCTGTACACCTCTGGCCCTTCAAGTCTCAAGATTGACTATGCAGTTATGAGACTTGAGAGGTTGTACTGTAAGGTGATGAAGGCATAGTTATGCTATTACTTGCTGATGATGGCTTTTCTTTATTTGTGAAGTACATGCCCTCCATGTGTCAGGGGATGTTTGATAATTCCTGGTTACACTTAGGGGTGGCAATTTGGGTCAGTGGGTCGGGTTCGGGTCAGATTTTCGGGTAAATTTCGGGTTATGCTTAGAAACAATAAAAAAAATAGTGTAAAACTTAATATTATTACGAAATATGAAATTTTCGTCAAATTGGGTCGAATTCGGGTTATTCGGTTTCGGATCGGATCGGGTTCGGGTTTCTCTCAGTAACTTTGATTCGGGTTCGTTCGGGTTATCGGGTCGGGTTAGGGATTGTCAGCCCTAACCGGAGGGAGAGTATGCTCACAAGGAGGAATTTCAATTACTTCCGCTAAAGTTTAAGAAATGACGAGGTTCTTTTTTTTTTTTAGGGCGGGAATAGTGTTTGCATGTGTGGGACACGTGTCAATTATTTGCGAGTCAGTTTATTTTTACTGAAGTGACATGGCGGTTTTGCTTTATTGTTCTGATAAACCGTCTATTAATTCTTTCATTTATTTCACTGTCCCCCTTTTTTACTTTCCTATTCTTCATTTCTCACTTTTCAAATTCCTCTTTTCCAGTTTTCAAAATTTGTTTGCTCTCGCCATTTCTCGTAGACGATCGTTGCTCCCCTGTCGTTGTTGTAAGTTCTTCACTTCCTTTTTATTTTTTGTTTTTATTTTCGCTCCATTTTTCTGCTTTGTTTGCTTATATCTTCCACTCTCTGTCCCACATTGGGACTTTTTGCTTCTACAATTGTAGTTCGAAGCCCTCACTTCTCCATTTGTTCTCTAGGCATCGCCATTGTTATTGTACCCTTTGCTTCTATGGTTTTTTTCGAACAAAGCCAATCATATTGTTGTTGTACCCTCGCTTTTCTCAGCGATTTCTTACGTCAATACCACTTTTAAACATGTCGCAAAGTTTCCCGAACGAAACATATTTTGTAGATATGGAGTTCCACATGAATTAATTAGTGACCAGGGATCTCAATTCAAAGCAGAAGTTGAGACCCTCTTAGCTCATTATAAAGTAAAACATCATCATTTGTCTCCATATAGACCCCAAATGAACAGAGCAGTATAATCGGTGAATAAAAACATAACAGTCATCATTAAGAAAATGGCAGAAAATTATAAGGACTGGCCAAACAAACTACACTTCGCTCTATAGGGTCATAAAGCATCCATACGAACATCAATAGGAGTAACTCAAAAGTAAACTGCCAGAAGCTTAATGGGTATGAGCAAAGTTAAACTAACGGTTAGTGTAAACACATATAGGTTATGCACAAGCAAGGAATGCACAAGTAGTCAAGTAAGCACAATATGATGCAATGAGTTTGCAACCTAACCATGGCTCTAGTTCTCTGAAGTTCAAGTATATGGGTTAGTCAAAGAGGGTCCATGGTTATGAGTCTGGATGCATCGTGCGGAAGCCTTACCTTTGAAAGGGTTAGCGCGTATGGATGGGACCCCGCAAGTTAAATTTGCTTCCACGGTTTGGTGAATTCACAAACTCGAATGTACCCGTCGTTGCCAGGAGCGTTCGATTGGGTAGATGGAGCGTGAATCCCTAGAGGGTTATGACTATATGTAGAACACATATGGGTTCCAAAAAGAAGGAAAAACTCAATTAGGAAGTAAAACCGAGCAAACAACTAGAACTGGTCGAAACAAGAAGGTAGATTTCTGGCTCGGTATTGGAAGAACTCGGCGCGAGACTATAGTACCCGTCGCCAGACGAAAATTATTGTCGCCAGACGATAGAGCCATCGCATTGCAATGGCACTATTTTCTCAGCGCCAGTTCCCACATGCCTCAGCAGCTTTCTATTCTTGAATTTTCAAGTTTTTTGCAGCGTTATTTCAATTCTAGTTGTGAAAGATATTTCCCTAATTTCCTACGTGTAAAAATCCTATGTTTTTGACGCATTACGAATGGTCTTTCCAATGCGAATATTTTTTATGCTTATGCCAATAATGTTAATCAAAATTACGCACATGAAATACTTAGAACTTTTCGAGTCTCATCCACTCATTCTAAATTATTGTCAAAATAAAATTTAGGAATTAAAATAGAAATCCTTCCCAGTGGAGTCGCCAAAAAACTGTAGGGAATATTTCAAGCATCCCACACTTGAGCCCCACTGTGATCATACACTTAAGCATGTATGGTGGCGTCCAAAGAGAAGGAAGCTAGAGTAAAAGAGTCGCCAACATTCACTAGGTGAAGGTTACACCTCTTCACGATCCATGAGACCGCTAACTCCTTAGTGGTCTGGAACCATGACTAAATATTCGGGGATGAAGGTACAAATCCTACCTAAAAGAGATTGAACCTGCCCTAAAAATAGGCCTCTACTTTATTCATCTCATATTCATGTGCGCTTTCTAACTAACATACAATCATTAGATTAACCCTAAACCTGTTTAATCTATGTTGGTTGAATATTAATGCACAAACAAAACTATTATTGGCGATCACTTGAATTATAATCATATTAGCCTAAACAGGATTATTAATTATCTTATTACGCGTGATTACAAGTACAAATCCCCTTTAAACATGCATAAAAGGCGTGATCAAGCAATAACAATAATAATATATCAAGCAACATAATAACAATCATCAAAAAAATATTCTCAATCTCAAAGCATAATATTAATAGCAAGATCCTAGGCATGATACAAACATAATAGAAGAAAAGAATAGAATTCATCATATAAACATACATGATATTAGAAATTTTAGTTATTACCCTAAACATGATACTAGGAAGCAATAAACATCCTAACATGATACTAGGAATAAAAAATAATCAAAACATGATTTCTATATCAAAAGAATAACAATGAAATTACTTACTTGGATGCCTCGTATCACTTTCTAATAACAAAATACACGAGTTAGTAACTTCAAGGAAAATAATAAATCAAACAATTGAATTAAATAATTAAAATAGAGATTTGGGACCAAACCCTCAGAAATTATCAACCTTTCACGTCTAGGGCGAAGGCAACTTCGAACTTGGCTAGGTGTGTCTAGAACTTGTGAATGTGGTATTTTGTAAAAGGGAAAGGTTTAGAAAAAGAATAGAGAGAAATTAAGCTTCTAGCTTCAGAGAGAAGAGAGAAATTAGATGATGATTGTGAAGGAATAAAAACGGGGAGATACGACCCCTATTTATAGAGAAAATCGTCCGCAAACGATAAAAAAGAGATAGAATTCGAATCAAAATAAAATTAGCTCCTGTAGCAGAGCCGTCGCGCGCGCTACAGACTTTGTCACCGTGCGACAGACAGACCTGTCTTTTGACGCTGGGACAGTTTTTTGTGGATTTTGTTTTTATCATATCTTTTGATTTAGAAGTCAAAATAAGTTGTATAATATGTAGTTGGAAGATCTTAAAGTATAATTTTTAACCCAATTAAAATCAGATTAAAATATTTTTTAGATAAAAAGATATGGTCGAAATACTGGAAGGGTGTTAATTTCGGATAGAGTTTCATATTCCTTTCATATCTTTTTCGTTATAGCTCGGAATTAATATTATAATATATCATTGGAAAGATAATTTCAATATCTATAAAACCATATAATATTTGGATAAAAATTATGAGACATGAAAATAATATCTAAACATATTCCATTTCGCACAGAACAAGGACTCTCAAAAAGAGAAGTTTTATCTAATTTCGAATTTTTTGATCTTATTTCTTATCTTTACAAAAAAGGATAATTAAGATCTTTTAGAAACTTATAGAAGCTTGTAATAAATCCTAATTAGTTTAGGAATAGGATTAAACCTTTGGACCCTCCACATGATCATTAGGTTGTAGGTAAAATCCGGTTTGAGCCTAGTTTAGTATTTCGGCCATAACTTCCTCATTATTCATCGGAATTGGGCTTATTGTAATCCCCCGTATTTTTAAATATTTTATAAATGAAAATTTATTTTATTTATAATATTTATTTGTTATTTTTCATAATTTAATTTCAAAAGTTTCAAATTATTAATCTGGGTCGAAAATTATTTGAACAAATTATTTTATGCAACTTTATTCTACAATTTATGTCCAATCACACAAGCCTAACCCATTTGTTTACTTAATCGACCCATTATTTTTATGAGGCTCAATCTTTCTTTTTACCCTACAATAATTCTCTCCTATAAATACCCCATGAATCTCCAAAAATTTCCCACACAAAAAGGTTAGTCTTATTTTCATCCTCCTTTGTTTCATTATTTTGCTTAATGTTAATTTAATTGTTTTGGGTTTTGATTTTAGTATAAAGATTATATTTTTAGTATCAAATTATATTTTAATGGTATAAAGATTATAAATTTCAGATTATATTTATGTTATAAATTTCATATTTTATGAATTATAAACCTAGGGTTTCAATTTATTGAAAATCATGATTTTATGGTTTTTATGAACAATTGATTTAGGGATTTTATAGTAATGATGTTTTGAAATTTTGGTGATTATAACTACTGATTAGTTTAACTTAATTCAAGATTATTTTGAACACATAGATTCGTGTTTTAATTTTTAGATTGTCGTTCGTTAATATTAATCCCGTTTTAATCCCGATCAGATTCTGAACTCATCCGATTTTGATGAAAAAGTAGTGTTTTCCATGTGGAAACAACGTTTTAAGAAAGACTCACTACTTTTGGTAGTAAGCACCACCCTCTCGTGGCCAAGTTCAGCCTCTAAATATGATTTTCGGGCAGTTTTTGATTTTAACGAAGTTTTTTTATACTTAAAATACTATCCTTGAGTTTGATTAATAAAATTAATTATGTTTAAAGTTAATTAAGCATAAATATATGTTTTTATTGAAGTTTTGAGTGTTGAAAATAGTTTCTAAGTACTACTTTTGATGTTTTATAAAGAGGGTTTAATCACCCATTAAAAAGGGAGATTTTTAGGGGTTTTTATATAATTTTCAGATTTTTATTAGACTTTGAACTTGCTGTAATTTCATGTATAAGAGTGTATTATAAGGTCTTTATGAAGAAAATTTAAAGAACTATATATAAGCCTTTAATTTTAACTAAAGGGAAGGTTTTAAAGTGTTGTTTGATTTGGATTTTGAAGGTTTTAAAGTAAGTTAGTATTGCTGTAAATTTGATTGATTGGGTATTGATTGAGATGTTATTATTTGGCTTAGGAGAGGAGTTTATTGAAGGTGATTTCTAGTTAGTAAAGTGGCATACCAATTCGTTTATTCAAGGTACGTACGAGTTACGAAACCTTTCTTTTAGGTGCATGTTTAAGGACGGATCGAGAACTTAGTATCATGTATAGGATTGACTGGGTTAAATTGTTTGGTTATACATTGTGAATTTCAAATGATGTGCACTATTTTATAATGCAAGTATTATTTGTGCTCTAATTATGCAAGGTGCATTTAGAGGCAAAGGTATGTGATTGGTGTAATGATTAATTTATTTCTCATTCATGATTATGCAAGCAGGATGAGTAAAGGAAGAATTTAAGTCTTATAAGACGAGGTTAAGGTTTTGGGGTGCCTTATGCACTCAAGGTGTTTATACACTGAGGTAGTAAAGGATTAAATAATAAGTGTTGTTTGTCACTAATAAATCAAGAATTGAAATTGGAAACTTGTCTTGTTTGATTAAATTGTGTTTAGAATGTTTGTATTGTTATGTATATGAGTCATCACCAAGTCTAAACCTGTAAATCACGTAAAGTGCAAGATGGATGAGCAATAAAACTCTGGATTGGTGCACTTCTAGAGTAATGACAATCAGGGGTTGGGGTACATGGGGTATTAGCCGTGTACTTTTCTTGAGGCCGTCTGATCTACGAGTCTCTTATTTCAAATATTTTTCAAAACTAGGAGTTAGGTGAGATCTCATACTAACTACGGTCACGGAGTCGCGCCCGTGGTCGTTGGATTTTTATTGATGTTTCCGAAAGGAGGCATGGGGTTTTTCTTTTATTGATGTTCCAAATGGAGCATGGGTTGGACAACCTTGTCTATTGCGTAATCCAATGAATAAAAATAATGATTTACCTATTATTAATTAATGGAGTCTTAGTAATATAAATAGTTGAGTCGTGTGTTGAGTCTATAATTTAATGATGCATGATGATTGATTATTAGTAGCATGTTATGGATTTCTTAATTTATTTTGCAGCTTGTATGTACTCAGTTTTGCTGATTGCGTGCTTTGTGTGTCTTTCTTTGGTCATGGCCTTCGCCTTTCAATGACCCTGTGACGATCCAATTTTTACACTTGTAATATTGGGGAGCAGATTAACCACAGGTTCTTACATACGCAGCATTCGCATCAGAGTTGTGGGATTTTGAGTGGAGAGTTAGTTATTGTTCGCAGTTTCTTTTCTTTTGCAAGTTTGAATTTCTTTAAACTCGGTTTTATTTTTATACTATTTATTCTAGTTTGGATTTTGAATAAGGAACTTAATGGTTCCAGCTTGTATCATTTAATTTGGTTTTGGTTATTGGTTTTGAAACTTATTTATAACTGAGTTAGTTTTTCCGCTGCTATTTTCTGATAAAGCCTTAACGTTTGAACACGTGGCGGTAGCACGCCAGTAATTCTCTTAGATTTTCTTCAGGGTATTTACAGGTTTTAAGAGAGAATTATTGGGGTGTTACACTTATAATATATAGTTGGAAAGGTCTTTTCAAGCCCCATCAAACTACACCATTATTTGACCCTTATCATGGACCAAACTAAACTGGATTGGACGTTTTTCATAAATAGAGTAAGAAAAGAAATGTTTTCAAAAACGGAAAGAAGTATTTTTATTAAAACAACCGCATCACAAGACTTTTCACATTTCACCTCGTTTGATAATCAAATGACGTAAAAGATATTCATCATTGGGTTTGGTTTTCGAGGAGACACAATTAGATGTTTACAGGTATGAAAAGCTTTTATTCCTCGATGAACAATGATTAAGATCTTTGCATCAAGTGCAAGTCTACCAACCACGCATCGCGCGACACTTTAACAAAAGGGTTCGACCCAGTAATATTAAATAAGGTGACTTTGTAGTAAAAGAGGTTAGAGGTCCACCAAACGATCCAAGAGGGAAATTCAAACCTAATTGGATAGGGCCATACTGTGTAATTAAAATTCTATCAAGAGGATCCGTTCGATTAATGGATATTGGTGGCGACGAAATCCTTGAGTTAATAAACATTGATCAACTAAAAAAGTATTACATATAAATATCCGGATAAACTCGTTCATTTATAATTCACAATCATGACTCTTAGCATTCAAATAAAGATTCTAAGTGTTATGCACTTTACCGAATCACATGGTAAAGCTCATAACACTTGGGGGGGGGGGAGGTAATAAAGAATATACCGTTCAAAGTGTTCAGATTTTTTTCGAACATCACGAAAAAAACTCTTCACACTTTTTTTTTATGAAAAAAATGTTCACACTTGGGAGGGGGGTAATAATGATTAAATTTTTTTAAAACGCTCGTAGCACAGGTGTCGCGCGTAATTAAATTAGGTGAGCGCGAATGTCACGCGCAACAAAATCAGTTGCGCGTGACAGACACTCGCAACCTTACGTTGCTGTAATACCTCATATTTTTATACGTATTTTGTTTAAATAAGTATTTTGAGAAGTATTTAATTAAATTGAAATATTTTATTTAAATCATTTTAATTATACATTTTAATAAGTTTAGAAATACTTTATAAAAGAAAAGTTTATTTAATTAATTATTTTATTTAAGTTGGGGTTTAATTTAAGAAAGTTTTATTTTAGTAAAGTTTTATTAGGGAAGGGATTAGGAAAGATTAAAAGGAAAGTTTAGGGAGAAGGGTTTCTAGAGAAGGGGTATAAATATTCAACATTTGAGGCAAATCAAATTTTGCCCAGAGTGGAGAAAACCCAAGGTAAACTTCTCTCCCTTTCTCTTTATTTTTCTTTTTCTTTTTCTTTTTCCCCTTTCCCCTTCTCGGCTTCCCCCTCACCGCCGGCCACCACCACCGGTGGGCTGCCGGCACTGGCAGCAGCCGTGGTGGCTGTCGGCTGCCACCCCTTTTCGAACAAAAAAATAAAATTAAACCTTTGTTTTAAATAATCCTAGATCTAATTATTAATTATGAGTTTTGTGATTTGATTTTTGATGTTTGATTATGAGTATTATGTAAATTAATTTTCAGATTTTATTTTTAATTGAAAAGCCCCAATTTTTAAACCCTAGGCTCTTGAATTATTAATTAATGAAGGATTTTGATATACAATGGTTTAAATCTTTGATTAAAGTGTTTTAAGGCCTAATTACAGCAAGTTTTCATTAAAATATAATGCTGGAATTTTTGGTAGTGCATTAAAAATCAAGTTTCTTTAAGGAATTTCAATTACCCATTAATTGTGATTAAAGTATGATGCCTTAAATATAATTTCAGCTTATTTTAATTAAATTATGAGGGGTATTATAATAGTATATATTGTTGGAAATTTGTGTAGAGAGGATTTTAATACTCTTCTATAATTTTAAATTGTAGGAGACTTTGAAGTTAGTGATTTCTATTAGTCGAGGCGATTTTAAAATCGTATACAAGGTACGTTCGCGTACTTAGCATAATTTTATTGATGTAGTAGCATGCAAAGTGTGTTTAATTGATTTCAAGTAGTATCATGCTAGATTTGGAATGAAAATTATGGTTTGGATGTTATTAGTAATTAAATTATGAAGCATGGTTTATTTGTGATGGATTAATGGATGGAAAATTATAGTTTGAAATATTGTTTATGAACCACACTTTTATTTATGGCATGTTAGAGAGCATGTTTAATCAAACTAAATGTTTAATTTGGTTTGAAATATTAAAAGGGAATTTTATTATGGTTCATATAATTTTTATTAATGCTTTAAGCATGGGAAATGAGCTATGTAAGTGTCTAAGTACACGAGGAATAAATTATATGTTGGTGCCTTAGTGCAATTAAGGTGTTTTTAACACCGAGGGATAGGATTTGTGGCGCTTTATGCGTTTAAGGTGTCATTGGAATCGAGGTAGAATAAAAAAGGGTTCAACATTAAATATTATGTGGTCACTAATTATTCAAGAACTAAATTGATATGCTTGATTGTTTGAATAATCATTGTTGATTGAATGATTATGGTTTGAGAGTCATCACCAAGTTTAATAATCTGTAAATAATGTAAAGTGAAAGAGATTACGCACCAAAACTCTTGGAACGTATACACCTTGAGTATGAACATATGGGGGGAGTTATGTGACTTTATATTTGATCATAACTTCTACTGGAGTTCAGGACGCTATACATTCCTTTTATTATTATTATGCCCAGGAATTCCGCCACTTACGAGTGGTTATTGATGCTGGCACGGTTAGCTCCCATGTCAATAACCTCAATTTATCGGGGGAGGTGTAATCCCCCGTATTTTTAAATATTTTATAAATGAAATTTTATTTTATTTATAATATTTATTTGTACTTTTCCGGAATTTAATTACAAAAGTTTCAAATTATTAATATTGGTCAAAAATTATTTTAGCACAAACTATTTTATGAACCTATGTTCTACAATTCATGATCAAACAAAGCCTAGTCCATTTCATTTACCTAATTGGCCCAATAATTTTATGAGGCCCAATCTTCTTACTTACCCTACAACATACTCTCCTATAAATACCCCATTAATCCCCAAAAATTTCCCACACAAAAATGTTAGTCTTATTTTCTCTCTCCTTTGTTTTATTAATTTGTATAATTATAATTATTGATTTATGGATTTTGATTTTATTGTTTGAAAGTAATTTAATTAGTATCAAGTTGTATTTTGATGACTAAACTTTATAATTTCAGATTTTATAAGTATCATAATTTTCAGATTTTGTAAATTTTATAACCTAGGGTTTTTAATTATTGAAAATCATGATTTTAGGGTTTTTATGAACAATTAATTTAGGGCTTTTATAGTAATGATGTTTTGAAATTTTGGTGATTATAACTAATGATTAGTTTAACTTAATTCCAGATTATTTTAAACACTTAAATTCGTGTTTTAATTTTAAGATTTCCGTTCATTAATATTAATCCCGTTTTAATCCCGATCAGCATCTGAACTCATCCGATTTTGACAAAAAAGTAGTGTTTTCCATGTGGAAACAACATTTTAAGAAAGACTCCTTTCGTGGCCAAATTCAGCCTCTAAATATGATTTTCGGGCAGTTTTTGATTTTAACGAAGTTTTTTTTATACTTAAAATATTATCCTTGAGTTTGATTAATAAAATTAATTATGTTTAAAGTTAATTAAGTATAAATATAGGGATATTATCAATGGTACACCCGTGGTATTGACTTTTATCAATGATACACCTGTGTTTTTATTATTTATCAACTGTACACCTGTCGTTTGGACTTTTCTCACTAATACACCTATTCCGTTTGAAAAGTTAAAAAACCGTTAAAAATTTTAATTTTTTTTTTTAAAATCTAAATTATTCTAAAATCTTTAAAAAAAAAAAATAACCCAGCCTCCATCCCCACCCCATTGCCACCCCTCCTCCCCGTCACCATCGGTCCCCCTCCCCCCCAGCCAGCGGCCGACACCTAGAGGGTCGCCCGGCGCCGGCGACCCCACCTACGCCCCCCTTTCCCCCATTAAGGCAGCCTACCACCCTCCATTTCCCCCTTTTCGTTTCCCGACCCCAATCCCAAAACCACCCCTAACCACCGTTCTCCCGTCGAAAACGCCCCCTTCCTCTCCCCCCTCCCCTCACTTTTCCCCCTCCCTTAATTGACCCCCTATGGGTCCTAACCCTAAACCACCACCTTATTGAAACCCTAAAACCGCCGGCGAATTAAGGGAGGGTTAGGGCGTTAGAGTCCTTAAGGGGTCGATTAAGGGGGGGTTTCCGGGGGAGGGGCGGTTTCCGGGTGGAGGTGAAGAGGAGGGGGGCGGTTTCGAGGGGAGGACGGCGTTTAGGGGTGGTTTTGGGATGGGGTTCGGGAAACAAAAAGGGGGAAAAAGAGGGTGGTGGGTTGCCTTGGTGGGGGAAAGGGGGGTGTGGGTGGGGTCGTCGGCTCTGGGCGCTGGCCGCCGGCTGGGTGGGGGAGGAGGGACTGGTGGCGACGGGGAGCAGGGGTGGGGGACGGGTGGCAGTAGGGTGGGGAGAGGGTGGCTAGGTTTTTTTTTTTTTTTTTTTTAAGTTTTTATAATAATTTTTTATTAATCTTAAATTATTATAAAAGCTTTTCCCTTAAAAAAAAAATTTAACACTTTTTTAACGGAATTAACGGAAGAGGTGTATGAGTGAGACAAAGTCGAAACCACAGGTGCATCTCTGATAATTATTAAAAACACGAGTGTATCATTGATAAAAGTCAAAACTACGGGTGTACTATTGATAATTTCCCATAAATATATGTTTTTATTGAAGTTTTAAGTGTTGGAAATAGTTTCTAAGTACTACTTTTGATATTTTATAAAGAGGTTTTAATCACCCATTAAAAAGGGAGATTTCTAGAGGTTTTTATATAATTTACAGATTTTTATTAGACTTTGAACTTGCTGTAATTTCATGTATAAGAGTGTATTTTAAGGTTTTTATGAAGAAAATTTAAAGAACTATATATAAGCCTTTAATTTTAACTAAAGGAAAGGTTTTAAAGTGTTGTTTGATTTGGATTTTGAAGGTTTTAAAGTAAGTTAAATTGTTTGGTTATATATTGTGAATTTCGTATGACGTGCACTATTTTATATTGCAAGTATTATTTGTGCTCTAATTATGCAAGTTGCGCTTAGAGGCAAAGGTATATGATTGGTGTAATGATTAATTTATTACTCATTCATGATTATGCAAGCAGGATGAGTAAAGGAAGAATTTAAGTCTTTTAAGACGAGGTTAAGGTTTTGGGGTGCCTTATGCACTCAAGGTGTTTATACACCGAGGTAGTAAAGGAATAAATAATAAATATTGTTTGCCACTAATAAATCAAGAATTGAAATTGAAAAGTTGTTTTACTTGATTGAATTGATATTAGATTGATTGTATTGTTATGTATATGAGTCATCACCAAGTCTAAACATGTAAATCACGTAAAGTGCAAGATGGATGAGCAATAAAACTCTAGATTGGTGCACTTCTGGAGTAATGACAATCAGGGGTTGGGGTACATGGGGTATTAGCCGTGTACTTTTCTCGAGGCCGTCTGATCTACGAGTCTCTTATTTCAAATATTTTTCAAAACTGGGAGCTTAGGTTCGATTTAATTACCACTAAAGTTACTTTAAAAGTTTTTGGGCGCCTAACGTTTTAAATCTTATGATTCTAGATTTTATGACGTGATTTAAGGTTAAACTTTAATTTCAAAAAAATTATTTTAATTTAATTAAAATAATTCGGTAGTTTAAATAAAATATATGTATTTTTATAAATTACTATGTTATTAATTATTTTTGAAATTAGTTGAATCTGCGTACTTATTTTATTCTTTGAACCTTAGTATTATTTATTTTATTTTATGTGTGAGATTTGGGTAGTCTTAAGAAGGGCATATAGGACAGATGATTTCTTTCTATGTGCATTATAATTTAATTCTTGGTGCCATTTATTTTGAATGTAGTTTTTATGCAAGTTATATTTATTGTATATGTTTTATATAATCATGCAAATTTGGGTGTTGTGATCACCTAGAATCATGTGTAAGGATTAAAGAATACAATATAGATTAATTTGTGATGATTTGTGCAATGTAATGTGTATGTATGGATGATCATTATATGAAGCATGTAATTATGTGACTATTTGGTTATGCTTATTTAATGATGTTATTTATTATTTATTTGGTGCTTTAGGTTATTGGTAAGATCTATATTTTTATTATTTGATATCTCCTTCAATTTTTGCAACCAATGAGTGTTTATTTGAGAAACTTTATGATCAAATTAGGAATGTACTTGGAGAATTGATGAAATATATATATATTTGGTGATGATAAACTACGCGAGAGGAGTGTATGAATTTTGTTTTGGTCAAGCCGCATACTTTAAGGAGAGTGGAGACCCTGCTTTTCTGTAGAACTAGGTAGTGAAAGATGAGTTTTTGTTGTTTTGAATTGCCATGAGAATTTGAGGAGCATAACTTTGGTGGAAAGAGAATAGGGATACGATTCGTGAGACAATTGACTTTCGTTGGGAGAATTTGAAAACCAAGTTGGAGAGAAGAAAATTTTGAGGAGCCCATGGATTCATAAACATGGAAATATAAATCAGGCCTTTTGGGTTAATTAACGTATTAACAATCATTATGGATTTAATAAATCGAGTATTTCCATGAGTACAGTAATTCGATAAATATATGGCTTTATTAATGATATCTTGTTATACTTGAAGAGTGAGGAGAATTATAATAGACATTTGAGGATTTTGTGACATTTTAGGGACGACTTGTAATATGCTCAGTTTTCAAAGTGTGAATTTTTATTAATGAGAGTAAGTTTCATTTTGGGACAAAAAAATTCAAGTGGTGAGTAAGTGGTCTACACCTAACAATGTGACCGATATAAGGAGTTTATTGGGATTAGATGTTTAAAGAGTGTTGTGAAGGACTTTTGAGGATTGTTGTATATACCTTGATGAAAGAGAGTTAGTTTGAATGGGATGAGAAGTGTAAACAAGCCTTTTAACTCTTAAAGAACATTTAATCGTTGCACTTGTTTTAGTCTTGCCTAATGGGAGTGGTGGACTTGAAGTTTTTACTTAATGGATGTGTGTTGCAACAAAATGGAAAAATGATAATGCTTCTTGCCAAGACAAATCTTATGAGACCAATTACCCTACCATGATCTTGAGATTGCGTATATATTGTTTACATTGGAGATTCATTCGAAATACAGTGTCACCTGTAAGATTTTTACAGATCTTAATAGCCTTCGGTTGCTAGCTAAGGAAAGCTAAAGGGATTATTGAGTGCCCATGAATTGAACTATTCAAATTTGAGGAAATTATAGAATAACAAGTTATGGATAGATTATTGCAGAAAGAATAAATGAAAAGGAAATGCCTAATGATGTTATTGAGGTGAGTTACGGGGGCGTAACTCTTTTCTGTAAGAGGGGTAGAATGCGATGTAATTTCGCGCTTTTTACCTCAATTATGCTATTTATTGCTTGAGTTTGCATTATTTTGCTTATTAATATGCACTATTGTTGTATTTACATGCAATTAAAGTATGTAAACTTTGGCCAAGTACGAGTCTATTAAGCATAAAGTTCAGTTTGTTGAGTGTGCATGTTGAGAATCAATAAATTTACAGCAATATAAAACACAAAAGTTTGAATGGTTTTGGAAAATTTATGGCTTTTGGGTTAAGTTTTGAGGGCGAAACTTCTTTTAAGAGGGGTAGATTGTAATCCCCCGTATTTTTAAATATTTTATAAATGAAATTTTATTTTATTTATAATATTTATTTGTACTTTTCCGGAATTTAATTACAAAAGTTTCAAATTATTAATATTGGTCAAAAATTATTTTAGCACAAACTATTTTATGAACCTATGTTCTACAATTCATGATCAAACAAAGCCTAGTCCATTTCATTTACCTAATTGGCCAAATAATTTTATGAGGCCCAATCTTCTTACTTACCCTACAACATACTCTCCTATAAATACCCCATTAATCCCCAAAAATTTCCCACACAAAAATGTTAGTCTTATTTTCTCTCTCCTTTGTTTTATTAATTTGTATAATTATAATTATTGATTTATGGATTTTGATTTTATTGTTTGAAAGTAATTTAATTAGTATCAAGTTGTATTTTGATGACTAAACTTTATAATTTCAGATTTTATAAGTATCATAATTTTCAGATTTTGAAAATTTTATAACCTAGGGTTTTTAATTATTGAAAATCATGATTTTAGGGTTTTTATGAACAATTAATTTAGGGCTTTTATAGCAATGATGTTTTGAAATTTTGGTGATTATAACTAATGATTAGCTTAACTTAATTCCAGATTATTTTAAACACTTAAATTCGTGTTTTAATTTTAAGATTTTCGTTCATTAATATTAATCCCGTTTTAATCCCGATCAGCATCTGAACTCATCCGTTTTTGACAAAACAAGTAATGTTTTCCATGTGGAAACAACGTTAATCAAGTAAATTCATCCTCTAAATATGATTTTCGGGCAGTTTTTGATTTTAACGAAGTTTTTTTATACTTAAAATATTATCCTTGAGTTTGATTAATAAAATTAATTATGTTTAAAGTTAATTAAGTATAAATATATGTTTTTATTGAAGTTTTAAGTGTTGAAAATAGTTTCTGAGTACTACTTTTGATATTTTATAAAGAGGGTTTAATCACCCATTAAAAAGGGAGATTTCTAGGTGGTTTTTATATAATTTTTAGATTTTTATTAGACTTTGAACTTGCTGTAATTACATGTATAAGAGTGTATTTTAAGGTTTTTATGAAGAAAATTTAAAGAACTATATATAAGCCTTTAATTTTAACTAAAGGGAAGGTTTTAAAGTGTTGTTTGATTTGGATTTTGAAGGTTTTAAAGTAAGTTAGTATTGCTGTAAATTTGATTGATTGGGTATTGATTGAGATGTTATTATTTGGCTTAGGAGAGGAGTTTATTGAAGGTGATTTCTAGTTAGTAAAGTGGCATACCAATTCGTTTGCTCAAGGTACGTACAAGTTACGAAACCTTTCTTTTAGGTGCATGTTTAAGGACGACGGATCGAGAACATAGTATCATGTATAGGGATGACTGAGTTAAATTGTTTGGTTATATATTGTGAATTTCGTATGACGTGCACTATTTTATATTGCAAGTATTATTTGTGCTCTAATTATGCAAGGTGCGCTTAGAGGCAAAGGTATATGATTGGTGTAATGATTAATTTATTACTCATTCATGATTATGCAAGCAGGATGAGTAAAGGAAGAATTTAAGTCTTTTAAGACGAGGTTAAGGTTTTGGGGTGCCTTATGCACTCAAGGTGTTTATACACCGAGATAGTAAAGGAATAAATAATAAATGTTGTTTGCCACTAATAAATCAAGAATTGAAATTGAAAAGTTGTTTTACTTGATTGAATTGATATTAGATTGATTGTATTGTTATGTATATGAGTCATCACCAAGTCTAAACCTGTAAATCACGTAAAGTGCAAGATGGATGAGCAATAAAACTCTGGATTGGTGCACTTCTAGAGTAATGACAATCAGGGGTTGGGGTACATGGGGTATTAGCCGTGTACTTTTCTCGAGGTCGTCTGATCTACGAGTCTCTTATTTCAAATATTTTTCAAAACTAGGAGTTAGGTGAGATCTCATACTAACTACGGTCACGGAGTCGCGCCCGTGGTCGTTGGATGTTTATTGATGTTTCCGAAAGGAGGCATGGGGTTTTTCTTTTATTGATGTTCCTAATGGAGCATGGGTTGGACAACCTTGTCTATTGCGTCATCCAATGAATAAAAATAATGATGATTTACCTATTATTAATTAATGGAGTCTTAGTAATATAAATAGTTGAGTCGTGTGTTGAGTCTATAATTTAATGATGCATGATGATTGATTATTAGTAGCATGTTATGGATTTCTTAATTTATTTTGCAGCTTGTATGTACTCAGCTTTGCTGATTGCGTGCTTTGTGTGTCTTTCTTTGGTCATGGCCTTCGCCTTTCAATGACCCTGTGACGATCCAATTTTTACACTTGTAATATTGGGGAGCAGAATTACCACAGGTTCTTACACATGCAGCATTCAACAAGTTTGAATTTATTTTAATTCGATTTTATTCGACACTATTTCTTTTGGGTTTGAATTTATTTGAACACTGAATTTAATCACTTACTACTTTTATTGGGTTTTGAATAAGGGCCTTAATGGTTCCAAGTTGTATGACTTAATTTGGTTTCATTCGTTAGTTTGGAAACTTATTTATAACTGATTTAGTTTTTCCGCTGCTATTTTCTGATAAAGCCTTAACGTTTGAACACGTGGCGGTAGCACGCTAGTAATTCTCTTGAATATTGTTCAGGGTCCTCACAGGTTTAAAGAGAGAATTATTGAGGTGTTACAGGAGGTTAGTGGGGAAACCCGTTCGATGCGTAATCAACGCTAAATAAATTATGTAGTTGTCTAGTGAGAAGTTTTGTTGAATGTTGTATGTTTGAAAAAAACAGGTGCAACAAGGTAAGTTATGTGTTAATAGGTAATTGCATGTTAGTGTGTTAATTACGCTTATGTATGCAGCTTTGCTGATTGTGTGTTTTGTGTGTTTGTTGGCCTTGTCTTTATCTTGGCCTTATGATGACCCATTTTTAATGGAGAGCAGTGGAAACAAGTATAAAGAAGCTTTTCACGCGATGAAGCATATTCATGAATGGGCATGAGTGAAGAGCGAATCATGCTAGTTTCTATAAGTATATGATGTGTTTACTGCTTTAATTATTTATGATATTATCATTATGCATGCCTAACGCAAAAATTTTGAAGTTGGTTTGGTTTTAATAAGGGTCTATAATGGTTCCAAGTTGTAGGTTGATTTTATTTTACTTCGTTTGACTTTGGTTTGACTTTACTTTCGTTGGTTGACTGTTTAAGTTGACTTGTTTTGAATGGTTTTGAAATTAGATCTACGCTGTGTGTCTTTGATAGTTGCCTTAGCCGTTTTCACGGTGGCGGTAATGTCTTAGATATTCCTATTTAAAGTTTTAAACAGGGCAAAATAGGTATTTTAAAAGAAAGGAATTTCTAGGGTATTATAGTTGCGCACGCCATCTGATGACGAACTACGAACCCATAATATTGATTTTTACTAGTGATAAAATAAGGGCAGTTTCAAATACAATGTATACTCGGAAAACAACAAAATTAAACTTTGATTTAAGTTATTAAACAAAGTTTGATTAATTTTTCATTTAATTTCTACAAATAGGATTAAAGAATTTTTTTTTGAAAAAAAAAAAAAAAAAAAAAACTCTTTCTGCAAAGAACTACGCAAAGACCTGATTTCGTAATACGAATGCGTAGGCAATCTTTATGATTCGGTCATATATGAAAAAGAGCTCATTTTTATTCAAAACAAAATTCAAAAAACATCATAGAACTAGATAATAAGTGATTCAAAAAAAAAAATATAGTAGTGATTACACTTTATTCAAAAAATATTATTAAACTATTAATATTGTGTAACACTCTAAGGTTTTACTATATCCTTAATTGTCACAGTTGAAGGAGGAGTATTTTCCATTGCAGTACTCTCAGCAACCATAGAGCTTTCCCCTTCGCTCTTCTTTTTGACCCAAATGTTGTTCTTCAACTTAGGAATAGAGGCCTTTTCAACTCTCTTTCCCTTGTCCTTAGTATTTGATGAAGCCTTTTGCGAGGATTTGATGAAGGTTCCTTAATCATAACACCTTGTTGCGCGAGTTTAGGAGGAGCCTTCCTTTTAGGTTCCCTTAAACGAGCCTTATGTGATGAGGAGAAGTCTAACTTTCTTCGCACTCCTTTGTTTTGGCCATTAGGAGGAGTAGTAGTGGACGAATGCATCAAAGCTTCGGTGGATTGAGAGCCAAGGCAGCTTGATTTTGTTGACGAGCCTTATTTAACTCTCCCTTGTCCGCCGCATTAATCCATGCTTTGTAGAAGGAAGATAGTACTATGCTTGCCGTGGGATTTTGCACCACCCACTTAGGAAGTCTAGACCAATATTCCATCCAACGAGGAATCCTTTTAGGATTAAAATTCACATCAATAAGGGCAACACAATCTTGTGGGAAAATAATTTGTTTCATCCCATACTGTCTCATCACCCTGCAAGGAAAGATGTAAGTATGTTAGGAACCCCCACTAGTAGAAAAACGTTCATTTGCGTCACCCTATTTGCGTCACTCATACAAAAGAACGAAGCAAATATTGTTTTTTAGCATCCTTAAAAGTCATCTGCGTCGCACTTATCAAAGAAGTAATGCAATAGTCAGATATATTTCGGCTTTCATTTATTTGCGTCGCTCTTAATTATTGGAACGACGCATATAATAATGTTATTTGCGTCACTCATTTAGGGACAAGTGACACAAATGAGTGAGTGAATTAATTTGCGTCACTCCTTAAATTAATAAGCGACGCAAATGAATAATGTGTAGCATTATAGTGTTCATTATTTGCGTCACATATTATTAGTAAAGTGACGCAAATAATTATTTTGCTTAGGTTATTTTGGTTTCCCTTACAGGTTAGCTTGCTGCCTCCCTTTCACTAAACAAAAAAAAAAAACACTTGCTACTCCATCCCTTCAATGACAGCGATTTCCTTAGCAAAACACCAAGAAATTCGACTAAAAAACCCTTAGATTTTCGACTAGAAATTCGACCAAAAATCCAGCAACATTTGAGTAGAAATTCGACCCAAAACCCAGCGAAATTCAAATAGAAAATCGTCCACAAACCCAGCGCAAATCGACCAGAAATTCGACCTAAAACCCAGCAAAAGTCGACAAGAAATTCGTCCAAAAACCCAGAGCAAGTTGACCTGAAATTCGACCACAAAACCCAGCAAAATTCGACCACAAATTCACCCAGATTTTCAGCGATATTCAACCCAAAAACTCCCAGATTTTCGACCAAACCCCCCCCCCCCCACAAATTCAACAACAAATTTGTAATCAAATCGGGAAAAATTCAGAGCTACATTCCTCTAATTTCAATCAAAACACCAAAAAAACCCTAACATATTCGAACCCATATAAACCCCAGAAAAATTGAACAAATTTGAGAATAAATCCTCCATTTTCAGCAAAAAAATGGAATCAAAACCCTAAGTTTGAACCCTAGAAACCCCAAAAAAAATCAATCAAAATTCCTGGCAGATTATATGAGTAATGCAGGGAATTATTGTCTGAATACTTGATTAATTTTGCCCCAAAAACCCTAGGAAATTCGAGCAAATTAAAGCAACAATAATTTTTAAAGCAACATTGGTGAATTTGTGAACTCGATTTTACCCAAGGTAAGATTGCTTCTTGTTTTAATGTTCAAAATTTTCATGGTAGATAGAATGTAGCCACTGACTTGAACAAGGACTTAGTTTAATTTCAGGTTTAGTGTTAGTTCATTAGAAAATAATTTTTAGTGTGATTGAATTTTGTTGGTTTAATGTATGTAATTTTATATGGCAGATTTCTCAATTATACGGAAGTGAATTCCTCAAGTTGCACAAGTTTTTGATTGTGGACAAACGATTGACATGGTAGTGCACATACGACATTGTCTTCACTTGTGGTATATATATTTTGACCATTCTTTGTAATATTAACTTATTTTTTGTGGTTGGTATAATGATTGTGAATTGCATGAGATTTGTAATTGTGATATTATTAAATGGAATTGCAAAAATATTTGCATCATTGGCTTAGATACCCGTTCAGGGCTTACTCATTAGGAGTAAGTCTTGAATAGTTCCCGGTTTGGGACTGTTCTATCTTATTTAGGTTGTAACTACTTGAATTGTTTTTGGGTTTAAGAAGATCATGGCTCACTATTTCCTGATCGTTTTCCGGGTACATATGTAGATAGCTGATTATCTACATTGTGTGCTTGGAGATTTATAGGGAAATGCTGCCAAATTTTCTTCCGAACCAAACTTTATAAGTAGTTATTAGTGAGATAGGACATTCAAGAATGGGTTAGGTTGGAGTGATAAGGAACTAGTTGGATCATGCCACTGCATTTACATGAGATAAACTTTGAATGAAAATGATTTGTGCTTTATAATCTTGTTTATGGTTAAGAACATTTATATGTTAGAAAATATACACATTTTCTTAAAATTATTTTTTGTTATTCAGTGGTTGAAAATGGATCGAAGTTGGATGTATGGTAAACAAAATTCTACAAGATTTTTACAAGGAATTGAAGAGTTTAGTAATATTGCCTTAAAAGACGAAACAGAGAATAAATCAAGGATTATTCTTTGCCCTTGTTGTGACTGTAATAATTCGAGGGGGTATCGTGATATAGATGATATTAAAAATCATCTAATTCGTCGCGGGTTTAAAGAAAACTACACAAGGTGGACATGGCATGGTGAGAGCATACATAATGAGGCAAGTTCTAGTTGTTTCCCAAGGGAAGATGAGAATAATTGTGATGATGATAATGAACATCAAGGTGAGGATATCAATACCGTTGATATTGGTGTTAAGATGAGAGTGAAGTGGATAGATGAGATGAGATGATGAGATGGTTAAGTTGGTTAAGTTGAAGTAACCTCTTTTATCCCGCTAGCTTAGCATCCAAATTCAGCTCCTTAATAGCCCAATATGTCTTGTATTCTAATTCCACTGGAAGATGACATGCTTTAGCGTACACAAGTCTATAGGGGGTAGTACCTATTGGGGTCTTAAATGCAGTTCTGTATGCCCAAAGGGTATCATCTAATTTATCGCTCCATTCTTCCCTTGATTTGGCTACCACCTTCTCTAATATGACCTTGATTTCCTTGTTGGAAACTTTAACTTGGCCACTAGTTTGGGGATGATAGGCTAGACCTGTCCTATGGTATACACCATACTTCTTGAGAAGGGCGTCTAACTTCCGCTCATGAAAGTGAGATCCTCCATCACTGATTATAGCTCTAGGTATTCCAAATCATGGAAAGATGGTTTTCTTGAAAAGTCTATGGACCACCTTGGCATCATTGGTGTAATCCCCCGTATTTTTAAATATTTTATAAATGAAAATTTATTTTATTTATTTGTTATTTTTCATAATTTAATTTCAAAAGTTTCAAATTATTAATTTGGGTCGAAAATTATTTGAACAAATTATTTTATGCACCTTTATTCTACAATTTATGTCCAATCACACAAGCCTAATCCATTTGTTAACTTAATCGACCCATTATTTTTATGAGGCTCAATCTTTCTTTTTACCCTACAATAATTCTCTCCTATAAATACCCCATGAATCTCCAAAAATTTCCCACATAAAAAGGTTAGTCTTATTTTCATCCTCCTTTGTTTCATTATTTTGCTTAATGTTAATTTAATTGTTTTGGGTTTTGGTTTTAGTATAAAGTTTATATTTTTAGTATCAAATTATATTTTAATGGTATAAAGATTATAAATTTCAGATTATATTTATGTTATAAATTTCATATTTTATGAATTATAAACCTAGGGTTTCAATTTATTGAAAATCATGATTTTAGGGTTTTTATGAACAATTGATTTAGGGCTTTTATAGTAATGATGTTTTGAAATTTTGGTGATTATAACTACTGATTAGTTTAACTTAATTCCAAATTATTTTGAACACATATATTCGTGTTTTAATTTTTAGATTTTCGTTCGTTAATATTAATCCCGATCAGATTATGAACTCATCCGATTTTGATGGAAAAGTAGTGTTTTGCATGTGGAAACAACGTTTTAAGAGAGACTTACTACCTATGGTAGTAAGTACCACCCGTTCGTGGCCAAATTCAACCTCTAAATATGATTTTCGGGCAGTTTTTGATTTAAACGAAGTTTTTTTATACTTAAAATATTATCCTTGAGTTTGATTAATAAAATTAATTATGTTTAAAGTTAATTAAGCATAAATATATATTTTTATTGAAGTTTTAAGTGTTGGAAATAGTTTCTAAATACTACTTTTGATGTTTTATAAAGAGGGTTTAATCACCCATTAAAAAGGGAGATTTTAAGGGGTTTTTATATAATTTTCAAATTTTTATTAAACTTTGAACTTGCTGTAATTTCATGTATAAGAGTGTATTTTAAGGTTTTTATGAAGAAAATTTAAAGAACTATATATAAGCCTTTAATTTTAACTAAAGGGAAGGTTTTAAAGTGTTGTTTGATTTGGATTTTGAAGGTTTTAAAGTAAGTTAGTATTGCTGTAAATTTGATTGATTGGGTATTGATTGAGATGTTATTATTTGGCTTAGGAGAGGAGTTTATTGAAGGTGATTTCTAGTTAGTAAAGTGGCATACCAATTCGTTTGCTCAAGGTACGTACAAGTTACGAAACCTTTCTTTTAGGTGCATGTTTAAGGACGACGGATCGAGAACATAGTATCATGTATGGGGATGTCTGAGTTAAATTGTTTGGTTATACATTGTGAATTTCGTATGACGTGCACTATTTTATATTGCAAGTATTATTTGTGCTCTATTTATGCAAGGTGCGCTTAGAGGCAAAGGTATATGATTGGTGTAATGATTAATTTATTACTCATTCATGATTATGCAAGCAGGATGAGTAAAGGAAGAATTTAAGTCTTTTAAGACGAGGTTAAGGTTTTGGGGTGCCTTATGCACTCAAGGTGTTTATACACCGAGGTAGTAAAGGAATAAATAATAAATGTTGCTTGCCACTAAAAAAATCAAGAATTGAAATTGAAAAGTTGTTTTACTTGATTGAATTGATATTGGATTGATTGTATTGTTATGCATATGAGTCATCACCAATTCTAAACCTGTAAATCACGTAAAGTGCAAGATGGATGAGCAATAAAACTCTGGATTGGTGCACTTCTGGAGTAATGACAATCAGGGGTTGGGGTACATGGGGTATTAGCCGTGTACTTTTCTCGAGGCCGTCTGATCTACGAGTCTCTTATTTCAAATATTTTTCAAAACTAGGAGTTAGGTGAGATCTCATACTAACTACGGTCACGGAGTCGCGCCCGTGGTCGTTGGATGTTTATTGATGTTTCCGAAAGGAGGCATGGGGTTTTTCTTTTATTGATGTTCCTAATGGAGCATGGGTTGGACAACCTTGTCTATTGCGTAATCCAATGAATAAAAATAATGAATTACCCATTATTAATTAATGGAGTCTTAGTAATATAAATAGTTGAGTCGTGTGTTGAGTCTATAATTTAATGATGCATGGTGATTGATTATTAGTAGCATGTTATGGATTTCTTAATTTATTTTGCAGCTTGTATGTACTCAGCTTTGCTGATTGCGTGCTTTGTGTGTCTTTCTTTGGTCATGGCCTTCGCCTTTTAATGACCCTGTGATGATCCAATTTTTACACTTGTAATATTGGGGAGCAGAATTACCACAGGTTCTTACACATGCAGCATTCATCAGTGTTGTGGGATCTTGAGTAGAGAGTTGGTTGTTTGCATTTTATTTCTTTTGCAAGTTTGAATTTATTTTAATTCGATTTTATTCGACACTATTTCTTTTGGGTTTGAATTTATTTGAACACTGAATTTAATCCCTTACTACTTTTATTGGGTTTTGAATAAGGGCCTTAATGGTTCCAAGTTGTATGACTTTATTTGGTTTCATTCGTTAGTTTTGAAACTTATTTATAACTGATTTAGTTTTTCCGCTGCTATTTTCTGATAAAGCCTTAACGTTTGAACACGTGGCGGTAACACGCTAGTAATTCTCTTGAATATTGTTCAGGGTTTTCACAGGTTTAAAGAGAGAATTATTGGGGTGTTACAATTGGTAGGAGTGGCAATGGCTTCAACCCACTTGGATTCATAGTCAACGGCGAAAAGTATATAGCGATTCCCATTTGAAGAAGGGAACGGTCCCATGTAATCAATACCCCAAACATAAAAAATTTCTACTTTAAAAATCCTGGTTTGAGGCATCTCATGCCGCCGCAAAATGTTGCCAGTCCTCTGGCAAGAGTCATAAGCCTGCACAAAAGTGTTAGCATTCTTAAACATGGTGGGCCAATAGAAACCTGACTCATTAATCTTAGCCACCGTTTTGGTAGGGCCATGATGTCCACCATAAGGTGAAGTGTGGCAGTTGGTAAGAATGTCGTGGACTTCCCATTCGGGAACACACCTGCGAAATAATCCATCTGCACACTCACGAAACAAAAAAGGATCATCCTAAAAATAATGTTTAACATCATAAAGGAATTTCTTTTTTCTGTTAGTAGGATACGTCAGGGGATAGAGTACCACCCACTAAATAATTAGCAAAATCGACATACCATGGGTGCTGCTCCACAACTACATACAAGTGATCATCAGGGAAAGAGTCATCTAAAAACTTACCGAATTATTTATCAAACTTACTCTTCAAATGTTTATTGGGGAATGGTAGTTTTATAACCGGGCTCTGCACATCTCCATCCTTATCCTGAGATTTTCCCTACAAAGAAACATTAGAAAGGTTAGTATCTTTTTGTAGCCATGCAAGGTTAATAGGATTAGCATTTGGTATAAAGGAATCAGGATCAGGAACAGGTCCATCTTCCTTTGGCATAGGAGGTCCATCATAGTGTGAACCACTTCTTAGAGTGATCGCATTGGCATGATCTGTGGGATGAATTGGTTGCGATGGTAGAGCTCCCTGCTGACGGATTTGTAGGGTAGATGAAATCTGTGCAATTTGATTATCCATTATTTTATTGTGGGCTATAATTGAATCAATTTGTGCATCCCTACTCTCCATGTGCTTTTGCATGCTTGAAAGCATTGCTCTAATTTCTGTCATAGCAGGGTCAGAAGATGAGGAGGTTTGTGATTGGTTTTTCTCGCCAGAATTAAGATGGTAATATTTTTGCTGTGGTGGGGGTTGCTGTTGTGTTTGTTGTAGAGGTGGAGGGTTTTGTACATTGGTACTCCGGTAGGAAAGATATGGGTGGTTCCGGAGGCCAGGATTATAAGAGTTAGAGTATGGGTTATTTTGCCTATAGGTTTCAAAGGCATTAACTTGCTCCATGGAACTCCTACAGTCTTGCTCCCAATTCCCTACAATTCCACAACTTTCACATAAAGCTTCATTGTTAGCAACACCAGAAACATTAGCTATAGAGTTAGGAACAACAGTAAGATTATCTAGTTTCTGACAAATAGATGTTGACTGAGCTTGCCGAAAGGATACATAATCGACATTATATTTTCCATTGTTAGCAAACCCTCTTAGATTCCCGTATTGGGAATTGTGTATTGCCATATCTTCGATTACCTGTCCTGCATCTTTGATAAGTGGTTTATTTGATCACTTATTGTGTCAATCTAAACTCGATTTTGCATTCATTTCCTCTCTTTCTAACCCGTTTTTGAATGAAAATGTTTTGTCTCGGCCTTGTCCCCTCTTGGATTGTGTTTGTCTATGTTTTGCAGGTTTATTGACTCAATTTGGCAGGCATTCAATGCATGGTTTGTGTTCAAGGCAAGGAAATTAGATAATGGAGAGGGCGCTCCAGGGGAGCGGGCGTGCACCTCTCCTGGAGCGGGCGCTCCTCGACTTCAGCAACAATCTGCCTAAGTTCAGAGTCTGTTAAGAGCGGGCGTGCTCCTGACCAGGAGCGGGCGCTCCTTCCTTTGAAGTTGAATACTGCCTATGCTGTGGAGCAGGGGAGCGGGCGTGCACCATGTGAGGAGCGGGCGCTCCTCCTTGACACTTTCAAATCTGACTTTTCATTTAAGCGTTTGGAGAGGGCGTGCAACAGAAAGGAGCGGGCGCTCCTCGCTGGGAATCCGTTTTCTTTTGACGGATTTCCCTATGTGTTTCGGGGAGTATAAATACTTCCCATTTAGCTCATTTAGAAAAGAGGAGAACAGTAGCCTAGTTTTCAGAAATCTCTCTTAGTTTGAAACATTCCTTTAAATTAATTTAGCTTAGTTTTCATCAAATCAAATCATTGTATTAGTGAAATTCAAGAATTATTCTCAAGGTTTGGTAATTTGTATTCAACATTTGAAGCTTCAATTAGTAATTTCTTCAACCTTTTTCTACTTAATTTCAGATTTTATTTGGTATTTGCATGTTACTTGAATCCTTTTAGTTCTTGATAATTCCTTGTTGGATGATAGCAAATTCGATTGTTAACCATTTCTCCCCAATTATTGAAGTAGTTAGAACCCTAATACTTGTTTGCATGTTGATGAATATGAGTTGTGAGTAGTCTTCTTGCTAGGGGTTGGGTGAAGCTCAACCTTTTAGGTTAATTATGCAAATGTGGGAGTAGCATTGATGTTTGTATTGCAATTAAATTGATTGTATGAGATTGCTTGTTAGTTCCTCGTGATAGGATTAGCTACCCTTGATTTAGGAGCTTGATAGCATGATATGCTTAGTTTGACATGGAAATGTGAATGAAGCATGGCATTACTTATTGCAATTTGATTATGTATCTTTTATTGCTAAACTAATGAGGGATCTAAGTTTAGTAGTGTGAGTTGTTTCCTAATTGCATGAGGTTGATCTTACATATAGTCCTTGCTATATCTTATCTATTTCACTCCTCGTTTGTCTATTTGCTTTGGTTGAGTGGATCCCATTCCCTAGTGTCCTTAATCCATTGATTTAGAACCATAGTTTGTTTGTCTTTTTGACGAACCCCAATTCACCATTGACTTCGAATTAGCTTAAGTGTTAAGATCTTTGGCAACCATATCCCGTTCCTTGTGAACCGAACTCTTACTTTTCATTATGCTTGGTTTGTAAGGTGTTTGTTAATAAATGTGTTTGATTGAGTGTGGAATGTGCGACCGTTCTAACGCCCATCAATCTTCCACATTAAGATTCATGAATCTCCCACTAGCTGCAGAATCTAGAATTGATCTAGATGAATTTCCAAGTCCGTTGTAAAAGGCTTGGATCAACTACCATTGTGCCAGATTATGGTGGGAGAATTCTCTCTGTAGATCCTTGAACCTCTCCAAAGCCTCATATAGAGTTTCATCGGCCTCTTGGGCAAAGTTCTGAATAGCACTCCTTAGTACAGATGTTCTCTCTGCAGGGTAATATTTATTATAAAAATTCAAGGCAAGAGTTTCCTAGTCAGTAATACCAAGTGCAGTTCATTCAAACCATTAAACCATGATTTAGCTTTTCCACATAATGAAAAGGGAAAAAAAATCTCCCTGATTTGGTCCTACGTGACCCCAACTTGTCTAATGGTGTTGCAATACTGGCAGAAATCTGCAATGTGAAGATTATGATCTTCACCCTTAGCTCCGCTGAATTGCTTCCTCTCTATCATTGTGATAAATTGGGGTTTGATTTCAAATTGCAATCCATCAAGGGCCGGAGTAGGAGTAAGATGTGGAAAATCTGTCAGGGTTGGCTGCGAATAATCGCTGAGCTTCTTAGGTGCTGCCATCTCTGATTCTGGATCTAAAGGGATTTCTGAATCACTGGAATCAGTTGGAGGGTCTCTTCGATTATTGTTTTCCTCAGAGCCCAATCAAAAATATTATCTAAATCCACTAACTATGTAGATAGGGAAGAAGAGTCGAACCACAGGGAAATGAGTTAATTTATTTCTAATTAATCAAAACAATCTAAATTATCAAGTAACCAAATTGTTATTATAAAAGGGAACTAAACTACTAAGAGTAAAAGTGGGAATGAATAAAAGTAGGAGGGAAATCAATGAAATAAAAGCCTAGGGCATAGGTTCACCAATAAACAATATTCCATGGTAAAACATAACAATCAATCATCAATGCATCAATTAACCAGATCATAAAGGGCTTTCGCTACGTATTACAATCACATAGTTAATTTACCGGTATTAAATCTCATCTCTTGAATCTCGAATTAACCATTTATAAATTAGTACGCCTATTGAAACTAAGCCTTAACATCAATTCTCATCTCTCGAATCTCGAATCAATATTGCTAAACTCATACAATTAATTAAACCAGGACTAATCTACTTGCATAACATTAAATCAATCAATAGGAAATTAATCAAGCATTGATAATTAACAATAATAATTTACCCCTTCATATTATTTATGGATCCCCACAAACCCTAGAAATAA
Organism: Chenopodium album; assembly: GCF_948465745.1. NCBI lineage: Eukaryota > Viridiplantae > Streptophyta > Magnoliopsida > Caryophyllales > Amaranthaceae > Chenopodium > Chenopodium album. Next base: position 38,249,918 of record NC_137834.1, on the reverse strand, counting down.
AACTACACAGACATAATTAAACATAAACTAAACAAAGCAATTAAAGGAAACATGATGAAAAAAATAAAGTAAAATAAATGAGATTAAAGTAGAAGAAATTGTTACCAAAGTAATCGGAATTAGGGAGTTGAATTAATAACAAAAATAGAGAACAATGTTGAAGAGAGAGAAACTAATCTTAAGCTAAGTAGAGAGAGACAGTCTAAAAGAAGAGGTCCTAAGCAAAAGCATTAAAATCGTACTTATACAATAATCCAAAATTACTCCTAATTATAAACTAAGGAATCTCCAAAGATGCCTCCCCAGAAACACGTGCCCAATCGGGCGAAGGGCCGCCCGATCGGGCTCCACTTTTTCTTCGCCTTCTTGTTCTGGGCATCCGCCCGATCGGGCTAAAGCTTGCCTGATCGGGCCCGGCTATATGCTGGACTTGGATTGGGCTCCATTCTTGGCCCAATTCAAATCTCCACTTCGGGTCTTGAATACTCGGTGTCTAAAAGCAATTGGTCGTGACTTCAAATGCTTGTAGTTGCACCGCAATAATCCCAGGACAAAGCTCCAAAGATGCAATTCCCTATAAAACTCAATCGAAACTACGAAAACACTAGAAAACACCAATTAGTAATAAAAGTGGCTGTAACGAGCCAAAAACACTACTAATTATGACCAAGGGACGGGGTTAAAACACCATATAAGATAGACATATCAGTGGGATGGTTTACCCAATCGGTAGGATCGACTTATCAATCCGGCTGGGAGAAAAAGGAGAAGGACGACACCTGGTCGTCAAATTCTTGGTCGTTGAGGAATTGACCGCTTATAACATCATCTTAGGCCGTCCAACCCCCAACGAAGCCAAGGATGTAATCATCCCTTCTCTCATGCTTATCAAGTATGAGAGGGATGATGGCTCTGTTGGTTCTCTGAACGAGGATCAAAAGACGGCCCAGCAGTGCTACCTCTCAACCGTTAAAGACACTGTGGCCCCAGAAGGCCAAGGACAGGAACCAATAGACCTTGACAATGTCAAGGATGCCAACCCAGCCCCACCAGCAGCCGGAAAGAAAAGAGAAGCTGCTCAGCTGGTGGAGGTGAAGAAAGAGAAAAAAATAGCAATCATTGACCGGAGAGCGGTCAGACGAGCTCCGTCCCCAGCCAGCCGGAGACACACATTGATCTCGCTTTGGATGACAGCTGTCCAGAGCGTACTGTTAAGGCGGGGACGTTTGCTTACGCTAATATGGGTGCAGACTTGCACCTTCTGCTGAAAGAATTCAAAGACATTTTTGCCTTTGAAGTGGAAGAGATGCCAGGAGTCTGCCCGGATCTCGATGTCCACAAACTCGCCGTTGATCCAAAATAGAAGCCCATTCGGCAAAAGAAAAGAAATCACGGCGAGGAATGAAGTCAAGTGGTAGCTGCCAAGTCAGAAAGTTGCTAGATGTCGGGTTCATTCGGCCATGTGATTTACCTAACTGGGTGGCCAATGTTGTGCTTGTAAAGAAGGCGAATGGTACCTAGCGCATGTGTGTTGATTACACAGATCTCAACAAGGCGTGTCCCAAGGATAGTTATCCGCTTCCAAAGATCGATAGTCTGGTCGACTCTACAGTTGGTCATGCCTTGATGAGCTTCATGGATGCCTATTCCGGCTTCCATCCGATACCCATGTGGAAAAAAGAACAAGAGAAGACGACCTTCGTCACTGATCAGGGGTTATTCTGTTATAATGTGATGTCATTTGGCTTGAAGAATGCGCCTGCCACTTTTCAACGGATGATTAATACAGTCTTCATTAATCAAATTGGGAGGAATGTGGAGGCATACATTAATGACATGATAGTCAAGTCCAAGCTATAGGCAAATCATCTTGCTGATCTCCGAGAAACGTTCACCACCCTCAGGCGGCATAAGGTCATGTTGAATCCTAAGAAATGCGTCTTTGGTGTTGAGTCTGGGAAGTTTCTCGGATTCCTGATTGATCAAATGGGGATAAAGGCTAACCCCGAGAAGATACAGGCGGTAATTGACATGAAGTCACCCCGTACTGTCAAGGAAGTTCAAAGATTAACTGGTTGTGTGGCGGCATAAGGAAGATTCCTCAGCCGGTCAGGTGAAAATTGCCTTTACTTCTTCCAAGCAATCAGGAAGAAGACTAGATTTGAATGGGGGGATGATGCTGAGGCGGCCTTCAGAAACTGGAAGAGCACTTGCACTCCTTGCCGAGGCTCGTTAGTCCTCTGCCTAGAAAGACGTTGTACATGTACTTAGCCGTCTCAGATCATGCTCTCAGTGCCGTTCTCCTTGCTAAGCGAGACGACATCCAACTCCCGGTCTATTTCATTAGCCATGTACTAAAAAATGCTAAACTCCGGTACCCAATGGTTGAAAAATTTGGCATTGCTCTGTATATGGCATTCAAAAAGTTGAAGCCTTATTTTCTGGCACATCCGGTGGTGATCTACACCGACCAGCCACTCAAGCGGCCAATGTCCACCTTGGAGTCATCCGGAAGAATGCTAAAATGGGCTATTGAAATGCAAAGTCTTGAAATCACTTACGAACCGAGAAAGGCAGTGAAAGGTCTGACATTTGCCGACTTCATTGTTGAAATGACCCGTCCGGTGGCTCCGGATAATCTTGACCAGGTTTGGAAAGTGTATGTAGACGAGAGCTCTACAAAGAACGGCTGTGGTGCAGGCGTAATCTACAAATCTCCTGAAGAAGACAAATATGAGTATGCACTACGGTTCAAGTTTCAGGCCTCAAACAATGAGGCGGAGTACAAAGCCCTGCTAGCCTGAATCCGCATGTGTAAGGCAGCAGGGGCAACAAAAATTGACGCCTACTCTGATTCTCAACTGGTCGTTAGCCAGTACGAAGGTACATATGAAGCTACCCATCCGGCAATGATCAAATATCTTCAGGCGGTCAAAGAAGAGGCTGGGATAATTGAAGGGTTCACTCTGAGCCAAGTGCCCAGGTCCAGCAACAAATAGGCGAATGCCTTGTCCAAATTAGCATCCTCCGCCTGATGTGATATACCTCGGTCAGTCTTTTCGGAAGTTCTTGAAAAAAGAAGCATATATGAAGAGCCCATTGGAATTCTGGACCGAAGCTCTACCTGGATGGATGACATCCGGGCTTTCTTAACAGACAGCCGTTATGAAGAAACGAGCGACGAACTTTGAGATGAGAAACGGAGAGCTCTTTAAGGTGGGGTTTTTATAGCCTCTTTTGAAGTGTGTTACCCCAGAAAAGGAGAAGGAAGTTCTCGAAGATTTGCATGTGGGATACTGTGCCTTCCATATAGGCGGCAGATCCCTAGCCGTCAGAGCCAGGCGACATTATTTTTGGCCTACCCTTGAGGCAGACGCCAAAGAACTGGTGAAGAAATGTGACAAATGTCAGAAATTTGGCAAACTTATTCATCGCCTGGCTACTGATTTGACGGCAATCCACATCCCAGTCCCGTTTGCTAAATGGGGCATGGACATTCTAGGTCCTTACACGCCTGCACCAGGTAGAAAACGGTACATTCTAGTGGCTGTGGATTACTTCACCAAGTGGGTGGAGGCGGAGGCGGTCAAGAACAGCAAGACAAAGGATGTCATGTATTTCATTTGGAAGAACATCATCACCCGGTTTGGGGTGCCTGTCCATGGTGTTTGATGATGGCCCTCAGTTTGAGACGCCTCAGCTCAAGACTTAGTTGGGAGATTAAGGGATCTCAAGATATTTTGAATTAGTCGACCGACCCCAAGCAAACGACCAAGTTAAAGCCTTTAACAAACTCATCTCAGGCAGCATTAAGAAGAAGATTGAAAGAACCGGTGGTTTATGGGAAGGCCCCTACCGGATCTTGGGAAGGCCCCTACCGGATCTATGAGGAGGTTAGAGACGGAACCTACCGCCTGGAAACTCCAGACGGAAGACGCCTACCTAGGACTTAGAATGTAGACAATCTGAAAAAGTACTACTTCTAAGTTGTAAATTTTTGTAAACAAGAAGTCTATTAATGAGAAAACGCTTTTTGTTTTCAATTATATTATTTCCTTTTTAATTTTTAAGCCATCAGGGCAATGCACAGACGCCCCAATTGTTCGTTGAACTGTCTAAGTTTGAAACTTAGTAGCAAATTCAACGTCCAAGTGACACGTGGCCACTGACCAGATAACTAAACTAGGCACAAAAAGCGTAGTGGCTATACAGCCGATCTCCACCTGGACTAGAGGCCTATGGCTGGATGGTTGTTTGTTTTATAAAATTGCCTGTTTCGATTTGGATAATGGCGTCCGGCGACACCCTTTTGGGTGCAATCTTCGCAGAGAGCAGCCTACCTGTTTGCTCTACGTACCTATGCAGATAGCAGAGATTGAACGACCAAATTGGTCAACTCATAGCCGTCTAACCAGACAGTAAAGAACGAATAAGTTTTTGAATTACCGGAGGTCCTAAGACATCAGTCGGTGACCGACCGAAGTTCTTACTTAGGCTTTTCATTCCAAAATTGTACAGACTCTCCCACTGGGGTAAAAAGGGTTGTGTAATGGCTATGCAATCTTCTCAGACGGTATTTTTCCGTCTGGGTAGAAGGCTAGAACGCCTGTTGGTTGGACGACTATGCACTTGGTTTGGGGCAATCACTACTGTGATTGATTGGCTTACAAACATATCATGCTCTTTAAAGCATCAAACGTTTCCAAGCCAATCAATCGACTTAAAGTTGAAACGAACCACAGAGCCGCCTAGGGGCAAGAACAGCCGGATTGTCAATTGCCGCATATTTTCCGTAAGTTAGGCAAAAATATCAAGTATACATGCAAAACTAAAAACGCGAAATTTAAACGCAAAACGATAAAATGATCAAAACCGACTCGGTCGGCACATTCATTAAAAGTCTACCCAACCAAACGGTTGTGGTATAGAGATGTCAACCGGACCCCGTCCGGGAAAGTGATGCAATTTGTTAATTAACCCGACTCCTCAGCCGGTAAAAAAGGAAATACTCGGCACGCAGGCCGGAAAGAAAGTAACTTGGTATACAGCCGCTGAAAAAGATTTAAAAATAATGGCATACTGCCGCTGAAATTATGGTTGAGCTATAGACGGGTCCTCCTGGTTATTCTTCTCTTCATCCCCATCCTCTGAGGGAATCTCATGAGCTTGACCATGGACGGGAAGCTCTGGTAGCTCAGTATTGGCCCAAACTTTGAATGACTCCGGCTCCGGCTCGCCCTTCTTTCTCAAGTATACAACTTCCTCAGCATACTTGTGAGCCAGTGCCTAGACGCCGTACTCTTTCTTTGGGTACAAGGCGTTCCAGGCAATCCTCATCCGAGCGTCATTATCAGCATCACTTTCGGCAACCAGGCACTCTTGTTCCACCTTCAAGGTCGCCGCAAAGTTCTGTTGTGCCTTAGCAGCCGCGTCCTCCAGCTTTTTCACCCGGGCCTTAAGATTGGTGTTCTCTTGGGAAACACCCTCGATCTTGTCCAAATCCGCCTGAGCCTTACCAAGGTCCACCTGAGCCTTTTTTAGCGACGTCCTTACTTCGCTGGCCTTCTGCTTAGCTGCCCCCAAGTCCAACTCTAGCTGCTCAATCCTCGCCGCTTGTGTCATTATTGTGGCTTTAATCTCAAGTTAATTTATGGTACAGGAGTATAGAGCAACGTTGTCAGCGTCTCTGGCTGACTTATTGGCTCTCTTTACCTCTTTCCACTTGCGGGAGTAAGGACGTTTGAGACCGTCTACCCGCAAAAGAGCCTGCAAATACAAATCACGTTAGTTATACAGGCGGAGTAACACTTGGAATTTATCTTGTTTATATCTCACCTCAGCCAGAAGGGACAAAATGCGTTCAAGATTGAACGTCTCTATTCCACGGATAACATCTTTGTCCTTCTTGCGGACGACATCAAGCATGGCCTTGGCATGCTTCTGGGCGTCTGGCCAACGGGGGGATTGATCTGCACCATAATCAACATTCGATGAGTGCGAAATAAAGGCGACACCAATCTGTTGTCGACTCTTTGAGGAAGAAGTCTGTTGGGAGTGGGATTTCACTCGCAAAGGCCACCCTAACTTAGGCAAGGATTCAAATGGGTTTGCCTTACCTTAAGAGGCGGCATGGCGAGAGCCACCCGCAGGCATTGTAAAACCTCTGCCTGCAGACAGAGGGTTGGCAAGGTCAAGACCCAGGCCTTCGCCTATATCCTGGTTCTTCCCCCCGATGCGCATTTGAGTCTTCCTGGCTGCGGCGCCAGAAGCCATGGTGGAGGCAGATTTTTTAAACTTGCTGGGGGTGGAGGCAAAGTCCTCCCTCGCCCGTTTGAGGCCTTTCTGTGAAATTCATATCCGGTAAAATGAATTGTAAAGCTGATTGAAGGAAAAGAGTTAGGCGTTTTACCTTGGCCCTGATCTCAGCTGCCTGCTTCTCCGCCAGCTCTTTGCGGATAGTGGTTGAGGATCGTCTGGGGGTCTTCTCGTCTGGGAGCATTGCCAAAGCTTCTTATGCAAAAAGAAGAAGTAAAAGAAATCAGTAATTACAGAACACCTTTAACACCCCCGATTTACTATTAACAATAAACAATAAATAAAAGAAAAATAAACAACCTTTAAATAAAATTGCGAAAGCATACACCCAAATCGGAGGTATTACCACCACACTCAACAACCTGTCAAGTGTTAAGGCTTACAAAAATCCTAATAATTACAATCCAATAAACTAGGTGAGCTATTTATACAACTTTATAAACTCATGACATCACACTAATCGAAACACTTGAGCTCCTTTAGCTACGACCACTTGATTAACCTGCTTAGAAAATCTTGACTGCTCACCATTAAGGACAAATTCCAAAATAGATCGTCGCAGGGCCACCATAAGAAAAAGACATGACCGCAAACACAAGTAACAGAACAAAATAACACACACGTCAGCAAGAAGTTGAGTAATCATCACATATCAGAATACAAAGAATAATATAATTAATTAAAATTACTAGATCAATTAAACAATGTAGTTCGAAACTACATTACACATTGTACTCTGAAAAAAATAACTTTTATCAACTAAACCTCGAATAATAATACAAATTTTCACTCAATTAACTCATAACCAATAAGTGTGCCACGCTCTTTGTTTTATACCTAGCCTTGGACATGGGTATTCAAATAACAAACCAACAAAAATAAAAACTTGAATACTCCCAATAATTAGAAAACACCTTGAACCAGACCACATATGGGCCAATTCCCACTGTAGGGAACCATAGAAAAACAAATAATAAAGATTGTACCTCATTCTTAACTCATGATCATTATCTCATTACCAACATACCAAGGACTAAGGTCTATAACGCCGAGCCTCAAACCAAGAACAAAATAATAATTCTCAACCTTTTGATCTCATACATCGATCAAATAATCAAACTTGATAATAAATAGTATCTCAATAATGGCAAGAGTTCCCAAATAACATGACAATTCAATTCAAAAACATCTCAACTCTTAGGAAAATAAAACTAGTTCCCAAAATAATTAATTCTCAACCCAAAAATAATACTCTGCATTAGGAACCCTAAAACCTCGATATAACAATACTCCCTATAACAACAACATTAGAACCCTAGAATAAAACATAATCAATCATAAACAATAAAAGTAATATGATACTCATATCCAATCAAATCATATAATACCAATAATCAATCATGTATATATACGAACTTGATCACACGAATTACAATTATAAAATTTATACATAATAATAATATAGAGTGCAAATAATAAATCATATCACACATAATAATACGAAATATCAAACATGTCCAAAGTTTCGTGTGATTACATAAAATAAATAATACAATCAAATTATAAATAAACGATCTAATTAAGGGTTGATAGTGTGATTACCTTTCCGACGAATACCAAAACAATGAGACACAATTGAGAACGAAATATGAAACAAATACTCCAACACTTCAAGTAGAATGACACACAAATTCCACAGTGAGTGATGAGCAAAATAATTGAATCAAATAGTTGTACGCCACTCGAAACTCACGTCCAACAATTGATGAGTAAATAAAAGGATTGATGATAAAAGTTTGGCTGAAATCATAAATCATGATGATAATCACTATACGCTTGAGGTATTGCTTGATAATAAAATCAAGATTTTGAATGTTCAAAAGTGATGAGATGAGCAAGCACCAAAAATAAAGAACAAAAGTGGCGAGCAAACGGCAAAAGAATAAAAACAATTAAAATAATAAGGGTTTATTAATATTTATAGGTGTTAATAAAAGAGTCTATTTAAACAATATAGGGTTTTAAAACTTTCCTAACTCTAAAATTAAAAAAAATATGAGATTAGGAAAGTTATTTAATAAATAAAAATAACTATTTTTTTTTATAAAATATAATGTATAAAATCATAAAATATTCGGGTATTACAATCTAACCTCCTTAAAATAATTGTTTCTTCCTTTGAGCCATTGGAGGTGATTGAGCTGAAGAAAACCAACAAAATTAGATTGCCATTAGAAGGAGAGAGAAGAGAGAAAAGTAAACGCAAGTCAAACCCCCCCTACACATACAAAGCTATTTTGCAAAGGTCATTTTTGATACCTTGCAAGCGTTTGTGTTTCTCCAATTCTAACTCAAATTCGTTTCTGAAAAGTCCATAGCGACTCTCGTGGATGCCATATTCATTTCCCATGCGTAAAATCCTTAGATCCAACATCCGCAAGCATGAATCCTTCGATGAATGAACTCGATCCATCGATTTCCATTCAAATATCATTCGAATCATCTCCAAACACTTCGAAAGCGTCCAAATGACTATGAAATCACCTGAAACATTAAGAAATACACAAACGAAGCGTAATAGAGCGATATATGATGACTTATGAAAATATGACCCTAAAATCGACCAAAAAGACTAAGAAAAAGGTATAAAAACTAACATAAATTAAAGGAAAATTTGTAATTATTAATCCCAACTTTCGCCGATTTCCTTTCATTAATCCCAACTTTCGATTATTATTGAATAATCCCAACTTTGGGGGGCATTTTCTTTCATTAGGTCAAATGACGGGTGACCTGTTTAAAAGGTAACTTTTTTTTTTTTTTATTTATTTTCTTAAATGCCACATGTCGCAATCTCATTACTCAAAAAAATTAAAAATAAAAATAAAAACTAAAAATAAAAAAACCCAACCCAGCCACCTTCATCCCACCGTAGTCCCACCGCCTCCCACCCTAGCACCCACCGGAAACCACCACCTCCTTCTTCAACCCCACCAAAAACCATCGAATTTCCCTGAATCCGCTCGCTACCTCACTCTCTTCCCCCGAAACCACCCGCAATTTCACTCCCTTCACCCGAAACCACCCGCAGCGCCACCCATCGTCGCTGAAAACAAGCCCAAAACCACCAGCCGTGGATTCCCCCTCTAAAACAACCATCTCACGCAAACCTCGACCCCCTTTCGCCGCGGATTCCCCCTCCCCCTTTCGCCGGTGATTCCCCCTCCCCTTTGCGCCGGTGATTCCCCCTCCCCTTTTGCCGCTGATTCCCCCTCCCCCTGTTTCTCGTTTTCTCAGGGTTTCGATTTTGGGGTTTCGGTGGCTGAGAACTTGGGCTTTCAGTGGTTGCGCGGGGGAATAGGAAAGGGTTCAGTGGTTTTCGGTGGGGTTCGGGAGGGAGATGGTGGTTTTCAGTGGCTGCTAGGGAGGAGGTGGTGGGGCTGCGTGGGATGAAGGTGGTGGTGCTAAGGGAGGTTTTTTTTTTTAAAAAAAAAAAACTTTGATTTTTTTTTGGACAAATTAAGTGTTGACACGTGTCCATTAACCTAGTATAACAGGTGATTGACTTTCGTTGACCGGTTTTGGCCTGATAAAAGAAGACGCCCCCCAAAGTTGAGATTATTTAAAAATAATCGATAGTTGGGATTAATGAAAGTAAATCGCCCAAAGTTGGGATTAATAATTACAAATTTTTCTAAATTAAACGTGCCTAAGAATCCTATATATATACATATGACTCATGAACTGCCACCTCATATCACCCGAAATAGTTGTCGGCGTGATCTAGATCACCCTCCCAGATAACAGTCGCCTCTGCAGGTGGCACTATTATCTCCTAGTTTTTCCTTATTAGATACTTGTCCTTGAAGGCTTTGAAGCTAGTGTAACACCCTAGAAATTTCATTCTTTTTTTTTTTTTAAAAAAAAATATCTGTTTTGCTCTTTTTAAAACTCAAAATAGGAAAATCTAAGACATTACCGCCACCGTGATAATGGATAAGGCAATTATCAAAGACACACAGTGGAAAGACTATCTTTAAAACCATTCAAAATAAGTAAACTTTAAAAGTCAACCAAACAAAAGTAAAGTCAAACCAAAATTTAACAAAGTCAGCTTACATCTTGGAACCATTGTAGGCCTTTATCAAAACAGAATAAAACTTAAAACCTTTGCGTTAGTCTCACAAGCATAATAATATAATCAATAAAGCAATAAATCAAATCATAATCGTATGGTAACTAAGCATGCTTTGCTCTTCACTCATGCCCATCATGAATATGCTTCATCACCTGAAAAGCTCCTCTCTACTTGTCCCCACTACTCGCCATTAGAAATGGGTCGTCGTAAGGCCAAAATAAAGACAAGGCCAACAAAACTCACAAACACACAATCAGCAATGCTGAGTACATAAGCATAAACAAAACACACTAACATGCTTTCACCCTATCATCACACAACTTACCGTGTTGCACCTGTTTACAAGCACACAACATACGACATGACCATCCAATAAATAACTAATTTATTTCTTTATCTTGATTACACATCAAACTTGTTTCCCCCTAACCTGCCCCAATTGATCCGTGCCATTTATGGCACCTTTAGGCTATGTTTTCTTTATATTTCTATGCTCCTTTGTAGTCGTTTATGTCGTGTTTTTAGAGAATAATGCTCGATTCGCGTGTTTTTGTGTTAGTTTAGAGAAATGCATGCTTTTAATGGCTTTCTTATCATTTTAATCATTTCTCGGCTATTTCTCTTGCTTCTCCGTTTCTTTGTCTTGTTTTGTAGGTACGTCGCGGGCTATATGCATGGGAGTTGAAAATAGCACCCACTAGGATCAATATGCACTTTTCGGAATTGAATTTGAGTTTGAAACAAAGGAAAACGAAGGATTGCAAAGTATCAAATAGGACCTTTGTGCATTGTTTTAGTCATATCTCAAGTTCTACAGATAGGATTAGGGTGATTCAAGTTGGGTTGGAAACTAGACTTGAAGAGCTTTCCAATTATAGGTCGCAAGCCTTCATACAATTCTTAGATTGGAGGTTACAACCTTCTGAAGTTGGCCCTGGAAAACTGCCGCGGGCGCGGGCTACAGTACCCGCGGGTGCGGGGTTGCTGCGGCTCCAAAACTGCCGTATTGAGGTAGTAAGCACCCGCGGTTGTCCCAAGGGCTCCCCGAGGGCGTGGGCCTTGGCCCCGCGGGCGCGGCTATCGGGGTGTCCGTTCCCCTCCGCGGGCGCGGGTTTCTAGGTCTTTTACGATTTTAAGCTTCTTTTCTCCTTTTGTTTATATAGTTTTTGGTTTCCTTTATTCTTCATTCATGTATTTCTTTAGTTTTAGAATAGTTTTCTCTCTCTTAGGTTGAGAGCTTCTCTCTCTAGATTAGGAGTAGTTTTAGAGAGAGAAAGTGAGGAATTTCAATGGTGATTGAGAGATTGAAGATGCAAGTGTGACAATTGTGTTGGAGATCTTCTTAATGATCAATGAGAATTTCTAAACTCTATCTCATTCAATTGCTTTGTTTAATTTGATGTTTGTTTGGTTTGATTTTGATATTTGATGTTTGATTAGAGTAATTGTTCTTGATATTTTGTTGATTCTTGTTCTCTATAGTTGTTAGTTGAGAGATGATGATTCTTGAATAGTTGTTTGGCTAGGAATTGGGTGAAACTTGTATGATTGATTAATTGTGATTAATTTGGGAATTGTGTTGATTGATTGTTGAGATTAAAGTGATTAGTGAAGGTTTGCATGTGTGTAATTCAATTTAGCCTTGAGAATTATGCTAGATTGCATTGTAATTGCTAATGACATGAACAATTGATTTAGGAATTGCAATTATCAATTTGTTTTGATTGTGATTCTCTTAGTTTGTTATTCATAGTGAACCCTAGCTTAACAATTAGGAGATAGCTCTTTGATTCCTATTGATTGCTCTTATCATTTAGTCCTCACAACCTTTGATTGGCATGCTCTTCCCAAGTTGTTGCAATTGACATGATTACTTGTTGATCCCCGTTCCTAGTGTTTTATTTCTTTGGTTACTTGTTTTGTTAGTTTTTAGTATTCTCTCTTACCTTCGTCTTTGACCTAGCTTAGGCGCATAATTAAAAGTGCTTGAACATTACCGTTCCTTTGGGTTCGACCCTTGACTTGCCTCTATACTCGTATTTAGGTTTGTTAAGTGTTTAAAAATTTAGTTTGACCGAGGGAAGATTAGATAACGGCCTAGTTTTCCCCTCGTCAAAATGGCGCCGTTGCCGGGGACGGTGTCTTTGTTTGAGTGTTTTTGATTGCTTGAGTCTAGGTCTTTGTGTATATTTTTACTTTTATTTGATTTTTGTTTGTTTTGTGAAAAAAAAATGGCATGTCTATCATTTCCTCAATATAGCAATGAACCTTTTTGTGAATATTTCATTAGACTTGAGGGATTTTTGAACTATAATTGTTGTAATATTTGGGAGGCTTGTGAGATTTGTTATTTTGGTTTGAACGAGCAAACTAGGGATGAAGTTGAATGTATGCATAATGGTGAATTTAGAGCATTGTCAATTGATGATGCTTGGGATTTTTATGTTTGGTTTTCTAGGGATGTTTATGATAGGGGTAATCATGAGTCTAATATTGATATGAAATGTCTTGATTCTTCTAATATTAGCATGAATTCCCATGATTTGTCACATGATCCCTTAAGTGAACCTAGAACACATGATTTCAACTTTATTTCTCCTTTTGTTCATGATAATGAAGTGCAAGCTCAAGTTGATGCTAATGGTGTGTTTCAATATTCTTCATTATTTACCATGCCTTCTTGTGATGTGCTTCATTCCCTTAATGATGAATCTCATGTTATAAATTGTGCCCCCACTCCCCAATGTGATGTATATGCTCATGATCTTGATGTTGATTCTTCCAATATTGGTTGTACTTCTTCTTCTCTTGTTGAGCCTCAACCTTCTACATCTTTTGAATCTCTTGTTGATACATTTGAGTCTCAAATTAGGCGCATTGAGCTTGATAATGAGTTTTGGCCTAGTAAGGAGATGATTCTTAATTCTATGAGAGGTCAATTAGAGATAATGAAAAAGAATGAGGAGCGTATTGAGGAGGAAAAGAGAAGAGGAGAAGAGTTAGAAAGCCAATTGTCATCCTTGATGCTTGTTTGTGATAAATCCCAATTTAATGTGTGTGTTGAGGATGATGATGATGATTTTGAGCAACCAAGAGAGTGTGAGGATCCCATTGGTGAGCATTTGAGTGATGGTGAAGGAGTTGAGAATGAAGAGAGTGTTGATATTGAAATTTCTAACCCTCTTTCCCATCTTGATGAGTCTCATGTGCATGTTTGTGACTCTTCTATCCATGAGTATTTCGACTCGATTGAGGTTATGACCAATGCATTCTTTGAGAGTCAAAAGAAAACCCATAGCCTTTTAAATGAGTTCATTGAGGATGCTTCATGGGAGAGAGATGAGTTTGAAATGAATTTGCATCCATTCATGCACGGTTTTGAGACCTTAGGCTTTAAAGTTGTTGAGGGAGTTGTTGTTCATAGTTGTGATGGAGGGGATTATGTTGTTCCTCTTGGAGGGTGGATGTTTGAGGGAGATGGATATCATGAGTGTTCTTCTTTTGAGGACTCTATGATTGATTTCCATGCTCTTATTGGTGATTTGAGGCATGGTGGTGAGAAAAAGTTCATTTGTGAGGCCATAGCCCCTTTTCTCTTTTCTCATACCCCTTTTTCAAGAAGATTCAACCATATCCCTTACACTCCTATATCCCTCCCTTCCTTTGTTAATGAGCCTATTGGGGACCCTCTTGTCTATGATGATTTGTATGTGGCTCATTTGTCCCAAATTGAGGAAAAGGGTGATGTTGCCACCCAAAAATATTGTGAGGAGAGTTTGCCTTCTTCTTCTTTTTCTTTTTCCTTTTCTTATTTTGTTGAGTTTTCTTTTGATTGTTCTTCCTTCTCTTGGCATCTCTCTCCTCATAGGTGTGCACTAAGCTTGTTGCATGCCTTATTTTTGTCATGTGCACACTTGCTTTCATATGAAATGTGTAGTAGTGCATTTGACAAGCTCTTGCGCGCGTTGAATTATTATTTTCTAGAGCGGTCAAGCTTGGACCTTAAGCAAGCCTTTCTCGGGAAGTAACCCGTGTTTTATTGCTTTCATTTTCTTTTCTTTTTAGAATAGATTTTCTCTCATGGAAATATTTGTGTTCCTTTTGCTAGGTACATGACTTGATATACTTTGGTGTTTCGATTTGGATCAAGAATCAAGGAAGCTTGGCACCTATTTTTGCTAGCATATGGAAACAAGGTTCAATTCTTGAGAATTTAGCTTTGAAAGGTCTAATTGGGTCATTTGCGGGTATTTACACCCACCTAAAATCCGGTAATATCCTTCCTTGCTCTTTCTCTAATGGTTGATGCCATGTTGGACATATGTTGGTTGGTTGGATTGATCTCCTTGTTTTCCCCTCCCATGGATTATTTGATTTATGTTTGAGTGTATAGTCTCATTCAAGCTTGGGGGAGGGTATTCTATCATGTTTGATGGGATGTTGATTCATATATGCTATGCACCTTTGTATATGCTTTTCCATGTTCTTATATTTTGAAAAACTCCAAAAAGATTTTTGTTTCTATCAAGGCAAATTTGCAATGTGTTTTGTTTTGTTCTTGCTTTGGACATAATAACATTTTGACTTGTATAATTGAATGCTTTTCTTCCTAAATGGTAGTGGTGTGCACGGTTTGAGATTACGTTTGGTTGATTCTAGGATAAAGCATGCTAAGGTAGTTGTCTAGAACTAGGGGGATCATGAAGCCGGATTCTACTTGTTTGTGGCATGTTTGGTAGTTTCTCCCTATCTTCGATTTGACAACCTTAGTGAGTTTTTGCTACAACCATGTGAGATTTATATTTGTTCAAGCTTTCATCATATTCTTGCATGAGCGGCATGGGGTCCTTGACTTTGCAAGCCTAATCTATAAAGCTTGATGTATGATTCTTAAACCCGAGACCGAGCTATCTTGGGAGGACAAAGGCACCTTTTTCAGGGTGGTATTTTTCATTTTTAGGTTAGTTTGATTCATATTTGTTTTTGGGTTTCCATTTGCCTTCTTGCAACCATTTGAGCCTTATACCTTCTTTTCAAGCCACATCTTTAGTTCTTTGGCCTTTTGTTTCATTTTCTTTCTATTCTTGGTTTTTTGTGAAGCAAATTGATCACGTATGATGGAGTTTGTGGTGGATAAGTTGGAAATTTGGTTTTTATGAGTGCTAGTTTGTGATTAAGTCTTCTTTGTGAATAATGGCAAGTGTTGGAGTAAAAGCCGTCCTTAATCATAAAAGGCATGGACTAATAAATTTCATTATAGAAAAAGCCGTCCGAATTTAGCAAAAGGCGAGGACATTGCAAGTTTAAGTTAAAAAAAAAAAAAAAAAAAAAAAAAAAAAAAAAAAAAATTTGAAAAAAGTGAAAATTCAAAAATATTTTGATGTATTCTTTTCTCCTTCTAAGCATTGAGGACAATGCTTCATTTAAGCTTGGGGGAGAAGCGTTTACGCTTTTTGTATATATTTCTTGTGAGTATAGCTTCAAATAATCTTGGGGGTGTTGCTTTTGCTTGGTGATTTCTTGATCGTGTTGTTAAGGATTTTTTTTTTTTTTTTTGGAAAATAAGATTTTAATACCGAAAAGAGAAAGTTACAACTTACAAAGCTAAGTTATAACTACCACCAGAACACCAAAAGACCTGAAAACAACAGGCCACCCCACGACCAGTTCTAGACCCAAACCTAGCCACCTTCTAGGTATGAGTGCTAGTTTGTGATTAAGTCTTCTTTGTGAATAATGGCAAGTGTTTGAGTAAAAGCCGTCCTTAATCATAAAAGGCATGGACTAATAAATTTCATTATAGAAAAAGCCGTCCGAATTTAGCAAAAGGCGAGGACATTGCAAGTTTAAGTTAAAAAAAAATAAAAAATAAAAAAAAAAATAAAAAAAATAAAAAATATTTGAAAAAAGTGAAAATTCAAAAATATTTTGATGTATTCTTTTCTCCTTCTAAGCATTGAGGACAATGCTTCATTTAAGCTTGGGGGAGAAGCGTTTACGCTTTTTGTATATATTTCTTGTGAGTATAGCTTCAAATAATATTGGGGGTGTTGCTTTTGCTTGGTGATTTCTTGATCGTGTTGTTAAGGATTGATCACCCTTTTGCTTCACTTTTTAGGAAAACCTCCAAATTTTAAATTTTAGCCTACCTTCACCCTTTATGCCTTATGTTACAACCTTGGGGAAAGACCTTTCGACCTAGAAAGTTGAGTCACTATTCGGGGGAGGAAATCATGGGTCATTGCCTAAGGAAAGGGGATGCGAAGTCAAGATGTCGAGTAGCCCAAAAATTTGATCTTTTTCCGGTTCCTTCGCGGAATCTATGAGATGCTCACTATGGGAAGATATGAGATTAGTAGGGGGAACACGGTAAGACCGTTTGGGATGAAAGTGGAGTGTGATAACTAGTTCCTATGCTTAGCATTTTTATGTTTCAATCAACCTTAGGTATCTTATAGCGTGCACTCCCTTACTTGTTTAGAAAGATTTGTATTCATTGTGCTTGTAGGGCGATCTAGGGGTTTAAATGGCTTGTCTTTAGTTGCTAAAATTGATCGTGATTCCTACGAAAGTGAGTTAGTGTATATTCCCATCTTCTCTAGTTTTCTCGTTTCTTTCTTTGCTTGAATAATGTCATCATTTTTCCCTTGGGTTGGATTTTGTTTTGCTCGAGGACGAGCAAAAGTTTAGCTTGGGGGAATTTGATCCGTGCCATTTATGGCACCTTTAGGCTATGTTTTCTTTATATTACTATGCTCCTTTGTAGTCGTTTATGTCGTTTTTTTAGAGAATAATGCTCGATTCGCGTGTTTTTGTGTTAGTTTAGAGAAATGCATGCTTTTAATGGCTTTCTTATCATTTTATTCATTTCTCGGCTATTTCTCTTGCTTCTCCGTTTCTTTGTCTTGTTTTGTAGGTACGTCGCGGGCTATATGCATGGGAATTGAAAATAGCACCCACTAGGATCAATATGCACTTTTCGGAATTGAATTTGAGTTTGAAACAAAGGAAAACGAAGGATTGCAAAGTATCAAATAGGACCTTTGTGCATTGTATTAGTCATATCTCAAGTTCTACAGATTGGATTAGGGTGAGTCAAGTTGGGTTGGAAACTAGACTTGAAGAGCTTTCCAATGATATGTCGCACGCCTTCATACAATTCTTAGATCGGAAGTTACAGCCTTCTGAAGTTGGCCCTGGAAAACTGCCGCGGGCGCGGGCTACAGTACCCGCGGGCGCGGGGTTGCTGCGGCTCCAAAACTGCCGTATTTGGGCAGTAAGCTGCCGCGGTTGTCCCGAGGGCTCCCCGAGGGCGCGGGCCTTGGCCCCGCGGGCGCGGCTATCGGGGTGTCCGTTCCCCTCCGCGGGCGCGGGTTTCTAGGTCTTTTACGATTTTAAGCTTCTTTTCTCCTTTTGTTTATATAGTTTTTGGTTTCCTTTATTCTTCATTCATGTATTTCTTTAGTTTTAGAATAGTTTTCTCTCTCTTAGGTTGAGAGGTTCTCTCTCTAGATTAGGAGTAGTTTTAGAGAGAGAAAGTGAGGAATTTCAATGGTGATTGAGAGATTGAAGATGCAAGTGTGACATTTGTGTTGGAGATCTTCTTAATTATCAATGAGAATTTCTAAACTCTATCTCATTCAATTGCTTTGTTTAATTTGATGTTTGTTTGGTTTGATTTTGATATTTGATGTTTGATTAGAGTAATTGTTCTTGATATTTTGTTGATTCTTGTTCTCTATAGTTGTTAGTTGAGAGATGATGATTCTTGAATAGTTGTTTGGCTCGGAATTGGGTGAAACTTGTATGATTGATTAATTGTGATTAATTTGGGAATTGTGTTGATTGATTGTTGAGATTAAAGTGATTAGTGAAGGTTTGCATGTGTGTAATTCAATTTAGCCTTGAGAATTATGCTAGATTGCATTGTAATTGCTAATGACATGAACAATTGATTTAGGAATTGCAATTATCAATTGGTTTTGATTGTGATTCTCTTAGTTTGTTATTCATAGTGAACCCTAGCTTAACAATTAGGAGATAGCTCTTTGATTCCTATTGATTGCTCTTATCATTTAGTCCTCACAACCTTTGATTGGCATGCTCTTCCCAAGTTGTTGCAATTGACATGATTACTTGTTGATCCCCGTTCCTAGTGTTTTATTTCTTTGGTTACTTGTTTTGTTAGTTGTTAGTATTCTCTCTTACCTTCGTCTTTGACCTAGCTTAGGCGCATAATTGAAAGTGCTTGAACATTACCGTTCCTTTGGGTTCGACCCTTGACTTGCCTCTATACTCGTATTTAGGTTAGTTAAGTGTTTATAAATTTAGTTTGACCGAGGGAAGATTAGATAACGACCTAGTTTTCCCCTCGTCACCAATAAAGGGGTACTAACACGGGAGCTAACCGTCTCAGTATAGAAGAATCACTCGTAAGTGGCGGAATTCCTGCGCATAATAAAATGGAAAGTACAGCGTCTTGTACCCCAAGTAGAAGTTTTTTTTTTATTTTTTTTTATTTTTTACATCAGCATAACTTTAACAAATAACAAACTAAAATTAAAGCTAATCAAACTAGTACGACTATTGTTGGTGAGTATGTGTGCCTGTTGTTCCTTGTCTCGGTCCACTTTAAGGATATTGCAACACTGGAAACTAAATCCTAATTTTTTAATGTCCCGTATGGTACAGAAAATGCTTATATCGCTTATTTCCTTCTTTCGTAAGAGATTGATCAAATTCATTGAGTCCGAAAAAGTACTTTAGAGAATCCAATGGTTAAACACCATTTTAGAGCTTCAAGACATGCTTATGTATCCGAATATAATGTTGAGGTTGCTAATCCGAAACTTGCTCCCGCATCCAAGAAGTCCTCTTCACTAACTTTCATAGCCCATCCAAACCCACTTCTTCCATTATTTTTTTTCAAAAGAGCCATCAATCTGGAGTGTACAATCCGACTGACCCTTAATTGGACAAAAAATATAACCTTCCCGTCTAATATGTACCCGGCTAAATCCCGGGGGTTCATGTATTTTTGTTTCCGGAATGTCCAGCATACCTACGGTTGGTAGATATGGTTTGTTGAAATCTTGAAGAGTTTGCAAAGCCTATTCAATGTTCCTTTTCAAAGTAGTATAAGTGTATAACCACCACTATCTCCACTAAAAAGACGCTGGTTTCTAGTGACCCATATGCCCCATATAAGATGCAATAAAGGTAGATATTGCGTTGCTATGGACACCACCCCGAGTATAAATAAGCAGGATATATGTTTGAATCTATTCTCGAAGAGGACCGGAAAAGGATTCATTAGTTGTATAGCCATCTATTACGTGGACATTATTCCACGCAAATTCAACCAAATCACGAAATCTAAAGATGTGTTGTGTGTTCTCAACCTCCAACTCGCAAAAATCGCACAGTATAGTCATTTGCATACCTCGTTGTGCAAGTTTTTCTTTCGTGGGGATGGCGTCATAGAAAAGTTTCCACATGAACATACTCCACTTGGGTGGAATGCGTAGTCTCTAGATGATTTTGAAGAAATCCTCATTCGGTTCCTGAAAGATAGTCTTTTGTGATAAGAAGGCATACTCCGTTTTCACCGTGAACTTCCCTGACGAGTGATTAGGCCAATACATGAAGTTTTTCGCCCTTTCTTTTACAAGCTCCATTCCTAAAATTTGTTGTTCACTATTCCACTCAAATCTCTCTCTTACAAGAGAAGTGTTCCATGAACAAGAAGTTTGGTTAATAAAATCTTTAACCTTCCATCTCAAACTGTCACGAAGAGTCTGATTTGACTTGACCACGAGTGTCGCTCTATTTACCCAATTATTGCTACAAGCAGCAATATTATCACCATTCCAAATCTTCCAAGAAAAGCCAGGAAAGAAACGGGAAGTGTTTTGGGGGTTTTTGTCCCTCGGGAGAGTTACAACACGAAGACTGATCCGGGATGAGCTGTACCTGCAAAACAAACGGAGACACCTGTTGGGTGGTGCTCCGCCTCCAACGATCAAGTTAGTAACTTGAAAAGGAATAAAGAGTACGAAAATTTAGGTGGGTATCTGCTCGGATTCCAAGCTCAGGTGTTTCTCTGATGTAAGAGAATGCAGGTGTATTAAATGATCAAAAACGTGCCTCTGAAATGAGGGACATCTCCCTATTTATAGGGTCATTGGGAATTGCCCCTGATTAGTTCACTAAACCCTAATCATTTGGTGGGCTGCGTCGTTTTCCGGCGTTCTCGGGATTTGGGCCTAAAGGCCGCCTTTTCCCCTTTATTTCTGGAATGACACGTGTCAAGCAGGGATTGGTCCATTTTGGACCAATCTGAGGCTGACACGTGTCACCCTCGGATTGGGCCACGTGACAGGGTAAAAATACCCTCAACATTTGCCCCTCACAGATGTGACGTGGCATGCCACGTGGCATCTGTGACACATGTCACGCTTAGATAGGTGGTAATTTTACCGTTACAGAGTAACCGTTCACCTTCTAGGTAAATTACGGAAATGTCCCTGTATTTACCCTCTACATATAGCTGTTTTACCCTCATTATTTTGTACATTTTACAAAAAATTTCTAGAGAGAAAAATTTTGAGAGAGCAGAAGTCATCCGTTTGAGTCAGGCGCAAGCAAGAAACTTTGTTCTTCCGCAACCCAGCCGGACCCGCCTTCCTTCAGATACCAAATCCAAAGGTACCGTCTCTGTCTCTCTCAGCTCTTTTCTTTTTTCACCGCTTGTACATATTTCTTGCAATAAATGGATGCATCACCAACACACACGGCACAGCCTAGGTTAGAGTCCAGCCGGTCACCAGGGACGGCTGAGTCTAGGACTGGGAGTGCCGGCTCGGGGTGTTGGGACCACCCTTTGCCATGGATTCCGACCAGTTATGTGTCTGTGCAGGACACCATGGCTCGGACAATGCAGACGGCCAATGATCCAAATTACAGAGGCGAAGGCTCAGGCGGCCGAACGCCTGAGGGAGAAACGTCTGGTCAGGGAGACCAGACGGCTCTGGAGAGATCCCCTCCGCGCGCCCCTTCAACCCCTGCTGACTCTTTCTTGGACGAGTGTGACCAAGGCGGCGATGATGCCGCCTCTGCCCCCATGGACCAAAGTGAGAGGGAGTCGGAGAGTGACAGCTCCGCCTCTACCTCCGAGAGCAGCGATGACTTGCCCCCTATTCCGGATAGCGAGGAGGAAGAAAGGAAAAAATGGAGTGAGAAGGACGATCCCTTCAGCATCCACGTCTCCTCCAAAGACCGGATCCAAATGGGGGAAAACTTAGAGAGATTTAAGAAAATGCACCCGCTTGGAGACGGGTATAAGATCCGGGTGCCGCCTGAGCTGGGCACCATCGCTTGGGGGGATGATCAAGAGAACGCCAACAACTATTTTGGCTGTTATGAGGCGGCGTTCAAAGCCGGCCTTCGCTTCCCCCTTCACCAGGCGGTGAAGGCAATTTTGAGAGGCTACGGCCTGGGGCTCTGGCAACTTACCCCCAACTCCTGGACCAACATTCTAGGGTATGTTGCCGCTTGCGAATTCCAAGGGCTCAACCCCAGCTGGGAGGCTTTTGCAAGCATGCATTACCTCAGCAGGAGCCCAGGCGGCTGGAGAGCGTGGTATACTCTAACCACGCAGCCGCAATATATGATGACCTTGGACAAGGTCTCCAAGTTCGATGGCTGGAAGCACAGGTTCTACCTGATGTCAGCCCCAACCAGACGGGAGAATTATGAATTCCTTCTGTACAATAAGAAGCCTGACTTGTTGGGCAGGAAGTGCGCTCTTCCCCGGATCCCAGAGGAAGACTTTGACAAAATAATTGAGGCAGACTTTTTCGGCCTCACAGACGCAACTCTGTCAACCGGGGAAACAATAAAAGTCCCTAAGAACTGGATTCCCAAGAGCGCCTGGTTCAGGGATGAATGCTTCTTAGCCGCCTGCGGGCTAGGGCACATGTTTAATAAACGTATGCACCTGAGTTCATACCGTCTGTAGTATTTTTCTATCGGTATTGATTTATGATTTTGACCAATCTCTTTCTTTTTGCAGAAGAAGCATTGAACATGCTGCAGACGGAGAAAACTCCCAAGCGGTCTTCTGCGGCCATCCGCAAAGAACTTGCGGAGAAAGCTGCGGCCGAGGTCAGGGCCAAGGTATTGAGCGCCTGTCCCTTTCTTAAGTTTATTTTATAGACTGTCTTGCCCGGATACTAACCTTTACTTGTTTATTTTCACAGGGGGGAGAAGTTGGGAAATCGTTTGAGAAGAATCTCAAACGGGCTAGAGAGGAGGCCCCAGCCGTTCTCAATAAAATAAAAAAGTCCGCCTCTACGTCAACTCCTGGCGCCTCAGCCGGGGCTAGGATGATGCGGATAGCGGGGCGACTCGAGAAGGTAGGCGGCAGCGTGTGCCTTGATCTTGCCAACCCCTCAGCAGCCGCGGGGTTCACCACGCCCGCAAGCGTCTCCCGCTTGGTCGGCTCTGAAGGTAAGAACCCTTTTGAATCCCCGCTTGAGCTGGGGTGGCCTTTACGGGTGAAATCCCACTCCCAACAGACGTCATCCTCAGACGGTCGGCAACAAATAGGTGCTGCCTTAGTTTCGCACTCATCACCTATTGATTGTGGTGCAGATCAAACTCAATCTCCCCGCTGGCCAGACGTCCAGAAGCATGCCAAGGCCATGCTGGAGGCCGTCCGGAAGAGGGATAAGGACGAAATCCCTGGGATAGAGACGTTCAACCTTGAACGCATTCTATCCCTTCTGGCTGAGGTAGGAAACTTGTCAATTCAATGTTATTTTTTCCAAGTGTTTTACCCCGCCTGTAATTCTTATACCGCCTGCCTTTTGCAGGCCATGCTGCGGGTGGACGGGCTCAAACGTCCTTATTCCCGCAAACGGGAAGAGGTAAAAAGGGCCAAGAAGTCTGCCATAGACGCTGATAATATTGCTTTGCATTCAACTATCGTAAATGAACTTGAAACTAAAGCAATAATTATGACACAGGCGTCCAAAATCCAAAAGCTGGAGCTAGATCTGAAGGCGGCCGACCAGCGGGCTGCTGATGCTGAGACGGCCAAGAAGGGGGCGGAGGAGGCCCAGAAAAAGGCAGACGAGAGCGCCAAGCAGGCTGATGAGGCGCTCAAGAAGGCCCAGGCGGACCTTGGCAAACTTAAGTCCAAGGTTGAGAGGCTAGAGAAGGACGTTGCGTAGGCTCAGAAGAACTTTGCAGCAACCCTGGAGGCGGAGCAAAATCTCCTGGTTGCTGAGAGTGATGCTGACAACGACGCCCGTATGAAGATTGCCTGGGCTGCCTTGTACCTAGACACAGATTACCGCGTCTGGGCACTGGCGCACAGCTACGCCGAGTACGTGGTGTACTTGCGGGAGCAAGGCGAGCCAGAGCCTGCCTCCTTTGAAGCCTGGCTCAGCAACAATGAGCCGTCCGCGCCTGAGCTTCCTGGTCCTGGCGAAGCGTAGGAAATTCCCTCAGACAATGAGGAGAAGGGAGAGGACCCGGAGGCTCCGTCTGCAGCCCAGAAGTGACCCTTCAGCGGCAGTATGCCAATCTTTGCTTTTTTAATTTTTATTCAGCGGCTGTATGCCAAAACTTGCTTTTTCCGGCCTGCGTGCCGAGTATTTGTGTTTTTACCGGCTATGGAGCCGGGTTAATTAACAATTTCTTTCTCCCGGACGGGGTCCGGTTAACATTCAATCCATTACAACCATTTGGTTGGATGGACTTTTATGAATTGCACCGACTAAGTCGGTTTTGATCATTTAGCATTTGAATTTTTTGCCTAACTTATCAAAAGCATGCGGCGATTTCTTGCCTAACTAATCAGTAGTCCGGCTGTCTTTGCCCCTGGACGGCTGTGTGATTGGTTTCAATTGGAGCTGGTTGATTGACTTGGAAACGTCTGATGCTGCAAATAGCATGATATGTTTGTAAGTCAATCAATCACAGTAGTGATTGCCCCAAACCAAGTGCACAGCCGTACACCAACAGGCGTTTCAGTCACTACCCAGACGGCTTATGCCCGTCTTGGTAGAGACTTCATAGCCATTGAACTCTTGCTCCAATTGGGGTGAGGTGCAATTTTTAAATAAATGACCTAAGTGAGAACTTCAGCCGGTTACCGACTGATGCCTATGGGCATCCGGTATTTAGGAAATTTGTTCTTCATAGGTTATTTTAGTCAGACGGCTATGAGTTGACCAATTTGGTCGTTCAATTTTTGCCGTCTACATGGATACGTAGAACCGACAGATAATCCGTTCTCTGCGACGATTGCACCCGGAGGGGTGTCGCCGGACGCCTTTGTCCATGTTGGGACAGGCGATTTTATAAAAATAGCAACCATCCGGCCATTTTAGCCTCTGGTCCTTTTTGAGACCGGTTGTGTAGCCACTAATCGTTTTTGTGCTTAGTTTCTTAATCAGTGTTGAATTTACACTAGGTATCGAACTTAGTTTTTTAAGCATACGAGTCTATCTGGGTAATATCCAGACGGACAGACAAATATTTGATCATACTAAGTATCAAACCTAGTTAGATAAATGGAGAATCCGTCTGAGTATTACCCAGGCGGATAGTATCATACTAAGTATCAAACTTAGTTAGATAAATGGAGAATCCGTCTGAGTATTACCCAGGCGGATAGTATCATACTAAGTATCAAACTTAGTTAGATAAATGGAGAATCCGTCTGAGTATTACCCAGGAGAATAGTCAAGCAATTGAATAAACAAAATCAAACTTAAATAAACAAGAGATCCGAGTATTACCCAGGCGGACTAACAAATGAAATCTTCACTAAGTATCGAACTTAGTTAGGTGAGGAATCCGCCTGGATATTACCCGGATGGATAATCAATCGATAATTTTGCAAACAAAGTCTGAGTCTTCATTAACTGACACTGTTTACAAAAAGTTTACATTCTCAGAAGTAGTACTTTTTTAGATTGTCTACATTCCAAGTTCTAGGCAGGCGCCTGCCGTCTGGAGTTTCCAGGCGGTAGGTGCCGTCCCTTACTTCTTCATAGATCCGGTAGGGGCCTTCCCAATTTGGGGTTAGCTTTCCCAACTCATTGGCCCTACCGGTTGCCTCCATTTTTCGTAACACTAAGTCGTCAACTTTCAAGGGACGCTTGTGTACTTTTTTGTTGTAGGCTCTCGTCATTCTCAGACGGTAAATCTCATGACGCAAGGCGGCATTGCCCCTGCGTTCTGGGAGTGAATCCAATGCCAGGCGCATTGCTTCCCAGTTTGCCTCCTCATCATATAGCATGACTCTGAGAGTCGGCTCGTAATGTTCGATGGGCAAGACGGCTTCAGCACCGTAAACCATGAGAAATGGGGTTTCACCGGTTGCCCCTTTCGTTGTTGTCCGGATGGCCCACAGGACATGAATTAATTCTTCTGCCCATAAACCACCAACTCTTTCTATTTTCTTTTTAATGTCGTCTGAGATGAGTTTGTTGAAAGCTTCAACTTGGCCGTTTGCTTGGGGCCGGCCAACAGATGCGAAATAGCTTGAGATCCCCTGATCTCCCAACCAAGTTTTTAGCTGAGTCGTCTCAAACTGAGGACCATTATCAAAAACCATAGACATGGGTACCCCGTACCGGGTGATAATGTTCTTCCAGATGAAGGAAATTACGTCTGAGGTCTTGATGTTTTTAACCGCCTCAGCCTCAACCCACTTGGTGAAGTAATCCACAACCACTAAGATATAGCGCTTTCCGCCTGGAGCAGGCGTGTAAGGACCTAGAATGTCCATGCCCCATTTTGCAAACGGGATTGGGCTGTGGATGGCCGTCAGATCAGTAGCCGGACGGTGAATGAGTTTGCCAAATTTTTGGCACTTGTCACATTTCTTCACCAACTCCTTGGCGTCTGCCTCAAGAGTGGGCCAAAAGTAAAGTCGTCTGGCTCTGACGGCTAGGGACCTGCCGCCTATGTGAGAGGCGCAGAATCCTGAGTGCAAGTCTTCGAGAACTTCTTTCCCCTTTTCTGGGGTGACACACTTCAACAAAGGCTTCAGAAACCCCGCCTTGAAGAGTTCTCCATTTTTCAACTCGAATCTTGCAGCTCGCTTTTTCAGGACGGCTGCTTCCTGTGGCGAATCAGGAAGTGTGCCGTCTGAGAGATAGGCCCGGATGCCATCCATCCAGGTAGAGCTTCGGTCCAAAATTCCAACGGGATCCTCATAGATGATTCTTTTTTCAAGAACTTCCCAGAAGACTGACCGAGGCGTATCATGGCAGGCGGAAGATGCCAGCTTTGACAATGCATCCGCCTGATTGTTTTCCGACCTAGGCACCTGATTCAGCCGGAATTCCTCAAGTGCCTTGGTCTCTTCTTTGACTGCCTGAAGATATTTAATCATAGCCGGATGAGTAGCCTCGTAGCTTCCCTCATACTGGCTAACAACCAATTGAGAATCAGAGTAGGCGTCAATTTTCATGGCCCCTGCCGCCTTACACATGCGAATGCCGGCTAGCAGGGCTTCATATTCCGCCTCATTGTTAGAGGCCTGAAATTTGAAGCGTAGTGCATACTCAAATCTGTCTCCTTCAGGAGACTCATAAATTACACCTGCAACACAGCCGTTCTTTGTAGAGCTCCCGTCTACATACACTTTCCAAACCTGATCAAGATTATCCGGAGCCACCGGACGAGTCATTTCCACAATGAAGTCGGCGAACGCCTGACCTTTCACTGCCTTTCTTGGTTCGTAAGCGATTTCAAGGCTCTGCATTTCAATAGCCCATTTCAACATTCTCCCGGATGAGTCCAAGGTAGACATTGGCCGCTTGAGTGGCTGGTCCGTGTAAATCACCACCGGATGTGCCAAAAAGTAAGGCTTCAATTTTTTGAATGCCATATACAAAGCGAGGCCAAATTTTTCAACCATGGGGTACCGGAGTTCAGCATTTTTAAGAACATGGCTAATGAAGTAAACCGGGAGCTGCGCGCCGTCTCGCTCAGCAAGGAGAACGGCACTGAGGGCATGGTCTGAGACGGCTAAATACATGTACAACGTCTCCCTAGGCAAAGGACTGACCAACCTAGGCAGAGAATGTAAATGCTCTTTCAACCTCTGGAACGCCGCCTCAGCATCATCCCCCCATTCAAATCTGGTCTTCTTCCTGATTGCTTGGAAGAAGTAGAGGCATTTGTCGCCTGACCGGCTGAGGAATCTTCCCAAGGCAGCCAGGCAACCGGTGAGTCTCTGGACTTCCTTGACAGAATGGGGTGACTACATGTCAATCACCGCCTGTATCTTCTCAGGGTTAGCCTCTATCCCCCTTTGATCAATCAGGAACCCGAGAAACTTCCCAGACTCAACACCAAAGACGCATTTCTTAGGATTTAACATGACCTTATGCCGCCTGAGTGTGGTGAAGGTTTCTCGGAGATCAGCAAGGTGATCCGCCTGCTGCTTAGATTTGACTATCATGTCATCAATGTATGCCTCCACATTCCTCCCAATCTGATTAACAAAGACCGTATTAATCATTCGTTGGAAAGTGGCAGGCGCATTTTTCAAGCCAAACGGCATCACAGTATAACAGAATAACCCCTGATCAGTGACAAAGGCCGTCTTCTCTTGATCTTTTTTCCACAGGGGTATCTGATGGAAGCCGGAAAAGGCATCCATAAAGCTCATCAAGGCGTGGCCGGCTGTAGAGTCGACCAAGCTGTCGATTTTTGGAAGCGGAAAACTGTCCTTTGGACACGCCTTGTTGAGGTCTGTGTAATCAACACACATGCGCCAGGTCCCATTCGGCTTCTTAACAAGGACCACATTGGCCACCCAGTCGGGAAAACTACAAGGCCGAATGAACCTGGCATCTAGCAGCTTTTTGACTTCGGCAGCTGCCGCCTGACTTCTTTCCTCACCGTGGTTTCTTTTCTTTTGCCGGATGGGCTTCTTTTTGGTATCCACGACAAGTTTGTGGACAGCGAGATTCGGGCTGACGCCTGGCATCTCTTCCACTTCAAAGGCGAAGATGTCTTTGAATTCCTTCAGCAGAAGGTGTAGGCTTGCACCCAAGGTAGCATGCGCAACCGTCCCAACCTTAACAGTACGTTCTGGACGGCTGTTATCCAGAACGAGATCAATGCATTCGTCAGCCGGTTGGGGACGAAGCTCATCTGACCGCTCACCGGTCAGTGATTGCTATTTTTTCTCCTTCTTCACCTCCACCAACATAGGTGCCTTTCTTTTCTTACCGGCTGCTGGTGGGGCGGGAGCTGGGTTGGCATCCTTGACATTGTCAAGGTCTATTGGTTCTTGACCGCCTGGGGCCACGGTATCTCGAACGGCTGAGAGATAGCACTCTCGGGCCGTCTTCTGATCCCCATTCAAGGAACCAACAGAGCCGTCATCCCTCTCATACTTGATGAGCATGAGAGACGGGATGATTACTGCCTTGGCTACGTTAAGGGTTGGCCTGCCAAGGATGATGTTGTAGGCGGTCAACTCCTCAACGACCAAGAATCTGACGACAATGTGTCGTCCCTGGCCTTTCTCCCCCAGCCGGATGGGTAAGTCAATTCTTCCGGCTGGGTAGACCATCCCACCCCTAAAACCAACCAAGGGGTGGGTGACCGGATGCATGCTGCTGACATTGTATTTCAGCTTTTGCAGGCACCGGAGGCTGATGATGTCTGATGAGCTGCCGGTGTCTATAAGGATCTGTCCAACCAGCTGGTTGGCAACCTTACATTCAATGACCACCGGGTCATCATGCGGGCGGCGGACGCTGCCCCTGTCCTTCTCAGTGATCAGGACGTCTGGTAAGGAGGAGCTGGCTTCCGCCTGCTCATCATCATCTTTGTCCATCTTTCGAAGATGGCTCTTGGTGCCCCGGATGGTAGGGCCACCACATGAGAACCCGCCCGCTATAGTGTAGACCGGCTCCTTGTCGGTATCCAAACTACTAGCAGGCTGGGGGGTAGTCTTGGAGGACTGACCCTTGTTTTTCTTTTTTGCCCCGGCTGGGGACTTAGAAATGTAGGACTTCAACAGCCCTTTGTCAGCCAGACGGTCCAACGCACGCTGAAGACTGAAGCAGTCGTTGGTGTCATGGCCAACTTCCTCATGGAACTGACAGAATTTATTCTTGTTCCGTGACTGGACAGAACTCTTCATAGGATTCGGCTTCTCAATGGACAGCCGGTCCTTTACCTCCATGAGGATGGAGTTGGAGTCTTTGTTAAAATCGTACTTGGGGACGTACGGTTTAAACTCTTTCTTTTTCTTCTGGGACGGCTGGTCAGAGTCACTAACCGCCCAGACTTCTTTTCTCTTCTTGCTCTCTTCTTTCTTTTTTGCCGGCTGAGCAGGCCGGCTGTCTTTCTGTCTGTCAGACTTCTTAAAGTCCGACTGACTGCCAGGCGAGCAGAGGTCGGTAGCTTGAATGTAGCTTTCCGCCTCCCTCAGGGCCGCCTGTAGGGTGAAAGCCCCTTTTCTGACGAGGTCGAACTTAAAGGTCGACCCGTCTCTCAGACCCTTAAAAAAGTCTGTAAAAGCTACCTCGTCCGACAGTCCTTGAATCTGAATTCTTATCAGATTGAACCGCCTGACATATGAGCGCAGCCCTTCTCTCTCTCCCTTCTTAACAGTGCTCAGATCAAGGCTTGTTTTCTTAGCAGGAATGTTCATTGAGAAGTTAGAGGCAAACAGGAAGGCAAGCTTCCTGAAGCTGTCTATGGACCCGGCTGGCAGATTACCAAACCATTGTTGGGCAATGCCCTTCAATGTAGCCGGGAAGCATCGACACCAAGCGGCATCATCCAACCCCTGCAGATACATGAGGTTGGTGTAAGCCATGAGGTGATCTTCCGGGTTGGAGGTACCGTCATAGGTACCAACCAACACATTTTTAACCTTGGCCGGCTGAGCCGCCTCGGTTATCTCTCGAGTGAACGCAGAAGATTGTTCACCCAGGCGCAGCAAACGAAGCTGCCAGTCCAAAGGCTGGACATTTGGATATGCCGCCTGACTCCCAAAAAGGGCCGGCTGCATGAAGTGAGGAGGATATTGCCCGTAAGCCGGAGAAGGCATATACGGGACAACTCCAATCATATGAGGGCCAGAATGGACGGTATTACCGCCTGTCTGACTCTCATGCAAGGAGAGTGCACTCCCTGCAGAAACGTTGTTGAAACTGTCTGGAAAGTTCGACGTTGAAGCCGACTCAGACAGCGATTGATTTCTCTTCCGGTTAATAATTTCCCGGGCATCAGAAGTTGGTCTTTTACTTCTCACCGGCTGTTGGGGCCGACGAGTGTTATTGGTGTTCCCCCCAGGAAGGAGAATTTTTTACCAATCGATGGTCCCGGCTGCCTTCTCCTTTGGGTGAGGAGTGGGCTGCCGGTTTCTGACTGACTTCCCCTTTTCTGGAGGAGTCTTCTTCACCGACTGACCTTTACTTGGGCTAGCCTGGTTTTTGGTGATCAGCTTTGTAATTTCACCCTTGAAACTCGTCATGAACCTCATGAGTTCGTCTCGGGTGACAGGGGCCGATCCAGCTGCCGTTTGGGTTGCCCCTTCCGGCTGCCCGGTAGGTCTGCTCGGACCCGCCTGGGAGGCGCCCCGCTCCAAAGTCTCTTTGGGCCGGATGCGCTTGACTCTGAGAGAGCCGTCCTCGGCTGTAGAGGTTTTGACCTGAGGATCCTCATCCTCCTCGTGGTCTGTAAAAACTTCTGGGTCTTCACCCAGACGGTTAGGGGGTGGTACAGACTCTTGAACCATCTTCGAGGTACTCGCCCCACAGACGGCGCCAAATGTTTTGGGGGTTTTTGTCCCTCGGGAGAGTTACAACACGAAGACTGATCCGGGATGAGCTGTACCTGCAAAACAAACGGAGACACCTGTTGGGTGGTGCTCCGCCTCCAACGATCAAGTTAGTAACTTGAAAAGGAATAAAGAGTATGGAAATTTAGGTGGGTATCTGCTCGGATTCCAAGCTCAGGTGTTTCTCTGATGTAAGAGAATGCAGGTGTATTAAATGATCAAAAACGTGCCTCTGAAATGAGGGACATCTCCCTATTTATAGGGTCATTGGGAATTGCCCCTGATTAGTTCACTAAACCCTAATCATTTGGTGGGCTGCGCCGTTTTCCGGCGTTCTCGGGATTTGGGCCTAAAGGCCGCCTTTTCCCCTTTATTTCTAGAATGACACGTGTCAAGCAGGGATTGGTCCATTTTGGACCAATCTGAGGCTAACACGTGTCACCCTCTGATTGGGCCACGTGGCAGGGTAAAAATACCCTAAAAAGGAAGCAACTTGCTAGAAACCCTTGCGAGCATAAGAAATGGTGGCAAGCACTTGATTTCTAGGAATACCATGGCAAAGAACACATTTTACCTTTGCGTCGAAGATCTTAGCCACTAAAAGATGAGGATTTTTGTGCATTCTAAGAACATTTTTGAATAAAAGGGTATCATTCACCATACTAGTTGCTCTAATCCCTAAACCATCCATTCCTTTCGATAACTAAATGATTAGACGCTTCGTCCAACGGATACCCTTTTACCCACTCGTAGCCCACCAAAACCTAGTTATGATTGAATCTAACTTGTTCACTATTGCTAGAGGCAATTTTAGTGATTTCATAACATGCGATGTAATTCCCATTAAAACCGAGTTGATCCGTACAAATTTTGCAGACTGTGAAAGCCTACAAGTACACCATGCCAGGATTTTTTTTTATCCTTCTCCACCAAGCAATTGAAGTGTTCCGACTTTTTCCCCAGTAAGTCAATCGGGTTCCCTAAATGGGTTCCCATAACCTTCATACTAGGAATTTTAAAAATGACTTTGTATTCCATAATAAGATTTTGAGGGACCGAGGGACTAAATTTGATGTATGATTTCTGAAATTTTATTCTTTGTCCCGAAACCGTCCCAAATCTTGTCAAAATATCTTGAATGTTTGCACAAGAAGAATGATCAATTTTGAAGAAACCCATGACATCATCCGCAAAAAATAAATGTGAGATTTTAGGGGCTCTTCTAGCAATTTTAATACCACTACAAAGTTTTATGTCCTTTGCTAAAAGTAGCATCCTTGAAAAAACATCCATACAGAAAAGGAATAAATATGGAGATAAAGGATCACCTTGGCGTAGGCCACATTGTGGCTTAAAAGTTTCGGTTGTTTTCTCGTTTACAATGGCCTTGAAGGTGACGGTTGAAACACACTGAGAAATCCATTGAATCTAACGCGAGGAGAAGCCATAAGATTTAAGGATTTTAAATAAAAAAAAATCCAATCTACATGATCATAAGCTTTCAACATATCAACCTTAACAACCGCAAGGTGAGTAGACAGCTTTTTCATATTAATGAAATGAATGAGCTCCTGAGATAAGTACACATTATCCTCCAAATATCGTCCTAGGATAAACACATGCTGATAATCTGTGATTAAAAAAGGCAAAGTCTGTTTCATACGTTTCACCAAACACTTAGCAATACACTTGTAAATCGTATTACAAAGGCTAATTGGCCGAAACTGCGTGACCATTTCTGGGGAATCAACCTTCGGTAGGAGAACCAAAAGTGAAGCATTTGGCTTTGTCAACAGAAACCCTGTGTCAAAAAAGTGTTGCACACTCTCAATTACCGTATCCCCTATGAACTCCCAGTGAATTTTAAAAAATTCTGCTATAAAGCTATCCGGTCCCGGAGATTTAGAAGAGTGAATATCAAACATTTCTTCTTTGAATTCATTCGGTGTGAAAGGTTCTTCTAGATTCTCCGAGATATTTTATGGAAGATTAGGGAAATGAATTTACCTTAATAAGAGGTCTATGCTCTCTTCATGATTCGGGTCGTGCTCAGGCTGGTAGGCACTCTTGAAATTATTGTAAAATAATTCAACAATTTTTTCTTGTCCTTTCACCCATTCTCCACTGTCATTACATAAGGTTAAAATTTCTTTCCTCTTCTTTTGTTGTTTAACCTTGTTGAATAATTGTTTAGTAGAAGCCTCCTCTTCTTTCAACCATCTTTCTTTGAGACGTTGTTGCCAATAGCCATATTGTAACTAGCAATCTGGGATAATAGTATTAAGATGTTGAATGAACTGATTACCACCATTCAAGCAGGAGATGTGCACACTAGCACCAAGAAGCTCCTTGTTCACACCATTCCAGTTTATCCCTAACATTCTTCTATGATCCAGACACCATATGCTATGGTCAAATATAAAGTCGCATAACGACCCCCATATGTTCATACTCAAGGTATATATGTTCTAAAAGTTTTGGTGCGTAATCTCTTTCACTTTACGTTGATTTACATATTATTAGACTTGGTGATGACTCTCAAACCATAACACAAACAACAATCTTAATTATTCAAACAATCAAAAATACCAATTTAATTCTTGAATAATTAGTGACTACATAATATTTAATGTTGAACCCTTTTTAAATCTACCTCGGTGTCAAAGATACTTTAAACGCATAATGCGCCACAAATCCTATCCCTCGGTGTTGAAAACACCTTAAGTGCACTAAGGCACCAAAAATATAATTTATTCCTCGTGTACAAAGACACTTAAATAGCTCTTTCCTCATGCTTATAGCATCAATAAAAATTATATGAACTATAATAAATTTCCTTTTTAATATTCCAAATCAAATTAAACATATAGTTTAATTAAATAAACCTTCAAACGTGCCAATAATAAAAATATAGTTCAATGACAATATTCCAATATCACCAATAATTCCAATAAGTAACTTATTTCAACCAATCATGCTTCAAAAATAATTCACCAAAACCATTCTCAATTTGATCAATCCAATTCAAATCACCAATACCATTAATTCAACCATTCCAACCAATTCTAGCATGACACTAACTTGGAATCAATTAAGTAAATCCTAACATGTTTCTACACGCTTAATAAATTTTTGAGTACACGTACGTACCTTAATTAAGCCCTTAAAGTGGCCAAATACACTACAACACCTCTCGAACCAAGTCTCCTATATAAAGGGACAATAATACTATATTAATTACCCTTGTATACACAATTTTTAGCAACTTAAACTCATTTAAAACAACTTGTGATAATCTGAAAATTATAGTAAAACCCTTAATTAATCTTTTCTTTAATGGGTTATTAAACCCTTTTCATAAAACCGCAATTATACAACTTTAATAAAAATTCCAACATTTTAAACTAATAAAAAACCCTTTAAAAACTTCATCAAAATACGTCTTTATACTTAAATTATCCACACATACATTGAGTATATAAAAGCCCCAACTTAATTTATACAATAACCCTAAATCAAGTCTTGAATAAATTAAAACCCTAACTTATAATCATATCAAAATCTGAAAATAAAATTAAAACTATTAATATATGATTTTAATACTGCTAAAACATACTTTAAACAATGAAAACCAAAACCCATACATATAATGGTCAAGATAATTAAAATTAAGGAGGAGAGAGAGAGAGAGAGAGAGAGAATGAAGGTGGTACGGTGGTGGCCGACTGGTATGGTCGCCGGCCGTCATTGGTTTGGCGTCAGTGGTGGGTTCCGGTGGGTGGGTCCGTGAGGAAGAAAGCACCCCAACTCCTTGTGTGAATCCCACATGAAACAAGGGAAACCAAAAAAAAAAAAAAAAAAAAAGAAAGAAACAATGAGCTGAAAAGAAAGAAGAAGAAGAAAAGAAAGGAAAAAGGGGAATAGAAAATAAATAACTTGGACCATTTGACTTTTGTGTGGGGAAAATTTTAGAGATTGAATAGTATTTATAGTGTAGAGTTGTTTAGGGTAGGTTTGGGCTTTATAAAAATCGTGGACTTGAATAATAGAATAGGTAGTCCAAATATGAAAATAGAATGGTTGAGTTTATTATGAAGATGGGCTACGTATGGATTAAATATTTGTTGATCCAAATATTAATTATTGTTTTATTTATAATCTAATAATTAATATAGTTTGACCCAAAATATATTTTATAATTAAATACATAATATATAAAGTACATAAAAAATATGGGGTATTACTGCTAGCCTTAAGAGTTATTCTATCTTTGGCAGCCATCCAGATTTCTGTAGGATTTTCCATAAAGGCCCCTTTGGACATCAGCCTGACCGTTGAGTGACTTCCTCACCGTCTTTTGAACTAGGCTCATTACCATTAGGAGTAGAGACGGATTCTTCACCGATTAACTCCTTTAATATTCTACTGCTGGGAGTGGTGGGGCACCCGGAGGAGACTCTACTTGCTCATCCGACTTTTCATATTCCTCGTCTGGGGTAATTTCGTCAGCCGACACTTCTAAAGTGTCCCTTCTCCTTCATGGCTTTGTAGCCGTCTGTTTTACCCTCGTCATTGTGTCCTGCCAGACAGAGAGACGAAGGGATTCGAGGATGAGAAAAGCAGGTCCATCCATCTAGAGACGACACCCCCAATCCTAAACTCAACTATACCAGGAGAACGACTGACTACTGTCCTAAGCTATGTCATGTGTGTTGATGGTGAATCCATTTATTGAAAAACTATATGCACAAACAGTTGAATGAACATAGAAGAGGAGAGATGGTTACCTTTAGAAAATTTGTTGAAACACGTCTCAAGCGGTGACCCGCTGAGTCAACGTAAAGGAAGACTAAAAATTCACAAAACCTCCTACAAACGGTGATCAGAGTCTCTCTCTCTAAAAAAAACTCTCTCTTTCTCTCCCTAGACTTAGGAAATGGTCAAAGATGAGAGAGGATGGGGGGGGGTCAAAGGTTATTTATAGAGGGGTAAAAAGAAGGCATGTCCGTAATTTCCTCATAAGGTGACATAGTTTTAACCGTTCACCAACCCTAGAGTGACGCCTGTAGCAGGCGCCACATGGCACGCCACGTCACCCTTGTAAGGGAAAAATGTCATGTGGCCCAATTAGAAAGGGACATGTGTAAACCCAAAACAGGTCTAACATGGGGCACTCACATTCTGACATGTGGCATCCCTAGTCAGCAAGTAAATGGCGACTGTTTTGGGTGTTTTTGTCCCTCGGGAGAGTTACAACACGAAGTATGATCCGGTCGAGCTGTACCTGCAAAATAACGGAGACTCCGGGTGATTGGAGCTCCGCCTCCGACGGTCAAGTTAGTAACTTGAAAAGGAATAAAGAGGACGGAAATTTAGGTGGGTATCTGCTCGGATTCCAAGCTCAGGTGTTTCTCTGATGTGAGAGAATGCAAGTGTAATAAATGGTAAAACGTGCCCTCAAAAAGAGGGACATCTCCCTATTTATAGGGTCTTTGGGAATTGTGCTCCTGATTAGGTCACTGAACCCTAATCATTGGTGGGCTGCGCCGTTTTGCGGCTTTCTCGGGATTTGGGCCTGAAGGCCGCTTTTTTCCCTTAATTTCCGGAGTGACACGTGTCAAGCAGGGATTGGTCCACTTTGGGTCATCCTGAGGCTGACACGTGTCATCCTCTGATTGGACCACGTGGCAGGGTAAAATTACCCTAAACATTTGCCCCTCACAGATGTGACGTGGCACACCACATGGCATCTGTGACACGTGTCACGCTCCGGTTGGCGGTAATTTTACCATTAAAGAGTAACCGTTCACCTTCCGAGTAAATTACGGAAATGCCCCTGTATTTACCCTCTATATATAGCCGTTTTACCCTCATAATTTCGTACGTTTACAAAGATTTTCTAGAGAGAAAACTTTGAGAGAGCAGAAGTCATCCGTTTGAGTCAGGCGCAAGTAAGAAAGTTTGTTCTCCATCAACCCAGCCGGACCCGCCTATCTTCAGATATCACATCCAAAGGTACCGTCTCTGTCTCTCTCAGCTCTTTTTCTTTTTTTTCACCGCTTGTACATATTTCTTGCAATAAATGGATGCATCACCAACACACACGACACAGCCTAGGTTAGAGTCCAGCCGGTCACCAGGGACGGCTGAGTCTAGGACTGGGAGTGCCGTCTCGGGGTGTTGGGACCACCCTTTGCCTTGAATTCCGACCAGTTATGTGTCTGTGCAGGACACCATGGCTCGGACAATGCAGACGGCAACTGATCCAAATTACAAAAGCGAAGGCTCAGGCGGCCAAATGCCTGAGGGAGAAACGTCTGGGAGACCAGACGACTCTGGAGAGATCCCCTCCGTGCGCCCCCTCAACTCCTGCTGATTCCTTCTTGGAAGAATGCGACCAAGGCGGCGATGAGGCCGTCTCTGCCCCCTTGAGTCAAAATGAGGAGGAGACGGAGAGCGACAGCTCCGCCTCTACCTCTGAGAGCAGTGACGATTTACCCCCGCTTCAGGATAGCGAGGAGGAAGAAAGGAAAAAATGGAATGAGAAGAACGATCCCTTCAACATTCACGTCTCCTCCAAGGACCGGATCCAAATGGAGGAGAACTTAAAGAACTTCACTCAAATGCACCCGCTAGGAGACGGGTATAGGATCAGGGTGCCGCCTGAGAATGGCACCATCGCCTGGGAGGACAATCAAGAGAACGCCAACAGCTATTTCGGCTGTTATGAGGCGGCGTTCAAGGCTGGTCTCCGCTTTCCCCTTCACCATGCGGTGAAGGCAATTTTGAGAGGCTACGGCCTCGGAGTCTAGCAACTTACCCCCAACTCTTGGACAAACATTCTGGGGTACGTTGCCGCCTGCGAGTTCCAGGGGCTTAACCCCGGTTGGGAGGCTTTTGCTAGTATGCATTATCTTAGCAGAAGCCCAGGCGGCTGGAGGGCGTGGTATACTCTAACCACGCAACCCCAATACATGATGACCTTGGACAAGGTCTCAAAATTCGACGGCTGGAAACACAGGTTCTACCTGATGTCAGCTCCAACTAGACGGGAGAATTACGAATTCCGTCTGTACAATAAGAAGCCCGACTTGATGGGCCGGAAGTACGCTCTTCCCCAGATCCCAGAGGAAGATTTTGTCAAGATCATTGAGGCAGACTTTTTTGGCCTCACAGACGCGACCTTGTCAACCGGGGAAACAATAAAAGTCCCTAAGAACTGGATCCCCAAGAGCGCATGGTTCAGGGACGAGTGTTTCCTAGCCGCCTGCGGGCTAGGGCACATGTTTACCAAACGTATGCGCCTGAGTTTATATCCGTCTGTACTATTTTTCTATCGAAATAGATTTATGATATTGACCAATTTCCTTCTTTTTGCAGAAGAAGCATTAAACATGTTGCAGACGGAGAAAACCCCCAAGCGATCCTCTGCAGTCATCCGCAAGGCGCTTGCGGAAAAGGCTGCGGCTGAGGTCAAAGCCAGGGTAACAAACGCCTGACCCTTTCATAAGTTGATCTTTTAAAATTATTTTTCCCGGATGCTAACT
Organism: Chenopodium album; assembly: GCF_948465745.1. Lineage (NCBI taxonomy): Eukaryota > Viridiplantae > Streptophyta > Magnoliopsida > Caryophyllales > Amaranthaceae > Chenopodium > Chenopodium album. Next base: position 38,211,085 of record NC_137834.1, on the reverse strand, counting down.
TTAACTTTGGTTATTTTTGCAGGGAGGAGAGGTTGGAAAGACGTTTGAGAAACAACTCAAACGGGCTAGGGAGGAGACCCCTGCCGTTCTCAACAAAATAAAAAAATCCACCTCCGCGTCAACTCCAGGCGCCTCAGCCGAGCATCAGCAGATGCGGATAGCGGGGCGAAACGAGAAGATAGGCGACAGCGTGTGCCTTGATCTCGTCAACCCCTTATCAGCATCCGCGGGGTTCACCACGCCTGCAAGCGGTTCCCGCTTGGCCGGCTCTGAAGGTAAGAACCCTTTTGAATCCCCGCTTGAGCTGGGGTGGCCTTTGCGGGTAAAATCCCACTCTCAACATACGTCATATTCAGACGGGTGGCAATAAATAGGTGCTGCCTTAGTTTCGCACTCATCACGTATTGATTGTGGTGCAGATCAATCTCCCCGCTGGCCAGACGTCCAGAAGCATGCCAAGGCCATGCTGGAAGCCGTCCGGAAGAGGGATAAAGACAGTATCCCTGGGATAGAGACGTTCAACCTTGAACGCATTCTATCCCTTCTGGCTGAGGTAAGAAACTTGTCAATTCAATTTTATTTTTTCCAAGTGTTTTATCCCGCCTGCAATACTCACACCGCTTGCTTTTTTGCAGGCTATGCTGCGGGTGGACGGGCTCAAACGTCCTTATTCCCGCAAACAAGAAGAGGTAAAAAGAGCCAAGAAGTCCACCATAGACGCTGACAATATTGCTTTACACTCGACTATCGTAAATGAACTTAAACTAAAGCAATCATTATGACACAGGCGTCTAGAATCCAGCAGCTGGAGTCAGATCTGGAGACGGCCAAACAGCGGGCGACTGATGCTGAGACGGCCCGGAAGGAGGCGGAGGAGGCCCAGAAGAAGGCGGATGAGAGCGCCAAAAAGGCTGATGAGGCGCTCAAGAAGGCCCAGACGGACCTTGGCACTCTTCAGGGTGTTTCTGAAGAGAACACCAAACTGAAGGCCAAGGTTCAAAAACTGGAGAAGGAGGCTGCTCAGGCTCAGAAGAACTTTGCAGCAACCCTGGAGGCGGAGCAAAACCGCCTTGTTGCTGAGAGTGACGCTGACAATGACGCCCGTATGAAGATCGCCTGGGTTGCCTTGTACCCAGACACGGATTACAACGTCTGGGCATTGGCGCACAGCTATGCCGAGTACGTGGTGTACTTGAGAGAGCAAGGTGAGCCAGAGCTTGACTCTTTCGAAGCCTGGATCAACTCCAACAATGAGCCGTCCGTTCCACAGCTACCTGGTCCTGGTGAAGCACAGGAGATACCCTCAGATGATGAGGAGAAGGAGGAGGACCAGGAGGCACCGCCTGCAGGCAAGAAGTGACCATTCAGCGGCAATATGCCAATATCTGTTTTTTTTTTATTTTTTTTTCTTTTATTCAGCGGCAGTATGCCAAAACTTGTTTTTCCGGCCTGCGTGCCGAGTATAATTGTATTTACCGGCTAAGGAGCCGGGTTAAGTAACAATTTCTCTTTCTCCCGAACGGGGTCCGGTTAACACTTTAATCCACTACAACCGTTTGGTTGGGTGGACTTTATGAAATGCACCGACTGAGTCAGTTTTGATCATTTTGCATCTGAATTTTAGTTTTTTGCAAATTTTAATTTTTCAATTTTGCCTAACTTATCAAAAGCATGCGGCGATTTTTTGCCTAACTAATCAATAGTCTGGCTGTCCTTGCCCCTGGACGGCTGTGTGATTGGTTTCAAGTGGAGTTGATTGATTAACTTGAAAACGTCTGATGCTTTAAAGAGCATGATATGTTTGTAAGTCAATCAATCACAATAGTGATTGCCCCAAACCAAGTGCACAGCCGTACACTAATAGGCGTTCCAACCACTACCCAGACGGCGTTTGTCCGTCTTGGTAGAGATTTCGTAGCCATTGAACAACTCTTTTGCCCCACAGCCGTTCTTTGTAGAACTCCCGTCTACGTACATTTTCCAAACCTGATCAAGATTATCCGGAGCCACCGGACGGGTCATTTCAAAATTAATGAAGTCGGCAAACGCCTGACCCTTCACTGCCTTTCTTGGTTCGTAAGTGATTTCAAGGCTTTGCATTTCAATAGCCCATTTCAACATTCTCCCGGTTGAATCCAAGGTAGACATTGGCCGCTTGAGTGGATGGTCGGTGTAATTCACCACCGGATGTGCCAAAAAGTAAGGCTTCGGTTTTTTGAATTCCATATACAAAGCAAAGCCAAAATTTTCAACCATGGGGTACCGGAGTTCAGCATTTTTAAGAACATGGCTAATGAAGTAAACCGGGAGCTGCACCCCGTCTCACTCAGCAAGGAGAACGGCACTGAGGGCATATTCTGAGACGGCTAAATACATGTACAACGTCTCCCTAGGCAAAGGACTGACCAACCTAGGTAGAGAATGTAAATGCTCTTTCAACCTCTGGAATGTCGCCTCAGCATCATCCCTCCATTCAAATCTGGTCTTCTTCCTGATTGCTTGGAAGAAGTAGAGGCACTTGTCCCCTGACCGGCTGAGGAACCTCCCCAAGGCGGCCAGACAGCCAGTGAGTCTCTACACTTCCTTGACAGAACGGGGTGACTTCATGTCTATCACCGCCTGTATCTTTTCAGGGTTAGCCTCTATCCCCCTTTGATCAATCAGGAATCCGAGAAACTTCCTAGACTCAACACCAAAGACGCATTTCTCCGGATCAATCAGGAATCCGAGAAACTTCCCGGACTCAACACCTTATGCCGCCTGAGGGTGGTGAATGTTTCTCGGATATCAGCAAGGTGATCCGTCTGTAGCTTGGATTTGACTATCATGTCATCAATATACGCCTCCACATTCCTCCCAATTTTATTAATAAAGACCGTATTAATCATTCGTTGGAAAGTAGCACGCGCATTTTTCAAGCCAAACGACATCACCGTATAACAGAATAACCCCTGATCAGTGACGAAGGCCGTCTTCTCTTGATCTTTCTTCCACAGGGGTATCTGATGGAAGCCGGAGTAGGCATCCATAAAGCTCATCAAGGCGTGACCGGCTGTAGAGTCGACCAGACTGTCGATCTTGGGAAGCGGGTAACTGTCCTTTGGACACGCCTTGTTGAGGTCTGTGTAATCAACACACATGCGCCAGGTCTCATTCGGTTTCTTAACAAGGACCACATTGGCCACCCAGTCGGGAAAGTTACAGGGCCGAATGAACCTGACGTCTAGCAGCTTTTTGACTTCGGCAGCTGCCGCCTGACTTCTTTCCTCACCGTGGTTTCTTTTCTTTTGCCGGATGGGCTTCTTTTTGGGGTCCACGGCGAGTTTGTGGACAGCGAGATCCGGGCTGACGCCTGGCATCTCTTCCACTTCAAAGGCAAAAATGTCTTTGAATTCCTTCAGCAAAAGGTGCAAGCTTGCACCCAAAGTAGCATGAGCAACCGTCCCAACCTTTACAGTACGTTCTTGACGGCTGTCATCCAGAACGAGATCAATGCTTTCACCAGCCGGTTGAGGACGGAGCTCATCTGACCGTTCACCGGTCAATGATTGCTATTTTTTCTCTTTCTTCACCTCCACCAGCAGAGGTGCCTTTCTTTTCTTCCCGGCTGCTGGTGGGACAGGTGCTGGGTTGGCATCCTTGACATTGTCAAGGTCTATTGGTTCCTGGCCGTCTGGGGCCACAGTGTCTCTGACGGCTGAGAGATAACACTCTCGGGCCGTCTTTTGATCCCCATTCAGGGAACCAACAGTGTCGTCATCCCTCTCATACTTGATGAGCATGAGAGAAAGGATGATTACTGCCTTGGCTACGTTGAGGGTCGGCCGGCCAAGGATAATGTTGTAGGCGGTCAACTCCTTAACGACCAAGAATCTGACGACAATATGTCGTCCTTGGCCCTTCTCTCCCAGCCGGATGGGTAAGTCAATTCTTCCGGCTAGGTAGACCATCCCACCCCCAAAACCAACCAAGGGGTGGGTGACCGGATGCATGCTGCTGACGTTGTATTTCAGCTTTTGCAAACACCGGAGGCTGATGATGTCTGATGAGCTGCCGGTGTCAATAAGGATTCTTCCAACCAGTTGGTTGACAACCTTACATTCAATGACAACCGGGTCATCATGCGGACAGCGGACGCTGCCCCTATCCTTCTCAGTGATCAAGACGTCTGGGAAGGAGGTGCTTGCAGACGCCTGCTCATCATCATCCTTGTCCATCTTTCGAAGATGGCTCTTGGTGCCCCGGATGTTAGGGCCACCACAGGAGAACCCGCCTGCTATTGTGTAGACCAACTCCTTGTCGGTATCCGAGCTACTAGCATGCTGGGGGGTAGTCTTGGAGGACTGACCCTTGTTTTTCTTTTTTACCCCGGCTGGGGACTTAGAAATGTAGGACTTCAACAGCCCTTTGTCAGCCAGACGGTCCAACGCCCGCTGAAGACTAAAGCAGTCGTTGGTATCATGGCCGACCTCCTCATGGAACTGACGGAATTTATTTTTGTTCCGTGACTGGACAGAACTCTTCATAGGATTCGGCTTCTTAATGGACAACCGGTCCTTTACCTCCATGAGGACGGAGTTGCAGTCTTTATTAAACTCGTACTTAGGGACGTACGGTTTAAACTCTTTCTTTTTCTTCTTGGACGGCTGGTCAGAATCATTAACCGCCTAGATTTCTTTTCTTTTCTTGCTCTCTTCTTTATTTTTGGCCGGCTGAGCAGACCGGCTGTCTTTCTGTTTGTCGGACTTCTTGGAGTCCGACTGGTTACCAGGCGAGCAGAGGTCGGTAGCTTGAATGTAGCTTTCCGCCTCCCTCAGGGCCGCCTGTAAGGTGAAAGCCCCTTTTCTGACTTGGTCGAACTTAAAGGTCGACCCGTCTCTCAGACCCTTGAAAAAGTCTGTAAAAGCTACCTCATCAGACAGTCCCTGAATCAGATTGAACCGCCTGACATATGAGCGCAACCCTTCTCTCTCTCCCTGCTTAACAGTGCTCAAATCAAGGCTTGTTTTCTTAGCAGGGATGTTCATTGAGAAGTTGGAAGCAAACAGGAAGGCGAGCTTCCTGAAACTATCGATGGACCCGGCTGGCAGATTACCAAACCATTGTTGGGCAATGCCCTTCAATGTAGCCGGGAAGCACCGACACCAAGTGGCATCATCCAACCCCTGCAGATACATGAGGTTGGTGTAAGCCATGAGGTGGTCTTCCGGATTGGTGGTACCATCATAGGTACCAACCAATACATTCTTAACCTTGGCCGGCTAGGCCGCCTCGGTTATCTCCCGGGTGAACGCAGAAGGCTGTTCACCCAGGCGCAACAGACGAAGCTGCCAGTCCAATGGCTGGACATTTGGATATGCCGCCAGACCTCCAAAGAGGGCCGGCTGCATGAAGTGAGGGGGATACTGTCCGTAAGCCTAACTAGGCACATACGGTATAGCTCCGATCATGTGAGGGCCAGAATGGACGTATTACCGCCTGTCTGGCTCTCATGCAAGGAGGGTGCACTCCCTGCAGAAATGTTGTTGAAGCTGTCTGGAAAGTTCGACGTTGAAGCCGACTCAGACAGCGATTGGTTTCTCTTCCGGTTGATGATCTCCCGGGCATCAAAAGTTGATTTTTTGCTTCCCACCGGCTGCTGAGTCCGGCGGGTGTTGTTGTTGTTCCTTTTATGAAGGAGAATTTTTTACCAATCAATGGTCCCGGCTGCCTTCTCCTTTGGATGAGGAATGGGCTGCCGGTTTCTGACTGACTTCCCCTTCTCTGGAGGAGTCTTCTTCGCCGACTGACCTTTACTTGGGCCAGCCCGGCTTCGGGTGATCAGCTCTTTAATTTCACCCTTGAAACTTGTCATGAATCTCATGAGTTCGTCTCGGGTGACAAGGGCTGATCCAGCGGCCGTTTGGGTTTCCCCTTCCGGCTGCCCAGAGGGTCGGCTTGGACCCGCCTGGGAGGCACCCCGCTCCAGAGTGTCTTTGGGCCAGATGCGCTTGATTCTGAGAGAGCCGTCTTCGGCTGTAAAGGTTTCGACCTGAGGATCTTCATCCTCATGGTCTGTAAAGACTTCTGGGTCTTCACCTAGAGGGTTAGGGGGTGGTACAGACTCTTGAATCATCTTCGAGGTACTCTCCCCACAGACGGCGCCAAATGTTTTGGGTGTTTTTGTCCCTCGGGAGAGTTACAACACGAAGTATGATCCGGCCGAGCTGTACCTGCAAAATAACGGAGACTCCGGATGATTGGAGCTCCGCCTCCGACGGTCAAGTTAGTAACTTGAAAAGGAATAAAGAGGACGGAAATTTAGGTGGGTATCTACTCGGATTCCAAGCTCAGGTGTTTCTCTGATGTGAGAGAATACAAGTGTAATAAATGGTAAAACGTGTCCTCAAAAAGAGGGACATCTCCCTATTTATAGGGTCTTTGGGAATTGTGCCCCTGATTAGGTCACTGAACCCTAATCATTGGTGGGCTGCGCCGTTTTGCGGCTTTCTCGGGATTTGGGCCTGAAGGCCGCTTTTTTCCCTTAATTTCTGGAGTGACACGTGTCAAGCAGGGATTGGTCCACTTTGGGTCATCCTGAGGCTGACACGTGTCATCATCTGATTGGACCACGTGGCAGGGTAAAATTACCCTAAACAGCGACCTTCAGGGCCTAATTTCCTAGAAAGCCGCAAAAACGGCACACCCCATTAGGTCAAAATGACCTAAGGGGCGCATATTCCAATGACCCTATAAATAGGATAATTTCCCCTATTTTGAGGCACGTTTATTTATTACAATCATATGAATTCTCTCACATCAGAAAAAACACCTGATCTCGGAATCCGAGAAGATCTCACTTTAACCATTTCTGCACCTTTTTACATACTCCGTGCACGTTCTGATTGTCGGATGCAGAACTCCAACCACCTAGAGTCTTCGTTGTATTGCAGGTACATGCAGCTGATCCCAGTCTTCGCGTTGTAACTATCCCAAAAGACATAGAAAATCCTGAAACAGTAGAGATTCTTAAATAACTTTTGCATCAGTTAACGATTAGAAATTTATTTAAAAAAACTGTCTCTTTTGAGTTACACTTTTCTCGATCCACTATTGTATAAAAAGTTTTGAAAACGATTATTTGGGCATTGAGGTTTTCAATTCGCTCTGGTTAGATATTAGTTAAATTTGATTTAAAATTTCGCTAAATTATAATGCCACTAAAAGTTTTAATACCAATGTTTCATAATTTTTTACAACTTTAAAATATTTTTCATCTCACAAATAATACCCTAAAGTGGTAAAAATTATGAAACGGAGGTAGATTAACAATCAACATTTAAACATGGATATAAAAAGGGTCTAATAACAAGTTTACATTTCATTTCATGACCTTATAAATTTTTTTTATCCATAATAGATTTCATGTTATGTTTAGTAATTGCACAAGTCCATAACAGACAATTCCTTCATTTAACTCATCCAATCCCATACCTCATAATCAATTAGGGGTGCGCAAAAATTCCGAGTACCTGGTTCCAGAACTGGAACTGGTTTAGACCCGGTGTGTGGGTCCGGACCCGGAATTGGTTACACTTGATCCAAGACCAATTCCAAAAATATGGACCCAATTAGAACTGGGACCAGTTCAAAGTCCTGAATTTTTGGACCCGGTACCCACTGGGTGGGTTTTTTTTTTATAAAAAAATATAACTGTAGATAATTTTTTGAAGCCTATATAATATGATAGGCCCACTCCCATTCAACCAACCCTAAAAATTCTCAAACTCCCCATTCACACGTACTCCCTCTCAAGTTTCCCCTCATTTTCAATTTCTCACAGCCTCACGCCTCTCTTCCTTCCTCCCTTCCTCTTTCTTCAATCTTCCATAGTTCCACTACCTCAAACTTTCTTTTTTTTTTAAATACTTTTTCATCATTGCATCTTTTTTCTTTTTATTTCACCTATTTTGATAATGTAAAATTGTGAGTGATTATTTTTTTTTCTTCTTGCACAATTAGAGAAGGGAACGAAAATTATGCAATATACTCTGTGTGGATTCTTACTTTGCTTATTGAAGTTGTAATTGCTTGCTACTCTGTGTTATGACAGTGAAATATCTCGGACCCGGTGGTAACCAGTTCCAATACCAGTTCCACTTTTTTTCATCGGGTACCCGGTCTTGCTCACCCCTATAATCAATACAACTAATATCTACAAACCAAAATGAGATTATTTTAATATTTCATCTGTTCCTAAATAATTGACACATTTAAATTTGACACATAAGTCAATCCACTTGTTTGACCTTAGATATATATTATTAAATGTTAGTAAAAAAAAGTATAAAATAATTTGATATTATGTAGCATAAAATTTTGGGTAATGTTATATGTAGCCCAAAGGGCTATATATAAGCATTAAATATACTCTTGGGAATTGTATAAAATACGCGTAAATCAGTGTTATTAGTATTTATATTTTGATGATTTCTTAACTTTTTACGATTTTCATGTGTAAATTTAATGCTTATATGTAGCCCTGAAGGCTATGTATAACATTTTCCATTAAAAAAATAGTTATATAAATAATTAAAAAAAAAAAATCAAATATGACAATTATTTAGAAACAGCGAGTGTAGGAACTTCACAAGTCATTTCAATTCGAGCATTTTTTTACACATCCTGAACATGAAGCATTGAGGGACCGAAGAACTGATTCTCCAGGCCACACGAATAGGTTTCATAATAGTATACTTTTTTTTTTTTTTTTTAGCAATGTACATATTCTAAAGGATAGGTTTCAAGGTACGTTAGGTATTCATTTTCTGTAATTTACAATGTTCTCTTTTCTGTATATATGCGCATGGTAGTTCTCTGAACTAAAGCTGTATCTTGCCCCCAATGAATCTAAAGAAGAAGCGCGTATTCATTCTTTAATGTCCCATTTTATATCATCTTTGAAGGGCCCAGATTCACGCAATACCTTCATCACAAGCATCATCTGAGGAATAATCAACAGATCATTAAACCCATAATATAAATAAGATGAATTTGATTGGTTGTGGCCATCAATTCTTGTATCTAATAACATAATAAAATTACTACATCCGTTTCATAATAATCGCAATACTTAAACTATACTTTTTTACATTTATACAAAAAAACATTTGTTAGCATGTAAAATATTATTTGAGCACTCTTTAGGTATATTTTCATTACGCCAACCTTCCATAATTCTTTCTAAAATAGAATTATAAATATTAATGGTCAAAGCTGTACCTTGACATATTTATCAGTCAAAATGTTATGAAAATATCGCAATGTTGTGATTATTATGAAGGAAAAATTAGAAAAAAGAATCCTAACTTTCATCAATTTTGGTACAATAATCCCAACTTTGGATTATTCTGGAATAATCCGAACTTTGGGGGGTCTTCATTTTCTTCAGTCCTAATGACCGGTTACCCGTTGAAAAGGTTAATTTTTTTTTTTTTTTTTTATGTTTTTTAAAAGCCACGTGTTAGCACATGATTTGTCCAAAATTAAAAAAAACTTTGAAAATAAAAATAAAAAAACATAAAACCCACCCCTTCCTCCTTAATCGCCACCCAAACCACCCCTCTCCCACCGGCCCCTCCCCAGCCCCCACCCCGAAAACAACCCCACCCAGCCGGAAAACCTCCCCCTCCCTTCCCCCACCCACGAAAACCCCCTCCCCCTCCCCTTCCCCCACCCCGTAAACCCCCTCCCTTCCCCCACCCCGTAAAAACTCCCCCCTCCCCTTCCCCCACCCTCAAAAACGGCCGGAAACGGCAAGGGGGCTTAATTTCCAGCCGTTTTCGAGGGTGGGGGAAGGGGAGGGGGGAGTTTTTACGGGGTGAGGGAAGGGAGGGGGGAGGGGTTTTACAGGGTAGGGGAAGGGAGAGGGGAGGGTTTCGTGGGTGGGGGAAGGGAGGGGGAGGGTGGAGAGTGGTGGTCGAGGGGGGGGGGGGGGAGTTTTCCGGCTGGGTGGGGGTATTTTCGGGGGTGGGGGCTAGAGGAAAGGGTAGGGGAGGGCTGGTGGAGGGGGTTGTTTAGGTGGGGGAACTGGTGGTTTGGGGGGGGGAATTTTTTTTTTATTTTTTATTTTAATTTATTTTTTTTGGACCAATGACAAGCTGACACGTGTCATGGTGACCTTTTATTAAAGGTTGTTGACTCACGTTGACCGGTTTGGGACCGAAGAAAATGAAGACCCCCTAAAGTTCGGATTATTCCAGAATAATCCAAAGTTGGGATTATTGTACCAAAATTGATGAAAGTTGGGATTATTTTTTCTAATTTTTCCTATTATGAAATGGAGAAAATATTAATTAAAACCATCAACCCACATTTATTGTTCTACTACTTTTTTTTTTTTGTTCTTAGCCTCTTTATTGGGGAGGGGGGGGGGGGGGGGCACTTGGTTCAACTCATTCTAAACTCATGCTCCCTCGGTATTCTTTTTTTCATACCATGGACCCACTTTATGTGAGATTTATTAGTCAAATGGGGCTATAAAAGAGGGATGGAGGGAGTGCCTCATACCTTTACTTAAACCAAATACACCCTTAAAGTACTTGATGGTAAGCAATGGATTACAAAACCCTTCATCCAACCAAGAATACCATAGTAGACTTCTCCAATATGCTCATGGCCAAATTTGCTAAAGGAATACTGGGTACTTTTTTTTCAACCATAGTTATTGTGGATAGTTTTAAAAGACAACTCACAGATTAACCTTGTTTTAAATCTAATACAGTAACTTTTAATAAAAATGTTACAACCAATAAATCCTGTAAGAAAATACAGAAACCGTGTACACTCCTATCCTCCAAAAGGTAGAAGATAACTTAAATGTTTGGATGGAGAAAATTGGAAGGAAGTGAAGAGAAAAGAAGGGATTTATCCACCCTTTGGATAACATTTGGTAGGAGGGAAGGGAAGGAAAATGGAAGGATTCATTTTTCCTCCCTCTTTAATAAACTAAATCCTTCCAATCTTGGAAAGATAAAAAGAAAATGTAACCTTATGTTCTCCCTTGTCCCTGCCTTCCTTTCCTCCCCCTTTCTTTTTCTTCCCTCCCTTCCCTTTCCCTTTCCCTTTCCCTTTCACTTTTCCATCCAAACCAGTGACAGGGGGTAATTGGAAGAATACGACCATCCATGTGCTTAATCATGGTTATATTTTTTTTAAAAAAAAAGATAGGTAATCATATAGGCTGAGAATAAATTATGCAAGAGCTTTCACATCCAATTTAAAATCCGAGGAACACTTTGTTAACCCACTAACAAAAATGAACTGGTGAAAACTTAAGCTGAGATAAATATATTAAATGTGATAATACCTGGTCTGTTTCCCGCACAAGAAAATCTTTGATAGCTTTCCGAAACTCTTCGTCAACAATGTAATGGCAGCTGTAAGTTGTTACAGGTAAGTATCCCCGCTGGATTTTGTGCTCACCCTGAGCTCCTGCTTCCACCTTGTCCAAATTGAATTCAATAGCAGCTTCTATTGCCTACAATACCAACAATGTTATGGACAGACTAATTTTGATTACTGAACAAAATGATAACAACATTATCAATAAGGTTAAACAATAAAAAAAGTATAAATCCAATGGTGGCTTAATAAAAAGCGGCTCAACAATTTATTAGATTTATATCTGAACAGTCTAGCAGGCCAATGTAATCAGCCATTGATTGTACAAGTTAAGTTTCATGAAAGAGCAGAAAATTTCCATGCATTGACATCTCTTAGGTATAAGTGATACCATTTACAGCTTCAAGATTTTATAATGTATTCCCGCTATTGATCCCTATTACAGTAACAAAATCAAATCAACTTCCTTTCCAACCGTCCCAGATTATTTTTTACACTTCAAATTAGTTTGAAAAAAGTCTCAATATCAGTGTGATGAACCTGGTTGGTGGGTTGGTGGGGCAACCAAATCAGCCACCTATGCAAGTTTACACACAAAGGAGGAGGCACCTTGAGAAACAAGACAAAAAAGGAGCAGCAGCCAACACTAAGTGACAAAGTAGTTTGCTGAAGCACTATGACACTATGGAGAGCTCCTACACAAAATGTAGGACTGCTTTGAATAGAATGTTTGTAATATTAAAATCATAGGGAACTGTAGTAGGATGTTATGTAAATTTTGATGAGAAAACTTTGAGAGAGTTTCAGCTTAAAGCTACGATTGGAGACTGATAGCCTAAAGCTATCCACCATTTGTATCCCCTGTTTCATTGCAATTCAAGAAAATTAAGCTACAAGTATCAAATACTATATACTAAAAGACACACCAGTAATGACACGTGTCATATTCTGGTGTGTCATTATTTATTTATTTATTTTTTTTTTGAAAAAAAAATATTCAATTTAAAAGATTTGATGTATCGTTCCAGAAAAAAAAAAAATGTATTCACAACTATAAACAAGAAAAAAAAAAAAGAGAAAAAAAAATTAAATCTTAACACTATTTGTGACTTATGGACTATTTTTTTAAGAAATATTTTATACTACGTTTATCACAACAAGATTATAGTAGAAGCTACATGCTTAAACAATGAAATGCAAATATCAAACCAATGAATACTCTATAAGCAAATATGGAAACTTAATAATACTTACCAAGAACAACACATATTGATTATAATTAGTAGATTTTTTCTTGCGATTTTTATTGTTTTCCAACATATTGATTAATTAGTAAATATGGATACTTCAATATGTATATTTCATACGAAAGTATATATATATATATATACTTCCTCCGTTACGAATTACTCGCAACAAAGGGGTATTATTTGTGAGACATAAAATATTCCTTTGTTGCGAGTAATATGTAACGGATGTGTGTGTGTGATTGTGTGTATATATATATATATATATATATACACAAAAATAATTATTGAATATTACCGTGTATGCCTGCACGAAATCTAACCTAGTTTCAATGTAAGATGTTAAGGTTCCACACTCTCCACATATTAAGAAACAATCCTCAGTATTGACTTTGTGTGTTGTGCATAAATTTATTTTCCACAAATGGTATGTCTGTAATACTGTAAAGTCTATTAAAGAAACATATGATGAATGTCATTGGATTAACAAGGTTCATGGAGACGTAATTCAAATTAAGCATTTCATCAAATGAAAATACAATATATAACAAAGTTGCTTCTTTGATGTTGCTTGCTGCAGACACACTTTGCTTCGGTTGGTTGGTGACAATGTGACACGTAAATTTTAGCTTCTTAGATACTTTTCGTCTTAAAGCTATTATGAGTGTTGAATATATAATGTATAACAAAGATGATAATGAAAAGTCTAGGTTACGATTCCACTGGAGGAGGTAGATAAAACTCATGGGATTAATATATTTTACATTCTTGCAAGCACTCTTCACTCATTTATGATGATAAGAGATGTCGATACTAAAAAATTCACAACTTCATTGTTGGGAAAATGGGTGTTTAAAAAGGTCATGCGCGCATCACATTACTATATATCCTAATTCCTTCCACAATATGGTGCATGGGCTCATCACATTACTATTATTTCTTGTGGGGGCACAAAGAGCTAGCATTAATTTTAGTTAGCGAGAGGAATAATGTAATAAACCTCTTCAATGTTTAGCTCACTTGTTGAACCAAGGCAAACTCATGTTACGTCTTTTAATAATCATGCCCTCAATTTGTATCTACATTTGTATTGTCTAAAGAATCATTCACATATACACGATCTTGTGGCTTTCAAAACTTTATAGTGATCGATGGTTCACATGACTTCTTTAGAGTACGTCTCAAAATGATTGAAATTCTTGTAAAAGAAATGCTTACTAAACTAGCTTAGTTTGGGATGAATTTGGTGAGATTTCTAGAGCCTCAGGAAAGTACAGGTAGCTTAAATGTGCATTTACTCCTTTGCTTCAACCATGGTCCTTCAAAGTGGTGATATGTTTATTTAATATATTATTTTATTCCCGTCCCTTGGTAATTGGTAGTGTTTTTGGCTCTTTTGAGCCATTTTTATTACTAATTTGTTTTTTCGTATTTTTGGTTGAGTTTTGTAGGGAATTGCACTTTTGGAGCATTTTCCCGTGACTACGAGCATTGGAGGAGCACGACCATTTTTTCGTAGCCCAAGACCGGTTATAGTCATCAAACCAGTGATTAAGGCCTCGACATATGAGATACCAAGGCATTTGGACCGAGTATTCAAGACCCAAAGAGGAAATCCGGATTGGGCCGAAGAATCGGAGCCTAATAGAAGTCCAAGATTTAGCCCAGGTGGCCTTGCCCGGCCAAAGATGGTCTCGCCCGAAGGCGCGCCCGGCCAGGCGGGGCGGAAGAAGAAAAGAAGTCCTTCGCCCGAGCTCGCGCCCGGCTGGGCGCTAGAGAAGACCTCTAATGGAAAAAGGCAGGCTCGATCGGGCGATGCAGGCGCGTGTCTCGAAGAGCTTGTTTCCGGCGATTTTTACTTAGTTTCTAATTAGGATTTTAGGAGCTTAGTATAAATACGTTTTGGGTTGTTTTTATACGACGGCGCTCGATTATTCTCTTTTAACTTCTTTTATCTCTTCTTTTAGACTTTCCCTTCTACTTAGTTTTATTTCCTCTCTTATTTTCTCTCTCTATAACTTTACACTTTGTTCTTGATTCAACTCATTATCTTCGTTAAATTTGGTAACGATTTCTTCTCTATTAATTTCAGTAATTCTATTTCTTTAATTCATCATGTCTTGTTTAATTGCTTTGATTAGTTTAGATATAATTATGCGTGAGTAGTTTTCTTTCTAGGGTTTGTGGGGATCCATAAATAGTATGAAGGGGTAATTTATTGTTGTTGATTGTAAATGCTTAATTAATTTCCTATTTATTGATTTAATGCTATGCAACTAGACTTGTGCGGGTCTTTTATGTATGAGTTTAGCAATATTGATTCGAGATTCGAGAGATGAGAATTGATGTTTAGACTTAGTTTCAATAGGCAGGTTAATTTATAAATGGTTAAGTCGAGATTCGAGAGATGAGATTTGATACTGGTAGATTAATTCTATGATTGTAATACATAGCGAAAGCCCTTTATGATCTGATTAATTGATGCATTGATGATTGATTATTATGTTTTACCCTAGAATGTTATTTATCGGTGAACCTACGCCATAGGCCTTTATTCCTTGATTTTCTCTACCCTTAATCTTAGTAGTTTAGTTTCTCTTTCATAATATTATTTTGTTACTTAATAATTTAGATTGCTTAGATTAATTAGGAATAGAAATACTTGTTTCCCTATGGATTCGACCCTACTTCCCTATCTACTTTAGTTAGAGGATTTAGTTAGGTAATACTTTTAATTAGGTGATACGACTTTAGCCTGTCAAAACTTGGCGCCGTTGCCGGATAAATGGTTTTATTTTTATTTTTGATTGTATTTTTTTGTAGTCTAGATTATTCCCTCTTGTTTCAGAGAACTGACTAGGCAAGTCGCATATTTTTCTTTTAGTTCTTTGTTTATGCCCAGGTGTTCCAGATGAGGTTATATTCCATTCAATCTTGAGATCGAGCGCTCTTTCCATAGACAAAAGAATCTTTACAGGCAAATCCTGGCGGGTTTTGGGGATAACGATAATCACAGACCCCCAAACTGATTCTAGTGATTCAGAAGTTCCTTCAGATTTAGAATCAGAGATGACAACACCTAAGAAGCTCATCGATTATTCGCAGCCGTCGCTGGCCGATTTTCACATCTCACTCCCACTCCGGCCCTTGATGGAGCGCAATTCGAGATTAAATTCCAATTTATCACGATGATAGAAAGGAAGCAATTCAGTGGAGCTAAGGGTAAAGACCCAAATCTTCATGTTGCAGACTACTGTCAATATTGCAATACCATCAGGCAAGAGGGGGTCACACAGGACCAAATCAGGGAGATTCTTTTTCCTTTCTTTTTATGTGGAAAAGCTAAATTATGGTTTAATGGTTTGAATAGAACTGCACTTGGTATTACTAACTGGGAGACTCTTGTTTTGAATTTCTAAAATAAATATTACCTTGTAGAGGACAGCTTTGCTAAGGAGCGCAATTCGGAACTTTGCCCAAGAGCCAGATGAAACTTTATATGAGGCTTGGGAAAGATTCAAGGATCTGTAAAGAGAGTGTCCCCACCATAATTTAGCCAAGCCTTCTATAATGGGATTGGAAATTCATGTAGAACGATTTTAGATTGTGCAGCTGGTGAGAGGTTTATGAATCTTAATGTTGATGATGCAGGTCAAGTTATCGAAGATATGGCAATCCACAATTCCCAATATGGGAATCCTAGAGGCTTTGCTAACAAGGGGAAACATAGTGTTGACTCATTTTCCTTTTTGCAAGCTCAATTAACTTCTATTTGTCAGAAATTAGATAATCTTAGCACTACAAATATAGCTAATGTTTTTGCTATTAATAATAATTCTAATTAACCTTTCTATGAAAATTGTGGAATTGTAGGTCATTGGGAACAAGATTGCAAGAGTTCTGTGGAGCAAGTTATCTTTCCTACCGGAGCACCAATGTTCAAAACCCGCCACCTCCACAACAATCACAGGCACCACAACAACCAGAGCAGAAATATTACCATCCCAATGCTGCCAGAGAAACCAACCACAACAACCCTCCTCATTTTCTGATCTGCTTCGACATAAATTAGAGCGATGCTAGTGAGTATGCAAAAGCACATGGAGAGTAGAGATGCTCAAATTGA